>NC_059477.1:12821521-15221521 GCF_018139145.2 Gymnogyps californianus
GTTTGGGAAAAGCGTCACAGAAAGTCATTGTCACTTTGTTTAAAACTTACAGATACCATGCATTGTGGAGGCTTTGCTACTTTTCAGTTCAAGAGAGAAAGTTTCCAATTTACACACTTTTCTGAAAGTAAAATACTTGAGCCTTTAAAAGTACTGAATTTTCCCCAAGTTCTCAGAAAAAACTAAATACATGTCTCCCACCTTACACTTTTGTGCCTTCACACAGATGCATGGATCACATTGCCCCTCTGTCTGCTTGGTCACTCCATACAAAGCCAGCTTTCAACCTTCTGGAGAGATTCCTCCTCCAAACATCACTGCAGTTCTCACCACCACTGAGACACAGAGAAGCAGCAGATTCACATCCATCATCTTAGACACATTCACCGTAGTGCAGGATAGAGCAGTGTTGTCGCCTCATAGAGACTCGCACTGGCTACTTCTCATGTCCTAGTCCACTACACAGCCTCCCCGAGTTCTCTTCAAGTATTAAATCATCACCAGCTTCTTCCATCATCTGAACAGCTGCCCCAAAATGCTTCAAGCTTTCCTATTTCCAAGCTGACAAATCTTGACCCTCTTGTTCTCTCTCTCTGCTCTTCATGCTAGGCCCCCCTTTGCCATCTACAGAACTCCAGCTCGCACACACAGACCCTTCTCCTCCTCCAGGCGCTAGTGCGAGCCATAGGAGGACTTCAGATCTATTTTCTGACAGAGAGCATTTGGGGGCTTGTCTTTTGCAATCAAAAGCCAGCCTCCTGGCAGAAAAGAGAGCTTGGATTAGACAGGAGAAAGAGTATCTGTTTAAAAAGCCTTGGTTTTGTCTCATCTTGCTATAGCCCTCATCACCAATACACCTCTCAGGCTTCTCAAAACACAGCTCTGGGCCACCTTGAGACAATAAATAAGTACACCCTTGTTTTCACACAGCTGTAACAAGCCCAAAACAACCACATGCTAACAACAGCAATGCCCAGGAGCTCTGCAGACCTGCTGGCAGAAAGCAGCAAGCCAGCTCTGCCTCTACCAGGTCCCCCCATACCAGAGACTACCTTATTTAAAAACCAAAGAAATTTTAAGGTTAAAACATCCAGGTTTTGTTGAGCCATTTCTTGGTTTTGAGAGGAACTGGCAAAAAATAAACATCTCCATTAGTTTGTTGAGGAATTTAAATCAGATCTGGCCCTTAGCCAATTTCAGCCATTAGAGAGCACTACACTTCCTTGTCCTTGTCTGTACGTGTTGGGGAGACGAAAGCCAACAGGACGGGCACTGTGTAGAAACTCCCCGAATCCGTGTTCTCCTTGTGAGCCTCAAAAGGGTTCCCGCATCCCAGCGGAGCATCTGTCCCAGGCAAGTTAGTGCTAGATAGCTTGAAGATAAATAGAATAACACCTACACCTGCTCTAGCCAGCACACAAAAACTTTTTTCTGCTTCACTTGCCTGGAGCACCCAAACAGAAGCAGCAGGTCTGACTCTAGCAGAGAGCAAACCAGACACAGCTTCTCTGGTTCATACATGGTTTCATCTCTTCTGCAGACTCACAGAAGAAAGGCTGTAAAGAGGCAGCACAAAAAACAGTTTGCATCTGCTCCACATAAGACTCAAGCCTCTTGCTACATGCAACAAACCACTCTCCTATGTCCAAATCACTACCTCTATTTTTCTGCAAAAGGACTCCTTTTCACATCACACGTGTAAAGCTGTTAGCATACAGTTTCTCCTCTAATACCGTGCAGCCTTCCAGGTTCTCCAACCTCATCCAGAGCACAAAAACTCCAAGACTTCTCCTCTCTTCCCCCAAGGAGTACTACTGGGATCCAGAATATACAATGAATGAATAAATAAATAAACAAACACAAACAAACCAACCAAAACAGAAAGATTTTCCAGACTAAGGCAAAAGGTCTTACCTCAGGAAGAAAAATGGGCATTGCTGTGCTGTGCTCCAAACAAGCTGCTTCTCCCCTGCCTAACTCCCATCAGGCTCCAGCCAGCCCATTAGCACCCAATTTAAAAGTTCACAGGTGCTAAAATGAGAAGTAGCAGAGTATTCTGGGTATCTTGGTGGGGCAAAACCCTGCAGTGCGGGGAGGGTTCACTTCCGGCAGAAGAGGTGAAATGCTTTAATTAAACTAAGTTTAACAAAAACCTTAATAGCTCAAAAATCTTTCTTTTCCTTGTGCAAACTTTTAGAAAATTGAAGCCACCAATGGTTTGTTTGCATTCTCCCTCTCAGCTGATTAGTACATTCTGGACATTTCTGTATTTGACCTTCATTTTCCCTGAGTTGTTGTCTAGAACATGCACTTACCACCAGCCATGCAGCTTGGTACAATTGCATTCCAACCAAGCTTTTTTTTTATATATATATATATACACACACACATATATATATATGTTTCAAGTGCTGGTTATGCAGAGTGGGGTGGGGAAAACATTTACTTTTGTTTCAAGTTGAAACTCACCTTCTGTTATGAGTCCAGGTGCTGGAAGCAAGTTATAGAATAACAGAGTATTTTTCAGTTTGAGACAAAAAGCTAATAAAAACATTAATTTCTATCTTAATCACCTTTGCTTGGACAAAGCTGCGGTCTTGAACAAAAAGAGTGATTTTGCTTAAAAAGTTATTCTACCTGCTTTGGTTTCCCAGGCTATTGCTGGGAATTTGAGCTGAAAGGATGTGGGAAGAATATGCTTTATGAAGCAAAGAATGAGGAAAATAAACTGCTGGGTTACAAATGCAGGTGTTTTTGACAGCTGATGCTAATAAAGCCTTTCTCAGAACGACTTCTATTGCCTTGTTCTGGCTCCACAGGGCAGGACAAATGAAGGAAGAACAGTTGTGCACAAAGAGGCTTTTGGCCTTTAACCTCCACCCATAAGGTGTTGGATTGTGCTAGTGAAGGCTTCAGACTAAGCTGTATCCCAGGGCTACTCTGCAGGATAGGCTGGGAGGAATACTGATTCAGCAGGTCCAATTTTAGATGTGGTTTACATTGTTATTTCCAGGCAAATCACTCACCTCTTTGAGCTCAAATGCAGGCTGCGAATGTATTTTGTACCCGAGACAAGAATATCTAGCAGCATTTTTATTGGCCCTTACCTACCTCTCGGAGCAGAATGGCAGGGTGACAGCCCCCAGCACAGCCTCCTCAGCGTCCTGGGAGCAGCTCAGAGGTGGAAGGAGAGACCTAACCCAATGAGGTTCACCCAGCAACAGCCAGATTTTGTATGGGTTACTGCATCCTCTGCCTGTTCCATCTGCCTATAACATGAACTCTGGTTTAGTAGCTGTATAAGCCCAGACCCAAATGTTTTAGATCACCCATATGGAAATAGAATAATAATACCCTCACTTTGTACTTTTGCACTCACACAAGCATTTTTCACCAGAAGCTCTCAAAATCAGTGGGTCCCTTTATATGTATTCCATAGCAACAGTCCTGTTCTTATTACCCCAGAAACTGTATACACATGTGTTTTTTATGTAGTACAGAATAGTTTCAGCTACAGAGTTCACAGTCTAAATACAGAGATTAGACAAATCAAGATATGGGAACAGAAAAGAAAGGTGAAACCTCTTGCCCAAGATCAATGATGATACAAAAACAGTTCCACTCTCACGCCCTACCACCCTTGGCTGGATCACACTATCTTGCGCTTCATTTATACCAATGAGAAATAGTTTGAAAAGAATAATGGGAAATTATTCTTATAACTCATCTGCTAAAGAAGAAAAATTAGGATGACTAAAAGTGCTTGAGAATTTAGTCAATTTGAGTAACTTTGTCAAAAAAGGAGAAAATTACTGGAAATACCAAAAGTTTCCAGCTTTTAGTTTCGAAGCAGCGTTTTCCTTTGAGATAGACCTCCGAAAGAAACTAACTAAAGAGGGGCAAATGGACAAAATGCAACAAAATCCTAGAACAGTGGGCATGGAAGACTTCTTGAACTGGATTGTCTGAGCTTGATCTGAAGAACTGGAGTCCCAAGATAAAAAAATCCACTATGAGCCTCTCGGGATAGTTAGCACTTCAGCCAGTACAACAGGCTTGTGGGGTCAGGCTCACATGCTGTTTAATTGCTCTCCATTGCACACAGAGGATAGGTGCCCCTTCTCCCTGGGGGCCACAGCTGCCCCGGCTCCCCACAGATGTGCTGGTGATATAAAGCAGAAATAACACTTCCCTTGAAGGAGAAGGCACCAGGGGAGCCAGGAGAGCCTATCTCAGAGGCAGGCAGTTTCTGCTGTGGGAAGAAACATAACTTTTTTCTTCACCAGACTGGCCCCTTCCTGAAATTGTTTGAGACCTTTTTATCTGCCTTTGTGGCAAAAGGACACAACTGCAGGTCCAAGAGGGAAACCTGAAAAGCTGTCAGATTCCTCAGTGCGCTTGCTCCCCTGGCCCCTTGGGCCTCACTCACAAACCCAGTTGAGCAAGGAGAGCCCCCCGTGGGTGCTGGTGGCCTCTGGACCAGGCTGAGGCCAGATAAAGCAATTTGTCTTTCTGTCCAGGCACTTAAGCAGCAAGAGACAAATGTGAGTGGGAAACCAAATTTTCTCTGGTAAAAGATTATAAAAACCTTCCTCTAAATCAAGATAAGAACTGTTAGAAGACGACTGTGTGTGGTCCCCCTCCACCTCACCCCAGGAGGCGAAATATGGAAAAAAAAGCTAAAACAAGTTTAATTTTAAGGGATCCCAAATGAATTTTTCAGTTTGTCACACAGGCTGCCAGTCACTCCAGGCTGACAGTGTCCCCAAGCCAGGGAGAACAGACTGCCAGGGGCCATGGACAGAGGCAGGGAAAGAGCCACTTGCAAACCTCATTCCCCAGAACCTTGCCAAGAAATGCATGGGTCTCAAGAGGAGGGCAGTCATGCAGGTTGCCAGGAACAGATCTGTCTACCAGTGTGGCTGGTTCCTTTCAAGAACTGGCAGAAATGAAGTCCCACAAACTGTTTCGGATCTGTCGAATCAGCCTTTACCAATGAAAAAAAGATGTTGTGCTGGGTAATTTTTCACCAGCTCTAGTTGCATGATACAGCTATAATCAGATGGTGGGGTGGTCATTATTACCACGGACACTTACTTCTGCCCTATTACAGAGGAAATACAGTACAGACTAGTAGGATGAGCACTGGAGACTTTGTCCCACACGCTGTTATACACCTGGGGCACTAACACATGAATACTTCAGTAGTGGGATAACACCAATTCCTGCAGAGAGAATGTGGGCAGAGATCCCACAAGTTATGCCTGAAGAAGAGCTGATTAGGGATGCCAAGTTTTGTCCGTGTGTAAATTTACAGTTGGTGGCATTTCCACTGTAAGTGCCATTGTCAAGATTCTAGGATTGGATTGAAAAAAAAAAAAAGGCATTTGACTGAAACTTGCCATTCAACTTATCATCATCAGAGTAAAATACCATACTGTACCAAGAATGAAGAGAGAGAGAGAGAGAGAGAAAACAACAACATTTAGCAGGTTTTAAAATTATGCAGATATTTTTAATGGCTTTGGAGTATTCAGACACTCACTCATATGTCAGAAAACAGATTTGATTTATAGAAATGACATTTGGCAGAGCAATTAATCCATACTATGTTCTAATCATGTTTGGTACAAGGAGAGGGAAAAAAAAGTCAAACTTAGGTTTAAAGCTGACTGTGCCAGGAATTATTTTCAAAGAAGGCTCAGAAGGGTTTTTAGTAAGCTCAAGGACAAAATCTGGTCTTTTATTCCTTCCCCACTCCACCACCCAACACGAGAATGAAGACTGCATCCCATTTTCTAGTTGAAACTCAACAATTAAATCTTCTTGCCTCCACTGGAAGTGAAATGGGAGTCTGGATCTCTTTGGTTGCTAAGCAGATAAAGCCTCCTTCCCACATTATTCCTCAGCACCAATGAGATTGTCTAAAGGAAATCTTGAGAGGGAAACTATGTACAGTTGACCAAAAAAACTCAAGGCTTCATCAGGCAGAGCAGGGATTTGCCTTTGCATGAGTACCTTTGGTCTGATTTGTTTTTCCTGGAATGAAACTTTCATTGGTCTCCATTTTGTCCATCTCAGAAACATTTCTTGAGATGGAAATGTTCAGCTCTCCACCTGGCACTGCTTAGGTCTCCACTGCCAGAGCATTTACACTTGGCTATGGGGGATCTAATGCCACAGAGAGCAGTGCTGCTGCTCAGGCACCTGCAGTAACTTCTGCTACAGTAGAGGCCCAGGCCCAGGGGGGGCCCACTCTGCAGTTTCCCTCCTGGGTGCAGAGTGGGACCTTCTTGTCTGAGGCCCTGCGACCCTGTGTCCCCAAAAGGGGTGTTCTGCTGAGACCCGACAAGCTCACCTGGGAGGGCACGGCCGGACTGCTTACTTGCTCAGCGGCTGTCCTTGCTCCTCTAGCTATACCCATGGCTGCTGACACATTCCTTGTGCTGTGCAGGTTTTGTATAAGCATGAGCCTCTGTTTCTTTTATGCCCATTTGAATCCCTGATGTTGAATTCTGCAGAGAGGAAAAACAACCCCGTGTTTCACATCCAGTGTGACAGACATGACCATTAAGAAAAGCTTCGCTGACAAATCCATTATAGAATACAAGAGCAAGCACTACAGGGTAGTTTTCACTTACAGACTTCACAGAAGCTGTGAGCTCATACAGTAACTGCACCATGTCTAACACAGCACTAGTGCCAGTTTGCCAGGAGAAATCTCTCTTAAAGCCTATTTTGTCTCAAATCTCTCAGAATTAATTCTAACAGCTGTTCCACAACATACCAATGCTAGATCTGTACTTGAGTTGGTAGCATGGACTGCTCTCCACTGGTGGTTGGGCATTCACCTACAAATCAAAAAAATCTAACACTTCATTTGATTTTCCTGTTGTTGAGGTTTTTTTAATTATAATTTTTAAAACCAGACCTCCTCCCTCCATTAACTCTATTAAACTCTCCTTCACACCCCATCTCCAGAAACTCCTGCTTAATTTATTCAGATGAAAACATATTCCTCTACACTCTTTCCAGAATAGCTTGAAATCCAAAATCCAAGGTTACACTTTTAAGACAAATAAATAATTATTTTAGCAGATTAGTTTTAACACCTGCTATGAAGATTGCAAAACCATTCACATTCTACCTATAACTCAATTTTCTCACACTCATAACTCAGAAAATATTTGCCTCTGGCTTTAATAGCTTCCATATTCTTTTCTGTCTGAAGATGTATCGTTAAATATTATTACTACTGGAGGTACATTTGGGCAATGTCTTTCAGCCATATTTGAATTAAAGGGAGAGAGAAGAAAAATTCTGACCAGATGCACTGTTTTTGGAAGATGAGTACAAAAAAACAGCTGGCCTGAGCTAGCTTCTACTGAAAATTATACCTCTAGAAAAGAGTAAGGTAGGAGAGAAAAGTTCAAAGACATTGAGGAGTGACTTTTGGGCCTGGTGTAGGAGCCACTGACTTTCTTGCAGCCAAACAAGGATTCACCTCTTCGCAGGTTTGTGCCAGCTCCGTCACCCAGCTGTACTGGCCCAGCAGGCCAGAGAGTGCTTGGGGCAGTCTGTGCAGTGGGACTGTAGCTCTTCCATGGAAAGTCATATAACCCAGCATCCATCAAAAAGCACAATAAAATACAAAATAGTAAAATATCGACATTAGGAACTGGAGGGGAAAAAAAAAAAAAAAGTCACAGACTAAACCATTGATCTCATGTCTTGTCATCCTTGCCACAAATATGACCGCACTCTGTGATGGTTATTCCTCGCTGGCACATACAGATCTCTGCCACAAATGCTGCTTTTGCAGTGTGAGCTGGTGGGGTGGCTGAAGCCGAATGGAGGGGCAAGAGGGGAACCTCTCCACCCTTTAAACTCAGTACAGCCCTCTCTCTCAAAGGAGCTCTGTGCAGGCAAAACCTCCTACCTACAGGGACTCCCATGGGCATTAATGGAGAGTTTCTCTTCGACACACACATATGAGCTTCCTTGCTGCCATACCTGAGCAACTTGTACATCTTGCTTTGGTTAATCTACCCTCAAAACTGTCCGGTGCTGCCTCGTGCCTGTTAGAGAGGGAAGAAGGGGTTGGGGCAGGTGCTGAGGCTTGCTCCTCAGGCCTCCCAGGCTCTGTCCCACTCCAGCTGGGGGGCAAGAGCACTCACTCAAGCGCCCCAAGGCTGCCACCCTTGGGTCACCATCCAGCTGGCCCAGCCTGGAGTGGGGCTGCTGTCTCCATGTGCATAGACTGATGGTTGTGTCCAGTCTTTCTATTGCCTTTCTGTTGGAAAAATTCCTGACTGTCCAGATGTTGCTCTCCAAGTGTCAAGGGCAGTCCTGCACTCGCTTTGCCTGCTTCCCAGCAGCCGGCCTTTATTTAAGCACTGACTTTGATCTCAGCGCGGTGCTGTGAGCCACTCCACTTTCGCTCTGTGAAGCCAGCTGGAGGATGGGTTACCCAAGGCATGAATTCAGAGATTACTTTTAGCACAAATAGCCTGACACTAAAAAAACTCACAAAATAAAATTATGGAATAATAACCTAATGTGGCATTTCAAGTCCCTTGGCTTTTCCAGGGGAGCATCTCAGGCTGTTACACTCCCACACAAGTTACTCAGATAAAATTGGAACAGATAAAGATCCCAAACCAAGCAATATTTCATGTGCAAGTATGAGGCCTGATCCAGTCCTCAGCTGAGTCAAGAGGAAGACACCTACTAGCTTCCCTAGGCCACAGTAAGCATGCTTTTGCCAGAACACAGTCTGATTTACTCATTTTCACATATAACGTGATATTTTTCTGTGAAAACTTTGCATTATACCTGCCTGAAGCTTTATCTCCTAGATTTACTACTAATCAGTGCTTTTTCCCTGCACTGACTGAGACAGTGACTGAGGAGTCATCATTTCTCATACAAGTACACAAAACTGGTGTTTCAGGTTTGATGTTACAACTGCTCAGTGTCACCTTGATATCTACTGCTGCCAATTATTCCCTCCACAAACTCTTTGTCAGAGCACTTACGTTTTTGCTGGAAGGCTTTCAAGTTCTTTTTGCAAGTTGAAATCCATATCACACACAAGCATACAGGCATACACACACACTGCTTTAAATATCATAAACAAATGATACGACAAGGCTTTTCAAAGCATCTGAAAGAACGCTCTCTTTCATAGGATAATGTGTGTGGATTTTTCTGAGGATGCCTTACGCACTGTTTTTTGGTTTTTTTTTTTCTTTTAATAATAGGAAATAGGTGTTCCCTCACAGTGCCTGAATTTTGAAATCTGGAGTGTGGGTTCTTCAGTAGATGTGGCAGCATGTGGGTATTCTCTCCTGGTTTTAGAACTCAAGTTGCTATAACAACGCATGGCATCTGTTCAAACCACTACCTAAGCGGCTTTTTTTTTTTTTTTTTTTTTTTTTTTTGCTTTTTTGCTTTCTTTCCTTTTGGGTCTCCTATTCTTCTGAAGTCAAGTGCTTTGCTTTGATTTTTATTTAAGGAGCTAGCTTATGCTCCAATGTCTATATGCAGAATGAGCTGAAAGAAGACAAAATCTGTGCTCAAAAGATCACAACTTTTGGAGAGCATCTGGCTGAGTGGGGCAAGTTCAGGGCTGGACCCTGTTCCTGCTGAAATGAAGTTTCACCAGTTCCTGCTGTGAGCCTGAAATTCACTGCCACAGCTCATGAAAGTGCAGGTTTCTCTGTTGAATGACAGACAAGTGATGGACACTACCAGGGAGCCACTGGCAGAAGAAGAGCCAACAGATGGACAATCTGTATAACTGGCTCTGTATAATTATTATGTTGCCTCCTTATCAACTGCTTTCTTCTCTTCTGGAGAAAATTTTGATTTTTATTGAAATGGATTTTTTCCGGGGGGGCGGGGCAGGGAGGGGGAGGTGAATAAAAGAGCCAGAATTGTTTTCATTCATACCAGAGCAGCAGTGCTACATAGGTACTGGGGTTTGGATATCCCACCCTCCTGCAGGGGTTAGCTGCCCAGGTTTCATGCTTCATCATACACCACTACCCGTGAAGAAGAGGAGCTTGTCACTGCTAGAGTCCCTGGCTGTGGTGCATTGGGGAAGGTGTAGACCAGCTACCAAGTCCTACACACGGAAGAGAATGGGAACATAGCTACAGTTCCCATGAAGTAGACAGGACACTGGCTTCAATGGGAATATTTCTGGTTTAGGATGAAACGTTTTGTGTGTGAGTTTTTAAAAATACTTAGGATTTTCTATCCATATAAATCACTTTCATTAAAACCTTAGTTTTCCACAAAAAAATGCTTTTCACAAAAGCAGTTGCATTTTCTCATCAGCCCAGCTCCAAAATGCTGCTACTGTCAATCAGCAGATAGCAGCACTGGGTATACACAGGTCTGTCCAGCCCCCATAGTAATGGCTTGTCAGAAACCGGGAAAGGAGATGGCATTTCTTAGGGGCCTCAGGCCAAGCATGTTGAGCGTCTCAGAAGCGATGGAGCAATGTTCACAATAATCTGCAGAGCAACTGACTCTCCCATATGTAATTCTGCACAC
Source organism: Gymnogyps californianus (assembly GCF_018139145.2). Lineage (NCBI taxonomy): Eukaryota > Metazoa > Chordata > Aves > Accipitriformes > Cathartidae > Gymnogyps > Gymnogyps californianus. The sequence goes on from NC_059477.1 coordinate 12,832,085, forward strand.
AGATAACTTGTAAATGAATTGAGGTATAAGCTGCCTTGTCCTGACCCAAACACACCTCTGAATTCATGTCCCCAAACCAATGCACTGCTGAGGGATGTGCTCAGAGCTATAGACAAGGAGACGAGGCTCGTCGTGGGTAGGATTTGCAGGCTTTTGGCTGCCACATGAGCTCTGAAGGAAGGTGGCACTGGGAAGCCGAGCTCCTTGTCATCTCATGCAGCTGCCCCTGCCTGCAAGGAAGCTCTCCAGCAAAGAGAGCTCATACAGCTAGCGAGAGGCCTGGTGTGCTAGAGTGATGTATCATGTCACTTCAGCCTTGGCTGCTCCCCACCCCTTGTACACCAGGTATTGAAGGCAAGAGTTCATAGGGACTAGTAGGCTCAGCAGCGAGCAGGGCTGAGCCACACAGGCAGGAGACAGTGGCTCTCAGATCAGAAGGAGCAGTCGTGGGGGACAGGAGATGGCTCATAGCCATCCCAGGGACTGGGAGCATGGAAAGCCTCCAGAGAGGTCAGTCGTCCCAGTCTCTCCTTTCTCCTGTGCCACCACTAGACCTAATCTTAATCTTCACTTGCACCTAGATGCAGAGCAATATCCATACCTACTAAGGAGAGCCAGACATAGGCAAGGTGTCCTTCACCTCACATAAGGACTTTCAGGGCTAACCGTAAGTAATCCAGTGCCATGAAAGCTCCCATGAGGGGCAAGCAACCTGGTTTCCCATTTGTCTCAGGAAGCATGAGATAATTTTCTCTGAAATCACACCTTTCTCCTTCAAAGCTTCTGTGTATATTTGGTAACTTTTACATATGTCATTTCTGTACGACAGCCACAGCTCCCACCTGGAGTTTTGCAACATTGTCCACATGTTACCTTTCCTGCAGGATATAAATGTGTTACTGATACTATTTTTGCACTACAGAGAGAAAATGAGAGGAAAAGAAAGCAGAAGGAATGAAGTTGCATGCCAACTGCCAAACTGGGGCTCACCTTGCGCTGTAGAAAAGAGAACGAAGAAGAGTCACCTTTCCCCTTTACCTTGCAAATGCACAGAGACAGAGTCTCTCTCTCTCTGGGCACAGGGATGAACGCCATCCTGAGCTGCCAGCAATCCGGTTGCTAATCAGGCTCCTGAGAAGACACATCTGAACTGCCCTACCTCACCCCCAGCAGGTAGCACTGGCCTCTGAGGCTCAGCAGCTACAGTGCAGTGACACTTGGGCCATGCTGAGGGATGTGACGGATCTCAAAGCAGGGCAGGAGAAACCAGGACCAGGCCACCTTGCCATCAAAGGACTAGTCACATTCAGCCTCTTCACCGCTTATGCTGCTATGGTCCCCCTGTGCTCTGCCGAGAGAGAGAGAGAGAGAGAGAGAGAGAGAGAGAGAGAGAGAGAGAGAGAGAGAGAGAGAGAGAGAGAGAGAGAGAGAGAGACTGCATTTCCTCCATTTCCTTGGCAGAAATTACGTGGGTTGTTTTTATTTTCTCCCCAAACACTTTCTGATGAGAGCTGTCAACACAGCTGCCCCTCAGACAGCCTCCAGTTCCCAAGACCAAGAGCCCTGCAAGAGGAGGCTTTGCTGTGGAGCTCGGCCAGCCCAGGGAGAGGTGCCCTGCAAGGCTGAGGGCACTGCCAAGATGGGAGCATGAAAACAAGTGTGGGACAGGCAGCAGCACTGACAGTGGACCTTCATTCATCAACAGTCATTGACAGCCTTGGCACCCCTGTTTCTTTCCCGTAGTCTGAATGCAAAAAACGTGGGCATCCTCACTGTGATTCCAGCAGGATCCCCGTAGAAGTGGTTGGAAAGAAGTGGAGAAGCACAGAAGCAATTGTAGCTATTGTAGAGATCATGTAACCCAACGTAAAAGTGGGAAGGGTGACCCCAGGAAAGATTTCAGTGTTCGGGCAGGAGCCACATTTAAGAACCTATACCGTGTGCCAGCTCCAGATCAAGAGACAAAGAGTGACTGCAGATGGATTTATCCTGCAAATACTTCCTAGTGACACCAGGTATCACAGCGCAGCACATGAATCCTCACCTTTGGAGACAGCCATGCACAAGTACTGCTGAGTAGAACAACAAAACTGGGCTAAGAATTGAAACCATTTCCAACATACATATGTTTGGTTCTACTCTATAGGATGATGACTCCCTTTTAATCTCCTTCTGTCTTACCCTGGGTTGCGGTAAATCAGCATAGGTTAGCCTTGTTGTGTGCTAGTTTACATCAGCTGAGGACCTGGTGTTCAGTATAGAGAACGTGTGATAAATCATTACAATGTTCCCAAAGACTGGTTATTGGAAAGGCAGAAATCTCAGGATGAGTCTAGTGGAAAACACAGACACACTTAAATTTTGTCCTGCACACTTATTTGACTTGCACTCCAAGAAATGCTAGTGTGAGCAAAAGATAACATCTGAATATTTTAGATGGACAAATTTATTTCTAGTCTACTTTACCAAGAGCTTTTCTTACTGATTTGGGCAGGAAAGAGGCCATGTAGGCATCTGTTCATTCATCAACTTTCTCTAAATCCCAGGATTAATAGACTACTACTATGAAGCCTGAGCAGGACATAATATAGCTAGAGTCAGACTTTATTGTGACTTAACGCTCTGATCACAGTAACATGATCTGACCCAGAGCCTTCATTCCTGGGTGTAGGTTATAAACAAATGAAATAAAGATTTCTTTCATTGTAGACATGGCAGTTTTGATTACAAGTGACTAAAGTTCCTTATGAAAAGTCCAGTAAAGAATGTTTTGAAATCTACCTTTTTAAGCTTTACTTCAAACTTTAATACTAGATTTTCATCCCTATTCTGCCAGAGTTTGAATCCAGACAAGTCTACCAATCTTCTGGTCATATCTCTGCATTGATACTTAGAAATCATAGATCTAAAAGGACGGTTCTCCACCTTTTACTATGCTGAACTAAAATCCTGATGACAAACATCCTGATCACTATGGCTGTTCACTAAATTAGGATCCAGAACTGGGACTCTAATCCACTGGGTGTCTCGGGAGGTCGCACTGGCTGCAGGGGAAGGTGTTCCACCCTGATGATCAGGCAAAATTACAAACCCCCCTAAGCATTTTGAGTGTTTGGTACGATTTTGAGCTCTTTGCAGTAGGGTTCAGTGGCATTACAACCTGGAGTCTTCCATATGTGTAATCAGCATTGACAGCTTGTTAAGTAGTTCTTCTGCAACCCAGCAAGGTGAACATAAGAGATTGCCTGTGTTCATTGGGCAGGTTGGGACCAAACACAGACGAAGAGATGTTTAAAAGTATTTTCATTAGGCAGCATTTCCAGCTGTACCACTAACACTGTTCAAAATGGAAAGCAATTCTCTTCCTGGCACCATTTCAGAAGATTTAAAATGCATCATTCTAATTACTGCCTGACAAATAATACTGGAATGCTAGCTGGGAAGTTTGCAGCGCAGACAACAGATATATTATCATCACACTGGTATATTGAACTTTTTATGATGTCTGATATCTCTAGGTTATAAATGAGTGAAAGCATCCTTTGCCACTGGTGGAGTACAGCCCTCTAGCACACAAACCGAAGGTTCAAACGTTAGTGTGACACAGCTATAAACCCAAGGTCATTTTGTGGTAAAACAGTCTAGAAGAGTTGCCAAATCTGTCTTCGGACTACTCTTGATCATTTTGGACAGTGATTTCATTCGGTCTTTCCAGAAATTCATAGAATTCCTCCACATTAAATTAACTCTTTGCAGTTCTGTTTTTGTTACAGAGTGACCACCTAATCTCAGGAAGATCGGAGTTCCCTTTATCAAGCCCACACATAGATCCGTATCTGTTTCTAGCAGCAGAGCTAAATTCAAACTTCTTCAGAGGTCTGAATAATTCATTCTTTCCCCCCTCCCCAGGTTCCTGGCAGTAACTGGGATCTCCACGTTCCAAAATACCAACAGGAACTTTGTCCTCCTCATACACACAGCCCCGCTGTGGCAGTTCAGGGGATGCAGAGACTTCACGGGGCTGTGGATATGCCTGCTTTGGCTGTTGTTTGAGGAAGCTTCCATGCCAACTTTTCTAAGCATTGCCTGTCACTCGTATGAGGTGCATTCAACATGCAGAGTTGATTTAAAGCCAAAGCCTGAGTCCAAGTGAACAAGTGTGATTCACATGTCAAGAGATCAAAAGAAGTTTCAAGTGGGAAAAGCAGCCATTAGGAGAGGTAAGAAAGTAAAGACAGGTTAAAGTCCCGCATGCCCCTGCAATGCCTATACAATCATGAACTGAACTGAATAACGTAACTGAAAATTTTGCTGTCTGCCATCTGTAAATACCTCTGGCAGTAACTGCTCATCATCCAGGCTAGCAATGTGGACTGATTTCATGGTATTCGATTAATTTAAGCCCCCCTCTCTTCCCACCCGCCCCCCCCCCTCTAAGAAATAGCTATTTGACATAAACATCCTTGTTTGGCATATCACTAGATCTGCTGCTAATTATAATGCTGAACCCAGATGCTGGTGGAGGAAATTAATCTACGTCCTGCGTAGTTTGTTGGGCTTGTTTTAGTAGGTTTGCCAAATATTTAGTGAAACCCTCATATGACTTTTATTATCTGGAGATAGATATTAAAGGGCCAAATACTGTTCTTATTCTCACTGGTGTAAACCTAGACAGCTCCATGGAGGGAAATAAATATAGTTATATTACTATGGATTTACATGACGTTAGTCTAGATTTACAGTACTGTAAATCCTCAACAGTGGAACTAGGAAGCTAAACCACAAATACTCCATCATCTAAACCTGGGATCTTCTCTTAGCTGAAAAGCACAGTTTTGATCCTGAGCAAAATGCCAGTATTCAACATTTATTTTGCCACATTGGCAAATCACTTATTTTGCAAGCTGGCCTACAGAAAACACCTGTGGAACAATTGGCATCAAAATGACTCTGTTCAGAAAAGCAAAAAAATGTTTCATTACAACACAGTTCAAGCTATGAGCTGCTCCAGGGGCCAAAGAGCCTCATTTGCCTGCTTGGCTCACATGAGTTTCCCACAACACCCCATAACACATCACCAGCGGAGGAAGGCCACTGATGGTGGAAGCTGTTTGTGTGGGCAGGGCAACCCCAGGGTGAGCGCCAGCCCTGGACATACAGACTGCAGACCTGAAGTCCCAGGAGGCACCAAGAGCTCACTTGGGCCCAAGGGAAGCTCACACTCCCCCAAAGGAAAACATTTCAGTTCCACTACGAAAAATGGTCCAACCAAAGAAAATACACATTTCAGCTGCAGAAAAATCAACTTTCTCTGTAGAAAACATTGGGTTTTGCTAATCTCCCCTTTCCCCACCCATTTTTACAACATAATATTTTCCTGTTGCAAAACTGTGAGGCGGGGAACCATCAAAATAACTGGTATTTCCCACACCGAAAACAAATGTAAGCTTTTGGCTTTAAGCTTTAAACTAAGTAAAAAACAAACAAACAAAAAAACCCCAACAACCTTTAAACCAAAATTCCCCAAAGTCAGCGTTCCCCAAACAGAAGCAAATCTATGTTGTGAAAAGTGTATTTTCCATGAGAAACAAAACTGACAGAAAATTTCCCACCCTGCTCACAGACAAAACGGAGTAAGCCAGAAGAGCATCCCTGTATGCCAGCTGACATTTAAGGCAGTAGTATCATTTAAGCAATACAGACCTAAAGACAGGAAATTTCCTAGGGAAAAAAATAAAGATCCTGCTGAGAGATGATAACCTCTGATACAATGAATGGCTATTAACCCCAGCTGGTCATCATTTGCAGGAAATGCCATAGCCCTCAACTGGGGTGATGATTTTAGAAAGAAAACATATATTTATAAAGTAATAATATAAATTTTTAATTTAAATAGATGATGTGGTTTCATCTATGGCATTTACAGTGCATCATTAATTGTAGTTACCCTGTTGGAAAGCCACTTTTCAGAGAAGCACCAGGTCCTATAATTACGAGTGTGAAACAGGCTGCTGCTATCAGAAGAGGCAGCAAGACCCCTGTCAGTAAGACACGATTTCCCATTTCGTGGAACAGGCTGCGGAGCCCAACTCACAAGTTAAGAGATCCTCAGGGATCCATGTAGATCAAAGTAATTTACAGGAGCCTGAGGCTAGCTGTACAAACTGAGCAAAGTCCAGTTCTCAGCCTGACAGTAATTGAGTGGGACAGATTTTAGGCAAAACAAGTTCCTGCTTTGTGTAGTACTTGGAAGGCTTCCACGACACAGGTACAGTAAGCAGCAGCAGAGCAAGTTCGCTGTTGAGGGGATCCTCTTTTATTGCAGATTTGAAGACACTGCCACCAAATAAATCACTTCAGAACATTTATTGTCTCTCTTACATCCTTTTGCTCTGATATTCTCTGTGGAGCTGTTTGCCACCTGAGTTTGCTCTGCATTTTGCCCAGACTACACAGGTTTAATTTTCAAGTGTCTTTTCCAAGCCAAGAGGGGCAGAAGTAATTTGCTACATTAGCAGGCAGGTTAAGTATCTTTCCATGCAGCAGCAAATGCTTATCCTTTTTGACAGACGTGTCTGGAGCAGCAGAGGGTATGTTCACCTTTGATGTGGGTTTGGAGAGCTCCAGTGCTTTGTGTACTCTTTTGGGTTAAAGCAAACACAACATAATTTGCCTTTCTGCAGCATGGTTCCAACTCAAGCTAGAATTTGGCAAAGCAAAACAATGCTAATAAAGCAAGTGTGAAGGAAATCCAGATATTCATGATTTGCATGGCAATATCTTCTGCACTCCTTTGGACACTGGAGTAAAAATGGGACCTTAGACTTGCATTATTCTACTAGAAGCCCAGCTACACATCACAGTTCCCCAATCAGCACTACCCAAAAACCAGAGTTCAACCTTGCTTTCCAGAGGAAGGCCTTCAACTAACACCTTGTGCTGCAGCTACTCACAAGATAAACATTTCTCCCCGCACAGGGATCTGAGGGACAGAGGTTTTGACCAGAACACCTCTGAGGACAGTGGTAAGAGCACAGAATCCCCAGGCTATTCTAATGTACACCCCATACATTCATGAATGGGGTCAGGGTATGAAGGATGCAGTTTACACACCAGTCCAGTTACCAGTCTAAATGGAAAGAAAGAGCTGGAGACAACACCACCTCTCCCTTCTAAACTGCAACAGGGTTTCCAGAATCACAGAAATCACGGCAGAAATGTGGTTGCCATACATTTAAGAAACTGACTTCAGGTGGGCAACCTGCTCTGACAGATTTTGCATTAACACGCCAAACTGTACTTGCTAACACTTCACATCAAAAAGCAGGTGCATGCATACATGCGCAAGCAGCATACCAGGACTCCAAGCCCTGATCCAGTTGGAGCTCGATCCAATGAAGCATGGGACACTGCCAGGGCTCGAACATGAGGTTTGGCTCCAGAAAGGATGGGAACCACTAGACGACACACTTCTTTGGCACAGGTGGAGCCCAACCCCAGAGATCTGGAAGACAACCAAGTACAGACAAGCCACTACAGCCGGCATTCAACACAGCTTCACACAAGCGTCCTCCTGTAACCTTCTAGCTTTACAATCATTTGCACAGTGAAACGGCAGTAGCAAACTGCAATAGGAAGAAGAATAATACTTTCAGAAATCAGTGTGATATACAGCCCTGTAGAATAATTCTTCATACAGGTAAATGTTGTCCAATTATTCTTGTGGTATACTTTTGATTGTCATTCAGTCCACAATGAATGCTATCAGTGTAGTAAGCTAATAGAATTGGAATATTAACTAAGATTATTGATAGTGCCCTGTATCTAGTCCATTATAATCTCTGCCTAGAGATTGTAGAGTTCATAATAGCTAGCAATAAAATATTTTTGTCCATAAAGAAGGAAGATAACCACTGCATGTATACTTTGCTTAAAAGTACTCAATGACTTAAAATTTCTGAATATACAATGCTTGTTCCAACTAATATGGCATTATTGTTTCATAAAGAGTTCCTTGCACTGTCCTTTTAGTTACAAATTCTGTTTTTTCAAGGACAACCTAATACAGAGTCATTTAAATTGCTGGCATTTATATCTCTAATAAACTGTAACCCGATAATCAGGGACTATAAAAGATTATTTTTTCTCTTACATTATCACAGAGCAGCCATAAAAGTACAAAATCCACAGAACCGTGTATACCTAGTCTTAATGACAAACACAGGGCTTCATCCTTCTGGCCTCAGCAAAACCCGATAGACTGGGCCCCTGAATGAAAAGACTGAAATGGTTGTTCCCCTCAAATATTTACTCATACTTCCTCCTTTCTCAAACCAGATGCCAAGCTCCTGCTGCCTCTTCACTTTCAAAAGTATTTGGCTCTTTGCTTTAACTCTTCTGGTGCTCTGTGGGAGCAGAAACGCCCAGTGCAGATTGCACCCGCTGTCACATTTACACCAGGAAGGGACTGGGAGAAGAGCTGCCGCTTCTGTTTTACAAGAGTGCTTTGGGCGTTGGCATGTACATACATAAAGTGGCTGTTTTACTTCCTCCTCAAGACATATTTTATTGACTTATTTATTATGCCTTCATTTTACTTAGGGTGGACAGAAACACCTTGTTTAGATTCACTTTTATACAGAAATCCAGCAGCAGCAGAGGAACTACGGTTCCCTGTGCTAATACTACGAGAACACAAGGATGGCCTCAGAGTTTACCCTGTGCCCCAGCCAGACCAGGGATCTTCCTCCAAACATTAATTTAAATGCTGTAAATTCTGCATCAGGCAGATGAAAACCTACTTGTACAATTTGCTTTGTCCACCTCATTTCCACTTACCCTGAGTGCCAGCCATCAACACCATTTTCCCCACACCTCTATAAGCTTCTCCTTTCTCCTCCCTTTCTTGGATGCCCTTTCCCCCTTCCCTTTCTGTGGCTAAATTCAAGCTATAGGATGAATTTATGAGAAGAGGAAAATACATCATGGCCCAAAACAAAGCCAGGACAGGTTTGACAGCAAACAAGGCACATCCTCACCTTGGGCCAGGCACATGCTCCTGCTAATATGGAGGGAATGGTGTTGCTGGCAGGGCATCTGTGGGGAGCACAGGCTGTCCCATGTGCTACCTCCCTGGAGATGGAGACAGCCTCACTCTGCTACCAGATTCTCCTGGCTTTTCCCTTTTTTAAAGGGCAGGGAAAAGAGAGGCCCATGTACAAACAGTATAAATAAATCCAAACAGAGACATAATTAGACTGTCTTTGCGACAATACGAAGAACAGCAAAAATACAAGTCTTAAGTAATAAATGACATTTTTGGTCTCGAACAGATTATAAGTGCTATGGAATTTAAAGTCAACATTTTCCTTCCATACACTAGCTCACATTTCTCTTACAATGCAGCCCCTTTTAATAGCTAGTCACAGTCACCACATCGAACGAAAGGAACAAGCAAACTGGCCTACAAGTCTTCAGCTCTGCGAGGTGGCACCTGCATGAAAGATTTCAGGGAGAGGTTGGACCCAGTTGAGGCACATCGGGGACATGGGGGACAGCTGCAGTCCTGGGTACCTTTGCTACAAAACACTCTCTAGAATCAAGGGCTCTGGGATCCACAGCCATCTATGAAGCCAATAGCTAAAGCCTCTTTCATTGCAGTTTTTGTTACCAATGGTTTTATCGTTTCTCCACAGCAATGCCAATGAGCATTAATTCTGTTTCCTCTTTGTATCATTTGATGCCGATGTATCTCTACTCAGTTGTGATTTTCTCTAGCACCCAGAAAGGTATGCCAAGCTCAGCTCCACGGGCTACGTGCAGTCATTTATACCAGTGCAAAGCAGATGGAAATCGCTTCAGGATCAGGATGGCATTTGCTACCTGCTTGGTCCACTGCGGGCAACCACCCCCCTTCAGCCAGATGCAGTGCAATGGCAATTCTAGCCTCAGGCCTTTAAAGGCTGCAGTTCTACTCGGTCCTGTTCCCTTGCCAATGGGGCTGTCTATAAAGTTTTCAGCAAGACGCATTTATTGAAACTCTGAGGGAACCAAGGATTCATTAAATGCCCTATCAGATGTAAAATACATTTTGCATGGTCCTGCAAAGGAAATTTCTGCAATAAGGTTAAAAGAAGTCACTGCCAAATATTTCAGAGGAATAATGTTTATAGATTGAGACTGATTCCCTTCTCCCTGTTGGAGCTACAGCCATACGGAGTCAGTGTAAGCCAAAGCAGAATCAGGTTCTGGCTAATTTTGAAGCACTGCATTGCTGAACCACTAACTAGGTGTGGCAAGTGGGTAGAAAAGCTATTAGTAGCAAACAAATAATTTTGGCTACCTGGGAGTTAGGAACTCAGGAAAGAGAGAAAAAATGGAGAAAAGTCATCAAGCACAACCAATCACATTAAATGGGTCAGCGTTTAGGAATGCAAAAGCTTGTCATATCCTTTAATTAAAAGGGTAAGTTTAAGAATAAAAGACACAATTACAGCTGAAAAAATACCTCACTTAAAGACCAAGTGAATAGTTATACGTCCTGCATCCTTCCAAAAGAAACATTTCTAAGGTGGAATATATATGTAAAATACCATCAGAAACTCAGTGACAATTTTTTTTTAAAACTTCTGACCCATAGAGCATTCCCTTCCTAAGAATGTAGTCTAGGTGTGAAAAGCCACTTTGTAAACATACTATGATTTTACAAAGGCTGTGTGTTGGAGCAGAAGTGTTCTCCAGTCAAGCAAAAAACCAAGACCAATCCATAGAGCTCCACAGGGACAGTCATCCTGTCCCCAGCCACAGCATCTCTCCGTGGGCCTTCAGAGATGGACTAAGCAACATGGCACAACATATGTCCTCCACTAATATCAGGCCCGTTATTTAGCCTTCACCTTTCCAAGTTCTGGATCCTATTTCTGCTCACACTGATATCAACAGACACTAATGAAAAGCCCCCTTCTCCACAACTTGACTCCCTCATTTCCTGGGCTACCCAGGCAGACATAATGTACCCAGCTAACATGGGAGTCACAAGCCCTTCTACTAGGAACTGCAGTTTTGCGTCTGCAATGCTGTTGTGAACAGTTTCTTTTGATCCTCAGAGTTTTGTAATTTTAAAGTCCGGCCTCAAGGGGGAGATGCCAGAGTTAAGGATCTTCATTGATCAGCACGTGCACATTGTAATAGTCTTAAAATTCTGGTAGTCTCAAATTGCATTGCCAAGATAATCCTTCTCCTACAATTTCTCTTAGCCTTTGAGCTGTGCTTTCAGTGACAACTCACAGTGACCTTCTACCAGCTCGAACCTGACCGTTGCTCCTGAAATACAAATCCACATCAGTGAGTTTGTCCCAGTCAGTTCCACAAGCCAAATCTGAAACCCATCCTGGACAATGGGAGCCCAGAACTGATTCCGTTGGCTGGATCAAATCTTTGCATCAAGCACACACTGATTATAGAAACGCCAAATGCTTGGCAGGATCATATCCTTGATTTCCATTAATTTGCAGTGCATCTTTCCAGACACAGCTAAAGTAGTAATCTGCTCTATTTTCCACAGTTTGGATAAAAATATAGCTATTTGATATCCTGCTCTCAAGCAGCATGGACATCAACCCAAACCTGTCTCAGCTAAATTGAGCTGAACTCTGTCCTGGTTTCAGCTGGGATAGAGTTAATTTTCTTCCTAGAAGCTGGCATAGTGTTGTGCTTTTGGATTTAGTATGAGAATAATGTTGATAACACACTGATGTTTTTAGTTGTTGCTAAATAGTGTTTCTACTAAGTCAAGGACTTTTCAGCTTCTCATGTCCAGCCAGCAAGAAGGCTGGAGGGGCACAAGAAGTTGGGAGGGGACACAGCCAGGACAGCTGAAACTAGGACAACTCTCTGCTTCTTCTTGTGTCTGGTTCCCCATGGCACATTTGGCTTTCTTATTAGGATAAGCTTGGTGCCCTGCACTTCATGTCATCTATCCCACAGGGCAACATATTTACAGTGTTTACAAAACAGAAAATATTTGCAGCATTCATTTCATCACGGTGTTCACATACTCCACATCTCTAATGACAGATCATGCACCACCAGGCTGCTTTGAGGAGCCTGAGATAATATGGAAGAGCCTTGGCTCAAGCTGAGGTCAAAAACCTACAAATAGTTTTCAGATAAATTCACCAAAGTCGGACACATTAGCTTGGCAATACAGTGAGAATATTACTGCACGTAATTATTTTACTGAATGTGAGAAGGAGTACAGACACATGTAGTTTCTGGGCATGCAGGAAGGCAGGTGTGCAGGTGATGAACCAAGGTGGATCAGTGGACAACAAATAAGGCCTTACACATATTCAGGAGCTCTGATCCAAGTACAACATCCCTGCATCACAAGAATACATTCAAGACACAAGGCGGACACTGCTGGGTCAGTCAGCAGCCTAACTCAGAACTCACAGCACTTAGGTGGGGTTCAGGGACAGAAAATTCTGACAGTCGAGGATGAGTTTGGTTCAAGCCTCATCTCATCCTTTATCAGAAGCTGGACTTTATCCTGTCCATTTACTATGGCAAAGACGTACTCCTTCCCTTCCAACTATGGCCACATGGAAAGACCAGCTGTCAAATGTCCTTTCCAAGGGAAAAGATGGTTCTTCTCAAGCGTCTTAAAGTTATGGGCAAATGTATTGCCTCCTGTACATTTGTCTAAAGTTCCTTTCCCTTAAATGTAAATCTGTGCTGTAACCACAATTCATATTCTTATGCAGCTTTTCTCAGGTATCCGTAAGCAAATACTTGAAGCATTTGTATATTTGTGCTCTAAAACCAGTCTGACTTGCCTAGGTTTAGCATCATATGAAAAGCTGAGCATTGTATCTAGCTGTAGCATAACACAAAAATTTGTTGGGGAGGAGATTAGCAGGTAAATCAGGGGGTTAATACTCTGGTGCTTTTCCAGCAGCCCCTCGCAGAACAGGCAGGCTTTCTCTAAACAAAACCAAAAGGGAAGCAGTCCATGCTGCTGGCAGCAGCACATACCGCTGGAGGTGCCCTCCCATTCCCCCACAGACAGCAATGGTGGGGAGCCGTGCTGCAGCAGGGTAAAGCCAGCGCTGGTGGGAAGGTGGCCTCTGCCCAGCAGGTCCCATGCTGCTCCCAGCCTGCGCATACAGGCACGCTCCTGCATGTGCTGCATCTCTTGGTGTCCAATGCACATGGTGAGGACTGGTAAAGCAGCCGAGCAAAGGGAAGTCTCAGTACAGTATCACTTGTCCATTCAAGCTCTCCACAGATATTAACAGGACAGACTGAATAAGTGATTGGGCTTTAAGTGATCCAGCTTCTACTGGCTCAAACTGGAGCTTGAAGATAACACATACAGACAATAAACTCTCTAACTCTAAAGGAGATTTGCAAAGCAACAGATAATTTGGTTAAACGAAGCCAAGTTATCAGACATTTGCAAAGCCCTAAGCTCACCTAAAGGCACAAAGAACTCAAGAAAGTATCAAAAAAGTTATACAGGGAAAGAGAGAGAATAAAATAAATTCCCCTAATGTACCACAAATATCAACCACCACACACTACCTACAAACCATATGTTTTTCCCATCTGTTCTGTTATCTTTAACTAAATTTATAGTATTTGGGCTATCGGAAGAATTGTCAAGCCTGAGCTGGGCAGGATTATAAAACCTAGGTGTTATTACACTTTAAAAGAAATTTTCCCCTCCCCCTACCACACCAGGCACAAGATTATACATTTCTCTTGCTGCCTCCTGGCTCTGCTACTACAGAGGATGCTATGCTTGTTCTCAGCTACAGTAAGTGGTAGGGCATCCCCAGCCCCCCAACAAAAGAATAGCGCCTCTGCCTTTCTGTTTTTCCTCTCTCTCCCCCAACCTTCTCTCTAGTTAGGTCAAAGAGAGGGGTGCTGAGGCTGAGGCTGCATGGCCACTTCCTGCGGTGCTGTGAACCAGCAAAGCCTATATAAGTCAGCAGGGAGCTCCTAGTTCTGCCCCAGCGAGTGCCAGCTCTCTGGGGCAGGGCTCCAGGAGCACCACTTGAATTCTCCAGCTGCTGAGCCAGAGTTTCAAATTTGAGCCAACAGGGGTTGTAGATCAGTGCTGTGTTCATGCAATGGTAGTGCAGGGAAAGGAAAGGACTGGGGCAGGAGAGCAACGGTTTGCTTCAAAACATACAGGAAGTGGAGGTCTCCTTGGGAAGGAAACAGTGAGGCCCCTTAAGTGATCACCAGCATCATGAAATGAAAAAGGCACCTTGCCTTCCCCACTGTCCAGCTGCATCATAAGCCAGGGAGCACCATGGGCTGCTTTTACCCTAGCACAGAGCCTCCTTCCACAGACTGCATGCCACTGCCACTGAGGAAGCCAAGAGCTTTTAAGTTGGTCTAAGAAAAAGCACTTCTAAACACAGCCTGGATGGCTCACAGTCTACCCCTTCACTGCTAATCCTACAGCCAGTCTTTTAGGAAGAGCTCAGCATGCTGGATATTTAAGCTCCTTAAAAATATAGCCCTAGTCTTGGTGGCCACATTTCTAAGAGGTGCTCTCCATTGTGTTCTTCCATCCATGGCACGTTAGCTCTCTCCTGCATGCGCAGCAACAGTGCTTTTAAGAGTGTGCACACACAGAGGGAAACCACTTGGAAAAACCCAGCCCTGACTGTCAAGTCAAATAACAGCCCTTCATGCTGAACCCTACCCCCTTCGTGCACAAGACTCTCCAGTTTGTGTGTGGCTTGCAGTAGCTGTCTACCTCTCAGCACCTCCATCCAGAAAGCAACGTGACTCGCACAGCTCCAAAAGCCTCCTAGGAAGCCCACAAATAAGCACAGCAGGGAAGATTCCAGTTTGGTTTTTCACTTGCAAAGGATTACGGTAAACGTAACAATTTTCCGCACAGAAGGTCTTTAAAGAGCGTGCAGAATTCCAATAGGTGTCTCATTAATGCCAAGTCGCGGAGCAAATGGTGCCACACTCCTGCTGTCTGGTCCACCTGCCCATTGCCAAGTGGTTCTCTCCAGTGTTGCCTCAACCTGCCGACTGCCAGGTGATGCTCTCCTGCTGCCCCCAACCCTGCTGC
The DNA here is from genome assembly GCF_018139145.2 of Gymnogyps californianus. NCBI lineage: Eukaryota > Metazoa > Chordata > Aves > Accipitriformes > Cathartidae > Gymnogyps > Gymnogyps californianus. The sequence continues at coordinate 12,847,185 of NC_059477.1, forward strand.
GGAACTGGTGCTGCCTCCAGGATGTTCTCTCGTTCGCTTAAAGAGCTGATTTCTGAAACGTGCTAAAGCTCGGTGTCAAACCCTGGGAGAGTCCAGCTCCCCCTTTGCCCTTAAACAGTGTGTACGGAGGACGTGCTGGCACAGCACCATCTCCCTTCTGGTTTCCAGGGTGGATGGCAGATTGCGATGCAATTTTCCTCCCAGTCCCTCTGTATTCATGACTTTCACCTGTCGTAATCAGCAGTCATTTCCAAGCCTGCCACTGTCACAGAAGAGGCAGATGAGTTCAGAAAGGAGTGAGAAGTGCTGTTTCATTCTTACAAATGCTGCTGCACAGAACAGGATTGTAGGTATCAATGCAAACTGTGCAAAAAAAAAAAAAAATTATTTTTTTTTAAGATTTTTTTCAGTAAAGGGAAGGACTTGCATCAGGGACTCCCATGTACAGGAAAGCAGGAGCAGGCTACAGTGTCAGTCCCCTCCCTTTTCTTCTCATGATATTCAAGCAAGTCTAGGCCAGGTGGAGCACCAAACACCCTAGAGTGCCCTGGAGAGTGGTAATTAGGGCAGGCAGGCAATGTGAGTGGAAATCCCACTTCTAGGCAATAATTTCCCTGGCTTTTTCTACGAATAGAGCTGTGTAAACAGTGGAGTTCGGGGTTCAGTGGCTGAGCAGAAATATTAAAAAAAAAATAAATTTTACAATAAACAGGAGGACTCTTAAGGTCTGCTCAATGAAAAAAAAAGTTTATCGTTTTTTAACCCTTTCAGAAAAATCACCTAGGTTTAAAAAAAAAAAAGGAAACCACTCTTTCAAAACATTCTGTCCTTCCTTTTTTCTAGACAGAATAGAAAAAAATACATTAATTCATAAATTTGAGTTTGTAAGCTTGAATCATCGCTACAGAAAAAGTGTCCATCTCTACATTACAAATGCCCCAAACCAAAATGCTTTCGGAAGTGCAAAGCAGGGTTTTTTTGATACAGATATAGCTATATGGATATAATGCAAAATATTTCAACCCTTATAGCCAAAACTATTCAGTGAATTTGATCCAAATTAATAGTTGGCTTCGTTTGCTCCAAAATTGCATTTGGGGCAAATGAAACCGATTAGGTAAAAATAAATAATCTAGTTTTTTAGGCAAGTTTGTCTTTCAATAGCTTTATATTCACTACTGCATTCAGTGCTGTGTAACAAACATACTAAGTTTACAAAAACTGTTTCATTCTTCAAATCTTCCTAAAATCTCGTTAGCAGAGTTGGGTCCTTTTTCCCTAGACATATCCCCTGTAATAACTCTAAATACGAGTCCAAACTCCATCCTTTGTAATGTCTATGTAGGGGTGATGAAAGGCAGTCACACACCCGACAGAAGAGATTCCTAAGAAAGGAAGAACTCTGCTCATCTTGATTCAAGGAAGAGGGCAGGGGGTTACCAAACACATCTTCGCTTTTGTAAAGCAAAGAAATCCGATCTGGAACTGACAAATGTGAATCCAGGAGCCCTACAATGCCATTTGGAGAGAGTCACTTTTAGAGTAGAGCAGGCCATGGAAGCTACCCATGTTTGGAGGAAATCAAAACTTGTATTCCAAAGTTAATCCAGGATTTCAGCAGTTCTTTTGTACATAAGGCATGAAAGAGATCATTGTACAGTATAAGCAAAGATAAAATCTTGCACAAGGGCAAAAAAGCAGGCCTGCCACATCAGGATTTAGAAGCAGGTCTACTGCTGTATTCATTCATCTACGTGTTCAGGAGTGCACATACATAAACGTGCAATGCACACATGCAGGCGTGCTCACTCACTCTCTTCATCTGAAATCTGCTTCATCTCACAATTGCTGCCCCTAAGTAAAGCAACGTGCTGCTGATGTTGCAAGGCAGGACAGTTGGTCTGTGATCAACCAGCCAGCCAGAAAGAACAACACCACTGGGGATGCACAGTTTTGCCTTTTCCCACATTGAATGGGGCATTAACTTCAAAGTCTATGATCCCTTAAATCTTTAACAATAATTAATAGGAGAAAGATGACTAATATTTGTGTTTGCCCTTAAACCTGCTCTTGGGGAAGAAAATAAAAGCTCAAAGAAAGTGACATTTTGTGCAAGCAAAGTCAACAATATTAGTTATTCCTGAATTGGTTTGTCTTAACTCTGGTGTTAATGCTTTACTTGGCCTTGTGCTCCCAAGTGGATTGCATTTAGCACTTCAGTTCCTAGAGCATGAAATATTTCCCTGCATAGGTTTCCCTGTGCTAACTAGAGCAACCTGAGGGCTGCAGCAATGTCTGCCAGTTGCCATGGGCTACTGCAGCCCTGAGGAACTGTCACAGCCCAAGGAAAATCAGCTCACACCGTCCAGTCCTGGATCCCAGGTCTTGGGCTTGTGGCCTCGGGCTTGTGGCCTCCACAGTGCCCCAAGAGCTGGGGTACAGGACCCTGCAGGGAGCCATCACGCTAAGTTGGCTGACGCTTTCCTAGCCCAAGGGAAGACTCACATATATTATCTCTAGGTGTTACCTTCAACATTGACCTCAGTGAGTCGATATTTCACTTCAGAAGGTTTGTTTTCTTCAGACATAAATAGTGCGATGGATTTTTTTTTCCAGTCAAGATCAATGTATCCTTCTATTCTGACAAATGAATTTACAATATGATTTTAAGAGGACTCCATGTTCACATCATCTCCAATGTACCACCTCAGGGAAAACTGTTAAAAATTAGAAAGCTCTTCTTTCACACCAACCAGAGGTCTGATGGGCAAAGCCAGGTTTGTTCCATCCTGCGTGTAATAGCCATACCAAGAGAGGCTGCACAAATAGAGAGAGAGTTCAGAGAGACTAAACCAGTAGAAAAGACAAACTCTCCAGTTTTTCTGTGTCGGCTTTAAACAACCCATGGAAAGAAAAGTGGTAAAGTTGACAATTTCTTCCTAAGCTTTCACTGCAGATGCACACAAGGCCATTTTAAGATGCCTCCATGCTCACCAGATCCTGGTGTTACTTTTTGCATGACAGTATGCTAAGCCAGGTCAGCAAACTCCAAGCACTGCCCACTCCTGAGCCAGGTACAGCAGGCAGTGAGAATTTGTTCGAGATCATGGGAAAGTTGGGTGATATAGGAATGCCCTGTGGTAAGGAGATTTTCCCATATCCAGCTCTGCTGAGTGCTCTGCACCAACAGCACGATCTAAAGCCACCCCAAAATATGGGGACCCTGGGCCAGAAAATATGGAGCTAGCAATTGCATTCCACATTCCCTCTGTCCCCCGTCCAGGCAAACTTGCTACCATATTCAAGAACAGGATGAGCCTCAGGACCCAGAAAATGGCCAGATGAGTAAACTAGCCCTGGAGTCCAGCCCAAATTTCAAGGATCTCAATTTCCTTTGGAATTTTGAAGCCCACAAATTTCTTGTTATTCTTGCCTTGTTTTATGCCAGGCTTGTTTTACTGCCTCACTTTATGCCAGGCTGCCATTTAAAAACTATTTAAATGAATGTAGGAAAAGAGAAATTTCATTAGCTTTTGTCTGACCATTTCAGATTCCTACCAATCAATAAGGGAACAAAACCGAGATGGAGAACGAACATCCCTTATTTCAGGACAGCTCACTGCAAGGGCCTGATCCAAAAGCCACTAAGCTAAATGGGAGTCCTTGGATTAGGTTCTTAACAAGTTTCAGATGCTAAGTCATTTCCATCAGTCATTTGCAGAGATGGGAATGAACTTCAAAGGGTTTGATGTAGAACTGAACTTCCAAGACTTTGGATCTGAACATCCTGGGACTTGTAGGTATGTTTCCAATCATCTGCAGATGCAGCCTGCAATGAAAGGAAACAGATCCCTAAAGGTTCTCTATTTTGCAGACAGAAAGGTCAAAAAAAAGTGTTTTGTTTGCAGGAGATGGTCAGTTCATTCTCCCACTGATTCTTATCAAACCTTCACACAAGCCAGCCATGAACCACAAAGACAGGAGCCAAACTACTGGAATTTAATGGCTCATTCTCCAAAACGTATTGGCTCATAAACATACACTGTGTTCTCATTCAGTGCTAATTTACTTTAACAATAAACTTATTGTGACTTGTATTCCCACTTCAAAGAGTTTTTATGTGGCAAATGGGAGGGGCATAAATGGGAGTTTTCCTCTGGTGAATAAAACAAAGATACAGTAAGGTGAAGGAAAAAAAGCTCAGTAATTATCCTCCATAGGGTGTAAGGCTATAAAATAGCAGTGCCTCAAATTATTTGCAGACATGTCCACATTTGAGAGAAATAAAATCTTTCAGAGGATAACACACCTGTGCCACGGGTAATTGCCCTCACTTGCAAATTAGAACTGGCCCAACAGATGTTTATTCCACCACACACAGACAGCAAAAGCAGTAGGAAAGGCTTTGACTCTTTGCAGAAGTGGAAAATGATTAAACCCACCATAAACTGGTACAAATCAGCTTTGCCTGTACCTCTTCCTACAGTGGCTGCTTCAGCACAGAGAGCTGATCATCCTTTGACAGGATAAGCACAGATGTGAGCCAGTGCAGAAGCTGCCTGGGAGGTGCGCAAAACTCAGAGAGAGCAAGAAAGTAAACCTGCATCTATGGGAGGGTGCCAACAGCCAGGGACATGCAGGGAGAGCAGCCTTGAGGTGCACAGGGAAGAGGCAGGCAGGTGGAAGAGGGCTCCAGTATACCCGTGAGACCCCATCAAGCCCCAGCACAGACCCCTGGCAGCAAAGCTGCTACAGTGATTGCTGAGGGAACACCAGCCCACCCCCAGCATCAGAACAACTTGGACCCAGCAGTCTGAGCTTAAGACAAACTGGCACTTGGGCATTTTTGAACCAGTGTCCAGGGTTTTCCAGCAGGGTTTACAAACCCATCCCAGCATGCCTGGCTGGGCTAGCCCTGCCACAGCCCCGCAAGACTGCAACACACTGAGGGATGGATCCCTAAAGGCACCCGGGGCATCAATCCCATTGATTTAGCTCAAAAAAACCCAACATGAGTGTGAGGAGCTGGCTCTAGCATCTCCCCTTTCTGTTGTTCTTCTGTCCTTAGCAAAAGCATTTTGCTGTCCTTTCTCTTCCTAAGCAGTCCCGGATTCCTTCCATGGCACCACTTGATTCAATCCAACCACCCTGGAGTACAATGTCTCCCCGACATTATCAAAGACTCTACTCTGAAAGAGCAACCCAACAGAAGAGCTGTTTGTGGGATGTTGGAAGGGACAAGGTCAGCCTGACTTCCACCTTGTATGTCACAGCTGCCTGGAAAAACACTGCCTAAAACAGTTTTTCTTGAAAAAGACCAATATAATTTTGTTCAAACCAAAATGTTTGGGGAAACATGTCGATTATGATAAAACTGTAGTGGGGAAAATAGTCCAAACACTCCATTGCAATCATATCATATAGTTAATACTACAGTAAATATTTACATTGACCCTTCATAGCCATGCATTTAATATTTAATGACTATTACATTTAACATTAAATCTAATAGAAAAATTTCTAGGGAAATAATCAACATTTCCCCGAATTTGCTTCACATAAGATGCTGAGATTTTCATTTTTCACTTCAATTACAAATGAATTTTAATTTTTAAACACTTATACTTCCTGCCAGCCAGGAACTTTGGCTCCTCACCACCAACAGTCCAAGGTCAGAGTAGTTCACTAGAATAGCTGGTACACCTCCAGCCCCTTGCTCCTGCAAGAGTGACTGGGAGATAGTCCACCAAACAGGTTATCACGGGGCAAAGCTGGCTGCTTCAGCACAGAGCAGATATGCTCAGCTCACCAGAAGGGAAGAGTCAAAGACAGCACTACCAGCCAGAGCCTGCTCCTAGCACACCTCTCAGTCTGCCAAATGGCCTCTCATCACGTGTAAGCAATTGGAGACTTGTGTTTGACCGCAGCAATTTTTTCCTATTTTGTCCCAGTTTGTCAGTCTGTCTCTGAAGATATTACTGTTCCCTTCTACCTGCTGAACAGCCAGTGATCACCATCTTGCATGTGTCACATACATTTACATACGTTATTAAAAACAACCCCATTTTACCCAAGTGCACTGGGAGATACATCACTCAAAGCACTGTATTAAGTCATAGCCTCAGCAGCACAGGCCAGGGACCAGGAGTGTGGTGGCAGCTAGAAAGACACCACCTCTGAAGTGTGCTAGACCTACCATGTATGACGCACATTTAATCTGCAACTCATTTGTTGTGCTTGTTCTGCAGCTGAAGTGCCTACTTGCAAGCTTGAGCTCTTGAGGTAGGGAGCTTTTTGCTGTGCCCCACAGCTATACAAATGTGTCATTAGAGAAGTCTGCCTGAAGAAAAGGTTTCAAAATTTTTTGCACAGGTGCCATCTACCTTTCTTAAGCATGGCATTCATTTCAGTATATCTCTATCTAAAGTGTATATATATAGATAGATAGTTATAGATATATAAAGTATATATACCCATTGTCATCATTTAGCCCAGCAAAATACTTCTGGGATTTTGTATCTGTTTCCAGCCTCAATGGTGGACATACACATAAAGGTATTTTGATGAGAGGCACTAAAAGCATGTTTAAACACTTGAAGAGCAGTCATTGAAGCCAGCCACATTGTCTTTCCTAAGAGCCCATCACACTTTCTTCCTCTTCCTTGCCTTCTAGTTGACTTCAAGCAATTAATTTTCTGAAATGCCAAGTGCATTTTCCTCCATTACTCAAACCCACATGCGCTGCCTGGTGTAACCAGCCTCATTTTCCCCATCAGAAATGCTCTAACCGAACCTGCTTTGCACATGGAGGTTGGACTAGATGGTCTCAAGAGGTCCCTTCCAGCCTCAACTGTTTCCCATCACAACAAAATCAAACCAATGTGGGAGAAAAATCTGAACAATAAAAATAGTTACTTCCAAAGGAACAAACTCTGTTCTTCCTACTTCATTCACACCCTGCTACTGCCCCCTTTTCCAGAATACCCCCCAATACTTCATACAGTCAAAACCTGATGCATATCTATCAGCTGGATGCAGCTGGGAGTCTTGCCAAAATATTTAGCAGGAGTCTTGCAATATTTGTCGAGCATCTTACAGCACCAACTGTGAGTCAGGTGAATGTGGGAGAATTTTAACTTGCATTTGTTTAAACCACACACTGGTAAGCTGTCCCAGTTACTGGAGGGGGGGAGTGCTTAAAACAGAAGCCCAGTGCACCTGAAAAACCAGAAATCGGAAGGCATTTGAGGGGTTTTTACTCTAAAGTCTCATAATTTTTAAGACTGTTTTGGTGCGCCTGAATTTTAGTTTACCAATAGCTGGACTTGAGAATATTGGTATTATCAACTGAGAATGGTTTTGAACATTATAATGTAAAATAAATATCTTTGCCATATAACTGTAATTTTTGTATGTTGCATACAGTACACATTATAAAATAGTTTGACTGGATTAGGAAACCTAGGACTCAAAGTAGGCTGAAAGAGAGGTGTAGTTAATTTCCTGGTGTTTGCTGGGTAATTTGAGCAGCTTCTTTTCTCTTCTTGCTTCACCAAAGAAGTGTGACTATGCTGACACCCCACAAATCTAGTACCCTAGAGGGGATTTCTGACCAAACCGCATATATACAGTGGTTGGGGGAATCCCAGATTTTCTTTGGCCACACTGAAGGCTGACAACTGCCTTCCAGATTTTTCCAAATCCTACTCTCTTTGTCTCTAGTGACATTTTATTCAGGAGAGGAACGAAAAGCATGCCTTTTGGTTTACCTGTTTTACTGCATGAACACCTCTATGCTACCTTAGACACTTTTGAAAATGACAAGAAGTCACCCACAAGCAGTAGGGATGCCGAGAAAGGCATCCCTACTGCTTGTGGGTGCAGTCAGGATGTTAATTTATCGAGAGAATTAGTCTGCAATGGTCTACACTGACCATGAAATGATATTGCACATTATTTTCCTTTCTATCTGCACTTCCTACTAATCATGACAATCTACAAGGAAGCGAGGCTTAATACTTATAATGTTATTATCCCAATTTTTATGTTTTCTTAGGAAGTTAGAAATAATCAAATCAGAAGCCTCAAAACAACTGGTATTTGAACTAATTCCCCAGCCCCAAAAACACATATGGCCCATTTTATCCATTAGCAATGATGGGAGAACTGAGTTAACTTAGAATCACCATTCTAATCAAGAATTTCCCTAAAAGCGTTCACAATCTTTTGCTGCTGAGAACACAGAGTGTCTGTTTCTGGTACAAATGGGTTAACAGTGACCCGCAGTCCGTACTGCAGAATTTCTGTGGTTTCTATTCCTCCTTGCTGGTCTTGAAAGCTGAGGCACCAGTGCTATGAGCGCCATAGTGAGTATCCTCTCCTATGCCCATTCCCTCTGCATGCAGTTGGCAAAATAGATGCTACTGTAGATTTAATGTGCTGGAGTCACATAGCCCAGGGATTACGTTCTAGCATCATGCCCCAAGCACATCACAGGAACTGGCACTATGAGCAGCAGGGGCGGAGCAGCTCCTAACTGAAATGGCTCCTTCTCAAACGAGAGTGCTGAGCCAGGGAATGGATCTAGCCTGTTTTCTCCCCAAATTACTGTAGTCCTCAGGGGCTAAATGCCTCCCCTCCCCCCCTCCCCCCCCACCTCAAGCCACTGCATCTTTGCCTGACAGCTCTGTTACTTGAATATAGCCTGTACTTCCCATCTGGTTGTGGCCAGCCCACTCTCCCTGCTGGCATACAGCTGCTTACTCCCCCCTGCCAGCACCCACTGGCAGTTGTGACTGCAGCCGTGAGGCACAATGGCAGGGATCTGGGGCAGTGAGTTACCACAGAGAGCAGAAGGAGCACCTTAGGGTGCAGCTCAGATGCTGGCATGGCTTCACCCAGCACTCACTTGATGAATGGAACTGCTCTGTGCTCAGGCTTTTTCTTGTTCTCACTCGCCCTGTAAAACAATGCTCATCTTTTGTTTTCCCCCAGGAAAGTGCATGCCACCATTTGTGTAAGATGGGGCAAAGGCTTTTGCACCCATGTTCTGGCAGCCCACCCTGGCCCGACATAGTTATGTGCTTCACACTTCTGTTGTTGCTGGTCCTCTATGGCTTTGACCTTACGGCTATTCCTGTGCCATTGGGGTGGGTTGGCCTGAGCAGAGGAGCAGCAAGAGTTCCTTAATCTGGCAAATGAAAATGGGAAGACTTAAAGGAGATGCTACCAATACTTCTACCGGCCCTCTTAGACTGAGGACTGCAGAGAATGCAGTCAAGTGGCTTTGCAAGGTAAGCAACAGCTTACCTCCAGCAGCTCCAGTGCAGGGGGCACAGCCTCCCACAATAAAGAGGCAATGGCTGTATTCAGGTTACCCTGCTGCTGTCTGTGCTCCCATGTGCTACCACTGTGTTAAGTGTGCTAAGAAGCTATAGCTAATGAGGGTATGTACACCCATGCTCTTTCCTTCAGCTGCAGCATAGAAATATCCTGAGGTGCCCTGTGCCTCAGTTTTTCTGTAAATACAACCTATCTGTAATAGTCCTTCCCTACACCATATTTACAACTGAAAGATGCTGACACAGCAGGAAAATGGAGGGTGTAAGAGTACAGCAGTGACACGTTCTACAGCTGACCCAGGAACTCCAGAGTAAAGGTATGAACCACCACTGACTGACAGAATTAGCTTGTATGTTCAGACCTAATGATTAAGATTACCAATAAAAAAAGTGTTGCAGTAATAGAACAATCCCATTTTCTAACACATTTTCCACTTCTACAGAAAGCTTTATCTAGCATTAATGTCAGCGATACGAGAAATAGGTGGTCTTTCTGAGAAAGGTCCAGCAGCAAAGGCAAATTATGTCTCTGCCATTTAAAAAGACATGCTGGCTGTAGGAGGAAAGAGGAGAGCTTGTTGTACCATTAGGTGAACATTTATTTGCCTCATCTTTAAACTCTGGCACATGGTATCAGAAGACACCCCAGCCTACCTGGGTCTCTTGTGTCAAGTATGCAGCCTCCTAGTTAATGAGTTACTTAATAGCTCATGAAGTGTCCCCTAGGCTCCCCTCAAACTATAACCATTCCCATGCAGCAAACCAAGCATTGATCACACTTACAGGTGTTTTTCATATCAAATGTCAGAAAGCAGAAGAAAGACTGTCCTAAGATCCAATAAATAAATTCTTTATACTTTTTGTTGGGGGGTGGGGGGGAAGATGGGCATCCTGTCTGCATGTTAGGGGACAGGCCCTTCTAGACTGCTCTTCCATTTGGTCACTAAAATGTGGAGAGACAATAAAACTGTGTAATCATCCCATAACACTGCAGCCCAAGCTTTACATCAGGATCCATCTACTGAGCTAAACCAAGACAGTTTCTATTTTCCTGGATGTTAGGCACAGCCATTGTCAGCTCACACAGACCGCAGCAGGAGGTGAGCGCTGCAGAAGCTAAGCTTGGCTTCCTCTAGATCAAAGGGCACAATCCATTGGCACCATAACCCCAACTAAAGTGTCTGGATGGACTTTGAAATATGCCAGAAAACGTGAAAGTTTGCAAATTAACTTTTATGTTACATCCCACTCAGCTGGTGTAGAGTGCATTAAATGCTACCCTGGAGTGTGTCATAGAGCGTATTCAATGAAGGACATTTAATGTTAACATCTGTACTTACAGGGTCACTGGCAATAACAAGTGGTTATCTAAGTGACTGATGACCCAAGCTTCTAGCACAAAGGTTGCTATTTCTTTTGTAGTTGTGGTTTTGTCCTACTACTAATACATGTGTTTCTTTCCCCATACACAAATCCTCACTAAGAAATCTATTAAGACTAGAGTATCTGATCAATAATAGAATATAGTGCAGTTATGAACTATATAAAAAAAATAGTAAGAATTTGAAACTATCTAGCATGTACTCTTAGGAAATTATCATTCTATCCTAAAGGGTTTTATTCCAGGAGAGATTTGGTCTAAATGAGTATTTCGCATGTGGTGACTTATGGATATGCAATGGATGCCTAAGCTAGTATACCAAATAATGAATGAAATCTTAGCAGGGAATATAGTGCAGTTATTGGAAGAAGGTTTTCCAGACAACTGTGATTTCAACAGTTACATTAGATCTATAAAATACTTCAAGAGTCAACTTTTCTTTGTGGTGCATCCTTGCTATATTTCATAGATTCAGCACTGCATGCAAAGCATACATTACAAATCATGCATGCTCATGAGCAAGTAGCTTAGATGTGAACATATGTTCTCTGCACACATGCACTATACCTCTGCTTTCAGGCACACAGTCTGCAGTATTTAATGTTCTTTAACTTTCTGAAGATCTATGGGCTGTTTTAACAAGAGAGTTAAATACCCTTTTCAGTAATAATCTCTCCTTCCCCCCAGCTTTCTGGAGAATTTTGTTGATTTTTTATTATTTTTGCTGCCAAGCCATAAAATGCACACAGTTAAGGCAGTATTAAGGTGGCTTTTGTCTTCTTTCTTTGTTTCCACAAGAACAAGCTTCATTGACCCAAGAACCTTCAAAGCAGTGTTACTTCACCCATGTTAATATGCATGGCTGTGCTGCTCGAGCTGCAGAGACAGCCTCCAGGGCTAGGCATTTCAGCATGATGCCAGCAATGACATCATCCCCCACTGATTCTTCGCAAGAACCTCATAAGTTTGGATTGGGCTGAGCAGATCTGGACGAGTGCCGGTGTGTGGTCAGGCAGAGCTTTCCAAGAGCAAGGCAGAATACTGTCCCACCGCAGGCTCACGGGAGCGCAGCATCCTGCATCTCTGCAAATGCGACCCCGGAGCCTGAGTGCACCCACTTGGAGAAGCACATGCCTCTGGTACAGCTCCCAGGAGCCGCTTTTTGCTTTCTGCCTTCTGCACGGGGCTGTTTTAACACTCACGCTTTTAAGTTCCTTCTACCTTTGTGGCGACAAGGATTGTCTAGAGGGAACTGAACTGGTTACTTACTGACCTCTGATCCCACACCTATAACTGCCTGTGCTTTATACCCACACCAACGCAGGCCAAGCTGTGGCAGTGCAGGCCTGTGGGAGGCCCCGCTCCCAGACCTGCGTGGCTGCAGAGTGGAAGCAGTAACTGAGCTGCAGAAGGTCTGCAGAACCTCACCATGCAGGGCGGCATTTGCCAAGGAAAGAAGCAGGTTGACTTTAAAGGCATCATGATGCATTTAACCAAGTTGACAGAACAGAAAGAAAGAACAAGAAAACAAACTCAAGTCAAATTGCATTTGATCTGGAAATTATTAATATTCGAGACAATAAAGAGAGACCCCCTGAATACTATTTGCATAGAATCCCTCCTCGGAGCCAAACCACACTTTAAAGGACTTCATCTCGAAAGAGCACTGCCGAATTGAAACAGAACTACTACCATGACTAGAGGGTTGTGGTGCCAAAAGATGTCAGATTGAACACGAAACAGAATTTTCATTCTTTTGTGTACTCCATAAATATTAACAACTTGACACCCCATAATGAAAGCAAAATGCACTTAAGCACGGGCAGAAAAACCAAACTAGCCAACCATTCTTCTTTTAGGATTACAATTGGAAATTAGTTGTAGAGGTCAGAGTTTTCCAGCATCACTGTAGGTTGGGATTAACTCCATGGACGTTGTGAGTGCACAAGAGGAGAATTTGGCCTTGCATGTTGCAAGAGGATTGCAAACACCATGAAACAGCCACCCCATCCTTCCAGCCCTTTGCTGGATGGAAGCAGCTGCCAAATCCTTAAGTCAGCCAACTGGCTTCAGCCAGCGCTTGAGGCCAACAAGCAGAGGAGAGAGGTGCAGCACAGGGCTACGGCACCTAGCTGGCCTGCTGAGGACGCCTCCTCAAGCAACCTAACACCCACTGTGGCCAAGAGGCACAGCATCACCCCCTTGCATCCATCGGATGTACTGACAGAGTTTGCGAGTCACACAAAGAAGAAACTTCAGTGGCTGCGCAAGTGACAGGGAGGGGACAGCAGCCAGGATTTGCTGCAATGCATTGCTTTGATTCATACCCGTTGAGCATTTGCCTACCAATTCTCACTTGCTCATTTATCTGATAGAAGGATCTGCATACCTTTAGGAAAAAAGAAGCAATTGTACCCAATCTCATTTAAATCAGAAAAGAAGATTTTTCTACTGGTCCCCATGCCCATCAAAAAAGGCAGGACTTTATCCTTTAGGCAAGAATTTCCACCCCCCAAGACCTGAAACAAAAAAGAAGTACTAACTGTAGGGGGGGAAAAAAAAAGAAAAAGGAAAAAAAAAAGGCAAGAAGGTAGACTCCAGCTGGTCTGTTTGGGTTTGACTTGGAATATCCACAAAGCGCGGGATGTTCTGAATTCTGTGTTTTGCTCCAAGCATCTCTCAACAAAACTTTTCTATATATCCCTTGGAGAGAGCTGAAGAGGGTGGGAAATTGCCTCTGTGTGTGGAAAGTAGTGGGGAATAAAAATAGGGAAATATTTGTTTCAATTATTCCCCACCACCACAGACAGCAAAGGCTTTTGCACACACTATCAGGAAAGAAACTTTTATAAATATTTAGGTTATTGCCCAACAGAGCGCTAAAACTGACTTCCACTGAGAAGGGCACAAGTTGCTAAAATATAGCTCTGCAGTACCTTGCTGCTCCTCTTAAAAACAAAATAAATTAAAAAAGCAGAACATTGCTACCATCACATTTACCAGTGCCTTCACATATTTTCTTCCACCAACTTTAAAGCCAACTTCAGGAACTGAAATAAGAATTAAAGGGGCAATGGTGCATCAGGCAATAAAAGTATTCCCCAACCAATCACAAATATTTCAACTTTTGACTCCTTTAGGCTTTACAAGTCCCCAGAGAGCCTTTTGAATGCCTGCCCTTTGCTTACCACAGAGTTTCACTTGCTGTGTCTGAGGCAGGGGCGAACTAACCTCACTGAAGGCTCTGGACACCAAGACAAGTAATAGCTTCACTCAAGGAAAGCTCCTTTTTGATAGTGAGGGTATGCAAGAATGCTTTGCCTGCAAGCTCCTGTTGCAGGGATTGGAGCCTGCCTGAGCTCAGCCGCATCCTCCTCCAGTGCAGGAGGAAGGCACTGTGGAGTCTGTTATTTAAACAGCTTCTTCATGATTTATTATTGTATGGGAACAGGGTAGTCTTAGGTACATTTCTGAACCTCAGACTATGTGTTAGAAACACACAGGAGAGATGCTCCCAACCTCGAAGAAACATAGAAGACAAAGAATCCTGTTGTTTCTAGCATTAAATGAAGTCTGTTTAAAGTCTATAGAACCCAGCAAGCAGCTCTGTGGGGAGATATTTCTGCAATGAGTCCCTAGAAATTATTTGGGGCACCAGTTACTGCCATTGCCCTGGCTCTTTCTTTAGCATAACCTTGGAAACACTGACCTTACCCACACCATCAAACACAGCTCAAAGGAGCACCTTCTGTACAGTCTCAGACCCTCCTGAAGGGAACCCAGCACTACCTGGGAAGTCCTACCGTCTCCTACCGAGACAAATTGTATTTTAGTGCTCCGGTAAATACAAACTGTGGGTGTACCTCCCTCAAGGAAGGGTTAGAGCTCTGCAATGCTCCTAATCTCTAAATTGTTTAGGTAATTTCATTTGGCTTTGCTGATAGGTCAGGAATGTATTTTGCAGAATCATTACTGATTGCCCATTTCATTCCTTTTGAAGTATTCCCAGAAAGGCGAGGAAAGGACAGGGACATTTTGTTCTATATTGTCTTTCCTCCACCTGCAACCATTAAGATATATGGCTTTAGGTCTCGTTCAAATTTCCTCTCCCAGTGAAAGAGGGTAATTTCTCTCTCTCTGCCTCTTGCTGCCCACCACTGCCCTTTCTACTCCCCCAGCACCTGCTTTAGGAGGACATGCAGGAGCAGCTGCTGTAGGACCATACAGGGGACCAGTGACCCCTGACAGAGGTAACTCACACCAGTGCTTCTGGAAGAGGCACACAAGCCACCTCTTGCACCATCACCCTTTTAAAACTCCTGCCACAACAATGCTCTGATCTCCCCCAGTTGCCTGTACAACATACTTCCAGTGTTTGACCAATTCCAGAAAGTGCTTCACCAGGCCAACCTACATTTAAGACCCTAAAAACCGCAACAACAACAAAAAGACAGAAAAAGAGCTGTAGAGGATTTTGGCAAGGTTGTGCAGGTACTTTACTACCCACCCAGCCAGCAACATGTTCAGGTTTGGAGCTTCTACCTTAACCCCAGCCACTGGACCTCAGCAGCCTGTCCTAGCCAGGAGATGCTAGTACCCTTCCCAGGGCTCAGGATGACTCGATCCAACTTTTATGTAGAAGTATGTAAGAACAATATGAACAGATTTATATAAGAGACAAATGTGTGTGGTTTTAAATTAGCTTGTTCCACAAACATAGGCTATTGAACAGCCCCATCTGCACATGGGGAAGGCAGCAACGGCCAGGTGCATGTGTAGGAGAGAGGAAGGATGAAGCAAGGATTTAAAAACAGGAACAAGTAGCTGCGTGCAACATGAGGATGTAGGGAGGAGGAAAGAGGACAGACCCTCTTTATGTGGCTCAGCAGCAGACAGGGCTGACCTGTGTCACTGCTGCTGAAGCTAGTGTGAAGCAAAAGGGCAATTCCAGTGCTGTGGGTGGGGATCCTGCAATCCCAGCCCCATCAAGCTTCACTCCTCAGGGGCTTTCTGCAAGCTGCTGGGCCTAGGCAAGTCTGGCATTCACCTGAGTGTGTCTGGCAGCCCAATGGGCTGCCTATGCTGTGACTGCCATAGCATTTTGCTGGGAATGAACAGGGGCCTGAAAGAGTGGAAAAGGAAGAATCAGCCTGTTATCCTTGGGAAGGGGAAAAAAACCCATCTTGGTGCACCTCACTGCCATCTGCTGACATGCAAGTGGCCTGTCTGGAGAAGGGCAAGAATTTACAGTAGCCCTGAAAGTGGCCAGACCCCAAACTTGTTGGGGAGCACCAGCTGGGGGGCAGAGTCTCCAGCACCACTTCATGAGTTTAACTCAAACATCTCATTTGGGTTTGAAAGAGGCTTTTTGAAACACGCTAAAGCCCAAGCTGAAAGTTTAGAGCTCCCAAGGTGACATCCTTGGCTCTGACCAGGAAGCTGAGATGGCAGGCACCCAGGGACAGCAGGCCTACAGCAGAGCAGGAAACACCTCCTCTTGAAAAGGGGAGCTGCATTGAGAGGGAATCCATAAATACTCAGTGCCTGGGGTTTGGTCTGGAGCAAGTGCCACAGGGCGATCTCCTCAGGTCTGTGTGTAATGTTCTACAGTTTAATGATACATGTCCTTGTATCATTAAATCTGCTGTCTGCTTAGTTGCAGATACTAGCTGAGCACCCCCTTGAAAAACCTGTGGCGTTACATACCCCAATATTAGTAATTCAATGGACATTGGTCACTTAAGTCCCACAGGGCCCGGCTCAGGAGAATATTCTCAATTTCTATGCATCTTCACCTTTACGCATGTGCTTAAAATGACTGAACACCACTGGATTGTATTATGAGTGTCACAGAAAATGATGTGTTAAATATGCTTCCCCTGAACCAGCCTTAGACAATCCCAGCTTTTTACCAGAGAAAATTTCAGTAAATCAAATTTTAAAAAATTATGAAACCTTTTAAATAGACAGTCAAATTATTCTGTTGAACCTTTTGATATGTACTAAAACCACCACATTTAAAAAAAAAAATTACAATTTTGCTAATTTAATTAAAACCAGCCATGACAACAAAGGATTTAACTGCAGTGCAGTTAATGATTCCAATAAAAAAACCCTAGCTGTTTACATGTTTGACACAGAGACTTTTCCTGGCCCCTTTTAGCTGTCCATACAATATACTGTTAACACTTAATAACACCAGATTAATAGGTAACAGAGAGAGAGTGTATTGCAGCCTCATTTGCTCTATTTAGCAAGTTCTATTAAATTCTTAGAAGATCATAAATACACCAATGTTCACCTTTGAGAATGAAAGTCTAAAGTGCAACTTAATACGGGCAAATCACTTGGCAAGCAATTTGTGACCCTCAATTTGAAATCACATTAAAAGTACCTATTCTGCTAAATGGGGGATCCGAGGCCAACTGGAGCACGAAGCGGAAAAGCATGTCAGTTGCCCACTTTCCCCCTCTCCCCAAGCCTGTGAACCTCACCGAGAGCCAGGCTGGTCCCACACAAACACTGCTGACCGTGAACTGAAGAAACACTACCTACAAGCCTTGGCTTCTTGATGAATATTGCTGTGCCAGCTGGCACTTTGGGGAATCTGTCTCTTGCCAGCTTGTGGTGATGTCTGGTGGACGTTACAAAATTCCTGTACCAAGAAGCACTCTGACATACTGAAACTGCTATGAGTTGCTAAGGGCTACAGCACACATGTGCCAGACAATGGGCAACTCTAACATGGGCTAACATAAAAACAACCTCCCCTTTCTCTGCATGGGAAGTGGGCAGCAGAAAACTCCAAAACAGAGTTTGAAGCAGGGATTTTGGAAAAGATCTGTAAAAGAGACCATGGCTCAGGCTTCTGGGGACACACAAGGACCCTCAACACAAGATGGAGGGACTTGCCTTTGTAACATAACTATCTTTGTTCAACAGCAGCCCAAAGGTCTGTGCAGGGAGCCAGGCACCCAGTGGGAGGACTTACAGAGCAACCCAGGAGTATCTGTGCTGGAGGGAGTGCAGAGGCACATCCATCATCCACACAGAGCTAGACAATATCAGCAAGTCAGATAAGGGGTTATAGATGGGACCTCACCAAACTCTCCATTTGTTACTATCCTTTTAACTGTCTCAGGCTGTGTTGACTTCCCACATCCCCTCCCCAAACCAGAAAGGCCGTAGGAGCTTAATACTGCCACACCTGCACTAAGGGCTACTGCACTGCAGATGTGTCCTCCAGCCATTGTGCTCACCCAGAAATCACACTGCAGCCAATTAGGACCACTCTGCTCTGAGCAAGTGGAGCTGCCTCCCTGGCTCAGTGGAAGATTTTTGCTAGAGTAACTTGGGAGCAGCTATGAATTTAGGTTCCCAGCTTTATATGGGTCTGCAGGGGTAAGAGAGTAGTTTACGCTTTAGTATAGCCTAAACACTAGTTCTGGTGACTTGCTGATGTGCTCAGTCCTTAAGATTTAAAGCCTGTGTTACAAGAATAGGAAAACCAAATCCCCAAACAAACAAGTGTAGGAGGAGAAAATACATTCTGGCTAAGACTTCAGCAGGGATATGGTTCTCTTGTTAATAGCTGGTGAAACACCTTCAAATATATGAAAGAACTATAAACAAAGCTACAAATCTGTCTAGGTTTGAGTAGCGATGAGAAAGCAGAACTCCTGCTAGTGCATTTCTGACAGTGCTGACCGACACTCAATGTTTTGGGGTGGGGGTGCATCTTAGCTCCTCTGCTGGGGTCCAAACTCTTTCAAAGGACTTTTTATTGCAAAGCACTTAGTGCCTCAAATTGTTACCTGAACTCCCACAGAACATAGGCACCCAGAGACATGAAGTTTAGTTCAGGTCCAGCTCTAACATGTATACGTTTTTACCAGTTGTTCAAGGTATAATGTAATAAGTCATAGCAATTCAGCTGCAATTGAGCATGCATTTTTACACGATGTAATAAACACAAGAGATAATTTCTAGACACATCTTTTCTTTCTAAATCACAAACATATTTGTGATACATTCTAAATGAGGTGAATTGATACAGCTGCAACATTACCAGAGCTCTTCTGCCTCATACTGAGGTTCAGCCAGAAGAACTTGAAACTTTCCTGTGTTAGGAAGAGCACAGAAAGCCTCTGTGCACTTTACTTCCAGGTGGCTATACTATAAATGCCAAGTACAACTGAGCATCCACCGATGTACAGCTACCCAAAACACAGGAATACAGAACATTTCTAGGGCCACTTCTCCACCACCAAGTTGCACTTGGCAAAGATGGGGAATGTCTGCATCAGGCAATTCAGTTCAGGGCAGATACCCAAGATCACTGCAGACCTGAAGCAGTGCTGCCACACCAGCAGGGTGCTCTGCCCAGGCTAATTAGTTGGTCTACAAAGAACTAAGACAGCTCAGCTGCTCCCAGGGTGAGCGCCCACTCACTGCAGCTAGCTGCTCTCTGCATCTGTTCAGACACCAGGCTCCCAGCTTGCCTGCAGGTCATCTGGACTGTAACTAGTACACACAAAGCAAAAGCACAGAGAAGCCAAGCTTTTCCTGACAACTGCATGTTCTTCCTTCAGAGGGCTTTACCAGCTATACTGGTTTTGGCTGGGATAGAGTTAATTTTCTTCATAGTAGCTTGTATCATGCTATGTTTTGGATTTGTGATGAAAACAGTGTTTGCGCTGCACCCATGACGGCCCTGGTTACACAGTCCTGAATACAGGCCTGCTGCAGATGAGCTGTCCCAGCTAGAGCATCTCAAAGTATTTGCCCGCGAGATTCCCTGGTGTCCACAGATGAAGTTTAAGCATTCTTCCCCTTTGCAGGTGCTACCAGTAAAAGTCATCTCCACTTCCCTATACATGCAGCACTTTCTAGAGACCTGGATCTCAGTGTAACTGTTACACACAGCACATAATTTAACAGGGATGCTGCAGATTTAATAAGACACTGATTATACACAATTGCAGAAGATATCCAACTATAGTATTGATATGGGGTGGATCACAGGGCTGCAAAGTTGCAGAGACATTCCATAATCAATTGGCATTTAACATTACAGCTTGCTGGCCTACAGGATCTGTCAAATGCATAATTGGGAGCTTTAATTAAAGGACTACCCACAGCTTTGTAAAGAGCTAAAGACAAGAGCCTGCAACAATTGAAAAGAGATGAGGTTTGTCACATTCTTATTACCCTCAGATACACTACGAGTAGTGGTCACGTGCTAATTACAGGTCTCTTGCAACAGCACACTGGGCAGTTTTCCAGACTGGTATCTCCACTGCAATCAGAGCCAAACTGCAGCTTATCAGACTCTGACTGTTAACTTTGTCCCTGCTGGAGATGTTTCCACACCTTACCCTCAGGTCCTGGGAACCATAATATTTTATATTTCAGGCACTTAGTAAGTCCTATAATTAATACATTGATGAAGTTGTTGTTCCTCCTAGATGCCCATGTTGAGGCACCACATCCAGAGCAAATCTCTTCTTGTGCAGGCTAAATGAGCAATAGTACTCATATTAGCAGTGCCAATAGACCACAGGTAATCACGTTGTCCAGAGCACCTGCATTTGGGGCAAGGGGAGCTGAGACCCAGATAGGTCACTTCCCAGCTGCAGGGACACTCATACAACTTGTGGCTGCCAACTTTTGACAACTGCATGAAAAGGATTTGTGGAGAAGGGACTGAAAGGCAGTGGCAGCTGGAACAGCTGCAGAGGCTAGTGACTGGAATGTTCCCTGATGTAGGTGGAAAACATAAGAATCACTTCTTTTGGCCTGAGCTCTGGCCCCTTCCTGATGGATAGTCCCATGAAAAAGCTCATTGTCAACCACAGCTTGAAATACACACCTTGTATGCACGTTATTTCTCCCAACCCATTTGTTCTTCTGCAGCTATTCCCAGTTCTACTGCCTAGGTACCCAGTAAGGTCATATAAGAGAAGGAAGGTAGAGATTTATCCTTTAAGATATTAGTGGATTTGTCCCTATCTCTATACTGACTCTTCTCCCCATATTTCTCTAAGGCTGGAAATGCAGTGTCCTGCCAAGGTCCTGTCCCTTTATACAAACACTGTTCAGCCAGCTCTTCTGTACAGCCCTGCCAATTAATTAGCAGTTGCACTATAGGATGGATGACAGGAGAGATGTCTTATGGTTGTGCTGAGGAAACATGGGCTGCAGTACACCACTCACTGGCAAGCCGCACACAAAATACCCAATAGCAGCAGAAGGACATTGGACAAGGCACACTATTCGAGCTGAGCCCAGCTCGGGGAAAACCAGAACACGCTTCTTGCCGTGGCATCTTCAGGAAGGTGGCAAGATGGGACAATGCCAGGCTGGTGGCCAGCTGCAACAGCCGTGGGCGGTGTTTCCCTTTCCTCAGTTCTAACGTGGCAACATTGCCAGCATCGGGCACAAAAGGTCTTTCTGTGAGTCCAGAAAGCTTGCTGTGTTTTGCAAGTTAGCTTGATTTCACACAAGGGAATGTGCAAAAGTCCCTTCTAATGGCTGCTGAGCCTCCAGAGCTAACACAAAGCAATGGCTTTCAGGCTGTTTATTGTGCTCTGCCACCCCAAAACATGTCTACCTCTTGTTAACAGTGATAAACTTATGTTTAGAGAGGTGTTTGCAGTTTATTGTATTATTATTTCATATAAGATCCAGGTGCTATTTGCTATGGACTCAGAAGGTGTCTCTGAAAGCATTTTTGTTCAGTTCCCTTTCCAGATAGCAGAAATCCTAAATTCTCTGCATTTGGCATTGCATAATGTGTCAGAGGAAAAGAGACTGAATCCTAATGTACACAACAATGACTATACATTTATTTACCAGTGGAAATTACATATTAACAGCTGTTAGTACACAAATATAGTTGAATAGTTAATTCTGAAGCTTCTCTCTCTTTTCTTTGTTTTCAGCTCGGTCCACACAACCCTAGGCACTTGTGAGCTGCTTCTAAAAGGATCCACAAAAGATCCTCTCAGAAAAGCAAAAACATGTCAAATTTCAGTCAGGATCCACAGCTCTCCAGAAAAAGGAGAAAAGCCATTGCTCTACATTAATGAAGAGGAGAGCTGAGTCTGTGTAATCAGGGCTCATATCACATATTACTATGTATGCTAAACCTACTGTTTATATTATAGATGTACCAAAAGCCTGTAGTTCTGGCCACTGCACATTTGGAGGTATATGGGTTTAGATTTTAAGCAGTTTTAGAACAAAGTTAATCTCAGTCTGGAGCTAAAAAATGAATATAAGCAAGAGTCTTTCATATCAGAAATCCTTCACATGTTTGTTATTACATGAATCCTCCAGAATATTTTCTAGCAGAAATACTTGGCACAGTAAAAAAGTTCCAATCTATTTGTTCAGTTAAAAAAAAAAAATCAAGTTAAGATCGCAAGGCTAGTGATGCAGTCATATCCCTGAATATAACCCGAGACTCAGACAAACCAGTAGTGGGAGGACCATTTATACTTAGCGACTAGGTTGTCAGAGTGAAAACCTCAAGTGGGTTGTAAGTGTAGGGTTGACTGTCTTTGGGTTTTTTTTTTTATATTTGCTGATTCAGCTCTGACAATCAAGGGATGTTGTTGTTCAATTTGACTAAGCAGACTAAATCAACTGATTTCATATTTATTTCAGTTTTGTTTGCCTTATCTCAATCCATTTGGCTGATAACGAGGCCTGGCAAGAAGCACTGGCGTTTTCTTTAATGATCATCTTCTCCAAATATGATCTTGCTCGTCTTCAACACCCTTGAAACCAGACATGCACAAAACCAGACATACACAAAAAAGACCCCAACTATGTCCATTAAAAGTTAAAAGTCCTCTGTATGCCACACAAAGCCAGCACTAAAGGCACTTGGTCCACAGGAGGGACTTGTATGCTAGTGTCAATTGCCAAATGCACTGCCAAACAGATCAATAATTTTGGAGTTTGTTTTGGAAGGTTTTTTTAAAGTGTCCATTAAATGACAAAACACTTCACACCATGTTTTCCTTCAAGGCTGGCTGTATGCCACATGCTGACCTTGCCCACAGTTATTGGTCACTATTAATCAGAAGCAGCTCCTCTTCCTTTTTCCCTTCCTTCAGAAAACCTTGCCCTTAAGTGTTTCTGGTGCCATTTTCAGAGGGCCAGTTCAAGAAACTAAGGAGTAGAAATTATTTATTTATTTTTTAAAGGTCTAGTGCTATTTTGAAAGTTCATAAGCAGTCAGAAGTGACATCACTTTTCTAACATATGTTCCTAACCATAACTGGTGGGAATTTCAAAGCACACTCAGCATTAGTCTTTTTTCTTTCCCACTGAATCAATAGCCAAATTTCTATTGACTGTAATGGGAATCGAATTTGGTAAGTACTGTGAAAGCCTCACTCAAAGTAGAGTAATTAAGGAGTTAGATGAAACCAGCAGAGTCTCCTGGATTTCAGGATTAAAAGCAACACAGGACTCTTCATCTTGCTCCTCTTTCCCCATATATGACCAGCATTGCCTGGGTTTCCCAGATAGTGTCCACCTCTGCACAGCAAACAGATATAGTCAGGGGGTACAGAAGTCAGATTGCCTGCCTGAGCCCTCCTGCTTTCCAAAGGCTCTCTCACCTTCCTACACAGTATGAAAAAATAATAATAATAAGGCACTGTTTTGATAGAGACAAAATGGTTGTTCAAATAGTTCTGCTAATTTCACAAAGATGCATGATAATGTTTCACATATGGCTCTGTGCCTTTTAATAACAGAAATTGAACACACATTTCAAGACACAAGTTTTGTTGATATGCTGCTGATAGTCCCGAGTAACTCTTTGCCTTGTGGTTTTAATTATTCTAAAGACAGCCCAGGGATCATTTACCCAGAGCTAATGGGTTTATGGGCTCTTTAAGAAGCATGATAAGCCCACAGATGTGGCAGTGAATGGCATGGGGGTCAGAGCTACCACGGGGGCCTATACTCTGGAGGATGAGAAGGTCATAGGGAAGGGTTTATCCTGCAGCCTCGGGCCTCTTAATTATCACATGGCCGTTAGGATAGTTGTGCTCTGTGTAAACATCCCTGTTTTCTTTGGAGGGGACTCTGATCTTGAGAGCACAGTCCACAGCCACAAGAGCCGGTTCCTGGCTTCACAGCAGCATATTCAAGGATAGAGCTGGACCACTCGTGCCAGAGAGCAGGCCCTGAGGGTCAATATCCCTGTTCCCTCCCCAAAGGGCCTGGCACTTGTCCACAGGAGTCACCCCCACCTGCGCTAGCCAGTCTTCCATACAGCCAAAGTACATCAGGAGACCACAGCTGTTCAGCTGTCCCCGTGCAAGTGCCTACCTTGCGAATACCTCACACCAGCCCTGGGCCTGTTTGAGCTGGGATGGAAGCTGGGCAGCTGGAAAAGGACAGGCTGCAACTAGTTACACCAGCTAAAATGACAACACTTTGGCTGTGAAAATAGGTTTTGGTTGCCATTAAGTCCTGTGCCAGGAACTAGACCAAGACAGTGACAACACTGTGCCATCAACTGCATTAGGGGGTGTGGGGAAAAGGGCCTGTAGCTCACGTGTTTATGAACAGGGAACATGCCTGGGCCCCTCCAGAGCAAGGGGGACCACCTGTCCCATGGCTGCAACTTCCTAGCTGCAGTGCTTTTACCTGGATAGCAAATTTGGAGGGTTTGAAACTACATCAGGATATTTTAGGCGCAACTCTCACTTAACACTGATCTAGCACAGTCACTGGCACTATTTCTGGATCACATCAGTAAAGGGTGGGTAAGAATCTGGCCCCTTCTATACAGGCTGTGTTACACAGTGTTAAGCATCATTTCTTTTAGAACACTACCTGTTAACCATTCTAGACAATGACTCATATTTTAGGGATTAAACATAACCAACTTATTGTATAAACCCTGGAAACATCTTGAAGGCAGAGTATGATTTTATCCAGAACATGAAGAGTACAGGCAGAGAACGCAGGAAGCCATGGGAGGTAGAAGCCAACAGTATCTTAGGTTTCAGAGTTAACAACAGATTTAAAGTGCCTGAAAATGCAACAGGTTGATTCCCTCTGCACTGCGAGAAAGTAGGAGGCCAGCAGCTTCACAGACACCAACACAACCACCCCTCTTGTCAGGGGCAGAAGAACAACCAGGCCTCTCAGCTGCAAAGAAATCTTTGCTGTTCATGTGGACCTTAAGAAAGAGATCAGGCCTGCCACATCAGAAGTTTCTCCTTCTTTGTGAGAGACCCTATCAATTTTGCAGAGGTTTTCAGCCCATTATCACATTACAGGTAGACAGTTGTCATAAAGCATTAGATCTAAGCGAGGCTGACAGCATAACTGCAGGCTAGCTCCAGGCTTGGCAGTCTGTGCAGCACCTGCAGGCACAGGACCAGAGTGTGCTCCATCAAGAGACAGGCTGGCATAATCTGCTGTGAATCACTTTGAATTGCTGCCCTTAATTGACAGTGCACTCAAGACCTGGCCTGCTATGTAGACAAAAGCCTCAAAGTACTAGCACACACACACTTTTGCCAGGAACCTGCTTGCCCTCAGATGAGCAATGGCTTGAGACCCACCTTTTTTCACTAGAGTAAGAGCTCTGTATTTTGCTCTGCTCCTTTGTTTACTGCAGGCTCACCATCATCACAAGAATAAGCAAGAACAACGTTTCTCCTGAGAATTGTTGAGGTTTTACCGGGTAGGGGAGGGGGGTGGGGGGAAGCAGTCAACATGCCACTACCCTTGGGAAAGGGAGAGGGCACACACACTTCAGATAGGGTCAAGAAAGCCCAGACCCTGGAGAAGTGCACAACCAGTATCAAAGTGCTATGGGACAAGGCTCTTGGGGTGAGATGGCAACTGCTTCTCTTTCTTGGGATACCAGCATCCTGACACATTATTCAGGTTTCTCAGCACCTTTTCTTACAGAGTACATGGGGGAAAACACATCCAGACGATACAGACAGCAGAGGACAGAAGTCATGGTTGTCATCCTTGCACTCCACCATGAGCCTAATCCTGCTCCCTCTAAGTCAGCAAGCATTTGCTAGAGATTTAAATAGGCAGGTGCTGAAACTCCCTTGGCCAGGTGAGGAGGATTCCTCTTTTACTACTGCTGTCTTAAGTCACCTCCTAAACAAACTCTCAGCTCCTTGTGTCTAAATCTAAGCTGTAAGCTGGGCATCTCCTTTGGCTTCAAGGTTTGTTGTTCTCATTGATGTCAGAATTTTAATGGACTTTTAGACCCAAATTCTTATTTATGCTGTGCTGGAAGCATCAAGAAACTGAAACTGAAAGTGTTTAAATGCCTAGCCCCTGTGCTGCCAATAGAGGATGTAGAGAGGCCAGAAAACAAAGGGGATTCAGGCCTTAGAGGCCCCTTAGCAGTCCCAGTTTTTTAATTAAAAGTTCCAAAAACGTTTGCTGAAAAGATTAGGAGGTAACATTGAGAGTGGGGCGGGGGGTGGACGGGGACGACACGCGTTCTGGCTGTTGAGCCAAGTCCCTTCTCTGCCACAGATGCAGTTGTTTGCTTCCTGGTGAGAAGCCAGCTGAAAGAAAAGCCATAAAGCGATCACATGGCTGAAGGAGCAGTTTCCATGACCAGACAAACCCTTCTCCTTATTCTTTTAAGGTCTGCAGGGCCCAGACTACAGTACCTGACCAGACCGACAGCAGCTTGCTCAGAGCCACAGGATCTACCCAGGGCTGCACGCTGTATCCTGCACTGGCTCTGCCTCCCTCAGCATCCCTGGGGACCAGCCCAACCTCTTCGGCATTTGTTTAGCCCCGCATGTTCATTTCAAGGGCCGATTTGTAAGAGGGACCACCAGCAACAAATGTCAGATCTGGTTTAGGACTTGGTTTGAAGGCATTTAGATAGAAGAATAATTGCACAGGGATGTGGTTTACTCTGGAGAAATAAAGGCTGTGTTTAAATGTCTGAAATTCCTGGTGACTCTAATAATTGCAACCTCCGCCTCAATAAAATGCACAAATAATGTTATTGAAACATTTCCAATCAAAAGGTATTATTTTTGGTTTAAAACAGATGCAGTAGTCAGTATTTAAAAGGAAGACGTCTGGGCGGGCTTACCTCTATTTCAAGGGAAAACTACTGGAACGTTGGTTTAGTCTCTCTTTCTCTGTTTTTATAGCCTTCTTATTACAACATTATAACCTTCATACAGTTCCTCTGTTGCTTTTTCTAACCAACTGGAGAGTAGCTCTACAATCACGCACTGAAGAGGTTTTATTATGTTAAGGTGTGTTTAAGAGCTTGACC
The DNA here is from genome assembly GCF_018139145.2 of Gymnogyps californianus. NCBI lineage: Eukaryota > Metazoa > Chordata > Aves > Accipitriformes > Cathartidae > Gymnogyps > Gymnogyps californianus. Next base: position 12,874,216 of record NC_059477.1, read on the forward strand.
TGGTAAGCCACCACATCCCTAGAGAAGCACTATCTCTGCCATCCTCAGTACCATACTGAGTCAGCCCAACAGGCACCAGCATTACTCCAAGCATGGCTATTGTACCAGTCTAGCAGGCACCAAATGAATTTAGGAACTTAAGAGCCCCCTGCCAATTTTGACTTGGAGGATCACAGGGCTACATGACAATGGCTTGTAGGTTCAAGACTATATTTTCAGTGGCATCTTGACACTTCAAGATGCATCCAGGCACCTACTAGGAAGTCTCAGAAGGTATAAGCTGGTAAACTGCCCACCTGCAGCTTTAAGTGCTTAAATATCAAGTGCTTGTATCTCTTCTAAAAAGAGAGCTCAGGATCCAAGAGTGCTGCGGAATTTTGCCTTGAGCTCTCTGCTGACCTGCATTGCTCACATGAGCAAAGTCAGATGCATCTCACAGAAGCTGGCAGAAATTGGGCCAGTGTTTCATGATTCATGTGCCTATAGGATTAGTTATAATTAGCGTCTTCAAGTAAGACAATAACTATATCATGCTACTGCACTCCATGGATGCAGTATCAGCACATATGGAAGACATTTATTACTATAAATATTCGGGCACTTGATAGTTATCCAAAAATATAAAATCAGGTTAATCATTCTATCCTACAATCCCTGGCAAGAGATTTGAACTCAGGTTTTTCTGGCTCAGCTTAAGGTTTTACATATATGATCACTTCTGCCAGCTGGCAGCACTAAAATCTTAGGCTGAAGTGGTTCTCCAGCAGCCAAATCTATCTGCACAGTAACGTTACAGAGCTTAGCTTTTTGCAAGCCATGTACTACCTAAAGATACCTTGCTGTTGCATAGAGCTATGAAAGTTTATGTAGGACAGGTAGAAGAATTACTTTTCTTTTCAGAGTTAATCATTAACATCTCTCAGGGAAATAAACAACTGAGGCTATTGTCTTATTTCCAAAGGTTGCCCTGGGGCATGAAATTAGTATTTCATTTGCCCCATAATACATAATACAAGGGCAGCTATACTGTCCCCGCATGCATATGTGTAAAATTGTTTCCAAAAATAAGCTGGAAGAGGAAATCTCTAAAGAATGCGTAGCTACCCATCAGAGCGAAGGCATGGGAGCATAAACTAACAAACTTCCCTTTTAAAGAACCACTCAACAACATCAGCACGGGTGGTTATTCAACTTCCAGTAACACAGCACACCATCATTGGACTCATCAAGTCTCCCACAAATGCAATAAAATTCAATGGCCATTTTACAATCTCCTATTAGGCGTCATAAAATCTACAAGACCCATGTATTCCTCCCCAGCCCTGCTCTTCAAGGGAAGCTACTGGGGTTTCAGTGCACACAAGTCCATGATTTGTGAAGTTACAGCAAATACAGGCCCACCCTCTGTTCCTGGACATGTCTCAGTCCACCTGCACCATCACCCATGTGCATAAGATGAAGACACTTCTCAGATACCAAATATTCAGAGGCCTGGCCATGGCTCATGAGCCCAGTCCCAGCTCCGGATAATGCACAGGTCTGGGGACAGGACAACTACTTTCACAGGACACTGAGTCAGAGCCAAAAAAAGTGCTGATGGATCAGTGCCAGCCCAGCACAGAGGCAGCCCAGGCACCCCTGCAGTGAGCTTCTGGAACTGGGGGGCTGGCACAGAGCCAGCCCAGGGCTCTCCAGGACCTGCACGCAGCTAAAGCTTCCAGCAGGAGCCAAGCTAGCCCTTTGCAGAGGCTTTGTGACACATCTGTGCCCCAGCCTTCAGTGCATCCCAGAGTGGACGTACTACGCAGGTTATTGCATCACTGATCAGCTTATAGCCAACTGATGGGAACCAGAAAAGCTGGTGAGACCTTGTTACAAAAGGAGATTACAAAAGAGGACAGCAACTAGTAGCTGAACACAGTGATGCTGGTGTCTCTCTGGGACGGGAATTCCCCCAGTCACATGCAGCTGCTCAAATGTTTGGCTTTAAAACAAAATGATTTTTTTTTTTTCTGAGTGGTGTCAACCTGACATCCCTGAGGAACAAAACTTCCCTGTACCACCACAGTACAGGTGCCAAGTAGATAAAACACCCTATCTTTGAGCCATGTGCAAGAAGGCTGAAGCAGGTAGAACATGTACAAGATTTCTGCAGTACATAACATAGGGCTTCATGTTCTCCCCCTTCACTGGGAAACCTCAAGTAACTCAACCTGTTCAAGGAGGTTCAAGTTTCCCCTTCCTAGCCTTCATCTACTCCACAGCTTACAGACTCACCACCACCTCACACACTTACTCAGAAAGCACCCAGGCTCCTCCTCCTTGCCCTGGCTGCTTCCAGGATGAACCCACCAGCATGCTCCTCTTCTGCAGCCATTCCTGCTCCTCCATCAGAAGGCCATAGGTAGCCCGCTCTCCCCTGCTTGTTGTGCCAGGTCAGCACATACCCACAAGCTGCAGAGCTCCTTGCCCAGGAGGCCACCTCTTTCTCTTGCCTTGCATGATACCCTCCTCCAGAGTCCTTTGCCACCTACTAATTAAAAGAGAGCCCTCTTAAGCCCTGGCAGCAAGGCAGTGGGCTGGGCTAGCCAAGCCCCCTCACAAATACACCTTGAGGCATTTAAGCAAGGGGGCCCCATCCCACACACCCAGCTGGGTCAGGTCCTAGAGCTGAGTGAACCCCTCTCTAGGCTGGTAGCTGCTGCCTAAAACACCTCCACCTCACAGTTCAAGCAACGTGCCTCTCCCTGCACACCTTACCACTGTGTTTTGGGCAGCAGGGACAAAATAACCATGGCAGTACATTGCAAGTTCCTTAGCTCAGTTTGGAAGGCTGGATCACCAACTGGATATTGCAGTGGTTGATATATTTGTTTACATGACTATATATGCAGTATATACAGCATTTCACCTCATACATGCATTTGCAAGACAATATACTCTATTTATCCATAGAACCTTAACTAACATTGCATCAGAAAAAAAGAAACAATTTGCAGAGGGTGAGTGCCTGTTAATCATAAGCTAAAGGGGAAAGGAAAAATTTTAAGTGAGATATAAAGGGAGGAAGTGACTCAGTGGGTGGGAGGGAGGGGACAAGCGTTCCAGACAGATGGGACATGAATAACTTTTCCATCTCCCTCTCTCTCTTCTCTCCCAAGTCTTGCAGGAACTGCTGTGTTGAAATAGTCAGTCATTAACTATTTGATGAGGTTTTAAAATCTGAACTGAATTCTCTGAATGTAACCAACTATTATTACAGGGTCTGCATCACAGCAATGCAAGTGTTGGAGCCCTTTGGCAAGCCATAGTGGTGAAGGCAGGACTGAGCACTCTGTAGGAAAAGCCACTAAATGGCGTCAGCTGTTTAGCTCTGCATAGCCCTGGTAATGCTGAAGGAATCAGAGCAGTAGTGATTAGTGAGTTTGCAGACCAACTGTGACCAAGCAACAGGGCATCCATCCGCGCAGCCAGCAAAAAAGTCGATATTCAGGCTCTGCTGGCACTGCTCAGCCTGCCGGAGAACCAGGCCCCGGGCACGCACTGGGCAACAGTCATGCTGGAGGAAATTACTGCGGTCCTCCAAAACCCCTCTCGCTTTGGCTGTCCTCCTGCAGTGCAGTCCCTGGGGCAGATTCTTCCACTTAACAGCATCCACCTTTTCAGAGGGCTGGGGCACAGGCAAAAATGCCCTTTGGTGCCAGTTTAAGGGCAGGATTCAGACCATGAGTGCTAATAAGCTCCCCTACTGCCCATGGGGAACCTCTCCCGCTCAGTCCGCCTTATGCTACACAAACAGGCTCTGAGAAAACCTGAATGAAGCATTTCGCTTCCTGGATGCCAAAGGCTAATTGACCAGCACAAGACCTGCTGAACTTGGTGGAATGAGGGTGGATATAATCACTCAAGAGAGCCAATAACCAATTAACTGAATGGCTTCAGCAGTTTCGAGGTCTGCCTCTTTATTCAAGAGCAAAACAAAGATCAATTTCTTAATAAGCTTTGTAATATCTGCTATTCCTTCCTTCTCATTATTATTATTAGCATTGCATCAGTGTTTTGTGCATGTAATGAAAGATTAAGACAAGGGCTGGAACAGTCTGAGTGGTAGAGAAGGAGTGGGCAAAGTCTCAAGCCAAAAAAACATATATACATACGCATACATATATAAAACAGGAAGGCTGTAGAAGTCCTCCACAGCACAGGCCCACCAGGTCACGAGGGGATTCTTACCACAAAGTAGAAGCCTACCCCTGCTGATCACTTTTACCTGTTTATCAGAGTTTTTGCACAAGGCAAAGCGAAAATTCTTGATTACAGTCACCTAGAGTGGCAGGGTCGAGGCTTGGTCTGGCCTCCCCAGCACTGCCACGATGGCCATGGGCTCACCCTCGCCCGTGAGCTCAGCCAGTTGCTGCCGGCAGGCAGAAGCCAGTGGGAGCCTGTTAGTGATCGGGCATGGCAGCCCAGAGCCCAGTTGCTCGCTAGCCCTGCTGCGGTGAAAGTGCATGGCAGGCAGGGCACAAGCACACGCTCCCTTCTGCTACTGAGGACACTGACCTCTGGCAGAGGGCTGGGGCAGGTAATACCTTCATCTGCCACTGCCACATCCACCAGAGCCCCGAGAGACGTGCTCCTCAAATCCCATCATTGCATTGCCCTGCAGTTCCCCTATGTGTTTTGCTTTTGAAATTGCAGGTTCCTGCTCTCTCTGCAGCTACATCACCAGCTGAAATCACGTTCCCTTTGTCAGAAAGCCTCCAGCACTCCTTGCAGTCTTCTTTCTTGCAGTAAGGCAAGAAACAGCAGAGCAATGTACAAATTCCTCCCCGCCTCCCCATTCCTCCTTTTCTCCTCCCCTGAAATCAGGGCCACTTGGAGATAATGATCTCACCCATGAAGACACAAACAGCATCGTCTACATTTTTCAGCATCTCCCACATATACCATCACGTGTTATCAGGCAGCCTTCTGGTGAAAGTGCAGGTTTCCCTTTTGGATGCATGACTCCGCGTGGCCCTGAGAAAGCCCCCTCCACAACAGCAACAGCAAGACTGCCTTCATTTCTCTTGTGTGCGTTTTAGCTGAGAGTGTTTTACCAGACTGCACAACAAGCAAAACATTGCAGAAGAAGTCTCTGAAGGAGAAACCGAGAACTCAGAGGAAGGGGATGATATTGGAAGCCTTTTTTTAAAAGAGCTGTAGCTGGATAATTGTCCAAGACAGACTGGCTTGTTGACTTTCTCACAGCAAAAGGCACAGGGCTGTTTAATTGATTTTAGCCTGTAACTAAACATATACTTCTTTCAATATAATGAACAGCAATGCTACAATACTGCTCTCCTAATGTAAATTGATCCATTACAGATGAGTGTTTAGATCAATGTGTGATGTCCTGATTGGAAATAAAACTGTTTGCTCAAGATCGCTATAAAGACAACAGGCACTGATAGATGATATTTATGTGACAAGGAATGGCTCTTAAAAAGGAGATTGCCAAGACCATGTCCATCAATTATGAAACCAACATTCACCCAGCAGCCATGCACGCATTTTTAAAGACAAGAAGAAAGAGGAAAAGATCCCAAGGCCTTTGAGATAAAACACAGAAGGCACTAGAACAGCAAAGGGTCTCGTCAAAGGCCAAGAGAGCTTCCTGGCCATGCACAGTGACAGCAGAAGTCAGCCAGAGGAACAAAAACACCCACTAAAATGTTATGGGCCAAGTCCTCTGTGGCTTTAAATGGATGGGAGGCCTGAAGAAGCCCCTATAGCCTTGTGAGTTTATAGCAGCCCAGGTCTTTCATATAGTCCTATAGACATATAGTGTCCTATAGACACTTCCCAGGTCTTTCATTTCTAGTGCTCCCTTGAGGCAGCACCACATGGCCCAGTTCAGCATGGTGGGCAAGGGACTATAAACGGTAAAACCCTTAATGGAAGAGGCCTACTTACAGCCCCTCCCTCTTTTCAGTGGGGACTGTCCCCAGCCAGGGCAAAGCTGAGGTCTCAGCAGGCTGGTGCAGGTGGGCTTACCTCTCTCAGCCCCACAGTCCTGCTTGCTTTCCAGCATGGAAACTTATTGTCAGCTCCAGGCACACTGGCGTGGGGGACCGCAGCCTCCTGGGCAGGGTAGCCAGTGCCCGTGGTGATTTAGGACTGAATGACACTGTTTATCCGCCCACATTATACTGGGGTTCGTTTCCTGCAGAGAGCAGCCGGCCTCCACTGGATAATTGTACCATAGTTTGTGTCCTATATGCTCACAACCCATGTTTTGTTATCTCTGTGCATTTAGAGAAAAGCTAATGACTCCAGCTACCTTCCAAGTCAGTTGTGATTAATACATGTGCTTCTCTTGCTGGTAGCTATTCGTTGTGGTCTTTCATTACCTCACTTTCATGGGGCATTTTTGTTTTCTCCCTTGTGTGCCGAGGAAGTTTTCTAAGAGCTGGAGTACGGGCTTGCCGTTGCGCTGGATTGTGTCCCAGCCATTCATTACTGGGGCAGCTGCAAGCACTTCTCTTTCTTCTAGGGATGAGCTTTGCCTTTGAAACATGCTGCCAGAGCCTGTCAGGGCGCTTGGTGGGACAGAGCTGCGCCTGCACCACCGCACAGGGCCTAGCGGCCTCATGCTGCAGGGAACCCCAGCTCTGCAGGCAGGAAACCTGGGCAGAGTGGGCCCATGCCTGCCCCGGGCACTCCCTCCCACGGCAGCGAGGGCCCTGGCAGCGGCAGTGCTGGGCAGTCCCAGCAACGTGGCCTCCGCGGGTGATTGACACGACTAAGATGGTCGCCTGGGGTGCTAAAATGGCTGCCACAGAGACCACTGCAACACCTCAGCAGCAAGCTCGCCCCGCCCACCCTTGGCTCTTCCCCATTCCATTGGCTGGGGCACCAGCAGCACTGCTCCTGATTGACTGTGCCTGTGGTACATCTGCAGCTGCTGGGGAGGGCGGTGTGAGGGGACGCAGGTGCCCACGGGCCACCTTGGGATTGTCAGATCATTGGGCTGAAGGCATCTTCTACCTTGCTGGCAGTCCGGGCTCTGGAAGGCCTTATGTTGTCCTTAAATGACTTTGGTGCAAGAGCGGAAGCATGTGGGACAGCCCCAGTGGCTCCAGAGCCGGGTGGACCCACTGAGGCATGAGGAGCCATTGGATGGCCGAGGCCTGTGGTGACAGGGGTGAGACAGCATGGTTCAGGGCCAAGGGCCTGCAGCCCTGCACCGGACAGGCAAGTGCTGGAAACAACAGGCTTGCCTGTCATTTCAGTACCAGCCAGCCACAGATGTCCATGATGGGACAGGGCTGAGCTGGCTTGGCGCAGTGACGCTCAGCTTGCAGGAGGTGCAGTTGCTGTCTATGAATATATTGGGTGATGGGTGGCCAGAGGTCAGGAGGGGACGCTGGGTGGGGGAAACTAAGTGAAAGGACAATGTTGACACAGAACAAATGATGCTAAATGGCTTGTGAAAATAGATCCATTAAGGGAATGATATTCTGCAACAGCCTTTAAATACAAATAGAGGAGAAAAATAGCCTTTAAATACAAACAGAGGAGACTTGGTCGGTTTGTGAAACCAGTGGCTGGACCCTGTGGTGAAGGACTGCATTTGCTGGTCATGTCCTACTCCACTTGCCTTGCAAGAGTCCCCTTCATGTCCATGAGACCAATCTGCTGCGTCTTGTCCTCCCCTGAGGGGTAACACATGCCAAACGCTTCTGGTCATCTCTGATCATAAATAGCTGAGACTGTGGTGAGAGTAGCATGTACTTTTATCACATGGTAAAGATGGACCAAGGCTGTGCAAGCAAGGAACAGTCTGTTAAGGCAAGAAGGAGCTGGTCCCTTTCCTCTTGAAGCCAAGGGCATGTGCTCCTACTGACCTGGTCAGACTTGGGACATGGAGAGGTCACCTCTCAAGTCATTTTGTAAGAAAGGTGTTTGGGGACATCGTGGTGGTTGTTGCCATTCAGGCACTGCTGCTCACACTCAGGTTGCTCTATTATTTTAATCCAGAAGCAGACGTCCCGAGGCCATGACAGAGCAGCTCTGTTGCTCTCAGCGTCATGCCGGCTTATGCAACCTTGAATGGTGTCCCTCCAGCAGCCTCTTTCTCCTACTTCAACCCTTATAAAAGAAAAGCACAGTAACAAAGTAGGACGGAGGAGCTGCAGTCTCTTTGTACAACTGTGGACAGAACGGCTCAGCTGACTTTCGGGTGTCTGAGGAGGGCACAACATTACCTCCAACACTGTTTCATGCTACCTTAATAGCTCTACAGTGCACAGAGAAGTGCAATATGAAACAGATGAGAAGAACTGCAATAGAAAATAGCTTTTCTGGGAGTGGTTGCCCTTTGGGGTAATGCCAGCATTTAACTTCATACTTCGCAGTCCTACCATGGCATGAAGCACATGATTATAGACCTGCAGCACACAGGCTAGGAAACAGGCAGGCACAGGACTGCTGACAACACCTCAACAAGGCTGAGACTGGTGTCTTCCTCTGGAGGGGTCCACACAGGGGATATTATATTTCTGTAGCTCTTCTTGTCTCAGAAAGGTTGTGGTCCATGCATGTGCACTTACTTTGTGTTTGGCTGGCACTTTCCATCGTGAAGGAAGTCAGTCCCTCAGAAAGCCCCAGGTTGAAAGTTGTGCCCAGAGTCACTCAGAGAGGAGACATGGCTGATGGCACGTGTAGTCTGGTGCTGTAATGGGAGCAGATCTGGAAACCTCCCCACGCCTACAGCATGGGGCCCTCAGAGCCCATGGTCCTCCGTGGGCCCTCGGAGCCCGCCGTGGTCCTCCACAGGGCGCACTCATCCTTGGTCTCACTTCAGTACCTCAGATCAGGCTCATTCTCACTGACTCTTGCTCACTTCACCACAGCTCTTGCCAGCGAAGGAGCTGACCTGGGTCTCAGCCAGGTAAACTCCTAGAAGGGGGACGCACGCCAGGCCCTGGCAGTGCCAGAGGCATGAAGCACTTTCAAACATTGCCCCAGAACTACAAAGTCCCCTTCTATTATTGCTCAAGTGTGAAAACTGCATGAGATAAGGGAGAAATTATCTTCTCTGATATTCCCTTGCCAATATCTTTCTTGCGTCTGGATCGCCGAGCTACCTTATGGAGCAAAAACGCCTGTTTTACTTCAGTAGGGCTCTGATTTTTGTCTGAAGGCACCTGACCCATCTCTCAGGCTGCAGGAGCCCTATCTATGCTGACCCAAGTACCTTGCTATTCATGCTGGTCCCATAATCCCTGCTCTTACAGCAGCCCTACAGTTCTCTTGGTCTTGGGAGGAGGGCTTAACCCACCCTGTGCCTCTCCTGTACCTCATCTGGTAAGAATTTGCTAGTAAACACTACCTGCATTTCTGCTCTTGCAGATTACACTGTTGATTAAGATTGGTCATTGTCCTGGTTTCAGCTGGGATAGAGTTAATTTTCTTCTTAGTAGCTGGTACAGTGCTGTGTTTTGGATTTAGTGTAAGAATAATGTTGATAACATGCTGATGTTTTAGTTGTTGCTAAGTAGCGCTTATCTTAAGTTCAGGATTTTTCAGTTTCCCATGCTGTGCCAGCAAGCAGATATACAAGAAGCTGGGAGGGAGCAGAGCCAGGACAGCTGACCCGAACTAGCCAAAGGGATATTCCATACCATAAAACGTCATGCTCAGTATATAAACGGGGGGGGAGTTGGCCAGGAGGGGTGGATCGCTGCTCAGACATTGGTCAGCGGGTGGTGAGCAATTGCATTGTGCATCACTTGTCTTTTCTTGGGTTTTATTTCTCTTTTTTTTTGTTATATTCCTTTTCATTACAATTATTATTATTATATTATTATTAGTAGTAGTAGCCTATTTTATTTTACTTTAGTTATTAAACTGTTCTTATCTCAACCCACGAGTTTTGCCTTTTTATCCTCCTCCCCACCCCACTGGGAGGCGGGAGGGGGAAGTGGCTGCGTGGTGCTTAGTTGCTGGCTGGGGTTAAGCCACGACAGTCATAAAAATAAAGTCTCTTTTCTGAGAACATTTCATTGGAGATCTTCACCCCATGCCAAGGTATGTCATTTCTTACGGTTAATAAGATGAGATGGAAAGCTACAATTATGTAGCATATATGCAGAATAAAACTACGTAACTTAAACAGTGACAGGTAGTATCTGTGAACATTCAAGGTTCACAAGCAGCAAATAGCCTTTTTTTTTAAAAGCTTCTCTTTCTGTCATTATCTTGATGCACTCTCAAAAGGAGTACAAGGGGGAACTCTGTCACTAGCCAAAGCAGACTTTTCCTTGAAATAGCCACAATCAGCCTCAGTTGAACACTAAGGCCTCCGTTCAAGAAAGTTCATCTCATCAGAACAGCTACTTCAGAGGGAAAAAAATGTCCTTCAGTACCTGGGACTTTCACCCAGAAGAGAAAAGCCTAACAAAAAACAAAACCAGGAAGGGAAAGTCAGACAAATTCCCCTTAGAATATGGTACAGATTTAGCAGGGGGAGAAACCACCATTCAAACAAACTACTGAGGGCAACAGTAGATTTTCCAGCTCCTGAGGTCTTCAAATCAAGACCAGACCCCTTCTGAAGGGTAAATTACACCAGTCCTCTTAGGAGGAACTGGCTGGAGCTCCTGAAACACTAACACAGGACAGAAGGGATGACTCTGGCCTTGAGCACAAGCTGTCTTGCAGACAGAGCCAGCGGTTGCAGGGCTGGAGCGTGGCGTGCCTGGTGTGTGCGTAGGACCCCCGGCAGAGGTGAGCTGGTCGGCAGCAGGGCAGCCTTTCACACAGCCAAACCAGCCAGGGGAACAGCAGCTACAGCACACCAGCTCAGCATGTGACCCTCACCTTGCCTCCACCACCTCTATTCCCCCTGGCTCCAGTGAACCACACCCGCCAATTGGGCAAGACCAGCATTTGGCCATCAGCAACCAAAAATTTTGGAAGGAGGGGAAAGCCTGCAGAACTCTGTGCTTGAGCTGCTGCTGTCTCCCCCTCACCCGTATCATCTTTTTGCCTGAGGTAGGGCTGACTCACCCGCAGCACGGTCTCCGGTTGGCAAGCTCCCCGCCGTCTGCACCACAGCCAAGGAGTGAGCACACAGGTTTCCTGCCATCGCAGTGAGATGGGGCTTTCACACTCCTGAACTGTCTGTATGTGAGCAAAAAGAAGGGGATCTGGGCAGGGACGCCAGAGCCACCTCTTTCCGTCCTTGCTTCTGTGAATTTTTCCAAAGGTTTCAAGGGTGGCCTGCATTTGCTGTTCCCTGTTGGCTTTGTCACACTGCCTGCTCCCCAAGTCTCAGGCTGCCAGCATCTCTCCCCTGGATGACTTGGGTCATGTTATTTTGTGTTAAAACCGGTATGTTTTTTTAATGGCTATAAATAAGTTAAAACTACATCTTTAATTAATCACTGCACTTTATATTGTAAGTGGAGATTTTTTGTAATGACTCGTTTATGATTTTAAGATGCCATTTGCTCACTGTCAAATGTATCTAGCTTTTATCCCTCCATGTTTAACAGGTTCAGGATAGAAACAAAATTTCATCAATGAAGGATTCTAATCCATTTAGTCTAGAGCAAATAATTGGTTACTAAGTGGGAAGAGATTGAGCGGATACTTTTATCTAAGCAACAATGAACTTCAGGCAATAGACAGTACGTTCATAATCTTAAAACCATTTTAAACTAATCTTAAAATGTTTATTTTTCACTCACACAGGTTTGAAATTGGAAATACATATGTCTGGATAACTAAAACATGAACAACAGATAGGAGCAGCAGCATGTAAAGTACAGAGAAGTAGAAGCATTAATAGAAATATTTCTGCTATAGCAGCTATTAAATGATTTTTTTACGGTTTGGAAGAAGAACCCATATGTTTATAGGATTTTTCCCCCCAATTAAAATATGTGTGTGTGTGAGTGTGTCTTTCTCTAAATATTATTTAGCTACACACGCACAGAGCGCATGTATAAAATTGTCTGTCAGTGAAGTGAGCTCTGCTTCTCCTTTTGTTTCTTGTCCCACTGGCAGGCAGAAAAGGACAACCAATCCAACACCGTCAGCATCTTCACAGCATCTGCCCGGGGCGCAGGCACAGTTGCAAAGGCCAGTTCATGCCCTCTGTCACCTCCCACGTCCACGAAGACCAGCGGAACCCCAGCCTGGCCTGCCTGCCTTGTGCGTTGGGACCGTGCCCGCAGCTCAGAGCAGAAGTAGCTCGCCAGCGCCAGGCTCCAGGTGTTCTGAGTTACAGCCCTGTCCGGATACAAACAGGAAACTCAAGTGACAAGCAGGTGGCTGGATATCCAAAAATGTGGCTATTCCCCCCTCCCCCTTATTTTTTTTCTCAAGGGACCGCATAGGTATTTTATATAGGATGTGAATAAGCCATGAAAAGAACAACTATTGAATTGGAACTACAAAAAAAAAAAAACTTTTAAAAATTGCTCTACCTCAATTCCTAGACAACTCAAGTCTGACGTGCAGTATATGATCTGTCTGCTAGGATTGAATCCAGGCGCTCACCACTTTGTTAGCTTAAGAATTTTGAGCAATTTTTTCCATTTATCTGTATTCTCCCCAAAATCATTTCACACATTTCTCAGATACATCAATCCTTCCGGCATTCCTCTAGACACTCAGTAGGATGCCCTGCTATAAATATAATAAAGCCTTTTATTATGTCCATTAACCATGGACATGTGTGCTCCAAAAGTTTCCTGACACGCAGTCATTTGTGGCTTTTTAATTACAAACAGAAAAAATCTACCAGCAAAAGAAGACAGCAGACTGGAAGTGGATCTTTATGTGTGTGTTTTGAGTACGTTCTCCAACGGGCTGATGGCACCCACACCCTCCTCCTGATCCCATTGGAGACTCTCTGCGTGTGCACATACGTGTACGTAAAAAGCCAGTAACACAACAGGTCAGTCCCGGGTGATACAGGTTTGTCAGCTGTGCCGACCCCGGGGGGCTTATGCAGGTTTTCAAACCCCAGCAACACTGATCAACTCTTTTTTCAGTATGCAAATATGCCCTCTCCATTTTGCAGACCTTGTTCCACTTGAACTCAGCAGAAAAGAAAAAAGGCCCAGTAAATTACTTGACAAATTAAGTCATATTTATTGAATGCGTTTTATTTCAACAACCAAAAAATTCTAACAGCCTAACAATGCACATAAGTTAAAAATTAATTATCACTTAGTGATAACAAAGATAAAGTTGATTTACATGGAAAAAAGAACATTTACAATATGTTAATCCTTATTCACATTGTTGATACCGCAATAAAACACAATTTGTTTTTTTTATTTTTTATTTCACAAAAAAGGCGGAAAATTGTGCTTTGTTAAGAGGCACTACAAGAAAAGTTTCTTTCTCCAAATAGATATTATATGATGGATATTGAATAAATAGACATATATGCATTGTAATTCGCAAAGTTCTGGCAAGACCACAGGCTAAAATGCCCACAGATTCACTTAGAACCACTGCAAAATTGGCAGTGAAATTAAAAATAAAAAGGCAAGACTCAGCATTGAAAAAATACCTAATAAAATTTTTGGTTGAAGTGTAAAAGATACCAAATGTTGATGCCATCATCATATGAACAACCTTACGTAGCATGGCAAAATTCAGTTTCCTTTCAAACGTATGGAGTGATTTCAGCTACAGGATAAGAAGACAGTTTTGAAAGAGTAGCTCTGAGAGAAACATAAAGCAGCAACCATTGAAATTCTGATTAAAGCTGCAGCATACTACAGAAATAAAGGATGAAGAGCAAAAGGGGCATTAAGTAAGCAACCCACCATCGTTTTGCAAAGGTATATGAAATTTATGCAGAGATACTCTTATGTTTCAAACGTTAGTTTTGAAAAAATCCCTTAAAAACTCCAGAGGTTACTGAGCAGCTAGAAGTAGCTTGTATTGCAACGTCTTCTCCCTGTATATTGTCTGTTCTGAGTAAATATCTACACGTAGAGGTTTGTTTTTCGTTTTTAACTCCTACCTTTTATACCTTTCAAATATATAAATAGTATTAACAGTTATATTACATTGCCTGGTGTAGTAAACAGAAAGTAACTTTCAAAGTGATATTGCATGAGGTCTTTGTCAAGGTTACATGAAAAGCCCATGTGAATAAAGGAAGAAAAAAACCAGAAGCCTTGTTGGTACGGTTATGATTGCGGTTTGAACAGGCGTCTGAAATCAATCCAGCTGCAAGAGTAGCAAAGGTGAGGTCTTGTCTTGGAAATCATTGCACGGAAGTGAAAAGGAAATGCTACTTGGTGTCTCTTTCGACACGATGCCTCAGAACGGGTGGACGCTATAGTAGATTGCAGCTTTAGTGCTCAGGCCATCGAAGAGTCAGTCAGTATTAGCTCTGCTTTATGTAACGTAGCTGCTAGCGAGGTCGCTGCGAAACCCTTCGACAAGGAGGTGGATGGGTGTGAAGGGCCTCATGCGCCTGCGGCCCCCCGCGGCAGGGAGGCTGGGAAGCGCCTGCGCCTCGGACGCCGCGCACGGGAGGTGGGCTGCAGCCCGGGGGACCCGCGGCTGAAAACACTTCATTTCACTGGCACAAAACGCGTGACACGGAGGAAGCCCAGCTAAAACAGAAACACGGGGGAGGCTGGCAAGAAGGGCGAACGGGAAGTCAGCAACGCAAACCCTCGGTCTGTCAGCAATTTACCTGGACGGGATTGTTGGGATTGTGGCATTTTGTGTCCCACTGTAACTTTACACTTGTGTGTGTGTGTGTGTGTGTTTCACCTCAGTATAAACAAAAAGCAACAACAAGAAGGAAGCTTATAAATTTTAAGATCTGAAACAGAGAACAGGTAAATAAAATCCACAGTAAAATGTGGCCCATAGTATGAATTCCATACATCAAATCTCAACACATTATCTTTCTTCTCTTTCTACAAAGACCTCGTTAACGGACAAGTCTTCTATGCACTGAATTTCAGTTTTAGTCATTCTGAATCCCATGAAAATTCATCTGTTCACTACGGAAAGGACTGTCTGGAGAGTGGAACATGCTGTATCCTTTTAAGTGTGCATTGTGTTTAAAGTACTTTAACTTACTAGTTTTCTTTTTAAGGTGCCCTGATTTGTTTTTCCATTTTCTCTCTTTTTTTCCTCTTTTCTGTTTTTGGCAGTGTTGATTTATGTCTTTAAATACATACCTCAAAAATTACCCATCAAGTTGCCAGATAGGAAGCCATATAATAATGAAAAAAAAAAAAAAAAAAATCAGGGATAAACATAGAAAATAAATAGGAATTCAAAAATAGTCACCACACCCTGAGAGCAGGCGGCAGTTTATCAAAAAGCCAAAGCAACTCATTGTGAAGTGGTTTTAATACATAAACAAGTCTCATCTTTAAAGAACTCATTTCACAGTCTGTACTTTCAGGTTGTAAAGTTCCGTCCCATGCAATTTTAATATATATATATTTTATGTAAATATATATATATACACACAAAGTTGTAAATTTTCCTTCATGGATTTCATAGGACTTTTTCTTCCCATTTACTTGCTAGATGTCCCTTTCATAAGTGCAAGATTAATGAAGACATAATCCTATGTGATTACAATGATTACTTCAGTCAAATGTAGGAAGTGTAACACTCGAGTGTCTGTGTCAAGGCGATGTCTGATTGGGCGATGCTGAATTCATTCGGTTTGCACATGGATCATGCGCAACAGAAACAAACAAACAAAAAGTAAAAAGAGAAAAAAATTAAAACTAAAACCAGAAAATCCTTGGATCAATGTATTGCTTTCTGCGCTCCTATCTCACATTATCTCTGGTCGATGTCCGCTGGAGCCGCCTTGCTTTTGTCGGGGTTCTCCTCCTCAGGCTCCACTTTGTACATTTCCTCAGAGCCTTCCTCGCTGTCGTTCTCCTCTGACTCCGTCAGCAGCTCCTCATCCTTGTACTCTGCCACGTCAACCACCGTTCCCAAATGCTCTTTTAGCTTCCCGTGGTGCTTTACGTGGTAACGTTGGTTCTGGAAGAATTTGATGATGGTGTGTTTGGGGAGATCCAGCTGAGCAGAGAGGGTGTGGATGGCTTCCTGATCAGGGTAGAGACCCACGTCGTGGATAAAGCTTTGCAGGATACCTAGAGCTTCCAAGGAGATCTTGGTACGGGATCTTGGCTTTTTGGCACAACTGTCCTCAGCGGGTGGAGGAGGAGCCTCTTCTCTGGGTGGGGAATTCTCCTTCGCAGGCTGGGACTGCTGTCTGTGCAGCACCTACAAGACCAAACAGACACAGACTTCATGTACATGCTGACCCCCTCGGTGCTTGAGATAAGGGCACTTGTACAAGTCTTTACACAGGGTCTACTTTGTTGTGGTGAAGAAAAGTACTAATTAATATTCATTTTCCACTACCTTTCTCACCTGTAAGACCGCTGCACCAGTAACTACAGACTGAAAGGAGAAAGTGATATAAAAGGCAAACAATATAAAATAAATATAAAACCACAAAATAAATAAGAAATACAAAATGCAAGTAATAAAAAGAAATATAAAATAGCCAAAATAAAAATTAAGTCAAAAGATATTACAGTCTCGTGGCCATGATGACTGGCCAGTTGTCCCATCTCAGACAAGTCATCCTTCTGCTTTGCTCCTGTTCTCCCTACCTCCTCGTTTCCTCGTCTTTTTAGGCTAGAGACTCCCACCGTTTCTACAAGACGCCAAGTACCACAAAGGCCTAGTCACATGTAGGATTGTCAGGTGCTACTTCATCATGAATAATGATTTGGCATTAAAATCCATCACAGCTGCTTTATGGAAGAAAAAAATTAATAACAAAAGTGCAGAGATTTGTTAAGATTTCCCTTCTATGAAGAGCGACATCGTAGTCAGTTCAGTTGCTTCACAGAGCTGGCTTTAATGTGTCTCTTGAACAGATTTCTCTGTATTACATCTGTATTAATTTCACTAGTTGAGGAGTTCTGAGTTCAAATAATCATAGCCCTCCAGTCTGAGAAACCCTCTGGGCAAACACGCTTTTCAGTCTTGTAACAGATTTTCACCAGCAGTATCTCTTTTTCGGCAAGTTTAAAGAAAGCATATGTAGCTCTTAATCTTCCTAACAGCCACTTAAAATGACTAAGAAAGGGCCTTGTGCAGCCCTTATTCCAGGGGAAAAAATACCTGCTCTGAATTGTTAGAAATACAGAAGAGCTCCATATGCTTTCTTTAAAACCAAATCTATACAAGAGAGATTACCGGCAAAAATCCCCTACAGGATTGAAGGCTGTATTTGCCCAGAGGTTTCTTCAGATGCAGGGAAATAATTATTAGAACTCGATGCTACAGAGCTAACAAAATCAATATGGATAAATATTTCCTTCCACAAATAAGAGGGAATTCTGGCTCTTCACCCAAGAAGAAAATATCTTTGCTGCAAGCTGTAACATCCAGAAAATCAACCCTACATTAAAGCTCTCTAAAGGGAAAAAAATAAGGATAAATAATGGAAATATGCTGAGAACTTGCACTGAATTTTACACACATACTGAGCCCCCAGTAAAACGCTACACTAGTCAAGTTATTACTGCAAGAGGGAAGTCCGCTGTGGAATATCAGCCTGTTAGGCAAATAAATAAAAAGGCTCTGTGCCGAAGAGCCCTTTCCTCATTTCCTTCATCAAACGTTGCTGTCATAGTAATTTCTAACATCAGTGATCTCCAGTCACAGTTTTTGAAAAGCACATCAAAGTCCCCAGCCACTGCTCACCGCACACGTGCGGCCGAGGAGCTGAACCTGGAGGAGACGCTGTGAAAACGACCTGACCTGCAGCCTGGGCAAGGGGTTGCCTTTCTGCTGCTGCACTGACGGCACTCGGCGGCACTCAGCCGGCCGAGAGGGGCTACACCTCCAGCTGCTGCTCAGCACCAGTCACAGAGGCAGGACCCGGCGCCATGTCCCCAGTGCCTCCATGAGCAGCGGGTGCGCGTGCGAGGGCGTGCACGCGCAGACACACAACTGCACGTCCTGCCGACTGCAGCACAAGTCACTGCCGCCGCCGCCGCAGAGCGATGCTCGTGACAGTGGCGGAAAGCACCCAAACAAGGAGGCAGCTTCACAGCAGCCCCACACTGTCAGCTAAAAGCAGGCGTCACCACCGGTGACAGGCAGGGCTTGCCATGCTCCTGGCAAGAGCCGCTGGTGGGCAGAAGCGCTGCAAATGTTTCTTGGTGCCAATAGATTCATTTTCCCCTCAAGCATGTAAATATTCAGGGTGTCATAGGCATGGAGCTAACCAAGGAGCTGGGGGAAAGGAGAAATTCAAATGGAAATGATGGATATTCTGGTTTATGTTTTATTACATCTCTAGTAATAAAGGAGCATAATGTTCCAATGAACTGAATTGCTCAGCTGCTCTTTCAGGATTTCTTTTTTGACCATAGATTGTTTTCAAAGAGGACTGACGTTTCCAAATAGGGGGGTTACAGACGAGGGCCGGATCCGTACCTACATCGGCAGGGAGCACTGAAAGCAGCAGAGCCGGGATCGCTGACACTGGCCAAGGACCCAGCCTCATAAATTTGTCACACAGCCCCTACCTACATTATCTCCCCTGTTGTGCCCTCTGGTCCTGTCCCCTGACACTGTAAGGCCCAGAGCAGCCAAAAAAAAAGGATGTAATACCACAAATAAACGGCCAGGGAATTTACAGACAGCGTCATATGAAAAGCCTCAAGTAGCATTGCAGATCAGAAGCTGAATTCAAGTAGCAGCTAACAGAGATAGAAACACATCCAGAAAGAGTGTGAATTACTCAGTTCATTCTTGTTGGAGTTGCAAGTGGGCTTTTTTTCCCTTTTCAGTTGACAAATAGCACGAGAAACGATCCAGCCTGAAAAATGTTACAAGACTTCCAATCAAATATAATGATGAAAAAAATCCAACAATACAGGATCAGCAGCAGTAAAATGTTTAATTTGAAGGAGATGAAGAGATGCCTACAGCATCTATAAAGCAATCAACCAAAGAGAGAGGGCTGAGAGCAGGAGGGAAAGAATAATTTTACTTAACCCTTCCTTTTCTGGAGTGACCTCTCCATCCTCTCCAGAAGAGAAAACACATAACCCAGGGATTATCAGTGTAAAATATTAGAAGAAGTTGTATTTTATTTCACTTACTGTTTTCCTAAGTAATACAAAAACCTAAAGCTACTCCTATAACAGATAAATTTCATGATTTCACTAACTTCTGGGGGCTTGCTTTGGATTTCCAGTGGCATTAACAAAGGATTTCAGTGACACAACATTACCTGTATACAGAGAGATGGATAAATGCACAGATATGTGCATGTTGAGGCACATGATACAATATCAAATCTAAATTACCTTTCTTTTAAATATTTGCTTTGAACTACATTTGTAAAACACGCTGGTTGATTTGGGCAATTTGCTTACTTCGTGTCCAGCTCTGCATGCCACAGCCTCATAGAGGAGAGTAACCATTTTTGGCAGTTCCAGATTTTCAGATTGTGGGTCATTATTATGCTCTTAAATCTGCAGGTAAAATTTCCACTGGCTTCACGCACTGCTGTGTACACCCTGCCATAACACTTCGGTTTTCTGCACTGCAAAGAAGGAAACCCCACTGATCTTCTCTGATTAAAGTACAGGCTGCAGCACATTTTCCAGTGCAGATAAACTCCCCAAATGACAGTCTGACCTACCATGAAACACCACACGTATGGTGGGCTTCAGAGAGAAAGGATAAAAACGATGGCCACGCTCAGCTTTCCTTTTCCCAAGAAAGCTGGCGGTGGGCTCGGAAGGGTGCACATCCCGGCGTAGGTGCACCGTGCCCCCCTTTCCCACTCCCTTCTCCTTCCTCCGTGCCCTTCCCCACTGCTCCCCGGCCACAGGTGGGGCAGTCTCCTCCTCCTCCTCCACAGCCACCACCATCTGCAGCTGACTTCCCTTCCCCTCCCTCCCTCCTCACTGACTCCCCATCTACTTTCAAATCAAATGTGAAGATATAGATTTCCTTCCATGCCCACAGGACTTATTTTTTCCATCCCTTCAAGAGATTTCATTTTTAAACTCTACAGGCATGGCTGCCTTCTCAGCATTTCAGAACTGAGCAGCTTTGGAAGATGCTGCTTTATGAAGGTTCATTCAGTAGACTTTAACCTCACAGACAAACTCATTTTTTCAAACAAATTAACCAGCCCTGGTAGAAAACTTGCAAGAAAATGAATATGATGGAAGTTGACTTTAAAAGATAAAGTGACTGGTCTTAAATCGCACTGTACTGAAATATGATTTGAAGGCCACAATGAAAACCAGCTGGAAGCCATGTGTAAAATATAATAGTACATGCCTACAGGGAAGGAAGTGAGATATTGAATGATTAAGTTTAGGAGAGTATATAATGTAGTGTATCATTACGGGAGTGATCAGGATTACTTGTAATAAGCTAAGGGTTTGTGGTCTTTCTAAAATCCAAAGCCAAGAATTATTGGGGGGAAGGGATCACCGCACTGTTTTACACGTATCCGCTCCCCATGTCTCGGGACGCTCCCTCAGGAGAAACCTGACTTCGGCAGACAGGGACAGCCGCATTCCCACAGAAAAGAGAGGTGAGCGAACCCAAACTGAATGATGAACGTCATGTAATTGCAGTCTGTGTCTGCACTGTATTTAATTTTGGCTGGATTCACTATCCCACTGATGGTTGTTTCCATTTCCACCCACTTTCTAGCTAGAACTAGACACGTGAAAATGGTGAGTCGCTAAGGGGAGCCAAGCAGGATGCTTGAGCGGGGTACACACACACACACTCGGGCATCAAATGCAGCGAGGCACCAGCTGACAACACTTGCTCTGTGAAATGCCACCTTTCATTGCCTGAACAGCCGTTGCAGCAGATTAGAAACAGGAACTGCATTTCTACATGAAAACCCCAAGCTCTTTTGTTTCGTAGTGTGGTTCTGCTCTTCCCTTTGCAGACAGGATTAGTCATGTGAGCTCCCATCCGATGGGTTTTGATGAGATGATGAGGTGCCCCTTACTATGAGAAACACCGAAAATGTTACATTCTTGGAAGACAAGACTGTGCATTTGCAACAGAGATTGCCCTTGTTGAACAGACACCGCCTTCCTCTGTGCATGGACAGAGTGAGCACCGACAGGTACCTCAAGGGACGTGTGCTGGCCAGTACCAATTCTCATAACCCAAACCCACAAGGAGCAAAGTTGAATGGATTGGCCTTCTCTTCGCCAGGGGAAGTTTAAATTGGATATCAAGAAAAACTTCTTCACTGAAAGGGTTGTCAAGCATTGGAACAGGCTGCCCAGGGAAGTGGTTGAGTCACCATCCGTGGAGGTATTTAAAAGATGTGTAGATGTGACACTTAGGGACATGGGTTAGTGGTGTACTTGGCAGTGTTAGCTTTATGGTTGGACTCAATGATCTTAAAGGTCTCCTCCAACCTAAATGATTCTATGATTCTATTCTCCACGGTGGGAAGGGGTCTCACCTTTTAGCTTTCCTTCACATTTACATTGCTCTTGTAGCCAGCCATAACACTGTATCACACCAAGGACTTTTATGCCAAAGAGAGCAAGTTTTTAGCCTGCTTAAGGAGCCCAAAATAAAAGCCAGAGAGAATGCACACACATTACAAAACATTGGTTCAGTACCTGTGTTTGGTACATCTAACACCGGTCATCTATTACATCCCTTACAAGCATTCAAGGCTAGTCAGCAGGATTTGCCACCAGTTTGACTCAATGCAAAAATGGATTCACTACGTACTTCATGTAAGCAAGCCCGCTGGAAAAGCTCCTTCCCAATGACTAGCCGAAATCAAAGGGAGGGTGGAGGACAACCCTAAACAAGGTGTTCAGCTGCATTTTACTGAGACCTGCAGCTGGAATTTGCAACACTTCACCTCTGCAAGCCGAGAGCTCCCAGGCAGTGCCTAGCTATCATGTTAAGAGTTTACTTAAGAGACAACCTCCATCACCTTGCAAAGAAATCTTATACCTAGAAGGAGGCACTGTCCCTCTTAGCAGATCTTACAGGAAAAATCTGCGGGAGATTATCTATTCAAACAAACAGCCTTACACTGCCTACCCCCAGTCTATCTTTCTTCATATACAGAAATGTGCAAGAAGAGAACAGAGCAAGCTGCTGCCATAAACAGGCTTGCACCCTGACAGCCTCCCAGTCTGGGGCTCGCAGGGGTAAGAGCATTAATTAGACATAATCACTGTGCCAAGACACTTTACAGGTTTCCTAGGAATGTCTGTACAAGAAACTGTAGCAGAAGTTACAATTTGCACCTGTGTTCATTTCTTTCCTCTTAAAAATGTCGTTGTTAGACTACTCTTTTTTTTTTTTCCTTGCAAAAATACATTCATTTGGGTAAACACTGCAGCACTAGTCGCAGCTCCAAATGAAGTATTTTCTTTGGGCTCATTCTCACAGTGGTGATTTCACACCTTGACACCATAAAGCTGTGTTAAAGACTGTGGTTTAGTTTCCTTGCTTTTCTTGGATTATACAGTATCCTAAGGTCAAAACTCAGGAAAATCCAAAACTGTTATTAAAAAAGAAAAAGTATCTATGAAGTGATGACAAATTGCAGACTACAGGTGTTAGATTACATTTTGACTCCAGGCAGGTTTAATATACTTTAGTTTCCTTTTACAATTGCCCTTAGCAGGTACTGTTATCGGTAAGGGATTTAAAAAAATATATGGTACTCAATAAAAGAAGACCGTGTCAAAAGAAATCAATATGAGCGTGCAAAATGGTAGGAAGTCTGACATGGATAAATATGTTCACTTTCATCTAACTTCAGTCTGAGCTTCTTTTAATTTTGTAGCTCAAATGCTAGCCGCACATCCTGTGCATTTTCCAATGCAGCTTAGTATATGCTTCACAAGAGTAAACACCATTATTAGAGATAATTGTAATACATGTTTGTGATATGATGTACCCCGTCTCATGCAAGCCAGACCAAATCAGCCAACCAGAGCTGGTGGCTACAACAACTTGTAATCCAGCAGCCCTGGGTCCTATTCAGCTGCAAAGACAAAGCGGTCACACAGTAAAAAAATCCCCCAAATATTCAGGCCTCTCCTATCACCCTTCATCTGCTACTGACCACCACTGCAGCCAGAACATTGGATGAGACAAACCCTGTGTCCTAAATCTCTCAGCTCTGAGGTACAAGTCACTCTGAGCCACGCAAAAGGGGAGTCAGAGAGAACTGTGAGGAGAGAAATGAGTTACACAGGGAACCCGAAGTCAAAGACAAGTTTGGTTTCCAGGCTGGAATGTGAGCTGGTTGAAGTGATTCATTTTAACATCTTTGGAGCACACTTGCCACATGCTTCCCTTTGCTTTAAGGCGGTCGCCTTGCTTAAGGGCAGGAAATAGGCAGTGATCTGAAAACATGGCAAGACACTGAACAGACACCCAGTCTCTGAAATAGCGGCCCCATCCTGCAATTCTTCTCCAGGACCAAACTGTCAAAAATGGTCAAAAAGGTGACAAAAAAGACAACAGGAAGAAAAAAACCCAACCAAACAAACTTTCAGTTGCGCATTGCTTTTGCCATCCCACGCAAAGTGATAAGCATAAGCATTAACAAAACACAATTAATCTTGACTTGAAGGCGGGGGGAAGGTGTCTCCCCCCCCGGCACACACTGCTCCTATTAATGATAACAGGAGCTTAGCATGCATCAAAGAGCAAATACACCACAAAACATTTTTAAGAGCTATCATCACTGGAGATAAAATATAAATTACAGCTTGATTACACTGCGCTGCTAAGAGGCTACATGTGCAGCATAGCTCGCAGTGACAACTGGAGATGACCAGATAACTTTTGGACAGGCCTAAGGTTACTGTAAAACATCTGTGTGGAGGAATCTTTCCTTGTCTTTGCTTTCCTTTCAAGAAGCCGTGGCAATGCTGTCTGCGCAGTTGTTTGAAGAATGTTTACAAATCAGCTTGACAAAGAGAAAAAAAAAATTCTGCCATCACTTGACCACAATCATGATCTTATTCTTCAGTAATGCGTGGTTTATTTCCCTTTCCTGATCTCTGTTAATAGACAGCACGTGCCTACACAATAGCCACTATTTTGTCTGTATAATGTTAAAAAAATAAATCACAAAACTCTGACAATGCAGAGCAGTGTCCCGGTGTTTCCTGGGGTAACTGCTCTCCCTCGAACGCTAACTCAACTCTTCCCACAAAAGCACAGGCACAACTTTCATTGCTGTGCAAGTGCCTGAGAACTGGCTGATTTTATGGGGTAGCATAAATGAGCTCATGCTGATGAATGTTAGTGGATTAGCTCTGAATTTCCCATCTTTGGCTGGTTTAAGCCAGATTCTTAGGTTTACTGCATAGTAACTGTGGCCAGCAGTGGATACCCCTTTCTTGAATACCTAGCTGTAGCCTGGGAGGGTTGTCAACAACTACTATTCAGCCCACAGGTGGAGCCGGCACGTACCTACTGTATAAATACGCAACAGGCCAGATTCATTCCGGCTTCTGCTGGCACAAACCAGGGTGCTGGTGACAGAGGCCGATGTGGCCAGGAAGCATTGCACAACGCCGCTGCAGACTCTCTCCTGAAGGCATCGGTGATGGATGGCTCCATTGTCTGGGGATGGGGCATGGCCAGCACAGCTGGCACAGGGCTGGCTTGCTGCATCCTCTGGCAGGCAGGCAGGACTCTGCCGGCCTCGAAGAAGCCATGCAAGCCTCTCTTGCCTATAACCTGTGGTAGTGTGCTGGTTTTGGCTGGGGTAGAGTTAATTTTCTTCATAGTAGCTGGTATGGGGCTATGTTTTGGATTTGTGCTGGAAACAGTGTTGATAACACAGGAAAGTTTTAGTTATTGCTGAGCAGTGCTTACGCAGAGTCAAGGCCTTTTCTGGTCCTCATACTGCCACGCCAGCGAGTAGGCTGGGGGGTGCACAAGAAGTTGGGAGGGGACACAGCTGGGACAGCTGACCTCAGCTGACCAAAGGGACATTCCATACCATATGACATCATGCTCAGCATATAAAGGTGGGGGAAGAAGGAGGAAGGGGGGGACACGTTCGGAGTGATGGCATTTGTCTTCCCAAGTAACCATTACGTGTGATGGAGCCCTGCTTTCCTGGAGATGGCTGAACACCTGCCTGCCCATGGGAAGCAGTGAATGAATTCCTTGTTTTGCTTTGCTCGCTCGCGCGCGTGGCTTTTGCTTTACCTATTAAACTGCCTTCATCTCAACCCATGAGTTTTCTCACTTTTACCCTTCTGATTCTCTCCCCCATCCCACTGGGGGAGAGTGAGCGAGCAGCTGCGTGGTGCTTAGTTGCCGGCTGGGGTTAAACCATGACAGGCAGCAAGGCAGCCTCCCCTCACAAGGGAAAAAGCAACAGCACCGTAAAGGTTCGCGCTGCCCTTCTGCATGGTGATGCCAACTGGAGTCCCATGTGAGTGGGACTTTCAACATCTGTGTGCGCATCAAGGGCCACAAAACCTTCCAGTTACCACTTATCTTCTTCAAAACAAGACCATGAGCTCTGCGGGCCTCTGACTTGCCTCTTCCGTGCTTTCTCTTGCAGCCCTAGCAAGGCTCTCCGGGGTGCTATGGCATGCAGAGCCCTGCTTGGCAGTTTCCAAATAGACCCTGACCTTGGTTGTGGCTGGACGGAGGGTCTGTCAAAGACTTCGGATCGATTCTGAGTTCCCCATCCCAACCCTGCTAATCCTAATGAGGAGCTGGCAGAATGCCACAGGAACTAAGGAAGCAACAAAAGGCTTTTTGGGTTGCTTTTCTGCAGACAAAATACTTCTGGTATCCTCTACATTTTCTTGTTTAATTAACACTACACATGTTCTCCTTTTCTTTCGAAAATCAGAAGAGTATTTGTGGGCAGTGTGAGCAAGATCTTCCTTGACAAGCCCCAACCTACAGCCATGCTTAAGGTCAAGCTCTAAACCCCTAACTATGGTGGCATGAATGGCACCACTATAATCAGGAGTAGGCACTGCATTATTTCAGGAAGGACATGTTTGAATTAGACGCTGGATTCTGGTGGGGGGTGGGGGGATAATTATTCGTCCCATCAAACTGTTTTAGGTCCTTACAGATGGCTATTTGGGGTTCCAGGAATACCCAACTGTACTGCTAATTTTTACAATGGGGGCAGTTAGAAGTCAGGAGAACCTGACTGTTATGGTTAGTGAAAATAGTAGATTTGTGCTGATAAAACACTACTCAGCATGTTTTTTGCTTTCTAGACGTAACCACCAATGCACTTAATAACAGGACTTGAGCAAACTATACTGTGTGAATCAAACACATAAAAGTATAAATATTCCTTTTTTTAGAAAGCAAGTCTTAAAAAGTGCATTATAATCAACTACCATGGTAAAAGCAAAATATCCAGCATTACCACACACGCAACTGGCATAATGAGCTTTATTATACCCTTAGCTTGAAACTGGGTAATAAAAATCAAATGACCAAAGTACAGTCTCCCGCACAGATTAGGGCACTGAGGACAGGAGGCCTCAGAGAATTAGATCTAAAATCCTTTGTCTTCCTGATTACACTCTGGAAAAGGTGGGCATGTCCAGAAGACTGAGGAAGCTACGCTGGTGTTACTGCTCTCCATGTCTCACTACTGTGACCTGTACCTATTTTACAGATTCTGGATGCTGGAAGAAAAAGGCTTTACGGAAAGTAAACAGCACCTGCAGTTTATATTCACAGTACTAGAAAATATGCAGTTGGGGAAAAAAAAAGGTATTTTGTTCATTTTTAATAAAATGGTTTAATGTATGGCCAGCAAGGCAGTATTAGGACAAAGCAGAGGATGACATTGTTATGGCCCTGGGATCCATCCCTGGCTTTGCCGCTCCCTGCTGTGGGGAGCTCTGTGGACCGCTCAGCTCGTGGCTGGCTACACACACATAATCGCAGGGGTAAGCTCACACTTAACACCAGCCTGCAGCTAGTGTAAGTCTGTGAGCAAGGAGCCCCAGGTTTTTGCTAGAAATGCAAAACATCATTCTTTGCTTCATTAAGATTAGAATTGTGTGGCATTTTTCAGTCAAAAATCTTTCTTTCGGTCAAAAATGTCGACTGAGTGACATCAAAGTATTGCCTAAATAAAGTCTACTTTGCCAAGCTGTTTGCCTGGGGTGGCGGTGGGGGTGGATATTCTGACAAAGTTCAAGCAGTTGTTTAGGCATTTTTCATGAAACAGCATATTCTAGTTGCTTTTATTCAGAACAACTTTTGCTCTTCAAATTCTTCCTATTTTCCTTTAAAGCATTATGTTGCTCTAAACTGCCGCAAACCTATTTTTGTAATTTTAACTGAAAATAATAATTTAAAAAGCACCAACATATTTTTTTCTTTCAGTATTTCAGAAATGTCAGCAACCCCTTAAACTCAGCTCAAGCATTGCTATAGCTCTAGGCTGTACCACCCAAGGAACAGAAGCTCATAGCCATCTATCTACCCACCTACCTCCTTCACCGTCATATTTACAAAGGGTTGTACTGATGGGAGCTCTGAAAGAATGAAATGTAACGCAGTTTATAAAAGGAGTTGGATGTGAATCTTTCCTGTCTCAAAATCCAATAAAGCTTATGATTTTTATTGCATGTGGGAGTCCTTTGGTCTATGTAATACTGATTAGCAGCTTGGCCAGTAAGTCTGATAAAACCAGAAAGTACTTTCGAATATATTCTGGCCAGAGACAACTGGGAGTGAAGCGTGCGTGTTGCAGCTGATGGCCCCAGGGGCACACACGTACCTTGGGATTTCTCCCTTGGTTCTGTTCCATCTCGCCATGGTTTTGTTCCATTCTCTCCAGAAAGAACGACTCCAAGCCTCTCTTATCCTTGAATCTTCCCGGAAAGGAGGCATCATCTCAAAACTATTTCCCCTCACCTTTCCAACACGCATGAACACAAAAAATTTACAACCTGCTTCAGTCAGGGCTCTGGACCAGACTTTAATGGATCCCAAACAGAGCAACGCAGCATTCTTACTCCTGATCTCATATAAACAAGGGAACACCAGCAATAGCATTACTCCAAGCCAGCAATGCTTCCCTGGTGCTAATCAGGCCATTAAAAAGGCATAAAGCAGTTTGTTTGATGCAGATGGACAAAGACAACCACAGAAATGAATCAAAACCAGGGAAAAATTAGAGATTAAAAGTAATAATACTCCTTTCAGCAAACCACAGTCTGAATGCATGATAAGTGGCTAAAAGACACAATCACTGCAAGATCTAGAGACAAAAAAATATCTCCTGACTGAATGAAATGTAAATTAAACTCACGCTGGTACAGAAGCATTTCCTTCACAGGGCAGTACTCACTGCCATCGGGAAATCCAGACCCGTTTGCTGCAAACGAGGGCTGCCACAGCTGACCCTCCCTGATCTCGCTTAAGGAAAACACACACGCTCAAAGTCAACAGTTGGAGGGAAAGGAAGAAAAACCCAAATGTGGCAGACTCACTAGAAGAGATTTCCATGGAGGTTCCCTCCCCAAATAAGCAGATGGTTTCCTGTTAGTCAGGGTCAGGGACTGCCCATGCGGTTTCCTGCCTGCTTGCCTTTGTAGCTTATCTAGATCTCATCAAGATACACAGTCCGAAAAAATTAGAATGGCTAAGTACAGAAATTAGGGAAACTAAATACAAATGAGCCTTGGTTTGCATTTGTGCAGACGAGCAGGGGAATCTGTGCCCGCGGGTGGCATGAATGCAGCGGTGCTGACCCCTCTGCTGGGGCAGCCACGTCAGGCTGCAGCAGATCTCATCTGCAGAGGCCAGTTCAGGTCTCGTTAATGCCGTGGTGCCTGCCCAGGCACCAAAGCCGTGCCTAACTCTATCCAAAACACTCTGGGAAACAGCTCAGCCGCTTTGAAAAGACCCTTGACATCAGTTTACAACCCGGCCTGCTTTAACTGTGGTGTCGGTGCCCGCCGGCCTGCCAGCTCCACTGCGTATCCCTGTCCACACTCGCAGCCCTCAGAGGGGTGACACACATGCAATGCATGTCTACGTGCTTTGCAAAGCTCCGGGCAGACACTGGCTCTTCCAATGCTGTGCATGGGAGCAAAACAAAAATCCGACCAGGAACGTATGCACAAGCTACCATATGGAAAGGGCATTCTCAAATTCAACCCTGAAATCCAGATGAGATCTGAGCGAAGAACAGTTTCACTTAAAGGAAATCTCTGAGGTCAACCAGCAATTAACTGAAAGGTTCTGATTGAATACGCTATTGACTGCGCTCACATCAGACAGCTTCCTGTTTATTATACCTTATGGGCTGTCTAGGTGCCAAGACATTAAACTGTCAATAATCTATTAATACTAAACAGCTCCTCCCTCCTTACTCCCCCATGCAAATACTCTTAGGCTAAGAAACTGCTCTAAAAAGATGGAAATTCTTCAAGTGAGATGGAAATGAGCTTTTCAGGGTATTTCTTTGCTTGGTTCCAGCTGAAAGTACAGCAACATTCATAAACAATATAACACGCAGTCTATAACTACATGGAAAAAATTGTGTTAAAAAAAATCAGACATGATTGAGACCATATCCTGAAATCTGGCTTTCTTTTCCAAGCCATCTTTAAACAGTCTAAGTTAAATTTAATTAACAATTTACAACAAGGAGAGAGAAGTTATTTAAAGAGAGGCCTACAGGTCCTTAACATTCAGTGTCTGGGAAACAGTTGTATACAAAAAAAAAGTTTTAATGAATTTAATAGAGAAAAGCACTTTAATTAAATGCTGTCAAAGAGGATTGTATTAATGACTGCACACAAAGGAATTTAAAGCAAGCCAAGTATATTTAGCAAATAGGAAGTAGGCTTTCAGAGGCTGCAACTATTTATGTTTCTGCCATTGCAATGCATCTAGGAGATCGCGTTGCCAATTGAAAGCAGTTATGTTATTAGATATGATTTTATTTATTATGGATTATTAAAATTTTAAATGCTGCAGGGAATACATTTATTTCACTTCTAAAATGAAAGAACAAAGATATTTCCTGCTTGTTCAGTAAGAGGAGAAATAGAAGAGGAAATAAATAATAAATAATAATAATAACTTAACACTTAACTAGTGAAGTGCTGTCCAGACAGATCTTTTTATGGGGCTTGTTGAGTCCTGGAATTTTAGCGTGTCTCTTTCTTTCTGCTACAACTGGATGGATTCACAGTTGCTACCGCAGCTTCTCTCAACACAGCACGGTAAGAGTAGCCAGCTCTTACTCCTCATGGGCAGAATACAACTCCTCGTTGTATCCTGCGGTAGCACAAGGGACTTCTGCGATACTCTGCATGTTTCAAATCTAAAAATTACCAAAATCCCAAGAAGTAAAAAGAAATCTAGGTTGCCAAGCTTTTTGCAAGCAAGATTGAGAAGACCAAGGTTTTCCAGACCTAACCAAGAGACTTAGCCACACAACTCTCATAAAAGCCCCTAACAACTATGGGTCTCCATTAAGCCTTTTTGCAGGACGTGCTCGCCTTCCTCAACATCCATGTGACGAGACTTGTGGCAGGAAGGAAGAGGGCTCTTCACAATCCTCCCTGCCCACGTGCCTTGGATTCAAGTGCAGCACGTCAAATGGGCATGGCCTAATAAGAGCATAATGTAGAGATCCAAACCATAAATTTGAGAAAAAGCAACTAGACAATTCAAGGGTGTCAACATTATTTTGTACTATGATGGTACAAATAGCATGAAGCTAAATTTATCCAAACTGGAAACCGAGGAATGTTTTTTGACACAAAGTTAATGAGATGGCTGGGTCTGTAATATCCAGGATACGTTCTGTGATTTACCACATCCTTTTTGCCATATGTAATGGTAAGAGGTTAATAATGATTTTAGATGTTTCAAACTTCTGAATGCTCCACCAGAGGCACCTTATACGTGCTTGTATTCCTTGGTTTCTGAACAGCAAGTTCCTTTTAAGTTAGGCACCACGGTGTGAGTTAGTCCCAAATTACTGGTTTTAAAATGTATTTATTTCCACTTAAGTATAAGATTTTTACCTTCTAATTTGAAACATGAAGAAGTGAGTAGAACTGGGGGAAAAGACATTGGAAAGGAGGCACAAGGGGATACCTACTTCTTTTCACAATGTGAGTAGCATCATAAATGGTGAAGTTCAATTTTCTAAATACATTATCTGATTTTTGTTTAAGACATTAATAAAAGTCATGTGTGATGTGTGTCGAGAATGTAGCCTTTGTTGTTCCACAGCTAGGGATCTTGCAAACAGCTTCACTTTGTCTGTGCCAAGATATTTTGGAATATTCTTTGAAACACTGTAAGCATAGATGACTGTGAGAAAAAATATGTGCTACTGTACTTCTGGATACTTGATGTGTGAGAACAGTGCATACACACAAAAACATTTCCCGTTTCAATCTGCAGTTCCTGTAAAAGTCCATACAAACATGGAACAACATACACAGCATACTAACCCTGAAAAAAACATATCCCTGAACATATTAGAGTCTCTGGGTATTTCCAACCATTCAGGAAAAAAAAAAAGGAAGGAAAAAAAAAAAAAGTTCACACCAATGAATTTCCAAAAAGACTGGCCCGAGGCAAGAAGACCAAGCATCTATGTCCTGCTCTGTCATAGCCTAACTCCCAGCACTGCCCAGAAGCTGCACGATTTCCTTCAGAGATGCTGTGCAACAGGGGAGGAAGAGCAGCTCACTCGCTCTCAGAGATCTTTGGGGGACAAGCAGTGCAATGGGCTCTGGTAGCACAATACAATGTTGTTTCCCTCCCCACGTAATTTTTACGATTGCCTATCTGCACAGAAAGGCCAGCTGCAATGATCCAGGGCTCTAACTTTATCCTAAAATTTCTGTAAGGAGCCCGAGAATAAAATATTGCATATGGCCAGTAGCCTATAAACATTTACATATCTCTAAGGCCTGATATTATCATTTATGTACAAGTGTGAGGGACAGAGAGTATTTAGGGAGCATTAAAATGAAATTAAAAAGAGCAATATTTTTAACTGCAAAAATTTTCAAATGTAAATGGAACAGAGGCTCATCTAGTGGCTTTTCAGCCTTCAAGATTTGCCTGCTGCCAACCGGCAAGCTTCAAAGGTTATATGAATTTAAAGAGCTTTATTTAGTAATCTTGCTCTAGATGTTTGCTCATCCTCACCCTATTACGACTCCTTACAACGCTGGCAGATTAGCATCCAGGACTGGAAGAAATGAGGGCTAAATCTGGTCAAATTGTGTGTGAAAGGCAAAAGGGTGAGACAGCAGGAGCCAGAGCTACAGTGATGTCATTTGCTAAAAAGACAACCTGTCAGAGCAACATCAACGCAAACCACCACCCTGCTGATTACTGCCAAGTCTCCGCAGTGCTAAATCTGCACATTCAGATTTTAAGTGAAGTTTCTGCCTGGAGCATTCCCCTGCGGCAGCCAGGGCAGCCCGAGCAGAGCTGCTCTGGGGCAGCCTCACACAAGCCGCTCTCTGGGCAGAACTGCCTCTGCCTCAAACGGGGCAGCATGTCCTGCATGACAGCACACGCCTCCTCGGCTCCAGGGACTGCCTTTACCTCCGCCATGGTGTCAGTACCCTCACAGTCGTCTTCGTTGTAAGAAGCTGGTGAAGAAAAACACCAGCCGTGCTCTCAGGGCTCCCTCGCTTAAGAGTCCCACCTCATTCCTGCCCTGTCCTCGGTTGATCCTGGGCCAAATGAAAGCTGTCCAGGAGCAGGTGGCACTGAGGTGGCCTCACAGTTCCAGGAGTCTGAACAAATACGGAAACGATGTACTACTTTGACAAGACTAAACTTGCCACCTCAGAAAAAAAAGAAAACTATCCACCTTACTTGATCTCCCATTTCTAGGGTTAAATGGAATAGTACTAAACCTAAACTAATTTCAGAACAGAAGCAGTTTTGCTTTAATTGCAAGTACACTCCCCACTATCATTTCAAGGGAAATCACAGGCTTAAAGTTAATAAAAATCAGCAGCACTTTTCAGCCACATTAGATACCCACACTAAACAGAAACAGCTGAGAAGGCACAGTAGGCAGGTTTGGCTATAGCAGTCAAAGCTCAACTGCTTTCCACTGCAATTGTGATAACTATCAATCACAAGAAGCTTTATCGGACACTTCAGAGTCAAATGTAAGGGGTTCGTTGTCTGATATGTGCTCCTGTTGCCTTTGTCAAACCTTGTGCAAGGCTCCTGAGCTACTGTGGCCCATCAGGAAAATGGTGTGCACCAAAAAGATGGAAAACCAGAGTGTACAGCCACAGCTTTTGTTCCAAAACGCAGTGTGTCTGGCTGTAGGGCACAGGTACTGGAGCAGTATGAGAAAGCAGTTCAGAAGTGGAAGCCTTCTGAGAATTTTGCATGTACTGCTTTCTTCGAAGACAGAGAGTCCCTTACCCCCACCCAAAAGCAGACACAGACATGATAGAGATAAATGCAGCGTAAGTGGCATTTGCAATGTATATTGCCTTCAGCTTTAATACTGCAGAGAAATACAAGCTACATAGTTTGAGGTTTTTTTCAGTGGTTTTTGAATGGTTTAGATTGAAAGGAGATACTGAAATTGACTGTTATTGTCTAATTTTGATAAGAGAGAGAGAGAGAATGGAACTCCAGATAATGTAACAACTGAGGAAGACAGATATTCTCCGTTCACAAAATTCACAGATTTCGTTCTGACATGCATTTGCCCCTGTAGTTCTAAATCAAAATAAATACTCCAGCTGCAACCCACCCAAACCAAAGCTCTGAGCTTTTTGAGTGGAATGAATAAACCTGCAATACAAATATCTCTTAGAGTCCATCTGGGCTTGTTGAGCACAAGTTGTCTCATCAATCTTGACCACCCCTGTCTGAGCAGACATCATATCCAGCCACGGAATAAGGAGCTGGGGCAATTAAAAAGCAGTGGGTATCCATCTATGGTCTGTCTTCTGGGTGCAGAGAAACGATCAAAAAGCAAAACTATCAGGGTGCAGCCATTAAGAATGAATCACAAGGCACACCATCCCCACAAAAAAATTTGTCTAGCTAAAACAGTAAGCACCGAAGTCAGTGAGCTAGCATGGTTTGGGAAAGTAGTTTTTGTCCAAGTCTCCCAGACAACTCAGTCCTGATTTCCAGTACATGAAATCCCCTGCTGTAACCCACACAAACACGGCAAAAACTCACTGTGCACATCATCCTATAGATCATTAAGCACACCATGTTCCCCTGTGGAATAACACAGTTTTGCTTCACTCATCATCCATGATTGCATAAGTATTATTAATTATATTATTTTTTAAGAAAAGAAATTTTAAGTCTCACTGTTTTTTCCATCTGCATGCTATGCATTGTGTGATCCATGAACTCTAAGACATTGTTTAGAATCAGATATTTCATTAGGAAGCACTACTGTGGTGTTCATTCCTCTCTTTATTACTTCTAGAAAGAGAATATGAAATTAGTTTCATTGGATTGCCATCGCCACTTGCCTTGACCCATTTTTACGAGGGCTCCGTGTTCTGCTGTTTTATATTTCATTGTCATTTCTAAAATATTTGTTCCCTTCCATCCCTCTCAAAATGACAAAATTAGTATTTCATTTACTTCTGTGGTATGTTATTTTCCTCATATTTAAAGAGAGACCACAACGTCTGCAGTGAACACACAACACAAAAGAGCTTTCCTACAGCTTTCTGCTATGCCTTCTTTTATTTACTAATGTTCCTCCATGATTTATGATCTGAACTATTATAAATTGCCAGATTTGTCTAAATCAAAGCTTCTAAGAAAAAAAGGGCCGCGGGACGTCATTTTAAAAGTGACAAAAGTAACAGTGTATCAGAAAGCATGTGAAAACCATTCCTGTTTCTTTAAAGTCAACATTTGACTGCTCTTAAATCAATATGTACCTACCAGCTTCAGCAGATCTATCTGTCAGCTTATGCAGAAAATGAAAGGCAAGGTTTCCCTGCTCTCTGAATAGTAGGTACTTTGCTGCAGTGGTGGCTCATTACTCCAGAGAACCAGCTTATCCACCCCAACACTCCAGAGACAACAGCTTGATTCACCGTTTTCCCAACTGAGCCAGGTTTCTCTGCCCCAGCAATTAACAATGAATTAGCACTATATTAAAGTGCCAGGCAAGATGGTTATTCTCTGGAGTGGTCACCTTGGACACAGCAGACGAATAGTGGGAGAAGGGAGAGAAATTAGATTTACTGTGTCCCAGCATGTCTGTAACAAACACCGAATCCCTGGTTGGCAATGGGAAGCGGCTGTGAGCACTTCTCAGCATTAACACTGCAGAAAGGTCCAATGCCAGCGAACAGCCTGGGAATGGTGGGATTTAGGAAAGGATGGAAAGTAAGACAGGGTACCCTCACCTCAGCAGAGCAGGAAGCTAAACACAGAAGCATGAGGACTGCTTGCTGCAAAGTGACAACTTTGCATGCAGTCTGTCCAACAGTTCTACCTAAGAGCCAGGCCAGGCCAGATCAAAGGTCCAGCCAGGATCCCACATCTGATGGTGGTGGAAGAGGATGAGAACAGGGCAAAAATATAATAATGCTTTCCAGCATACCCTCCCACCCTCGAGGAACCTGCGGCTCAGGCACTCCATAAATCAGAGGTGGTGTCCTTGTGGTACCGAGCTAGCAACAACCTCACAGGTCTTTTCCTTAGTCCTACAGCAGCGCTTTGTGATTACACCACATTGCACAGAATGGGAGGGAGAAAGAGCCACTTAATGCACACTTGAATTTCCTTAAAAACCAAGCAAGTGGCTGTGGCGAGCTGAACCTGCGTGCACAGCAACATGTAGGTGTAGCGTGGATGCTCTGCAACCAGCATGTGAAGGAAAATCCGTGCTCCGGCACATCCATATGGTCACACCCGATGCTGCCAGAGAACACAGCCATGTCACAGAGCTCCACAGGGCTCACATTTTATGACTCCTCAGCACAATAACAAATAAATCAAGTGTGCAGGGAGGAATTTCTTGTGCACTGAGCTTCCACTATAGACATTTTTCATTTCAGAAACAGGAAAATATTTGATTAAATGGATTAATATATGGCTGACAGGAAAAATCTAATGGAAGAGAGAAAAAATGAAAATGTTTCTTTTTAAAGCCCTGAACCTAAGGCTAAACAGTGAGGTACAGGCTAGTAATACCGAACAGAGGGTAAGAACCTGCCACAAAAGAAACAACAATCCCTTAAACATCAAGAGCCAAGTTGTGTCCAGCTGATCTTCTACGGCACTACAACAACTGCCCCACTGCGCGCAGCCTGCCATTAGAGGACAGAAACCGTACCCGGCCTTGGGCTCATTCCCTCACTGAAGGTGTGCCCAACCCTGTAATCGGCAAGTGAACTACACAAAACCCATCACAATGAAATCTTTGCCATTTCCAAGAAGCCATACCGGAGAAAAGGCTGAAATTTATCTATCCATTATCTTTTGCCTGGTCATGCCTCTTGTGATGATAGGATTTTCTTCCAAGTCCTTCAGTCTGACAGAGGGGCGTCCCGTGGTGGCAGGGAGCTCTGGCAGCAGCATGGGGCAGCCTGTTTTCAGGCTCTCCCAGTCTCACAGCTGGAGGAGCAGGAGACTCAAGCATCAGACACAAGTTACCGTACACACGTCAAATCTATCAGAGCAGAGAGAAAGATGGGGTGGGCGGAGAGAGAGAGCAGAGGTAAGAGCCTCCTGCCGGCTTCGGTGTTACAGTACTGCACCTGCTGTTATTCACAGCGCTGCTACTTGTATCTTCTTCAAAGGACTGTCATCTTGACATCAAGGCTGCAGGTAAGGGCTCGACTTACAGTGCACTTTTCACTAGCAAAGCCTGCAAAGCAAAGTAGGTCGCTGACTGCAGCTCTTGGATGTTTCCACCCCCTGCTAAAATGCAGCCAGGCACCGTGGCAGACATTCTGCACCCGCCACCGCTTTGAGAAGGAAATGAGAGTTGCTTTCCCACTCGACACTACAGGGGGAATTTCAGATAGGCAGAATGTAATTACTTGGCCTGGAGTTCAGCCAGGAGCGGGGCCCAAGACCCCTACCCTTATGTAAAGTGTCACAAAATCTCGAATGATTCCAAGTGTGAGGACCTCAGCTTTACGTCTCTGGCTGCTGTCATTGATTCTTCATGGCTAATTACCTAATAGTGACCCTTGCAGCAAAGCCAAAAAACAAACCTTGCTGCTTGAAACAATTCAAGTCCCAGAGATCGAAAACTACACAAAAATTGCTTGGTGCAGGGTATCTTTTGACAGTAGGGAGCAGGTGGACAGCAAGCCTCCTGTGTCTTGCACTGGTAGCGTGCCACTCAGAAACCTACTGGGGTTTTTGGATGGGCAAACATAGCTTTAAAATGCAGCACCCCCAAAACACAAGCCTACTGTATCAACTGTATACCAGGGTCTCCAGAGTTTTGCTGTATGTAGTTGCCAGCTGGTTCCATTTATTTTTCTTCATTTTTCATATTTTGACTGTAATAAATAATTAATCCATGGCTTTGTAACTTGCTGACAAATACAAATGCATCGCATTCCAACGCAGTGTAACGTGTCACTCACAAGAGCCAACCTGCACGATGCAGAACAGTGATGTGCAGAAGGCTTTGGAAAGTAGGCTAATCATCAAGGTCACCCACAAGAGCTCAGGGAAACGTTTTCTTCAAACTGTCTCTTAGAGGATATTCCTACTTGCTGTGGGCACCAGAATTGGGTTAATATGTTCAAATCTACACAGGTCTAGTCATCTTCTCACATGTTAGCTCGGCCCTTTACCCTTTTGTAGCTCCTTGACTCCAAGATCCCACAAACTTTTGGGAATATGGAAGACAAACCTTGCAACGTTAATCACCTAGAGCACTTCCCCTACTTTATAGCTCTGAGAATCCAAACCCCAGGAAATGCATTTTTTCTTCCAGGCAAAGACCGAATGGAAAGCAAGGAGGAAGTTGGTAGCAGAAGAGACAAAGGAGACTGAACTAGGCAATAATTAATCTGGGTGAGACCAACGTGTTTCAGAAGGGGAAGGACTACAAGACAGAAAAACCTCCCGCCTTTGGAAAAAGGTGACTAGATAGTTGGCAGCAGTGCTAGCAGCAGCAGAACAAGAGCAGCAACAAAGAATAGGGGCTGAATGCCAAGGTTCACAGCAAGAGCAGCAAAGCAGTGCAAGCCGCCATCAAACAACAATGGGGAGAGCAAAGGTGGGAGGAGGAACTCTGAGATTATCAGAGAGAAACGCAGTATGGATGACCCTCTGAGAGCAGTCACGCAATGGGATCAGGTGAATGGCACCGAGCACCAGTGGCAATCCAAAAGGATGGTCTGCTGTGGAAGGCACCACCTCAGCTTTTTAGATTGAAAAAACATCTCCTGAGCCTCTCTTGATCATCATCAGATGTCTGCGTTTGTGGCATGCATCACTAGTTATTAGGAATACACATAAGGCTGATTTTCTCTTCTGACTGAAGCTGGAACTGCAAAGATGAAAAGTCTTGTAGTATTTTCACTTCATTTTCCCTATGCATATTTGTATCTATTTATTTCTCATTCTGTTAAGACCTGAGACAAGGATAGAACAAAGGTGCACAAACCAAAAATCCATACTAGTCACAAACATTGCATAGAGGAGCAAAACAATCCTGAGGAGGCTGTGAAATGAAGGCCTGCTCCCTGCAAAATACTCATCATGGTCATTTTAGAAGCACTTTTAAGTTTCGGTAAATATATAAAAAAACACTTTTCCATGTTACACTCTTCAAAACCCCTGTGTTACCCATGCATGCACAACCTTCCTCTCCTACCCTCCTACTTTTCCTGAAGTGTTATCTGGCTCCTTTGAACAAAAGCAAATGTATGGCTGCAGTTGCCCATTGGCCACCGTTTGAGAGTGGGTATCAGGGGTGCTCAGGTTCTGTGAGAAGGAGCAAGTGACCAAGTCTCCACTCCTGTTCTGCTTCCTAAATAACTGCACACTTCTTGCTGTTACTGAGGAACACATTTGTACTCCTCTAAATGTCGGCAGCTTTAGACCTAAATTGTGTTTCCGCCACAACACAGCAACTGACACCAAGGGAGCTCCATAATATCACTACTACTGACCTTGCTGTTACCGGCGGCATGGATTGTCACATCGCTTCTCTTCAACCACCAACACAAACCTGCACACACTCACACATGTGCTGCAATATACACACAGTGAGCCCTGAACTTGAGAACTGTGGCTTGCATGTGGCCCTACAGACAGATGAAAACTTGTGTGTCTCAACCTGCAAAGCAGAAGGAAGCTGGAACCGGTTGCTTCTCTCTACCTCTGACAGCTGTTCCCTCCCCAGACACCCTGAGAAGGAAGTTAGTGCTCTGACCTGCACGGGCTCAGGAGTGAGCTGGACAACATGCTGCATACGCTCACTGTGGTGATGTCTGG
The DNA here is from genome assembly GCF_018139145.2 of Gymnogyps californianus. NCBI lineage: Eukaryota > Metazoa > Chordata > Aves > Accipitriformes > Cathartidae > Gymnogyps > Gymnogyps californianus. The sequence continues at coordinate 12,913,768 of NC_059477.1, forward strand.
ACTCTTCCTCGTAGATCACATCCCTTTCATGCTGGGGAAGGTTCAGGAAGCGGCGAATAGTGCAGAGGTTCTCCCAAAGGGTGCGGTTTTCTGGACTCGGGTTTTCTTTCCAGCGAAGCAGCTCACACAGCCAGCCCTGCAACGGTAGGGTCAGCACAGTTAATTCACTGAGCACCGAGGAACCAGATGTGAGTGGAAGGTCAGCTAGACTTAAAGCTCTGTGCTGCAAGTTTCACTGGTCTTATCTCACACAGAACACCCCCTACCCTCAGCTGCCCTTTGGTCTCAACAAATCCTTGATATATTTCCTGCAAGTTGGAGAAACAGGCACAACCAGCAGAGCTTAACAGGAACCAGAAAGCACAGCATCTTGCCTCCTGTCATAATCCTACCATGTTTAAAATGCTCAGATATAAATATTTTTCCTATAGCAAATGAGAGTTGAAATAAAGGTGTATCTCCACTTACATTTCAGAGCCCCTTTATTTCTTCATCCAAGCAAGAGAAAAGGAGACATAACCCCTGAGACTTGCTAACAACCCTCATGCTAAGGGTTGCAGCTGCAGCACCAGAAATTCAACCACTACTGAAAACGTTTAGAAGAAGATACTACCAAGTAAAGACCTCTGATCTGCTGTCACTATGTTGCATTGACTCCCCCAGCTCTGAACCCCACTAAAATTTGACAGCTTTAAATAATCAAATGGTCACTTAGAAGACGCAACCTCACAGAAAGAGAATCCTCTAGTATTTAGCACAAAAGCAGCAAACAGGGTCCTGCAGAAGTTACTAGAGAGATCAAGATACTAGGTGGAGGTAATTCTAAACCCAACTATAGATCATAATAATAATAGATTTTATTCCTGCTATATTGTTTTAAGGTTAGTTTGAAATGCCTTCAAAAAGTTACCACTGTATGAAATCCTGTAGGACCTCTCCACAGGGGCTGAGAGCTCAGGCCCCTGGGGGAGGAAACGCCAGCAACTTCAGGAAGAGGAAACCACTCTAAAACACAAAGCCAGCCAGAGAGCACAATGGCAGTAGCTGTTAAGGTGAGGACAGCCCCGTGCGTGTTGAGCGTGTGTGGCGGTGACCCGGCGTCCCCAGCAGGTTACCCAGGGACAGTGGCTGTTGCTGCGCCTGCCCGGGGTGGGGGGGACACAGCCAGCCAGCAGCCAGCCCTGCTTGGGGCTGGGGACAGCGACTCCCCTCCTGTGCCTGCGCACAGGAGACGCAATGCAAATGACAGAATACGAGAAGATAATGCTGAGGATGCTGTCAACGCGCCTTACTGACTCCTGTCAAAATATTTTACCTAGTAGCTTTATAACCCATCATTTTTGAGCTACAACTCAGCATTTTGACACCATTTTGACAGGCACCTTACAATACCTAAAAGATAGCTTGATCAATGTTAAAAATGTTCGGTACAAGAAGTAGCCAAAACTGTATTTTTCCGAACAGTGACTAGAGCAAGCTGAACAGCCAGGTTCATTACCGGCCCACGTGGGGGTTTTTTGGTATTGCTTTTTTCTGTAACAACTTGTAAGCCATTGACAACTTCTACCGTGCGCTCTAAACCCCGTATATAATATCATAAGCCGTTGTTTGTCTTACTCTCCACTGTGTCTTCTGTCTTCACCCCCCCAAAAAAGGCAAGATTTGATTATCTCCGCTGCATCAGCCAAGACAGCAACACCAGCTGTTCTCATTGTGCAGCCTCTTCCTCACGGCCTACATGTTAATAACCTGATCATTCCATTTTCTCCTTCAACTGCCGGCTGCAGCACAGTGAAGAGACAAAAACCCAGGCCCATCTGCAGCAGCTGTAGGCACTGAACTGTGAAGCCACCAGGGATTTATAAACTAATCTGTAACACAACACTGCCTTGTTTTTACAAGTGAGAGGCCACATTTGTGCAGACCTGATCTTTTCTTGCAATAAACTAGGAGAGTTGGGGGGTGGGGGGGCAAGAATGAAAACAAGATATCTAATCATTTACTTAGGGGGAAAAAAAAAAATCTGTATTATATTCTCAAAGTGTTTTGACTGGTATTTGGGTAATCTCTCAGCCAGGTGATGTCTGCATTTTAATGTGGTTTGGCCACATCCCTTGCCCTCAATTCTCCTCTTCCCCTTTTCTCCACTCAGAAATCCCCCAAAACTTACTTTCTTTTAGAGAAAAGAGGAAGAAAATCTCCCAGCTCCACAGTGTTTTCTCAGGGGTTCCTCCATACAAAGGAAATAATTTTTGAAATGGAAAATAAACCATCTGTGGAAAAAATAAGCTCCCATTCCTCCCTGTTTTCAGTGATCTGAATAAGTCTCCAACTGAACTCTTTCAAATGTTTCAAGCAGGTATGTTTAACATCTCCCAAGGGATGTTGCAGCATGAAGACCAATCGTTTAACAGAAAATACACACAAAACCCTGCACCTGGTGGAGCCGGAGCCCCGCACAGGGCAGGCCTGGGGGAAGATGGCTCCTGGGGCTCTCCCGAGAGCTGCAGGGCACTGCGCAGTGCCCGGCTCCCGTGGAGCCTAGGGATGGCTCAGCAGGGCCACCTCCCCTTCCCAGAGCTGGACCAGCTAGCCCGATGGTGACTGCTGCATTTTGATTTATCTGTCCTTTTATAATCAGCACTCATTACAATCACTTAGAGCAACACTACAGGCCTCATTATGGACTAGGCACTCGCTGCCATTAGTCTTTAAGAAGGATAGCGCTCAATTTGCCTGGCAACATGCGAGGTCCTGACCTTGGAGCTATTAGGGAAAAGATTAGACTGCAGTGTGACCATGTGTGCAGACATGAGCAAACGAAATTAATTTCTGGCAAAGGGAGGCACCAGGCAAAGACCCCGCCATCCTGAGGACACCTGAGAACTTCTCCATTCCCCAAAGGAGATAAGCTAATGGCACGTTTAAAGGAGCCTGGTTCTGAAGGTGAAGCACATCCGTGGTATTTAGAGAGATATTAATCCAGTTTCCCCACAAAGTATTTGCTTCGCTGATCAGATTAAGGGATCTAGCCTTCAACAGCACACCCCCACCACAGCAGGCCCCAAGAAATCTGTGATACTTCACAGCCTCAGACATATTGCACCATGTGTACCCAGCTGCTACAATAATTAGCTTATGAATGTATCAGCTGGTTCTGTGATTTTTATAAATAATAACTAACCTACAGAGCAGAAAGATTTTCATGAGCCTAATATCAGCAAGAAATTGCAAGGTGCGCCTAACTCTGAATTGTCATTGTGCTAAATGCCCTGTCTTCTCTCATGTTGTGCAGGACTGGATCTTCCCCAATGCCATTTATAAATATTTATTTTTGCATCAGCAACAGCAATGTATTTGTGGCAGCTTTCTTCACAACAGCCATTATTCGTTCACCCACACACATACACACGCATACCCACTGTGTGCATGTGTACAATTATCTGCATCAAATCTGTCCTTTCATTGCTCTTTTCCTATCCTTCCCTTTATTTATTCAAGCATTCATTCTCTCGCCTATCCATTCAAGACCCTATCTACCCATCTATGGGGCTGCTTATTAGGCAATAGCGTTGGCTAATACGTGAGAAAACACAGTGCTGCAGCTTACTCACACATTCTTTATGATTGCAAGTAATCGCCTTCCCCATGCACAGATGAAAAGTCTGCATCGGATTTTTTAAATTATTTATTTAAATAATCTTAGCACGCCATCCAAGAAAGTTTTGCAGTACCAGGCAAAAAAAAAAAAAAAAAAGTGTAAATGTCAAATAAAACAGTGACAGATGACAGTATTCTCTATTGAATAGCACCGTTTCTTCGTGCATGTTCAATGAGAACTCATGAATTATTAATATGCAAATCTCCTTTTTCTGTTAAAAATCTCAACTTGGGGTTTTTTGGTTGCAATTTTTTAAATTTTCTTTTATTTATTTCTTTGGGTCTGTGTATGTTACACAGAGCTTTCCAGGAGAATTATTTCATTTAAGAAGTGCTAACATACAGAAATTCTTGGAGCTACAGCCATTCACAGTGAATTTTCATCTATAGATACATTTATTGGCATGAAGAAGGAAAAGTGAAGAAGGAGACACTATCTCACCACCTTTTCCCCAACTCATCCACAACGTCTGAGCTCACTGCATTACAAGTAAATCCAACTTCTGTGAATGTATTCTGAAAAACTAACAAATAACACATCCTTCCCCAGATCCATGATACGCTGTGTTTCTGATCCTGCCTCCCCTGCACATCACAAGTCTCGCTCCACTGCACAAACAGCCCCCTTGACTGCCACAGAGTTACCAGGAGAGTTTGATATGCGCCAGTGTCAATATGGGTGGCAGAATCCAGCCCTTAATGTCAGCTTCTAAGGTTCTCAAATGGGAATGTCTTCCATTAAAAATAAGAGGAGGAAAACCAGCACAATTAAAGGATGCTTTTGGCTCTGCAGTCAGGCACACCCAGTGCTTGTGGTTACAAGGAATTCTGCTCAGAGCTTCCTTCATTTCACCCCAAAACTTCTAGAGGCATCGAGAATGCAGCCCAATTTAGCTTATTAAAGAGAGCTGCATAGAAGTGCTGGCCTCTATTTCTGTTGTTCTCATGAGACAAGATAAACATTTTCTAAGCATTTTATTTGATAAAACAAATAATATCATATTAATGTCCTATTTTTAACCTCTCTCTCTGTCTCCTAATCAAATACATTTCCACATAGCTAAGCAAACAACAACAAAAATCTGCAGGAAGCCAGCCATTCCCATTGTGTTTTTATGCTGTTAAAGAAACAGTGTGCTTACTACACCAAAGCATTAGCCTTGGCACACTCAAACCCCCTTGAGGGACAGTTAGCTGGTGCAGCAATCATGAGCCATATTCTCTGTCACTTACCCCTGAGCCCTTTTTAGCAGCTTGACCCTTTCACTTTTGCTAGACTTACCCTGGAGCAGGGGAGGCTGCTCCGGCAGCCAGAGGTACCAGACTACAATAAGGTCAGGTTTTCCAGCGGTCAATGAAGGTATGCACAAATATCCTGACACCCAAAACTGCTTCCTCCAGATCTGCTGACTTGCAGTCAGCCAAGGACCAAATTTCTGATCAAGGACAAGAAGGCATGTGGGAAGAGTTCATCCTCAGTTATGCTGGGGCTACAGGCCAGTGCTTACACTTCGAGCAGCATCTCTACTGAAAGCCACCGCAGGAGGCAGCAGCTGGGTGTCCACGGTGACTTAGTCACAGGCAGCCTTTCTGCTTGGGCTGGACCATGAGGCACTTCAAGCCTGGATAAAACTGCAACTAAACTGACCTTGTGCTTCCCTGCACTTACACTAAAATTAATAATAATAATAGTTAGTTTTCTGTGCTGACATTTTCTAGGGTCTCCAGTGAAAGCATGAGTAGGCAAATGAAGAGTTTTTAGTAAGAGTGATTCAGGAATAAATCTCAAAAATAAATGTAAAAGGCCATTTCCTCACCCACATCATCAGTGCAGAAAATGTCAACATATGTGACAAAAGGAAAAAAAAGCAGCAATGATTGACGCAAGTCTTGAAAGATGAGGAAAGAAATGCTGCGTTCCCCAGAGAAAGCTCCCTTTCTACCCGGGATCACAGGAGTCCTCTGGACAAACTTCTGCAGCCTCATTTCCCTCTGCTCAGTTTGGGACCTCTGCAGTGTGAAATGAGCCAGATAATATTCAGCTCTTGTTCCTTAGTCGCCAAACTCTCTTTCCATGAATCCAATAAGTGTCTATTAAAATAAATAAACCCCCTAATGATTCAAGATAACCTAATCAAGAAAGCTGAAATGGATAAAAGACTAACTGTAATGGAGAGTTCTGTCATGGCTTCAATGAATTCTTGATGAGGGCCGGGGGAGGGGGACTGAACCTGAGAAGCTTTACTTGGAGCATTTTGATACAGTTCAAGGTTAATCACTCAATAGCCTGGATTTTCTGAAACGCTTGGTACTTTTCCTCCCCCAGAGAAGGAGGCCAGTTTCATGAGGGCCAGTTTCTCACTAGCCTTATAAAACACGAAAAAATACATAAAAATGAATGAGGTACATGAGCCCTGACGTATCTTAGATTCATGGGAACACCAAGTCTGCTTACAGCTCTTGGCCTCAGAGGGAAGGATGCTGTGCATGGAGGATATTTCCAGCGTGCCAAGTTCAAACTAGCTTCTCCCCACGCTGGAGAGGAAGTGTGGGCTTGTGGTTAGGGCAAGCAGCCCACCATCAGCTCCCAGGTCTGCCAAGGACTTCCTGAGCAAAGCCCCAGCTCCACAACTGTCCCTGCTTCACTCAGCTGCTGAGACGCTAACGCACTGCTGCAGATGCTGTCCTGGATGGGGGTCACACTGTGACTGCATATATAAGTCTCTAAAAAAGAAGCTAATGTCGAAAGGTCCTTCAAAGAAATTTTAAGTTCAGTCAAGGAGAGGTCTTTCTGTATTTCCTCCATATGTAACAAGAACATCAAAATATCAGCACAACAGATATGCCCCAGCTGTAGAGATTCACATCATCATAAAGGCACTGAAATGCTACAGCAGTAAGAAGTGCCTTATATGCATAGACTATATACGCTACGCATCTTCACCACCAGCTGTTTTTTCTAGCTGTTGTTCATCATCACTGGAAGCTAATTAGTTTAAGGGCACAGAAAATACCTATTATAAGCTAAAAGGGGGAGAGAAGGCATCCCATCATATCAAATCGATACAAGGGAATATAAGTTGGGAAGGAAAGAGAGGGCAGGACAAAGTAAGGGGTTTCTAGAGTTAACACTGCCTCAGAGTGATGCTGCTCATCCCTCTCGCAGTACCTCTATTTTCTTCTTGGAGCATGGGCAGGAGGTGAGGGCATGGGCAGGTGGCCATGCTGCTGAGACCCATCTAGCATGGGCTCCTACTGTGGGGCTAACACCCCCCTTGGCCAGAGAACAGGCTCCCAGACAATCCTGACAATGAGGCAGGGATCTCAACATGAAAAGGAAAAGTCAGAGGAAAGGCAAGGAACTGTCATAGTGATTTCCATCCATAGCCATGGGTTTCTCTTAACCTGAAGGGCCTCAACTGAAGGGCTTTTCTGCTCCCAGCTTCCATCCCCCAGTCCAGTTTATTTTTTGTTTGTTCATTTTTAAACAGGGCAAAGATATGAACGAGAGACTGAGCTTTGCCAGCTTAACGTTTTTTCAAATGTTGCTCTATGGGGTCTGTCTTGCTTTACTGTGGTGCAACTGGAACAAATTCCAGTCCCTTGAGGAAGAATTTCAGTTTCAAGGGTTTACTTTTTGTTTTCACTGGACTGGTGAAGGTCAAACCTTTCCATTTGCCCTGCCCGGGGCAGATCCCCAGCAGCACGTGCCCCACTTCCCCATGCTGCCCCAGCGTGATTAAGGAGAGTCTTTTGCCCTGGGAGAACTGTGGGAAGTTCAGTCTCCATGTTCATACAAACTTTGCCCTCCCTTAGACTGTCAACAAGGGCTGCAGCCAGCTATGTACACTATTTATTTTGATAGTGACTGTTTATTATAAACAGAACTATATTCTTAAACTCATTTTGGACAGACTAAGAAAAAAACATCTGCTGAGCACAGCACAGCCTCTGCTAGGACTCTCACTAGCAGAGGTCAGAGGGGTGATGCTGCTGCATAGTATTACAGAAGCGCTGGCACATGGTCACGGGGGAAATGGTTTTCCTGAATCCTAGAATGGTTTGGGTTGGAAGGGACCTTAAAGATCATCTAGTTCCAACCCCCCTGCCATGGGCAGGGACACATTCCACTAGACCAGGTTGCTCAAAGCCCCATCCAACCTGGCCTTGAACGCTTCCAGGGAGGGGCATCCACAGCCTCTCTGGGCAACCTGTTCCAGTGTTTCACCACCCTCACAGTGAAGAACTTCTTCCTTACATCTCATCTAACTCTACCCTCTTCCAGTTTAAAGCCGTTACCCCTTGTCCTATCACTACATGCCCTTGTAAAAAGTCCCTCTCCGGCTTTCTTGTAGGCCCCCTTTAGGTACTGGAAGGCTGCTATAAGGTCTCCCCAGAGCCTTCTCTTCTCCAGGCTGAACAACCCCAACTCTCTCAGTCTGTCTTCATAGGAGAGGTGCTCCAGCCCTCTGATCATCTTCGTCGCCCTCCTCTGGACTCACTCCAACAGGTCCATGTCCTTCTTATGTTGGGGCCCCAGAGCTGAATGCAGTACTCCAGGTGGGGTCTCACGAGAGCAGAGTGGAGGGGGAGAATCACCTCCCTCAACCTGCCGGTCACTCTTCTTTTGATGCAGCCCAGGATATGGTTGGCTTTCTGGGCTGCGAGCACACATTGCCGGGTCATGTTGAGCTTCTCACCACCAAGTCCTTCTCCTCAGGGCTGCTCTCAATCCACTCATCACTCAGCCTGTATTTGTGCTTGGGATTGCCCCAACTCATGTGCAGGACCTTGCACTTGGCCTTATTGAACTTCATGAGGTTTGCATGGGCCCACCTCTCAAGCCTGTCAAGGTCCCTTTGGATGGCATCCCTTCCCTCCAGCATGTCGACCGCACCACACAGCTTGGTGACGTTGGCAAACTTGCTGAGGGTGCACTCAATCCCACTGTCCATGTTGCCAACAAAGATGTTAAACAGCGCCGGTCCCAATACCGACCCCTGAGGAACGCCACTCATCACTGCTCTCCACTTGGACATCCAGCCGTCGACCGCAACTCTTTGAGTGCGACCATCCAGCCAGTTCCTTATCCACTGAGCGGTCCATCCATCAAACCCATGTCTCTCCAATTTAGAGACAAGGATGTCATGCGGGACAGTGTCAAATGCTTTGCACAAGTCGAGGCAGATGATGTCCGTTGCTCTTCCCTTATCCACCAATGCTGTAACCCTGTCGTAGAAGGCCACCAAATTTGTCAGGCACGATTTGCCCTTAGTGAAGCCATGTTAGCTGTCACCAATCACCTCCTTATTTTCCATATGCCTTAGCATAGTTTCCAGGAGGATCCGCTCCATGATCTTGCCGGGCACAGAGGTGAGACTGACTGGCCTGTAGTTCCCCGGGTCTTCCTTTTTTCCCTTTTTAAAAATGGGGGTTATGTTTCCCCTTTTCCAGTCAGTGGGAACTTCCCTGGACTGCCATGACTTCTCAAATATGATGGATAGTGGCTTAGCCACTTCATCTGCCAGTTCCCTCAGGACCCGTGGATGCATCTCATCAAGTCCCGTCGACTTGTGCACCTTCAGGTTCCTTAGATGGTCTTGAACCTGATCTTCTCCTATGGTGGGCAGTTCTTCATTCTCCCAGTCCCTGCCTTTGTCTTCTGCGACTTGGGCAGTATGGCTGGAGCACTTGCCGGTGAAGACTAAGGCAAAAAAGTCATTGAGTACCTCAGCCTTCTCTATATCCCAGGTAACCAGGTCTCCCGTTTCCTTCTGGAGAGGGCCTACATTTTCCCTAGTCTTCCTTTTAACACTGACGTACCTATACAAGCTTTTCTTGTTGCCCTTGATGTCCCTGGCCCCATTTAATTCTATCAGGGCTTTGGCTTTCCTAACCTGATCCCTGGCTGCTTGGACAATTTCTCTGTATTCCTTCCAGGCTACCTGTCCTTGCTTCCACCCTCTGTAGGCTTCCTTTTTGTGTTTGAGTTTGTCCAGGAGCTCCTTGTTCATCCATGCAGGCCTCTTGGCATTTTTGCCTGACTTCCTCTTTGTTGGGATGCATCGCTCCTGAGCTTGGAGGTGATCTTTGAATATTAACCAGCTTTCTTGGGCCCCTCTTCCTTCCAGAGCTGTATCCCACGGTACTCTACCAAGCAGATCCCTGAAGAGGCCAAAGTCTGCTCTCCTGAAGTCCAGGGTAGCGAGCTTGCTGTGCACCCTCCTTGCTGCCCTAAGGATCTTGAGCTCCACCATTTCATGGTCACTGCAGCCAAGGCTGCCTGTGAGCTTCACATTTGCCACCAGCCCCTCCTTGTTGCTGAGAACAAGGTCCAGCATAGCACCTCTCCATGTTGGCTCCTCTATCACTTGGAGAAAGAAGTTGTCATCAACGCATTCCAGGAACCTCCTGGATTGCTTATGCCCTGTTGTGTTGTCCCTCCAACAGATATTGGGGTGGCTGAAGTCCCCTATGAGGACCAGGGCTTGTGAACGTGAAGCTGCTCCTATCTGTCTATAGAGAGCCTCATCCACTCGGTCTTCCTGGTTGGGTGGCCTGTAGCAGACCCCCACTATAATGTCACCTGTCCCTGCCCTCCCTTTAATCCTGACCCATAGGCTCTCAGTCGGCTCCTCATCCATCCCCAGGCGGAGCTCCATGCACTCCAGCTGGTCATTGACATAGAGGGCAACACCTCCTCCTCGTCTCCCCTGCCTGTCCTTCCTAAAAAGCCTGTATCCTTCCATTCCAACGCTCCAGTCATAGGAGCCATCCCACCATGTCTCCGTGATGCCAATAAGATGATAGCCCTGCAAGCATGCACACGCCTCTAACTCCTCTTGTTTATTCCCCATGCTACATGCGTTTGCATAGAGGCACTGAAGTCGTACTCTAGAGCAGTTGCAGAACTGGATGTAGAAGCCAGTTTTCAAGACCGACAGTCCAAACCTGAAGCAACCCAAGGTCAAAGTCTCTGCCTGTCCCGCTGCCCAGCTCTGGAGACATACAGGCCACCCAAACCTCTCTGAAATGGCACACTGGAAATCCATCTCCTTGTGAATGAAATATAACCAGGGGAGCCCAAAGTGCAGATTGGAAACCAAATCCTAGTGTTCCGGCCACACTCAGAAACACTCCCAATGTGATAATACAGGTCCCAGGTTTAGCCATTTAAAGGACAAAGGGCACCAGCAGACGGCATCCCCAGAGAAGCAAGCTGTCCAGTGGGTACATCACTAACAGCTGGCAACTAAAACAGGATGACAGTTTTGGAGGCTGTGTTTGGAGGGCACTGAGCCCCTCAGCTCCTGCTGCCTTCAAAAACACAAAGGGATGCACAGCACTTCACAAACAAGACTAAAAATATCTAGATATAAGTCGCAAGGAATAAAATGCACGTTAAGGTAAATAAGCAATGAATAAGCCAATGTCTAAAATGAATGGCTTGAGATCTTTATGAAGGTGGATTCCCTTAAAGAAGTCTCACCATACTACCTTGGTACCTCCGTGAGGCCCTGTTCCTTGCATTTATGTTGACTTGTGAGCTCTGTGATTTGTAACCTTTGTTTCTAGCAGCTGCCCTTCCCTTTAGTTGCCGAACTGAGACTCTGCCATGATTTAAGGATAAAGATGGCTACTTGTTAAATTAGAGGTCAATTAACTCCACCAGTAGATGATGCCACTTGCAATAACTGCTCTCAGTGGGTACCACTCTTCCTGTACGAAGACAGAAGACGAAATGAGGCCTCCATTGGCTCTGGATGCTCTCTCGGGTACATGACATACAGCCCTGTGTATAAAATGTCAAAACAGCCCTGTCGGAGATTCACTGGCTGCTAAAACTGTGAAGATCTCACAGCACCGTGGATTGCTGTTGACAGAATAGCAGCGCCCAACATAACACATGCCTTGTTAGCAAACTGGAAGCCTCTCAGTAGTCTGGGGTGAGGGAATAATAGAGGAAGCCAACGCAACGCAAGCCAGGCCTGTGGAGAACAGCAAGTGAACGAACCTTGGCGGAGAGTCCAAGCAAACCCTCAGACTAGCTCTTTTTTCCCCTCTTTCAAATTCTCTCTTCTGCAAACATGGGCAGTTTTCAATGAGCACTTCCCACCATGTAACTCAGCTGCTGAAATCAGCAGCGTCTTCACCAGAAATGCCCACGACTGGCACAACTGGCCTGCACAAAGCACTGGGAAAGCCCCACTGCTAGTTTTTAGACAAGCTACACCTAAGGTGACATGCTGACCATCCCATCATGCCAGTGGCCCTCCCCTACACAAGCAGCTATGTTCTTGCTTTTGGCACTCCTCCTGGCCACAGGGCACCCCAGCCAGCGGTGGGACATCACAGGCACACCAAGCCAGGCCGGGGAGCAGGCATGCAGGTGGGCTTCGGGGCAGGGGGAGGCCCCATACTGCTATGGTTCTTGGCTACGGCTTCTCTGTCCCTGCCTTCCAGTGCCCCCATAAACCACTTTCATGCTCCAGCAGAGCGCTATGACATCTCAGCATGGCGAATGCTGGGTCATCCCAGGGAGCCAGTATTGCTTTGGCAGGGCTGTGAAACAAAAGAAACATCAGCCTCAGAAACACTTCTTTATTCGCTGCTGCTGAAGAAACAAAACCTTTATGTGCAGTAACTTTGCTTTAAACAATAACATTTGTGGATCCTGTTCTTAACCTTTTGCATCTGGCTTTCAAAATCTGCCCTGTTCTTTTTCCACGTGAAAGACTACAGAGCTTATTTTTGTTTTGGTGCTGGTGTGCAATGCTGCCAGAGAAGCGCACTCAAGCTGGCACAGACTGAAGCTGGTGAGCCACCCAAATTATTGTTGGGTGGTTCGGTCCCTCTCTATTTCAAGAAGCCTCTGGGTATAATGACAGGAAGCTTGCAGGCAATTTTAAGCCAAACCTCAGAAAGGCTGGCATTCAGTCTGTGTTAAACGCTCCTTATTAAAAGCTGTCCAGTCCGGATTCTGGGTGGAACTTTGATATCTGCATGGAGTAAAGAATAAGGGGCACGTTTGCAAAATCAATTGTGCAGTTTTTATATTTACTGCACGTTTACCACATATGTCATTTATTACACAGTGGAAAACCGTTAAATGCACAGTAGTTGTGCCAAGTGGCATTATGCTTTTAACAGCTTTATTCGTTTAACAGCTCCAGTTCTCATTATATTTTGCCATGTGGTACATGAGATTTTTATGCATTTAACAGTTTAAGAGGGTTCCATGGTATTTTCCTTTTATGTATTTCATACTGTGCCTGGGATTTTGTTGGAGGGTAGAGGGGTTGCGGACTGTAACCCCTGTACCCTGACAAGAGAAAGCAAAAGGCAAAGAAAATTAATGATGAAATGAGGAGGGAAAAATGAATCAGACCTCCATGTGTCAGGGCACAAATACCTGTAACAAGGACAAGGCTCTCCCATGTGCTTTCATAGCCTTTGATGCTTTGTTTATACGCCTTTCAGCCTCTTATTTTACATCTACTTTAATGACTACAATGTTGTTTCCCTGCACAGAGGAAAAGAAAGTATGTATTTTGCAGAGTGCATGCATCTAGATACTTCTATCCCACTCTCTCATTGTCACAGACACATTTGTGCATTTTTGTGTGCATATTGATGCCCTCTCCTAGCACAACTGAGTAATTTCATCCAGTATCAGAAGCAGCCCTTTTCACTGAGTAAACAATTCCTTCCAACGGCCTCTAATCGACTTGCTGCCCTTCCTACAAAAAATTCTGTCTGTCCTCCTTTCCATAAAATCCCTTCTAGTGCATTATATTTTTTTAAAGAGTTGGATGAAATTTTTAAATTAATGGATTCTCTTCAAGAATTTCACCCCAACCTAGGTTTGCCCGCATGTATTTTTTACACCCAAGGTGGAAATTAATCCAGAACTCACTGCAGTGCCCTCTCATGCCTTTTTGTAAAAACGATTGGATCTGATGTGAATTATTCACATGGCAATGCCGTATGCAGCACATACAACATGCAAAAAAAAGGAAACACCTGCCTAAGACGTGGTTTCCCATTGCCTTCCCTCAGTTAATCACTTAAGAAAACAATTTCTTTACCTGCCAAATGAGAAGGATACCATCATTTTGAAAGGTCCTTGTCCCACTATCAGAGGTGTAAGTTATATACCACAAGTGGGAAAAGACATGCATGTTTGTACAAAAGGGGAGAAAAAGCTTGGCAGTGAGCTGATCTTTTCCTCAGCCTATTTTAAAAGGGAAAAGGAAACCACTTAAGCAGGCAAAAGCCAAAAACACGACAGGTTCCCCAGAGATGAAGATTATTATTATTATTATTGTAGGAACAGATGTATTTTTATTGGTGGGAGGAGGAGATGGGTCTAGTTCCAACCCCAGAGTTTGCTTTAAAAACAAAACCCCCAAAAGCCCCACAATAACAAAATCCCCTCTACCACTCACCTGACTTTTATTGGCAGCCACTTTGGCAAACAGAGCTTGAGATACCTTGGCCCTTTTCATCTCCTGTTGGATCTCGTCATAAATGGCAGCTGTGATGTTGACGTTGGCGCCGTCCGCCTTAATGGGGAGGTCTGTTGTTGGTGTCGAGGTTTTGGCCTACCAAGAGACCATGAAAATAATAATTAAAAAAGTGCTGCTTTCAGCCCAGCCATCTGTGCAGAAATTATCAAAGGATTTCAGTCAGCTGATGCCAAACTGCATTAGCTACAGAGGGACACTTCCTGTCCATTATTCTAATCAGGTTAATTGTGATTGGAAATAATTGCAGTGCATTCCTATAGGACATGCAAGGCCCTGTCAACTCTCCCCCTCTCCCTCTCCCAGCATGTTTATTGAGCAGCTCAACAACAGGATAGGTAGCCAGGGCACTGGGCTGCAGGCAGTCGCTGAAGTTGGCTTTGCCAGCTAGCTACTGCGGCAGAGGCAGCAGCCTCTACCCTCTCCCCCCTCTCTAAAAGTGGCCTACACCTTGGAGGAAGAGCCAATTCTCCCAGAAAAAATGAGTAAATGGGTAGAGGTCTCTAAATAATAAATTATTACTCAATTTAATGCACTCCCTCAAGTCTCCCTCATCCTTTATTAAAACTATACGTATGTCATTTGAGTATGTATGGTTTCCCAGCCTTATCATCATTATGCTAGCCAGTCAGTCACCTAATTTCACCTAGGAAATCAGTGGAAATGAAAAAAAAAAAAATCATTTCATAAAGCTGGGCTTTGGCATGCCTTTGATGTGCTGCCCTCATTCTCCTAAACTCATATTGAGATTTTGTGTATTCCGCTGCACTCCTTTTAATTGAATGATTTCCCATCAGCTTCTGTGACAAATGAAGGACAATAACGGACACTGCCAGTACTTTCCCTGGGCTGGACTACCCCTACAAGGCTTCTACCAATACAGTTCAGCAGGCTGCTACAAGACTTTTATTTTAAAGCCCCTTGGCCGTGGCGGTGCCCAGAACACACTGGCAGACAAGGGAGCAAGGGCGGTGTGATGCTCGCTGAGCGCTCGCAGCACCAGCAGCCCCTTGGAGAGACAGATCTCATTTGCCTTCCTGAGCTCAAAGAGGAGAGATACCAGGGCTGATCGCTGTACCCCTTACACCTTTTAAGGGAAATATGTAGGTTACTGATGTAAAATCTCTGTGTTCTCTTGAGATGTACAGGTCTTAGGAAACAAAACAACCTAGGTGGCAAAGCTCACACTTCCTGATAGATCTAAACCTCCCATAACCCTGGTGACATTCAGATATTTGGCCCAATTATAAACCTTTTCAGCTGGCTCCTGTTTTTGTGCCAGAGTTGAAGCCTGCTAGAGTACATCTAATGCTAATTTTTAACTAGGCAGACATGCCCAAATGCCTATTTGTTAATGGGAAGGTTAACTAGGCAAAACCAAACCTTCTGAACTTCTCCTTCTGTTTTGCTGTCCTCCAAATCTTCTTCTCCGTAATGTCTTTTTTGTACCAAAGGCCACATTAATAACGGAGCCAAAATCCAATCAAGACAACAATCTAGACTAATCACTCTTCCTACCGCTTCCAGATAAAGCTTTAACCAACCTGTATCTTCTCCCTTTCCTACCCCCCGAGCTCAGCAGGCACTCCTCTGGGCTTGTTCCCTGCCTGTCGTAGGCAGGACCCACGTAGAAAAGGCCTAAGATTTTCCTGCTCCTGCTGGGCTAGCCCCCCGCGTTCAGGCGGGAGCAGCTGGACAACAGCTGAGGCAGACCGCAGCCACCCGTGCCCCGGGAGGCCAGTGCTAAACCCACTGCCATCCACAGGCATGGGGGTATCATGGGGGTACCACCCCTGACACAGGCGGGGTACAGCCCAGCAGACAGACCGACAGGGACACCACGCTCTGAAAGTCAATGTTCACAGACAGATGAGAGTTAGGGCAATTGTGGGAAACATAAGAAAACAACAAAGAGATCATGGGAAGGAAGAGGACTGTCCAAGTCTGTCAGGACTCATTTAATGGAGCTTAATTTTACCAAAGGCCCTGCAGTGCTTTGACGGGTATAAAAAAAGCCTTCCCAGTCGCTGGAGCCTTTGGCTAGTGCAGCAGCCGAGGTCACCATGGCCTCAAAGGCCATTATAGAGGCCTGAAATCCTGAGAAGAACAAAATTAGCATGTAAAAGAAAGATTTAAAATATAGGTCCATCCTGCATGGGTCTCCTACACTGCTAGGTCCACAGCCACACGTGAGAAAAAAGCCTGCCCTACACACCCTAAAAGCTGCGCCATTTTTTATTTAATCACCGAAATAGGTAGGGCAAGTACCAAACCAAAATATCACAGTCACTAAAACAAAGTATTTTATGTTAGAGGCCTAGATTCAAAACTGGTCTTGATATTAAGGAGGAGTTTGCCATTATTGAAATGTCTCGTTGCAAACAGTGGGGAAAAAAGAAAAGTAAGTGTTTGCAACCACAGTGCCAGAGCGCTGAAACCCAGCCGTTACTGCTGGTCTTCCACATGCACGCAATAACCCCTAACAGCTCAGAGCCTCTTCCCCACAGCACTTGCACCCATTTGCCGGATCAATCTGCCGTTCTCAGCTTGGGGCAGGTCCTGAGCAGGGGACACCCCACGACGGGGGCTTGGGGCTGGCTCAGAGTTAGGGAGAGCCGAGCCGGGTTACTCTGCGTGCCCTTACACCTGCCTGCACAACTGCCTCAGCACCAGCACTTCCACAGGTATCTGCCAGTGCTCTCCTCCTACCCAGCGCACTCAAGCATCATTCCCGGAAGTATTGCGGCAGGAGATCGGTATCTATGGAAACCACGTTTCCAAATGCCATTCCATCAACTTCCCCGGCACCCAAACACAATTCCTGAAAGGACAGTACAGCTCCTACCACTGCTGCCCCAAAGCACCCCGCTCCGGGGTCGGTAACATACCTGCCTGGGGGGGCGACGCTGCCCGGAATCGCTGTGCTGCACGCGAGGATGGCATTTGTCTCGTCAGAACTAATACCGGGCATATGGGGAAGCGCAGTAGTCGTGCTGCCTGCCTGGGAGCTGGGAAGCAGCCTCATTTGCAGAGGTGTCCAAGTTGTCAAAACAGCACCTGTGCTGACTGGTGCTGGCCCTCTGAGGGCTGGGGAAATGTTATCCAGCGGGCACAAGGCGAGCACTGGGTACAAAAACCTTTGTGTGTTGCTTTTGCTGATTAAAAACCTCACAATATTCTACTGGATTCTTCGAGCTGAAATAAGGCAAGGATGGGCTGCTTTATACTTCTAGAGTATGGTTTTCTAGCAACACTTAGCTCTTAAAAAGGCAGGCAAAATTATTATTAAGCTAACTTAATAATAGCATTATTAAAATAATGGCTGTGGCTAGAACATGGGAAAATGTCATATTTCAACAGAGGAATGAGATGGGGCAACAGATGCAATGTTTATTCTCACTGGAGTGCATTTAAACTCGCCATTTCCTTCTGTTATTTGATTCTAGTTGCAAAGTCTATTGCAATAAATATAAGTAGCAATAAGCTAATTCTTTCATGAATAAATACAAACGCAGAAAGTGGATACACTACTAAACATTAAAATAGTTCCCTTCATAATTTTATTTTCACTAAAAGGTAATTAAAAAAGATAAGAGGTATACAATGAGTTTCCCATGTAATAAAAATTCAGCATCAAATTTGGGTTGGCAGGATATGCTTGCTTTCAGTGAAAACAGTTCTTTACATCATGTATTGTGGTGAAGTGCACCCAAATGCCCGGGTTAAACTGAACAAGCTCAACAGTTTCTACAAAATCAACACATCTTCCTTAAGGATGATCAGTTTGCATGTAGAACTATGCCCCGCTCCCCCCGCCCCCCCCCCCCCCAATGCTTACTTATTTTTAGCAGCTGTGGCTACAGAATTCAATATGAGAAGTGCTCAGCAATACTATTATAAGCTAGGCTAACACAGCCCGAGACTTTGCAGACTACATGACTGTGAAAGCACCAAAGCAGAAGGGTTATATGGGCCCATTTACTAAAGATCAAGAGAAGTGCTAGAACTGACCTGTCATGTCTGCACAGTTAGAAATTTCAAACTCAAGTTAGGCAAATGTCATGACAGGAGTTAATCATCACCTCTGTGCAAGCAAATGCACAGAGTATACGTCTGGGACTGCAAGCAGTCTGATAAAAGGGGGGATGACTATTACGGTGTAGTATGTGGATGCTCTTTCTTAGCGCAAAGGAACAACCTACCAGGGAAGTGGGCGGCAACAGCACGTTAATAAACACGTGCAGTTAAGTCAATGAGATGACAGCTGGTTTGGAGCTGTAAAGCATCATCTTCCTTCCCAGCACCCTGCCATCTTTACTTTCTGTACTTCAAATAATTACTTGTGTAAACCTCTAACTCGAGGACTGTGATTTCCTATGCAGAATACGGAGCGCACTGATTTCTAGCAATGTCTATCTAATTCACTGTTGACCTCTGTTCATTATACCCTTTTTATTGCAAAATATATGAACCTCTCCACAAGTCCAGAAATTTCCTCTGTGTTCTGCAGAAGGTAGTGGACACAGATAAAAAGTTATGTGCACTGTCTTTCTATAATATATTCTATAATAGCCATTTAGTGGACATATATCATCAGCCTGTATGTAATGCCCACACGCACTCTTTCAGGCACTAACCTTACATACTTTTTTGCTTTTATGGCATTGATTAAAGCTAGAATCATCATCACAATATCTTGCTGAAAGCCACTAAATGTCTCTTAATTGCCCATCCAAAACCTTACAAAAGGATTTCAACAACTCATCTGGGCGAAGTGAGCAACAGACAGGGGAAGGGCGGAGAGGAATTCCTGCCCTGGACTAATCCATACAACAAACAGGTAATGAGGGATCGCATCTTACCTGGGGGGTTCTGGAGGAGCTTGGGCTGCTGGCAGCTGAAGACACCATGCTCACGTTGGGGTTCATACTTCTCTCTCTCTCGTCCTGATAGATACGATCCCGCTCCGAGTCAGGCAAGTTGAGGAAATTCTGCATTGCCCTTAAGTTTACGAGGAGGGACTGGGAAGCTGTCCTAGGGTCTTCTTCTTTACGCAGGATCTCTGACAACAAGCCCTGGTTCAAAAAATTAAAAAAAAAAAAAAAAAAAAAAAAAAAAAAAAAAGGCGCCCAGTCATGTGTGGGTTTTTTTTTTTTTTTTTTTTAATTTGTTTAGTGTAACCAGCTGGGTTGCAATACTGAGAACCTACATCAGAATCTCATGGGCTCTCCCAGAGGGGATATTTTGTAGGAAAGTGTTTGTCTTCTGGGGGCTGGGGTTTATTTTGGGACTGTCCTGTTCTGGCACTGTAATAAGCTTCTGAGTATGGAGATGCTGGATAGGAAGGTAGGTGCATTGGGTAGAAGAAACTGCAGTTACCACCAGGTGCTTGCTGCAAATATTTTAGGAGCTGTTAGATCTCTCTCTCTCTCTCTTTTTACTTGAAGCTAGGAACACTTGGCAATCCTGCTCATCTTTGACAAATCTGCCAAGGTTGGTAAATTTAGTTTTGACATTTAAACAGTGCAGGAGGTTTATAAAGAAAAACGTTTGGCTGGTTTTTAATGTTACAGTCCGTTCATTTTGGTTTGGACATTTCTGAGAGGAGAAAAATGGAGCAATAATAAAGCCTTAGAATCTAGCTTTAGGGATTTAACCCATTCTTTCATGCCTCATTTCAAAATACCACAGGCTTGACATTGCAACCATGAATGAACATCATATTCATCTATTTTTTACACAAGCCATTATTCCAGGAGGTAACCAGCACAGCACTTCCAAAAACAAGGCGGGGGGGGGGAAGAGCTGGAGAGATGAAAATGTCATTAAAAGAGGCTTAAATCTAATGATGGGATTAAATTTATGCATAACTGTGTGCACTCAACAGTTCCACAGATTATCTGGAAGTTAAAGGCACAACACACAAGCCTGGATCAGGGCCTACAGAAACTACCAGAACACAGCATGTGCCAGCAGCTTCCCTCAGGCACCCCCTCGCATCCGACACTTCACAAATGGGTATTTCACTCCAAAAGGCAGTAACAGCAGTTTCCTGAACTACAGATGTTTAAATGTACCGGGGTGCAAAGAAGCAGAGAGGGATCATTTCTGCCCATCAAGGCTACTTATATCATAAGAAATGGCGGTCGGACGCTCATTATTTTAAAAGGCTATTCTGCCAGTATGTTTCCCTGAGCAGACCGATACCCTTCCCACTTCCCGTGACCCAGAGGCTCTCTGCACTGCTGTTCCCAGGAACACCAGCCACAGAAGCCGTGTGAAATCCCAGTCGGATCTCGGAGGGCTCACCTCGACCTGCTGCTGTGAGAGAAGCAATGTTCAGCAACCGCGTGCAAAGGGACACCGCAGTGCCCCCGACACGATTTAGCTGTTGCTGTTGACATGAGCATTTTGCAGTTACTTTACAGCCACAACTGAGGCAAGCTGCCTCACGAGTATAGTCAACGCTTGCTCCTTTCTTGTAAGAAAAATGTTACTGGAAAACAACCACGTAGTCAAAACGCTGTCATATTTAGTCTTAGTTTATCTTCTTCCGTATCAGAGAGTCTCCTCCAAAAAGCCTTGCTAAAACACTGCCACTACAGTTGGCCAATTAACCAAATGCCAACATTTTTCGTATATATTGATCTTATTTACCAGACTTCCTGACAAAACTAACAGACCTCCAAACTACATATCTGTATCTGCATTTATCTGCTATCTGCTATTAAACACCTGCATTAAAACATATACATGAAAGCTCTACTTCAGCAGTGTTGACACCAGAAGTGTCACCAAAACAAGCTCCACACACAACCTGAAGGTAGGCTGCACACAGCTCCATCTTTTCAGCTCCTCATCTACACAATCAAGCTAAGAGATTCCCAATTACATTTTCCCGCAATTATCAGAGTAGTTACCAGAAGGACTGGAGCTGGGAATGGAGCCATGGCGGGACCCTCCAGTCAGAAATGGGATCAGAGAGAGAAGCCGGCTGGTGAAAAAGGTCTACGCTGGGAAAAAGTTTGAAGAAGGTGCAGTGCTGGGCTGGCCCTGGGCTCGCCTCTGGTATTCTCTGCGACCTCAACACAACTGCATGCTCATACTTGGCTTCTTCCTCAGGGTTTACCACCCCTCAGAGAAGCTAGGGATGTTTTGAAAAGCTTTCCAAAGTTTGCCAGGCTCACAAGCTGAGGGAGATTAACCAAAAAAGGACATTACAGAAACTTGAAGCCATGACTTGAACGATTCCAAGATCAATACAGCAAGTCCCTATTATAATTTTCCCTTGAAGTCAGTGGAAAATTCTCCAAATGCAGTAAATAAATGAAATATCAGTTCCACAGATTCTCTAAATTCTTAATTTCCTGGGTCTCTTAAAGGATACATAACTTTTTTTTTTTAAAGAAAATAGCAACTTCAAAAATTAATGAGTTTAGGTTGAAAGAAAGGTACCTGAGAGCTACTGTAGCTGACTCTAAGACAGCTTTTTCTCCCTCCCATCTTAGCCTGGCTAAATTTATGGTCCAATTTCAAAAATGGAGAGCAGAAACATATGTGAAAGCATGCCAGCAATTACTTTTCAGTGCGGTCATTGACTCCCTGTGTAAATCAGAGGCTCACAGGTACAAGTGGCTTGGTCATGGCACTAAGAGGTATCTCACTGCCTGAGATACCAACTCTTGTGCTTAGAGGCTCTGATTCATCACCAGAAACAACTTATCATGGGGTAGATTCAGTGGTTTTGAACCCTAGCCTGCACCTCTTGCTTCTACAAGGGTCTCATCCCTGCTACAGGGACGTAGCAGTATTTTGCGTCACTGCTTAATCACCAGGCTGTACAGCTGCCGGGAGCCTCACCTCCTAATGCAGGCACCTACTCCGGGGAGAGGGACTAGCTCATCCCCCAGCGCCACGACAGAGGCAGCCCCTTGCAGGGGCCGAGCTCTGCTCCCCCATGCTCTGCTCCAGGCCCACAGGTAGAAAACCTGGTTGCAAAGAGGGTTTTTCTGCAGCTCCTCCAAGTGCTTTGGCAGCTTAGGAACCATGTAAACAGCAGGACAGATAATAAGAAAACTGACTCAGAGGGAAAAATCTCATGTCCGCCTCCAACTGAAGATAAACAACGCTGGTAAACAACAGTGGCTAGATAGCTGAGTGATAGGGTAGGACAATAAAGTATCTTGAGAGCAATAACGTTTACAATAATATAATTCTGAGCTACTGAAGTATACGCAAACTAACCAGTGAGCAACATTAGAAAAAATGAAGTGATATTAAATAATCTGCTCAGCCTTTTTGTCACCTGCAACAAATTAGGCTTTCAATATGCAAAACATCTTCCTTCCAGAAAAACAAATGATCATGATTTCATTTAATTGTAATTTAATGAGGCATAATGTATTTTTTAAAGTGATATACACCAGGTGTGTGGTGAGGAAACTGGCCCAGCCAGACAAACCCTACGGTTTCTATTTTTGAGAAAACCCTAAAGCCAGCCAGGGACTGTTTTCATTTCTGCAAATTATGTTTCTGCTGGAGGGGGTGAGGGAGGGAAACCCACAGCATTTGTACATTTGTTATAAAATTCCATTGGCTAAATTAGCTCATTTTGACTGACTTACATCTCACGTATTAAAAAAAAAAAAAAATTAAAAATTGGCAGTTTGCAGAGTAACCAACTCTGCAAACCTAAAAGAAGATCTTCAGGGACTAGAAAGTCTCAAACTGATTTTAAATAGCCAAACAGATCTTCTATACCGAACACAGCTCTCAGGATACATTTTAGGACATGTAGCTTGATAATATCTTTGCTTTTCTGCTCCTGTGCATAATTTTTAAACGAGTTGCTGAAGAGGCAACTGATGAAAAGTTTAACGTTCACAGAGGCCGTGCTCGCAAACAAGGTGTGCGCTTATCCCGAGACAAGGACTCTGCGCAGGCACAGTTTGGTTTACCCTTGGAACTTGCACCATTTTTAAAATTACACACTGGATCCATAATTGAATTTAAAAAAATAATACCAGTGGTGGAGAAAGGAGCACATGTCCAATCAAAATAAAGAAGTCATTGGATCTATTTAAGGTAGGAGTAATTTTGACAGTGTTTTTTTAAAATTGGCTGAAATGTAGTCCTTCAAGCCAGCAAGGTCACTGTCGTGGGGGCTTCCTTTGCACTCATTCTATGAAACCTCATTTGTGAACTCATTTCTTTTATTTTTATTAACTACAGGATTTCCAGGACAAACAACTCAAACCTCCTGGGCAAGAAATCTTTTTTTAAGCAACTTCTGAAAGATGATGTGGTACAATATAGAGCGAATGTTATTCAAACTGACTCCTACATCCAAAGGACCAACTGACCAGCCTTCGAGGCCAACACAAAGGCTTGACCAAAGCCCACAGAAGGCGAGTGAAGCCTTTCTGCCTTCTTCCCAAAGGGCTTTGGCTCAGGCCTGGAAAGGGTGTAAATGAGATCTCAGTGGGACAGCAGACTGCACTACCAGTGACTGAACGCAGGACAGTTTTGCAACCAGAGCTTTTCAAAAGCAATCTGGATGGGGGTGAGGACATCATACTGGAGTGCAGCCCAGACACCAATGTCCTGGGGACAGAGGAGGATGAGGACCATCAGGCAGCAGGAGACTCGCAAGCACTGGCCAGGACCTCACACGTGTCAGGTCCAATGACTTGGATGGGAGCTGTGCTCCCCCTCATACAGACCTAAGCAATGTGTCTACGAGAGCAGGCACTAAGGTCAAAAAGGTTCAAAACAGGCTTTGGACAATCAAAACGCTGGCCAAGGCAAAAACTTAAATAAACCCAACTAATGTGCTAAACCTCAGTTTTTATGTTCTGTATAAGGAGATTATGTATATGAAGGACTAAAAAAGCATAAACACTTTTTTCATACTTTCAGTTTATTTGTGCCTCTCCATACTTCAGCTATTGCCAAAAGCAACAGAGAAAATGCTGAAATACTAGAAAAATATTGCCCCTGTAGTACTTAAAGCTCCAAGTACTTTAAGTCCAGTACTTGTAACTGACAGTCTCAATAGAAAAGCTATTCTGCTCCCCATCAGGTATAGATGTGACTCCGATTAGGATTCGAAAATGTAGGGATTTATCCAAATTCAACATCTGAATCTTAAAGATCAGTGATGTAAACCTGTCCCCTCTCAGCATCCCAGTTCAGCACACAAGGCCTGTTTCCAGCATGGAAGGCAGCACTCAGGGAACCCCTGGTTAGCTACTCATTCCTACTGAACTACACTGAAACAATACCTTTAGCATACAACAACAAACTTGATTTTGCCAGGCTAAAATGACCATTTATATTTAAAATTGTGTGCTACTTGCAGTTGAAAGCTAGAAGAGGCAGGTCAGCCCGGGGAGCTCTGCAGCAGAAGCACTAACTTCTCATAACCCTTCAAGGAAATAAAGCGCGTCCACCTGCTGTGTTTTTCTCATGTCAAGGTAGGCTTTTACTATGACATCTCTTTGCCTCTCTGCATTTACTCCAGGCCCCACCTTCAATATTGTCTTCTGGGCTAAATAAGATACATTCAACAATTCTAAAAATACTTCTCTTTGTCTCTAAGTATACAGCACTCGACAATAATCTCTATATGAAGTACTTGTAGGCTTCTTATGACTCAAGCTCATTTTTAAATGCTCACTGCTTTGTTTCCATTCCCTTGCATCTCTTCCTAATTCCAGCTAGGATATGAAGCAGAAGTGCTGGAAGTCTCTTAGAAATGCTTATCCTGGCAACGTGTCCAGTCCAATTTTGCTAAGCAAAATTGCTTTAGATAATCAGTGGAAATTTTTGAGTGGCTAGCCAAACCAAACACCTTCATATCCATCCTGTCACAGTTTCCATCGGGCAAAACTGTATTTGCACCCTGTTCCCTGACCAACTCTTCTGTCTCAATGGGCAAAACACGCGGTGTCCCGTTCGTGTCAGTTCATATGAACTTCAGAACTCAAAGGACTTTGACTGGTTTTCCGTCAGTGTGAATGGGAGACCAGCTGTCTCCCAGTACCCTTCAACGTAGCTGAATGCATCACATCAGTCCCCCATTTAAAAGAAATCTCCTGATCTAGATTCACTGCCTATAGCCAGAGTATGAGCCTCGTTCTTAAACTCATTTAACTAATGCTAAAATACATACATCTCAGGAGAGAGCTGCTTAGGCACAAAGCATTTAGAGGCTGATTTGAATAAAACTTATACAGGGTGCAACAATGACAATTTGATTTTTATTATTAAAAATGAAGTGTTTAAATCCTCAAAGAAAATGCCTTTATTGCATTAGTTTAATAAAGCCTCTTTTTTATTATGGTATCTCTTTTTATGAGGGAAGACAGGATGTGCATGTGGAGCTGAATGTGGATGCACGGGGAAAAGGAGGCAGAGAAAGACCGACCACCTGCAGCCACAAAGTGCCACCATTTATATGACATGCATGTCAAACCTTTATACTGAAATATGCCGGAAAATGAGCAAGACGCACAGCTCGTGCACACTCTGTACAGCCATGCATTTGCTCCCAAGGCTGAAGACTCCTGTGCATCAGCTGAGCAGGCAGCAGCCGCCTCCTACAAGCACACATTCTGAAAGCCTGACTCACATGCTACTTAAGATCTTTTCATTCAGCGTATTGAACACAATTAAGTTAACTGAAACTGAAATTTTGGGCAGTGCAAAACCCACTGTTGGAACAAATATCCCATGTACCAAAAATCTGCAATTTATTAAATTAAGCACTTCCCTTACAGACTGCCTTCTTTCCTGTGAGTACAACAGAACGCTGCTTGTGCCACATTACACACAAGAATAAAACAAGCAGGCTGCATGAAAGGGTTTCATGCAATAAGAGAGAGTTTTCTATCACGGGAAAAAAACCAACAAAAAATCCCCCCAAAACCAAAACCAGAACCCTTGCTAATTGAAAGTCTGTGCACAATGGGGCAGACACCATAGCAATGAATGCAGCATGACTGTCTCACTAGATACCAGGCAAAGAATTAAAGCTGCTTGTCTTCCTCTCACTTAAGTTAAAGGGAAAATTATTTGCAAAAGGAATTCTGTCCAGGATTTGGCTCACAAGCAAGTAGAGGTGGAAGAGTTAGTTATTTCAACAAACCATATTTCTAATCATAAAGCCTCTTAGAGGACCCTTTTCTGATCCCGCTTCAGTTTGGGGGAATTTGCCAAAGAAAGCAGAATTAGACATAAATGAGGAGTCACCACCTACCTCCCTCCTTGCCTGCCTCCAAAGGCTTTCTTTGGAGCTTCCTTACCAACCACGCTCCTGCTCTCAGAGCCCCCAGCCCCTCTATAACTGACCAGTGACGCCTTTGCACGCCGCAGAAGCATCATCTCCCCCTTCCTCGTTGCAGGCACCTGGACTTGCCCACAGTCACACCAGAAGCTGGGGCACCATCCAGCATTGATCCTGCATTTCCCTACGACTCAACCCACTCCTGCAGCCAAGGTGCGACCGAATCCCTCGAACAAGGTGGATCAGTTTAGTTTATTTCATCATAAATTTCACTACATCCGAGGCTGGCAGAGTTTCCTCCTCCCTGTGCTGTTACTTCCTTTAATCCAAAGAGGCATGGTTAGGCACCAGCTAACTGGGCTGGAGCTGAGCTGGGTAAGCGCTGCCTTCCTATCTGCAGGCTGGAAAGCCAACGCTCTCACCCGGAGCTACTCAGGGTGGGAGGGAGGGAGCAGTGCTCTTTGGGAAGAGAGTTACAGGCAGCCTGAACATGCCTGGTGTTTTTACCCAGCTCTCTTTGTATCTGGCACCACAACTGTTTCATTCAAAAACCCCCAGGTTCATGGATATTTCCAGTTTCTGAGGCTGTTCAGTAAAACAAGCACTGGCCACTCGCCCAAACATTTTACTAGTTTTGGCTATTATGTCAAAACATTGGCAAAAAAAAGATGCTTTTAAAAAAAAAAGAAAGATATAAGCAGAAACACTCATTCAGTCTATAGGCTTTGCAGTCCACTGGGCACTCCTGAGGAGGAGAGAAGCAGTTCACTGATCCAGTGATTTAGACTGTCTGGACTCTTACAAACAGTCTGACCAACTGTCCTGACTGCAACTCCACGAGCCTGCAGCAAAGAGGGATGCTGAGCAAGCAGGGAGAGGAAGGAGAGTATACTCATTTTCCTTATGCAAAGCAGGATTCAAATGACCTTTTTTCCAGCTAGGATTTTGAAGAGCACAGATCACTTCAGCACCTCCAGATTTGCTAAAAAACTTTCCAGAGAAGGACAAGGTAAATCCAAGAGAGCATTTTCATGCATTTCCTTTAAAATAGTCCTCTTTCTTCTGTAACCATCACCACCTGCTCATTTCTCAATACATTACAACCAGCGATAAGCAAGCTTTGGTTATTACAACCTTTTGGTTGCAACCTGAATGCTGTATTAGGAGACGCTATAGTGCAAGAAGGAGATGGCACAAGGACTCTGCCCTGAGGATGGCCAAAATCCATGTGTGTATTCTCCTCCAGGAAGAAGTCCATAGCCTTGGTAACAGCTTTGGCCAGCAGTCCCCTTGTCCTGCCTCCCATTTCACAGTAGCTCGGCTGGCCAACCTGAAGAGTGCTCACGCTTTTAGAGGCTACTAGTCACCTAGACATTATCCTGATTTAAAGATGATGCATGCTTCAGCCAGGTAGGCATTTTTGGAGAACTCTAGCCTGCACTGACAGCCCCTTTGATTTTACTCACTGTTTGAGACCAGTGAGGGACAGCTGCTCCCCCTGCACATTAAAACCTTCTCACCCTCTGCAGCCTATATCTTGCAGGCACTTCCTTCACTCTGGCCTTTTCAAAGCTTTGACTGCTTTTAAAAATGTGCACAGGGCAATTCCAAGTGCAAGGTGCATCTGCTCTGCCTCTGACAGTTGCGCTTCTCCTGTGGATTTGCAGTATTAATCAGACTTTTCCTTGTTTTTTTCTCAAGATTGAATGGTTTTATATAATCAAAAAGTGCCAAAGTCTTACAGAAAGCAAAGCTTTCACTAATGACTGTTTTAATAGCAACTTCAGCTTACAGCTTGGCTGCATGTCAATACGCTTTATGAAGATGCCCTCCATTTTAAAATAAAGATATCAGGTATGACCATGTAACTCTCAAGTGTTTGATGGGCCTCATACAGCTCTCTGCCTTCCATTCAAACCCACTCACACTCTTGCATGCAGTTTTTAAGACCCAGACAAGGACGCCTAGCTTTCCATTAGCGAGCTATTGGTTCATAGCAGCAGCCTGAACAAAGGGAACAAACTATTTCAGTAAACAACACATTCAAATAAAGGAGCCTCCAAATTTCCAACTTGTGGGTCACAGGCCAGCAGAGCTGCAAAAGGGAGCCAAGGCCAAGGATCTTGGCCATGAAGAACTTGGGCACAAACTATGCAATTACACAAGCAAGAAACTGAACCTCCTGCCCCAGTAATACTGCTAACTGCATTAGTCATGGCAAGCTTTCTCCACTCCCTTGATCCACTCTACCCAGTATGAGCCAGCAGGCTCCCTGGTTGCCTTGGAGGGAGGGAAATGATGGCCAGCTAAGCGCAGGGCCAGGAATATAAACACCCCTTGTGTGTTGTCCTCTCTGCCTGCATCGTACCCATCTCAAAAGGGCTCCTGGAAGAGGGCAGAACCACCCCGGCTCCACTCCTTGGGCTACACCACCTTCTTGCCAAGTTTGAATAGCAACTCACTGCAGTCCACAAGAGAGGACCATACCTGGAGTTAAAAACTGCAGTGCTGCCAGCTTCCGCAAGAGAAAAGAAGGCTACATAGAGCCTAAGAGGGTGTCTTTCCAACATACACCATTCTTACCGTTGCTGAGCAGGTTGTAGGCAACATGAGCTTAGAGAAACCACCATTTTAAATGTTTTCGAGGTTGTGTAGGAATTTCCTACTCACTGGAAACAGTGTCATTAAAACCACCTTCAATAACAATATTGCCTCTGTGGGTCTGAGAACTCTCTTCTACCTGTCCTGTTTGCTGAATAAATAGGCATTTAGATTCACAGCAGGGTGAATTAAAATTGTGACATTGACTCTCTAAAGATAAAATAAAAAGAAGGGGCAGAGGTTAGCCCAAGGCATTCACTAAAAATCAGTCACACACACCTTGAGGGTTCTTCATACCCAGCTTCAAATAAATCTGAAAATACTCACTTTGGAACTTTCTGTTTGAAAGAAACCCTCTTCATGGCTAACACAGCCTGGGCCAGCTCCTAGCCAAACACCCCACACAGCTCTCCCGTTTGCACAGCAGGTACGAAGCTGCCTGATGTTCAGTCCCCATCTCAGTGTGGGACCTCAGTGGGAGTGCTGTGCCCCAGGAAATGCACACGATTCGTCACAGAGCCTGAAGCGCTTTGTTTTCATGTATGCAGACAATATAGCCATAGGTATAAGCAAATATTGTTGTCTTAAGCTATATATTTCCAACTTTAAGAGGAAGATTTGGATGTTTCACAAACCATACAGTTGCACCCCTCCTTCTTCCGACCCTCCTCACATCCCCCTTCGCACACACACATGCATACATACATGTGTCAGCCATTTGTTCCGATGGATTTAGCCTAGTTTGGATCAAAGCTTCCTCTACTTCATTTAACAGATTTGCTCAGATGGAAGGTCTTAGGGGAGAAATAATGTTAGTAAGAGGGGTTTTTTCAGCATTGAGTATGTAGGTCATTGGACTTTAAAATAAATTAGAGAATAGTTTATCTATTAAACAAGCCTCACAGTACATATTTCATGAAGTTATACTTAATTATAGGCTAATGTGCACCACAGAGCTACCACGAAGTAAGATTAAGTGGTGGCCCATAATGCAGTGATTAATACAATTATTAGCTGGCTGGCATACAGCATCTATTATTTGGTACCATCATGAGAAACAACAGACCTCTAGTTTCTAAGGCTGGCACTTCCTGTGAAATGCAACAAACCCAAACATTTCCAGAGAGAAACGCACGCCTCTCTGCACCTCCTGAGGAGAGGATCCTAGGAGGCGGCAGGGGGAATGGAAGGAGGTGAGAGTAGACTTGAACTTCCACTTCAAGTGCCTTTTACAGAGTTTGCTTCTCCACCATGGTTGTGTGGGAACATCCCACATCTTCTACTGTGCAGCACAACGCTGACTGTCTGAGCACCTCTTCTTAATACCTCGAACAGTCTCTGATGCAAGGAGAGCTTCATTTGAGTTGGAATTAAAAGCTGAGGACATGGAAACATAAATATGTACCTACACTCTTTTGCTACAGTGATGGTTCCTAAGGCCATGATGCACTATATGTAAGATCCACTGGTCTTCTATATTAAGGCCCCACAGACTAATGAAACACAGCTCTGAGATGAGCAAATGCTTATGGATGTTTAAGACTTGCCTGTTCTGGAATCAGTGTCATGGACTGTATAGTACATCATATTAGTTATGATGGAGGGCTAAGAAGTAGGTAATTTCTTTCCTTTCATATAAAATTACGTGTCTGATACCTTGTAATGAAGCAATCAAAATCAGGGAAGATTATTTTTTTTTAAAGAAAAGCTAGAGAAGTTAGTGCACCCTAAGATAAATGTCAGCAGGAGGACAGGAGGACTGACAAAACCAGTGATACTAGCACCCTGAATTACAGACACCATTTTACATACTGAACTCAAATGTAAACTGGTCAGAGGACAGAGCATCACATCCCATTTCCAGGTGCAGCCCTACCCAGGAAAGGTGCTTGGCATCTTCTAAAAGGACATTACCTTGGCATGTCCACCCAGTGCCACTCAGGTCTGTGCTCCCGATGAGTGAGCCCAGTCTGAATGGTTACACACCTGGTGTCCCAAGTCATACAGGGCATTTGAAAATGCTGTCAATGAGCCACTGAAGTTGGGAAGAAACCACATTTCACCCAAAGACCTGTTTAGTGTCCTAAAACCACTAGATCTATGCCAGAACACTGCAGGAGGTATAAAAACACGCCCCCCCCCGCCCCACACACACCCAAAACCCCAAACCATACTGCAGCTGATTCAGTCCAGATTTCAGATGATCTATCAAGAGTGTGGTGCAATCTCTACCGTAGCTGCTATTAAACACCATAGGCAGATGCAATGCTGTGCCACTGCTAGGCAGAGGCCAGAGTGGTCTCTCTCACATGCTTGCCTTTTCCCTGCTGTCCTGGAAAGTCAATATACAATGTTTGGTCAGTAATATGCAAGGCTTGGGGTTTCCTAGACACACAGAATCAAAACCTTGCCTCCTTTTAAATACTATAGCAGAACTGTCAATTTAACACACAAGTTGTATGACAGCTTTCTCATTGGGGAATGAGCTTTTGGTTTAATGGCAGACTTGGGCATTACCAACCCAGCTCTCTCAATCTGGCTAAAGCAGAGCTTCATGTTCAGTGACAGTGGCAAAACCCTCACCGGCAACGTTACTGCTGACCTCTCGCTCAAGTTCAGAATATGTTATTCTGTCAATACCATCTACCTTGATTATACCAGGCTTTATATACAACGGGTTATGATCCCAGAGGGATGAAAAGCTTTTCCAAATTAAAAGCAGCATTTTAAAGAGGAAATACTCATACATTCCTATGTAGTTTTCATTTGATATCCTCAAGGCTAACCCCAGAACTCAAAGTCACGTTGATTGGAAGTGAATGTTTTTTCTGAGTGCAGCCATCTTATGAATTTAATGGAAGAAGGGAAGTAATAAAAATGTGCTCCATACTTTAATTAGTTCCCTCATAACATGGCATTTCCAAAATGGCAGTGCCAAAGAAAATCATTAATCCAGAAGAACAGACAAAGGCACTGTATGGGGCAAGGGACAGACCTCCAGGAGACACACACACACTCTTTTTTTCTCTTGCTGGTAAAGCTTACCTCACAGACCAACTCTAATTGCACAAAAGAAATTTGTACCAATATTAAATATTAAGCCACTTTCCATTTCTTTAGCCCGGCTACAGAGTATCACAATTGAGAGATCATACTTTGTATGCCTTGAATGGCAGCAGGATAAATGTAAATGGCCTGTCTTTCTGAACACACATTCACCCCAGGTACTCCAGGTGCTAGGCTTAAGCTGACGCTATCATGCGATCATTTCAACATCTGCATTTCACTAGGCGAGTGAGAAAACCTGTGTCAGATGTACGAAAGCAAACACGATCTGCTGCAAATGGCAGACATCCTTCCCAGCAGTCAGTCTTTAGGCCTATGCACACTTGTCATACATTTCTTGTGGCAGTAGCCTCTGGCACTAGTTGTGGCATCAGTTGTACCACAGGAAGGAATTGAGGAAGTGACAGAAGCCCAAAGACACCTCTGACTCTCACAGTCTCTTGTTACCTATTCCTGGCCATCAGGCAGGGGCAGATGTGGAAGTTTATAATCACAGAGAGGAACTCAGGGTAAGAACTCGCACAAGCAGAATTACTGCTAGAGAGCAAAGCTCAGGTAACAGCACAGGGATGACCAAATGCAAACAAACAGCTGTTCCAGGAAGAAACAGCCTTGTTCAATCCCAACAAAGAGACTGGGGGAAAAAACGGAGGGTGGTTTGACCTGTTTCTATGGCACACCTCCTGCCTTGATCTGCAGCAACCATACAGCCCCACAAGAGCCACAACTTTGCCCCCTCAGCACTTCTTGGTTATAGAATAGAAATTGATACCTGTGTGCGGTTGAATGCTACTCTTGCAAAGACAGCTTGAGACACACTGGCTCTCTTCAGCTCATCTCTGACTTGCTGGTAAATATCTGGAGAGACTTCCACCGATGAATTTGATGGCTCTGGTTTGACAGCTCTAGGGATGGGTGGATGATTCAAGAACTGCTGGTTGATAGCTTGTGGGTGCTGGTGAGCCAATAGCCGGCTGACAGCAATCTGTTGGTTTATCAGATGGGCCATTGCTATCTGCTGCCTCACCAGTTGGGGACTGAGCTGAGGAGACAGGAGCCCAGGGTTTATCATTGTCTGCATCGTTGGCACTTGGTTTCGGATTGGAGTACTGTGGTGAATTTGGCCATGAGGAGACTGTTCGTTAGTTTTTCCCAAGGTTGCCAGCTGGTTGATATTTGGTAAGTGCATGGGACGTTGACCAAGAACACAATAGTCTGAAAGGTTTTCTCTTTCCACTCTTTCCACTGTTAAAAGAGAAAAATTAGTTTGCTGTCATTTCAGTTTGCACTTACAAGAGGACTGTTAGGGTTAGGGTTACTGCAGGTGACTGTACACAACAGCACCTGCTTTAGTTTGCAAATCTACATTTGCATAAAAGCTTCACAGAAACATAAGCAAAAGCAGCACAAAGTAAAAGCAACACAATAATTAACATTCTTTTGGACTTCTCAGGTGTCACCCACTGCTCAGGAAGCCTCCTTATCAAACCGGTAGCAGGTATCCTCTCCAGCCTCATTTCCTAAAGAAACGAGCTTGGACATTTCCACTTACACTGTCACTAATTTTTGAATCTGTCACTGCAAATAGAATAACTTTTAAAAGGGGTCAATGTCTCAGAATGAGTGGCATCTAGGTGAAGGAAAGAAACCCAAATTAGTATCCACTCACACAAACTCAATGGAAACCAGATCATTCCCTGTGCAGCTCATGGAACAGCTTCTCATTACAAACTCAGCAACTATTCTCTTTTCTGACATAAACTCTACCTTGCATTGTGTGTGGATAAAGTTATCTGGTAACGTCAATTCACCCAGGTGCACTACAGCAGAATCATGTTGCTTGTCTGAAAGCATGCTACAAAACCATGCAATTTACACATGAGAAAATTTTAAAGCAATTGTTCCTATATCCAAAGCCTCATCACTATGAGTCTGTCCAGAAACCTTAAAGCATCTCTGCATGAATGCCCACTTTAAAGAAAGTGGCTTCACTCTCTTCAAAAAAACTTTGTTTAGCACAACAAAGACCCGTGATCCCTAAGTGACACCATGCTACAAAAAATGAAACACTACACAAAATCATAATTTTATATACTGATACATACTGTCCCTTTTAAATATCTTATGTCAGCAATATCTCAATATCTTTTCATGTAAGTGCAAAACTAAATGCACATATTACAAAACTAAATTTTCTCTAAAAGTAGTATTTGAAATAGGAAATGAAGTTCAAAAATTATGTAAATATAACTATTACTTAGATAATTTAAGTAATCAGAAGTTGTTTTACAGTAGGTTGCAGATTCCACGAGCCTCACTACATGCAATTGGATAGGCACTTATATATTGATCTGATATAAAAGTGTTCAGGGACGCATATCATACAACTAGAAAACTACTACCTCATCTCTGTATTGCTCTCAGCAAATAACAAGATAGGATTTATTTCATAAATGCCATAATACTATTATAACTTGTGTAATGATTAACAACTGTACAAGGCTTTGAACTCTTTTTTAAAACTTAATCTATATAAAGCTTTGAAGCTTTACACAGTTAATACTCAGGATGACAGTTTACTGATGACTTTCACTGTTTCCTTCTAAATAGAAAGACAGCTCTTTTCACCTTCCAGAGTTAATCTCAGACGGAAAGGGTTGAATTCTCACTGGGGAGGGAGTCATGCCCTGAACACACACAAACACACACAGTTACTATCTTTAGAGCTGTCATTCCGGAACATCACAAGTACTGAATTTTACAACTAAGTGAATTAGTACCCAGGACTTTCTTGTAAGAAATTTTAACTCACTCTTCCCATTCTTTTAAAGGAAAAACCCACAACATCTTTAACTTTCTATAAAATAATTGCTTTAAAAAACCTTTTAAAATAAAAATTAAGCATTTCTAAAAAAATTATTAATTCCATTTTTCCACAGAGCCAATGTTTCAACCCGACCGATTTTCTAAGTAAGTGCTTATTTGTGCAGTATATTTCAACTATGAAATGCAATGCAATACGTGCAATACACAAACACTGTTGTCAGCAAATGACCATTTTGCTACGTTACTCACAGGCTGCCAGAGACATAATGCAGTATTTTAGTTTGCTGAAAATATTGAAAATCCCTATTCAAATGCTGCTCCTTATGATGTCAGTAGGCCTCCCTGAAAATCAGGTACAGAAAGCTCCACACCGCTAGTCTCTGGCTTTAGGAACAGACATGAAATCAGTGTGTAGTATCAAATATGAGCAGTATTAATACCAGGGACGGACCTGGCGTTGATATGGAGATGTCATGTGTGGGCAGGGGAGCGGGGAAGAGGGGCTGCTTTGTCACAGCCCCAGACCACGTTCTGCGACATGGATGATTCAGAGCCCATGTGGCCATGCTAACTATTGCCTCCTCAGCCTCTCTGCAGTAAGCCTGCACCTGAGTAATGCCATTAAATACACACAGTTGCCAGCAAAACCAAATGTAATTATTCCAAAGGTGCAGTAGCTACTTGGCAATCAGGAATTAGTCAGATGTAAATAGAATAAAGATGTTGCTCAGTGTACGTGAAATACTTGGAGCATCCTGCTACAAGAAAATACGATAAGAACTACTTTCGGTCTTCATTTACACCCCTAGAAATCCAGAGTCCTTCCACTAGGAGTTTCAGAAGAGCTGAAATAAGTTCTGAACTATTTTGTAGTTTAAGAAACACACAGAGAATAAGTCACTGAAACCAACAAATTACTACTTGTTAGAACACAAAAACAGTAACCAAGTGTTTTTGAAAACTTGGTGAGAAATAAATATAAATAACATTCACTTTCTGGGCTGAACCACATTTGCCAAGTTTCCACCCACTCCTGACTTTAGTGCCAAGTTATAAACCCCTATAAAAATAAAGTTTAAGATTAAAAGGCTGCCAGGCTGTTAATCTCTGCAGTGCTACTTGGAATTACAATTACACAGAGACATCACCTGACTTGCTTCCATAGGTGTATTTTTCCCTTATTATCAGTTTCCTTTTTTGATCACATTAGACTATACAGCCATGCATATACTCCCAATAAATAAACCAGATTCTAGTCACTTCAACCACTTCAATAATAAAAGGTTACCATTAACAGTTACGCTGGATGGAAAAAATGTGCATTACTCAACTCCTCAAGACTCTTTCCTTCTCTAACACATTGCCCCTATCAGATTTCCTGTTGTTCTTTGGTAACTATGGATTGGTAGGGCTCTGTGGAGCTGGACAGGAGCAAGCCTGAGACAACCCTGAGATGGAGACTGGCACTGCCCTGGGAGACAGGCCAGCTCGCTGGCAATGCTCTAAGAAAAAAGGGATACAGGAGCCACAAAGCTGCTGTGACACCAATGTTCTGTCTCAGATCTTCTTGACACAGGCTTTTTCCATTTGCATCCTCCATTTTCCATGTTCCTACCCCATTACAGTCTTTCCCTTATCCTTCCCTTGTTTGCTATTGCTCCACTCAAACTGGGGATACATTTACAGCTCTTGTAGTCCTGTATGAAGTGGCTGGTACTTGAATATATTGGAATACAAAGCAGTGAAGACAGAGCAGCAGGACCTTAAACTGGGAAGGAAAGGGCTCCATGGACGTGTGCTGTCTACATTCAAGTATTGCTGATAAACTTCCTCTGCTAGTGATGCCTGTGCTAGTTAAACAAAAGCTGGTCCAGGAGGCTGTTACCCACCTCCATCTGTGGTGTGACCACAGCAAAAGACATAGCAGCATTTCCCTTTTCTCCCTGCCTCACACTGCCTGGTATACAATCCTGCAGCTCTTTGCTTTAAGAGCTCTTTTAAACCAAGTACAACGGTACTGTCGTATTTCAGAGCCACCCACCCTTCCGAAGCCATACACTAGGTAGGCAGATACAAGGTGTCTGGACAACAGGTACTGTGCTAAGCTCAGCAAGCAGCTCTCAGAGCACTCCAGGATAGCATCTGCCCTTCATTTTTCTATACTCCCCTACAACATGTCACTACCTCTACAAGACAGTCAGAAACCAACATAATCCCGAGAATGGGAGCAGCAAATTGTCATATTTCAATGTTCCTTTCTCTTCTTATAACGATTACCACGTGTGTCAATGTATTTCAACTCCATACTGAGTCAGAAACTTCCTGGATACAGCACTAAAGGAATCCAGTGCGCCCTTCCCCTGTGTGATGCTCTTAACCTCTAACCAAATCTTCCTTGCACAGTCAAGCAGCTGACGCAGTCCACAGCACAATAGCTTGGGGTGGTCCACATGCAACTTTCCATTTGAAATAAAACCAGCTCAAAAGATTTAAAATAAGATTTATTTCTCCACCTTCCCTTCCCCTCACCCTTTATTTTCACTGAGTTGTTAATAGGAACATTCTGACAAACAGCCTGTGGGGCATTTAGGGCTTATGAGCGGCACTAAATTGACTGACAGCACTGGAAACCAAATTCCTATGCACAATAACGGATGCAGCAGGGACAGCAAGAGTGTAACATGTCTCCCAGCACTGCAATGCAGTGGGGACACAGAGGACCCATCAGCACCCATGACGCAGCAAGTCCTGAACTTTTCAGTCCCACAGGCATACGGGCACTTTGCCCCAGAGTAGGACGAGGCTGGTAAAGAAACGTTTTGTAATAAGTTACTAGTTGGCAGAATTGCCATGCTTCAATTGTGACAGGATGTCACCACCCAGGGCTGTTCTCCAGTGCTTCAGAGTTTGCTTCTTTGTTTTATTTATTATTTAAAACCTGGTGATCATAAAAGCCATTACCAGCGGTGGTCATGGCCAAGCAGGGAGAGCTCTGTGAACTCTGATATGCCCTGCACTAAGCTTGAGACAGAAAGGTTCCCACAGTTTCTCCTGGCTTAGCACCATCCTACTCACTGAAGCAAGACCTGAACTTTGGAGCCGTGCTTGGGGGATGAAGCACTCTGCAGCACAGTATCACCCTCCGCCTCGGAGAGACAGGGCTGCTGCACTACACCGAGAGGGTGCCCTCTTGCTTATGCTACATAATTATGAACTACCACTTTCTAAATAACAGAACCACTCCAGAGCACAGGAGGTGCTTTTAAAGTGGTAATTCTGTATCTTTTCATCTACAATTAGGATAATTACTTATTTCTTTTAATCACAGCCCACTTAACCACTTCAGTGCAAAGGGCTGGTCTGAGGAGCCTCATTTTCGTTCAACATCTAACCTTCGTATTTACCCAAAGTCTGACTTCATTCACTGTCTGATCTCTCCCTGGGCCATTTATTCCTGCAGTCAGGACTGGAGAAAAAGCAGGTTGACTGGAGAAGCAGACTTGATAAGAAGTTGTAACTTTTAAAACCTTTCCCTTTCTCTACTCCTGCAGGATAGCAAATAACCTCAAAATAGCTATAGAGCACATACAGAAATTGTTTGGCCGCTGGCTGTGGGTAGCAAAGGCCTTTATCCAAGCCTAATGGAAAACAGACAGGAAAGGCCATTGTCTGTTCTTCGTTGTGTTGCAAATCGTTCAGTTCCTACCAAAGTACAAATCACTGGTTTTGTATTTAGAAGAACCATCATTAAAAGTGGGCCTTTGATCAGCATCAGTTTCAGGTGAACTGAGCAGAGTGTACTAACATCGCTGACTCTCTCTGTGCAGCTGACCTTCTCCTTCCCTTGTCCTAAAGACTAGAACCAAGTCATCCCTTGGGACGCAGAGATGCTAACATGTCTTCTGTCAGTTCTGCTTAAACATAGTAAGTCATATTCTTCCCATGGGCTGTCCCTGGACTGCATTGCTTCCAAAGATGCTTGTCAGAAGGGAAGAATTTAACCCATGATCTTATTTTTAGTTTAATTTGGGGTTACTGTACAGGTTCAAGAGGGCACATAGAAGTATGAACTCAGTTCTTCATAATCATGTTAACATTGTTTGTAGACAGGACATACCAGATCCATCTGGCAGAGAAAAGCATTACATTGAAGGTGCTTTAGTGACCACCTGGTCTAATGCATAAATATTGGTCAGGTGAAATGGAAAAGGAGAAGCAGGACAAACATTACTCAGAATTGTCTGACAGAAACACAGAGAGTACTGGTTTAGATGGGCTGATGTTCTCATCGGATATAAAAATATCTCCCTTCCTGTCAAACTACTGTGACAGAAGTCTGTCCTGCTATTTAAGTACTAACCTTTCGTGGGCACCTCAAGAGGGAGGTGCAAACCTCCTAGAATACCCAGTCAATTGTGCAATTCCTCCAGGAGATACCTATGCATCTCTTCCTGACTCATAACATCAGAGATGGTGAAAGGAATGAGACATAACACAAACATCATTAAAGCAGAAATATAAACTCTTCAGATACTTCGAGTGAACAGAATTCAATTCTGCTCTCAGAGTTACGTATTCTGTGAAATCCATGGGATCACAGATAGCCACATTGCAGCTTTCACACAAGGAAAGCTTATGCCTGTACCTAAGCTACAGGTTTTCCTCCCGTTCCAATCTAATCTACACTAATGCTTACTTTCTAAAAATTCCTTTCCTTTTGAGGTAACATGTCGCTGTTTGGCAGCACACAAAAATATTTTTTTAAATATGAAGGAAAATTAATTTTGAGATTCTGCAGATTAAAAAAAAAAGTGTTTGCTTTTTAGAGAATGAAGACGACCATTCTTTACTAAGAATTTAAAAGTGGCTGGACAGAAGTCCCAGCCTCAACACACAACTGGTCCTCACTGCAAAAAGCACTGTACTTGGAACAGGAGATATTTTAAAACTCTAATGCTGAGTGACATTATTTGAGCACGTTTGGTCAGCATCTCTTAATTAAAAAAGTTATAATGTCCCTGCATGGCAGGGAGAAGACATGGGACAAGTGGCTAGGCAGTTTCTCTACAGAAACGTTTCCAACCTTTATTGTAATGACATAGGTTCCCTAAAGCAGCAATGGCTGCAGCTCCAGTCATATGCACGTGCAAGAGACGGCATTCAGCTAGCCGCACATATCCTTCTGCCATGACACATGTACTATTAAGAGTGAGAGCCACCCCTCCAAAACAGCCAGAAGACATGAAAGACATTCTGCAAAGTTGAAATTCATATATGCATTTACTTTAGATAAAAGTTAAGCTTAAGTAAAAAAAAAAAAACACAAAACCAAAGGGTCTGTTTTAATTCTCTTTACAGAGAGGAATAGCCAAGAGGGATACAACTCATAAAGCTCCTGGAACGCACTGCAGTGGGTAAATCGTTTCCTAACAATACACATGCACAAATCCCCCAAACTGGCACTTAACATCAGGGATAATGCTAAAATACAAAATGCTAATGTGGGTGTGGAAAACAGCAGTCAAGGGGTCTATAACTCTTGCTGGATCTTGACAACTTTAAACTTATATTTAAAAGAGAGATGCCACTTCTTCCTCATGACCAATGCAAACCGATGAACCACTCTCCTCATAAAACAGCACAGCAGCCCACAGACTAAGAGGATGTCTCTAAGTCAGAGATGATCTTCAGGTCATGTATGTATGTCATCTAGATGCTGAAAAGCTTGCCTGCGAATGATGTTATTTTCTTTCCTTTTTCCTTAAGAAAGTGAGGAAAGTTCTATTTTTAGTGAAATAAATACACAGTCAGGAGTGTAAAAGTAAGCAAAGGAAAAATTACAGTAATGTCAAGAGCCACAGAGCTGACCTGAATGACCCTAACTGGTTTAGTGCCAGAGCTGCAACTAATATCCAAACAAGACATGAAATGATCTCTTCTTAAAAAACTTAACATTTCTGCTTAAATCTGTTAGTTAAAAAGGCAAAAGGTCAAGATCTATATATGCATACATATACATACATACATATAAACCCCTCTATTTACATAGAGAGAGAGATATACACACGCATGTATTAATAAATAGGACAATTCTAAAATCAAAAACACTGCTTGGGAAAGATCTGGTGTGCCTTTTCATGAGGCTTCCACAACATCTGCTTCAGAGGAACAATTAAAAACTATTCCTCAAAGCACATAATGATAATTTTCCCCAGACTCAGACTGGCATTATCACGGTGCCGCAATCCTAGGTTCCTTCAGCCTGGAAATAAGAAAGCTGGGAGCCCTTCTGAATCCTCTTTCTAACCTCTCTCAACCTACAACAGCCTCTAGAACACATTATCAGAAAAACAGATTGCTCTATCCGTTATGGGAAGTAAGCAAACGTACTTTGAAGAATAAAACAGCACACAAACAACAAATCAGTAATATTGGAAAAATCAAAGAGCAGCCAAAGCAGATTCTCAATTTAAGGAAGCTACGAAAGCTTTTTCTTACATTCCTGATCTGTTGAAATAGAAATAACTGAGCCCTCCTCCTTTAAACTGAAAAGTCTCATCATTCCACAAAAACTTTGAGACAGCCACAGCCTCAAAACTCACATCCACAGAAAGCTATATTTTTACAGCCACTGATGGCAGGAGCAAAGATGAAATGTTCTTAATACACAGACAAAGAAAACATGTCTTTTTATTTTTAAGTTCACAATGTATTTACTTCTCCCCTCTGCCTTCCTAACTTCCTCCCACCGAGCTAAGTTGTGTCATCAGGCAAAAAGAAAAAATTCACACCAGTTAAGAGTTTCAGTTGTGAAAGAATTTTGATACAGTGATAGTCCTCCTCATAAAAATAGAAAGCATGGTACTTGGAAGTGAAATATCTATTGAGAAATAGAGCTAAAAAATATTCAAAATGCTACGAACCCAAAACACTGGGCAACGAGTAGGTAACTGGTACAAGTTTTATCCCTTGACAGCGATCTGAGTTGCATGGCAAAGTTCTGAAATACTTCTCTCCATATATATATAGTTTTTTATATATATAGTTACTTTTATATATGTATATAGTTTTTTAAAAAGTTGTATTTTTGTGTATCTATTTGTTAAT
This sequence comes from Gymnogyps californianus, assembly GCF_018139145.2. NCBI lineage: Eukaryota > Metazoa > Chordata > Aves > Accipitriformes > Cathartidae > Gymnogyps > Gymnogyps californianus. Next base: position 12,955,840 of record NC_059477.1, read on the forward strand.
CAAATTAAGTATCAATGCAAGCTTTCTACACAATTATCCAAATCCTGAATTTCAACAACATTGAATCCCTTCTCTCAGCTTCAGCAAGTTCAGCATCTAGAGAAACCAGACGAGCGGTTCTCAGATTGAGAGGAGCATCCCCGTGGGACTGAGCAGGAGAAAGACAGTTTGAGATCCACTGGACTAAGCCATTGCTGTATAGTTGTCATCAATTAATATGTAACCTTTATTAAAAAGGAGGAACTCTGATTCTTCATTCAAGTAGGTTTAAAAACACTTAAACCCCATCATGTATGCACAACTGTGTACTAAAACACCTTGCAATCCTCAAAAAGAAGAAAAAAGTAGTAAATAAAAGAAGAAAAAATAAAAAAAGAAAAATAAAAAAGTAAATAAAAATAATTAAAAAAAGGCTTCACATAGTAATATTAAATTCATTCACAGTGCATATTCTGAACAAAATTACAATACAAACTAGATAGCTTAATTACCACTCCAAATAATTACAGACATCCATGAGGGGAAGAGAAAGTTCACAGAAGAACTGTAAGCTTTTTGTTTCCCAACTACTGTACATTTTCCATTAGAACTGTGTTAATACAAGCTCTCCTTCAAATATATACTTGTATCCCAAGGAGACTGGAAAGAGTGGACATCCTGTTATAAACTTACTCATGTCCTCGCACGTATCCCAAGGGGTAGGCTCAGAGCCAGGAGGAGACAAAAAGCCTCCATCCTCACCCCCGCCAATTCCCAAATCTGTCTGTATACTAACTCTCGTGCCGCTGAGTAAACTGTGAATGTCTTAAAACCTTAAGGGGCTGGGGCAGGGTGGTAGAAAAAATTCAAGCAGAATTTTATTCTAGCATCGTCTTGACACAAGACAAAATTACCATGCTGAGCTGAACTAACTGAAAACTTTTTTTAAATTACAAGCATAAATAGTTTAGCTGTCTTTTCGGTGAGTTCAACAGAATGCACACTGAGAATGTTTACTTGAGATTTGATACAATTCCATTTGTGTACAGCTTTTACATCTGTTGCTAATGATATCAAATTATTGATTGTTCACTTTCTTATATTTATTTAAACATTAACTATATACTTGGCAACCTGATGCTTTTCTTTTTTTTTTTCTCCAGAGAACTTTTTATTTTTGCCTGGCTTCAGTTGTAATTACTTTGATCTTCCAGAGTGTATAATTATTTTACTGTTTATTTATTTCTATGAGAAACAAAAAAAGTTTGACCTAGGAGATCTGTATGTGGCAATTTGTAACAGAATCACATAGCTTATGTTTAGGAAATCATGGTTTTGATTAAGAAGCAACCATTTAGTTCCCACTGTTTTATTAAAACAGACATTAGCAGATAATAGGAAACACATTTAACACTGTAGGCTGCATTTAGTTTGCAACGTCAATAAAGTTATTTTGAAGCCCCTTCCTATTTTGCGTTTACCACAGCTCATGTGAATTGTTTTTTGCTTTTACTTTCTAATAACCACCTCTAGAGTTACACATGGATATGGGTGCTGGTCCCAAAGACTCTAAATTGTAGTTTTACCTAATCTATCCAGATTACAACCCGAAAAATGAATTGCTGCATCATTAATCCACCTTCATGGAAAATTTAAGTCCTTTTTTTTTAATTATTATTAAAGGAGTATGTGATGACTGAAGCATGTAACTCAAGTCATCGATTTCGCATACTAACTGAGCTGTCCTGTAGGAATACCTGGCTACAGAAAAGAAACAAAACGTCATGAAAACAGAGATGATGAGAAATTGAAACCACCCAAAGTGCAGAAGTCCTCCTGTTTCCAGGGCGTTTAGATTACTGCCCTGAAGTTGCATGGCTGTTTATTCTCCATGCACCACTGTACCTGCCATAGACTCTTTGTTTTCTCTCCCACTCATGTGGTTGATGAATCAACACTACTTGAACTGCTTTATAGCAGCTTGTGTTTACTTCACACATACCTTAACCTTCCTTTTTCTCCTCCTACTAACACACACATACACTTCCAAACAGCAACGACTGGCTGTGTCTCTTTGAATAGCACAGATACAGAGTTATCTCGCAAACTCTTCAGGTTTGGATCCTTGACCTCTTGATTGAGGTCTCATTCTGCTTTTACTGCATTGAACAATTTAACTGTGCACTTACTAAGTAAAAAAAGTAAGAGCTTAAAGAATTCAATGCTCTAAGAATGGAAGAAAGTGGAAGACAGCAGTGTGCTAGAAACACTCAGAAGCTGTAGTGGCATCTCTACAGTTAAGAACACTACAGTTAAGGGCTTCCAGTGCCTCTGCAACTAGCACCCTTGCCCAGTTTGGAAAAAAGAAGGAGGGGAAAAAAAAAAGCCTGTCTCTGTTCTCCTAGAACGGCAAGTAAAAGTGAATGGTGATGACCTTGAAGCTGTTTGATTCCTTTGATTGTTTTTTAACCAAGAGGCTATGTTAGAGCACTTTGAATAAAAATCTTTTATTAAGAGATACCATTTGGACAAAAGAAACACTTCTGTGTCACACAATGGCCATCATTTAGAAAGAGAAGAAACTATCCAGTTTATTTGGCACGAGGGTAACCATGTACTAAAATGTCCAATCAACATTTTTACTTCAAGCCTAAATCATTTTAGTAGGTGAAAAGCAACACCTCCATTTCCTCATCTGCATTGTTAACCCACTTCTGCCTGAACAATCTTCCTTCCAGACACAAATAGTTTTACCATAAAACAGTCGTCTTTTTTTTCCCCTAGTGAAAATCTAATCACTGCACTGCCCAGGCCTGAGCGTCTTACAGGTATACTCTGCACAAGCCAGACGTGCAGAGGAAAACCAGATGCCTCAAAATTCGTTCTGATATTTTATGCAATTTTTTGTCATGTGTTCCTAACTCAAGCAGCAGACTCTTTATGGTATTATTATGCAGATTTCTAGTCTGTCCTATGGAAACTCAACAAGCAACCTTTCATAGCTCATGTATGCCAGCCTTGTAAAAGAAAAAGACAGCAGACTCTTTTTGAAAGATGCTAATCTTCATGTGGCTAAAAATACAATGGCTTCTCAAGAAGGACAGGACATTACCCTATTTCTGCATAATGCTTGTGAATCCTGTTATGATTTTCCTGGCCACTGAAAGGATCACAGACAGAAACAACAAAAATAGCCTATGTCTTCTTTCAGACAATGAATCTTCCCTTCCGTGGTGTAACAGAGAGAAAAACTACGAAAAAACCTATCACAGGGTAAAGCTAATCTCCAAGGCTGATGGACATCTGGGGAGAGAGGAGCCAGTTGGTATTGTGGAAAAGCTTTTGACTATGCCCAAACTCCTGCTCAAAGCATATATGTGATTTAAAATAAAAAACCTACGAAAACAAATGGTCCAGTACACACACAAGTCTCTTCCCAAAGGAAAGGATGAATAAAAGAACAAACTACACAACGGATGCTTGTCACATCACTTTGTGTACTATTAGAAGGTGATCAGACATTTCAGTCGTGAGAGTGGGATGAACTTACATAGAATAATTTTACTGCCTCAGGCATTCACTGCTAACCAACTAATACAAGTTTATTGTAGAAAAAATACAAACAATGGGCTATTTTCATCTTAACTTCACTGGGTGCAGAACCTTGTTATTTAGCAATGTCTCCTAACAATCAGGTATTAAATCTTCTACTGGTATCCAGATTCCACATGATAAAACATGGTAGGAATGCCAGTACACTTTGCGGTATTGAAAACAGAGAGCAAGGGCACATGTAACTTAGAAAGGCAGTTTTTTAGCTTTCATGAGTAAAATGCAACTAAGGTAACACAGCAATTTAACTTTTAAATCCTGAGATACTAGAACATTTTTTTTCCAAAACGTTTTAGCTTAATTCAAAACACAGTTGATCTTTCAGCACAGCTAAATAGGATATTTTAAGCATGTTTTAAGTGGCCTGTGTTTTCATGCCAGCCTTGTTTGTAAAGTATCAGATTTAATTTCAAATGCGCTTTGACTGTGCCCTCTTTGTAGACAAATTCACTAATATTATTATAGCTTATTATCACTTTTACTTAAAGCAAATAATCTCAAACTGTCAGCAGAAGTTCAAGAACTTGGAAAGTCACAAAAAAAATCAATTTACCTTTAATCTTCTTGTACTTTTTGTACCATCTCCCAAACTCCTGGCACTTGGTTGCTGACACATTGGCATAGTATGTGCTATTTACAATGGATGAAATCATACTCTGAAAGTATAGAAAGAAAGACAAAAAGTGTTTTAAAATATCTTGCACAATTAGAAATCTTTTCCAGGGAAAGTGAATGACATGTGAGTGCACAATGATCAACCATTTGTGACTTTAAAACCAAAAGAAGTGTCTGATGAGTACAAAAATTTGGTTTTATTCTCCATTCTATATTCCCAGCCATGATTAAAATTATAAAATAATAATTATTATTTTGCATAATAATGCAAAAAAGATGTAGTACAAACCTAGGCTGAGACCTGCAGCTCAGGCTGGGGGGACAGTTCTACTTTACTTTGTATTTGTGATATTACAATATCTAAACTTTAGTTGCATAACAACATGCGGTGCCATGCTGGGGAACACATGCTCACTGCACCCGGGTGAGAACAAGCATAATTTAGGAACCAGATCCTAAAGGTAAGATTAGATGCTCCAGCATGCATAATCCAAATAATGCTTTTCAGATGTCTCTGTTCTGCTTCCAAATGCAGCAAGACCACACAGCCAAGAATCGGAGAACATCCGTGCTACTCGCTGCAGAACAGCAGTTAGGCAAATAAGTTAAATTAATATAATTTATAGAAACGTGTGATTAGCCCTTGTGTGAAAAATCACCCAAAAGAGAAATTAACAGTGCCATTCAGAGCGAAGGGAACTACGCATACTACAATACAGAACAGCCAAAAACCACAAAAGCGCTCAACAAAACTGAAATATCACTTGCTTAACCACCACCCCTCTCTACTCTTTGAGAATTCCCTCTAAGCAACTCAGTACAAGCCAACTGAAGCAGAGAGGTGCAGAGCTGTTTTGCAGCACCTGATACCCATAAAAATGATACTTTATATCTGGGATGCTTCTGCCCATAGGGTGGGAAAGAGCCTGGTTACTGGTAGTTCTTCCTTTCTATTTTTTTCCCCTCCCTTTATCCATTCTATAGAGGAGGCATCTTTTTAACAACATTTTGCTTTCCTCTTCCCCCCTCTGAACTCTTCCAGGGTCAAATCATTCCCACCATGTGTACATTTCCAGCAAGGAAATGCAATCTAACACCACTAACACATGGGAGCCAATGCACCTTCTCCAGAAATCACATTTTCCTTATGCCCTCCTTCCTCACTTACATCAAAGCTCAGGAAAAGCCCTGGCACATTGTATGACCTTTCTGCACGGAGATGAGACAGTGAGGATGATCTCACAGCTCGAACAAGCTATTTACCATAGGTTCAAGCTCTGGCTCACCGGCTCCTGAAGGCTTTTGTGCAAAATGGGATCTTGGCCATCTCTGGAAAGCTACAAGGCTTACACATTGGCTTACTCAATTTTAACAATGCTTTAAAAGCAAAAACATCCCCTCCCTCTTCCAGATTTATCCAGCCTTCTACCCAATTCACTTCAATATCACAGGACTCCAGCTGTTCCTGAACTCCTGAGTTTTGGGGACTTAAAAAATGTGAGCAAACTGAGAGACTTAACATAACTGGGTGGTGCAGACTAGTTTCAGTCTTCAACAGGTAATTTCACTTTCAGTAAAGAGGCTCTTCTGCCTTTTCACTTCAACTTTTCCACTCGAAGGCTGCTACAGCGCACTGCAGTAGAGTCTGAAGGCTATGAAGTAAGAGCCTTTTTAAGTAGCAGCTTCAATTTCTAAAACTGAGATTCAATTTTCTAATTAAAATCAATATTTTGAGACATAAACCTAGCATTGTGGCAGTCAGCAGCAATTCCCTCCCCGTAAATCCTCCCTTGCTCTCAGTCATTTTAACAAGCAATAGTATTCTGAAAGCCTAACATGGAGATAGCCTTTGCTAAGGAAGGATTTTGAACAAAGTTGAGCTGAGATAACTTGGGGTTTTTTAGTGTTACTTTACTTAAATTTCCAGTCACTAAGGAAGGGTGGGGCAATTGTTTAGCTCTGTCTACATAACAATTTGGGTTTTCCCTTTTTTTCCCCCCTCCACCAAATCCTCTAGCTCTACAACAAGTCGACATTACTGAAATTGTAGAGCTATTAAATATCACAGAATATATTAACCCATTAAACTTTATTTGAGAAAGCAATGCTTAAACTAAATAGTAATATCAAACAGTAAATCAATCATTGGTGAAAAATCCCAGGACAGATTCTCTTCAACTGCTTGACAGCAGAGCAGGGGAAAGAACCATAACAACTTTCAAACTACATATCCTCACTATTAAATGTAAAGGAACCCTAGGGGTATTTCTGCCAGGAATCTTGATAAGTCTGCAGAAAGGAAATACCCATTCAGAAGAGACTGGCAGAAAAACCCACTGACTAATTGCAAATTTCTAAATAATGCATATTATTCCTGGGAAAATCCTTAAGGAAGGAATAGATTATATGAAGTAGCAGATACGTTTGGTATGTGTGTGACCATAACAGCCGTGTGGAATGAAAACTACTTAGACCAGGAGCTAAGAAATACCCACACAAAGAAAATCCGGTGCAGTAAGTTCAAGGAGAAAAATATGGGACGTGCTCACATTCCAAGAAATCTTGCCCCAACAAGGAGACAAAACGCATGGTCAGTGCTGAAATGAGTTATACAATATACAGGAAAGACAGAGGTCTCTATGCAAAGATGGAAATGCTGAAATAATTGGATTTCTTTCTACCATACACACTCCCCCCACCTACCCTCCTTTCCCCCAGCTTGGTTAACTGGGATTTATTTGTTTGAACAGGAGCCGTATGCTAAGGGTAGCTAAGCTGCAGCCACATAATACATCTAGCAGAAAAAAACAGAACAATTTTAAATCAAAGTGAATGATTACATTTCCCATTAGTGGCAATCAGAATCCCCATCTGGGCTGCATGGAGAGCTCGGGCACCGAGAACCAGAGACGGAGCACCGTCGCTGGTGGGAGCGAGAGCTCCCCGCGCTGCCCCTCTCCACTTCTGTACTTGAGGCACTGTGAACACATTAATAAACAGCAGCATTTACTCTGCAGTTGGACTCCTGTGAGATCACTCTGCAATTTGCTGCTGTCAATAATATATTAACCACAAGAGGGTTGTAATGACATTTCACATTTGGCACGATATTTTTTTAAAACTGATTTGGGAGAAGGAATTGTATTAGAGGCGTATTCAGATGATGGTAATAGACAGCTCCTATACAACCTTCCATTGTATCTTCTGCATTTTGTGAGCCAAAACAAAAGAGACTGAAACTTTTTATTGCAATAATAATAATAATAATAATAATAATAATAATAATAATACAAGCTGCATTCTTGCAGTTCCAGTTCAAGGGTTAGTCACTACTCAAGGCTACTTAAACCTGTGCTCGAAAGTAAGCAAGCTCAATTTTCTACAGAAGGATCTCCTTTTAGCTTTGTCCACTAAATAAATACTGGGGCAAGGATTTTTGCTGCTACAGTTCTGCCATCAGTAATTTTGTAAATATATTTCAGGCTGAGGCTATAGGAGGAGTAAACCAACTGCAGCATTTCCACCTGCTAGGCTTTGAAACTGAAGCGGGAGGAAAAAGACCCAGACAACAAATGAATTCTGCATATGAAATGATGCATAGTTTAGTTATACTGGATATTGAAGAAGACTGGGCAGAGACAACCATATGCTGCAATCATCATTAGCTGACCAGATTCCACAGATAATTCTATTTAAAGAAATTACACTTAAACTGTGTGAAAAGGAAAATACTTTCGTATTCAACGCACTTACGCTCTGTGCATATCTAGAGTCACTGCTACCCCTTTAGTAAATAAGGCAAGTTACATGGCTTTTCTTTACACAGGCTTTCCGTTCCTGTTAGTCCTGCACACCCCACATGGCTAAGGAAGATGAGGAACGTGATTCCTACTAATTGCAAAGACTTAAATTCTGCTCTGTATCTCACCTCTGCACTTTCCCTGGAGTTGTAATCATAATGCAGTGAGGCAATTTTGTGCTGGTTATACATAGAAAGAATTCTCTTGGTTCACGGAGACTTTGGCTCATGAATTGCAGGATGAGCGTACAGTGCAATGCAAGACAGGCAACCACAGGAGAAAAAATGTTGGATACGGGCTAGCAAAGCAACGGATTTTTAGTAAGCAGGGATTACTGATGTTTTGACTTTTTAAAGATACAATCGACAGATTAACCTATGATTCTAATAAAGTTTTTAGAAGGCAATGTATTTTTCAATCCTCGCAAAGCTACTTCGTCTGGGTGCTGAAGTGTTTTTCTGTTTTTTCCGAGAAGCAAGGAGGACTCAGTCATGAAAATTTTATAAATCTCTCATTATGACAATCTGAAGTACAAATAGAGCTCATGATATCTGTAGGAACCTGTGTCTTCGTGTCTTAGACACGACATCACTGCCGTTTATAAAGCAGTCATGGAGAATGAGACTGAGTTTTTGTTCTTTTTTTAACATAATTACATATACATTTTTTGTTGCTGTTTCCTAGAAATTGGGGCACAACTGTTAAAACAGCATACTTTTTATCATAGTTGGAGGCTGATGAGAGCTACCTGTGGGTTAGTGGGGGAGGCAGGCCTCTGCTAGTGGGAAAAAGCCACTCAAATCTTGCATTTGAGGATCATTAGTCCTATTGCAAAACGTTGACATAAAGATCTAAATAAAGAATTTACATCTCTCTGAACAGCAGGATAAAAACCAACCAATTCATTCATAATTTCCACCTGGCAACCCACTAAGAAAACACGGTATAAAGATACTCTTTTTCATACTAATTAGAATTTCTCCTTTCTAAAGAAAACAAGAAATTGATTCCGTATTTATGGAATTGTTTAGTCTAAGCCCTTTACTGAACAAATATGAGGTTTAGATCTTGTAAATCTGGCTTTCCCTAAGCCTGTTAAAAACACTGACCTGTGAGAGAGGGCATTCTTTGGCTAATGTGCTCTGATTCATCTCTTTGAGCAGTTCCTTTAAGGCATTGCGAACTGTGGCATGGTTCCACTGCTCTGCTGGCAAGTCTTCCAACTTTGAACAACTGTTAAAACAGAAAGCAAAAAGTAGATAGAAACATCACCTTCACAGATGCTTACTCTTTGTGTACAAGTGCTATAGACCTTTAGGCAGCGAGCACAACCTTGGAGTTTTCTGCTTAGCCAGCCCATCAAGGTGTTTCTCCCCTCTTTCCCCTCCCCACCAAGCCTGACACCCAGAAGACGCGTAGTTCAACTAAAAGAATGACAGTACATGGCAGGAATAGCAGCTAATCCTACTATGGTATTATATATGTGCATAACCATTCCCTCTGGGGCCTGCTGGAGAGCAAAGAAACTGCGTAAAGCAATCCCCAGAAATGGCTGGATAAAGCCATCCTCTCCAGACAGAAAGATACTCCTGCTGGGATAGAAAAATAAACATATATGCCACACTGCCACTAACAGAATTCCTAAACAGTAAGGGCCCTCATCGTGTGGAGGCAAGGCTTTGAAAAATGGATTTCATTTTATACAGGTTCTTATACTGCCCTCATCGCTAAAGTATCCGAGAGCCTTTCAGAAACACATTAAGCCATATGCCCAACATCTGTCACATGTAGTTCATTCTCACTTTCCTTCTACAAGAATTGCATATGTAGTGAAGCTTTTGCCTTCATGTGACTTGTGCCTCTTTTAATTTAACAAGCTTATGGCCTGTGTCTACATACATGGGGACAGACCCAAGAAGCACATCAGAAAGTTGGGAGAAGCTTGTCATTGCCATTCATGCCTGAGAGATGTAATGCGTGCTCTCCAATCAACCTCTGAGGTGATTCTGCCTTCTGCCTATGCAGCCTGGCTTTACCCTCAGAGTTGAAAGTTCAGTTGTGCTTGAGGAGTTCAAGTAGTCAATGATCATCTTTATCTCAAAGTCACGGGCTATCTTTTATTTACATGGCATCCAGGCATTCAAGCACTTTGAAGATAAAGAATGAGACCTTGATCTTGGGCTGATACCCTCTGGTAATACAGACGTGACAATAGGCTAGATGGACTCCTGGTAGCTCATACTTCTGAGGAGATGAGTTACTGCACTCCAGTTTTATAGCAGCTACAGGCTCTAGATGCTCTTTTACAACTATGCTGCAGAGATGCAGTCTAGTTGAGAAATGATAACAGTATATAAAACCAAAGAAGGGCCTGTTAGTGGGAATTGGAAACCCCAAGCCCCATCAGAGATATAACAGGAAAGAAATGTTGCTGTTTGGGAGGTTAACGTCAGCGAGGCACCAACTACTTCCAAATTCCAAACTGAACTGAGCAGTTGGAGGGTATGTACCTGTCACCAAAGGACACACACACACACGTCCCAATGGAACCCTCTTCTGTTCAAGTCAAGCTTCAAAGAATTGTGGGCAAATTATTCCAGGCTGTCTGTTATTTTTGCATCTTTCCTCTGACATGTCCTGGCCATAGAGCTACAGCAGACTGTGCAATGTAGGCTTACCAGCAGGTCTAGGGTATGCCATGCACTGCCAGGGACCTGCTGCAATTCCTGACACAGACATCAGTAACTATTTGAGGACTCTTTTGAAGGCCAATAGAGAGAAAGGGGGAGAAAAGTGGGAGGGGGGGAAGGGAGGGCAAGTAAGTATAAAAGTGTCAGGAGCTTTTGCTTTGCTAATAAGAACTAGCATTCAGGGAAGGAAAATATTTTCCAAACGCCAAATGGAGCTGCAGTAACACATCCCTTCCTCATCTTCTCGCCTCTTCACTGGGAAGACCACTGGAGAAAAAAGGAAAGTCAAAAAGCTCCCCTCCTCCCCATCTCAGCAACTGCCAGTAGAAGACCTGGCTTCTCACAATGCAGCCCCTGGAAAAAGGCAAGGAGTTTATTTTTTTGATACAATAAGTCCTCAAGAATCCATTAAATTAGGGATTGTGGACAGGTCTGCCTTTAAAGGCCCCATATCTTTACTTGATTGCGTTTCTGCCCCTCCCCTCTCTGCTACCATATTGCTACTTCAGAAAACATACAAAATCAGTCGGAACATGAACCAAAAAGCTGCCAGTGACCCACCCTTCTCTTCATTTTTCTTTTCATTTCATCAAAAGACCAGAAATTAATGAAGACAGGATGTGCTAATCTCTGTAGTAACACTGTAATCGACAGAGCAGCTCAGAGACTAGAGAAGGACAGATGTTCAGAAACACCCACCTTTGTAATTGGATTTTCAACGTCACAACATGATAGACATCTTGTAGCATGTCGGCTACTGTCGCATCTGGTGCATCAGTCACATAACTGAGAGGGAGGGGATTCCACCTCCCAAGCTTGATTATTCCTGAAAAGAAAACAAAAATTTCATACTTTGTATTTTATCGGCCATTTACTAAACCCTTTGATAAGCTTGTTTGTTCACGAGATTCAAGATCTGCCTGAGGTTTATTGCAGTCTTGCTCAAAAAGATGTGTTGTACTGACTCCTGAAGCAAACAATGGGGCAGAATAGGAATAGATTTTAAATTCTTAGCAGAGAGTTGCTCACATGTTCCTGGCTCTTAAATTACTTCAAGGAAGCACAGGAGGCTTCCTCCCTTCACATCTTTCATCATCCCACTAAGGCCTAGTTCTCTAAGTTAGAACAAGCTTTAAATACTCTATAGTCCTGATTCCATAGTCTATAAAACCCTTCAGCAAATAAATGCATTGGTTTTGACTTGAACAGGAAAATTCCTGTGTGTGGGCTTTCAGCACACAGTTAAAATCTAAGCATGGTACGATTCCCAGTGTGGATGGATGGTACTGGAAACCCACCAAGTAGGAAGAGTTCACTCCCAGCTACTAGTTGCACTATGCAGACGATTGCTTTTCTTTGTGAAAAAAAAAAAAAACAACTGCAAGCTGCTGACCGCAGATCCAAAATAGCATTTTGGGGGCGGGGGAGAATGCTGTAAGTTCTATTTCTACTTCTGTTCATTCTTTAATAGGGATCATCACCTCTTCTGGATGAGCTTGTCACAAAGACTGTAAACTTAGATGGTAAACCATTTGGTGCAGAGGTATTATTTCTGTTTAGACAATTGCAGAGGGCCCACCCACACCAAAAACAATGACTAATACCCAGGAATGACTTCCAGGAAGACGCCAAATAAAGAAAGCCACAGTGCCATCTTACATGAGAGCAAAGCAGTTCGGCCTTGTTCTGCACTATTGCAGCTACTGCTTTTATTCCCTCCTCCATCGTGTTCCCATTGCCCCACTGTTCTGCTCACGTAACTTTTCTCAGCGCAGCCCTACGAGACACCAATCACCTTTTCTCCCATTTAAACTGACACCTTTTGAGGTCTGCTTATGTACTTTTTGATCTTCGAAAAGACCATCTGTAAACTATACTGCCAGAAATATGCTAATACATGAGAAAACTACTTCCTCTGTGATAACAGGAGCCCCAAGAACCCTCCTTGGGTATCTGGAAGGATGCTGTGATGCCAAGAAACTTCAACCCTCTCCTCCTCACTTTCTACTCCCAGTTCTTCACCAGCTCTGGAACTAATCAAGCTGAAATAAAGGGCAAAGGCTTTTTATCCTGATCTCCCAAACATGATCATAAAAGAAATACCACCTCTGAAACAGTGAAACAAAGGTTCTTGCACAGAGAAAATAACAGAACACAATGCTTATGAGCCCATGAAATACCTGCTATGGAATATTTTTTTCCCCATTCCTACACAGGTTGAAGAGGAAATAATTTTAGTACAACTCCTTTTCTGTAGCACTTAAATCTTTGCATTTACCATTGACGTATTGCTTTGCAAGGTATTCTATCACCACATACTGAAAAATCTGGAAGTGACCTAGTTCATCCTCAGTGGCACAAAGTTTCACTGTAACATGCTGGTACAGATGGGCTAATATTTCAAGAGCAGATTAGAAAGCTTTTGGCAAGGGAAGATCTTGTCCAAATGAAACAAAAAGTCAGTAAGTGTTGCTTGATATCCAATGCTTGAAAATGGGACATAAACAGAACAAAAACATTTAAATGATGCACTGTTTCAGTATTAAGATTTAACAATCTGGTGCTGAATATGCTGCAGTATAAATAGTGCCTGGACTCAGATCCAGTAGAGTAACACACAGCACTCATTCACAGCACCGTATGTCTCCAGTGCTGGCTCCTTGAGTCATATTCCACTTGCCAAGAAAAGCTGTTTTTCTTAAGGGGATAGTTTACTTAATGTTATCTCTGGTGACAACAAGAAATGCATATAGTACAGCATATATTAGTCATGAAATGAGCATCAAGGGTCCACTGAGTGAAATACATGCTGGGAAAACACAGTTTAGCTGCTGACTTCCTTCACCCCCTTCTGCTATATAATAATTTAAAGCAAAATCACCTAAAAATCCAGAAATCTATACCAGCTTCACAGAACACTCGGCTTCCTATGTTTAACCATGCCAAGTTTTCATGTAATTGAAAAAATAAGCATCATATGTGCCCCATAAGTCACATCTAAATTGGTAATATTTTACAAGAGGCTTTATTTTTCATTCAATTAAGGAAAGCACTGAGAGCACACCATCTGCAACTGCTCCAGCCTGGCAATGCTGGTGAGAGACAAAGAGATGGTCAGGGGTCACTGAAGTTACCAAAGGTGTCCCCAAACTAAAAAAGTTTAAAGAGAAAACCACAGCGCAGCCGGAGTGCACCATGGGAAATACTATGCAAATTGCTTTACAGGAAATGTCTGCTACTACTGGAAGTTAGGTAGATTTTTTTTTTTTTTTTTTTTTTTTTAATCCTCCTCTACAACTGGAGAGGAAATTGTTTTGGCTGGATTTAGACAAACACAGGTGTTACCATAATGCTCGGTGCCTCTGCACGTTAACACCTGCTGCAAGTCCTTTACTCTGTGTTACAGCACTGCTGATGTACGCTATTTTTTCAGCCGGTGTGATATGACGTGTGAAATTTTTTTTTCCAGAGCACATTAAGCTGGTCCAAACGATAGCCAGAAGCCATGGTTTCCATCCAGCTCCTCAGCAGGCTTCACAGGTGGTTTATTTCATGGCACCGACACTGCACTTAAGGCAACTCTTGGGCTGCATTTTAGAAGATGATGCCAGCTTGTTGAGCAAACATATTCTCTGCATGTTATAAGACATCTCTGAATGACTTCTCAGTAAAAGCTGAGTGGACCAAAACTTTCGCCCTAAAAAGGTCCCGTCTCATCCAGGACTGGGTATTTCTAGCGTAACAGCAACCCCAAGATGAGAACAGCCTGGTAGCAAGGAGTCACTTCCACATACACATTTTTTTATTGTTCCTCTCATAGACTCCAAATGGTACAGCTCAGGCCTTTAAAGAAATCACTTTAACTGGCCTGACTGAGCTTTTATCCTACCACAACTGAGACTTGGGAGTGGGGACAGGAATGAGCAAAGGTCACTGTGTTATTAATGAATATACTACTGCTCCAGGAATATCACTCCTCTGTCAGCTCCAGACCTTCTCAAAATTATGTGTGGATAACGCGCAGCAGATCAGACTGCTCAGGAAATCCAAAAGCACATCTTCCATGAGGTCACAAAACTCTTCTGTTAATGAGTCTGGTTCTCTTTCCTGGATCAATGATCCTTTGGGACTCTTTTCCTGTAAGAGTTTTTTGAAGGGAAAGTTCAACAGATTTCAAAGCTTGCACACACTCAAGAAATGGCCATACACTAGAACAGCTCTCAAGAGCTCATCTAGAAATGGCTGAATGCAGCCCAGTTAGTCAATTAAAGACAATAAACAGACCAAACAGTTTTCTCAAAAGATTTTTTTTTTTCAAAACGTATTTTAGAAGAGATTATCCACACTGGCTGTTGGTTCTTGAATGGCATGTCCTTCTACAGACAGGTCTTTTATTAAGTTTAAGCTTCAGCTTCATCAAAATGCAGATAGGGGAAAAAAGACAGAGTAACCTAGTTTAAAATTTGCATAACTCCCTTTACCCACAAGAATGCCAGAACACACCAGCAGCGAACTTCTGTGACCTCAAGCATCAGGTTCATACATAACAACCACTGCAATTCACTGCTGTCGTTCCACTTAGGCCAATGGTGTGCCACCCTGCCAGAGGGCTTTCAATTTAGTTTCATTTAAAATGCAGCTCCTTTGGAGGAGAAAGTGATAACTACGCAAGTCAGAGGAGAACAATACATTGAACAGAAGGCTTGACCAGCTACATCATGGCTGACCTCTATATCTAGCAGAACTCGTGGCAGGATCTTCATGATATTTATTTTACAGTATCACCTGAAAGAGTGATGCATCCAAAGCACTGGGATTATTCCTGGGACTTCACCCTAGTGAGATGTGAACTGAATGGATATAAGGTTGGGCTTAAAGCAGACTTCTAGAATAACTACGTTAATCAGGAGCATAACAACAGCAAAAGGCAAAAAAGCTGCTTTCCTAGAAAAATAGAGCTAAGCTGACAAACCCTTTTTGTTATTATGTAGCTTACACTGTCCCAGAAAATTATTTACCTATATGGGCTAAAAGCCTCATTTATCTTTGCAAATGGAAAGACAGCCATACAGTACACTCATTCTAAGAATGCCACCTCTGGGGTTTAGAATATACAGTCTAGCTATGACACTTCTTGGTCATAAACAGAATGAGGTCCGGGTCCTGCATCTCCCAGTCACCTGCACAGTTAACTTTTTATCTGGATAGTCCCATGGGAATTACTGGGGCATCTCATGGACACTTCAATACATCACTACTGTAAAATCAAACTCTTAAAATGGGGCATTTTCCAAATTCCTTTTTGCAGCTAAACAGAGCAAACAGGACCAGAACACACCTCACACTGTCACTGGCTCCCTTCACAAACTATCCCCTGCTCCCACCATGGTTAGATTCCTGATTTCTCCTTTCACAAATTATGAGCATACCCGAGTTACATCTTAAATGGTTACTTGTAGGTAGGTCATGCAGGATCAATGCAATTTATTTAAAATGCTAATCTGCTAGGGTTAAAATTAAGTCACGGGATCAAATGAAGGACATTTTGGAAGGTCCTATTAGCATCACCACCCCCACCTCAACATTTTTCTGGAGACAACTTCAAAATGAATCATGTGTAACACTTGCCCAAATATGTACAGAGAGGGAAAGAGAAGGAATTTTGTGTTCTTTGGCTAAAAGGGAAAAAGAAGGATAGCAGAGAATATTGATTCCTTACCAAACATTGTTAAGAAAAGCACTTGTCAACACTAAGCAGCCAAACCATTTGAATCCCCGATGCACAACACCAAAACCTCTCATTTTCTACAGCATAAGCAAATGTAACCTGCTGAGATTCATATAGGGTGAGGTGTTAAAGCAGACAATTGCTCTCCTTGTGGATTGACAGACACAGTCAGGCTGGAAACGGGAGAAGTGCAAAGCTTGTTTCTTACGCTCCATGTTCACTAACATGTTGCAGGCTGTGGCAGTACAAGTTACATCCAGCTCAGGCAAGAACACGTGCCTGTACAGTCAGACACAGCAAACAACACAGTGTTTCTGTAAGCTTCAGAAAGGCTGAGGGAATAGGCAGTGCCCAACCCCGCATAAGATCTCCTGGGCTATATTTACTCCTTCAAAACGTGTTGAGCAAATTTGAATCTGCAGAGTTATACCAGACCGGAGCCATGCCTCACATGGCTGTGGCGTTCCAGAGCTGTACTAGGTGTCCTAGCATTCGCTTCCATGCATCACAGGATCACAGACCGAGAGTGGCCGACTGAAAACACAAGGCTGGGTGAAGAACACAACCAACATTTGCTGCCGTGCTGTGAGTTCAATCAAATAGTTTTGTTTAAACATCTTACTTTTTAACAGCAGCTCAGGAGAAACTGCAGATTAGTGTTAGCACCCAAACACTTTTGATTCCTTTTACAACTCCAAATGAAAGACCTCAATGAAACATTCAATAAAACCCCTGCTTCCAGGACCATCAAGCCATTTATCTATCAGCCACTATGGACAGGGCCCCCCTACAAGATGGGTAGGCTCTTGTGACGTTGATTGCATCTGTTTATCCTCTTCAGATGCGTTTTGTCCCCATGCTATAGCATGTAATTTTCCTTTGTTCAGCTGTGCTTTGTTACAGAAATTAAAAACTGCCTGTCCCATGTAATAAGTACATAGAATTATTTATCCATAAATCAGTTTGCAGGAAATCACTACCCTGTGGTACATAATAACTCAGCCTGTGTTTCTAACCTGTACCCTGGCTGTAGTATATCATCAAACTGTAAGAACACAAAGGCATAATTTGTCGTTATTATTGTTAATCCAGCAAAGGGAATGACTTTTCAAGCAGAAAGGAGAAAAAAGCAATGGGAACAATTAAAAAAAACCCTGATTATATTAATTTTTGTATTATATTATTGAGCTGCCTTTTCTAGCTCTTAGGGAAATTTAAAAAATATTATACTGCCTTTGCCCATCATTATAAAGGTACCCATATTATTCTATTCAATTTCAGTCAGTGACATGTTGGGGTAATAGATGGGAAAAATAATCAGCATAATCCTCCCCTGCACTTCTAAAGCGCCTTTCATCAGAGGATCCCAAAGCACTTTAAAAACATTAATTAATTAAGCTTTGTAACATCCCTGTGAGGTAGACTGTATTATGCCAATTGACATATCGGTGATTTGGCGATTGAAAGCACACAATGAACATAATCCTATGTTTATGCCAATACAAAAGAATCCCCCTCCTTCCTCATTTCAGTCCATAATAAATAATTCAGTGAGAGAATAGGAATAAAGTATGTGGTTACACTGTGATGTACACATCCACAAATCAACAGGAACACCCACACTCCCTGAATGACGAACACTCCACCCCAGCTCATGAGACTTGTGCAACTTCAGGGCTCTGCACAAAAGGGTGACCTTCACCCAAGGGGAAGGCATGGCCGAGCTACCCGAAGCTCTGGCAGCGCAAAGCCCCTTGTACTGCTGTTGCTGGAGGTCTTTGCTATTGCCGTTTTAAAATGCTGTCATAAACTATGTACCAATGGTGGTTTATAGAATGAAATTTTGTGGTGCAACAACACATCTATGAGCTGGTCAATTTAAACACTCATATCTAGCCTTTCTGGCTTGCGCATCCATATCAATACACAGACTTTAATACAGACTATGCATTTACATGATTTTATATGATATTTACATGATTATATATTAAAATGTTTATAGAAACATGGATGTTAGTGTCAACAGAAAGACTGTTAGTGTTACAAGGTTTAATTGCTGAACTTCAGAGTACTTTCACAGATGAAAATCGCTTTGATATACGAAGCTTGGTTTGAGTTTTTAATTTTTTGAATGCTAGTGTTGCCCATTCCTTTCCTCCAGCATGACTGTACTCAAGTATTTGACTTAAATAACATACAGCAAACAGTTTGATGCCTTGTAATTCTACAGATCAGGTTTACATTTTACTGTAAAAAGATTGTGCCTCATGTAATAGATGCTGCTTCACATTTGGGAAACGTTATGTGAGGACCCTGACTTTTATTAGATTAATTTAATATAGGCACTAAGTTACTAGACTAAATTAATAAAGATCTTCTTAAAAAAAAGGGGGGGGGAGGGGAGAGAGAGAACAGAATGAACCCACAAATTAAATAAAATTTTCTGGAGCTTGTTATTTTGGAAGTCTTTATTTAATTTTCCAACCCCCTATTCTGTTTGAAAAAACAGCCAATAATTGGTAAGGAAACAGAAAAAAAAAAAAGGTTGATGTTATTTACTTTAGGGGATTATTTTTAAAACTGTTATATGATAGAACATGAATACCACAAATAAATAGAAGGATGAGGAAGCTAAAGGAGGTACAAAATATTACAAAACCAAGCATTTTCTACATTTTCTATATTACTTTTAAAACTATTACCTCCATTGAGGAAAACCACATTTAGCCCTGCATACCATCTCGCTTTTGCCATTTTTGGCATAAGTCTGCACTTACCTTGGACAGCAAGAAGTAATACATGAATAAAGAGAAAGAAGTCCTCTTTTTCTCTGTTTTGTTTGATAGAGAGAACCACTCCTCTAAGCATCACTTCCATGGCATGAAAACAAAGTCTTTTCAGTCATGAAAACTCATGACAGAAAGGCTACTGCATCCAAGATATTAAGCAGCTCTTAGCAGTTGCCCTTCATAACCCTGTCAGCCTGGAGCTCAGCTTTACCCTCCACCACGCTGTCCCCTCCTGAGAGGCACCATCACACCAGGGCTACTTTTTTCCACAGTATTACTCAGTAGCCCAAATGCCCGTAGGGTTGCAGCACCCGCTCCTTCACTAACATCATGCCCACATAAAGCCCAAAGCATGGCACTCTCCCCATTTTTGCATGAAATTACTGTCTTTTGGGAAACCTCTACTCTTATGGTAAGACCCTTCCCAGCTCAATCCTGGGAACACTTGAGCTTGCTCAGCTGCACAGGAGCAAAGGCTGTGCCTCCTCCCAGAGAGCAGTGGCTGCTGAATGCCTTTGAAATCCAGATCAGGAGTGTCACAACTCAGCCTATCCCCTGATCAAAGAGCTTCCTTAGCTGCTCCCATACCTGGAGGTTTTAAAACCACCACTGTTGCTTTTGCTTTGGACAGCAGCTGCCTCTCTTGGAGTCCTAGGCTCCCTGGCAAAACACTGGCTGCTCCTCTGCCATCCCGCAGCCTGGCACCAGGACCACGGCTCCTGTCTATAATTTAGTGCCTCCCAGAGAGCCAACATAGGCAGATACTGCTAGTGGAGACCTGTAAGCTGCTTCCACCTCAGCCGTACAGGCTGAAAATTGGGGCTTCAGTGTATTTTCCTCAGTGGCTAAGAAACATGAATGCAAGTGTACTCAACAGGTGGTGCTTTTCTCCACTGCACATGTTTCTTTAACAACCACAATGCCTGGATCATCTCGTCCCAAATTCTGGACTCAGTGACTGTATTGCCACCTCATGACCTACAAGGGGCTGCACATGAGTAAAAGGACCAGAACTTTACACAAACATTTGTTTTCCAACTTTCTTTGTCAGCTTCCTGCCAGCCCAATGCCACCGACACAACCTGCCTCATGACACCTCCAGCAAGGAGAACAAGGCATCCGGGTGGACAGCCTTTGGTCCCCGCCCTCCAGAACATTTTATTGGATTTTATATTGTGATGTTTTCGAATGGAGAAGAGAGGGAGAGGTAGAAGATGTTTTCCTTCTTTGGGGAAAAACCTGTATCTGTTTTTAAAAAGATGCCAGTGCCCCAAACTCCTTCAATTCACCCAGCTTCAATGCTTGCCTATAAGCTTCACACAGAAAGACAGTCCACTGAGCAGGAAAAAAGCACAATAACATGGCATTGCAACTGAATACATAAAACACATTTTAAAGGTTATAAAAGAGCACTGCTAATAGGACATTGTAGAGGCTAATAGGCTTAGAATTAAGCCTACGGACATTGTTTGGCCTTGTATGAATCTGAATATCCTGCCTACTCACAGTAACACAGCTACAGAGAGCACAGAAAGTCTGGCTCAGACTGCAGACATACAGTAGCCAACTATCTTTGTGTTGAGTCAACTACAAGTAGATTTGAAAATTCATGGGTCTCAAGTCCAAAGAAAAATAAGGACACACAGCATGCTGTGCTGCACAAACAAACCCCTAAACTGAACGCAGATTCGTATTCTGGCCTATGTAGTTTAACAGCTTAATCTCTTTAGTTTAAGATTTGTGTCTTTTGGGGTTTTCCTTACGCTGTATAAAGACTAGCAGAACATTTTTGCACTAAATTACTACTTTTGGCTTGCCTTCTGTCTTTTCTTTCCTCCCACCAGACATTCAGTTCTTGACTTCCATGAAAAAAAAACATGAACAACTGAAGAACTAGTAGGACAGCATCTAACTAGCAGGATAGAAAAGCATGTATTGCTGAGGAAAGTGAGGGATTGAGGACTTTGCTGAAAACCCCAAACAACAACTGCTTCCACTAATTCAACATGAATGCAATATGTGAAGATACGGTTGCTGTTACCTCTGCAATTTAACTCAGAAGTCCTTTGCTCTCTGTAGCTGCATTGTTGTAAGAGCACATCCAGATCCATACAAGACCAAACAACGTCCATAGGCTTGATCCTAGTGTCTTTAATGACATTCAGTTCAGAACTAGATCCACCACGAAGCAGTTAACAAAGAAGGTAAGACTTGTATTCTAGCATTTTTATATTAAAAAATTATAAGGAAGCAAAATCATCCATATGTAAATGTGCACACACACACACATTTAAGAATATGCAATAGACCAAAGACTGAGGGTTTGTTGATCTTTAGGCTGAGGTCTCCCTCATAACTCACAAACGGGTAAAAGGCAATGGACCAAACTTTACCCTTCCCTTACAAATTGATCTACTAGATAGAGACAGAGAATAGTATCTTTAAGGTTGCACTATTTCTTTTCAAAATACATTTTAATAATCCTAGTCTCTAATTTGGGCAGCGTTGTAAATTCAGATACGTTCAATTAAATTCAATACAAATTTTTCCTTCACTGACACTCATTTCAGTTGATAACCTGATTCTCAGGTTCCTCATCTCCCTCTTTTCTTCCCAGGAAGAGCAAAACAATTCTGCATTTCTGACAAGTCTAAATAAAGCTTTGCTGGTTACTGAACTATGCTACATTTCCTATCAACAGAAAACAAAAGAGAAAAAAAAAAAAGACTGTAGTTCACCACTAGAGGAGATGACTCAGAGCAAGCAGGAACTGTTACCAGACTCAGAAAAAACAGCTTTCCCTTGTACCGTTGATGAGCCCACATTATGCTGAGATGAACCCAGATTTGTTTTCTTAGCCCACATCTTCCTAGAACTGAACCTATTTTCTTACAAAGCCACCAGATCCTTTTTGGATCCTGTTAGTATTTTCATCTTCACGTTAGTTGCTTTGTGAACGAAAGACCGAAGGACAGAAAGAACTATTTTTTTTTTAATTTGAATGATAAATTTCTGTGCACATGGCAAACACTGGAAAAAGTTATTCAGTTTTTGGATCTGGAGGTTTGCAGCACACGCATATCATGCTTTGAAGCATTTCCAGAAGTTTACTGCTTCTTTACGTAGCAGCTAAGATTCTCATGTAATCACAGCACATAAAACTTGTGGAGCTGCTATGAAGAAAATTAACTCTATCCCAGCCAAAACCAGTACGGGAGTTTAAGGGACACCATCAGACACTGCAAGACTCAATAGTCTCAAGCATCGGTGGCACTGCAAACACCCTCACGAGATGGTGGAGAGCTCTAGTACCTCCGGAGATCCATCCTCCAGTAAGTAGCTCACAGTGCTTCACAACCCACCAAGCTGGAAGGCAGCACACCACCACTCTCAGGCCTCTTTTTTTTTTTGTGGCACTGCAGACACCTTAAGAGATAGGTTATCACAACAGCCCCAATGATGGGTCTTCTGGTGAAAGAAACTGTTGTTTAACACCAACACTCCTGTACTAAACCAATTTCTGTACCAGAACCCTATTCCTCCAGAGCTCAGTGCTCTCACCACTTCTTTCTCTTTCCTAAAATCTATCTCATGTTCAAACGCAAAGAGCTAAAAAATCCCCCACAGTGATATTTCAAGAAAAAAGGGAGGAAAGACTGTCATTTCTAATCATCTCCCAAAGCCCCAGGTGTCTTGGGCCCACGTATGCACAGCTTCTACATGTGTGTAAGCAGAAAAGGAATCCAGAGGCCCATTCACAGTTCTAAATAAAGATACACCGGGATGATGCCTTATTCAGAACATGGTACCAATACTGGAAAATCTCTGGAATCTACCAAAGATGCCATTTCACCATAAGGTACAACCTACACTGCTGCCAGCGTTCTCCTCTGTACCACAAATACACTGTCATTGACTGGGGATTTCAACTAATAACATCATAGTAAAGGAGATAATAAGATATAAATAACAGTACTTCCCAAAGTCTGATGTAGGAAGATGAAGACACTGCATGTACACGCATTCCTGAAAGAACAGGCAGAACCACCCTCCAATAATCCAGATGTATTCTCCTCTCCTTACTCGCACAGGGAACCAGAGTAAACCTCAGCGCTGAGGGAGCACTACTAGCACAGCAAGCACAACACAAAGAGGCGGCTTTGGGAGGTTTATCGTTTTCACAATCTGATTGATTTCAAAGGTCACCCTGGAGGAAAAGCCTCAATCTGGTTTCTGCCGACACAGTCATTTCCCACAGCCAATAACTATTCCCTGCTCTTGGCACTCACTCAGGTGGTGGGACGTGGGTTGCACTGTGGGTATCTGCATCTTAATGAAAGTCTATTTTACTCCCCCAAAGTCTGTTGTTCATTTGGAGACACGGAGTATTATTGGTTGTTTCGTACTGCAGGTCTTAAGACAGGTATAAACTAAAAAGAAATAAAGACTTTCTGAGTAAGTAGAAACTGTATTACTAAAGAATTATCCCAAAAGTCTGAGATGCCTAAAATACTAAAATAATTCAGACTTCAAAACCATTTGAAATTTCTTCTTTTTCTAATCAGTTAAAAAAAAAAGGGGGGGGGGGGGAGAGTATATGGAGTAGAGAGGTGATGCAGCACACGGACCACATGGGATGCTCCAGCACTTCTTCAGGTCTGTAGTTCTCTGAGTAGAGGCAGTTCAGCTTTTCTGCCTGCCTTTTTGATCGGCAGCACTCTAGGTGAGGACCAAACACCCATCGTAATGCACGTCCACCTGGAAAAACCCACTGCCTCAGAAATACCCTCCTTTCTCCATTTCACATTTGAGTTTATGGTGGATGAAAATCCAATCAGAGGAGCCTACCAGCATTAGAACAGCTCTCGTTCCCCAGGTGATGGCCCTGGTTTACAGTTTATCACAGAATAACTCACTTGGAGAGCTCATGCAATAGGGGTCCCAGTCAGTGGGACCAGGCACCACTGTGGTGCAGATGTAAAAGGTCAAAGCTACACCATTAAAATTGTAATCTAGGAGAATAATCTTAAATAATAAATAAAATGGATAAATTATGGGTGAATCTATAAGATTTTGTGAGAAATGCCTTCCTTTAGATACACTGTTCTAGACTAAACACGTTGCTGTCATGAAATTTGAGAAGTTGTTCAATCAAGTTGTGCTGAAAATGAAGTTCTACCCAATCTTCACAATCAGGAGTGATTTTATTGCTGGTGGCCTAAAATATTGGCCTCTCTTACCTCCCTTACCTACTCTGAGAATAAATGCTTTTCATTGCATGCCCAAAGAAGAGAACTGAAGATCTGGAAACCCCTCATCTGGAAACGTCTAAAGAACACTGTTAATTTATAGAAACTAAGGTAACAGTTTATAATGGAAATACTCTGTCTTTAGGCTGTGCTAACATAAGCTCTTTACAAACAGCAATGAAATGAAGGTACCAATTTCAAGACATTGAGGACTTAAGCCAGCTTTTATCCAGGTATGTAGTGTACAAAAGGCTTCATATTCCATTAGCTGTGTCGTGTACCTGTATGTGCCCTGTTTAAATAAAAGGAATATCATACCTGAAGCATCTTTTGAGTAATTTTTATATTGAAGGAAAATATTAGCAAATGTAACCAAATGTCACAACCAAAACTTCAGAGCGATCTTGGTAGAACTGCAAAATTATGCTATTATCATGGCTGAGGTGTTTTCTGCCAGTAGGGGAAAGTGAATTTGCAGTGCCATATCTCACGAGAGACTGCTAGACTTGACAGGCTGATGGGCAAGAACGATGCATACTCTCCCTCGGCCTCAGTGAGACAGCAGAACCCTCCACCAATAACTGCCCCAGCCAGAAAACGGTCTCAATCTTGTTGCCAGCCTTTTAGGCCTCCCTCTGTACAAAGAAAATAGTTTTAATTTTTAGCTTGCAAATAAACGAATAGGTTTTCTTTCCTGCTAAAATAGAGGTCAGATTCGTCACAGTCCATAAGATGCTTTCAATCCTGGATGAGAATCCCTTATGGCAAGCGGCTCTGCTGGTCAGTGCCTGCTCACCCGCCCACCCAGGGCCACATCACTGTCTCCTTCCTCCTCCCGCCCACGCCACGCTGCTCCCGTCTCTGAATGACGGCCAGCCACCTCCCAGCTCTACAGGAATAAATCTCCAGACCACAAACCTCTAATGTCCCCTCCTCCTACCCCCAAGGCAACAACTTACACTCTATTTAACTTGAGTCATGACTTTTCTTCCCATCTTCGTACCATGCATTTTACCCAAATTTATAAACAAGAGGAAGAGGAGATCACTAGAGGCTGCCGTGGGTCTAGTCTACTGGGATGTGGAGCAGGCATCCCTTGCTCAAGAGCCGTGCCCACGGGTACCCACTACCAGGCACACTCACTCAGCCCGTACAGAGCAGGGCAGCCCAGAAAACACAAAGGTGCAAGCTCCCAGGGCAGGGCGAAGCTACCCTTGTAGGTGAGAAGAGAACACGGCAGGCAGGCATGGCGATCTCTGCCAGTCACATTCGCACCTCAGCGTTAGCTTTCTTCACTGTGCACATATGGGCTACACATTTAACTGGCCAGCTGCACAGACCCATCTCTCCCTGCAGTCAAGGAGGAAAAAAGATTTCATTTATCCACTAAAATAACCCACTTCAGTGCCAGAGCAAATCTTTTTTTCATATAGTCTCTTCTGGATCAGTTTTCATGTATACATTATTAAATACTCAATGAAATAACTATTTCTAAATAACATGTATAATACCTTTTAAGTGGCTGCAAATATTATATGCATAGCCACATAATGGGAGAGAACAGAGCAGTCAGTTTAAATCATGCTCCCCTTACTGATTTTTCACAGCAAAAGTAGTGAAGTATTTGTAGGGAGCTGACAATAAAATGCAAAGTGAATTTAAATTAAAAGGAAAAAATACAACACTTACTGTAAGGGACTAACACTTTTCCGCCTTCCTGCATATAAAGATATGTGTATCTGTATTAACTCTGGACACTGTACAGTTGATATGTATGTATGTATGTAAATTTAGACACAGGTACACAGCATGTTGGTATAAGTAAGAAATGAAAAACATAATAAGAAGAAAACTTAGGGAAAAAAAAATTTTTTTTTCAGTTCTTTTTCCTAGTAATGGCAGAAAATCTTTGTATTTCACCTTGGGGTTTGAATATCAGTGGTCATTCCCTGATGGTATTTAGATGAGAAGCCTTCAACTATATAAAGTTGGTAAAGTCATTATTTCTATTGCAGAAAATTATCTTCAATTCTTTTGTTCATCAAATCACCACCAAAAGATGACATTATTTCTGAATACTCCCTGTGTAACACAGATCAGTAGACTGTGGAAGTAACAGATATTTTGCTTCAGTGGATAAAAATCAGGGGAGAAAAAGGGGGGGAATCAGTTCATAAAACCACGACTTGCGTAACTGGTTTTGCTTAAATGAAAAACAAATCAACTGAACATTTCCTGGCAGATGAAGCATTACATTAAAACAGAATTTAAGAATTTTATTCTTTAATTATTTAGCTTTATCCTTACTCCCTATCACTCTATTCCCTTTTTATTTAAAAACTTGTTTTCAAAGCAGATAAATTTGGAAGGAGAAATTCTGTCTCAAACTAGAAAAAGTTGAAAAAGGAAAATATCAAAATCAGATCACCTCAAAACAACGTATTTTAAATCTCATGCCTATGCCTCCTCTGCTGTTTAACTTTCTCTCCCGGCAAAATTATTCAACGAATTTGCTAAGACTACTAATATATTTGTTTAATCCCCCAGCCCCAGCCCTCCACGGACAGCTTTTACGGGGATTTGTTAATTGTCAGAGCAGTGGTGCAGCCCTGGCGGGTGAGTTTCCCAGGTGAGGGCTGAGCCCTCATGAATCCAAGTTCATCACTCGCCACATTGCTAATGAGACAAGTGCAGCCCAACACGAGGTTAATTGTCAGAAGCAATAATCTAAATTAAACTGGCCAACATTCAAGTAAAAGGTACCATTTAAAATATCCTTTTCAAATGAAAGCAATCTCAGGAGTTTATTTGCCTACTCAATATAGAATTCCAAGTTTAAAAAAAACCCCTTCCTCTTCCCCTCTAAGGAACCAAAGTAATTATTTTTAATACAGTGACATATGTTAGACAAAAGTATTAAGGAGGGGGCTTCGTTCCACTCCAAGTCTCCACGGAATTTTCCCTTATGTGATCACACATCTGAGCTCAGATTTTAACCCAACCGATGAAGATTTTTTGAAATAATGGCTATTGGCTGATGAGAAATCCTTTCACAAATAACCCCAAAACATGGAAGATCTGGTGTGATGTTCCCAGCACTGAGAAGTATAATTAAAACAATATGGGGAATAAAAAAAAAAAAAAGCGAGAGTTCACAAAAACATTTGAGAAATGGCTCAAGTCAACTCAAAGCTCACTTGGTTTTGGCTGGGACTCCAGGCTCACGACAGCTTCACCCTGCCAAAACAAATACAACCACTCGTTTCTTCCTGATCCTTTCACCCAGGGACGGACCTGCTCCTTTGCTTTCCCCTGCTACGATAATGACATGCCTGCTAGGATTTGATTTGGGTTCATATCCCTGCCTGCCTTTGAAACAATTATTATTTTGTTAATTGTGAGAAGAAAAGGACTTAAGCGGCACCTTGGACTGACATAATAACCAATAGCTTCCAGATAATTGTTATGTGCTGTAATTAAAATAATGCACATCATTTAGGCAAAAAGTTTAAAAATACCTTGGGGGAAAGTAGTTCGGGATATAATTCCACACAGGGAATCTGTATAATTTTGGTTGTAACCACAGAGGAAAAATGTAGAATTTAAGACAGAAATTATTCACTTACCATGTAGAGTTAGTATAAAAAAGCGTATTCATCTAATAAGAATGAATGTTGTGGGTGTAGTTACAATGTTTTATGCATATGTTTACCCATAAGGAATGACTGCAACATGTATGGAAAAGTAGTTTTCAATTAACCTTTTTTGTATTTTTAAAATTATTTGATTCTTTGTCATTTTTATGAAGATAAGAAAAGCTGATAAGTGTATACAAAGCTCCCTTTCAAAGTACTCAGTCATCTATACCTAATCTCTGCACTAGTGACAATCAGAGTACCCAGGTTTTCAAAACTCCTTAATTTTAGCCTTGAACATGAGATCATTTTAACTCAGGTAATGCAGTGAAAAACCTCTCAACTGAATAACGATAAACATAACAAGAAAGAATAATGCTGCACAAAATACTAGGAAAGACAGTGGATTCAAGTAAGTAATATTAAATGAGAAAAAACTTGGCTCAGCTTTTAATGATATTCCACAAGCAGTGCCTTTCTTTTTCTAACACAGAGTTGAACTCTTGAATCACTACAAATGCCTTAGTCTAAGAGGTAGCTGGCAAACACGGTGGCATGAAAAGCATCTTGAATTAGACTTGGCCAGTTCCAGATGAGGATGCTGACTTGAGCTAGTTATAAACATTTTTACATTTCTCCTTTTTTTTTTTAATTCCCATTTGGGAAGCTGCTGGTCCCTCTCCCAAACATATCAAATTCAACCCGCAACACAGAAGCTTTGTTACATTCCATTCCATTCCTTGGATGCATTGGACAGTCTACTGCCTACACAGGAACCCAAGGGGAACGTACAAAATTACACTCTCAATGCACTAAAATGAACTCTGGAAGTTCGACAGAAGCACATATTTACCTTCGTTCACCAGCACAACCAACTGCAGCAAGCTGTACTAGTAGCACAGCCAAAGATGACTTCTTGAAGACAAATAGGCAGTGGCAAAACTGAGAAGACTCAAGACTTCCTGAACTTTGATGTAGGTATTAATCCTAGGCTACTGCCATGCTCTTGCTGCCCGATTCTTAATGTGCACACAAAAGCAAACAGCAGATGGTCAACTCATAAGACCGGCAATATTGGCATAATCAACGCAGAGTCACTGACCTGTGCCCACACTCAGCCAACCAGAGGCTGACTGATCAACTGAGATCAACTGAGCAAAGACCAAAGATGCTTGGAGAACACCTAAAGAAAGGACTTCGCTCACCGGGTCAACTGAGTAAGCCTCTTCATGGTCCAAGGTAACATATTTACAAAAAACATTTTTCATTTCTCTTCATATGTAGTGGTTTGATCTCTTTCTCCTTTTAAATCTGAATTTCTCTTTCAGATGTGGGAAGTGGACATTTTAGTCTTTGTTTCTCCCCAAACATTATCAAAGGGCCATAACGTAGTCCCACTTAAAGATGTAAGGAAATACTCTAATGAATAACTATTATAGACGTAAAGATATAGAACTGCCTGTTTTCAGCATTAAAAGCAAAAAATATTTCCAAGCAGCTTTTCTAATTCGACTAAAAATATGCTAGGCAGCATCCAGTTTATCAGTTCCGTTCCTGAAGTGTACTCTTCATCCTTTCATTGGACATTTGAAGAGGACACAACTACAGTAGGCCAGAGGCATTAACTAGTCAGAACACAGAGAAAAAAAATAGGGCAAGCAACATAAAACACCCTTGGTTTTTTTCTTTTTCTTGCAAATGAAGAAATGTACCACAGAAGTCTCCTACCTGCCTGACACTTTGCACTTCCAGCAGTCAAGGAGTAAAAGGCACAGTAGACAGCTGTAGGACTCCTATCTGGAAGAATCCTAATGTTTCCTGTCCCGATCCAAAGACACTGATCCCAACAGGGCAAGCTATCAAGCAGCTACTTGGGCCAGATTGGTGAGGTTATAGTAATTTAAGCCCAAACTGTAAATGCTTATTCAGTCTCCTTACAGCTTTAACAACTCACGCAGGATGATGACCACCTTTGCAAGGCTAAGCTGCCGCCTACCACTAGTTAGAATTAAATAAAAGCAGAAAGACAGATTTGGAAAACCTAAAGCACTTTCAAAAAATTACACTCTGCTCCAAGACCTAGCACAGTAATAGACTCTCACAGGAATAGCTATTTCCCTGGCAAGATAGTGCAATAATGCAATTACTGCCATTTAATTAATTTATATTCTCAAAATCTGTCTCCTTACAATTTCTAAGTATTTCGCTTTAACATCAAGACAGTATTTTCTGCCCCAGTTTGCCATAGCAACCCCTGCAACAAATGGCAGTTGTCTATAAAAAGGGGGGACTCTTTGAGTATGCATGCATGGTTTAGTATGGTTTGTTTTAAAGCAGGTCAGAGCACAATGGACCTTTTCTACCGTGTGGGATTGAACACCAAGAAATCTCACTTCAAGGGCTGCCACGCTCCTCTGCAAAATGAAATGACACTGCTGCTAAGTCTGGATGTAATTACAGATATGAAAGGATGGTTGTGAAAGTTTGCTTGTATCTTCCTCTCCCTCCTATACTATAGATGTATGTGCCATACAGCTGTTAACATCCTGAACAAGTAACATGCAGCAGACTTAACAGTTCCTTTCATTTTGTTTTAAGTGTTAGTATACAGTGGTGGCTGTTAAAGCACTTTTACCACTAAAGAATGAGACCTTTGTCTGTCTCCATTGCAGGCAGAGCTCTCCCCTGCCTGCCCGTGCAGCCCCGGGCAAAAGCTATACCGGGAAGCCTTGACCTCTGGCCCAACAAGGACACTTAGTAGGGCTAAGGGTAATCCCGACTCCTCCTTGCTCATTCAGTTTCTCGAGCTGTTTGAAGCAATCATTACCAACTCAGCTACATTTTGTGGTCATATTATAAAATGAATCATTGTTCAACAGTCCAAGATTGCTAAACTCATTTTATGTGTGGTTTAGAGTAGAGTCACTGGTTGCTCAGACCCCTCAGAGTTGTACTCCCTCCAGTCTAGTCGCAGCGGGGAAAGCGCTCGTCTTTGGCGCTAGTCCAAACGTAGGATGGTGTAATAGAGCAGAATTTGGCCTCTAGTACTTGTTCTCACAAGCTCCCCACGAGCTAGCCAAGATTTTTTCAGCCACTTCCATCTGAAAAGCTTTTACCTCAGAGAGTCTCTAGCTTTTGTGCAGTCTTAACACGACAACTTCTGGGAATTGAAATATCTACCACTCCTTTTGAGGTACTCTGATTACACCCTCCCAAGCGTAACTTCTCACTACATGGTCCTATAGGCACCATTTCTGTTTTAAGAGAGCCTGTGGAATATTTGATGTTGAGATTCGGTAGGAGTGAATGAATGCTCCATTATTCACCCTGGTGGTACAGCAGTGGTCGCTCTGAAGTTTTACAATGCAGCGTATGGCTGTAATGACATCATATGACATCATAAATCTCCCACAATTTCTAAAGCTTCTGATGAATGTTCCTACATAACCACCTTGTTAATAGATGAAAAAAAAAAGTTAATCAAAGAAAAATCTTCTGCATTTGTGCACTATTTAAAGGTCTACAGACAAGTACTAACCACCTTATGCTTTAAAAACAAAACTCTAGCTTAAGTTCCAAAGAAAAGAAGGCACCATCTTGATTTATGGATGCAGTTAGACAGGGAACCCTGCTTTTACATGAAAACCTCACAAAGAAAGCTCCTCTGCAAAATATATGAATTTTAATTTCAAGTAATATTTCTAACAAGTTCTCTGAACACAAAAAGTTACTGTATTTCTCTTATTACATCCAAGTGTTTATGATATTTGAACCACAAATAGTCCAAATGAACAAATATTTTCCCCTTCTTTTAAAACCTTCCTACATGCACATACGTATTAGTCAAACTAAAGACCAACTTCTCAGTCCTTGCCAAAAAGGTGGATATTTGCCATCCTCACCTTCAGTCAAACACACACACACACACACACACCCCTAAAGCAACACCATAGCCTACTGTAAGGTTCCTAACCTCAGGCTTCACATGTCTCCCTACTCTCTGCAGCTTTCTCCTTCCTCCGGTCTTAAGAAAAGTACTTGAAACCAGGTCATATCTTACATATATTAAAACAAACATGCCTCCCCACTTTCAGTCTCAGAGCTCCCATGCTTCTGTCCTCTGAGGACACAGGTCATCTTTCTCCATGACTCTGCAGAGGTAGGAGGATTCCTATGGGTAATTTCTATTTTGTTGTCCCAGTCTAAGTCACTGTGTCTCAGGTATTCACATAAGCAAGCAAGAAGCTAAACCTAAGCTTCTCTGATGTATTATAAAAAATAATCAAATTACTCTAAAGATCATTAAACACAAAATATCTTGCAAATGGATGGCTTTCATACAAGGAAAAATGTTCTATAGTAAGATGGCTTTGGTCTACCCCTCCTGTAGCTGAATAACTCACTCCAGAATAGCTGTATTGAGTTAGTTTTTCCCTATTAGGACACAGCTGAAAAATTACGTGGATGGAACACCCCAAACAAGCTCTTTGCAAACAATCAACAGTGGTTACTGATCCTATAGATAAACGTATCTGAAGCTGTGTTACCTATGCTCCCAATCTGCCTCCCAACAGATTATTTACTTCTTCATATAAAACAAGTTTGAAACGTAGCTTGAGATATGTCTGGAAATAAAAATCATGTTTCAACCTCTGCCCTCAATTGCATCAGTGGAAATCAAAAACTCCACTGACTTTAGAAGCATTTGACTTTATTTACACTGCTCTAACTCAAAACATGGCTTGATTTTCTTGTAAAGAATCCCTTGTTGAAGCTACAGCACCAACAATTATGAACACTAACAGCATTGTGTGTGCTGATTTTGGACTCTACATCACACAACTAGATACCCGTTTAACTTTTGCATTTCACTTAGCCTTCACACCGAGACAAACCTTTCTAGTTCCATTTTTGGCCTTACTACAGTAGTACCAGAACACTGCATTTAAGGTTCCACCATTGCAAAGAATATTTGACTCTGAAATATGCACTTTACACTTAAGTTTTAAGAGGTCAGGACATTATCTCTATTACTACCAGCTTCTTCACTTCTGTTCTTAACTCTTCCTACTAAGGAAGCAAAGCCCCAAATGAAATTGTCAGCCTAGAATCCTCCTGGCTCAAAAAGCCATGTTCATGGTGTGTAGTTCCCACTTTGGCATCTCTCGTCCCTTCCCATCTCTCTCTTCATAGGACGTCTAACGGAAAGCACTGCTTTTTCATAACCTTCGCTAAACTCCGTTTAAGTCTCTTTCAGCCCCAGTTTCTGTCAGTCCCTATGCTGTTCTGCCAGAACATCAGTAAGACGCTAAATAGTACATGTAGTTTCAGGGAAATATCTAATCTGCTATTTTTGCAAGTTCAAATTGCTGTGCTGCCGATAGTAGGAATGGGATAACAAGATATTAGTCTGTACTGAAATCCTCTTTTTTCTGGGAAGAATTAGAAAACATATGAACTGCCCTATAATATTCAGTGGTTTGCTGAGCATGACTATGGTCCAGCCACATGCCATAGTGTATATATAGCCTTACAAGTTTATAACATACTGAGGTTTCTGCTTAATTTAAATCTGCTACTGAATTCTAATATCTAGTTCTCTCATTTCCCCATCTCCACACATCCCCCACCGGCACCCAGTGCCAAAGGCTCAGAAATAATGAAAGGGCCATAGGAGGTCCCAGGTGTATTTGAAATCAACACAGACCCACGTACGATCACACTGTCACATGCCTGCATACCCGCAAAGTAATGTGCTTCAGAGGGCAATACTGTATCCCAAAGTTACCAACCAGCTTCTCTTTGTTCCCAGCAAATTAAAATGCTTGGATTCTTTTCTATTCCACGTTCTCATGCCAAAGATGGGATTATGCTCACAAGCTTCTGATGGAATCCTTTAAGATTTTATCTCTACAAATTAAATTTTTAAAGAGAAGCTGAAGCTCCCCTCATCAAGAGTCCCAGAAGTACGGGAAACAAAATGTCAAGAATTAACAATGCTAGGTATTATACTCCCACACAGGGTTAATTTTGTTTCCGAATAGCATGCAGAAGTCTGTCCCACCCATCAGATGAGCTACTATACTTCTATTAGCGTTCTGGCACCTCCTTCTGTACAAACGTAGCCCTTTTTCTATAAAGCATGTTATATAAAAGACTTAATCCAGCAAGCACAGAAGTAAGGGATTTTTTTTGCTTCCAGATTTAAACTCATCACTCCTTGTATCAGACAGCATCTTCTTCCCCCTAAATACTACCTCACACAACTAGCTGGATGTAAAAAGACATTCAGTAGGTGTATGAGAGCAGGGGAAACCAGGACCAGCCTTCCTCTATAAAGACGTTGCTACAACACAAGACCTGACTCAATGGGCCAATGATCCACACCAAAATTAGAACATATTCCATCTTTCTTCCTGTGAAGCTACAAACTGCACCTTGCAACTGCTCTGGGAAAATAACTGCAGGTTTTGTAAAAGACAAATGCTATATCGATATAAGAAGTTATTTTGTCATAAACCAATTACATTTTGTATCTAAAAATATGTGGACTAGGGGATGCCTGTCTACTACAGGATATGCATGCTACAGCTACGTTGCTGCAAAGGCAAATTTAGATACACATCTTGCCATACAGCACATAGGATGGTTTTAATAGTCCCAAATACAGTTCAATTAACAGCAGCTTGCATCCATACCCAGTTCCTGGATACACGGCCAGATAAAATCTAGACAAAATGCTAAGCACTCAAAGGAAAACAAAGTACACGCTGTCTATTAATTGCATGGGAGTTAGCACTGCCATCATGTAATCCTTGGTGAAAACATGATTTATTTTTTTTTAAATTTATTGCGATCTGTTAAAAGTCATTCCGTTTAAACAGCATTGCACAATTTCCAGACAACTGAATCTGTGAAAAAAGCCTTATGGCTTTGTGTCAGGTCTTTCCACATTATTATGGTGCAAAGGCTACATAAATTTATCTCCTTCTAATTCTGGATTTTTTAAAATATCAAGACACTGGGGTTTTTTTCCATCTGCAGCTAACATTTCTCCATCTCCCTCACATTTACATGCAAAACCAGAGTTTATGCACAAGAGACCCAGATAAAAAAGAGAAGGATTCAGGAGAAGCCTTGAAGACGTTTGATGGTAATTTTGTTCTGTAACAGCCCCTCCTTCCACAAAATCCACGTTGCGACCGCGGGGCACCACAGTGCCACGTCAGTACTACAGCTGTACCTGCAACTCCATCCCAATCTCGCTTCAACAAGCAGGGGAAGGAGAAGAGTGGGACAGGGGAGTTGCTGTACCTCAGTGAGATGGAGCAGGTGCTTACTACACTACCAAAAATCACGCTGCTGTCCCTCACAGAGACATGACATTTCTATTACAAACAGTGTAGAAACACTTGCTCTCTTGGCTATCTCTCTTCTTTTTTGCTTTCTCCCTCCCCACTCTTCTGTAGACACACACTCAAAATTGTAAAGCACAAAAAGTCCTTGCAAAATGAAATTTTACTACAGAGCTACAGAAAGGTAAGGGGGAAAAAAAAATCTCATGTTTTTAAGGTAATAAAAACATTCCTTAACCTTGTTATTGAAATCACTTTGGATTATTAGGCATAAATGTTTTTTAAAAGTGTAATCCACATTTCACTATAAATGCTGCAGTTTTCATCTCATATCACTCAAACCAGACCATGGAAGCTCTCTACCTAAAAAATTATTACATTTCTTTCCTACTTGCCTTTATGAAGTGCCACACTACCCTTTTGGCCCCCTTCTAGAAAAATTCATAAATGCATACATACGTTAGGATTTAGACAATCTGGCACTGGTCTTTTAGTATGTGGGAATAACAATCAGTTTAACAGAACCACCTTTGTATCAGTAAACTTCATAATAAAAGTACTTCTGGACAAATAAATAAAAGAATGTCTCTATTACACAATACCAAAATAATCCTTGTGATAAATTTATTAATTCAACCCTCGAAAGGTCAGTAGAATATTAATTTGTTCCTTTATGAACAATGTACTTGCACTAAATAATGTAATAGGTTTTAATCTAATCTGGTTAAACAGACGTTCAGTAACATTCGAACAGCCTTGGCACCAACACTGACACAGTTCAGTACAAAATGGTAAATTTACTATAAACCATTTTAAACTTTCAATGACCGAATAAAATTCCATGGAGAGTAGTTACAAAAGACAAATCTTTAATAATTGCCAGTTTCTACTAAATTCTGCCATAAGGGTAATACTCAATTCTTAAAGTAATACATCACTTTGTACTGGTAAATACCCAGTTGTTTCCAAAGGAGAATACCTACTGGTTGTGCTTTAGGGGCAGGAAGGGGGATTTGCTCAAGATTCCTCCAGAAGTCCCCAGGAGGGAAGGAAATCCTAACTCTGCAGCACCACGGCATCCCCTCGGTTTACATGGCACTAACAAGGCCACGGCAGGACCTACATTTCCCTTTACATCAGGGTAATGCCCACCTCCAGTACACTGTCCTATATATCAATTGTGCTTCCCCACTAGAAACCAGACTTGTAATCCTTCACCCGTGTGCTCTAGTCTAGACTGCGGCATCTCTTACCTAGCTGGAAACTACCATTTTACATACAGCAAGGCACCTTTCCTGAGATAAAGCACACTTTTGAAATCAACAGGTCTTTCCTCTGCGAACAAAAGAAAAGTTCCATGTTTGATCCAAGAGGCAGATCCTGCTGCTTCTATGAATACATATAAAACATATTTCCTTTGGAACAGATTTATCCCATTCTGCATAGGGTTTTATTTTATGGGTGGGGCTGGTTTTTGTTGATTTGGGTTTCTTCGTTTCATGGCAATTAGTTGTAAAACACCTTAAGATGCATTGCTAGAACGATTGCTTGACAAAGAGCACCTTGTATCTTATTGTAAAATATTCAGACACTCAACCCAAACAAATGGTGTCTGTAATAAAAATACTGCCATATATCTTCATTTGTACTAGAACAAATCAGTTTTATTTGTTCATTCTGCGTTTTAGTGTCATAGGTCTCTTAGAAAAGATAATTTATAATTCCTTATGCAATTAGATATGAAATTAAGTCGTCTTACTCTGCAGAAGAATTTATAATAAAGAGACCAGGTTCAACCAGTTCCACTGAAAATATTTTGATAGTGTCAAAAAAGACAGCATAAAAATCTTTAGTGTTTTAACAAATTAACACATGCCTTTTGGGTAAAGTACTGTACATGCTGTTAATCTTTTAATTAGGTTCTCAATTTCACATACACATTTATGGTAGGGGGGATTTTTAGTGATCAGAAAATGCAAATGCATGGTGTTGCTATGCTCTTTTAGCAGAGATATCAGGGGAAAAAAAAAAAAAAAGAACTGGTATCTGTAGCCCTCTATTTAAAAGCTCCACAATAAAATATTAATAAATCTTTGTGAATATTACCAACGAAATACCATTCTTCATTCTTTTAAGCAAACAAATACAGCTTTCAGATTGAGAAAAAAAAAGACTTGTTCTCCACACTCAAGCCACAGAAAAAGAAACTTTTATGTTCATAATGCATGTAGTTTTTAGACCCATCATCAACATTTAAAAATATGTAATTGATGCTATCTATATAAATGGATACATAAATAGTGACGTTTGAAACACATTCGACGGTAGCATTTCACAAAATGCCAATTTTCTCATGCTGACTGCCGCACAATTCTGCCTAAACATCTCCTTCCAGGATCTTGAAAAGATTTAGTATTATCTATAGCTCATTATTTGATATATTCTTTTCCTCAAGCATTTGGTCCATCCTCAGTTTCAACACAAGATAAACACTTTTCCCCCCACAGACTATTTCATAGATTCTATAGCTGGTGCCGAAAAAAAAACTACTCGGAAAGGCAGACAAATTGCCATCAGTTAACGATCCCTATGCCAAGGGACATTTTTAGCATGGAGTTGTCACTGTGAAAGCAGGAACTATCTACTAGCTATCCCACATAATGATTTTTGTTAGAAAAAGGAAAAAGGCCAAAATGTGGCTAAGCAGCAAATATATTATAAAAACAAAGTATGAAAGCAATTTAGCTAAGAATCCTGACTGGCACACACATTCTCCTCCTAGCTTGCTTGTTTGAATTTAACTCTTTATTGGTAACTGTGGAAACAGCCAGGTGAAGTCAAAGATGCTGCACATAAAAAACTGGGGAGTGAAAATGGAATAAAATACAGACCCCAGATCCCAGGATTACTATAGCTTTATTGTTTAATTGACAGCTACTTCATCCTAGAAGAATTATTTTTCTGTTGGAATAAAGTTGAAAGTAAAATCGCCCATAAATATCCAGTGAAAAATACCCCAACCTCATCTCATTCAACTTGATGCAATGCCTTTTTTTAATCACACCTGTATAAACATACATTTTTTTAAGTTGTCTGGATAAGTCAAAGGTATTCACTGGCCGAAAGGAAGACGGAGTACGAGCAATTCTCCATAAGCCCTGCACCTGTACAGAGAGGAAGAGACACCCACCCTGAATAACCGAGTAGCTCAGTGGATAGGAGGAGGACATACACACCCGCTTCTCTCAGCCACAGCTTGAATTTGAACCTTCATTGGTACTCTCTGAGTGAGTTTCCAGTGAGCGGGATAGTAGGTAAAAGGAGGTCACTAATAGCATTGTCTTTTGCTCATCCTTTTCCATTCTGTAAATGTAACCATTTAATCTCCTGCAGACCCCCAATGACAAACAATGCAGGAGGGCAGACTGCCCTTGTAAAATTCAACTGGTATGAAAAGATGCAAACATCAAATACAGTTCCTGATTGACAGGTTCATTTATATTCCAGTAAGGGCCAGGAGGATTAGAGCCGGGTCCCTTCTACAATGCTCACACGCAGCAGTGAGAAACCCTCTGAATTGACCGTTTGCTGTCAATGCTAGAAGGATCTTTCCTAAAGAGACGATCAGACACAGAACAGGGGTCAGTGTGTTTGCCCTCTCTCTTTTTTTTTTTTATAAACAGGAAACACTTTCTGTTTATCCCCTTTACATTTTCTCCCCTTACGTTGTTAGGTTTTCAGTTTCAAAACAAACTGGTTTTCATGCTTAGCTTGTCTATGGGGTTAAAGGGGACTGAGAAGTACTGCCTTACACCATGAGCTTGCGAGGGACCCCGCAGCTAGCACCATTGCTCTCCACATGCTCAAACCAATTTCCCTTCACACATGCAGTGAGATTCAGACCAGGGCACTGATGATAAATGGACTTCAGACAGACTGGCCAGCAGAAAAAGCTCTGCTTTCTCCCCAGTAGCATATCCATTATAAATGCTGCATAGGGGAACCTATGCCCAAGGCAAACCAGAGATCCTAAAAGTTGGGATGTGCTTCCCAATAAGCAGAAGCCAATCTGGGGGATGAGCCCTGCCTCTGCTAAGTTAAAGAAAGAAGCGGCTGGAGGTGGGCTCAGCTTTGTGCGCCTGTGGGGAAGGCAGATGGGGCAAGGCAACCTGCAGCTAGAGCGAAAAGCATCCCCTCGTGCCACAGGGTTAAAATGCTGCTTCCCTTATCTAGAGCATGGACTGGAAAAAAATAAATCTCAGCAGGCAAGACCATCTAAAAAAGAAAAAAGGGGCAAAAAAAGCTACCCTAACATGTTAACCACCACCAGGCTTTGCTCTCCTCATACTACTGAATGTTTAAATATTTAGCTTGTTAGCTAACAGGATGCTAGTTGCACCTCATTTTCCTGCTCTGGACAGGGGAAGACCTAGTCTAACCTAATTTATTCCCATTTTTAAATACAGCACTGCTTCATTATCAGATTCATGCAAGAAAAAGACAAAAAAATGTTATTTTAAATTGAAATTAATAAAGACCATTTCCCAATTTTCCTCAAAAATACCAGTGGTTCATGGGCTTGTGGGCTTAGCTGAGAGGTTGGGAAGGGGGCCAAGAAAAATGAGAATTTATTATACCTGGTCTAAGTTTTTAATTGAGTACACACAAGCGTTTCGGAGTGAACTTGATTTTTATTTTACCCCAAACTACTATAAGGGTTGCTGTGACACAAAAAAGCCTGTGGCTCAATTTCCCCAGCACTTCTTCATTGGTTTATAAAACTGGCAGAATACATGAAAATCTTTCCTTGAAGAGTGCAAAGCTTGAAGAAACTTCTGTCCTGCAGCGCTATCTTTTTGCACACAGCCTGCAACGTAAAGTGAATGGAAAGCACTAAAGAATATGGCCCTCATCAAACAGAAGCACCGATTTGCTGTTATGGCCTTAGCAATATTTCTCAGAAACAAAGGGGGAGAGGGAGAGGAACAAAAGGTTTAATGATTTCTACCCATAGCACAGTGAGTTTGATCCATTATGATCATGGAACTAACAAACGACACCCATGCCACTGCAACAAATCCACTAGAGCCCCCGGAGCTGTCACCAAAACGTGATGCATTTCAAAGCACTTGGCCTCGAACTCCCATCACAGGTATGCGAAGTCTCGCAGACATGCAGGGAAGGAAGAAAGGGTGTTTCACTGGGACAGCCAAAGCCTGCTCTGTCCACTCCGCTCCCTCCTTTTGCCCCTGCCTCCTCTCCTGCTTAAGAGCGGTGCTGTGCTCAGTCACAAACCGCAAATGAGACGGAAAGCGGCCGTCAGAAGTGCTGAGCTGTTCAGGGCTACCTTTGGTTACCCTCCTTTAAGCTGTTCAAACACTAATAAATTACCCATTTACTTATACTACCCAGATGTTTGCCATCTAGAAAAATAGATTATTATTTGTAGAAGGTTTTGTTCCATCACAAGAATCCTGTAAATAATATATTGGGATCAGAAAGCCAATACCACGTGGCAACTTTTACACACACCAGCGTGGGGGGGTGGCAGGGAAGAAAAGGAAAGAGAGAAGCTTCCTGACCGCTGGTTAGAAGTTAAGAACTTTCACAGTGAGCTTATCAAAAAAATCAAGTATTCACTAGAGTTCATGCTGTTGGGATAATGAGGTTACTTAAAATAACACTACAGATGGAGAATGAGGGTGACAAGTAACCTGAAAGATTGGTTTATTAAGTGGATTTTGATCTTTTGTTTCCATATATATATATATTATACTTTTATATAAATATATATTTTTATGTCTATATGTATAAAATATATGTGTGTGTTTATATTCTAGATTAAACTATAAATATATCTGTGTTTATATATATAAAACAAAGTAAAACATAAAATATATTCCATTTTTATATATATAAATATGACATCCTAACATTTCTTTCTATGTCACATTTTCCACAAAAAAAAACCCACACTAATTTTAGTAAACCCTACAAATATAAGCAGCTTCAATCTCTACCTCTTCTTTTATTTTTTATATAAGATTTCTTAAGAGTTCCAAGCA
The DNA here is from genome assembly GCF_018139145.2 of Gymnogyps californianus. NCBI lineage: Eukaryota > Metazoa > Chordata > Aves > Accipitriformes > Cathartidae > Gymnogyps > Gymnogyps californianus. Next base: position 12,997,357 of record NC_059477.1, read on the forward strand.
ATGTTTAAAGAGAACTCTGGGGCTTTAATTGAAATGGCATGAGATGCTGAACTTTAACAAGTGTCTTTCAAACCCTGTGTCCATTATGCACTGAAATGCCTATGAAAAAAACAAAGAAGGAAGAGGTTTTCAATATTCTCATTGAATTCTGACTTTCTCTCATGGTTGCTGTAATTGAGTTTCACTTACAGTTGTCATGAAGTTTTGTAGAGTAGACAAAACAGTGATTTGCTGGTAAATGTCTGTATACAGGGAGGGAAATAAATATTTGAGAAGTACTCAGCCCACTTTCTTCAAACATCAGGGAGAAAGACAAAGAATACAACTGAAGCAATGTACAATTCAAGAAGGAGCAGCTTTTACAAGGAAAACTTTGATCTGGATGGCTGAGTATCGCTGCAAGAAATCCAGTCTGCTTAGCAATCCCAGACAAGTTGTCATGAAATTGCATGTCAGAGTTTACTGCAAGATGTCCATTTGAGTCGTACCCCTCACACATATTACTGTTAAATTATTTGATTTGGGCCTTTTACAATGTCACCTGCAAAACTGGAGAGAAGAAAGAAGAGCTTACCCATAAAAAGTGTCCCCAGTAGAATCAAGGGGGGAAAAGACTTACGTGTCTGTGCCTTGTTTTCCTTGCTATACAGTCAGGAAAGCCATCTTTCTCTCTTGCTACAGCTCACTGCAAGGACAGCTCCACTAGCGCTCCAGAGCGCAGTGCTCTGCAGAAGCACCAAAGCCAAGGCAAGTCTGTCTTACAACTTCCTGTGGCTGCAAGCAACATCAGAGCCTCACAGGCAAGGCAGCTGGAGAAAGACATTTGGTCCTGAGATACACCTCTGGGTGTCATGACATTAGGGCAGAGGTACCCCATCAGCTACTCCAGCCAGGCACTGACTGGCAGCAACAAAATTCTCCTCTTCCCCACTCCAGTCGTACAAGGCTGACAGGGCCGATGCTGTCTGACCTCAGCTCGCTAAATCACGATCCCCACAGAGCATCACTCTCCTCCATGCCCACCTATTGCAACTCCACATGGCAAGGCAAAATACTTAAACCTTTTCTGTTTCTCATTCTTGTCGTACACCTTCCCCACTGACCACTGCCAGCCTCCCCTTCCAGCCTTCCACTCTGACCAGCCACCCCCAGCTTTTTGCAGCCACAAGGCTTCCCACTCTTCAGTCAGTACACAGCACTAGCAGAAACAGGGCAGCATGAAGAGGGGCCTCCAAGGCATTCACACAAGGCACTGCCTCTTGCAACGGCTCTGCTTATGGCAATACATTGCTTAAGAACCAGGGCTTAGCAATCTCTACAGTGACAGGGATAGGAAAGATCCAATGTTTCTCTTGCTCTGTGTTAACTTCCCTCTGCTGTTTTCTCACCCCTCCTTCTGCTCCACTTGGCATCTCAGCACCGTTTCACTCTTCTGTACACCCCTTTCCTTGTGGTGGCCACACACAGCAACTAACTGAAGCAACTACTTTGCCAGTGCCCGGCTAAAGCTGCCCACAGATAGCAGTCAGGGCAGGCACTTCACATCACCCTGCCAACACACCTAGCAGAAGCACCTGGGAGGAGAAGGCAAACTCCATTACAATGGCCCATTCAGCTTTGCAAGCTTTTGCAGACAATGTATACCACTTCTGTGTATACACTCACGACAGCTAAAAAGGAACTGGTCAAAAGAAAAAACATATATACATATACCCACAAGAAACCACACTATTTTCTTTTTCACATGGATCCTAAGAAAGTAGAACTTGCTAAAAGCATCACACTAGCACTGCTCTTCCTCCACCCCACACTGAGGGAATCAGCTTTCACAGCAGGTCCCAAAGCTGCAGGATTGCACACAGGGTACTCCAGATTGCAGCTGCTTTTATACTACTTTGGTCCCAGCACTCAGCACTATATACTGTATGTAGCCCCTACCAGTTCCCTTCTCTTGCACAGCCCGGTTAGAATACCCCACCCACCAAAAAAAAAAAAAAAAAAAAAAAATTTGCATCAGAGCATGCAAATTTTATTAAACTACACATAGAACAGGTGCCCCTTTAAAGCACGACTCTTTTCCTCTCCGGAAGGCACATGTAGCAGGTTCCCTAGTGTCAGGTGTAGACTCAAGTGATGAAAGAAAAATACATAAATGTTTATTAAACCTTTGTTGCCATTCACACCACCAACTTTCACACCCCAGTGCCAAGCTGTTAACGAATTCCCATGCTGTTCCAGAAGACTTTTCACAGCTCCTGTCAGAAAAGGGAAGTTTCACGAGGGCAGCACTCACTGGAAAAGTCTCTGCTCTCGCCACCATCAACAAAAAATGCTCACAACCAGCTGTTTGTGGAATAAATGTGTCCTGCCCAAACTGTGTGGGAACAAATGTGTCCTGCCCAAACTGTGTGGGAATAAAGAGCTTCTTCCAGTGAGGCATGCGGCCACCTTCATGTATACCTCCTGATACATATTTGTCTCAACACAATTTATGCTAAGACTTCTCAATATACCTAATGACCAGGACTAAAAATTAGCCATGATAAGCCAAGTGACCATGAGCCGGTACGTGAGGCTCCACGCCAGGTGGCAGGTGTGTGTGCAGGCTACAGCTCATATGCTCGGATACGGCGTCACCTCCTTGGGTGCAGCTCTAGGCTGCTGCCCCGGCAGGCAGCCCCGCGGCAGGGCCCCTTTGGGCACACAGGCCTCTCAGGGAGGCAACGTACCACCTACCCCTCCGTGCCACGTTTCCTTTCTGGCACGCAGACTCTGCCGTGCTGCCATACAGCTGGCAAGTGTAAGGCAGGGCCCTACACACAAGGCGCACACCGCCTGCTCAAGCCTCAGCAGGTCTGTAGAAGTGCCATGGTGAGCCGCAGCGAAGGCGGTGTGAAATTGCACAGCAATTCTCTCTGCTGCCACGACTCCTCTTTTCCCCCACAACTAGCTCTTTTATCTGCCATTGGAGACCCTGTTCTAAAAGGAACAGGCAAAGGCAAGATGTTTTCCACAAGATAAACGGAACATTGCTACTCCTCTCAGAGTCATCCAAAACAAGAGGGGGGCGAAATGAAACACTTTCCCAACTCAAAAGGTGATAAATATTACACGCTACATTACAGCTTAGACAGCCTTTACAATACAAAAGCTTTGACAAGCTCACATTTACTTTGTCCCTGGAGGACATGGTGACACCTACTCATGTCAGTGTTTTGCACAGCATGTTGCTCAAAGCTTTACCATTTTGAAAAATGCACCTGAGGATCTTAACTTCTCATGCAGATCCTGTAATTCAGCTGATCATAAAGCATAAAGAAGAACTAAGTGACTGTTTATCAATGTATATTGCTAAATGAAATCAATCCCAAGCACTAGAACAGAAGCAGACTTTTCCTACAACCAGAATGAATAAAGCAAATAGCTTTTTTTTTTCCTCTTTTTAATATCAGAAAATTGTGTTCCCAAATAAATCCTTATATCAACAATTTAGCAGCATGCTTCTGTCAACCCTAGTTGACAGATTATAGCCTAATATTCTATAAATTTTCTCATTAAACTGAACAATCTCAGAGATCTATTAGCACTGTGTCTCTGCCTGTACCTCGTCTCTCAGCTTGTAGACAGCTAGCACGGAAGCAAGATACTACAGAACACGCTGCATACTTCAGCTTCATATCTTAAAATCAGCATGACCTGCCGCATTTGTCCAGGATGTATAAAAGACTTTGGAGAACTGGTCCTTCAGTGTGAATGTACATAAACTGACCAAGTAAAAGATTTGTTAGCTGACGGATCTTTAAGGTATTTTCTGTCATTTCTAAATATTATACCATCTGATGTTTTTTAGTGGAAGGTAATTGCTGCCTTAAAGACAAAAATGCCGAATTCTTTCCTTTCAGACAAATTGCAACAATTAGAGATTCAACTTTTATTTTCTAGACCAGTTATTCGAGCAACACATCAAGCGACAGATTAGTATCTGAACCTGCTCATTGTCAAAGCCTGTAGTTCAAAAATGCAGTGGCCGTTTCCTCCCTGCACAGTGACTAATTTCCTTCGTGAGTCAATCTGTCTCTCCTCCTTGCTATTCTCACATCAGAGAAATGCTGCAAAAGCAAGGCTCCCCCAAGTGAGATGCTCAGCCAGTGTGGATCACTGCACTGAATGGCATGCCTCCTTGGAGCAGGTTTCTTGCAAAGCCCATTCCCCTTTGTAAGTGCCAGGAATCAAATCTTGGCCACCTAGTGCAGCGTGTTCCACATGTTAGCTTGCAACACGTTGAGCAACTGTGTTAACTGAGATGGATAGTGCTGTCAAACAGGAAGCTGGCTCACCAGGCTGGAAACAGTGGGATATGCTGACCTTTTACATTCAGGAAAAAAGTGTCCCTAAAATGACATGAAATGTTTCATATTAAAAAACCAAAACAACTACCTTCTCGCAGAGCTTTTATTACCATATTGTGTAAATAAACACATGTGCATGAGCTCTGCCTGTATAAAGAACCTGAGCCTCTCTCACAGAGCAGAGGCTGACAGAGGAAATGAATCACTATCACCCTGCTTGGAAAGAAGTTTGTACAAGGAGCCTGTGCTATGAACCACTGCCTGGAACTGCTGGATTCAACACCACCACTGCTCCCTCTGTTCACACGTTCAAATACCTAGCTATACAAAATAACTGAAACCAACAGACAAAATCCAAATCCCCAGGCAAAGCTTCTATTAAACTACTCTAAATGTGCACAGGTTTTATTGGTGACATGGAGATGAAACTGAAATGTACAGGCTTCTCATCCAAAAGAACAAGCACTGAAATAACCTGTTTAGTATAAAAAAGCCTCTTGAAATGCAAAGTTCATTCTGGAAAGATTTTTCCCAACCCACCACCTCCTGCCCATCTCCCTCAAGATTAGGATTTCAGGTTTGTTTTTTTCAAGCTGATATTTTGGGTAGAGAGAGGAAAGCTTTGTTTATTTTAAGATTTTGCTGCTACTGGAGAATCATCTCTAAGTGGAAGGGACTGTAGAGCTTTACAAAGGGCTTTGCAGCAATATAGTAGGTACGTGAAAACAGAGAAATCAGCCTGCACGTTTAGCACTACAACTATTGGCCATAAAAAGAGCATGTATATATATAACCATTATATACAATGTATAATTTTAAAAATGAAAGACAATCATATGCTGTTCAAAATGGCCCTCATACAAAGATAAATACTAGATACCATCTAGCTGTACACCTAGAGGTTCTATCCAGCTTTTCTGTGCTGACTTCCTCAAAGCAGCAACCTGCCTCGTGGTACAGAACAAATATGTCATGAATATGCTGGCTGATCATTATCACCATATTTCACACTTCAGCAAGATCCAGCTAATGCTTTCTAGGCAGGCTAACAAGGTAGGGCTTGTTGTACACCTAGTTTAAGATTAAGCAATCAACACAACTGATATAACCGCTTCCAACATTTGCCACCAATTTTCTTGCTTTCTCCTTACATCGAACAACCTCAGGTGCTGTCTTCTGCCAGTGCAGAGAAGGGGGAAAAGAACTTTATTGAATACCTTGTGCTTGAGCTGCAGAACTGTGGGAATACCCCAGAGCCAGGAGCGCTGTCTCCACCAGCTGGCTAAAGAGCACATCTTTGCGAACCAGAACGAACTCAGCATGCTCTTCTCGATTATCGTATTCAAGAGAGGCGTCTGACTGCTCCACCACACAAAAGACTGGAATCATCAAACCTAGATTAAAAAAAAACCAAAACAACAAAGCATCAATAAGAGAGGAACAAGAAGTGTGTCATACATCTCTGATTAAAGCTGTAAATTAAAACACCTCCTAGAAGGCTCATCTTAAGTGGAAATCTGCCTTTCTTCCCTGTGGGATAGCTTTTGTTTTCTTTCCAAGGGAAATACTGAAGTCTCATCACTTGACTCATTTAAAAACCACACTAAAAGCTCCAGAGAATACAATTCAGGAACAGAATCACAGTCAGCATGAGGATGAACAAGATTTCCTAATAAGACCTTTTCAACATTGCAGAAGTTTTCTACAGTTCCATGAATGTCCCTATTCTTTCAGGTCAGAGCTTCTCCACATTCAGCCATACGAAAACCTGACACACAAATGCCGCTTCTGCTTCTCTCCACACAGTGAACGTATAGAGGAATCAGCAGAGGCTAGTCCCATACGCAGTTCTTGGCTGGGATAGGCTTATTTGCACATTTTCAGACCAGGGCCAGTCTTCTCACTGTGCTAGGAAAATACCCTTGCATTGATTTTGCTGAAAACGATAATCTTGTGTTGCCAGCTGATGGTCATGCAGACCCAGAGAGGCCAGTGGCTGTTCTCCCGCTGCATGTATGAAGAGAGCAAGAACAGCTCTCTTCGAAAGAGGATCAAGGATGACGAGGAACCACAGAAGTGGAAAACTTAGGGGGTGGTCTGGATTCAATTTTGTTCTGTTTTATTGTAAATTTACTTTTGTGGTTACAGGATCAAGTCATCTATGGCAATAAATTGTGGGGCATGAACTTAAAGGGATTCAATACTACAGACAGTAGAGAAACAAGCCAATTTGCAGGAGACGGCCCTACAGTACTCAAAGCGCGTGCACGGAGGGAAGATGGAACAGACGGAAAACCTACAGAACTGCATGGCCATTTCCATCGCTTGCTACAGGCCAGGCTGTAGTCAGGGGGTGGCAAAGGAAAAACCATTACCTCTAGTCACAGAAATTTATTAATTGGTTACATACAATTTGTTAGCCCCTAGATAAACTAGGAAATACTGGGGCAGAGACAAATCTCAGCCTAAAGTAGTTCTCCAAATGTGCTAATTAAGGCTCATAATACTGCCAGAAAGTTCACCTCTAACTCCTATTCTTCAGAATGAAATACAACCATTTCCAGTAGATAACAACTATGAAAAATAACTGAGTATATTTATGAAAGGCCAGACACAAATCACTATATTCCTGGACCAGGCACTTCTCTAAGGAAAAAAGAGGAGAAAGCCACATTTCAGTTCTCCTTCCATACAAAGTCAGTTAAATATCTTCAAGATCTTCTACTATCAGTAGCTTCACTATCTACAAACCAATAGTTATATATCTCTTCAGAGGAGTCACCCTGCCCTGAAATAGATACAGTCACACCAGTAACAACTGCTAAGGGACTTAAATCCTCCTTGTCTTGAATTTGCAGAGACTAGATTTACTTTAAAATAAATTTTACGTACACAATTCTCACTTATGACCTATCTGGCATGCAGTGGCTCCCAATCTGACATTCTCACTGCAGGTCAGCAGCAGCAGCAGCTACGAGCTGCGATACCCAGTTGATCTGTTTTAGTTCTTTGTTTTAAAACACATCCTGAAGTAATGTGTAAGTAGGTTATGGCATCACATTGATGCTGCTCCCTCTTCCCTGCTTGATTCTGGGTTAAACTGATGCATTTTGCAAGTTCAAGCAGCCAAATTCTAACACACAGTGTTAAAAAAAAAGTCAGTGAAAAAAAAATCTCTAGGTACTTTCCTGAAAAGACAGTGCAAGGCTGATCCTGTTCCTCTGAAATCAATGACAAAATTTCTATTCCTATCAAAGGTTAAAAATTGAATTCTATTTGTCCATAAATCATTTAACTAGTTAAAACAAAATTTAACCTCTGTAAGCAACAAACTTCTCCTCCTGTCAAACATACAGTCTGTCATAGCACTTTTGATGGCGCTATTAATGTCTTAATGGAAGATTAAGATACTTGGCCAAATGCTGAGGCTGTGATATCAGTTGTGTAAATTACATTTTGGCAAGACAGAAAAAGTAGGTGAATGCAAACTGATGAGAGGGATGCCACAGCATCTTTTATTCTCCTGCTGGATGCTTTCCTTGTCACACAACAGTCTGTCCACCTTTTCAGCACAGAAGTTGCACCTATTCTCCACACTCTTTGTTTACTCTGTCAGCACAAACAGGATCTCAAATGCTAGAACTGATGCCGTACATGACATCACTTCATGGATGGCACGAAGGACCCACAGGACTCTTGCCCATGATGACTTTCCTGCCCCTTCCTGCTGCCCATGCTTGCAGGGACCCTGCTACAGAAACAGCTTTTGCAAAAACATCTCTGAACTCAGTGACCCAGTGTAACTGATGATAGCTGCTATTAGCACCTTAAAAACAGAGAGCAAAGGGCAGGTTACCACATCTGCCATTGCTAAGCCATTCTCATGCCTCTCGCTATAGTGTCTGGAATCTTAATACCAACCCCATTTTACTAAAAAACAACAGTAATCCAACTTATTTCCAAGTAAATCTCACTCCAAGGAAGTTCCATCTGCTTTGCCCTCTATTTTGCATTGGAGAGTTAAGCTATAATGTCTCCAATGGACTTATCGCCTCAGACTTCTCTGTTTCCTGATGGTATCTGAAAATAAATGAACATACTTTCAGAACATGGGAATCAGAAGAAAAAACATCTGCAGCCAAAAGCCAACATGCTCTTTACACACTGATATACACCATGTCTTGCTCCTAGATGCATATATTACACCTCCAGCTCACTACAGGGCCGTTACAGAATAGCAATGCAAGTTAGTCAGTGCTCATTGTCATTCCAGTTGAAGAACTTACAGCAATACTCAGAGAGCAGGAGACCAAGCATCCATAATGAAGTCTCGCATGCAGTGCTACAGCAATACAAGCCAGCGTTACTCATAAATCCTGGAACTCCTCAGTTCTTTCCCTAATGCCTGATCAGCCAGAACTACTGTCATCCTCCCTCTCCCATGCATACGCACAAAAAAGGCTGAGGTCCCTTCTGCACTGAAATTCCGTGCATTCGCTCTCCCAGCTTTAGAGAGATGCTGCAGTGAATGATGCTGTACAGCTCATGGTAGGTGACATACAGCACCGATTTTCACACATGGAGAAAACAAGGGGTAATCTGAGGGCTAAAAAGGAAACAGTTTGTTTCCTTAAAGGATGAACACAATGCTGGAACACACACAAAACATTAATAGCAATCACAAATTATACAAAAGACTTTTTCTCCTTGATGTTAATTCACTTAACTGACTTATAAGCAGCTCTTTCGTGCTTCGCACAGAGGTTTGACCCCATATACATAGCATCTGCATAAAATGCTAGGGGAGCATAAAACAAGATCTACATAAAGGCTTTTATAAGGACATCCATACACAGCAAGAATTCCTTCCAATCCATGGAAGAGAACAGGGGAAAACTATTCTCACTATTACCCAGAAGAACAGAATGGTTAGCAGTGACCGGTACCTTTGTATAACATATATTTTTAAAACAAATCAGAGATGGGATTTAAGCTCCGCTGTTGTTTTCATGGAAAAGCTGCAATGTACAGAGAAGACTTTGTAAACATAGTTGCGTTTTTTGCTGAGACTCTTCTAAGGGGCAGAGAAATTAAGAAGAAATTAAACATGTATCAAAGAGACCTGTGTCCAAATGCACATTTTCTCCTCCTTCCCCATTTCAATCTATAGTTTTATTTCACTGGGGAGCAATCCATTCTTAAAAATGAAGGAAAGAGAAACAGGTAGTTCATTCAAGAAGTGAAAACTCTGGACACTCTGCTGCATAAAACATTCATTTTTACAAAAAACTTGAAGCCAGTTAAAGTATTCTCAAACTGCAGTCATGCAGCTCCCTGGAAAAGATTTTCAGTTGTAAGATTTGCAAGTAAAAGCTGTAAATTTCTAATGACCAACTAGAAGGGCAAGACAGAACAGATATTACGAAGTCCTGCACTGTTTCTTTTGTTCATTTGCAAATGATACTTTGTCCAGTGCATGCTTTAAAGCAAGTAACAGATGTGATACTATCAGCACTGTACTTCTATGCATTGTCCACTTCCACGTAACCATCATAGGCTTGGCACCTAAAGCAAAAAAGAAAAGGATACAGAAAGCTGAGGAGGAGGTTAAACTATTTCAGCCACCCACCTCTCCAGCCATTAAATAGGGAGCAGCACTTGCGTGTCCTAATAAGTATAATATGAAGATCAACCAATAAGAAGAGGCACCAATAAAATTCGTGTCTTTTTAGCTTAAAATCTGTTTCCATCAGCACAAGTTTTGAGCCCCATCTAGGTGTTATTTAATTTAATCTAATTTGAACAATTTCCAAACATCAGCTTGATTAATTTCAACAGGATGGTGTTATGGAAAGATTTACTGTACAGGGGTTGTCTAGCAGGGAATTAATAAAGAAGCCAGTTCTTAGCCCTGAGTAACATGAGGTTTTAAGACTTCCCAGATTTCTAGTGGGAATACTTCACAACACAAGCATGTTTTCTTCTGGGAGTGAAACCCACCAAAATTATTAAAAACTGAGATCAAATGGTGGTGTCAAACCCAAAGGAAATCATTCTACAGTGGAGAGATTTTTATCAAATGAAGAAAGTGGAAAATAAAGTTTTTGTTGTTGCTGTTGTGCTTTGGGTTTTTAGGTTTTGTTGGTTGTTTGGGTTTTTTTTAAACAGAACACAGACACACACACAGAGTAATCTCCCTCAAAGATAAAGCAAATTTCTATGGTTGGGAGCTCAGAAACAAGGACATTTATTTGAAAATTCATAAACTACTGAAAAATCTTCATTACTGTATGCAGAAAATTTTTACCCTAGCAGAGACTGTAACGTGGGTCATTCTCTCTAAGCCAGTCTTTCCAATACAGAGAAAAGAGGGGGGGGGGGGGAAGAAAAGAAAAGAAATCTAGGTAACAGCAAGAGCAGAATCCACAAATGTTTATTCCCACGCACACCTCAAAACACTGAATTACAAGCAACTTCAGTTGGACTTCTAAGATGAGACCTTTACCCTGTGACAGAGACTAGGAAGCTCAATTAGCAAAGCATGGGTCGTCTTAAGGAAATTATCTAGATAAAGATTCCATGTATTTAACAATAAAGCATGCTTCCACAACTGGCAATAACCACAGGAAGCAATCAAACTACAAACATTTCCTAAACCTAATCTGCTTCTGTTTTTTCTTTAGGCGAGAGCCCTTTATCCAGCAAAGGCAGTGAAGGGAAAGCAGTCCATTTATTTATTCCTCTTTGAGCTGCAATAGAGTTGACCTTACACATACCAATTTGGTATTTAACTCTCTTTCCCTTTCTTTTAGAAAATTTGAAAAATGAACCTAAATTGAGAAAACTGTTTTAAAAGGCAGAAATCAGCATCCGTGCGGCACAGGAGAGATTTGCCAGTTCTCCTCCTCACATCCTGCAGCTCTAATTGAAAAGGCAGAAACCAATTCAGTCTGACAGCTTTCAGTTATTCAGAAATACCTGAATTTCTGCACCAAAGATGGCCATCCTACATCCTAGTGCAACTTAAATCCGTAATTTCTATTCTGAAAAGCTTAACAATAACATCAAGGGGAAAAAAAAAAGAAAGGAAAAAAAAAGTGTGAAGCTTCAAAGCTTCAGCATGCCACTTCTTCAAAACAGCGTCAACTGCAAATCCTGAAGTGATCGGAAATGAAAATCTAGTGCATATGCTAATAATCAGGAGGTTTCTATTCAAGACGCAACTAGCTGAACAAACATAGAACCATAGAATTGTTTCTGTTGGAAAAGACCTTTAAGATCACATATAACGAGAGAAGATAAATTCATAACGAGAAAAGATCAACTGCATTCCAAAACATTTTTTTTCTAAGAGGAAGGACACCAAATAGTATTTGAAAAAACAGGTTTTTGTTCTAATCTCAACACCACTTTTATTTAAATCACAGTGTAGCTGTAGCTGGTGGTGATGTGAGATCTTCCCCAGAAAATCCTGCAGTCCAGTTGAGGGCTGCAGAGACAGGATACGCCATGACAGGCTGAACAGGCACAACCATACCATTTCCACAGTGCCACACATACGTGACTATTCACACTCAAGAGGGATCAGGCTTGAAGCAGATCCCAGGTGCAGCCCACGCCTGTGCAATTCAGTGATGAGGTGGAAGAGACAGAGTTCACACATTTCACAAAGGGTCAGTCATGTCCATTAAGGCTCACTTTCAAGCTACCCCATAAATTATAAATATAATTAAATCGGGCAGAATATAAGCTGTTGGCACTTAACTTATTTACAATAAATGCTTGGTTTGGGTAAATGGACTGTGTTTCAGCCCTTTACGTATCAAGCACCAGCTTACAACAGTCTCATTATGAGGCTGAGAATTCTTCCACTGTAAATCTTTTTTAATGGGACTGGAGGAATGACTTTGCAGTTGTTTGTCACTAACCACTCGGAACCACGTGAAGAAAGCTGTGTGTGCACACTGACAGGCGGCCAGCGGGAAATCTCTATGTCAAATATAGGAGACCGTATCAGGATCTTTGCAACTGTACAATCCTATGCAAAACAAAAGCGTCAAGCACCTCATTACAGCAAAACGTTTTGTTTAAAAAAAAGGACCTTACTTTCTGCTAATCCTCTGCTCTCCAATGTGTTCTAGACAAAACGTGAGATATCTGATTTTGCATATAACCAGTAATGCGATGCTGTTAAACTCCTACTCTTCATGGGTTTATAAGCCCGTTGCAAATAATATGTTCCAGAATGCAATTTGGTAAAGAAGAGCTCAGTCCACAGATGATTTTAATACAACGTTTGCCAAAGAAACAAAATCATGTTAAATAACATTACATTGTAGAATTTTTCTTTTTAGGAGGGCCAAAGGAAGTAAAACTGAGGACAATATCTTTCTCCTCCTCCTCAGTTATTTTTTCTGGCTTTACATATTCAATAAATCTGTAGGCAGGAAATGCATTTCTACATATTCTATTTTAGCCAATGGTGAATGCAAACCACAAGATATTATTTACATCCTTCTTCAGCTTCCAGTCCTTTCTGTGGCTTCAGTCTCCCAACCATCACAACTATCCCAGATCTCAGGAAATCTTATAAAGAAGTCACTAACGTCTCTGCAGATGTCCCCTGCTTCTGACAGCTTAACTAGCCAAGGAATCCTTCTCCTAGCTGAAATAACAGCTTTACTGTTTAACACGAAATATTCCAGGCCACTATCCCACCACAGAAACATATTATGAAACTCATAACTTGATTTGATAATACTTGAGTTTCTCAAAAACGGTATATAAGAAAAGCCGTATTCAGAGCATGTGCTGAGACGAACAAGAAATGAGAAATAGAGAGGGATACGAAGTATTTACCTCCAGCGCAGCCTCTCCTGCTGCATGTCTGGGATAGAAGTGTTACTCACGGGAGACGAGGCCTTTTGTTAGTCAAAGTGGATCAGCTGCTTCTGGTAACTAACCCCCTTTGCTAAACTAGTTGCACTAACTCGACCCAAACTTCGAATCTGTCACACTGGTTGGGTTCAAAGGGCAAGAAAGGGAGCAGCCACTGGGGCTTTGTGCCACCCGGTTAACCCAGGGACAGCCGTGCACATGGCAGCCAGGAGGCAGAAGCAATTAAACAGGAGAATAAAGCACTTCCAGCTCTCCACCTAAATGAGTGAAAAGTGAGAGTGATGGTCACCCAGACCTCAAAATACAGTTTTAAGGGAGCCTGCGTCAGAAGAAGGCACAAACAGCTGTCCCTGTTGTTCTAGCGGAAAGCTCAGCTTTCCCTGCCAGCCAGCCCCCCGAGACGTGCAGGAACGCCTGTGTCGGCACCAGCACCATGCATTCAGCCAGAACCACATGCAGGCTTTCCAATTCATAGAATAGAATCATAGAATCATTTAAGTTGGAAAAGACCCTTAAGATCATCCAGCCATTTGCATTGAAAGGCAAAGGTGAAGACACTGTAGCTACGTTTTTCCTAAATAAAACAGCTCAGTTGTTTCAACTTGTTTCCCAGTTAAAAAAGAAGAAAAAATACCCCACAGCAGTACTTCATAATATGAACTAATGGAAAATATACTCATTTCACTCAAAACCAGTGAAGGAAACACTTTTAAATTAAACTGGCGTTTTTAAAAAAAAAATCGTCTTAAGCCATTAATTTCCTATAAGTTTTAGGGTTTGGTTTCTGTAACTTAAAAACAAGTTTAGGGTTCGGGAGGGGTTTTGGGTTTGGGGGACTGCTTTCTGTTGTTTTTCTCTCAACTACGTAACAAAACTCGCCTGAGGGGCTAAGTCTCTACGCCAAGTTCCACCCAGAATTAATTTTAATGACCAACATTTTTAAACCCTGAAAACTGGAACCACTAATAAGCTCTTAACTTCGGTGGTGCTAGCAGATGCCACCATATTATGTAATTTTTAAAGCAAAAAAACATCTTCTAGCAAAAGCATTTTAATGAAGGTTCTATTAACTAGTCTCCTGGTACTGGGATAAGTCCCCTGGAATGTAACAGAAAAGCTTTCGTAGCTGGTTTGAGGTTTTATTTCTGGAGAAGAGCTGCGTACCACACTCAGGCCTCTTTTGGGATCTCCACTGGGACCCACCAGCAAGCTCTTTTCTCCTTCATGACCATTCCTCTGTGAACCACCCCCTGGCAAGAAAAAGAAGAAATCGTATCACCCCTCCTTCATGTTACCAGATACATAGCTGATGGAGAGTCTAATATAACTACTGCACCTACATCTCTGTCTTCAAGCCCAGTTGCAGGCTCCAGCTGTAAGACAAGCTGAGTGGATCTGTAATCGTAATCATTGCCTCCTTCCCTCATGTCTTTTAGATATTGGCAGCATTAGAAAACCTCATTTCTAAGATACGGCAGAACTGGTTATGGGCAAAAGTTACAAGTATGTACGCAATAGGACAAGCCACATGAAACACTGTCTCAGAATAAATGTCATCAAACTCAATGGTTATTGATGGAGTGCTTCATCGTGCTACTCTTTCAGCAAGGGTTCAGCTACTGCTATGGCAACATCATTACTAGAGGGTATTTTTCTGGTATAAGGAGACCACAGAAACCTTCATCAGATCTTCAGCAGGAAAATGAATGAAGGAGAGAACCACAACCAAGAAAGAGTAGGAGCCGCTCCGTCATTCCATCCTCTAGAAAGCAGCTAACTTCCCTCTCTGTCTCTCTTTTCACCAGTCAATGTGCACAGAGTCTTCAGACAGCCTGCACCCACGGCCCATTACGGGTCAGGAACTGGCATCTGGGGCTTGGCCTTTACTTACAACTCCAATCTTCCACACTCCATACCCCTGCAGGGAGAGAACAACTTCTGAGTGGCATTCTCTCATATTTCTTCTTTTTCAAGGACAGAAGATCAAGAGCTGTGGGGAAAGCACTCCACGTTTTCACAAAGACAAGATCACACATTTGACAACTATCCATTTGAACATTATTCTTTTAGGAACATTTACTTTTATCAGCCAGCAGGCCACATTAATCTAACAGTTTTTAATAACTACCACGTCTTTATCAAACAATTCATGAGGTCGAGGAACAAGAGTTAACAGGTACATCCTCTTTCTCAGGTATGCACAGTACACTTACTTTGTTCAGCCAGCTAGTGATATTTTGGGGAGAGAGTGGAAAGGACCTACGTACAGGCTGACCTACTGTGTGTGGATTCACTTGTTAAGAGTCAGCAATCCATGCTTTTGGGGCTCAACAGGCTGAATTGCTACAATGTTACGTACGCAGAGCTACACTGGAGAATCAGATACTTCTGCTAGTGCAAATGCATGTGCTTGCTGAGAGGTGTTAGCCAAAGAAAGCAGATTACATCTGCTCTCCAAAGGCTGAACTGGCTCCCGGTTCACTTTCGGATGCCATTCCAAATGTTAATTTATAAAGCTGTATGGTACACAACTAGAGCCAAGGCTACCGTAGAGAGGATCTCTCTTTCCACGTATGGTATGGCAGAAAGGACACTTCTGCTTACAGCTCTAGGACTCAGCTTTGGAGAAAATGGGAGAGCCAGGTTCCCTCAGCCTCGGGTCTTCAACTACAGTTAGGTCCCTTTTCAAAAGGAACACAGCTGCAGTGCTGCCCAGCGTGGGGCCTTTCTGTCTATAGGGTTTTAATCAGAAGACTGAGAGGGTGAGGTAGCTAAAGGGTGACAGAAGAGTCAGTCCCAGGTAGCGATGGCTTGAGAGACTGAATACTTTCATTGGCATATGTGTCCACAGATTTGGAGAGGCAAAAAAACTGGAAAAAAAGTAGCACAGCTTTTTATTTTGAAGAAGAAAGAAGTCTTTTTTACTACTTTCTACCTCTCCATGGCATTCTCTGAGCTCATCTATCTGGCAGGTCAGTATGACACCGTGATCATATTAATATAATCAGGAAGGCTCAAACAAATGACAGAAACATTACATTTATTATTATGCCAAACCCAGACAGTCAGATAATGCCTAACTTGAGCTTTACTGTCAAGCAGTACGCCTACTTACTGCATACTCGCTCATAGGAGCCCATATGAAGTCTACCATCCAGACTTCTAGCTTGAGCAACAAACTCTACTTAAAAAAAAAAGAAAAGGAAAAAAAAAAAAAAGCCCACACTTCTGTTACTCTGCATTTTCTCTAAGTCTAAAAATTGGTAGAGTGTATGACAGGTCCACCTCATTTTTCTTAATGATGTTTTTATTATTCTTTCACTCAATTAAAACAGAAATGGATATTGCATCTTCTGACTGTATAATTGTTATTGTAATCTGTTTTCGATCACTGCTTGGGAAATGGGTCCAAAACAACATAAACTATCCACAGCCTCAGAATACAAGTCATTTTCTTTTACTACGATACTTAAAGAGACATCTATCATGTTGCTCTGCTAGCATGTTTGTATTATGGCAAAAAAGTTATTTGTAAGTTGGGAAAAGACATTATGAAAATCACCTTTTACTCCAAAGTATTGTATAACTCATAATTTATAACTACATTTCTTAATAACCACTCAAAATAATAAGGCTGGAAATTGTGCACATCTAATTTTAATATATAAATAATGGAAATGCATATAAACCAAAATACGCTCAAAATATGAATTTATATTACTCTCGAAAAATAGTCTGGTTATAGTTTTGAAAATGACATGCTTCATTTCCAATATATGCCTGTCAGCTAAATTTATGACAAAACACTCTCTGTGAGCTTAGATTACCAGGATGGTAAATACTTCTATGTGAGTTTCCTCACTTATCTGAAGTTTCTGTCCAAATGCAGACAAAGTCAGCAACTTCTAGAGAGTGGAGTGTTGGCGATACACAAGTAAAGACAGACTAATCCAGCCGCTTCTCAACATTATACAAATAGAATAGAACATATGAGAGAGAGAGAGAGAGAGAGAGAGAGACTGACCTTGTGGCTGTATGCAGTGATACAAATCATGGGTTTTGATACAAGAAACTCCCCTCGCAACATTTCTCGCCAGATTAGTACTTTTGAAAAGATTTGCTGTCAATAGAGTGTCTTTTCATCTCAGAGTGTGTCTTTGGGGAACAAATAAGGAGGGAGCATATTTAAGTGGGAGACATTTCTACTGCACTCTGAAAATGCAGTGGGCGTATCGTCATCTCAAGAGATGCTGCAGATTCATATAAAATATAGTCTGACAGGTTATTTTTATTAATCTTTTTCTGAGCTTTTTTACCTTGCTGACATTGCTACTAACAAGGTACAGTTGTGCTCAGACTGTTTAATATTGCATGTCCATCTGATACAAGGACATCAGTTAGAGCAAAATGACTGACAATTTTTACTATTAGCCAGGTAATTTTCTGTTTAGAAAACAAGTCATATGCTTAGACTCTTATCTAGAGCTACCTGTCTCTTTTCTTCAAGTTCTTTCTGTTCGCTTCATACAGCTTCTACAAATAATGAGAATCTTCTCATTTTCCTAACATCGCTGCATGTAACATCAATAATCATTCAGCATTTGCCAGGAAATTTAAAATATATCTTGAGTTCAGACACAACATGTCTGCCCTAGCATCCAGCTTACGATACTAGCAATGCAGGGCTCACACTTCACCTTTTAAGCAATCCTGTAAATTATTTGTGTGGCCTTATTCCAAGTAGAAACGCCTCCTGGAAGGAGGTTTTACGTAAGTCCTCAGATATTAGCAACATCAATGTTCACATCTTTAAAAATCAGAGTAAGAATTACACCTTTAAAAAAAACAACTTTCAAACATTGTTCATAAGGGTTTCACAATGTCAGCAGCCTTAAATTGCTAGTAGACAAATGCTGACATCTTGGTATATTTGTAAAACTTCAGGGGATACCAGCAGAGCTAGTATAGTATTTAAAAACAAAAAACAACTTAAAATACTAGTTCATGGGTTTTTTTTAAACTTCTCTAAAATAAAGGAAATAAAATTGGAAACTTGAAATATTTTTCCCTTACTAATATTTGGATCAATGCAAATGAAGACGGGGACAAAATACACACAACAGCTGCTTTTGTACGTGCTTTTGTACAAAGCGCAGGAACTCTGGAAAAAAAAAAATCCTAACTATAGAATTGCGACAATATGGACAACATGACTTGCTGGCTGAGAACATATCACACATTAAAGCAGTCAACACTTGTGAATGGCCACAAGAACCTCATCTAGATGGGCTAACCATTCCCCCCGAATGAAACGGCAAAGCGTATTTTCTGTCTTTCGTACCACTAATCAATGTAAACTCATTTGTATGTAACCCCACAGCAGAGACGTCGCTGATGAGCATTCAGCAACAAGTACAAAGCTTGTTGGAGGGCAATTTTTTTTTAGTATGGCTGGAGGCTAGAAAACATTTCTCAAAAGCCATCAAATACTCAGCTGCCTTTTGTCTGCTGTGACTATTTCTTACATCTGCATTAGTGACACATGTCATCATGGGGACCAATGCATCTGACCCAGGACATTTCATACAGTAGGAATCAATTACCACAAGACAATTTTTTTCAGAGCTAGAAAGGGCATCAGTTCCTCATTCAACACAGCGGCCTGGTTTCAAAACCACTTTGAGCTTCAAAAGGAGAGCACGCTTGTTCTGTAGTTACAGAGTCTGAATCAGGCACAGGTTATCTTGAACAAACCCCCATCGTATCAATTCAAAGGGACTTGGTAATACTTTATACCTTGAAAAACTGGGCCTTTAATCCTAAAACACAGCAGCAGTTACTAATTTAACTAAATTATGAGGGATGATAATTAAAGGCCTAACTTATCTATGCCTTGCAATTTGGGATTCGAAATAAAATCTTCCTAAGTTTTACAGATTTTCAGTTATTTTGAAAAGTTTAAAAATAAGATTTAAAAGCAGGTTGGGGACAGCTCAATCACAAAAATAAGAATTTTCCTAAACAGGTCACACAGCTGTTTGGCGAATATAAATACATGACTGCAGTAAAACTGTCTTCATTTTACAACATCATAGATGCCATATTGTATTACCGTCTTCTGTGTCAATGGGAGTGACAAAAATCTTACTGGTCCAAGTATTTTACTTAAGCTCCAAATCACACTTGTGGCCCTTTTCCTCCCCATTCCACACAGACAGGTTTAAGGAAAACAGCAATAATAGAAAGTAACTGCAAAAATAAATATTCAGACTAGCATCTCCATGAAGAGTATTAAACTCAAATACTTTTAAAGGTATTTTAAAGTAACTGATACCATCTGAAAGTCTGTGCTACAAACTAGAAATTTTAAATGTGACATAGCTGTCTGTTGAAATGATGACTTGATTACAATTACACTATGCCAGGATTTTTCTACTTTTAAACCTAGATAAAATATTCAGTACAGTAGAATAGTTTAAGTAGAATATAAAGATCCCCAAAAATTAAGTATTTAGGAAAGGAATCTTTAAACCTCACCTTTAAGTGTTTATTCATAACAATAAAAGTTTAATACTGTTTTTCTTCCTTCAATGTCCGAATCCTTCATCTAAATTCTGAGTGATAAATATGTCGCTATTTAATTTCTTGAAAATACGTTTCCTCACTGGCATCTTTATAGTTTTTAATATGATTTTGCCATCTTCTTCAGGCATAAAAACAATTCTGGGGAGTCACTGACAGACTCACCTTAACAGGAGTTTTCAAACAGTCACCCTATAATAATGGACAGTAAATATACCCTGTTCTGTCCCAGTGAAAATAAGAAAAGGCAGGACCCAATTTATAAAGGGGAGGGGGAAGAATTAACATTGACTTTTTCAAAGATGCTGGTTTCTTCTTCTTTCCTTTGGTTCATGATAAGAATAATAGCATCCAATTAACCAACGTGGCCATGGGTATGGGGTGGGGAGGAAGCAGGGAGATGACTTGAAACACTTAAGAACTGTTGTGGGAAAAAATAAAATCTTACTACAGCTAATCTTAAATCTTGAATTCAAAATTGTCAGTGGCTTTCTGCAGATGCAACTTAGAGTTCCAAAATTACTCTAAACATCAAATTATGCCTAGGTCACCGAATGGGTGGATACCCTATATTCTGTTTAATGCGTATGTTCAATTGCACATATATTTTAACCAACTGTGTCTTTATTTTAATAACAGACCAAGTACTGAAAACACATAAAGACAGACTATTTTTCTACCTCAGCAAAAATACAGCTGATACACTGCATGACCCTTCAGGAGTGACTGCTCTGTTTATTCTATTTACATGACATAATCTGATTGGAAAAGGGGGGTGGGGGGTGGAAATCAGCAAAAAGACCAGAAACTCATTTTTAACCATCGGCCGTGAAAAAGAAATCACTGTCTTGCTTTTCTTACTGTTCCTGTTGAATTAGAGGTCTCTTCCTCATTATGTATCAGAAACGCGTAAAATCCAAGAATTTACATTTCCTCATAATCCCTACTGAATTATATCAAAGTACAAGGCAACATTTCCCAACTATTCTGCAACAGACAAAACATAAAATATATTCACATACTGCTGGTTCCTGAACTAACAAGGATTTGCGGCTTTCATGCTTCTGTATCTCAATGCATTCAATTCTTTCAAATAGCTACTTACTTCTTTCAGGCAGCAGGAAGATATTCTTCATCTAGGATCTAGGCAGGAAGACTATCTAAAACTTAACCTTTCACTTTACTCAATTCGTAAGGACAAGTGAAACGTGCTTCCTTACGCCATTCAGGATGCCATTTAGAGCTTAATGTTAACTAACCGTTTAGAACGGAGGAGCAAATTTGATCAAGCTGTACTCTTCCGTCTGCACAGAAGTAGATTTTCTCTCCAGTAAAGTACTTTAAATCTTTGTAAAAGATATAAAAGGTAGCACAAACCCTATGACATTTTTGCAGAAATATTTAGAATGGATTTTGACAAACAACTCTTTAACCATCCTCAGTTAGCATTTCTGTTGCCCCAGAGATACATTAAAACAGATTTCTAACTACACCTAAGCAGACAAGACCGTGATACATCAGAACTTTACGGAGCTTACAGCAATTAGCAGCGGCGCTCTGAAGAGTCACTGCATCCACATTTCTGGTACATCCGACTTTGTACAAGCACGGTAACCACAGCTACTGATTAACATCCCGATCATACGATTTAGTTTGAATTGTATGAAAGTTTTCCCCTCCATTAATATTCTGTAAATTAAATCACACATTTTAACAGTTAAATGAATAAGAAAGTATTACTATCACACTGCATCAAACTAATCTAACCAGCAAATTTTTTGCAATCATTTCCAGCTCCAAATTTGAATGTGTTCCCTTGGCTATATTTTGGTGCTACATTTCTATTTCAGCAAAAACAAACTTCAGAACAACTCATTCTGCATACTGGCATTTTAAGTTGCATTCAGAGGCTTTTGATGCTTATTTTCTATGCTCTTCAAAATCAACGCGCATATATATATATATATATGCACATCCGCTCATACACAAACAGGTTCATGAATTGCAATCAACAATTTTGTAAATATAAGTTCCCTAGCCATTAATCATCCCTTTTTTTTAATCCTTATGGAGTGAATTACTAACTGAGAGGAGACGCCAATTCTAGTAAGTGAATGTTACCCAACAGGGATATAAAGCTGTCAACACCATAGTGCTCTTGCTTGCTCTAAACTCTCTCCCAGGCTTCATATGTTTTTTAAAGTGATATTAGCCTTTTTTTCCCAGGGACCTTTATAAAACCTGCCTCTCCAGAATATCTGAGCACTTGTTATTTATTACATACAGGTTTTAAAACAGACTGGTTAGATAACTGCTGAAACATTTTAGAAAGCACTGGGTTAGTCAGCAAACCAAAACTGGACTCTAAACACATTGGACTGACGCTAACAACATCGTAAACAGTACCAAAACTTTAAAATCCCCTATTAAACACAACCTTTAAGACCCCATTTAGCTTTTTAGTGACCTTCACTAGTTTATTATAGCTGCTGTAATGGCCCTTTGAATTAAGTACATTCAGGTTAGGAATAAAAAAAAGGAGAGTCATAAGGCAAAATTTCTCATGAGAACAATTGATTTTCTGTCTGCACTACAAAAGCTTATTTTAAAACACTTTTTCACTAATAAAGCTAGAGAGAAAGCTAAAAACACCTACAGCACTATAATATTTCTCTATTTCTCAGGGAAGTCACTGGAAAAATAATTGTAGCAAACACTACGATTATAAAACTTGTTACCAAAGGTCATCAGTCTCATCATAGCACCAGTTAGTTGAGAGCTTATTGCTCTGTTCTCAGGGATTAAGTTCAGAAACAGATATTATTACACCAAAAAGCCACTTGACAAGTAGGAAGGAATTTCAGCATTTACATACCTAAGGCCCAAAACGAGATCAAAAAAAGAATTGCTAGTATCTGTCTTTGCTTTCAAAACCTTTAGATATACTTTAAAGAATTAAAAAAAAAAAAAACAAAAACTAAAATGGTCTCTAGTTTCCAGTAAAGTATTTCAATTTTTTTTCCCAAATGAAGTTCACATTCAATAAATATTAGTGCTTTTTAAAGCTTAAAAAATAAGAATAAACTGAAAGACTGACAACTGAAGCCTTAGATGTCATTTCAATATGACTTTCAATAGTTTCCTTTTTATCAAACACTAGGAACAATACTAAAAGAGCCTTTATTAATATTTATTTGAAGAGAAGTTTTATACTAATTTGCCTGTATATTGAAAGTAAGCCTTTCCGCGAACGTCTACAGCTGCATTTCACAACTCAAGTGAAAAAATTACTAACACCACAGCAACCACTGCAAAGATACAGACTTCCAGAAATACCCGAAACGGTGCAATCTGCATTCAGAAAAAGATCACTTGGTCACACAGGTTCTTAAAGATCAAACTTGAAAAAGAACACAGGAAAAAATATCTGGAAATGAGCTATGTTGATTTATCTTGAGAGCATTTCCAGGAGGAAAAAAAAAATGAAATCAATTTTAAACAGCACCATTATCTTATTAAAAAAATCTGCCTTAACTAATTTAGTATTGAGTATTACAGAACCTAGGTAAGTATTCAGACAAGAATAATTTTCTTCTTGCTTTCAGTATCAATAAGGAGTAATGAAGAAACTTTATTATGAATTGCCTAAAACCAAAGAGATTGAGACTGTTTAAAGAGCACCAGCTAAGAACAAAAAAAAAATTACTCCTGCATTTCCTATTCCCCCACACTTTTACACTCCAGTCTATACCAACTTTATAAATAAGCTGAAGAGTAATGAATGAAAATGTAAGCTCTTAAAAGTTTGCTTTCAGAAATGAGAGTCTTTGTCTTAAGTGGAAGAAATCTTCCATAACTTAACAGGCCAGATTCAAGCTGAACCACTGATATAACTATAAAAGCCAGTAAATTTCTCTTGGCTAACACAACTGCAATTAGAAATCAACATATATATTCCAAAACATTTAAAGTAGCATTCCTTTAAAGTATATTTCTATAAATGCCCTAAGGAAAAAGATTTTAGCTCCAGTTCTAACATTGTCTTTAAAATCAAGCAGCTATAATTCCTCAGTCTTGAGAAAGGCATGCAAAACTACATATATTACTTTTTATATGATTAACTAGTTAATTTTTACAATTATTAAACAAATTATTTCTCCACCAATTTGTAAGTGGCATAGTACTACAAGTCTGTCACTGCAAAGCTGTTTCTTCTTTTTCCGTACATTAGAAGAACACGGAGAAGAGGTTTAAAAAACAGACATATAGTCATCCAAGAAACATAAAAAACTAGTGAGATCTCTTACCCTTCATTAGGTATATAAATGAATCCTACGTTTTTAAAATAAAATAAAATCTGCAGCCCCTTAGCAAACTTCAGCAATTAGGATGCCTATTGAGCCAAAGAGGTCTAAAACAAGCATCTAATGGTAAAATCGCTAAATAAACCTCACGTAATAGAGAGTCATGTGACGACCGTATCAAAGTATCTCTTGAAATGCCATTTACACAAACTCTTTGTGTATAAACAACTACATTTGTGTGTTACCACTCTGCACATTTTAAAACACAAATACAGAGAGATGGTTTTTAAAAAAGGTAAAGTTATTTGTGGCCTGTCCCGCATTATTTTGGTCGTAACATCTGCCTAATTTCAAGATTTTAAATATATTTTTCCTAACACGAGGCTGCACTGTGTTAAACGCGACAGCATCAGACTTAAGATGAAAAAAAGAGAGCATTTAGAAGAAGTGACTGGGAAGTTTAGCTGCTTGGAAGAAAAGGAAAACAAAAGCAACCACGCGTGTCACTTAAACATGCTCTAAACACAAAACTGACCAGCAACTAGATAGTAAAGTAAGTACGGAAGTTGAAGTATTCTAGAGAATTGCAGGAATGCTGCAAAACTAATGCTCAATAATTTTGCTGAAAGCGCTGAACCTTGCATGCGTTTTACCCCGTCCTCTTTTACAACAACTGCTACAAAATGCTATTTACAGGAAGAAAAGAAAAATCCCTAAATGAAAACACAAACGCTGCCATTTTTTCCACCCTGGAGACCCCATTCTCAGAGCTGTGACGGCGGGTGTAACACACCTAATTCATGTCACCTGCATCCGTGAATGCAGCCAGGCTGCCTGTACCTAACCTGGAGGCGATGCCCTCTTTTGTTGGCGCTGCCCAGGCCCGCTGCCCGTCGCTGCCGTGCCCTCCGGGAGCCGCCGGCGATGCAGGGGGGATGCCCGCGGGCTGCCCCGGCGGCGATCCGCCAGTTCTCATGCAAAAAGCACCGAGTGCAGGGCCCAGCTCTCCCCCGGTTACCCCCCAGCAGGATTAGGCCTGGCCTTCTGTGAGCCGCCTAGCTAGAGCCCGGGCCTAGGGGTAGCCTCTTTAGGAAGGCGGCCTTCTAACGAGCGAGTTCTGCACGCCGCAGAGCTCGGCAGAAGTCCTTCCACGGACCCCTAACACCGCAGCGGTGCTGAGCAGCTAAACGCTTTCCAGGAAAGCGGGCAGCAGCCCGCCAGCTGCCACACGAACCTGCCGGCACCTCCGCGCACGGTGCCGACTCGCCCGCCAAATGCCACCCCGGGCACGCCGCTCTGCGCGCCCCGGCCAGCGGGGCCGCCGAGCCGAGCCGGGCCGGGCCGGGCCGGGCCGGCCGGCGGTGCCGCCGTGAGCGCGGCCGCACGGTTACCTCCCACGGGCTTGGTGACGGCGCCGTTGGGCCTCCCGCGGGTGCCCATGGGGCTGCCGTTCTGCTCCAGCCTGGCCACCTTCCCGGGGGGGGGCCCTTTGACATCGGGGCTGCCGCTGCCTCTGTCGGGGCTGTCCCGCAGGCAGGGGCTCTCACTCCTCCGCTCCATGCTCGGAGACGCGGCTCCCGCTGGCAGGTCGCAGTAGAAGGAGCACGGACCTAGGGCGAGAGAAACAAGGGGCGCTTCAGCTGCCGCCGGCCCGCGCCGCCGCCCGGTACCGGGCCCCGCTCGCCCGCCCGCGCCCCCGCGGCGCGTCCCCCGGGCGGCTCAGCCCAGTGAAGCCGGGTGAGCGCCGGCCGGGCGCGATGCCGCCCCGCTCCCGCCGCCGGAGCCAGCCCGGTTAAAAGCGAGCGGTTCGGCCCCGACGGTCCCGGCCCGGCCCGGCCCGGCCGCCTTACCGGCGCGGCCCGCGGGCCCGCCGCGGAGACGTGGGTCCCGCCGCCCGGCCCCAACCTGCCGCGGGCGGGGGCAGGCAGCGCTGCGCCCCGGTCCCCATCGCGCCGGGCAGGCCGGCAGGCAGCCCACCCGCCCGCCGCAGCCAGGTGCTGCGCCCCGGGTCCGGCCTCAGCCCCGGCCCGCCCCCGGGGGCCGCGGGGAAGAGGCTGCCAGTCCGGGCGGCCCCGCTGGCACGGCCCCCCCGCGCCGGCCAGCTGTGCAGCCACGGAGTAGCCGGCTGCTGCCGAGGAAGCCTCTGGCGAGCGGCTCCCGGGAGCTGCCGCTGTACTTACTGCTTATAGCCTGTCTGTAAGTTGGCTGAGTTGGGCTCTGTCCATGGATCAGAAGTAGAGAATCCAGGGTGGAAAGTTTTCTTGTTTCCTCCTCTCACGCCGCTTTCTCCCGGTCTACTCCTTCCCCCCACCCCCAGCCCCCTCCTTGCCCTCCTCCGGGGGTGCCGAGGCGGCGGGGCCGGGGCGGCTGCCCGCGCTGCGCGGGGCGGCAGGGGCCAGAGCCCCTTCCCGGAGGGTCCCGGGTGGCGAGCGGAGCGGAGCGGGGAGGTCGGGGCGAGGGGGCGGGGAGCCGCGGGGCCGCCGGCTGCGGCGCGGAGGAGAGGGGAGAGGGAGCCGACTTCTCACACCTTCGGCGGAGAAAATCAATACCGGGGGAGACGGGGGGAGGAGAAGAGGAGGGAGCGCCGCTCTCCCGGGCTCCGCGGCGGCGGCGGGTGCCTGGCGGCGCGGGGAAGCGGCGGCGGCGGCCCCCGGTGTGTCACTTTCAATCGCTCCCTCCTCTGCCAGCGACAGCAGCGGCAGGAGGGACTCGCCACAGAGAGCGGAGAAACGGTTATTAGTTGCGTTGAGTCATCGAGGCAGAGTGAGTCCTTTTTGGGGTTGTCCTTGGTTTCGGGTTTGGTGTGTGTGTGCGCGCCTCTGTGTGTGTGTGTGTCTGCCTGTCTGTCTGCGCGGCGTTCCCGTCCCAGGGCTGAGCATCCCAAACATCGCCACCCCTCCTCGCCTCCGACACCCCTCCCCCTCCCCGCCCCCCCGCAAAAATCAAGTCTCGGTGCTATCTCGGGATCGGGCGCAGACGGGCGCGCAGCAGCCCACCTCCTCCCGGCCCGGCCCGCCCCGCGCAGCCCCAGCCCCAGCGCCAGCCCGGCCGGCCCCGCTGCGCGCAGGGGTGGGAGGCAGAGACCCACCTGGCAGGAAATTAAACGCCAATAAATAAATAATACATCTCGCACACGAAAAGGGAGCGCGGTGCCGCACGGAGGGAGGGCTGAGTGGGGAAGGGGAAGCGCGGCACGACGAGGCGGCGGTGGTGACAGGAGAGACCCAGGACAGAAGGGCGCAAGGACAGGGGCAGTCGGGCTGGGGGAGGGCCGAGGGGGAAGGAGAGGAGGAGGAGCCGGGAGAAGAAGGGGAAGAGAGGGGGAACGACAGAGGGGAAGCCGGAGTTGGGGAGACCGGACCGACCGAGGAGGAGCAAAGCTGCCACCGGCATCCAGTCCAGGCGCCCGGGTCGGTCCGACGCAGCCGGTGCGGCCTCGCCGACTCCTGCCACCCGCCCCCCGCCCCGGGGAGCCGAGCGACGGCGGGGGCCCTCCCGCAACCTCTCCCCGCCGGGGCGAGGCGGCAATAACTTTTCGCGGTGCGGCGGGGGCTGCCGCCCCGAGGGCCGGTCGCGCTTCCTCCGGGGCGCCGAGAGCGGGCGAGTGGCCCGGCCCGGCCCCAGGTAGGGCCCCGCCGTCGCCCTCCTCTCCGCGCCCGGCTCCAGGCAGTTACCGGGCTGGCCCTGAATAATTGATGGCGGGCGCCGGGAGGAGGTGACAAGCGGGCAGGGAAGCGCTGCTGCTGCCGCCGCTAAATTATTTAATAGCGGAGCTCCGGGTAGGGCATGACAGCGCTAAGTGCAGCCGGCGGGGAGGGGAAGGCTCCAGCGGGGAAGTCGCA
The DNA here is from genome assembly GCF_018139145.2 of Gymnogyps californianus. Lineage (NCBI taxonomy): Eukaryota > Metazoa > Chordata > Aves > Accipitriformes > Cathartidae > Gymnogyps > Gymnogyps californianus. The sequence continues at coordinate 13,025,332 of NC_059477.1, forward strand.
GCCGGGCGGCATCGGGCCCCTCGCCGGTCCCGGGGACGCCAGCGGTCGCCTGACAGGCAGTCACCTCTCCCTCGGGTGCAAGGTGCACCCGCGCCGCTCCCCGGGACCGGCGGCGGAGCCGGCGCGTCCCCCCCCCGTGGGGCCATGCCCGGCGGCGCGCCCCGAGGGCTCGCAGCGCCCCCCCTGCCCGGCCCGGGGGGCGCAGGGGAATGAGCCGGCGGCCCCGCGCCGCCGAGCCCTCCCCGCCCGCCCGGCGGCGGAACGAGCCCCGCGTTAAGGTGGACCGAGGAAATCCCCTCCGGCACGGGGGGCGGGCGGTGGACGGGCGGCGGGGGAGGAGGGGGGGGGCGGCGGGCACCGAGGTGCCCGCCGCCCCCCCCTCCTCCCCCGCCGCCCGTCCGCCCCTGGGTCCCTGCAGGGCGCCGCCCTCCCCGCCGTGCCCCCTTAAGAGCTCTGCCTTTTACGGTGGCGCCGGAGGGTCAAAAAAAAAAAAAGAGGGGGCTACGGGGGGCGCGGGGGGGGGGGGGAGAGCGGAGAGCCCCCCCCGCCCCGGGCACGGCGGGACCGGGACGCGGCGGGAGCATCACCGCCACCGGGCAGCCCTGGCGGCAGGTTTGCGTCCGCCCCGTAAACGCCCGGGGAGAGGAGGGTAGGGTGGGCAGCAGCGGTAGCCCCGAGCCTGCACGCAGCCGTCCCGGTGCGGCCAGCCCCGCCGGTGCTGCCCTGGGATTTGAATGGTAGGTCCCCCGCGGGAGCTCGGCCGCCGCTGGCCCCGCTGCCCCAATCCTTCCCTCCGAGCGGCAGTGACAGCCCGCCCGCCCGCCCGCCGAGCGCTCGGGTCTCCCGGTGGGCTCCGGGCCGCCCCTGGAAGCGGTGCCGGGAGAAGCAGCGGATCCCCGGGCAGGGTAAGAGAAATAATCGCTTCGCTCCACGTCCGACCCCCGGCCCGGCCCGGCCCCGAAAAGCAGCGCCGAGTGCGGCTTCCCCCGCCTCGGCCGAAGCACTAGTGTCTCTCCCCTCCTCGGAAGGGGCACGGGGACCCACCGCCGAAGTCCGGACGCGGTGCCAGCCTTGCCCCGGGACAGCAAGCCGTGAACGGGGGTGGGAGCCGGGTCCCATCGCCGGCTGAAGTTCGGGGGAGCCAGAAAAGATGCGGGGGACAGCGGAAGGCCGGGGGCGCGGGGGCCGCCGCCAGGGCCGGGGCTCCGGGAGCTGTCGGAGGAGCGAGCGCCGGTGCCGGGAACGCGCAGGCTGCGGAGGAGGAGAGAGCGCAGCGGCTGCCGCCAGCCAGGTCTCCTGCCGTCCCTTTCACAAAGGAGCCTCAAAGTTTGGAGAACTCTCGTTTTTCTTTTTAAATAAGCCGATCTAACTTTTCTCCCTTTTTCCCCCTAAATCTGATAAAGCTCAGCAGCAGCTCTTACATGGAAGTTAACCTTTTCCACCAGCTATCGAATAATTGAATAATGTTTTGTTCTTACCTTTGATGTTGAACTACGAATTCCCGCGGATCAATGGCCAGAAAGTTAGAAGAATTGGTGATTTAGGACTTCAGTACTTCTGGAAAAAAAAAATGCCAATGGTTTAGCCAGGATCTTCCCTGTCTGATTCGTTACTATTATTATATCTGATGATGTGGATGGATGGAGAGATTCAATCCAAGCCCATTAATGAGCTATTTTATAAACACCACCGTCTGAAGATCTTCATTTACATTTTGTCAGTGATCCTTTCCTTAACAGCGGAGACGTGTGGCGACAGCGCGATTACAGGACTTTAGTAAAGCTCCTATAAGAGTATGACTGGCTTGTTAATCGATTAATATTTTATTAAGTGTAAATATTTTATAAAGTTTTTAGGAAAACTATCGATTCTAAATTATTAAACTAGTCAGAAGGGCATTTGAATAATGCATACAATTAAATACATTTAAATATATATGTAGCGATTGCTTTATTTGCAATTAATCCCCTGCACCTTTCTCTCGCGTTCGTTTTTTTTCCCCACCGGCAGCTGGTTTCTTATTTGCGCGTTCACTGGAATATCAGGATCGCCAAATAGGTGTTTATTCCTGTATTTATAAACCGAACGTTTACAGAAAATACTCTTTTAACTTTGAAATCGGGAGCGGTAATCATTTTAAAATTTCGACGCGGAAGCAAAACTAGCAAAACTAAGGGGAAACCGAACCGAGTGCGTATAAATTTTGCTGGTTGGTAACTTCTGTTTTGTAAACATCATTTAATTTAGACAAATTTTATGATACACGATGCTGATGTTTCTTTTACATATTTTTCTCAATAAAAGCCTTTTCTTTCTGTTTCAAATTACTAATGCTTTTTTTTTTCCCCCCAGTGCATGATTTTCACATGTTGTCCTTATTTCCACTGGAAAAAAGGGCGATTATTTCCCATCGCTTTCCCCCATCCGTCCTCAATCTCGCTATAAAAAGAACTGATTTTTATTACTATTATTATTAATAACCTCCTTTTCTTTTTCTAACACGAACTCCAGTACGAGAATTTTCTGCTTTCGCACTCTGGTGAGAGCAGGAGTGGGTGTGCTCCGAGTCCCCAGCGCTCCCCGTTACTGAAGTTTATGGACGCCTCAAGTGGTTGATTGCCAAAAAATTTTTGAACAAAACAAACGAACAAAAACACCTCCTTGGAAAGGTTTGGTTTTCATTAACATTTGGCTTTTAAAGCCAAAACGCATGGAAGCGATCGCAGCTCCCTGCCTGCACAGGCTTCAGAGGCGGACGGCTGCAGCTGGGGCTGCCGGGGGCTCCCGCGCCTCCGCTGCCCGCGATGCCGCACGGCGCTGCCCCCCGGGCCGGGGCCGGGGCCGCCCTCGCCCCGCGCAGCTGCGCCCGAAAGCCGGCCGCCGTGCCCGACAGGGTCCACCGGATCCGCCGCCGGGGTCCCGGGCGCTCTCCTCGCCTCCTTCTTTCTCCCCTTCCGCCCAGTGCCTCCCAGAGGCCACGGCGTCCGCGGGACGACAGCCCCACCGCGGGGCTCGGCCGGGCTGGGCCCCCCGCGACGCGGCGGAGCGCTGCGGCCTGGGCCGAGGCCGGGGCTCCCCGGCCGCCGCACACCTGGGTCCCGGGGGGCGCCGGCCCGCCGCCCGCGAGCACCACCTCGAAGCGAGGAGGCCCGGGGCTACCGCGACGGCGCAGCGGTCGGCGGGATGGGAGCGGGGTGTCCCCGCGGCCCCGGCGGGGCAGCGCCGAGTCCCCGCGGGGGCGGCGGCCGCAGCAGGCACCGCCGAGGCGCCGGGGCAGGCGGGCTCGGGAAGGGGAGGGCGGTCTCCCGCAGGCGAGGGCTCCCGTCTCCCCGCTCCCGCTCGGCCCGGGCTCCCTTCCCAGCGGCCGCCATCGCGGCGGGACCCGAGCCCGCGGCCGCTCCTCGGGGCCGGGACCGGACCACCCGCCCGACCCTTCCCGGTGTCTTCCCCTTCGCACAGCGCCATCGCGCGGGCACCGGCGCCGGCGCAGCCCGAGGCGGCCGCTGCTCCCGCCCGCCCGCGGCCCCGGCGGTCCGGTGCGGCCGGGCAGGGCGAGCAGCACCTGCCGCGGGGGCCTGCCGGGCCCCTCCTGCGCGGCGCGGGCTGCGCCGGCCCCGCCGCCCTCCGCTGCGCCCTCGCCCCGGCGGCGCCGCTCCGCCCTGCCGCCTCGCCCGCCGCGCCACATGCCGTCGAGACTCCGGCACCCGCAGCGCCGCTGTCCTCGCCCGCGGCCCGGGCAGAGAGGCCGGCCCGGGAAAACCCGCGGCGGGCAGCGCGTGGGGGCTGACCTCCTGCCCGGCTGCACTTTTTTCGCGCTCCCCCCGCGGACCGGGAAAGGCGCTGCGCAGCCGAGGAGCCGGCCTCCCCCAGCGCCTCTGCGGAGCGGCCCCTCCATCGAGCTCTCGCCGTCGGGGACGAGCCGTCTAACCCTGCCGCTGTAGGAGCCGCTCCGCACTACCGCGATCCCTCGCTCGGCGCCAGGTTTAGGAGGTGAAGCTAAAACGAAATGAAAATGTCCCTGATCCCAACGGCGGGAGGAGCCCAGCCCGGCCCGCAGCACTTCGAGGGGAGAGCTCTGGCTCCAGCCGACAGCGCCCGCGGGAGCACGGGGTGGGCCATCGCCGTTTCCCAGCCGCACGCCGCTGCTTTCCCGCCGGCAGCCCAAGCGGGCAGCTGCCCGGACGGGGAGCGCGGCGGCCGCCGGGGCGCCTGGTGAGCCCCCCGGCTCCGCCACACAGCGCCCCGGCCCCGCGGGAGCCGGCTCTGCCTCCCCTGCGCACCGCCGGCCGCCTCCGGCCCCTTCGGGGTCCACGCGGCTCGTTCGTGCTGTGCCAATTGAAAAAGAAAAAAAAAAGCCAAAACAAAACCAAACGCGTCTTTGCGGCGCCCGAGCTCCGACTAAACGGTTTCGGGACAGCAGTATCTCTGCAGACCCTACCCTCGCCTTCATCCTTCCCCTCACTGATTTTATTAGTAAGTCTTTTGCCGCTATCGTTAGACATATGGAGAAGGAGCTGCGGACAATAGAGGAAAACTCTACAGCCAGAGGTATACAGGGAAGGGAAAGACTCGGCCGGAGCTGTTATTACCACGTATTTCGGTGCCCAGAAGGCAGCGCAGCCCCGGCCGAGGCGGGCGCAGGGAGTGGGGCTCGCCGGCGGGCCGGGCCAGCGGGCCGCCTGGTGCGGGGCTGAGCCGGCCGCTGCCGGGGTCCCGCCAAGCTCCCTCCTGCCCTCCGGCTCCTCACTGAGATCCGCAGCTTCCCTACACTCGTCTCCAGCTCTTGGCTGTTCCCCTGGCCGCAGGTTTGCGTTTTCCCGCAACCACATGCTGCAGTGCGAGCCGCAAGGGATTTCCTCCGTGAGATTTCACGCTCATCGACCCGCCTCACCTGAACAGACTTGCGAGACTCTTCGGTTTTGTACGGCTTCTCTAAAATAGATCTGTTTAGATTTGTAAACTGTCAGGAGTAGAGAGCACAGACCGAACCGCCTGTGCCCTGCGGCTCTTCTCCTTCAAATTAGCAGCTCATAGCTGGAAATGAAGGGAGCGTTTCGCCACCTTCGTTGCGATTAAGGAAAATTCCCTAGATTCAAGAAACAAGTGACTAACAGTTACTGAGATGAGCCCCACCACCCGAGCACCAGCTGCGGCTACTCCTTCGCAGCAGCCCAAGGCCACTCCAGTGCCGTTTGCCCCGGGCCGAGCGGCGACCCCCGCTCCCACCCCGAGGTGGCCGCGCCGAGCGGCGCTGCGCGGGGAAACGAGCGTCCCGCCTGTCGCACACTGCCCGAGTTGCGGCATGAACGAATGAGGGAGGGGGCTGCAGCGGCGAGACGCCCGCCTTGGCCCCGGAGCCATCCCGGCGCCTGCCTTTTCACCCCAAAGGTGTTTGCGGGGCGCGGGGTGCCGGGGGAGCCCGCTCTTCCCTCCACCTGCCCTCTCGCTCGGGGTGGGGGCGAGAGACGGCGGAGCTCAGCAGGACATGCCGAGCGTGCAGGGCTGAGGACTCGTACCCCGAGGCGTGAATCGTTTTAATTGCAACGATTTACGTAAATTAGCAAAATATCAGCCCTTCTCCCCCGCCCGGCTCCGACCTGGAAGCACAGCATCATCCGCCCACGTTGGACACCACCGCCTCCCAAACTGTCTCCAAGTTCCTGCGGCCGGCGGAGACCAGACGGGAGCAGAGACCCCTGCAGAGCCGGGAGGACGAAGCCGCTTCCGAGCGCCCTCCCCGGGAGCTTCCCGGGGAGCAGCGCTCAGCCCCAGCCCCGCCGTCACCGCCGCGCTCGCTCCCCAGGACGGCGCGGCTCATTAGCGACTGAATTCTGTGCAGAGCAGGGTGCCATTTTGCTCCTAAATCCAGGCTTTGCCTCTTAACAGACAGCTCGATCTTTGCACGCAAACCGCCCGTGTCAATTAAACCACCAGCAAACGCGTACGGAGAACCCTCCGCTCTGCGGCACACGGCAGCAGCTCCCGCCGGCTCCTTCCACGCGAAATGGTGCTCAGGGAGCACAGCCGTGGCGGGACCGCACGAGCACCCGCTGCCGGCCCCCACCTCCTGCCCTTGCTCCCCGCCGCTCCGCTGAAGCCAAGGGCAGGTCAGCCAGTGACAGAGCCGAGCCCAGCCGGCAGCTGGGGTGCCCGGGCTGGCGGGACCGGGCTGGGGATTTATAGTTTTCTGTGCAAATAACTGAAGGCTGCGGATCTGCTCAGAGAAAAGGGGCAGACAGTGCAGGGGATTTCGAGTGAAGATAAACAACAGAGGTTTTATTGAACTGTAAAGGCTGAAAACGCCGTTGAACTGATCGAGGCAACGCACCCTAACACACACGAGCAGCAAACATCCCACAGCCCAGCTCCAGCACACGGCAGGCAGCTCAGAGCCTCCCCGGCCGCGCCACGAACCGGGCTTGTCCCTGTGCCTGGCGAAGTCACCGCAGCTGGAAAGCTGCAAGAGGCTGACCGGGTAACGCTCAGCCCTTTGAGGCTTTCGCAAGCCCTGTGCTGTTACCAACGGGGCTCAGCAGGGCGCTCTCCGCAGAGGGGACGCGCAGGGCGCACTGGGGCGGGAAAAGACCAAATCCTGTCGCTTTTCCTCCTGCAAACAATCCTATCGTCTTTTCCCGTGGCCTCAAAACTTTGCCTGCCTATATGCGCAAACACTTACAAAGAACTTTCGGAGCCAGGGTTGGTACTTGGCCCGCGAAAGGACACCCCCCTCCCTCCCCCCCCCGGGTCTGGGGCTGCCCGCCCGCTCCCAGCAGGTTCAAGGGTGGCCCGCCGCCCGGGGCAGCCCCGGTAGCCTCGCAGAGGCGGCGCCCTCCAACCTGGACGTGGCTTCCCGGCGCGGCGGAACGAGGCAGATGCCTCCCCGGCAGATGCCGGGGCAGCGGGGGCCTGGGGATACTGCCCGGAGCCTGCCTGCCTGCCTTCTGCCCGCTGGGCTCCGCGGAGCTGGCCTCCCTCTGCTTCCACAGCCTCCGACGGCGCCATCCCCGTGCCCCTCGCCCCGTTCCCATGCGGCGGGCAGGGCGCGGAGCGGGCCGGCAGCATGTGCCCGGCCGCCTGCGGGGGCTGCCACCTCCCAGCCCCGCGGCGCGGGCGCAGCCGCCGCCGGCGGAGCCGCCGTGGCCCCGGTGGCTGCGCGGCCGCCGTGGCCAGGCACAGCGGTGCCCACGGCGCCACGCACCGCTATCACGCAGCGAGCGCGATTCCGCCTAAAGCCTCGTCTTCTACCACCCCAAGCGTTTCCCCCGGCCTGCGGCGGCGGCAGCCCCCGGCTAACCCCGCTCCCTCCCCTCTGCGAGGGGCCGCCGACCTGAGCGCAGCCAGCGCGCTCCCGTGACAAATTTCAGGTTTGTAAAGGGACGGGTTAGCGGTATCCGCCGTTTGAAATCCCATTACAAAACCAGACCAGACGCAGTGCTCGTCTGGTCCCCGTCACGGAATCACTCCAACTAAATCAGCATCTAACAAGCGAGTCTGTCCCCAGCGGGGACGGCAGCTCTCGCTTACTCTGCTCCGTGAACCGCTGCACTTCTGCCCCGGGAAGTGTCTTTCGGCCACGCCGCCCCTGCGGGGCGACACGATTATTTCCTCCTGGCCAGCGTTTCGCTGGGAGCCGGAGGCACCCCCGGCCCCCGGCCGAACGGGCGCCGGGGCTCAGCCCGCGCCGCTGCCCCTCGCAGGGGTCCCACGCCGCCGCAGCCTCCCACCCACCGAAAGACGAAACGCTCCAAGATCTCTGCGCTTTGTCAACACGCCGGAGTATTTGACAGTCACAATTACCTGTAAATATTCTGACCGTTTTGTGTACGAGACACTTTTTTCGCCTTAAGCCTGGCAAGTCTCACCCGAGAGGAACTGTAACACTACCGCAACTTTACCGCGGCAGACGGCAAAAATCAGCGCTCCGCTCTCGGAACTGAGTGGCAATCCTCGCCGGCACCGCGGAGCCCAGGAGCGGGAGAGACAGCTACCATTTCCCTCTCTCCGCACCCTGAAATGCAACAGCTGAACACTTGATTAAAAATGTTAACATTAAGGCGAGATTTCAAATTAGCGACAGAAAAAAGAGGTGCCTACTATCAAATCGTCCTTTCGGACAGAACAAATCGGTTCACACACGGGCAGATAAGGTGCCAGATTTTCTAACGTATTTGCAACCGCAGTTTAAGAAAAAAATAATCATGAGATCTGAACTGGTCACTACTACCTAAACTCCGAGATTTCATAATCGGTCTTCCCAGTTTTTACTTCAACCTCTCCCTTCCCTACCCATCACATCATAAAAATTAGCAGCGTGGAATTACCTGTCTGCTTCTTTGTGCCTCCTTCAAGTAAAGAAGGTAAAAGTCACTTCACCTATTAGCTTGTATAAGTAATAAAGAGGTGGTAACTTGGAGCTACCATATTTTGAAGATTGTGTCACATGCTTTAGCATAAATAAGGGTGTTATAGCCCTAGCGATTACTGGATCAATTCATTTGTGCAACAACTTGTGGCGCCTTCGGTTCTTAGCAGGTATTTGTTCTATTCCTGGGAATAGCTCTGCACATCCCGCCTCGCCAAGACGGACATAAACAGCAGCAGCACCTCGGTTTCTGGGGCGTCTCTGCGCGCGTTTACCGAGGGGAAGGGCGGTTTGTCAGCGCCTTGACTCTGTATCAACCTATTTTGAACCAGATCCGACGGGGTTTCTCGGGCTGCAGCGTCTCCGCCCGCAGCGAGGACAAGGCGGAGGTGCAGCGGCTCCCGTGCGTGCTCTCATTCAGAGAGGGTCGTAGCGTGCAGCTTCAGTCTCCCCTCGCACAACAGGGAGGAATTTGCCCAACTTTCGCAAAGTTTCGCAGCCCTGGGCTTTTTCTAAATCGCTTGCAAGAGAGGGGCTGCTCAAGAGCCCGGCCACCCTGCCGGCCAGCTCCGGAGGCTTTTCACAGAACTGCCTCGATCCGATTGAGGGGCCCCGAGTGGGCGCCGAGCTGCGAGAGGAGCGCACGCCTCGGAGGCACCCCGCGCCCCGGCGGCTCCAGCCTCCATCCCCGCTTGCTCCGCTCCCGGGGCCCGAGGGAGCTCCGGCACCCAGCTCCTCGCCGGCCTGGCAGCGAGACGGGCAGCGGTACCTCCCCGGGCAGACACTGTTGCTCGTACTGGTGGGAGCCCACAGCCCTGCCGGCACGCTGCACTGAGTAGGAAGGGGACACGGAGCTTCGTCAGGCACCGGACTGACGGGGAAGCCCCCACGCACTGGGAGCCGAGCTCCGGCTCCTATGGGATGGGGAGAGGACGGACCTGCTCCTGCCACCGCGGGAGGGAAGTGTCAGCAGCATCCGGGCTCTGGGACTTTCAGCCTCGGCGACTGCCCGCGGCAGCCGGGCCCGGGCAGGGCGGCAGGTGCTGCGGGGCGAGGCGCGCCCCGAGGCCAGCACGGCGGGAGTCAAGACTGGCGGTGACCCTTCGCCCCGCTCGCCCTTCGAGGCACCTCTCGGGCAAGACGAGAGGGTCGGGCGCGGGCCAAGGGTGCGGGCCGAGGCGCGGGCAGCCGAAGACCCCATCCCGGCCCGCTGACCGCCGCCTCTCCCCTCCGCCGCTCCCCTCAGACGTTACGAAGGCCAGCCGGCCCTACCGCACCCTTCCCCTCGCAGGCCGCCGCAGCGCAGGGCCACGGGAGAAGGTCCGGCCCTAGCCCCGCCGAGGGAGCCGCGGGAGAGCGGGCAGCCCCTGGCAGATAGGCAACCCCCTGCACCGCCTGTGCTTGGCAGATGCCGCCGGGCTGGAGGGCTGAGCCCGGGGACCGAGGCAGCCTCTCCTCTCTCCCTGGCACACCGCAGATCGGGACGACCGAGCTGAAGCACCGTCACGCCGGCGGCCCGACCCTGCCAAGTGCCCAAGGCCTTCCCACTCTCCCGGCGTGCCCTCCCTCGGGTGGATGCTTCCCGGCCTCCCTGCTTCGCTTTCGCGAAACGCTGCCACCACTATCACAGCGTGTCGACTCTCCCTGCCAAGGCCGGTCCTTGCAACTGGATGGGAGGGTGCAAGCAGCATTGCTAACCCTGTCCTTCCGTTTGCCCTCGGCCTCCTCACCCCACTCAGGGTCCCTCTGGCAGGTTATGGTGGCATCTGCACGCCTACAAACGGAGGCGGTTGTCCCAGGTTTTCACCACCGGGTGTTTTCCTCCGATCTGCAGGATGTGCAGCTGTACCAGCTGGAGAAGGGAGTGGGGGGTGCAGGGGGACCGCACGGCCAGTCTAGCTTCAAGAAAGATGGAGGCACGGATGTCTCCGCTACACAACCCACCCGGGCCCACCGTTTCTGGCCCCTGTTGCCGTTTGTGCTCTCCCTCCCCAAGCCGGAGCTCGCCGGGCCCTGGCTGTGCCTGTGGCAGGGAGCCTGTCAGCAGCTACGCGCCCGCCCGAGAGCTGGCAGCAGGGTTGGCATGCCCTCCATCCTCACTGCCCCTTGCCTGGCAACTAGGAGCCCCGAGGGGTCAGCGGCCACCGGAGCACGCAGCCGCGGGCCCCGCTGCGGAGCGCGGAGGTCCGTCCCGGTGCCCGGGCGGGGAACCGGCCCCGGGCTGCTCCGGGCGCACAGCGGGGCCCGGCGCCGGCAGCGCGGGGGCGGGAGTCCTCCCGCTCGCAGGCTTCCCAAGACCCGCCGAGGGTGGGAGGCGAGCGCCCTGGGAGTCCCTCCCGGCACATTTGCCTCTGGGCCGACCACAGACAACCCAATATTTGCAGACTAGTCGCACGCGTACGAACAAAACCAGACCTCCAGCTGCTCCCCCCCCCCCCCCCCCCCGCACGCCGGCGGCCCGGCAGAAGCCCGGCTTGCTGCCCGCTCCCTTGCGGCCCCGCAGGGCTCGGGGTGCCGCGGCCGGTCCCGGAGCGGCACAGAGGCTGCCGCCCGCCGCCCTCTCCAGGTCTCAGCCCCGTTACCGCCGGGAGAAGCCGAGAGCCGGGCGGGCGGGGGGATGCTGACGAGGAAGAGAACCAAACAAATCACTTTCTCAATTTCCACCTTGATTATATGGTCCTGCTTTTATGGGCCTGCCCGGCAGCCTGTGCACACAGATTTACACCGCTTTCGAAAGCTTCAACAGTAAAATCCCAACGAACTCGAAGCGCCCGCCCGCTCCCACAAAGCAAACAGGGGAGCGCAGGGCCGGGCCAGCCCGGCCCCGCGGTGCTGGGCGGGGGCGCGCCCCGGGCCCCGGCTGGCTGCGCCCGCCCCCGCGCACCTCCCCTCCGCCACCAACAGCCCTCGGGTTTATTACGGCCTTGGATGTCTTTCAGCTTGGAAAAAGAAAGAGAGGAGAGGAAGTCTGAGGTCTATTTATATTAATTTATGTTCGATTAAGACAATCAAGTAACCCGCACAATGTAGCGGCCCCTCCCTCTTAACAATTTCCTCATTTCTGCCAAGACAGTTTACTCACTGGGGCTAAAACAAGCTTCCTGATCCCTTCACAAAAATTAGAAACAACTGCTAATAAAGCAGCAAAATAGGAGGTAGGCTTCATGGGAAACCAGGCATGGAAAGTAACTGCAACTGCCAGGCTGGATTTCTCTTTCATGTATTCACGACTGATGGATAATGCACAACTCTTTTCCCCAACTTCTTAAAGATTAAGCCTAGGCTGCAGCTGGCCATCTGAGTGGACACGCATAGTGGGATAAGGCCCGCAACTGGCCTGGTCACAGTGGAGTGACTTTTCTCTCTGAGATGGCAGTGGGCGCCACTGGTAGCTCACAAGTCAGCCCCCTGCCCCCCCAGTTCTGGACAATCAAGGATTTCCCAGCAAGACGGTAGAGGGTCTGAGGAGATCTGGGCTGTGTGCCCTCCTTGGAACAAGACTCCTACATTTTTTTTAATATCCAAGTGTAAAAAGGGTAGAATATACAATGGCATATATTTGTTTTGAAACCTTTTGGTGATTTACATTGCACCCAAGAAAAACTATGCTAGTGCCCACAAATTAACAGGTTTCCTTTTGAGATAATTCTACCAATGCCTGCAAATAGCACCAGTGACTCTCCCCCCCCCCCCCCCCCCCCCCCCCCCCCCAGTTTCCTACAAATCAAATCATACACAGTCATGGTCCATTCACAACTGCCTCTCAAAACTTGCAGCTGATGGTTGAAACAAGCCATGGTTTAAAAGTTACAAGGGAGACATGAAGAACTATGAGAAGTGAGAGATATCAGTAAGTTCCTGTCAGTAATGAGCAATCTGGAGATGGGTGGAAGAGGGCAGTCCTGTCAGTACTCCCCTGGTGTGACCTGCCTCAAGAAAAGCTGCAAGACAAACCATCTTATTAGACAAGAAAGAATTGACTGAGGAGGAAAGCAGATATAAATGTGCCACCTGCAGCAAAGAAACTCTTTGTCATGGCTCATAGTCAGCCACCAGACACAAAGCCACGAGAAACCACATTCCTTGGTGTTCATGAACTTCAGCGTTCAAGATGCAAAATGGAAGAGGTGATTATTTGTGATTATAACAGATATTGGGAGATATCCTAGATATAACTGTATTCAGGACCCTGTCTCAATGCTACTGACCTATGTCCTCCGTAATTCAATTCCCAACACAATTTTAATTGCAAAAAGAAGTGGGTTTTTTTCCATTTCCTGCCTTAAGCAATAGCTAATAAAGACAATATTAGGCAGTTTGCTCCCTTTCCTTTCAGTAGTTCCTGTTCAGTGTGAGTTGAAGTGACCACAGCAAATAATTTGTCTTTGGGTCAAGGTCATGATCCCGTGTCAGCCTGAACACAGCACTGCCTTTGAAGCCAACGCGAGTCTTACGCAGGGACAGCTAAGGGATCACGCTACTAGTTTGTAACGCAGTCTGGAATGTTTTAGAATGTGAAATCATTATAAGATCTGAAGTTATTGTCCTGATACAGCCTTTTTGTAAATGGTAAAAAAATTATTGGTACCATGGCATACTGTTCTCTCTATATTCTCATGAGATCTCTGCTCTAGAAATAGCGCCAGCATTTCCTAAAAGTTCTTGGGTAATGACTGCTTTTATGCAGTTTCTATTGTGCTCGCTATTGCTCCTAGAAAAGTGGAGTTGTTGGAAGATGCATTTGGTTTTCCTTACTGCTTTGTAAAAGGTTTTTAGGTTTGTTTTTTTTTTTTATAAACAATTAAAAATAGCTTGTCCTCTAAAAAGATGTCTTTTCAAAGCACTAGAATGAGTACAAGCAGGGGAAACAGCCTTTGAAAGAAAAATTACTTTGGACAAGTTTTGAATTTCAAACATAGTCTTTGTTTATATTTGACTGACAAAATGCCTCTCAAATATTCTTTGAAAGGTGATTACATTAGGCAGGGGCTATTTTAGCAATTTCACATCTCATAGCACTATTGTATACAGGGATCTGTCCACCCACTTCCCTCACTAGTCACAGCTCCTTGAGCCTTTATTCAGCTATCTTTCATCACTTCTAAAGTCATGCAAACTTTTTCTTTTCTTGCAAATTAAAGTCAACCTTTTCTGCACCACCAAGTCTTTTCTAGGACTTCTGGTGGGCTGCAGAATCACTTTTGGCCTGTTGGTGATGTTGTGTTTAGAGGTTTGTTGCAATACTTTGCTTAGAGCTGGGCTGAAAATGTTTTCCTGCTTTAACAAAACTTGAGGATAACAAAAACCAATTCCCATTTCAAATCACAACAGAAAGTTGGCATTTTGAATGTTTCATACTTTTAAGGGAAAAAATTAGCTTGCACTGCAAGTCCTTTCCAAGTTACGTATCCTTCCTTCTCCGTTCTATTTTTCCTGTCATTTAGGAAAAGAGGACAAAGCCCCTCCTGCGAAGGCACTGCACAGCCATGACAAAGTGGCACATTTAGTTATTGCTATCATCAGCTCAGGTGGTGAAAGCTTCAATACCCATTCGAGTTCTGGAGTGCCAGGAAAGCTCTCACTGTTTTTACTTTCTGCATAGTCTCAACACTACCATATTTTGACATTCCTGCTACACTTGTGCATCTCCACTGCAATAAAAACTAAATTTGTTGACACATTTGAAAGTTTTTAAATACTCTTAAAATATTTTTAATATACGTTTATCAAGGTGAATTCTGTACCAGCTTGGGATCCATCAATGCTAGTAAATACCTTGCAGTTTTAAGAATGTTCCTGGGCCCCAGAACACAATGGCCTGCGCCACCAGAGATTGAGGCTGATTCTTGGCATGGTTTTGGCCTAAGCCAACTAGCACTATCTGAAACTGCTCTTGGGCATATCTCAAGAGTTAGTCCAGACCAGACTTCAATGCCAAAAGGCAATTCACATGAGGCTACCTTGTTTTGGTGGGCAGGGCAGAAGAATAGTGTCGATGGAGACTGTTGTGGGCAAGCTAGCCTCAGTGACAGAACCCTTCTGATACACCAGTACAGACATTGCTTCTGTCAGTCCTGCATAAGAAAGATGGAGTAGCATGAGCCAAACACCAGCTCAGACTTTCGAACTCCAGGCTCCTGCATAGTGCTGTAAAAATGCACAGTACAGTGCAATGCATATAAACCAGCTGAAGATGAACAAAAATGGCCACTCAGTGTTGCTGTGATGTGCTTCTGTACAGTTGTACCAGAGGTGATGAAATCAGAATTTTGTTCTGTGTTGTGCTATCCATATTTAATTCTCCGTGTCATTACAACATCTCTCCTTTCTCAGGTACAGCAGAGTGGCAATCTATGGCGTAACATTTTAGGGAAAACATATCTACCAACATACCTACTTTAGTAGTTTTGTAAACACAGGTAGAACCCCCGAACTTCTCTTTTCCAGCAAACACAGACAAGAAAAAGGCCTCATTGGTCTCCAGTCTTCAGTCAATGCTCTCACCATTCAGATAATCACTGGTAGCCACATAATCAAGTCTTTTTCATAAATTGATCCATTCTAAAATTATCTCAGATTTTTGATCTATTATTTCTGCTGGATACCATTCTAAAAGTCTCATTCTTTTAAGGCTAAATTCCTAGTCCAACTCAAATTAGTGACAAAACTTCCATTTGTTTTCAACAGCATCAGGATTTCATCTTAAGTATTAAGGCACAACCTCTCTGATAGTAGAAATCAGCACAGTTCCATTAAAATAAAGTGAATAATAATGCTTAGGATTTGGGGTTACATGCTTCGCACTCATTTCGTCAGTGAGTATAAAGAGAATCTTCTCATGAAGCTAGCTCAGTTACAATGCTGTGAGCAGAACTTAGTTTAAAAAGAGATATTATAGGGCAAAAAGCCATACCTTATAACTATTAAGTGAAGTATTTGGACTCAGAAACACACTCAATATCTGCTTTTGAACCTGTAGCTGTTTAGACAGACCAAAGAGAAGACAGGCTTCTGTCTGTGCCTTAGGCTTTTCCTCTTCATGTTTTTAGGGGTGACAGCAAGTCAGTGCTTATATAGACAACAGAAAGGTAAAGAAACCTTCAGTAGAAAGAGAAACTGCACTGACTCCGACAATACAGTAAAGCACAGCAGCTCAGAGACAGTAAGTTATACATGACTTAACATCTGAGCAGCGACGCAGGCACTGTTTCCCAATTGCACTTCCAGTGGCCAAAAGCAAAGGCTGACATAACAGGAGACACAGATTAGTGTGCCTTTTCAGGGCCTGATTGCAAATGCTGGATAAACTTTGCTAAGGGTCCTCATCACATTCAATGAACCTAGATTAGTAAGTGACAGTCTAACTCATTCCCCATTCTGTTTTATGGTCCGTTGGAAGGATTCCAGAATTTGATGGAAGAGGAGGGGGGCGGAAATAGGAGGTGCTAACAGATAACTCTCAGATACTTAAAAGCACACAGATTCTCAGTAAAGAAAGAAGATTTGCTAAGAACTAGGAACAGTACATAAGACACATTTTTCCTTCGAATGTTATAAAAGCAGATGAAATGCATTCTGCACATGCAAGTCTGGACCTATTCTTCCACTCTCCAGCACAAGCCACTGAAGATAGTAAGCCCACACCAGCTGAAATCTGGCCTTAAGATATCAAGAATGACCTAGACTCTGCAGTGATATGAAGGGTTATATCTACCCCACGCAACAAGAGCCAGAGTGGTCTGGGAACAGCTTTGCCGGATGTGGGTTAAGGCTTAGTAGGGCTGAAGCTACATAACAAATAACAGAACTTACCCTCTGGGATGTAGTATTGCTATTTGACAACTTCCACATGAGCACTTACTTATTCTCATTAATGTCTGGTAGAGCTCAAGTCTCATTAGCTCCTGTTTTAAAGAGATGGTCTAATGGTTAGTGCACAGCCTGCCTACTCGGAGGCTTGGGCTACAGACTTAGTTTTGCTCCAGTTCTCTGTCTACAGAGAGATCTCTTGGGTGGGGTTTTCAGAAGTGCATTATTGATACAGGAGAACAAGTCTGACTAATCTTCTGCCAGACACACTCTCCTTAGTCACAAAAGCACAACTGTGAACCTCTGAAGTCACCTCTTATTTTCTACATCTGTAAAAGGAAACAAACCTGACCCACTTAGCAATCTTAGAGATATCCGTAAGGATCTGTTTGCTGACAATTGTAAAGTCTTAATACTGAACTTGCCAAGGCAGCTCCTGCCCTTTCCCCAAGCAAGGAGCCAAGTGCCTGCAGAACAGTCACATTTCTGTTCTGCGTGAAGGCAGGCTTGAGAAAGACAACAAGGATCCTGCCCTGCTGCTCCCCAGCTTCTCACCCTCCGCATGCACTGAGCCTCATTTTGTGCAAGGGGGAAGTGAGGCAAGGAGCTGAATGGCTGCCCAAGGCTACGCAGCTGGTCACTGGCAGGTTCCCCAGTCATTCCTGATTCCCTGTGCTGTGCATTCTTCCAGACCAGGCTGCTTCCCAATCTGGGAAAACATTTCCAAAATGCAAGGCAGAATCCAGACTCTCAGATTTTCATTTGATTTTGGATGATCTGCAAACTTTCCATATTTAGAATCATTTTGAACTGTCTGTTGGGACACAAATATTTGGATTACTATTAAAAGAGACCGACAAAATGTGTAACATCTAGAAATTCCCTAGGAAAAATAGTATGTGCTTATTATCTCTTCTTTCACACATTTAAAATATTTTAAAACTTCATTTGGCTCATCACCTGGTCTGAATCAATAATCAACTCAATGTGGGAAAGAAGCTTCAGAAACAGGGCTGAATCTTACACATATCAATGGCAAAAGTCCCATTTCTACAGTTGCATCAGGAGTAGGTTTCTGTGCTGTTACACAAGTAACTAAGCTAAAATGTGCTAACCCTTTGCCATTCAATCATTTTAAGGACCAATTTACTGAAGGTTTATCCACAATACAGTCGTAAGTATTTCCTTTTCTACACTGACAATTGTTGCTGTAGAGAATGTTCAAACATTGAATAAGCCTTTAGATGATTCCCTTCTCATCTATTCTGCTTCTGAAGCCTGGGATTTGTGCAGCCTCATACGAATTAAAATAATCTTGTTGATAAAGTCAACTAGAAATTGGAATAAGTAACACTAAAAAAAAAGGCTTGCCCAATCTTTCTGTCTTCTGTTGTTCTTCGGGTTACTCCATCAGGCCTCCTTAACTCACACTAAATCATTTCTGTCTCATAGAAAACTACTTTTTGCTGTTACTAAATCAAAGGAGTTAATGAGCTGTCAGTATCACCATATCAACAAAACAATGCAGCCCCTTCTGCACAGGCAAAATCAGTAGCTAATGTCAAAGAGGAAAGGTTTTAAGCAAACTTTGCCAGGCAGGCACATTTACTGCTGTGTTCCTTCCTTCCTTCAGGTCATAAACTCCAAAAACACCAAACAAAGATTATCAGTGCAACAGAAATGAAATATCAAATAACCCTGACTAGATACAAGGAACCTACCAAAAAAAACAAGCGGCCTTACACACCATGAAGAAACTCCAACTTGTTTACCAGTATCTACAGCAAGATGAATAACGTTCAGCTATGAGTAAACTCGGAAAGCCTGGAAGAACATAGGAGCCAAGCCTGGGATCCAAGACTTCCAAAGGGTGACTCTGATAGACGTGCAGAGTTTTATTCCCCTGGGATATTCAGTATGGTAATAAATGAAGCCACTCAGCTACCGTTCAGACGGAGCTGCCTCACTGAGGTACCTGCCTTGAAGACATCATCAGTTTTCATTTTTGTGCCACTGGCCAAGCTACAAGTCTTGGATAAACTCATCAGCATTTGCTAGTTTCCAGCTGATGTTCACCTTGACTTTAGATGGATGCTATTGTTTTTGGTGAGTTATTCTCTTGCAGATCCTGCTGCCTTAGGGTTTAGAGACATTGAATTTAAACAGGTGGCTATAATTAATTATTCAAAATGATTTTTAGGAATTTGGATTTTTTTCTACTGACAGTGCATTAGTAATAAGCATTGTACAAAAATAAGGCAATTGCATGCTGTTTGGGGTATTTGTGATTAAAAAAACATGCTCTAGCTCATTGTAATGTTTCTGTAGGCTGGCATTCTTTGTGAGAAATTTATTTCTTGTAACTGCTTTAGTTTTATG
This sequence comes from Gymnogyps californianus, assembly GCF_018139145.2. NCBI lineage: Eukaryota > Metazoa > Chordata > Aves > Accipitriformes > Cathartidae > Gymnogyps > Gymnogyps californianus. The sequence continues at coordinate 13,043,882 of NC_059477.1, forward strand.
TTAGTTGTATATTTTAAGACCAACATCCGCTAAAGCAGTTTCATGTGAAAAATGAAAATCTACTTACCTCAAGAAAGTGAAACCATAAGTGCATTTAATTTCTAATTTCATATGAACTGCATTTCTAATCTCATCTCCCTTTCATTCTCAGTGAGTCTTTAGCAAATACTTGGTTGCTAGTGGAAAAAGTTCAGAATGGTCAGCCAAGATTAAAAAACAATTAGGGACAGTCAGCAGATGAGGATGCTACAAAGTACTGCTCTGACAAGCAACAGTATGAAGAAGTTGGAAGAGTACCAGGAGCTAAAACACACATACAGAACCCATTATTCAGCATGTTTAATACACTATATTCTTTAACTTGTAAAGAAGTAGGCTGAATCTAGCATTCAGTTAAAGAATTTCTTGAAAAGAGAAGACAGTGAGCTGCAGTGTCAGGGTCAGGAGCCACAAAGTTTCCATACAGCTCCTGCTGTAGATAGAAACAATGGGGAAGGTAGAGAGATCTTTGCACTACCTGCTTTTCCCCCATTTCCCCCCAGCAGATGAGACATTTGGAGACAAATACCATTCTAGACATAACTGTTTCTTCACAACATTTTCCAGAGAACATTTTCCATTCTGATATCAGGGGTTTTTTTCAGTTAAAAAGTAACCAAATTAAAACCCAAATGGTTTAAAAATGAGGCCAATAGCTCCAAATGAAAAAAAAAGAAGAAAAAAAGCATCAAACAAGCCAAATGAAAAAAACCAACTCAAAAATATTTACCCTTTGATTTCAATATATATATTTGGAATACATTAGGTTAACCTTCCCCAAAATTTTATTCTATTTCTTTAACCACCACAAAAATCTTTTAGTCTGACCTGAAGTGCTTCTTTTCTTGGGTGGACTGTTTGTTTCCCAATTGACAAAATTTATTATTTTCAAGAAGCAGCATGAGCTAGCCAGAGCTGAGCTTAAATAGAGCCCCTGGGTAGGGCGTGTAAGGGCAAGCCCCAGGTGAGGCTGATCAGGGCCATTAAGGCCTCTTAGCGCACTCAGGGCCCTGACAATCATTCATCTAGCTCTAAACTGTGGGAAGAAATTAAAGAGTAAAATTAAAAATGAGGTTTTGGTGTTCTAGAAGCAATGTGTAGTTTCCTACTCATCCAGTGCCTTAAACCAGGTGAGACGTGGAGTACTCGTGCATATGCACGTTCTGCTTGGGTAGAAAGGCACCATACGATCTACCTTTAGCCCCAATGTTAATAAATCTAACTGAAGGATTTTCTTTGGTAATGCGAGCACTGGAACTTCACCCCAATAGGTAACAGTTGTAAATGCTATGGAGGCTGAGCCAGACTTCAGTCAGTGGTGCATGATGCCCACTATAATACTGAAAATCTGAGAAGAAATCCTGTGTCACTAAACTCATGCAAGATTTGCCACTGCTTTCCATGGAGCCAGGATCTTGCCTCAGGCAAAAGCAAAACTGCAGAGGTTACAATATATGCTCTTCCACTCCAGTTCCCAGGAACAAGACCTGAATGGCAGATGTATTATTATTTATTGATACACAAACTTGCACAAACCTTATAATCTCAAATGATAGCTGAGTGCTTTCCTAGTTGATAAACCATATTTGAAGAGCTTTTTCAAAGAAAGCTCAAACTCATTTTTTTTTCCTGAGTAAAATGAGATGTCAAAGTATGAACTCTGAATGGCGAGAACTGTTCTTTTCAGATACACTGGACACACACAAGCTTCAGTTGGCAAAATCTGGTCATTGTTACAAAGCAAACTTTACTTGGACTTGTACAACGAGTTTGTTTTTTTCACCCCAAAGATGTGTTTATTGGTTTCTTTACATGGAAAAACAAGTATTTCTGAAAAAAAATATCTAAAAGAGCGTATTAGGAATCTGTTGTGGCACAGGAGACAAGGTTACATAACATAAGAACTGTGGGATAATTAAAAGAAAAATCAAATATATCAGTAGAAAGAGATCTAATTCACTGCTGAAACTGCCTGTGAAACATAATTTTACCTTTCGTTCTTCCTTTCTGAAAGATGGAAAATCAACTTGCGCATTTTGTTGGCCAGCACCTGACAACAGTTTTACCATAGGGAAAATGAGGCTTTTGGCCTCGCTGAGCACTAGCCAGCCTGGGACATGTCTCTGTGTCATGCAATGCGGTCAGGACAGTCTCGTCCTGCTCTCCCCACCCTCATTTGGACTGATTTGTGTTCATCCTAGAACAGCTGGTCAATTGTTAATTGTAATGCTACCTCTTGCTGCCTTTGAAAGACCATGATGAACCCTGACAGCTGGCTCTTGAGCGCTTACATTTTGAGGAAAACAAAAGCTAGGTCTTACAAATGCTCTGAGAAAACAATATTCCTCTGTTGCAAACAGGAACTGGGGCAACTGAGTCAACCAACAATTTTAAGGAGTAGACGAAGGTCCTTACCTCATGGCCATACACCCCCTTCAGTTCATAGATGTAAATGCCATTGGCAGCAATGTCCTCTGGAGTACCAATACAGCAAAATTAGAAGGTCATTGAAACAGATGACTTTTCCAATCCTTTTTCACAGTTTTTTTTGAACTTAGCATCTGTTCTCCCATGCGTACATACATATAAAGGCCGCTAACTCTAACAGTCTCTCTAGGCACATGTCTATGACGGGGATGGAGAAGACCCTTTCTACGGAGAAAAAGACATCAAGATCTAAAGTACCAAATCTTCTCTTGCTTTCAAATACCTTGCACTGCTGCAGTTATGTGACACAGCCTGACAGATGGCTTAGCTGGCTCGCCACACTCCTTCACAGGTGAAAAGGTAACGGCTTAAAAGAGAGAATCAAGTCCACAATTTGCAAAGCACCTCTGGGTCCTTTCAATATATTGTGTACATCATTGGTACACACGTGTTTATGAGAAGGGGGAGGCAGGCCTGGGAGAGGTATAGAACAAGCAGGAATATAATTAAACTTAAAAACTAATAAGAAGAAAGATCTATAGGAAGGTAATATCACCTTGTGGTTTTGCAAGTTATTTTTAAGTACTGTATAAAATCAGCGAGAATTTGATTGTGGCATTCACAGTTGTGATACTAATCACTGGGCTCTGTTACAACACAAATCTGGCCTCAGGTTTATATTGATTGAACATCTATTCAATCAATAAAAAAACATAACCCATTCCTTTATTTCATCTAGTCTCAGAGTCTGTTGTCCCATACATTACATCTGAACTGAAGTTAAGCACTGCAGTTCATCCTGTTCGCTGCAGGAATGGCTCAATGCACAAAGAATCAGGTAGCTCTACCGCCTTTTTCACACTGTGAGCTGAGCCCACTGTGCTGCTGTACTAACCAGCAGGGACAGATGCCAAATGAGAAATCCTTCTGATAGAGCTCATGACAGCATTTTGCTCCTGGTCAAAACTTGCAATGAAAGGGTGTGGAGGGAAACAGGGGATCAGTGAGGAATATTTGCATAGCAGCAAGGACTCAAAGTCTGTGGCTTTTGGGCCTTGGGACCAGGAATTTACCACCTGGGCTGCTTTTGGATTGGATGACGAGGCCCTGAGTTTGGACCTAGTCCCAACAGACTAATCAGACATGGATGATAATCCCAACAGATACGGAAAAAAGGCTTTATCAAATTAGGTGAACAGAGTATTCGTTTTTAACCTGCATTCCAACTCACAGAAGTGGCCAAAGAGCTTGTTCTTTTATAAAACTAACACCAAAAAAGCAGAGAATGTTTTTACAAAAAAATACCTGATCTGAACAAAAGGAAAGAAGATACAAAAGGAAAGAAGATACAAAACCCAAAGAGAAATAGAATAAAGGCTGCTATTTCTCTTTCTCTTTTGTGAATGTAGCTTATAGTTTATTGTCCACATGTCAGGGTCTTGCGCACCTCATGAAATTAAATTAAAATTGGTAGAATACAGTGAATGAAGAACATAATAGCTTCACTGCCCTGTGGAGGTGCATGCATGCACACGCACGTGTGTGCACTCACACACACAGGAACCCTCATAGTGAAGGAGCAGAAGCAAGGGCTGGGAGCAGAACTGCTCCTGGGCAGGGCTCGTCTTTGTCCTTCTTACTCTTAACAAAATTCCAGGTTTTTTTCACAACCTGATTCTTTGAGACACCCCTCTTTAATCCTACAATAGAAATCACATGCTTGAAGTTCTGACACCCAAAGAAATGACAGAGATGGAACAGAGGCAGTTTTCAATGGAAGATCAGGTTCAATCAGAAGGCAGGCAAGTCCTTTTCTAACCACCAGGAGTTTTGGCAGTTTAACAAACATTTTAAGGAGCTATTACTAAAAGCAAGTGAAAAGTAAAAGGTAAATTACATCTTCAGAAACATTAGTATGACACCTGCCAGGCAGTACCTATCTAGATTATTAACAAAAATTTTGGTCTCAAAATTTTCATCAGTTTAAAAACTGTTTCCCCAGCCTGACTTTGATAAATAAAACCATCTATTAAAAAAAAAAAAGCCCAAACAATATGATGCAGCGGTGTATTCCAGAGGTTAATGCCACTTTGCCTTCAGAATATTTTCTTTTGTGGGTTTTACATATGTCTCAAATTCCACTGACTGTACATTCAATTCTGGAAAATAAAACGGGGCAAACAACCCAAGACAATCTGAGTTTCCTTTCAGAGTTAAGATACATGGGGTATCTGCCTATAGAAACAAACAAACGATGGAGCACTGCATAAATATTTTTTATGGGAGCACTGCCTACAGAGCATTCATGAAGCCCTACATTTTACATCCCAATAACAAGGATGTATTCTGGAGAAAGGTATTTTAGAGACTGCTGTTGACTCTGCCCTGGAATGTCTGTGTGTAGCAAAGCAAATGATTGCCCTGAGGGGATTTTCCCACTGCTCATAAAAAATGTCACAGCCTAGCCTTGTCCCATCTGTACTGTGCTTTCTCAGGGCAACATCAGTGCAACCCATTTGGAGAAGCCTGTGCTGTAAATAGTGATGTTTCAAACATTACACAGAACAGTGGCGATTTTTTTTCCATTTAAAATGTTAAGAAATGAATATATTAAAAGCAGAGCACTAAGTGGTGCTTTACCTGCAAAAAAGTAGCAGGGCCAGATCTGTGAAACAGCAGATTCAGATCCTGTCTTCATTTGAAGTGAAGGGTTGAAGAAAACAGAGAATCAACAGGAGAAATGATGCGTATGCTTGCATACACCCACATGGCCCACACAGTTTCTACTAGAATTGCAGCCAATAACTGCCCTGCCTGGCCCTGGACCTTGTATCCTTACTGGATGTAGGGAGATCTGACTTCTGGCACAAGAAGTACTTTTAGCAAGGGGGGCCTAGGATGTGGCAGGGTCCAGGCATATTTGAATTCACCTGTATGTGTGCCCCATGGTCTCTCTGTCACAAAACCCACTGGATCTAAAGTGTATGAGCAAAATAAGTTTGCGTCTGTGATGTCTCCTCACTTCCAGCAAACTCTGGAGCGCAAGTTAAGGCTTCCTCTTAGAACAGACCGTAGGATATGGATGCAAATTTAGTATGTCTGAAAATGAGAAAACCCCCAAAGCTGTACAGCACTCCCAGGGCGACATGAGAGGCCAAAATCCTCACCAGGCCTGCTTCTATAGACCAAGACACTTGAAATGGGATATGGGAGCTCTTGCCCTGACAGAACCTTCCAAGTCAATCTATTGGCTAAAGCGTTCCACCTACATATAACCTGCAAGGCATCATGCAGCATGGTTCCTTCCACCGCAGTGTTTCACCAGCCCTGCATGCATACTGGGCATACTGAAAAACTCCATAGGCCCATGCAACTTTCTAATTTGTAATGGCACCTACGCAACAAGCCAAACATGCCCACAGCTGCCAGAGGAACAGTACACTACAGCACAACCACTATTCTAATATTTGCAATTAAATGCTTGTTACGACTGCATGGTGGCTGCCAGGAAGCTTTGAGAGGTGGCAAGAACAAGGCAATAGTTATAGGTCAAAACACCTGTAAGGGACATAATGAGGGATTCTTTGTTTTATACCCTTAGACTTATATCCTTTCACTCCCTCCTTACCATACAAAATAATGCTGTCCATGAATCTCCCCATAGTCATAATTTCAGAGATTTCCACTACGCTTCTCTGAAAATTTCCTCATTGTTGTGTCCATTTAGATACAAAATGGGTTAAGTGAAACATGACATACAAAATGAGCTTGTGCTTTTGACAAACTAGAGATAAGCCTGTACCTTTTGCCCCGATTCACTCTTTCAACACGCTTCTTGTTATTAGGCAAATCAGTCCAGATTTGACTTGGGTCTGTGCAGATGTGAATCTCCAAGGTAAAACTTTTCGATTCAGCAATCTAAAAGCTCAGGGAATACAGAGACCTTTATACACACTCTCTAATTCTTGAAGCCCTTTTTGCCTGGTCTGAAATCCCTGTTTGTCTCCTACTTTCTGCACAAGAGGATGGCACTCCCTGTAGAAACAGAAAATGGGCAGAACTGGAAACAATGGATGCTGACAAGCACACTATCATTACAGGTATTTATGTGCCGAGTATCAAATTGATAGTACCTTCATTTGTAACTTTTGCTCATCCGTTCACTATTATTAAATGAGCTCAGAAACCAGAGGAGATTTGAGAGCGACAGAGGGTAATTACATACTTCGGGAGAAGATATTTTTCATCGAGGGTTTAGAACATAACAACCTATTAAAAAAAAGACAGCAGAAAGAATGTGGGTATTTCAATTCAGCTACATTGCTGTCCTCAGAGAGCAGACACGTTAAAAAAAATCTACTTTTCACTTTGATTCTAACTAAACGCACAAACATTGCAAAGGCTACAAAAAGTTTTTCCCTTAAATACTTAACTCTGCTTAATGTAGATTTTTGAAAATCCTGTATTTAAATAGTGAATTTGTGTTGTTGATCAACAATCTTAAGATTTTTAATTTTGTTGAGTGATTTATCTGTTTACTTTTGTAACATCCATCTGTACAGGAATTTGTCTAGTCTAGCTGTAAAGTGGCTCTGGGTGTTTTATTTGATCTAGCATCAAAAAGCTAGATATTTTATAACACTGAAGTCACCACTGGAAAACAGGTCTATTGAGGATGAGGATCAGCAACAATGGATAAGAAAAAGTGTGGGGAAAAACTAGCAAGCTGTCCTATCCATACTACTACCTGAAATTACTAGCTCCAGCTTAAAGAGGAAGGTGTCAGAAACTACTCCTTTAGGAAAAATGTAGCATATTGTTATTCCTGGTCCTGTGCAGTGAGGTCCTCCAGCGGCAACTCACCTTTAGTTGGAAGTTTCCGTTTCACATGCCGAGCAAGGTTTTACTCTTCAAAGGAATCCTGCGGTTCCATACCGCCACAGAGCGCTAACATCATCTGGCTATTGCTTTTTCATACAGAGGTTCAAGTAATTTGCCTATTCCTCCACACACCATACCTGCAGCCTAGCCAAAACTAATGGGAAAATATGTGTCATTCTGCCTGAAAAAGCTACCAGAAAGCACAGAAGTCCCTGGCCAAGGGTAATTTCACTTTATGTTTTTTGCTACCCTGATCAAAAGCTTATTGCTTTTGTCTCAGCGTAGGATGTGTCTGCAAAAGCAACATACTACAGAACTACAGCCTGAAAAATACCAACATTTGCCTCACAACATCAGGAAAAAAGAAAGCAGGCTCAACAGCAACATCGACTTCCTAAACTGATTCAACCAGCACATAAGCATCCCCAGATGACTGTCATTTTATAACCCTCCAATTACCACAGACATTCTCTTCTCTGCAAAACTCCACTACCTCCATTTCATATCATGCAGCACTGTGTTGCTAAGGCTCTGCCATAAGCAGCAGTCTTGAACATGGTACCAATGACCACAAGAAGATGGTATCTGTTTGCCTGGCAAAGATATTTAGCACCTGTCATTTGGAATACTTTCTCAATTTGTGCAGGGTCTAATGAGCTGATGCCATGCTTTGAATTCAAGGAATAATCAGAACCACGTTTCAGATAATCATTTTTTCAGCTACAAAACCTTTCTCCAACCTTTTCTGAAGCAGACATGAAAAACTGAGTATTTCCAAAAGGGAAGGGACTTCTGAGAGGACTTGTGATCAGTGTGTGTATGGGTACTTGTATACGAGTTAACTGTATGGTCCCATTTCAGAGTGAGGCCAAAAGGACTATGTTTTCGGTCTTTTCCTGGTTATTGCTAATCCACTGCAAATGGAATAGCTCGTCTTTTCCTATCTCCTCATCTTCAGAACTCTCTAACCCAACCTGATACTGGTGGCAAGCTAACTTAATAAAATGGTGCATATGTATTTCTGGATCAAGATAAAGTGAAATGTTAAAAGCATTTATTGTGTTGAAATTTTCTATGCCAATTTTCTGCTAAGAAGGAGAGATTCAAAAGGTCAGGGCTTTTGCAGTACAGAGTTAGTGGTATATTAGTTACAGCAATTCAGCCTGAAAATTCCAGGAGAAACAAACACAACGGAATGCCATGAATTACAGGAGGAGACCACAGCTTTAATCAGCTCTTGGGAAAAGAGAAACATGCATTTGGTTATTGACAGTTGATAAACTGAATTATGAGGTTTGAAGAAACTAGGACAAAGGAGTTCTAGGATTTTTTTCTTTAAGTAAATAAGCTTTTGTTTTCCTACTTTTTTTTTCCTGATTACAGAGACTTTTTTTTTTTCTGTTTATTATACTGATACACTTTCAAAACTGTTACCACTGTTCCTGGCATTCAGGTTTTTCAGAGCCTCACTGGACTGTAAAGGCTGGGAAGAGTATGTCTCTAAGTGATGTCTTGAAATAAAATCCAGGAAGCAGAGGAGATTCTGAGAGGGGTGTGATTGATTCTGTACAGTGGAACTGTACCGATTACACGAAGCTCTTAAAATCCAATCTTGAAAGTCTGACTGAAGCCTTTAAAAGACAACACAGTCAAGGCTTCTAAATCAGCTTACTGTGTCTGTTTTTAGCAGCCACTAATTTCCACAATTCCATCATTGGGGAACTTGCCACTGAATGTTCCTCTTTGTACAAAATTCTGCTCCAAAATTTAAGTCTTTATTAAAAAATGAAGATCAGCCATGACAGTGTATGCCCATCCCTCCTCTTCCTCCACACCACCATTATCATCATCATATTAAGCAAACACAAAGTAATCACCAAAACCACAAGCAATGCATTAATTAATGTAGTATTTGAGTTTGCATAGAGCCTGAAACATGAGCTTGGAGGGGTATAAAGTGCCCCATTCACTTCCAAGGTTTGATTACTCTACAACTCTAAAGCTAGCATGTTGACGTTACATTAAATTGCTGCTGATTATATCAGAGAATTTCACAACGTTGAACAACCTCCTATGACTGTCCAGGCTGAAATATGAGAGGTCTAAAGAGAGACAGCAAGCAAAACCAACCTTATTTATGGGTGTTTTTTTAAAAAATCTCATTATTTTCAAGCCAATCTAGTGATATTTTTTTTCTTTTTGAGTTTGGCTAGTATTTCCAAATGTTTCATCAACATTTTCTGCCTTGGCCAGGAGCATTAGAAACTCACACACAATACCAGAAGACAAGTGTGTGAACGCCAGAAAATGAAACAAATAAGAAACTATGGCCAAATTCAGAAACAGCACAAAGCCATGAAATGAGGAAAACAAGTCAGTTTGACCATCTTTTGTTGGTATTATCTTATAGTAATTAATATCATAGGACAGGCATTTTTGTTTTGAATAAGATTTTTTTACTTGACATTGCCTTACAAAATACCAACGTATGACAGCTGTCAGGTTTTCTCCTCTTCAAGTAGTGCTGCCACAATTTCCTATCAAGTAATTGCCCTCACAAGCAGGTACTGGAATAACATGGGACAAAGAGTTTTGCCATGTTCCTTTGTAAGACATTTGAGTCAGAGGTTAAAGAAATCACTGCTCCAGAGGCTCTTAAACATGTCATTGTCATAATATAAAAACTGACTTACTAACTTAGATTATTTGGAGAGTTAAGTGCTTGTGTAATTGCAAATTAAACTAATTAGTATCATTTCCTGACAGCTGCAGTGAGCGATAGCAATTCCATGATTTTTTCTTCAGCCGCTCATGTGGGATGAAGAGAAGAGTGGAGACAGCTTTGTGATTTAATGGAATGGGATCAGTTTATCATCGTAAGGGCACATCGTTCCATTCTTAGCACAGCTCTGCTGCTTCCTCTGCTCCCTCCCAGTTCATCAGCTATTATTGCACTATTAACTTATTACATGGAAGCCAGGGTAGACAGATGGAAGTTGCTGGGAACTTTGCAAATAGCCAGACAAAAAACTGCGCTGGAATTTGCTTTGCAGTACTTCCCCCTTTTGGAACTGTTGTAGATTATATTCACCATCCTTTTAACCAAAATTGTAGCTGCCAGTAGAAGATACAAGAACTCATTTCAATACCACAACTGGTTTAATTGTTATAAAGGCAGATTCGCGAACTAGTGCTGATTGGAGTCTCTAGCTTATATGAATATTGCATAAAAGAGAAAGTTACAGTATGTAATTGGCAGGCATTTAGCAAATCACTCGCATTTATCATGTGTGGAAAATGTGTACCAATCGTGGTGGTAAAACCATTGTGCTTACTTCTACCCAGAATTTCCATAAGATTACATGAGGAACAATAGCAGACAGTCCCAACAAACTCTTATAAAATGTCATACTGAAAACTAAAGGTAATCTGATCAGTAAGGAAAAGTCTAAGATTTCTTTAGATGAGCCAGAATGAAATAAAACTCTTGTCCATCTCCCACTTCACAGAAGCCCACACAAATGGATGAAATTACTCTGAATTCAATTATTCTGGAATTCTAACTTTCTAGAGACCATTGGGTCGTGCTTGAACTTTTTCATTAGATCGCTTTGGTCAGATTTGTGCTCTACTTATATTACTAAACTGGCTCCAAAGGTTTGCTCTATCTTGGAGTCACTGGAATAGACTGTAGCTTTGTGGTTCACAGACTGGATTAATGTTTTCAGCTACTAATTAATTGCTGATCACCAGCATGGAAATTGAATTATCTATAATCATATTAAAATATGGGGTTTTGTTCCCCTCCTCCATGAATCATTTAGCTTAGAAAGTCTTGATGGAAAGAAATGCGTATTTTTGAGACAATACAATACTTTAGTAAAAAGCTAAAAGGTTTGGAGAAATGAATCCTCTTCCTCACTGCTGAGCAGAAATTAACGCATAATGCCATCTATCTAATGTCTCAGTATGGTCCCTGTTAGCACAGGGTCTGAGTACCTTCTACTTTTTATGCATTTATTTTCAGAACGCTCCACAAAATGGGGAATCTCTATGGTTTCTAATGATCATTTGTCAAAAGAAGAAGTAAAGAACAAAAGACTGAGAATTCCTCAAGGCAGAACTGGAAATGTGTGATGAAACCGGGAATTAAAACTGCTTCCTCCATGTGCCAGATTTGTATCTGTAACCACATCATTTTTCATATCTATAATCAAGATGGCAATAACAGACAAAGTCCGTCAAAGGAGAACTAGTTGCAGATCCAGTTTCCATTCCCTGGTTTCGGGTTTCAGGGACCTTACACATTCCGAACCAGCAAGTATCCTCCATGGCCACGTAGGAAACACCTCTTTCTGAGCATCTTAACACTTCTAGTCATTATTTTTCCATTAGGATTGATTACCATCACCCATTTTTTCCCCTATGTTTTACCAGGGTAAAGGTCTACATTAAAGCTGAGCCAATCTAGCTGCTCTCCATTGCTGAAAAGGAAAGCTGCTGCTCCTCCTACACCCACCTGACTCCTCTCTGCCACTGCTCTTGACCACACAGCCTTCTCTCCTTGGCCAAGGACCCTTTGGTGGACTTCTTGGTGAGCTAATTCACCTTGCTGACTTGGCAGAAAACTATTTGCCTTTTAGTTTTTTTCCTTCACAAAATGCATTCCCAATCACTCTGTCACAAAACACTCTGTCACACAATCCAGCCCTTCACTTGAGACAGTATGTTCATTGCCATGAGATCTGATGGCTTGGGGTCTCCAAGGAGTTGAACAGTTGGTGAATACCTTTGAACTTCTCTGGAAACTGTGTCTCAAGTCCTGCTCTGCTGACCTCTGAAATGGTCCCAGTGCAATTTGGAGAGCAGATTTAGCAACACTGGCCAGCACACAAATAAACCACAAAGGAAGCAAAATCACTTACAGCTCTGCCCAGCAGAGAGTGTCAGGGGAGTCAGCCAATTCTTTCTTTATTCATTTTTTTTTCTCTCAGTGGAAATTCTCCCCACAGTGTGCAAAACAGATCACATCTTTTAGAAACACCTTGCATGGCTTTGAGTTTACTTTCAAATTGGCAGTCTTAAGTTTATCACAGGTCATTTGGAAATGGATCAGTTTGGGTCCAAAAAATGTGAACATGCCCAGGATAGCTCTCGGTTTAACAAATGCTTGTATGTAATAAAATATAAAAAACACACTCAAAAGCCAAACTCCCATTACTGTTGTGTAACTGTCTGGATCTAAACAAAAACTTGAGGCAGCAGAGGGGAAGGAAAGAGCTAATAATTTGACATTTACACTTTGCCCCCTGCCGTGGTCCTAGACATCATTTCCAGAATGGTGCGGCCACTTTTTCCATACTGCCAGCATCAAACTTAATTATGCTTAATTACTTAATGCTTTCCTTAATTTTAGTATTAGAATCAATTTCATTTCTTTTCCAAATATATTACACCTGCATTAACCACACAGAAATGTTATGAGCTACTTCACACTGTTCTTTCCCTTTCTTTGTACGTACACAACACAAAGGGTCGTGGATTTCAGCTTCCATGCCCTGCCGCTGCCCACTTTTCCACTTCCACCTGCAGCCAGGTTGGTGGAGATGCACAACTGGAAGGAATGACGCAGGCTCTGGGGTAACTCCTGCAATAGCTCTGGCTGTCTCTGCACCTTTGATGCTTCTCTGCAAGTCCAAATATAAATGAATATCTAGAACTTGATGCTAATTATTCCTAAGGGTCTCTCTCAGTTTAGGTTCCTCTGACTATTCAGAAGGCAACTCCTCAGTCTCTGATACACCTGAGTAATTCAAGTAGCTGTCTGGATCCAAAATACACATGAAGAGCTTGTACCAGACTAAAATACCAAATCAGAATCTTTTTTCTGAAGTCAGATTTCATGGTATCATCAGCTAGGGCACTCCAGTGTGTGAGGGAACCCCCCCACTCTCATTCATTTTCTTAGTCATTCGTTAGAGGGTATGATTTAAAACAAAAAACCAAATAGGTCTCGCAGGGAAATTCCCCTTGAAAGACAAGAAGTTTGTGCTGTTACACCAGATCTTAATACATAGATGGCCCCACTAAAAATTTTCTTGGGCAACAGAAACCTTTGTGTGACCTTGATGATCAGACTGATTAAAAATATCAGTTATTTTAATCTGAAGACCTTAATTAGGATTAAAGAAAACAATAAACAGTAACAGTAAATTTTTCTAAGATCGTACAGTTCTCTCTGTGTAAACTGCTACAGGGTAGCTTGAAAAATGCCTGTTTCTTTCCTTAATGAGTTAAAGGATTGGTTCAATTAAGGCAAAAGCATTTTAACACCTACCATAGAGGCCTTCAGGATGAGTCTCAAAAATGAGAGGACATCCTCGAAATGTTTCTTAATACAGCTCTGATGCTATTTCATAATGTCTATTGCTTTGTAAGAGGCATTTGGTCAGAGGTACATGGAAGGTAAAGGCAAATAAACAGGCTGTAGTTATTGCTACTAGAGCCAATATGTACACTTGTCAGATACACCAAATGGGAGAGGTTATGCACTTTAAAATTTACATTCGTTTAACTGAGTGGGCCAGCTATGAACAGTAGAAATAATCAGCACATTCTAGACATATTTTAAGTTAATTATTTTAACTGAATATTCAAGGTCTTTAGGCAACTCCTTCTTAAGAAAAATAGTATGTCTCAAAAAGAGATGATATAAAACATGCAGCGTTAGAATGGATTGTATATTGTCATCTAACAAAGCTCTCTCACTGTGAAGCCCTTGCTCAATTTGTCAGCCAGAACAAAACCTATCTTATCACCCAAGCAACCAGAAACAATACTCAGCCTTGGACAAACCACAGGTTTAATATTAGAGATGGGTGAACCTCTATAAGTTTGTGATTTTGGGAAATTCTTAAGACTCATTTTGCAGGGCTGACCCAGCTAAATGGGAGTGTGATTTTCTTTTCCTGTGTTTTAGAAGCCATGCACTGTGGGTTTTTTTCCTCCTTAAAAAACATATATCTACATCAAAACTTTCCTCTATTAGAGACACCATGAAAGCAGAAATGAGAGTACCTTATATCCTTTAGGACAATATCCATTAGGGACTACCCTTCGTGTTTACTCCTTTTCCCACACCTGTTTTCCTGTTCTGGCTCTTCTCTGTCCCTTTATCTCCACACTGTTACCTTCTCACTATGCTCTCATTCTTCCATTCTCTACCTCACTGTTCTTAATGTACCATTTTTCATTTTTCCCCAACAAGTGTATCTTAAAAAGTAAACCCAAAGGTATGTAAGAACAAACCAGTTTTAGAATCAGCCATGTGCAAACAAGTCTGGATTTTAACTGAAGGAGTTTGCCTTCATTGTCTCCAGCAATATGATTCTATTTTAACTTTCCTATCATCAAACTTTACTCAAAGTGAAGCGACACATCCCTGCAGAAATTATTAAGGCACCGTCAGTAACAGGGACTTTGCTCCACAAGCTTTCTCATGAATGAAACAGTGACAACAGCTGTGAAGTTTGAGCAAGACCCTCCTGCTGTAGGCAAAGCCTACACAACTCTGGCATTTTGCTTTCTGTCTCCTCACAGGTCCTGAGAACTGTGCCTGTGTGTCCAATTTGTTTTAGTGATTAACTTGTGAGAAGTTTGCTACCGGGGCCAATCAAGGTGTCTTTTAATGAGAGTAGCAAACACACCTCAGTGTTTCCAGACAGCAGATAGGAAGTTAACATCAAAATCAACTGAGTCATTGCTGATACAAACTTCGTACAATACTTTTAAAATGTATCCCAGAAGCAGGAGTAGTCTGATTTTAATTTCAAGCCAACTTTTTAAAATAAATTTTTTATGAACTGTAGCTCATATAATTCTAGATGTCTTAAATTATTACGAGCTTTAGAAAACAAGTAATATTTCAACACGATACATCATGGAAAAGCACTCAGTGAGGGTCTCTAGCTTTCAAAACTGACTAGTGATTTTGAGTATCTGATCTGATATATCTGAAAGGAGACTGATTTTAGTAAGTTCTAGTATCCATCATCAGAGAGGCAAGCTTGATTAAGACATCTCAAGACAGTCTTTTGCAATCTGATTTCCAAAAGTTCTTGAAGATTAGTGACTTGATATCCTAGATGGAGACAGGCACTAAAAACATACAATAATTACCTTGAGATCACCAGTTCCCGAGAATATTTAGACAGAGCAATCCTTCATAGGCTTTTTGAGGGGCATAATCTCAAGACTGTAGTCTCAAAATGATTGAAGCAGCAAGATCTGGTGAACACAATGTTTCTTTATGGCCTGGAAAAAATAAACAGAATTGGGTTTCCTTACCAGAAGCACATTGCCATTTCTGTATTATAAGATAAATTAAACTAAAGAAGTCAGCTATTGACTTCTCAGGTTACAAGGGTTACCACAATAACAAAACAAAGCTCACACTGCTGATCTATTCCAGGGGTTATGGCCAGTCCTGTCTGGAATGATAGCCACAGCAGAACCCACACAGTGCAGCAGGGATGTGCTGCTTAAAAAAACATTGCTCTGCAGAACTTGTCGTGATTCAGTGGCAGACATCCTTGAGACATACAGTTCCCTCATGACAAATATTGTCTATTACTCAATTAACACATCTTTAAACTGAGAAGACAGGCTCTTGGCAAGAGGCATTTGCATTGTGTAGTTAAACAGATAAAATAGTTGCTTGCCTTGTTATAGAAAAATACTCAGTGGTAGAAGTGTGCGCCCCTCCCAGCTGACAGCTTCTTTACCCAGGGTGCTACTCAAGCATCTACAGCACCGAATGCTCCACACCAATACAGAAGAGGACTTGCAGTGGCCTGACACAACTGTGTACAAGTTCGCACTCTTGCATTAGTGCACACCAAGAGCCATAAAGCTACATTCTTACCAGCTGTAGTAAATGCCATCTACTCTTCCCCAGCTTTCCTACCAGCAGCCAACACCGCACCTTCAGAGAGTTATACAGGATTTTGCCACAGACCCTTCCTCTGACCTGAGTGATGAGCATGTGTCAAAAGCTCATCCAACACAGCTAGCCTGGTACTCCTCGTTTTTACTTTCAAGATCAGAGCTCCACATCATCACAACAGCTTAAAGCAGCACTGCTAGCACACACTAAAAACGTATGTCAACATTCAAGAAAGGAAGAAAGGAAAAAAAGAAAGTCACAGTAGTGAAGCTGCTGCCTGTTAGTCATTCCGATCAGTAATTTAGAAACAATAAGAAAACACTTGACCAGAGAATTACAGTGTGGTTGTCTGATCCTCAGTGAGCATCTCAGTGCCAAAGGCTCCCTTATCATCTGACAAAGCCTTCAGAATCCCTTCTAGGAATGTGTATTTCTGTTATGTGCCACACAAATCTTCCTTTTTGAAGGATCTTCATTTAACATCCTTGATTCCAGTCAAGAATGGGTCTTTCTCATGCACTTCTTATTGATTACATCTTCCTTTATAAGCACTGGAGAAAACAGGATCTGCAGGTTACTGGTTTGATGGTGAACACTGCGAAGTAGGCAAGCCTCAGCCCAAACATAGTCTGTGGCCTCCGTGAAATGCCATCAGTGGCTCCCAGGGAGGTCGTTCCCACCGCTGCAGCACAGGCAAGTCAGTTTGGCAGCAATGGTCTGGTTTTATTTGGACATTGCAGGTATGTGGACTAATCCTCAAGCTCTACAAGCTTAGATTCAGCATCTTACACCTTTTTTTCAGTTTCAGGGTAAGAAGCCACTCCTGCAGACATCCTTTCAAACCCATAGTCGTCTGCTCTCTCCTCTCCGACTCTCTCTCTCTCCCCCCTCCCTCAGGCAGGAGATAATGATGTACCAGAGCAAACTCTCCACGGTCTCCTGCCCTGGTCACCCCCTTTTTAACCTCTTTCCCATCAGCTCAGGAGTGCTAACAGCCAGTGGCCTTCCTGACTAGGCTGGGATGAGGTCTTGAACACTTTTCTCCACTGTGAAACCAAATGCTTTAAGAGTCTGAGGCAACTGCGTGGATGTAGAACTACATGTGAACGTGCTCTTCGATCCGTCACACCTTCTCTCACACTTATTTGCAGATTTTCAATTGCTTCCTACTTTATCTTAACTTCCTGAAGCTTCTAAATAATTTTGCTGCTAGCTAACTTGCGTCTTAATATAAACAAACAAGTAGTACTAAAATATCCACCCTCCTAATTTCTAGATTCAAATTATTTGACTTGTGCTTAGAACATAAAAGGGCGCATACACTGGAGACCTTGGTTCCTTGTTGTGCTAAGTACGCTCCCCTCTAACACAGTGCATTGAAAATGTGAACCTGTATTCATCTGTTGCATTAGGACTAAAGACTATAAATACAAAGCCTCTGGACTTGACAGCAACGTCTGCTTTTGCTTAAATAGTAGACATGGGGCTTTTTGAAGGCAGGAGATCAAGTGCTAGTTATCAGCATTATCAGTGAATACATGTGTATTTCTAAAAATGTTAGCCATTTATTTAGGCACACAAACCCAGAAGGGCTACTACTCATAGGCAAATAAATCTTCTGTACTCTTTGCCACAGGAACGTTTTCTACTTCATTAATCCATTTGTCTCTTTGCTTTAACTAGCCACTATAAAGCCAAATGCAAAAATTTCTATAGTTACTTCACAATAAAGTGTTTTGTTCAAAAACTAAAAAAAAAAAAAATTACATATACTATTTTATTTAGAAAATTTGGGTTTGCGTACATACTATTCCTATACATGCTACTTTTTGAAATGAGAATCCTTCTGCACAGAAGCTACTTTTCTATGCTACAGTTGGTCAAAAATCCAGAGAATAAAAAATCCTGATGTTCCAACAAACTCAGTCAAGCAGAATAATTTTAAATTCTATTCTAATTCTAAAAAATTCTCTAGACAATCTTCAGTCTGGAGAAAAGACAAAATTCTACCAATATCTTTCTTCTAAGGATCTATAATTTTAAATATTGGAGTTAAAAGAATCAGAAAAGAACAGATTTCTTCTAGATTTCTACGACTGATTCTCTACCGGCTAGCTACTGAATTTCCTTATTTATAGAGTTCAAGGTTTTCAGATCAGGTGGCTACTTTGTTTCCTTCCTTTCAGTGCTCTAATACTTACATACCATTCTACTATTTTAAAAAAGAATGAGAGAAAGCGGTGAGAAGGGCAGGTTTTTATGAATACCTGGGTTGTGATCTTCATCATCTGTTCACTTGGCTTTTGTGTTAGTTACATTCTGCTTACAGGACCTCAATTTTCTATCTTAATGATTTAAATAAGAGTAAATGCTCTGAGAAGAGGACGGGGCTAGAAAGATACCGGTAGGGGTATCTGTTCCTACTGCTGATCAGGCAAGATTCATTAACCAATTTTTCTCATAGTGTCTCCAGACAGCAGAAGTGGCAGCTAATACAGGAGAAATTCAATTTATTCTGAAAGTGTTAGCTCTAAGATTGCATGTCTCTTCACACTACATACCTCACTAATGTTCAAACAGCCAACTTAGGAAATGCCAGGTTATTTTTACGACAATGACAATAATAACTATTCACAACATGCAATCATGCAAACTGAACAAAACGATGCTAGTCCTGGATTAGTGAGACTTGACTCCTGTTAAGATTGCTCTTTGCTGTGGCAGAAAGCACTCCTTTTTGTATCTTATCACTTCAGTATGGCAGTATGCCTTAGGCAGATACAGCCCAGGTCAGTGAAGAGGGTTTTCTGCTGCTGCAGTACATTGCAGTTTGGTAGTGCGGCAGCATGATGCATTGTAAGGCAGATTACTGTGATTTGCCACTGTGTGATTCACAGATTTGATTGCATCTCATTTCAGAACTAAGTGGAATCATCTGCCCCTTTGTATTCATTCAAAAGTCACGCAGTGACTCTCAAGTCACGGCTGCCTTTACCACCTAACACATGAAAGGAAGCCAGCTTGTGTCCCAGCAGTAACTTTGCTCTTTGTGCACCAAATTCAGTAACCCACCTGCTCTGGTGTGCATAGCAGTTCCCTTCTTCTCCCATAGACAAGATGAGCACTGATGGGATTTGTTTAAATATAAGAGTCCATTCTCCTCCTTTCCCTGTTGGGCAGTTCCAGATTCTCAGTCTCTGCCTCCAGCCAGTTCTGTAACAACACAGATTTCTAGAAGGTGTAAGAAATCCCCTGGCAACATGAAAAGCCTTGGAGTCAGTATGTAACTTTTTCCTTTAATCTTAGACTTAAATAATAGGACAGCTGTATTTCACAGGTACCGTTATTAGCTGTGTAACAACAGAAGACTGCAAGGCTCAGCTGAAATTAGGTTCCCTCCTACTGAATACTTTGTATCCCCATAGGAAGAGGCAATCCCTTCTGTCAAACCTTATAATTTAAAAATTTAAGATAAATAAAAAGAGTCTTATCACTGTGCCTTTTTAGACGGGAACAGAGATTAAAGAATTTGTCCAGGTCACCTAGGAATTCTGCAGCGGAACAAAATGAACACAGATCTTCTGAGTCCTAGCTCAGCAACTTAACCACAAAGCTTTTCTTCTTTTTAAGTGACCGGAAGCAGTTAAGCCAGCATGACTTGTTATCTTTATTCAAACTAACCAAAGTGCTTATTTAAGATGATATATTTTCTGGTGGCTGAAATACCATTTCTGGGGACCTCTCTGCCATGTTATTTTGTAGAGCTTTAATCGGTTTGACACCAGCAGTGATGGGATTTACCCCTCTCCAGAACAGCACAGGACTCGATCCCAAGAATCCATGGATCTGTGACTGATGTTTGAAAGACTGTACGCAGGATCCTCTGTTCCTAGCGCCATCAACCAGAGCCCTGCAGGAGACTGTGGCTTCCCTGGATTGACAGCTGACTGCTGCCAAGGGGAACAAACGCTGTGTATAGTTTTGCCTATTTCCTCATGCAAGTCTCTCACCAAGAGAAGGCTTGTTAGGAGGTGGGAGGGAGGGGAGGTTGCTGCAGAAGAAAAAAAGAGCAGCACAATCCCACTAATCACATATCTAAAGATAGCATTGTTTGAAACAATGAAAACAGACAGGATAACAACCACCACTACTCATTTTCCTTTCCCAGAACATCTCTCCCTGGGAATACACGAATCACCTGGAATAAGTGTCAGGTCTGCATTGCTGTTACAGGTAGTGCTGGAACACATACAGTAGTAGTTACTATGATAGATAATTTCTTAATAGTTTACAATGAATAAGAAGCACTCATTTTAAAATTGAACAAAGCAGACCAAAATTCCCAAGACCAGAGTTTCTTGTGCCACTGCCAGACTAGCTTCAAGCCTTCCTGGTGACATGTCAGTCACTAAGAATCCTCATGGCTTAGCATACTGAAAAAGACCTGCATGCTGCTTATTAAAAACCTACAGGCAAGCCAATCTAATCAAGGAACTGGCATGTACTTCAGTTAGCTCCAGCTTCCACCTACCAGAGGACAGCCGTGCAGACATGGGAATGTGTGAGTCATAGAGGTGCAGTGCACATACAATAACAAACAATGTGGTATCTACAGTTCAAAGCAGTACATGCTCATTTGTGAACCGTGTATGTCTGAGACCTCCATCCCAGCAGTCTGATTGCTACAGTCTTCATTACTTTTTTTCATCATCATGAAGCAACAACCTCTAGTGTTTCAGCCCAAGAAATAGTGCAGTTTCCTCTCCACATCAAAGAGTTCTCTAATATTAGTGCCTTGCAAAACAGGACATCAACTGCTATCCCAGAACTACTTAAAAAGCAAACCAAAAACAAAAGCCAAAGCCTCCTCATCATTATACAACTGCAAATATTTTGGTCCCGTATGTCAAACAAGCTTAGTTTTGACACAGACTTCTAAAGTTTCCGCTGACTTGGCAATCAACACCCCTGTCTCACAAGCTTCTTAATATCCTAAAATTCCACAGCTGAGCAGGGAGAAATGATTTGATGAGGGACGATGGATTAATTCGTCTCACATATCTGTTTAAGGGAACGACAGGAATGAAATAATTTAAAGCTAAAGGTCTTTGCATGTCTTTCTTCTCAAAGACTCTTTGTATCAAATGCTATGAATTTATGTTACTCTGCCACCAGTGAGGCTTTAGCAATGTGGCAGTGGCAGCAAATATAACATATAATAACTTGTGGTGAACTGTCATGAACATTTAATTTGATGCTAAACACATTTCCAGCAAGGAATAGACAGAGATGTTTTCTAGGTGTTGAAGTACTTTTGTGTCACTGAATTGATATCACAAGTGTCTCATGCCTTCCAGCAGGAGGCTGCAGTATCTGCAACAAATGGATTTTTTTTTATCGTGGTTTTTGGCACTTTCTAGAGGCCTCATATTCAGCTAATGGCTCTAGCACAAGTTTACAAACCCAGAGGCAGACTGGATGCTAGAAGAACATTGCCATTCCTCCCAGGGAGTGATTGGAGGTCTGTCAGACCAGCTAGGGGCAATGCAGAAAACTTTCCAGGAACCCACAGAAGTTTTTATTTTTCTGTAGCCTTTTAACTGTCTGGCAGGGATTGGAAACTCCTGCTTGCATCAGTCCTAAAGAGGGCTGGCCCATGCTAGTGCCCTGTGAAGAATGCTCTGAGATCCCGAGAAGACCACAGCTTCACATGCAGGCCATGTGCCCTGGCAGCAGCGGTCTCCACTCCATGCAGATGTTTTAATTTGCCACTCTCAAAGCAGATGTGTCAATACTAGCAAACTTGGGAGGTGACCACACTTATCTCCCTGAGGGACCAACTGCAGAAGGAATTTGATGAGCAAACTCATGTTTCTGCTATTGCAGCAGAGAACATGGCAGAGATGCTTCCTCACCTCTTTACTGTGGCTGTAATCATCACCCTTTAGGTGACTAGGCAGCCACACAGTACTCTCTCCTGCTCATCTTTGCAATGTGATTGGAAATGCAAGGATTTCGTCTTAACACAGTAAGGAAGCCACACACGAAGGCTCTACATCAAGGCATTTGAGAATTATGTTCATTACATACCCTATAATAAGAAGAATAATCCTCTTCTGAAATGCTGGTTTCTATCTACAGTAACACTGATGTTGTACTTATCAAAAGAACAGTTCTTACAGCACTTTGGAAAAAGTGCAGTGAACAAGCAAAGTGCTATATATTTGCATTCACATATCGCGCTGAGATCCTTGGGTATTAAAAATGCTATAACCATTTTTTTCCAAATATCATCTCTTGCATCCTTGAAATACAGTCAACCTTGTCCAGAGACTTGGGCAGAAACATAGCAAGCATGAGGTATGTCCCACAGAAATTTATATTCTTATTTCTATGTAGAAGTACAATTTTTCATGTAATTAAAAATAATATTTACCATACTTTCACATGTATATCTGCACCTCAAATAATCTATGCAAAGTCAGAGGGTAGATGGGACTCTGATGGGACTTCCATAAGTACGGAGGCTGCATGACCACTGAGAATACAATGCATTGTTCTGGGAAAGAGAGAAGATCTAGAAATGCATCTTATTTTAGGACCATGATCTGCTTGGATTGTTTGAAGGTGCTATCATCCCTGAATACCAAATATATGAAAAGCAGGAATTTGAGTTGATACTGATGCAGTGATCAGCATACATACATTCACAAGACAGTCCTCCTCTCCACATTCAGGACTTCTGGAAAGGGATCACCACTGCGAAAGCTAGCAAAGCCCTCATCACTGGTGGAACATACACGAGGAATAACATTTACATACATACTGTCGTGGTTTAACCCCAGCCAGCAACTAAGCACCACGCAGCCGCTCGCTCACTCCCCTCCCACCCCTGGGATGGGGGAGAGAATCAGGAAAAAAAACCTCGTGAGTTGAGATAAAGACAGTTTAATAGGACAGAAAGGAATGAAAAACAATGATAATGATAATAATAATATGACAATAGTAATACTAAAAGAATTAAACTATACAAAGCAAGTGGTGCACAATGCAATTGCTCACCACTCGTTGACCGATGCCCAGTCAGTTCCCGAGCCGCGATCCGCCCCTCCCAGCCAGCTCCCCCAGTTTATATACTGGGCATGGTGTCATATGGTATGGAATAGCTCTTTGGCCAGTTTGGGTCAGCTGTCCTGGCGGTGTCCCCTCCCAGCTTCTTGTGCCCCTCCAGCCTTCTTGCTGGCTGGGCATGAGAAGCTGAAAAATCCTTGACTTAGTATAAACACTACTTAGCAACAACTAAAAACATCAGTGTGTTATCAACATTATTTTCCTACTAAATCCAAAACACAGCACTATACCAGCTACTAGGCAGAAAATTAACTCTGTCCTAGTTGAAACCAGGACACATACATACAGTTCTTAATGTGTCTGTGCGTTTTGGGCTCACTTCTCATGATGAGCTCTCTTTAACTGTCCCTGTTTCAACCATTATTATCCTGAGCAATAAGAGTTCATTTATGTTTGGACTGTGTACTTTGGCTGTCACGTTACTTACTGCATTGGGTAATGAGCACAGCTTTTATCTTTTTGTTACAGCTGGACTTCTGAAAGGTAAGTCATAGCAGATCATGGCAAAGTTTTACATGGAAGTGTATGAAGTGATTTTAGTGTTTCAATTTGGTGGTGGCCTATCTGAAACATTTTAAATTTCTTCAAGCACTCCAAATTAGGCATAAATCTCGTGACACTCAGAACCACACCATATACATCATAATGTGAACCCATCTATTTCAGATATCTAGATTCCAACTTGGATAAAACAAGGAAATTCTTTCCAATATTCAAATTTTAAAAAGTAATGTTCACACTGACATAACAAGCTGAAGAGTCAGTCACAGAAGGCAACCTGTGACAACAGAAGAGTAGGAAAACCCTAGCCATCTACATGACTACAGCCAGACATCCTAAACACAGGTTTGGCTGGCAGTCGGGAAAATGCTAGGTTTAAATGCCAATATTTGCACTTGACACTACATTAAATGCATAAATCCTTTAACATGATACTTTGCTTGAGTCAGAATTCTATGTCCATAATGATATTAACACTAAACCACAAATGTCCCAGCAGTTTAAGAAATGGAAACTGAGTTACTGATGTGTTATTGGGGTTTTATGGAAGCAGGTACATTATGGAAAAGTGTTCAATTGAAGTTTCATTTTCAAAATGCTGTTTTGTGAATGAGGTATCATCCAGATATACAAACTATTTATTATTTGCTTGTAAGGCACTTTGATTATCATACATGTGGCTGATGATGATATTTATGATGAAATAAAGACTTGCTCTCAGCACAGAATAACAGCAAAGCTCAAATACGGAAAATATCTTTCATGTTACTTGAAGAATCAGTGTTCCCATCATTTTCACTGCTATTTTTTAGGGGAAACCAAAGCCCCCAATTTATTTCCCTTTTTTCCTGTGAAAACGTTTTGATATTATGTACTCACTTGTTTTAGAAAAATACGGATTCTTTTTTTTTTTCCTTAAAACGACATCTCTTTAGTAAAAAATAGAGACATTTAACAGAAACTGAAAATTCTTGTTAAGAAAAAATGGACCATGCTACGTTTAAAAATCTTTTGAAAGGAAACTGTTGGCCAACTCTACTCTTAGAAGCTTCTTGGCCCTTTATTGATCAAGAATTTGCTGTCTGAGAGCTGCCAGTGGTTTGTAGTGTGCTTTATGGCATAAAGAGTATCTCAGCACACTTCAGCAGTAATTTCCACCTCAAGTTGAGCATTTCAGCAGTGAGAGATTGTTTCAATGCTTCTGATATGTTTTTCCTCATTGCATCCCAAGAGCAGTGGGACAAGAGGAGCTCTGGAATAAACGGATAAGACTATTTACCTGCAGTATTGAAGATGGGTCTTAACAAGAGCAGATTTCTAATTCCTCTTTAGAAAGAAGGTGAATTCTTTTCTAACGCAAGACAGTGCCATGTTCTGTTGAGCTGATTACTGCATCTGACACATTAGTTTATGTAACAAAGAAGAGGTCATTGTATTAGACAGTACTAGCAAAGACACTTTGAATACAGAGTCTGATATTTGGCTCAGACATTAGATAGCTTTGCAGCCTCCCTCCTGCTCCATGACACTATGTGCAACACACATGGGATGGTGGGTTTCAGTGGTCTGCTGACTAACTGTGCTTTGCCCATGGGTATACACCTTAGAAAAGGCTGTGGCTCTGCACTGTGTCCCTGCGACGAAAAAACATCCTAACTACACGAAAATGTGAGGTGGGAGTCAACTTGTTAATCTGCCTCTTGATGCGTGTGATTTACCATGTGTGCTAATGCACCTCCATGGAGAAGGTGCAGGGTAAATCAGTTGCACTGGAGATGGATTACAGCAACTAATGGCATATTCAGGCTAACTCTAATTTTCCTCATCTACTGATAATGATGGCAGTGAACATGCAACAGGACAGGCTCCAGCAACTAATCTGTGGAAAAATGTCCTTTTCCCCAGAGCATTTTGACATGTTATGCATGTTCTACCCCCAAATGCAGACAATAATTTTCTCTTTTCTATACCTAATTTTCGTAATCAAATAACTTACTTCACTCCAGTGCTGAATCTGTGTTGTTGCCTTTGCTCCCCTTGCAAGCAACATGAAAGTGAAAAAGCAAGATTCAGATTGTTGCCAACTGATTCTACTTTCCCTCAGAACAAGGAGACCCCTGCAAGAGAGTCCATGCTTCTGCAAATGAAAATAAGCTTACCGCATAAGGGGTATAAGGTATAGAAAAAAAATGGCTGTCTGTTATTTTTGTATGAATATTTCCACTACCCCATGACTTTGTGCCAAACTGAGTCTCTTTCTCCCTAAAACCAAATTAAAGTATCCTCGCTGGATGGCATGATTTCTTGGTGGTTTTCATAGCCAGCCACAGGAAAATTAAGTTATGTGCATTTTAGTCAGAAAGTCTTGTTTCAGGTTCAACAAAACTGGGAAGTGATTAATCCTCTTCTAAAATATTCCAGATGAGAGCTGACACATAAAAAAACCCCCAACCCTCAAATGGTTACTCTCCAGCAAGGCAGTTCATTGTATAACTGGCTGAAACTGCACATGGGTCAGTAAATAAAGCAGCTAGATTTTTCAGCTCCAATAGAACAGTATGTTAATAAAAGATAAAGGAAAGAGGCTTAAACTTATGTGTTTCCTAAAGATAAGACAGAAGCAGACACTTTGAAACACATCATATTTTACTGAACTTTGCAGTTGGCCTAAGAGGTAATGAAACACCCATTGGCAGGCCAGTTCCTAGGGGGTAGGGCTACACACAGTAACCTTGAGGAACATAGGCCATGAATCTAGAGAATCCTCTTCTTGAGCACTATATCATATAACCTTTTTGAAGAACTCCTTCCAGCACATCCCCAGCATTAGGGTTTACATTTAGTGTGGAAAGAACACACATATATCTGCCATTTTCTCTGATTGCAAACAATGA
This sequence comes from Gymnogyps californianus, assembly GCF_018139145.2. Lineage (NCBI taxonomy): Eukaryota > Metazoa > Chordata > Aves > Accipitriformes > Cathartidae > Gymnogyps > Gymnogyps californianus. The sequence goes on from NC_059477.1 coordinate 13,070,699, forward strand.
AGTAAATAGTGCAGGTGAACAGAGTAGTAAGAGGGAGGTCATGGCTACACAGACTTCTCAGTATGCCTGCCTGTGGCTACCTTGCCACCAGCCTGCATTCCTGAGCTTCCTCTGTCACACAGCACTGGGGGTATATTTGCAGCTCACAAGGCTATACTTCTGGTCCTCAGAGCTAGCTTGCTATAGCTACACAACGCTGCATTGTGCCGTGTAGACATAACTCACATTTCTTGTAATGCAACCTCAGTCCTAGATGGAGTTGTGATGATTACATTTCATCAACCATGCTGCTCACAACAATCTAATTATGAAGAAGAAATTTAACAGGGCTCCAAAATCACAAAGACTGAAACACACCTCAGATGTACAGTTGTAATACTTGTTCTCAGTCAACTACCATTGCTTCAGCACTGCGCATTAGTATGCTTTCATGCACAATCCAGTCACTACTGGTCAGTAAGAAAGTCCAGCCAGGCCAGTCAGGCAAAGTGGAATTAGAAAGCAGACTGCCATCTGTATGCTGAAAATACTCTTCACCTTCCAAAGGTCTCATATACACATTCCGTGGGAAAGAACAGATCTTTTAGAAAGATCATATTGAAAGAAATTCTTGGCATCTTCATTTTTATATGTGTGTAGAATATATCATTTTGTAATCTGAATCTGTTAACAATGCATAATTGAAATAAACCTCTCAATTTTTTCCGAAGGAAGGAAGAAAACACTAAGTTTGCATTCAAAGCTTTGATATTCACTTGGCATTCTGCTGTACTTAATGACAGCTCTACAAAGAAACACAGTTACTGTCTTATGTGGGAAAGCATATTTGTGGCTGAGAAAGTGCTGCAAAAATTGCAGAGAGCGCTTTGATAATTTTATACCATATTTTCACCCCAATTTTTACAGCCAATTCATTTAGTCAAAAGTCATGTTTTCTGCTTCTTATTTTTCATTTCATATCCCCTGATTTAATGTTTTAGTTCTGGGCTGAATATCATTTTGTGTGGTGAAAGGTACCAAGACACAACTAAGGCTGTAATGCTTTGTGAAGTTTAATTACTTCAGCTCATTCCATGAGAGGGTTCTTGAATCAAAACACAGGTTACATTGCATCGCTTTTATATTCTCAGCTCTATTCTAACCCAGTAAGACCTCCTCCACTATGTAGGTGCCTTTATCACAGGCCCACTTTCTAACAAATCACTTTTCCACTGGCACGTCAAAGTTCCCTTGGGATTCAGACTTCTGCAGTTTAAGAAATCTCCTGTTTAGCAGCTCACAAAAGTGTTGTTCCTTCACTGAACAGTCTCTCAAGCTCCTCAAGCTGAACGCTCACTTCTTGCACTGCAAACAAACTATTTGCTGCCACTGGAAAGACTGCTTTTGTCTGTACTCTCTCTTCTTCATTTACAGCCTCCTTCGTACCTATCCAAAGAGGGTGCATTGCCTGGCTGAAGTTCAGACACAGCTTGTTCTATTGCGTTTCATTCCACTTCAGTGCAGACTTTTTCCTCACAGGAGCTAATAAAAAGGCAAGATTCCAGCTCCTAAGTTTTGGGAAGAAAGACCCCAGGTGATTTTGCATCTGATTCAAGCCACTGCAGTCCCCGGGAATTTTGTCTCTTGATTTCAGTAGGTTTTCCACTGAGCTCTCATTCTACTTCTAGATAAAGCCAATGGATTGTGAATTGCATTACCCTCTGTTGCTTCAGCATTTGAGGCTTCCTGATAGAAAACAGACAGTAAAGCCAAACCCTTCAATCATAACACACCTTTTAAGAGGGAGAGCTAAAAGCTGGTCATGAGTTTCTTGATTTTTGTTGTGTTTCAAATGTCGTTCTGTTGTTGCTGTGGCTGTTGTGTTTCCTATCAGAATGACCTTTAATTTTAAACATGTTATGGTGATCTAACTTCCCTGTTTCCTGGGATTTCCTCAGAACATGCAGAATGAGAGCTTCTACAACTTAACTCAACAGACACGGTTCCCCACTCTCTAACAAGGGCTTCTCTCCTCCACTGTGTTAGCTACTAAAGTTAAATAAATATTAAAAAAACAAACAAAACATTTAAAGGGCTCCATTTCTTTTTCTTAGATTATGTGCAATTATTTTATTCATTTCACAATTATAGCCTTGCCTTTCAGGCTGGGTAAGACTTTTTTTTTTTTTTTAATATAAGGAACAAACCAAATCCTTCTGTTTCCTTTATTTTAAAATCTTGCCTTTCCACAGGCCAAACCATCTGTAAGGGAGAATAAAGCAGGACAAGAATTTATTGCCTGGACTATGGGGATGGGGAAACTGGAGCTCTCTCTCTCTTCTGTTACATGTAGGGACCTGTTAAAAGTTGTCTGTTTATATTTTTTGGCTTAACCTCTAACCACGTTTCTTGCCTCAGTTTAGTAGAAACTGATGCAAGAGAAATCCAGTTGGAAGAGTCCATCATAACCCCTCAGTTGTGCACCCCTTTTGCCTATGTTAGTGTGAAGGGTATGACTCCCTGTCTAGCAAGGGGAGCCAGAAGTTTAGCATGGAGCACTGCTGCTGTTCAGGTGACTTTGTCTTCTTTGGGTAACGGCAATCAGATCCCCCTGTCCCCTTTTTTTACCATCAGGAGCTGCTACTGAGTTCCAGACTTTTAAACATAAAGTACCTATGATCAAACCCTATTGTTTATTTTCTGGGGGAGGAGTTGCCCAACTTGGTTTCTTTGAGCAAGAAGAAATGAAAAGCCGAATGTGACCATTAGTAATCATCAGGATGCTGTATTTCACTTCTATACACCACTACAATTATTTCCTGGAAAAACTAATTGGAGAGGGAATCCCTGCATCAGTTCTGCACAGCCTCCAAACTAAGGAGCCCACAAACTGCTGGTGCAATCTGTCATGCACTCCAGCTGCCATTTGTGACAGCTTAAGTTGTGAGAAAAATACAACCAAGGTACCCAAGTCAGCTCCTTAACCTAGTACCTGGTTGCAGGAAAGAGCCCCACATGTATGCTTTCATAAGCAAAGCACACATCATCTTGCCTTAACTCTCCACATCTCCTGGAGATTACATCCAGAGGCTGGCATTGCGATATGACATATTGTAATGCAGAATCACTGCAGTATGATCCCCAACGTGATTAGCACAGCTCAGCCTTAGTTGGGATATTATGGCTTAGATTATTCCTATTAGTTTCCAACTGATCTTGGAACGCAAGTATTACATCTGATTTTAATGAAACTTTAGACTTCGTTGTTTTCAGTCAGCTAATGAAATAGTTGAACCTTCCCATGACTTGCTGTAATTATAACAAAGGCTGTGCATTATCATGAACAATGCTAACCTCTTTACAAGATGTAAAATTAATCCTCCAGTACTTGTGTACTGATATGTTTGGAAATGCAAACTGAGGAGTGAAAAGAAATTAATGCTACCCTGGTGAAATGTGAACCTACCTGGCACAGAGTCTTTCACACAGTACACTCTGGCACAGCCTCTTGGTTACATGTAACTTTATGTTAACAGGAAAAGTCACTTGAAAATCTGTTTTGTTCATGAAAGCCTCAAGCACATACACAATTTAATCACATTTAGAAGATCATCTTAAAGCACTTGTGAAAAAACAGAAGTGCATTATAAGAAAAAAAAATTCAAGGTGGAGACATCACCAAGGCCTTGAGAGGAATTTCTTGGTTTCAACATGCGAAGAAAGTTTGCATTTGCAAGAGCTTTTCCAAAGACTCTGGCAAGACGCTGTATTTTCAAGACTGAAAACGATTTCCATTGGGTGGCTTGTTTGCTGGCTTCTGTAAAACAGCTTGGTGGTCCCAGGACAGCTCTTACTGGACTAATGTTCTTCACACAAAAGCCACGACTGTAATTGGCATTAACTGTAATTGGCATTAACTGTTCCCTGCTTTGGCAGCCTCATCTGAGAAACTAAAAATCAAATACACAATGTGGACTGAATTGCCCTTAATGGTCCCTCCACATCAGGGCTAAGGGCATACCAAGGGTAAGGAATTGCGTTTGTTTGTGGAGACAGGCAGAGAACTGCAGTTTCTTCCACTGTCCAGTCTGCGGAGTAATTAAAGGGCTACTGAGTGATCAGCCAAGAGACATAGCACTATTAGGTCCTCTTTGGAGAAATGGGGCATTTTAGCGGCAAGCACCAGGAAACCTCTCTCCACCACTGAGCTGCAAGGTGGTTTTGGTCATATCAATCTCTGTGCCTCCTGGCATATGTACACTTGTTTTAAAATATCATCTCTCTGGCAAAGCATCCACAGCTGGAAAGGGCTGTTTAAATACTATCAAACTACCAATTCTCAAAATTTAGAAATATTTTTTAACTCCTGGGGCGGGGGTGTGGGAAGAACAAGCATCATCCTGTGCAAAGTTACCCTGTTTACAGACCAATACAAATTTGAAAGGGTTCACTCCTTCACCTCTCTTTTCCAGTGTTCTGTTTCTTTGCTTGTGGGCAAAGGTATACGTGCAGGGCTTTTTCACACTTTTAAAGACCACCAAGGGTCCACAGATCAAAGGTTGATAAGCATAAGCACTGACCTATAATAAAATCCTTACTGACAGAAAGAGCCAGGAGTGAATGAGGCTGAACCAGGTTCGTTCTTGCCAAAGCTTGCAGCTACGTTGTTTGTAGCTGCACCAGTGGCTGATATCCACTGCTACCAATGGCTCGCTTTATACAGTAAGCAAACTCTAACCATGGAAAAGCAAGCTAATTTGCCTTAAAGTATTTTAAAACCACAGTGACTTTCTCCTTCCCAGTAAGCAGAGATAGGGAGCAACTATACAGGTCCTGTGACACCAAAGAAGTAGTACAAAACCATTCTGTCAAAAAACGTTGTCCCCATGGATTGCTGCTGCACACAGGTGTTCACAGGCTGACCTCCATGTTAGCACAGGTCCATTGGTTGCACATAGGACTGAGGCGATGAAATTTTGACCTTGGATTTTTGAGGGTTTCCAATGAGAACAAACAGGCTGTACTCTCAGTTCTCTTTCCACCCAGAAAAAGTTATATACTAGTATTTAGTAAGATTTTATCCACAGCTTTATAGCTATATCCTTTCCTTAAAAAAATCCCTACAGCTTTCAACAGCAGCACGGTTAAGGACTACTCCTTCGAATGAATTACAAACATTTGCAGATGGAAAATCCAAATGCTATTACATCACAAAGTACAGGCGAGGTTCATGGATCCTTGCATCAGAAGTTTGAATATATGCCTTTGCTCAGTCTGCTTATGCCTTCATACCCAAGATCATTCAAATACTATTTGTAAATGCAGTATGAACACGTTTCTGTCTTGTCTGCCCTGTATTTTCACACAGACACACATACATACTAACACCCCAGGCACTCAGTCTGAATTACTAATTCCAAACGCAAGCAAACCAGCTGTTGTCAACTATTCATTTGTATGGCCATGTCACCGAGGATTCCAAAGTATGGGATCACTGTTGTGCTAGGCTTTGCACAGGTACAGAAGAAAACAGTAACCTGCTTCAAAGAATTTCCAGGATGTAGCTGTACACTTTTTAAACTTCACAAGCTCCCAGGCTCACAAGAAACAGAAACAATTACTGATAAGCCAACAGTGGTTACCAGTATTTAAGGCAGACTCCTTAGACTTCCACAGATGTAAACTTGTGGCTGTTTTCTAAGGTTAGTTAACCAACTCCTGTTTAAATCAAAATCACCAGCACAACTCTATATGCCAAGCTGGATACCCTTTCACTGATGCAGTCCCTTTCCTGCTATGTCATTCCATCTGGAAACATGAAAAGGAGTTGATCTGGAATAGATCACATCCCTCTAGTATTAAAATCTTACTAATAAAGTATGGAAATTGCAAGTGTTTGGGGGTGAAACAGACAGTTATGAAGTAATACTATACAGGGAGCAGAGAACTATATACAGAAGGAAACTTGTAAATATTGTTGATCTATCAGCACTTAGGATTGCCCTCATCACCATCAAGTTCATATTTCCCCTTCCCTGGAATTGAGGACATTCTGTTCCTGTAAATTAGTTAAAGTCTTCCAATCATTTCTGTCTTATGCAATATATTAATTCTCTCTCTCCACAAATGTGATGGAAGTATTTTTGTTCAAATTTTCCATATAGTCACCTTTGTGCTGAGGTCTGCTATGGAAGAACATAAAATTTTCAAGGTAGAAGTCTCTCAAACTTTGAAGTCCCTAAAAAATGGGATTCATAATTAGAAGACTTGGGTGACTTCACTACGGTTATTGCAACAGTTCCAGTTGTAATACCGTTTCAGTTCAGCAATGAACTTTTCATTTACTCTTAGGAAGCTCCCAGGTGGTGTCACTGAAAAGATTCCAAATCTACTGCATAATGGCTAATCTACCCACCAAATTAAAAGAGCTCCAAACTTAAACTAAAGCAGAGTTCCTCCAATCTTAATATTTAGGGCAATAGTCTTACTCTCCAAACCAATGGGGTACACATAAGATGTATAATGGGTGCCACAGAATAACAACTTCATGCCCGTATTAATAGAAAAATACAAATAACTAGCTTATGGCCTGGCCTTTCATAAACCAAAATTATTTTCCTTTCAGGGTTAGGAACTTCCCTTCTTTTTCCTCCTCTGACCTATTTTATGGTACTTTTTTCTGATAAATAAACTGTAGAAATAAAAACACTGATTTAGAATAAAAGGAAATAAATTTCTTTCATAAAACTAGTCAAAAAGGGCAAGCCTCTCATGATATCCTGCAGACACTGGTCTACATAATTACGGATATTTAGGTGGAGCTTTCTGTGGCAGTGAATGCCAAGCACTGGTTTGCTTGCTGTTGCTACACAGCTTCTACCATGCAAGGCATCATAAATAATAATGGTTGATACTTCTGTCAGTGATGGCAGCCAAGAGTTTCTGCTTTTGACTTCTAGTGCTCATGTGGCCGTGAAGTTCAACTTTTGCAAGGGTTATCTTCCCATACACAAAACAAAGCAACGTAAGATTGCTATTCCTTGGGGCTCACTTTTCTCTAGCCAGCTTGATATAGGTCACTTCAAATTTAATTAAAACATCTTAAATCAGCTCTTGCCACTTTTAAGTATAAACTGAATTAAAACACCTTAAGAAACCTTGCACCAGAAAACCGGTAACTCACTGAGTGGAAGAGCAGTAGCATTTCCATGTGAAGAAAGGTTTCCAGTTGCATAAATGGTGCTGTTGAGGGCTGCAGGCAGTAAACTGGTCTCTTTGACTGTATTTCTCAAAAGCCTGACAAGTGCTTGTTCAAAGAAGTTCTTGTTCTTGACTGATCAGTCCTACTCCTTGGTAAGGAATGACAGAATTGGTGAGGTTGGAAGGCACTTCTGGATATCACCTAGTCCAACACTGCTTCTCAAAGCAAGGCCAACAGAGCAGGTTGCCTAGGACCTTTTCCTGAGATGAAAATACCACCTTTTCTTCTGTCGCTGGTACAAAAGCCACCAGGATTCCAGAAAAAAGGAAGAAAGACTTTGGGAGTCTTTCCTTAACCTAAGCTCTCTTTATGAATCTGTAAGGTGGAGAAGTGAGTGACTATGGTTTTCCATTAAGTCTGCTGTAGACAAATACTTTGATGTGCACCCCAAACATAGCAAGCACTACTGATAACATGAACTGTGTTAAAGCTGTTAGCAAGAAATCAACAAACCTCCTTATGCCTAAGACCATGAGAGATACAGGAGCCAAGTGGATAAAGCTGAGCACTCAGAAGCCTGTTGATTAGTGTTCTGGTCCCAGTTCATATCAAGTTACTTCAAAAAATGTGCTGTACTGTAGAGTGTTTTGAGATCCCATGGATACAACAGTCCTCAGTCCCATTCAGACACACACTAATTCACAGCAGGTCATGAAGTGCTGTTAGAACTACATTGCACCCCTGAAAACATGATGCATGTGCCAATTTTTTTTAACTGTGCTTATTATAAGATTATACAAAATTACATGCAGAGAAAATTACACTTCATTAGTCGATTCAGCATAAATGATGCAAAACTGCTCAGAAAGATAATTCCTAAACAATGCTACAGTTGTTACAGTCCGAAAAGCCAATCCAGCACATCTCAAGCAAGTATTAAAATAAACCTAGAAAAGTTCTGTTTTCCTGAATGTTGATGCTTTTTATATCCAATTTATTTGCTTCTATCTTATTTATTAGGCTGTTTCACCAAGGACTCATTATAGTGTCAAAGCACCAAAATTTAATGATCCTTAAGAGAATCATAACTGACAGGTGACATCCTCATGCGGCATCTGCTGATTAGAACTGACTTCTACATGAATAGATGATCTACTTTAAAAGAAATCCTGTAGCCAAAAATATAGTACCATCAACTATAAACACAGAAGTTACCATTAACAAGATAAGCAGTTTAGGAAATTAACAACAAGTGGAGACATTTAAGGACATGGACCTGTTGGAGCGAGTCCAGAGGAGGGCCACGAAGATGATCAGAGGGCTGGAGCACCTCTCCTATGAAGACAGACTGAGAGAGTTGGGGTTGTTCAGCCTGGAGAAGAGAAGGCTCTGGGGAGACCTTAGAGCAGCCTTCCAGTACCTAAAGGGGGCCTACAAGAAAGCCGGAGAGGGACTTTTTACAAGGGCATGTAGTGATAGGACAAGGGGTAACGGCTTTAAACTGAAAGAGGGTGGAGTTAGATGAGATGTAAGGAAAAAGTTCTTCACTGTGAGGGTGATGAGGCACTGGAACAGGTTGCCCAGAGAGGTTGTGGATGCCCCCTCCCTGGAAGCATTCAAGGCCAGGTTGGATGGGGCTTTGAGCAACCTGGTCTAGTGGAAGGTGTCCCTGCCCATGGCAGGGGGGTTGGAACTAGATGATCTTTAAGGTCCCTTCCAACCCAAACCATTCTAGGATTCTATAATGGCTATGCTAACTTTAAATGAAACAATTCTGGCTTTCTAAAAACAATTTGTAAGGAACCTCTATTCCTCACATTTTCATTAAACTACAGATGGATGACTCTATACAGCTAAGCTGTCTGCTAAGCAAGCAGTTGTGGGAAGGATCTGGCTAGGTCCCTTAAAGTAGGCTAGCTAGAGATTGGCTAACTAGAGATTTTTTTCCTCTAGTTTTCACGCATTTCCTCGAGTACTATGAAAGCACAGCAGCTACTGTTGAAAGAAACATTGAGAGACCCTATGCTTGTAAGTGGATTTTCAAGAGACAGAGAAGTTTGACTTTTTTTGAGGACAGAAAAATGAAGAGCCTGATTTTAGAATTAAAGTAAGCAGCCTACAAAAATATGTAGTGATAGGTACTGAACAGTAACACGATCACATTTCATGAGCTGCAGAGTGCTTCCATGTGAATTTCTCCTGTCTTCTTGTGACATGGGGAGAGATGGAAAGCTACTTCCAACTTCCATCTAACCTACCAGTTGTTCTGAACATGCTTATGCACAGCCTCAAACTGGAGCTTACTACAGTTGTGAAAATTATTTGAACTTTGCCTCCTGAGAAATGTAGCTGAGTGACAAGCAGGCAGCTTTCCAAAGACCCCTCTTTAATTGAGAATGGTCAAATTAAAAAAATAAAATTATAAAAGGTCCCTCAGTATCATTTCTTCTGACAGGCACATCCAAATTGTGATACCAGTATCACCTTCATGCTGAGAGAGAACAGGAGGCAATAATATTGCATGTTTGGCAACAAAGCAGAGGATGAAATCTTTACCTATACTATGTGTAACATTTAAATATAAATAAATATGCCAGTCATGAAACAAAAGTGCACGAGACAAGTTTCCAGGGTTCTCTGACTGATTAGGAATTCATCTAAATTGAAATGAAAGCAGATAATCTTTTTTTCAGTAATTTACACAGATTCATTTACATAGCACTGGCCTTCACTATACCATCCACTAGGTATACTAGCAATGATGCAGCACATCTTCACATGATCACATAGCTGGAAAATATAAGAAAAATAATGAAGAATAATTTGTAAAATAAATCAACCATAAAAGTATAAAAAAGCATCTGGTAGCCTACTTGCTCATTTGCTTTATAAGAAGATTAAATTCTTTTTTTTTTTTCCTGAGTTGGGAGAATTTCCAATGCTAAATGATGGGTAGCCTGGTTGGATAATCACAGAAGTGTCTTTATAGCAGCTATTTGTATTAGCGTATACCTAAAAAAGCTCAAGCTAGTAATCAGTTTTAGCCAAGAAATATTAGTGTTTGGCTGTACTTTTAATAGATAACTTCATCAGGTTAAGGGAGTTGGTTGAGAGGCACGCTGTACCATCTCCAGGGTTCATCATACAAGTTCCTCATGCTAGGAAGTGTTTTAATACCCACATTTAATAAATGCTCATTGTGGCTGGCAAAGAGGGGGCATGGATCATAAAGTTCATTTGGGAGGTGGATACAATAGGTCAGGATATGCTGGCTTAAGGATCTTACTTAACTAATTGTTTAAAGCAGTGTCCCCAGAAACGGGTTAGGTTCATTTATTTAGAAGTTTGAATAAGAAAGTTCAGGTGACTGACGTCCTGAAATGAAGTTCGTATTGGCACAGTGCATACCCTTTCTTCAAGACTGTGGTTTTGCAGCATATTTTCTAAGGACTGCAACACAGAAAAAAACACAGCAGGAATGCAATGACTGGACTAGAAAGAAGCAGAGGGAGCTAACTACCAGTCAAGACTTAGCAGATGAAGAATTTTCTCTCTTTTCTTATGAGAGAGAATATAAAATATGGGTGACATGAATCTACTGTGATGATTTTAAAATTGAGGCATTCTCTAAGGAAGAATGAAAGCTCTTTCAAAAAAGCAGAGGAAGCTTTTAACAAAGGGAAAATGACAGAAAAGAGGCTGTTTTGATTGGGCTCTGGGGATTTAACGTATCTTTTGTAAAAATCTGATCTGCTATTACTATCCTCTGAGCAAGAGAGTTTATTGTACTTTAATAATGACACAAATAGTGTGTTTGAATATTGTGTGTTTCTGTAATTGATTGCTGACAATGTATTATTGAATTCTGTAGCTGCAAAGGGTTGCTCTGGATTACTGCTTATAAAAACAGTACAGTGTGTGAAGCAAAAGATGGAATGACAACATTGCAACCACAAGGACATCACATGTTGAAGGCCAAATCCTACAGATACTCACTACTGTGAGGATGTCCCTCACCACAATAAGTACAATGCCCAATGACAAGCAGTCACAGGTTTAAGTTATACATAGTCAATGGAATGACCAGCGATGAACGGCAATAAAAACGAGTGCAAAAAGGCACTGAAAAATGGCATGTCATTCATAAAGTCCCACTCTTGAAAAACTTTTCTTAGCCTAGGTAATTTTTCTGAGCTTCAAAGGGAGAGAAAAAAACACCTGTGGCAACTGTAAGACCATACAGAAACACCAGCTGTTTCCAAATAAGAAGTCAGCTATGCAGACAAATGTTATCCCACCAGTATATGGGAAGGGGAACAAATTATATAATATTTTGCCAGGTCTTCCCGAAGCAAGGTAAGGTAAAGAAGCCAAAGGGCTATCACTGGAAGATCTCAGAGCTTTTCATTGAGTATCACTTGCAGAAACATAATAGTTCAGGCCTAATAAAACAGCAGGTATGATGCTAAAAGTGGAGAGGTGGTTTTCGCTCAAGCAGTATACATTTGAGGGGGAAAAAAAGAAAGAGAAATGGGCTTTGCACTTTGCCACAGCCTTAAAAATGCCAGACACTAGCGGTCTAAGCTGAGGGAGTAAATTCTGAATCAGGAAATACCTTGAGTAGCCTACCTGATAGAAATTTTCTGTTAACTACTCCTTTTTGCTTACAGCAAGTAGACTCCAGCTGATGTGTTTTGGGAGATTTCAATTACAGCACACTGAAAGCCTCAAACAGTGGGTTGCAGGTCCTCCCATTAACAGCCTCCTGCACTGTCTTTTATTGCGTACTATGAGGAGAGTGCTCCCAAAAGGACAAAACAAAGGCTGATTTTTAAAATTTAATCCTTTACTTTTAACTATACTGCTTTCTGATATTATTTTTTCTGTCTCCTTTCTGATAGCACCTTTAAAAGATTTGTAGACTTGTCTCCCCAACACACTTAATTGTTGCTTAGAAAGTTTATTACATAGTTGTTAACTTTCAATATGTTTCTAGTAGTCAGTTGGAATTTAATTATAGTAACTATCCAAATAAATCTGACTCTCTAAATTAAATAACAGCTACTCTTAAGTAAATAACATTTGAATATTCTCTCCTTTTCTCTGTCATACACAGACATTACTTGGAATACTAACAACCTTGCAAAACACACCATTTCCTAGCTGTTTGGTCTCATTAGATATTGTTCTAGCAGTCATTTGTTTTATTAGAACCCTAGGATCAGTTGGGTTGGAAAGGACCTTGGGAGGTCTCTAGTCCAACCTCCTCTCAAAGCAGGCCCAGATATGATGAAATCAGATCTAGTTGGGATAGATACACGATCATCCCCTTTTTAAACCATGAAGCTTGGAGCCTTGGTACGGGACAGGAACAGGGTGATTAATGGCTGATTGTAGTGAGCATTGTGCCTTTAAGCAGAGTGGGTGTTCTAATTCTGACCACCGTGGACTAAGGAAACTGGTGTTATAGAACCATCATTTGGGGTTAACGTATGATATTTGGAACATCTGAAACCTGTTATTTTTCCTAGCTGAGGTTTATCCTGAAGCTTCATAAATTTTCCATTTTAAATTACAGAGCTTCCTTTTTTAACTATAATAAACTTTTATCTTAAAATGGTGTGTGCCTTTTAATCATTCCAAAGTATTTACTTTAATTAGGTTTTAAAAACGCTGCAGAAGACAGCACTGTTCTTAATTTTGGCTGTGAGAGTTTGTTCTGCATTCAGCTAGCAGCAGTTCCTAATACCCCTGTTGAACTTCAGCCAAATAGAGCATTTGAGGCAAAGCAAGATGGCGTGAATTCAAAAAAGACGACTTGTTTTCGTGAAAACATTGGTCCAGTTTCATGGCATTATCTATAATCCACTGGTTTAGTAGAAGAAAAGAGTTTTCATCTTTCTTTCCCTACCGACATGCAGCACGTGGCATTCTTGGAGTGTCAATATTTTCTTGGTTTTCCCATGCATCATTAAAGATTCGAAGTTCAGAAGTCCTGAGCATCTCCAACTCAGCAAAAACCCTTGGGAGCTGCAAACACTTATCCCTTAGCAAATCAGGTTCAAATGATATGTCCAACTGGCGGGGGGAGAAAAAAAAAAAGGTTCTTAAAAAAGGTCACTGGAACTTCCTACCTGAGACTATAATAGCAGCAAAACCAAGACAATTAAGATTTTAACTGAGGTTATCAGTTAAAGTAACAGACAAGTGAGGAACTTGGAGTTTATAGTAAGCACTATCCCAAGTTAAAACCCAAGATGCCTTTTTTCTCTGGCATTTTAAATCAAGGTAGTTAACTTGGCTTAGCCAGCCTGAGTTAATACACATTACGGCAAATTTTACCAGAGTGTAGGACTTTTCCATCTGAGCAATCCAAATAGTTCTGGCCCTTTTCTGGTGTGGGGTCATGCAAACAAGAGATGGGAGAAAGACTACAGGTTGAGCTAATTTCTGCATCACTTCCTTACTTACTGCACGTGAGGTTTTCGCATACTGGACTAACTGCTGGCCACAGCCAGAAGTATTGAGATTGGCATGAAGAGGCGTGGGACTAATGTTCTCTTGTTTATTCTGAAGAGATATTCTAGCAAAGAAAAACTATTACTGCTTTTTATTTAGGACACCTTTCAGTGGGCCAGGGCCACTGGAAAGCATTAACTCCTGCACAGACATTTTGTAAGGACTTCCTATTACTCCAGCTGTACAAGCAGGAAGAGCCTCTCCAGCTACAGACATCCTCTGACACAAAAAAAAGAGAAAGTTGTTTCCTCTGGTTCTTTCTGGGAATATTGTAGAAAAGGATGCCAACACAGTGAGGCCTATTGGCTCTTACCCTTCTCCCACTCAATGCATCATAGGTTTTGAAAACAGATTTCTTGTAAACTGGACTGGGGAACGGGGTTATCAGTGCTCACACACACGGAGGAGTGAGTGGTTGCTTTGGCTGGGTTATAGTCCTTGGCCCTCAAAAAGAGAAAATGGGAACCAAAATACCTTAATTTAAGGATCAACTTAATATAAGGGTCACAGAGTAATTGCATTTCCCTGGTGTGCTAGAGCTTGAAAAATAAAGATGCTTGTAATATAGATTCCTGGGTTTTAGATTGCCCTATATTCAATGGTATGTAGGTTTTCTGCATTAGCATTAGGCTCTTTTTCAGTTAGTCTTTGTTCCTGTTTGTGCTCTTAGATGTCAGTTCTGCACAAGAATAATGAGGCTAATAAACCTCACAGATGTATACTTGCCTAGTGACATTTAAGAATTCTGGAAAGTGAATCATATTATTTATTAATCTGGCCTCTAGTCCTAATTTAGTCTCAGAACAATAGACTCTGGTTTCCTACCTAAAAAGAGCTAATGTAGCCCTTAGATGATATGACTTAAAGTAGACTTGTAATTGAACGGTAACAAACATCCAAGTAAATCATACATTCTGAAAATGCCAACCTGACTTTTTTTCCATTTTGCTGAGCTGGTGACATTGGGGCTGAACATGCTCTCACTTCCACTAGTGTGAAGCCCCAGTCTGCACTAGCCTAAGCAATATAAGGACACATTGAATTTTAAACACACCACTCTCCTTAGCACATCAGCATGGAACTACTGAAATACGTAACGCTTGCTATGTACTGAAGTATCTTGCCAGTGTAAGACCCAAAATAAAGCTGCGTGCCACTAAGGTCATTGTAGACTTTTAAACAGATTAAAACTGATAAGTTGCAAATTCAAACCATGGGTTCTGATTACTTTTTATATTATGTGAATATGTGTTTCTCTGGCAGTGTGCAAAGACCTGAAACTAAATGTCTTTCTGATAATACTATTTGTAATGATTCCTTTACAAACTAGTGCAGCACATCACTTTTGTTGACATGGAAAGCAGAGATTAGGAAGCCTTTTTTCCAATGACCAGTACCTTCTAACTAGGTTAATTCATGTCAACCATGCAAAACTTGAGACAATTGTTGAAAGAATACTGCCATCATGTTTTCTTTTGTGGTCTCTTTTTTTACTCAAAATTTAGGGCAGCCCTGAGTTACTCAACAGAAGGAAAACAAAGAGAAGATGCTGACAACAGAGTGGAAAGAAGCCGAGAGGAGAGTACTTTGGTTTTGTTCTATGCCTCTGAGCATTTTCAACAGAAGAGTCTCAGCTGCAGAAATTAATTTATTTTTCCTCTTTATTACGTAAATAATCTTGGATTGACCTTCAAAATACTCTTTCAGGTCTGTCTTTTCTACTAATCTTTCCTGGAGGAGGCAACTGAAACCAGAACTGGTTACTCACTACAAAAAGAATTCACACATTTTTGCATGAAAAAAGTGATGGTTTAGTGGCATGACAACATCTTTCACTTTCTCCTTGCAAACATTTATAAGAGTAAAACTGTGTTCACAAGAACATTGATAGAAAGGAGCAGGACTGGGAATGCTCAAGTCATGGAAGTGCCATGGGTTCAGCAGGTACGCGGTTGGGAAGGGGGAACCTTGCCACGTGACTTAAGTGATGAGGTACAGCATGAAAATCAACTACTTTTAGCAGTAGTCATCACAAAGAATTCACAAGTGATTCACAGGCTGAAACAACTGAAAAAAAATCAATCATCAGAGAAGTTCGAGTAATTAAAACAGTAAAATCTGCTCTTGGAAACTTCATGGCTGAAGTTTCATTGACTGCTGCTTCATTTGTTTCAACTGAAGCTGGAAAATTAAAGGGGTGAAATGTCATTTGCAGAGTCCTTTGGCTGGATCCTTAACAACTAGAAATTTTCATAGCCCCAGTGACTTCAGGGAACTCATAGACTTGTCTTGGCTTCCACAGAACCATGCCAATTCAGACCAGCTAATCACCTGGTCTTATGCAGTGGTTGATTCACTGCCAATTTTTGTTGTGCTTTTATGAATAATATATAAGCACCTTGAGTTACGAGTAGGCACTATTTGTTACACTGAAATAAATAGAAATAATAAGAGCAATTTGGCACTTGCTCTTTTACTACCAAGTACCATATAATTATAAGTCATTGGGAAATTCTAAGAGAAGCAATTTGGAACAAATGTTGCTTATACTAATGTTTAATATTTAGACTGCTGGGTCAACAGAAAGAGTTACAAGAGTCATTTATGGTGGCCTAATTGAAGCCTATGAAAAATATATTTATACTCAGTGGTGCTCCCCTTTTTCATCTAATGGGCTTACTGATCTATAGATTCACTATTTGATCAGTGCATCTGGCCCCACAGGCTTCATGGTTTGCAAACCACAACCTACTAATAAGCACCCTGCTGCCTGTTTGTTAAACAGATCAGTGCTGGCAGGCACCCAAAACTCTAGCCTTTGAAACTTGGAGCTTTTTTAACTTGCCCAGCCTATTGTGTGGCAAGAAAGACAATAAACTATGAACCTCATAAATGCTGAGCAATTAAACATAAGTTAGTAATATAGTTGTGGTAATAGAGGCTGCTTACCTCAATCCAATATATGTCTCATTTCTTCTTTGTGTCATCTCTGCTAAAAGCCAACCAGCCAACCATAAGCAGTTTGCATACACACTAATGGTTGAGATTTCCTTGTAAACAAGATGGTGGCTGCCTACTAAGGGAAATCCATCATCCAAGTAGCAATATGATTTTGCTTTCATGTTCAGCAACAAAAGCATCCACTCAAGCTCACAGCCCCTATGTTTTAGCACACTGAGACAATTTCTATTGTAGGTGGAAGTTCAGCTCTGTGATCTGAACACCTCCCTTTGCTCCTCCAGAGAAAAAGCAATTTACTTTTGGAAACACGTTTTCAGAAGCAGCAGCTTTCCTTTAAAACTGAGGAGCATAAAATCAGCTGGGTTAATGACCCATTCCAAGCTTGTATTTTGAAAAAAACCTGTGTTCTGCCCATGCCTGTATTACGTTCCTAGATTCTCTAAACTAGGTTGCTCCAGCAGCATATGGAATACAGTAGGACTTCAGTAGTTAGGTCCCATGGCCTGGGGAAGAACTTGAAGAAGGCTAGGTACCTGTGAGATTAAGGGGTCAGGAACAGCCATAGGAGTTTGGGAAAACAAATACCATTTCTCTGAGTGTATCTAAAAATGTGAATGATCAGAAGAAGATTGTTTTAGAGGAAGAAAAACTGATACAGAAAGGAGAGGACACAAGGGGCACAATATCTGCCCTTCATCTGCAGAATGTCATACGTCCATCCACCACACAGGACCCTTTCAGTCATATTCACAGCACCTGGATATACCTGATGCCTGTTTGAGAACTGATCAGACATGAATCTGATCTAAACTCTGGAAAAAAAAAAATATGTGGCTTCACAACTAGGCACTGCCCTAGCACACAAGAGTGAACTATTTATTTCTACATGAGTCAGTTCTGCCTTGGACTGGCCATTGTACAGCCTAGTGAAGAAGTAACGTAAAAAAGTATGCAGGGACAGATGCTCCAGGGACTGCAAAGCTGCTTAAGGAAAAGCACTCATGGAAAAGGTTAACTCATCCTTCATACTTCCCAGGATTCCCAACTCAGCAATAATTGTGACCCATAAAGTTAATTCAGCATAGGTATTTTGGAGGAACTGCTACAGGATAGAAAAAGGTAGGAAAAGTTTCCTGAACTAGTGTCCTTCTAAATACACTTTGTACTTGATAAAAAAGAAAATGGATGAACGGAATACACAGGACAGAGGGAAGTCTCCCATACCTAACAGCTCCGTTTCTAAGTGTTGAAGTGATCAGTTCTCAGCTGGATATTGGCTCACATACTGTTCCATATATCTAAGAACTATGTTTGGTGCTCAGGAAACATCTTTGGAGGGAGAAGGGAGATGCACTATGTGCTAGGCTTACTATTTTAAACAAAATCATATTCATAACCAGTTGAAAATTCTGCTTTCTTCAGACAGGGCCAACATGACATGCTTTTTGCAAAAAAGCAATTGTTCTTCATGCAGTCCAAAGTCTTCCTTTGGTGCTAAACAACTACATTTGTAAAGTACAAAGGCAAGCTAAATTCTTGTTCATAGCCACAGGAACTACTAGGTTGATTTTTCTAACTAAATTATTAAAATATTTTCAGCATCTGTTTATAGAGTGTGGCTAAGGAAGAGACCACTATCACAAGAAACTTTTATTTTGTTCTCTGCCGTGTGTTTGTAGGTCTTTGTATACAACATACATGCCTGTTACTGTACATAGTAAACCTGTCACTCTAGGATGAGTGGCCATTTTGTTTCAGTAATGTCACTCTGTGGGGAAGTAAGGGGTACAAACATTAGGTCACTGGTATTTTCTGCTGGCTTAAACTCAAAATCCTATTAGCTGAAAAGTTAAAATGAGTTTATCATTTATAAACATCCCCAAAGTACACATCATCTGGGGAGCTCCTGGACTGCAATAGAAAGGATGATCATGTCTGTGTGCGTTGGCAGAACAACAGCTTATCACATAAGTTTATAGCTCCATAGAGATCATTCATGCCACCATTTTGTTTCAAATGCTAACCCAGAGAGGCCCCTGCAGGGATGAGGAGGGTGGTGCACATCCAGGATCACTCCATTTCAGTGTCTCAGTTAGCAAGGCCAACAGTGCCATTTGTAGAGGAGGTTTTAGAGGTATATGCATTATCCACTAAAAACTGGACAGAAGCTATCCAACAACACGTAGCTAACAACCAGTTCTAGTCAGTACTAGTCTTGGTTGGATCCAAACCTGTAACATACAGGGGAAAGTCATACTATTCAATATTGATCCCTAGAGACCTCGGACCCTCCCTGAAGTCTCTGAGGTTGGATATTGCTGATCTAAGTTTTCTTCACAGTCCTAGCATCCTTATTTTTATAGAAAACAAAATTATCTCTACACCTTTCATATCTCACAAGAAGTGATCTATCCATAATGTTAATTGCCTGGATTTTACTATGCCAGAGTCCAGTCACAAGAGAAAAACAAGTAATCCATTTCCTTATTTGAAAGCCAGAAGCACATAATGTTTATTAATAAAGAGCACGGTTTACATAGATTTTACTGTTATTGACCATAAAATGGTGTATACTATAAGCAAGGGTGAAATTTCTAACTAATTAGCCTGTGAAGATCATATTTAATGGAGTATATAAACTTAGGTTCTTTACAAACCTTTAGGGTCTTATTCATTAAGCATATACATATGCAGTCTTTATGCTGAAACAGGATTTTGACACATAATTCAAGGTTAAATAACCCACCCTGAGATTCACAAAATAGAACAGCTTACATGTTCCAGTTCTTTTAGCCTTTAAGAAAGGAATCAAGTGAAATACGATGCACCTTCCTCAACCAAAGAACTCTAAATACATCCAGGAAAAAAAGGTGTAATTACCCAGACACTTAAAAAAATGCAGTCAGCAGGAGAACAATAGTGTTTGCAATGTACATTTTAATCTCCTCGTGTCCTGATTCAGAATACAGTTAGTTAACTCTTGTTTTTTCTAGATCACCTATTGCCACTGTGCAGGCTGACAGTCTTGCTATACTGATGATCTAAGGATTTGGACTTCCTTTTGCAGTTCTCCTCTCAGCAAAACGCTTCAGCATATATGTAAGCATCACTGACGGCAGTGGGACTTGTGCATATTTGCTAGTGCTTTGTTAAAGTAAAATCCTGTGGTAAAATGAGTAAAATCTCATACGGGCCCATTCAATGGGAACAGAATTTAACTCATCACATGGAGCATTATTAGTCATGGGCAGCTAGATGAGGAATGGCTAACCCAATAACACTGGACTCAGTCCAGTCCTTGTTCAGTCAAAACTTCTAGCAAATTCACTTAAGCCTAAGACCATCATGTAATTACATGAGTATTTGCCTGTTTTAGTCCAAATCTTGCATCTGACTCAATCCCTGATCCAAAGCCAAATTGACATCCTTGAAAGCTTTCCTACCAACTGAGATCCTCAGGACCAGCGTGTCACCATCTGTATTGATACCTAGTTTGCATTAGCTGTGGCTATAACTTCAGTAGCATTTCAGTCACAGAATGCGCAGAATTTTGGACCTTTTTTCATTTTGTTTCCATTTTTGTTTCAAAAGACCTGTAATTAGAGGGCTGCAGGTGTCATAACCATAACTAAGGTGCAGTAACCACTACTCTGAAGAATGTGTTCCTATTGGAAGATAACAAAACAAATATTATCATGTTATTGCAGAGACACTATAATGCTCCTGTAATTCTGTATTATGGACTTGCTTTGTGTTAATGTCAGAATACAAACTAGATTCTGGTTTTAACAAACTTAACAATTGTATTTGTGTTACCTTTTGGAGTCTCTCCCATTTAGATTGAAATCCTTAAATTAAATGTGTTCCCCACTTGTTGTTTAGGTTGATACTGCCCTCTTCTGAATATACTGGATTATGACATTCACTTCCCAGGAATTTCAGGACACTCAGAAAGCAGGCAATTAGTTATACAGCAATCACCAAATAAGAAAAAAGAATCTTTTCTTTTTAATCTCACATAGCTCTTCAACTTTGATCGGCTTTTACTAGAAAGGATTTGGGTAAGACATTATCTTTATTTCAAGGCCTTCAAGGACAAGTCTTACTCTACTTTTATCATCTCATATTCTGTCATGACAACAGCTTTCTGCCCCCCATTTTGCAATGCAAGCATTCATTACCCACTTGTTATGCTTCCAGAAACGCCTCCTCGTGCTTTATCCCACATGGCCTTTCATGTATGACAGGAGGTAACTGTAAAACAATTTCACTGTTCTCTTCCACATCACTCCATATACTCTGCTATAACACCTATAAGACATCTGTGTTCAGTTATCGTGCTTTCCTGCCCATGCACTGCAGTTTCTACACTGACTATAAGCCTTTTGGGGCAGGGACTATCCTTTTTTTCTGATTGTGGTCAGCACTTAGTACAGTATAATCTTTGCTGGAGCTCTTTTCTGTTGCCACAATGCAATTATTAAACTTGTCTCAGAAAGAAATGAAACCAGTCATTGATTAATAATATTTTTCACAATCAAATCACTATGGGCATATTAGTGAATCTTGTGCTGTGGACGAGGAACCTACATGAGTGAGCTTATTGATTCTTCATGCAACTAGCTTACATGCATCTCCACTAGAGTTTGCAATCTGGTCCTAAATATGTTTGAATATTTGATAAATGCAAATTACTAATGTATAAGGGAGATGCGGGAAGAAGAGAAGGAAGAGGCGATTATAACATTCCCTTCTTTAAAAAAAAAAAAAAGAAATTGAGGCCATTCAATGGAAATTGACTCATTTTGTTAATTGAGGGACCTACAGTGGAAGAATGAATCCAGTTTCTGGTTGGAACGTCAACCTTTCAAACATCCAGAACTTGAGTTTCTCATTCACTCAGTGCAAGAAATTGAACTGCAGCAGTCTAGTGTGAATCTGAATCATAATTTGAGTGTGCCTCACTCAAAACTGTGGAGGCTTCCTCTCTGCCCCCAAGCTTGACTCTATTCCTTCCTCAGTGGTCCTGCTGACCACTCAAAGCAGATCACTACATTTTTAGAAGTAATTTTTAGTGTCTGTATCATTCTTCACTAAGATGGTACTACGAAGGTTTTATTTCTTGATGCATTTCACTTTCAGACAATAACAGTACAAAAAATTAGTTTCAGTTCTCATGGGGCTGTGTAAACTTTTCTTCTGGTTTTGGTGGTTTTGGTTCACATCTGTGTTCACACCCTCCAAGGTTTGCTTTGAGTTTCACATTCAAACAAACTGATAATATGCCAAAACCACCAAGTTTGTTATGCCCTGGGCCATATTAGCATGGGAGCTATTCATAAAGCACACAAAGGTTTTCTTTTTGCTGGGCTCAGCCTCACCAATCCCACACAATCCCAATGCTTACTAATCTCTTTGGAGCAAACAGTTTCTTCACAGCGAGTACTCGAAGGAGCAGACCTCTAGACTGCCAGCATTAGAAAGATGTATTTTTACTGCCCTAAAAATACAGTCAAGTGCAGTTCACGTGACCAAATGCCTGCCCAGACCAGTCAGAACTTGTACCTGTGGCAACACCAGTTATTTCAAAGTTCCTTCCTGGTAATCAAAGTAAAATGACAATGTAAAGCTATAAAACATGTTGTTTAAATAAACTACTAATTATGATCATCTGGAAATAAGCTATTGTGCTGACAAGATACTAATGCCTTTTAATACACAGCCCAGATTATCTTTGAAGTTTTGTATCATCTGCAGTACTGAACTTTGAGGTTATTTGTAACAAAGAGTGTTTAGATCAATATAGAGGTGCAAACCTTACTACAGTCCCCAAAGGGCACTTCTGTGTGTGCATCTGAAGTGGAGCTTGAAGAGTTGGGGCACGCAAATGCTCCAAATATGGTTTCTCTGTAAAGGAATGTAACAGTAGAGAGAGCAGGGCAGTTTAGAGGCACATGTGGTGCTGAATTCCCTGGCACCTTCTGGCACTGCCATGCAAAATTGGAGTGGATGCAAGGAGCCAGCTGAAGAAATAGACAATTAAAGAAGAAACTTAAATTAACCCAGAATTTATCCTGCCTGTTGGAAAGGAAATCGCTACAGTGGCTAGCCCCTAACACTCCAGGGAAC
The DNA here is from genome assembly GCF_018139145.2 of Gymnogyps californianus. NCBI lineage: Eukaryota > Metazoa > Chordata > Aves > Accipitriformes > Cathartidae > Gymnogyps > Gymnogyps californianus. The sequence continues at coordinate 13,093,488 of NC_059477.1, forward strand.
ATGAAACATTCCTCAGGATGTTAATTTTTTTTTTTTCTCCCCCCGATCTAGACAATTAAAGCCAACATTTTCAAGTTTGAAATTTGGTAACTAGGCACCTGTTTAAGTATTCAAAGAAATGAGCCTGGTTTTTGAGAGTCACTGTCATGCCAGTTCACACCAAAGCCAATTGAAGTCACCAGAAAGCTCAGCATTTCTGGCAACAAGGTTAAAGACATAAAAGATTAACTTTTTATTCTTTCAAACATGTTTTGAGAGCTGTAAATACCTCCCTGTGTTTAAAAAAATCTTGGGATTCTTTTTAGGCTAAGAGATATTTTGAAGGACCTCCTTATGTCACAAAGAAGAGAAAAAATGAGCCCAGGGAGAAGAAAAGCAAGCTACCTGAAACCTGAATATGAGATGAGAGACAGGAGGGAAAGTTGACCCGCTGCTAAGAAACAAGAACCTTGGGCCTGGGAGAGCTGAAATTCTGAGCAGGGCACCACCTTCTGCTCCTCTGGATACCAACACTTCAGCAAATCATTTAGTTTCTCTCAGTTTTCTACCTATGAATGAGCTAATCTTTTTTCCAGGGTCTGGTGTGAATTAACAGTGCATGTACAGCTCAAGAAAGATATAAAGCACCAGGGAGTACTGCACTGCCTACACCAAAAATTAAAAGATCATGAATCAGGCCACCCAAATCAAGAGATTCATAAAAATAATAAGTCTGGGTCTCCTTTTATTGGTCTTCCTGTTCTGCACCTTCTATGTGCATTTTCAAGATTAATTTAGTTTACTTGGAGAACTAGACTCTTGTCTTAAGGAAAAATCAGATTCTCATGCAAGTCTATGGGTAAAGATAAAAAGGGAAAATAGTCTTGTTAAAAAAATGCTCTTATTTTACTAGTACTAAACTATCATCATGTTAAATGTTTTAATGTCCCCTGTTTGCCCCACATCACACAACTGGTTCTTGAGCAATGTAGTCAAATAGGCCAGCACTTTCTGCTGTTCTGCATTATTTTAAAAATGAAACATTACTTCTAATTTTGTTTTCGATTTTTCCTAATTAAATATTATTTTAAGATGAGGCATTATCTGCTTCCTTCAGGATATAAATTCATCATGATATATGTAGTGCTAATTGATGTAATACTTGAAGTCCATTCCAGTGCTAACAGGCACTAAAAATCAAACAGTGCTGAGTTGCTTGTGGGAGGTTTATTACACTGGTTAAAAAAATGAAAATAAAGAGAGAATGATCACAATTGTTTTGATGCTAACAGGATTGTCCATATGCAAATAGTTAACCATCTCTGGCCAGAAATCTCTTTCTTATTTGTTGAAATAATGCAGAAGGGAACTGCTTAGCAAAAGAGATGGGACAGAGATCTGAGAGATGTTCAGCTATCTGATATGAAAAATAAATGAAGGTGACAGTGGTTTCTCCACTTCTGTATCCATGGAGTTAAATGTCGGACCACACAGACTGCCATAATAAAAGCCACCTGATACCTAGCCTAAGGCACTGATTATTAATATATTAAAGCTCCTTGCCCAGTCAGTAATTTTGTAATAAAGACAGTACATCACTGGAAGTCAAATAGGCTGACCCGTTAGGCAGAGTATGTAGATGTGCCTGCAATTTGCAAATGTGTTCTGGCATAGCCTGTCTTTACAAAGATGCCAGACTTGGGTCAGAGCCCCTGTTTATTTCCTTTATACCTCCTATTATAAGTCTCAGTAGGACTGAAAGATCACTGTTAAAATTCAAGACTGATTTGCAAGCCACCTACAGTGTTTGATGCCCAGTTTCTATTCATCTCAGTGGGATTTGAGTTCCCAAATACTTTAAGTAGCATTGAAAATCTCAGCCCAAATCTCTAGCCTCATTTTGGGCTCATTTGAAACTTGCATTGTCTCCAAAGGGAGCTTGATTGGGATTTATAATTAATCCTACTATATGGGTAAAATTACACTGGCAATATCTCAGCCAATTCCCTATAGCTGCTCAAGTCTGTCAAATCAGCTCTTTAATCTGATGGTGAATTATTTAACCACTGCACCAGAGCCAGCCTATCACAGGGGCTTCAATAACTTCTATTTATGTTCTGAATATGTCCATAGCAGCTGTTAGAGTGTGAATAATGATTTCCATAGAGACCTTCCTTGCATTCCTGTACTAAGCAAGGACTGGAAGAATTCAAACAAACTGGGTGATTTACAGATCTCAACCTTAAGAGCAATCACAATCATCATCAGGATAATTGCTTCACCAGGGAAGTCATGATCCTGAAAGTTCCTGTGAGGAACTACACCGACCACCTCAAAAGAAGTCAGGTCCAAGTAACCACTTTGGCACACTACAGTGAACAGGATTTTCCATTAACAGAGCAATATTGGTCAGCATTTTCAAAATATGTTTTTGCCCAACATATTTCAGTATCATAAAAATTACTTCATTTAGAAGTGTTATTTTTTATTTATTACATGAAAAATGAATAAATTTTGTCCAAAAATGTTCATTCACTGCTAACAGAACTCAAGAGAACTGGAAAGTAGTTTTAAATAGATTTGAAATATACTCTAAAATCCTACTGCAATTAAGGGGTAATATATAAAAGTAATAAACTTTCAAGTAATAAAAACAGAAAATGAAAACAGTGCAAAATTTTAGCAAACACTTTCTAGAAGGTGCAAAGTCAACTTTGAAATACTTTAAAAACATGTACATGTTAACAACTTCTTTTCATTTTTGCAATATACTCTGATGAACAGAGAGACTGAGGAAAAGAGTAGGTAATCTTGAGCAGCTTTAGAATTCACTGATTTGATTAATGGTCCATTTGAAGTTTGACAAAAACTCCCCAGTGGAAACAATATAACATCTTCAACCTACTGATTGCAGAGAATGTTGCAACCACAACTGGTTTCTGGGAACTACATAAATATTGTTCCATTTTGCAGGTGACGCAGGTAGAGATTAAGCAGATTGACAAAAGGTACAAACACTGCATGAACTAGAGGTGAAGCCTTGGCCCTACAGAGATGAAGAGCCAGTTTCATCAATGGCTGTACTAAAGCCAAGATTTCCTCAAATTTATGTATTAATCTCATTATCATCTTTGTTCCTATTGCCATACAGACCTAGATCCAAAAATGAGTAGTGGAAAATAATACATGCTTTCTCCCCCCACCCCACCCATATGAAAATAACTTTTACAAAGTCATAAAAAGGAAGCCTCCTGAGGCCCCAAAAGCTATTCTGCACTCCGCTAGTGTCTGTCAGTTCTTCTCTCTACCCTCCTTGTTTTATGAAAGCGGACCGGCAGTAGGAGTCAATGGGAATTTACCACTTCCTTTCATGGAAGCAAAGTTCTGTCTCCAATCTCCTCACTGCCTGTCAGCTTTTGAAAGAAGTGTTGCTAGAGGCAGGAATACTTTAAAAAAAGCCCAGCAGATTTCTAAAGTCAGCTTTAAAAGTGTCCTTTAAGAGTTTCCCCGAGCTGTTTATGACTTATATTGCTCAATTAGCTACTTTATATTGCAGTATTTTCTTCAAAAGCAATCTTTGACTAATTGTAAATTCTTAGAAATATGCTTCATATTTTAAAAGTCCTATTTTACAGCTGCAATAAAGTCCTCCAGGGCGCATATTAGAGGCCATAATGGCACATTTTGGCCATCAAAATCCATTACTGGACTTCAACACCCACCCCATCATCGAGATGGGTGTCTCCAACTCATTAGCTTTACCTAGTAACAAGCTGATGTTAGCACCTGTTCTCACAAAATGGATTTTAATAGAAACGGGGCCAAGCTGAATGCATCTGGGGAAGTTCAGTTCTGATGGCTGGCTGAGTCCACCATAAACATGTGGAGGTTTTATAAAATCTCAGTGTGCACAGATCCTGGGGTTTAGTAGTTTTGACACTAGACTTCAGTAAACAAGCTATTTGAACGACCAACCCAAAGCACATTTCTTTCTCCATATACGTTGAACAGCTAAACATGAAAGTCATAAAACTGGGGGTAGCTGAAGTTCTGAATCTTTAAAAGCAGCCAGCTCTAGCATCTAGGACTTGGGATAAATACTTCCAGGTTGAGTTCAGTTTTGAAAGAACTGATTCTGCTGATTTTCTATATGGTGTTTTTACTTGACTCAAAATAATTATAATAGAAGAACCAAAATTTTATGATGTCTTAATTAGAAAGTAACATTCTCCCCAGCGTCACTTATGTTACAATGGTGGGTAAATATAATAAGTATTGCAGGAGACTTATGCTCATCTGAAACTGTGTAATTTCCTTTGTATAAAGAAAACTTTTCCACCTTCCTTTTTTCTACTTACATAAAGAAGCATTGCACCTAAGCTCACAGTGAGTTAAGGAAAGATTTGCTTTTACTCAAATGATTTAAATACTTGGGACATCACTAATTCTAGCAGCTTGAGCTGATTCATTAACTGGTAGAATTCTCTTGTCTCCAGGAACATTTGTAAAAAAGCAACTTGAAACCACTATTCATAATTCTTTCTTTTAGAAAAAGATGAATGGCACTCAATAATTTGCAGTTTGTCTAGGCCCTGTTCCCAAACTAATGACAGTCCAGCTCCAAAGACACTTGGAAAAAAGCTCCCAATGGGAACATGCAGATGAAGAACGCAAGCAGAGGTTGACAATCTCTAAAAACAAGGTAATCTTTAATAGCTCTTTGTTTCAGACTGAATATAGAATCTGTCATCACAGCATTTTTTGAGCGAACCTGACACAAGCCAGGGAACAGATCATCCTTACACAGGCTGCCCCAAAAAGCAACCTTGAGTGCATTTGGACCTCAGAAGAGGACAGAGCAGGACTAGCAGGGAAGTGTCAGACACGCAGATATTCCAAAATCTGGTAAGCCTTTGCACTGGCTTCCAGCTCTGCCTGCCTCATAGCTCTTCTATTCCTAATCCTTCCAGCATGTCTCTCTTCAGAACAGGACATCCTGAGCACAGCGCAGTAACCCCAGAATGCTAATTTAGGGGCTGGGGAAAGGCAAGTTTCATTGCTGTGCTGACTGGGCTTGCATAAATGCCTAGGGGGCTAAACTCTCTTTTTTTATCCTTCTCTTCATTAGGAGAGGTCATAATTTTGGAACAACATTAGCATTTTCTTGTTCTGTTTTAAGATAAACTTAGAGTACAGAGATAACATCAACTTCAAAGAAGTGATTCTCACAACTCAAACCCTTGTGAAGAAGATTCTGTACATGACAAAGAGCTTTTCAACCTCTGATGCAATACAGCCATCACTTTCAACATAGATCCATTCCTGTTTACTACCTGTAAGTATTTATTATTGTAATTTGGGACAGGGTTGTCTGGGGACACACAGTGGTGACCAGGACTAGAAACCTAACAGGGTCGCATTTCCCAATATATTCTGTTCAATATATTTACAGTCAAAAGAAACAAAGTCTCATTTCAGACTCCTATAACAGGCAAGAATCCAATGGGTGTCTTCGTGCTTCCAGGAGAGGTTGTGGCATCTCCAGCCTTGGAGTTACTCAGAACTATGTTACTGTGACCTTGAGCAATCTGGTACAACTTTAAAGCTGAGTTTATCTTTGAAGTTGGCCCTGCTTTCTCCAGGGTTTCAACCAGGAGACCATAAGAGGTCCCTTTCAATCTAGATTATCCTGTGACTTAATACCTCTATACCGCACCGTTTTAAGTATCTAGAGATCACTTCTGTTTATGCCTGTTGGTTTCCATTTTGATATGCATGTTTTGTATTATCCAGATTATGCTTCATATCCTCTCCTCACTGAGCTTACACAAATGAAAAGCCAACACACTACAGTCAGAGCTGCATGGCAGAACTGGGGCTCTCATTCAGTACAGCAGGCAAGTACATCCTGAACTTTAAACCCAAGGGCAGTTGCCCTGACACAGCAGAACAATTCCCATAGTTTCTCCTTGCTTTGTGTATTGGTCAAGTCATATTTGTGCTATACATCCAATTCTCAGCTGACAATGCATAACACCTGAGATCTCTGGGTGAAATCTGCTATCAAAGTGAAATGAAATATTTATCTAATACAATTAAAAACATTCAGGATTCAACTCCTGCTATAAAAGTTCTATTAAAATTAATAAAACCAGATTCACTATATGGCAAATTTCCTGTATAAAACTGAAAACCATTGGATTAAAAGTACTGTGGAGCAGCAAAAAGTTTACATGATGAAATATTAATAGCCTTCCAAAGCAAAGTGAAAATGTGGAAATGAGGCAAGCCATGAACATGAGGTAATGATCTGTATTTCCCGAAGTCTAGGATTCAGGGCAGCCCCCATATCAAGTGTATGAAAAGCCAGACCACTGCAACTGAGAGCTGAACACAAAACCTGAAATGTCCAGAGCTGCATGCTAGCCTATCCTAGTACCCTTCATAAACCCCTCCTTTTTATGAAGTGTAATGCGACTGACATTAAGAAAAATTCTGAATCACTCACCAATAACATATCAACCTCCCAGAATCAAGACTTTTTAAAAAGTTTATTGCTGAAGAAGCTAGTTACACATTTCATAGTTAAGTATATACATTTATGCATGCCTCCCCACCAAGGTACTATGATGGTGTTTTCTGTAGCAGAGAAGACTAATTCCCACCAGACCATGCACTGTGGTCTGGAAGAAGACAGAATAAATACTCAAGATGCTTGCTCCTTCTGCTCTTGAAAACTCCCAAGTGCAGTGCTAGAGTTGCTGTACAACATGAACAGAGCAGCACATAATCACCCAGACACACACACGCCAAGACAACAAAGTAATGCCTGGCTTCTCAGCTCATGTTAACCTGTACAGATCCAATGCAGTCAAAAAGCTGACATTGATTTTTGCCAGCTGAAAATCTGCCCTGAACCTTAAAGCAGCTGGAGAACATGGCTGCAAATCAGATGCCTTCAATTTAAGATAACTACATTTGTCCAGCTGAACTTTTTATTAGAAAGCTATATTCCTTTTGTAACTGAGCATTGCTTTGTATAGCTAATATATACAGTGGGTGTCGAAAGCATAGGCTTTGTGTTTGGAGAGATCTAAATATATTAGCCAATTTAATAAATATCAATGGTCAAAAAGCATGGATCTCTCCCTGAAGGTAAAGAACACCCTCTTAATGAAAAAAACTTGCAATAATCTTGGATCCATCTCCAATTTAGACCTTGTATTTTCCCCTGTCATCAGAGTTTCAATTGCCTCTGCTATGAGGTCTCGGTTTCAATTTACAGAGCATTACCCCTAGGCTCCTCATCAGCATCTTCAGGTCCACTGGGACATGCATTCCAAAACACTGAGCAGTTAGAAGAGCATCAAAAAAATCCTGAGTGACAAACAAAGCAGACCAGTTGCTCAAGGAAATAGGGGATATCCTCAACATTTAAGAGTGCCAAGTGGGTCCAAAACCATAGGGGGCAAAATAGTCTGAAGATGTTGACAGGAAGCTCTCCCTAAGGAAGGATGTCTACTGTTTCATTCAGATAAGCAGCCTACAAGCCAGAGAAGACTAAACAAAGTGAAAAACAAAAGCATCCAGAAGGAGACATCAAAATCATAGGTATGTAGAGATTCTATGCATTTGTGTAGCTCTTATTACCACAACATGCCACACAGTGCAGACTGTCAGCAACATGCATTACACTAGGAAACAAGTTAACACCACAAGAATCATGAGGGCCACTGCAAGCAAAGCTCATTAGATCTCAGCTGGCTTCTCTCTCCAAGCAACCTTCTTAAAACAAAGGTGCATGCCCATACATAAGCCCTTACTTTCCCTGCTTGATGTCTCATTCCTTGTTAATCTGTTTTCCAGTACAGCATACCAGCCCAAGCACTTGAAGGAGCATTAGCAGTATGCTCCTTCTTGGCACTGACTGCACGTGGCAGCTGCATAGCTTGTAGTCAGTGAATTTTGCAGCTGGTCTGGTAGCAGTTGGCAAAAACCTACTGTCCAGATGGACATTAAATTTGCATTATTTATAATATATCAAAAGTGAATAAACCTATATCAAAGTGACTTATAACAACATTTATTTAGGGACTTGTTTCTGACAGTTCTGAAGCCACTTTCATCCAAGCAATGCTTAGATGCTGAATGCTTTACTCGACCATAGCAAAAAGTTCCACAGCTCTTGATCACTGTTAACCCTTACATAACCCACACATGTGGAAGGAGAACTGGTAAGTCCAGTCCTTTTCACAGATTACTACCTTAAGCTTCATAAACCCATTTACAATTATAGCACTTGTGTCCAAGAGCGTAAATTGTGCAAGGATCTGGCCTGCTGAAGTTTTCCTACTTGCAATGTGAAAGAATAGAAAGGAGGCAGGTCACAAACTGAAGTTTTCAAATGAAAAAGCAAACAAACAGTCATCAGAGAGGTAAGCCATTAGGAGAGGCCAGTGCCTGATGGACTGTGTAACCTGAGTGCTATATCACACCAGACAATGGAAATGGGAGGAACACGGTAGGGAGGAACCTATCTCCCAGCCAACTTTGAAAATTCCCCTTTATCACACAGATGGTAAGCCCCACAATGTCCATCACTCTTCAGAATTCATAGAGAACAGTCATTCTTTATATTGAAAGTCCTTTAGCTTTGCAAAACTCGCACAAAATACCATAATGGAGAATGATCAGGTGTGTCCTTTTTTTGAATAACCTAAACTGAGAAATAATATCTTTTGCTTTGAAAACTATAGCCTTGAAAAAGAAGGTCACCTTCATTTATATCTTCAGTTATTAGCACTTTGGGACTGTCAGTATACAATCCATTTTGTTAATATAGACTTTAAAAATCTTAACTTAAACCCTCTGAAAAGAAAACGGGTCACCGGAAGATTATTTTTGTTCCTACAGAATGACAAAAATTGAGACTTCTTTAGGCCCAAGCAGCAGAACAACCAACCACTTCATCACTTTCTGAAGCTAGCGTCAGATCAGCCCATTGATAGTGCTTCAGCCCCTTCTCAATACCAGTTGTGACTGAGTACATCACAATTTGTATAATTTTTATTCTCTCCTCACTCTGCTCAGGAGATTAAGCATACTAATAAGACTTTCAACCATGTGAACCGATCATGTAGAGTACACCACCACAAAACCCCTTAGTATTTCAATAGCATAAGCAGACTGCACAGCCCATGATGCTTTAGCAATCCAAGGTCACTTGCCTTACAAATTACTCATTCCTAGATTCCACATCATTAAACACCTGATTCTATTCACTGAAAACAGCACAAGCTTCACTGGGAGAAAAATTATTAAATCAGCCATGACAGCTTTGCTATAGATTTGCTAATCCAGTATAAATAGTTAGAGTGTCTGTCACAAGTCCAATAGGATACAGTTGAACAACGTATCTCAAGTAGTGGCTGTTAATCACAGTTAAATAGCTACTTGATGGAAATGACAGTTCCCGTCTAACAAGCAGGCACTTCAGAGGCACACGGTGCTGAAGGCAGTGCTGTCTGCACTGTATCGCCACGGATTCTACAGCTTGCTCAACACTGGGAGCAGCCACGGGAAAACACCCTGCAAGGTAGCACAGCATTCAGGGGTGGCACGAAAGGCGCAAACTAGCAACCAGAAGGAAGATAGGTATCAAGTTTTCATTTCCTTATTTAGATATCCTAGGTAATGAGAGAAAATAGCTATGAAGAATGGAACTAAAGTCACCATGGAGCAAAGAAACTGATAGACTCCACTATTACATCACCACAGCATCCAGTTCAGCAAGATTACTGCCTGCATTCAGCAACATCCAGTGCCAAAGTGTTGTTAGGTTCAAGTCAACTCCCCTTTGTTGATGTCCTCACCATTTTCTTTTACAAATGTTTAAAACTTGAAGTGAGTCTGGTGCCAAAGTCCTTTTGATCAACTAGAGCAAATGTGTGCAAGTGAGGACATTTTCCACAGTGATTTAGCATCATCCGGCATTCTACTGCTGTATTTAGGGTGTATACAGGCCTGTGCTTCAAACTGCTGTGCCAGTGGAGCAGTTTACAAGGCTTTGGTCCTCGCTACTTGTTCTTACTCTCTCTTATTTCCCTCTCTACTATACTAGCAGAGCTGCTACGGAAGTGCCCCTGTTACAATCAAAGTCAGCTGGGTTAGCTTTGTTTCAAACATAGATCTTTGTGAGCAAGCCTGTTTTGTGGTGATATATTTGGAGATGGTCTCTTCAGCAGCTTTGATGGCAAGGATGGCCTTAAACACTGGGTTGAGAAGGCTAGTGGTAGCAACCTCTAGCCAGCATATCCAGTTATAGAAAAGGGACATCAAACTAAACTAATGTGAAGAGTAGTCACACTGAAGTTGGCAAAAACTAAATTAATCTGAAATGACACTCATTGTAGAGTCAGTGAAACATCTGTGTTTAAATGGCTTTGGGCTTGTCTAGTCTACCACAGACAAAACACAATTATTAACTAATGAATCAGATGTCCAAAAGAATAGCCTTATCTGCAAACAGAAGTGATCTATTTAATTTTCTACATCTGAGTAGTCCCATGGAAGACTTAAGCACATAATGTTCACACTACTCAATCCTATCTTCAGCTATACGCAGCATTATAGTGTTGTGGGTTGGGTTTTTTTTCCCCCAAAAGAATAAAAGAAATCACAAAGACAAAGCTTCTCTTCCAGTAAAGTCAGGTTTTTTTCTTGTAAAATATCATATTGCTGATATAGATTTTAAAGAACAGAGGTTTCTGTTTCTCAGTAATTCAATTCTACTTAATTATTCTAATACTGAATACAAATCCCAGAAGATATTTAGCTTGCAACAATTATTTCTGCCTTCTCATTACTTAAGTGTGCAGTAATGCAAAAAGAGCCTTAAAAATGCTTAATATTTCTGGTTATTGTGCATGGAAGAATGCAACACTGGCTTGATGTTAAGCTTCCATTTGGAAAAATTATGCTATAAATATAAAATGTGTGTTGAAAAGCACAACTTAGTTACAGTAGCACAAAGGAAGGACCAAGGAGATTTTGAGAAACCATTAAAACCAGATATCCCAAAATAAGAATTTGCATCAGGTTCCTAACCCTTCCAAGACACTTAAGTGTCTGAGCCAAAGCCTATTGCAGAAAACAGGAGTGTTACTTCTTCAACCTAAGTGGCTTTGGATCAGGCCTCAAATCACAAAACACTCAAGCAGGCTTTCTCCTAAAGCAAATCTTTGGCTTCATATATAGAAGTGTATCGTAGACTAACATGAGTCAAGATGAATCCCTCAAAAAGACCACATCTCCCATTCCACTGTTGCACCATTACTGAGAAACTTCTGCAAAAATACATTGCCGTTATGGGTGATGCGCAACAGTGCTGAAGTTAAGACTGCTGCCCTCACGCTATAAAACTGTAATGTTTCTTTGCAAAATGAAAATTGTTTTCAAACTTTAGTGTATGGCACCATATTGAGTAAGAGCAATTGAAAAATCGGTCAGAAATTTGAATTGTGTAGGTGGAATTGCGACTAAAGGTATGGGACAAGCAAAGCACAAAATGAGGAAAAGAAAGAGCCCTGAAGTCGAGTGTAGTCTCAAAAAAACACTAGCTTCATGATCCTGAAGAAAAAGCTTCTTGAGGTGGTAGCTGAAAGAGGGTTTGTATAGCTATATACAAGGAAGCTGCTTCCTGTTGTTCACCAACTCCTTTGTTCTGGAAAGCAGGACTTGTACTCACTTCTGAAAGGATATTATATCAATATGCTTTTTTTTCCCCTTCCATTTTCCAGAGTATTTTTTATCTCTGTCAATGGAAGAGTTTTATGGAAGTGATTAAGTGTTCATTGTCACTTCCAAGGCACTGACTATTGATGTTCTCTGTACAGTGCTGAGAAGGGGGAGGGAATAGCGTATTACATCCAACTCCCTCTATAAACTATATAATTTGAATACAAATAAAATAACGTAAGCTCATAAGTAGTTCTGGATGCTTCTTAGTAATTTAAGAAGTTAGTACCTCAGAACATAAGATTATTACATTTGAGACATTGCTTGGTGCTTGCATCTATGCACAAAAATTATTTTGTGAGTGAGCAACCCAAGCATTTGGCATGACATTGAACTGTTCTGAGATCACAAGATGAGATCTTCAGCCAGTATAAAATGCCTCAGCTCTATCAGCTTTGTACTACAGTATGAGCTGCACTTTGACAGTTTGTATAAATGGAGCAGTACATGGTTTCTCATTTGGATTAACAAAATTATACTGGATGACCATAGATACATTGTCTTTGGCTTCAAAATTAAACAGTAAGCAGAGTTTATGCATAAGAATGCCCTTACTGTAAATGAACTGATTGTCACTTTAACACATGTTTTACATTTGGCACAGCAACAATACAAAAGTGTTTACAAACTGGATCAGAGCCAACAGATGGCTCCTCCAAGTCATCACTCTCAGAATCCTACCCAGTTCCCACTCCTTCCCAGAAAAAGCCTGGGAAAACAGATTGGGAAGATTCATAAGTACACACCCATGATTTATATGTGTCTTTGTGTGTATGCATGTGCATATATAGACAGACATCTAAGTCTATATATGTATAAACATGTACACATACAATATGTTCTACATGTACATTACACAGTGCTCAGATGCAAAATGTTATCTGGGCTCTTCAGCTATCTAAGACCCTCCCAAAAACAAAGTTTATGCAAAGAACTTTTTCTCTGTTCAGTGGAGATATTTCATTAAAAGAGAATGCTATTTTGGGAAGGGCTAGAACTAAGACATCTGTAACTAGATAGTCTGGTTTCTTCCAGCAGGGTATTCCACATTTAGAGACCAATTTCTCTGTTCCACATCATGGCTGAAGGCCTGCCACAGCAGGGACTGCAATACCAGCTATGCCTAGATAGAGCCGGGGGCAGCTGTTCAGCCTCTCTTTGAAGGAGGTCAGGAATAGGCATTTCAGAGATGCATGGCGAAAGGAGAGACCACATGCTGCAAGTACTATTTTGGAGCTGGTGACTGCCACTTCCCACAGTTTGGAGAGGAATTCCTCTCTGGCATTGCCATGGGGAAATTTCCCCATTTTGATAGAAAAGAGCAGCTTTTATTCTTCAAAAATAGCAGTAGTTGAATTGCCCCTTTTTTGTGCTGATCACCATAACTGTTAATGCTAGAAAAGGAGAAGAAAAGCGGGTGCCTGTAAGGCAAATATTTTAAGACATGACTTGTTGAGATGACTAGTTGCATGTTTCCAGCTGGAGCCCATTTCTCTCCTAAATGCCATCAATAAAAGCAAGACCTATTCTACACATCTGATTCTTGCTAGAGAAATGTACATATGGTTCTCTTGAAATTGTTCCTTGATTATTTCTTTTTATATCATTTTGATATTTACAACACTCAACATCTGTACTGTTAAGCCTCTAGAAAAACACTGTGAGTATGCACTGCAGGTAACTTTTATAGGCAAAAATCACATTAACTCCAGAAAAGCAACAATATACAAGTAAGTTTAGAAATAGCAGAATATTAAAGGTTTGCATTCAAGATCAGTAATTTTTAACCTTACAGAGGTCCACCAGACCTTACAAACAGACTTTTTCTTCTATAGCTTAGTCTCCAAGAATCCCAGTTTGAGCTGAAGGCCTTGCAAGAAGGCCCTCCAAAAGCAATAACCATGTGCCTTTCCCTACCTGTTTTCTCAGGCAGCGGGAGGGCACATGATACTATCTTGTTTAGGATTTGAGGTTTGTACAAGTTACCCTTCCTCCTAAGGGCATCATCCAGGAAACAGAAACAGTAGTTAGGACCACAGCTTTCCTACTCCAAGACAGACTCTGGGGTATTGCCCTATTGATACAACTGATCAAAGGCCCACACCTGGAAGTATTTGTGCCAGAAACCACACAGCTCAAGCTCTTGAGATTCATAACAGAAAAAAATGTTATTTCTGACTGGCTCAGGAATGCAGCACAAAGTGCAGCCATTCTTTCACAGCCAAAAAGGGGTCCACAGACATGCCAGAATACATAGGGTGGTATCAACCAGTAAGGAAACCAGAGGAAGTGCCCCCCTGACCCTTTCCAAATACAGATGTAGATCTGACATATGACAAGGAAGCCACTTCAGACAGGCTCTCACTTCAATGGGAAGAAATATTTCTGAATCAAAATTCAGAACATGAAGTATTTTTTTATTTTACAGAAGATATCAGGCTACGGCTAACACACAGTAGCTTATTAGAAAACAAGATTAGAGCTCTGTTATCTAAAAGATACAGTCTTTCAACAGAAAATCTATGGAATAAGAAATTGAACAACCCATTCAGGTTTTGTGGACCCTTCATAGGGGACTGCTAAATGGAACTTAATACAAAGTAAGTTACTGGAAAAACCTAATATTTTTTTCCTACCACACATAAGATTGAGAAGGCTTTCTGTTAAACACATTTTCTAGCAAAAGTCATCACTAATCACCTTACTAATACAGAAGGAAGCAGCTATTTACTCATCTCCAGCAGTTTGGAATTAATCTTGCCAATAAGGCAAGGACCCAAAGAAGGTTTTGTTTCAGTTCTCAACCTTGACACAGACTTCTTGAATGGCCTTTAGGAAATGTTCTAATTACAACTGGGAATTAATTATAGCTGGAAATTTTCTCATTGAATGGATTTTCATTGGAAAATACTGATTCATAAAAAGAATTTCCATGAAACATTATTGCACGTTCAAAGTTCTGCTGTAAGACTGGCCACTCTCCTGCCAGCTCACCTGGCAAGAATGGCATCTTCAGATTCATAGTTTCACTATGGGGACCTGTTTATGTAATGAGATTTCACAGGATGTCTCCTGGGAGTTGAGGGCAGCTGTCTGCTCCATTTCAGTAACAACAGAAAAACAAATTATATTTTCAGGGCTTTCAAGAATATTAATTTTCTAGAAGTCCTTTTCTGTGGCATGCTTCAGAATTTCTATGTTTTTCTCCCAACCAGAATAACTTTCTGAAGCTTCCTAAAGTTCTTGTGGATTTTTCCATAGAACAAAAAGTCTCAATTCCCACTAACTCTCCCTTCAGTCTCTTTGGGCTGTGCTCAATTGGCGGAGCTTGTGTCCCATTCATACCACAATGACCCTCTCCACATCAACACAGGACTCCATGTCTCCATGAACAAGGATGCAATGACCCAGGATAGAAGGTAGCTTGAACTGTCTGAGAAAGCCTTTCTCCACCTTGGTCACTATAGCAGAAATACTGAATACAGTCCTTGGTGTTTCAGCTCCCCCTCTGTCACATGGCAGTTATCACTCTCTCTTCTCCCTCCCTCTGTCTTTCTTGGTTGATTTGAAAACACTCCAGGAGAGAAGTTGTCTTTTATTCTGTGCTAATTTGTGGCCTCTGGGAAAAGCTACAATAAGTGAAGAGTCTAAGCAGAGCTTCCTTATTAAGTTCTGCCCGAGTTCATAATTGTAAGGATCAACAGCAAAGCAGATAGGGGAGAAAAAAACAGACCCGTCAATTATTATTAAGTAGAAATACAGCTTAGAAGTGTTGCCAAATGGAGCCACACAGAGGAACAATGTTTAAAACACAAGAACAGATCCCCAAGTTGTTAGAGATCTTCTGAAATCATTGGCCTTGCCCTGTGCTGTCCACAATGTACAGGAGCAATCTAAGCAGACAGAAGGAATCCAAACTATGGGTAAATTAAAACAGTTGATATATTTTAGCACAGTTAAGGCAAAGAACACAATAATTCAAAAAGATTTGGATCTATTCTCTAACTAGCCAGAAAAATGAGGATAAAATGTGAAATACTGGCTTGTTATTTTAAAAATCATACAACAGAATTAAGACTTAAGAAAGGAGCACCGTAGAACTCTGATTTAATTGCTATGGCAACTTGCAAAGCAGTTTTACAGAGTAGTTCTAGCCATTCTCTCATACTATCAAAACAAATATGCTGAACACTAAAATTTAAAGAGAAACGGTCATTTAATGTGTTGTATTAACACATTTAAGAGTGTTATCGTATGTAATGTGAATTTTAGATTACATTTGCATCATATTGTAGCACTTTAAACTATTCCTTTAGGGATATGGGACTGGGGAGAGGACCTCCTAGGTTACAGGTCCAATCTACGGCTGATTTAATCTTATCCCACTCAAATTTATCAAGTTCTGAATTAAAACTAGCAGGGTTTTCTTACTCCCACTACTCTAACAACGTCATTCTAAAGCCTCACTCTAATGATGGTTTGGAGCCTTCTACTAAGTTCCTGACAGAACTTACTTATAACCATATTATGTCTTTTTGCTCTTTGCCAACATTTTCTTTTAGTTTAAATCACTTTTCCTGCTTTGGTATTTATTCTATCTCTAGTTCCTCCACATAGAAAGCTGTCACATTCTCTCTTAGTTTTCACTTTGCTATGCTAAACAAGCCATAAATAACAACATGTAAGTATATACACACACATATAAAAATATATATACTATACACACACACAAATATATTTAACAAATATTTATAAGTGTATGTACACACACATAGATGTACATAATTATGAAGGAATGGGATTGTGTCAGACCAGATTATATAACTGGAAAGAAAAAATGTGAATTGTCAAATATAGGTATAGTTTTATAGACTATTTTCATTGCTTGTGTTGAGATAAAGGTCAATCAATTGTGTTGAAATGGCATATGGATACGCATAAAAATGAGATGCTTATATGTATAACTGTCATGGGAATAATTTAAACGAGTTTGGGACAGGTAATTATGTCTAGTAGTAGCTAGAATTCAAAGTACTTCAGGAAAAGGCAATTGTAGTGAAAGTTTAAGACCTGTAAATTCTGTTCATGCCCTGAAAACTAAGGATCTCTTTCCTTTGTGCCCCTCCCCACTGAAATGAAACAATAATTCTCATGGCCACCAAATAGCCTCAAATTTTTCTGACTCAAGTTGTTCAGTACCTTATAGCAGAATTCCATGGGTTAATTATAAATTTGCTCTTACACATTTTAAGAGCACCACTTAACACTAACTGGATTCCTTTTGCTATGAGAAATGGGAAACAAGACCTTCTACTCTACCTTCTCAATGTATGCTAATCATTATTTCTTTTCAGACTACCATGTACTTATTCATCCACATTGGAAACTAAACACAATATTTTCAGCCTCCTCTCCTATGAAAAATTTTGTGGTTCCTAACTATTGTGTCACCAAAACCACTAGTTTTCTCTTGCAAAATGGTAACCAGATCATAGCAATTCAAGTAAATACATGTCTCAGTTTTCCACAATGGCATTTTAACCTTCCCATACTATTCTCCATCTCTGTGCAATCTAACATTATTCTTTGTGATACAGCCCAACAATGAGCAAGCTTTCATCTCAGCTTGCTTTTGAAATTTATTCTAGGATGGAACTGGACTGACTTCCAAGAGTGTTTCAGATATATTCAAAGATGAAGGTTTGCTGCATTGTCACCCATAAAAAGCACAGTTAGCAGTTGCTATTGGCATGAAAAAGTCAATATTTTTCAGCCAACCACAGTGAAAATGAACAGCAGAGTTATTAACAGGTATTCAATTCAGTGGGTTCCACTGAACTAGACAGTTTTGTCACTTGATCTTTGACACATTAGGTATTACACCAGAGTTTTCATTACTTAAAAAGATATTGGAAGAATATGGCCAATGAAACTACAATGCACAGTGCTTGCAGTGTAGCATGTATGTTTGTCTTCACCCCCTCCCCCCCCAGCAAATAAAAAGAAAGACACAACTCAGATTTGCTTTTGTGCATTGGGGAGGTCAAGAAAAATTGGATTTTGCTACTGCGGAGTAATTAGATGATTAAGGTGACAGAGCTTAATACACGCCTTCCATGGGCACTGACTTACCATACCAAAATTAAGAAGTTGCAGCTTTAAACTGAATTGCCAGCTATTGTCCACACTTACTGAAAACTCATTTTGAGGTGATTTATCTAGTAAGTGTCTCCTTAAGGGTGGCATTAGTATTGTTTTATCATCATACCATGTTCTTAGGAGGTTATTGATTACACAAATGACTCAAAAATTGGCCATATCACTGTCTTCACAAGGTGATGAAATCAACTCATCATTCACGCTACAAGCTCCAATTTCTCTAGCTTCTTTTATACCAGGATCAGCCAGTTCACTGTTTTTAAAGATAGCTCACACTGAACTGATTTACCATGTGCATAAACAGCTGAGTTGGAATAGAGGAAGGGAGAGTGAAATGGTTGGAATGACCAGCTGGCTGGAATGAGAGTATAATTACCTCTCTGAGCAGCAGCATTGCTTCCTGTCAGCTTAAGCAGTTTGTGGAATTACACAGTCAGTTTGCAAGCTGAAGATGTTTTTAAGTACTTTGAGAAGCCACTGTAGCCTTGCTTAAACAAATGTAACAGATTAACAGCCTGACTATATGCTTTGGAAGAAAGAATGTCCTTCTGGCAGTCATTGCTGGTAAATAGCAAACCTGTCTATCTGATAATTGTTATCCAGTTATCTGATATCTCTGACACAATAATGATCCAAAGCCAATGTCCAGGCTTCAGTGCACAACTGGGGATTCCAATTCATATACTCAGACTGATTAACTGGCATGAATCCCATCAGCCCCACTGCCAAGGTTACCTCAGTGAAGCCTACTTCATCATGAGCAGTTCACTGTGTTCCATTCAATAACTCAAATTATACCAGCATCTTCTTATTCAGAAATCAAACATTAAAAATTGAAAAGCTCTCAGGTCTACATTTTAAATGGCCACCTTATTTAAACTGTCATGGGCTTTGAACCCTCAATGACTGCAAAATGTGCGTGATCTGAAAAGTAACACTAATGCAAACCTAATGTTGGCCTTGCACAGTTCCTTGAGGAATTCAATGTGAAATAGTCCAAGAATAAAGAGATACATTTTAATTTCATTAAAAATTAAGCATCATAACAGAACCAACAGCAAAAAAGCATTAACTGAAGGTAGCATTTCTGAGCATATGATGAAGTAATAGTTTTCACCGAAGGAGGTATGTTTCAATGTTTGTATGCACATCCATATGCTTTATATTTATACATACACATAAAAACAAAAGTTCAACTTGTATTACACCATGTATTTCATTATATTACAGATTTTAAAGAATACAACCTTACTTATGAAAATATGGGAAAGCTGCATCATGCTTTATTTTTAAATTGCATCAGATAAGCATATATTTACTACTGGTAGTCATTAAAACATATGCTATAACTGCCTCAGTAATGGCATCCTTAGGGAAGGGATAAGGCTTGCATTACTCAAGTAGTATACCAAATAGCTTATTAAAAACTGAGAATATACCTTATTTCCCTGGTTAAATAACAGCTAAAAATTACATAAAAATAAGATCCTGTAATAAGAAAACTCAGGAAAAAAGCAAAAGAACAAAATATTGCAAACATTCAGTTTTTAAGAAATGTCATGAGAGTCCCTGGAACAGTTGTCCTAGACTTAGAGAATTCCTGTCTCAACTGTGTAGTAGCTTTTATTCATTAACTTTGAAGGCACTGATTCACTAGTATGTTCTAAAGAACTGAGGGTGAACTGAGGGCTGCATTTTAAAGTAATTTAGAAACAGTTATGAGAATTTTAAAATTACAGTGGCTGCCATTAAAAAAAGAACTTTGCAAACTCACCATGTACTATCCAACACACCAGAGCTGTTGCCTGTTGATTTGGAGAAACTGTTTCAGTGTGTTTCAGCTGCTACTGTGTGATAGCTGTTTAAAAAAAATTAACATAAAAGATTTTAATGTGACCACTTTATAACACAACATTGAAGTTGTTAGATAGAAGTAAACTTTATGTTTACTTCTAATATACACAACATGCACAAACCCATAAGTTAATATAAGTTTTACTGTTTACTTCAGCAAAAGCAGAGTTAGACTCAGCCCTCCGAAACAGAGCACAAAACCATTTTAAGCTGATACTCAAAAAAGGAGCTAGGAAAGCTTATTTTTTTCTTTCAAGCTGAATGCTTAACACCTTTGGACCCCTCTGAAAATTCTTGTGGTATTTTAAAGTGATTCACTTGGAGACATAAAGAGCCTAGATTTGTTGGGAAACAGGTTGGACTTGGTCCACTGTGCTCAGTGTAAGCAGAAGAGAGGCTTTCTCTATAAGCAGGAAGTCTCTGCTTTTCACATGGTGCAGCCTTCCACATTTTGCCACCAGGTGGCAAGATGACAGCAAACGGGATAACGCTAAGTCCGTGCGATTCACACATTAGTAGCCAGCTGCCGCCCTCTAATGTAGCGATGAAAAAAGCAACAGCTCTTTAAACGCTGAGACTCCAGAATAATGACACACTGCATTTTCTGGATTTGCAAAATGTTGAGAAGCTGAAAGTAATTAGGGTTCCACATAGCTCTATAAACCAATTTATAAAATGACTGACAAAGCAGGCAAGGGTTTTGTATTGCAGTCTGTGTTGCAATTGAAGTTACATGCTACTCCATCTTCCTACACATGCTGCTAAGAAAAAACACAACGAATGAGCAAAATGAAAAGAAGCAGACCCTGATTTTCATGATCTTAGTGAAGTCTAACATACTTAAAAATAACCCCGTCTGAGCCAACATTCATTTGCACAGAGATAAATGAGGAGGCATTGAAGTCAATTCAATTACACAAATGAAACACAAGGACAGGTAAGTGGAAACACAGGTGACAAAACAGAAGCCAAAGTTTGAGGTAAAGAAAAAAATTATCAGTGTGTCCTTGCTGAGCTTCTTTAATTCTAAATGCTTACTCCTAGAATGTGAAATTTGACATGAAACCCACATCCATGAGGTGGGATGGGCTCCAGTTTTAAGTAAAACACAAGAAAGGATTCATTGTAATTGTAGAGGAGAGTGTCTTTTTAAAAAAAAAACTCTTGTTACTGGAAATTTTTAAGGTATTTTCCATTAAGAATAATTTGGGGAAATTTTTTCAACAAAAAATTCTGTAATACAAAGTTTCTGGTCTAGAGAGCTATCTCCCCACCTATTCCCCCACTTCCCAGAACCACGCAATGTATTGTACCAAAAGACTAACTCAAAGACCTCTGCTACCCATATTGTTCTGTAAGATATGACTAATTGAGGTCACAAAACCACAAAAAGCCTTTACAACAAGTAAATTCGATTGTTTCTCAGATGCTTTTATCAAATCTTACCTACAAACAGGATGCGAGAACAAGGAGAGGGTGAATAGATGCACCTCCCTCCAAATAGATGCTGGAGGGCTACTGGCAATATCTTATTCTTTACTGAAGTGACACAGCATATTGAGAAACAACACTTTAAGTAGTGACCCAGGTCCAATCTCCCTTTACAAACCTGTAAAGCAGAAGTCAGTTGAGTTGCACTACTGTAATGTTGGAATCAGGTCTACAATGACAATTTCCATCACAATGCATGATGTGTGGATGAGATTTAAACATCTACAAAAGAAAAGAAAGAGGATTCAACAGAAAATCTGAAGAACCATTAAACTGAGTAACAATAAAAGGAGTGTCTAAACACAAGATTTATTATAACCAAGTCTTCTCAATACAATTCAGAGTTAAAATAAGATGTTTAAGCTGGGCACATATTTTTCTTCTTCCACTGCTGCCTCTTTAGCAAAACTTTTCATTTCTGTGGTTCAGGCTAGATGCACTATCCTCATAGGCCATAGTATTAAAAGTAACCAGCATGTAGAATATGAATGCGACTGGCATTCCTCTTGCTCCTTAAAACCTTGATTTCTCACACAATGCTAAAGCATTTCTTACAGTGCAATGTGGTAAACAATTTGCTGCAACAGCAGCAAATAAAGGCCTATGTTTAATTCAGACATTGTCATTACATTATTTCCTTTGACCTCTGTGAATCTGCTCCAACTCTTGGTCTAATCAGTATGAAATATTCTAATGATTTCAGAAAGTACAGGGCTGTGCCCCGTGCTTTTCAACTGTTTCTTCCTCACTCCACAAACAAACCTCAAAATTAGTAGTCACAGTAATAGGTAGGGTTGCAAAGCTGGGTATCCAACCTGTGCTGATAAGATACAAATGAGAAACAAATAAACCCTTTCTGAAGGAAAAGGAAAGATGATGTATTGTGTGAACAAACAGTGAGCCTTTCCACCACAAGGTTTTCCGCTTTAGGCCACATCAGCCCTGCAAACACTACCACAAACACAGAGAGTTCAATATCAAAATAAAGTAAAATTTCAAGCAAAATCAAGCACCATAGGAAAATGAGTATTTGCTCTTGTACACATATGGTAGAAAATAAAAATCTGCAGCACTTTGCGATGTTCTCAGGCAACCCATCATGCAATGGAGCCACACTCCAGAAATTACTTGTATGACCAGATTTCATTGAGAGGATCATCATGACATGAGGACTTTCCATCCTCTCCTGCTTGGACATAAAAGTGTCAGAATGTACTCATCTCTGCTTGAATAAAATTGAAACATTAGTCTAATTTGGTTTTCCAAACATTCACGAAAGTGCAAAACACTTCTTTCTGCAAGACAGCTGAAAGTTTAGGCTTGTGGTTATGGCTCCCCCAGAATACTGTATATGCATTTTGGCACTTCTTCCTATTTAGAAAATTATTATTTACCCCACTGACTTAGCATGTAAAGCTGTATATAAATCATGATTTTTATTTTTTTTTAAAAGCCAGTACATTGTTATCATATACTTTACTGAAAATTTTTAGACTTCAAAGCCTATGAAGTCAGTGAAACAGTGACGACTTTCAACTAGCCACAGAATGAATAGTGATTTGCATGGCACTGCTCATCCCGCAGTGCTTTACAAATGCATGAGTGCTGTTAGCTCCAGCTGAAGTGAAGAGGAACTGAGGACATTCCTCACCTTTCATATCTGAGCTCGGTATTTTTGCAGACAGCTCTGCAGCGGCAGATGTGAACATGCAGACAGCATGTATGTAACAGACTCCATAACAGCAACATTTGAACCATATGACACAACAGTGACATTTTAATCTTAAATCAGTATTAAGCTGAAAGATTCAGATGAAATTATTCCAATCTACAGGTGTTCCATGGACAGGAAATGGTTTAGGACAGAAAGACAGATTGCTTGCATAAAAATGCATTGAAGCTTTAAAGCACACTCCATAAGGAGAAAAAATGCTGCTTTCCTTTGGAAACATTTTGATTTAAAAGCACCAATATCCTTCTCTAAACATAAAATATTATCAATTATTTTGTTATAAACAGAGACGATATTCTAGAACGGCACAAATATCATGTCCTGCTCCAACCTCACTGACCTGCACGATCTTTCAAGTTCAGATGGATGGAGACACACCTGAAAAACTGTTTCATTTTTCCACCCACAAATATTCACTCAAATTTGTGTCTCAATCTCTCAGGTCATGGCCATTGTTTATAGATACTTAGCAGTACTCTAATTTAATCAGCAAAAGTGATGAAAACAGGGATTTTTATAAGTACAAAGAATTATTTGCACATAATTTAAGAACCAAACATTTATTGAGGAAATGTTAATCAAAAGAAATGAAGGTCATCAAGTCAAAGAAAGGAAGCACATCAGGTGACCTAAACATCTAATCAAAAATATCAGCTCAGAATTTGAGTTGTCAGATGTATGCAGTCAACTGCCTATGTGCAAAATACATACCACAAACAAATGCCCACAGCTATTTGATTAATAGTTCTGAATAAGCTGGAGAAAATAATAAATTGCTCACAATATGGGAAGAGAGGGAAAAGCTAAATTGCTTGCTCCAAATTGCAACTTTGCCATCTGTGTATCTTGCATACTGTTCTTTTTATTCTTCATTCAGCAGAATTTGGAAAGCCTTAACTTTCCATTACAAATGCTACTTTCCACACTACAATTTAATAGAGTCCTTTCAGTGAAAACGAAAGATGCTGTTACAAAACTTTAAAAGTTTGAGCCATATCATGCTGCAACAGACAGGGAATAGTTTCTCCCATGGTTATAATTTTGGTGTATTCTCAGGGAGAGGTCCCATAGCAGTTCAAACTCATCTGAACTGTAGCTGCTGCTGCCCCACACATTTCTCCATCCTGAGCAACATACTCACTCTGCTCTAACGGAGAAGCACTTAAGAGAAAATTAGCCAACAGAAGAATGACTAATCTTGAGCAGAATAAACTCAAGCCCTAGTCACACAAAGGCCAGGACCACTGTCAGGAAAGGGTAAAATCATGGAAATAAGAGCACAGTACTATACTATATATAGTATATACTATAGTAATTTTTGGTGACTTGAACTCTGACAATGCAGCTTGAGAGAAAAATCACACAGGCCAGGGTACTGGGAAAAGTACTCGAGCGGTTAACAGCATACACTTGGGGTGAGTGTAATAGCTTACTTTATTTTTCTTTGTATCTTTGATTAAGCTAGGGAATAAGAGGGTAAAAGCTAGGCTCTGCTTCTCTTACTGAAGAGGCTGAAAAGCTCAAGTGTCCAGGAGATCACAGTAACAGATTATGCTCCTGGTCAGGTTAGTTTTAGAAGAATGGGTTGACAGCAAATACAGATATCCATGCTGCAAGTATTAAACTGAAAGATTACTGAAACTAACATGACCCACAAACAGGACAATTTTTATGCATGAAATAAAGCTTCAGAAAATCCAGTACTATCAGAAAGGACCAGCACTGTAACAAATTGTATTACTAGAAATTTAAGAGTCCTACATCACAAATTTAACACACAGTAAAAGCTCCTCTGCTCTTCCCCCCCCGCCTTAATTTCATTTCTTCTGAGCACTCAACTATCCTGTATGTTACTTCTAGAATAAGAAGATCTGACACAAAATGCATCCAGCCGTTGAAGTGACGGTGATATAACTCTTGAGATCAGCTGAGTGGCAACAGCTATGACAACACTCAAAGTCTCCCTGTAAGCTGTTCATATGAATTATGCTGCTTTTCACTCACTTCATCCAAAGCTATCAAAAAGCACATATTAGCCTTTGTTCATCTGTGTTAGCTTGTCTGGCAGTTGAAAACTATTAACACATGGAGATGAAAACCACGAAGTACATGAAGCTGCATAACATTGTTAAAGGCAGTGCTTTTCTAAAAAGCATGATTTCGCTAAGAGGTTTATTTGTCCTGAGAAGATTATATTTGCCTCAATTAATTTTGAATTCTGAAGTAAAACTTAGATTCCACAACTTAGATCCATTTTACAACCATATCCCTCAGATGTTTCTGATGCGTTTTCATGGCTTAATTTTGGAGTAATCATATCATACTATATGAAAAGTGTCTGAGTTATCAGACAATAGAGTAATGTTAGGAAATAAAGCTCCTCAATTAAAAGTAAAAATTAAAGCTAGTTAAGCACTCAAGATCAGTCTGAAGCTTTAAAACTCTTGGTCTACAAGTTTCTCAGGAAAACCTCATTTTCTGTGGCTTGCTCCACAGTGGCTATTCAAGTTTCCAGTGGAAAATATCCGAGTAATGACTACACTTAAACAGAATGGACTTCAGGAAAAATACTTGCATCAGTTCTGACAAAGCAGCAGCAAACTGGAAGCCAAAACCAGGTTAGAAAACATGTCTCTTATTTTGGCCTAATTATTTCAAACAACCTGACGGGGGGGGGGGGGGGGGGGGGGGGGGGGGGGGGGGGGGGGAAGAGAGAGAAAAAAGGAGTTAGTACCTGTGGCACAGAAACAGTACTAAAGCAGGTAAGATCAACCATTGTGAAACAGTAGGGAATTAGAGTGCACCGGATGAGGTACATCATTACGCTGGATCAGCATGTGTAGGATCAATGAATTCTGATGGTTGTGCTGTGGGGTGCACTAACTTTGCTGGATATTGAGATAGGTTGGCAGGTTTTGTTATGTGGCTGTGACAAAGACTAGTTCCAGTTGGTGTTTATTTGGTCTGCTGAATGTTTGCTAAGAAGCAGTTCAAAAGAAGAAGGGATATGTTTAACATCAAAATAGATGTAACAAGTAAACCAACAAATAAAATTAAACATTCACAACCAAAAGAGACTAAAGCTACCTACAGTATTAATACTAAAAAGCATAAAAGAGTCAGGTATTCAAAGGGAAAAGTCAGCAGAAATTCCCAGCAGTGCTGCATATTGTAGCTAAAATTTTAGTCCTACTGGAATCAGTGGCAAAATTACCTGCAAATTCAATGAGTCTAAAGTTTACCGTACAGATAAAAACAGAGCAATTTTTAACAGTATTTCAACAGAAAATGCAATTTGGGTCATTGTATCCTTGCTAATACTGCACCCAGTTTGTCTGATTCACTGTAATCCCTCTCTAGTTTAGAGGGCTACTAAACACAGGATTATTTATAACGAATTTTTTGTTCATCAGTACATTCTATAACATCCCCTGCAACAGCTAAATGACAGCAACACAGTACAGATTCTCCAAAACAAAGATATATTCTTACATGTAATTCTAGGCAAATAAGATTTTTGAAAGAACTTCAGGTCATACAGGGCCTACTTCCAGATATTCATACAGGATTCGAAGCTTAATTTTTAGACAGCAACTTGAATTTGCTGTGCAGCAGAGAAATCAGCACTGCTACATAAACTGTAAGTAAAGGTCAAAAACATCTCCAAAAAGCATGGACTTAATGCACTGACTGACAATCTTACATCCCGCAAAGTAAATCATCAAATGAGCATATTTCGAGTAGGTGTAACACATGAACTCTTGCTTTAGATAGCCAGAAGAAATGATAAATTTCTTACAAATCTGTTGTATGAACTCTTCCTGGCCACTGACCCCAATTCCAAGACATGAAACCAATTATTGTTAGTAAAGGCATTCTATTCATGGCAGGAATAACAAAAATCTCCTTTTCATTTCAACAAACATTTTCATTTTGTTAACTTATGGTTAACTTATGGTGATGTTCATTTCCTTCTGAAGTATAAGTATCAATAAGAAATGTCAAAGTTTTCTTTCAGATTTAACTTGCCTGCCTATATCTCCTTTACTCCCTTTCTCTTCCTCTCATCTAGAAAAACCCCCAAAACAGAAAGTCCTAAATAGGTAAGTTACTTACAAGAAGAAAGCTCATTGTAGGAAAAATATATACACAATAATTCAGTTCTGTTGACTGCCTCAGTCATTGGTGAGAGCACCATTCTGTAGACCAATCTGGAAAAAAAAATGAGGTAAAAAGAGGGACTGGGAGTCAGGAAATTTAAATGTTCTTGACTACTGACACATTTTGCTAATATATCTTGAGCAGGTCAGTTAACTTTACTGTGTGTATTTCTAAAAGGATATATTCATTTTATCCATCTCAGAATAACATTTTCATCCCATGCCTTCAAAGCCATTCCAAAGAGGACTATGCTCTTATTTGTTACTAAAGCCAAAAGATCATCAGATAGGGGCAGATAAATCCCGATATTCTATGGCAATATGTGACAGCATTCCCTAATTAAACCATTGGAACAAAGCATAGTCATTAGCATGGAATGATTCCAGATTCACAATGTTCGTTTGTGCTTCCCCAAACACAGCAAGTTAGGATTATTTAAGTTTATATACTTCACCAATTCAATACAGCAAAGTTTTTCAGTGCTGAGATTTAAAATACGTATGTTTAAGATATATGATTATACATATATCTTATAAAATAATATGGAAATTGCTTCCCCTTTTCCAAAATTATCCAGTGCCTTTCATTAATGCACATGATGCACAATGCTTACAGTCCTCTGGAGCGATTCCAACTAGTGCCATCCCAGCAGTCTTCTTTCCATGATCATGGGCCAATTCTTTAAAGCATGCCTCTGCTGATTGAGGACAGACATACAAGAAGTATTCTGAAGAACACAATATTAAATATATTCAGTCTTCATGCAAAGTGAGCGTATTGTCATCTTATCTTTAAAGCTTTCCACACCACAAGTTAGTTCAATTTTCACATTGTGAGGAAAAGTGATCATCCACAGATCCTTCAAACCACTTGTACTGCTGCCTTGGATAGCACTTGCTATTTCTCTTTGTGTAGCCAAGTCTTGAGTGTCCATAGCCACACTGCACCTCATTACATGAGCTGGCTCCAATACCTATAATCATTAGAAAAACAGACTTGTCAGAACAAAAATCCTGACTTCTTCTACACATTCTTTCATATTTATAAAAAAAATTAAGATCAGGTTCTAGCTTTTCCAAACCTATCATGTTGACATCCCATCTGACTCAGGTAAGAGTTCCTGGACTGACAATGCCTCCACTTGTCCCATTAGTATTTATTTTAAGTTCAGTTTATCTTCGTTTCTCAAAGTTCATTGTCTCCAAGTGATGACTTAATCATAAATATGTACACACTCAATTTCCTTTTACTTTGTTTGATATTTCTTCTGTTCCTTCATTTCAGTGTGCTAAAATAAAGATCTTTTGCACGTACAGAGAAAGGCATTTATTGAAAACAGACAAGATGTATTTCATTCATCCCCTTTTATCCACCCATATAAGCTTCATTGTCCATACTATAAAGTAACACCTAAATAATAATTCATTTTCCAAAGATGGGCCTCTTGGTCTTCCTGTTGAGTGTTCTGCATGAAAGAGCAAGAAAAAAAAAGCTGATTTCATAAATAAACTTTTTTCCACTACTCAAAAATGGAGCGTAAGATATATCTACCCAAATTCCTTTCAGAGGTAAGTAATAATTGGTATATACTTTTCTCCAGTCAAGATCAACAATAAATTGATGTATCATTGTGTTTTAGAAAGAATCTTGAACATGGATTCTGTTTTGATCAATCTCCAAAACTTTAAAACACAACTAATGAGCACTTATCTCTCCAAGTCACCCATGTTTGTTGCTCAAGATCTTAAAGTTTAGTCTGCTGGACTTGACTTCATACTGCGGAAAAAAGCAACTATTCCTATGGCTTTGGCACAACAGCACATTTAACAAAACTTTCCTAGCTGCAAACAAAATGAAAACATCTTGCTTGTAACATTCCTTTCAGCCAATACTTTAACAACAGTCTCTAGATTATAAGCAAACTTCTAACTGAAAGAATAAATGCTAACTCCCATGTATACGAAAAGGGGGACAAGTCAACCAAATCTAAATCTTCTGCTGTTCACTACCAGCTATATCGGATTCATATTCTCAGTTAAATATATTACAAAATAATTAAAAATAATTTCAACTGTTTACATTACCAATCTAAAACAAAATGCTAGTATGTTAGAAAACAAGATTTTAAAACGAGAAACAAGCGTAAGTGGATTTATATAGACCCAAAAATAGTACACTGAAGTTTTACTTTGTTCAGTGGTACAATTTGCAAAGACTTGGAATCTCAGTAACAACATTCCTGGTTTACTTGCCACTATTCTATTGATAAAGGCCTGGGGTTCTGCATGGCACACAACTGTTCTTAGGTTGAGCTGATATTTCTTTTATTCTGAGCAGTGATTTGATTGGAGTCCTTGCTGGATGTTCTCTGAGGACTCCCTGGCACTTAACTCATAATAGGCCCAATTCTATTCTTGTTTCTACAAATGAGATCTGACCAAGCTCCACAACAAGTAATAGAATTTTCTTGGTGACCTTTCTTATCTTAACACATAAAGAATTTTTGTTTGTAGTTCTTTGCAAAGAATAAATGTCTTTATACGAGTTTACTCATGCTGAAGTTCAGCACCTCCCTTACCTTACAAAATGGAAGAAGGAATAATTATGATGCAATTCTAGTGATCCATCAGAGGATGATGAATCACAATAATAGCTTTCAACAACTGATCAGCAATCCAAAGCCTGAATGACCTATATACATTTTTCAAGTTTTAAAGCTTATCACTAGAAATGTGCCTAAAAATGCCAAGAGGACAGTCCTATTGTGACAGACAAACTCAATCCATGCTCCAAAGAGCTGACAAAATACTTATCAATTGTCTGTTCAGAAACAGGAATACAAGAAGAGGTTATAGTGCAGGTCACAGTAATGAAGATAGGACTCCATAATTCTGATCTCTGTTCTAATGCTCAGCCTGCTCAATCATACGGAATCCCATAAAGAAACCCAAAAAAGTGTTTGCGAACAGTCTACAAATAAATCAACTAATTTAAGTTAAGCATTCAATACAAAAGTCTCTCCTAGTATTTTTCTTACAGATAAAGGAATCATACAAAGCTTCAAGTTTCCCTAGCAATTCTGCCATTTAAAAACAAGCAAAAAATGGGACAAAAACCCCACCAATGTAAGCCATACACAGAATCATAGAATTGTTTAGGTTTGAAAAGACCTTTAAGATTATCAAGTCCAACCATTAACCTAGCACTGCCAAGTCCACCACTAAACCATGTTCCTAAGCACCACATCTACACATCTTTTAAATACCTCCAGGGATGGTGACTCAACCACTTCCCTGGGCAGCCTGTTCCAATGATTGACCACTCTTCCGGTGAAGAAACTTTTCCTAATATCCAATCTAAACCTGCCCTGGCACAACTTGAGGCCATTTCCTCTTGTCCTATCCCTTGTTACTTGGGAGAAGAGACCAACACCCACCTCGCTACAACCTCCTTTCAGGTAGTTGTAGAGAGCGATAAGGTCTCCCCTGAGCCTCCTTTTCTCCAGGCTAAACAACCCCAGTTCCCTCAGCCACTCCTCATAACACTTGTTCTCCAGACCCTTCACCAGCTTCGTTGCCCTTCTTTGGACACACTCAAGCGCCTCAATGTCTTTCTTGTAGCGAGGGGCCCAAAACTGAACACAGTATTCGAGGTGCGGCCTCACTAGTGCTGAGTACAGGGGGACGATCACTTCCCTAGTCCTGCTGGCCACACTATTTCTGATACAAGCCAAGATGCTGTTGGCCCTCTTGGCCACCTGGGCACACTGCCGGCTCATACTCAGTTGGCTGTTGACCAATACCCCCAGGTCTTTTTCCACCGGGCAGCTTTCCAGCCACTCTTCCCCAAGCCTGTAGCGTTGCATGGGGTTGTTGTGACCCGAGTGCAGGACCCAGCACACAGCCTTGTTGAGCCTCATACAATTGGCCTTGGCCCATCGATCCAGCCTGTCGAGATCCCTCTGTAGAGCTGGTGATCCTGATAGTTAAAGACCTACAGTTAACTGATAGTGATGTAAACTCCTTATGCCAGATTGTTTAAGCACAGAAGAAAGCACAAATGCACATAATTAAGATCTGATGTTTGTTTTTTCCTCTGAACACAAATGCAGTATTTGTGTTTGAGCACTGGCAGTAACAACTGTGAACTATGCTATTAATGTCTGATTTAAAAATGCTTGTGGCAGGATCCTGTCTGGAGGAACAAAAATAAAAATGTATTCAGACAAAACAACTGTGAAAAGTGCATTAAGAAAATTAAAAGCAGTGATTACAGAAGAAATCCATGTATTCTTCTCTCAGAAAGTTATTCACATATAACTGTTCATAAAATGGATCCAAACACTGCCATTCTCAATAAAATCTAAGTTTCTGAGAGGATATACGCAAATCCTTGTTTTATTTAAAGGGAGAAAGCTAGCTCAGTACCATTTTTGCTTACTTCCCCTGAACATTTTTCAGGTTAAATAAATTGGTACTAAACAGGCTAGCTGCATTAATGGTTTCATTTATTAACTTGGGTTTAAGAATTTACATCTTTAAAAATAGATCATAGAATTGGGGCTTCTCAATTTCAGTAAGGGATGCAATGAAAATTGCTGGCAGTTTAGAGAAGCAGTTCACACCAAACTGACATGAGGCATCCATTTGCTAGACAGTCTCCTAAATTGATCTCTGGCTCTAAATCAACATCTGGAGGTGCATCCTTTCACTGACTATCCATGGAACTTAGCTGCCTATTTAAGTAGCTAAAGTAGGACAATATGAATTTGTTTCCTTGCCTGTTCCTATTGAGACATTCTGTAGTTTGCTAATGCTATGTAAAACCAGTCCTACCAATTAGTCTTTTTTTGTGAGATACGCACATAGAAACATTCTGGTGATTATCACTCCGAATTTTTAAGGACATACAAGACTGAACATAGCCAAACCAGAGGCTTTAGGAAACCCATGATCCAGGTAGGCAGAAAATATCCATCCTGTCATGTTGTGGAGGTTTCTGGCAACACATCCTGCCAAAATTTGTCATTCATATTGCTATCAGTCACATTGCTTCCACTGTTAGATTTAGCAAAAACAAAACTTCACAAGATGGCACCAAATTCCTCTTGAAAAGCAACCGCTCTGTTGGATCTGTAATCAATTAGGTTGGCTTGTTCCCCCCCCCCCCCCCCCCCCCCCCCCCAGAAAAACACAAATAGGCAAGACTATACCAGCTAGAGACACTTGTGAATGTCACCAGCTATTCTGAAGATGGACTTCCATTCCAAATGCAGCCGAGTGAAGTCTGGATATGGAACTCCTAACAGAACAAAACAGCATCCTGAATGTCATTACAAGCCCTTAGGTCAATGAGTAAGAGGATTAGGAAAGTTTTATGTCACAGGTAGATTTAGTTTCAGGTCAACATGGCCTGCAATATGTTTCTTTGTCTCAGGTTCCACATGTGTTTGCTTGAGATGAATTAGAGAATCACAGAACAGCTAAGGTTGGAAGGGGCCTCCAGAGGCATCTAGACCAACCCACCTGCTCAAAGCAGGGTCAGCTATAGCAGGTTGCTCAGGACCATGTCTAGTTGGACTTCTGAATATCTCCAAGTATGGAGACTCTACAACATCTCTAGGCAACCTGTTCCAGTGTTCCATCACCCTCACAGGAAAGAAGTTTTTCCTTTATTTAAACATAGCTTCCTGTACTTCAGTCTGTGTCCATTGCCTCTTGTCCTGTCACTGGACACCACGGAGAAGAGTCTGGCTTTGTTGTCTTTAGTCACCTCATCAGGTGTTTATACACATTGATAACACCCCCTGAGCTTTCTCTTTTCTAGGCTAAACAGTCCCAGCTCTCTCAACCTCTCTTTGTATGACAGATGTTCCTGCCTCTTAATGATGTTGCCAGCTTTTCATTGGACTTGCTCCAGTATGTCCATGTCCCATGTAGTGGAAAGCGCAGAACTGGACACACCACTGCAGATGTGGCATCATCAGCGCTGAGTAGAGGGGAAAGGACCACCTCCCTCAACCTGCTGTCAACACTTTTCCTAGCAGAGCCGAAGGTGTCACTGGCCTTTGCCATGATAGTGCACTGCTGGCTCATGGTCAGCTTGGTGTCCACTAGGACCCACAGTGCCTTTTTTGCAAAGCAGCTTTCCAGCTGGCCAGCCTCCTCTTCCACAGGTGCAAGACTTTGCATACCCCTTTTTTGAAGCAAAATAAACAGTGGTTTCAAGTGAGTTGCATCTGGAGAATTTTCTTTCCTCCCTGCCCCCTTCTTCTCGCCTCTTCCATCTCTCCCAACATGTATTTGTTTTCAAAACCCTAAAATTCAAAGCAAAGTTTGGGAGACAAACCAAAAGCTACTAGGTTTTATAGAATTTTAGCTTTAATTCCTACAGCAAAATGACTGTCACAGGTGTTTTCAACCTCCCTGCAGGTACACAGACCTAAAACACAACTATCCTTTGGAATCTACTGCAGTATTAAACTTTACTGATAGAACTTCACTCACAGTGAAGCTGTAACTCAAGTTTATAACAGGACCTTATAAAAGGACTATTCTGTCATCTTTGCTCATCGTTTACATTCATTTATAACATTTTGGAATCCTAAACATGAAACTTATTTTATGAACTTTCATCCTCTGATAAAGTGACACAGCCTGACTTCTTATTGCCCTTCTGTGAATACAGCCTATATGAATTTGCTTGTCATTTCCTTAGTTTTTCAATTTCATGAAAAGTTTACTTGCATTTGTTATGGAATTGAAGAAAATTATCTTCCTTCAGGTTCCTTTGCAAACACTAGACCTGAAGTATTAAAACACATCCGTTTAACAGACATTCATTGAATACTTCAAATCTGGAAATAAGGAACACTACTGATTTTACTTGTTTGTCCTTTATCTAAAGTTCTAATGACAGTTAATTAAATCTGTTCCAGACAAAAGTTTGCTTATTGTTACATCTTAATACAAAAAAGAACCTTCTGTATGATTTCTAAGTGGTGTGCCTTGTAGCACAGATTTTTTACTCTGTTTGGGAGAAAGCATATCTGCATTTCCCATAAAGTATTCAGGATGAAATTAGGAATTAGCAGATTCGCATAGGAATTTAAAATAAAAACAAAGCCAACAGCGATGGTTTAGCCAAAATTCTCTGCATATTTGTACACGACCATTGGGAAAATAACTTAAATGCTTAGAGAAGCTTCTCTCAATGTTTTCTTCTCAGGAGCTGCTGGCTGAGAAAATAATGACAAATGCCAGTCTTGAACAAGAATTTTCAGTTCTAAGTAGATTTACCTGTAAAGCAGGGAGTGCCTTTTCCATAATGGCTCAACAGCTATTAAATAAGCTATTTCTCATAACTCAGACCATGTACTCACCTCACCTTCCTCCTAAAACCAAGACTTTTTAAGTCTCTCTCCTGTACTTTTTAATGGCTATCAGCATAATCTGTTCAGATTTTACTACAAAGTCAAACCCTAAATTGTTTTATTTAATTATGAAGACCAACAGACCTCATCACTTCCTCTCACTGTCTGAATAAAAATCTTACAAAAGGAATTAGAAGTCTTTCAGCAAGCATGCTCAAAACCTCACTGAACTCAGTGGGAGTTACTCCATAAACTAATTGACTTCACATTATGCTGAGTGCAAACATTGCTGACTACACTGAATTTGTAACTTCATTCATGGAATAATGTGTTGCAGTTCCTACCTCTTGTACCTTATCATTGGGAAGACAGAACTGCTCCATCAGGTTAAAGTGCCAGTAAATTGAAATCCTTCCTTAAAAAACAACTCCCTTCTTTGAATGAGACTTCATTTGCCAGCCTGCCCAAGAAACAGACTAGTTCCTAGCACAAAGTCAGATGCTCAGCTACATCAGAAGAAAGAGGGGAAAAAGAAAACCAAAGAAAAATGGGTCAAAGAAAGGGGAAGGAAGAAAAAGGATAAAAGACATAATTCAATTTATTTTACAGAAAACAACTTTTAGATTTAACTGTATAAGCCTAATTAAGCAAAAATATATCAGACCAGTAAGATGTCAGAATCTCAATGCCAAAATGGTACATCATTCCACTGATGCTTCAACAATGTTTCAGTAACCAAGTCTGTTTTAGCAGACACCAGAGTGTCTTACCTCAGAGCTTTCTTAACTGAAGGCTAAAGGCTCTCAGACAAAGATGCTAGAAATAATATCTGACTTTTGCTAAAGTGATTTTAACTCATTTGAAACCACTGCTTTGCAAAATGGTGCTCTTAGCTTTGGATATTTGGGTAATGAGTTCAGTGACTTTTTGATTGAAGGAAAGGTCTAGCTGCTCCACAAAGGAGGAATTATAATTCCAACATAAGAGTGAGATAATGCAGAGTTTGTGAAGTACTAGGAAAGGGGAAAGAAACATTTTAAGTCAAGACAATGAATTCCACATGAATCCACATTTGGAAAATACATCAATAACTTGATTTTTTTCCTCCAACCTGATCTCAGATAAGAGGTTTTAAAGAGATCTACAAGGTCTTAAAACTCTTAGAAATGTGCTTATTTTAAGAAAGCCTGTAATATACTAAGAAATTTACTCAAAAAATTTTGGATGGAAATAAAACCTTTTTGGAACACAATTAACATTTTATGCCGCTGGGTTTGGTATGGAACAAAACTCAGTAACAGTTTATTTTATTCAGGTACTGAATGTTAGAATGTTAATATTTGGTGGCTCTTGATATTCACATGTTGCTTTATTACCAATATCCCATGTTTGTGCATGTCAAATATCAAAACAATGCATTTTAAAGGAAAAGGCAAGTCTTATTTGTCTATCAAACAGAAGAATTTAAAAAGCAACTTTGAGTTGGTATGACAAAAAACCACTTATGTGAGCTGCAAATCTCAAGTACTTCAACAAGAAGAAATGAATAGTAAGAGCAAAAGTTTTATACTGCCTCCATAATAAAAGTATTCTCCACAAGGAGAAACCTTTATTCCACTGATTGGCTTTGTGCCATTTTAGTCTTTGACCTGACTAATTAAAAAATCATATGCATCTGAACAGTTATGCCACTGTCCTGCATATGTCTATTTTAATGTAAGAAAAAAGTTCTGGGTCTTTTTGAATAGAAGAGCTGTTTTGACGTTGACACAGTAAAGACTGTGGTAAAATATCAGCCTATTGAATATCTAAATAAATAATGCCTATATAACAATGAAACTTTTTTTAAAAAATTTCTAGCTTCATCAAAGTATCACTCAGACAATCCTACTAAGATGCAAGCATTCTTATACTTACAGTTATTTCCATTATCTAAGTAAAATTCTTGGCAGATTAATATCACCTGATATAGCAGTGTCTTTTTAGTAGATGACTGCCTTTTCACCTCACTGGTAGTATTCAAACCCTAGGTATAAATTAGATAGCTACCTTCTGCTGGTAGATGTGCAAATCTCACCATTCACGCAAACATCTTCCCTCAAATTTAATGTTATCATTAAGTAGTATCCACTACGATTAAAAAACATGTTTTTAACACTTCTTACAAAATTGTCATAGGAGGGACTCCTAACTCCTGATTTATTCAGGAAATCTCTAGTCAGGTCTGCAAAACTATGGACAACGTCAAAGGTGTCCAAGAAAGATAAGAAAGAAGTAAACCTATCATCAGTAAGTTTGAATTCACTACAGAACGGCTGCTACTTGCAATAGCAAAGCTCTGCAAATGGAAAAAGTGAAAACCAGTGGCAGATACATCAGACAAGTGGGAAATACGCCCCATCTTTCTTCTAGTCAGAAGTTTCTTCTGGGACAAAGGTTAAAAGGGGTTTAGGAACATAAAAAAATACGAGATCTTCTTACCTAATATATCAACAGGAGTTGCTTTGATTAAAACAGACTGTAATAGGCATAATCTGGAGATGTATTTAGCATTGCTACTTGACTACATTTCTGCCCTATGGGAAGATAAAAATTCAAGATTTCAAGTATGCAGCAAATAGCAAAAACCTAAATTCTCCCTATCACACAAGCTTATATATAACTTTCTGCCTGCACTTAAGTCCTTTGATAAAGCTGAACAGAGGCATGTGCTTAAATACTTTGAATAATGATTTAAATTACTAGATACCTTTATTTACAGTATCTATATTACATGTGCTGAAATCTTCCAAGTCTATTTGCAAATGAAAGGGATATTCCTCATCCATGTTATGCACTGGCTACAACAGGATTATTTGCATTAAGAGAAATGAAGAATTGCCTTTAGAGGCCTGATACTGTAAATTCACAAGTATTGCCTGTTGCATACTTTCCATTGCCATTAACTATTAGAGAATATTACTGGAAGCTGAAGAATCTGTACCCACTGGAAGTCACACAGCTGAATCTGCCCCCTGTTTTGTATAACTATATTCCACTTGAATAATACCTTTTTAGATCAGCATCCCATAAACAAATGAGCTAGTACAGAGTCCTGAGCTTTTGCAGTGCTCCACCTAAGAAAATATTGTTCTCTGACAAATAACTAATTTCAAGCTGAAGACCTATTTCCTTCCTATTTGTGTAATGTACCATGCAAGCAGTGTCTCAAACCACTTTTGGGAAGAAAAACTAAAGCAGAGGATGTGGTATAAATTCCAGAAACCCATGGTGCAAAGATACTGTCTGAGGCCAAATTCTGACCTCATTTTTGTGCATGCAGCAATCAAAGTTAATAAATGGGATGGCAGAAGTTAGTCTTATGTCAAATACATTGCAGTACCCATCCACAAAGCCAGAAGATTCTAAGGAAAAGAATGAGAGAGAAGGGAAATGGAGATACAAGCACGCAGAAGCCAAAATTTCATAATTTCACTGCCAGACAAACCTCAGACTGCAGAAATAGTTAGGGGGCTGAACTTTGGTCCATTTTTTTAAGCAAGAAAATCCCTTTCTATTCCACTTCTTGGGCCACTGTGTGTTTTTAAATCCCAAATAGATTTCCCAATTTATATTGATTTATACCAGACAGCATAGAGCTTCCTTAAGCCACAAGTTTTTCTTGTATACTTAGACGAACTGCAAAGCACAGAAACTTTGCTTATTATTTAACTATGTGTTCCATGAACAGCAGAACTACCAAAGCTTTTTTACAGACTCGCGTCCTTTGTTCTTAACTTTTCTATTAAAGTAATTCTAGCCCTTCCTACCCACCATGTCCTCTGTGAGCCGGACCAGGACAGAGACAGCACATGCTGGCTCCAGTATGCAGAGCCAACACATCCTGAATTTTCAGCGTATTGCTTTCAAACACATTGTACAAAGGCTAAATTCTCCCCAACTTTCCTTCAGTAGGGGCATTCGTTTGAATCATCCTAATCTATTCATTCATCAGTTTTCCCAATAGTCCCAGATTATTTGCTCTGCAACTCCTACTCTTCATTTAAAGCGGCCAATAGGGACATCGGAAAGGACTGACAGGCAGACAGACTGCATGATTAAATAAAACCCATTTCCACAGAAAAACAGCACAAGAGAAAAAGGTGTTTTAAACAGTAGCAGTAGTTCTGAATTCTTTATACCTCCTAGTTTTTTCAGCAATGGAAAAAACAGAAATGAGATCACATATCTTATTATTTTAGTAGCTTCTCCACACAGCTGACAGAAAGAGAACATGGATTTATTTTTCATGCTGAAAAGCTTTTATTCTCACTTTCATACAACTCAATAAATTGCCAAGAGAGTAATTTATTCTCCCCTATGCTCTCCTGAATATCCATACACACACAAAAGATAGATGCTGGCAGGCAGAGCTGTCAGTAGGAATTTCAGCAGAAGTAAATTGTTTAGTACTTATAATGGAGCATAATAGCTGTAATTTCATCTGAACTGTTGCCACTAATAAGCTAATAAAACTACGAGTCAAGACCTAGCCATTCATCACTGTGTAGCCACTGGGAATTTCTCTGTGCACACTTCTACCACAGAGACAGGTAACTCAGTCCTTTAAGTGTTACTATACCTGAAAATGATGAGCCAGGCCTGGCACTTTCTCTCAACAGTGAAAGACACAGCTGCATATCAACTGCAAAGGAATTTCCTATCAGTATTTAACAGGTGTTTTCACAGCTATTCCAATCCTCTGCCAAAATGCAAACTAGCAATTTGAATGCATATGCAGCTGAAAAATGTTTAAAAGGAAATTCAAATATAAAATATAACACAGATATGCAAATATGCATATATGCACACTGCACATTAGTTGGGCAGGAAGCATGTTTTTCTGAAGATCATGGAAGTACCATGAAATATTACAGTTGCTACATATGCACAGATAGAAGTTCATATATATTAGATACTTGGCTAAAGATATTACTGTCATATCACCAGACAGTTGCTCTTCACCTAGAATTTTGGTGAAGCATCTATCAAAATGCTTTAATTTAAATGGTATGATTAAAACGAACTACAACATATTTTCTTGGTCTGAGAAAATATATACAACCAGAATTATACTATATTCTGTGCAGTTTGTGTATGCTCTGAATGAAAGCACAGGATTAGTGTACAAGCTATGAAGGCAATGAAACATAGCCAATTCCAGAAAGAGTGCTTTGATTGTAATAAAGATTATTTTTGCAATGGTACCCTTTCTACTTAGAAACTGCAGATATAGTTGCCTCTGATAGATGAAACTAATTAACCACTCTGCAGGCAGCCACAAAGGTCTATATGGGAGTTCAGAGAGACTGAAGTGGTGAATAAGCCATTAGTTCTCTCCAGAGGAACTAATTTTGATATGCATGTCTTTCATCACTGCTAATCATCCATGATACACATTCTTTCTGCCAAACTCCCTAAGACATATGGGTAGACTTCTGCAAAGTCATAAAAAACCACTATGTACTTTACCTCCCTGTCCAACCTATAGTAGGCAGCAAAAGCGAGCTGTGAACTGCACAGTGCAGGCACGCAGGACAGGCTAGCAACTCAGTGGTTGGCTCGTGACTGATTCAGTATATGAAAACAGTGAGGCCTGCTGTAGGGAGAGAAGAGCAGATGTGGTAAGAAGAGAATGTAAAAAGAAAAGGTCTTTCCTTTACAATGATAGAGAGCATAGCAAGCAAAAACTTGTAAAGAACAAGAAAATAGAAGAATGGAGGAATGAGGCATCACAGAGAACAGGACAAACGTGAAGGCTGACAAAGGCCCCTCAAAATACAGTATTTCGTGCCTACATTGGGTGATATTTGTCAGAATTGATTCACTCAAGTTTATTGAATCAGCTTACATATGGCAATAGTCACATGACAAAGATTAGAAGCAAACTCAGAACAATCACTCTACCATCAAAATTTATAGTATGCCATGGAAGATTTCTT
This sequence comes from Gymnogyps californianus, assembly GCF_018139145.2. Classification (NCBI taxonomy): domain Eukaryota; kingdom Metazoa; phylum Chordata; class Aves; order Accipitriformes; family Cathartidae; genus Gymnogyps; species Gymnogyps californianus. The sequence goes on from NC_059477.1 coordinate 13,134,013, forward strand.
GTATCTCCTTGAAAGTAGGAATAGGTTGGTGCTTTCTATTTTAAGTGGGAAAAACATTATGTATAACATTATTTCCTATAACCAAAAGAGAGCCCATTTCATTATTTTGGTAATTGTGTGTATCTGAATTCTGGCTAAGATATGGACTAATTTTCATGCTCTCCCATAAGGCTCATGTAGCAGCTGGCATGAAGATGAAAGCTTGTATACCATCTTACATATTAGCTTTAATTATCTGGTAAGAGTTGCATCATGAACACACTGCATAAGGATTTCTGGGCAGAAGTACCAACATTACCTTTGGTTACCATAAATAATTCTCACTACAATGTTAATAATGTCTGTAAACCCTTCTGGACAAGCTAATCTCTCATCTGGAGAAACCAGAGGAGGGAATATCGGCAGCAAGAAGATAAGAGCATAGATTTTTTTTTTTCCGCGCTACTGATAGTAATTATTCACATTTCTCAAAAATAATTACTAAAATGGAAACTTCCATTCTCCTAACCACTTCTCTTAGATGGATCCTTACTACTTCATCAAATATCATTAATCATAACAGAGCTCTGCCTGTGTAAGCAAACCTTAGCAATCAAGGTCCAAGTAACTAGATTTTCAGAGCACAGGCATTATATTGTTCTATAATTCTGTGGGCAATTTTTTAAAAATATCCACTTCATATGAGAAAAGCAGACCACTTGTGGTTTTTCTTATGCTTATATATTTAGCAGGTCTTACATAGTATTTCTTTAGCATAGTACCTAATAGGGAACAGAAGTGACAAGGTTTCATTAGCCCTTCTAATCAGAAGTTTTAGTGTCAGCATGGACCAGAACTGCTCAAAATTGGATTAAGAAAATCTGCCTGCATGAACAGAAATAAACAGTTGTATGAGAGAGCTAGAGATTTTTTCCTTAATAAACTAAGATTATAGCCTTCGGGTATGCTCAGAGAAAAATCTAGAAAACATTCTACAACTATACCCCAAAAACTCAAGCCAGAAGGAGAATGAGGATTTGCTTGGGGAGATTCCAAAGTGAACACCTGAATATTTCTAGCTGGCCCCAGGCACAATAAGTTGCATTCCCAACAAATGCAGGTGCCTCAAGATTTTTTTTTTTTTTTTTTTTTTTTTTTTTTTTTTTTTTTTAGGAACTTCGACCCTAACTTTATTCCCTAAATGAATCTTGCTTCCATACAGAGCCCTACTAACTCCAGTGCAGCCCCACCTTCCTGCAGGCAATGTCTACAGTCTGTGTAGAAGCAAGGGTGAAATAGGATCCCACACTTGCAAACATTTACTTGATGTCTTTATTATCTACCTTTACTACTGCTCCTCCAGATAGTCAAGCTAAGTATCTTTGAGTATGTGACAGGCAGATTTGGACCTTCATAGTTTGATTTCTAATACATACAGGTAGCACTTTAAATAACTCAATTAAAATTTTTTCAGAAAATCAAACGACTGGTTTATGTGCCTAACTTTAGGAGCTAATTCAAGCATCCATTTTTACCTTTTTTCATCAAACATAGCCTGAAATTTCATCAGAAAGTGTTGTAAGTTCTTACACCTGACTTATTCTGTGGCTCTTCTAGTAGATATTTGGAGTCTTATCCTGGTGGCTCTGTGAACAGATTAAACATTGAGATTTCCTAGATGATGTATGCTACAGGAAAGTGATAAATACATATGACACAACATGCAATGTGCCCTTGTGGCAAAGGTAGCCAACAGCGTCCTGGGCTGTGTTAGAAAAGTTTCACCAGCAGGACAAGGGAGGTGGTGCTTCCCCTCTACGCAGATGTGCCATCATCAGTGCTGCAGTGCTGTGACCAGTTCTGCGCTTTCCACTACAAGGGACATGGACACACTGGAGCAAGTTCAATGAAAAGCTGGCAACATCATTAAGAGGCAGGAACATCTGTCATACAAAGAGAGGTTGAGAGAGCTAGGACTGTTTAGCCTAGAAAAGAGAAAGCTCAGGGGGTGTTATCAATGTGTATAAACACCTGATGAGGTGACTAAAGACAATAGAGCCAGACTCTTCTCAGTGGTGTCCAGTGACAGGACATGAAGCAATGGGCACAAGTTGAAACACAGGAAAGTGTTTAACCATCAACAATGCACCTTTCTTCCTGTGAGGGTGATCAAGCACTGGAATAGGATAGTCCAAAGCCCAGCTAGACATGGTCCTGAGCAACCTGCTCTAGCTGACCCTGCTTTCAGCAGGTGGGTTGGTCTAGACCATCTCCAGAGGCATCTTCCAGCCTCAGCCACTCCATGGTTCTAAATTGCTCAGTTTTAAACTCCTGGGAGCACAGCCAGGAATTCCCACAGGAATTCCAGTTCCAAAGATAGACTTTGGAACTGATCACTAGCTCTACTGTAAAGGTATTAGAAATACTGCCTATATTAATCAGCTGCTAAACAAAAGAAAGCATTGCTGAAATGCACCTCTAATAGCAGGCTCCCAAGACACAAAAGCAATTATAATCAGATGGCTGTTCTGATACAGATTTTTCAAACCACACTGCACAGCACCATCTTCTGGTGACCAAAAGTTGGATTTTTTTTTCTTTCAGGCTTTGAGAAAAAGCTCTAACCATATCAAAGATAATTTTCATATAAGAAATAGTAATGTTGTTTAAAAATAAGCAATTTAAAATAAACAACATCTATAAAACACAGAAGTCACCAAAATTTTTTTATTAACCCCTGTGATCCCTAGAAACACACAAAGTGAAAAAATATCCTTTAAAATGTCTTACCCTCTTCATCAAGAGGACAAGGCATCAACCTTGTTCTGTTTTCTGCAAGTAAAGAAAAATACATATTGCTTACATAGTAAACAATGAAATCTCAAAGTATGTATCACAACACAATGTTCTTCTGAGCTTGTATGTGGACCCTCAATGACGAGATGCAGATCTGCTTTCTGGAAGAGCTTTAGAATATGGGAAGAACTGTTGAGCTTGCTCTGGCATGAGCCCAAAGACATACCCATGAAAAACAGAAGTGTGCCAAGTAGACCATGAACACATCATTGCTCAAACTGAATCTCCATGAGCAGGCTGCACAAAAACAAGCAGGCTAGAATTTACACTTAGAAAATAAGCCACTCTAAAGTATTCTGCTTGTTACTAGCTTGCTACACTGACAAATAACCTTACTATCACCATGTTTCCTTTTCATTTGTTGAATTTTCCAACAAAAAGAAACCAGTCAATAGTTTGATGCAAGTTACTTGATTATGCAATCACTGTTCAATTAACTCTGCTTTCTTGCACAAATGACTCAACTAGTAAGAGTCATTTGTATCTGGTAGTTTCCCAGGTTTGCATACAAGCATTTTTAACTAGACTATGAAAACAGAACAAAGGAATGAATACATGAAATAGGAAAATTCTAGACAAACCAACCAGGAATGCTTAGGAATAAAGGAAAGGTGCTGTTTCCTTGCTTTGTTTGCCATGTAAAATGCAGAGTCTCTCACAACATTACACATGAAAGCTTTTCTTCCAATGTAGTAGCACTAGTATAACCAAAGTAAATTAAGCATATCTAAGCTGCTTTTTTTATATATACAACCAACACCTTTAGGAAATAAATGAATCCACATACCTCTTTGTTTTGAAATTAACTGCTCTATGTGGAGTGTAAGATACCCCATAGTGCTGTCACTGTGCTACAGCAACACACTCTGGGGTTTTACTGCACTGCAGGAGGCCTTCTGCAAATTCAGAGGCACCTACTGGCCTAGCTTTCCTCAGGATTTACCAGCCCACCACTATTTTCAAGATAAGGCAGCACAGACAGAACACCAGCTGGGCACTGCCACCTCAACTTTGTTTTAGCAAGGGCAGGGTGAGGCCGAGGGGCCGGCAGCTGCGCAGGCTCACCTGGAGCGCCACACGGCCGGAGGAGAGAAGAGCCTGGTGGCGCCCAGGAACAAGCCAGCATCTGAGCCCCGCTGACGGGAGTGCTGGTGCGCAACACCGCGGTGAGGCTTTGAGAAGCGCCCCGCGGGCCCGGCACCCTCAGGAACCGATGGACACGCTAAGGAAGAAGGCCGCCACCCGCGCCGCGGCCGCCTCACAGCCCCCCGCTTCCCGCCACGCTCATTTTAAAGGCTTCGGTGACGTCACCGCTGAAGCGGGCAGCCGTGAGACGCGCGTTGCCCCGCCCCCCGCGCTCGGCTGCGGCCTCGCGGCGCGCACGTGCGACGCCCCCTGCCGGGTCTCTCGAGGGGGCCGCGGGCGGCGCCGATAGGCGGAGGCTGGGGGGGGCGGGGCGGGGGTGGCGCGCAGGCGCGGTGCGGTGCGTGGCCGGGCCGCGGGTGGGTGGCCGGCCGGGCGGGAGGCGGCCGCCGGGGCGCGGGGCGAGCGCTCCCATGAGCAAGCGGTGCCCGCCGGCCGCCGCCTCGCTGCTGCGGGGGCTCGTCGGCCCCGCTGCCCTCTGCCTGGGCAGGAGCATGAGCCTCTGCGGGGCGCCGGCCGCCTGCGCCGCGGGGCCTGCGGGCGGCGGCAGCGGCGCGGGCTTCTCCTCAGCGCGGCTGAGCCCGCCGTGGCTGCGGCTGCCTGAGGTGCCGGGCGCGGAGCCGCACCGGGCCAACGAGCTGCTGCTGCTGCTGCCGCCGGCCCCGCGCGGCCCGGCCCCGCCGCAACATCACGTTGTCTACTTCCCGGGGGACGTGCAGGTACGGCGGGGCGGGCTGCGGGCGGCCGAGGGCGATAAGCAATGGCGGGTGGGAGCGGCCCGGGCGGCTGAGGGGACCGGGAGGGCGGGAGCGGGGAAGCGGCGCTGGAGGGAGCCGCTGGCCGCACGGGCTCTGCGGGGGGTGAGGGGTGGGGAGAGGGTGGCGGCCGCAGCTCCCGCGGCGGAAACGGCATCGCCGGGCTGCGGGGATCCCGCCGCGGCGAGTCAGAGCTCTGCCCTGGGGGAAGCATCTCTTGGGCGCTCTCTGCCCGTTACCGTCGGGTGAACGTAGCGGGAATGGGCCGTTCTTGAAACCTGAAATGGAGCAGCAATGGAGGGGGAGTCTTCTGTAGCACTGCCTCAGATTGACATTTCTGGCGGTGACGGCAATGTCTGAAATCGTATCAAAGAGTGTTGGTGGAGAGAAGACGATGAAATCCTAAGATGGCAAGTTGTCGTCATCAGGCTTAGCACCACGTCTCTGTGCAGGTGTACAGACATCCCAGACCCTGTCCTGTGGGTATTTCACAGGCGCTGACGCTTTCTCAGCATGTCCTGAAGAAGGCATGTGTTGTCTCTGAGTTGACAAGAAATTTAAAAGAGACTCTGAAGTGCTGTCCCTAAGCATGTGGTCGACCTCTGTAACATTACATACTCTGGTACTCTGGGTAGTCAGTTAATCTCGAAAGTCATTACTTCTGAAAAGCAGGGGTAGTGTCTTTTTGTTGTAGGGAAAGGCTTTCCTTTTCTGTAAGGTAAAAATGCAGAACTTTGTGGACTTTCATTTGAAGGATTGGGATGGCCTAAGAAAACCTTTCTGATTACCATTCCTGGCTATGGCTTTATTATTCCTTAATAAAATAAACTAATCAGTATTCTCTGCCATTATGAATTCAGAGGTGAGAATCGTTCATGACTTGGGGGTTAATTTTTTTCCATCTGTACCCCATATGGATGTGAACAAGGGGAATAAAGACTCCCTGCAGCTGGATGAGAGGGAAATCTTTTTTTCCTGTATAAAAGATAGAAAACTTATTACAAAGTTTTAAGTCTATTGTTGGTTTCTAATATATATAACTTTGTAATAAGAGTGTTTCTGCAGAAATATGGATTACAAACCAACAATATATTTTGTTGGTTTGTAATAAATACTATTTCTGCAGATTGAGATAATACAGTAAAATTATGTATTCTGTGTCACACTAAGTTGAATAATACTTTAATTTTCTCTTGGAGTGAAGTAAACAAAAATTATGAATACTTCCATGTGCTTATTTTTATTCTGTTAATTTTGGGGGTATTAAAAATGTGTGGTAAAAATATTAAAGTAGAATAAGTAAATCTAAATATGCCAGTTTCTTTAATATGTTTCTTGTTCTGGAAGCCTAGCAAGTGAGCGCCTCTTCAGTGCATGTTTCTCTGTTAGTTGCAGTCCTTTCTTATGAATATAAGTACGCTAGACAGAGCTGAAGTCTTTTTCACAATGTAGTAATGCATCTTTTCTATTTTTTTTTAATTTTTCAGAACTATCATGACATCATGTCTTGCCACCCAGAAAATTTTCAGTGGGAGCACTGGAGTTTTGAAAATGTTGCTACCATACTTGCTCGCCGGTTCCCTAATAGCTTTATTTGGGTTGTAAAGTGTTCTCGAATGCACCTGCACAAATTCAGTTGTTACGACAACTTTGTGGCGAGCAACATGTTTGGAGCACCAGAGCACAGCACTGACTTTGGAGCTTTCAAGCATCTCCATGCATTGCTAGTTAATGCATTCAGACTCTCTCAGAATATTCTGCTGCCCCAGAAAAGTGTGCATGGTGTCAGCAAGGATGCAAAAATAGCTGCTTGTAAATCACAGCCGCAGTCTGTTCCTACAACAAATGGCTGCTCATCCACAGAAAGAGAGAGAGATTGTGAATGCTCTAATAATTCTGCTATGAACTTCATTATACCGTCTGCTGTAGGTGCAGTGTCGTTTACTTTGATTGGCTTCAGTAAAGGTTGTGTGGTTTTGAACCAGCTGCTTTATGAGCTGAAGGAAGCTAAAAAAGACAAGAATACACATCCCTTCTTAAAAAACATAAAAGCAATTTACTGGTTGGATGGTGGTCACTCGGGAGGAAGCAATACTTGGGTTACTTACCCTGAAGTGCTGAAAGAACTTGCAGAGACAGGAATTGAAGTTCATGCTCATGTTACACCATATCAAGTGTTTGACACAATGAGGTCATGGATTGGGAGAGAGCATGAGAAATTTGTACAGATACTTGAAGAATTTGGTGTGGAAATAAATGATCAACTACATTTCGCTAATGATGTTGCCTCCTTAGATAACCATTTCAGAGTTCATGAAGTTTTTTGAGACTGTAGGCATATGAATAGTATATTCGTTGTAAAAGCACTTTTAACACTGTAAATGTTGTCATCTAGATTTACAACTTGGAGCAGATGCTTTCTGAAGAGAATACTAGATCAGTCCTGCGTTGCTAATAGATACTATATATAAATTTCAGTAGCTTAAAAAGGAGGATTGGGACCCCATACCTACAACAGATGTCATTTGATTAGTGGAAAAAAGTGTTATGAAGAACAATCCTATACATGGTTTTTTGTTAAATGTGAACTTTTATTCTCAAACTGTTGGCATAATTTTTAGTCCTGGATGTCTAACGTCGTATACTGCCTTTAATGGGAGTTTAAAGTACTGAAGACTTTCAAATGTCTTCCAGGGCTAAAAGCTTTGGTCTTCGTCAATAACAGACATAACGTTAGTTTTTTGGCTTAAGGAAAATGATGATTGTTAGAACAATCTTAGTTATATATTTTGGTGAAAACTGTTTTAATTAGTTAATTAGATCTTCCAGTTTTGTAACATTTCTCCTAACTGAAACAAAGTCACAAATATTTACCTTTGGAATAATAGTGCCAACCCATTTTTCTTCCTTATGTGTGCCTTGCCTTTTCTGTCGCTATGAAGTTTCATTAGTTCATTGTGTAGTATCTGCTAGTGAATAGCCGTTTCATCTGGGGGCTTGAAAATTTTGACATAGCTATGTTAAGTGACCAAGAATGTTCATGAAGGTGTAGCTTTTTGCTGTTTCAACATACCTTGCTATTGCTTTGACTAACTTCTATAAGGACCAGCAGTAATATCTATATATTCAAGTCAAGAGGTGTCTTTATCCCTACCTTGGACTGGTGAGGTTTTTCTTGCTGATTGCTGCGTTGATGTTGATCTAAATCGAGCCATAAGTACATAACATATTACAAGTTGCATAAAAAATTTTAGACTATGTTGACTGTAGCTGTTTCAAAATGCTTCGGTTTTTAAAACTATTATCTCCTTTAAATGTATTGCAGTAGTTGCTTCTAGAGCCACCCAAAATCTATTTTCAGAGCCTAATTTTTCATACAGAAAAAAACCCCCTCTAATTAAATACAAAGCTGGACAAATCAGATATGAAAGATGTAATGTAGTTCAGGCCCCAAACCTGAATGTTCTTTAGAAAGAATTACTGAAAGATGGACAAATGAGGGTATTAGTGGAACTTTTCTGCTGTTGTAAGTAACTTTCCATTTATCTACAAATAAATCTTAGAATCAGTCTTAAAGACAACTGCAGCTATTAACAATGAACCAGTAGCTTAAAATGGTTTTGGATTTCCTGGAAGTGTAGGAATAGAAAAGCAAGTTAGCAAAACACTGTGAAGATTACACATACAAATGTGGCTCCGTTCTGAAAAAAGGCATTTTATTCAACTTTGTTCCTATGTTTGATGGCTGAGCAACATCTTCCCCCTGCTTCTTGCTTCCCATGACTCTTACACTGTGGAAGGAAAGTCCTGGGTCATCTTTCTTCTATTGGCGTCATTAAAACTTACAAGGTTCACTGGAGACAGCATTTTCGCAACTCTTGCAGAGGTCGTGCACATGTTAGTGATAACTGAAGAATGAGAAAAGTGTGTTGAACTCTTAAGAAAATTTTCTTACTACTTAAAATATTAAAAGTAGTAGAAAGTGTGCACCTTATAATGTGAAAGTGAACTCTATTGCTAATAATAATTAGACTAATGTACCTAGTTGATCAAAAGGGGAAATAATCTATTTTAATTGATGGAGAAAAGTGCAACATGCAAACCAACTCTAACATCTTATAAAAGAATCTGAAATCTAGTTCCATCTGCTTTTTTTTAAAGCTCTTTCTTGGAGACTTTGTTCAACTCTATTTATTGATTACCTTCTTAATGGGCTCATAACAACTTGTTTATGTGTTCCAAGGAAGGCTATTTCCCTTTTTTGGTCCTTTTGATAACACTTGCAGCATATGCGAGGACTTTTTTCTGTAAAGGAAATATGGGTCACCTAACAAAATGGTTTTAATAGAAAGCCTACAAATTGCTTGAAATATCTTTAATTATCCACTTATAAAATACAATTTAAAAAAATAAACAACAGAAACCCCAAAACACACCACTAATCTTGCTCCCTCTCAGTTTCAGACTGACCAGGCTAACTTGGGTATGCTAAAACTTGCCCTATCCAATAACAGTGGAGATCCCAGACCAATTTCTAAACAATTCTGTGCCAGCCAAAACAGCAGGAGTAGGTTGTTGCAAGCTTTTGGAAACAGCTGTTAAAATATTGACATTGTCTTCAGAAGTTTCTGGATGGCTGTCCTATGAAAATAATATTAACCTGTTTGATGGGGGCTGCTTACGATAACTGTTAAATAAAATAGGCTTGAGTGTTGCTGTATTAATTTGAAGAATAAGCACTTTGTTGTAAAACTAATCTTGTGAGACCTCATGTTGTGGAGGGAAACTGACTGGTTGTTTTTCATTCTCTGAACAGCTGTAGTACTCTGTTGGAATGTGCCTCTGTCATTCACTACAATGCATGCTAAAAATAAATTTTGCAAACAATGTAGAAAATAAACTATTTCTAATGGGTGAAACCACTTCGATGTGAATGCAAAACCATTAAACAAGTAATGTGCAGTTAAGTTTTGTGGATTCAGCTTTATCAGGTGTTTGTGGAGACCTAGTTTAAAAAAATCAGATTTGATAGCTTTTCTTCAAGGAGGCTTTGTATTTGTGTAGTCAGCACCTGTAATTCTAAAACAGCTTACTGTCATCTCGCATGCATGGGAAAGCTAGCATGAAGTACCCAAGGGTGCGAACATTTCTATGTTAGGATGAAATGGGTCATAGTTTGTATATGCCTGTTTTTTGATGTTAACTGTAAAGGCAGTTTTTAATAAGCTTAGATGTAAATGCCTAACGTTAAGTGATTCTCATGCTTACAGTGGTTTAGTTCAAGACACTTCTGTTTTTCAATGGAGTGAGCAACATTACACAGGCCTTAGTACAAACTAGTATGTAATAGCTGGTATTCGTTATATTACATGCTTGTTTCTTGTACAATAGACAAGATATTCTTCAGGTTTTGAGAAATGCTAAAATGTTTTAAGCTGTGCCTGTTAAATTCCTTTAAAACAAGGCTTGATTCTGTGAAATTGTCCAGATTCTGTATGACTTAAATGATTTTATTTTGTGTGCATCTTAAATACTAGAAACTTTGGTAACCTTCTTCCTATCTAGGACTAATTTAATCGCATCTCTGTAAATGCTGCTGCATGAATTAGTATTGGTCCCTAATTTTGAAAGGTGATTAAGGGTCCAAGTCTTAACATGTTGCTGAAAGGAGCGATCTTTTCTGTCCTCCCATTGATAACATCCTGCTGCCTCCCTTATGTTAGCACAAGCACTTGATGGTGAGCTGTTCTATCTTACTAAATTAGCATTATTGCTGATAGAGATAACAGGAGTGCTATGTATTTAAATAGTCATAGAAATTATTTTAAATAAGACTGCTAAGTCAGTTCACGAGTTAGCATGTTACAACTGTGGATATTCACAGATAAAAGTGATTGTGCATCATCGTGTGCTCAAGTTTTCCCAACAGGTTCTTTTTGAGCTATTTGCAGAAAGAAAACATCGCCTGTTTTTTCTTCCAACTGTTAAGGGAGAAGCCGCTGCCCGAGCATTCACACACCAATCAAGGAGTCACACACACACCACCCGAGACTTTAACTGCTAGGACCGGAGTCCCTTTGCAGTGGGCGACTCCACTGGGTCGACGGGTGCCCCTTTTGGCTCCTCGCACACACACACTCACTCTCGGGCGCTTCCTCTTCCCTCAGGCTCGACCCTAGGTTTCCTGAAGCAGAGTCTCTAATCAAGGCCTTCGAAATAAAAGCGTAATTTATTCTGTCTATGGTGCACAAATTTAGACAGCTTGAGCTGGGTGCCTCCGGAGAGGGACCCCAAACACTAAAATCCTTGGGCAGTTATACAGTCTTACGCTCTTACAATCTGTGTTCCCACCCCTCACACAACAGTCCGGTCCAATAGTAATATTCAGGTCTGGAGTCGTCTTATTTTTCATTGGGTCCTTTTTCTTGTCTCTAGGCAGGTTCTTTCTTTTCCTGTTTCTGGGGCTGTGGTTTAGGCTAGTGGTTATTATGTCTCCTTTTTCTGGCTCAAACTGGCTCTGGGGTTTTCCAAATTTTCTTATTTCTCCAATCGGAAAATTGGTCAACATTAAGCAAGAGCATTAAGCAAGCTATAAGTTCTGCTTTATCATGAACAACTATTTTTAAGTGGTTAAACAAAGTCCTTAAAGCCTTTTAAAACATATTAACAGCTTTTATAATTTTATATACATTCCTGTGCTATTATAGCCTCACAATCTTAACTCGTTATTGCCATGCACTGTTCACATTGTGTTTGGGTCTAGTCCACACGCTCATGTAGCTCAGCTTTGCCGCCTTCCACAGCACTTCTTATGGTGCTTCTTACAATGCTGTCTTTCCTAAGCTAACAGTTACTTCATCTCTGCAGATAAAGAATATTTTTTGTCTCATACAGACTGAAAGTTGAAGCACTGAGGTTAAAGTATCCCCATTGTCGTAGTTTAACCCCAGCCAGCAGCTAAGCACCAGGCAGCAGCTCACTCACTTCCCCCCCCCCCGCCCCGCTCCCAGTGGGATGGGGAGGAGAATCAGGAAAGAAGGTAAAACTCGTGGGTTGAGATAAGAACCGTTTAATAACTAAAGTAAAATATAATACTAACAATAATAATGAAATATAATAATAGTAATAGTTGTAATGACAAGGAATATAACAAAAAAAAGAAGAGGGAAAAAAAAAGAAAAAAAGCCAGTGATGCACAACACAATTGCTCACCACCCGCTGACCGATGCCCGAGCAGTGATCTGCCCCTCCTGGCCAACTCCCCCCTGTTATATACTGGGCATGATGTTCTATGGTATGGAATATCCCTTTGGCTAGTTTGGGTCAGCTGCCCCGGCTCTGCTCCCTCCCAGCTTCTTGCACACCTGCTTGCTGGCAGAGCATGGGAAACTGAAAAATCCTTGACTTAGGATAAGCGCTACTTAGCAACAATTAAACCATCAGCATGTTATCAACATTATTCTCACACTAAATCCAAAACACAGCACTGTACCAGCTACTAAGAAGAGAATTAACTCTATCCCAACCGAAATCAGGACACCCATCCATTTATCTTGAATGCTTATTTTAAATTACATGGGGTCTTATCAGTTAATATGAGAGAATTTAAAGAATAGTAAAAATTTTTGAATATGTGTGCTCTGTTGTGAGCCACATTTTTAGGTACATCACTGCCTAGCAGAATCCACAAACGTGAATTGTGTGTCTGGTGTCCCTGTGCAATACAAAAGCAAAGGCGGACGTCTCAGACTGCAATCCCCAAAAGACAGCCTTTTCAAATCATAGAATCACAGAATGGTTTGGGTTGGAAGGGACCTTAAAGATCATCTAGTTCCAACCCCTGTGCCATGGGCAGGGACACCTTCCACTAGACCAGGTTGCTCAAAGCCCCATCCAGCCTGTTGCCCATAACCTCTCTGGGCAACCTGTTCCAGTGCTTCACCACCCTCACAGTGAAGAACTTCTTCCTTACATCTCATCTAACTCTACCCTCTTCCAGTTTAAAGCCGTTACCCCTTGTCCTATCACTACATGCCCTTGTAAAAAGTCCCTCTCCGGCTTTCTTGTAGGCCCCCTTTAGGTACTGGAAGGCTGCTCTAAGGTCTCCCCAGAGCCTTCTCTTCTCCAGGCTGAACAACCCCAACTCTCTCAGTCTGTCTTCATAGGAGAGGTGCTCCAGCCCTCTGATCATCTTCGTCGCCCTCCTCTGGACTCACTCCAACAGGTCCATGTCCTTCTTATGTTGGGGGCCCCAGAGCTGAATGCAGTACTCCAGGTGGGGTCTCACGAGAGCAGAGTGGAGGGGGAGAATCACCTCCCTCAACCTGCTGGTCACTCTTCTTTTGATGCAGCCCAGGATATGGTTGGCTTTCTGGGCTGCGAGCACACATTGCCGGGTCATGTTGAGCCATCACCACCAAGTCCTTCTCCTCAGGGCTGCTCTCAATCCACTCATCACTCAGCCTGTATTTGTGCTTGGGATTGCCCCAACTCATGTGCAGGACCTTGCACTTGGCCTTGTTGAACTTCATGAGGTTTGCATGGGCCCACCTCTCAAGCCTGTCAAGGTCCCTCTGGATGGCATCCCTTCCCTCCAGCATGTCGACCGCACCACACAGCTTGGTGACGTTGGCAAACTCGCTTTCTGTTGGTCTTACTGATCTTTTAACTCTGTTCAGAGGCAAGGTGACTGTTTTTAACTTGCATAAAATAACATTAAGTCATTAAGCCAGTAATGCAAGGTCATATAACACCTATGTGGCAGGCACTGCTTGTCCCACTGCCAGACATACTGTTCCTGACGAAATTCATTCTATCAGTATCAACAGCATAATTCACTCTCCCCACTGACAAAAACACTTGCACAGGATTAGCTGTTCCACGTCACTGTGGAAACCATGGAAAACTGATTCAGGCAGTCATTTTGCATATAGTGTAGTGTGAGTTATAAAGTAGTGATGGCTTTGTCATCATTTCCTGTCATTAGGGCTTCATTACATGTTTCCAAGTGACCCAAGAAGTGGCGAATTCTACTTAAGCAAATTACCAGAAAAGCATCTGGTAGAACAAAAGGGAAAAATAAATTCTACCTGTTTTTTCTTCATGTATATAGACATCTCATGTACTTGAAAAGGAGCAGAATGCCATTACTTCAAGGTTCAGAATAAATTTTCCTTCTTTTAGTAAGCTTTCAGAGAGCATTTTCAGTCACAATTGTTAGTTTCCTTTGTTAAACTTGGCACTTCAGAGCTGAGTTGTTTCTAAAGAAAGCACTGCTGCAAGACACAGAAAACAGTCAAGAGACATACCAGTGCTGAAGTGCAAAACAAGGTTCCTCACATCTCCCACACCAAAGTTTACCCTTTGAGCAATACTCCTAAGCCTGGGTGTCAGATAAAGCTATTGCATTCCTTACAGGCTATCTGCATAGCTCTTCTTTCCCATTCCCCATCATGAGAAATACATTGATTTTGTGAGATGGAAGTTTTAAGCAATTCGTGTACTGCTGGACAGCTGAAGTATAAATGTTTTCACAGTAAAAATTGTCAGTTACTGTGATCTGCGTTATTATTGCAAGCAATAGCTTCTGAGCATTTTTGTATGAACATAGCATCGCACGTGGAGCTGCACGTTTTACATGGTTGAGCAGTTCTTTTAATGTTTTCAGTCTGCTCTTAAAAATGTTGACTAGAAACAGATCTGAACAATTGGAAAGGAAGTAATCTGCTTTTGTTGCTCTCAGGAATCGCCACTTAAAAGAGATCATTGCCCTCAGGAATTACCACATACAGAGCTCAGAATCTATCCCCGCCCTAGGGTCTGACCCAAACCAAAATAGGAAATCTTAACATGCAACTTTACCGCAAACTTAGATAACTGTCCAAAAAAAATTTAACATTTCATCTATCCTTCTAGTAACACCGGAATCTTTGGTTATTGAATGAATAGAGAATTCACCTTATTCAGAATTCAACTTACAGAGAATCCCTTGTAAAAGTTACTGTCTCAGAACGTGTATCTTCAACGTCTGTGCTGTCTGCATGGAAACATCTAAATGTCTCAGGTTTGGGAAGATACGTTTTGGCCAGGGGCAAAAAGAATCCAGTCTATACAGGAATTTTTTTTAAGCTGTGCAGTAATGCATATTGGGATCATACCATATGTAATATAACCTCTACTATGGCAAAATCATCCTCATCTTAGTCAAGTTAGTAGTCATGTTGTGGGACTAACAGCATGAATGAGGCAAATAGTTTCATCCTGCATATTTAAAAAGGATTGCCAATGTATTTCTGATTCTTCATGGTCAAACCCTTTCACATTAGGCATTTAACTTGACACTTGTATTAAGAACCTAGACCCTGTGTAGCTCCTGCAGAGAAACATGTTCTTAAGTTAGGTACATCAAATCTTCAGCACATACATGATAGGCAAATTTTTAATGACCTGTTTAATAGTTTGACAAGAGAATATTTTGACATCAGTTTTTTCATTTGATTCTTTCCACAGCAGCCAGATTAAGAAAAATGTATAAAACATTTATCTTCTGAAATTACTTGTCGTCCTTTATATTTCATATGACCAAGAATAAATAATTCTTTCCAGGTGTTGATTTGCAATGAACTTCCATTTTAAAAGCCTCAGTCACCAAATTTTTAGAGTAATTCAAAGCTTGGCGTAGGCCAAGTTTAAACTGTTGATTTCAGATACTGTCTATATTTAAGTATCTTAACTCATCTTTCAGTCCTGGGCAGTCTGCATCACCTAAATCCTCTGTTGAATACACTGTTTGAAGTGGCTGTTTTGAATGCTTAAGATAGTCAGTGTTTATTTTTCTAATACCTGTTACCACAACTCCATCTGTTTTATTGTGGCATGATACCATTTTTCTTTAGGTCTCTAAAGGACAAACTTCCACAAAATGTCAGTGGCTCTAATTCTTTCTGTTACTTCAGTAATGGATTTTTAAGTGTGGCTACATGTATTCTCTCACTATCTTAGCTGGAAGTTATTCCTTTAATGCTTTCACCATTCCTTCATCGCTTTATTGCCTGTTTCACAGCATGTAGCTCAGTGGTTAGAAAGCACCAAGTAATTTTTTTTTTTTAACACAGTAACTTCAAGATTTTTATCACTAGTCACATTATGCTCAACTTAAGAAAGTACATTTTTAAACTCCTTGGTTTCTTCTTTTATAGCATTTCAGAACAACTATTTTATAGAAGTTATTAAATAAGAAATTGAAGAAACTGGTTCAAAGTGAAAAAAGGGTGGCACTGACAGAACAATTACTGTGCTGGTCTTCCCACTGATCTACACAGAATAGTTTTTGTTGGTCTTTCTTGAATATGCACTTACGTCACATCTGGTGGAGTTTACTGACAGTCTTAGAGAAGTGAAAACCAAAGGGGTCATGGGGAGGGGAAAAAAACCAACACTATCACTGCAGAGATTTCTCACAGAACACTCTAAGAGAAGCATAAGCAGGGCTGGGTTATCCACGAGCTGATCAGGGTGAGATAACCTCATTTGCTGACATATAAAAATAAAATAAAATAAAGGTTTCATTTTAAAGTTGGTAGTGTGAAGAAGAAATAGCTGCACTTGCTATAGCACTTGGCTCACCTTTAATTCAGCATGACTCTCTCTTCCCAGCCAGATACACACTTTCCAATCCAAACTTCATGCTAGCCCAAACAAGTCAATTATTGCAGCTTTCCTGCTGGGCTACCTCAGCACTAATAACTGCAACTGAGGGATGCAAGGGTTTTGTTTGGCCTAAGGTGTTTAGATTAATAGTTTAATAGCCTCCCTTACAAAATAAAAAGGGGGATTGAAAAATATTCAAAATGGCATTCTGAATACTTGTGGCTTGACAGATCTTATTTATGCTTTTTACTTACATACTATGAAACAAGTATTATTGAAAATCTTAGTATCACCATTAGGTGGCACAGCAGTGACTGCATTTGACCCACAGGATTTTCCTCCTTTTACTTTCTCCTCTCCTCAAGAGCCCCAAATGGCTCCCACCCTCCCTCTGGAGCACAGCACGCACTTCTCACAAGCTGAGACATAAGCAGATTGCTTATACACTGATTGCTGCTCCATGAAGCTTTCCTTATTTATACTTGAGTGTTGAGGGGGCCTGAGAACACCAAGCCAGCACCTCTCTTTTGGGAATGGAGAATCAAGAAATGGCAGAATGAGGGATCAGCACAGTACCTCTCTGTACTAGCATATTGAGAAACTGCTGGTGGTTAGAGTTAAAAGTGATAGCTGTGCAGGCACAATGCTGGAACACAGCTTTGTCTAGCCCTGCAGGCTCTCTGAGCCTCTCCATTTAGTCCTAACACACAAAGAATATGCTCTGTACACCTCTGCAATTCAGATGGGGCCCTGGACATTACCAGTCCAACAAAGCCAAGAGGCTTCCCCAGCCTAACAGACACAAAGATTCTGTCTCAGCAATATGCACAAGCAATCCTTGTTCATTTTTGAACAAAAATTTTGGGAGACCTATTTGTGATCCCAAATTTAAATTCTACCCTCAGAATGTACAATGAAGCCCATCAGAATCGCTTGGCTGGTTCCATTCATGCCTATTCATTAAGATGGCCGGGTGCCCATTCACATGGTAGCAGACTATTTTCACTGTGTTGAACTGCCAAGAAGAACAGGTTTAGAAGAATAATCTGCACAGTGTTGCAATCTCCTGCTCTTCTGGAGAAAGTTTTTTCCAGCACTTTATTAACACTACATATCTATTTAGTCTAAGAGCTTTTGACAAGTTACAGTTCTCAAAAAACACCGCTAGAAGTAACAGACTGACCTAAGTCAGATAAATGCTGCATTCCCCAAACAGCACAAGTAATAACATCAGAGGGATTTCAAAGGGACAATGAAAACCTATATTTCCTGTGAGATGCCCATCTTTATTTCACAAGGCTTTTCTAAGCACCGCAATCTGCTGAAAAGTAACCATCTACAATGCCTGTACAACAGGCTCCATCCCAAAAGGTCCGATGCAACCCTCTTTCATATGGTAACGTAATGCATCTCAAATACTGCTCCCAACAGATTCCACATCTACTCCAGAACTATGAACTTCATTTCAGATTCTAGGACTGTAGCTGGATGGATCTGTGGCCACATTCATTGCAAGTGTTTCACAGCTGCAGAAACAGCAATGCTGCCTGACTGCACTGGGGCAGTGACAAACAAGGTTTCCTGCACAATACATTATTCAGCTAAGAAAGGGGTAAATCATTTACCCTGCAGTCAAGCTGCTGCATAATTCTAAGCTTAAACTTGCGTGATTAGCTTTTGCTTTTTTCCCATGCCCACTCTCAGTTTCACCACAGGGGAGAGCAGAAGCTCCCCACACTTATTACCAGGCTATTACTCAAAAAGAACCATGACTGTTAAAACCACCACCAATGGCTTTCTTGGACCTCCTCAGAAACCACTATGGCTTTCCTAAACTTTAGCAAACGAGGTAGCATTCAGGAAGACGTGCAGTTACTTCTAAGCATACATGCTGTCAGCCCAGCCCAGCCACCAAAACTTTTGTTCAGAAAAATTTAAGTAGAACACTCCAAAAAAGTAGAGTTGTAAGTGCAGGCACTGCAAATGTATGCCTTGTTGTAGAAGAGAGACCATCTCCAGATCAAGCAGACTGTGTACTCACTGCACATGAAGAAAAACAAGAAAAAAATCTACAAGATAAACTTTGTTATAGATGAATGTTTATCAACATAGTTTTTATTAGCCTTACAGAAAGTGTATGTATGTACACATGGACAGTTTCCGTATTAACATACAATTTTCTACTTTCACAGGAGCTTGCTGAATTACACTGTGTTATTTTATCCATAATCATTCCTATAGGCTTTTTCTTGGATGCGTAACACCATTCTCCGAGCATAAAAATCCCTATATTCCTCAGGTAGTTCTTCAAGTGTTTTCAAGGCCCTGTCCAAGATCTGTATAGCTCTAGAGGCTGCCGTGGGATCTTTATTTCCGTAAGTGTCACTTTTATCATAGGACTCAGCAGGAAGGTGCTTCCAAAAGACATTCAGTGCCACTCCAAATTCCTCAGAAATTACATTGTGGAACCACAAAGCTGTAGAAAGAAGAATGTCCTGAAAATTACTATCTGAAACTTCTACGTGACTCATAACAAGTGTCAGAATTGCCCAGACTAAATCTAGTTGAGGAAAAGCCTCAACTACTGTATTTCTTGTTTATTTGTAAATATTCATCCTGAATATATCACGTACCAAATTTAAGAAGTTCTTCAAGACGATCCATAACTTCACACAAAAGTAACAATTGCTGAAGTATAACGAGATACTCAAATGTAAGCAAACAATAAGTGTGTGTAGGGTGAAAATAAGACATCTTCCCTGTTCACCTCACTCATCTCTACTCTGAATGCAGGTATCTATTTTCATAGATTTAGTCCCTAACCTTGCACAGATTGTCCAAGCACTAATGGAAACCACCAGCATCAGCCAGATCACCCACGCAAGTTGCTAATCTTTTCATAGTAAAGTCATGAGGCTTTTCAGTTGAATCATCATAGCTGTAGTAAGGAAGCAAAGACATTTTTGCCTCATCGACTACATTTTAAAAATAAGTTTAATATGGTATATTTACCCTATTTCGAATTTTAAGCTAAAATACTGAATGCTGTGCTTATTGCAGCTTAGTTGCTTGTATGTGCTGAAGACATAGAAAAGCTTATTCTGAGAAATGAACAAGAAGTTTCTTTCAGGTTAGGAAGAGAGGCTGCTTCTACCTTCTCCATAATAACCACACACATTTCTCAAAGAACATCTTTTTTCAGTGATATGCATTCCAGAATGCTGACAAAGCTAGCACCATTCTGCGGACTCAAAAATCCCTATACTCCCCAGTCATTCTTAAAGAGTGCTGAGTGTGTCTTAAGTTTACCAGCACACCTACTGGCAAAGACAAACTAGTATCTGTACTGCATAGAACAAAACAGAAATTATGTATGCTGACATTAGCAACAGCGTGACATACCTTTCACTAACTGTAACCAAAAGTTTCTTTAGAAAGAAACACAAATGGTAAGTTCAAAATT
The DNA here is from genome assembly GCF_018139145.2 of Gymnogyps californianus. Classification (NCBI taxonomy): domain Eukaryota; kingdom Metazoa; phylum Chordata; class Aves; order Accipitriformes; family Cathartidae; genus Gymnogyps; species Gymnogyps californianus. The sequence continues at coordinate 13,153,858 of NC_059477.1, forward strand.
AAGTAACGAGTCCAAGGCTAAGAATCTATTTTAAAACTTCCTAAAAACCTACTGCCGTCTTGTTTACTGGCCTGTTTATATTGCCCAGATAATATGAAAAGCAACAGAATAAGTATCTGCCACAAGCTCATGATGAGTTAAAATAAAAAATTAACAACAAGTAGGAGTAGTTCAATAGAACAAGTAGTTCAAATGCCTTTCCCTGATCATGAGAATTTTGTCATCTCAGCCCAGGAAGCAGCTTTATATATTCTGCTTGTGCAGAAAAATGATTAGGACTTGTCTTTCCATTCCCCAAAGGTGATTATAAATTTCTAGAAGGTCCAATAACTCTTTCATCCGTAATTCTCATCAAATCACATGCCTCACAGTTCTTAAGTGCCAGAGCTACAGACGAACAGAAATGGTACTTCACTCAAATTCTGTCATCAGAAAACTCAGGTCACTGAAGTAATTTCAGATTTCACGGGTTGATTTTATAGTGCTAATCTATTAAGAGACAAATTCAGAAGCATACAGTGTAATCTTGAGGGAAGGCAAGATTTGTAGGTAGATATAATAATACCTTTTATTAGGCTAATTAGTACAGTTGGAAGAAGTAGACAAGTTTTGCCAATGTCTTTAGATGCTCCTATTCATAACACAGAAATGCTTTAGTAACCTCTTACCATCCCTAGAAATGAGAAATTGCAAACAAAACTGTTTAAAAACACAACATGGTCAGGAACTATTTGTTACTTACCTGGAATAAATAACACATCTCCTGCTTCCAGAAAACATTGATAACGCTTGGCTTTCACAAAAAGGGGGTATTTCTCTAAGTCTGGGTTATCCACATCCAGCACCTCTGACTTAGTACCTAGGAGAGTTTTCAGAAGTCATGAATAAACGTTCCTACTCTTCCAACAGTAACAAAGCATTATCACATTGCTGGAAATGGCAGTTCTTGAATCAAATTTAATACTGGTGTATTGTTCTGTAACTCTTCCAAAAACCAGGGAAAGCTGATGGCACTCCTCATCTACTGAAGAGACATGTTCTCCTGTTGTCTATATTTCTCCTGTAACTGCAACCTTATTAACACTAAAAGGCACTATTTTGAATCCAGACAGAACACTGTACTCCTCCACAGTTAGGTGCTGAAAACGGAACCAGGCAAAGCTGCTGTGCTCTTTGCAAATTTCCTAACCTGCCCCACTAAAATGATTAGCTTTGACTAAAGCAAACAGGATCAGAGTTAAGGGACCAAATGACTTCTTTTACATCAAGCTGTGTGTTAGAGATTTTTTTCTACAGTGCAACACTTGTGAGCTGGAAAGGCAACTACGATCACCAAACTCTGAACTAGATATATATGACATGCATACCTGATAAATATAAATACGGTGCATCTCGAGGACTATACAAAACAACTCTTTTTTTCCCTGTTACTTGGATTAAGAAGTTATCCATTACCTGGAATAAGCATAGTAAGAGAGATGTCAGCCAAGAGTTAAGAATGAATACATAGCCTGCAACTAATCTAAAATACCATCAGCTTAAAAGAGGGAATTATTTAAACCTTCACGTGTTAAGAATTAGCTAAAAGAGCTTTCACATATAGTTAATCAAAAAAACCTCAAGAATGTGAGTTACTTCATCCCCTTAGCTGCACATTCTTGACAAACAGTATATCTGGGAACACAATATTGCTTTCCAACAACTGTGTTTTTCCTTAAATAGGAATCAAGTTCTTCCATCTTAAAACACAAAGACATACCATATTTTAGACATATAAACCAGCAAAATATAATACAAAATATATTTGGGATTCCTTTTCTTTTTCAGTGTTACCCCTACCTCATTTTGCTGACTTTCTATTGATAAAGGATTCTTTTTCTAATTATAATGCAAACCCCCCTATTTTTCTTATAAATAGATTTATTTAGAATTACACTGCACAATGTTAGAAGCCAATCTTATTTGGAATCTGCTGCATTGCAGCAACAGACCACCACAATCATTGTACAATTACCAACAATCTGGCCATTAGAATAAAAAAATGAAGGTAATCTTGAAGACGAAAGTGTTGAAAGTTACTGTGTTTCAGATTTTTAACTGAAACTCAAAACAGTAAAAAAAAAGGGGGGGGGAACAAAATCAAACATCATTTAATCTTACAAGTATGGAATTAGACATAAAAACAATAAGATATTAAGCCCACATAATATATCTATTTAAAATTCACTGTACCACTGAATGTGATTCATTTCACTATTTCAAAATATGTGAAGTTTGTCATTAACTGATCTTTGTCAGAGATTTGCACCTTAATATCTCAACTTGGTAATGTCATCTGCAACATTTTATGCTAAACACATGTATTACCTACATCATAATGTGTCCATAACTGTAATCCAGCTGAGCTGATCCGGAAGACGCTAGAGAAAAACTGTTCCTTCTCAAAATACTCTGGAATCTGAACATCTTCTGCCAAAATGGGAAACTGCTTTCTGATATCTGCAATATCCTGAAACAAAAAGGACATAACTCTTAGAGAACCATATATGCACATTAAAATAAGGGAGCACTTCACTATCATTTCCCATCATATGAAACACAGGGCTAGAACTTCAGCACTGGTGAATAGCTGAAAATAGCAATGCTTTTTGGTGGTCACCCTTTCAGCATTGACTTGGTCAACGATATTAATAAGAACAGCCAGAGAGCTGGTTTGAAGCATGGCTGCTAGAAATCACACTGAAGCAGCAAGAGATCATCAGAAATCCTTTTATATTAGTTTACAACAAAAGCTAAAGAATGGGAAGTGAGGAATGTACTCTTTAGTGATCAGCTAAGCACTCATATAACAGCAACTATTTTAGACACTTATGTTTAAATATTCTGACCTAAATCCAGTCAGATTCACAGGCCAAGTGACCATAAACAAGTTGTATGCCTGTACTACACAGCCAGCGAATGACAACAGGCTTTTAAAAGTATTCCTAAACTGCGACTTTACAATATTAGAACCGTAATCTCAAGTAACTCACCTTCCTAGCATCTTCACCCACTGATCGCAGATAGTACTTTTCATCCTGAAGAGAATGCAAAAAGAGATTTGTTTTGGTTTTTTAATAAGAATTACAAACACACTTAAACAAAGAGCCTGTATTTTCTCATTAATCTAATGCAGGGCTTCATTAAAATATGGTACAAATAAATGGCATTTACAAATTCAGCTACTTTGTTATACTGCCTTTACTCTACTGCTCCCTGCTGTTCATCTCAAGAAATGGGAAAAATAGTTAACTGAGAGTAGAAGAGTAAAGTGGGAGGAGACTTGTCAACTGCTTCAGCATTGCTGTTACTAAACAGATTCAAAGCAAATGCAGATTATAATTTAAGTTCTTCAGGAACTGAAGATGCAGGAAGCTGTTTCAATTGGCTTCAAAACTTACAGCATCCTATGTAGCATATAAGGTGAAAAGCATGTCTGCATTCAAAACTGCTTCCTAATCACAGTTACCTGAAAAATCCCTAATTTGAACACTGATATGTAAAGATAGCCACACATTTGCTGCTCACAAATTATGTTACAATAAATCTGTATTTGTATTTTGATAGCGGATATAATCAAACTCCAAAATGTCTTCATGACATTTTCTTGCAAAACACATAAATGATACAGTTATTATTCTAAAGCAAGGTTTGATTTCTAAATTTTATGCTGGAATTTTTGTTCATGTAAGCAGTTTTTGTTAACAGAAACAGAATGAACCACACTGTACACATACAAAATAACTTCTGAGAAAAATTACTTCTCTCCACATTTTTTCCCTTGGCTCCAAGCCACACAAAACAGTTAATTCTAAGATCAAGTGCTTTACTGGAGTAAGACTTTAAATTACAATTCATCATTTTCCCCTCCATATACTGACAAAATAACTGACAGAAGAAACTGTGACACTAAGGAAATTACCTCAGAAAGAAAGTACTCCTTGTGTTTGACTTCAGCTGCTCTTTGTACAAATGTATCAAAAGGCAGAGTTCTGAAATATAAATATTTAAATTTATACAATGAATCAATGTAACAACACATGGTCTAAATGCCAGGTTTAAAATCATAAGCTCCCTTACTATATCTAGTATAACTGAAGATGCAATATGCTGCTCTTTTTTTTTTTTTTTATTTAACATGGTGACTAATCAGTGTTTGCAGTGGATGTTTGAAGAGTTCTGCTGAGATAGAAATCCTACACTTACAAACCTCTCTGCTTTAGTAAATTGTTCCAATGTATATCCAAACAGAATCATGTAACTGCTGAGGCTGGAAGGCACGTCTGGAGATCCTCCAGTCCAACCCCCTTGCCAAGAGCAGGGTCAACTACACTAGATTGCCCAGGACAGCGTCCAGTTGGGTTTTGTGTGTCTCCAAGGATGGAGACTCCATAACCTCTCTGGGTAACCTGTTCCATTGTTTGACCACCCTCACTGTAAAAGAGAGGGGTTTTTTTTAAATAGTTTAACAGAGGTTTCTGTATTTCAACTTGTGCCCATTGCCTCTTGTCCTGTCACCATGAACCACTGAGAAGAATCCGGCTCCATCTTCTTTACTCCCTCCATCACCTATTTGATAAGGTGATATACTTGATATACACTTTGATAAGATCCCTTCTTGAGCTTAAGAGGTCTGAATGATATGAGTCACAGTGCAAGAAATTTCTTCACAGTCAAATTAGACTCAAACTGTGGCCAACACCTGACAATACTTGCTTAGACTATTTCTCTAACAGTGTGTCACTTTTAGGCTTGTTTACTGTACATTTTTATAAATTTGCAGAAAAGCTCAGCATCAAGAAAACTACTGCAGGTGATATACATATGTTTATATCTATGCATTTTCTGCTATGAATTTGTACATGAACACAAATACCTATCTTCATTTGTAGATCTATAAAATTCACTTCAGTTATCTGACTTTTTTTAAAATATGTGCTACCTCAGCTGAGCAAAACACAGGAATCTTGGTATTTTCAAGTGTTTCTTTACAGTTTTCCTTGAACTTATTAAGCACAACTTCAGAAGATTCAAAAACAATCACTGGGCATTAGAGCCTGTCCCTCCAAAGTCAATAAAAGTGTTACATATTTAAATAATGGGAGATTTTCATAAGGATTACAGATTTTGGCATCAGTTGATAGCTGAATGGCAAACCAAGCACAATTAGTAACAGGACATGTATTCATTGTTATGAATATTATGTTATAAATTCAATGTTATGTTCATTCAACTCACCATCTCACATTAAGTGTCACTGGATAACGAATATATTGCATGTAGACATCAAATTTCAGAGCAACCACCAAGTACCCAGGGTTAAGAAACTATCCTCAAGCAAAATTTTTCGTGATCCTGTTATCCCTTCTACCAGAATGTGACCTGCATCTGACAGTACTTAGACCACTTCTTTAAACATTTTAGGCTTGTTTGTAATAGTCAAATACAACAACCACGGAAGTCAATGGAAAAACAAACAAAAACAAACCCTCTGACTTCAGTTGAACTGTTATATCATGCCCATTTACATTTGCTGCTGAAGAAAGTGAGAGCACAGCTCCACGACAGCTTAAACTGATGCATGCTGGTGCTGCCACAGCTCTGCCCTGGCTTTCTTACCCTAATCATCCCATCTCCTCCCTTACACTAGCACTGGCACTCATCTGACCTCATGGTGAACCTGCTTGCAAAGCTAAAACAGCAGAAAAACATTCAGATTTCTGCAGCACATCACAACATGACTGAATGAGTACCAGAACCAACACAAAGACAGGGGTAGGAGCACGCAACTTGGAACAGGACTGCAGTACTACTCACGTGCATCAGTTTAAACACATGGAACTGCAGGTTAAGTCCTCAGTGTTTCTATTCTTTTAGTTCTGCTTATTCTCCCTTCATATTAGAATGGGGGGCTTGCTGTGGAAAGGGTCAAAGCTTCCTGAATTTCAAGTGAAGTCGGTGTAAGTTCTAACACCTGCTATAATGAAGCGTCATCAGAGCACCTCCATATGGCTGTCTACAAACCTGCTAAAACTAGCAAGCCGGATCAACTGTAAGTGAACTCACAGTAAGAGATACTCTAATAAGAAACAAAGTAGAGCGGGGAAAAGGAAATATGGAGATAAGGCAAAGTCATTCAAGTACAACCTAATTTCAAAGATTCAAAAGTTCATTATGCAGTGAGCAGAATATAGCATGATTATAGGGTGTTTTTTCTCCTGAACAACAGGCTCCACTCATAGAGACTTGTAGCTTGTTTACACTTACAGTGTATGCTTCAGCCTTCTTAAAAGTTTAACAGACCAAACACATCTTGCTCCCACTTAGGGAAAACAAACAACAACTAAAATAAAGGCGTTTACCCTTGAAGAACAACACAATGACTGAGATTAGATGAACTCCAAAGAAATGTTCTGGCAGCTACGTGAGAGGAACTTCAGGGGAGATCAAGAGTTTATGTGACCCACATCAAGATTAAAGAGCTGGTGAAATGTGTGATATCCAGTAGTTTGAAGATTCTGAGAACTGCACATGCTAACTTTGAAAGGAGCTTGGTTCTAATTAATAACATCCCTCTAGAGTGGAATAGCATGCCTGCCACATGGCAGCTTTCAAAGAGGTTCAGACACATGGTGAGTCAGAAACTAGCACTATTCAGTAACATTGAAAACGCACCATATAATTAGAACAAAATAGCATATCACCTAGTATCAAGGGGGTTTTGGTTTGGTTTTTTTATTAACGCCAGCAAATGTCAGGCTCAAATTTCCTACAACAGTGCTCTGTCAAAATATCTTTATAACACTTCTTCATGCCATCACTTTTAAGGCCCTGTTTGGCCCCTCCTTTCACCCTTGTAGTATTTATTCAGGGTGTTGAGATATTTGTGGAATAAAAAGAAGAGGGGGAAATCAAGGACAGCACTTTGATACGTAATTTAAAGTTTTCACAAAGTATCTTCATATGCTCACCCTCAGCTTCAAACAGATGCGCTGTATGTCTGAAAGTTACAAGCACATGCCTTTAAAATACAAGAGGCTTAGGAATGAAGTACCTATACACAAAGTTCTTACTGAGGAAATCCATCTGTGGCACCGCAGAAACATGAATCTTTACTTCTTTAGATCCCTCGGCTTGGCTCAAGTAATCTACTGTCCATTTGGTTGTGCAAGTGCCCAGTTCCATTCCTTTCAGCACTACTGGCTTTCTCTAAGGAACAAAAAAAATTCAATGGTGAAATGATCGTAGCATCCAGTGGAAAAAAATCAGAATTAGTTTTTCAAACTAAGTACACGCAAACAAGTCAGTTGAATACTGGGACTCACTACACAAAGTCACAACTGATCTGTTCACAAACAAACAATGTGACTCGCAACACTGAATGTTGAAACAAAATGCAGTAAATTGTGGAACTGTTTCTCTATTTACTAGATCCTCTTTCCTAGCTGAGTAAGGAAGAATATAGAGAGGCAAAGACAATTTTAACACTCACTTTGTGCTGGGGCCATTGAGGAATCTAGCCAGACTAAGGAATAGCTTTACTCATTCTAGCCAGAGCTTGGCAGAAAACAGACAAAAGACCATATAGTTAAGGTGTAGCCGGTGAGCTATGGTGGTGCTATATGTTCTCATGAAAGAAGCTCTTTCCACCTATATTAAGGCTCCCTGATGCTGACAACCACGAACAGGTTTGATCCAGTGCACGCACAAAAATCAGTAGGAAGACACTTTTGCTTTGAATCGGGACCTTGGAGAAAAGAGGAAGCAGCGATGACAAAGCAACAAAAACAGCAACCGCACTTTTTTTAACCACTGCCAAAGAAAATGAGCTCCCAGAGGGATCAGCTCTCGGAGCTTTTCAGCAGCTCAGAAGGGATTTGCCTGGAGAAGCTCCTGAACTCACATTCAACTTAACGGATCATGACACCTCTGAGGAAACACACGAAACCAAAACCTGCGCTCCGTCCGCACTAGCTCTGCCAGGTGAGGAGGCCTCACAGCAAATCTTCCGTCTTCCCTCGTCTCCCCGTACAGTCCCAGCCCGCTCCAGCGGGGCCCCGCTCACACCACCCGGCCTGCGCCAAGCCAGCTCGGGCCGGGCCGCTGCCCCGGGCCCACCGCGGCCGCTGAACCCCACCCTCCCCCGCGCGGCTGCGGAGCGACTCCGGGCCGCCCGGGTGCGCGGAGGCGAGAGAAGCGGAGCCGTACCCGGGGGTAGATGTCTCGCAGGAACTGCTCCCGCGTGACCCCGGCCAGCCGCGCCACCGGCACCGCCGGCTGCTCGCGCCGCTCCATGGCCGCTTGCGCGCCGGTGACCCGCGTCCGCCTCCCCGCCGCTCCCCCCGGAAAGGAGAGCTCGCGCAGAAGCGTTCCCCGCCTCCTCCCGCCAGGCAAGGGCCGGGGAAGCAGCGGATTCTTCCCTTCTCCGGGAGGCGGGTCCCGCGGTGACTGCGCGCTCCTCTGAGCCAGCGCGATCGGAACCGCCGGTCACCCGGACGTCCGCCGCCTCCGGAGGACGCCCCGCCGCGAGGGAACCGGCGGCGGGTCGGCTCTGTTTCCCGCGGAGCGGGAGTTCCGATCGGACGGGGCGGGGACAGCGGCCATCATGGCGCTGCGCGCGGCTCCCGGCCGCGGCCGCTGGCTCGCGCGCGCGCTCGCGGCGCCGGCGGCGGCCCGGGTCCCGCCACCGCCCGCCGCCGCCTCAGCCCTGCCGCTGTGCGGGCTCCGCCCGCTCCGGCCCGCCGCGCGGTTCGCCAGCACCGCCGGGCAGGGGCCGGAGGCCGAGGGTCCTCAGCGGCGGGTGGTGGTGGTGAGGATCACCAGCCCCTTCGCCTGGCTCCGCACCCGCTTCTATTACCTCCTCATCCGCCTCTACTTCGACCAGGAGTTCAGCATTGAGGAGTTCACGCGGGGGGCCAAGCAGGTGAGCGCCGAACGGTCGGCGGGGCTCGGTCGCCCGGCCCGGTGCGGTGCCTCAGGGAGGCGAGAGGGGCCGGCCTGCCTGAGGGGAAAGGTGCCCGAGCTGTGCTGGCTGCGCCCCGGCCCGCCGGCGGCCCCTCAGGGCGGCCCCGCTGAGGCTCCCGAGGGGGCTGCCGGTGCCCGGGTTTAATTTCACATGCGGACGTCGTAGCGCCTGCCTGCGTTCTCTCGTGTGTGAAATAGATGGAGTTCCCCGCTTTTGGCTCCAAGTACCTCACTTCTGGGGGAAGCGGGGATAATCAGAGGTGCGCTTTTCTTCAGACTTGTTTTCTTTTCCTAGATTCCAGAATTAAAATGAGCTGGTTTAGCTATCCCCCAAAGTAGTATGAAGGAAGGTGCTTCCAGATGTTTTAGAGACTTTAAGGGGAAATATATCTCCTCTTAGCTGGTTTTCCTAAAATGACAAAGATTAGGCAGGCATATAGCTGGTGCATATATTTGTTTCTCTGAATTTATGAATCCAGTGAGCTTTGTCAACAGAACGTGTCAAAGAGGTAGTGATCTCAAAGCTAATCATGTAAAAATTACAGACTTACCTACTGTGAAACTTCAGTTATTGTATTTAATTTAAAAAAACAAACAAAAAACAGCTCAAAACAACACACCAGGTGGTAGGGGACAGAATGTTAAAATGCTGAAGATCAGTTCAAGAGAGAAAAAAAAAAAAACCTACACTGAATTAGTTGCCATGGGTGCAGAACCACCTGTTTTGCCTTGCCCTGGTTTTTTTTGTTTGTTTTTACTTGCTATAGAGTCCTAAACACTCTGTCTGCATTTCACAAGTACACTGTTTGCATATGGAGAGCCATTATTGTATGTAAATATACCTGCAAAATTGAGCGGAAAATGGGAGTTGAGTTTCCTGAAGTTTAGAGACTAAACCAGATTTATAAAGAAATTTTATAAACTGGTGCTTCTGTTTTGACTGACAGCAGGAGATGAGCTGGGAAAGGGGACAGGAGAACAAAAGGTTTACAGGGAAAGACATAGACTGGATTATCAAAAAGAGAGTAAAAACAACTTATATAGGTTACTGTAATGCTTTTTTTTTCATAAACTATGCATTCACTTGCCTGTTATTAAAAGGCTTGATGCTTTAAATGAGAGACTGAAAAGAAACCTTATGTTTTTATCAGTTCATGGAATCACTTTTTTAATGCTGGAGGGCTTCCATTTCAATGGTGGTACACTCTGCAAACATTGAAATCTTAAATCATGGAATATTTGGGTAGCTTGTCACAAAATGATGGGTTTGTCTGAAAAATAAGCCAACCTAGTGTTATTTGTTCATGTATTTCTCTCTTTTTTTCTCTTTTGGTAGGCCTTTTCTGTTGTTTCAAAGCTGCTGTCTCAGCGTAAACTTGACCTGCTGGATGAACTTGTATCAGCAGAGGTAAATGCTTTCCATCTCTTTTTCTAGCAATTGATTTTCCATTATGAAGTAACATGCATTCAGCCTGTCATTATCTACAAATACTGCCAGTTTGGTTTAATTAGGGAAAAAACACATAATGCGGAACAGGGTAATTGTTTGTCCTGCAGCTTTTTTATGTTTAATTTCAACAGTTTTACAATTTTAAAGTTACTGTATTTAAAAAAAATATATATATTCTTGCCATTGAGCGTAAGGACCAATTGCCCAAAAGATTACCAGTGTACAGAAAGGACTGAAAGGCAGTGGGTTCTGGATGGCAGGTGGAATTGCATACCTCTGTTGGTGCAGGCAGATAGCTGACACTTCTGGTCTGTGCACCAGAATTCAGATGAACAAAGGAACTGGTTTGTGCTCATCCCTGCTGCACTAATACATTCCCACCCCCAAGCAGATCATACAGCCAATTACTGCTTTCGGCTGGAAGGCCTCAGTCTTGTGTTATGGCCTCAGGGATATGGCTGACCTGGCTAGTTAAACATCGGTGCTGTGTGTTCTGTATTTTTATGAATTTTTAATTGCTGAAGTTGTCTTGGCCTTCCCAGGGGACGGAGGTAGCAGATGCATCAGTCAAGTGGAGGAGATACTTGGCCTGCCCTATTGCCACCCATGCCTTTGCAGCAAAAATTTTGGTGCTGTTCTAGTGCATCCCCACTGGACAATCTTGCCTCCTCTCTCTGAGCAGAGATAGCAATAAAATGTGAGTTTGTTTCTTATAGTTGTTTTGAAAGAGCATCTCCTCTTCCTCTGCTCATCTTAAATTCTTCAGGTGATCGGGTTAACGTTGATCCAGAGACCTCATGTAACCAGAGCATGTAGTGGATGAGGCTGTGACACCATACTACTTTGTTGTTGCTTTGGCCAGTGAATTTTACACCTGCAGAATGTACTAGAAACCAATGTCTTGTAGTGAAGATTGCCTCTTGCTTCCATGTGACCTCTGGATTTGTTTGTTATTCAAAAATGGCAATTCAACTTAGGCTAAAAACTGAGTATGAGTTAAAAATAAGTGCTGCACATCTTCATCCTTCCTTGTGACGTGTCTTTCTCATGTGGTGTTTGAGGTGATGCCTCTGTTCAGTTCGTGCACCACACCCTTTTGCTACTTAACACAGCTGTGTAGGTCTTAGGACACTCAAATACTGTGGATGTGAATGCGGTATGGAATTTCAGCCCCAGAGCAACGATTTTTCAGTCTTTTCTGATTTGCAAGTGTTTAAACTTTTTCTAATGGGAATGTGGAATTAGAATGGCAAAGATAAACTTAGTGGTAATGGAACTGATTTTCAAAGAAATTATGAAAGATAACTGAGAAATAATTTAATCAAAAGCTAAGGAATATACACAGAGTGAGAAATCAGCAGTGAGAAGGCAGAGTGTAAGTATGATTGTGGAAGCAAGCTTAACTGGTATTTTCTGGGCTTACATGCCTTGCTTTGCAACTTCTGTTTTGACAGTACCTTTTCTAAACATTTTTTTAAAATACTTGGTTTTCATTGGTTTGAGCAGTAAATGGATCTTCTTTAATATTGCTGAATTAGGGTTTGGAAGTGCCCAAACTTCCCCGTGCTTTTTCACTTCTGCTGTTGTATATGTTATACAAATGTTTTAGCGATATAGCTCGTTTTATTACCTGCAGTAGAAAAGATTGTTACTTCAGTTTCCTAATGAAAACCTGACAGTTTTTCTGAATTTAGGTACTTCAGGTGCTGAAGGAAAAGATTTCTTTGCTCCCTGACAATCACAGGGATGCTTTAGCAGCTGACATTGATGCAATCATGTACACAACAGAAGGAGATGTTCGCATTTACTATGATGATGATGGTATGTTTACAATTCTAAAACATTTCAGCAGTGGGCAGTCTTATTTCCTGGTTTTGCTGCTAAGCAGGCATTCTCCTTACACATGTGTTTTTGAGTACTGTTTCTCATTCTTTGTTTTTCTGTTTATAGTTCATCTGTATATAGTTCCTTGATTTCCTTTTAAACCAGAAACTGAGAGATTATTGTTAATAAGTCATGGTACTGTTTTGACTTCTGTTTAGGTTTTGCTCATTCCTCTTCTTTTGTGATTTCAGATTTTTACATTATTAGTGCTTAGCAATCTCAAACCACTCAAAAACAATTATTCTACTATATGCAGAAAGCTGTTTGCTTCAGCAATGAAAATACATCTTCCAAGAAGAATAGTGAAGGATGGATAATGAAATAAATTTTGCTGTCTTCTTTTCTGTTTTCATGGAATATACTTTGTTCTAGGACTTCTTGATTTGTTTTTTTGTTTTGTTTTGTTTTAAGCTAGTGATGAGCTCAAACAAGTTTTTCTTTTGGTTGAATACCAGCATTATGTGCTCAGTTCACTATCAGACACAGATGAGATGGTTTATAGTCTAACCATGGGTCTTCCAATGAGCATTTCAAATTGTCAGACCCAGTGAGCTTTTTTCCTGTTTTGGGAGATAGGGATTTTTTTTTTCTCCTAGATTGCTCCTGAGTTTCAACTACTCTACATACTTTTGTAGTATCAGTAGTTGGCTTTGGACCTTGTGGTAACCAGCTTTTTTTCGTATGGTTTGATTATGTACAATGTCATGCAACACGCATGATAAAATACATACCTTTCTACAGAGTGTGTTTTTATTGTTGCTAAACAGCATGAATACAGCTTTAAATAGCTTTATCATTCATTATTCTATCATGCATTCTTTATGGCTGAAGTCAGCTGCCCTTCCAGGGTCTCCCTAGAATATACGCTAGGTAGCAAATAGGAGTATTTGACCAATGAGAAACATGAGATCTACCTTATGCTTTGATTTACTTCCAACAGGAAGAAAGTTTGTTAGCATCCTGATGCGTTTCTGGTATCTGAATGGTGCTAACCTACCTGATGAAGTACCAGGTGAAACCAAAGTTTTCCAGATTGTGTTTGGAGATGAAAGCACAAAAGAGAAAAGACATCTTTTAACAGCAAACTATGAGTAAGTTTACTTGTCCCTTTTTTTTCCTCCATGTACATGGGCTGGCTATGTGGAAAGCAATTTGTGAACTGAAAGCATTCACACTGTGCCAGTGCAGAACTCGGTATGTTTTAATTTACCTTGATTCTAACTAAGTTAGTTCTCATCCAGCTTTCCAGTTCTGATTCTAGGGCCAAATTTTTTAAATACCCCTTGACGTCATTATGTTATTACTTTGCTTCTGAGTTGACATTAATGGGAACTCTATCAGGAAGAGCAATAGTTGGAGCATTGAATGAGGTTTCTGATCCTTTCCTATACTGCTCCTGCAGCTTTCAGGAAATAGGCCAATATCTGTTCTTGTTTCCCATTTCTTGTAGCACAGCTAACAGCAATGCAGTCAAGCCAGGCAGTCAAGTGTGGTGCTGCTGACTTGTCACTTCCCGCACAAAAGTCAGAACTGCAATTAGCTGAAAAAGTAGCTCATGAAAGAGGAAATTATTTAGCCAAATGCTTTCTGCAGAAAGGCAGAACAAAGCAAGCATCACCTGGTGTTCATGCCACTCTGATCTAAGCCCTCAAAGCATATATTAGGTAGATGGATTTTCATAGGAATGCTTGTAAATAATGTCTGTGTTAGTGTACTGATGTCAGAGCAGTGCAGAAATATCTGCACAGTTGGCAAAATGTGCTGAAAGTAACATTCTCAGAAGTTGGGAAAAGGGAGGATTTTTGTGTGAGAAGTGCAATATAATCAATGACTTCTACACCCACGTTTGAAATGGAGAGACTATGGGGTCTAGTTGATGAGGAGCTCTGAAACAAAGGACACCAATGCTTTTTGCCTGGATGGATTTTTGTGGATCCGTCCCATAGCTGAATTCAACATCTTCCTTAGAGCTGGAGGCTTCTGAGGCTCCATTAACCTCAAGAGCCTGCCCTTAAAGCCCTAAATACCTTCCTAATCCCCAGCAGAGAGATCTTTGCAAGTATGCTTTCCCTCTGCTATTTACAGCGCTAACCTAAACTCAAATGGGCAAAGATACTACAGGCCTTGGAAGCCTAGCGTTAAGTATTTGGGTGTCTGGAGAAGACAGTTTCCAGGAGTGGATTTGCATGTAATTGCAAAGCAATGAGGTTATACTGCTCTTGCCCACAATGTGCAGATTACTTGGGAGCCTGAATATTCAGTTTGAAGCTCAGACTTACCTTTAGATAACAAGCAGTCAAAACTGACATGCTCAGGGAGGAAGGCATTAATGACTACAAAAGGAAGAGGAAGACTCCTTGAAAATAGGGGTGGATGTTTTCATTTCCCTATCAACAACTGCAGAATTTTCTTTCAGGGAGATTCAGTACTACTGTTAGCTTGATCTTTGATGTATTTCTGAAAATATATTACTTTTTAAAGTATAGTTCAGTAAAAATGAAAATTTTCAGGTAGAATGCGTAGCGTGTGATTTCCCTTTACAATGCAGTTACCATCCCATTAAATGAAACCCTTTATTTCAAGATGAATATCTGCCACAAAGCTATGTTCATAGTTACTGCTATGAAAACTGAGTGCTTTCTTGATACTGGAGTCTTTACTGTTGCTGCTTGATCCTGGCTGTGGGATCTGAACCAAAACACTGTGAAGTCAGTGCACTTTGTTTCTTACTATAGAATAATTTTGATCTTCCATTTTGGGGTATAAGCATCAGAGTCTAAGGAGCTTTTACAGGAATAACTCTGAAGTAAAATATTTCTTCATGATTTCTTGTTGGTATTAGTAGCTCTTTAACCATCGAGTAAATTTTAACAACTCTTCACTTACTGTCTTTCCTTTTCCAGGTTCCAAAGGGAATTTACAGAAGGAGCAAAACCAGACTGGACAATTACACGAATTGAACATCCAAGGCTATTAGAATAAATGCCTTCTACAGTCTTTTTATGTACCATTGTAAATGTTCTGATGTAACAAATATCAGGCTTTTTTTGGTCTCTTTTTTTCCCTTCCTGCCTTCTCCTCCAAAAGAGGGATGAATTTTGTATGTCTGGTTTCCCAGAATTGTTTCTGAAACGTACTCTATGCTGCACCACTACAATAAAGCCTTTTCTCTGGAACAGGCTAGTACAAGTTTAATTGGTACTAATGCTCAGCCAAGGCATTTACACAGTGCAGTTTCACGCAGGCCAGTATTACGTGTATGTCGATTTCTTACATTCTGAGAAGAAATGGTGCTACTTGAAGATAAATAACGCTTTCGTGGCTGGTGGCCTTTCTGAGTTATTTTCCTATGTTTCTTTTTTCCCTAGGGACTGTACAATGTATAACTGAATAATATGCAAGATGAAATAGAGGTAGATGGACTTCTTAGATTGTCTAGCCTCAGCAGTTCATTTTGAGGTAATCTTGCTTTTGAATATATTTGAGATTAAGAAAGTTGGAGCCATTATCAGTATTTGGTACAGGATTAGACTAAGAAAAAACTTTTAGCGTTGCACTGGGAAAATGGATCAAAGATGTATATATATTTTGTGAAAAATAAAACCAACATTCCTTTCAATTCAGTAACATACAGGCAATTCCAAGTCTAGAGGTTTATGAAAGAAAAATCAATCGAAAACATGAATTTAAAAGAGGACCTGACAGTGAAGCTGAATGAAGTCCTCTGAAATGCTTGTTGAAGAAATGAGCAAATCATTGAAATTAGATGTTGCAACTGAACAATTTCCCGATTCTCAGATTATCTCTGTTTCTGGAACATGAGAGTCCTGGTGTAAGTAGCTTGAGGTTTCTATATGCAGATCAACAGGAGATCATCATAACAGGTTTTTTTTATCCCTATCTCAACTTCAAAGATAAAGCTAACTTCCTGCTCAGGCATGTTGTAGAGATTTGTGCCATGTTTTGAAAGTGTAAAGTATAGTTACTGTGATTCACAGTAGTTGTGATTGAAAGGTATAAATTAAATTTTCCGTAGTTCAGATCTTTTGATGCAGTGATTTAGTGAGAAGAATGTTTCAAGTTTATCAACAAGTTTTTTATGTCAAATCTTGGTGAAATAATTATGGTATTCTATTCTGCCTTAGCAGCAGCGTCCTGGCCTTATAATGGAGAATTTGTGATTTGTCCTCTGGACAAAGTTCAGTGATGACAGAGAGCCTTGTCTTCAGGGGAGAAATAAAATTCTATATTTAAAATTATATATAGCCATTTTGTATGCAGTCAATCTGGAAATGTTTGAGGCAAAGCGGAAGATGTTTGTTATTCTGTGGGCCATTTGCTGATGCTAAATAGTAGCATGTCCAGTTTGGCCACTGAATGATGTGCTGCAAGAAGCTGCAATCAGACATATTTGACGTAGTAACAGGAGAAACAAGCAGAACACTAGCGAAGCGTGCAGATGCACTTCTAAAAGAAGTCATTATTATGGAGCAGAAGAAGACAAAAGCCAGTGAAGCCATCTTTATATTCAGGAATGTCTGCTTTCACATTTAAGTAATAGAGGTCTATCTAGAAATGCTGGTATATCTTAATTTTTAATTTGGGTTACTTTATTATTATCTTTTTTGTTTGATTGGATATATGAAAACGGGAGTCTCTGGGAGGGATTACCCTTTTACTAGTGAGTGCCCCATTTTTGGAAGCAAAGGCAGAGTAGACCCTTCTGTATGACTAATAATGAAAAAAAATTTTTTTGTTTTATTCACTATAAAATTGTGACTTGATATGAACATGCTCCAAATTTATGATAACACAGTTTTGCTGAAAAAAAAAAGATGTCATTGGAAATTAACATGCACTGTTTTATTCTTTCAAAGTTGTGTTTGTCGGGGGGGGGGGCAGGCAGCTGTTGGATGTTTGGGGTTTTTTTCCCCTCTAATCTTCATTTTAAAAATGATCCTGGAGACTACATATCTCCGTCAGATGCAGAACCACCCATGGCCTTATTGCACCATAAATAAATCAGAAAGGTGCATAAATTACTAAGCTTACTGTACTGGAAAGTGGTTTACTTCCACAGTGAATAAAACTGGTGTCATTGAACTGGATTTACAGTCTGATATTGGCTTCAGAAAAAAACCATCACCTCCACCCCACCCCAGAAAAAACCTGCAAAACAACCCCAAACCCAACTTGGAAGGAATGGACAAATGTACATCTTAAAGAAGAGGACATTGACGTTTACAGGAAGCGTTGACTCTTTTACCTGGCATCTGTAGATTCTCTGTCATAAATCTGATCATCGTAGCAATTAATGAGGCTGAAGTGAATGTCAGTGAAGGGTGTTTGTCATCTTATGGCATCCACATTTTCTCTTGTGGAAATACTTTTATTCCATGTCACTTGTTCAGGCAAAACAGGAACTTCTGATTTCTATGTTGCCAGCCAAAAAGTATCTACCCAAACCTCCTATTATCTAAGATAAGAAATGTATTTAGTGTCTTCAAGCTAGCTCCTAGTGAATACATTTCTATACACTATCAAGGTTGTCCCAAATTCTCATGGCAAAAGGATGAGTAAAGGGTTAAGTTTGCTTCATCTTGATCTAAGACAAAGATGGAGGAGAATATTGTCTTGTAATTCGGGGATTTCTAGTGCTGCCATTCAAACACCTTACTCTAAAAATCATAATACTAACTTAAGTGTTACAGAATTTTAAAAAAGAGCTAAAGGAAGTGTTTTATTAGAAACATCTTCGTTATTTGGGAATAATGATGCTGAACAGGGAACAATAGAACAATGTGGGGATCTCTGTGTCACAGCATGCTAGTGCTCCCAAATTCTCTTGCTGATTTGCCTCAGACATCACCTTAGAAATCACAGTGTGTAAGGATTTGGGTGTGCTTTATTTCCCTTCCATCTCCTTGCCTGACTTCCATTTCTGTTGCTTTAAGTCAGCGGGACAAGTACAATTGTAATTATGGTGTACAGCCTGTAAATCCCCATACATACCCGTCTAATATTTGCAGTTTTAGCCTGCAAACTTCTTCATTCAGACCCCAGTAATTCTTGAAAGCAATGTTACCAGGTTTGGTAGTGGGTTTTAGGGTAAAATTCATATCTCTATTAGCAACGCTGACATTTCTGATTCACTTTACACAGAACAGTGAGGTCACAAGGTGTCAAGGACTATGCTTGAACTGGGGATGGAGATTCAGAGTACCACGTTCTTCTCCCCTGGGCAAAATCATGTTTCTTTAGGTTCATGTGGAGTTCGGGAAGCCTTTATTTATTTATTTGTTCATCTGAAACTGTGGTCATGTTTACTAATTACTGACAGCTGCTTGGCACAATTTCAATGCATGTGTCTGAATCTTGACAAGCACCAATTAAATCTGGCCAGCAAAAGCCCCGTTAATTTGCACACCCCACTCACCAGTAGATGGCCTTGGTCACAAAGCTATTGTGGCTGGGAAGTGACTGGCATTAATGGGAGTGTAAGAGGGATAAAGAATAAAATGGTAGAGGCATTGATTCTCATTTAAGTGCTATTTAAATCATTTAGACTTGTCTTATTAAAAAGTCTCGATATTCTTATTGGCTTTCATCCTGAGTCAATGATAGTATCTTCTGTTCTCTCTGCGGTGCCTACCCGTTTTAAAGTGGCAGTTTGACAGCATTCTTAATATGGGAAAGATGAGTTGTACATGTGAATTCACACAGGCACCTTAGTGTCTGACAGTAGCAAACTTCAGTTTTATATTCACATTTTAAAGTATGTTTATCATGTTGATTGTGGTTCCTTTCCCTCCTGTCCCAGCATTGTCTGATTAATTCAGGGGCCATGTTCAACTTTCTCCAGTTTTTAAGGCATGTTCAAGCTTGACCTTACCTTCATTTCAGGTTATATTTAGTTAATTATTTTCAGGTCTTAAGGCTGGAAAGCTGTTTAGTAGTAAAAGTCATAATATGTTTGTCACAATAGCGATCATACTCCTTCAAAACTTCACAAGTCCTGTGCTTCTCTTTTTAGTTATGTCGTTAAACTTGTTTTCTGCCCCATGTGCCCCATTGGCTGCAGGTGGGGGCCTTTGAGATTCCTCGCGGGCTGTAGTCACATGATGGCTCCCAGCTTATATGAGATGGGATACAAATCTGTGGAGTGGGAAGTGTTGCCAGCTTCATTCTTCCCTCATATATGGATATGGCAGTTGATCTCTAAGCATTGGACCATGTGTAGGCACAGGAAGAGGTACTTAGCTGTTAAAAAAGCAAGCATTGCCTAAACAGCTGTGCTTTTGTTCTTCTGTGGGAAAGGCAGCTGGGTCAAATGGAGTTGCACAGTGAGTACTGACCACAATAAGTCATAAGGGTTTCCCTCCTTGTCTTTTACCTTTTTTTTTGATTGCTGATGTGCTATTCTTTTGGGTTTTTACAGTCCTGCCAAATAGGATGGAGGTTGAGTAAGTCACTATGTACATCTACAGCACCATTGAAAACACCCCCTTCGTCACAACTCTCTCTTACGTCTATTTTGTCTGAATTCAGTGATGTATGCTTTTCCTATTGTAAGGCCCTCCTTTTGAAGTTCATGGGGGAACTGTCATGCATTTTAATGGGAGCAGACTGCAACTTTTTTGCTGCCTTTGAAGTTACTCTGTCAGAAATAGAGGCAAGCTAAAATTAGACATGCTGTAGTTTCTCTTGTGTGCCATTTCCTCCTGCCTCTGCTGTCACAGAACAAGACTTTTGATAGTGAGCTTGGTACTGTAGTGCTCAGGATCTGTGAGGGAAAGGAGCAGGACAAGCTAAGCAAAGTGCGTGTGTAAGCAAGGTTAGATCACAGTAGTGTCAGGCTGCCAGGACAAGTTTGTCCACGTGGACAAATCTGCCTTTTTGGCATTGGAAATCTATCCCCGATTTGCTACTGTTGCACCTGGTAGAGGAGATGGGGTTTCACCAAGGATGCAGCCCTTTGCCTTAAGGATGCAGCCCTTTGCCTTAAGGATGCAGCCCTTTGCCTTAAGGATGCAGCCCTTTGCCTTAAGGATGCAGCCCTTTGCCTTAAGGATGCAGCCCTTTGCCTTAAGGATGCAGCCCTTTGCCTTAAGGATGCAGCCCTTTGCCTTAAGGACATGGGAGATTTGGCACGTATAGGGAAACAAGTGGTGACTTGACTATTCCTCTAAACTATATTTTGCAGTTGACAGTAACCTTTTACATAACAAGCTATACTTCTACTCTGATTTGTGTGTGATGGAAGGATCTGAGTTTCCAAGATGTGGTTTAACCCTAACTGGCAACTAAGTACCACACGGCCACTTGCTCACTCCCCCCTGGTGGGGTGGGGGAGACAATCAGAAGGGTAAAAGTGAGAAAACTTGTGGGTTGAGCTAAAAACATTTTAATAGATAAAGCAAAAGCTGCGCACGCAAGCAAAGCAAAACAAGGAATTCATTCACTGCTTCCCATGGGCAGGCAGGTGTTCAGCCATCTCCAGGAAAGCAGGGCTCTATCATGCATAATGGTTACTTGGGAAGACGTATGCCATCACTCCAAACATCACACCACACTCTCCCCCCCTTCCTTCTTCTTCCCCCAGTTTTATATGCTGAGCATGATATCATATGGTATGGAATATCCCTTTGGTCAGCTGGGGTCAGCTGTCCTGGCTGTGTCCTCTTCCAGCTTGTTGTGCACCCCCAGCCTACTTGCTGGTGGGGTGGTGAGAGGAGCAGAAAAGGTCTTGACTCTGTGTAAGCACTGCTACACAGTAACTACAACATTCCTGTGTTATCAACACTGTTTTCAGCACAAATCCAAAACGTAGCCCCAGACTAGCTACTACGAAGAAAATTAACTCTATCCCAGCCAAAACCAGCGCACAAGATTAGAACTAAAGTCCAACCTTAAGTTTGCAGAGATTTCACAGTCTGATTGGGGAGGCATGGGAGAGGCTGCCCAGGCTGCTGTGGTAAATCAGAGCAGCTACAGGCTGTCTCTGCCTTACACTAATTAGCAGCTGGCACGTCCCTAGGAATCAGGAATGAAAAAGGGGAGGTGGGGAAATGCCTTGATAATCCCTCTCTTCTGAACTTTCTGAACTACTTGGCAAGTGCAGCATCCATAACTTAAGTATCAGCTGCCAAGTCTGGAAACTAAAGTTTCAGTGGTGCAATGAGATTAAGTGGGTAGCCTTGTTAAAGACCCATTGTTAAATGGGTCTGTCAGAACGTCAGTTTCTGTGCTTGTGGGTGGTGTTACGCTATTTGAGGACCTTCAAGCTTCTTATCTGCAGTACAGCTAAACAAGGTCATTACTTGTGATGTTATTTTTTTGTAATGTGTGTATCATTTTATAAACTGAGTACTGATGAATATAAATAATAGTTTTGGGGGGTTTTTTGTATACTTTCAGAGGGAACAGGGTTGAAGGACTGCAATATAAAGTGAAGAGCAAGCTAATGAAAATGAATTTGTGTAATCCATAACTCATGTCATGCAAGGCATTGACCATTAAACAGGTGAACATCTAATCACTGCTGGCTTGATTGGGGTGGAAATTAAATCATGAAGAGATCTACCTTGGATTGGCAGCTGCCTGAAATCTCTCATTTCTTATACGTTCAAAGTACATATATTATTAAAATCTGTAATGAGCTTAGTCAGGCACTTTGTCTCTTTTAATTACCAGTGGGGTGACTGTCCCTTAGGTCTACCTCAGGCTCAGCCCCCTACAGCAGAACCTTCTGAGCTGTTGGCCTGTTCCCTACATTTGTCGTTAGTGTCATTAAGTCACCTTTTTTCTCTGAGATAAGAGGTATTTTTCATAAGATAGAACAATAAAGAAATCACTGATCCTCTGGGTGCAGCGTGCACTGCTTGTTGGTATAGGTTAGGATTTCCATTATTAACACACAGAATTCTGTATGGACTTCTGCTGAGAAGTGCTTTTAGAAGGCATCACTCCTGCTGTTGTAGTTCAATCTCTGCCTATGAAAGCATGGTGCAACCCAGTGGTGAGAGAATTAAACTGTGTGATTTCGCTCTTGCCATAAGGTTCCAGCCCTCTAAGAGGATAGTAAAACATTTGTACAAGTACTTCTAAAGATAGTAGAGTCATTGTGGCTTGGCTTATAAACTATTAGATTGTGTATCTACTTAAAAGTTTCAGAAACAAATTGACAGATCATATTTTGAGTCTGAATTATATCAGCCTTCAGCTGCATTAGAACAGTAATTATAATAAAATCTTAGGTAGCATGATTTCTACTGTGAATAAGGGAGGGCTTTTTCCATTGC
Organism: Gymnogyps californianus; assembly: GCF_018139145.2. NCBI lineage: Eukaryota > Metazoa > Chordata > Aves > Accipitriformes > Cathartidae > Gymnogyps > Gymnogyps californianus. The sequence continues at coordinate 13,176,496 of NC_059477.1, forward strand.
CATTCACATTATTCTGTGGTGGGTTTTGTTTGTTTGTATTTTGTTTTTTATTCTCTCCTAAACATCAGCAATTAGTCAGGGCTGAAGAAAGTGTTCCATTGCTGAGAGATAGTATAGGCATCTAAGGGAAAAGCAGATTCTTTATCTGGTCCGTCATTGTTACCTGTTTCATATTCTACTTTCAGATTCTGGGTTGGAAAGAAGTTTTTTTGAATGCCAGATTGGTAAGGTTCACTATCTTTCTCTGCAGTGGAGGCTGTAGTTTCCTCATGGAATCATTTGCATTTATTTTGCCCATTTTCCTGCCAGTACAATGTCTGTGGGTACAGCTTGTGCTGCAAGGTCTCCTGCAGTGTACAATTTAATCTCTTTCTTTCATTTCACTGAAGTATATGGGTTTCAGCAAGGGTAGCTGGGTGAAAGTTAGTGCGTGCATTATACTGGAGATCTGCTTAAGTGATCTAATGGCTCCTTCTGGCAAAATCTGTGAAATTGTAATAGCAGAAGTAGAGAGAGGAAGGGGATCAAAGGTGGATGGTAATGCAAGATTCATATAAAGAGGAAGCTGTATGTATGCTGACTCTAGAGCAGAAGCTGTAACAGCCCTGAAATGGAAGTAATTTTAGAAAAACTGAGCAAAATAAAAGCATTGTGAGAAGGTCAGTGTTCTGACTGGATCTTGTTCTGTAGCTGCTCATCTCTGCTAAAAGGTAGGTGAGTATTAATTTTTCTCAGAAATTTCAGTGTTGTACTTCCTCTTGTCAGGACACCACCTCAGAATCTTACAAGAAATTCTCCTTTCCACTAGCATATTGGCAACCTAAATAGGCAATAGAATTTGTGTTGATTGTATGATAAAAGTAGGATAATCTCTGTGTTATCAGGAAGAAAATAAGTCTAGAGGATTTACAGTGACTTGCCTCAGTTGTGAGGGAAGTCTTCAGAAAACTTTAAAATGTGAAGACGTATCTGCTGAAGCCTTCATTTGCAAAGACCCTGGGTTACTTCTCTTTAGCAGCAGTCAGTGCCTTTTCATGAGACTGATATATTCAGTCTGCAGTCAAATGGCCTTCTTGCTTTTCTACTTTCACACTACCCTCTTCTTTCCTAACCTTCTTGCAGATTGAGCATTTGTACAGCGGCTAATTCAGGAGGTTAGCTGGTGATAGTCATTCGCAGATGCATTAATCTCATTGGAGTCTCAGAACCATTTGATTGTCTTTTCTCAAACATCTCATTGTGTCTAATAGCTAACCAGAGCTGAGCACACCGCTGCAGATGAGCCTGCTGTATTTATCTGGTGCTGGAATAATTTCCTCTAATTTCACACTTCTATTTATGTATTCTCAAGCTTGGTTTGCAGGATCTCATTTCTCCTGTTAAGCACAGTAGTAAAGAGTACTTGAGATTTCTCCCTAGCATTATTTCTGACCCTGTGTGTGGCCAGTAAGGATTTCTTTCCTTGTTTCATTGGGGTTTTTTGGTCCAACGACACATTACCACCATAGTCTCTTTTCACTTTGTTTTTAACCCTGTGTGTTCCTAGTCTTTCTACTATATTCAGTATGCTATTCCCTTCTTTCTTGTTCCTTCTGCTTTCTTTATGGTACATTAAGTGATGATTTCTTTCATCCTGTGCCCAGGAAAAAAAAAAAAAAAAATCCGTGTTTCAAAGATTATGCCCAAAGCTACTTTAAAAAAAAAAAAAAAAAAAAGTTTGCTGATTCAGACATTCAAAAAATGCCAGAGGAAGGCCAGCATTAGTTTCCTGTTCTCAGATTTTCATGAGCTCTTATCTTGCTGCTTGTCTGCATGTCTCTGCTGGGGCAGACATAGCTGTGTCACTTGAAGTCAAGGCCTGTCTGGGTACAAGTAATTCTGAAAATTGACCAGAGTACCATGTCACAGTGCATGCCCCCTCCTGCACAGGTCTCTAGTCATATTCTTCTTATGTAAATCAATATCCTAACTCTCAATGCTGAGTTAGGATATGTAGGTTTGTTTGATATGTAAAATTTCTGGGTCCATTCAAGCACTAATCCAGCCAATTGTTTGAGCACAAAAGACCTAATTGTTTGCTTTAGCTTCTGTGCTGCTTTACTAAGACAATGCCCCTGTAATGTACATTTACATGATCTTTCCTTATTGCTAAAATTTTTCTTGAACTTTCATGAGACATATACTTACTGAAATGGTACAGGGAGGGTTCTTTATGGAATGAGCTACAAAGCAAAGAGGATTTTAAAAGTATTCAGTTAGATATAGTGTTGCTTGCTTGCTTCTTAGCTGATTTGCTGGACTTTGCGGTTTGTAAGAGCTGTTGTGGGGGAGTGTTGAATCACTTTCTCATCTCTTAATTTCTTGTTTGCATTCACAACAGGCTGCCTTTTTTAGTAGCCTTCTATATTTCTCCCTAGTGGACTATATTTCCTGTTTTCTTTGTGAACAGCACCATATGTAATTGTTTTACATTCTTGCTTTCTTCCTGAATGATTTGGGAACTATTTTGGAGGTTTTATCCAGATACACATCCCTCTCCCAAGTGTGTCAGCTCTCCATGTTCCCAAGTTAATCCTGAACAAGACTGGTTTGAAATTCACATATGCACTTTCGCATATTTCCATTTTCCTTGCCCACACTTCTGTTGCATTTCTTTGTGAAGTCTTGACAGCACTATTGCAGTGTGCCTTTACTGACTCCACAGCAATCTGGAACATATAGGTATCTGAGGGAAGTGGCTTGATGCTGTCATTTCAGGTGTTCTTAAACTGGTAGTCCTGATTATTGATGAAGACCACATCTAGATATGCAGTCTTTGTGGGTTTCGTTTGGGTTATCAGTTTTGGTTTGGGTTTGGTGTTTTGTTTTGTTGGGGGTTTTTTTGCCAAATGCTGCATCCAACATAATGTTTCATAAAGTAAATCACTGAATAAATTTAACTTCTGTCATCAAGACCCTAAATGCCTGAGGTGCTTCCTGCTTCATATTCACAGGGCTGAAGTAGCACATAATTAAAATCCTGTCATTTCAGCATGAATTATTTTATTGAGTCATATTTTATTCACATGCCTTTTCTCATTCAAGGTTCTCTGGTATGCATCAAACACTTGCACGTTAGTCCTACAGTCTGCTGTAGCAGCTTAACTTAGATTAATTCCTTATGCTCCTTAGTTTGTGAAACAGCTCTGGTTTTGAGTTTTAGCTTCTGTGTTTTCCACGCTTTCTCCTCTTCTGTTTTTTCCTCCCCCTAGAAATTGTCCAGAAAGATTGTCTTTTCAGTGGATATTTGAATGTCTGGCCCTAAATGCAGATCAAAGATCCTAAATAGGAAACACTGTATATGTTTAGGGGATTTAAATGTAGCATGGTTATTATCACTTGTTTAAATAGCTTTTTATAATTTCCACCCCATTATTCTCAATGCCTTATTCCATCCTAGTATTCTTAATGGTGATTTCCACCAATGCAGACAAGAGCAAAACCAAGTAAATGTGGAAGAAAAGTCACTTTGGGAATACAGGAGTATTCTCCCTGGGAAGAGAGTACTGAGGAGAGAGATGGATTTGTAGTTCTTCCCATTTTGTTTTTTCTTCCCAGGCAAGAGCAGACTGTGCTGCATGGAATTTCTTCAGACAGTGTGCAAGCTACTGCATGATTAATGTTATACTGGGATGCGTCTGCCAAAATTCTTAAACCATGCACTGTAGAGCTGTGTATGGGCATACTTAGGCAGTTTTTTAAATAAGAGGCACCAAAGGAAGTCCCCATGTGGCATAAGGCATAAACACTTCAGAGGGGTCAGAAGGCATGTGTAAATATATGACATGCTGTCAAAATAATCCTGGTGTTTCAAGTATTGCTTCCATTTTGCTCACTTTCCCCATGCTTAGTTCTCAGGTGTAATGAAATTCCTAAAGAACAACTGTCCTTTATGCTTGCTACACTGCTTCATCTTTTCCTGGGTATATGGCTGTTTAAACAGCTCACAGCCAGTGGTTTAACAGTGCATATCATGCACTAACCCCTTAGTGTATTTGTAATGAGGATAAGGTACAGAAACCTAAGGTATATATCACTCCTAAAAAGTGTTCTGTACATACGGAAATGTTAATGTATGTGTGCTCTATAAGCCAACCATTGTAACCGGTCTTTCTAAATCACTGAGAAATGAAAAACCTGTTTTGCATGCAGCATTCAGAGCATTTTATGTAATATGTTCATTTACAAATGGAAATAGGGGGTGGGTGGAGGAGGTCTTGAATATCCAGTTTCACTTGCCGAGCCGACGAGAGAATGCAGTTCTCCAGTCTCAGCCTAGTGCAGTTTCTGTCAGGTCACAGTCTACCTCCCGTATTTGTGCTTCATTAGCATGTGCTTTTAAAGCATGCTTTTTGCTTGTTTGAGGCCTGATGGCTCTATTTTTCCAAAGGCCTGAGTACCTAGGGTTTTTCAATGACTTGATGAATGGTATTAGGCAGTTGCACTGCTGAAGTCAGCTCACATAAGACATGACTCAAAACCTATTCAGTCTTATTCTCTTTGATTTCAGCGTGCTTCAGAATAGGCTGTGATTCACTGAGGAGCCTGGACACTCAACAATATGAGGTGCTGCTGAGTGTACTAGCCCCAGTCCTACCAAATATTCTGTAGCAGTACCATGGATTGCATAGTTTTACTCTTGCTTTTTAAATTTTGTGGATTTCTAGGAATTTTGGCTGGTGGGTTTGTTGGGGTTTTTTGTTTTGTTTTGGTTGGGTTTTTTTCAGAATTATGACCAGAATGCCTGTCACATTATAATTCCAGTTTTAGATTCCTTTTATAAATCTTAGCCTCAGTTTCCCAGTTTGATAAGTTTTCTTAAGAACTACTCGGAACACATTCTTGAGTCTTACTGTGCATGTTGCTTTGTCACGGAGCAGGAGCAATGACTTTCCTCTCTTCACTGAGTGCAGTCCAAAGCCCAGCTTTGCATGAAACCAGACCTGTTCTACCCTAGCATGGTCTTGGAGCAGTAAAATAGCCTGTATGGTGTTACATGGGGGACAGCCTGGCTGCCCAGAGCAGCTGTATGCTGCTTTCCTCAGAGCAGCAGAGCTCTGAGCCAGCCCTCTCCAGGAATCAAATTGCCCAGTGTTTGTGCTTCAAATACTTCCCTGACCTATATATCAGACTAAAGCTTCCTGTTCTAATATTGATTTAAGACTTAAGTATCAGTGGCTTATTTTTCTACATTATAATTCTCTTTCCTATTTAACAGTCCTCTGGGATATGCAGAGGGCCAAAGTCAGACCTTTCTGGCAGTCAAGATGGGGAGGGCGGGAGGCATGTGTGGGACATTGATGACAGAGAGGCAGAGCTTGAATTACAGTGCAACACATAAAGTATTTTGGTTCAGCAATCAAATTGTGTACCGTACTACTTGCCAAAATAGAAGAAACACAGCTCTCATTCTCTTGCAAGCTCTCTCCTGTATTTGTTAGCTTACCTTAAAGCTTCATCTTACTTACAAGCTCTGACCCAGATTTCTCATTAACTGTTCCCAAAACACTAGAAAAGGAAAGTAGAAGGTACTTCCTGCTTCATGGAGCTCTCTGGTTAACAGCTGTGCCTCTTAGGGAAAAGAGAGTTAAGCCAGTGGTGATATGAGTGTGAGCATGGTGAGCTTTTGAGTAAAGAGTACTGCTGCAGCATGTGCTGCTTCTCCCCAGGATCCTCATGTGGCAGCAGTCAGCACAATGCTCGTAAGTGCTCCGCACTGCAAACAATTTAATTGTGGACTAAGAAAGGCTTACTCCTCTTCTCCCTGCCGCCCCCCGCCCTTGGCTACCTATTCCCTCTGTTACTTCTTTGCTGGTTTTAATTTTCACAAAACTGTCCTAGACTGGGCTCCCAAAGGAGTACAGACTGCTTAGAAGTCATTGGGTTCTTTGCTCAGATATCAGCCTGGTCCAGCAGTCATAAGCTCTATGGAAGTGTGAGAAATCATTTATATTCCATCTGCATGCGATCAGCCCTGCAATACTGGGTTGCAGGGTTGTGCCTTCTTTCAGCAGCAGTTCTCCCTTGTGGAGCCTAGTCTTTGCAGCTGAACCAGTGCTTGGGCAGCCCAGTGTCCCTAATTGAATCTTGTTACATCAGACCATCATCTGTATAGTTGTTGGCGTCCTGGTGTTACATACTAATCTTCACCCTTAGTTTTTTGTCGTTGTTGTTCTGATCCAATATTGCTGACCACAAGCAGTCAAAAATAACAGTAGTGGCTTAATATTTGTAAAACTTCTTTGTAAAACAAACTAAACTCAGATCTGACTGCTTTTGGTTTGTTTTATTCTGGCTTTCTGAGCTTGTACGCTCATTAAAGGCATATTTTTTTGAAGCTTTTCTCTGTGACATTGAACACTAGGAGTGTGTATCTTCCAGTGCCACCGAGACTGTCCCCAGTTCACGTGCTTGTAGGAAACGGGGGTTTATCATGTGAGACATGATAACAATCACAGGAGTCAATAAGAGTGCATACTCATGTTTGCAGGTGGAGACGATACACAAGCATGAGCTAGTTGACCAGCCCTGCCCATGAAAACAAAAACAGGGCTTTAGATCTTTTCATCTGTGTGTTGGCATTTGAGATTCTCTTTTCATAAGTGGCACATACGTTACTTTAAGGAGGTGGTAGTATTCTTGTCCAAACTGTACTTTAAGTCAAAGCCATCTAAATGCAATTCTACTAGCTGCTGTCTTCTGAGGCTTAAACTTTTCCACCTTTTTCTGGTTAAGGGAGATTTTAAAGTACTGTAAGGAGTTCACCCTGTGTGTTTTCTTCAGTCCTGTTTAGGAAGGGAAAGCAATTCTAATCCTCCCAGCCCAGGAGAATTTGAATGCACTGGGAACACTGACAGTCTCTCAGTATTCCCCTTCAATGTATATTTTTAATATATATAACTATTAACAAAACTCCCCACTACTTACTAAAACTACATCTTCTATAAGGCCAGAATTCATAATAGTCCCTTGGGTATAAGCAAGATCAGCACTCGACCATTACTTTTTCTGGTAGGAAGCTCAGAGTGTGGGAGGATGTTCTTGTATGGCGAACTGTTCCTCAAAATGTTTGATGTATGTGCAAATGAAAAAAAGGATGCCTTTGTATTTAAATTACCCAGTTTGTATTCCCCTGTCTAGAATATTACAGACAACTTTTGTAATCATTAGAGAATTTATTTCTCGCTAAACAAAAAAGTAGGTTACACAATGAAACTGGATCACTTTTTTCAATGAACAGAAAATCCTCTTGACCAGTTTAGTTCCTGCCCTAGAATAAAATCTGTATGGTTCACCTCTACTCATGTGTGTATATACACTTACACACATCTGTGGAAGGTTGGAGGAATTAACGAGGATTCTGAAGTAATATAGGGAATATTTAAGAATAAATTCCTAACCCTCAGCGTGCCTGTTACCTGGAATTTGTTACCACTTCTAGAGATTTGCCTGAAAGAGGCAGGCCCCAAACTGAAAAATGGTTTATTTGGGATAGCTTAAGATAACTGGGATGGAATTGTTAAGAATGTTATTATTGGCTAACGTGACTGTTAGAAGATCTGGAAGAGGGTTATCTTGATGACCATAAAGCTGTGCTCCTGGCTGCCTGAGTAAGTAAACATCCCTATGTGGAGGTCCATGTGTCACTGTTTTAGTTAAATTGAACTTCCAGTTGGTAAATCTGTTTGGTGTCTCTCTTCAAAAGCTATCTTACTGTCTTGTCTTTATTCCTTTAAAAAAAATAAAACCTCCTTTTTTTCTACAAGACAGCCACAGTTTTTTCTGGGCACTAATTTTAGCATTGTCTATTTAAGATGCTTGTGGGAAGGATGTTGCAGAGAAACAGTGAATGGAAGTGTTGGTTTGAAGCTGTCAGTCAGTTGCAGTCCTAGGTTCTGAGATGTGAAGTTTAAAGCTATGCAAGACCCAGACTCTCTTCTGGCCTCTGCCAGCTGGGCCACCAGCTTGTCTAGTTTGTAATAAAGGGGGTGAGAACAGACATGGTGTATCTCTCTGCCCTGAAGTGATTGTATTTCATATGGTGAGGCAGCAGAGGCAAGGAATGGAGCAACAGTGTTTCAGACAAACTGGCTTGGGTTAGGGAACCTTTCCTGGAAAAATAAATGAAGCACAGGATGGCAATAAGCATAGCTCATTGAAAAGGAAACTGCTTCAAAATGCTGCAAGGAGCAATGCAGCATCAGTTGAGGCAGACATTTTTGCATAATTCTCCCAAATGACTCCCTGTGATTAGACTGCATTGGCTCAGGCTGAAGAAGAAAGAGAATCTTGAAAGACAGTTTTGGAAAGTTTTTATTGTTTCTGTATGGAAAGCATATGTTTTTCCTTAGCATCACAGTTACATTCTGTGAGTCTGCATGTGCTAACTTGAATTGACTGTTTATGAAGGATATGAAATGCTCCCTGGTGGTAGCATTTATCCACTCCCTGTTTTCTTCCAGGGAAGTGAATTGCCTTTCTAGTATACATTGTTCCTGGAGCTGGAAGTATCAGGGAAAAGGAATTTGTCGGTGGGCTCTTTGATATTCCCTGAATCTGCAAAATACCTTTGTACCACATGTCTAAAAGATTCTACTTGCATTCTTGCTCAGAAGGGAAAAGGGAAGTTTTACTGAGGGGCAAGTAAGAGCTCTTACAAGGATGAGAAAAATATCACAATGTAAAATACCTCTAAAATTACAAGACCTGGCAGTGAGACACTGAGGTATTTGCCCTTTGTAATGTCATGATTAATTGCACAGGACTATGATGTAAAGCTGAAGTCTATCCTTCTGCCAAGGTTTTTGCTTAAACTAATGCTTTTGATGTTCCCAGTACAAGCTATTGCTGTGAATGCTGTACAAACAGTCACCCATCACTTAAAAGACTGAGGAGTATGATTTTCTCTAGTTACAGATGTGAACAATGATGCTAACATTATGAACTGTCCAACGCTAAGTTGTTTTGTTCATTTGCTTGCTTACTTGCATTATGAGCTCAGTGAAGTTAACTTCCTTAATAAAACTTTTCTTTGAATCAGACAGATGGCACCAATACTGTCTTTGACTTGAAATTTCAAAAATACTGAACTCTGGATGAATGGATGTGTGCATGACTTTTTTTCATTATTTTGCATTAAAATTCAGGTGGTTTTAATTTAGACCAAAATAATCTTTGTGTTACCTTAGAGATAACTTTGGCCTTGTACGTTTATGGAATTAGCCTGTAGTTAATTCATGCTGCTGCTAGGAAAAAGTACGCAAGCACTGAAGTAGTTTAACCGAAAGTAGGTAACATAGTTTGCTGTTTTGATAACCACCATCTTTTTCCATCACAGTGAAGAATTGTCTTATGAACTTATGATGTTTGATGATCACAATGTCAAAAGCCTTGTGGGGTAAGTAAAGCAGATGACTTAACTTTTTTTTGTAGTATTTTCTCAGTTATCAGCATACAGTTATATAGAGGAAGAATGTAACTCAGATAATATTTTAAAGTTTAACTCTTTTTATGCCTATCTCTGCCTATTAGTATGTGAAAACTAAGAACGTGGTTTATGGTTAAAGGAAGGTAAGTTGTTTCATTGTTCCCTTCCCACGCCAGCCACTTTAAAGAAGTCCTTTATGTTGCTTCCATTACACAAAGTTGTAGATACTCAGAAAACAGAAACGCTATCATCTGCTTTATCAAGTGGCCTGTCACAGATGACAGATAATTGTTAGTGATCTTGTTACCATGAACAAATGGTTTTGTACATGAACAATGTTGATAATATATTTATAGAAAACATATTTAATTCAGAGAGAATTCATAAGCAAAAAAAAAAAAAACCCTTCTGCATGTTTTCTTGTTTTGTTCCAAGTGCCTTGTCATAGCTGTAGACATTTACAGAAGTGTTTATAAATGGCTACAAACTAATACTTCTTTTCTTACAAAATTTGATAAGGATAATCTTACTTTGATCTTGGAAATTTTTGTAATCACTAAAGTTGATAAGGATTATTTCACCCTTCTGTGAATAATATTAGAAAGTTCCATAAAACAATGCAACTGTTTAGAAAAGGAGAAGCTGTGTAATTGTAGAAATCATAGGCAAAATTTAAGTTGGCAGGCAGCTCTCAATGCAGGTTGAAATGTTGCAAGGTCACTATGTCCTTCCTGCCTATTATTTGCTGAAAGAATAATTCCTGGAATCCTTGATTATGGTCAGAAACATGAACTTCTTATCTGAAAGCCAACATGTGTCAGCGTGATACCTTTAACATTATGTTTTGGGATTAGATCTTGATGAAAAGTGAGAATGTCCTGAAGACTAATCTTAATAAAAAGGTTTCATGCACTTTCTTTTCCCTGATATTTGGTCAAATACATTTCAAAATGTCTCTTTAACTAAAACTCATATTTCCTTGCAATAATGTATTATAAATAAATTTTCAAAACTCAAAGGGTAGGCTTGAATGATGACCGAGTATCTTTTCCCTTTCTTCGGGTTTATGTGGAAGAAATAAATCTATTGCTCTGGATTCATATACCTGACAACAGCGTATAAATGTTTTCTAGGAATCCTCTTCAGAAATGCATGTTACACACCAGTCCTGCCATATTCTCAAAACCTCACAAGTGTAGGAAATAAAATATACTTCCACCACTCTTTGAATGTTAGTAAGGATTATGGTGGACTAGTACGTTTCCATCACAAGCCAGGGAGCAGTTCCAGAGGCAGGCTTTGAGAGGAGGCTCAACGTGTTGCCAGCAATTTTGGAGCACATGGTGCCTCTTTAAAATCCCTACTCAGAGAAGAATGATGCTTAAAATAGACTCCTTTTCTGTAACACCATATGTAACCTATTATCAATCAAAAATTTTCCAAACTTATTGTTCAGCATTCTATAAAGGGAACCTTCTCAAGCAGCAGGGAGCCCCTACCTCATGAAATGCAGGGGAAATGTGCTCAAAACAAGGAAGGAGTCCTCCATTTTAAAACCCAGAGAAGGGTTTAGAGGTACAAGCAAACAAATTTCTTATGATTGTGTTTATGTATTTTATATCTCTATCAACGTGCCTCTTTAATCTAAAAACATAAAATCATGCGATCTTATTCTGAAGAAGAGGGCTCTCTTGTTCTGATTATTTTTTTGCTGTGTTTTATAAGAACATAGACAGTGGCTTATTATTGAAGGCATAGTTAACCCTAGCAACTTAATAACATCAAAATTTTCCTGTTTCTTTAAGCGCAAAGCAAGCTCTTCCTTTGCTGTTCAATATGATAGCATACAGTTTATGAAGCTCTAATTCCCTTGTCTTACACTGCTTGTCTGCGTAGTGTAAGCAGCACAGAGAAGCTAGGCTGTCTGTTGGCAGTACCTCATGGCCGTGACCGTTCAGGGTCTGAAGAGCCGTTCTGGCTTAGCAAGCAGTTCTGGGTATGAGGCAGAGCTGGTAATGGCAGCTGTGCTGCCAGCTGCATGGTGAGGAGTTTAGGACCTTCAAAGGGATCTTCAAGCCTCTGTAACTGTTGCTGCTGCATTTTTTTTCTTCATGTTTGTGGTAACAGTGTTTATTTCTATCTTAGAGGTTGGCTGCAGAGGAGGCAATTTTAAAGGCATCAGGTAGATTAGAACAGTCTCTCACACTGTATTGCATAACCATCACTTATCTTTTCTTGACAGAACTTGCAGTGCAAACATATTTCCCTCCTCAGTGAAATGGTAGCTGAGTTGCAGGTCTAGACTTCGGAAAAAAACAAGTGTTTTGGACCAGCATTCCTTCTTTCTGCTTTCATTCCTTCTTTCTGGCTTTTTTGGAGGTACATAAATCCCCTATACATTAAATTAGTGTCATTTAAAGCTGTGTTGCTACAAATGTGTAGCGCGTCCTTATGTGATCTGCTGTCCCAGAACCGGGCAGAGCTCACACAAGGTAAGCCTTTTGAAGTTACCAGGAGCAGTCTGTTTGGCAAGACCGTTTCCTGAAAGGGTGCTCTAATCACATCTTTGAGATTTCTAGGACTAGATTTCTAGGGTAAATACTAGGATTTTGGATGTATATTGCATCATTTAATTTCATGGATGAATGACTTTTTTTTGCTAGAAACACTAGGGCTTTTAGGAACCTTTTCTCAACAGCATGGGTTGCCTGGCATGTATTTATTCTTCAGTATGATCTCTGTCCATGTTGCATACTGTGAAAATCACTAAAGAACAACAGACAGGGTTTCTCTGCGCCAAATAGTATGTGCTCAGACTCTACAGGGCTGGACCACGCTGGAAAATAGTGCGGCTGTCTGCCACCTGCTTGGGACAGGAACATGTATAAATACTCAGTTCAGCTTTTAGCTGCGAGACCTGGAATTGGACCTTACACAGTACTTGGTCACTGAATGAAGCGGGTATTTGCTTAGCAAATTTTTCACATGTGCTCGAACAGGGTAGGTACCTAAAATCCAATTTTTTTTCACCTAACTTTAAGTACCAAACTTGGCTACATGCTCTTGGAAATCTCAGTAGGTATCTAAACAGCTTTGTATGTCCAAGCCCCTGATCTTTGGATAGAGGCAGCAGGGACTTGTGCTTCTGTATTCAAGGATCCTGGGCTTGGTCTTGAAATGATGTCATCTGGGACTTCATTGTGTAGCTCCTGTGAAGTGGCTAATGGCTTGAGACCTTTTTTCTTTTTTTGTAAAAAGTTGATATATTGAGAATTGATATGCCAGTTTTCAGCATTTTGATACTGTGTTTGGCTGATACACTGAGTGAAGGTGTTAGTTTCATTAGTTCGGTTTTGTAAATACTGCATTAGCTTTAAAATGCCACATGTAACTCTTCAGGATATATTTTCTATAACTGCTCAGCAAGCAATGCCTTTGAGACTGGTCTGATTTATGAAGTGATCTATGCATATCAACTATCTTAATTCTTTCAGTTCTTGATAGATGGTGCCTGAGATTAGTTATATGTGCCTAATCCAAGAAGAGGGGGAGAGAGGCGTGAGATGCTCTGTCTGAAATAGCATACTAAAAAGCTTCTGGCTGAATTCTGCCGTACTTCCAGTGCAATGTCCTGTAACGCACTAAAAACTGAATCCACTGCAGCTGGGAACAGCATTTTAAAAATAAAATTCTGAGGTTTTCAGGTTCACATCAAGGATTGATTGATTTAATAGTGACTGCATAATAGTGAACTGAGAACTGAACAAAGTTCCACACTGCTCGCAGAATTTGATCAATTGCAAATGAAACAGTAAATTCACTGTTGTGAAGGATCATGCTTTAAAGCCGCCACTCCACCCCTTAAGTGAATAACACTTCATTACTTTTTGGAAATGGTGAATAACCAAAATAACAAATTTGGTCAGTGGAGAGAGTCCACTTCCAGAAAGCTAAAATGGGAAAATAATTTGAATCAAGGAAGTTCTTTAATACATTACTTTGGACAGCAGCCCAGTTAAAAAAAATGGATCAGATTCACAGATCAGAATGTTGCATGTTTCCACAGAGCTGGATCCCTGCAAAGAAGAGCAGTGACAGCTTGGGAGTACCTGTTTTCTCTCAAACCCTGCTAGTCTTTTGAAAACTCCAGGGCATGCTTTATTTTATTGTGGATTATTTTGAGTCCCTGCAGGATTTCACTAAATTAGTAATCCTCCCTACAGGGAATTTTTCCTTTCTGATCTCTGTTATAAGCGGTTAAACAAAATAGCAGTTAGTAATGGGAGCTCAAGAGTGATGGTGGAGCACATCATGGAGGTGGGCTAGAAAGGGGAAAGTACAGGCGTCCTGGATACGGTTCTGACCATCCTGTTTGTAGTGCCTGTACTCTAAACATCGGTGCAAGTTAGCCAGGCTGGCTGGCATGGTTGTGGCAGCTGCAGGAAGCCTAGCTGGCTTCAGTCACGCTGTAGAGCACTGGACAGTGGTGTGTGGGCATATCCCAGTGTCAGTGCCAAAACTTTGTGCAAAGAGCAGCTATGGCATGACCTGTGCTAAGTGATTTGTGCTCCCAGAACTATTCATCTTGGTGCCAGAGACATTCAGGACACTGAGGGGATGGCTTAGAATATTGAGCTGGAAGTTGTCATCTGAATAATCACATGTAGACCCTGGCACTGCCTGAGGCTACATCTCCTAACCTTATAGGACTCTCTTATTAAACTAGTTGTGGGGTTTTTTTTCAATAATACTGACAGGAGATTGTTTCAGATCTTTAGCGGGTGCCTAACTTGAGCATAAACGTTGCTTGGCTGATACTTCCCTGACATCACCTTCTTTTCACTGCTTGCAGCACCTTGACAATAGTACAAGCGTGAGTCTGTCGTCTTCAGATATATTTGTACACCTTCATGGAAGCACAGATGTTTCTGGGTCCTGGCATGAATAGGTTGGGTATAATTGGGACACTTGTTTGATGTGCACCAAAGAGCAGTTAAAAAAATCAAGCTCCTGTCTGTCTTTTTTTTTTTTTGTCTTCCAATCCTGCCCTCATTGGAGTTGCCAGACAAAAGTATGTACTTAGCTGAATATCGATAGACTGCACAGCACACAAAAATAGACAAAGATGGGTAGCTATAGTAGAAGAAGTCATAGATTCAGACTAACTAGCCAGTTTCGGACAAAGCCAATATCCTGACTTTGGAATGTCAACATGAGTGACTTCCCCCCAAGGCATAATTTTCTATACTGGACAAAATGACAATTTTTGTCTATGGGTTATATATCTTTCTAGAAGCTTTTTGAATGCTTATCATTAGTCTGTGTATTTTGGAGCCCAGAAATACACTTCTAAAAGCAGGAAATAACTTGCTTGTCGAGCTTTTTTCAACTGAAGCCTGTATTTTGCTGCAATACTCTCTATACCAGGCATAGCTGATAATGGTGATCAGTTTTTGCCCTTTCAGTCTCTGTACCTTTTTCTCTTTCTCAGCCAAGGCATTTAGGATTCCTACCAAACCTGCAATTACAGGGAAGAGGAGTGAACAGAATAAGAAGTATTTCTGTAGAGGTGCTGGATTTTATCAGAAGTCCTACAAAGATAAAATGGTTATAGATGGGTTTTGGATGTGTTTATCAATGTTCACTAACATGTAAACCGTTTGGTTGTTCAGTTCATTGAGCATCTCTAGGTTTATGATTGACTCATCCCTGTATTCAGTCACATGGCCACAGGCCCAAAACTTTGTTGTTTTGCAAAATAAGTGGTTTGACAGTACTGCTCCAACATTGTGTGGGCTTGTCTGCCCACATGTGCCTACAAGTATGTACAAAGCCAGCTGTTTGCAAACTTCTTTGTCACGTCTCATGTTTTAAGGATAGTGTCCCATTTTCATGCCACTTCCACTCATGGCCACCTCTCTTTCCAGATGGATCATAGCTCCTCCCAGTGGTGATCTCAACTGGTATTTATGTAGAAGAATAATTAAGTGTTTGATGTGGCTTTGGCTGTCTTTAGTACAGCAAGCAATTTGTCCTACTGGAAGAAATTCCACATTTCCCTTTTTTCTTTTTTTTTTTTTTTTTTAACTCCTCCTCTCAAGACTGTTTCCAGGCAATCTACACCTTTTTCTACGCCTGCTTATACCTGCAAAAATGACAAGTAGCACCATGGGAAGCAATGAAGTCATACAAGAATAAGCTAGGAAGAATGAGAGTAAGGTCTGTACTGTGATGCATCCTCTTCTTCCCAAAGCAACCTGTATGGGCATTGATTTCTCCCTGCACCTTTCACTCTGATCCTATGAAGTGTTTTTGCTGCACTGGTAGTAAGTGAAATTCTCTGAATGTGAATTTAGGTTGTGCAAGGCCCCTGCATGTCAGAAATATAAACTAAACTGGTGTGTGCCTAGTCCATCACAAACACAAAGTAAAATGGCTTAGGTTAATCCACCATGAAGGCACTTCAGCAGAAGGTGATAGTACCCAGTTTATGGGCTGCAATTCTTTTACCACCATGGAAGCATACTTTTAGTTTGCACAGAAACCATAAATACTTCAGTCTTCAAAATATGAACCATGGAAATGACATGGCTTGAGCCACATAGCTGATGTTTGCTGTTTGTTATTGATCAGTTTTTTAGTATGCAGAACAATGAGGAAGATGTTAACTCAGATCATGTATCCTTGCTCATCTATGGAGGCTCAATGTTCTTTATTGCTGTTGATTTTGCTATTTTTTGCTTTCAGACATTCTTTTTCACAGCAGCATTTCAGCAAACTGTGCCCAGATAGATTTACATCTCCGCTAAGGAGTGAGAAAAATGTCCAAAACTGGACATACATTCACACTCACTGTGGCATTCAATTTATAGTACAATATGGCCATTAATGAGATGAGAGAGCAGACAAAAAGGATGCCTTCTCTTTTCCAGTCCTTTGATAAAAGCATGAAGATGGTACAACCCATCCATTGTGGTTGTCCTGGGACTTTATAGCCAGGCCTCCAGGCTGTAATTGCTGAAGATTTTGTGGCAAGAAGTCACAGCTATTTTTGCTCACATAATCCTCAAGCCAGTCAGGATTTTTAACTAGCTTTCCCTCATCCCTACTTCTTCCACTGTACGTTAGAGAGGTCTGAGGCTGATTTGAAGGTACATTTGCTGCCCACCTATGGGCTGCATGTCTGGCTATGGTTGACTGGAACATTTCTCCTCTGAACTTGATGGGAAATGCTTTAAGCTGAAGAGAGTAGGCTGTGTAAATCCAGATCTAAAAATGTGTTGGTAACTTTCAACCAAGTAGAAACTGTACAGAGATCACCTGACTCTCCTGACAAGAAGTGTCACCAACGAGGAGTCAGTTTATGGTCCCTGTTGATGTGAAAGTTAGAAATACCAATAGAACTTGTAGCCTGCCAAATTAAAATTTTCCTTCCAAGTGTACACATTTTTCTGTGTTTCAAAGGGGGCTGTTACTGACTTTATATGCACGGAATATTTAGAGCAATTTTTCCACTCATTAAAAAAATATATATATACACATAGAGGCTGACAGCAATAGCCAAGAAGTGCATAATACAGACTGCTTGTCCAAACACATTCCTCCTAACCTACAGCACGTCCTTTTAGTCCCTTCCTAGAGCTTGTATAAATGGATAAAGCAGGTTAGAGGTCACCGGCACCCTAAGCTTTTTCCAAAAGACCTTAAACTGCAATTCTACCACCAGGACTATTCATTGGAGTTGGCCATAGTGAGAGTGTGAATGCAGATCCAGGTCTGGACGTTTTTCTCGCTCATTAGAGGAGATCCAAAGTAAGAATGAGAGATTCTTAACTTCAAAGCAAAACAGACAAAAAGGACTCCCTTAGTTAAGTCTAAATAATACCTACTCTGAAGTGATTGATTTGGGATTGCTAGAAAGGCTAATTCTTGTGGTTAAAATCAACATCTGGGAAGAGGAGTCCTGTCCAGTGTGTGAGAGGGAATAAGCCCTTAGCTCAGGCTCGAGTCAGAAGTTTGGTTGTGAGTGGACAAGATCTGTGCTGGGATGAATCTCTACCCAAAATGAGCTTTCCCTTGGGGAGTTATGAAGACAGTGATGGCAGCTGTGTGATCAGCGAACTCATTTCCACTTCCCATCTGTCTGAATGTATTTCCATGGGCAGGCAGCTATGCCTGTACAATATAAATGAAACGTATCACCAGTAAGCACATGGCAGGAGTAATTTTCCTTAGGATAAGGAGAGCAAAAAATAAGTCCCGCTCAAGTCCTTAGAAGTATGTTTTAGACTTCTTCCTCTTCTCTCCATTCCCACCCTTCCCCAAATTCAGTCTAAGCAATTTCATGATGGTTTCCTTCATAAATAGTCTTACTCCTTTTTGAATGCTTTCTCTTCATTCATTTTCAGGCATAACCCTCAGATTGTCACAGAGCTGTATGTATTTATCATTGTGGCATTTGAAAGTATGTAAATGACTTGCAGATGCTCTACCGGACTGTAACCAAACTTGGCTGTGTTAGTTTTAACATACACATGACAAAACCACATTGGCTCTGAACAGGACTCAGCATAATAAGCTCTCTAGGTTCTCCTTCTACATAAACACTTTTATGTCCTTACTAATTAGAAACAGGAACCTGTTTCTTTCAAAGTTCATGTGATAGTGATCAGGCCAAAGAATGAGGCACATGCAATATCTGAATGGTTTTATGGTAATACTGCCAGGGATCTGAAGTTTATTTTTGGGGAAGTGTGTGTGTGTGTGTGTGTGTGTGTGTGTGTATATATATACACACACACACATATATAAAAGTTAAACAAGCATAACCAGTAAAGCTTCCTGGAATATTTAATGTGGTACATTTATAGTTCATGCATTTCAGTATATATTTCACATGGCATATCGCTGACCTTAAACTTAAGTGAATATTTTCTTGCCCTTATGTCTTAATGTCTTTCAGCATGAACAGATCTTGAAGATGCTTTATGAATTGGCAACAGCACTGTGGTCTACTGAAATAAAAATACGAGAACAATCTGTTATTAATTATATAAATCTCCACACAAAAAGTCCTTCAGGTTGGCCGTATGTTAGGAGTATATATCAGTAACTTTTGTTTTGCAGCACTACTTCATAATATGGCAATATTTGAACATGAAGTACTTAAAATAGCTGTGGCCAATTTAACTCTGGACAAATGGGTAATAACTTCATTATTGATCACTTATTGACAGATAAACTGGCACAAGTAAGTGAGGACATGGTTTGACTACAACAGCCCAATTACTTAAGAATTTGTTGACAAAAATTACTCATCTGCTGTGCAAATCAACAAACAAATAATTTTCAAAATTTCCTTTGATTATAAATCACCACAAACTGTAACTTTCTGTGCACTGATATCCCATGAGTTGCAGACTGGTATATGGTACAGAAGCCAAGAAAGAGGATGGAGAGAAGGCAGATGGTAATGAAGAAAGCCCTCTCTTGCATGAAAGGGTGTGTTTACAAGTTACAGTGACGATGAGGGTAATGAACAAGCAGAGATTTCATCTCCTTAGTAGACCCATCTCTTGGGGCTGTAATGTTACTGGACAATAGTGGGAAATTCAGAGAAACGTTAACAAAAATTCCTTAAGCTGATTGAAGAAGCCAGAAATGTTGATGAATTGCGCACTAGTTGATTTGGACTGCTTCTTGAAGATGAAGATGCGGCCTGGATTAGTACATGTATTCAAATCTGGTTCCCTTCAATAACTCATCGGCATCTGCTTCAGTCCTGATTGCTTTCCGTCTCCAATTTATACCACTTTAAACTCCCCCAAAAGACCAGATTAGTATTTTATTGTTTAAGTTTCCCTTCCCACCAGAATCCCACTCCAGTGGAAACAAATCCTGCTGCTTTTGTCCTGCTTTGTGTGAATGGGGCAGTAACATTTATCCCAGGTGAACTTTTCCATTTAATTTTTTGAAAGACTCTGTACCTGAAAGGATTGTGAAATTTTTTTCTCGAAGTCCTTAAAATTCAAGCTCTTTTGTTTTTCAGGAATATTATTCTTTTTACTTTGTAATTCACCTCTGTGCTTCTTCAGGAAGATATAAAAATAGCTGTTTCAAGTAGTTGCTTCAGTACACCCATGGGAGCTTCTTTCAGAATCTTGGTTTACTGCATTGTGCCCACCACTGACATGAAAGGGATGATTCTGTCAGTTACCTGCCTTTCTCTTGACTGTAATCATATACATGAAAAACCTATGTATAAAGACAGCAGCTTCTTACCATGGTATTGTTATTTGCAGGTTGTCAGTCTTCCCTGTCTTTTCATCTCTCTTTAGAGAATTTCAAGTGTATTCTGGAAACTAGGACTGTATTTTTCTCTCCCTTTTTGACTGTGTAATTAAGAAATGCTAGCTGTGTTATGACAATTCAATTCAAGGTTTTCTTAGTCTGGACTGTGGCATGTATGTAATGTAAAGGCTTGAAAGTGAGCTAGTTGTTGAGTTGCAACCCTGGATCAGAAGATTCTGAGTTCAGTTTCTGCTCCTTCTCCTGAAATTTTACATGATCTTGGATAAAATGGTTTCATTTTTATGCTCCTCCTCCCTCCAGACAGTAAGGACTGACTGTTCTGCTTTTCATCCAATACTTTGTGTGTATGTGTGCGCACGTGTGCTTAGTTACAAGCAACAGAGCACTTAAACATGAACATGACTTTATTGATACTGAAGTACTAAGATAACTATGTGTTTGTACAGCACCCAGCAGATGAAAAGCAGAGCATAATTTGGGATATCTAAACACTATGATGATAGAAATAATGATGGTACAGTTTACCGTATAACAGAGGGAGCACGTGTAGTCTGTTTTAGATAATTATCCACGTAGCAGATTGGGAAGAATTTCGACTAGCTACAACCCATAAATGAAAAAGCATGACACTTTGACAAGGAAACATTAATTTAGGAGATTAATCTGCAGGATAGATGTTGATTGTAATTTCTGAAGGAAGCAAAAAGGTCAATACTTATATTAGAGTTTGTATGGTGTTAAGATAATTAGGTTGAGGTGTCTTTTTATTTTAAAAAAGTCTTTTAATAGCAAGATAATGTTAGTTCTACAAAAACTGTCTTACACCGAGGCTAAAATATCATTGTTAGTGATGTCAGTTCAAAAACTCATGCTGGATAGAAATCATTTGACAGGAAGCTTTATATATTGTACTGGTGTTGAGACATTGAACTGTATTTCTGTAGAATTTTGATATTTTTAAAGATGAAAAAAATTACAGCTTTCTTTCCCAATCAGCTTCTAACTGTCGCTCCACTGTTATTTAAATAAACATCCATTCTGCGCAAACTACAAGAAGATTAAGCGTTTCTTGAAGTCTCTGGTTAAAGCAGAATAATGGCTGCATTTTTTTTCTTGGATTGATTCCGTTTGCCATTTATCCCTGGCTCAAATGGAGAACTGGAGAGAGAGGCTCATGTGTCAGCAAAGTAAAGCCTGTGTGTCATGAGGGATTTTTTTTTTCTATTCTACCTTCACAGATGGAGCCAAAGAAATTGTATTGTGCAAATAGAACCTAGAATAGCATGTATCCTTTTCAGTCTGTACTGTTTTTTCTAAATATTCACTTTTTTGTTAGTGTCTGTCACTTGAGCAATGGAAAATGAACCTAGATTTTCTGAAACTAAACAAAATGTTGTTTACCATTTCCTTGGCATTTACAGTGGAAGTAATATCATCATTGCCTCGGGGTTGAAGCTGGAATACAGTTAAGGCTCAGACACACAACTGAGTCACTCTGTACCAGCTTAGCCACAGCAAATGAAACTGGGCACAGACACGAGGTAAAAAGCATGGGCCTAAAAATCAGTAAAAGCAGTTTTAAATGTTGTTTTTCTTTGTGCTTGTTGATCTGCTCGTGACTCCTACTGCCCTTCAGCGTGTGCCTGGTCATATCAGCTATGGCAGTAACAGGGTTGCACTTAGCTACTTCCTCAGCATGGCTGTTTCTTGTGCTGGACTGTTGTTGTCCAGGGCAGGTGTTTCTCTGCAATGCTGACACTTGGTATGCTAGAATAAAAGTTCTACTACAGAGTGCCCTAATGCAGCATTGACAGGTTGCTTGCTATTGACCTGGCGGTGCGCTTTGCTAATGTTAGATGCTCATGATATATTGTCTCTCTTTTGAACTCTCTCTCACTGAAGAGAGAGCTCTTATGTGTGGGCTTCAATCATGGTTTGATTGCTACTTGCTGTAAGGCTTTCAAGGATCCATTCACCTTTCTCTCCTTCATTTCTTTATCTAGTCAGACTGAAAGTCCTTGCTCAGATAGGCTCTGTCTCATTTGTACAGGTAGCAGTTGGGTTAACAATGCAACTACGTGGTACCATGGTGACACTGCTGTTTAGGTCTGATTGGTGTATTCAGAAGCATGAGCATCTTTGGACAGACTCACCAAATGGTACTCATGGACATCCACCTAACCTCCTGAATTCTTCTCCCTAGGTGACTGTAGTTTGGATTCTGTGGCGGAGGTTTCTGCTCTGACTTAGACCTCAAACATGCTTCTCTTCCCTGATGCTAGACACCAGTCAGGTAAGGTGATATAAATGCCTTTCCGTGCAGGGTAGTCTTTTATGTCATTTGGCATTAATTTTGGTACCTGCAGCAAAAATCCCTGTAGCCTGATTCCCTTTGCAATTCTGTATCCTTTTCATCCCAATAACCAAGTGCTTTGATTATGTTTATGTTAGTGCAAAATACAATATTTTACTTGAAAGCCAGCATCTATTCAATCTTGTGCTAAGGTGCTAGTAGCGGAAAGAGTTCCCAGAGCCATGGATGTCTGGATTTACAGGTGAGGTTTTCCATTCAAGTTTGATCAGACCAATTTTGCTTATATGGCTGCATTTGTAACGTAGCATGGTCTAGCCATAGGTCAGATAGCAGAGAAGGTTACCATACTATCATTTATTTTTATAAGGATGAGTAATTTCAAAGGAAAACAGAGCTGATTCCCTATGCTTCCTTCTACAGGTTATAAAAATACTCTTACGTAATAATTAGATAACTCAGCTCAGTTTTCAGATAAGCAATAAAAATGACAAAAAAATGCTACTGTGTTTTGAAATTTACTTCCCACATTAACAGTGCAGATGATAGGCAAAAGGAAATTAACATTTTGGTAAACAACAGAGGACATTAAATATTTTTAAAGTCTCTGCTGAGCCAGTGCATGAACAGCTACCTGTCTATGCTCAGTCCTCTCTCCATCTGCATCAAAGCACGGTCTTTTTCGACAAAGCATCTGATTCATGAGACAACCTTACAGGAGTTTAACTAGCAAAGGAGTGTGCAATATGTGGCCATGCTGGATTCATCAGGTGTTTGGAAAAAGAAAGCTAACAGATGTTTGATTCAAATCTGTCCAGTGGAAACACATCACAGCTCACATCCTTTCTCAGGCTGGGATAAACCTGGATGAAAAAAGCCTTTTTGTTTTCTTTAGTGACCTGCATTACCATGCGTCCAGTTTCATCTCGTCAAGTACAGAACACAGATTCTGCAAAGGCAATGTCTTTGCACTCAGTCAGGACCCACCAAGGCAGGCGCCCTTTCCTCACAGGAAATTCTCCAGGGTGACTTTGCAGGCCCGGGGTTGTGACTGGCATCTTCTGACTTAGAGGAGAAGGGAGATGTATGAGTATCAGAAGAAAGCAAATATTTTTGCTTTTCAGTATCATCTATAAGCTTTACCTCTGACACTAGAAGAATGACAGTAAACTGTGCATCAGATTCATAAACTCTAGTTTGAGACCTGAAAACCTTTCCCCAAGATCTTTTTATAACCCTGAAATTAAATGAAAAATATTCTATAAATAAGACTGTAGAATGACAACCTCCCCCTTGTGCTTCAAGGGACAGATTGCTTGTTCTGCCACAACACCCTGAGCACCTCCGTCAGACAGAAGGCCAGCAGGGCTCTGACATGTTTTCAGCCAAACTTGAGGTGCATAATTCCAGTCTGAAGGGTACATGGCACTTTCATCACTGAAAATGCACAGTATCAGGTGAAAATCAGCAAAATAACCTTTACCCAGCCCTTCATGAAATGCTTCTGTTTTCCTCTTGCTTGTAGAACTTTATTAGTTCTATAAAACACACAGCCCTCTGTTATAATTAGATGCCTTTGTATGATCCCAGGGTCACACATTTATGGAACATGATTCTAGTTATACTGGCAGTGATATCAACTGTCATGCTGGCAGCAAGCTCTTCTGTTAGTGACACACCCAAATCTCAGAGCAAGCAAAGCCAACATGTTTCCTTACCACAGACAGCAAAGAAAACACTTTCTCCTTTATTAATTCAATGAAATTCCATAAAGGTGAAGGGCAAGGTTAAAATGAAAACTGAGTTAAAACAAGAATTCAAGGGAGAAAGGAAGCTGGTGCCAAGAATGCTTAAATAACCTTTATCTGCCCCAGTGTTTGTACCAAAGTAACCTCTTAGCTTCTTAAGCAAAAGGCTGTATTTGTTGCTTACCATTCAATCACTTAGGGAAGCATTTAGTCCCACATTTTACATGTGCTGTGATACAGTAATAGGATTTGTGTACCACTGATAAATCAATGTGGGAATAGTATCCCATCAAGAAAAGCTTTGAACTTCTCTCTTCCTTTGGGACAAAATGAGCAACTGAAGTAACAAATCTGGTTGCTACAGATTTCTGCTTCATGATTTATGCAAACTTTGACACTTTTACAGCTGCAAAATTTATAAGAGTAGCCTTCCAACTATGTTCTCTGATGTCTAACAAAAGCCGTTCCCTCAGCCAGATGCTGAAGATAGTGTCCTCTATCTAGCTGCCTGTTTTCTCTTTATTATTTCTGAATTGCCCATTCCTCTGTCAACTTTGTTTGAAATCTGCTAATAAATTTGAAAGTTACACAGGACGTGAGCCTACACGCACAAAAAATTACTCCTATGTTGTGACTGTGTCCTGGTTTCAGCTAGGACAGAATGTATTTTCTCCCTAGTAGCTGGTATAGTGCTGTGTTTTGGATTTAGTAGGAAAATAATGTTGATAACACACTGATGTTTTTAGTTGTTGCTGAGTAGTGTTTATACTAAGTCAAGGATTTTTCAGCTTCTCATGCCCAGCCAGCAAGAAGGCTGGAGGGGGCACAAGAAGCTGGGAGGGGACACAGCCAGGACAGCTGACCCAAACTGGCCAAAGAGCTATTCCATACCATATGACACCATGCCCAGTATATAAACTGGGGGAGCTGGCTGGGAGGGGTGGATCGTGGCTCGGGA
The DNA here is from genome assembly GCF_018139145.2 of Gymnogyps californianus. NCBI lineage: Eukaryota > Metazoa > Chordata > Aves > Accipitriformes > Cathartidae > Gymnogyps > Gymnogyps californianus. The sequence continues at coordinate 13,201,290 of NC_059477.1, forward strand.
AGTAACTGGGCATCGGTCGATGAGTGGTGAGCAATTGCATTGTGCACCACTTGCTTTGTATAGTTTAATTCTTTTAGTATTACTATTGTCATATTATTATTATCATTATCATTGTTTTTCATTCCTTTCTGTCCTATTAAACTGTCTTTATCTCAACTCACAAGGGTTTTTTTTTTTCCTGATTCTCTCCCCCATCCCAGGGGTGGGAGGGGAGTGAGCGAGCGGCTGCGTGGTGCTTAGCTGCCGGCTGGGGTTAAACCACGACAGACTGTTACAGTCTTATTTCCTTTGGGAACCAGCTGATTAACCCAAAACAGAGAGAACTCCTTGAGCTGTCAGGAGATGCTTTGTAGCCAAGGGCTAAGCTTTGTCACACGGCTTGGCAAACTAGTGCTCTCTCATACCAATTCAATGACTGAGTCAGGTCAATCTTTTTGTTTATCTGAAGGCTGGGTTGCGAGATATGTGTGGTGGTGTATAGAAAAGACCTGTGTGTTGTGGAAATAGGTCCATATCCTGTAACACAGACTCACTGGAAAACAGGGCTCCAAGAGAACTTTGCAATCTGACAGGCCATCCCTCCCACCTCATGGTGCGCTGATACATGCTTATATCATGGTTTGTAGTCGTTTGCCTTTCTCATTCTCAAATAACTCCATTGTCTCCCCAGGCAAGATATTTTCAGAACTTCCCTACTGTTACCAGAAGATTTTGCTAATAATTAACAGGCTTTTGAAAGTTGCAAGCTTTACTATCAGTTATATCCAAGTGAGAGTCTGTTAGTCTCAGTGTCATAGAGGAAGATATAAAGTACTAACTTAGCAACTGTATTTAATCCACTAATATACACCATCCTAGCAGGGCACATATAGATCTCTTCCCTATAGTGAGGCCTGTGAAGTATCATCCAATTTCTGTTCTGCACTCCTGGTTCTGTGCCTCTGGAGGGGAACAGACTCTGATGGGCCCAGGCTTTTCTGCCCACTTCTCCATCGAGGTGAATCCTCTTTTCCCTCTTGTGTGTCCCACTATGTACTCATCCCCTTCTCTTTCTCTTGGCCATACCAACACTTGCATTCCTAGAGCTCTGCTGCTGTAACAAAACAAGTGGGCTAATGACTGAGGTGTAACTGTATACTGTTTTAAAGATACCTGCAGTGAGCACAGACAATCGCTTGTGAAAATGGCACAATAAAGATCTCGCTGGTTTCTCTCATAGATGAGGTTATTCTGCTTGCTCTACAAAAACGCCTCAGCTATGACCTCAGACAGGAAAGCTGAAAGAGAAACAAAATCTGTTATAAACATCTACTACAAACTCCACACAAATGTCTAAACCTTCTGGGCTGTTTCCCATGCTAGAGATGCGAGTTCATAGGGGTGCCAGCTCTCTGAATTTCCAGACCTGTTTCATATGAGAATAACCTGATTCACAAGGGCAGAAACACATGAGAAAAATTTCCCTGCCAGCTTTGACAGGAACATCCATCCTGCTGGTGGAGGGGCATTGTTTTCAGTGATAACCTCTCCCCAGAGTCGGTGGCTCATAGTCTTCCCTAAATAAAGCTCAGATCAGGCTACTCTGTGGAGCCAAGGAGTTCTTTGCTGCCTGCTGATGCATCTGTGAGTGTCCAGTAACTAGCTGATCTGCAGAAACTCATACAATTGAAGACCTTTCCAAGTTGCCTGCCTACATCATTCTCTGGGAGTCCATCTGGATGTTATTCAATAATCTTTTCTACATCTCTTTAATCTTTTCTACATCTCTTTATGTGTGGAGGTTGTCAGGGTTCTTATGCTCAAGGTGTATAGCTGCTGCTTTTGTGATCTGCTGTGTCTCTGCGCTGCTCTGCTGACCACCCTGTATGCAGATAGGGACCTGCCTTTGTTATGAGCTACTTGTTAAGAAAGGGACTGTTGCATAACAAACAGTTGCTAATATTTCCTGTCTTGCGTTATCAAGCATAGTAACTTAGTTGTTGCTATCTTGTGTATGGCTTAAATGTTACCTGGGAATGCCCTTTTTTAACACTGGATAGGTGCCTCTGGAAAATCTTAACATCCCTACCTGTCTGTAGTGTAAAACTTACAGTTCTGGAGAAAAGCATGAACTCACATGGTAGAACAGGAACTGAAAGCCAAAATACCTAGGTGCTGTTACAAACTGCAATGGACTTATGGATAGAGCATTTTGCTTCTTGGATGCTCTGTTTCCCTTTACCTTTTGTCTGTTTAGATCCTCATTTCTATGAGGAGTGTGGTCCCATATTATATATGTTATCTGACTTATGCCTCTGCCATAATGCTATTAAATAATACTTTTTAGCATCTGCAAATAAGCCAAAGCCTGTAAGTGTTTAACAGCACTCCTTCAGTGATAAATCTATAGCGGTCACAGAAAAGCAAAGTTAACTGAAGTTAAGAGACTAGCCAGAAGTATCACTGCCTGCTCATCAGTCCATCATTCTTGCCTACGTAACTGCAAATGATACAAAGCATTCTTACCACCACTGCGTCCCTCAGGGTGAGTAAACACATGCCTTGGAAGAATAGTTTTGGCCACTTGTTGTAATTGGAGGCCAGCTCACTGTAAGGTCATTTATTAAAAAGAGAGGGTTCTGGTACAGGTCTGTCCTTCCTTGGCACCTCAGAAAACGAGACAAGTGAGTTCAGTGGCTTCTGGGCCAAATCTAGGACCGCTAGAAGTGAGTGCAATTCTGTTAAGACAAGTGGAGTCATAGTTACTTGTTACCATTTTTAATTAAACAGACAGAGTTCATTATTACAGTGTAGTAGGGAGAAATCTGGAAATTAAATAGGCTTATAGTTATTAACAGGTTAATAGCTTTTTAAAATAAAATTGCCATGTCATTAATTCATATGTTACCTCAAGGTTATCGTGTTTTAATGCAGATGTACTTCAGAGCAAGAGTTCTGTCCTGTGCAATAACCTAGTTATGTCGCTTAACACTGAAAAATAAGATGACAGTGGTATCTGCTGTATGAACAACATGCTAGAGAACAAGTGTGTAGAAAGCCGATACAAAGTGTGAAAATGTAAATCAGGTGCCTGCCAAGCCAGGACATGTGTGAAACAAATGTTATCGCAGTGGTGCTGACAGGTGTTAGCGGCAGCCAGCACGTGGGTTTTCTGCTAGTGCTTTTTATTTACATCTTTCTATTAAGTGAATCCCAGCTCTCATTTTTCCATGTGGAAAGCTTCTGTCCTCTTATTTTTTTGTATAACAACAGATAGGTAATGTGGTGGTGTGACTGGTTCTGGAGTAGTCCAGGCCCCGCAGCCCCTGGAAAGGGGTGGAGGGTCCTGCTTTCCTGCCTACCTCTGGCTCCCTGTGTAAACCCTGAGAGTTAACCCGTCCTCACTAGCACAGATAGAAAGGGGTGAAGGTGACTGAATGCTGAAATGAAGTACAAGTCATGTTAGATCTGCAGATCTTGTTTTGACCCTCTTGAGATGCACAGCTTCTATATCAAGAAGCAAAAAGCCATGTAGTGAGGCAGGTGGGAATGAGTTCTCTGAAATTTTCAGGAGGTGGTGGGAAAAGAAAAGGCATTGAGGCGTTTAAAACCTGAGCCCAGCACATACGTTTAGAGCAATGCAGAAGGAACCCTGGAAGCTAGACTGGGAGCAGGACACAGGGACAAGTTGATGGAGGGATCTGAAGGTAGCCTGCTGGTTCCCATAGAGGTGAAGCGCCAGGTTTCTGCTTTTTGCACACGAGCAGGAATGTGCCCCCAAAGGACACCTCCATGTACGAACATGAGACTTAATACTTACTGTCTCTGAGCCCATTGCCGTGTCACCTGATCAGTATGAAACAACTGAATTGTTTCTGGAAGACAGGAGGAACTTTGACATTGTCCATGTACACGGCCCAGTGAAATCTGAGGTAAAGGCAGTTAGATACAGTGGTACCAGAGAGTCTTGGGCCCTCCATATCTTAACTTGAGGAAAAAAACACCTGTGGCAGTTTAAAATGAGAAATGAAAGCCGTTTGTATGCTGTGCGGTCAGGCTTTTACTGAGCACTCCCAGAAGGCTGGATGTGGAGAGCCCTTCAGGAAGAGCTGGGGCCAGAATGCTCTTTTCCAGTGCTGAGGTGGAACATCTGTGTTGTCCGTGTTTTTTCTACCAGCTGGTTCATGATAAGGGATTTCTGACATCAGGGTGCAGAGACCTGAAGACACACAAGGATCTTCACTGCCTGAGCATCTGCCCAGAGCTTACTGAACCTGCCCAGAGCTGGTACAGTGCACACAGAGCAGGACATGCCTGACGTGAAGCCTGAGATGGGCTCTTTGGGCACCTGGTTAGGAAAAAAATTCTGAGCAGGAAAAGAGGAGGAGATGTTCTTTGACACTGTGAGTAGAGGCTGCACAGTCTCTAGGGATGATATATCTGCAAATGGATCTCCTAATTTACCTTTCTTTCTGTGACTCTCACCTTCTCATCAGCAACTTGGTAGCCAGTGGAAGTAGACTGTAGGTGTGATGGGAGTGTTGCGGGTGATACCACATATCTGTGGTGCAAATGACGGAGCAGCTGCCTGAAACGTACATTTAAAATAGAAGCTAAGGTGAAAGTCTGTCCAACTGGTTGAGCGAATAAGGAGCTGATTAGCACCAGCCCCTGACAACTACCTTCACAGAGAACACAGGAGGCTGGATTGGATAATCTCAGCACAGAGGTAACAAATCCTGCTCTTGTGCTTTGTTCCATTGTGTTGGCAACAGGATTTTGTGACCAGTTTAATTGTATCTACACAAAACAAAGGTGTGCTACACCTTTGCTGCAAGATCTGGAGAGTTTTCCTGTGTACTAAGCAGCTGTATGTTCCACTCACAATGGCTTGACAAAAAAGGGCTAGTTGTGGTTTGTGGTCTTCTGAATGTTGGACTAGAGCTTTTCAGTTATGTGTAAGTATTGCAATGAAGGACTGGGAAGTCATTCTTCTGTCTCAAAACTTATCTGTTGTAGTCAAAGGTGACAATAGGAAGTTTTTGAAAAATACTTCTCTAGAATATTTTTTTCAGTTAAGTTTTCTTGCATTTGGCAAGGATCGTGATGGTACTGGACAGGTGTTATCCTGTCCTGTAGGGTTTACTTGGGGAGGAGGAGATCATACAGTGAAATGCAGGGTCTATATGTCAGTCAAAATTCCCAGATAGAGCACTGCGTGAAGTAACACTGGAAGGGACTGAGGGGCCATCTAAATGAGTAATGGCATATGCGTTCCCAGTGTGATTGTGCAGCTCGGTGAATTAGAGTGATTGTTGTACGTGTAAGCAAGGAACATCATGTGGTTGTAGGGAAGAGACATTAAAGTTATAAGCAGCATTAGCAAAACCATTCCACGAATAACTTGTCTGGGTCTTTGGTGTCCATGCATTCAAAAGTCTGTTGGACATTTGGAATACATGTAGAAAGAAAAAATTATTTGAGAACTAGGAAGGACTTTTGGGTGAGGGATATAAGACTTCATTTCAGTGTTGGTTTAGAGAGAACTTGCTTTCTACTGACAAATACATAATTGGGGAAAATTCTTCTGGTAGCTCTCAGTTTAGCAGAGGATGATAGGTAATATCTAATATGTGGAAGCTAAAGCTAGACAATTTCAGATGAGGACTATATCACAGGATTTTAGCTGTGAAAGACCAATTTACTTTGCATGTGATGGTCTTCAGGTGAGAAGTGTCTGGAATCCCGAACTAGACTTCCCAAATACCTACTCTAGCTCACATGAAAGCTAGGTATATAGATGGAGAAAATAAGTAGAAAGTAGAGGAAAAAAGATGAAAAAAACTAAGCAGGAGATTCCAGCTGAAGCTTTCTCAGCATGAGAGGAACAGAGTATTTATCCCATGTGTCATGTAGACTGTTCTCATCTGTGTGTGTCCTCAATAGGTGCATCTCGTTGTCTGATCCTTGCAGGCCTGAGGTACCTAACCCAGCCTCTGGCTGAGGAGAGATAATCCTTTAGGGTCTTCCTCAGGAGCATTTGCTGACAACTTAACTCCCTGTCTTTCCAACAGGGCTTTTCAGTAGGTTCAGTGTGATTTTCATCTCTAGGATCTTGCTCAGTGAAATGCACGTTGTACAGCTGTGTAACTCACAGCCAGTGGCTGAGCTACTCGTTTGGTTGCTTATTAGGCTATCTGCCTTTCTGCTTGTTGCCTTCCCATTCCCCTATTCAACTGAGCAAAAACATTCCCTCATTTCAGTAGGTGGGTATAGCTCTAATAGACAGGTCATGTATTCATAACCACAGTGCTGCCCCTTTACTCAGTTTGATTATTTACTGTAGCAGGCTGCAACCTTGTCATATTCCCCTAAATTGCCAAAAACATAAAATCAAAGCTGATATTGACTCCTTTGGTATCCTTATAACTCATCTTAAATGGCAGTAACATTACCTAGAGAGTCAACAGCATAAAGGAACACCTTATGAGCTCTTCTGATAAAAAGCTGCACCAATTTTTGCCGTGTGACAATCTAACCCATTGTATGGGAATCTGTTATATATTCTTCTAGATGTACTGTAAGGCCTGGGTCCTGCAAACGTGTACATGTGCATAATTTTACTTGCTGGTTGGTACCATTGTTCTGTGATTGTCTGTCCCCTTAATTCAAACAGAATAACATTACAAAAAGTATTGCTGAATAAAGAACTGTAAGAATCTGTGTTGGAAGGGGTATCCAAGCTCAGTTTCCCCCAAAATTATAGGACCTGTCCAAGTCATCTAGAAACGCCCATGGTCATTGTAAAGTCTGTTGTGTGATCTGATGGATAAACACACACACAGAGCTATGTATTCCATGCTTTTAAATATTCTCAGTTTACCACAACTTTTGTCCATGAGCACCAAACATTGTCTCAAGAGGCAGTTTACATTGGGAGTAATTAAAAAAGGTTACTGTTAGTGTTGAAATAGAGTTGATTATGTTGTAGCATGAACCAGATTTTTCTTCTTGTGGCAAGACCCTTCCAGCTTCAGATTTAAAAACCTTAGGCCCTGATCCAGTCTTTCCAATGCTTTTGCTGACAGCTGGAATAGGCCTTCAGTGCTCACATATTGGCCCACTACCTACTAAGTCCTTGGCTCCTCCATTTTCTGGCATCTTCTGCAATAGATTAGATGATACAAAAAAAATGCCTTGGCTTCTAGTTGCAATTTCACATATGGTAAAGTGAGCTCAGCACTTAGTTATGGGTTTTTTTTTTCCTCAATCCTCCCTCTTGGTGACAATTCCAAGAGCATATTTGGAAAATGGAAGCGGAAAATAGGAAAAATTGAAGCAAGTAGTGGAGATCTGAAAGCATGGAGGTCTTGATACAAGCATGATATGTCAAACAGAAAAACCTCTTCAAACCATCTCTGCAAACTCACGGAAGAAAATAGGATGCATGGGTTTTGTGCAAAAGATGAAGAATCTGGAATGTTAATGCTCTGAGCTAGTTTGGAGCTATCTGTGCTGGCCTGATACAGAGGCAATAGCATGAATGAGAAGGATTAACACCTATTAGTTAGCCAACAGTTGTTGGAAACAGAAATTGAGTGAAGCACTAACAGAGCCAATAGGACAGGAAACATCTGTCACACTGGCACAATCAGAATTGTAACCGAAAAGGACCTTACCTTTGCAGTCTTTGCTCGGGCAGGCTGAAGAATTTTAAGTTGAACTATATAGTTAACATTTTAGAGAGCACATTCCAACTTTTTGCATCAGTGACAACTATGTGTTATTTTAAGCTCATCTTTGAACTAGAACTTATTTATTTGATCCTGAATATTTGGTGGGATTTTTTAAGCTATCTTCTTGATAGATCACTACTAATGTCTTCCTCACTCATACACATATTTGCAGTTCAGCTACTGAATTTAAAAAAAAAAAATTCATCTGTAGTCATGACCATTATGTCTAAACATTTATCTCTTTTTAAATGCAGTATTCCTAAAGTCAATAAGCATGGGTCTTTTTAAGTGACAGAAAAAATAACAAAAGAATTGTTGCTGAAAGTCAGGCACTGAATTTATAGAGATACATCAAAGTATAGTAACCACAGTGAGTCCAAGTCCATCATCAGTTCTACTCTGTGGGGTAGTAATAGAAAGGAACTTGTTAAGACCATGTGCAAGTGGGATCACCAGATCACTTTACACAGGCTCACTGAGTGATTATTTCAGCTCGATATGTAATTACCACTCAACTCACAGCATCTGTCAGGACATGTATGTTTTTAACAAAGCTTGTAACAGACATATATCTGCCTTTGAGGCCACTCTTAATTTCCTTTTCTTGCATAACTGCTGCTGCTTTATACTGCAAGATCATATTGCTGGAGCTGAATGTAACAAAATTAGCATCAAGATACGATTTGGAAGAATAAAAGAACTTTTCAGATGACAAACATCAAAGAGCTGATAAATGCTCCCTAACAAACATCTCTGCTATGAAGCTTTGTTTGCATGTTTCATTTAATGGGCAAATGATTAACCAGCGTCTGTATCAAAAACCTCTTTTAGTTTGGCTTGCTCCTACTGGTTTTCTAGTAATTTAGGGAAGTGCTCCTAGCCATTCTGCAAGGCTGCCGGAAGAACAGACCCATGAGATTTCAGAGATACAAGCAAGTTCCTGGTAGCTGTAAATAAGAAATGTATTGTAATGTATTCACATTAGGTTGTATTTAGAGTTCCAAATATATCCCGCTGTGGGCTCCGTGGGAGATGTGCTCCTCCTGTGCATCTCCCCAGGGACACCAGTCTCTTCCAAGGTCATGCAGTGCTTTCAGTCTTGCTCTGCAGTGTGTTTTCCTCACTGACGTGCAGTGTCAGCACTCTATCCGCAGCAGGGCTCTGCATACACCCAAGGGAGAGGCTTTGTTTCTGCACTGTGCCGTATGGAGTTGGATGCTTTAACACACCCTGGCATGCTGGCATACTTCAGACTTGTCTCTGAGACCATTATGGTTGATGCCTCACTCTTGAATGCAAAGATCAAACAGCCATGAATACCAGCTGGGCAATTCTTTTGAAGAGGAGGGTGCTCGGCTCCTGATGCGACTTGAGACAGGTGAATCTGTTGATTGTGGATACACACAAACACTCTCTTTCAGGAGGAAAGGAAATGGATATCTGTGTAGCTGTGGTGGAGGCACTGCCACAAGGGTCCATCCAGCAGAGGGCTTCCCCAGTATAACTCCATCGGTTGATGTGGATGTAGGCACAAAAGAGCTGTGTATTGTCACTGTAGCATGTCCACCAAATGTCCTAGGAGTATGTGTCCCATGTGACAGGAGCTGAGAGGGAAGGGACAGCCTTCTCAAATCTTCTCTAGTAACTCTGCCCCTGATATGGGACTCCGGCTAGATACTGTGGCTGCAGTGGATTTGTGGTTGGGTTGAAATTAACCTTCAACCTTTACAAAAGAATTGGGTAAAGGAAGCAGAAGCTTTTTGATTCATAAACTCACTTATTCTGAAATCAATACCTACGTTTCCTGGAACTCCTTGGCAATGATGACTGGGGATTTCTTGAAATTGAATCTCATCAGCCTCAATGTTTGCTTTTGCTGGAATAATATTACATAGGTGCATCCTGGGACCATGACATCTTACTTACTAATGCAAAAATTAGATCAGACTGATGCTTTTTGAACCAACATTTTTATCTGCATGTTCCCAGTTCTTAGTATAGCATTGGTGTATGCAGTGTGATTTTTATTAATTTTTATGAGAAGGATGGGCTGAAGTCCAGTGATTTGTGAGACTTTAGCATGACTTTTGCATACAAGAGTCTTAAAATACAGGAATTATTCTTGAAGCTTTATGATAGCTGGAACTGCCTGAGATTGCCTTAATACTAAGTTTGTGCCCCACTTCTGCAGCAGCACAATGAACTCTGTTGTCTCTGTTGCCTAGCAAATGTTGGTTGTTTTAAACAGGTGACATTAGCATCTAAGAATTATTAAAGTTTTATTAATTGTTGCAGATTCAGAAGGAAAAGCAAAATTTTGCCCTTGCAAGTTGTTCTTTGAAATGAATGATATAATGGCTAATTGCTGGGACTTAATCAAGTAGTTAAAAGAAGTGCTGGTACTGATAACACTAGAATTGAATGATTTTTATTATGGCCAAAATAATTCAGTTTTAAGTGCTATTTCTTTTCCTGTTGTGAGAACTGTTGGTATGTTTGATGCATCTGACACCCTATTGAAACCAGTAGGAAATTGTTAGCATATAGGATGTGTTTAATGGGTCACCCAGTAAGTTGCTGTTTCCTGCAAGGACTTGATGACAGGAGAAAATTTTTTGTTGCATGGGCTTACACAAGGTATCTGACTTTTTGCAGTGTACTGTGGTACAACTTTGTGAAATGAGCCGGTAGTGAAATGAGTTCTGAGAATTTATATAATTAAACTGCTGAGAGCTGTAAAACCACCATGTTAAAGTATGACATGTACTTATTGTAAAGGAGGATCTGGAAAGTTTCTGGAATAGAATCTAGCTACAAATTGCCAGTAGTTTTTTAAACTCTCATGCAAAGTGGTTTCATATTTGGAAATTTTCATAGTTTGGGGTTGATAGTAGCTTCCTTTAAAAAATTATGGATCTATCCTCTCTTGATACAACCTCTTCATTCACATTTATCCAGTGGAAGTTAAAACTATTAAGCAAGATAGGGATCTGAGATTGCTCTTCTTGCTTCTAACGTGCAATAAGTTTTCGGTACAACTAAACAATAAAGTGTTAGTTTATAATGTGATACATCACAAACTATTTAAAGCTTTGTCATGAATTGCTTTATGTATGAACTGTGACTGATCTTGCATGATGCAGGTCTCTGACATGGAAAGAGGTGTGGGGGAGTGAAGTAGATCGTTCCTGGCCTATGCGTGTGGATTTGTAGGGGAAGGCTGTGGAGATTACTGGAACCATGAGTACCCAACTGCTTAGCAAGTAGGGGAGAGGAGGATTCCTCGTTCCAATACCCTGATATAAACTCATACAAAGCTTATTCAGGTTTTTACACAGGGAGAAGAAACTGAATCATCAGTACCCATACAGCAACATTTTCTTGCCTTTAGGAACTGGATTTTGCCACCTTTACCTGCCACCAAACAGAGTAATAAATCCCAGGTTTCCAGTAAGTCAGCTCGTGGACTAGGACACAATCTAAGATGTGTCCGTTACTCTGAATCTGGCCACTAAATGTTTAACAGAAGTTTTAGATAAAAGGTAACGTATATGTAGTGAGGCTGCCTTGTTTTTTTGAGTCACAGAACTGGAATAACAGGACATTTTTGTCACCATTCACTGAGCTGCTCATTTGCATGTGGAATTCATTTGCATGCCATTGACATTTGGGGGAGAGCGCTGGGAAGCATCCAGGAGGATCTGCACTCGATGCAGAACAGATCTCTGGCTGCAGTTGGATGGGAACAGAATTAGCTTGGCCTGTGGGAAAAATTGACAAATTAAACTTGTCTTCACGAAAATGTCTCTCAACTGTACATTTTTGTTTGGAAAGATGCAGCAGTGCCATGTAGGTAAGGTATAGATGTTAGGTATTGGTAGGAAGGAGAATTTCATTGCAAATCATCTTCTGGGCTGCATAGCTACCTTCCATCTTTGGGAAGTTCTTGGGGATTCACTTTTTCCATCTTCAAAACACTTTTCTGTATTATTGAAAGGCTCTGTAGAGTCCCAAGTTCTGTTCCTTACTGTGCCGACCTGGTTCGTGATCTTGTATGAAAGAGACTTTTTCAAAGATAGCCTGTGAATGCTTTCTGGGGTTCTGAAATACACCAGCTACACACTTGTCAGCAAAATGTTCCTTTGGTTTTATAAGTACAGGAGCCAGGAAGACTTGTCTGGTGTTTACCAGGACCAAACAATCTGGTGAAATGAGTATTCAAGGTAGTGAACCATGGCTGGAGTAACACAAATGTGTGTGGACACTCTCAAAGCTGCTCTTTTGCTTGGGGTGAACGTTAATGACACTTCGTGTCTCATGATGGATTCATTCAGACATTAAGTCACTGGAAAAAATACTCTCTGAAAAATATGCACATGTTCCTGCTGACTCAAAATCTTGTAATAGCAGCATGCTTACCAAAAAAAAAAAAAAAAAAGTTGTAGTTACTTTGTGATCTTAAAAGTCAAACGTTGCCAGAAAACGTCCTGGATTCTGACTGAACACATAGTCGTTTCAGCTTGTCCAGGGCACTTAGCTTCCATGTGGCTCAGCTAAAGACTAGGAGTTGGGATGTCTGTGAGTGAAGGAGGCAGCTCCTGTTGCATATAACCAAAGAGGACTTAGAGCAATTGGTGAAGTTGGACTGGAGAGAAGATATTTGTGTTTAAATTACTCTATTTGGTAAATCATTCTTTTTTAAAAAATATTTTTCAAAGATGATAACAGGGTGATGCTGGTGATTTCATTTATTTACTTATTTCTATAATTGCTTTGATTTTTAGACTGGCACTGAAACTTTATCGAATCTTAATTAGTAAAAGACTACTGTGAGCAAACAGAGCAGCACCCTTTTGGGACTGCACCTGAGGTGAATGTATTAGGGCATTTTGAACACATTCAAGCAGTAAAAGTAATTGCTCAGCTTGTGCAGTTGTGGTGTGAGTGTTCTTGGCAAGGAATAGCCAGTTCTGTATTTGATGAGCCTTCCTATGTGATTTTGGTCAACTTTTACTTGATCTTTCTGTGCCTCAGGTACGTCTGTTCAAGAGGCTGATCATTTTCCCAGATTTGTTGGTTTGGTTGTTCTGTAAGGATCATACATTCCAGGCAAAGCTGTCTCCTTCCTACTCATTATGTGTATAGCAACTGGCACAGTATGTCCTCATAGGTGCTATTGTAATAGAGAGCTCACTCCTATGAATAGTTATAAAGAATTCCCATTCATGTGAGCAGGAACTGAGCCTCAGTAAAACCAGGGAAAAGGCTTGACTGGGTGAGGTGGAGGGTGTGCTGGCCTCATGCTGGTGTCACCCAGAGAAACATTAAGTGTCTGCAGCACGAAGCAGGACTGGGCATTGTGTAAGCCTCCAGGGTGTTTTTTGATGTGAGAAAGTTTCAGGTTCCGGATGAGCTTTAAACTCTACATTTAGTTCAGGCACCTGGAATGTTTTATTTACGTTGCATGTAGTAGCTGTGCAATGAGGATTTAAGGGAGTTCAGTTTAGGGTGGGAGTGGGAAAGGAAGAAATACATCTATTGAAAAATTCCTCTGCATTTCTACAAAGATGCTAGCCACATGACCAGTGGCTGGCATCTCCTATATAGGGAATACTTGCATATATGCTTATATATGAGCAAGCCCCCCTACTAAGACGCTCTCTGCTAAGCAATGCATAGCAATATGCTTAAGCAATAGTCGCTTGCCATTTTCTTGTGGCTTGCATGTATGCGTATTCTTTACATACAGGAATACGTAAGCTCACATGCTATTTTAAGCATGTGGACAATACACACTAGCTTACAAATCAATTCAAACTTAACTGCTTAGGTAGTATCAAGCTTGAAGATTAATTTGCAGCAGAAGCTGCTGCTAGCTGAACACTGAAAGGAACATTAGTTTCCACTTTCTCCTTCAGTGAGTACTAAGAGGAACATGGATCCCTCAAGCGTGACATTACATAAAATTGTTATTAGGATGTGGATTCCAAATTTTGTGCCTTTGGGGTTCTGTTCTTTTAGATTTAAGCATATAAAGCCAGACCTTGGAAAGGTCCAATTGGTGCTGATTTACATCAGCTAAGAGTTTGGTTCAGGAGACATGTCGGCATCCTAACTTGTACAAATCCCATTATGAAGCAGTTATTGTCAGTTCTTGTATTCCTGTGGTGACTAATTTCGATTTTCACAGTGCACTGTAACTGAAATGTAGTTCACAGTTAACCCAAAGTCACTTCTGAAAAACTGTTTTCACAAGGGAGTTTACTTAAGTTTGAAAGATATACAGGCACTTAGAAATGGCAGGTAAATCTCTCATTGCATTTGAAAATCCCATTTGGTGCTTACTCCCTGTTGACTTCCATGGGAACTGAGCTTGTTTGTGTTTTTGAAAAATCCCATGGGTACTTACAGGCATCTTTATCTACTTAGAATTCTGGCTGTTGACAACTTTGAAAGTATCGTCTGATGGCTAGCAAACTGGAGAGTTGATTTGTGTTCATGTCCTGGATTTCAGTGATTGCTAACATGGCCCTGTCTACAGGTTGTAACTTACTCTTTTGTTTAGCATGAAGATTGCCTTCTAGCAAATGCAAATTGATTGATTTGTTATTTATTTTGCATTTATGATATTTCTTCCACTGTGTTTTAAGGTGTGTCAGCTGCATGGGACAGAAAGGATTTCTGCGCCTGGAAGTTAAAGGCATACAACAGAAAACAGGGTTTACATATGCGGTTTCTATTGCATTGAGCAAATTTTCACAAAACCAGAGTCTGACCTTTAGAGTTGACAGCACTGTATTTAATGTGCTTGTAATTTATTTGAAGGCTTCACTGATTTTTATTTTAGCTTTTAATATCTGACACATTCCCATTAATAAGGGATTCTGCCAAAAGCAATCCAAATCACAATTGAAAAGGAAAAGATGCAGAGTCAAACGCCTCACCCCCTATTCACTGTTCATAGAAAATCTGTATGAATGGTGATATCGGATATCTGCCTAGGCTGAGAGGTTAGTGATTTCTAGAAAGACTATCAGCCAGCTCGCCCATGTGAAAAGTGTCTCTCTTCTAAAGGTCAAGTAGATAACTAGAAATGCAGGGTGAATTTTACATTATGAGTTGCTGGTAGTGAAGAAACTGACAGATCATGGAAGTCATCCAGCAAAGCTAAGTTAGATTTGAGTAATTTATGAAAGTTACAGGGTAATTTGCTCATTGAGTGCTGGCAAGAAGCAGTAGGCATGGCTGTTTGTCTTGCTGCAATGATACTCTGCAAGAATAGGCAGTCAAAACAGGATGGACAACTGCAGCTGACACTGCCTGCTCCGTGAAAGAGCTCAGATGGGTTTTAGCCCTCTGGATAAAGTTTGTTTACTGCAGTTGCAGACCCAGAACTGCTTTGAGACAGCAAAGCTTCAATAGGAAACAAAGTCACAAACACTGCAAATGGAGGAAGACATCACCTGATCTCCTGCTAGCCTTTCTAACAAGAAAGGTCCAAAGGCCTCGGAGCAAAACAGAAGGGTTTTTGTGTCTGTGCTGGGTCTTACCAAATGTCCACCCAGCCTATTATTCTTCTTGGCCTTTTGGCTAAGATTGACATGTCTGTTCTTGTCTGTTTAATATCTGATAGGTCTTTGCTGTGAGGACTTGCTATTAAATAGCTCTGTGGAGCTGGGCTATGGCCTGTGGGCTTGCTCTGTCTTCCCCCTGCACCGAAACCCCTCAGTGACCCACCACAGTAGAGTACAGTAGGTGAAGAAAGCAGGGAAAACACTGCTTCCCTGTATAGTCTCCCATCCTCCAGCAGTTTGCAGCTCAGGGATTTCCTAAACCAATGGTGTTATACTTGTGGTAAGCTCTTGATGGAATCTAATAGTCATCTTAACAGACTTTTCATCTCTTTGTGAAGCTAGGGATACGTGTGCTAATTAAGAACAATATCTTTTGCTGGCTTTCTCTCTGGACCTCAGTGGATTGCTGAGCTGCAGTGTGCAGGTACGGCTGGGTTTTAGAGGCTGACAGGAGCAAGCTTGAAGGTGAATTGTACGAAGTGTCAATCAGAGACTGCCAAGGACCAGAATCGTCTGTAGGAGCTGCCTCTAAAACAAAGGCTGACCTGCCAGGTGGTGCTGTGAAGACTGCGGTCACAAGGATTGTTCGCAGCGGAGCTGCTAGTTTATAAACGTACACGTGGCACTGGGCAAGATGTGAGCCAGTGGTACGTAAGACAGGAGGAGCCTGTGGAGACTTAGACTGTAGGCAAGCCAGAAGGCAGAAACCGGAGGCTGGAGTGTCTGTTACCTGGATAGAAAACTTAAAAATGTGGCAGAGCCAATGGGCCCCACATCATGCAGCATTGCTGACTGAAATGAGAGAGTTATTTGGCTTCAGAGATGAGTAAGGCTGTACAAATACAGAAAAATAGCGCTGGAAATGCAATTTCTGCCAAATTCAAAATTAGCAACTGTGAGTGACAATTGTTAGCAGATGTCAGGTTTTTATTTATTTACTTGTTTTCTGGAATGTTTATAGGTTTCATTTTCATCTTTTTTTGTATGTTAGTCTTTCAAATTTTCTCATGTGAGGTGCAGAGAATTTGTATACCAACTCTTTAAAATGGCAACATTGAGGCATGTGGGTGAGATTGTATATGACAACGAAAATTCTGTGCATGTTTATCGCTGCTGTAGATCTTGTTTGTTTACAGAGTGAAGTGTTATTACACAACTCAGGTGATAGGCGGAATAACCAGTCTGCCCTCTCTGGGCTAGTGTTGACCATTATCACCCACCTAGCTTCTTTGCAGAGCCCGCTGATAAAATTAACATCCCTCCAAAAACTAAGTAGCTGTCAGACAAGAAGTCCGGGCCCTAGCAAGGCAATGCAAAACCGTTCCCCTCCCCTGAAAGAGAAGAGCAAGGACTTGCAACTTACGCATGCCACTGGGCCACAGGGGCTTGCCGCTCTGGAGCTGTCCCACGAGCTGGTGTCTGCAGTGCAATTGCCAGAACTGTGGGTCTCTCCGCTGATTCTCCACATTTGCAAGGAAAGCATGAAGGGAAAAGGAAGAGCTGTATAATTTTGCTTCCAAGATAGTCCTTTCACTCATGGCTGTTGACACTGTTCTTGGTCCAATGAACACTGCAGAAATCCACGTTAGCAGCTGTTTTCCCTATCAAAGCATTTTCCTTGGATGAGAGCGTCAGCTGGCTGAAAACTGTCTCCAACCATTTGACTTTCCATGGTGGGGATGTGGGTGTTACTTTTATCACCAATAAAATATGAGAACCTTTGGATGTGGTATTACCTGGCTTGCTTACACATCCTGGTAAAATTTCCAACAGCTTTTTTTTTTGTGACTGTCAGCTTAATTTAAATCTCCTGTTTTTTTCTGTGCAGGGAAATGAGCAACACAAGCTGAAGGGTGGATTTTCAATGTGCTTCTTCCCCAAAAGGGCATATACTTCATGTGCTGGGCAGGGGAGAGATGGAATGGGATGAGATGGGACAGGATGGGGCACAAGCTTACTTCTCTGTAGTTTCAAAGGAAATTTGAAAATTTGTTCTCAATTTATGTGCAACTTCCTTGTGTAGGCAGCTAGACCCTTGGCAAGGACCTAGGGTCCTTCTTCACTTCAGGAGTCTTGAGAATTTTACTTGTTGACTCTCTGATTTCATTCCCTTTTAGAAATATATGGAAGGGGGCGGGGGGAAGTTCAACAGCATACTTCAAGAAAACAGAAAGGTGGACTGGAGAGGACAGTATTCTGGGAGGCCAGAGACATAGGTCCTATCCCCATACCTGTCATCTGATGCCTAACTGAAGGCAAGTCACTTTAGGTCTCTCATGTTTTCTTCTCATGCTTTTTTCTCCTTGCCTATTGAGCCTTTGAAAGTACAGCAGCTAACACAATAGAAACTAGAGGTCTGCGTGGTGCTGCCATTATTGGTAGTCACGATGACAGTGTCTCTGCAGTGTTTTGGCTGTGTAACATCTGCCATTCCTTACCCATTCCTGTTTGGCAGTGGCAGCTTGGTTTTCTTACACGTATTGTCTGATCAAAAAAGTAAATTTCAGTGATCTGGAAAGTGCTACAATAGTGAATACTTTGGCCAGCATCCTGGATTCAGATAGCTCTGTTTAGCTTTCCCATGCTGGTTAAACTGTCCTCAGGCTTAACCTGTCATTCACGTGCTTTTGGACATCTTAGTTCTCTCCTGGATAAAAGGTGTTACATAGATATCCTAGATACAAAGGTATTACTGAATGTATGCCCAGATAACCTGTCTATTACAAGTACTGCCATGTGTTTGACATTGCTGTGGAGTATATGGAGAACAAGTGGTATGCTAGAAGATATGTAATCTTCCTGAAGCCTCTTTATGAAAAAATAATAAAGTAGTTCATGATGCTCCTTTCCTTTGGTGGGCATTGAGTCAAAATGGTGGAATTAACATTTTATAAATATCTTCTTTCATCTTGATGGTAACTCCAGGCAAGACGGCAGAAGATCTGTCAAAGACTTAACCAAGAAAAGAGCTCATCTTGTGATTTAAATCTTGTTGCAAAAAAGAAATTTGGATTTGAGGCTGCAAGCCACTGTCTGCAGGAATTGCTTGTTCTGCTTATTCGGTCCTCTAATATCTTGCAGAGACTGGAAGATAGTTACATATTTTTCAATATACAGGTACTCAAAAGCCTGTCTTCATTTCAGTGTTGGCATTCTCTCAGCTATGGGCAGGGGTGCCATCGCCTAGCACTCTCTGCACCTGCCCGCAGAACAGCATCTTCCGTCTGTGCTGTCAGACTGCTCTGCTTAGTTGTCTCTGACCGTTTCAGGGGCCTCCAGTGAGTTACATCAGAGACAGACTTTGTCCAGGGATTCAGCCTTAATTTGAATTTACCACCTCCACTCCCAGAAGCTAGGCTCTGAGATTATTTTAGGAGTGTATATGTATGTATGATAATTGTCGTGTGTTTGCCTCAGCAGGGTCTGATAGACTGCTGTGCTCTTTTCTTTATTTTCCCTCTTTGACATAATGAATTGTAGCCACAATTGCATAAAGCCATCTACTAACTAATTTTTTCCAATGGTGACTTTTTTTTTCCAAAAGGTCACGGACTACACTGCTGCTCACTGTTTACTTAAAGAGAAAGAATGTAGTCACATATGTTCACATATATAAACCATAACTGGCCTGATACTGTACTGTGTACAATGCTTTTTTTTAAATAACTGAAAACAGACCAGCACACGTAGCTTCAAAAGTTGAGTGTACAAGGAAAAAGGAGGAAAAAAGCTGAGATTTTTTAAAAAATATTTTACCAACTATTGTGGGTACTGTAAAGCAAATAAATGGGTAACTTCTTTGAAGTTTCTGCCCAGTCAGGACATGGCTAACTGATAAAACTGAAACCCTGTTGTAAACATTCGGAAAGACAGTTATACTGACATGAGATCCCCTGGTACAGTGTAACTAACTGAAGCATATCTAGCACCAGTGTTTCTGAACAGGGCAGGAATGGCTTTGTAAAATCCTGCTTAGTTGGTGATTTTTGAAGAAAATAAGTCAGAGACTCTTGATAGTCTTGTTAAGAAGTCTTTAGTGCCTCAAGATAACTTCAATACTTAGCTGAATGGGCTTTGTATCTTCCTGCCAAAGGAGGCATGGCTTTCAAATTAGAGTGAATCACACCAGTAAGTGATTTCTGAGGTCCAGTTATGACAGCTCTGTTCCAAAGGCTGAGGAGCACGTGACATGTCCAGCTATCCAGCTCTCACTCCAGGACTGTCAAGTAATTTGACTAGTGTGGTTCCAGGGACCTGGCAGAAGCTTGTTCTCTGTAAAAAATTTGCTAGAGGGATTGCTGCAGCTTTTCGTTTAAATTGCAGGACATGAGAGGGACTGTGCAGAAAAACCTCAGGTTACGGATAAGACACTGAGCAGAGATGTGGAGGAAGATAAGCCACGAAATATTGTAAAGGAGTAACATGGACTAAACATGGGCAGTAACATGGGAAGAAAATAGCCCATCATGTTCTTTGCCTATGTTCAACAAGAATTTGGTGTTGATTTATCAGTCTGACCTGCATCCCAAGTGTGGTTTACTCCATGCGTTATGTAACGCTCAGGGGACATAAACCATGCAACCC
Organism: Gymnogyps californianus; assembly: GCF_018139145.2. NCBI lineage: Eukaryota > Metazoa > Chordata > Aves > Accipitriformes > Cathartidae > Gymnogyps > Gymnogyps californianus. The sequence continues at coordinate 13,221,163 of NC_059477.1, forward strand.
CAGGATCCATGTGGTTCTTGTGAAAGCTTCTGAAATGTCTGGTTCCTCTCCTGGTAATTCACAAATGGTCTGCACATGCAGACCTTGCTGCTTACATCATAGTCTTGTCATGTGAACTCTTCTTACTTTGCTGTCAAAAGTATATGATTTCATCTTTAAGAATAAGGAATGAGGGTTACAGGAGTAAATAGGAGACCTAGTACAGGTCAGTAATTAATTTTCTATTTCTGTTTTTCCAAGGCTTATCAAAGATATATATGTGTTGAGATATGCTAAGTACATGGATATTTTTGCAAGTGTATATACAGCATATCAATGACCATAGAAGTATGCAAAAAATTATCCATACACAATTGAGAATGCACTTTACTAGGACCACGTACTCTGGCAGTAATGTACATTTCCTGCTAAACGTTTATCTTACCGTATCTGTATTTACTTAGATGGCTTAATGTGTGCTTTGAAGCTATGGGGCTGTGTTTGTGATTGATTGTTTCCCTCACCAAATATTATGTGGTAGACAGGCAAACTAGCTTATTAATGAAATGCACTAAAGAGAAATTAACACATTTATGTCCTCTGAGTACTCATCTTCCTCTGGATTGAAGAGTTGTGCTGTTGATAGTGAAATGACACGTAAGAACAGAGGATGATCAGTTAAAATCCAGTTGGAGTAACTGATAAGGCTTAAGAATGCTGGCTTTGATTGACAAAGTCATTTAATGATAAGCACAAAGGAGTCCATTGTGGGACTGGAAACTATGCAAAGAAGATTGCTAGGTGATGTGCACTGTCTTTCCTCTGTGGGGTAGCTGTGAACAGACTGAACTAAGACTATCTTTGCTTCTTCTGAAGACCTGAGAACAGGATGTATAACTAGCATAGGATTCTTAAAAAGTAGCAGAGAAGAATGTGTCCTTCAGATAACCCTCAAAACTTGCTGAAGGACAAAGGGCTCTCTTACATACCAAGGCCCAAAGTATTGAATTCCAAGGAGAATAGTCTCTACCATCGCTGCTGCCGCAGGTCTGTGCTGTAGGACTCTGTAAGGTACTTGGTTATTTTGTCCTTCTTCTGATTTATGCACTGTGCTTTCCTCTGGTGTGTTTATTTTAAGTTGTCCGTCACACAAAATTCCTTGTGACTAAATAAAATAGGTTAAGGCTCCTTCAGAACTCTTGGCTATCTGTCTGGCCGTAAGGGAATTAATTGAAAAATTAGGCCCATCAAGCCTGAACCATTCTTTCTCTGACCCCAAGACTTTTCTTCTCCTCTGGATGCTGTGCTTGGGAGAAGTGTTCCTTTGCTGTTTTTTAAGGGATTTCAAGGAGGATTTAAAACCAAATCTTTATTTAAAAAAAAACAAACCACACATGCAAAACACTTTCCTCACTCTGCTGTGAATATTGTGACAGTGAGTGTAGCAAGAAAAATATGTGTCCATTTAGGGAAGTAAAAAAGGAAGGCATTTAGCAGGAATCCATTTGAGCTTATAAGAATATAGAAGGAATTTCTGCTTTGAAACAGGAGTAATTGTGCTGACAGATGGAGGCTGACTTATTATACCCAACTAGTTATCATGTGATTGCACTACTCTATAAAATCTCCTTCACAACTGTATGCAATATGATGCTGCAAAATCAATCCTTTAGTTTCTGTACACAATGTACTTAATGGCATTAAAAAATGCAAAAGATTTTGTGTGAAACAGAGAATAACTGTCAGTTTAGTCAGTAGAAGACTAAACAAAGCTTACAGTGTCATCCAAAGTCCACTGAATTGAATAGCATAATTTGTATCAGGCCCAAAGCAACTAACTTAAATTTATAGATGATCAACATGTTAATTTTCTTACTGACTTTCTAATGGAGTAGTAGATTTTTCCAATAAAGCTGAAAACTGACTTCATTGTTTTACTCACGAGGGGGAAGGAAGAACCTCAGGTTACACATTGATTTCTGTATGCGTAATGCTACATAGTCATTTGAAATTACTAAACATTTTCCGTAGGAAGAGTGCCATTCACATGCTTAGAAAGTAAGGCAGTTTTAAAGATAATTTATCTGCTGTCAAATTTAAAGAAGAAATCCACAGATGTTGTTAGTGAAAAAGAATAAATAGTGGATGAAGAACACTTCAGAAGTGTAACATTCCTATTCCACATCATGAGCTATAGTTGGAAAAGGCTGTTAAAACAACTCTGATTTCTGTAAATGTAAACCAGCCATCTCATGACACATTTTTCAACTGCAGTTTGTAATCTAATCTTAGGCCCAGTTAAAAGACTGATTTAGTAGTAATGTAACCAAGGTTACGCTGTATGTGTGTACATAGTCACTAGATTCATAGTAATCTGTGCCACAGAATACAATGTGGATTACTGTGAGTTTAGCAACTGCGAGGAATCTAGCTTAAAATAGAAGTGCAAGCATTGTTTGATACTGTTTTGGATATGTGTATCTGTGACCTTTGCAACAGTTTTGCTGGAGGACAGTCAATTGTTCAGCTGCTGTAAATCTACCACATTCCAAAACCGTCAGTGCATCTGCATTCTTTTGCACAAGCTGCCACTCTCTCTCAGAGGATATTGTATTCTCTTATCCTAATGCTAATAGCAAAAGCATGTAAATCAATTTATTAAGGGGAGTAGACTCATGAAAAAACTGTTGGATCCCATCCTGTAAAATTAATTTCAGCTTAACTGGAAAAAATAGATCATTGTTTTCTAAAATGGATACTTAGCAATAGATTATGATATTCATATTTGGGCAACTCTGCGAAGGAAGGTACTGAGAATTGAATTCTCCTACTCTTATTAGTGGGATTTCTACATACTCAGCATACTAATCTGCCAGGCCATGCAGAAAAATGAGTGCTTAACTTTCAAGAAAACAAGGGCTGGGCCCTCTTAATCAGTGTAACTCCTTAAGTTCAGTTTAGTTCACTCTCCTCTCTTCATAGGACAACTGCTTAACATTTCCACTTGCTCAGACTTGAGGCTTGTAGAAAAGAGGTGACGGGAGTAAAGAATCTGCATAGGATTCAGTCCATGGCAACAGAGGTGGATTGTCCAGAACGTACATGTCGGGAGGGATGGTGTTTATCAGCGGTCCATCCCTGCACTGGCCTCCATTTGTAAACTGCAGGTCGGTGGTACATTTCCTGGCATCTCACTTGACTGGGTAGGCATCCTGCACTACTCGTGTGTTTACGCTATAGAGAGGTCGTATGCTTTCCTATGTGCTTTTCCACACTAATGAAATCCATCGATGCAGTGTAGGATCTGGCCAGTAGCATCAGAGCTACAGTTTGGTGATGTTTTACATAGCCATTTGGACTCCGGTGTGACACAAACTTTTACTCATTTCAAGAATAACAAGAAAATACATTTTGCTAATTGAAGAGACCCTGCTTTTTCCTTGTGTGTGTGTTCTCCTGTTGTCCCCTCCCTCTCAGCAGTTTTAGTGCCCTGGCATTACACTGTGAATAGCTTCAATCTGTGCTGTGGGAAATGTGGAGCAGCAAGTCATTCAGGTACTGTGTATTCTTGTTCTACCAGCATTAGTCACGGTGTAAAGTCATTTCAGATTCACATGAAATAACATGTAATTCTACAAGAAATACCGAGTGTCTTCTGTTACTACGAATTGCAGCCTGTGAACCTGAGTCTGATACCTGAAGCAAGAGTGGGGTGGGAATTTGAGAAACAGTGAGCAGTGGATAGTTTGTTCGGCAGTCAAAGAAAAGTACTCCTGATTCTGTCATCAAAGGAAGAAGCTTTGTCTGTATAAGCGTCCCTGAATCCTTTTGAATGGGATTCTGCACTCTTCGCTGTAGTGGAGTGGTAGCAATATTGGGCCTTCCAACACTAGACCTCAGCCAGGTGAAAAGTCCTATGAGTTCTTCTAAAGCTGATTCCTTCCTTGCAATTGTTCATGGAGAAATTTCAATGGGGTTTAGTCTCTCTTGCCCAAGGAATATTTTGAACAAATAATTTTTGCTTAATCACTTAGAAGTAATCTAGAGTGACTTCACAGTGTTGGGCTGAAAGTAAGTTGGTGCTCTTTTTCCACCTGCACATTACATGCCATGTTGCAGCAGAGGCAGAACCAACATCCCACAAATGCAAATTGAAGTACTGCAATACAGTAAAAACCTTGCTGAAAAGGCACTAAAAACATTTGCTATGACTCTGTTTTCTGTTCCAAAATCTCATTACCCAATAGGACTTGCAGAAAATATCCCACTGAGCTATGGTTAGCCCACCCATTGTGCCCTGGCCTGAGAGCACCAGTGGTTCAGTGAGCAGAGCAGTCAGCTATGAAATGCAAAATTTTCTGTTTTGAGTTTGATCTGTGTTGACGTGCAGGATGTGCATGCTGTAAAGTAACCCACTGGTAAGCAGTTCCACCAAAATGTTTACAAACATTATGGTGTTCTCCTATCAGCCAGGTATGTAGTGAGTCCATCACTAGGAGCTGGAGTATGCAGGAGGAGGGAAGGACCCTTTGTGACACAAAGTTGCTGTGCCAGAAAATAGAAAGATATACTGGTTATGAAATGATGCGAATTGTTTGGATATGAGATTAGCATAATCTTTCATATAGTGTCATCTTTTCTATCTATAATAGATTGCAATTATGAAATATTCTCATTTTGAATTATATATATTTATATAAAATTCATTTGGTTCATAAGTACCTCTTCGAGCTTATCTGCTTATTCCATTACAATTCATAGTTTTCTACTAAGATAGCCCCAAACTAATCAGTGCTGTACGAGCTCATCAGCTCATACTGTCACAAGTGGCATAATGCAAGTAATTATGCTTTAATTCAACTTCTGAACAAGGAGGAGAAAAATCAGATTGAACAAAAAGAGGCTTATCGTGAACTCATGAATTGATAATCATGATTAATGGAGGACCTCTGGGAGAAGATGTGGTTAAATCTCTTGCCTTGGGCACGGTGGAAAAATAAGCACACATACTCCTGTGGTATGTTGATGCAGCCAGCAGCCAAGAACCTGTTATCTCCAACATCCTCTCCTAATCAAATCTGTTATGACATCCATGTATTAAAAAGAATCTTTTCTCTCTTAGCCAGTCTCACTATTAAATATATGTCCTGGTTTTCTAAATATCACATATGCATTCGAGTGAAGGGGCAGACTGTTTCTCTAAAAATGCATAATTATGACAGTGAGTGAGGATTCCCAGGTCCTGTTCTTCACTGTGTTCTTGAATCACAGTAAACATATGGACAATAATTGCCTCTGTCTAATATTTATATAGAGATCTGCAAGGAAAGATGATATAAGTACAAAATAGTTTTGCTAGAGAAGCTAACTTTTAGTAGGGCTTTGTTTTAGAAAAATGCTTCTGTAGTTTGGCTGATAATTCAACAAGACTGAAAGAGAAAACCTCTATAACCTTGCCAGACAAGCCAGGTGAAGGGGGAACCTTTGAAAGTAAAGGGAAGTAGTAAAAGTTCCACCATTGTGTCAAAAATGAACAATATAGTGCCTACTCTGTGTCAGAAATCACTAACCAAGTAAACCTTGTTTCCCTGGAAAATCGATCAATATCAAGCCAGAAGCTCCGTTTTATTTAGCACAGGTATGAATTATTTCTAACTTGCGCCCATTAGGCTACTTAGAAGGCAGTCACTAATTCAATTAGAACTTCTGTTGCATTAAAATTGGTCTTTGAGGAATAGATGGATTAGACTTCACTTGTATATTTGCCTTTGCCATTCTGCAGAAATAATGAATGGCTTAAAAAGGGTAAATCAGGATAAGACCCAGGCGCACACAGTCTGTCAGCTCTGCAGTTTAACTTTCTTGGAAATGAAATTGAGATCCAATGTGCCAGAAGAGAGCATAGGGTTGCAAATGCAAACACTTTCCTATTTCTCTGGACAGAGTCTAGGGTAATACTCAGGATTTTTTCCTGTGCCAAGAAATTCTGCATGATAGTGGATTCTTAAATCTTATTATTTTTAGAATTTACCTATTTCTAAACTAAAATAACAGAACTATAGTTATCTGATGAGACTGAAATACAGATGTTTTAAACCAGTTAACATAAATATGCTTTTGTATAATATATAGTGTCCTTTGGCAATGAGTTCCGTCAGTTTAAGTCCCAGAGATTAACAGGATTTGAAAGTCATTAAAATGTAGATGGTGAAATCAACTGTTACATAAGCTTTTTAAGATTAGGTTATATACTCCTGAAACCCTCCAGCTGGAGGTTATGAGAAGAAAACTCACTTTTATCAGGTCTCCAGTGAAACCAACTGCTCGGCTAACCAGACTAGAAATGGGAGAACTTGTTTTGTTCTTCAGGAGCTGGCGATGTACAATCTGAATGTGAAACGGGCGCTCTAACGTGCTGCAGAACTGAACGCCCGCCTCCGTTTGCTGCATTCAGCAAGCAGCTGGAGGCTGGCCCGGGGTGCCAAATGTATGTGACCTACATTAGTCGCTTGAAGGCATTTGCTGAAATGAAATCTAAGATGTTGCATCTTTTCACTTGGATTTCTTTGGAAGTATTATATACAGAAAAATGGTGAAACAGATGCATTACTTCTCAGCTTCCTACCATTTAAAGGGTTTATTAGTTTGTGATACCTTTTCCCCACCTTTAAATCTTCCACTCTTGCTTTCTTCCCCTTTTTGTTGCCAAATATTTATCTGTTTAAATAATAAACACTGTATTTCTTCCTTCTCAGCACTAAATGAAGCATCCCTGATGGCTCCAGACCATGTCATGGTAAAGAACTTTATTGCTTGCATTTCAAGGACATGAGCTTAGTCGATGAGATATTTTATTAGTCTTTCCGTATTTGTAATTTCCTTCTACATGGGTGATATGTTCGTTGCTTTTCTGGAGAATGAAATAATAACTGGAGAATAATTTGTTTTGTTCATTTATGTCTTAGGGTTTTATAATAGGCATATATGTAAGTGAAGTGCTCCTAAAACTGTGCAGTATTGGATGTTGAAGCATTCTTGAACTGGGTGAAGAAAATCCAGGCAGGTTCTGTTCTGCCTGTAGTAGTGGTTGCAAGTCTGGGTAGTTGGAGTAAATGTAAACACTGCAGTTAGGTTTGGTTTTGTTTTTTGTTTTTTGGGTTTTTTTAAATGCCAGGTAAGCTCTGTTAAAGCACAGTACTAAATAAAGTGCCTCATCTTCTAACCAGCGTCTGACCCCAGCCAGCAGCCAAGCACCCACACAGCTGCTCGCTCACTCCCCTCACCAGCTCCTCACAGTGGGGAGAAAATAGGAAGAACAAAATCAAGAACATTCTTGAGTTTTGATAAAAAACAGTTCAAAAGGTGAAGAAAAGAGCGAGGGGGAAAAAAACAGTGGAGCGAAGGAGATGGCACACCACCTCCCACAGGCAGACTGATACCCAGCCAGTCTCTAAACAGCCACTTTGGAAGCAGAAAACCCCATCTTTTTCTTCTTCTACCCCAGTTTTTATTGCTGAGCATGAGGATACATGGTATGGAATATCCCTTTGTCCCAGCTGTGTCCCCTCCCAGCCTCTTGCCCACCCTCAGCCTACTGGCTGTGGGGGTGTAGCGGGAGGAAAAAGAGAAGGCCTTGACACTGTGCAAGCACAGCTCAGCAATAGCCAAAACACTGGTGTGTTATCAGCACTGTTGTAGCCACAGATCGAAAACACGGCACCCTATGGGCTGCTATGAAGAAAGTTAACTCCATCCCAGCCAGACCCAGCACAACCCTAAATCATACTACTTTTTTTTTAGTTTATCTTTGTATATCCTAGTTTACAAATTCCAATTTCCCATTTTCTTTGGGATCATTTTCTCGCTGTAGAGACATCAAATACTCAGTTTTCCTCAGATGATTACCACATTTCATTGCTGCTGCAACTCCTTGGCCTATTCACTTGTCACGTTATTATTTCTATACTGTTTTCCACTAGCACACATGGGGCCCATATTTTCTTATGTTACCAGCAAAATCTGTTCTGCTTAGCCTGGCTTTCTTCGTACATGTGGTAGCTCTTCACAGGTTCTTCAAAACTATTCATTTAGGGCCAGCAGAAAAAGTTACTAGCCCTCTTTGTTTTATTCAGTCCCCCAAAAGTCTTTTAAATCTCTCTTTTATGATTGCTTATCTATCCAGTATCTCCAAATGATCTCTGTTAAGACAGACATCTGCCCCTGTCTTGGCAGATCATGGACTTGCAGGCACAGGGAACATGCTCACTCTATGAGCATGACAACTCTATGCCAGTTGTCAAAATCGTTATGAGATTCTGGGGCAATGCAGCATCCCCATTACAGTTTACTACCAGACAAGGTGTGTCTGGTTTTTAATCAAATTGCCTTCTATAATGTCTGGCTCTAGACTTTGTGCCACTGCATGTTTGCATAGGCTCTGTATTTTTCTTGGGGCGTTTGTGAGCAACTTACTTTTGCCTTTACTGTCATATTTCCCCATGACTGGAACCCACTTAATTCCTTCAATTTCTCAATGTCTTTATTAAAATCGACAGCCCACATCCATCGTCCTCTTTGCACAGCAGTTCTTTCAGGTTACTGGTTTGAGCAGCTGGATACCAATTTCACTCCCTAATTCACAGTGCTAAGGAGCCTTTGTAATCCTTATTTGCCTGTGGGAACAACCTCAACCTTGCATTGACCCACTCATACCTATTACTCTGCCAAGTTCTCCTTGCCCAGCTTCAGATGTTCCTTGTGGCCCTGGAATAGGTGGCTGATTCCTTCTCCTCAGGTCAGTTACAATCTCCCCTACAGCTTTTCTGCCTTTCTTTTTGTATCTTTAGGTTAAAAACACTTATTATGTTCTGTTTTCACATAGAGTGAAATTAGTCATACAATTTGCCCCCTTTATCTCATTAGCTGAAAGATATTACAAATACTTGTCGGATCTGCGGAAAGGAAATCTTTTGATCTCTTCTCCTTTCCTTGGCATCCGTGGCTCAGAATTTTTGAGCTACTCCCTAGACTTCTCTTGGAGAAAACATTTAAGTTTGTTCCAAATTTCGTCACCTTTACAAGAAAATGAAACATTCAGGTAACTTTAAAATGTTTAAAATTCAAAACTGCTAGTGATATTATGCATGAGTTTTGTATATTGTCTTAAATGTGAAAGGTGCATTACAGAATAGACATCAATAAAGTTCCTACGTCAAATGTAATTGGAAAAAATACCACAGGACAAGACAAAGATCGTTGTGGAGGGATTGTAAATCTTTTGGCAGTGATGAGACTGTTGACTGACAAGTTAATATAAACATATTAAACTGTAACGTATTCTTTTTTGATTGATTTAATGTTGTGGTGCTGTTCATACATGTACTTTTTTGGGTATATATAAAGTAGGTCACCAGTTTTTGTGAGAACTGCACAAAGAACCTGAGCCTGGGGAAGCTGGGATAATAATGAAAGCTAAGAAAATACAGCTTATGAGATAAAGTGAGGGAAAGGGACTTTTTAGTCTAAAAAAAGAAAAGGCTAAGTGAAGATAAAAATGAAAATATAAAAATTGTTCTAAGAAAAACAGTGATAAGTTGTCCCGCCACCGGATGTGGGGCAATTAGTTTAATTTACAGCAAGGAAAACAGAAGTTTGATATAAGGAAAGATTTTCTGACTATACAGGCTTTAAAATGCTGGAGTATCCAAAGAGGCTGAGGAACTTCCCTCAGCAATGTTGAACAGACACCTGCCAGGATAGACTAGGTCTGTTCTGGGAGTCCCTTCTGCCTCCCATCTCTTTTCTTATACTAATATGACTTTTAATGCTACAGTATAGGCAAGATTATTCCCATTTTTGCTCTCACAGAAACCTGATTCTTAATATTGTTAATGTTCAAGTAATAACAACAGTATAAAACTTCTGGTTTTCTAATTTTCCTAATTTTTTTCTAATTTTTTGGATGCTTAGCTTAGGGATGGGTTTTTTTCCCCCCGATTCAGTTGAGTTTTTCCTGAAATGGGTGTTACGGTTCACTCTCACAATTTTATTTTGATTTTTGCAATATATTATATTTTTCTACAAGTTCCAGCTCCTTGGCAGCATATGATCAGGTGAAATGTTGCTTCTGATTTTTCTAAACTAGTAAAAAAATTTATTGATCATGGGAGTGTTTGAATCGCAGCAAAGACTCAAAAAACCTAAAAGGTAAACAAATTATTTTTGAAAGATATTACGGTTTGAAGACAATCTCATGCTTGTGGGTATGCCTGGATCACAATTTTTGAGGTAGACAGTGCTGAGCCTGTCTAGACTGTGCTCAGTTATTTTAATGTATTTTCCCAGTGTTTCAGATAGGACAGCTGACTGGCATTTACATGATTTCTTGCTTCAGTTCCTATGCAGCAAACAGGAAACGTATCTTCTTTGTGCAAATGGCAAAAGTGCCAGCTTTTGTTAAAGCAAAAGAAAAGATTGTCAGGACAAGGATTTTTTGGTCTCTCAAACCAGACTTCTGGTCTCTCAAAGACCAGACTTCTTTTGGTCTCTCAACCCTGCATTCCAAGAAACAATGCAAGAGATAATTATTCAATAGTTATTATATATTTAGTGTGTTCAGGAATTGGGGATAAAATTCTCCCTTACTGAAGTCAATTGCCTTCAAAGGGGTTAGATTCGATGTAAGAAGCTGGGTTATTTCCTTTCTTAGGATTGAACAGAAAGTAAGTTTTCCTCGTGAGCTTCATTTACCTTAGGCTGAAATATTATAATGCTTGCATACAATCTTGTTAAAGTTCTTTTGAAGTTTGCAGAAGTAGAAAGAATAAGATCTCCAGAGTCTGGCCCAGTGGTTCTCCAGAATATACCTTTGAGTAAAGACGCCTTTTGTAAACACTGAGAACATAACACAGTTTAGGCTTGCCTTCTTTCAAACTCTGGCAGCCTCAGAGCAAAATCAGCCAAGACTAAGAAAATGTCCTCCTCCTCCCAGTGTCTCTCAAACTTTAATGTTTCAGTTTTGCAAGGGGCTTAGGAGCCTGGCCTTGATCCAGACAATTATTTGGACTTTGGGAGTTGTCACCCATATAAAGTGACACACTCAGGTGCTGTTCAGCATTTCCCTTGTTCAAACCCTGAAAGATTAAGATCTTGATCCTGATAATTTCCACCATGCCAGAAGAAAGGTGCCCAAGCTGCACATTTCTGGAAACTGGGAAAGTTTAGTGGAGAAGCCGCACTGCGCACTTTCTCTTATCACACTCTTTCCTAAGCATCAGTTACTGACTGTGACTCTGAGAGATGAGACACTGAGGTCAGACCTGTGATCTGACCCTGTACCACTGATGTTAAGAAGTTCAAGTGCTCTTTTCTGGCTGAAATGTCACTTCCTCAGCTGACAGGAGGTGGGTCTCTTCATCTTTAAATTCTAGCAAGGAGCATGCTTTACTTTACCAAGCAAATAATATCTGAAAACCATGAGACTGACAAATATGCCCTTAGTCCTGGTGTTGCAAACTGCCAGGTTGCCAGGGCACAGAAGGTGAAATCCTGGTGGCACTAATGGCAGTGGGCCCATTAGTTTTTCTGTATTATTTTCATGGGACCAAGTGTTTTAGATGATAGGTGCAAAATGTTACTGCCCTGCTTTTCTCTTAACTCTTCTATTCCAAATAACAAGTGGGAAACAAATACTTTAATAAAACATATTTTGTAAGAGATGTGAAATACTAAGAGAACTACTCTTATCAGCATGAAGAAATCTCCCACTGCTCTGAACCACTCGCAAGTATATTTAATGTCAGTACCATATGTCTGATATGATGGAAAAAGATCTTGATGTCTGAAAAAACCAGTTGCTGGTTGTCCTGGTTTCAGCTGGGATAGAGTTAATTTTCTTCTCAGTACCTGGTACAGTGCTGTGTTTTGGATTTAGTGTGAGAATAATGGTGATAACACACTGATGTTTTAGTTGTTGCTAAGTAGCGCTTATCCTAAGCCAAGGATTTTTCAGTTTCCCATGCTCTGCCAGCAAGCAGGTGTGCAAGAAGCTGGGAGGGAGCAGAGCCGGGGCAGCTGACCTGAACTAGCCAAAGGGATATTCCATACCATGGAACGTCATGCTCAGTATATAAATGGGGCAGGGGAGTTGGCTGGGAGGGGCGGATCGCTGCTGGGGCATTGGTCAGCGGGTGGTGAGCAATTGCATTGTGCATCACTTGTCTTTTCTTGGGTTTTATTTATCTTTGTTTTTGTTATATTCCTTTTCATTACAATTATTATTATTATTTTATTATTATTCTTCTTAGTTAGTAGCCTATTTTATTTTACTTTAGTTATTAAACTGTTCTTATGTCAACCCACAAGTTTTACCTTATTTTTTTTCCCCTCCTCCCCATCCCACTGGGAGGCGGGAGGGGGAAGCGACTGCGTGGTGCTTAGTAGCTGGCTGGGGTTAAACCACAACACTGGTTTATGCAGAGTTAATATTCTTAGGATATGTGTTTTTCCAGACCTCGTTTCTGGAGTGATCATTCTAATTATTGTTAAATACAAACAGTCAGAAACTGGGAATAAATATAACTGTAATGAAAGATTGTTTCAAGAACCCTCATAGAAACTTCTCAGTTCATTCAACTATCAGATGAGCAGGTTGGCTAGCAATAAATCACACTTTTTAAGTGACGGTTGAATATCTTTTATTTGGAATGATATTTAATCAGGCAAGAGTAAAAGATGTCAGAGAACATTACATTTAATTGATACATCAAATGATTAATAATGGCTGAAATTTGGAGGTCCTTACTGGGGTTTTGATTCAGTGCTCTACTTTAATGGAAGTTTGCCTGAATAAACATTAAGTAACAACTGATTCTGAACCTCAAAATGTGACCCAGTAATACTTACCATTTATGTTGTGCTCTAAACTTTCAGAGCTCTTCTGTGGGTCAAATCTTAAACACAAAGGGGCTATTGAAGTGAGCATGATTTGGTCAATTAACCTGTTAAATCTTTGCGTGCAAGGCAATCAGAGGCCCACTGTGGTTTTGGAGAGGGGTTACTCAGATCCAGCAATTACAATATGTTGAGAATCCCATAGAGGTTGTATCCAACTAGGGGCCTTGTCGGACCCCTGCTCCTCATGGAATAATAAATCACATGGTACTTTTTCAGTTGGAAAAACGTATTAACATGTCTGCTGCTCCAGCTGGAGAGAATAAAATCATAATGGTTTATGATAAATTGCATATATTTCTTGTATCCATACCATTTGTGAAATACTTTTTCCCCTCAAGTTGAAACCACAATGACACGTAGAAAGGGTTCTTTATAATGCACCATCCATGCAGATTGGAGGAATATTAAGGACTAATTAAAAGCGTAAGTCACCGAAGTTGATTAGAATGCAAACTAGGCCTAATTTCATGCAGGAGCCATTAAAGGCAGCCAAGGTTGTAGTAGAGAGACAAAAAGGCTGAAGACCTGCTATATTTAGATGAAAAAAAATGTACACTAAAGCCAAGAATCCCACAGATGGGAGATGAAGGGTCAAAGTGACAAAGGCAATAGGAAGCAGAAACCAAAGCGGGGAATATTGTTGCTGGATTTCAATCACATTGAAGGCTTCTCTGAGGTGACTTACCAGAGCAAGCTAAGCAGGGTTTGGTCAGAGTCTTGCTGCATGTCGGATTGATCCTGCTTTCATGGAGGCAAAAGTGCCAGATTTTGCTTTTGCATAGACAGTCCACAAACGTAGTTCTCTCACAGCCTGTCTAGTAGGCAAGATAGAGGCAAAGTGCTAGCCGTGGCCCCAGGCAAAATCAATTTTGCGTGATGGTGGCATTCTTACTGCCCACCTGCGAAGGCCGTTTCCAGTTAGTTTGAATTGTCCACCACGCTGATTCTTTCTCCCGATGCTCCCACCCTGAATATAGCCTGTGACTGTAGCTGCTGGAGGCTAGTTCCTGTGAAAGCACTAGGGTTAGGGCAGTGATGGGGAAATCACTCACATTGCTCACTATGGACCTGGACTGATGTTGACTGGGAAGAGAACTAAGTTTTTCTGCCCATACCAGGTGAAGAGATGTGTAGACGCACCTTTTGTTTAAATTGTGAGCAGCAGGCCTAAATATTTCTCCTTCAAAAATCAGCATGACATGATTGGGTTTGTTTTTAATAACCCGTTTGATATCATTCCTGTGTTGTGGTTATTAGCAATTACCATGCTGCTTTTCCCTTCATCCAAAGCTTTCTACACGCTGATAGCAGCTTCACATATTAATTCCTAGCACCATCCCTGCAGCCAGCTGTGTCGTCACAATTGCTCAGCCATTCGACTCACTGTGGCTATTGGTTTGATGGATTACAATCAGGATTTTGATCTCAGAGCAGCTTTGCAATAGCAATGAATGCTGAGCATGACAAATGATATCTTCCTGAACCCACATTTGGCTAACTGCCAGCATTTCATCTTACTTGACCGCTGTGTAGCTTTCTATCTTGTTAATCACAACGCTTCGATAAGGGGATTGTAGCCAGTTGTTGGTATCCCTGGAACAAGTACCAGAACTGCATTTTACTGTACCTTTAAGTTTTATCTTAGATTTTATTCTAAATCTGGTATCTTCTCCCTTCATAGAGCCATTTTAGAAGAAATATGTATAGGCTTGTCTTTTCTTCATCACTTTGTTGTTTGGGGCTTTGCTCTTGGAAATGCAGCTGTTTCTTTACATAATTTAGTTAAAATTAACAACTGCTTCCTAGCCTGTTTCATTACAGCTCAATACTTCTGGGACTTAAGGTTTGATATTGCACGTAGTCAAGTTTGCAGTCCTTAATTTACAGCTGTTACAGAAACACAAATACACAGCAGGCATTTGGTGAGGTCCTTTTCATTATCCATTTATGTATATAGTAGACACAGACCTTTTATTTCTCATGGGGAAGATAAAACTTTGGGAATTCTGACACAGATTTAAGTGCTAGCCAATCTACAAAGTCCCGGAGATCTCATAGGTGGCAAGGGTGAACCCTTTAAATACTGAAGCAAGATCTATACAGTAGAAGATAACAACGAAGTTCTCCCATTGTTCTCTGTGGACATTACCCATCATTTTGAGAGCTCTGTTAGGCATGCCTCCTCTTCTTCAACTTTCTGTTTTTAACAAAAGAATAGATTATGTGGATTTGATTGGCAAAGTTGCCAGACTTCCTCAGGTAAGTGCAAACTTATTCGCCATTTAGAAAGTTATTTGCACTTCTGCTTGATATTTACAGTCTAATTTCATGAGGTGTAGGAGACAGAAGAGAGTGCTTTGAAAACCAGCTCAGCAGCTACAGCGTTTATTTGTTCACGTGGTATATTCTCTTCTGTGGCTCTTGAAGATCTTTTTGACAAGTGAAGTTCACAAAGATGGTACATTATTTTTTTCTGTAGTTAATTCAGACTTTTCAATTGTGGAGCTATACCATTCAGCTCGTGGTTTGTAGGGATCAAGGTGAAGTTTCTGAACTGTGCCTGCAAAACAATGTCAGCTGTTACTGTAACACTTATTACTGCTGCAGCTAATAAGTGTTGGATGTGGCATGGGAGCTGTGGGAATGGTGGGGGTCTGCACATAAATTTTCCGCTATTTTTTTCAACACTAAGTATCCAGTTTAGAGTTCAAGTGGAGTCATTTTTGCAACCATAAACAATGATGAATACTGAAAAGGAGCTTTTTTTAACATAAAAAACCTGTTCTACTTCAAAGGGTTTATTTAAAGCTGGGAATCAAATGGCATAACTGTTGCAGCCTGCAGCTTTGCTCTGTCTCCTTTCTTGCTTTCTTTCTCTGTCTTTCTCTATCTGCCTCTGTTCCTATGGGGAAATTAACTCTTACTTTGCTGTAGACAAAACACAGCTTATATAATGTTTGGGACTAATGGGGGGAACAGCTAAGTACTTTGTTATTTTGTGGTCAATTCGGCAGGGTAAATGCGGATGACATGACAAGTTTTACAAGAGGGAACAGGTTGTTGGTAACTGTGTCCTCCAAGACCTACATGAGCAAACTACACTGTTTGGTGAAGACGACCATCTGGATCTTTCATGATGTTCACACACACACACTGAACCTCTTCTCCAGGAAAGTAAGACCTGCTGCGTTCTGCTTCCTCTGCATCCTCTCTGTCTTCTCATCCTACCCTTCCAGTTGTTTTCTAGCCTGTTTGTGCCAGAGTTCTGTTTCACTGAGCCTTGCTCTCCTGACTTCTCTACCTCCTCCTAATTGTTTCTACCCAGGAATGGTGGGAGAACTTGTATCAGTAGTTTTACTCATGCAGCTTTGGTGAATGGGACTGTTGGAGGAATTTTTTTATGTGAGAGGGACTCCTTAATTACTTGATCTGTGTAGAGCCAGATAAAGAGACTGAACCAGCTAGGAAGCAGTCATACTCCTTATGTTATTTGTCCGTAGCATTCTCTGCCTCTGCTCTTTATTCTTTAGGCATGGACTGTGTGTAAAGTGTCAGAGTAAATCAGAAAATGCAATTCTGATGCCCTAGCAGCCTCCTCCTGCACCAGTTGTCATGTTAATATTTATAATCTATTGGATATGCAGATCAGAAGTATAATGATGGCTGCCATGTTACATGTTCTTGACTACTCCTTTGGTGCACTCCACTTACTGTTTTACACACTTTCCTGATGAACCTACTGTCATTTCGCTGCACCATGCTCTTGTCAGACATACATGTCCTGCATGCAGCAGCAACATGCTGATCCCTGCGCTTGTCTGTGAACAGCAAAAGAAGATGCAGGTAGTTTTTTGGCACATTTTACCCCAGCAAATGCTTGTTCTGAGTTTTGTTGGATTCTTTTTATGCATGTTGTACTGCAAACAGCATAATCAGCCTCTTAATGTTCAGTTAGCCTTATGAAAGGACAGCCTTTTGTTCCACCTTTCCTTTTCATTAAATTTCGTATCAGATTGAGCTTTTAGGACACAATGCAATATCTGGCCTCAAACATTAGTTTCTGTTAAGATTCTGAATTTGGAAGTCAACTGGCAGTTCTGCTGAGGGAGGAATGGGGCAGAACAAAATGGTCTTTGCCTTGCTGTCATGGTAATGGCAGTGAAGTGCTGATAAGTAGCAATATGCATCTGTGTGAGTTAACTCCTTACATATCCTTCAGGGAGAAGTGCTCTGGCATAGAATAATGATATCTTTCTCATGAAATTTTGAAGCCAGCCTGAGGATTTTAATTAATAAAGAATGATATTCTTGTATAATAAAATAAGCCACAAATGGGACGCTCATTACATTCTAGAAGATTTGGGGACCATGACTACAGAACTATTGTCTGAACTCTGTTACACACAGTAGGGCACTTGTACAAAGGCTGACCCCAAAGTTGGGGTTTTTTTTATGGTGTGTGTGTATATATATGTGTCTCTTTTTCAGATTTGTCTTCTGTTCTTTTAATGTCAGCTCTGTCTTCTCTTAGCCCGTGAGCCATCCTCTCCGGTCTTTGAAAGTAGCAAGCTGTGTTTGTGCATTAAATCAAGTAATTTCACCTAGACAGATTTTGTTCTTGTTTTAGCCAGAGTGCTGGTTTAAGCAGATTTAATTTTAGGGTAACTTTCAACAGCTTCTATAAGGTAGGGTCCTGCTAGAGGGCTGCATTCTGTCCTTGGTTCTCAAACAGCCTTCCTGTGCAGCCATGGGTGAGGCACTTTCTGAGCTGGAACTCTCTCCCTGTTAAATAGAGGTGCTGCTTTCCTAGTGCACAGAGGCATGGGGATACTTTCCTTTTGCTTTTGAGGAATTTGAAGTCTCCCATGTTGAGCTTCACTTGAGTCTCTTCAGAGACAAACCAAATCTGTGCTTGACATCATTCCAAATTAAACCTTAAGTTACCTTGGTAATTTCTGAATCACACTGCTGGCATATTTTCTGTTATGATCATTGTACTTCTAAAGCACACTGCTGATTGATCAAACCTTGTTACCCCTTGTTTTTTTGATACCTTTTAGTTTCTTCTGTCATTGTTATCTATTTTTTACTACTTTCCTTTAATTCCCTGCGTGCTGTGTAACAAGACTAAAGCTGTAATCCTTGCATTTATTGTTTTTTCCAACTTGATTATATGTTTCTGTCTGTTGGCCAACCCTTTTTTCAAATAGTCAGACATGTCACTGTATCAACAAAAATAACCTCAACTGGCAAATTCCTGACTCCAGTAGTTAAATCATAATTTAAATGTGCCACTACCATTATTTACATTACTTCCCAGATAAGTTTCATGTTGCATTCCAGATTTTGAAACAACACTCCAAAGCACTGAATATTTTTGCTCTTCTCTTTTTCCTTCTGGCTAGGATTATCTTGTGCAGATGACTTTTTTTGATGTGAAGGAGACCAGAGTAATGTCCATATGCAAAGCCAGCCCTCGAGTGTAGTCCCTAGTTTGCATCATTCCCTATTACACACACTCGTTCATTACACCAATGTAAGTGTCAGTTAAACTCCCATACATCTCCAAATGGCCATGGAATACTTTGCTATCAGATTCAGTGTTTAAGGGAAATTGTCTTGATTTGTGTAACTAGTAAATGATACGGTGCTTTTTACCTCAAGACTATTGTTTGAACTGAGCCTGGCTTACTAGTAGCAGAAAGTAAATTGCCATCTATAAACTCATCCAGCCCCTGTGGAAAAAACTTCAAACTGTTGTAAATTACTCTTGTTAGCAGAAAGGAGAAGAGGGCAAGGGCTGAAGTAGCATTTTGTACACCGCCTAGGACAGAACTCTTATGTAGAAATTGGAATTGCCACACTTTTTGTGGAACTTTTTTTTTTTGTCCAGTGGTGTGGGAGAAAGGTTGTAAATAGTTTCTACTATAGATCATCTTGCACTGCAAAACTTGGAAGCACATCTACATCTTTTAGATGTCAAGTTTTTTCATCTGCGTCTGTCCTTAGCTCCCACATGAGATTAATCAGGCACTAGGACTGAATCCACTTTAGAGAAGTGGGACAAGATTTAGTAAATAAATAAAAGAATTAATTAAAAAGTCATGGTGCACATATTAAAGATTCTCACAGAGTTGCAGCATTTGTATACCATATCATCAAAGCTGGAGTAGTTTGCTCACTGGACTATGACACAGTACTGAGTTTGCATGTTTCAGAGTTGCAGTGATGCGAAAGAGAAGGGCTTTTTCACTAAATTTTGTTCAGTCAGTGTGTTTGCTTTACCATCAACACTCTGCGTCGGCTGTACATCTTGTAAAGCCGAAAGGGCAGAAGTGACCTCTGTGTCAAAAGAGCCAGCTCTCACAGCACCTCACTTATTTGTGTCTCGAAAGACCGGGCTGTTGGTTATAAAATGGAGACTGTCATGTTCAAAAGCTCTCATTTAGCTTATGAACCCTCAGATTTTCTGCTCACAGTATTGAGTCCAGACAGAGGACAGCAACCTACTAGTGCTACCAGCTAATGGATGTTCCCTGTTCTTTTGTTGCTGGAGTTTTGGGGGTGGACCAAGCCCTTTGGGAACACAAAGCAGTAAGCTGCTGGAGTCAGATAGTGGCAGAGTACCTCTGGGTTACTGAGGGTAGTTTTCCTTACAGGCAAGTGCTGCAGCAAAGTAACACAAGTAACACTGTGACTGTTTAGGTCATCTCTGCACTGGGGTTTTTCACAGTCTAATTTCAGGCACCTAACTGGTGATTATGGGGCTGAAGGCTCCTGTAGAGTCAGTGGGACACCTATAGCTTCCCTGACAACCTAAGCACCGAGGCTGCTGACTTAGGCACCCATGTTGGATGCCTAAAGCTAAACAGTGAGACTAGCCTCTTTAGCCCAGGGTCTAGTCCAACCACAGAGCAAAAGTCTACCACTGCTGCTAACTAAAGGAGGTACCTCTTCAGCTGTTTCTTTAGTGCTGAGCACATACCAGCACCCTGAATGCATGGTGGAAGTCATCAAAAGACAAGCGTTAACACAGCTTCAACATCCTGGAACTGCAAGCCATTATCAGAAACTCTTCCAGCCAACCACAGCCTTTTTGGGGGTTGGCCGGTGTCACTGAGAGCTGTCTGTGTATCTTTCCCCTCCTTTTTGGATGCCCCCCCAGGAGCAGGAAGGCTGTGGTCTCAAACAATCCCATGTATAAGTATAGAATATTTTTTCTTCCTATGCCTTTCCACCTATTGACGAATTAAGAGCTTGTGCAAAAAGAAACACCTAAGATGGGAGGACCAAAGATATCAAGCCTCATCTGTTCACACACTCTTGCTACAGCCCAGAGTCTGCTGCTGTGCAGAGTGCCCCTCTCTGGAGTCCTGGGAACCGCAGTGAGGAAGACGATGAGATTGCTCACCCTGTATGTTGCTCAAGCAAGAATAGGTGCCAAAGTCAGATTCTGAATCCCAGGACCTGATATATCATGGTGTATTGTTAGCCGTGTTTGTTTTGGGGGCTCTTGGTAATTTTTCTTCTAGGTTTTTGTCTCTCTATTTAATTATCCTTTTCATTACTGATTTCCTGACTTAATCTGAATGTGCATAAATCTCCACCATAGATTTATCATCTCTATAGAAAGCGCTTTCAGAGTGGTTGTGCAGCTTCCCAGAAAAGGGACGCTGTTGGAAAATGAAGCTTTCAGATTCAACAATAAGCCTACTATTATGCTGATTTTTGCCAAGCTTTCCCTCACTTCTTTCCCATTTACTACAAGAGTGAGCTCAAGGCTTCTTTTTGTTTGTTTTCAAACTGTAGTCATTCTTAAGTGTTTACCACCCTGTTCAAGTCCACTCACTCTGAAACTTTAGACACCACAAGATACTGCTGCATTGCTTCTGGAATCAGAAAATGCTTAGGTTCTTTTTTCAACTGCATGTTTCTGTTAGGTTTTAACCGTCCTGTTTGCCAATCTTTAAAAAAGTAAAAATAAAAATCTTTCTTAGCATATTGTACTTCGACTGTCACAGTCATTTGAGGACACTATTTTTGACGAAATGTGAGATCTCAGAGCAGCAGTTGAAATTCGATATAAATAATCTCATTGCAAACCAGATTTTTGTTTATAAAGTATATAGTCTGTGTGCTTGTAACCATTTAATCAAATTCAGGCCTTGTCTGGGCAAACATAATGGCCGTTAACTTATGTGTGGGTTGTGAATTATCCTTTCTGAATTTGACCTGTAGCTCTGAGAGCCAAAAAAGCTGTCTTCCTTGATTTTTTTTGCTTGGGATCACACATGCAAATGCAGGGGCTTTTCTACTTCTAAAAATTTTCTGAATGTTGAATACAACTTTCTGCTGATAACATGTAGAAACCCAGCCTCTCTAGGTTTTTGGTCCATTGTGACTGACTGTCAGAATTTTTTATAGTTATCATGAATCTCCTTTTTCTTCTTTCCATGTTGATACTCTATATAATGCTCTTTATGACTCCACACAGGTCCCTTGAAAGGACCTTCTGTCTTGTCTTTGCGTGGCAGCTTTCTCCTAAGCCGAGCATGTAAACATCTACCTCCTGAAGACACATCCCTGTTAATCACTTCTGGTGCCTCTCTTTGAACTTCTTTCCTTTAACGTTGCAGTTTTTAATTGCAGTTAACAAAAGCCGAGATCAAATGTTATTATCAGCCCTTCTCCTGGCATAAAAGACCCGTGTTATGTTTATGCCCCAGATTAGCAACTGCTGTACAACATGAGCTACGTAATTTGCTGTTTTCCGTATCTTCACCCTCAGATCTGTTGCCAGACCACTGTGACTGTACCATTTTATTTCCAAATTTCTGTGTTGAATCAATTTCCCCCCGTTGCGAGCCAGAAACAGTCTTGTGCCAGGGGAATTTCAACTGATTTATTTTGTTGCCAATTAACAAACTTTTAATCACTGATTCTGGTATTGAAACCAATAAACAAATACATACTTAGAGACAAACAAATACATACTTAGAGAGACACACCTCAGCTCCCCTCCAGATGCCTGTCCTCCCTGCTCCGTGGTCTCCAGTCCTGTCGCTGCACATGGCACCCAGTCCCTTTGGTGAGGCAACGGGCCTCACCAAATAGCAGGAGGTGAGGCTTTGTAGCTAGTGCATTGGGCAGGACTCAGAAGACCTGTGCCTCATTTCTGCAGCTGGGAAGTTCTCTGCACCATTTCTTTCTGTGCTGCTGTCTCTTATCTGTAAGCCAGGAAAAATGGCAGTGACCTGCTTCGGGTAGTAGTGTGAAACTGATTGCCGTGGTGTTACTGATGTATCTGAAGCTGTGGAGTCTGGCAATCTTGTGGGAGCCGTAGGTGTCTGAAGAAGCAAGGAGACAGAACAATTACACAGGGATGTATTTTATTGCCTTTGCATTCACTTGGTTCCTGTTCCATCCCTAGCCCCAATAGTAATCAAGTGGCACAAGATACAAACCCATTTCGTGTGTGGCGGTGTGTTCTTCCCCTTCAGAAACAATGAATTTATAAAGGCCATGTTGTGACATCCCTCTGGATTACTGCAGTGCATTATCTGATGTTAGAATATGACATGTTAGTTTTCAAGGTCCTTTTCATGACAGGTCACCAGCTGCCGGAGCTTCAATATCAACTGGATCTCAGTTAAAAAAATCTTTAAAGAAAAGGGGGACAGTATTTTTAGCCCAGGTCATTTCAGTGGTCTGGTGTGCGGGAAAGTTTCACAAACTGAGTAGAATAACAGATTACAGTGCCAGGATGGAGACAGGGAGGTTGCAAGAGAGCAAGGTATCATTAAGGCACCTTTACTGCCAAAGTTACTACATTGTACAGTTACACCTGGAGTATCTCATCATCTTTGTCATATACACTGAGGTTTGGAAATTCCTTTCTTCTTTTGCAGATGGGCAGCTGAGGCCGAGAGAAATTAAATGAGTTGTCTGTGATCACATCAGAAATATGACCACGGTTGTATAGGAAATATTGTGAACTGAGGATTTAATGCAAAATCCAAAGTCAGTGCTCTGACCAGGGCTTGTCACTTCTAATATAGCCCAAAGATTCCAGCTGGGACGTTTAATTGTTGTTGATTATCATTTTACCTTTATCAATTAATAACCTCTACAGAGGAACCGAACACTGCAACATGTGTTGACCATAAGGTTCATACTGCTATTTGGCATTAGCAGCAGATGAGAACTAAACTCTGGGCAGCTGGTGTCCTCTTTTTGAAAATGTAGGCTCAGCATACAGCCAAATATACTGCAAGTCAATGCAGATTTGCACATTTGCTGCAAAAATTAAAAAGCTGGTGGAGTAATGCTAAAACTCCTTCAACACTGATGTAGAATCTGTGGCACCTTGTCTGGAGATCAGCTTCTAGATATTGGCCCTTTATTCCCTAGAAAAAAGTTGGCAGATGTTGCCTCAGTCTCTGTATGAAGGGCTCCTGTTTCCTGAAGATTTGTTTGAGGCAGCCATTCATGATCCTCACTGCAGAATATTCATGATCCCTTCTATGTTCCCATTCCGGCCTCTACTTTCAGTTGCTGTGGATGGCACAATTTCCTTGTGCCAGCATTTGCATGCACCTGCAGGCTTCCCAAAGCTGTTATTTCTTCTCTATTTGTTTACAACTCAGCCTAGTACTTAGTGTTTTCCTCACTTGTGTTTAGTACCCAGACAACTCATCCTCAAACCTGCCCAAACACACCATTTCTCACCAACAGTGGTGGATGGGAAAAAAAAAAAGCAATTCATTTCAGTGTACACAGGGTACAAAAACTTTATTGGAAAATACATAAAAAGTAGACCACTCAATTTTTGTTTAACTTTTTAAAGTAAATTTACAGTTTATCTTAAATAATTAACTTTCTTTAAGTCACTACTTTTTAAAAAGTCAAAAGTAAAGATATGGAATGAAGTTGCAGCTGAGGTTTTTCTTCCCACTACACTGTCACACAAAAACCTAAGCTATTTCTGGCTGTTCTTATTTTTAGATTGTTCTTCATATACCGTCTACCGTCATTGAAGTTAATGAGAAAATAAAAGGAGTGACCTTTGGCTGAGCACATACAGTTTATGCATGAGCTAAACAGCAGGATCCTTTTTCATTCTTCTTTTTCCCACATTCTCTTTCTCCCTGCTCTCCCTCATCCAAATATAATTTGTAAAGCCTTTAGAGCCTTTCATCCGATGTGTTTCCACTGTGTTCCTTTAGATGAGTCTCAGGTCCATGATTCACATCTATTCTCTTGTGCTGAAAGGTCAGCGGCACCCTTGCTTTATGAATATAATGCACCATTCTCTTGAACTTCAGAATCGTTTCCAAAACTCCCAGGCAAAATTCATACAGCTCAGGGTGCAGATAAATGTCAGCGATACTATAAAGAGCACTCTGAGAACACAAATACAAGCCTGGACATTCAAAGTTACGTTGTTTAAAATAAACCAGCATTTACTGAAGGTCTGAATAGTTTT
Organism: Gymnogyps californianus; assembly: GCF_018139145.2. Classification (NCBI taxonomy): domain Eukaryota; kingdom Metazoa; phylum Chordata; class Aves; order Accipitriformes; family Cathartidae; genus Gymnogyps; species Gymnogyps californianus. The sequence goes on from NC_059477.1 coordinate 13,245,581, forward strand.
GAAGACAGGATTCCAAATGAAACGTTAATTCTGAATCTGTGGCCTCACCATAACGTTGAGTATCTAATTCATGCCCAGCTTTCTGCAGCAGGTGGACGAGTCCATTGAACAGATAGATACTCATTCCATGAAGCCACTGCAACTGAATAGAGTAGAAACTGCCCAGCAAGGTTTGCTTGGGCACCGCCATCACAGAGAACCGCGTGCTATCACACCGAGGTGGTTCTCTGCCAGCCCGCCTGCCTGCCACGAGGAAACGCTGCCAGGTCTGCCTGGTTTGGAGGGTGGGTTGGATACGTACTTATTATAAGTCTCACCTTGAATTATTTTCCGTGCTGCAGTTTGGGAATCCTTGGTTGAAAATAATAAGGATCAAGTGCTGCCTCCAAACTGTGTTTGAAGGTGTAAGAAGTTAGTTTTCCGGCTGAGGGTAGGGAGTTTGAGTAGAGGTGTGTTATGACCAAGGGAGTCTCCTTTGCGTTGGCAGGAAGAGAGGTATGCAACGATTTTGAGAGGAAATGCTATGATTTTTCAGTACTTGTGGCTCACATTGCTAGCAGAAATGAGAAGTGTTTGGGTTAAGGGAAATGCTGATGATAGTGTAAGACACCGATACTGATAGTAAATCCAATTACAGTTGTTTATGGAAAATTTGGTCTGATTTTTTTAGTGCCAAGTGTGCGGTTGTACCTCCACATTCTAGTGTTTAAATTTAAGTGGATAGTTATTTATTGCTCCTTTAGCTTTGGGTTAACAACCCTCACTATGTATTTTCTTTGGAGCTTTTAGGTGGTATTTTAAAACATTGATTACTGAAAAACTTGCGGTAAGTTTTTATATTCTGGTTGTTTGCCACGAGTATTCACAGATAGGAAGACTCACGTGCTAGCAATGATTTATGTTGCCTGTTTCCTTTTGCTTAGTGAGAAGTTCTTGAACAGGTTTTTCACGAGGACTCAGGCATTTATTTGTACGTGGCAAGAGGGGCACGCATAAATTATGAACCCGCTGCAGAAGTACATCACGGGAACCCGGGGGGCTGCTCTCCGTCCCACATAACTCTTCCCGGCCGGCACCCAGGAAGCACACGGCACGCGCTGTGGCTGTCGGAGCCGGCATCGAGCAGCTCACCAACCCCGCTGCCGAGCGTCCCGGCAGAGCGCCCGCCCCCCGGGCCCGTACCCTCGCCCCGTACCCTCGCCCCCGGCCCGCCGCCGCTCTCCGCCCCCCTGCCCCGCGCCCTCACCCGCGCAGCGCCCCGCCGCCGTTCCCTGCGGGCCGGGGGAGCGCGCCGCCGCCGTTGCTGTGGGCGGGGGCCGTTGCGGCCGTTACTGAGGCGGGCCCGGGGCGGCGCGCGCGTGCAGGGGAGGGGCGCGAGGCGTGTCCCCGCGAGCGGGCGGCGGTGCCACAGCCGCGACCCACTACCGGCCGCCGCGCCCCGCGGGTCCGCAGCCTCCTCCCCGGCCTCCGCCGCGGCGGCCCGGCCTTGCTGCGGCCCGACGGCTACCAGGTAAGGCGCCGCCCTGCCCTACCCTCCCCTACGGCGGCACCTGCGCGGGGCGGCGGGCCCGCGAGGGGCGGGGGAGGCCCCGCCGGGAGTTTCCTGCCGAGGGGTGCCGGGGAGCGAGGACGGTTACTGTGGTGCCGCGCGGCGCCCCGCCCGCCGCTCTAACGCTTCGGGTCCCGGCGCCGAGACCCTCCGCTGCGGGCGGAGGCAGGCGGGGCCCCTCCTGGCGGCACGGGGACCGCTGCCGGGCCCGGCCCCGGGCCCTCGGACCGCGCCCGGCGTGCGCTGGGACCGGCTCTGCGGCTCGCCCTCTCCCGCCGCTCCGCCAGCCCCCAGGCGCCGCCGGAGCCGAAACTGGGCTGTGCTGGGCTGTGCTGTTCAAGGCTATTCAGTAACAGCTTTGGTCATAAATGATTAACTGCGCACCTGGGGAATAGGGAGCCGGGTCTTTCCGAGCGCAGCCGTTTATCCCCGGCTGTCTTCGCGGCCAGACGCGCTGAGCCAGCGGTACGTTTGTTCCTGAAATGCTCTTACGTTTTTGCATGGGCTGTGAAACGCTGCTGCGAGTGCTGACATACCACAAGGTAGGGGCGAAGGTTGCTGTGCCCTAGCTACTGTTTCTGCACAAATCCACCCGTTTGAGGATTTGTTTTATCTGCACCAAGGCAAAAGACTGCTAAGGTGATAAGGTTTTGGGGTTTTGTTTTGTTTTGCTTTTTTTAACGTTCGTTGTCTGTTTCTACTGTGCGTTAAAAATTTAATCATTAGGTGTGGAATTCGTTGATAAGCAGTAGTAGCTGGCAGTATTCTTTTATTCTCTATCAGAATGCAATGCTTCCTTTGTTGAGCTGAAAATGAATAGTGTAAGCTTCTTCCCCACCCTCAGCCTCATCATCCTGAGATGAGAATCACTTGTACTACCAGATTTATTTTCTTTAGGAGAGCTAAGAGGCACCACAGAAAATCCATCTGTTTCATTCCAGGTCACATTCCCCTGGATTGATTTGGTTGATTCCAGCTTGAAAATGTGCTTCAAGGCAACTAAGGATCTTCTGTGGGAATTCTTTTCTGTTAACTTTTAAATTTGAATTACCAGTGTATGTGTAAAGCATCTTTCTTCGGTTTCTTTGAGCTCCTGATGCAGTCATAAAACATTTTCCAAAATGTGATGGTTCAAGGAAGGTAAACTAAAAACTTTCTAAACAGAAAGTGGAAAAGACTGCTGCATGTAGAATGTCAAGGTTAACTAGGAACATATTTGCACTGGCCATGAAAGAAATCCTGGGTGGTAACCTGTTGAATGCCGCTAACTAGAGTCTTCAAGCTGCTGTGAGCAGGACACTGCGCCCTTGCCACAATCGTTTCCGTGAACGCAGTCAGACCATGTAAATGCAGAATGATTTCCAGGTCAGAACAGGTTGATGAATTTTGTGAGGCGCCATCACAACCTGCTGGAGCTGAACACTGCTGCTAGGCTGTGATTGTTCTCTCACTAATTGTGTTATGGGAGTTGAAGGAGTTTGGCCCTTTATGAGAACAGTAGGATCTGTTAAATGTAATGAGACACCAATCAAGATAAGGCTTGTACTGTGTCAGATGCTGTATAAACATGTAAGGAGGTAAGGTCACAACTCTGGGAAATTTACTGTATAAGAAAGTGTTATGATTAAGATGAAGTAAATTAAGTATCCTTCAAAATGTTCTCAGGGTTATCCTTAAGTGAGGGGTCTGTTTCCACAGTCCTTATGCCCAGGCAGATGCCTGAGAAGGAACACGTGCTTGAGAGTTACTGTTTTGTCTGACATACAGTAATGAGCCTAAAAATTGAACACAGGCATCTCCAAGTACTTTCTGCATTGAGGGAGGTTTGGTTCTGAATCTAGATCAGTTATTCTTATCTAGTCCTTCTTGCTCAAAGAAATGGAAATGAGGCTATGTTGGGACACCTTTCCGCCATTTCCCAAATTTTAAGTAAATACCTGTCCAGAACCGAAATCGGTTCGGGCCTATTTTTAAGAGAAAGCACAACAAGATTCCGATGGCCTGCAATATGTTTTATATTTTCCTTGAGTTTTCTTTTAGCAATGGTGGAAGTACCAAAACTGTGCCTGTCAGCAGTTGTAGGCAACCTGTATTTGGTATTAATTCCCCTAGGCTGTTATATTTGTGTTCCTTTTCACACACACGCATTGCCTCTGTTGTCATTCTAGAGACTGTATTTCCTAGTACGTTTTCAGGGCCCATGTCTTAGAGGTCTTTGGACACTGTTAAGTAATGCTAGTCATGCAGCATAAAAAAAAATCCTCAGTCATTTTCTCAAAACAATCTGGTGTGCTGCTTTACACATCTAAAGGAAAGGTCAAACTCCACTTTTCACTGTGCACCGGAGGATAAAAGTAAAGCTGCGTAACGATTTGGAGCAGAAGACCCAAGGGCAATGAGGCTTTGCACAAAGATCAAGGGAAGAAAAATAACTTATAGTTAACTGTTAATTGTAGTTAACTTATAGTTAATATTAAGGATTTTATTGTCCATGTTACTCTGGGGAAATATGACTCCATACCTATGGCTGGTGCTATTGTCTTCTCCATCCTCCACGTTTTTCTGCACTGTCCCAATCCTTCAGTTTCTCTCTTCTTCCTCCTGCCTTTTCTTCCCTCCTCCGATGCTTCACCAGCTTTCTCACAGTTTTCTCCTTTGTGTGCAAAAATGAACAGTAGTGAAATAGTTAACTTTGATAGCAAAGTGCCTTTATTTTAGACTGGGCACCTTCCCCTGCTAATAGTTGTTTGAAAGCAACACTCCATAGCGTTATTATATCAAAGAATTTGGTCCTGAACTTCAGAGATTAGCAGGGGGCTGTGCAGTTCACATCTCTTTGCCCTGTTTGTTTCTGAGCACCTCGAGCTTCAAGAAGACGGTGCAGCGTTGTTTTGCCTCTACTTTCCATTTGCAAGATTCTCTTTACAGTCCTGAGGACTATAAGCGTATGTTTTACAGAGTGTGAGATGATGGGGTATGTAGTTACCTTGGGGGTATATTTGGCATGGCAGGACTTTTACTTCCGATATATATCTGAAAGTGTCATCGTGGGTGATTCCCGCAGCAAAGATTTTGGTCCTGCTAGTACTGTCTTGTAACATGCCAAAGACCAGCTTCTTGCCTGATGTAATTTGATAGGGTGGTCAGAAGAGCTAAATCCAATTGGCACCTTGACCAATGGTGTGTGCAAAATATATTGCTTGATTTCAGGAGGGGTTGTGGGAGCACAAGGAATATAAATTCTGGGATGTGGCAAGAAGCTGGAGGGTGAAAACTGACGTTTTTTGACTGTTTAGTTTCACAGTACGTGGATGGAACAGATGGATGAAGAGGGCAAGTCTGACAGCTGTGACTTTTGTTTCTGAATGGAAGTGCAGTAATTCCCTAGTTTTGGATATGGATTAGAAGAAATCTGGTTTTGCTTATTAGCCCCCACTGTATTTCCTGCTGAAAGTTTGTCTATGTGAAGCTTGTTCAGAAACTCTGTAATGAAGTCATGTGTGCAAATCCCGTTTTGGGGGTGTGTGCATTTGCGTGTAAAACCCGAGACCTGAAAATGTGATTGGGGTGAGTGGAGAAGTAAAACATTTCTTACTTCTGAGAAGTCGTCAGCAGATGTAATCAACCCTTTTTTGTGAGAGACTTCAGAAACAGACTTCAAAATTAGAGTCAAATGCTAGTTTCTCAATATAAAAAATGTCTCCTTGTTGAATAGGCCACCATATACTTTATGGGTGATGGCAAATTTGCTCAATTACTAAAGTGATTATTAAGCAACAGTGACAATGCTTTCACTTATTATCCCAATGCAATTATACTTTTACTAGATCTTGTACCAAAAAAGCTTCTGATCATTTTCTGTTTAGACAAGGCAAATAGTGCTGCAGACCCTAATTAGGGTTTTGGAATAAAGTCAAAAGTCTGTATGTGTTTTAAATTTCTCTCTTGAAACAACAATAATATAGAATGCCTGCCCATCTTTTTGTAATACAAAAGAGACTAATCTAAAAATATGCTCTGCATATACATAGTAGGAAAGGGTCGTGGCATAACATTTTCAAAGCCTGTTCTTTTCTTGGTTTGCTCTTAACTGAAGCTATACAGTTTCTTCAAAAACCATGAGTTACAAATGAATCTGCAATACTTTGTGACTCCTTGTCCTTTTCCTTCAGACAAAAGGCCCTTTCAATCCATTGTGGAACAGTCACCGATTTTCATGTGGTCATTCAAGAAAAGGATAGTGATTGGCCTTCATAATAGGCCTTTCAGTACTCACTCTAGTGGTTTGCTGACTGAAAAAAATGCCTATGGCTGTGTACTGTGTCCAGTGTTTAAATTACTGATGAATCTAATCTCCCAAGTGTTGAAAAGGTAAGAGTTCAAATGGCAAAGCAGCCTCACCTGTTTGTGAATACCAGTGTGCTCCTGCTCAGAGTTGGGGACAGTTTTTGGCCTGTGTTAACGGGTACACTTTTATTTGATGTTCATAGACTGAAGGTCTGTTCTATTTCTTTTTTTTTAAAAGTGGTAACTTAAACCTGGTGTTTCTGTGAACTGTGCTTCTAAGAGGGCTGATTCTGTTTTATGTTTTGAGTGGCGTTAAGCAATGTTATCTGTTTGTGCTGTGCATGGCCAAGTGGACTGTGAGTATGATTTCTTGGGAGGTGACTATCCTCGAAAGTTGTGGGTGTGTTTTGAGTTAGCATTAAAGAAGCTGCTACCACTGTTGTGTTGACAGTGCAGTCTCACTGAGTTGTTATCCTTCTGTGCTGGTAAGGCCAACTTGCCTGGCAGCATTTCAAAATAAACACCCCACATTCAGGGCAGGTAGGCTGGTGTCCCAACCTTAAGCAAAATCCATGTAAGGATTTATGGTGTTTGGCTGAATCTTACCTGGAACAGCACCAAAAGATAGTGTTTGTGCTATGAGACATTTTTGAATGATGGTAGCTCTTCAGGATCCTGGTTGATTTTGTTAGAAACCTGTGCAGAGCTTGCCCTAAAGATTCAGCACTGGAGTGTCCGCCTGAGTGCTTTCTGTGGCACATGGCTTTTATTGCTGCTGAAGACTGATGCATGCTGACAGCTAATGGGGTGGCAGATCAGAACTTGAGGCTTTCTTACCGGTACTTTAGGTACAACTGCCAAGAAAGAGTATTTGGGCTCCAGATAACTCTAAGCTTAAGCTTGTTTCAGACTGAATTACTTTGTTAGTAGTACATAAAAACAGCTTTCAGTATGTACTGTCCTACACGCATCCAGTTTGCGACTTCCACTTCTGCACTACACTTAAACTATCCACTTTTAGTATTCAAATTACAGTGCTGTGTATGGTTCTCTGTGTAAAATTAAATGCAATAAAAGCCTTGCACGTGCAGTCTGGGTGTGGTGGTACTTCTGAGTGGGAATGTATTCAGAGACTGTGGTTTATGCTAGCAGTGGAAAAACCTACAAATCCCAAAATGTCATCACTGTGGGACTTCTCCTTTCTGTGTTGATGGAGGGAATAACTATCTTGTGCAGTAATACTAGCCTGTGCAGAATTTGATTTAGTGATCTTTAGGATCACTCAGTCTGAATGAAATGTTGCCTTTTTTTGTAATTCTGTTTTCCAATAATAACTTCGTGCTGGCTAGAAATTATTTTGAGTTGGCTGGTTTGTTAAGCTGCTGGCATGAAGTTGTGCTTTGGTGTTAGGATGAGAGCTTGTGCTCCTTGCTCTGGAGTTGATGAAGAGAGGGATGGTGTGGAGATAGACTGCTTGCACAGCACTCAGGTGGAGAGAGGCTTCCCCATCTGTTCGTGCAGCTCCTGAGGTTTCCCATGTACTGCAGCCACTTTGTTACTAGAGTGAAAGAAGGAAACCTACTTCTCGTTAAAATCCTCAAAGAACTTGAGGGTTTCTTCTTCCACAATAGCCAAATTACGTTGTGTACAGACACAGTAGAAGCCAGAAAGGATTGGATGATTCATCTGGCCAGCAGAGAGGCAGCCGGGTCTGAAACATAAGGAAAGAACAGCGGAAAGGAGTCAAAAGATCAGGTGTACTATCAGATGCACAGAGCTGTAGCATGGGTAGGGCAAGAGGTGTATCTGCCAATGGTGCCCTGAAGAGGTCTGCAGTGTGAGGCAAATACAGATGAACTAGAGCAGCTGCTGTGTAAGAAGAGTGCCCAGAGACTTGAAGAGAGCAGAAGATGGTGGTTGGAAGGAGCCCTGGTGAGGGAGGAAGGTCGGGGAAGATCCCAGGGCCTGGAAGGAGCTCTGGCAGTCAGAAGGCACCAGGTTTTTGACCACGATACTCAAGTGGGAATGGAAGCTCATGAGGTGAGGATGAAAGGGGGGAATTACAGGAATATCTTTTCTGTGTGATGCTACTAGAAGATCAGGGCCTCCCTGGCCCTGATGGTGTTTTCCTCAGGTTTAGGCATTTGGTTAAGGATCTGCTGGAAACGATGGGCTTGCAGCAGTCATATGTTACTGATGTAGAGCCAGATTCTCTTGGGGCTTATGCTCACTGAAATCCACAAGTACAGAGTTTGGCCCATTATCATTGCTTCCTTGTCACTCAATAAAAACAGTTCTCCCTTTATTATCTGTTGCTAAAACCACACACCTGTCTGTAATATCCATGCTCTTGTGCCTCGTTGATCTATGTATGCTGATTCTTTACTGAATTGCTGGTGAATTAGAAGGTTTTGCAGAAGGCTAGAGAACATGGTTGGCATCGAGTTGATTGTGATATCTGCACTGACTTTTTTTAATGTGGTAATTATTTTTTTTATCCTAAAAGAAGTAAAATAAATATCCAAACAGTGATGTGTTGGGGAAACGTTGAGCTGAGCAGACAATCAGTTTTACATCAGAAGTCTGACTCTCTAGTGTTTATCTTTGTGTGAAAGGGGACTATGGAAAATGTTGTAATTTTTCTGGCACATGCTGAAGACAGGAAATCCTCAACGTTGGTGGAGCTGCGCTGTTGTGATGCTGGTGTAAAATCAGTATCTTGCCTTATGATCTTTTCAATATTTATATTAAATTCTCCTTTTTTGTTGTGTAGTTATTTTTTACACTGTTTACTGGGCTTTTTGATACAAGATGGTTCTGTTAGGTCTGCATCACAGAATGGCATGTAACCTTACCATTTTTTCCTATTGTGAGGGACACAGGCCCTTCACATGTCTGAAATAGGTGCAGTCTAGGTCCTCTGCAGCTTAGTTTCTGGGGAAGGGATATTTCAAACTAAGGTCCTGTCAGAGCTGTATGTGTATTGGAAGTTTTGCAGCATTTTTGATGTGAGGAGGAGTTTGGTTCTATGTCCTTAACCAAGAATACGGCATGAGAGACATCTGTGGAGCAGGCTGCAGCAGTGTGCTGCCTTTCACTCCGCTAGTCCTATGTTTATGTAGTGCTCAGTCCTGAAACTTCTCATAGTTCTGTGAGAGGGTTCACAGTCCACAGAGTGTTTTGGGATGAAGGGTGCTCTATAATGTGAAGTGTTGTATTTTATTTTGTAGTAAAGAGAGTAAGCCTACAAAACCAAGGAAGTTCTGAACAAGAGCAGGCATTTGGCAGTCTGGAAAGTCACTCTGCTATTGCCTAATCTGCCAACAGATGGTTATGTATGTATCGTCCATTGCACTACCATCACTTGACAAAGAATGATGGGTTGCCTTTTTCTACGCTAACGGGATGAGTTGAGGTTTCCACGTTAGCATTTTAACACGATTCCCTTCTCTTAAGTTACACTGTATCCAACCCTGATTATTTTGCACATTACCCTATAGATGAGGAAAGGTTGGAAACTTCTAATTGCCTTCCTGGTGTTGGATTTTCAGAAATGTTGAGTGCAGAAAGTTTTAATTGGAATTGTGTGCAGTCAGGTCCTCTGAAAATCAGGCTATAGGTGAATGGTAGTACCTTCCAAGGCGTTTTAATGAGAATTGCCAAAGAGCAAAACCAGATTTATTAAGCTATAACAAGGGGCTTGTTAAATGGAAGAGGGATCATCTTGCAGTTGCAAGGTCTATTAAACTGCAAAAAGGTTAGTCATTACCATTGTTGCATCATATTAAAGGAATGAAGCAATGTAAATGCAATCGTTAATTCAACTGAATAGCACACCTTTAAACTATCATTCACTATTTTAAGTGAATAATACCTTCTTTCTTTTGGAGAGCTGCTTAGCCTGATATTGAAGATTCCTTTTCTGTAAATTAAAAAAGAAAAACCTCAAGATGGCTGTTACTTATGACAAAAAATAGACATTTTGTATCATGGTATAGTGCGCATTCTGGGCTGAACTCAGCCTACCAGGCTCTGCATCCTCACTGAGCTGCCTGTGAAGTCAAAGCCCAGCTCTTCAGAAGTGGTTTAATAGAGGGAAATGGTCAAACAGCATGATAGCGAGGGCTGTTTTTCTGCAGTGCCAAAAGACCTGGGCAAGGACAACTCATTTTGAAATCTTGGGCTGTAAGGTAGAAGTGTGATGAAGGTGGGTCACCACACGTGTATGGGAGCAAGGCTCTTGCAGAGCTGCATTCCTCCTGCAGGCCTTATGGCAGGCACGGGGAACCGCTGGAACTGGTGCCAGCTGGCAGCTGGGGTGGTTTGGGCTGACTGTTGCTGAGTGTGCTGGTTTTGTTGGATTTTGTGTTTAAACAAATTTGGTACCAGACTCCATAAAAGGCTTTGCCTTTTGCTAGTTTAGGGCTTTTCTGGGAGGGATCTCAGGGGCTGTTATGCGCTACATTTTTGGACATTTTCAGATTGCAGTACTGGACACAGAAAAGAGCTTTGGGAAGGAATCTGCTGTTAATTGAAATGGAAAATATAGGGATACACAGGCTCTTGAACAGCAGATGGACTCCTTAAGAGACAGGCCATAAATTATTAACCCTCTGTGTTAATACAAATGTAGAAAGGTACCTGTTCATGGATGAAAGTTTAAAAAAAACCAAAACGCCTCCTCCCCAGAAAAAACAACAAAAAACCACACACACACACAAAAAGTATACAAATAAACTGTGTGTAGTTAAAAGAAACATCCAAAGAGCAGTCAGATGGTGATGGTGGGATGGGAATATATCAGCCACTCATATTCAGCACGATCTGAACTCTCACTCTATGTGAGATTTTCAGCACACATGATACAAGGAAGTCTAAGAAGTGTATATGATCTGTCTTGTCATACATACAGAGATAAAGATAGTATGATTTACTCTGGTCTGACTCTGTATGCTTTTTCACATGACAATTTTAAATTTTCATGTAGCTTCTTCCTTGAAAGAGTCTACCAGATTTACCTTCCCACAGCTTGATCCTGCATCAGGATCAACCTAGGAGGAGGAATGGAGCCCAACCCTTGCCTGTTTCTAGCTGTCTCCCCAGATTGTTTGGAACGCTATTTCTATATTCAGGTTATAGACTGAAACCTGGAGCCATTCAGGAGTCTATTGGCTTTTGATGAGAATCTAGGATTTTTTGCTGTTTTTAAAACAAAATATGAAAAAATTAGATTATGTTACTTTTTGCCTTAAAGTGGCTAATGAATCCAGGCTGATAATTTGTACAGAAGATTTGGCCTGAAGTCGTATGAAGTAAATGAGTTCTCATAATTCCTTGAAAGGAGAGGCCAAGAAGAGAACTGCTAATAAGGTCCTAACCATTTTGTGTTAACAGCCATGTGATAATATTTATGTGATTACTGACAGATGTGAGCATTCCTCTGTAAGAAACATAAGGAGCTTAAGTGCATTGAACCTCTCTTCACCAAAATGACAGGCCATCAAAGGAAACACTCTCATACAGAGAGTGCATCTTTCACAGCTGTTACAAAAATGGCTCTGCAATTCTATTTCATATGCAATATGTATGTAAAGAGTAGGGCCAAAGCAACACCTCGATCTCTGGAAACTTGTTGCTGATAAATGTTAGTTTCTTAATTTTTCTTGTGGCATTAATTCTGTGGAATTCCCGTTCTAGTTGTACAGGAATTGATTTGCCAGTTTCCAAGTTTGTCTTACATAAAATACGAAAAAATACATGACTGAGGAGTGCTCTGTTCTATTGGTTTAAGGAATATTTATTAAGCAACCTGGATTACAGGTCCTGCCCAGCTCTGTCTACAATGCCTCCCTCATGCTGGCTCCCTTACCCTCCAATGATATTATAGTAGTCAAATTTAGGTCAAAGTAGTATCCTAAGGAGAGGCTGTTTCCGGAAGTCTTCTCTTACTTAAATGCCGGGCGTGTGAGAGGGACCAGCTAATGCTATTTCTGGTAAACTGTTGGGCTTTATATTCTAGTACCAGACTTTATAATCTAGTTCTGTCTTCAGCCTTTTAAATTTTTTTTAAATATTATTTTTATTTTATATAACAAATAATATAAAATAACTATATATTGATATATTTAGGCATACCTAAAGTTTGAAGGTTTTCCTTAAATTTCTGTGATCTTTTTACTTAACCATAAGGCATCAGTGCTGAAGGAAGTGGGTTTCAGTGGTTTCACGTTTGTTCCTTAGCGGGCTAATGTTATGTACTGTGTTCTATGATAGTTCACATTTCTTTTTTGCATTTGCAACATGTTTCTTTTTGGGGGTGGGGATGAACAGATCGGTTGTGTCAGAAGACATTGAGTTTTTCCTTTATTCCCTCCCTTATGCTAGAAGTTCTGACAACAATCATAGGGAATTGGGTAAAAAAATTGGCCTCTAATACAATGAAGAGTGGCCGTTTTGTTTTTATCTGCTGCCCTTTTTAAAATGAGAGATAAAAATAATTGTTTCCCACCTACCAGCCCCACATATAAAATGCCTACCCATATAAAAAGTATTTGTAACGCATTAAAAAAATTCTTACAAAAAATCATGTTTCTTCTCATCTCCTTTTACTTTCTCTTTAGGGAAGATGTAATTAAAAGAGTAATTAAAGCGTAAAATGTTTTGAAAGTCTTTAAATAGGAATTTAAATTAAAATTTTAAAACTCTGCATTTTTTCTTTCCTTTTTTCTTTTTTCTTCCTTCTAAGCTCATTCCTGGAAACCATGTCATGCCTGCAGTCAATTCTGCATGCATAGTAGCACGCCCTTAACACACCATTTCTGATCTAGTGGGTCTCATAGTCCTTGAGGTATGTCAGCTCCCTAATCAGATCCTGCTGGCAGGAAGTAACTGTGAGGAGTGACAGCAGTGGATTTGCAGCCATGCTTCAGGGCTGGCTTGAATACTGATAGTTCACTGTTAGTATGATTTGTGTTAAATTAGGCATTTCATTATATACAAAATATGAAAAGATGTAATCATGTCACTCATTTTGTAACTTGGTAATTCTGCTTTTAATGGTCAGCTTTTTACAATGTACTGTAGTCTTGAACATACACCAGGAGTTGCTCGTATGGCATCTCAAGTTCACTGACTTCAGTAATTCACTAGGAGAAGAGATGTACTTATGTACTAAGGTGGCTGAGATAAATTTTAACATATTGGTGATCAAGGTGAATATGAGGTGGTCAGGCAGCATGCGTGTTTGAAATCTGCAGGTATGGATGTTAAGGTATTTGCTGACGTGTGAAAGCTTCAGTTGTTCGTACTGAGGACTAGAGTTATAAGGGTGATGTTGAGTTGATTTCATGGGTGATGTGAGCAGAGTCTATACCATGCAGGTCCACCTGTGAAAGTGAGGAGACCTTGGAAACAAGAAAGATAGGTTGTAGCCGTATTTATTTTTATTGTGCCCCTACCCCCTTCTACTTAATCAGCAAAAATCTTAGGAAATAAAATGGAAAAATAAATAACATCAACATACTGTGAGTTTGCAAAGCTAAAACAAAGAGAAGTCTGATAGTTCGCAAAGCAAATGTTGAGTTAAAGATGGTAGCTTGGCCACTTTGCATGCACGTAATGTTTTCCATGCAACATTCTGTCATTAAATGTAACATGTTACTTTTTTTAGTGTACTATAAAATATGCAGACTGTGTCTTGTGGGTGAGTGGATATTAACTGGAACAAACTTTACTCTTGGTATCTCAAAGGCACTTGCACCAGAGGTGCCAAGTCATAAGTCAGTTGCTGAGGCTCAGTGTGAGCAGTAAATACATGTTTGTTCCTAAGAAAGTAAATACAGACAGGAATTCTGAATAAATGATGCATACAGAAGGTGCTATGCCAATAAACTGAGACAAACTCTGATTTCCTTTAGCATAGGGTGTATCTGAGTTCACTGAAGGCATTCCAGATTTGCACCAGCACTCACTCACTTTATCCAAACTCATTAGCAGAAAAGAAAACCAAGCTGTATTTTTTGCTGTAAAAATTCCTTCATAAGTAGAAGACTGACACAAGCGTTTCAGCTGAAGGCCAGGGCAAAATATTTTAAATCATCAAAGAAACAGTATGTTCCAGCGTGAGAAGTTTTCTTCAAAACTTTGGGGGTTATTTTGTTGTTTGTATGTCATTCCCATGAAAAGGCTACTTTGACGTACAAATTAGTTTCATGGAACCTTCTGTCTCGGGGCTGTGAGAGCTCTGCGTGCTTTCCTTTGTGATGTGAAATGCCACATGGGAATGAGATCTCATTTACACTCATGACTGAGTCTGACCAAGATCCCCTGGGTAATTTTGTTCCTCCTTCCTGTTAAAACTTCAAAAGAGGCTAGAGTTATATTTACCTTTGTAAATTGATTTCATTATTCTTTTTTTTTCATTATGATCCCATTCTTGGAATTTGTGTGCAACAAAAAAGAGGGTATTTCCCCATTCTAAATGGAGAGAAATAAGGATTGGAGTTTTGTATAAGAAGGAATGTATCTAATCCCAGGAGCTCTAGACTATAAAACATGCTTCATGGTTGTGATCAGCTCTTGCAGGAGCGCCAGGAAGGAGAAAAGAGTGTGAAACTGCTTAGACGATAGCTCTCTGGGAGTTCACAGTCCTCCTCCGTTCCAGAGATCAGGCCAACTAGGCTGGAGTGAGGTGGAATCAGACTTGAGGATCCTGTTGCCACTGCGGTACTGGACCCTGGGCGGAGTGGTTGCTCTCTGAGTGGGATGCACTACCTGCTCCAATGGGTGATGCAGAGTGTACATCCCTCTGCTGGGCTACTTTCCAGTAAGGATTCCCAGGAGATGCTGTCGTCTTTGGATTTCATGTCCACTTCAGTTGTTATAAAGGCAGACTCAACACTGTCACTATGACATGACTTAGTGTTGATGAAAAGTTCTGCTTTTCACACTTGTGGTGTGATGTTTTTTCACAAGCACAGCGAGGGTGGCAGTAGACCAAGTCCCCTGAAGCCCCCTTATCTCTGTGTACCAGCGTAACTTGGAGGGGACATCTTTAGATGTGGTCTCTAGTTGGGGCTTTTTGGTGATTTTAGTTCTTATTTATTGTAGTCTCTGATACCGGGTAATGCACAGTAAAACCCAGTATCGACTGGGTATTGGTATCAGTATCAGGAAAAGTTGTAAACGTGTTCCTCAGGATTGAGCTTTTTAATGCACCCTGTAGATTTCGCAATACCTGCATGTTCCGTGTGTTAAGCGCATGTCTGCTATAGCTATACTATGTTGCTTTTGGTACTGATCTCGCTGCCTTGCCTGTGATATTAAGCCGCTGTAACGCTGTCTACTAAATTGCAGCATAAACTCAGCATCTGCAGCCTTGATGCATTACCCACCACACATTGATTATGTTCAGTAGATACCCTTTGTCTCCTAAAATAATCCCTCATTTGGTTAAAAGCATATGCACTCAGACATATTTTCTCTGCCTACTGCTTATTTGGATAAGCAAATAATTTTAACTTTTTAAAAAAGCATCATTTACATATTTTTCTTTCTTAGAACATGACGATGTCTTGAAATGTGTATACAAAAATATATACATTGGCTTTGTTATTAAGAAAATGTCTATTTTGGTTTTGGAGCAGTTTAAAAAATTGCTTTATAAAGTGCTGAATAAAAACCATTTGACAGAGTGAGGGCACAACTGGTTTTGCTTAAGTGTGCAAAATATGAAGTACTGCTTCCTTCAGAAGCTTCTGTCCTTCTGTTGGGAGGCTGAAAACAGATTACATGGAGGATGTGCCAGTTTGAAAATAGTGGTGATTGCACTTGAATTGAAAATGAGGTATTTCAGCTGTCATTAATTGTAGAAGCTGTAAAATGCTTAATTGTTCTGATTTGCTAGAGATGAATGGGAGGATAGTTTTTGCCCAGAAAATGACATTGTGGGTATTTTTTGGAACTTAGTTACACTTTTTATTATAGTCTTTTAGAATTAATTATAAGGTTATGTTCTGTGTAAACTAACTTACTCAAATTTACATGGGTCCACAGTGAATTTTCTAATAAATCTGAGGAGGTTATTTTTAACTTGTTAACACTTGTGCTGTCTGAGACACAGTATTTTTGAGTTCCCCAGCCTCAGTAAGAGGAAGCTTTCCTGGCAGATTGACCTTTCAGTGTGCAAAAATGGCAAGTAAAACTCAGTGGACTCCAAGTGGCAGCAGAATTCAATCCAGAGGAGGCAGTTTTGACACAGAGGCATGGAGAGTCCACAGATGGTACAGAATCTTTTTCTCATTCTTTTTAGGATCTTGTGGCCCCTGAAGTGTACAAAAATGGAGATCCCATAGCTCCTCTAGGCACTGAACATATCCTGGCTCACCAGGGTATCAGCAATTGTCTTAACCAGGGCTTTCCAGCTTTGTGGTGTTGCTTGGTTACCATCATTCCCACAACTCTCAAATAAAGCAAAGCAAATGTAAAAAAACCTGGTTTCTCTTTATGGGCTAGGCTACTGTACAGATCCAAACAAAACAGAATTGTAAATCCTCTACAGCTTCTTTAATGATCATTTTTTTCCTCAAGTATTCCACTTGGCTGCTTACAAAGGCTTTCTATTTTAAATGTTTTTTTTCAGTATATTGGACTACTTCTAGGATTCTGCACAAACTCATTAAGTTCAGAAGCTGGAATCCTGACTGGAAGCAAGGAATAACAAATAATGGCTTGTGTCGTTGGGCAGTCTTGCTAACTCCAGCTAGGATACTGCCTTTTCAGATACACTTTATGTGCATCCTCAGTTCAGGGCAGGAAAAAGGGCGCAAAGCTTAGCTTGGAATGTGTTAGGGATATTTTCTTTAGTAATGATAATAGTGAAGAACTGTCATAACCATTTGGCTGAGGATCTCATGTCATTTCTTGAATATTTCCGAAGGTAGCTTCAGAAGTCCTCTCCCGCCCTCAAGGGAACAATGTTGGCATGTGGGCTCATGTGTTTCAGGGAAATTCTCATCTTAAATCCAACTAGCTGATCTTGACAAAGTGTACAGACACTCTGAGAACTGAATATAGCATAGGTGCCTGGGTAGCTATTCTGTTGTCATCCCTGCTCCACAGAAGAATTCTGCAAAATGAAAAGTATCTTTTTATCACCTTGAGGCTGAAATAGATAACAGCTCTGAGACAGCCATTCTATTGATATGTTACAAATGAGTACAAGTTTCTTCTAATGAAGTTAAGTCCCAAAATAAGGCTTCTCTGGGAACATGTGGATGAGTTTCTTGGTGAACAGAGAGCTTTCCGTAAATCTGCTGGGGTCATTAACAGTGTACCCAGAGTTGGTTACAGAAACCCTCTTACTTTTTCTGAGAGTGGAGAAAACTAAAATAAATGGAGATATCTGTGAGTCAGCCAGAGACTGAGGAAAAATAAACACATCCAAGTAAAACATTCCCAGCTGTGGAAAAAACTGTCCCCATCTATCAGAAGTATGGGAAGTGTAGGAAGCAGACAGCAATTCTTGTAGGAAGTAGAACTTCTAAGCATTGCCTTATGCTCATTGTCTGAGAGCTAGTGCTTTAGTGGGGCCCACAACTCCGTCCTCTAACCATTTTGAATTTCCAGTGGGTCCAGTTCTTCTGACAGTGGACTTCTAAGAGACATTTCTCATCCAGTGAGATACTAGGTGTTTAACTGTGTGGTGTTGAATTTCCAGTGTCATATGGCTCAAGTATGTCTGTGTTACAGGTCCATTCCAGCTCCAGTTCTGTCAGTAGGAGTTGGATTAGGCCCTTAATGCTTTGGGAGGAAAATGTTGACTGGCGTTAAGTTAGGAGGAATAACAGACTGAAATAATGACAGATCACTCTTAGGAGAATAAAGGTACTTATAGACTCTACATGTGGACTTGTTTTAAAAAACTATCTATAAAGAGTCTGAGGCCCATCTTGATGCTCTAGCTCACACCAAAGTTCCCACACAACCAGGAAGGGCTTCATAGCCTGGAAGGACTGGATATTCAAGTCCTTTAAGATGTATAGATCATAGTAAACACCAGAGTTGGTTTCTTTTTTAAACCATGCTATTTCATGCTGGCTGAAACTGAAGTGGTGCCAGTTGTATGTCTGATTGCATTGCTGGCTCTCTGCTATGAGAGCCTTCAAGAACAATTTTTCTCCTTGACAAGACCGCACAGCATTTACAGGTTTTCTTCCTCATTGCAGCTGTTCTTCATTTACTGTAATTCCCTCCTGGACTAGTGTTGAACATGGATCCTCTCCTTTGCCCTACTGTGGTATTATTATCCCACTTGTGTCACTGGACAGAAATCTGGCATAGGATGAGAGCTGGTCCAATCCTGAAGCTTTTATTTGGTTGTTTCCCAATCCTAAATCAACAGATTCTTTTGCTATAAAATCTTTGGCAAATATCAGATGAGGGTGGCTTTAGTCAGGGAGCTTATGCTGCTTTATAATCGTATGCATCTTTTGTTGTAATAAGAAATGCACATTGTAAATGTCAATATGAATTCTCCTCTGATGGCTGGATCCTGCTGAGTATCCTTAACACTGCGTTCCCTGGCTGGAGTTAGAAACCGCAGTGCACAAAATGGAACATCATGGGTTAGTTGTAAAGGCAGGCAGAGTTCGGCTTTGGAGGATGTTGTTATTAATTGACTGAATACTGAGATGCAAACAGGAATCTTGCAACTGTGTTGAAGTGTAGCAGTGACAGACAAGGAGCACCCCTTATTTACTTTGACTACATCAAAGCTCACAGTCTGTGTTGGGTGTAAGGTTGAGACTAAATATCTTAAGGTTTGACTAAGTGTCAAAGACATGGAGGTTTGCTTTCCATGTGCTAAATAACTGCATTGACAATTAGGGAAGTGTGATTGACTCACTAGCTAGGCCAAAATCAAAAACAAAAAAAGGTCCAAAAAACCCAAGTGCCAAAACCCTCAACAAAATCTCACTTTTTTGTGTGTGTACCGGCAGACTCCAAATAGCCTCTGCACTTGGTCATGTCAGCATTTGATAGAAGATTCCTTGCCTTTTGTCAACTTACTTCTCACACTACATGTTCCATCAGTGGCCTCACCAGAGAAATCCTGGAATGAAAACTAGCCATAGTCCATTGTATCCTTGTGTTACCAGTATTCATCCCAGCTTGGCATGCCTCTGATTCCAGCAATAAACCTAGCTTTTAATTTGGGGGGGGGGGGGGGGACACACCAAACCCCCCAAAAAACCCCAAAACAAAACCCAAACAAGCTATTCTTAACATTAAATGTAGAAGTGACAGGTAGAGACATTAGAGTTAAATGTGAGCATTGGACCCTGCAAGCTAGCAGAACTGAAGTCTTCCACTCGTCCTTATGGTAGTCTTTTGTTGAGCTTGTGAATATGTAATGTTGAGTTCAGTTTAATGTTCAGTCCTGCAATATCTCTCTGCTTGTATGCAGGCTACTGCAGGCAGGATCTTGTGGCTTCTGCTTAAATTTGGAGTTGTGTTGGATGATAGCTGTGTTTTAAGTTGGGGTTTTGATTTAGGACTGGAGGATTTTATTTTACTGCTGGTTCCCACAAAGGTAAGAGCTGATTTAGACACAGTCAAATAACTTTCAGTTAATTTCAGTGCTAATCTGTCACTGGACTATACTTAACACTGTATTTTGGACTGTGTTTAGGATGTGTACTCAGGAATGGAGGGATTGAAGGTTATGTTTACTGTTAGGATCTAGAAGGCTCATAGGTCTACAGTGGAATTAACAGAGTGCAGTGTTTAGTTTTTTGAGCTCCTCTGTGTGACAGGTGTATTGTGAAACCTTAGGTTAAGGTTGGGTCAGGGCTAGGCATCAGAAGAGAAGTGGTCAAAGAGGTTGTTTTAGTCTTCCAAAGAGTAGAGAAGATTCATATAGGATGAGGACTCCTGTCCAGAGTGTTATATAGCTCATGGTATGCTTTGCTTCTGCTCTTTAGATTTATTAAGGCCTGCATCTCTATGAATAGCTGTTGCGATCTAGATTTAATCTTAGTATCTGGTTCTGGTGCTTGTATGTGTCATATGTCACTTTAATACTAGGATTAGGGAACTGTTAAAAAGGTCAGAGTTCAAGATGGGGAGGGATTTAAGTGCTTGGTTTATTTGTATGTTCTTCAGGGCTGTAGAGCTGTGATGAGCACTGATTCCTGCTGCTTTTTTTGACTTATGTTAGTTTTGGTGCAGTTGTTTGTCACTGAGCTCTGTTTGATGTGAGGTTTGGTGATGTGATACTGAAGCTCTGCTTCTTTTCTCTTCATACTCTGCAGTGGGGGACAATGGGTTGAAGGTTCTGAGAAGGTGTTTCATGTCATCTTCACACACATGGCCTTCATCGGCCATAGATCTGCTGCAGAGGGATATGGGCCGCTGTTTTTAAAGTCTATATTCCTATCTGCAGAGTCACAGCATGCTTTCCTATTTCAGGGTCTTTTTTGTTTGAAAATAAAAATCACTTTAAGAATTGACCTTTCGTTATGATGGGAAATCACCTTAAACATTTGCAGACATTAAGCAACAGTATTTTCTTTGATAATACAGAAGTGAAATAAGTTTCCTTTTAAGTGTTGTACCTTTACTCTTGATTTCCTTTCTCCTCCCTTGAGTCATTATTTCCTGCATAATGTTTTCTTTGATATTATGCCATGGAACGTTGAGTAAGGACAAAATGGTGAGTTAGGAAGGTAATCAAATTGTGGAGAGATGTCCCATAAGAATCCCACCCCACCCCCCACCCCCCGCTATTACATCTCATTTGGTCAAACTTGATAGATGTGGTATTGTTTGGAAAGAAAAAACCTTTACAACATCCACTAAAACTTTTTTTTTTTAATTTTACGTATGGTATATAGCTGTATTGGTTATCTGCTTTTTTACTTTACAGCAATGCAAAACAAAAACTTTTGACTTCAGTTTTTTGCTTGCATTCCTTTGTCTTTTAAAATAGTCTTTAATAGTAGCAGCCTTCAAAGTACAAGAATTACAATTCTAGCTTGAATAATTTCATACCAGTGACCATATTTCATACCTGAGACCACATCAAGAAATAGGATTCTGAGATGACCTGTCACAGGTCTTCAATATTTCATGAAGTTCAAAAGGACAAAAATTGAGAAAAGAACTCACTGAGCGGGGGGGGGGGATATTTTTAAGTTGTAAAACTCTTCCCGTTTGATTTTTCAGATTTTAATTTTCCACTGAAGTTGGAATCTCTCCCACAACTTGGGTTGAAGAAGATCAAAACTGGAGTTTAGCGGGTGGTGTGTTATGCAGGAAAAAAGCAGAATCACTGGAGTGCCGCAGTACAATAATGTGCATGATTTGATTTGTTCTGTTTAAATCCTAAAAATACCACCTGCAGACTACAGACATTACTGGAAGGAGTTAGATGTCCATATGTTGGCATAAGAAATGCAGTAACTATAGGAATGTTGCTGTCTGTCTCAATTCAGGTGCTCACTAGACAAAAGGGATGCACAGTGTCTCCCTCATTCTTAGCCCTTCCTTGTGTCCCTTTGAAGGGAATAGCCAAGTCTTGCCCTTGCTTGCACCAAAGAACAAAGTACTGGTAGGGCCATAACATAGGCCCCTTCCTGAGCTCTTGGTTAGGGTATTCTGCCCAAAGGCAAGGAAGTGGGTATGCTTCCTTCACCAGGTTTCCAGCCCCTCTATTCATCTCATGGATCTGTGTCTGTTGTGCAGATTCCAACTGTGTGAACACTGTGACATGTGTGACTACTTGTATTTCTTCATCGAAGCATCACATTTTAAATTGCTCCATTCATTCCTCTGATTTTGAACATAACTGTGACTCAGCAAGCCATGTAGAAATGTGTGTTTAGATTGCAATGGACTTTGCGACCTAAGTTGTGAGAGCCTTTGTTGTGGGAGCCTTTGCTAGGTGAAATGCTTCAGGGAACACCTGGCTGTTTCAGATGCAGAAG
Organism: Gymnogyps californianus; assembly: GCF_018139145.2. Lineage (NCBI taxonomy): Eukaryota > Metazoa > Chordata > Aves > Accipitriformes > Cathartidae > Gymnogyps > Gymnogyps californianus. The sequence goes on from NC_059477.1 coordinate 13,267,403, forward strand.
CAATTAAGAGCTTTCTGCTTTGCTTTAAAATAAAACCAGTGACTCTGACAGGACTTTTGCACTCTAAAACTTCACTTTGGCTTTGGCAAAATACGTAGTTTCAATAAGGATAAAATGGATGAAATAGGACAGCGGTCACGCACTTCTAGTCTATTACAGAGAGTGAGTATTCTGTAATACGGAAGGAAAAATAAGTCTGCAAAGACAATCCAGTCATAGTGGCTTAGTAGAGGCTGATTTCAGCAGTCAGGATGTTCAGAAATGTTATGTTACACTTCTAGGGTTAGCTGAGAGACTGCTGAACAGTCTTACTCCAAAACAAACAAGGACCAGTGTGCAACTCACTTAAGTAGCAACTAGAAAGGAATAATTCCTGTCTGGCACGCATGGTCAAATCATAGACCAGTTCATGACTGCCTTCTCTTTGCAACTGTAGAAGAGAGTACAAAACTTACCTATTACTTTTTTTTTTTTCCCCCTCCTGCTAGTGAAATCAGGAAATCAGTTTCCATTCATCTGTGTATGGACATAAACAGGCACTCAGCTGTCCATGTGGTTGTATGTCTTTGGGGAGAATTCCTCTGAAATTTATATGCAAATCGGCAAAGGCCTTGTACTGTGGGCAAAGTGCTAGTGTCACTCTTTGGGCTTCCCTTTGTTTCAGCTGAGTTAGTATTCTTGAGATAATAATGTTGCTTTTTGGAGAATGACCACACTGAAACTGCACTGATGCGGCTCAGCGGGATTTGATTAGTAACTGGTGAGTGACTGTAACTTGCACCTATGGCCCTCTTGCATTAATGGATAGAACGGTTTGCGTCACTTAAGTTTATCTTTCTGCACATCCCAATGTGCTGGCTAGTTTGAGTTTAAAATATGTGTTAGTTTTAAAAATGGGTTTGTTTTAGCTGGGAGAATTATATGTGTGGTCAGGAATCGGGCTAACAACAAGGCTTAGGTAATTGCCTAAGCTTGCATGGCAGTGAAGGTAAGCTCTGTAAAAAAACTGCTAAGAGCATCTATCAGCAGCCCCACATGTTGACCAGAGCAGTAAGGGGATGAGGGATGTTTCTTCACAAAAGTCTCCTGTAAGGAGAGAGCAGTAAAGTAAATCAAGAATAAATTAACTAATTACTTTCTTTTTAACTTCCAGCTGGTTTTGCAGGAGATACAGTCTATTGGAGAAGATAGAAAAGTAAGAACAGAAACTAGAGTCATTCACAGTGGTAAGATACCTTTTCTATCTCTCTCTGCTAATCATTGTGACTGGCATGTGGCTGCATAAGTTAAGAGACTTGTAACTCACACTTTCAACCTATGCTTTACAACTGAGTTCATCAGATTTCTTGAGCTATCCTGCTAAAGCTGATCATAGTGCCACATGCCACAGTGATCATGGGGGCAGGGGGAAGACAAATGCAACAGTTAGTAAAATGGTGCTTTCTAAATTCCTTACTATGTAGCTTTGACTTCTTACAAAGACACAGATTAGTGGGTAAGTGTGCCTGCTTTCACATTGCACATGTGTGTGATGGATAACAAATTGGAAGGTACTTTATTTATAGGTCTATCAGTGTGGGAACAAGAAGCCAGGAACTTCAGGGGCTTCTTTCACCAGGGCGGTGCAGCCTATTTGAACATGTCAGAAGCTGCTTTGGTTCCTGTTTTGTCTGCAGAATCTATCTTTCACCACTCCAGATAAATTTCTTTCCTTTATCTTCTTTCTCTGTGTCATTAAGTTGATCAGTTCATACTATTTTGTCCTACTGCTTCTCCTCATCCTTTTTTTAATTGTTTGAACCGCTGTGAAGATGTATCATGGTTTGCAACTGAAAGATCTGCTGAACTGGTATTCAGAAATCATCTCACACTAAGTATAGTCCAAGGTGCTGTTCAGAGGATGGTGGGAAAGGGCAGCTTCATAGTAATAAAAAAAAAGAATTAGATAATCCTGTAGACTACAAAACTGAGAAATGGGGTCTCTGTACTTGCCTCAGTTCAGAGCTGGTCTGAACCCAATGTTTTTTGTCACTTGTTTTATTGTCACTTAAACATACCAAGTAATTCCTTTTGCTGTTGTGTCTGAAGGTAGACAGTTTCTCTCTGTCCAGCATGTTATGAAAGCATAAGCTCAGTCTGTTCCAAGCCTGAGTCTAACAAGTGGGCTAATGACCTCATCATTCTGTGTAATTCTAATGGGGATGACCATTTTTTCAAATGTCTTTAAGGTTCTCCAGTTTACTTGCAGCTCAGGACATCTGGATTGTGTTCCCTATGAAACTTCCTGAGAAATCTTCAGTGAATCACTTAATGCCTCAATTTTAAATCTGTAAAATGAGATAACAATACTCCTGCACTTGAGCATGGGTGTTGGGATGATAAATAGATTATGTATTGAGTTTTGTGAAATGCTCAGACATAATAGGCAGGAGGAGGACTCATTTGCACATGTTATTCATTGTACGCACCCTGTTTCTTTGGTGGAGGGCAGTTACACTGTTTCTTAAGGATTTCCTTTTTGCTCGAAACTTGTTTTACACAGAGTTGCTACATGGCAAAATTCCAAAGCTTTTGATGGTGGAAGGCTTACAGGGAGTGCCTGAATAGAATCAATCTTAGTTAATAGTTTAGGGTGCTAAACTCGGTAGTGGTGAGCTGTGTGACTTCCTCGAAGGAAAGAAGAAAAAAGATACAGATGCCCAAAGTGGTTCTTGCACATCTGCGGATCCCAAGTGTGGCCAGGTACATGATGAAATACTACTTGTCTGACTATGAGCTCTGTTTACTACAACTAAGTGAATCATCGGGTCAGTTCCTGACCAGACCTTGAGCTGTCAGAAACAGATGGCCTGCCTAGAGAGCAAGATACCTTGGAAGCATCTCCACCCTTGTCAGCAATGTTACACAGCACAAGGATTTCTCAGAAAAGCAGTGCTGGCGTTCAATGACTTCAGTGAAAAGATGGTAGTTTTTCAGCTGTACTTCGTCTTCCACATCAGAATAACGTCTTGTGGCTCTGAAAATAAGGAAATTGTTGCTGGCTTATTAGTGAAGTTCCAAATTTCTGAACCAGCTCATGTACTTGGAGGAGCAGTAGTAGGGAGGTCAGTAAAGCCCTCAGACTTGTAAGGGGCTGGTTTTTCAGCTCTGAGAAACCTTCAGGTTGCTATTAAAAGATGGCTGGTGTGTGTAAATGTTCTTCCTGGAAATGAGTCCAAAATTTTAAATCAACCCTGAAAATCTTTTCCTATAGTCTCTCTTCACCTCTCTACCTGTCAGTAAAATGAAAATAACAAATGCTTCCCTAGACTGTAGAGTTGTGCTGAGGATTATACTCAGCTCAGATATTTGGATATAAAGTGCTGTACAAATATCTACAGAAATTATAGAATATTGTAGACACTGAATATTGGGGCAAGTTCTACATCGGAATATGAGAAGAGTATAATGCACCAGTCTGGGATGGGTTTTCTGCATGACTCACTGTGGTGGGTTTACCCTAGCCAGCAGCCAAGCACCCACACAGCTGCTTGCTCACTCCTCTCACCAGCTCTCCATGGTGGGACGGCGAGAAATAGGAAGAACAAAATCAAGAACACTCTTGAGTTTTGATAAAAAACAGTTCAAAAGGTGAAGAAAAGAGCGAGGGGAAAAAACCAGTGGAGCAAAGGAGATGGCACACCACCTCCCACAGGCAGACTGATACCCAGCCAGTCTCTAAACAGCCACTTTGGAAGCAGAAAACCCCATCTTTTTCTTCTTCTACCCCAGTTTTTATTGCTGAGCATGAGGATACATGGTATGGAATATCCCTTTGTCCCAGCTGTGTCCCCTCCCAGCCTCTTGCCCACCCTCAGCCTACTGGCTGTGGGGGTGTAGCGGGAGGAAAAAGAGAAGGCCTTGACACTGTGCAAGCACAGCTCAGCAATAGCCAAAACACTGGTGTGTTATCAGCACTGTTGTAGCCACAGATCGAAAACACGGCACCCTATGGGCTGCTATGAAGAAAGTTAACTCCATCCCAGCCAGACTCAGTACGCTTGCTTACTTTTTAATGTAGTACTAAAAAAAGAATTATCAGAAGAACAAAATCCTATTGTAAGATCTTAAGAACAGAGTTTTCTTGATTAAAAATGTTTTCTTGCATGTGCAGCTGTGACATTTTCGTTAGTATCATGGGCACTTCTGAAACAGTTTAAAAAGACCCTAGGTATGTGCTGAAGTTCATTTTTCTCTGCAAAATGTTTCAAAACATTTGTTTAAGTTTCATGGAATTCAGTAGCACTTAAGTGCTTTTCTGAATAGGGCCTGCATGTTCAAGCTGACTCTGTCCTGCTGTCCCGCAAGAGCAATTCTGAAGAAAGGTCTGATGTTCACGCTGGGCAAATTATCTCAGAAATGGGTAGTTTTGTAATTACCTATAAATGCATCTTGTTACTGTCTGTGTAAATATGCAATTTTGTACCTTAAAATAATCAAATCTACAAGTCTTCCGAGATGGAATTGTCCGCATTTATGATGAGACTGGACAGATAAAATGCTTTCAAAATTAAAACATTAAGAATCAGAGTTATGTGATTATCCTAGGAAATTGAAAAATAAAAAGAAAAAAAGAAAAGATCTGTAGTAGGAATGAAATCTTAGTTCACTTCTGAAAAAAATTTTAGTGAATTACTTTACTGTCAGTGTCCCTTTTCTTCCCTGCAACACTTTATTTTTGATCATGTATGCTGCTGTCAGTGAAAAATAACTGGCAGCTGTGTGACGCAAAGAGCTCAAGAAGTAATTCAGATTAAATTTTGCTGATCACTTTCATCAATATCAAAGTCTGAAACTGAAAGCAGATTGAATTTTCACAGAACTTTCTGAGGAAATCATTGAGGTTAAAGGAGACTCGAGTTTTTGAAGAGATTCTTTATTTTTAGGATGGACTGCTCTGTTGTTACTGCTGGCCCTTCTTTATTCCACTTCTGTTAATATTAAGATGGATAAGCATTTGTTCCTGGTGGTGAAAAGCATCACAAAGGCTTCGGTGAATGTATAGCAGTGTGACCAGTCTGAATGTGAGAGTTCGAGGTGGCCATCTTCAAATCTCTTACTGGATTTGTCAGTCGATGCTATCCAATTCCAGGAGAGATATGACATTATGTGATTTGGTTGGTCACACAGTAAGCACAGTGAAACTGAAATGTCAATGTCTTCATAAAAGGTGTTATGCAATTTCTCATGGCTTTTTAATACTGAAGCACTGATTTGAATGAAGGTTTCCTTGAATGATGGGGAAGAGTGAACATATTCATAAAAAAAGCAGCCTACAGTGAAGGCAGGACAGATTGCCCCCCTCCAGTACATTCTGAAATTGTTCGTGCTGTAAAGGTTCATGATCAGAGCGAGTAGTTTTTCTTCATCAGTGATAGCTTGCGTTTTTGTTCTCTCTATGGAGCATGCACTCAGAGTAGGTTGGAAGAATTGTGGATATCTTTATCCTCAGCAGCAGAGGAACAAACACCTTCTCTGAGGGCAGTAGGATGGAGTGTGTGTTCTGCTAAAATGGAGGACCAAGGCAGTAATTTGTGCCCTGTCCAAAAGCAGGGTGTATGTGGGGATAAAGTGGTGAAAGAATTCTTGTATTTTTCCTCCAACTGCACAGTTCAGGCAGTTTAAAAAGAGCCAAAGCATTCCCTGTTTGCTATGCTGTGATTGTGAGCAAGGTGGCTAGACTGTCTGGTCTCAGTTAATGAGCAGAACCCCTGGAAAAACAATGATGGATAAAGTTCAGCTCTTGGAACTACTCTACCTGTGTCAGTATTTTTGGGAACTCTGCATATTTAAGGACGACAGCCAGTGATGCTGAATCTCATCCTGTGTAAATTGCTTCTCATATATGGGTCGTCTTTTTTTTTTTTTCCCCCTCATTGTTGGAACGGAGAGTCCAAATATTGAGCAACTATAGAGCCAGCTCTCTTCAGCCAAAATCCTTGGTTCTGTGGATGCCAGCGATAGAGCTCTTAACTGCAGAATCTAGTCGCAGCTCCCATCTGCTGCCTGCAGAGCCAGCCCGGTGCATTTTGGTATGTGGCTAAATTGGAGATGTGAATTTGTGGCAGTCCTGATTGCGTGGTTTTGTCTACAGTAAGAAATCTGTACAAGTGACTACCAGAACTGCTCTTTGTGAATGAAGATGATAACTTTGTGCATGGCTTCATGAAAATATAGTCAGACACTTAAAAAAAGATTAGCTGTTCAGGAATCACCTTTGCCTTTACTTGAGGTGGCTCTAGAAGAGTAAAGGCATGACTGATACAGGGCCTTACTTGACAGTAAACACTGTGGTTGGCTCTTCTGTGACTGCACAAGCCACAGTAACTTCCTGCTTTGATAAGTTGAACTTTGCTTATCCCAAGTTCTGCTGTGATTTGGGCTCTCTGGGGAAGGATAACTGGCTCATAGGGAATTCAGTTAGCTTTTTGGAGAAGCCTTGTTCAGCAGATGTTTGAGAAATGTTTCAGTTATGATGAAGAACTCCACCCACCCCAACAAAACCCCTGTTTGATTGGAAAATTCCTAGCCAGCCCAGTTTATTGTCTGCCAGTTCTTACTGCTTACAGGATAGTTAGAGCAAGCTGAGATACTGAGAATTTGGCTTGCTTAGTGTGGTAACTCTGTTAACTGGCACCGTTTCTTTGATAGTGCCTACATGCAATATATAGGAGCTTGTAAGTGCTATTGTAGTGTTGCTAATTAACAGCAGTGGGAAGAGAGATTTAGCAGCTAGGGCAATTTTGAAGTTCCCATACAAAACATGCTTTTCTGTGCACTTACCTGAAACGTGCCGGTATCCATGTTTGCCCAAGAAGAGTGGGTGTGGCATCCTTTAGCACACTGACAGTTTCAACAGGTAGGGCATTGCAGGTAACTGCAAATGAGAGCTTAATTTGATGCATTTGAACACTAGATTCTGTGGAGCAAATAGTATGCTACTTTATCCTACAAAGCTATGTTAAATGTTCCTTTGCAGAAATTCTGGACAGATGCAAAGTAAAGGTCTGTCTAATGTGCCACAGATTTTATCGATTCATGGATTGTGGCATGCCAAAGATCGCCTCCAGTGAATGGGCAAAAACAGATAGGCTGAGAAATGCTCTAGAGTATGTATCTGGGCTGTACAGTGTAACTGATCTTACCTGTCTTTGAGAAAAGTACCTTCAAAATAAAACATAAATTTATTTTCTTTAAAATGTTCATCAACAGGTGAACAAAATACCTTCTTTTTATTCTGTTGATAAAATCACTCCATGTGCTGTCCACGTCATGTTCATTTCCATGGCTAGTCAAACAGCTTTCTTTACCAGGATTGCCCTTGCCAAGTTAAGAAATCTGTAATTTTTTTTAAAAACCTCCTTATATACTTGGCTAACAAGGGCCTCAGTTCATATATGTCAGGCAACACTTCATATGCTATTGACCTTCAGAAGCAGAAAAGTTTTCTGGCATTGTCTCCTGACTATTGGAGTGGGTGTGGGAAGGGAGACTGGTTAAGGTGTCTTTGCATATTTTTGGCAGTACGCAGTCTGCATTGATTGACTTACAAATAATTTTGATGTACCTGGTTAGTGTGGGTTTCAACTGAAAAGAATAATTGGTTTCTTGGTTTTTTGCTCTATAAAAAGTGCAGTTCAAAGTCCGGTAAATGCTGTAATAGCCACTTATTTTAATGTGTAATAGCAATTAGGTTGAAGGACTGTATGAACAATAAGTAATTATAGGTAAACTTATTTCTGTGCTTTTGTTGCTGTTGTTTCCAGGAATACCTTTTGTTGACAGAGAAAATCAACATTTTCCTTGGGGGTAGGAAGGTGGGGGAGAAGAGGAAGGCTAGCATTTGTTGTAAATCTGGGAATACCAAAATGTCAGTAGTACTGCTTCCAATGTAGTGTGTGACTTTATGGGTACTGTTAACATGGGAATTATGCTAGGCCTGTGTCTGTTTATCGTGGGTATGCATCAGGTCATTTTAATAGAGGAACTTGTAAGCATTTGTTAGAGTTTTTATGTACATACATTTGTGTGTGTGTACATATGTATATAAAAAATAATTTAAAATACTGTTCAAGGAAAAACTTGCATCTTCTTCAAAGGACCTGTATGGGGTGACTTGGTCTTAGAAAATGAAAGGCTGCATCTAATGTCAGTGTTCAATTTTGGAAGGTTCAGACTGCTCTGGCACAGTTAGATCAAGTACTTACCTTCATGCATATGCATAACCTCACTGACTCATAAAGTTTGCTTACATATGCTTTGAACATATGTTAGTCACCTGAGGCCTAGCTGCATTAAGGCTTCTTTAGGTCTGTCTTGCCTCCAGTTGAGTATCTGGCTTTATCAGTTTTCATCAGAAGCACTTTACTTCAGGGAGCTCTTTCAGAGCTCTGGTAAAGTTCTTCACTTCCCCAAGCTTATCATAAACTCGCCAACTCGTCATCATGAGTGCGGTGCTTCCCTGTGTGCTTGGCCAGGGCAGCTCTGGCAGCTGTGTTCAAAATGCCACTGCCCAGAGGCTCCTCTATGTCTGCAGCTGGGGGGGCCTCTGTGGGGGCTCTGCTGTCCTGTGGGACCAGCAAGCAGCTGGTTCAAGTCCACGTAGCTTCTTGAATTCAAAGGAGTTGCTCCAACCTGTATTTGCTGAGAATCAGCCCTGCACATCTAGCAATGGTAAACTGGCTCTTCAGAGATGTCTGAGCGAGAAGGAAAGGTGGTGTGGACTTAGAACACTTAATAGAAAGAAGGCTGAAATGTGAATAGCTCCGGGACTTTCTTTGAACTTGAGATTTATTCCAAGATTATGAGAATTTACTATAACAATTACACTGTACCAGTCTGCTGGTAGAAGTTAGATTCCTTGTGATAATTTTATTTCTTAACATGTAAAACAAGTGTGAATTTGAACACTTCCTGACATTCACTTTTGTCCCTCTGTTCTTACTGTTTAGAGAAACCACTGTGATTGAGGCAAGGTATACTACTACATTACATACTTTGCTGTTAGCATTCCCATGCCATACTCTTCTAACAGTCCACATTTGGGCAACCGCAGAAGCAAATTAACTGACGCTGTCTCTTGGCATGCCATTCTGAGCTGAAGTAGGAGCCAACGTAAATGACTTCTAATGACTCAAGCCCCTGGCAAGAATGACTTGGAAGATAATACCTAGTTTGTAAAAACTGAAAGTTAACCTTTTTTTTTTTTTTTTGGTTTTGCAGGGGGTTCATGCAAATGCAGAATTTGAGTAGATCGTATTTTACTATTTCACTGCTCTTTATCAGTATGTTTGGCAAGATTCCTTCAGGCGCTTGAGGAAGAGCAAGATGCTAATGTTGATTTTAGCAAGCATTGCTGTGGAAAGTGAGTTTTCTCAGTCTGAAACTTTCTTTCCAGATCCCCCATCCCTCCCTCCTGCATATCAGAGAGGACCATTTTACTGGCCATGTAGCTGAATCCAGCTATTCTGAATTGGGCTCAGCTCTACTAGTGAGATATATGTAGTAAAGCCAGGAATTTTGGACATCTTCAGTTTATGCTGAATCAGATGGATGCTCTTCGGATGCTCCTCTAGGATGCCAGCCATCAGAACATAGGCTCTAGGCTCTCAGCAGTGATTCTGTTGCAGAGCAGGGAGGATATAGAGTTCCTGGGTGCAGTCCTTAAAGTGGAGAGTATCGGGAGTGTGTTGGGTTTGTGTAGTGAGGGAGGGGCTACAGGGGTGGCTCCTATCAGAAGCTACTAGAAGCTTCCCTGGCTCCAACCCGGATCTGCCTCTGGCCAAGGCTGAGCCAATCAGCAACGGTGGTAGCGCCTCTGTGATAGCGTATTTAAGAAGGGGAAAAAGACTCCTGAGGGAGAGAGTAAGATGGAGGAGGAGGGGGAAGAAGAAGAAGAGCTACAGTAAAAAAAGAGGGGGAGAGGAAGAAGATGATGGGAGAAGAAGAAGAGGTGCTACATTGAGGAGAGGAGTGGGATGTGAGAGGAACAACCATGCAGACACCGAGGTCAGTGAAGAACGAGAGGGAGGAGGTGCACCGGAGCAGAGATTCCCCTGCAGCCCGTGGTGAGACGGCAGGCTGTCCCCCTGCAGCCCATGGAGGTTAACGGTGGAGCAGAGATTCCCCTGCAGCCCATGGAGGACCCCATGCTGGAGCTGGTAGCTGGGCCCGGAGAAGGCTGTGACTCCCTAGGAAAGCCCACGCTGGAGAAATTTGTGGAGGACTGCAGCCCGTGGAAAGGACTTGAGTTGGAGAAACTCATGGAGGGCTGACCCCTGTGAGAGGGACCCCACACTGGAGCAGGGGAAGAGTGTGAGGAGTCCTCCCCCTGAGGAGGAAGGAGCGGCAGAGACAATGTGGGATGAACTGACCACAATCCCCATTCCTGCCCCCCTGCGCCACTTGGGGGGAGGAGGTAGAGGAATCGGGAGCAAAGCTGAGCCCAGGAAGAAGGGAGGGGGGGGGAAGGTGTGTTTCTAAGATATGGTTCTATTTCTCATCATCCTCCTCCGATTTGGTTGTTAACAAATTAAATGGATTTCTTTTTCCCCCAAGTCGAGTCTGTTTTGCCTGTGACCATAATTGGTGAGTGATCCCTCCCTGTCCTTGTCTTGACCCATGAGCTTTTTGTTGTATTTTCTCTTCCCCGTACTGCTCGCGGGGAGGAGTGAGTGAGCGGCTGCCTGGTGCTTTGTTGCTGGCTGGGCTTAAACCATGACAGGGAGCCAAGCAAGCTGCTAATTTATCCTGAGCAGCCACTGGCAGTTGTGATATTGATGGAGTGGTGCTGGGATTCTTGCCTTTGGACCTCTGGAGTGGGGAAGTGCCTTTGCTGGCTTTTAACTGATTCTAGGAAACTGATAGATGGGTTTGAGGGGAAGATGAAAAATATTTAGAGACATTCCCCTTCTCCTCTTAAGAATGTCCCAGGAGTTAAAGCATACTTCTACTGTAGCAGGAGGCTGGTTTGGAACAGGCGTTAGATCTTCAGTATCTGTAGGCTGGAGACATTCCCTTGTCACTGGGCTGCTGGGATGATTTTTTTCGGTCTCTTCAATTTGAGCTGTTTCATTTTGTTTAAATAAACGTTTATCAGATGGATTTACAGGACAGGACTCCTCATTCTTTCAGAAGTTCTGATTTTAATGAATTGATAATTTCCTACTCTGAAATGAAAAATTATTGGGAGACTTCCTGGCTTATCATATTTCAGCATTTTAGTATTTTTTGTAGTTCAGTATAGCTTCTTAATGTGGAGTAGAGTTTCAGTGCCACTGGGCGAGTGTTTCCTTCTTAGGTAAAGACGTGGTATAAATTGTATGGGTCAAAAGGAAGAGCAATAGGAAGCACTGTCACCTCAGTTTTGAACTAAGTGTGTATTTGACCACTCGCATCCTTTCAGCAATATACTTGATAGTTGTTCAGGTCAAATCAGATCAGGTACCTCAGCAGGGACACAAAACCAAATGGATAAGGAGTTCAAACACATGATGATACGTATACCAATTGAAGTGGGAAACTGTTGGCTTCAGATTACTGGCACTCTGCTTCAAATGGTAACAGTTGTGCAGCTTTAGAGAGGGTCTGGCTTGAAAAGAAATGTTTGGCTACTCATCGGTATGGTAAAGAGGATGGGAGGAATTTTCAGAGTTTGTGCCTAAGTCACTTGGCTGTTTGCTAGGAAACAGCTCTTATATCATGTAAATACTCTTTCATGGAAAGGCCTGGTACTGTGCAACAAGACTCCCTTCCAGAAATTTGACATTTTTTTGAATCTGAATTCCTAGGTTTTGTTTAAGAAACGTACTGTTACGTGTGTGTTGGGGATGTTTTTCAGTGTTTAGAATGCTATTTATTTTTTTAAATAATTGTACTTACTATTTTATTTTCAAATTTATTTTACTTAAAGCATGATTATTTCATAAAGCATTTTATTATATTCGTAGTTTCCACCCACTGAGCTACTACTGAACTGACTAGAACATGTTCTTAGAACACTCCAAGTTAACTCAACTTCTGGTGTCCAGTATTTAGCAAAGACTTGATTAGCTTTTCTATAGTAGGATATTTCATGACTTCATAAAGTTTAAACATCTCTTCATCCTTACTGTCTCTTCTGAACAAAGATGGAGGGTGGGAGATTGATCTGCCTTGTAGCTTTATCTCTGTTTTTGCCAACAATATGACATAATGTTTTGGTTTTAATTCATGATATCATTAGAACTACCATGATTGAATTTAAATGCAATTTAATACAAGTTTGTCAAACAACAGAGAAGAGAAAGTGAACAGTAATGAAAACTTTATGGGTCTCTGGACTTGTAATTACTTGCCCACCATGCAAAGAGATTGGGGATCACTCATCCTAAGCTCATTGCCACCCTAGAGTAGTTGACTGCCATCCTCTGGACTCAGTAAATGGATCATAAATAGGCTACACAAAATTAGTCTGTTTGGATATTTGTATTGTGTGTATTTTTAATGCACAGGTGCAGAATGTGAGGTAATGAATCAAAGATCTTTTTATGGATGGAAGCCAAGTAGCCATCAAAGGAAGGAGTAGTATTCATATCACATGAAAGCAAATAACTGTTTACTAACTGTTAAGTACAGAAAGTGACTGCTGGTGTAAAAATGTATGTGTATTGCTATGGAATAGATGTATGTATCATTAGAAGAAAAACAACTTTATTCCAATAAGAGGATTGCTGGACAGGGGAAGTTAATGTGTTTTCTAGTGAAACTTAATGATGCTGTGATGATTCTTCAGCAGACAGTGAAAAATGGGTGCATATATATACCTAATATGCCTTGGCTCACAGGTTGTCACAGGACAACTTAGTGGAAGTAGCATTTCTGGGTATGTTTATGTGCCTGCCTATATATGTATATATATCAGCAGTTACAGAATATCTGCTTTGTACTGGTACCTGTCTGTTGCAACATGGTTACGTTGCTCTATACAGGACTCACATGAGTGCTCTTCTGTGGCCCGATTCTTCATTCCAATAATTTGCTGTAATTAATGCAGAGCTGGCCTTTTGTCAGTGTTGTGATTAAGGTGTCTCATATGGCAGAGTTCTTAGTTGTTTCATTACAAATATAGTAAGAGCAGGGACCACATTTTGCAATGGGAAAATGCAAGGAGGTGGCAGAGACGGCTTTAGAATTCAGCCTGAAGCATTAGTAAAAAGAAAAGTAATTTCTAATGTTTGGTATTCTTGAGCACATTAGGCTAAAACTCCTGAAGGAATTGCTCGGAAGTGCAAGAAAAGATCAGCAAAATGTTACCACTTACTGCCTTTTTTTATCATTATTGCAAATGCGGGCATATATTTTGCAGCTGTCTGGGTTTGCCTGTTCTCCTGAATTTTCTGCCCTTGTGAGCGAGAAGCTATGAGAATCACTTTGACTTATTTCACTGCAGTGTAATGCCACTTACACTGTATTTAAGCTTGAACAGATTTGCTGTGTGAAGGCTGATTCTGAAGGTACCAAAATCTATACTTTCTTAGGGTTTTTTGTACCCTGATCTCCATTGCTCAGATGCAGGATGGTGTTAATGACCTAAATATGAGAAACTGTTTGGGATCCTTCTCAGCGCAAGGTATATTCTACAAAGTTAGCAGATTCTTATACTTACACGTTTCTGAGATGGTAACTCTGGTGGTAACTGTCACATGGTGTCAGTCAGTTGGCACGAATGAACGTCAGCTAGTACGGTGACACTCACTGATAGTTTGGGGAAGCCACACTGAAACTTGTGTTAAAGAGCTTAGCTTGGATAGGACAGACCCAGCATTCAAAGGCTGTACAGCAAGAGGGTTTGCAAGCAGCCTTTGCTGTAGTAACAAGGGTGCGTTGATGTCTATGGACCAATGATAGGAAATACAGCCAGAATGTTTCGTGATGTCCGTATCAAAAGATACGGTCATATCACTGAATACTTGTAAACTGTTTGGATGAAATATTAATGGAGTTTGGGGAAGATGCCGGTCAAGTAGCTTTCTTCTGACCCTTTCTCAAACCTGACCTTGATAAGGGCTGGAACATTGCTCTGCAAGACTCTCTTATAGTGGGGGCTGCAGCACTAGGTGCGTGGAGGACCTGAGGATTCATCACACACCACATCGCGCTCTTTCCAGCGTGAAAGCACAGATGCCTGTGGAGCCCACGTATGTAGTGGCCTGACTTTGCTCATGCACTGGGACTGGGAGAGGGAAGTGAGCTAGCTGACAGGAGAGGAGAAACAAAGGCTCTCCCTGGGTTATATTAATAGTGTCATCTCTGCTTAGAAAGAGGAGAGCACAACAAGATCAAAGAGCAACGTGGTATATCAGAATGAGGTACAGGACTTATTGGTGCCTAACCATTTTGTTGTGACACTGGTTGGACATCACAGTGTGTTGTGGTTTAACCCCAGCCAGCAGCCAAGCACCACAGAGCTGGTCCCTCACTTCCCACCCCTCCCCCCTGTGGGATGGGGAGGAGAATTGGGAAAGAAAGTAAAACTCGTGGGTTGAGATAAGAACGGTTTAATACCTAAAGTAAAATATAATACTAACAATAATAATAATGAAATATAATAATAATAGTTGTAATGAAAAGGAATATAACAAAAAAAAGAAGAGGGGGGGGGAAAGAAAAGGAAAAAAAAACCCCAGTGATGCACAACGCAATTGCTCACCACCTGCTGACTGATGTCCAAGCAGCGATCTGCCCCTCCTGGCCAACTCCCCCCAGTTTATATACTGGGCGTGATGTTCTATGGTATGGAATATCCCTTTGGCTAGCTTGGGTCAGCTGTCCTGGCTATGCTCCCTCCCAGCTTCTTGCACACCTGCTTGCTGGCAGAGCATGGGAAACTGAAAAGTCCTTAAGTGCTACTTAGCAACAACTAAAAACATCAGTGTGTTATCAACATTATTTTCCTACTAAATCCAAAACACAGCACTATACCTGCTACTAAGAAGAGAATTAACTCTATCCCAGCTGAAACCAGGACACAGTGTTAACTGTGATACTTGCTTAGAACCATTCCTGCCCTTGGCAGAAATCTGAGAAGGATAGGAGACAGGCTTCAAAGGACGCTGACCCAGGTGCTAAGGACTGTCCTTCCTCTCATATCCCACTCTCACCTCTGTGCATTTTCTCTTTATAGCAGATAGGTCCATGCTCTCTCAGATATGGATTTTATAGTGTTAAATAACATAACTGAGTTCCTGATGCACCATTGCATGTTTTTCAAACTTTTATGCCTTACTGCCTGTTTTCAAGCAAGCAGTCTGCAAGGCTGTGGATCTCGGAGACATCTGCTTCTTTCTCAGATTGTAATGTCAATTATTTCAGAAATCCTCAGGGAGGAGGTGATAAACAATGGGGGAGCATAAGCCTCTTTTCTGTAGGAATCCAGACTTACATGTGGAATCTGTGAGACGTTTTGTTTCCTGCAATCTGTTTCTGGCTCTGCAGCCAGTAGGTTTCAAGCAGAGTGTGGTGACCGTCAGGAATCAGACTGCATTAGCTGAGCAGAAGGGAGAATGCAGAGGCAACAGCTGTGTTCTGTATTTGAGATAAGCATGACCAGGGGACAGTAGTGGGACTGGGCTCTGCAAATGGGGAATATTCTGGAGTGTGTGTGTACTCACATATGTATGTTTATGCATGCATTTAAAGAAAAAGATACTAAAAGGCCTCAGATACCATCAGACTTAGCCAGAGGCATTTAACTAGCCTGAAGTGGCTTTTCTCAGACTTCTGAAAACTAGGAAATACAAAATGATGGTGCCTACTATTTCTGGATACAATCTTTAAAAAGGCATAAAACAGTACTGGAAAAATAGCAGTTCTGTATTAATTACACTTTACGTTGTTTTTACTGAGTGTGTTCATTTATAATGACACAGAAGGCTAAAAGGACAGCTGGGAGGACACTTCTTAGTATGTCCTAGATGCTCTTGACACTGGTTAAGTTTATGCATTTATTTTTTAATTATTTGTTGTGGTTTAGGCCCAGCCGGCCACAAAGCACCAGGCAGCTGCTCACTCACTCCTCCCCCCCACAGTGGGATGGGGAGGAGAAAATACAACGAAAGGCTCATGAGTCGAGACAAGGACAGGGAGGGATCACTCACCAATTATGGTCACAGGCAAAACAGACTCGACTTGGGGGAAAAAGAAATCCATTTAATTTGTTAACAACCAAATCGGAGGAGGATGATGAGAAATAGAACCATATCTTAGAAACACACCTTCCCCCCCCCTCCCTTCTTCCTGGGCTCAGCTTTGCTCCCGATTCCTCTACCTCCTCCCCCCAAGTGGCGCAGGGGGGCAGGAATGGGGATTGTGGTCAGTTCATCCCACATTGTCTCTGCCGCTCCTTCCTCCTCAGGGGGAGGACTCCTCACACTCTTCCCCTGCTCCAGTGTGGGGTCCCTCTCACAGGGGTCAGCCCTCCATGAGTTTCTCCAACTCAAGTCCTTTCCACGGGCTGCAGTCCTCCACAAATTTCTCCAGCGTGGGCTTTCCTAGGGAGTCACAGCCTTCTCCGGGCCCAGCTACCAGCTCCAGCATGGGGTCCTCCATGGGCTGCAGGGGAATCTCTGCTCCACCGTTAACCTCCATGGGCTGCAGGGGGACAGCCTGCCGTCTCACCACGGGCTGCAGGGGAATCTCTGCTCCGGTGCACCTCCTCCCTCTCGTTCTTCACTGACCTCGGTGTCTGCATGGTTGTTCCTCTCACATCCCACTCCTCTCTCTGCTGCAGCTCCTCTATTTTGTTTTTTTAGCAGTCTTTGCCCTTCTTAAATACACTATCCCAGAGGCGCTACCACCGTCGCTGATTGGCTCAGCCTTGGCCAGAGGCAGATCCGGGTTGGAGCCAGGGAAGCTTCTAGCAGCTTCTCATAGGAGCCACCCCTGTAGCCCGTCCCCTGCTACACAAACCCCTGCCACACAAACCCAACACATTTAGCTGGGGCATGTGGAAGTCTGCAGGCAAGACAGCGTCATATAATACATATGGATAGATAGGAATGCCATTTAAAAATGAGATGTAATTCTGTAGAGGAAGTAGAAGTGCAGAAGACGAAAGCATAGTGCGGGCTGCTACAATCTCATTAGATACTTAGCATTTACATCTTATTTTTTTGAAGTTGGATCTAAAATTGTGATTGTTTTGTTCCACCCATACCTTCCATGCTAGCTTTTTGGAGCTGGGGGATTTTGACTGAACTATTTGGAAATGAGTAAATGATCCTCAATTAAAAATAAAAAATCCACATTCTAGCATTGGTCTACTTTATGAATATATTTGAGTGACAAAATTGTAAACTCCAGTTGCTCTGTTAACAGTGAAAGCTTACTCAGTGACTGAGTGTGTATAGTCTTGCTTAGTAGGGCTGATAACAAGTTTATCAGTGGTAGGGCCATGTATCTGTTTATCTCCTGCCTTGTGTTGCTGTACTGTCACCCAAAATGTCTGTAGTCATGGGATCTCCTGACTTGTAAAAGGGAAGAGTAGGGCAGTGCAAAAGAACCTAGCAGAGGGGTTTTTGCAGGTGCTGTGTGGAACTTTGAAAAGGTTACTTCTGGGACATTTGAAAGAAATTATCCCAGTGAAAGAAAGGACTGGGTTAGCACAAGGTGCAGCAGATGACTGCAGAAGCAGACAGGGATTAGAGAAGCATTGGCAAGGGTCAAGTCAGTTAGACCTGGGATTCCTGTTGTGCTGAGGCGGGGAGGGGAGCATTATAAGAGGAAACAGTTGCAGTGGGCAGATGAGGAAATATGTCATTTTTAGGGTTTAGGAGACTATTCATCCATAAACCTGCAGATGGGAAACTCTTCCAACACTGGACTATTCTGTGCTGTTTTGTGGGCAATTTTCTGTTCCCCATTGCCAAAGATAAGTTGCGTCTTCAGATGTCAGAAATGGTAGAACAGGTGTCACACACAATCTCCTCCACTCTGATAGAGCTTATTGCCGGGGTATTTTCACAAATAATATCTTTCTGGCAACATTTACGCTTTCATAAACTCTTTTCCCCCTCTGTGTATTTGCAAGGAGATTCTTTTTTGTTTTGTTGGAGGGGAGCATGTTTCTTCTTTTTCTGATATTGTTTCTAAGTCTGAAATTTAAATGTGCCAGGTAGTAATTGCCAGGTTTTGTAGTAGGGGCAGGGCACAGGCTTGGTCTTGTGATTCTCTGATGCCTGAGATGCAGGTAATCCCACCCATGCAAAGCGTTGTATAAAATGGAGTGTTTGTCAGCTTTACCCGAAGGACTGTCTAGCTGGAAGGTGTCTGTGAGCCAAACACCTCTGAAGGTGGTACTAGCGGAAAGGTGGCATGTGTTCTTTGGAAGTTGAACACAGCAGCAGTGGGATTTCAGAGCTGCTTGAAGACAGAAAGGAAACTTCTGTAAAGGCTGGGGAAGCAGCCACATAGTTAAGGCTGTGACAGGTGAGCTCTGTCGTATTTTGCTGCAGTGGTTAAAGGCTGTTCCTGTCTGCCCTGCTGGACATTGCTGCTTGCAGTAAGGTCAGCAGGACAGAGCATGCACCAGCACCTTAGCTGCCCTGGTTCAGTTTCATGTTAGTTTAAACCTGTATAGAGTAAAATGAATTGCTTCATTTGGTAGGGGAGAAAGGTAAGGCTCTGCCAAACTTAATCCTGTTGTCTTTGCAGCATTCCCTTGAATGCTATTGAAATGTTTCATTTTACAAGGCAAGTAAAATGTCTCATTTGGACATGTGTAACAGTAACAGAAATAACACCCTTCCATCAGTATTTGAGGTCAGGATGTAACAAGCAACTGAGAGTGATCTCCTATTCCAGGTAACACATTTGGAAATTGCATCAGAAATTAATGACCCGTTTATATAAGGAATTCTGTAGTATTTTTTTCTTTCATTCCTTTTTAATGGAAGTCCTGTTGGTATGACATGCAGTGACATTTCAGGAGCACAAATACAAGCAAGAGAGGTGGAGAAAGACAAAGCACGTAAGCTGACATTCAAGCTGAGAACCTCTCATATACAGTACATTTTGTGCATTATAAATTTAGTGCTTGTGTTAACTTAATCTTTGCCACTGCAGAAAATCTTCTGTAAAAGATCTTTCTCCAAATGTTTTTTTGTGTGCATGCTGTTAGTGACATGCAAAGCACTGTTCTCTCCTGGCTTTAGCGGGCTTTAGGGCTCAGTTGAGGGCTGTATTCTGATGTTCCACAGCTCAGGCAGAAAGAAGCTTCTCTGAAGAGTTCAGGATGAGAATGTAGCAGCTCAAATTTAGAGCCAAGCCTGGAGCTAAAGCTTCTGAACTTCAGTGAGACTATTTTGTTCATAAAATTATTCATGTGATATAATCTTTTGTCACAGGATTAGAAATGAAGTAATTGTTCAATACAGAGATTAAAATATCATCAGAGGAAAAATACCAGTTAATTCAATAAATCAGTTTGTGCTACAATGAGAAAATTAAAGTGATTAGCGATTAAGTATAGCCATAAAGGATATTTTTAAAAATTAGTGCTACACTGACGTTTTCCTTTTAATGTATCATTTGTATTTTATGTAAAAAGCAGTGCTGGACTGAGTTATGTAAATGAGCGAGTGTTTTATGCAGGTTATTTCAATTATCTGCCCTTGGAGAAGGTGAATGAAACATAGCTCCAACTCGGTTTTAGCATCTTCATTTTGACAGCTGTAATGTGCATATTAATGAAGAGTCTGAAGTGTAGATGAACAAGTGCTTTTGTAAAAGCTGGTGTCCTCTTAGTTCTTGATCTTAAAAGGGGGGGGGCGGGGGGAGAGGAAGAAAGAGAGAAACTGAGGGTATGTTTTGTGTGGCTTGCCAAGTCTTCTTGAAACAGCTTGCAGTTGCAAGCTAGCTGAATCAGCATCACATTCATCACTGGAAGACTATAATCATAGTAATACCTGGAGCGTACAGCAAAGAGACAAGTCAAATCTGACGAGGTGTTGTATGAAGTTTTTATGTCTGGTTTTAAACTGAGTCAGAGCATTGCTGCAAAGAGTAAATTTGGCTAAGTGCTGTAGTAGGGTTTAATCAGCAAATTGAATTTAAATTTGAAGAATTATTTAGCTAGTATCTTTGAAGCAACGTAAATTGAGAGGCGTGGGACTTTCACAAAGTGCGATTATTGGGATTAATTTGCTTCATACAAGGTGCAGTTTTAAAATGTACAGTTTTAGTACAAAATTATTAAAATATATGCTGAAAAACAGAACCTCAAGATTGCGGGTGACAAAGATCTTTTCCCATTAATCATTGTTTTTTACAGATTAATAGACTTTTAAGGCCAGAAGGATTTGTTAGCTGTAATCCTTATTGTACTTGTTTCTGTGCTGTGTGTTGGTTCCCCAAGAACAGTTTTTTTCCTTTTTTTTAATGTTGTTCTAAGGTGTTGGATCAGATTAAGCTTATTTAAATTGGTGTGCAAGAAGGCAGGCTTCCATCAGTTGTCAGTAACATTACAAAAGCTGCTAGATAGTAGATAAAAGGGCAAACTAGTCAAATTCCTTTAACTATTCCTTGACATACGATTATCTATTAAACAGAGAATAATATCAATCCAGCATGGTTTTGATGTCACTAGGTAGAAGGCATGCTTCTCTGAAAAGCAGTAAGGGAGATGAAGACTTACAGAGTAATTTTAGAGCTAAGCTTTCCAGTCTGCATGGGAAATTTGATGACCTATATCTCATGTTCTGTGCCCATTTGGCATGAGAAATAGCTGACAGCAAAAGACAAGAAGTACATAAAAAAATGTTATATAGGGACAGTAGACTACAATCATTTCTCAACATTTTCCTTTAGTTGTTGGAACACAGTAAATATTGGAAATGGAGTTGCCCCAAGCTCATATTCTGTGCAATCTTCCTGCCTGCTCTGTCCAGACATTTTAAAGCTCTGCTTGTAGCCATTGGGTGGGTTTGACAAAGAAACTAATTTGAGCTCTTTCACCCTTGACTTAAGGAGCGGCAGGGAGGGGAACCTTCTGATCTGAGACACCAGCAGACAGTAAGGCATTCAGAGTGACAGAGTGGCCCGGTTGCCAGGAAGAAGTCTTATCAGACATAGTGAGACTCCAGCTCAGTGTTTTGGCAAAGTGGTTCAGTCACTGACTAAAGACAGATATAAGGTATGTGAGTTTTAATTGAGAGTATCTGTTCATGGTATAGTAAAATAGAGATGGCAGGAGGAACCTTGCTAATTTCAAGCATTTTCTTTCATAGCTGGCAATGGAAAGGGTTACTTCTTTCTTCTGGCACCTTATTTTTGAGGGTTTCCATAATTCAATGTCTGCTCTTTATCAGACCAAAACACAAAAATTCATTCCTTTTTCTTCTTCCTATCGTCTCTTCCCCATTTACCACAAACAAAGTCACATTATTTTTGAAAATGTACTTCCTTGAATCTCATCTTTTTAATTAGAAAACAGATGCATACAAAAATTAATAACAAGATTTAAATGCAATCAGTGGATACTGTAATAGAAGCACTTAGTTTCTGGAGTTTGAACTCCACTGAAGTGCTATGTTTCAAAGCAGGAGTTAAGGGAGGATTGTGTAAGTGCATTAAAAGAGGTTTAGAAGAATTATGGGAGCTCTTATATCAGTCCACATAGCAAAAAGGAAGAAGTGTTTCAACTTAAAAACTTGGAAAGAACTAAGATTTCATTCTCATTTATGTACATCTGTACCTTCTTATCAGTGTACAATAGAGTTAAATTTGGGGACCAAACCAAGCTTTTATTTCATTTGACTTAGTCTTTGCTGTAATTCTTTGTATGTGACTTAATTTTAAGATGTGAAGATTCAAGCCTGTTCCTTACTGCAGTCTAAGGCAGTTGGTTTTGATGGAAGCAGGATTAGACAACTGAACTCCCTTCCCTGTGTTAACTCTTCATCATGTGGTACAGTGTCTCTCACCAGTCCACATAACTGGAAATAGAAAGCATATTGCAGAGTTTCTTAATCACATGCAAATTCCATTCATGTGCCCAAGTTTTCAGAGCAGACTTGGAGATTTAACTATACAGACCCTGTTAGTTTCAATAGGAGCTGTGTGGCTAAATCCTCTGAATTAGTTTTGGGGAAAAAAAAAAACAAACAGCCATGCAGCACTTGTCAGCCTAACCTCCTGGTTTTAGCTGCTTTTTAAGATGTGATCTTCAGACAAGTTTTCTGGCAAAAATTGAGGTTGCTGGTGAATGAGAAGACAGGAGCTGTTGAGTTTAAGGTATTCCTCCTCTTGAAAGCCTCAAAGGTATCAAGTAATAATGAATAGGGTCCAAGAGACATGGCTGGGAGAAGCATGATACCCCTTCTATGCAGATCCGTAACTATGCGGCATTTTTTAAATGTGTTCGCAGAACTAGTCTGGGGAAAGTATGAAATTTGGACTAGTTTTGCTTTTTAGCAAGATTGAGCACTGCTGCACAGGACGTTAAGTGTTCTCATGTTTCTCTAATGCTTATAGGTAAGCACATGTAATTAGTCTTTATAGGTGTAGCTTTGACAGGTTGGGATTAAAATCTCAAAATGAATCTCTGGGTTTTTTTCTCCTTTTACAGACAATATCCTCACCTGAAGAGAGATGGCAGAAATCAATTCTCCTGTAAATATCAAGGAAAAGGTAGGTTCAAGTAACAGTACAGTGCAAACCAAAATGATATTTGCATACAAACTTCATCCCTGCTCCTTCAAACACCATTCACATACTTAACTTTAATATGCATTGACTCTGTGCATAAAGTTAAGTACACAGGCAGGTATTGATAGGATTAGTATATTAATCTTGGTTGATGAGAAACATTTTTGCTTTTCTGCAAAGAGACAATGTCTTGTCAGATAGATTTCTCTTATTCCTTTGTGATTCCTGTACACGCTGATGCTATGGAGAATAGCACTTTCTGATGATTGCTGCTGTACAAAATACAACCTTTGAAGAAACACACCCTTTAGAAAATAATTTTTCTGACCAAAAATGTCATACCTGTACTACTTAAAGGCAATTCCTAAAATTACAGGGCCTGAAAAGAGTAGATTTTTTTTTTTTTCCTACGTAAGTAGCTCTGCTTTTAACTGCATTCTATGTGCTTGAGTATGTCCTTTCCGTACCCTGGCTAGTGGTAGAGCCTCACGACCCTTTCAGGAGCAGTAAAGGACGTAAAGCTAATTAGTATACAAATATGAGGTAGGACAGGAGATCTTTTGTGACTCCCAGCAGGCAGATTGTGAAGAGACCCCTAGATACTCCCCACCAACATAAATAGGAAACCAGGACATCTGTCAAAGAATAGAAAAAAAGGAGAGAGAGAGAGAGAGAGAGAGAGAAGGGGGAAGACTGTAGGAGTGTAACATGATAGGGTTGTATTTTAAAAGAAGCCAAGGTTTTGATAATTCACCTGAGTTGTCGTCTTTTATAAAATCAGGTTTTGTTCTATTTCATGTTTGGGAAGAGAGATGGAGCTTTGCATTTAGGAAGTTCAGAGAAGGCTAATGGGTTCCTTGATTTACAGCTTTATTAAGCCCAATGTAGCGCTCTGATACAGATTTTAAGGCAGTGTGATAAATGTTAAAGACCAGAATCCAGTTCTGTCAGTGAGCCCGAGTTTGTCCAGGTATCAGTGAAAAGTTGATTAGGTCCATTCACTTCATGAAAGATGCACAAGGAGAAAGGATCAAGACTGATTAAATATCAAGGAAATACAGAACAGTGAGGGCAATGTGAAACTGAGAAATGTAGTCATCTTCTGCTGTATCATAAGACCTGCCTATGGCACATTACACATCCTGCAGGGCAGCAGGCACATGAAATATTCTCTCCTCTCTAAGCCTGTCAATGGAAAGGAAAAGAATAAAAATTTGTGTATGATTCCTTGGATTAACTCTTTTCCTGAGCTGACAGAAAAAATTATTCAGCAGAAAAAGATTTGCCTAACTTCAGTTTTGCAATTCAAAACTTCAGTTTTGGAATTAGGTGGACTGATAACAAGGAAAAAATCATTTGGTCTGAGGAATGTGTGCAAGATATTGTAAATGTGGCTTTCCAATCCAGAAAAGTCCCAAGAAGTGATAGAGACTTAAGGTGTAATATAACACACCATAGCCTTGAACTAGAGGTCAGTAGTCAGATTTTTAGTTAACTTGCAGTTTTGCTTCCAAGTTCACAAATAATGAACTTTTCAGTGGGTAATGTATTTCTCAGAACTGATCATGACTAGTAGTTAATGGCTTAGACATCGCATTTGGTTTATAAAGGTTTGATGAACCATGACAACTACTGAGCCTGAAACTAGGTTTCTTCAAGTTTCAGTTTGCTAATGATGTTTCCTGAAATAACAGTTACAAACTGTTACCTGCCCACCAGTACATGAATGAAGCTGCTGAGGAAACAGCATAGCAAGTGGTGATGTATACTAAGTAGTTCAGGTGGGAATGAGTTCCTGTTCAGACTGTTGTGTCCATCTTTCGCTGCTTACTCACTTTCTTTGCTTTCAAAAGGATGCAGAACTTTTTTGCTTTATATCCCCTGATGGGAAACAATTCCTTACCTGTTGCACTGCCCAGGTGCCTGATTTTTGAGTAGTTTTTCCTCATGTTTGTTGTTAACTTCTGAATCACTCATTGTGTTTGAGGATTTGCATGTCAACATGAATTTGTATTTCCTTGATGAGTATCTTCCTTAGTCCTTAATAACAGCACAGGTTTAAATAATGAGTAGCATGATGGATTTTGCAATAGAAAGTAATGTCATCAAATCCTATCCCCTAGTGCCAGAGTGCTGGAAGGTAAATTACAGTGACTCTCAAAATGCAGCTCAGTAAATCAATTGAAGTTCTGCCTATTTATTGTGTAGCTTGAATTTTTTTATTAATTTAGTCAGTTTTACAAGTGCAGGATTTTACAAATCATCTGTTTGTCTTTTGGTAGTTTAAGAATGAAGAACTGCAACAAGACTTCTACACACTAGATATCTGCTATTCCAAGCCTGATATCTGCTGAGAGTATCTAAAAATCAAATGTGTAGGAGTATATACATTTTAAGGCAGGAAAATAATTGGATCAATACACTCTGTTATAAATAATTCCTCTCTTTATTCCTGTATCTTCCATCAGTATTTAGTGCCACTAAATCCCTATGCCAAAGTGAAAACTTAGTTTAACAGCAATTAACATTTTATTGCAAAATCGCTGGTTTTTATTCTGGAAAATATAGACTAATAACCTACTAAATAAAGGCTTAGTGACTGAACAGCATAAACCTCATGAGCTCTACATTTATCAACTGAGAAGCTAGCATGTTTTGCCATTTCACCTGGACAACTCTGTCTTGTTTTAAAATGAGATTGTGATGGCACAGAACCTCCATTTGACATCTTGTATTGGTTTACAGTATGGTGGCTCTTTGTCAGCAGCAAACTGAGTAACTCTAATGCAACTGTAGCTTTAGAACTCTCTGAGTAATGCACTAGAAATAAGAGGAAAGGGTTGAACAGATATGTCCTGATGAGTTGGCTTTAATTATATTTGCACATAGACTGCTAAAACATAAGGACTTCATTTGCACATTTGAAAAGCAGACACATTTAAAGTGTCCTGGTAAGAGAGTCAAAATCAAATCCCTTTCTCACCTAGAAAACTTACAGAGGAAGACATGGTCATGCTATACAACATTGAAGCATTGAGTTTAATGTTTACTTTATCCACCTTTTTGGGGGAAGTATTTCTGGGAAACAAAACCAAGATTTATAAATTTAATTACTTTTGCTGAGCTCCACAAATCCATTGCCATCAACACAAATATAAGCAGGCCTTGTTAAAAAGAACAGAATAGAATACAGTTCCTTCCCAGTTCTCCCTTTCTTCTTCCTCAGTGCTTGCAGATCATAATATAGTTAAGACTTTGATCCTGCTAGGGTTTGAATGAAGCCAAAGGAGCAGTACATCTGCACGCAAATACTTATTCTAAGTTTCTGCAAAAGTAGAACACAATGTGAACATTGTTTCTCTGTGACAAAAATGTAGTACAGAGCCCATGAAGTTTTAGCATAATGTTTGGTTTTATGTTTGTTTTTTGTTTTGTTTTGTTTTTTTAAATGGTGGCCTTTCCCCATGTTCTATCCATGATCAACTTCTAGTTATTCAAGGAAATAAGACCTCTGGCACTGTTTTAAAGGTGATGTGAGGCTGAGGCAGACATTTTGTGCATTATGCTCACACACAGGCTCTGTAAGACCCTACCCCTAATTTGAGTCATAAGAGGATGCTACTGTAGTACTGATACTTGTATAATTCATTCTTGGCATTTCAGCTGAAATAGTTCATAAAGTCAATAGGTTAAACATTCTATTTTATATTCCCCCCCCCCCCGCCCCCGAGAGATTTATATAAATGTTGGCCTGCGATGTCAGGAAGGCTAATAGAAGTTTCCATAGTTGGCAGAGGCTCCTGCAGCTGTGATACTGTTGTGGGGAGCCAGGACTGTTCTGATTACCATATTTTCATGCATATAAACCACAGATTTTCTGTAATAACACAAATTCTGCATTTCAGCAGCCGCAAGGCTTGTTACATGCCTGCATAGTTAGTACAAGGAGAAGTTTACTGTCAGGATCTCTCTGAATAATTCCCTCTGCCCAGACCCTTGCTATAGTCTTCCTTCACTATGCCACTCTCCCTCTTGCCTCTGATAATACTCATCTCTGTGCCAGAAAATGGAGTATAACTAAGGCCTTGTTTTCTAGTATCAGGATTTTCAGAGACTGAGTTATACATGGTTCAGATCATATGCACACAAGTTCACTGGATTAAGGGATAAAATGGACCAAACTCATTGGCTTAAATCCAAAATAATTCCATAAAATTAATGGAGATATTCAAGCATTAATCTAGTACATCCCCAGAAGAGGTGCTGAGATTCTGAATGACAAGGCCTCCAAAGAAGCAGCAATTGGAGTGAGGAATACAAGCGATGTATTGTCTCCTGCAACAATTAGACCCTCTTAGTTTAACAAGAGAAGAGTGAATATCAGGCACTCCCCAGGATAGCCATTCAGCTCTGGCATGTGATTTTGGTTTTGATCCAAAGAAATATCAGGAATTGTTCAAACTTCAGGACTTGCTGTTGGGCCTATCTTTTCTTTTTTTTTTTTTTTTTTTTTTATTGTGTGTCTAAACATGTTTGAACAAGTGAGATCTGGTGTCAGCTGGAATTAGCAAAATACTCATTCAGATGAAAATCCTTCTCTTGGGATTCTGTTAGGAGTGAAGTTTTGCTGAAGTTCTCCTGAAAGGCTTGCTTTTTCATTTGTCATTTCAAGTGTCGGAGCTGTAGGAGCAGATGGGCAGGTTTGTTCCACAGACTGCAAGAAGGAAGTTTTATTCAGATGTGTTTTGGGGGGTTTCACGGTTTTGTTTACATTACACTATAACTGTGGTTTTGATAAGCAATAGTCAACATGCAGGGAAAGAGTAGGATTCGTAGTGGAAGGAATGGAATTAGTATATAAATTTAAAATCATAAATTACAAAAGCAGATCGTTTCCAATCAGTGATTTCACTAGGTCTCCTTAAAGCTGACCTTTGCAGCTGTTCCTTGCCTATGTGTTGAAGTAGATGGACTTAGTCCAAAGACCAGCAAAGTTGTTCAAAGTGCACTTGCATCACTTGATGAGCCATTTAACTTGGGTTAAGGATATTATAGATTCAGGTCTCTAAATAGTGCTGTCATTACTCAAGCAGAACCGTTCTTACTGAGCCAAACTTTTTAATATGTTCTTTCAGGATTCCTGAAATGTCTAATTTTTCCATCTAATTAGTTTACAAATTTGGGGGACAGGGGTGACATAATAAATCCATAATGATTGCCTAAAGTAGTTTACTGCAGCAAGTAGAATTTGTTTTGTGCTTATTGGGGATAAATGATCCGAAGATGTTAGTGTGATAAACGGGTCATGTAGTGGAAGGGGAGGTGCAGACCTGATTGAAGCTGTTATTTTGCTCAAAGGGGATGTTGACAACACTTATTCAGTGTGTCGTGATGAACTCAGTAAAACTTCTGGAAAAATGTCTCCGACATAAGAAATAGGCTCTTAATGCAGCAAAGTCAAATTGTATTTATGAAATATGTTTGTGTAGGAGTTTTCAAAACCTTACAAAAATCTGCCATGAAGTGTTTTTAAAATGGATTTTCCTGCTTAATGTAGCCAGGACATCTGCTAATGCTAAATTCCTAGATTATAGAAACCAGCAGAGTTTTGCAGACAGCCCTCCTTCCCTGCTCCTCTTGCAGGATTTAGGTCAACCCCAATTGGAGGTGTAATCTAGTTGAACATGGCCTACACTGCTACCTGTCCTCAGCTCCAGTGGATATATACGGTGTGTATGTGTACACAAAGATTTGCTACTGACATGCAGTAAAATAAAGTAGGAAAATGTCTGTGTATTCATTGATAACCACACTTCTAAATGAATTTAGCTCCTAACCTAGAGAAAATCTGTTGATCTTAATTTTTAGTACAGAGTGAAGGTGAATCTGCATTAGCGTTCCTAACCAAGCATAAGTAACAATATTTCTAACTGAATAAGTGACCATAATAGTAACTTACTTCAAGGGGATTAGAGCAGCTGTGTTCAGGGGTTTCAGAACAGCTGTGAGCTTTCAGCAAAGACGTTTAATTTGTCACTATGTCAGAAATATATAAACAAATTCTCTGAACCCCGGATATGTTACTCACCAGAAACATCCTCTTTGAGATGATGCCAAGGGAGAGCAGATGGAGTAGAGCAGGCAGTGATTGATTCCATGTTGTTACAGTTGCCTGGGAACCATTTGAAACTTGACAGAGAACCTAATGGACTCAGAGGAATACAGAGCAATGTCAGCTTGGTTCTGGGTGTGGAGTAAGTAATCTGCTGTCACAACTTTCAGGCAGGCTGTATTTCTTCTTGGGCTTGACTTATCAGGAAAGTCTCATGAGATGGGTGTTCATGAGGACTTGAGTAAGATACCATGAGAGGGTAGAATGTCAGTGCCCTCCTCTCCTGTGTGCCATGCTCCTCAGAAGTAACCTGTTACTGAATTTTTTATTTTTTTTTTTTTTTAGGCAAGCCAAAAATTTGCCCCAAGTGATTGCCTATAGTTTAACAGTAATCCTCAGAAAAATAGTCAAGTATATTTGATCAGACCTTGGCGATTTTATTTTGGGGTAGAAAGAGCTTATCTGAGGGGACTTGAAACCTTTTTCAATTTTGATATCACTTCTGGGCAGTCCTCAGCAATTTGTGTAAGAGACTGATAAAAACGACCTCATGACTGTGGAATTCTGGTCCTGATGAGACACAACCTGGCTCAAATTGCAGCAACTTTAACAGGGCTTGAGCAAGCATTTCAAGCTAAGCGTGTGCTTGAGACTTCAGCTCAGAAAAGTGGTTAAAAGTCTTCTAAACTTTGAACTAACTTTAGTCTTATCCAGAAGAGTAGCTAGGTCCACAGGAATTAAATGCATGCTTGCAAGGTAGGTCGTTGGATCGTGGGTTTAAATGGAGGTGGACGTGGGTTCTGCCTTCCATGTTCTTGAGCGTACACAGTTGTTTTCAAGATCACAGCTTTATATTTTAGATCTGTGATTGCTTGAAAGTAGCTTTTGTAAGCTGAAATTCTGAGCAACTTGTCTTAGTAGTAAACAAAGAAATGTGCTTTCCGGTCAGGCTACAGGAGGGAAAGCCCAAGAATTTAACTACTGTCAGCGACAGCTTCTCAACTAATGCTGACATTAACGGCACAATTTTCTGTGGTTCAGAAGGTATGTTACTGGGTTCTCTTCATGTCCCAGAATGCTTGTCTAGCATCCAGATGATGACAGAAGTTCGCTGGGAATGTACACTGGATAAAGACAGGATGATTCACAAAATCATTAAAATAGTTGACTTCCCTGTAGTCTGTCTGGTAATGTTGTTGTTCTTATGATCAGGTTTCAGCGAGTAGGAAAAAACTGTTTTCTCCCACATAGAAGGAAATAAATCTAATAAAGTGGACTGCTGTGAGTATGTTCTTGCAGTCTGTTAGGTATTAATGCAGTGTCATGGCATGGTAGGAGATTCTTTGATGCTTGTACTTTTTTTCATCCTTAGAATGTTAAATATTTTTAAAAAGGAGTTTGTTGATGAGAAATCATACAGTATTGGATTATTCTAGTTCAATAATCTGTTGCTTACATTTTGAGAAGATGGACTTTCTTGGTAAGTTTGAGGGCTATAAGTTTAGAGAGAGAAAGTTGGGAAATATCTCCTGCACTGCAGTCACCCTATCACACCTTTAATAAAAATGAGCTCTATATAGTTTTCTGGATTGGGAAGTGACTGACTTCTCTCAAGGAGCTGGAGACTTGTAAGCAGTTGAGGTGTATAGCTGTACTAGCAGAAGGGCTGGTTTATTACCTAACTAGCAGGTGAACCAGAGAGGAGCCAGCATACCTGGGTGCCTAGATCCAGTTCACATCCAGCCCTTTAATATATCTCCCCCTTGTCATCTTGTATTTGTCAAGTGTTCCTGAAGCTTTGTTGTGCCTCCATTCATCACAGTCTGTGATATGTCTCTTATGACCTTCAGCTGTAGAAGTGCATTTGTGTTAGGCTTACGCTGTCAGGAAGGTTGTCTACCCTTCCCTTTGGCTTTTTTTTTTTTTTTTATATCGCTGTGTCCCTTTCCAGAAATATATGGGACACATTTTGCATGTGGGGACAGACCTGAGCTTCAAACATAGAAATCTACACATATTT
This sequence comes from Gymnogyps californianus, assembly GCF_018139145.2. Taxonomy (NCBI): domain Eukaryota; kingdom Metazoa; phylum Chordata; class Aves; order Accipitriformes; family Cathartidae; genus Gymnogyps; species Gymnogyps californianus. Next base: position 13,298,257 of record NC_059477.1, read on the forward strand.
TTGAAACCAGGGTGAAAGGACTAAGAGGTGGAATATCAGGGACCTTGAAATTTGCATTTCTAGGCTAAGGCTGTCGTATGGCCTAGTCTCCCTCAACACACCTTGTTCTCCTCCCAGATACACTGTCAGGTCACAATTTGAGACTTGTAGACATTTGTCAATGATTTCTGGATGTCCAGAAATCACTGACGTTTTCATTGCCTGTGTACAATAGTTCCAGTGTGTTCTGGATGAAAACATCAGTCAAACAGTACATATGTTGGAGACCTGACGTCTGGCACACAGATCTGTCTGTCTTTGACATTCCAGAAGAAATATGATAACGTTATTCTATTTTGTTCCTAAAAATTTTTGAGACAAAGTATTTTATTTCGGAACAAAACTTTTTGGGATTTCTCCTCTGTTGGAATTCTGGGTTCATATCTGCTTTTGTTGTTTCTGAACAGAGCAGTATATGTATTTTTTTTAATTAATATTGACATATCCTACTGGTTGCAAATTTTAGTTTTCATCTATCTTATCCCACATAAGTCACTGGGAAACAGAAAGCAGAAACGCAAACAACTTGTAGGTGTCCTGGGTATCATAGCATACATACACAAGGGACGCAGATTAAGAAAGTGTAAGCAACTTCTGATTTGGAATTTCCTAAGTCCTGGATGCTTTACTTTGCAATCTGATGTTCTTTTCCTGAGGAATTTTTTCATGAAACTTCTTAACTTTTTTATTTTCTAAATGGAAAGATAAATTTATATTTTGTACGACAGTCAACAAAAGATATTGTTGGGTTTTGGCAGTAGAACTGTTGAGCTCTGCAGTGCATTAATGTTCCTAAATCGAATTTATATATAGTCCAACAAAAACGGGACTGTGTCCACAGTGTTGGTCGTATGCTTAATTTCTTTTCTCTGTATTGGTGAGTATTCTTCCTAAGATCATCATCTTGCTTTTCTTGGGTTATCTCCACAACTAGAATGTTTCCATAACCTTTTTTATATTTAAGCATCGTACTAGTCGGATGAAGCACAGTTTAGCTTTTAATTCTGGTTTTTCTATTCATCAAAAATTTCTTAACAAAGACCATACAGTGCAAACAGAAAGTCTTCATTAGATTCTGTAGTCTAAAACATAGTCTGCCTGGTTGAGTTCTTGTGTGTCAGTGTTCTTCACCCCACAGATGTTCTTCTTAATGTCTTTAAGAAGTTTCCAAACTGCAGTGTGTGGCGAGTTGCCTGATCCATCCTGTGGTCTTGGCCTTACTTTGTTGTTTCCAGATGCTTCTTGAGGCTTCCAGACCTTTCATAGCAAAGAAGGACCTAGAAGCCGTATGAAATTCCCATGCTTATATATAAAGATGGTTAGAATACACTAGATATTTCCTTTTACTATTTTTCCTGTAAGCAGTTGCCACAAGGAGATTATGCAATTTTGAGTAGGCAGAGAGATGATCCACATGATTGTGAAAGAAGAGGCGAGGTTTTTGTGAGAATATGAAGATGTGATCCACATGGTGGAAATGTTTGGCAACTACCAGCTTGAACATAAAATGGACTGCAGCTTGTGACCTGCTCTACCCTAGTGTCTTTGCCAACTTTTATTGTTATGGAGCCAGCTCAGTTCATGCTTGTTGCAGCTTTATCAGTAAATAGCATGCCCGTGCCCACAATCAGAAGATTAATAAAACTCCTTTTTTCAGGGCTTTCTCTGCACATCCTGTTGATTTGAGTTGGTTTTCACTTGAATACCTGCATTGCATAGAGAGCTATCCTCACAACTTCCCTCCCCATGCGTACACATCAGCTGAAGAGACAAGCTTAAGCAGACAGAGATTTTCTGGATAGTTTCTGGCAACAGCAGCCTCTGGTTCAAGAGGTCCAGTTGATAGACTAGCCTGTCTAAACTTCCAACAGTTACCTGTGTTTACTAGAGACTCCAAAGCAGCTAGCTGTTGGGTTGGGACCTAGCTTGTGGGCAAGCCTTGCCCAGTCATAGCGTGGCAACATTAGACAAATGATTAGATAGGCCTTTGGAAAAGGTCCTTGGGAAGTAGACAAGCAATTTAACTCCACTGCCCTCTAAATTATGGTTGTGGCCGAGTTGTCCAAGGCTAGACTTGCTACTTGAAATGTGTTGTGGGCAAATGTGAAGCTGGAAAGAGATGTGTGATAGGATGATGGACAGGAGCAGAGTAAATCATGCTAAGTAGATGTACTAAAGTTGTGTGCTGAAGTTAGAAAGTGGCCTTCCTTACACAGTGAAAGAGAGGAGCTCATCTAGAAAGCATCCTTCAGAAAGTTTGATCCTGTGTGGATTTAGCTGGAGCAAGTATCAACCTTTTGTGGTGCTAAGTCCAGCAGGCGTCGTGAATCAGAGCCCTCAGTCACTGTGCATTAACAGAACCTGAAATGAGTTGTGGCTTATGTTAGTATACGGGACAGGGAAATACAGTGGTTGAGGAGTAGGGTGAACATACTACAGTAAAATATGATTTTTTGGTCATAAATCTGAGCACTTAAGTGTTCTGAATCACCTTCTGGTGTCTCCACTGATGGACACTCCATAAAGGGAATGTAGAAAGATTGTTCTTCAGAAACTAAATGGACAGCTAAGACAAGGTAGTGTTAATGCTCTCACTATGTAAGCCAGCCTAGTTCCCTTAAACAGATCTATGTTCATGTATTATTTTTTCACAGTTATATTTCACAGTACAATAAGAAGACCACCAGTGCTTCACTATCAGAAATTAACATGACGACATTGTGATGCAGTAAATAAAGTACACCCTAATCAAGGATGTATTCCCACAGAAAGATGGCAAAGAAGGGTGCCGGATAAACATTTGCAGTGCAATAACAAGTTTCTAATAGTAAATACATGCTGGATAGCTTGACACAGAAGCTCAAAAAGCTGAGTTGGAACAACTAGACTGATTTTGGCACTGATCCTCTTGTTTTTTCAGAGTACTACCATAGGCTTTTGTTGGTTTTGCTAATTACGTTTAACCAAGTATTTTTATTTTGGTACTATCTAGTAAAGCTTGTCTAGCATTAAAACAATATAGTAATTAAGTTTCATGTAACCATTTACTTTCAGCTATATTACATGGGCATGAGAAAGTAAATCATGAACATGATTCGAGTAGGAATATTTTCTTTAAAACATAGTGGGTTGAATTACCATTTGGTATAAATGGATACTGAAGACAACACAGCAATAGCAAATGCCGTGAAATTGAAGCATGGCATGCCAGAATCATCTGTGGGTGTGACACCTCATCCATCAGCAGAGTTTCCTGAAGGAAGCATTTGGCTTCCCATGTCCTTTGTTCAGGATTTTGTTACACGAGCTTCCTGGTCACGTATAAATGGAACAGCAGACTGAAATTATGCTGAGCAGCCACAAGAGCTTTTAAAAAGGTACTGTTTTCTTTTAGCCTGTGACTATTTTTGTGCATATAACTGTTTTCCAGATGTCAAAAAAACCCACCCATCATAACTTTGATGTAGCAAGGCCGTGCAACAGCCTTGTTGAAGTAGTTGCGTACTCCGTAAGTTTGTTTAGGTGATGTGTCTAGTCAAGTCACATGGCAGCAAATAGAACTTTTAGGAAAGAAGCATAAGGCCAAATTCTGTCAGTTTAGTTAAACTAGTTCTCCTGCTGTGACTGAGGGTAGGGTTTGGTTCCAGGCTTACTGGCTACCAGTTGTATGATTTGGTCTCTTGAAGAAATTGTTTTCATTATTTGCATGGACCAGGTAAGGGGAGGATGGGTATTGCTTCATGTAGATACATAGTTGTATACTTGTAAGCACGTCATGTATAACATGCATTTATATAAACATGCATTGGCACAGAGATACCTTGTTGTCTAAAGGAGTACGATAAACCTATGTGGTATTGTCTTCCTTTTTTTTTTTCCTTCCAGATCAATGCAATCCGATCAATTGTTCCAAACAAAAGCAATAATGAGATAGTTCTGGTGTTGCAGCAGTTTGATAACAATGTAGACAAGGCTGTTCAAGCTTTCATGGATGGTGAGTACAGTGTACCTTTTTCACTAAGGCATGAGGGATTCAATTGCATGCTAAAGTATTCATTGTCTCTAGTGGCTCAAAATAGATTCTGTTGTTCTGCTGAAATTCAGATGATTGTGACACTGAGAGTTTTGTTTGGGTTTTTTTTTTTATAATTGATCCTTCTGTCTGCATCTTTGCTTCTTCATAGTATGAGTTTGACATGGTGGTTTATCTGTTCTACCTGACTTTGCCGTTTTTTGGTGCCATTCTTGTTGCAGACCTTCTTTATTCTGCATGAAAGTTAACGCTCTTTAAATATGTCAGAATATGATTCACTATTGAAGACACAGTAACTAATAAGAATTTGGGATAGTTCTGAAGCAGGTAACCAGGCCCCTAAACCCCTGAACTTGATGCATACATTGACATTCAAACCTGAATCTGAATTTTGCAAATAGCCTTGACATTTATAATGGCTGAACCAAGACTCCATTGAAAGTTCGAGACATTCTAAATCTGCATCTGAGTTTGTATTTTGTGTCATGAGACCATCTCTAATGAAAGGTTACTTGTATTTAAATAAGACTTTTCTGGTAAATATATAACAGCAAGTATTTTGAACTTTTGCCGAAGTCTGTAAGAAACCCTTTGCAGGAATAATAGCATACCATGAGCAAATCCTCTCAAAATCTTTGTAGGTTGGGGCTGCTTAAAAGATACTAGAAGCTCAGTGGTCTCAAAAGCCCTGTATATCTTAAAAATGCCTCATAGTGTTGATTTGCTGTCTCACCAAGTTGCTTATTTCATATCTATTTTACTTCAGAATAGTTTTGGATTTGCTTTGGGTTAATTTACTAAAATGTATCAGCTAAAAAGCATCATGATTACGAGGAATTACTTACCAATATGCAAAAAGCAGATGCAAGCAAACTGGACTACTTATAAATGCATCAGAATTCTTCCGTCAGATCTATATGGTGCCTCTTGATTCAGGCATCTGCGTAGACAGTCAGATTCTGATAGATGTATGGAAATCAGAGTTTGTTTGTGCACACACAGAGAAAGGGAAATGTGATGCATCTGATTTCCTGTAATATATGTACTGGGGAAAGTAGTAGAGGGTTGCTCCTTGATTATTCACTAAGATCCTTTCATTCAATTTATTTTGTCTTAAGTTACCATTGCTCACTTGTGGTCTATGAGTTGTTTCTAATGGCTCCTCAAAAGGGAGGAGCTTTCATACCCATGGGTCGTCATCTGCTATAAGGAAGAAACAGGGCAAAAGCAAGCCTTGCAAGAGTGCAACAAAGTCTTGAAGAAAAGCGAGCTGTTGTAACCTGAGTTCAAATGATCTTTGTTTGAACTTCACCAGTTTATCATCATTGTGCCTTGAGTTCCAAAGTCTTTGCAAGTGAGCATTTGAAAACAGCCAATGTTTGTTACTGTCTGGAAACAGCATGAGAAAAGACGTGTATATTCAGCTGCCACTGTGGATAGAATGAATGTAGCACTTAAGAGTATCTTTTCACGTGAATGACAAAAACTGTTAAGATTGAAATACCACAATCACGGAGAATGCATTGCTGCATGCAGTGAAATGCGTGCCATGAAATGCAGTGAAATGGACCGCCATGCTGAGTGAAAAGGCTGAGCACCTCCATTCAATGCTTCTCTCAGAAGTGCTGCATGCCGAATCAAGAAATGTTCAAATTTAGGATCAGCTCCTATCTTGCTTCATATCTGGAGTGGCATATAGGTGATGTCTCTATTAAGAATTTACTTCTATATGTGAAATTTGAGTTAAATAAAATAGTGGTTCAAATGTTTTATTTTCTATATTAGCATTTACCTAATTAAGCATAATCAGAAGGTCTGTTCAGCTGCTTTGTAGATGTGTTCAAGGAAATATACTGGTGGGTTCAAATGAGGGCTTTGGGACTTGCACAGTTAGTGCACTTCCAACAGGAGGAAACTGGGGTTAGTTGGGTGAATCCCTAAAATAACGCTCACTGTACATAGTATTCACAGGGAGGCTGAGGGAAGCAAAGCTAAGACAACACCAGCCAACACAAAAAGAGTGTTGGACGATACTGTGAAAACAGTTAACAAAGCTGTCAAGTGAAATTGCATATTTTCAGCAGCACAGAGTAAAATGGGCAGCAAATGTCTGGGTTTATTCCTTCATACTGAAACATGATGTCTGTCAAAAGATAGCATACCTTTAGGAGAGGGGATTGTATTTATATGTACATAAGTATGTATGTGTATAACTAAATATAGATATATGTATAGTTATAAACATAATAGAAGTTTTCTTAGCCTTCTGTCTGCATTGTCATGTCATCTAGGAAACAAAATATGGCTTTGATGGATTCCATACACATTTTTTCACAATTTAACAAATTAGGCTTAGTACTGCTAGCAAGACACATAATCTCATCTAATGTGAGTGATAGACTCACCAGATAATCTTCGATCTGGATTATTGTGATAGAAAAATAATTTTGGTACATTTGAAAACCTCACACAACTTTGGCTGAATACAAGTTGACGACTCACGGTGGTCTGAAAACAGCATTACTTCTTAATACTAATATCGTCAAGACCTTACTGAAATGATTGAGAAGAGTGTCTGAGTATGAAACCCATTTGGAAAGAATAAAAAGTGAATATTTACTAGAATTGTGCAGTGATGGTAAAGTGATTCTTAAATTCAAGCAGAAGACCTTTAACCTGGTTGCAATCAAAAGGATTATTGTGGCAGATACTGCTATAGTAGTTTGGATGACGATTCAGACTACGTGCTTACCATGAGCATCTATTTTCAACTTTAGGGTCCAGGAGAACAAAATAATGATGTTAACGAGATGCAGAAGAGTTTTCTTCTAACATGGCAGCTGGCACTGGTCTGACTGAGGCTCTGCTTGCTTTGTTCCATAAATTTATCTAACCAACTCACTAGGGCTGGCAGACAGAATTTCAAGTATACAAAATTGTAATAATTTTTCAATATAAATTTTAACCATTGTTTTTTTCTGCCTGGCCTAAGTTTACTCTGTGTGATGCAGAATTTCTGCGGGAGTCCACAAAATTACTCTTCTGGTTGCTAATTAAATCTTCATTTTTATGTTCTTATGTCTTCTGAATGTGACAAATAACACATAGGAAGTATATGGTAAAAATGCCAAAAGATTTTAAAACTTTTGGGAGGTCTAGCGTCAGGGTGGACTATCTAGTTTACCCAGTGTTTACACTAGGATGCTGAGATGCTTCCCTTTTCAGGCAAGAGATTTGAGTGTTGATTTTTCTGGGGCTTATGCTAGTGCTTTAAGTTAGGCACCCGCTCAATCACTTTGTGGAATGAAGGCCATAAAAAGGAGTAGTGCCAAGTAGCCCATCCACTGTATGTAGTGTAATCAAATAAAACAGGTAACTAAAAAGGAGGAAGACAGCAGTACCCATTTTGTTCTCCCCACATAAAAGAATTCGCGACAACAAATGGAAATGCTGCTCAGCTAGGAGACTGGAAACTGTTCTTGAACACCCTTGTTCTTTTTCATAGCTGAACTTGTGTTGAAATGTTTTATCTTTCCTTTCTCTAGGCAGTGCAACTCAGGTTCTAAAGGAATGGAATATGACAGGGAAAAAGAAGGTAAGAACTTGCTATTGGGAATCAAAGCATTCAGACTATTTATCAGCTGTTTGTATTTGAATGTAGTACTTTTATTTTGGCCAGTACTTTGTCTGCCTTTGCTAACATAGGTGACTTCATTCACACCTGTAGTCAGAATACTTGAAAGCAAATGTGTGTATTATTTTTAATCCTGTTCATCTGTTGCTGTTGCTGTAGCCCAGTGTTCTGAGAGAATTTCTGGGACAACATGTGTGTGGGAGCCAGACCCTGGACAAGTACAGAACAAATCCCAAAACAGCCCATGCGCAGAAACACTTTTAATAAGCAATTGTATCCTGGATAGTCAACAGCCACTTACAGTGCTAGAGTTTTTGCTGCCAGGTGTAAAAATAACTTATGCATAGGAGTCATCCATTAGGAGTTATGCATTAGTGACACTATCAAGTCAGATACTTCAAGTCTATATTTGGGATACGATCTTAATGCTTATGTATCTCCAAGCCGGAGCTGTACCAGGAGGCTGCCCTGTGAGTCACTGTTATGGAGGCTCCTCTTTATGGTTGGGAGAGCTACAGTAGCGGTGGCCAACCTATGTCCTCTGTGATCACTTTCTTACCTGATCAGAGTGATGCCTTAAGGGTTTGTCTGTGTTACTGCGTGGATGTCCCCTGGATGGTTAGGAACTGCTTGTCCAAAGTGACTGCAAACATTTTGAGCAGCATCTTAGCAGAGGCTCTGTTACCATTTTGCAATGCAAGTGTTTTGTGTGGAAGGAAGGGAAAATCAATTTGGGGCTTCAGGTTTTATTTGAAATGATTTATATATTCAGCTGAACAGATGCAATGTGTTGTATAGGACAGCATGGCCTGTAAATTGCATTACACTGATGTCACTTGTATGGCATTTTAAGACCATGGACAATTTACTGATTATATTTTGAGTTTATATGAGTTGCACTGAGTGCTGTCTCTATTCTTGCAACATTTCTCCATTTAGAACAATAGGAGAAAAAGAAGCAAATCTAAACAGCACCAAGGTAATAAAGATCCTAAAAACAAGAATGGTGGACCTGAGAAGGCATCTCAAGAGCCCCAGGGAATGTATGACTGCCATCTGAATGGATGCTCTAAGGACAACTCTTGCAGCGGTTCTGCCAATCCGAAACTGGAAGCTGCTTCTCTTGAGAACAAAGGCTCAGGATTTGTAGAGTCCGTTCTGGTCTGTCCAGACATCACAGGTCAGTTCATCTAGCACAAGACACCTTTTTAACTGGCAATAGCCAAGCCCTCATTTACATAAAGACCACGGTATTTTTATTGCCATGAGGTAGAATATAATAAAAATAAGTTGGAGAGGTGTTTGTGCAAAATAATGCACATAGCTATTAATGTCATGCAAGTAGATCTGTATCTGGGCACAATTCGCCTTGCAATATGTTTCATTGCAAAATGTCTTTTTTTTTCTAGAGACAAAAGGATCAAACTAATTAGAGGCCCAGCTGATACGAATATTACAGATGTAAATACAGAAGAATGCAGGGTTAGAAAATGGCTTGAGTGTAAAATGGTGATGGAAGTGATAAAGCCCCTCATCTGGAGCAAAGTCATCTGAGCAGTATAAGCTTGTGGCCTGTTACAGGATTTCTTTATTGCCTAGTCCAGACTAGTCCATTTTTTCTTTTTCTTGTCTTCCCTGAATAGGCTAGTCACAGTAGATGTCCACTGGCTTTCCCTAACAGGGAAGGGAGGGCCTTTGTGTTGAGGGAAGGTAGTCTGATAGCCTCTTAGGACACGCACGTTTCTGCTAGGGTCTAGATACTGATTCTGAAACTGTGGGGGACGGTAACACAGAAAGCTCTTCCCCACTGGATTGTAGTAGATACTGGGTTATGATTATAGGAACATCAATGAAAACAAACCTTCTCTTCTGGGGGAGAAGCTCTGTGAAAGCTTTTGCCTTGAAGTATCCTTTCATAAAGTTCATATTTAATTGCTGTCAGTACTGGCAATGGTTTTTCAGCTCTGCGCATTTCAAACTTCTGACAGCCCTAGATTATTGCTGCTGTTAGTATATTCTTCCTGTGTCTTAAGCAGTACGTAAGACTGCATTAGAAGAACTTTTCTTGAAATCCCTTTTTCCATGGTTGCAAATACAGCTCTCAAACCTCATTTTAAAGGAATGTGCCAAATGGATAATTGTCCTGAAATGAATCCTCTGCTGCTTCCAGATGACTTTGGTAGTGCCAACCTCTGGTCAATTATATGAAAACTCTGTGACCTATAGCAGCAAACCTATAGACAAACTACTTATCAAGAAATTTTGTCCTAAGAGTTTGGTGCCTCACAAAGGATCAGAGGTACTCTTCAGGAGTATCTTCAGGATCCCTCAGGGGTCAGGAGCTGCACCCTTGTGGTTTCTCAGCAAGTCTCACAGACTGTTCTAAAGCAGCTTGAAATGCTGAAGTGAGTCCAAAGTGCACTCATTTCATATTGCTCCCTCTTGTGTTGTAATCTCCTTTGTTTTGTCCATGTCTGGCTTGTTTGTTTTGGTTCCTTCCCTATCAAATTAATGTTACTGTAGTCATTTCACTGTCACCTTCAGACAGCTCACAGCTTAGAAGGATCATAGTCAGGTGTCTGCTGACAGTTCCTTATGCTTTCCTCCCCATAAGGAACATGAGGTTGAAGCTTTGCTAATACCACCTCACACACTGTGGGATTAGATCTTTCAGAGCCACAAAATCCTGGCTGCCTGGAAGGGACTTCAGGGACCAGAAGGTAGGATGCAGTGTAGCTGGTGTTTCTCGATAATGTGTCCCATGCTAGAAAATGATAGAGGAGAACATGTGGCTATTACCTTTAATTCAGGTCTGCTTATTTCTTGCCATTATTCCATCTTCCTTTGAGAAGTCTTTAGTTGTTGCTTTTTTGTGTGATGGTTTCCTACAGGGACTCAAGACCTGCTAGAGAAAATTGAGCACAGAATTTAAGGCCCTGGAAAGCCAAATTACTTCGTCATGGAGGGCCTTAGGGAGTGTTTCACTTAATTATGAGTCAGTTCAGGGGCTATCCCTCTCAGTATCTTGAAGAGGAAAAGGCCCCCAATAAACCAGATTACTTCAAAATGATGACCAGAACAAATCCTCCAATTCTCCTTCTTAGAGTCCTTGGCAACACAGGATCTGAAGGACTTACAGCTACCCTTTCTGTGCATGCCCTTGTAAAGAAGGGGCATGAATGCACTGAAAGGATATTTAATGCTGCCTTGCCATGCTATTGCTTTTGCAGGGACTTGGGTAAAACCAGATACAAATCAGATACTGATCTCTTTCCTACTTTTTAAAATTGGTTTTCATGTAGGATGATTTTTAGTGAATCCTTCAAACTTCCTGTTGATATCTCAAGGGAGTCTTTTTTCTTCTTTCAGCCAAAGAATCCATGAGGTTCACTTTATTTAAAAGGTTTTGAATGGTAAGCTGTTATAAAAGATAAACCACTCATTTTGAAGATGGCAGCTCAGCAGATTTCAAAGCAAATTTATTTGGGCTGCTGCCATTACTGGCAGGTCTGGTAATACTTGACAGTTAATACAGCGGAGGTCACACATTAGACTAGTGCTGAAGTTCCAAGCTACCACATACTGAATCCTGCAACAGTTTACTTGTAGCTACTATTACTCAAACCTTTGACTTCTCTTTCAAGTATTTGAGAGCGCCTTTGTCCCTAGACTTTGTTATACATGTTTCTTAGGTGGGCCAAGTCTTCAGAGATTTGATGCAGACTTTCTCAATCTATTTTTAATTGTGTTGATTGTCCTCAATCAAATTTGAAAGTTCAGTAGCAGCATACTAAGGTATTGTTTGCTAGGCTATGTTGGTCATCTTGCTGCTGGGTTTCAAAGTAGCTCATGCGTCATTTTGGAAGAAACAGTGTCAAAGTATATTGCAGACAAAAGATGATTAAAAAGTTTTTAGAGTATAACCATTGTTCTAGATTACTTTCTTTAGGCAAAAAGCTGTCACTTTGTCATTTGTCTTGACAAGTATACTAAAGCTGCTAATTAAATGCAGTAAATAACAATTTTGCACTTTAACAACAAATTTCAAAAGATCTAATCTTGGGGACAGAACCCAAGAGCCCTGGCCTTTCTCTGTAGCTTAGCTAATAGACTGCTTGTTTCTAAGTATCTGTTAGAGTTATTTAGCAAGGCCAACCTCAACTGACAGTAGAAAGAACATCCTTTATAAATCAAAGCTGTCTGCATTAGTGTGAGATGCAGCCAGGGTTGCACAGGGTTAATGGCAGTTATCTCAGAACAGAGTTCCTGGCTATGTATGAGACTGGTATCTGCATTGAACATTTGATATGTTCAGAGTGCTGCATACCTGGTGTTTCTTGCTTTCACAGATACACAGGTTTCTTTAACTTCTTTAGCTATTTTCTTACATACCATTTTATGTAAGATATTTTTTCTGTTTGCAGACTCATCTTTTAAAGCCCATAAACAAAAGCTGTTTTAGAAATGTGGGCACTAATGTTCCTCCTTGTTCCTCTGGCATTATGTGATTGCCATGGAAACATACCAAGATGTACTTTAGACCCGTCCTAGTGCCCAGCCAGGACACAAAGAAGTCACTAGTTGATATCCTGGAGCTGTCCAGGTGGTATCCCTCAGTCCCAGCAGTGTTAATCCCATTCCATGGGCTATAATCCAGCTGTTAATCTGACAAGCCCCTTTTCTCCAGACGCCACACAACATCAGCTGAATAAAGTGATGCATAAAGAGCATCTTCAGAACAAACTATCATTCATTCATCAAAGTGAGTACAAAGATTAGGAAAATGAGTTAGCACAACAAATAATTTTCTATACATGTTTCCTTAACTAAAATTCACAGTGGCAGTAATAGCTGGCCTTACCTGGCAGTTTTCATAGCCATTCTTTGGCTGCTTGTCCCTCTGTCATGATGCTGATATTTTAAATCCCTTTGGAGTCTTGGAAGGAGTACCAGGTCATCTTGTGGCAGCCAAACAGGCTCAGGCATTGTTATCTTATTCCTCTGAAGCTGTTGAACCCAGGAGCCTAATCTTTGACATTGTTTCATTTCCTGCTTGGTCCCTCTTAGCAGCTGCTTTTGATAGAAATCTGTAGTCAGGCAAGGTAGGTATTTCAGGTAGGAATGTTTAATCAGTGCTTTTAAAATGCTGATTAAATGATGAACACTTTTTGTGTGTAAGATAGATATCAACATTAAAGTCTCATGCTTTCTATAGCAGACTTCCTCTCTAGTTCTGTGCTCTAATAGTTGGGCAAAGATTACAATTGGTAGTATGTTTTCTATGTTCTGAGGTATTTTTTCATATCAGCATGAAAGAGTTGATTTTTTTTAATGGGTTTTTCTTTTTAGACTGTTGAAACATAGGTGTGTTCAGATTAGTGTTTAATAACAAAACCATTTTGTTTCTGTTTGTCATTGCTTTCTGAGGTTCTGTAGAATGTGTGCCAGTGAAAAAAAAACTTCATTTTTCCAGTGTATAAACATAATGTCATTCAGACTCAACAATAAGGCTTCATATCTTTCTTAATCTTATAACTCCCTGTTTTCTACCTTAATGTTTTCTTGCAGACAAAGAACGAGAACACCAGAGAGTATCTGTGGAATTAAACCCAAAGACTATGAATGGAGTAGAACAGCATGAGTCTCTTCAGTCATCAGTTCAACTCCAGTGTAACCTAGGCAGGCCAAAGTCAAAATCTTCCTCAGTTAAATCATCCAATGCTACAACCCAACTTGAAACAAAGACAGATGATTCAGTCAAAAAAAGAGGTAAATTGGATCCCTGGTTGCTGTGTGCTGAGGTGATCAGACAGCTGAGGCCTCTAGGGGGAAAAAAGCACATATGTGAAGAAGTGATGTGTTGGAAAGTGAGAGCAGAATCATGTTCAGCACAACAAAAATGAGTAGAACAATTTATGGTCTATTTAAAATCATATTAAATGAAATTTAAAATAAATTGAATTAATTGTGCTGTTTTAACATTTATTTGATTTGGGGAATGAATTTGAGCAAACATTTAGAAACTGAAGAGCACCACGGAAGGACTATGGAAAAGTTGCATTTATGGACTTCAGTAGGAAAACCACTTCATCCTAATCTGGGCAAATAACATGTTGAACTATTCCTGCTCCCTCATTCAGAAAAACCAAAACCAGCTTTCTGACTTTTGTGCAATTTTTGTTTTCTATTTTAGGGCCGAACATTGAAAAATCAGTAAAAGACTTGCAGCGTTGCACTGTTTCTCTAACCAGGTATCGTATGATGATCAAAGAGGAAGTAGATAATTCAGTGAAGAAGATCAAAGCTGCTTTTGCAGAATTACACAGCTGGTAGGTAAATCAACTTGAGAGATCCATCAGCACCACCTGAGAAAAGAGGGGCTAATTAGACCACTGGCATTGGTGGGGAGGGGTCACTTACACCTTGTTTGTTTGCAGCATTTGGTTTCATCAAAAAAATTCCTCATCAACCAGGAAGTAATAGATGCATAAGTGTATGTTTACATACATACATAAAGATAAAGGGGGACAAAACTACAGTTCTTTGAAAAAAATCTCACTATGTTTTTTTTTTCCCTGTAGTGATCCGTCCTGACCTAATTCTTTTGTATCAAGTTCAGTGGCAGCATATCTGAGCAAATGAAAGCTTTTCCAAAAATCCTGTCTATGGGGTTTTCTGAAGTCTCTTTTACGTTCTTTAAATCGCTTCTTTCTATACTTCTTCTTTGATCTTATCTTCTTTGGTAGTTAGTCCTTTACTGTCTTTTCATTTCCCATCATCTTTGCTTCTTATCCGACCATTCTTTTTTTTTTTTTCTGTCCCTCATAGTTTCTTCTAGCTTTCCCATCCATCGCTTCATTTCTAGTTCATTCTTTTCCCTCATTCTTTTATCTCTTCCTTTTTTCTAAACTTTTTCCATTATAATTTTGGTTATTCCTGATCTTCAGCATATATGTCTACACCCTTTGAAAATTTGTAGCAGAAATAGTTGCTGTAGTAGCAAGTTGCATATTTTGTATATACTTGTCATAGAAAAATATTTTCTGGTTCGAGTTTTACTCACCTTTTGTTAAGCACAGATGCCGTGTAAAACCTGTGTATTATACAGTGTTGCAGTAAACAGAAAAAATTGTATTAAAATTTACAAGGTTTGGTTACAAATCAAAGAGTACAAAAACCTTTCCCCCTATAATTCGTCCACAATATTAGTCAGCATCTTTATGAGCATATCTTACGAAAGTGCTGTAGTATTGGCAGAAGTTTGTTAACTCTGGATTTCAGTGGTGTATTCATTGTCTTCAATGATGCATCTAAAGTGACTTCAGTGCCACTGGGGCTCCGCTTCTGTATGGGCGGAAAGTCCAAGCGCTACTGAGCTGATTTTGTGGAAGATTCTGTTGCACTGAGCCGCTGGCGTACCTTACTATCTAGCAGGGAGAACTTTGTTTCTGTCTCTGTACTCCAATGAATATGGGCTGTGATCACCAGTTGTACTAAACTGCATATTGTTGTCAGGAGTGCTCTGGAGCCGGTATAGTGATGTTTGCTTACGAACTAAAATGCAGTAATTATATTGTTGGTATAGAAAAATTAAATGAAATTCATCAACCCCTTGCACCTTTTTTTGGTAGTTCTCAGAGGTGTTTTCATATGATTTTAGAAAACTTATAAAATGTTTATGGTTTCTGCTAAGAAGGCTCTGACCTTTTCTCTGTGTAAACTCATAATTGGGTCTCATTTGCTGTGTAGTTCTCACTCAAAGTTTTTTCTAACAGTGTTAAAAATATATAATGTCACTTAAATGTCTAATCTTGTTTTGCAGGCAACCACAGTCAATTCAGTCTTTAACTGGTAGTTGCTCTGGTCATGGAACAGGTTTAGAACACTGTCGTGATCTAAGAATGTGGGGGGAGGTGCTATATTAGTAAATTCAGAACTGAAAGTCTTCATTTTTCATGTATTCATGTTTTAGCTTGAAAAACACTAAAGTGTATTGCCTAATGCTAAAATGTGTTACTTAATAGGTGAGCTTAATAGGGGAAAAGACAAAATGACCCCAAAAGAGCATGTAAATCCAAGTAGATTTAAAATGATGAAAAATAGCGTGGAAAAACCTTGAATAGGCTTCATTCAGTTTTCCTCCTACCACCTTCAGTGCCTAAATTATTGGAGTGGAATCTGCCAGAAACTCTAGAATGTAACAGATCTGTGCTCTTAATATTCAGGCCTCACAAAGCAATTTCATGCACGTAGCATAACGTTGCAACAAGGACAGTATAACGTCAGGACATGTTTATGGAAATCTCAAGGCAGGCTACATTACTTTTGGCAGCTCATAAGGCTAATATTTAGGTTTTTCTTCAAATGAATGAAGGGAAAATTTGGTTCAACCAGTAAAATGCGTGACTTAACACCTTCTTTGCTAAAATTAAAAACAGTTTTGGGATATTTCATACGACCTTGTGGCTTAAACTCTGAAAAAGATGGAAACAGCTGTCTTTAGTGCCTCATTTACAAAAGCTTGCTGCCAACTGCTGTAGATTCACTGGATTTAAGTAAAAATCACCAGAACCGGTGATACATACAGCTTAAGACCTCATACAGTCAATGCATCGTATTCCTGGGCTGAACAGTTTAGTTTGTGTTATTTACATGGCAGTTTCCTTGCTTCAAAGTTGAACAAAGCATCACTAGTGGTAGCAGGAGGATAAGGTAATTAAGTGAGCACTCAGCCTCTTGCATATTTATCACCCTCCTTGGGCATGGGAATTTCGCTGTGGCACAGTCAACTTGTCTATCAAGGGAAAATGAAGCAATTCAGCTGAACTGTTGCTCCCAGAATGCTATGGAGTAACCAAAAGCAAGGGCGTGACAATGATATCCGGTCTCCTTTGTGATAGTGATTCCAAAGTTTTTTCAAGTTTTTCTCCCAGTTGCTGCTGGAGTGTGGAGTGGTTAAGATGTACAACAGATAAACATACAACAGCAACTAAGTGCTGCCTGTGGTCAGAACTGCAGGGAATACTTGAATGGGCTCAATACCGTAACCTAGATGAGAGCTTAACTGGTTCCTGTTACACACAGCTGTCACCACCTAAGGGGTTTTAGTGAAGCTAAATGAAGTCAGAAGCTTTAATCTTGTGTTGCAGCTGAATGCTGAAACACATAGTACTTTCCGTTGTCTCTCTGGGGTTTGTTTTTCTTCCTTTGGCAATAGGATAAAAGACCCTTTTTGTGTCCTTTTTGCATTTACTATCAAGGTCAGAATCAAAACTGCATTTCAAGAGTCGGTAATCTTTTGGACTTTCAAATAGTCTTCTTTTTTTTAATCTTGATCTTACGAGTCACAGAAAGGACAAAGTGCAAAGATAACATCATGTATCTTCCTCCTACCTCCAGATAGCCTATGAAACCATTATTACGGAGATAAATGAATAGCGCATGAAACCATTATTATGGAGATAAATGAATAGCACATGTGGCCTAAGATGTCCTGAAAGCTTCAGCAGAAAGATTCACAAGAACTTTTCCTTTTGGCAGCAGAAACTGTTGAATGATAGTTGCGAGTGGAAGTCCATGTTTCTGTCTGGCTCGTTATTTCACAGCTTGACCTAACCAATGAAGGGAAGTTACTCCTGAACACACTCAGTCAGTACTATGCTGGTGTTTAAAAAGTCACCTATCTGGCAAAACAGTGCTTACCACCCTCCCACAATCTAAAAAAGGAGTGGTATGGAGCAGGTGTGCTGTGAACACCTGTAAATGCTTGGAAAAGAAAATGCAATGCTTGCTTCTGGTTTTAACTTTTTAATGAAATGGGGCCAAAAAACAATCCCAGAAAGATATTTATTTAAAAACACTGCAGTGGGCTCACTTTCTCTTTCTTAAAGAGCCTCCCAGGGGTTCCTGCCAACTGGAGTAATTCTCTGCATGCTCAGAACAAGTGATAACAACTTGCTTTTATACAGTGCTTTTCATGCCAGAAGACACGAGAGCATTTTACAGGCCATGGGCTGGACTAGGCAGGGCACTTTGCCCCACTCTGCAAGAAGTCTTTTGCAGTCTCATCTGGATTGTGCTTCTGCTGTGATCTAGCACTCTCATCACCCCTGCTCTTGCAGGGCTTTCTATGACATTGCTTCCTCCAAGGCTATGAGAGTGCTGGGCAGAGCAGGCTGAAGGGCACTGTTTCTCAGACTCGCATGTGCACCTGAAAGTTATGAGCAAGATCCTTCAAACAGTACTCCTTGAGCCACTATTTCTCCTCATTGCATCCAGCTTTGGTGTATGGTTTTCAGGAATACCTTTGTGTGAGTGAGAACATAAGCTGCTCCACTTATTGCTTGGATGTAAAATATGTCAGAGCATAGCCATGTCTCACAGTAGCGTAGAGCAAGGAAAAGAAGAATACCAAATAGTGCTTAAGTTGCAGGGGAAGGTCAGAAAAGCTAGGTGAACTCCCCTCTCACTAAAGTGCACTTGAGACATTTGTTGCCAAGGTTGCTATATGCTATAATCATGTTCTCACTTTTCCACCAAGAGACTGAATGATGATCTTTTTATGATAAAAAGAGAGCCCCAGGAAATCCGAGTGAAATATGTACAGCACCAAAGGAGCCACAGTTCCCCATAACACCTCTTGCCAGAAAATAATTTTCACGTATTGGGCATCCACACAGTCATATGGAGAACTAAAAGGAAACATCTGCTACTTGCCCATATGGTCTGCTTCCAACCATGAATGGAAAATAGTCTGTAGAAAATAGTAAGGGCCAGGTTTAATTACACTGCACGCAGAACTGGACCAAAGACAGACAAGCTTCCTCTACTCTTTGCATCTCGAACACATTGGTATGTCCAATGCTTTATAAGGACCATGAAAACCAACACAGCTGATGATTTTTCTGAGTGAACAAAAAGCACTTGAAAGCTCCACCATAGGCTGGATAAAAAAATTGACTCTGACATAATGCTGGAAAAATGGAGTTTGGCAGTACTAACAATTTTAAAGAGATATTAAAACACATTCAGGGAACAACTAGAAAGCATGTACTGTATGTTTGGGGAAGATAAAGCAGTTTTTCTGTTGTTTTCTAAGTTAAAATCAAAGCAGAGGGGTGGTTGAATGGGGGAGGAAGTAATTTAAAGCAACATAGTTGTGTCTGTACTAACTCAGTGCTTCTTGATGAGCAATGCTGCCAGTGAGTGAACTGGAGAGGGGCTTGTACTTGCTCTCTTCTTGCGACCTCCAGCCGTTTGGGATTACCCTTTCGGTGTATTAGTGGAGTGAACAGACAGAGCTCATGAAATTGGGAGGGGTTAGGTTTCAATGAGATACAGAATGTGCCCCTTCTGGCCTCTTTGTCTTTTACAGAAACTTGCTTTCATCCCCATATTTTTTACTAAGCTTGCGAAGACAGATTACAAAGGTGAAATCCAAAGGTGGATTACACTGTCTCTTAGCCTGTTGTTCATACTTTGTGGCCTTGCGTCTCCCCTCTTCCCTCCCAGTTGTTCATAAATGTGTTTGTCATTCTCAGGAAAACACAAGCACCTGTGCTTTTTGGAGCCATGCAGGTAGATTGTTCCTTTTGTGCATGTCATTGTGGATGAAAAGTGAATATATCCTTTCTGTCTTGTTGTCTGATCTTGTCTAAGGAGAAATCTAACTTATTAAACACATATAGGGAATAATTATCTCAAAAAATTTCAACAGGTGTTAGACCAAAGAGCCAAACTCTTCTCCTTTCTTTGTGGCCACTTTCCAGGGTCCTTTTGGGAAAGTTACCTCTTCTCTGTAGCAGGAGCCCAACAACAGGGACTACAGTCTTCTGCCTTGCCATGGTGTGTTTAGGCTAAAATATATAAAACCAGTAAGATACTCAGATACCTCAGTAGTCGGATCAGAACTGAGACTCAAATAGGAAAGACATACTTCGCAAATTTATGTAAAAATGTGCAGGACGCTAACAAGCCATGGTACAACTCATACTCATAATTGTTAAAACTGCCAAATCCTGAGGTGATGCCTTCATTTCTAAATAAATAAAATTTAGAAGTGTTCTTTCAGGAAAAGGCTTTCCCTGTCAGTTTTCGGCTTAAACAAGTTTTTGTGATCAGGCAATAAATTTCTGATTGTTTGTAAAGAGATCTTAAAAATGCAAATAGACCTTTAATTATGATGGCTTTACCAGACCCCACTGTGCTAGCTGGCTGCTAAAGAGAACAATATTAGTGAAGGTAGATAAAGAATAATACCAAATAAACTTGAATAACTAAAAGCCTTTGGGCATTTTTACTTTTACCAGATGGTATACTGCAGAAGAAAGGATTTCAGTGAAATTGATTTATTCTGTCTTTTGTTTATCTGCTTATTGTCAGACTGTATTTGTGGTTAGAATGAAAATTCGTGTAATCTGGTTTGCTGTGTAAACATTGCGCATGTGCTAATACAGTGATCAAATAACAATGTTCAAGCACCATGAACATTTAAATACTATTGAGCTAATACTGGAAGAATGTCATTTACTGAGACAGTGCAAAACATGTAATGTAACAACAGCTTTTCCTACAGGTTTATTAATATAAAGAAAACTTGATGTATTGTTTCTCCAATTACAAAATAGCATGGCTATTCAGTAATCCTATAAAGCTTGTAATCACCTGTTACAGG
The DNA here is from genome assembly GCF_018139145.2 of Gymnogyps californianus. Lineage (NCBI taxonomy): Eukaryota > Metazoa > Chordata > Aves > Accipitriformes > Cathartidae > Gymnogyps > Gymnogyps californianus. The sequence goes on from NC_059477.1 coordinate 13,318,636, forward strand.
TGATTGGGCTTTATATTTACATTCTCATCGCATTCTAGTTCCTTGTGCTGAAAGTTTGACAGGGACAGTTTTGTTTTTTGGATTGAGGTGGGGGATTCTTTTGTGAAATACACAATTGGCTTAAAGATTCTTATCAGTTGTCTTTTCACCCCACTTGTGGGTCAAATATGTTCATGCTAGAAGGGAAATGTGTGCAGGAAATAAGCTCAGTGTTGGTCTTTAAGTATTATGCCTTATCGGGACTATTCCATGAATTTGCATGTAGTCTCAGCTCAGATATAGCAGAGACAGTGACAGTACTAACGTCCCTCAAACTTGCTTGAGTTTGTCAATAGATTGCTAACCAGTGCAACTTTAAGGAGCTACTGGGGTCCGTTCCAAAGCCTACTGACAGAGCAAAGTCACTGGAGAATGGAGCGTTGTATTTTTTTGAAGCCTAAGCTGTCAAACTCCAGCAGTGTCCTACAACTAACTCCCTCCCTGATGAAAAAAGGACTCGAATTGTACCTCAGTGTTCCAGCATCTCACCTGCTGAACCAGACCCCAGACGATGCCCATGAAAAAATAGCTCTTTCCCCCTTCCAGATGAAGAGCCCTGCTGCAGTCGTTCAGAATGACACAGCTGACCGTGTCTTCCTCAGTCTCCAAAACAACATTCATTCTCAAACTATGTACAAAGCTGGTTCAGGGGAGAGTGAAGCTTATTAAACACCTCAAGGAGAAAATTGACATTTTGGGGGGTTAACAGGGTTTTGAAAGGACTCCTTTGAATTACACTCTTAACAGTAACCTCTGTGCCATGCAGCTGTAGTTTACCTTTGTGAGTTGTGTCAGCATGTTTGCCTCCATGTCAGCTTGGTCTTTTTATTTGCCCATCTCTTTAGGCACAGTAGGTTTATTGTAAGACCTAGAAGAGGCAGAAGGAAAGGGAAGATTCTGGTCATCTGGAACCCTTGTGATTCTCATCAGTAAAGCTATAAATCAGCCAGCCTGGCAGTCTGAAGCAGCTTTTCTGAACAGGCACTAATAACTTTAATCATTTTAGTGGGATTTTGAGGTATTGCAGCTGACTGAAAATATCTTTTCTTTTTCACTGTGCAAGCACTAAATTTCACGCAGTAAACTAGAGGAAGATTAATTTGTTTCCACTAATGTCAGAACAAATTCAGAATTTGTTCTGAGTATGAAACTGTGAAATGAGGCAGCTGTCAGCATAATTTACCCCTATCATTGCTGTGCCGGCAACTTATTGCAGTTTGGCGTTTGCAGTTCTTTTGCCATTGTATACTGGTGTGAATTCTGCCAGCCTGCGTTAAGTCCAAGACATAAGTACTGTCCATTTGACCAGGAATAGGGCACTTACACTCTTGCCTTCAGAATCGCTTCAGCAAAATGAATCCTAGAGAGCTGCTCTCTCTCCTGCTGCATCTCATATCTCTACAGCATGAGCACTGGCTGTGTCCTGGCCCCATTTGCATGTCCTCTATGTTAAGCCTCTGCTTTGCTGTGTTCCTTCAACAAAATTGTCTCCTTCCTGAACTCCACCTCAAAATTTCGTCTGGATATTAAAGTCAAACAGTACTGAATCCTGTGCTCCAAACTACAGATATTCACCTGCGGTCAACAATGATATGATGCTGGTAGCTAGAGTTTGGTACCCAGGTCCTGATCCTGAAAAAGCGAGGGGTAAGAGAAGAACAGAATCAGTCCTTTCAGAAAAGAGGTGTGGCAAAGGGAGACAGAAAAGAAAGAGGTAGTAGTGTTACTCTGTTTTGGCTTCAGCATCAGTCATGGAGTATAACAGTCACTTGATTCAGATCTGTACTTGAGCCTGGTCAATGGGAGAGGGGATTTGAGCCCCAGTATTTGCTCCAGTGAGTATTACAAATGTATCATAAAAAACTGAACACCTATACCAGAACTGACAAATACTACTGCAGCAGGGGATCCTACGGACTGATGATTAGGGCATGGATTCAGGTACATTCAGAGAGGGAAGTGGTGGTGCCGAGTTGTCTGTCACAAGAATCTCAAATGGTATATGGAATATACTCAAGTGCTGATGTTGGAGGGAAGGAGAAGGGACGGCTGAAGCCCGATAGAATGTTAGTGCTGGGAGTAATCAGAAAAAATTGACGAGGGTATGACCTCTCCAGAACCTCAGCTGAAGAAGCATATTTATGATTTTACCCCTGGTTCCTAACATATATAGAAGACCCAAGAGAAACAGCATAACTAGAGAGGAAGGACTTAGCAGAACGTTTTCCCTGAGGTGTCTTTAGATCTGAAATACATTCTGTTCCTTGCTCTGCTAGAGCCCAAATCTGGTGATACACAAGTGTGCGGAAGGTTCCTATAGCACCCAGTATCCAGTTCTCCACAGCACACCAGTGGCTGCAGGCTGTACACTGGAGTGTACCAGCTTGATTTAACATTTTGGTATCAAGTGGACACTAAGAAGCATTGAAAGAAAATGCATTCCCAGGAGGTATTGCTGAGCTGAGCTTTGAGCAGTTCTCAATAATGCTAGCACTGTGGTCTGATCGTGATCATCCTGTTGAGGCTGAGTAGGGCATTATTCCACATTAAAACCAGTTAAACTTTTCATGAGTTAAGAAGCTGTTCAGCTTAAGTGGCACTCTGAGCTTCGTGTGAAAGCAGTGGGATCTTAGCAGGAACAAGAGACAAGATTTGATCCATTGATTTTTCCATAGTGTTCTTGTCCTTTCTCCTTCTATATCTGTTAGCATTTAGTTTTCTTTTTGTATTTGTTTTGTCTTTTGTCTTTTTCTTTCCAATCCAGTTTTCCAGCTTTCTCTCTGTCATTTTCATTTGTTTATAACTTTGCCAAGTTCTTGAAGGAGGAGGAGTTGGTCAGTTTTACACTGAAGTGCTCTATGTGACTAAAAAGGAATCAAATTGATTCCTACTCAGTTTCCTTAATAATTGACCCTCATGCAAACTAAGAAGAAACGTAGCATTTCCTAGTGCTGGTTGGCCTATGACATTTCTAAAGAAACGTTAACTTCCCCCATTATTCCATGAAATAGGGTAGTTCATGATTTCCAAGCTGAGAAATGTGGCTGTACACTTCCAGATGAGAATTAGTATGCTCCTTTCCTTTTGTTGAGAGACAGAGTGTCCATGTCCTCAGCTGATATGAGTTAGTACAGCTGCATTGTCTTCAGGGAAGGGCAACCCCATGAAGATCTGTCTGTTAAAGAAACTTAGTTTATCACATTAACTAGTCTCATATTGACAAAGGCACCAAACACTTTTTCTCTTATTTTATTCTTTAGTTTTCCCCATGTTAGTTTGTAGCTACAAGAGAATTACTCAGGTGGTTGTTCTCCATCAAATTCATCAGAGTCCTGGCCTCTACATCCAAACGCTGTCCTGAAATGTTCATCAGAGACCACACTAAAACATATTAGGAGTGGAAAACTGTCTAGTAACAGATGAGATCTGACTATAAAATATGATAAATATAGGACTGCTATGGCCTTGTTCTCATTCTGGTATTAAAAGTGTTTTTATTTGGCATCAAAATAAAATGTTAGGGGTCAAGCAGTTTCGCAAGGATCTGTTTGTTGGAGTGGGGAGACGACAGTCATGGAATGAACTGGGCCAAAACACAGTTCTGATGAGCTCTGCTGTTGTGAGCTTGTTGCTTGAATATTTTTTCCAGCCAAAAGTTTATGTTTATATAACCTATGTAATACACTAGGGAGGCACTTTTGTAACAGAGACAGCACAAGCGAAAATGTGCAGACTATAAATTTAGGGGAAAATACTGAAGACCATTAAAATCTCTTTTTTTGTGGAGGGTAGAAACAGGTAAGAGCTTACAAGACTCATTTCAGCCACCTGCTGTGAAAGCCAAGGAAGTTTATTATACCATGTAGTTACAAAAGCTAATTGAAAATAGATTAATTCTGAAAAGCTATCGCTATTTAGATTAGCAAGCTGGAATCATCACCTGCCTATTTGGAGTCCAAGCTTAATGCTTATGCCTGGAGAATATTGAGGGCCAACTGGAACAAGTGTGTCCTTTCATTGTAAGTGTATGCCTCTTAACTGATCTGCTCTACCGTAAAAAACCCTGCTGTTTTATTTCCTCTGGTGTGTAGGTTACACTAAATTGATCTGGCAGGCTAAAACAATATTTTTAGTCTTGTTTGTATGTATGAAACAGAAAAATGTGTTACACTGCAATTTTATTGTCTTGCTGCATCCTTTGCTATCAGCCAACATGCTTATGTCCCTCTTGTTGGCTATTGGGAGGCAGTGTAAAGGTAGTAGCCCCTCCTCCTCTAAAGGTGGCGTGGTTGATTGGTAAAACCCAAGGGTAGGACTCTCAGAACTTCTGTTGCAAACCTCCTGTATGAGCTTGGTTAATTTATGGGAACATTTCAAGGAAGGCTGCATGGCACTTGAACACATTCTAGCTGGTAAATTTCTGGTTGTCAGCTGTATATCTGCCATGTATTCCCCATGCTGCCTGCTCCCTAATCTTTCCCTGTTTTAGTTAACAACCCATCAGTCCTTCTCTCCTCTGTAAGTCTTCTGTCTCTGATTGCTGCCCACTGAACTCTGTAGGATCTTTCCTTTCGTGCTAAGGGCATTCTAGACAAATGTTTTGTTCTTGAGTTGTCTATAACATCTTCCTTCTGATGGAAGCTAGTTCACATATAACTCAGTGTCTTCACTGGGTACAAAAGCTTGCGTTTAAGGATGATTTTACTGAAAGGGTTGAGAACTCCACTCTTCCCTTGAGTGCGTGTGTGGATTTACACCTGGTGTTTGACCTACTTTTTGTGATTTACCCCCAGCTGCTTGAGTTTACTCAAACATAAACATTGACGTTGGTGGTGTTTATTAAACGTGAACATGACTAAGAATAATCTAGTGAGGGGAAAATGGAATGGCACACCAGAGCACTGTCTACTGGAGAGCATTTTGCAGTGGTGTTATTTCACTGAATAATGTCGCTGGGTTGATGATGTGAACAATTTACCGGACCCACTGTCTGGTCTCAGTAGACCCACCTGATCAGTTTGCACTTTGACAGCTTAAAAGCACTGTCAGGGATTGCGCACCAGAGATTTGTGAAAGGAGAGGCACACGAGACCTTTAGGAAGGCCAGGTAAAAGTGGAACCACACCTTCCCAGTCCTGGAGAGAATGGGGGGCAAGGAAGCTGACCTCTATTATGGAGATATATTAATGCTTATTTACATCACAAACCATTTTCTTGTTTACCCTGACATATTTTGCAAGAATATCTCTATTTAAGGAAGAGAAGGACCTTAATTCTGTTTTTATTCTTAACATTGCACTGATAGCTAAGCTGTATTAACCTGGGTAGCAGCAATGGTATAGCTGGCTTAATTAGGAAACAGACTGTTTAGTCATTTGAGGACTGCTGTGCCCAGGCAGTGATGAAGAGGTAAATCAGAGTGACTTCCACATCTGTGCAGACACATGGACAGGCCAGTGAGATGTTTGTGTAAATCAGCATACACTGATTATCACTAATTTTTTGTAGTCAGTTTGCCTAGCTGTTTCTTCAGCTTCTATTTTTTAAGTCTTATTAATTTCAAAACTGCCAATAACTAAGGTTTGAAGTCTTTGTGTAGTTACAGCTTTTGATTTTGATGGAATTTTAGTATGGATTAAATTGTGGGTTTTTTCTTTCTTTTTTCCTTTTTAGCATCGTAGACAAAGAAGTGTCATTAATGGCAGAAATTGATAAAGTTAAAGAAGAAGCCAGTAAGTAAAAAAATACACAGGGAACTTTTGGAATAGTCATGGAAACATTTGTTTTGTTTGGCAGAAAATTACACAGTACATAAATTTGGTTAGCAGCATTCCAGCATCTTTCATTGTTATATGTATACAATAAAATAAGTCTTTGATGTTCCAGGATAGTTTCTGTATAGTTTCTATCTATAAGGATTGTGCATCAAAATTTCAATATTATGAAATTAAGGTAAACCAAAAGTTCGTATGACGTTAGATTTAAATTCTGTATTCCTTCTGCTTACTTATCAGAGCTTTTTGACCACTCTTTTTTTTTTTTTTTTTATTTCTATGGTTTGTCGATTATTTCGTTTCCATTTCTTAATCACTGTTTGCTTGCTTATATTACATATATGAGTTAGAATACTGGAAATTAGTAGGGGAATAGGTTATTGTGTGGCCTTGCATAGCTTTAAGGGATAGTGATCAAGCTTATGAATTAGAACAATAAAAAAATCAAAAACCAGATGTTTGCTGGAATCTGTTTTCTTAATAATCTATGGGAGTTGATCTGATTCCAGGCTTTCATGTCGTCTCTGTTTTTTGCATAGGTAAGGGATATATATTCTGGTTTGGGAAAAAAAAAAGCAAGATGAGCCATGTATTAGGACACTACAATATCTGTCTTATACCCCATCTGAGTTATGGTATCTATGGCCCAGTAATCAAGGCAATGTGTTTCAATAGAGAGCGCTAAGCAAGAAGCTGAAGAGTAACCAAAGTATTGTTAGAATGATACTTAGCCTGACAGATGAAAATATCACTGCTATGTATGCATACAATCCTTTTATTGATTTGTGAATTTAAGGTCCTTCCAAGGAGGGTCACAAATATATGTAACATTCTTGAATGCTTCATTTGCATTTAGAACTCTCACTTAGTTCACAAATGTATACTAGTTAAATTTTTATTTAAAAAAAAAATAATCTAAATTCTCCATTGCTAGCTAAGTCTCTTGCAGTTGTATATATGTGGAAACTAAAAGGCGTGAGTTATTACAGTAAAGATTGGCATTAGTTTGTGTTTGGAATTTTGCATGCTAACTCTTCTAGTACTAACATGAAATACATGTGGATTTGGAGTTCTGTGTTATTCTGGGGAGGAGTTGTGGATGGAAACATATCAGCAGCTTTGTGGTTACCTACAGAGACCAGGTAGCCATAATCAGCTACAGGGCATGCACTCACTCCCAGGAAAACCAATGGTAGAATTCCCATTGATATTAGCAGGCATGGATCTAAGCCCTAACTGCATAAACAAAAACACATTTTGGAAATCCACTGTCCAGGGCTGATGGTATCATAGGGCCCCTTCATTAATCTTGGCCAGGTATGGTAGTAATTTTTGTGGAAAGTAAACCTAATTCTTACCTACAGGCATGCAAAGTGCTGCATTTGCACATGGCGGGTTCTGTTTCCCTGCTTTCATGCCAACTCCACATGTGACACTGGATGGCCCCTGTACCTGTCTTTAACAGTGTAGTTTGTGCTGTCTCTCAAGGCTTTTGTAGGCTTGTGAAGTGCCTTCAGAACTTTAGGCAGAAAGTTGTTATAGGACTGTAACATGCTAACCAAGATTTACATTATTATTTATTTTCACATCTCTTTGCTGCACTGGAGGACTATTTTACAGTGGGTAATCTTACTCTTACTGTCAATACTGGGAAAATTTCCAAATATGATAATTTCAGGTTTTTGTAAAAATGGGTATTTGGCTGGCACCTCATGCAGAGATAAGTGCCAGTATGAGATGAGATCATATGGTTTGGGCAGTCCCTTCAGCAAAGGGGATGCTGACCTTCGGGAGAAACAATATTAGCATTACCTAGAATAAGCAGTAAAGCAGAACTATTGGACAAAGAAAAACAGCTAGTAAACTGTTCATTTAATCTGATAAAAGTCTCTCAGACTTGTACACTGTATTCCACAAAAATGAAATTAAAAGATCAGCTAGAGAGATGGATACACACCTGGTCTTAGCATAAGTAATAATGTAGGCACAGATTTACCAACAGAGCTAAAGGAACGGTAGCCACCCTCTGCCTTCCCTGCCCTGTGTGACACACGCTCCTCTATTGTGTGGTTTGGTTGCTCCCACACAGCTGTACACCTGCAGCTCTGTCTCTCTGCGCCTGCTGGACCGTGCTGTAGTTGGTGAAACACTGGAACAGGTTGCCCAGAGAGGCTGTAGATGCTCCATCCCTGGAAGCGTTCAAGGTCAGGTTGGACGGGGCTCTGAGCAACCTGATCTAGTTGAAGATGTCCCTGCTCATTGCAGGGAGGTTGGACTAGATGACCTTTAAAGGTACCTTCCAACCCAAACTATTGTATGATTCTATGGTACTTTCAAATGAAGGTGCTATCTGATTAAATAAATTATAATGGGTTGAGAAACAAACTCTCTGTGAAATATTCATTCTTACCTAAAAAATGGCATTACAAAGTATGAGCTGGTTAGGTGACTTGCCAAGTCTGCTCTGGAAATTTGTGGCAAAAGAAGGCAAAGAAGCCAAAGTCTCCACAGCTGTAATGGAGTCTGTGGCCTTAGGATAGTTTACAACAAGTAACACTCACCCTGACTGTAGGCATAAGCTCTAGACAAAAGACTATGATTGTTATTATTTTACATTTAGATGCTATCTTTCCTCTCTGCCATAAGTGCTGATCCCACCAGCCAATGAATCAGTTGTTGCTTTTACATTGAGTCACCATGTATGTAATAGAGTTTGCATATATTTAATTTTCCACCAAAATTGTAATGTCACATTACCCTGCACATAAGTGGACCGTTGCTTTGTGATTCATGATTAATCTTTTCCTATAAGAACGTAACTATTCACCTCTTCCTTATATAAAATATACAAGACAGGCATTAGTGAATATTTAGTATTTTTTCATAAAGACTGTTGGCCTTTGTAATACTGCTTTGTGTAGAAATGGCAACTGTGTATATTCTGTACTTGAAAGAAAAATTGCAATGCCAGTGATTTTAACATAAACTATATATGAACAGATTTTTTTCAGAGGAACTGAAATGCCCCTGTGTAAATATAATATACCGTGTCTTCAGAAACAGGCTGTTGACTCAATGTAATGCTTCTTTCCATGTCTCCATGGAAGGGTCCCTGATTTTGTGCTTCAAAATAAAGCACTGGAAAACTCAAAACAACATGTGTCTGCCCCTGTTTGTCTAAATGTTGAAGGATTGATTTAACTTTGATTTTCTGACACCTATCCCATTTCCAGATCTTTTTCAACATCAGGCAGTTCGGTTAAATACACTGATTGACTTAATCTGTGCCAGCAGCATATTGGAAGTCTAGTTGAAGTCGGGGGTCTGAGATGTGTGTGTCTGTCTCACATGTGATGTACAGTGTTAATGCCCAAAGAGTAATGAATTACAGAGCAATTTACCTTCCTAGCATTAATTATTGACTATTGGTATTTGGCAGTGGAAATCCTGACTGCTCGGCAGAAGAAAGCTGAGGAGCTGAAGAGACTGACAGACCTAGCCAGTCAGATGGCTGAAGCACAACTGTCTGAACTCAGGGCTGAAATTAAGGTCAGGCATTCACTTCTGCTTGGGTATTTTAGCTGTTTGTATAAATGCCAAGAAAGAGCTGTCACGTTAACATGTCCAGGCTGTTCATTCCTGCTGTGGGCCAAAGGGTAACTAGCTTTCCATGGGGAAAGCATGCCGCCTTAAAGCATTATAGCACCTCTGAGCAGTGTACAGACGCTATCAGAGAAGTGTAAGCTATCCCCTCGGAAGTGTAGCAGTGGGGAGTTTTGCTGTTTGTGTATCATTTATCAGACTTGGTTAACAAGTAAACCTGATAGCTTCAGGTTCAGTCATCAAAAGCATATACTCCAATGAAATGACCCACTTCCCAAGTGCAGGAGTGATCCACCCGTCGCTGGGCTGTGAGACATGTAATTTGGTAAGGATGGGAAAATACTTGGTTCTGCATAGAGATCCTGTGTACAGGGCAGGGTCAAGAGTTCGCTGAGCCTTAAAGTGAGCTTGAGAGAAGTATTGATTGGTTTCTATACCATCCATATAGTCTTTTGCTCAGAATGCAAATCACTGTTAATTTGCCTGTATTTTTGCAGCACTTTGTGAGTGAACGGAAATATGATGAAGAGCTGGGCAGGTCTGCCCGATTTTCTTGTGATACAGAACAGCTGAAGACCCAAATTCAGCTCTGTGGAGAAAGTAAGTGCTGGTGACTTCTCACACCAAAGTTCTCGGAACGTAGTGTTCCACATACCTGTTCAGGAAACACCGGCAGAAATAATGGCATGTGTACTGCCAGTGTGTGTGTGTGCGGCAAGCCTGACATGAATGGTGTATCTGGATGCAGCAGGCTTGCTGATACAGTGTGCAACATGTTAGACTCATTGTACATGTGCTGCACAGTCCATCTGCATGTGCACAGTGCCCTCTTTGTCAGAGATTTCCAGGTATTACTCGGATGAGTTGGAGTTTTCCGTCTAAACAGTATTTCCAAGTGGAAATAAAAGTCAGCTCTGAGGAACACTCAAATTCAGTAGTTTATGAATAACTAGTAAATTGGAAGCTTCCCTGTTTGAGCATAATGTTATAAGACCAATTCAGATCTCTTCTGCTAGGAAGTAACTCCCCAGCTTTATAACAGTATTTATTCACTGGGTTTTTCAGGAGCTAAAGGTAGTCCCAAATGTTCCTGTTTCCAAATCATCTGCACTTCTGCTTGGAAATTCAGGTTCATTTTCTGCTCCAAGTGTCATGTCCCTGTTGCAAAATATGAGATAGCCTATTTCTCATCTTTGTCACGCTTTTTTTCCCCAAAAAAAGTAAATGCTATAATGCTTTGCCCCGGATGTCACCCTGTCCCATGATATTCCATCGGTACCATCACTCAGGAGAAAAACTGTTAACACAATACTGAACTAGTGCATCTTGGCGGAAGGAAAACCATTTCAGGGAGAAAGATAATTAATGTTTTCAAGGAGTTACTAGAAATAGAAAAAAGAAAAAATATCACACAGTCTGCCAATACAATCTTCTGACTGCACAGCTAAAGAACTGACTGCTCTGAGGCGTACCCAGTTTAATTCATTAGACCATAAGAATTGCTTTTGCAGAACACTTTGAAGATCCATCTAACCCTGTATCCTGTCTCTCATTGAAGCCAACCCAGGATGTTTCAAAGGAAGGCGTAAGCTTCCCAGTAATGCATGTAATTGTTCACAGTCACCTCATAGACCCTATCTCATACCCTGAAGCTTAAGAGATTGAAAATTCTGTAAAGATTATCCTGACTAATATAACCACAGCTGCTATTGATACAACCATAGACTATTTTTTTTAAACTCATTGAACTACTTTGCTAAATAACATCCAGCTGCAGTTAATTCTGCAAGTTAATTATTTATACCTCATTTCAGTAAAGCATTACTTAAGCATAGTTTGATGCAGACCTGTTGAAATCAGGTCAGTGAAGTCAAAAGAACAGCTATTAGCAGGGAAGCAGTGCCATCTTACAAATGATTGATGGTGCACTGGCTGTCTGAAGAACTTAACTCTAATCTGCCCTCAGTGACCTTAGATGAGCAACTCATGCTGTTGGGATGTCTTTGATAAGAGCTCTTCAGTGCAAAAGATGTTTCTGTTTGGAGCATCTGACAATGAGGCCCATACCCTGCTAGGAGCTGCAAGTACCCCTCAAACAGAGATTATACCAGGCCTACAGCTAAGAACAGCCACTGTTGAGGACTTTAACAAAAGCAATAACCAAAACCACACAGCTTGTGCAAAGGAAGGCATGTTCTAGCATAAGAAGAGGGTAGGCAGCATACACTCACAATGACAGACAGGAACAAACAAAAATAATTGGAGTGACATATATCCAGAATGCCTGATGGTGGGTTGTACCCCTTCCTTGTACATCCTTTTTGTTAAAAATACATTTTTATGACAAGCACCTCCATTTTTATATGGGCTTCCATGTGCAGCAGTCTGTTTTAGACAAGAGAGAGCAATAGAATTCAGTGACAGCCGGCCTCACTGAACTTCGGACAGAAAATTCAGTTCATTGTACAGATCATTGCATTGTTTTTCTGAAGAGGACACCTAGTGGGAGAAATAGCTGATGTTGGTGTGAGTGACTAAGAGCATCAAAAAACCTAACAGATGACGCTCAGTTGCTAAAATTATTCCGCCTCTTCTTTCTCTGTACTAAAAGTGGAAAAATAGAAGTACCTCTTAGATAAAACAACAGGTGTCTCACTGAAGTGAGCCTCTGGTTTTTCATCTGTACCAGAAGGAAACAGGAAAATTCCATAATCAGAAAAATCAGAACAGCAAATTAAGATCAAGAACTTTACTTCAGTAGCCTCAGAGTCCTCTTTGAGACTGCGTAGGGGCCATTGCACAGAAGCAGGCAGCTTGAAGAGCTTGTGGAAATGCAGAGACGTAGGAATCAAAGATTTGTTTGGTGCACTTCACATGCAGACATGGAAGTGGTTAAGAAATCAGGCGGTCTCAAAATACTAAGAAATAGGGAGCAGGAGTATACTGAGATGAGCAATAGTGGTTCCTGATGGTGCTGACTGCCATGATCTACATGAAGTGGATTAGTGCATTGCATTCAGTTCCAGTTTTTATACATATGAATGGTACAGAAGAACCTTTGTTAACCATCTCCTTAGAGAGGAATGAGCAACAGGCACTAGACTTTTTTTTTCCTTCTTAAAAAATATTTAGACATACTAAGGAAGCTTTTATGGCTGTTACCTGTGTTGTAGCTAGTACATATATAGACAGCAAACGTCAGCCTCCTTGGCCTTCCATGATCAAAGAATAATTTGCAATCAAATTTAGTCTGTGGTGTCTGCAGGCACAACTTCCTTTGACCTCGAGCAGTCAAGAGAGTTACTGGCATACAACTCACTTCCTTTCCATGTTTCTTCCTTTGTTGCCTGAAGACTCCTGTTAGGAGCATTATTGATAGGACAGCAGTGCATGGGGCAGTCCTGACAGCACATGCGTTCAGCTCAACTGGTTAAAAGTTCACAAGCAAACCAATGGTGCCACAAATTTTGAAAAGTTTTCTTGGATGACCAAAGCTTAGCCTTCTGCCAGGCTCCTTCCAGTTTTAGCGCAGTTCTACCACATTGGCTCTTTTGTCTCCAGAAGTGCTTCACAATGAGGCAGTTTGACAGAAGTAAAATGCTATGGCCTAATTCCGACCCTAGTTATCTAGCTTACTTCGTTATTTAAAGTAAAGCTGGAACAATGCTACCAAAATTAACTGTAAGCAGCGTAAGAATGCAGCCTTATGTTTAGATGTTGATCATTTAACTGATAACACAGAATACTTTTTTTTATAGTTTCTCACCCAAAGAACAACTATTCCTCAAGAGCACCATGTAGTTCAGTGCTGTCTTCAATGACCTCACATGCAACAACTGGCAAGCAAAATACACACACCCGGAAGTCCTCTAGTAATGCCAAGAACTCTGATAATAAAACAGCCAGCACTAAAGTACAAAGTCATCTTTCTTCCAATCCTACAGAATCTTCTTCCCAAGGAACCTCGACAAATAAGCAGGTAAGAAACCAGTTATGAACTAAACTAAATTATTTCAAAAATTTCAGAAAAATATGCAGCATTGAAAGTTGTTAATACAAAATCAAATACTGGTTTGCAGTCCGTATGTTTAGTTAATAATTTTTGAAAATATGCAAGTATATGTTTTCTGGCTTCATTTTCAAGGCCGTGTGAACATACAAGGTGGAAATACCAGAAATGCCATACCAGCAAAGACTGCTGTCTGGTGTTCAGAAGTGACTAGTGGCAGTTAATATACTGAAAAAGAAAACCCCCCCGTAATAGCTAATTGCCCTACATGCTACGATGGAGAAACATTTATTCCTGATCCTTGACAAATGATCAGTTGATGTACTGTTGAAGCATGATTATTAAGATAGACTTTGAAAGTGGAATCCTGCCAGGTTTAAAAGCATATTATTTCAGAAGATGTATAATACAGCTTATAGTATTGTGCTATATTGGTAGCTATTTCATTATAAGAGCACCTTAGAATGTCCTTGTACTGTTGTGCTTAGGTAAAGCTGCCACTGAAGTTGGTCTGAATTTTGTCCCAGTAGGGATTTTAGGCTCAAGTAAGTGCCTCAAGGGAAACGTAGGAGCATTACATAAATGTCAGTGCATGTATGGAATCAGCTGCCCTGGCAGTCATGCAAATAAAGCAATTCAGCCACTTCCCACTAAGGATCAAAGCTTCCTCTGAGCAAGGTATCACAATGGACATCTCTCGCACCATGTGGATTCTTAACTTGACTTTAATTTACATGTGAATTTCCATTCTTCCTGCAGTCTTACTGTAGTATTTACACAATACTTCACTAGGAAAGGTGTTTTTGTGATTTTGGAAAAAATCTGTCAGTATCAAGTTCTTCAGTGCTTCTTAACTGCTGCTGTTGAGATGTCTAGTATTTCATCCCCTTTTCTGTATTCTCTTGAGTTATGGCAGATTTTAATTTGGCATCAGTGGTGAACCTGCCATCTGTATTTCCAGGCTGCTCAGATGTAGCATGTTACTCATAGTTCAGTTTTTAAGTGTTACAAATAGAGAGCTCCGGCAACAATCAAAACTGTATAGCGTTTTCTCTCTCCTAGTTACACTGAAAATTTTATTCTGCAATTTTTGTTAATTCTGATTGCTGTATTTCTTGTCCTGTTGGAAGGATTCAGATAACCTAACAGTTACCCAATTTCTTTCTGGGTAGAATGGGCCTTCTAGCCAGAGACGAAGATTCAACCCACAGCACCAAAACATCCGGCTCAATGGATCTCTTAAGTCACAAGGTGCCAGTAATGAGGCAGATCAAAATAATATAAAGAGTGGTTCCAGGTCTGAACACAGAAGACAGCAGCATAACAGCTTCAGATCTAAAAATAAAGGAGCTATGAAAAATCAAGAGCAGTCCACAACTACAAGGACCACAGAGAATCCGACACATTCAGAAAAGACCCGACGAAAGCATCATACACCAGACACCGCAGATCACAGGCCTTTCCACGGCAGTGTTGGCAGGATGTCACAATGCAATTTATGCCCTGCGAGGATGGAGGTCTCTGCTGATGCCACTGTTCTTTCAGTGCCAGCTGTGACTTTGGTGGCTTAAAATGTCACGGTGGCGGCAGGCAGAGAAATTTAATCTCTTCATTTTAGTTTCTTGCTCAAGATGCTTGTTGGTGAAGAAAAGTCAGAACATAGTCATTTTAAATCTGTTGCTGCTTAAAACTTGTTGGTATCTTTATTACCTACTAGTTATCAAAATTAATTCATACTTTCAAGGCTTTGCCCGATATGTTCACAGTTATTTTGTCATGACAGTACAGAATCTTACCAAAGCAGCTTTTACTTCTTAAAAAAATGAAATCTAGATTGGAAAAATAAATTGATAATTGAATTCATAATAGCAAAAACCTGTTGTAGATATGTGGTTATACCAGTCAGCATTATTGTTTTTTAGAGCAGCCTGTGTTAGAAGGATCTCAGGAAGTCTGTATGCTGTGGTCTGCAATGAAATCAGATAATCTTGTAGAATTTCTCAGTAAATCTCTATACACCTCTTTCTTTCTGTGCGTGTATACGCGTACATGCATGCACACTGTATACACAGAGAGTATTGTTATGTACAAGAACATTTGAAAAAGCAGTACATTTGATTTTAGCTTATTATTCCATAATCTGAGATCTTTAAATTCAAGTATAAATTGTATTAAATGTATTACATATTGGTATTTTTCATTGACAAACTATTTTTATGAGGCTGAGGAAAAATGCTCATTTCTTAAGTTTGGAATGTATAGTCATGGCTACTCAGATGCACAGCCCTATTCTCCATCCTTATCAGCCACTTTTCTATGACTAGTTGGATTTATTTTTTTGCATATGAAAAGTTGCAGGTGTTCTAGACTTGAATCCAAATTATTTTTCTATAATTTTGCTGTAGGAACCATCTGTCCATAACGAGAGCTATGGCTAATAAATTTGTTACAGCAACATGCAGCAGAATGTGGAGGTACATATTTGAGCAGATACTACATCCTTCCAAATTTTCTATTAAAATAAAAATCTTACTTAGTCTTAATGTTCTGATTCTGTATTTCAGAAAACCTGTTTCTTCCAAAAAATTAAAATCTTCTTTCTAAAATATTCTGGTGTTTGCTGCTTTGCAGTGCCTAACCTTTGTGATCTTATTCAAATTGTATTTGCTTGCTTCAACTGGTATAAGTGGGAGGCTTTCAGCTGAGTGTGGGTTGGACTAGGCTTTTGCTTTTAGCTAGGTTCTAATGCCACAAGTGCACAGAACAGAACCTTCCCATGAGAGCCACCTCCATCCTGGACATACTTTTAATATAATTTATTATTTAACATAGTAAGGTGTCAGAATCGAGACCTGGCATCAAGTGAACTAGTGGCCGAAGTGTCAGAATCAGAAAGGTGTAGAAGGACCTCCCACTGAGGTCAGTAGCTTTAAAAGTTTATTGCTAGGTTATTGTTTGCTATTGCTTTTTACCAATTTCCTCTGCCTAATTTCTGTTAGCTGACTGCACACTTCCTTAGTACTGACTGGTTTACTTTTCCTCTGTGGCCCTTGAAAAATAATCTCAAAGTGTAGAGTTAGGTGCATTCCTTATGGGTGATTTTGATTAGTTTTATTTCTCTTGATATCTGTACACAGTTTTCCACAGGTGAATATTGGTAAAACCTGATTCTATAAGGCAAATAACTCATCTTCATCTGGAAGAGTGGTGAAAGTAAAATAAACACGCATAGGTAAACACTGGCTTTCTTAGCATTGCAAGCATTGCTTCTATCCGAGTTCATTACCTATCACGCTTTTAAGCTGAATGTTTTGAGTAAATGGAACTGAAATTCCAGAATCTGTGTTGTGCACACCCATCAGATAGGTAGCTTTTCAAAATTTATCTGCTGCCTTACAGTTTGACCTGTAACCTCACTGTAAGAGATGTAATTACAGTTTCCATGCAGATATTACACAGGAATCTTACTGTGTTGTCCTTACATAATTTGTGAAATTTATTTATGTCTCTTCTTGTAACCTCTCCAAAAGAAAGAAAATCTAACTTACATATAATGATGTTTACTCCTTCCTTATAGCTTCTCCACTTGACAGGATTATTGAAAGTTATTTTATTCCATAAGTCAGCTTCTCACAAGCAGGCTTCTGCAAATAAATAAAATCTGTAACATAAGTCATAACTCAGCACAACAGGACCACCTTGCGCTGTTCAGTACCAGCTAACCTTTGATGTACTGGAGGCTCAGTATGTGACAGACCCAGGACTAACAGGTGAGAGACAGCCTTTCTCTTCAGGCTGTGATGCAAATACATTTTATTTGATGAGAGATGCAAGCGTGGATTTGGGTGGGCTGGTTCCGGGACCACTGCAGTCTTGGCACAGCAAGTGTGGGTTAGTATTGCAATACATGTTTTAACTATATTACGTGGCTGTGCTCTGAAGTGTAGCTCTGTCAGAGCGGTATCTCTTCATCTTTCATTTCTTGTGTCTCTGTGTGCTTGGAATTATATCTGCCAATTTCTAGGAGTGTTTTACTGTTCACAATACTTGTAAGTAATCAGATGCTCTTGGGCCCATCTTCAACAGAACTCTTTTTATCTGCTAATTACAGAGCTAGCTATGTGTGATACTCCTTTTAATGTAGGGGATTTGTACAGGGGTCAGTGAGGGAGTTAAGGGCAGGACAAGGCTTGACTTTCAGGCCAGCTGTCTTTTAAAAAAGCGCCCTCGATTTGCAAAGCAAATACAGCTGTTTGGCATCACTGAAACACACATGGAATTCCCACTGCACTTTGTACACTCTTTCAAAAGTGGAAACGCACCTTAAAGGGCAGTATTTTAAAGCAGGTTGGATCTGTTTATCTTCTGTGTAAGATTAAACTCAGAGTAAGGGCAGAACTCAGCAAAATAAAGGACCAAATATGCAGTTGGAAAACTAAAAAGAGAAGGTAACTTAACACAGCCAAGCTATTTGGAAAACTTATATTATTTAGGCATGTTTGGGAAAAAAGGTTAAAAAAAAAAAAAAATCACTTAATGTGTTTGAAAATGTTGCCCTGAAAAAGAAACTAATAATTCTGGAAGGGAAACATTGATCTTGTAGCACTTTCCTGGACCCTGTTGTGGGGGAACGCCTGGTCTGAGCTGGTATGAATGGCAGTTCTTATTGTGAGTCTGTTTCCCCGATGTACTAACTGGGCTGCATCAAGGTTTTATAAATCAGCTGCATCTTTCCTGTTCTTAGACTTGTGGCTACAGCAGAGGCACCATGGGATCCAGAGGTCTCGAGTTCCAGTACCACTGCCAATTACCCATGTGAGGATATAATAGAAATTTGCCAGAAATTTGAGACAATACAGCTATTTTATTATGGCAAACTACTAAAACAAACTGTGCTAAAATGTTCATGTATGTTGTACCAGAGACTAGAATGAATGAAAAGATATATATATAGGAAAGGGGCAACTTTGAAAAGGGCCAAATCCTTGGTGCAAACTCTGGGCATGCTACACAGCTGATCACATGACCCCATGAATTTGCAAAGTAATTTTCAGCCAAGAGTGATCAATTCTCGTATAAACAGCCAGATATTTGTGGCAAGAAAATTCTGTAAGAAGATACCCAAAAAGCTCGGAAAGCAGCAAAGGTCTGTAACATCAGCCTGACCTGTTTCTACTGCTTAACATCTTTCATTAAAAGCTGTTGCCCAAAATGAATCTGGATTTTTGTGGGGCTTTATTACCACAGAGTATTTACGGAGTTTTACTTCTAACCACGCTTTGACTCTGTAACTGCAGCTAAGGAACAGACGGCTTCACTCCCAAGTTTTTGATGGCACAACTGGCCTCCTGTTTTTATCAGGTGAGAATTTGTCCTTCATGGAGTGGGAAGAACTAAGTAGATGAAATCTGCTTACTCCTGGGTAGTGTTAGTATTTCTTTTTAGCCATAGTAAGATTTGAACTACATAATGTTTATTATCTAAGCAATTTAATGTAAGCCGGTTTAAAAGAGTACTTTTCTGCTCTGGAAGAGCTGGTAGGGAAATAACTGGAACAGTCTGAAAGAAAAGAAGAGGTAGCTTTGGTGTTTCCATGGCTCTTCAGCTAAAAACAAGCCTGATGAAAACTCTCCCTGAGGATCAGTGGTAACATGTGCCTATCACAGGAAATAATGTCTGCTTGCTTACATCAAGTACAAATGAGTTCTCCATACTCTGAAGCATACAGATAGAATTACATCTCTTGGAATCACATCTTGGTGATAATAGGCCCTCTGCATCACAAGCCCATGTGTAATCACAGAGGAGTAATTTTCTAGAAATTGAACTTGGAATCGTATTTTTCTTGTCTCCTTAACCCATATGATGCCATATCATGGATGGTTTGGAAAGACAGTAGCATGAAAGCGAGAACTAAACAACTGGAAAATTGACAGCATTTGTGAGAAAAGATTTAATGCATCAGACTACACTGGTGATACATACGTCAGCCTTTAGAGTGCAGCTATTAGATACTAGTAATCATTACAGTACTAAATTGGAATAACTTTCTGAACATGGTCTTTTCTGAACATGATCTCTTCTATAATGAATGATAATTTTACAAAGAATCAAAGTAAACCATTGTCAGACCACTTGACAATGTATCTAATCCCAGCTATAAAACTGTAGCTCACCTTTAGGAGTTTCCCCAGTCAAACTATCCGGTATGTACGTACGGTGTATCACAGTTTACCAGTGCAAATGCAGTACCAGCTGGTACTTCGTTAGTTGAGTTAGACAAGTGAAATGTGAAGAAAACAGCAGACTTTCAAAGAACTTGGGAACACACAGTTTTGAGGAAGTTTCAACCTACAGGAAACCCAGACTTGCAGAATTTCTGCTGCTTGTTCCAGGCCTCAAAAAACACAGTCTGTCAGCGAGGTTAAGGGATGACTTGTCCTTGGACTGGCCAGTTTCATTTGTTTTCAGCTATTGGCCTCCCAGAGAGAAGACGAAAGCCTATTTTACTTCCACATTTTAAAAGGCTTTGGGTAGGTAAAGGCAAAGCTATTTTTATCGTGAAAGTCACCATGAAGGTTAATGCTATTCAGCCATCATAAAACTTTAATATCAGTCCATCAGTTAAGAGAAACTTAGCAAGATGCACAGGTATAAAAAAACACGGCGAAAGTGCCTTCTCAGATAAGCTAAAAGGCCATGTTTGCTCCTCATCCAATTAAAAATAAATCAAGTCCCTCAAAAAATAATCTTGCTCTGCCTCCCCACCACAGCCACTTCCCTGTTTCATCTATTAAAATTCAAGGGAGTTCTTCTTTGGTTTTTTTTTCTTTTAACCACAAGCCAGTATGTCTAGGAGAAAGAGAAGACTCATTAAAGCCACTGTAGTGCAAAAGACACAGATGTTACTCAAAAATACTGTGCTACCAGAATAATTAAATAAACACTGAGCTAGTGCAAACTCGGAAAGTCCTGTAGGATTATTCTCAAAGCTTTTTTCTTGTACACACGCAAAATTCCATACTTTTGTGAGCTTTAGTGTGATGTTGGACTCTATGATCTTTGTGAGCTTTAGTGCCAGTTGGACTCGATGATCTTAAGGGTCTTTTCCAACCTAAATGATTGTATGATTCTATGTTTATAGAAGCCTTCTAAATTCATCAAAAGTTGAAGAGGAAGGAAATCTGCTTTAGGAAGCACTGTAACAAGATTTAAAGGTGCATGGTAAAGTGCTCAGCTATTCAATAAATAGTGAAGTAGAAGTCACACAGAAGATAGGTATTAAAAACTGCTTTTCAGTCAGATTATTATGAAAAACAAATTTCACAAACTTAGTGTCAATGATGACTTGCATGCTCAAAGAACAGAAGATGACATTATGTTAGTATCTTGCCATAATTTTTGCCTTGTCCTTTCTTCAGTGCAACTTTTTTTGTTGGGATAGGAAGAGCCTTGGGATTGTTGCTCTTTAGGCTTATTTTTTAAGAAAAACCACGAGCTTAAAGATTCTAAAGGTAAGCTGGTCTTCAGTATACACACCAATAGCAGAAAATTACAGTACTGCACACCTGTACAGTGACTACTGTTGATGGCAAACTGTCTCCTTAACAATATGTTAGTACGTGAAAATTTGGGTTTTGTACTTGTGCAAATGATGTTTCAAGTCCTTGTGATGAGGAGAAAAGCCTGAAAATGTGATTGCTTCTAAATGATCTAGAAAATAAAACATTTAAAGAACCCTTCTGTATTTCTAACAGTCTCAGGAATTTTAAGAACATTGCGTTTCGGCAATGCAATAGGGCTGCTCAGCGTTTAGGGACAGCTGTATTTACTGTGCTGGAGAAGCAAAAACAGTAGCAAAACCAACAAAAAAAACCAGCACCCAACAGTAAGGAAGCAAGGGCACAAAACAAAGCCAGGTTTCATTCACTGATTTAAACAGCTAAAAGGGCTTTTTAAAATCAGTGAGCTAAATTCAGCTTTCCTCTGCTGATAGAAACATACAGGAGTATCATTACTCAAAATTTACCCTGGTACAAGAAGGTCTCCTCTACCCTGCTCTGGGGGAAGGAGGGGTTCTTTTCTCTTTCTTCAAACCAGGGCACCTCTGTTAACACTGCTTTGCTGCACAAAAGTTGAGGTTGTCCCCTCCTCGTTTGAAAGGGCCTGCAGAAGGACAGGTGAAGGCCAGCTGTCACTCAGACCTGTGAGGGTCCCTGCAGGTGCAGAAAACACACCCCGCAGTGGTGCAATACAAAATGCCTGCAGCAGCCTCACCCCAGCGGCAGATCACACCACATTAGGAAAGTAGTACAGGTATGTCTCAGGTCTATGGAAAAAATTGCCTTGTTACTCCCTAGGCATGCTTCTTCCATTCCTGTATTTCTGAATTCTCTCACTGTGTGCAAGCAAAGGTGGTCCCTTTCATTGCTGTTAATAACAAAATGGTGACTTATCCTCACCAGAAGTACCAGTCAGTGCATTCAACTTCTGGAATCTTCACAGTACTTAAGATGTTGCACGCTTGTGGCAAACTTGTATCTAATAAAAGCTACTTATTGTTACCTATTTTCCGCACTTTAAAGACACAAATTAAGGACATTAACACTAATTAATGTTAACTGTAGTTAAAGTTGATAAAGAGGTCATCTTTTATGCTGTACAAGTACTCCCTTTAAAAAGGTCAGTTTACTCGTACAGCCTGACAGAAATACAAATGTGAGATACTGTAACATTAGACTGCACATCCTCTGTGTTTGAGGGGTTTTTTTAATCCATTTTTCTTCCTTCCTTCCCAACATCTAAAAAATATTTAGAAATAAAGCAGAAAACACACTTCAGTGCTCACTTAAAACAATTTCTCCCTATGCTTTTCACGAACTTTTTCATCATAATTTTCTAGCAAATCTTGGAATAAATGACCACATGAGATGATGTTCTCTTCTTTGACCAGATGATGCAAAGCTATCCAGTCTATCAGGCTGAGTCAAACATTATCCATCCACTTTATCATTGTTAAGCTTCATACTCTCTGCTAATACAGCTGATTCTTTCTTGTTTAGTACCATAGGAGTAGTAGCCATTTCGACAGCAGTGCTGTCCTGTTCACTTGTTTTACTGGATACAGAAGAAGATGGCTGAGATGGTGTCACAAGAAAAAGTGGAGTTCGCTTCAGCTTTACTACACGGTTGCTTACGGGCTTCCTAGACACTGCGATCTTGAATGTCATTTGACACGGTGTCCCATTGTCAGCGCTCTGCCTTCCACAGGGCGCCTGGGAATTGCTGGGCACTGATGCGCATGTTGTGGAAACAGTTTCAGAAGCTACTTTGTGCGGCGTCAAACTTTCACTGTTGGGTCGTTTAAGAGTCACTGCAGAACGTGAAGCATTGCAAGCAGCTACCTTTAATGCAGCTGAATTCTTGACTTTGATATGGGTACTTGTTGAGGGACCTGAGAATCTAATTGGCTTGGGACCCGCTTTACACAGTAAATAGTCTTCCTCTTCAGTAAAGTCGATTAATCGTCTGTAAAACAAAGAACTTCAATTAAAGAAACAAAGTATGTACGTAAATTATTCTTTTTATAACATTATTACAAAATAGACAATCTGCAACAGCCATGCACAAATCTGAAGTTCTTTTAATTTTTGCTTGTTACAATATCATTTATGGTTCTCAACTGTTCATCACTGCAATCAGGCTTGCCTTTATATGAATAGTACCAGCAATCTCTTCTACCTGTGTAAGTAATATTACACATTAAAAATTGTAAGAGATATGGTGCACAAACTGCTCAGTGAAACTCAGTGAGAAAGAAGGCTGGAGGAGTTATAGAAAGAAAATATTAAAATGCTACAGATCCCATCAGATACAAAAGCCACTAAATACTAGTCTGATGTGTTTTAAGTTATCTACAAAAATGTAAGACCCAACTGCACAGGAACACAAAATGCAGAGTTCCACACCATGTAATTTGAGAAAAAAAGAAGAAAGATATTGCTTCTTTCTCCCTCCCCCATTTCTTTTCAATACAAATGATTATGGATAATCAATCTTTCAAGAGAAAATGTTAAAAAAAAAAAAAAGAACCTATGTAAGAAAGCCTATGGAGTCTCATGGCAACTCTAATCCGTACAAGTAGACAGCGTTTTTAAAGTATTATACAAATGCTGTTTCTCAGTGTTGGCAAAGAAAAATGGACAGACATCTAGAAGATTTTAATTCCTCAAGGAAATAATAAATGATGCCATAGAAATCCAGGTCACACTAAAACAGCTGAACAGGACATTAGAAAACCTGAAACCTAACAAAACAAAAGCTAGACCAGGCCAGGTCAGAGGGACAATCAGTAAATATAAATCAAAATCATTTTTAGAGAGATGAGGAAGGGGGGGAAAAGAACACAGAGACCAAATTAAACTCAGAGAATATTGACAATGCATTTAAAAATGTACCAAAACAAAAGCTGTCAAACTGTGGCTCTATTGCTGGCTCCTACATGGGGTAATGCTACTAAAACCTGGTAGTAGGAGAAAGAACATGTATGAATCGGATTATATCTAAATTTTGAGCTGACAAAGAAAAGCTGTGGCTTTAACTGACCTGATTGTCAGGAATGAAGAAACATTTAGCTGGCGGGTCAGTACTGTAAACAGGCTATGAACTGTGAGAGCCACTAAAGAACAGCTCAAAAGACACACTACAAAAGCATTGATACTCTTCAGGGTACTTGCATTTTGGATTTTAGAAGATCTGTGAAATGCCACAGGGATTCATACCAAAAGAATAAACAGTATCTGAGAGTAATATTTCTTATTATTGCTCTTATAAAACTGGTATATGGTGGCACTGTTCAAACAGAAAGCCTGCAAATAACCTAGTACTTATAATGAGTCCAGGGAGGTTTTCCTCTGAGCTGTAAGGTGAGAAGGTATGCTCAATATCTGCACATCCTAGATCAAAAGAACAACCAAAACAAAAAGGAAAGCTTAAATGTTCAAAGATTTGGTGCTTTAATAGTAGCAATGAAGTATAGGTAAAATATCATCAGTAACTAGGTTCATTTACAATATTTCAAGACAGTGTATGTCTCACCAGGATCACTGCGGTACATCAGGAGTTTTAGCTGAAACCTGAACATAGTTTTTTGAGGGTGCAGAAGAATAGAGAAGACAAATCAAAGCAGAGAGATGGGAGATAAAACAGGCAATGGTAGCAGAGGAGCATTCAGGAACATATGTAGGCTGTTTGGCAATCCACGGACCAAATGATCACAGTCCTTCCCATTTGAGCTATGAAAAGCAAAGAATGCGGTATCCCGAAAAAAATTGGGAGGATGGGGAGACGGGAGTTTTCAGTTGGATCACTGTGCTGATGTGGCTCTGTGGCTGCTGCTGAAATGACAGTGTGGCCAGGGACAAAGAAGGTCAGCAGGATCCTCTTCTATCGAGCAGCAAAGTGGCTGTAGGGTGGCTCAGATCAGCTGTGTAGCTGCACCTGCACAGGCTGCTTTTAGGTAATGTATTGAGAATGGAAGTGTAGTCAGAACTATCACCGTAAAACTGCAAAGAAGAAATTCTAGAAATTCCTTCTAAAAAAGGAAGGCATCTCACATACATGAAAATCAGTTAACCTTTTAAAGTTTTCAGTTAAATTGCTTTTTTAGCAGTTCATTTAACTAATACTGCTCTCTACTTTTTTAAATTACTCCTTCCCACTCTAAAGTGATGTTTTAAAGGCTGAAGAAGTAGAATAGAATAGAGAAGAGTTTCAGCAGCCTAAAAACGGTAATTTGTTTCTAGCAAGGTCAGTCCTGCAATTGAGCTCTCTGATTCTAAGACATTTTATAAAAATGTAAATAGAAAAAACAGAGAAAACCTAACATTCATAGCTATTCAAAGAACCTGAAATTATTAAAAAAAAAAGATTGTGCTGCATTTCTGCTTTATTTTAAGCCAGCTATGCAAATCAGCGTACCTTTTATGAACTGGAGGCATATGATGCAAACTGCCTTTCAAAGGGCGTTCTTCAAGAGTCCAACATTCAATCAGCTCCTGAGGCACTCTCCAGTAGCTGACACCTGCATTTCAAAGGGACATTGTATTGATGAGCTGGGAGAACATAGTCAATATTATGTGTATATACACCTAACTAAATGAACACGTGCATTTTATTATGTAGAATTTCAGCTTTGAAACTATGCTGACATGAACACTGCTTACAGGCAACGTGCTTCTAGGGCTTCCACCAGAGTGCCCAATGCTAGCAGGCTATCACTCCTTGCATGTGGTGGCTCTCGCTACATCTATTCATTCATGTCAACTCATGTCACCTTGTTGGAACATTCCTTAAGACTCTTCTTTTTTTTTTTTTTAAATAGCCACTACTATGGGATATTTTACATGTTACTTACTGAATGAGTGAAAATGTATACAGAGTTTTTATTACAGTTAATTTGCAAATATTTTTCTTATTTTTCTGTAAAAAAGTAGTACTACTGAAATAAGAGAAAAAAATTTAATACTCTACCTCTCCCTTCCCAGGCATCGAAAGCATCCATCATCTTTTTCAACTCAGCTACTGAGTAATAGCTCCAGATGTATTGGACGTTATTTCCAGCTTCTCTAGAAATATTGTATTAAAGGTAGCAGTTATGTGGTAAATCTAGCTAAGTCCTTAAAAACATAACACTGATTAAATGTATCATTCTTTTTACCAAATCCTAACTATAACGATTTAATAGTAAATGTTTTGTAAAGTAGAAAGGAAAATGTTACTTAAGTTTCATTTTCATTTGTATAAGAGGTTCTAAATAGCCATCCTCCTATGATCTGCATGCCTGTGAACACCTATTGCTAAAAATGGGTATTCATGAAAGAACAGATATTCATAAAAGAATAATTACAGAATTAATGGTGTAAAACCTGTTCTTCTAAATCTTAATCATTTATTCAAAAGGAAAACACAGTAGAAGGACAGATACCTGACACTATGTGTCCAAATATTCTTGGAATAAATATTAATGTTCCCAGCCTAAATTTAGGAAAATAAGCATCTTAATTATAAAGATGATGAAACATCAAAAGCTCTATCTTAATCATGTTTCAAAAGGTATACAGTGAAGTACACATCTGACACTGTACTGTGGGACCAAGAGAAAGACCAATTGCTTCCAGATACTCAGAAGTACAGGTCTACCAATAACTTATAATTACTGTCATAAAAACACATTAATAGTGTAGTAGAGATGTACATGTCCTATAAAGAATTAAAACCATTTTCTTTCATCTTCAGTTCTTTTCAGTGTTAAATATTTCTTTCAGCTGTCTTAGAAGACTGCAAAATACATTCCCATTAATCAAATGAACTTTGTGAATATTTCTGGAACTTCTTCTGGATGGGGATTCATTCACTGTATTTAGTGTGAATATCGTCCTAAATTAGGAAGTAATTTTAAATGATTGAGACATTTTTAAAATAGCAAGTAAAACATAATGAGAACTTACAGCAACTGCATGCTAGCCACCTTTTGTGGACTGTCTCAAATTCTTGTACTCCATGCTTAGTTTTTATCTTTTGTTTGTTTGTTTGTTTAATGTGACCATTGTACTAGCCAGCTCTTTTCAAAGCTGGAAAGAATCTGATTCCTCCCACAGATTTATAGTACAATAATGCTATATTATGCTACATATAATAATATTTAGGTATTATTATAATATGTGAGTGTTCATTCTTACTTCCTAGTGCTTTCATGTGTTTGACAGTCATCTTACCTTTTGTAAATGCTTTTACTATGAATTTTCGTTCCTAGCTCCTTATTAATTGCATCAGTCCCATCAGCTCTTGTGGCATACACACCAATAATTTTACTTTCACAGCTTGCTCCAGAAGTGTTGAGATAGTGCAGGACCCAAACTGTAGGCTTGGTACAAACTAAATCATAAGAATCGCAGAAATCTAACAAAGCCTGGAAAAAACATAAAACACAAAATACAGAATATTAATAAGAATACAATATTTTTAGTTGAATAAGCTTTCATTTAAGTTTTCTTAACTGTACTGGTGAGCTCTTTTAAGAAAATCACGGATGTAGTTTATCTAGAATAATGTGTGTAGTATTTCTTATCTGATGTTAACAGAGAATATTGTAAAACTAGGAGAAATTCACGGAAAGGTAACAGAAACACTTAAAGGCATGGCAAATCCCCAATATGAAGAGAAAATGAAAGGCCTGCAAAGGTTTTATGCTTTTCAAAAGGAAATGAATAAGGGAGAATGTGAAATATATGGAACAATAGCTTACTAAGAGAACATAGATGACTGTCAGGACTAACACAGCCATACTTGGTAATATGAGTTAATTTCCAATCAGTTAAGTAGAATGAGCTTTTAAGTTACAATACTCTAAAATAGACAAACCTTGGGATTTTAAATAATATATTAATCTTCTTTTCCCCTTTCTTGTTCTAAAAAATGGCAAAGTACACTTTATCCTTCAAGTTTTAGGATGAATTTGTAAAACTGAAAAAACCCCAAACATCTTGAAGGGATCAAATCTAATCTCAAGTAAAATTTGAAGCCAAATAGGGAACTAAACAATGTCATTCCTACCATGCAAGTTTTACAGCAGACTTGCATGTAAAACAGAGTCAAATTTAAACTGTTGCTGTATTGCAATGATGGGAAAAGCTGCTGTCCTTAACTACTATGACTGCATTATCAACTCTAGGATTTCTTAACCTAAAACTCTGAATTTACTGGTGATTTAACATGGTGATTAAAAAGTGCTAATCTGCATATACTGTAGTTTTAGTATCTGATGCTAATGAATGGTGTAGATTAGAGAGTACACGTTTAAAAATGTAAGAAATGTCAAGACCTTTTTAAGCTCTATATTTGACCTTAAAGAATACGTCTCCATTTCATTAGCCAAATGGTCAGACAGACTGTATGGATAAGGGATGCCAAAATAATCTGCTTCCTCCTGCAGTGCAATTCGAATTTTTTCATCTTCAGGAATCCGAACTTCTCCATGAAGATAATCCAAAAGATACTTAAACAGGCTTCCATCTCGATCAATTAGACATGCTCCTGAAAACATAAAATTATTTAAAATACTGCTTCCAGCAAGCGAAGACAGACTTGTCACATTCTACCAAATCATCAAGTAAAGCCTTTTTATAAAACTTCTGTATTAGTTTTACTTACTTAGGAGGAGTAAGTATACTTTCTCTATTCTTTCAAAACTACTATTTTGTTTCCCTGGAATATTTGTTCTTTGAATATAAAATTCTTAGTGCAGTAAACATTTCTTTGGAATTTCAGTGAAATCACTAATCTGCATAGGACCATGCCAACATACAACCTCAGCTGTACTACCCTCCACTTAAAATGCTAAAATCTAATTCTAGATGCATTTCTAATTCTAACTGCAGATACATCTTTTCTCACTATTGCAGAGATTTTTTCAATTTTGGATCTAGGCAATTTAAAAGAGTTAAAAGTAGCATCAGCTCCAGTATACATCTACTCTAACCTTTCCTGAATATTGCTCAAGTTTTACAGTATTTTTTTGTTTCTTTTTCCCTCCTTTGCCCGCTGGGCTCAAGGACCACTACGGAAACTGACCAAACTATACACAGCTCTATACAATAGGCTGTTCACTGCAACTGAAAGATGGTAGCAAAGCCCTGTCCATAAAAATGTTAAACATTTCAGATATTTTAAACAGTCAAAAGTGTACAACAAGGAATTACTATTCTCCATCCATCATATCTTTAAACTGGACATACTTTGGCAGAATTTCCAAGTCACAAACAAGTGTGAAATTTGACCCATGAATAGTTTTATTCAAAGTTTCGTATCAAGCCATAGTGGTGAAAAATGCAATCTCTACTGGGTAATGAAGTATTCTCAAACAAAGATTAGACCCAAATCTCCTTATGTAATGAACAGAGAGAGTGAGATGCCTCTGGAGAACATAGGAGGTCATAAACAGGATCCAAGTTAAATACCAAATACTCTGCCAGCTTCAATTTTATTTATTTTCATATTCATACTGAAGAAGTACATTCCAAAGCCACAGTTTGGACTGGGACAAGGCAGGGCTAAGCACTGTACGAACACTTATGTTTGCAAACATGAGTAGTCTTGTGAAATTCAGATGAATTACTCATAAGTGTAAAGTCATGCATGCATAATTGTTTTACGTCCTGGAATTAAAGAAGCCAACTGATGCTCAGCAGATTGGGAAAAGAGCTATACTACAAAATGCACAGATATATATATAAAAGCATGTATTTGCCACAGAGCTCCCTGATCAGAATGTCATATTTACAGTTTGAACATATTTACCTGATTCATCCACTTTTAGAGGAAAGCGTCCACTAAACATAGAAGCTAGCATTGAATCCTTAAAGCGGCATAAAGACTCGCGCCTGGCTGTGTATAAACATCCTCGCACATTAAGTCGTAGAATACCCTGGACGTCTGCAATCTTGCCCTCTTCCATTGCATTTGCAAATGATGGTGTTAATTACAAGCTATTCAAACCTGTAACAGATACAAACAAAAGTAAATCTAATGCCAGTTAAGACTGAACATATTACATACAAGACCTCAGCGTTAGCTCAGCTCTTACATGTTTGTTACACGATACTGTAAATCAGCTTTGAAAACAGTTCTGGAGACGTGTTAGTGCAAATAGCCAAATACTCTACTTCTTTACTATAAAAAACTATGGCATTTTACTTTGCTAGGAAACAGAGGTTACTCTTTAGAGACAAATGGGTAAGCAGAATTTTGTGGTCAGTATGTGTGAGCAGAACACTAGAAGGATGTTCTGGGAAATCTCGCTTTGAATATAGTTCATAACACTAAAAATGCAGTAATTTTGTACTAATAACACCTTGGATTCTTTAAAATCCGATCTTTAATTAGGGCTGCTTTAACTAGTTGAAGCTGTCATGTCATTCGTGCCACATTGCCAATAAATAGTCCTACTTGTGCCTGCCTTGAGCTCCCTGCAGGAGGGGGGCCCTGTCTGG
Organism: Gymnogyps californianus; assembly: GCF_018139145.2. Classification (NCBI taxonomy): domain Eukaryota; kingdom Metazoa; phylum Chordata; class Aves; order Accipitriformes; family Cathartidae; genus Gymnogyps; species Gymnogyps californianus. The sequence continues at coordinate 13,349,109 of NC_059477.1, forward strand.
GCAGAAAAAATTGGCACAAGAAGCAGAAAATCTTCAAAACGTTTTGGTTTTTTAGAGCACGTCCTCTGAGGACTCCCACTACGCGCCTTTCGCCCGGGCACCTGCTATTGTTTCACCAAAATTAACTGATGAACTGGCAGCCCGCTGGGCAGCCGCCCCCACAGCAGGCCGGGGCGCTCCCTCCCTTTCGTGGCCCACCCCCGCCCCTCGGGAGCCAGCCGGGGAAGGCGGCTCAGTTCCCCGCCCGGGGCTGCCCGCGGGCAGGTGGTCCCGCCGCGGAGCAGGGGCGGCCGCCACACCGCGTTACCTGCGCCGCCACCTCCCGCGGCAGGGCCGCCTCGCCGGGCCTGGAGCCGGCAGAGCCGCCTGAGGGGCCGCCTCGGCTCCGCAAAATGGCGGCCGGGCGGCAGGAAGGGCCGGGCCGGAGCCGAGTGAGGCGAGGAGAGGGGCAGCCTGTGTGCCCGTGCGGCGCGGGGTGCCCGCGGCGCCATCGCCACCCCCGGGGGCACGGCCGGCCGCCCGGGCTTCCCTGCCCGCGGGTATGGCGGGTCAGCCGGGTGTAGGGACCCCCATGGCTCTGCTGCCCCTGCCTCCGCCGCTTTGCCCGGAGGGGGTCCCTCACGCACGGCGTTGGTGTCTGCGTCCTCTGAAGTGAGGCTGACCCATGTAAACTCGGCTACTCTGTAAGGCAGTAACTTTTCCTGATAATCTTTTTTTTTTTTTTTTTAATTGCAAGTAAGTGTTTACTCAAAGTGGGTTTGATTCAATCGCTTTTTCTGTAGGCTCGATAATATCGCAGCTTGAGCTGTTCTTCTAACCCGCAATGCTCCTGTTTTACTTCATGGTGGTCTCAGAGCCTTTCTGGTCAGCCTGGGCTGGGGCAGCAGCTTCAGCCCAAGGTGCAAGCCGGAGCAGTGGGCGCTGGTTTCTCCTGCGGCTGCATGTCCCGAGTCGCAGCAGTGAGACGGGCGCTTTCACAAGGGTGATGTGGTGCTGGTATGTGCTCCAAGTCTGAAGACAGACAGGTCTGCTTTGGTTGACATGGGGGGCAAAGGTAGAAAAAATTAGGCTCAGGTCAGCTGGTGTTTTCTGGCCTACTTTAACGTGACTGCTTGTCCCTTTGAGCAGACCAGCTCGCTAGCTTGTGTGCCGGCAGCAGTCTGTTTAGTTTTAGCTAATATATGTGAATGCAGGCATCATAGCTTTTAATTTGCTTTCCTGTTGCTTGCCTGTGAAATAGGGGGTTTTTTTCTGCTTCAGACTTGTATGCATTTTTTAGAGCAAACAGTGCATTAAAATAGCATGGATGAATGCAGGCAAGGTGCTTCACCCTCATACAGCCATTTCACAAAGACTTGCAGAAACAGTGTCCTATTAAAAGGAATTGCTTATTTCTGACATAGTTGCTCACCAAAATGCATGCATAAACAATGGAAAGGAGAAAAAATCAGGTTCTCATTATGCTTTTGTCTTAGCGTCATTATGAAAAATTTCTGTACACGTGAAAAATGGTTCTAAGATGCAGCTGTATTTAAAAAAAAAAAAAGTTTATATGCCTAGTTCCCACTTAACTTTGTAAGCAAATAAAGAAGAATTTCTTTTTTGCTATAACATACAGTAAGAACCTAACCCTATGCATACAACTGCCAAATAACTAGTAGTTGTGTGCAAAAGTTAACAGGGCCAAACTCTATGTTTCTGCAAACTTTCTCAAGTTATAAGCTGATTATATGTTTAGAAAATATAGTAAGACATAACTAAATCCCAAATGTTAACAATATATTTTAATTGCTATCTGAAGTCCAGTAAAAATCCAGTTATTTAACTGTACACTGCACATATAAGAAATGTGCCCGTATTGTATTTAAATAGTTTCTCTGTATTTACCTTAGCAAATTAACTTAGTTATATCTACAATTCCTGTTGATTTTCATCTTGTATTATCCTGGTTTTTTACTCACCATTTCCCTTTGGAGGTGTTTTGTTATGATATTTCAGGTATTTAAAACTTCAGCTGCAAGTTCACTTGCTAAAGGGTCGAATCAAAGGACACGTAACAAGTAATCACAGAGCAGCCACAGGTCCAACTGCGTAGCTTGCTGTATTCTGGTCTGTTACTAGATTTTGATTTTAAGAATACCTAACTATTCACAGGCTACTGTGTTTTCAGTTACTATTTGGGACCATAGACTTGTAATTCAGACTTCCCTTCAGTCAAGTGAAGGACATTAAAGGAAAAAGCCATCTAAATCATGTTGCATCTGGTCCTCGTAGGGAGAGAATAAATTCTCTTTGAAACTGTGTAACTCTGAGTGATCATTTACTATGTAGAATTCGCTTCTTTTTATCTTAATGCCGATTTGCATTAGAATGGCAGTTAAAGCTACAGTAAATACTTGAAATCTTTCATTTCGCTTAGCAAATAAGCATGTGACAGTTGCAGCAAAGAGAGGAAATGGCATGCCAAGCACCGTGGCTCTCGCTCTCTGAACAGTTCTTGGCCAAGAATGTATCCAGAAGCCAGGTCTTTAATGCTTAATATCTAATTAATTAAATAAGCACGCAAGTTACAACATGCCACTGAATGCAATACAGACTGATAATTCATGGATGTTGGACTTCCTATAAAATATGTGAAAATAAGTAGAATAGATTATTTTTGTGGAATAATGGTGTCTGGTTTAACTATATCTTTATTAAGGATGTAATGTGTGTTGTCCCTTACTCACTGTGCATAGTTCATACATAGCAATTGCAACTTAAGTGTGGCCACTGTTGTCAAAGGTTACAATATGCTTTAAGTTATAACTTCCAGTCTTTCTCACTCTAAAACACTCACTTAATGAAGCTGCAGCTTTCCATGCTTGTTTTCTCCTTTAAGCTGGTTTGGTTTTGCCTCAAAAGTCTGAACAAGGTTCCTTCATGTATTTCTGCACTGGGAGACCAGAACAATATACGTGGTTTCAGTCTATATATTTAAATATATATACACACACACAAAAACAATGCCATAGGTAAGTTTTGGACCTCAGATTTCACCGTTTGAAATATCGTTACTGTTAAAGCTTAGTACAGCATGTACTTGGTATAGAAGCATGCAGCATAATCAACCTGCACAAGCAAACTGCCTTTTGAGCTGCGTGTTCTTGGGAAATGAACACAGGGACTTTTTTGTTTTGTTTTTCACTCGTTTCCAAAGGAAGCCAGGCTTGCACGCTCATCCTCTGTATATTTGTGTTTCAATTTACTCATTTCGGTCAAATTTGACAGAGGGGAAGAGGCATTAAGAAATGAATTTTCATTAAGCTTGTGCAGGAAAGGGTGTGATTAGAGGAAAATGTGTTCTTAATACTATAATTTCAGGAAAAACTATAGAGTGAGCTCAAGTCTTGTTGGACATCAGAGAATCCACAGAGGGAGAAGCTGTTCTACATAATCTACGTACCAGAAGTGCTTTAGTCGTAGCTTATGCTTTACTAGACCCTATGGGATTAAGTCCTCAACCAAGATTTTTCTCAGAGATGGATTTGCAGGTATCTAGTAAGATACAAATTCAATACAACACTTTCCACGTGGTTAGGGCTTTTACAACAGGTCTGACTCTGTCTTTCCCTCACTCCCTCACATTTTTGTTCAGTTTAAAGACCAGTCATAGGATCCCAAATGACCGAAAACCAGAATTCTGCTCTTAATATATATTTAAGATATATAGGCTGTGAAACTTGGCAGTGCTTTAAGCTCTTCCCAGTTTGAGTGGCTGGCAATTAACTGGAGATTTTTACATGTGAAATGTTACAGTGTGGGAGTTCCTCAGTGGAGTGTGAAGGAAACTACGACCACAGGTGGAAACACAATACTTGATGTTTTGTTTTAAATTTATTGCCCTCAGTAGTGACATAAACATTAAATGGAAGGAAATTGGTGATTGCCCCTTCAGGACTTGGGACTGTTGTAAAACTGGAGGAAATGAAAACTCGTGATTGGATCTGGAGGAAAACGCTGCCTTCTGGAAAGGATAAGGAGGTAAGTTTCATTTGATTGGTTTTCTATTTTTAAAGTTACGTAAGGTTATTTGCTCTTTTATTTGGCCAGAGTTTTACAGTGGCTACAGTCACTTCCAAGTTGCCTTGTAAGGGGAAATGTACCAAAGGTATATAACGTGTGCTGGATCAAATCTGTATTTTAAGGGGATTGCATAGAAGAATAGGGTTTTGCAGCTTCAGGGCCACACTGAGAAACTGTCCCATGTATCCTACACAAATTAAGAAAAGGTAAAAAAGAGAGACTCTCCAGATGCTGTTTGCATTAGATTATGAAAATAATAAGTTCATGAAGATACATTTTCAAATAATGCCACTGATACTTATTGTGCGATTCCTTTGATTCGCTTTACAGCATATTGTAGTGTTAGCATACGGAAAGGTAAAATTTTCATGATGATTACTGCATTACAGAACATAATGGTTTTTTATTTCAACCTTCCACATCTCTGTAAATCTCCAAATAAATTAAAACATTAACGCTCTTAAGATTTTCACAAAACTGTAAACTATTCCTAACTGATTCCTGGATCAAATTTAGGAATTAATGTCCACCTGAACTAATGGTAGGACTGGGCACACATAGCCAGTGAAAGAGCATGTATGTGAAGAGAGTGTTAAAGAGCAAGGGCTTTTGGGCTCAGAACAGATTTGGGGGGAAAAGCATTTTATTAGACTGAAACACTTCCTTGCAATTCCCAGTCCTAATATTACCTGAACCAAACTAAAAGTGGGCTTGCTCAAATTCTGGCGTCAGGACTCCTACCCTTACAAGTTGGTAAGTATGCAGGCAGCATGCATACTTGCTATAATCTATTGTTTTTTAAATTTGTCGTTGTTTTCATAACTGTCTTGATGACTGTCTATTCATTGTCATTTCATCTATTACTAATAGCTGAAGATCAGCCAGAAAGAAATTTAACTTTCCACTGAGAAGGAATTACATGGATTTCTCCTTTTAACCTAAAGGAACTCTTTGAACTGAAAGCCAAATACTTCAAACTCTTCCTAGAAATTTCTGACAGCCAAGTGGAATATCTGCAGTTCCCTCCTCCCTTCCTCACAGTGTACTGAGATTGATGCTAAGTGTTTATACAATTAATATTTATTTTTTAAGTTTAACATTGTTAATGGTTGGTATTTAAAATGGTTTTGCAAAGACATGTAGTTGAAAAGTTACAAGCATCCCACTCCTTCTTTTTAAAACACCCAGGAATGTCACCAAAGAATTGGAACCGTGGATTAAAGTTAATGACTTATGCATATCCCATTTCTGAAAAGAAATGTCTGTGACTGTACGTAAGAGCACATGTGAACTATTTTAACATGGGTGATTTTGCGTGTATGTGACAAAACTGCTACAGTGCCTTTCCTGTTTTATCAACAAAGCATCAAAAAAGATGTATGTTGGTTGTGGTATAAATCCAGCTGTAGATACGGAGCAGGTTTGTATCCAACTGTTACGGCCTGGCTATGCATTTTACCTTTGAATTATGAAGCACAGAGTGTTATTGATTCTCTGTAAGTTTGTCATCTTTTCTTGCTTTCAGGTATCGTTTTATCAAGATGTCACCCAGTGATTTAATTCTAAATATCTCTTCATACAATAAAAACGTGGGCATGGATCAGTTTGCAGGTTTAAGGCCGCGCTCTCTGCCTCTCGCCTGACGTTCAGTCAGGGGCTGTGTGCCCACCCGCCCCCGGCCTCGCAGCCCTGCCTCGGCCTGCCCTCCCCGCGCCACTGCCGGGCCCCCGCCAGCCGCGAGGCGTGCCACAGCGAGCGGCTCGGCCCAACGGCCGCTGGCGCCCGCGCAGCCGTTGGCGGCGCCCGGGGCGAGGCGCGAGCAGTCGCGCGCGCGCTGCTTCTCGCCTGTGAGGGCTGGAGAGGCCCGACGGCCGGGTGGGACGGTTTGCTGGGACGGCGCTCCCTGTTCTACCTGTGCTTGCGGGCCGGTCTCTCTTGCTGTTTATTTAAATTTATAGCATATACAATGCGGTTTATTTGAACGCTTCAATTTAAAATTTGTCCTGACAAAGCAACTGCTGGTCTGGTCATACTGTGAAGCGATAGAACCTTGGGGTTTTTTTCCCTTTCAAGTGTAAACTTGGATAGATAACTTGAGGGAATGGACGAGATCAAAAATCCATGATCCTTTTAGCCTTCATGTTTATTAGTTAAATATTTTCCCACTCTGTGATGTGACTTAAGTCTCAAGGAACGATTCATTAACCTGTTTGAATTAATTGAACAAAGGTAAAGACTGAAGCAATTTTGTCAACTTCAGAGATAACAAATCCTGATAAGAGGTAATGAAACTTAATTTTAAAAAGTGTGAGAAAGACCGTGTATTATTTGGGCATTTCTCTTGACAATGTACAGGTTCGTTTTGATGATGGATAAACAAGCAACTGCTAAACCATCTACCATTTTCACCTCGGATGCTGTTAAAGGACACATGAAGAAGAGGGATGGAACATTACAAGCTGTAAAATGGAATGCTTCTTTAGCATCTAAAATCAAAACTAAAATATTAAGTAAGTCCTGTTAAAATAAAACTGAAGCCATTTACTGTACTTAGAATGTATGACTTCAAAAGGAATAGTAATTGTATTTAATGTGATTTACTGAATTGCTGCCTGTTAAAAATATTAATGTGGTATGTTGAGAATTTTAGGAGACTCTGGAAGTTAAAACACATGATTATAAGTTGTTTATTTATCTAATTCTCTGAGTATTTTCAGTGCTTGCTCTTTGGCATGCCAGTGTTTTTTTAAAAGAGTGTTCTTAAGTACATTTCTAACATCCATGTCCACGTCCATTTGGGGCGTCTAAAAACTGAGGTACCAAAATGAGTAAAATCAATGACTTTTAAAAATATAGTTGCCATGGTAAAATACCTAGTATTTCCATTTGCAAAATGGGATTTATATAAAATTCTTCATTGAGTCGTTTACTGAATCAAGGAAAACTACAAATATTAATCTGCTGATTTAATCACTTGCCAGAAGGTACTTTGTTTTCCCAGTAAATCAAGATTAAATGCAAACATAGGTTTGTCATGGTAGATGGTTGGGTTTTTCTTCTGGCTCTGACAAAAACACCACTATGGAACATCTCAGATCCTCTTCTGCAAAAGGTAGGGAAACTATAAATGTAGTGAAACACCGCTATTTCAGAGCTCTCTAATTCAAGCAGCATGGTTCAGTGAATGTTGACTTCTGCTTCTCTTTCTGTGATTTGTGCAGCAAGAATTTTTGTTGTTTGTGTATATATTGATGTATTTTTTTGTTGTTTGTGTATATATATATTTTTGAACTTACTGTGGCTTTGTCAAAAACACTAATTTTCAGTGAAAAATAAACAGTATAGATGAATAATACTAATGTCCTTTAGAAATCTCCACACTGCAGTCATACAAATAATTCACTAAGCTGAATAGTAATTTCAAAGCATAATGTTTGGATTAACAAGATTCCACTGTTGTTGCCTGTTTTCCAAAGCAAAGAAGTAAGGCCTCGCAAATTTTGGATTACAGATCACAGAAGTAATAACATAAGACAATGAAGAAATGTGGTTGGAGCAGATTTCAGGATAACCTTGCTCCTTTTTGTACTATAAAAGAGTATGATCAGACTTGTCTCTACCTTCAGCTCAAGTTAACTCTGTGTATACTATGAACATGAGGCAAAAAAAATCGTCTTGGTAATATGCAGTGTCACTGGAAAAAAAAAAGAAGTTAACTTCCTAAAACATTCTGTAACAGATATGAGTAGGGAGGTTTTCATTAGGACAGTGGAAAGTATATTTCTAATTTAAAGCTTTTTTCTTTCTGTTGTCAAAACTCACATTTATGCTCAAAATGTTTGAACTTTTTAATTTGTAAAATGTATATTTGTTTTTTAGAAATTTTGAAACATTTTTATGCCTGTGAAACTATCCATTTTTAAATGCTTTCTTCATAAAATAACCTTACCTAAAAAAATCCAGACTAGAGCAGAATCCGTGCATGAAATAAACTTGAATAGGAAGCTGACAGAGTAGTCATCAGAATGACAGCCAACAGAAACAGTTTTATATTAGAAAGTGTTAGGCTCTGCTATTGTTCCACCAAAACCTACAGATAAAAATGTTGTCATATAGTGATCGTTCATGCAGAGAGGGCCTGGAACTGAAGCTGTTGAAAAATAATATGATTTTGTCGCCTTTAGATAACTCATCTATGTTTAAAGTATCGTTAAAACAAAATAATAAAGCATTAGCTGTGGCTTTGAGTGTGGAGAAAGAAAATTCTCGGAAGCTAAGGAATGAGAAGATTTTTCTTCAGAAGGAAGTAGAAAAGCTGCAGCTTCATAATATCTTGCTTCGTCAAAAACTAAATTGTTTGGTATGTTCCAAATAATGCCATTTAAACTTAGATCAGTTGAACTAAGCTTTTACCTTTTTTTGAAACTTAATATTGCTTCTTAAAATGGTGATTTAAAATATACATCTCAGATTTGTGAAGTTATATCATCTGATAGCGTGGTATTCACATTTGATTTTTCTTTCATAAGATTTTTTTGTACTTACTGTTTTGTCCATCAGTGTATATGTCTATCCATAGCTATTTTAGTGTTAGCTTCACCTTTATATTTATAGGTATTGAGATGGTATTAAAAATCAGTCTGTGCTCAATTAAGTTTAAAGAAAAAAAAATTACAACATAGATTCAACTTTATATCTTGTCTTTTCTTAAGCCAGAAGCCACCTAAAATATATTTTTTTAAATTACTTTTTCTTTTACATGCAGAATAAAACCCTTATAGAAATAGAAGCATTTTTGAATAACAACCTCTTAACTGCAATAGAAATAAGCAGTCTTTCTGAGGTAAGATGTTTTTTGAACTATTACCATATTGAACTCATTTTCCAGGATAATATCTTCAAAACATCTAAATGAGTGCAATGTTGAAATTATGTATGTATTTTAAAACATTTACCCCAATTCCTTAAAACTTGGAATGAAACCCTAGTCTAGTGAAATCAACTAAATTTTGCTGTTGCTTGCACTAAAAATTTAGGATTTAATCTTGTTTGCAAAGTATCGACAAGCTAAATATCAATTAGCTCTGATGAAGTCGTGGGTAAAAAAAAAATGGGCGAGCTACTTGCCTTCCTTGCTTAGTGCTGCAATAAATATCTTGCATGTGGAAACTTGACTGGAAAACATAGTCCACGTTAGTCCTTCTGTCATGGCAAAATTACAGTTAGTTTAAAAAAAATTATTTTTATTGTCTGTTCTAAACAGTTGCTTAGTGTGGCTCTGTACTTCTATATATATAATGCACTTTGCATTAATGATATCTACATTAAAAAAGTCTATACGTTGTTTTGGGATGCAAGTAGGTTACAGATTTTGATAAGTTTTGCTACAAAAAATTTTTCTTTAAAATTATTGTGTGTGTTTGAATATCATGCACCTTTCATCCATCCTTCTATTTTTTGGCCATTCGTTTTTTTTTTTTTCTTTTCTGGGGATATTTCTGATACTTAAGACATAAGAGAATATTCAGCTGTTTCTACTTCCCCACTGTTCTTCTTTTGAAAGCATCTTCAGAATTCTCTTCCTCTATCACCTGGTCCAAGTAGCCCTACTGATAACCAGTTCAAGAGTACATGTCGGTCAGCTAGGTAGGTGGTTATATTAAATGTGGAAGTTGATAAGTGTCTGTGGATTTTTTTACAACTAATCTTTGTATGTTATCCTAGGTATTTTTGAGGTAATGAGAAACTATTTCCTGTCTAATTCAGAAATTACCTATTTGCAACTTGGAATTTATATATAGAGTGGTAGACAAAACTTGTGTTTGAATAACTTGCTGCTTTCTTCATGGGATCTCACCAGCACAAAGCGGGATTCTCTATCGTAAAAAATACATTTGCCCCTAAGATAGAACCAGATTTCATACTTGTTTTCTACTTTTACACATTATTAAGGGAATGTTTTAAACAATTGAATGTTATGGCATAAAATGTAATAAAAGTCTTCACAGTAAAATTTCCTCTTTTCAGATCTGCAGAATTGCCAGTGAAGCTTCCTTTAATTGCAACAGCTAATGCAAAACAGCAAGATAGCCCTTCTGTGTGTGAAATACCAAATTCTTACAAGTGTACCACTATTTTGTCAAAGGAAATGCATTCAGATCAATTCAAGTTTGCATTATCATTGCCTTCTGGTACAAATAATCAAAAGTTAATTGAAATAGACCCCGTGGAAACAACCGTTGACAAAAATATATTTTTAAAAGGTATGATGTATTTCTGTACAGGTGATTTATTTTTCAGAGCTACCTGAGAATTAATATTTAATAATTCATTACTTGATGTGTGATACAGAAGGTATAGTAAGATTCCTAAACTGTAATAAACTAATAAAAAATAGAATGCTTACCCATAAGTATAGGTGTCCTGACAATCACTTGTACGGTAATGTTCATTGAAATAACACAGCTGAAATGTAACAAAATTAATGTGAACAGAATAAAACTTTGATAAGATAACCAAATAATAACTGAAGTAGTTATAGAAAAATACTTTTTTATTTATATCCTATTTCAAGAGTCCAACTTTGGTAAAATAGGAAATTAGTTCTAGTTAACTAAATTTTTAAGGACCAACCACAGAATGTGTGTATTCAGTAAAAAAAAAAAGCAGTTTGTAATTTTCCATGCTTCTGGTCCAACCTTCAGTAATCTTATTCTGATAACTATGGTCTATTCTTTCTTTCCCCAAGCTGCTGAAATTTTTCTCTTTGCAGAAAATCAGTCACGCCCAGAACTAACTTGCGGTAGTGCCTTCCTGTTTCATGTCAAAAATACACAATCTTTAAGACAGTCTGAGGAGCTTACAAAACAATATAATGATAATTCATTGCCATTCTGTGGAAATGTGACTGAAAGAAAGAAACATGCAGTACTTCAGAAGTCAAAAACTCAACCTAATATAAAGGATTTTGATAAAAAATGTAGCTCAAATAATCTGCCTCATCATGGTGTCAACAGCGGCAGCAACACCAATGGCATGAATTTGCAGGAAAGTTCAAGTGACTTGTCTCGCATTATTCCTTCACCTCTTAAATTTAGCAATGAAAGTAAGATAGCTTTTAAGAAGCTACTTTTTACTGACAAGATGAAGCCTGAAGAAACTGTTTATGATGCTGATATGGAGTTGACTGCCAGTGATGCAGGTGAACTACTCACAGTTACATCGAAAGACAAAGATAAATTACACCAAAAAAAAAATAGTAATGCCAATTCTGATAAAATATTGGCAAATTTCAGAAAAGTAAAACACTCTAAGAAGGATAAAGAGAAAATTAAAAGCAAGACTGAAGTCAGTTCAAATTTTTATGCAGAAGAAAGGCACACTAGGACTGACAATAGTGAAGTTTCAAAAACTACTGACTCTCAAACTCAACTCCTCCAAAGTCACACAGAACAGCTACCTACAGGAAGTTCTGTAGGGAAACAGAGTTTGCTAAATACCAGCAAATATTATCAAGCACAAAATTGTCCAAGTAAAGCTAGAGATACTAGGAGGACAGACCAGGTTAACTCAATGAGTCCAAGAAAACAGGAGACAAATAAAGAAACTTTCTTTGAAATGTTTGAAGACGTGGAAAGCAAAATCCAAAAAGCAGACTCAAACTCATCTATTAACAAGATCCCACCAGAAGTTTATTGTGCTGAAAATTTACGATTCCAAGATAACACTTCTAATGTATTGCCTTTACAGTGGGACTTTCTGCATACAAATGAGAAACATAGCAGACCAAAAATAAACAGGAAAACTTTTCAAAACCCTTCCAAAATGAACACAGCAAAATACTGTAGAGAGGAAAATGGGCAGTATGGAGAATATATTTCAAAAAAGTCTCAAACGGAGATACACCAACATGACAGCAAGAGAAAACAAGACCAGAAGAATATTATAAAGAGAAAATACAACAAAAACAGTAGTTACAGACAAAGTGGAGAAACTGAAAGTGACGGCATTCATAAAATTGCTCAGAAAGCAGACCAAAAGAGTAGCCATTTTTCACCAGGTGGATTAAAACGTACATTGGCAAAGGCTAGCCAGAAAGCATATGTAACACCAAAAGAAAATCTTCCACAGTTCTCACTTTGTAAAAATGAAGAATTAAAAAATAAGGATGCATTGCATGCAGAGGCTGTTTGTGGAAATAAAATAACCGAAACTCAGCAAATGCAAGTAGCTTTAGTTACTCAGAATGGTGTAGCTATGAATACACCACAAGCTAAAGAACAAGTTGATGATGACGCTAATACATTAAAGAAAGTAGATTCCTCATCAGTGGCACATAAAAGCCCTCACATTAGTAATTCTCCTGATAATCAGGTAAAGCACAAACAGAGGTTTAGTTCTGATATTACTGAGACCAGACCAGAAAAAAATTGTTTCAGGCATATTGATCAGGGGGGGCAGAATATTTTGGATGACCAGGAAGTCCCTCATGAGATAGATTCCTTTATGAGCAAGTTAAAGCCTATGGTTCAAAAATCAGAATTTTTAAAACTCGTACCTGTTCAATGTTCTAAGAATATGCCATTAAATGTAGATAGCTTTTTCCAGGAAGGTCTTTCCAATGTGGAGCTCCCAGCTCTTAATAACCACAATGCTTCCATGAACTTCTCTATACTGCAAAACTCTGAAATCTGTGGGGAAAATGATCATCATAAAGCACTGGATGCTGGAAAAGCAGAACAAAAACTGGATCATATTTCTAAAGAGACTTACAAAAAGACTCTGAAACCTTGTCATGGTAAGTGTATGGGTGAGAAAAAAAATGGTATTTTGAATTAGGTAGTGCCTGAAATAGTGGTAAGGTATCTTCTCTTAATACTATCCTACTCTTATTGCTTGCTTAGAGTGGATAAAACAGGAGTGGAAAAAGGTAAGACTGAAAATCACTAAAATTATTCATATTCTATATCATGTATCAGTCACAATATCTTTTTTAATTGTGGTAACTAATATCCTTGTTACTTTTCAATACATTCCAAGATGACATTTAGTTGGGCAGATGTAAGTAGTCTACATTCTTGAGGAGCAATTATAGTTGGAGCATGTATTCATTTTTCAAAGAATGTGATGGAATTCAGAAAGTTGGGGATAGAAGAGGTACAATAGCTTGAGCTTTTATACAAGGGAAATAAGAGTGAACTACACTGTTCCCTTCATAAATGGAGAACATAGCTGAACTTAAAGATTTCATTTGTATTTCTTTAGAAACACTGCAATTCAACAGGAATTCTGAGATCTAAAAAAAGTACTTTGAGCAGGTTTTCTCTAGAATCTATCCATGAACAAACTTTCATGTGACAACCTCTTTTTTAAGTAAGAAACATTAAGTTAAGAAAATATCAAACTTTAGTGTAGTCTGCAAGATAGGTTTAGATTCTTCTATCATACAATGAAATTACCGTAGAGGAGCTAAAGGAATATATGACTAACACATCTATGCTAGAGTTTAAATATGCTTTAAAATGTAGCTTTGAAGTTCTGTAGCATGAGGGGTCTATTTTGTAAACATTTCTTCTCAACAGTTCCTGTATACTTCATTTTCTCTCAGAATGTCCCAACACCTAGACAGTTTCCTAGCTCAAATTAATAGTTTGAATCCCAAATTATCAAGCAAATACTGCGTTGGCTTCACTTGAATGCTAGGACACAATGGCCAAAAAAATCTCTTATTTTACATGACCACAGAATAGGAATACTGGCAGAATTAGACCATCGTGGGAGGTATTAGTCCTGGTAATTTGCAGTTGCATCTTCTCATCTTTGATTCCTTCTTTGGAGGGCAGAAAAAGGATCCCATAATTTTATTAGCTTTAGTGATAAATTAGTAAACCCTTGTGATCAGCAGTATCAAAGACTACTGACATAAAAAGCAAGCTAATCAGTTGATCTTCTCTGTTTAAGCATAGTTCAAAAACCAGTTCATTTTTCATCCTACATCCAAATCCATAGCTTGAATTAAAAGAAAGCAAGGAAATTCCATCCTTTCTGATGATGCCAGCTCTTCTGATCACTACCTTGAGCTGTACTTAGAAATATACGTTGGAAGTCTCCTGTAATGAAAGTCTCTATATAGTTAGATCTATGTGAACATAAATATTCACATTCAAAGGCATCCAGCTTTCCTAAATAATGCAGACTCATAGATGTCTCAAAACTCTTACTGCTTAAAAAGAAGCTGACCTGATCTCTAATCTTAAGCTTTAGGAAAAGCTCAGAATAACAGTTTACTTTCACTTTAAAACTAGTACAAATCAAGATTGATTTGTGAGTTAGCCAAACTTGGGAAGTTTTTCATGATTGGAGAGCCCTCTCATTTAAAACAAATGAGCATTGCTCTTCCCTAATGAACTCCTTCAAAAGACAATGCTTTTTCTTTGCCTTCATAAATCAGGAGAGACTTGCTGCAAGCAGCCCAAAGTTACCTTAATATGTCTCTCATACTTAGAAGTAAAGTTAGCAGAAATCCAATGAAGAACTTCTGACTTTATGTCTCTGCTTAACAACATGTCAGAAGACTATTGATGAAATGATCACTTATCCACTGAGATGTTTTACTTGATGTCAGCACAGAATTCTACTGCAGAGCAATAGTAATTCAGCACTATCAGCTTGACCATCAGTTAAGAGTGTGTATGCTAGACTGTACAAGGCATTCAGATGCTATAATAAAGAAACAAAATCTTCACTTTTTTGACAGGTATGTAAATATACAGTGATAGAACTTATTAGTCTTAAGATAGGCACAACAAAAAATGCATCATTTATCCCATGTGTGTATGAATTTCCTCTATGAGATCAATAGCATCCATTTGCTGCCACAAAGCATTTAAGGTAAAGCGTTCAAACTCAAGAAGTGAAGATAAGAGAGTTTTAAATTCAGTTCCTTTGAAAAACTACATTGCCAATGTTCTCATCTGGATGCAGTAAATCTAAAACTTGACCTGTATCAGTGAGGAATGTACACTCTTGGAAGAACTTTTAAGGAATACAGATTAAGATTATTTATTTCGTCTTGGATTGCTGTCTGCATTAAATCTTAGTGCAGAGAGACTATGATCTATAAATGGTTTAGAATTCTTTGAAATGTGGGCTAAATAAGAATTTCAATATTTCTCCCAAGTTATCAAAATATTTGTCTCCAAATTAAATATTGATTGTTTAGTCTGGCATTCTGAATTGGTCTTAAAGGATTACAGAAAGCTGACACAAATAGTACTTCTTCTACCAAGGCTGGTTACTTTTTTTATGGAGTATTCCTTGTGGACATGTTCAGTGGTTCAAAATGCGAGGCATTGTAAATGGTTTGGTAGTATACAGTTTTGAAGATAAGGAGGCTCACTTAATCACCTTGCTATGCTCATTTTATGCAATACGCCCAAAGAGCAGGCATGAAGTTGGAAAATGCAGTACTAGAGAACTCTTGTACAGGTTGAATCTTCAGATTATACATGTATGCCCTCCCCCTGCATGCAAGGCCGTGAGCTGTGTGCAGTTTTACTTTTTTAAATGCAATAATTCTTGGGAGTCTTAAGCAGCTAGCTGCAAATTACAGTACTTACGGGGCTTTCTTCAAATGTCCCAAGAGCCATGGCAGACCTCAAACAGCTCCAAATTTGGGTAGGTTGAAAGCTGCTGTAGTGGCATTTTCTTTGATCATCTGTCCCATTTTTTGTTGAGCATCTTTAGAGTAGAAGCAGTAATCAAAGTAACTGAATTAAGAAATACTAATTAAAAATAATTATGAATTGAAAGTTTGCTTAATGATTCAGAAAATATTTAAAATGAGGCATATAAACTACTGTATTCACAGGGAGAAAGGCTTTGCAAGATCTGACAAATACTAGTAAGCAATCTCACACTTTCTTACCTAAATCCCCCAAAACTTTAGAAGAAAACTCAGCAGCACCATCTAGACGAGGAAGAGCCACTATTTGCTACAAAGAACCCAATCTAAACCGGTAGGTATAAGTAAATTAGGGCTTTTGTTTGGTTTTTGGAGTATGTAACTGTCCCCAGTAAAGATTTGCTATTAAAACTCCCAAATAAACAGTTGAACTCTCTCTTTCACAAATCTCTTTTGCAAAGATACTTCAGTGTTGATATAAAACATTTCCTGTTGGTGTGGCAGGATTTCCAAGTGCCAAAGTAAGACACCAACAGTATTCAAGTCTCAAAATTTAATATAGCATATAATATTTTATACTAGTAGTGAATGGTGAATTCTTAATGTTTATCATGATATAAACCCCTTTAGAGGTGGATAATTGTAAATGTTATACTTAAATGTAAACTTATACCATAATAATGTCATTGTAATATTGTCAAGTGGCAAGATAATTTATGAACTAATATTATATAATTCAGTCATTTTGCTTTAACCAGCTGTATCTAATATAAGAAATCATTTGAATTTTAATATATATTAATTTGATAATTAGTTATTTACCTCTCAGTGTTCTTAGCAAATTTTGTGGCACAGGATTTCCGAGATTGTTAAAAGACAAGACATAAATTGTGTAATAACTATTAAAATTTAAAAGAGGATTTTAAATCCAAACCTCCATTAAGAAAAATAATACATTTGCACTTAAGTGAATAGATCTAAATCCCAATGGACCTTTAAGTTGATTACTTCTGAAAATATTCTGAAAGTTTTTTGCCACAAAGTTGGTTGGGGTTTTTTGTTTGGTTTGTTGGGGGTTTTTTAAGTGTAATATTAATTTAAGGAAAAATTATGCTGTGTTATGTGTGTTTGAGTAGAATGCATATTCATGAGGTAAAGACAGTATCAAGATTTCCCCGTAATAGTGTTGAGAGTGAAAGGATTGTAGCAACTTTATGACAAAGGTGTAAAAGGAATATGTCTTCCTTTTCTGGCAAAACTGTGGGAAGAGAAGAAAATAAATCCACAAACTGAAAAAATTATCGCAATGTTCTCATACACCCTCAAAATATTTTTGTTTACCTCTGTAAGTAAGCAAACAATTAATTGAAGCAATGAGACTGAGGACAAATAGGAGCTAAAAGTAATGTAGGAAGTGTCTTTTCACTTTACCACTGGCTTTTTAGAAATATTTATACCAGATAGCTTGTAAAAGAAATGCAAAGGGATTAGAGTTAATTTTTTCTTTTACTAATTGAATTGCATGCTAAAATGCGGTAATATTATGATATTGACACATTCTTCTCTTTTACCCCACCATGTTAAGGTTCTGTATTTCTGGAGAGAGACAGTAACTAATAACAGAAAAAAATGTGGATGTCACTCAAGGTTTTAGATTACTGTCTCCTATTTACATTTTATTTTCAACTATACTGTCTTGAATGGATGCTGTTAAGCTTTTGGTTTAAATAATTTTTGAGTTTTGTCTTATAGGAATAAGTTATGATTACTCAGATTAATATGATAAATTAAAAAAACATTAAAAGACTACTATTTTTAGCATTATTTTGGAAAACAGTAGTTATCTATGCCTTGCTATTTCAGACATTTATTTTGCATAAATTTAGTATCTTTGGTGTATCAAGTTTTCACTGAGAGTATTTACCATTTGGAATTGTTGTTATAATTACATAATTATTATAGTTACATAGGTGCTTGGTGATATTCATACATGATGTCTCTTATTTCTTTTGTTTACAGCAAATTAAGGCGTGGGGATCAGTTTACAGATACACAATTTCTGGATTCCCCAGTCTATAGAGTAAAAAATAAAAGAAGCTTTAAAAGTAAATCAAAATGTATTTGAAGAAGACAAGAGAATTGCCTTTACGAACAATACGTCTAAAATGGGTACAATTTAAAAAAAAAAAAAAAAAAATGTTTAGCAGTATAGAGTGCTTATTGCTCTTTGATTAGTAAAGATCTTCCAGTTTCCTGGAAAGGAGCCCCTGTATAAGGGACACAGAATACTTTACTGAGGAAGGCAAATACAGGTTAGGCTCCCCTCCTGTGTTTTGCATTTCTAGTCAGTAATTAATAATCTGTTCAAAGAGTTTGCAGCACTTCTTAATTTGTAAGAAAAGTGTACATTTTAGTGAGAATTAAAAATAAATCACCTTTGGGAATTTTAATGTGAGTTGTTCCTATTTACCATGAGTAGAACCGTTCCTCGGTGCTGGGTGGAACAGACACAAGCATCCCAAATTGTAATAAATCTACTGAAATAGATGGAGACAGTCCCTTTTTTTTGATAGTTGACTTTTGGATTTGACAGAATCATACTAAAATTTGAACGAGGAAGTCTCATTTTGAGGAATAGTAGAGAGAAGTCTAGTGTCCAGAGTATGTGCCAGAGGCAGCCAGAAAGAAAATAGCACTGCAATAGAAATTCAGTAGTCAATAGGATCCAGACAAAGCAACACCTTGAGTTTCCAATTGAGAGAGTGCTAGTGTGACAACTAATACAGCCGCATCATACCATTCAGCTGTCAGGTTTTTGTACTGCTTCCCCTCTGGATTCTCATTAATCGCTTCTGCATTCCATAATCCATGTCAGCTGACAAACAGTTGTCTGGCATTGTCTGAATCGTAGATGCTGCCAGCTGCAGGCTATAGCTCACAGCCCGCACAGCTTTTACAGATTACATCGAATAATGTTCAGGTTAATTTTGCAACCAAGATAGTCATAGCACATTTTTAATGAGATATAAATAAGTTAACTTCTTTTGATTATAGAAGGTGGTTCTTCACACAGTATGCAGTTACGCTGAGGAATTCCTTACTACAGGAATAGATGTTCTTAGTTTACATGGGCTTAAAAATTGATCGGACAAATTAATGGACGAAAAATCTATGAGGAATTACCAGAAACACCGTTTCTGGCACAGGATGTCCCTGAATTGCAAATTGTTGAAGGCTGGAAGAGTATTCTGGAGAAGCCTTACTATGCATTTGACCAATTTTTATACTTTTTCCAAGAGCATTCACTGTTGAAACTTTCAGAGACCAGTTCTTTGGCTAGCTAGACCTTTGGTCTGATACGGTACACCTCTTTTTAAGGTGATACTCTTAAATTTATAATATGTTCTTAAAAATACCAAACCAAACTGTACTCTTTGTACTTCATTGTAGCTTCCATTGTAACCTGGGAAGTTGATGGAGAAAATAGTCCTGGAAACTGTTTCCACACATGTTAAAGACAAGAAGGTGATTGGGAGTAATCGGCATTGATTTACGAAGGGGAAATCATGCTTTATTAATCTGGTAGCCTTCTACAATGAGACAACTAGCATAGTGGGTGAGGGGAGAGCAGTAGATGTTGTTTGTCTCAGCTTTAGTAAGGCTTTTGACATGATCTCTGATAACATCCCACAGACAAGCTGACAAAGTATGTGTTAGTTAAGTGCGCAGTGAGGTGGGTTGAAAACTGGCTGAACCGCCAGTCCCAGAGGGTTGTGATCCATGGCATACAGTCCAGTTGGAGGCAAAACACTAGAGCTCCCTAGGGTTTCATACTGGGGCCGGTACTGTTTAACATCTTCATTAATGACCTGTATGATAAGACAGCGTGCAGCCTACACAAATTTGCCGTTGATACAAAACTGGGAGCAGTGGCTGAAACACTGGATGGTTATGCTGCCATTCAGAGGGACCTGGACAGTCTGGAGAAATGGGCCAAGAGGAATCTCATGAAGTTCAACAAGGGGAACCTACGTCCTTCTCCTGTGACTTGCCAGAATTTCAGCTGCCTCTTTTGACAGAAAAATGAGTCATACATATCGAAACGTACTCCTGGATATAGCTTTCAGATGTGTCCATTCTACATGTAAGTAAGTCTTGAACTGTAACCATAAACAGGGAGAGGAACAAAAGCATTATTTACAAATATTTCAGTAATACCACAACTGTCTTCTGTTGTTGTTTTTTTATGACAGTCTGTAGCCCCAAGGCAGCTTCCCTGGGATCCTGAAGAACATTCCATGTATGAATTTGGAGTTAAATATGCCACTAGCGAGGTATTTTACATAGAGGACCTTTATCCCCTAAATAGAGAGCTTGACTAGCTGTGGTCACCAGTTCCAGAGAGCATGCAAAGATAGTAAATGTACAGTAATAAGGACAGCAAGATGTTTTCATATAGAACCTCACAGGAAAAAAAAGTATTCCATCAGTATGAAAATTCTTCCAATACAAAACTTACCATATCACCAAGGCAATGTGATCTGTATTGCAAAACAGAGCTGTTAAAAATATTATCTGAGAAGTTTCGGCAAACAGACTTTGTCTTTCTGAAACACGCTCTATATGTCACTACATTAGCAAGACCATTATGAACAGGTGCAGAAATGGTTGGAAACATAGATTCTATCCTAATTCAATGTTATTTAAAAAAGAATTACACGTAGAATATTTTTATTTTTTTTTTCTTGTATCTTTTTACCAAGTCTGTAATTAATTGGGTTTTTTTAAAATGAAATGTTCTTGCTAGTTTTCACTGTTTATCAACATCACCAGCTGTGTCATTAGAAATCCAAAAGAAGTATCTGTTACACTTGTGTTCCCTGTACTGGCACTGCAACAGCAAAACACAGTGTTTTTCTAAATGGTTGTTTCTCTCTATTGCCCATGGTTTGAAAGCGAGAAACAGAAGCACATGCTTCATTTTCTCAGAAAAAAAAAATCTTTTTGGAGATGGTCTTAATTATTTTTTCATTGAAGGTCCTGTTATTCCACACAGCCTCAGGTGTTACCAGCTAGACTGCTACAGTGTTCCAAATAAAAGCATGTCATTTTCAATAAAAGTATAAGGCCTAGGGCTTTACGCATTAGTTTCTTCCTTTCCTTTTAATATAGATAACTTTCAAAGTAGCAAAGGATAAAGAAAATGACCTGAAGATGTGCAGATGTTATTTTAAGTAACTCTGAAATCATATTCTTGTTGCTACTACCCTTCTTTCCTTGTTTTCTCCATCCTTGCTGGTTTTGTTGCTCAAACTGATGTTCTATAACAAAGAAAATTTACTTGGTTATTTTCTAGCATGCAGTTCTTTTAATTGTTCTGCAAAATGGTCGTTTACTTTAGGTACTGCATAAATAATGTTACATTGCCTGTTGAATCTTCACTAAATGTGCTTGTTTTACCAGATCAGTTGATAGATTAGAAGCTCTTGCCAGGAAAAAGATGTAAAAACAGCTCATGATACTCGAGATAAAAATTAATCTGTAGCTGTCACAGGGATTAAGGTTATTTTGCTGAGGATAAGGTAATTTGAACTTCTTTTTATAGCTTCAAAGTTGCTTTTCCTCATGTTTATTCAATCTGATTTTTTTTACATTTAATATTTTGGTTTACTACTAATAAAGATTTTGATTGTTTTAAAATTTATAGGAAAATTAATTCTATATATTTAGATTAAACAGGAAGAGGAAAATATTTATGATTCTATAAACCCTTGCTTGCACAAGTAGCCCTTACAAATGCTTATGGTAACAAATGGAAGTTACTGCCGATCATTTCGTGAGTGCAAATTTATGCAAAATTCCCATTGGTCTCATGTTCACTAGATTGCTGGATTTTATCACAATTTAAAATTATCTTTGGAGATTTTATTGTTAGAACGTAACAACAGTTCACATTGCTAATGTTGCCGTTTTGCTCTGGAGGAACACGTGTGTCCTTGGAGAAAGTGTGAGGTATGTCCTAGTGTCTGAATATACCTTAAAAGGATCCAGTAAATAAATGGCGTGGTTAGCTCTAACTATTAAGAACAATGGACTCGTAACTCTGGGGGCGCCGCAGCTCAGCTTCTGGCGGCGGGGCGCGGTGCTCGGCAGCGCCGACCGCGGGTGCCCCCGCGAGCTCCCCCGCTCTCCCCGCCCGCTGCGGCGCGGCCCCGCCCCCGCCTGCCAAGGGCTCTCCAGCTGCGGCTGCTGCAGCTGCCCGGGATTTCCTGCCGCTGCTGGTTCCGGGGCTGGGGTACAATGTCTTTGGAAGGGGCGGCGGGGGCTGAGGAGCTGATTTTCTATGTGAATGGGAGGAAGGTAAGTATTGCCCGGAAAGAGTGTGAAGAAAGGGGGGCTGCTCTTCCAGAAGTAACCCCGAAGGGTGTGGGCACAGATTTGGTTTCCTCAGACTTCTTCCTCATGGGAGTATAACTGAATCCTCACACAAGCCTCCAGAAGCATTCCTTCCCATCTCCTCCTTGCTGGGTAAGAAGCGAATCAGCCTCCAAGCATTACTTTAGTTAGCTAACACTCTTCTGCGTACAGCAAGTGTTAGAAGGGGAGAAGCAGCAGAAGAGGACAAACGTGATTACAACATCCCGTTTTAGCTAGCTCTGCCGCGTTTGGGGGAAAAAACGCATCAAAGTGAAATGGACTTTCAGCTGGGTATCAAATTTGGCTGGTGAGCAAACTAGTTTTTTGTTTGTACGTGCCTGGCTTCTCATCTCTGATGGTATCAGAGAAGAGGTATCAGATTTTCAGAGGCACAACAGAAAGTCAGCAAGACTCAGGTGCCAAAATATCGACTGTTGGCCAACATAAAGATAATATTGCAAGAACAAAATTAAACTGGTTGTTTATTCAACTGGAAGGAACTAGCTGATTCTAAGCAACGGAATAAGAAACACTGTAATCGATCAAGAATGTAGGCATTTCTATTGCTCTCTGTTGTTAGTCTATTATGGCAAGTGAAAGTTTATCTAAACAAAGCTAGAAGAAAACTGGTTCCTACTGATGGCCTTACAGGCTTCCTCTAGGATTCATCCCAGTAGGTTAAAGTGCCAGGGAGACTATAAAATCTGCAAATCATTAATTCTTTTTGCTATGCTGCCTCTGTTGTAGCAAAGTTCTGCTGCATTTTTATTTCTAGTTTGGCTGAAGGTAAACTCCCTCAGTATGACCTTTCACTGAGAAGCAGCTATTTTTAGTAGTTGCAAGGTGCCCTGGCACTTCTTTCCTGGAAACATATCTGTCTAAGAAGGAATTTCCAGAAGGAGCCCAAACTCCCCTGTGGTCTTTGGCAATTAGTCTAGTTCTATGAGAGGGAACCAGAGAAGGATTCTCTTCTGGCTTTGTGGGAATGTAGTCTGTGCCCTGAATTTTGAAAAGCCTTGGTTTCTTAGGTAAACCTTGTTTTTCATTTCTTACTGCAGATAATAGAGAAAAATGCTGATCCTGAACAAATGCTGCTGTCTTATCTGCGAAAGAGACGTATCCTTTTCTTGTCTGTTCCCTTAAGTCACTCATTTGAAAGCCTTATTCAAGCAAAATTCTCATAAATGATAAAAGGTGATTTACCAGGTTAAGGAAGTTGTGACTCCCTTAAGATAAAACAACCATATTAAATGATGTCTCTTTCTTAAGCCAAATACTCTTCAGTGAGCTGCTGTATTTTTAGCCTAGTTTCCTAAACAAAGTTATGCCATCAGGCGTGATGTGTATGTGTGTATCTGTGTTCCTCCCCTCTCCCCCCATAAAGAAACGTAAGAACCTTTTGGCCAGTATACATAAAGCTTAACAGAATAGGAGTGTCCAAGTTTTGTAAAAGTCTCTCTCCCAGGAAAGGGGAGATCTTGTGATGAGACCCTGAGCCTGCTGGAATTTTGAGGTAATCTATGTTTTCTTATGATAAGAACTCCAAACAGATTTCTGAACTCAAAAACCAGGTTTAATAGTATGTAAATATGAACCCATATGTTTTTAAAACAGAAAAAAAAATTAAATTAGACAAGATAGAACAGAAGTTGGGAGAGCTCTAGCTCCTACTCTGCCAGTTTTGCCTTTGCAGACAAGGTTCTTTCCTCCTGTCTTGGTTTCAGTCCACAGCTCAGTGGCTTTCTGGGTTGCTACAAATTGTGCAGCACTTGCTCTGATCTTTTCCTCTCTTTCTCTTCACCATTTCAGAGGCCTGACCGTGTGTCTGCTCTCAGCTGTTCTTAGGAGGTTTCCAAAATCTGCTGTGCCACAAGCTTATTCCCAGTGTTCATGAAGCTGTTGTGTAATATTCTGAACACATGAGTAGGGACTCACAGCCAGGAGCAGGGAGCAAATGTGGGGAGGAGCAGAATCTCTCCCTTTTGCAGCTTCCTAGACTGTCTCATGAAACATACCCCCACAGGGCAAGTGATGTACTGTATACTATAGAATTCACACAGGAGAGAGTTTTTATATTTGTCTCAAAAGAAAAACTTAAGTCGAAACATGTTTGCTGCTGGTCAGTTGTAAGGAGGAGTCTGGAGCAGAATAGGTTGCTGTAGTTACGGTGCTTATGAAATTATTCTTCAGTAATTTGAACAACTTAGACTCCATTGGACTATAAAAAATTGAATCATAGAATCATTTAGGTTGGAAAAGACCCTTAAGATCATCGAGTCCAGCCATTAACCTAACACACTACTAAGTCCACCACTAAACCATGTCCCTAAGTGCCACGTCTACACGTCTTTCAAATATGTCCAGGGATGGTGACTCAACCACTTCCCTGGGCAGCCTGTTCCAGTGCTTGATAAGCCTTTTGGTGAAGAATTTTTTCCTAATATCCAATCTAAACCTCCCCTCGTGCAATTTGAGGCCATTTCCTCTTGTCCTATCACTTGCTACTTGGGAGAAGAGACCGACACCACCAAGTGGCTCAGGACCAGCCCTACCACAAGAGTTGTACTTCTTTGGTTAAAGTGCATTGGTGAGTGAGATAATGTAATTCTGCACTGACTTGCTCTGACGCCTTGAAAAATCATTTAACCTTTCTGTATCATTGTACCCTACTTATAAAATGAGGATAAGATTAACTTTTTTCCAGGAGCTAGTTGGTTTCACCATACAGTTTAAATGTCAACTTGTAATATTCCTTCCCTCTGTTGCTTAGGTCTGTATGACAGTGTGCTATTCCCTGAGATGTACCTGCCCAGCTGTGTCTGAGACCACTTTGTTGGCCTGATAGAGGAACTGATCCTTTTCACAGCAAGCCTCCACGTATAGTTGAGTTACCATAGCTGGGGGACAGCTAACTTTGGTGAAGAGACAAAAATTAATGATGTCAGGGAACAAAAATATAGGCAGGAATATCTTATGCTGATGTTGCCAAACTCTATCATGTGAAATGATTGCCTGAGCAAGCGTGAGGAACTTTAGCATCTTCCAGTAATGTGTTTTATGATTGCAAGGTACAGTATAATACCTCTCTAAGCATCCTGACATCTTTTTTTTGAGGCTAAATGCCATAGGAATTGGCACATTAGACCACTGTTAATAACTGGAAGGCCTATTGTAAATTAACAGGTAAATAAAAGTGCAAGAAGGGAAGAAACTGTATCTTAAAATGTGTTTGCTTTATCTGACAGGTTAGGATGTCTGTGAAAGGGCTCAGTAAAGCACTTTACAGTGGAAAAAGTAGTAGAGCTTGATTAGATAAGACCTTAAAGCAATACATGCATCTCAAAGCTTTACTACAAGTGAAGAATGCTAACCCTCACATTGACAAACATTTTTTTCTTTTGTCGATGTGGTGTGAAAAGAAGGTGTCCTGTTTCCCCTCCATCATTCCCAGCGCCTGGTAGATAGTTCTCTTCCTGCACCTTGTGCCGGCTGTGGAGTTCCTCAGATCTCTCTGTGTACTAATTACACTCATTAGGCCAGCAGAAAACTAACCCAGGAAAAACAGAGACTTTCAGCTGGATTAGGGACTCAGTTGCTAATTGGTCAGCTCGTCTTTAGTCAGTTCATGGAAGGGACTGGTGAGAAAAAGACTTGATGCAAGAGGTCTTGGGTTTTGGAGCAGGTAATGTTGGGAAAAGGAAGGACAGAAGAAGAAGAAGAAATGGGAAGTAAGGCATCTTCCTTTTGGTGGCTGTAGAACATCAAATTAGCTGTTTGTCTGTTCACAACTTCAGATTGGCCACTGTTCCAGATTCAGAGAAACAAGCACCTCTCTCATAAGAGTGATCTTTCAGATGACATGCGAGGTTAATATCCTGACTATAAATGGACCTTCTGGGAAAAACTGGGATATTGGTTTTAGTGTTCCACTGGAACTTCAGATATATAGCTATTTTGCCCAATACACGTTTCTTCCTTTCATATTTTCACTTGGAAAACTATTTTTCACTTCCTCTTTCTGTCCCAACTTACGCCTCTTCCAAAAGAAGTCAGAATCAAGTTTTCTGTTTTCTTGGGAACAGGGTTTTGGTCATGTCATTCCTTAGGTTCAATCTTATTTTCACTGAAAATTTTAATCCAACATAGAAAGGAGTCTGATACATATGCTATCATACCAAATCAATTCTATGTTCCTTAGCAGTTCAGGAAAAAAAGGTGGCCCCAAGCTTTTGAGCAGAATAAAGACCGAAATGAAACCTGATAATTTTTTCCCTAATGACAGCATTTTCAGTCCGTCTTACAGGAACTAAGTATGGCTGTGGAGGAGGTGGCTGTGGTGCCTGCACAGTGATGATATCAACTTATGAGCCAGCTTTGAAGAAGATACGGTATCCTTAACAGAAAATTTTGAAAAGCACACAGAATTTTATGACTGTAGATACCATTTCCAGATATGAAACTGTAAAAACAAAGTTGTAAAATCTGTACTTAATAGTAAAAGAATCCAAAGGAAGGGTGACTTTAATCCAAAAGAGAAAGCTGTAAAAAATACTGTTCATTCAGCTATGTTGTAAATATGTTAAAATATCATGCTCAAATGCTTAATTTGCTCATATATGCTGACAGCTCCTGCAAGGAGCTTTCTCTTTAGGAGGCATACATTTAACACCCTTTGTATTGATCACTGGAATGTGGCTCCTGCCTGCAGCTCTGTCATATGACTGATGGGAAGATAGGGCAGGCAGAAGCTTGAGGCTTACCAGCCTTTTAATACTGAACTCCCTCCCTATACCCCACCCACAACAAGAAGGACTTTGAAACTCAAAACCAGAGTTTCATTAAGCTAAAAATTGGAATAAATTACTTTTAAATTGAGAAAACTCCAGTCAAATTGTTAAATGGTAACATATCATTGTCAATTGAATATTTTTTTAGGTAGGGAAAAAGTAAAAATGTTCCAGTTGTTCCTTTTGACAATTGCATTACATTGGAATGCCATGCAATTGTTTAAATGTTTAAAGTTATTGTAAGAGTTGAAATTAAAACAGTCAGAATGACACTTGAAACATTTCAACTATAGTAAAACAAAACATTTTATTGCTAACGATGAAAATCTTTGAAGAATTTTCATTTTGGTATATTGTTCTTATTTAGAATATTTATTTTACATCAGAATTTCCTTTGAGTCAGAAATTTGATTATAAATTTGCAGCAGTAATTCTTTACTTCCTTCAAACAACCACACCAACCCTCCCTTCCCCGTCTTCCTCCTCCAAAACACATTTGACAGGTTGCTTGTGGGCAGGAGAGACAAGAGGGCAATTAGAAAAGACTGAAGTATTAAGGAAGATATAAATTCTACAGAACTGTCCTCATAGATACAGTTTTTATACTGGGGACAAGAGACACAGCTAGTACGTGATCCCTTCTATAAAGCTTATTCTCTTCTCATTCTAAATGATGATAATGACTGCTTTGTAAGTATAAACTATGTCTTGATTGAGTGCAAAATAATATTAATGCATCTTTATTATAATAAAATAATATTCATGTTCTTTATTCTCCTTTATGTTCCAAAGACATTATTCAGCAAATGCATGTTTGCTTCCCATTTGCTCCTTGTATGGTGCGGCAGTGACCACAGTGGAAGGTGTTGGAAGTACAAAAACCAGGGTTCATCCAGTTCAGGTGAGAGTACAGTATCACTGTGTTAAGAGGATTACTGATTTCTTCCTTTGTATGGGCTGGCTTGAGTGGCAGTGCTTTTAGGGCATGGGAATTTCATATGATGATTATTCTCCCTGCTAAATGATGACACAAGACAACACAAGTTTCTGATGGTTGGTTGATCAAGGCTGATGAGATATGGCTCATGATGGATCTTGCTTTAATACTGACAGCCTGATCAAATGGTGTGTAAGAATTGTTGGAGTGGATCAGGCTTGTGCTCTATTTGGGCTAATGGCGCATCTTGGACAATGCCCCTTTATCTGATGTTTTAGTTTGAATGCAAAAAAGACACAAGTCCACTGAAGGTTAATTAGCTTCCTTAGTAAGATGTGCCTGGGCATCACACCCAAAATAATTATTCTTATTTGAGATTGCTTAAATTGTTTTGCTTAAAAAGTCTGATTTAGTATGAAGACAACATTTGGTATGGTGTCCCCCGTTTAAAAGAGAGTTCGTTAGAATGGTGGTGTACACTGGAAGGAGTGCTATTTGTGGTGTTTCATTGCAGGAAAGGCTTGCCAAGTGCCATGGCTCCCAGTGTGGTTTCTGCACCCCTGGAATGGTGATGTCCATATACACTTTGCTAAGAAACCACCCGGAACCAACTTCAGAGCAGATGATTGCAGCTCTAGCTGGTAAATATTGCCACTTTTTAATTTGTAGGTATGTCCTTGAACCATTTTCTTCTGATACTTTGTTTATGTGAGTGCATGTCTGTGTGAGTACACATGCATGCATATATGTATGTACTCTATACAAATTGTGCTTCCCAGCAGAGTTGCTACTGGATACAGACCTTGTATTCCCTGTCATTCTTTTCTCCTGGAAAATGAAGCATGGAGCTGTGCATTGTTTCAGGGTCACGTGTTCAAAACATCCCCATAGGCATCTTTTGAAGTGCTTTAGATCAGATGTGCAAAAACGATGTCATACTGGAGAAGTAGCTGCATCTGAATGTCTCTGAGATCCCGTTACATCTGGAGATGAGAATGTCATAAGCCTCACAGGAAAGCCCCTTTGTGGTAGGAATAAAACAGTTAAATAAGGTAGAGAGATGCAGACCATCTTCACTAAGGGAAAGTGCGAGCATTTATCGCAGATAAAATAGCCTTCTCTCATCTGTTGTGCTCTAGAGTCACAGTGGAGCCAAAGGCATTTCCTGTTACTGTGAGGTGAACTTCGATGGAGGTGTAATGCTAACCTCCTTCACTATTAGAAATAAGTCACGGGGAAGGAGAAAAACATTTTGAGTGGGTGAAGAATATTGTACAATCTCGTATTCTCCTGCATACTAAGCTGTAGTCAGCATTCCCTCTAGGGCAGCTCTCAAGTATTTCATACTCCCCTTGAAACAATAGCCTTTTTCCTCAGCAGCTGCAGGGTCCTAAGTCTTGTGACCCTGATCTTTTTTGTCTTTTGGAGAGCTAACACTTCTCCTTAAGCTTCAAAACCACAAACCTCATATAAAGACATGATATTTTAAAGCCACGTGCTTTAGAACAGAGCTTTTTCTTACTGATTTCCTTTTTTCAGGGAACTTGTGCCGCTGTACTGGATATAGGCCGATCCTAGATGCCTGTAAAACCTTCTGTAAGGTAAGAAGCAGTGATGATAGGAATACTAGATTGTGCTCATTAGTGTATGTATACAAACCATCAAGATTTCAATTAAGATCATGTCTTTCCTCTGTTAAGAGGTGTAGGTCTGAGTAAGGTGTGTATAGTGGCCTAACCCATTACAAAAATTGATTAACACAAATGAACTTGGTGTCTAACCTGGATTATGAAGAGTAATCTGAAGTAACACCATGTGTTTCACTGTAGGTCAGTACTGGCATAAATAAAAGCAGAATTTAGATCGATGTTCTTAGTAATTTATTAACTCCATGTGTTTTACTGTGGGTCAGTACTGGCACAAATAAAAGCAGAATTTGGATCGATGTTCTTAGTAATTTAACATGTAATGCAACATGTCAGAAACTTACAGTGAAAGAAGTGGGAGAGTAAACAGTGGGTGAAAGAAATTATACAGACCATCTATGTGTGCTCTCACAAGGCCAACTGAATGTCACATAGTATGAATTACTTTATATTAAGGACTTCAACATCCGATGATTTTAAGTTATTTTTTAATATCACTTCTTTAACACATAATCCATAATTCCAATTTAGCTTATTATTAAACTTCATCTAGAACTGTATTGAAATATAAAGAGACACTGTTATCAGTTTAAGCAGGCTTTAACTCATTGCCATTCTGGGCAATATTTCACTAATGGAATATTCCTACTTTAGGAATCCGTTTGTTGTCAAAGGAAAGCAAATGGAAAGTGTTGCTTGGATCAGGAAGATGATTTGTTTGACAAGGAAGAGAAGGTAGGGTTTTAAGTATTTTACCTGTCCTATTTAGATATAAAACTTACAGAAAGAATATTGCATGGCTTTTTTTCTTGTAGTTAAAGTAAATGCAGTATACTCTGCCATTTTTATCCTCCATCTTATTCACTTTACGTAATATTATTTGTAAAATAAGATATTTTATTATTCCTCACAAGAAATTTGGAGATATTTCTAAAAATTAAGGATTCTTTGTGTATATTTGTATGAAGAGGCGATGATGTGGCAGATAGTTGGTATAAGGTAGTTTGGATCTCCAGAGCTGAGATTTGAGCAGTTCTTCAAGTTTAGGAATATTAATAGTCTCAGCTCTACTCATACAGTGATCATCACATTGTGCAAGAAATCAGGGTATATGTGAAACTGTCTTAAATCAATGATCAGTGATGATCTGAATATAACCGCTGATCTCTTAGGAATCTAACAGCTTCAGACTTGAGTCTGAAGAACTGATACACTCTTAAAAATCAGAATTATGATTGTAATTTTCTATGAAACTTCTTATCTATACAAATATTTGACTTTGTTCTCAATTTTCTTTCAATAATATCTGATCTACTACTTTGTTTTTTGAGTACTGTAGGTTGGCATGAAACCAGCTACTTTCTTATAGTAGGACTACAGGAAGCCTGTACTTAGTCTCTCAGTTGCTTGCCTCTACAGTGTCATTTGTGTTAGCAGTGAATTTTGAGAACTGTTATGAACATTCACCTCAGCAGCTCCAAATGATGCATGGTAATTTAACACCAAATCCAAACAATAATGGAATTACTAATTTTCTACTGACTTCAGTGGGACCCTCATGGTTTGGTTTTGGTTTTTTGTTTTGGTTTTTTTTTTGATGGAATTAATGATGAGAGAAAAATCTTGGTCTTTGCTTGTTTTCTTTCTTTTTAAGATTTCCACCAGACTATTTTCAACAGATGAATTCCAGCCCTTAGATCCCACCCAGGACCTTATATTTCCTCCCGAACTAATGGTAATTTTTGCTGCTTATAGACTACCCTTTAGCTCTGTCTTTTCCTTAGTAGTCCATAGTTCAAAACTCATTCTGAAGTCCTGCTTAGCAGTAGTTCATCAGAAGAAATTTCATAAGGTTTTAATATAAATCCAAAATTATATTCCTTTTTTTTTTTCCAGTGAGCTTATTGAATATTCACATTAAAAAAATAATCATATTGGGAAAATGAAGTTGCAGAGTTAAGTATTAGGTGAGAAGACAAAGAAGTAACCTAAACTGGGTTTTCCATGCAGCACCTGAAGATACAAATGCTTCTCAGCGAACTGAATGGCAAACACTTTTTAACATTGGCAAAACAATACATTTTCCCTATTTTGTGGCTGATAGTTTTGTTGGCCTTTTCTGTCAAAATGTCAGCCTCAGATAGCCACCCAGACCGGGGAGTGTTTAGCCCCAGTGATTAAAGTATGACAAAGATATAAGCAGCTGACATAAGGGCACTGGAATGGAAAGTGTCAGGCATCCTTAATTATTGACAGCAGTATTTGCCCTAGAAAACCTGAAAGCTGTTTGCTTTACATTATTGACAATCTATAGATTCAAAGCCAAATCTTCTGTAACTAGCTGGCTGCTTACGGAGGAAGGTTGATAACTGTGGGACAGGGGTTCTTGACTGTGTATTTGTGCCACCACTAGCTCACAAGCTATTTCCAAGTGATCAGTGAACAGTGCTAGAACAGCCGGAGACATCCACATGCATGCTTAATCTAGAAAGGGATGCTGCTGCCAGTGTCATTGGTGACCTCCAAGCAAGCTAAGTGTGCGAACACCTCCCTAAGTATTTTTTATCACTTTTCTAATAATTTCAGCAATTGCAGGATCTATTCCTACATTTTTTGCTTTGGGGCTATTTATTACCAATCCTGTTTATTAGCCCATTGGAATTAATTGAAGGTGTTTCACCCATGCAGTCTAGAAATTCACCACTGTGCAAAGAGCCAGCATAACAGTCCCACTTCTGTCCAATTTTGAAGGATTAAATAGAACTGCCATTGTTTAAGAACTTCTTTTGACTTTCAGTCTGGTGTCTATTAGACCTTGCACCTGTCTATGTGTCTAAATATTTAAATCTGCCATATTTCCCCATCAGAGAATGGCTGAAAGTCAACCAAAAAGAACTCTGTTTTTCCATGGGGAGCGAATGACGTGGATTTCTCCTGTAAGCTTAGATGAATTACTGGATCTGAAAGCTGCCCACCCCAAAGCACCTCTTGTGGTTGGGAACACCAGTGTGGGTATGTATACAATCAGAATGGCTCCTGTTGCCATAGTGTGCATGGGAGGAGTGGGGCTATGTTTATCATTCTTTTTGCATTTTCATCCATAAGCTTACTCTCCACTATGTTGGAGTTGTCATTATGGAAAATGTCTTTTGTCTAAGTCTATTCCTATCTGGTAGGACCTGAGATGAAATTTAGAGGCGTGTTCCATCCAATTGTTATTGCTCCTGCAAGGATCCCAGATCTGAATGTGGTGAAATGCACGGATAACGGTCAGTAGACTTTACTTTGTTCAGACATAGGAGATGCCTCTGCAGTAAGGGATGCTGCTCCATTCCATAGTGCTGAAGGTGTGCAGTGCTGTGCAATTCATTCCTGAGCATGTTTGGTTCTTTCCCAGGTCAAGGCGGCTGTGGCCACCGTCCCAGTGCATGATACAGTTTTGTCTTCGTGACGCACTGCAGTACTGACCAGCAATATTATCTTGGGCCCCATTAGTCATAATAGTGTAAGGGTAATTATTCTGGTAATACTGATTCTGGTGCTAAGTCACGCAATGTTAGCTTTGTGATCTCTGTACCATGCTATGCTGTATAGCAGAGAGAGACCCATACAGAACCACAGAGAGAGTTAGCAACATTGCATGCTTGTCTACGTTAGAAAAAAGGCTGTGATTAAACTGGCATAGCTAATATGCATTAACTAATCTTGTTCTCAATCATAACACCATTAATTATTGTAGATTAAAAATTTTGTACCTCAATTTATATATTTAAGATAAGCACGGAGATTTTTTTAGTTAGACTAGGTTTTAGTTTTTAAATATATTCTATTGAAATTAGAAATAACAACTAGAAATAGATTTAAACTTACTATAATAGCCTAATTTAATTAAATATAAATTACATTGTGCAAGTTTACTGCCAAAATTTTAAGGAAAGTCAAACCCTGTATCTGATGAAAATTAATTGCTGTATGCCTGAAGCCACTTTTTTGAAGTGGTAAACTGTATTTGACAGTTCTGTCATTGCATTCAGAATATCTTTTTCATTTCAGATCAGTCATCCAGTTCTAGTTAATGACTAGTTTGTTTTTAGCTGAAAAGTAGTTGGGAATTGAAAAGAAGCAGGGAGAATGTTTACTGCTTTTTTAAATCTATAAATAAGACCTAGTTATGAGAAGGTGAGACTTACTAGTTCTAAAATGAGAGATATGCAGTTTAGTTTGCCAGCCAGAAATAGTATTTCCTCTCTTTAATCAGATTTAAATGCAAAACATGTTTTGATTAAATTTTTGTTTCAAATACACAAAATTTAGTATTGCTTTACTTGATTAATAAAAAGCTATTTAAAAATTATATATATTTTGATTTATATTTTTGATTGTATTCCAGTGTTCATTCAAAACATTCATACATTACATAAATAAAGTCTATTAATAATTTTGAATAGAAAGGCACTGTTTACCATTTTATAATACTGAAATTTTTAAAAAGTATAATCTTAAAAAAAAAGTGTATAACTACTCAAATAAATGCATATAGTTATAGGTTGTCTTTCTAGTGGGAAAAAGAATACTATATGCAGTGTTAGGACTGTTTGGGTTTTTTTGCAAATGCTACCTACCCATACCTTATGAGAATAACTAGAATGTACTTATACTGTCGTGGTTTAACCCCAGTCAGCAACTCAGCACCACGCAGCCGTTTCCCCCTCCCCTTCCCAGTGGGGTGAGGAGGAGGAAAGGAAAGACAAAAAAAGTAAAACTCATGGGTTGAGATAAGAACAGTTTAATAACTAAAGTAAAATATAATACTAACAATAGTAATAATGAAATATAATAATAATAGTAATGAAAAGGAATATAACAAAAAAAGAGGAAGGGGGGGGGGAACCAGTGATGCACAATGCAATTGCTCACCACCCGCTGACCGATGCCCAGTTAGTTCCCGAGCCGCGATCTGCACCTCCCGGCCAACTCCCCCCTGTTTATATACTGGGCATGATGTTCCATGGTATGGAATACCCCTTTGGCTAGTTCAGGTCAGCTGCCCCGGCTCTGCTCCCTCCCAGCTTCTTGCACACCTGCTTGCTGGCAGAGCATGGGAAACTGAAAAGTCCTTGGCTTAAGATAAGCGCTACTTAGCAACAACTAAAACATCAGAGTGTTATCAACATCATTCTCACACTAAATCCAAAACACAGCACTGTACCAGCTACTAAAAAGAAAGTTAACTCTGTCCCAGCCGAAACCAGGACATATACAAAGAAAGATCAAATTATGATGAAAATCAGGTTTAAAAATAGGAAGAGCCTGTTGAAAGCATTTTGAAGCTGACTCATCTTTGGGTGAAATGTCACCTAAACATTTAGTCAAAGTTTGTGCAGGGGAAGCAGTTGGAATGGGCACCTGGAAGCAGAGAAGGGATTTCCCTTTTAGTAGGGAAATCATCTTTTCATGATTTCATCATTTCATGAAATTTTACCCTCAGTCTCCTGAAATGAAAGGTCACAGTCTCTTTAATATGGAAAGGCCCCTCTCCTTATATCTGCCTGTATTCCACATGAGCAGTCCTAGCTCTACAGTCTGAACATAGTTTAAAACCCAGGCAATAAAGCAATGCGCACGTTACACTTTCATAATCTTTTGATTACAGGATTAACTCTGGGAGCTGCCTGCAGCCTCTCTCTAGTGAAAGACATCTTGACAAATGCAATCTCAGAGTTCCCTGAAGAGAAGACAAAGGTTTTCTGTGCTGTCTTGCAGCAGTTAAGAACTCTGGGTGGAGAACAGATAAGAAACGTTGCTGTATGTTGTGCGTTACTTGCAATAACAATTGTAACAAATTGTAACAAATGTGAAATTGCTCCTGACCGCATGTAAAACTTGCATTTTTAATTCTCTTTTTAGCAGTGAATTTTTTATCAGTACATCTTTTTTGAGCTTTCAATGTGTATAGATTTATGTATAGTCTGCATGTTATATTGTCACTTAACATAAAAATGTGAAGGTGATAGAGAAAGGTGACATAAATTTCTTTTTTTTCAAGTCATTAGGTGGAAATATTGTAAGTAGAAAATCAACCTCAGACTTGAATCCTATTCTGGCAGCCAGCAACTGTATGCTCAATCTGGCTTCAAGAGGTAAGAGGAGATAGCCTGTGTCTGTAGTAGTGCCAGAGGTACAGGATCCTATTGTATGGGGAGGGGGGAAATAATAACAGGTGAGCATTTGTTAAGGAACCCTTTTCCCACTCTCATACAAGATCACATCTGCAAGAGAAGCAATTTGCAAACGAAGAACATGTGAAAGATTCTCATGTCAAGGGTAAGCATTCAGACCGACCAGATCACATGTACTTATGTGGGCAGTGAATTACTATAAGCACTCATAAAACCTCACAATTTGAGTAGCTGTATACTGCCTCCCCACCTCCCTGGTAGTTTTTTTTCTGTAATTGATGCTTTGCCCTGGTTTTAAAATTGCTCTCTGGCCCTGAGAAGAACTCCGGCTTCTCATTCTTCACAGGTACTTACTTCTGATACAGGAGCCGCTAGCCCAGCACCTTTTTCCATGCCCATTTCCTCAGTTTCCTTTCATCACTGTGTATATACTCCCCTCTACCTGCTCCTTTTCTTGTGCACTACCTTACCATTGGAAGGTTGATGAAATTATTGGTAAACATGAGCTATCTGGTGGCCTGGAATTGCATGCTCTCTCTTCTAGATGGCTTATGTCCTTTTTGCCCTTGATCCAGACAGAGTGCATGTTGCCATTTCAGACCATGTAATACTCCACTCAACACCCTGAAATACACGTTCCTTAAGGGGTTGTTTCTGAGCCAGGATTTCTTGGAACAGATACACAAAAACTTATGCTGTGTGATTTCTATGACTTCTTCCTGCATAGTTTGGCACTGAGAGGAAAAATGCCTGTCAGAATGTTGTTCTGACAAGTGAAAGTACAAACATTTGCATCTTCTTGCTCAACAATTCTAATGATGTGCTGTTGTGGTTTAACCCCAGCCAGCAACTAAGCACCATGCAACTGCTTACTCACTCCTCCCCCGACCCCGGTGGGATAGGGAGGAGAATCGAAAACAAGTAAAACTCGTGGGTTGAGATAAGAACAGTTTAATAATTGAAATAAAAAATAAAATATAATAATAATAACAGTATGAAAAGAAAGATAACAAAAAGAGAATGAAATACAACCCAAGAAAGACAAGTGATGCACAATGCAATTGCTCACCACCTGCTGACCGATGCTCAGCCAGTCCCTGAGGAGCAATCTGCGTCCCCCCAGCCAACTCCCCCCAGTTTATATACTGGGCATGACATCATATGGTATGGAATATTCCTTTGGACAGTTTGGGTCAGCTGTCCTGGCTGTGTCCCCTCCTAGCTTCTTGTGCCCCTCCAGCCTTCTTGCTGGCAGGGCATGAGAAGCTGAAAAATCCTTGACTTACTATAAACACTACTTGGCAACAACTGAAAACATCAGTGTGTTATCAACATTATTCTCATACTAAATCCAAAACACTGCACTATACCAGCTACTAGGAAGAAAATTAACTCTATCCCAGCTGAAACCAGGACGTGTGCCTACTTATTTGAGTGATGAATAGAATCACTGATTGCTATCTCTTTCTGTTAACCTGGCAGAACTTTACTGCTGGGAGAGGGTTTTAGGCATTTTCACAGGTTTTTAACATATTTCTTTACCAAATGGTAGTCAGTGAAACATAGGAAAAGTGGATTGTTCAAGAAAAAGAGATTGCAGAAGCACTATTAGTTCTTAGCATTTATCTTAGATCACAGTGTAAGAGAAAATGCACCTTCCTCAATCCTGGCAGGCTCACAGGTGGGACTGGACAATAATCTTTATGTATGTAAACCAAGTGTATTCTGGATGGAATTCAAAGACAAAAATCCAGAAATGCCAGTGCTGTTGTTCTTAACAGTGTTATTTTTCAGATTCACACTTCAGCAAAATAAAATTCCTTTACTAAAGTTTTATTGTCACACTAGTTATATTTGAGGAATGCAATTTTAATGCTAAATGATATTCTAGGATGAACAGGTTACAGTGTCATCATCACACGTAACATGAAAAACATGAAGAAAATAATCCTGCTGTAAAGCAGCCAGTCTTGAAGTATCATGTTCATTGAATGTGAGGGGAGTATTTTAATATATGAACTTTTTAAAAATGGCACAGAAGATTATCTGGTTATAGAAAGTCTTGGGATATGTCAGGGCTACTGCAAGATAAATAGTGTCTAGTAATAAGAAATCATTTATTTTAAAATGCATTGGACCCCTTAGGTAGCATGTGAAAAGTACAAAGGACACAGACGACTAGTAAAAAACGCACTTTGACTTCATCTGTCAAACACACGTGGTTAAATTCCACACTGGTGAGTCGCTGTAGATTTCCGTCTGTGCAATGTTCCTGCCTCTGTGATCTTGCAGAATGACAATGCTACTCGACAGTTGTGTTACTGGTACAGTTGCAGTCCTACCGACAAAACACCTTGAGCCAGTGGAGCTTGTTTAATTAATAGAATCAATTATATGTGTTAAAATATTACATTTCCAGAAGGCTTGCTAGCTTGACTGTGTAGTGATATTGCAAACCCGATGTAGCATAGATGAAGTTTAAGTGTTCAAAGGGCTCTTACAGATTTAGGTTCCTTGCAGAATTTTGTCCTCTTCCCTTTTGCAAATTCCATCTTTAATAGTATGTATCATAGAATGACAAATATAGTCACTTTTAGGATAATCTACCAAAAAGAGAAAGGAAAAGGCAATAGCATTTATTCCCTTCTGGATTCCTAGAAGTGTTCAGAATCTTGGCGGGGGGGGGGGGGGGGGGGGGGGGGGGGGGGGGGGGGGGGGGGGGGCGGGGAAACCAAACCAAAAACAAAACAACCCCCAAATATTTTTTTTTGCTTTTGCAGCAGTTCTCTCCCATTCAGTTTTCTTTGTCATCCTGTATGTTTTAGAAGGAAAGGTAGTGATGACAGCAGCTGCAGGGATTTGGAACAGATTGACAGGAGTGGGGATGGGATCATTGTGGCAGTATCGGAAGGGAGGATTACGGAATGGGGATTGATCTCTGCGCACTTTCTTAGGACCCTGGTGTTATGATACTATGGAAGATGGAGCAGTCATTTGTATTTATAGAGCATATCACTGATAATTTTTTATGTAAATTCTGCAGTTATTATTTACTCAGGAAGGCTGCAGGTATTTCTTGCCAATTAAAATGATTGATGTATGTTAATTGCACAATTGTACAGAAGTTTCTGGATTTGGGATTTTTTTTAGGAAGAAAGCGACAGATTCCTTTGAGGGATATTTTTGCAGATGGAGTTGGTAACAATACCATTACACCAGAGGAGATCTTAGTCTCTGTCCATATTCCCCATTCTAGGAAGGTAAGTTACTAGTTTGTTTAGATTTGCTTTATTCAGAGTTAAAGGCTATTAAATAAAGAGCAGGAGGGGGCATAATCCCTATGTTTAAAGTAATGCTATTACTTCTCACTTTCTGCATTCCTTACATTTGATCCTGTCAGTGCCATACTATCTCCCAGTTTCAGCCAAAAAACACAACTCAGCAGGTAGCTGGTGATATATAAAGAGTGATATTCAGCCAAAAGTTTACCCTAAAATGATGAAGGCAATAGCAATTGTCTAGACCCCCTACAGAAAGGGGTCTTGGACAAGCTGCCATGGTCCTCACCAAAGCAGGCTGCTCACCTGTGATATAGTTGGCATCAAGCAGGTAAAGCATTGTCATCTCTTGAGGATTTTTCTTAAAATGAGATAAGATTGGACATGTGCATGGTGCTTCCATAAATGATGCTGAACTGAGCAAGAGTCTTTAACTGGTATTGTGTTTGCAAGAGTGGATACGGGATCTTATAAGACAATTATGGGTCATGTTATCTGAGTACTGAAGTTCGGCAATACTTTGAAGCCTCTAAGCTTTTGGTCTTGTTATAAATGCAACTCCACTCCACAAGATCCCTGTCTTCCAGCTATCTACCATGAAAAAATCTAGATCATCTGAACTGTGTAGATGATAGAGGATTGGGTATGGGCTGCCAGAAAATCAAAGATAGTAAAGCTGCTGAAAGGTCAAGAGAAGGAAGTGTATGGTCTTGAATGGTCAGGAAGTTGAATTTGTGCTCTTCATTTTTTATTCTCTTGCTTCATGTAGTGCAATAACAAGTTCTGCTTTCAGATACTTACATGTCTGCAGGTTACCAACTTCTGTCTGATCTTGCTCAGGGGGAGTATGTCTCTGCATTTCGACAAGCACCAAGACGGGAAAATGCTCTGCCAATAACCAATGCTGGGATGAGAGTCCTTTTTGAAGAAGGTACAGACATAATAAAGGATTTAAGCATTTTCTATGGAGGTGCTGTCTCAACTACAATCTGTGCAAAACAAACCTGTTGGACACTTATTGGAAGGTACAATTTCTCTGCCTTCTCTGTATCTCT
Organism: Gymnogyps californianus; assembly: GCF_018139145.2. NCBI lineage: Eukaryota > Metazoa > Chordata > Aves > Accipitriformes > Cathartidae > Gymnogyps > Gymnogyps californianus. Next base: position 13,389,156 of record NC_059477.1, read on the forward strand.
GAATAAAGGGACTTTGAGTGCTTGAGTGTACATCCTTGGAGCATGAAAGTACAGAAAGATTTCACTTGCCTGGCTGATGCCACATATGTTCAAGTGAACGATCTGGTCAAGCCTTAATGATGACTTTTCAGGATTGTTACATTTTGGAATCTGCACATGGGTACAACTCCGGTGTGAAGTATGCAGAGATACGAGATATGAGCTGTGAGATAGGTGGATGAGATATACATAGTCAGTTGTGCACCTGAACCCAAGCATTGGTAAATGATGGTGTATCCCATAGGTTTGATAATCCCCTAGTATCAGTGTTCTTGAGTCCTTCAGTTTGGCTCTAATAGATACAAAGTTTGAGAACTTCAGATGTGCCCAATAAACTTAGGAGCACAAGCCAAGCCTTAACCTTTTCAATATCTCTTCATCTACAAGATCCTAATAATCTCTGAAGTTAATCCCTGACATTCCCTCCCACTTTGCAGCATCTTTCCAAGTTTTGAAGGAAAAACATTACAAATAATTCAAGCAGTATAGAATCATTTATCTAAACGGAGTCCCACTGGACTGTTTTACCATTTAATATGCAGCTGTTTCACTAGTTGAAGTACTCATTATTTTTTGCTGCTTTACATGATTAAATTTATTCTAACAGCTTTATATTTTGATATCTAGGGTTGTGTAACTATGGAGAATTAACTGTGTTGAGATACTTCAAGGAGACAGCCTTTTCACAAAATGCAACAACTGTCCAGCACTAATCAGATCCCCTGAAAGCATCTACAGTTTGCATCAATATCGTTATCCACTTTTCTTTAAATATAGGACAGTATCTGCAGGATAGTGGTAATCTGTAAGACTGTTAAATCAGTTTTAAAGCTGTAATAGCTTTTATTTATTTCTTTATTTTAAAAAGGCTGGCATAGCACTCAATTCCATTGACTTAAGGGACCTCACCTCTGTGACCAACATTGTCCTACACCATTTTCAAAATTGTAGGCCATTATTAGAATCAATATTTTGGCTTCACTGTGAGCAGGATTATGCCTGTGATCCATGGTACAAATGTATTACTGCAATTTGTATTTATTTTTTTGAGTCCTGGTCTGATTGTATCTATTATTCTTCTTGACAGACACTGGAATGAACAAATGTTGGATGAAGCTTGCATGCTAATTCTTAAAGAAATTGCTCTTCCAGGCTCAGCCAGTGGTGAAGAAGTAGACTATAAGAAAACTTTGATAGTCAGTTTCTTCTACAGATTTTTTCTGGAAGTATTGCAGTCATTAAAGACAACGGTAAATTAGTTCTCCATGTCTGCTTTTGTGTAAGCAAATGAAAGTTGTTTTTTTTTTTGTATCTGTTGATACTTGCAATTTGTACAGTGTGCTAAATATTGTCTTTGGAGTTCAGATCTACAGAAGAATGTAAGCGCTTAACTCCCAAAGAGATTGATGGAGAGAGGCCCATTCCCATTTAACTTTTAGGTGCTCAGGTATCTTTACCTTGGACATCAGGCTTTAAAAAAAATTGGGCAATGTTAGTGCAACAATATATCAACATTGAGCTCCCAGGCCCAAAGAAAACATACATGAGGTCTTAACTCCATCGGTCTGTAGTTCAAAACATAAACAGACAGAATAGAAATAAAGGCTTTGGGAAGCAACTGTAGGTGTTAAACCAACCCTCCTTGTTGACTGAGAGAGGAGGACTCTAAAATTTCACTTCCCAATACATTCTAGGTGTAATTTACTTATTTTTGTCTTAAATCTGTTCTTATGAGGAAAAATATCCCTTTTGCCTTTTTCTTCTGTGTTACTTTGAGCTCTTTCCTCTGAATTACCATTACTAGCTGATTTACTATTACTAGGAGTGATTCTGTGCCAGTTTTCATCAGACCCCAGAACAAAGCTCTTCTGACTATCCCTGCTTTATGTTGCTTAATTTAAACAAGCATATTTGTTGAATCCAATATATATTTAAATATTATTTAGTGAAATCTCAGAACTCTACATTGTTTTAAAACTATTTTAGAGCCTTTCTAGCTTGTGAGAGTCTTGAAGGAATTTCCTGTATAAATAGTTTGTATTTGGTGATTTTGATTGTTAGCTTTTTTAATTGGAATGTTCAAAATGTGAGTTTTAGTAGTAACATACTTCCTTTTCAGGATCCTTGCCACTATCCTGGCATACCTATGGAATATAGGAGTGTCCTACAAGATTTCGAAACCAAAATGCCCCAGAGTATCCAAATATACCAGGCAAGTGATTTGTTCTAAGATTGTTCTGTGCTTTATAAGACTTGGTAAAAAGTCACAGTTCAAGCATGACCCTTGCTGTGAAGCTCAGATACAAATTTTCCAAAGGATTGAACGCAACAGGCTCTTAGTGGTTGATTTTAACTGTATCTCAATTAGAAAAACCTTGTCTGTAAAAATAGACTCATGTGGGTATACTCACTTCTTCTGAACAGTTCTCAAAAGACAAATATGCTGAACAAACTCCATTGTCAGACTGCTTAAACTTGGTATATTGCAGTGTGAAACCCAATTGGAAAAAAATTAGAAGAAAATAAAAAAGATTGAAAAGCCCAAGTCTATAGTTATCACTACAGTATTCTTGTCTCAAGATACACTTTTCTTAAGATCTCAGAGGGCTCCTAGGTCTTACTGTAGATTTAGGAATCAAGATGGAGTTTGTGATGTCTATCTGATCAAATTAACAAGAATATTCAAGGAGAAGTCAGCAGTAGAGGGCAGCAAAGAACACCTTTTGGATTTTCTGAGATCACCCTTGTGACTAGATCATGGTGGGAACTCCTGCAAGGATTTCTGATATTTTGATACCCTCAATACACAAGTAAAAATCTCAAGTTTTTGAAAACCTAAAGAAAATAAAAATGAAATCTCGGTAAACATCTTTTTTCATTTTCAGATATTCTTTAGAATAACATTTTAGCTTTACTTAAAATTTGTTCAAGTCATTATCTTCAGCTTCCTTCAGAGTTATCATCAAAAAAAGACACTACATACTTATAAAAGGGGCCAGGATCAAAGAAACTAGTTCTTTATGACTTTCAGCAATTTATTCCCCAGTTGGAAGAAAGTGACTAAACAACAGAAATGGTAACAATTTGTGATTCAGAAGTGTTGGCACTGAGCAACAGAAATTACTTAGAAACCTAGAAAATCTGTTTTTTCACTTTAAATTTCTATCTAACTTTTGCAAGTCCCTATCTTTTGTCTGGACTTCTTAATCTGAACATTATTAAGCTTTTAAAATTTAGAGGAAAAAAAGAATGCATATCCTGAAAGATAAATACCTGGTCATTCTGTTAGTGGAAAAGTTGAGATGGTTTGGCTGAGACAGCCATTTGATGAACTTTAGGCAGTCAAGTGAAAAATGTCTGTTCTTGGCCTTGGGCTAGTAGCAGACAGTGTGCCAGAAAGTGCAGGAGGTAGAAATGTGTAGCCAGAACACTTGTGCACTGGAAGCTATAGAAAAAAAAAGATTTTGAGTTGTGAGCAATTGACTAGTTCTAAATGTAGAAAACACTGACCCAGAAATTGGAAAAGTGTTCTGGAAGTTGGCAACAATTAGTTGGTGTGGCAGAATTAACTGGCGACACTGAATTAACTTTCAGGAAAGACTTAGCAAAATGAGGTTAAGAAGGCACTAAATTCATACACAGGTGCAAGGAAATAAAATTGGGAAGGAAATATTTAAACAACATTTTCTCACTGATTTACGTTGATCAGTTGCAATCTTTCAGCGAGGAAGACAAATCCTAGGGATCACTGCAAATAGCTCAAAATACAACACCAGACACTGGTAAAATACAGAGTAGAATCGTGTGAGAATAATTTGGAAAATTATCAAAGCTTCATGACACCAACCAGTAAGGGAAGAAACTGTCCTTCTGAAAAAGAAGTGCTGTTTGTATCACTTTGATGTAAATGATTAAGGAAAAAATCCAAGTAGACAAACCTGTGCAAGGCTCTCGGAAGGCTCCTTAAGAGAAGAAATTGAAGAAATCCCCAGGAGCAGCAGTCAGGTCCTGCATCCACATTTGTTTTCAATATTGAACCAGAAGATGACAATATGAACAGTTGTTCCTTCATGTGATTTTCTGATTTCTGTAAGAATAACATGACTATTCTTTTTTTAACTGTTTGGGGGTGGGGGGTGTGTATTTTTGACTGTACAGGACGTAGAGCCTAGTCAGTCTCCCCAGGATCCTGTAGGACGGCCCATTATGCACCAGTCTGGAATTAAGCATGCCACTGGTGAAGCAGTTTACATTGATGACCTTCCTTCGGTGGATGGGGAGCTCTTCCTGGCTGTCGTCACTAGTTCCAGAGCTCATGCTAAGATTGTGTAAGTGTTCAAAGTGTATCTGAAGAAAGTGTTGTTATGAATTGCTGTGTGAGATTTTTAGAGCAGACTAATGAGTTAGGTGTATACAGAACAGCATGCCTGATGCCCGCACTGGCTCAGGTGCTGGAAGCAATATTGTCGCTCTAGTAGAAGGCTCTGTTTGGATTTAAGTGTCTTACTCCATGTTACTGTACTAATAAGGTTGAAGTATTTTGGTCCATGAGCCAGCCTAGAGCTAGCCTAGGTACCTCTACAAAGTGCTGAGCTGTGCACTGCAAGCAGGCACCGAAACCCAGCTTTACCAACATAGCTTTGAAATCTCAACTCTATTATGAAAAAAGAAAATTGTTCAAAATGTAGGAAATAGTGTTGCAACATTGCAGCAACAAGGTAGCAAAGCTCATACGAGGCGTTATAGGAGAGGAAGATGGGAAGAGGATTTTATTTTGAAAGAAAACTGTTTTCACTTATGTCTTTATACTGCCAAGATACACCTATTCTAGTGGTTTGTTCAACATTCAGGCACGAAAATGCACATATCCAAGTTGTCTGCCCAGCATTCAGGCACCAAGACGTGTATCCAGGTGGTCTGGTCAGGATTAATTGTGATGACAGAGAGGACTGGGGCTGCTAGGTATAGAGTCCTTGTCATATTTCCTGGCTTATTCTTAGGTTGGTGATAGTATGCTGAGTTTGGAATTGCTCTTTTTGGTACCATCAAGGAGCTGACATCACCCCCATCTCTGTGAGTCAGTAGGATTTATTCACTCTCCTTTGTCTTCTGATCTGGATGTCCAGAGAAGAGGCCTGTAGATGTGCTGGGATCTTGGTGACCTGCTAAACTATGTGCTATCAAAACATGCCATTCTTATAGACCTTCTGCCATTCTTTCTGATCCTTCTACACCCATACATTCCCATTCATTCTCCATTTATACTGGTCTTGCCATTTCTATTATAATTCTCTACATGAACTCTCTGTTCATGGATGCTTATTTGTATCAGTTTGATGTCTGTGTAGGCTGTGAGGTGTTAGAAAGTTGCAAATGTAGCATCCTAATTGTGCAGTGATTTTTATTAAATCAATGCAGTTCAGGTAGTCTAATGGGCGAATGATTTCCCTGTTGCATCTAGAGTATTCCTAGAAACGAAGCAGGTTAGTAGAATTTTAAATTGCCTTTGGCCTGTGCTTCTTCACATGCCAGAGATAGAAGGAAAAGACATACCTATGAGCAGTACAAGAAACATACCTCTGTATTGTGTTCCCTTCCTCTGTGCAACGCTTCGTAAAAGTAATGAATTACACTTCTCTCTTCCCATATCCCAATCAGATATATAGATACCTCAGAGGCTCTAAAAGGATCAGGTGTGTTCGATGTCATAACAGCTCATGACGTACCAGCTACAAACGAGTTTTACTACTCCGATGATCCAGAGATTATATTTGCAAGAAACAAGGTATAACTACAATCTTTTTTTAACTGATTTTCTTCATTTTTACTGTTCTTCTTCAGATTTCTGTAATGAAATGTTACTTGCTGACTCTTGAGTTTCTGTATTGTGTGTACAGCAGGGAATCACTTTAGGCATATAACAAGGTAAATTCTTACAATTTTTTCCCACTCCCTTTTCATCTTCAAAACAGCTGATGTGCATTATATTCTGCCTAGAGAAAAATATATAAATCACAAGAATACAGATTAAACCTCACAAAACCATCTGAGTTGTTGGAAGAGTATATTTCATTGAAAGTTAGGCTCCCAAATCACTTATCCATTTTTGAATACTGTATTTTCCTTGATTCCCCAGTTATACTGGTATTTCTAATAATTTGTTGGCTTCATGGATGATCTAAAAAATACAAAGATCCTAAGTCAAAACAAAATTCTAAAAAGGAGACATGAATAGTGGTTACACGAAAGAATAATATCAGCAGCACATATGGGAATAATTTGAATCCCCTGTTCTATTAAGTGATGTGTATTTTACAGGTGATTTGTGTGGGTCAGATTGTCTGTGCTGTGGTTGCGGATTCAGACGTTCATGCTAAACAAGCAGCTGCAAAAGTGAAGATAGAGTATGAAGTGCTGGAACCAGTGATCTTAACAATTGAGGTACTAATAATTTCTTTTCTCTTGCCTTTTTATTGTTTTGTCAATGTAATTAATGGAAGAAGCAGTTCACACACTTCACTTGCTTTTTAAATATGTTTTTTTAAGGAAACAAGGTGAATATGAACATCCAACTAACCAGTCTGTCAATCTTCCTATAAATAACTTTTCAACCTTTTGGATAATTTTGATCACTTGTGATTGATAGACAGGCAACAGTCTCAAAGGTATTAAGGTCCCACAAGTTTCATAATAATAAACATAAGAGTAGAAAAGAAGAACTCTTTTAATGTTCCCAGTGAGGAAAAGACAATGAGCACACTGGTTTTTTATAATTCTTTTGGTAGCTACCAGTTGGTCAATCAATGCGTGTATATTGGCTGAACGATCAGCTCCTGCTTATCTGTAGTATTTTGTGTCTGTTGTCAGGCTAGCAAGCCAACAAAGTTAGGCTGGAGACGTAGGAAGCGTTGGGGGAATGTGAGGGGAAAGATGTTAGGGATATAGAACATTTTAGAAATGTGATGTGGGAGTCATAGGGGAAATGGACTTATGCTGCGTTAATGAGATGAGTGGAAGTAAGGAACTAAGGACACATTTGCAGGGAACCAGCGTTAGTTCTGGTAGTCACTTTACAGCTTGTTTCCATAATGCATGTGGGGTGTAACAGAACACTCTTTCTGGTATAAAAATAGAAGTCTCTTTTTAAAGACTGGCAAATTTTACTAATATTTCATTACAGTTGAAACTCCAGTGAAGTCTTATTAGAAATAAAGCAAATCATACTTAATAAATAGAGTCTACTTTTACTTAGTCCTTGTGATTTCTTCCCCTCTTAATGGAATCACTCTTTGGATGATGGGGTTGCATTCTTATTCTGTGCTCTCTTGGTCACTTGCTACATGTATAAGAAGGAAGAGCAGGTTGAATAAACTGAATGCATTTCCTTCAGAAACTGCTATCAGCAGTAACACAAGATACATCAGGAAAGAATTGCTGGAACTGAATACACAAACTCATCAACAATGACAGTAAAGTGATGAAATACAATCGTTCATTGACTTTGATAGCTGGTGGTTCAAATCTCTGAAAAGAATGGTGCTTCTCCTGAGAGTAAAATGCCACAACAAGCTCAGAACCTTTAAAATACTTTTAAAAACTGTATCTCTTTTTCTCCACTGCAGGAAGCTATAAAGCACAACTCATTCTTTGAGCCAAAAAGAAAATTAGAACAAGGAAACGTTGATCAGGCATTTGAAACTGTTGATAATATAATTGAAGGTAAACAACAGAATACATTTGGTGAGAAGTTGTTGTCAGTATTTGGGTTTGTCTGTCTGTTCTTCAAGTCCCAGTTCTACCTTTTTTCCATACAGCCATTAGGCCTGAGAAAGCTCTTGGTCACCTGGAAGAAAGTGTGATTAAACCTAGTGGTTTTGTGGTCCTGCTACTACGTTCAGGCTTTCTGCATCCTCTGTCCTTGAAACAGAATCACAGAATAATTAGGTTGGAAAGGGGTCATCTAGCCCAACCTGCTGCTTAAAGCAGGTGCAGTTAGAGCAGGTTACTAAGGGCCATGTCCAGTCAGGTTTTGAGTACCTCCAAAGATGGAGATTTCACCTCTATAGGCACCTCTTCCAATGTTTGACCACTTTCATAGTGAAATTTTTTTTTTCTTATATCAAGTTGGAATTTCTTGTGTTCATTGCCTCCTATCCTTCCACCGTGCATCTCTGAGAACAGTTGGGCTCGTTCTTCTCTACGCCCTCCCAATAGGTAGTTGTAGACAGCAATAAGATCTCCCCTTAACCCTTTTCTTCTTATGGATGAATAAATCCAGTTCTTTCAGCCTCTTCTGATACATCCTGTGGTCCCGCCCCCTGACCATCTTGGTGGGCCGCCTTCTTGACCTGGTCCAGTAAGTCATTGCTTGGTTTAATTTATCTGTGTTGTATTTAATATTGTCACCACTTGTAGGCAGTATTGTTCCTCTATTAATCAAGTTCTGTTGATGCTACTGGAACAAGACCAATTTAATCCTGCAAGGAGTTTCATCTGTGTTTTTATTTTAGATGTTGCTCCTTCATATAAGAAGCATGATAAGATTTGACACAGATTACCATAATTTACATCATGATGGGCAGTTAGTTCTTTCCTGGTTCATTTCTTCTGTCCTTTTCCCTCAGTAATGCTTGTGTTTTTCTCTTTGGATCAGGGGAGATTCGCATTGGGGGACAGGAACACTTTTACATGGAGACTCAGAGTGTGCTTGCTGTTCCAAAAGGAGAGGATAAAGAAATGGATGTGTACGTGTCAACACAGCATCCAGCAATTATTCAGGTAATATAGAGCTTTCTCAGAGAAAGTGCTTGAACCTGTGACAATAGAGCTTTTTAAGGTTGGTTTACAAATCGATCTTAACAGTTCAGAAGCAGTAGGAACATGAAATTGCATATCTGGATTATCCAACAACAGCTGCTTTGTAGTACTGCTGTATCCTGATAAACACTGACCACTACACCGTGAGGATAAGGAGGAAGTAAAAGTCTCTTATTTCCCTTTGAACAAAGTACCTCATGCCCCACTATTATAGGCATGAAAAACTCCCTGTGGAGTGCTGAGACTCCTCCATCCTCGTTAGCTTTCCGTTGAGGGGAGGAGCAATCAGCACCCTGCAGTCAGAGTGTGCTGAGGGTTTGATCAGTTCTAATAGCTGTAGGTGACACGGCTGCTCCTTGCCAAAATCATAATCATAGAATGGTTTGGGTTTGAAGGAACCTTTAAAGATCATCTAATCCAACCACCCTGCCATGGACAGGGTTATCTTTCACTAGATCAAGTTTCTCAAAGCCCTGTCCAAACTGACCTTGAACAATTCCAATGATGGGGTGTCCACAACTTCTCTGGGCAACCTGTTCCAGTGTCTCACCACACTCATTGTAAAAAATTTCTTCCTTATGTCCAATCTAAACCTAGCCTCTTTCACTTTAAAACTGTTGCCCCTTGTCCTGTCAGTACAGGCCTTGGTAAAAGGTCTTTCTGTTTCTTATAAGCCCCCTTTATATATTGAAAGGCCACAATAAGGTCTCCCTGGAGCCTTCTATTCTCCAGGCTGAACAACTCCAACTCTCTCAGCCTTTCTTCATAGGAGAGGTGTTCCAGCCCTCTGGTCATTTTCATAATGGTAAATGGTAAAACAAACACTGACATAGCGTATGGTCTACATAGCAATAGCTATGGTGCATGAAACTGGTAGTATTTCAGACTCAGCATTGGCATTTTGTGTTCAAAGCCCAGTTCAGCTCCTTTTATCATTTCTATTATTATTTTATGGCCAGTAGCCAAGAAGCATGAAGAACTTTGTGTTTGAGAAAATGATTTGAAGCAAGAATATTCCTGACACTAGCAAGACCTTAGATTATTTAAAAACAAATGGTTTTATCTGAATTAAAAATTAAAATCAAATTTATGATCTTAGTAATAAAAATAATAAAAAATGTATTCTAATCCCTTTTTTTTAATACCTGAAGCTTCTTACTGTTTAGGTAATGAAATCCAAGGGTATTATTCTTTACTCCTGTCCATGGCCATTTCACAGTCTCCATGGTAGAGATTTTAGATGTGAACACTGCTGAGTGTTTGTTATCTTTTTCTTGCTTTTTAACCTAGGGTAAAGTAAAATTATTTTCATCTGATTAAAAAAAAAAAAGCCTAGAAACATCTATGGAATCCTTTTCTAGAAAAGGTTTTTATTTCAGAACCTAACTTTTAGGCTTAGTTTGAGTTGGTTTTACAGGAGATGGTAGCTGCAAGTTTAGGCGTTCCAGCCAACAGGATCATGTGCCATGTTAAACGAGTTGGTGGAGCTTTTGGTGGGAAACTCCTGAAAGCTGGCTTACTGGCATCAGTTGCTGCAGTGGCAGCAAACAAGTAAGTGCGGTATGTGTGTATTGGGATATGAAGAGAAAATGGGGTGAACAAGTTTTGCATTTTGGCTAAAATGCTTTCTCTTTTCCCAAAGTTGCTAGCCAAAAAGTCAGAAAATCCTGACTGTTCCCATTTTTGTAAGGCTGTTCAGTGCATTTCTTTATTTTGTTTTGTTAGACTGCTTATGTTAAGCAGCTCTAGCCTCAACTGAATTAATGGGACTTGAAGAAATTGGTATTAGTATAAGCTAGAAATATTCTTGAAATGATTGAGCATTTCAAAAGGACCAGTCCCTAACTACTGAGGCTTTGTATGTACATTCAAAACATGACATTAACCATCCAGATGTGAACTTTACTGGCACAGCACAATGCAGAAGGAAGAGTTCATGAGTGGAACTGCTTTTAAGAACAAGTAGTTTTAGTTCACTCCCCAACATCTTTCAGACAAAATTAGCTTAAATCTATTAGATATTATGTTTTTGCTAATACTACTTGAATCAGTTTAGGAACCTTAACACATAAAGCTCCATCCCCCACCCTCCAAATTTGGCAGGACAATATTGGCAATTAGCTGTCAGGGGACAGTAACCTCTTTTATAAGCATAACTGATTTGCTGCAGAATGCACATCAGGCTACATCCTGTCTTAGGCAAAATGATCTCGTAATCTGAGTGGTTAGCTCAATGCATTTCTCTTGTTACTACTGTCACTGTTGTACAAACTGCTCTTGATTATTTTTGGCCATGTTCTCTGTGTTTTGGATTAACCAGGCCATGTTAAAAATAATCTTTTTTTATAGTTTAAACAATCTTTTTTTATTGTTAGGACTTCATTTTACATCTTATGTCCATTTGTTCAGAAGTAACTATTTTAAATGGTAGAGGCATTTGTAGACTAATTTTCATATTTTTATTATTATCCATGTTTTGATTTTATTCCAAGGCACCCTATTTCAATACAATTCTGAATAGCTAAGAGGCAACTATTTCTTGCTTAAGGTTGAATGCTAACTGCTGTTAACTCACTTAACACAGTTCAGTCTTAACGCTGAAATAACAATTTCTTCAGAAGTTTGCACTGAGTTACCTCATTGGCTTTCAAGAGATGAAATAAAAATTCTGACATGATTGTGAATGCAAAAAAATATGAACTCTGGACATAGCTTTAAGCATATATTTAAGCCTATTAAAGTTAAGTTTAATCTAAATGCATGTTTATATGCATGGCTAGATCTGGATACATGATGAATAGCCATCTTGTTAATAACATCTCTTATTTTGACTGAAATTTGACTTTTTTTTTTGTTGATTCAGAACCAGCAGAGCAGTCCGTCTTATTCTGAGCCGAGGCGATGATATGTTAATCACTGGTGGCCGACATCCTTTTATTGGTAAATATAAAGTGAGTGCCAGAAGAATTCAGTGAAAAAATACCTGCCCATATTTTGCGAATAAGTATTTCAGTGTTACTGGTTAATATTTGCTCTATTAATGAAAATGAGTATAATCAATTCAATTTTAAAACAAAACTACTAGCCAGGAAATCAAGAGATAAAGTTGCTGTACAGCCCTTTCTCTGCTTCTGCCTCTGTCTCTGCAGGGTTTTGTTTTGTTTTTTTCTAGTTCCTTCATGTCCTTTTCCTTTTATAGCTCTTTCTGTCTGTCTTTCTGGGAATGGAAGCCAAACTAGCTCAGACTTCTTCTTCAGAGGTTTATTTTAAACCATCCATATGGTTAGGTTCACACAAAGGAGCAGCTAGTTTTTCACAGAAACAGCGTCGTACAGGAAAACTCACCCTATGGAGGAAATTAATCTCTTCCCTGCTCATGCACTGTCATCAGTCATAACTATTCATTAGGACAATTTCTGCCTTCTTTTCCATCTCTACTACATAGGTAAAGTAAGAGAGGTTTTATAAGATGCTTCCCTTAAGTTGAAAATGAGCTGTAGCTCATGTTGAGAATTCAGGAACTATTAGTGGCAACAGGTGAAAAGAGAGATGTGAGATAAAGATAATTAACGTTTCTTCATGAAGAAAAACAAATGTCATACTCCATCTGCCAGACACTATTCTTATAGTCAGAGTGGGATTTGACTTTGTCTACAGTGAACATTCCTATATGACACACTTATCAGCCATCTCAGGCAATACACAGGAAGCCACTGGGCTTCCCTGCTTCTTCCTTTCCCAATGGGCTGATGTTGCTTGTTGTATGCTGTACCTATACAGATCATAGATGCCAGGTGGGAAAACCAGTATCTTAGGAACATACTTTCTTTCTCTCTTGCCCTTCTATAGTTTCAGTGAATGCTGCCCAGAAATTAATAGTGCAGTATGACCCTAATTGTGTGGGTTACATTAATTTTCAAAATATACAATCACTGAAGAAATGAATGAATGCCAAAATCTAAATAGCTTATTGTTGATCCTTCTAGGTTGGCTTCATGAATGATGGTAGGATCAGAGCTGTGGATGCCAAATATTACATTAATGGAGGATGCACCCCTGATGACTCTGTCCTGGTAAGGATTTTACAACCTGACAAATCTTATAACATGGAGGAATCATTAGCTGGAAAACGATGAAGGCCAAATTCCCTTGCACATGTATTGTTAATCATATAGCCTTTTGACGCAGGGACTGTGGGTTGTTGGAAAATCTACACCTAGTAGTTTAACCTTTCCTTATTCAGTTCAATGAAGCACTATACTACTTTTTGATATTTTCCTATGCATTCACTTCATGAATGGTTTCTCAGGCTTATTTTCCCATTATAAACACATCAACTAACAAAGTATTCCTTTTAAAATACATAGTACCTGCATTTGTGCCTGCCTAAAGCTTTATATCTGCGAGGCTGGGAAGAACTTTCTTAGCCTTCAGAAAATTCATAGTGATAGTTGTCCTGTTACAATCGCTGTGCATTTCTGTACTGCGTCTGCATTTATTGTGCTGTATACCTCAGTTCCTCACTTACAGGTCTGCAAAGTATAAAATGTTGCTTCCTTTAATATCAGTCACTAGCTATTTGTGTTTGCATAGGCTATTCTAGCTGTAACTGAAATGTTTGTTGAGGTTACTACCCCTCATCTGCTTGTCATTGCCCCACCTATGGGTATTTTCTGCACTCTGAAATCTGTCAGTGTAACTGCCCATGCTATTGCTGCCTAACCTGGTTCTGAAAAATAACCTGGGTTAGAAAGAAATCCATGATTAAAAGCATGTACATTAATGCAGATCACATGTCAGAACCATCTTAAGATGAAATTCTACAACGATACAGTGAGGCTGGTGGACCTAGAATTGGAGCCAGTAGATAACCAACTGAGTAACCTTTCCACCCAACTCAGCTGCAGCTGGAATAGCACATGTGATAACAGTTTAACTCTCTAACATCGCTCCCTAATTAATTAGATCAATAACCAGTGGTCTAGCTGTGTGAATCCATTTGATTCTATTAGTATAGCATTAATAATTCAACACTTCTAAAGGAGAAATAGGTTTATTGGAAATAAAATTAATAAGCTTTACCAAACTTACAGTCCAGGTTTTTTCTGGGCCAGTGTGACTTACCTGTGTGTTCCCAAGACAGTATTTTGGGATTTATTTTTTCTTTAGAGAGAACTTTATTCTATGGGAGCCTAGCCCTAGAGAGAGTCAAGATGCTTGATGCTCATCGTAATAAAGACTGATCTTCCAGCATGGGAGTTGAATACCAGTAATCTATGCTTAACTTAGTTATTGTTCAGTCAACAATTAATAATATGTTTTAACTCTCTGTGATTGCATCAAGATTAGAACGGACATTTCTGGGAAGAAACTTTGGCATAGCTAAGAGTTGTATTATAACAATACATTGTATTCACTCTGATTTATCAATAACCCTCTTAAGACTGATCAGTTTCATACACATACTTTCTCTGAAGTCCATAAAAGTTGTGGTCATAATAAAAAAAACCCCAAAATATTACTCTTTTTTTTTTCCATTCCACAAATAACGTTTCAACTTATGCTTCCTAAGTGAAAAGGTAACATTATATGACATTATTCATATGCATAGTTATTACAGCAAAACTATCTTCAATTGTTTCTATGCAGAAATGTTTTGAAGTTTATTGTTTAAAGCTCAGTGGGAACAGTAGGAATACTGGCTTAAATTTGCCATTCTGAGAAATGTGCTTAACATTGAAGAGAGCCAGTGACCTCTTCATGAGGCATCAAAACATTTTTTAACTTACTTATTTTGATACTAACTCCTAGAGCCTAATTTGAGGTATCTAATAGGGGATTTTCCTTTTCTTGTGTTTTTGTGTTTGTCATGTGAAATCTCTAAAAGAAAAAAGTAAGAACCAGAAGACACTGTAGACTGCAGTATATAGGTTTTCTGGTGGAACTAAACCTTAACTGTGAATTTCCATAGGACGTGATAATTCAGAACGCTTTCATCAGTTCCTTTCATAGCTCCTATTGCTTTAAATCTAATCTGCCTATTTTTAGTTTTGTGTGGCTTTTGATATTGAAGTAGGAACAAAATCAATCATAAAATGAAGTATCTGTTACATCCTTAACTACTGACCAGCACTCAACTACTAATAAGATCACCTGTGTTCTGTGAATATCAAAAAAGAACTGAAAACTAATATGCTGCATGAGAAATGTATTAATAAAGTCTCTGTGTGTGCATAAGAGTATTTTTACTACAAGTGATTGACAGAAACCCAATTTTAAAGCTAATTGTCTCAAGTTAAGGTCTTTATATGAGATGAGGAAGATTTAAATGTGAATTTGAAAGAAGCACTGTTCTGACATTTAACTAGACCTGTTTGTCCCCTACCTCAGGTAGCAGAAGTATCCTTATTAAAAATGGACAATGCATACAAGATTCCCAACTTGAGATGCTGGGCTTATGCCTGCAAAACAAACTTGCCATCAAACACAGCGTTCCGAGGGTTTGGCTTTCCCCAGTCAGCACTGGTGACAGAAACCTGGATAACAGAAGTTGCAGATAAAACCGGTTTATCACCAGAAAAGGTGACGAAATGAAGGCATCTTCTCTCCTGAAATGAAGTCTATGCAGTTGGAAAGTTAAAACCCTTTAGATTAGCTCAACTGTTTGAACAAATCTTTTCTAAGTCAAACATAATTTGTGCTAAAATTCATATTTTTTTAAATCAACGTCTGGTTGTTGAATGAATATCATGCTTTTACAAACTGAACCAAACTGGTAATTGTTCAAAAAACATATGGTAATCTTCTTGTTGTCTACTAGTCCCCCCAAATGGTCAGTCTGCCTTTAACAGGATTGTGTGATAGCTGTTAATTTTATTATTTCAGATAAGGGAAATAAATATGTATAAGGAGAATGAGCAGACACACTTCAAACAAAAGCTTGATCCACAAAACTTAATACGGTGTTGGAATGAATGTATGGAGAAATCTGCATACTACAGTAGGAAAACAGCTGTCAATGAATTTAACAAACAAAATCACTGGAAGAAAAAAGGGATTGCCATTGTACCAATGAAGTTTCCGTTTGGACTAGGCACACGTTATCTTTCTCAGGTTCGTTTCTTTAAAGAATAAGTAAGCTAAGCTTTTTATCCATAGAAGATTACACTTACTCTACCTTAGGATACAAAACAAATGTGTTATCTTTCAACTTGTGGAAAACTATCATCCTCCTAATGGTTGTTCCCTGAAGGCTACACTAGCTTCTAGCTTTCTTCAAGCTGAGATCAAAGTTGTTTGGTTTTCAAGACCCAGGCAGCTTGGACCCTGCCTACTTAAAGGTCAGTCCCATCTCTTGTGATGTGGTATTGATATAGATGAGTTGAACACTTTTATGAAAAGTTTTTGAGGACTGATGGCAAAGTGTTAATTGAATAAGTTATCCATTCTAGAAATAGCTCTGAGCTTACCCTTTCTGACCGTGGGGGTACTATGGGATGCTATTCTCAAAGACTTAACCCTTTGATGCCATCAAAGACTAAGTTTAAGGAAGAAAAGGACAGTAGTATTTTTGGTCTTTGTATTTTTTTTAATGTAGATGTCCAGTGCTTCTAGAATAGACAGCATTTTATCAACTGAAAATTAATTGACTGGCTTTTATCATATCAAACTGGCTGTCTCTGTTCAAGACTAAAGTCACAGGGTCTTCATTGTCTACAGTGCTACTTCCAGCTGAGTCCAGGAGGAAAATCTCTTTCAGAACCTTACTGCTGTGTCTAATGCTGACAGCCTGCCCAACCTATGCTGTTGAAAAACCTGTGTCCAAAGGCTCTCAAACATCAATGAGAGAAAATGGAACTTGCAGTAATTTGCATGTACAGCTACTAGTGAGGCAGGTCCTCCAGCTTCTTTTGGAACCATTGAGGTACTGTTGCCAGGTGTAGATTTACTTCAGGATGTAGCAACAGAAAAAGCAGAACTCCAAGGATTTGTATCTTTTTCTTTTGAAGTTCATTATGGAGGAAGAGCAGCAGCTAGCATTCCAAATTTTGCCTTCTATTCAAAAGCATTAAACAGATAAATTGTAATACACTTCAAAACTGTGTCTGTCTTTTTTGATTCATCAGTTCATCACCATATACAATACATTTCTCACTAGTTTAATCTTGATTTTGTTTTTCTTTTTTAGGGTGCTGCTCTGGTTCATATTTATACTGATGGGTCTGTGCTTCTGACACATGGTGGAATTGAAATGGGGCAGGGTATTCATACAAAAATGATCCAGGTAACAAATGATCCAAACAAATATTAACTTGTGCTGTATGTGTCATGCAGATAAATAGTGTGAAGGTTTTTTTCTTGGTTAGTTAGTGTACCAGTAGGACAGTTTCTTTATCAGCATAGCCACTGCTGCTTTGCACTGATAGAGTAGAAAACAAAGATACCTTCATTAAGAGTCATAGACACACCAGGAAGAAAAAACAGATTGTTTGGGTTTTATTCTTCCAATGGTATGTGAAGAGGCTTATTAGAAATAAGATATTTGGGGCTGATCCCATAAATCCTGTGGTAAAAAAAGAGAGTCAGTATTCAGATTAGTATACAGTCCAGATGATATTATGATCGTATTTGTTTAATGGATAATTGAGAGGCAGATCTGTAAAAAATATTTATCAAGTCACTGAAAGCTTGAGATCTGAGCCTGCATAATTTGCCCTAAGTCATACAGGATACAAGCAGCAAAATCAGGAACCAAATGTTGGACTCCATAGTCTCAATCCAGAGTTTGAGTACAGCTAAAACATTGCCCTTCTTTTCTGTTTCTTTGTACTGACAAACTGGGCAGAGTGATTTCAGCTGGAGGCTGGAAGAGGACTTGCTAAAACTTTATCTTTCCTGGTATCGTTGACTTCTAGCAAGTACTGGGGAACTGTTGGAGTGTTTAGAATGTTTCTAAAACAGAGAAGAATATGTTGTTCTTCCTGAAACAGGTTGCTAGTCGGGAACTGAACATCCCCATGTCATGTATTCACTTCTGTGAAACAAGCACAACAACTGTTCCCAATGCATGTGCCTCAGCAGGATCTGCAGGGACAGATGTCAATGGCATGGCTGTGAAGGTAAAGAGTAGTATTTAGTTTAACAAAACACTTTATCTCTCATGGTATTTAATGCCTGCCAAACTTTAAGCATTAGTGATCCCATACAAATCAAGTTTGAGATTACCAATAATACCACTGGAGATTGCCGAGAAGAAACATGACTTGTTGACAGTTTCTCAGTAATGGTGCTTACGAGTTTTCAGAATATGATCTGAGCTTTCCCCAAAAGGCTTATGTTTGACAAAATCCTTTTTTCATCTAACAAACTAACTAGTCCCATACAAATCTTGTACCCTGTTCCTGTTCTAAATCTACTGATTCATGCAGATTCCAGCCCTTGTAACTTAACCCTTTATAAGATTTGTGTCTATGCAGTTAAAATGGCACCTTCTATCATACTTTTTCAAACCAAGATGACAGTAAAGCATATACTAATTAAGTACTAACTAGAACATATCTTGAATAGTACCAAACGTATCTGTGTTAATTTTGTGTTATATTCTCCTGACTTCTCACCAGGATGCTTGCCAAACTCTTTTGAAACGCCTGCAGCCTATCATCAACAAGAACCCAAAAGGGACCTGGAATGATTGGGTAAGACATGTGAATCCTACTAAATGTGGTTTGTGTGCTTGCAGAAACTGATATATGTATTGTAGTCTATCAGTCTGCTCGGCCTAATAATCCTAAAGTTAAAAACTGTAGAAACAGGTTATTTCACAGAAAGATGGAGTGTAGGTGCTTGGTTTAGATGTGTGGGAAACAATCCCCAGATCATATCTCATTGGAAAGGAGGGGAAGCTATCTGTGAAGTCACATTTGGAGGCACAGGAGTTTTTAATATACAGGAAGTATCAGCTTGTGCAATAACATGACCCACCCCAGCTTACCCTCAGACAAGCTGTTGCCAAAAGATTGTCAGGGTATACGTGTACAGTGTCAGTTTTCCTACATGGCGGTTCTTTATTTTTACCAAATCAATAAAGAGAAGCCTTCTCAACTTCTTCCTTCTCTCTCTCTCCCATATACAGTATATTACAGAACTGCACAAAAGGTAACAGGAAGCCTTGCTCCCATTGGTCTAATATGTAATTAGTTATACTATTAGTTACATTTACAGTAGAGTAGTACAGAGGTAGTGCTAAAGCTATTTATAGAAACGGCCCTTGTCTGGTGCCCACTTGAGACTGGAATAGAATTTTAGGGCTAGAAACTGAATTTTCTTAACTAAAAGCTTTCTGCTATAATATCAACTATTTTTATGAAGATATGGCTGAGAATCTAGTCCTATGTATTGAGATGTTAAAAGAAAACCTGTTATGTCTTCTTATCCAGTATTGCTTGGTATTTACGGCCTAATGAAAAGGACAGTCCCTACCTTGAGGCATTTACAGATCCAGTACACTAGGGTGTTTTATTCTCAAGTGATTAAATACTATAATAACTGCAAAAATGTAAATGCTTTCTTGGCAGTAGTAGTTCCTAGCAATAGCAAATAATGTTGGAATACATGTGGTAGCTTGATAACTGACAGCTATGTATGCAAAGATAATCTCGTCTAATAGGTGCCAAATTAATTTGGATAATTCAGACACACCCAAAATATTAGCAGAAATGGCTGACCTAAGAAAGAATGTTTACAGAGAAGTAATTTTACATCTTGCAAAGTCAGTAAATTACAATTAATTAAAAATAAAAAAAAACCCAACAACTTCTTGACTTGTAAACTGAGTAAATCTAACATGAGAGTCACTGAAAGGGAATAGATTTGGGACCTCATACTGTCATTTTTACCACTGGCAGAAGAACACTGCCAAGAGCATTTCTCATCAACTGTCATTTTTGTGCAAATAGGTCATGCAGATCTTTTATGTCAGTGACTTATCAACCAGATCGGTTCAATTGACAAAGAGGGACCCATTTCTATTGAACGTGAGCACAAAAATTGAGCAGGCCCCTTTCTGACTGTGGCATTACCAGTAATAAAGATTCTGCAAGAACACCACTGTTGACAGGTCTATTCTTTATTGTAGTGCCAAAAGAATTCAGATTACTCATCCAAAAGGGGTTTAGTTCTACAGTATTAGGCACCATGTGCAGCTAAACATGCTTAACTCAGCTGGTCTTCCTTTCTTTACAATTTGTTACAGTTTGGTTTTTAAGTAAATATATGTAAATAAGTAAGTATATGTAAATAAGCAAATATATGTAAGTAAGTAAATATGTGTAAATTAAGTAAATATATGTATGCTGTGTTTCTTCCTGACTCCTTCCTTGGTTTACTACAAACACTGCTATATTTTACAGATTAAAGAAGCTTTTGAACAGAGTGTGAGTCTTTCAGCTACTGGCTACTTTAGGTAATATATTTTTGTTCCTTAAAAATGCATAGGTTAGACCAGGACTGATTTCTGAAGATAACCAATACCATGAATAGAAGATCCTGTCCAATAGTTCTTTCTAACAGCTCAGCTTATGTTTTATGTAATTCTTTGATATATGGAGGGTTGGAGTATAAAGTTTAAGTGCTAATTTATGCCTAGCCCTATGTGGACTCTCTAGAAAGTATCAAAAGAATATTTCGTCCCATCTTTACTCCATTTCATAGTTTGACCCCAGCCAGCAACTAAGCACCATGCAGCCGCTCACCTGTCCCCCCTCCCAGTGGGATGGGGAGGAGGAAAGAAAAAAAAAAAGTAAAACTCGTGAGTTGAGATAAGAACAGTTTAATAATTAAAGTAAAATAAAATATACTACTAACTCATAATATATAATAATAGTAATGAAAAGGAATATAACAAAAAAAAAAAAATCAAAGGAAAGACAAGTGATGCACAATGCAATTGCTTACCACATGCTGACCAATGCCTGAGCAGCAATTCACCCCTCCCAGCCAGCTCCCCCCTGTTTATGTACTGGGCATGACGTTCCATGGTATGGAATACCCCTTTGGCTAGTTCAGGTCAGCTGCCCCAGCTGTGCTCCCCCCCAGCTTCTTGCACACCTGCTTGCTGGCAGAGCATGGGAAACTGAAAAGTCCTTGGCTTAAGATAAGCGCTACTTAGCAACAACTAAAACATCAGAGTGTTATCAACAGTATTCTCACACTAAATCCAAAACACAGCACTGTACCAGCTACTAAGAGAATTAACTCTATCCCAGCTGAAACCAGGACACTCCATGATTTGGCCATTAGCAAACCAGAAAGCATCAAGAAAGTGACTGCTGCCCATAACAGTAGGTGTGCAAAGTGGGACATAGTTTATTTACTGAAGGTTGTATTGCTAGAAGGTATAAATATTGTTGTACTAGAGATTATTTACACTTTTACCGACAAACATGATCACACCGAGTTGCATGACAGGAAGAATGAGTGGCAGCATTAGAATATTTATCCAGCACACATGGGTAATTAGCAACCAGGTGCACTTGTGGAAAATTAGGCCCATTTAACTCTAGAGCTGAACCTGAAGGTTATTACTCTTTAGAGGAAGGAGAATTTAAAATGTCTGGTTGAGTTTAAGAGAAAGCTCATGGTAATTTTTTTTTTAAAAACTAACTCAGGAATCAGATGCCATGATTCAGCACTAATTGAAAGCTAGGGGGGGACTTAGTGCTCACATGAGAAGTGGGTTTGCTCACTGACCCTAGTTTTGGAGTCATTGTTTTGACCTCTTTGCTTCTGGAGCCTCAGAAAATTCCCACCATATATACTCTTAGATATGGATTTATTCACAACAGCTTGCTATTGTAGGACACAGTGATCTTAAACACGATTCCCACTGCTCTCTCTCAGTGCAGTCCCGTGGTCCTTTTTCTCTGAATTCTTTCACAGTGTTTATAAAGAACCAGAAAGGAAAAAGTCCTGTGCTATAACTCAGGTGGGATTCAAAGCAAAGCTGCTCTCTTAGCCTGCTGTGCCTTATATCTTCTTTCCCTCCACCTGTATTTACCTACTTATCAATAGCAACTTTTCAGGTATTCAGGCAGCCTGGAGTAAGTTGAAGAGGCACTTCACAAACCCCTACTTATTTAAAACACTGAGAAAAGCCCAAACAAAATGTCCCTTCCTGCTGTTAAGTCTGTTCAAGTATGTTTTCTGCTTACGCAGCCCTTTAGGAATGTTGATATCCTCCAAAGCAATGAGCAACAGTCATACGTTGCTATTGACATTTAATGGTGTCCAAAAACATCTGCAGATCCCTGAGCCTCAAATCCTGTATTGATCTAGTTCTTATCCAGTCATATTCTCTACATCCAAGAATCTCAAAGCCAGCTGAGGTAGATGGGATGTGAGAAGTTGAATATGTGGATTTTGTGTATCCCTTTTTCAATGCACGGTTCAATGGTCTGAATTATACTATAATTGTTTTATGGGGTATAATTTTAAATATGCTCAAGAAAGACATTTCAGTCATATATGGTCAGAAAATATGCCTTGGTCACATAGCTCACATGATTGGGAGATACCGCATTTCACTGTCCTCTTGCGTCTGTTGAATTTACCCCATGAGTCCTGACTACTATAGTCTCCTCAGTTAGTCCCACTCCCTTCTAAGTAATTATACCTTTATTTCAATATTCCTGTTTTAACCCTCTCACTCATTCTGTAGACAGTTTCTGTAATTTTAACTGTTTCATTTATCTCTTGTAAATTATTCTTTCATAGGTCCTGACCAGTTTTCCTCCCTTTTTCTGAATTCCTTTATGTGCTATTACCTCAGCAACTGTTACCTTAAATTTGTATTCTGTACTTGATTACCATGTCTTTATTAGTATATTTCTGGGATTATGCTGGTTATAGACTCTCCTGAACTGAAATAACTTGCTTGTCTGCTAAATTTTATATAAATACCAGCTCCATCAAACCTAAACTACTAGTGCTCTGTAGGATTTCATGGAACTTAACTGTTGGGGTCCTGACCTGTTATTTAAGATTTCATTTGAAGTAGTTTCAAACTTTCATGTGCTCATCTGCTTTGTTATGATGCAAACATTCATTAATTTTTTTCTTGTGGACTTTGTTTCTTCCATCAGAGGTTACAATGAAAACATGGATTGGGAGAAAGGGGAAGGACAGCCATTCACATATTTTCTTTATGGAGCTGCTTGTTCAGAGGTTGAAATTAACTGTTTAACAGGAGATCACAAGGTAATAACTGAGTGTCACGGAAGTTTTGTAAATAATGTGAATGAGGTTTGTTTGTATCACTGGATGCTCCAACAACCATTCAGGTTTTGCATTAATAAGTCACCTGTCTTCACAGGATAGTAAATACATCAACAATGTAAATGCAAATTACAGGTGGAGCAGAATGAAAGCTGTGCAGTGTTAACCAGCTTTTGGCACATCTGTATTAATGTCATATGGGTTCACCTTTTGGGTTATGGCAGACATCTGACATGTTCTTCGCCTGTTCTCTCCCTGTTTGCCAGCAAACAAATTACAGCAGAGCTAAATATTCTATTTCCAGGCTTTTGACCATCTAGACAGCTAAATGTCATAGACTGCTGATCATATGCCCTCTATCTCTACTTATTTATGTGGGGATTTCCTTGTGCAGTGGGAAAAATTTGGCAGGGCTGTCTCTGGCTAAATTTCTGTTAAAGTTGAGACAAGCCTGTCTTGCTTATAATAGGGTATTGGAAACTACTTTGAAATTGTGTACACAGAGGGGCCTCTGTCTTAGCATATATTATTCCACTGAATACCAACTTTAACCCACATTATGCCTCCACTCCATGCATCTCTCTCAGTAATATGCATTTGAATTTTATTGACAGAATCTCAGAACAGACATTGTTATGGACATTGGATGCAGCATAAATCCAGCTGTGGATATAGGACAGGTATGTGCCAAGAATTTCCTGCTGTCTTATTTCTATTACACTGATAGCCTTATCTGAAGTGAAGATTACCTCATTAATTCAGAAAACATTAATTTGTTACTAGATAATAAGTCATACATCATATTAGATGGTCCTTTACTTGTAGACTTGCCCCATTTGAGTCAGTGTCAGAGTTTTGTAGATGTCAATGAAGCTTGAATTTTACCCATGGTGTCAACCTGTAGTACTTCCTGTATGTATATATGCCCACTATCTGCTGGACTTAAATCCTGTTTGTGATCTACAGTCTCCAAATTCTCCTGTTGTTTGACCTGCCTTCCCCACTTGATAGCAGGGAAACATCTTTCTTCATTGCAGGCTGGTCCACAGATCTCATCAGTTCATCATGAAAGCATTTGTCTCTGCCTGGTATGAGAGAGGAGTGTGAAAGCTTTTCCCATCATGGTAGCCCCAAACTGTTGAAGACTCCCATTAGGCAAACAGGAAAGAAAATGGTCTTCTAACAGCTAGTGATACAAATCAGTTCTTGCCAAAGTTTTACCCATTTTACCGAACATGAGAACGTAAATGCTATTTCTTTTCTTATTTAAAGATTGAAGGTGCCTTTGTTCAAGGCATTGGACTGTACACAATGGAGGAATTAAAGTACTCTCCAGAAGGAGTCCTCTATACTCGGGGTCCAGATCAATACAAGATCCCTGCTGTTTGTGATATTCCAGAACAGTTTAGTGTTTCCCTGCTGTCATCTTCCCAAAATCCTTATGCCATCTATGCATCCAAGGTAAGCAAACCATCACAGGGCCTAATTCTTAGATCCCAGGACAAACAGAGAAATTACTCTGATATAAAACATATGTAAGTTTTCAGTTCCTTCTTCTTTAGCATTTTGAACAAGTGTCCATAAAATGTTTTACGACATCAGGGAAGTTAATACGAAAAGATATAATGCGGGATATTGCTGCATATCTTTCATGGCTGGCAAGTACTAATTTTAGGGTGTCGGTAACAGACCATACACAGAAGCTGCAAGCTAAATTTAAAACCATACTTTTAAAACATGGTGATAAACTGAAGGGCTCGAATAAAAATACCAAAGAAATTGATGGAGAAATCATAATGACAATGAGAGTGTGCAGCTTACTTATGTGTGTTATGCAATAAGAAATAGGACTGTATATGTGTATTTATATGAGAGATTGGCTCAAGTATTCAGTTGGTATAATCATTGCTTCAATTTACACCAGCAAATATTCTGGCCAGTTGCATATAAGTAGTAATGGTAAATCAAGATGAAGGTAATTCTGCAAATTTCCAGCTGTTTCAAGTATTAGGTATACTTTTAGAATATAGTAAAATAAAACAGCATGACAGGAGGAAAAAGCATATTTTACAGCAAAAGTTATTAAAGAACAAATAGGTCCTTTAAAATTATTTAAAGCTGTCTCAGTAATACATAATCAGAAAAGTATTTGTTTGAAAAAAATATCTAGGTGAAGTAGTTACATAGTTGATTTGGAGCTGATCTAGAGAGCTGATACTAATATCCCTCTTCAAACAGAGCTTTTATCCTTTTCTGTGAACTTATCTCCTATAATTAACATTAAAATTCACTGTAAGAAGGTGTGATTCTGTCTTCATGCACCATGTTTGGGGAAGACATTTGGTTCTCAGATTTTAGCAAGGAGATAAGTGAGATTCAATTGCAATATCCCAATCCAGTCCAGATTAAAATGTTCAATACCACAGCACTGAGAGAATTATGGATTAAGGGTGGATTTGACCTATGTTTGAGATAAGGAACAAATGTGAATCTTATGGCAGAACCAGTGAGAGGATGTCAAGCCCACTGAGGTCACTGGTGGTTGTCCGCAGGGAATTATCATGAGTTTAGGCTTTGTTTCTTAGTTGTATCTGTACCTGGGTTTGGATTGTTTTAATTTTATCTGGCAGTTATTCTAATTTCAGTTTAGCAATGAGCCAAAGAGATTCTAAAATCAACAGCCAATATTTGAAATCAACCTTTTTAGCTCCCTGGAAGCAGCTACCATCAGAAGACTTGGTGTGATCTAAGCTTGCTTCCACTAAATCTAAAATAAACTTCCTTACTGAAGGATGAAACACTTTTTGAGTCACTGACTTTTAAGCTTTTTAGTTGATATTGATATGGCATGCGCTCTCATTTGCTCAAAACCTACACCTGACTTCTTTTTTTTTTCTTTTTCAGGGGATAGGTGAGGCAGGACTTTTCTTGGGATGCTCTGTGTTCTTCGCTTTGAGAGATGCAGTAACTAGTGTGAGGAATGAAAGAGGACTGAAAAAGACCTTTGCACTGAACAGCCCTCTGACTGCTGAACAAATACGGGCAAGCTGCGCAGATGACTTTACAGAGATGGTAATATGAAGGTGGGGGAAGGCTCTGTTTAAGTATCTCTGGGT
Source organism: Gymnogyps californianus (assembly GCF_018139145.2). Taxonomy (NCBI): domain Eukaryota; kingdom Metazoa; phylum Chordata; class Aves; order Accipitriformes; family Cathartidae; genus Gymnogyps; species Gymnogyps californianus. The sequence goes on from NC_059477.1 coordinate 13,415,399, forward strand.
AGAAGTGCACACTGCTTTTGGCACCCTTGAATGGTGGGGTGCCTAATGATGTCTCCAACTGGTCATACTTTGTATACAGCAATATCATATGGCACCTTGTAATTGAAATGTCTGGTAACAGGTCTCACTCACACAAGTTATTCCACCAAATGCCATTCAAGCAATGTATTGGAATTTCCCTGGGTTTGTATAATCTTTTTTTTTCTTTGAAATTTACATAATTTTTACAGTCCCCTCTTTCCCTGAAGCCTCCTCCTTTCTTCTGTATGTCAAATCCCATAGAGGATTAAATAGCTCCTTTTATTGACATGCAATGGATCAGTCTCCAAGCATCTTCAGTCTCCTTCCAGGTGCCTTCCCCCAGTGACTTGCACTCTGGCACTGTCACCTCATTCTGGCACTCCTTGCTATGCCCAGTAATCTTTGGGAGAAAAATAATTAACTCAGAGCTAACAAAAGGATACAGAAGAAAAACAAATGAGGCAATACACTTCTTATAATGCTGATCCTTTATATTCTGTGTTTTCTGCAACTGTTCACTGTAGTCATGTTCCCACTGCTATTACAATTCTTTTTCTGTGTAAGTTTTTATTTAGCCTACAACATCTGTGAAGCAAGGTCCTTGTAAGCATATAAATCCATACTATGCCCTGAACCTCTGAGGCTCTGCCATGGAAACTCTTGAGTGCTCACTCACAGATTACTCCCACAGTATTTCTGTGGTCATGGTGGGGCATCACTGGCCCCCAAATCAATGGGTTCGTGGGCTCTCATCGCAGGAGCTAGCAGGAGGTGAGGTCCACCAGTGCAGAGACCATGCTCCTCCATCTCTGTTTGGCCCTCACCCCAGTTATCACTGACCTTCCTTCCAGCCATCTCCTGTAGGTATCTCCTGTGCAACACCCTGCTGAGTGACTTGGAGGCACCTGATTGATAAGGGCAATATTGGGAGCTTGCCGGTCAAATAATATTAACAAGTCACTCTTTTCGTTTCTTGCTTGTTCTCTTAGATGGCAAACAATGAATCTGCTTCCTCCACTCCTCGGGCCATATCTATGTGAATGACAAACCAGAGTGCACACGACCTGAATGGAACGGAATGGAATCAAAAACTGATTTACTGCCTCAACACACACTAATCAACACACAGATAAATGTATTTTCTCATTTTCAGAATAGAATCAGCTACCAAAAATGTGCACATTACATCTTCTATCCTTATCTTCATTCTCCATCCAGTATATTCATTACAGTACTTCGCTTAAATTACTGCATTTAATTGCTAGAAATACATCTCCTGCATTTGAAGCATATATATTCAACAAGAAAGATCTGCTGAACAGCTCAGCTCAAATGCTGCAGGGGAAGAAAGTTAGGATGAAGTATAAAGGTATGTTAGATAACTTACTGCCACTTACTACACTTAACAACTTCATATGATAAATGATTTTTTAATGGCTTCAGCTAATTTTCTAATTTAGATTTGAGTCTTGCAGTGGAGTGTGAGTGCAGAGATCTTTGTTGAAGAATCAGAACCTTGTTTGTTGGATTCAGTCCCTTTTTGATCAGAAGCGATGCTCTGATTTTTAGTAAAGCTGCTTTAGATTTTTTTGGCGCAGACATCTTTGTGTTAAAAACATGCAAGAAATGAGAGTTATGATTTTCTTTTGCTATGCTAGGCAAATTGCTATGGCTGACCTACATATATAGGAGATTAATTTTATCCCAAAAGTTGGAAGAGTCACTTAGTTGTAATTTCCACCGGAAGATTTGTTTTTCTCATGGAGCAAGCCGAAAGCCTCTGAACTTAATGGGAAAACTCACATGGAGTTCAGCGTGCTTTGAATAGGAGACTGGATGAACCTGTCTCTGGAAAGGATTCTTAAGCAGTGCTTAATCCTGTGCTCAGGACTATATTGAATCAAGAAAGTACAGTTAAGAGCTTTCTCCCACTCTTGGCCACTCCTGTGATAAAGAAGATAGAAAAAACGTAATGAGATCAAACGATGATCTGCAAAAATCAGTGATCTCAGGGTGCAGTGGGATTAGACCATACCCAGGTAGTAGCAGCTGGAGAAAACAGGAAAATATAAAGCAGGACTGTATTAAATGGTAACAGAAATTCTAGTGTTATTAAATTTGAAGTATGTATATATTTATAACCTGAGACCAAAAAATTACATAGAATATATCAAAGTTAATATATTATGAAAGCTTTGGCCACAATATTCGGATTTCAGCATCAGAATCCACAATATTGAACTGACTGAGAAATTCAGGCTTTCATCCTCTTGAAGTGCAAAGCTGAGATTTCAATTCTGAATGTACACACACACAAATGCACAAATCTCCATGGTATTTGAATTTGGGGCTTTGATTTGGGCTACATCCTAAAACAGAGAAAAAACTTCACTTTTTTAGTGAGTCTACAGAAGTTACCCAAAGTAGCACCTGAAAAATTGCAGCAAGTTCTTTGATAAGAAAGTAGAACTGGGAAAATAGGTAGTTTGTATGTTCAGTGTGTGGTTTCAGTGAACCTCTGCATCAGTTATTCCTTGCTGAGCGTGGTGATTGCTCTTCCAGTTCTCTTAAGTCAGATTGCTCCAGAGCCATGAAGACTGCCATTTGTAATGAAAATAAATGGCTCTAATTTGTTTGACATGTCAGCCTGCAGGCTCTTATTATTTCACTACTCCTCAGTTTTCCACAGACTATTTTCTCTTCTTGCCTTCCATCCCTTTTATGACTTGATACTGTGTCTGTGACAGAAATCAGGTTAGTACGTTAAACTGTTTTTGCATTGGCTATTAAGATATGAAAACTTTATTGTTTCAATTTGTTTGTCTCTCTGTAACCACTATGAATAGGTGAAATTCAGCTGCTTAAACAGCTAGGTGTCTAGACCATTTTAGATGTCATAAGACATAGGAGAGTACAGGACTGGAAGATATGACATAGCAACTGGAGGCAAAGCAGGTTATAGCAAATCATCTGAAGTGGCATGAGAAGTGTGGCTCAGGCAGCTGAAGCCCCATTGGTTTTTACTTCTTTTTCTTCACTTTCTTTGTATTACTTTGGCTTTTATATATTGTAAGAAAGTCAATAAATCAAATTAAATGTGAATGCTGCTGCCATAATTAGTTTTTCTGATTTGAAACATCTTAGTTTCACTGCATGGGCTTGTTAATGACAGGTCACAACCCCACGTGTCGATAACAGCCCCAAAACGTGGGTAAATCCTGGGATATGCTGAAGCAGGGAGCATATAGGTCTACTGAACTGCGGGGAAGGTGCATTGTCTTCTGTTCTCCTATGTACCTATGCATCAGCACGGGTGCTAGTTAGTTCCAGACAAGTCAAATCTTGTAAAAATCATGGCCCAACCCTTACAGGCAATGACATCTCCCCACCTGCAGTGCTGAGGTGTTTGCACTCCAGGGATTCATCATGTCGTAGACCCCGGACTTTGTTTTCTGCAGTGCAGATCACATGTCTGCTTGTCAGTATTTCTCAGTTATTATCAACAAAGATTCCTCCCTGCTTCTTTACAAGTGGCACTGCTGTCTGGTTGTCTCAGTAAAATCTATACATGTAGCAAACATGGGTTGTTGGGTTTTTGGGGGGCTGAAACATATTAAGCTGTCTCCTGGCTTTTAGATGCTTGAAAAACTGCATGGAAGCTAGAAATATCAGCAATTAAACATCCTGACAGATGACACTATGGCTACATCGGCTATTATGAAAGAAATTTTCTTAGACTATACAGGTGTTAAAGAGGAGGTTTTTGTTACATTTTTAATATTGTTTAAAATGTGCAGACTCAGGGGGCTAGATAAGCAGAAAGGTTAGGGCTCCAAAGGCACTGACACATTGGATGGCTATTGACACATTAATGTGCACTGTACAGAAACACCCAAACTGGAGATGGTTGAGAAGAACTCTTTCTGCTCATTTTCTTCATGAAAGAAGTGTTTATGTAACTATACACCCTCAGCACTCCCATTTTGTGTATGTGGAAGCTTAAACACCTAACATAAATACTAGGTTCTGGTTTGGAGGCCTAGTACTCTGAAAATTAGATATTGGACTACCAAAATCTAGTATTGGGTCTGATTCTTTCTCTTCTTAGGCCTTTGAACCTGCATTGTTGTACCTACAACACATGTGGGATACTACAACAGTGCTGCAGTTGGCAGGACCCATTAGGGCTTTTGCCTACAGGACCTAGTGACTGACACCGCTTCAGTGCTTGCATTGTGGTAGCTCTCAGGCACACATTAGGTGCTAAAACACAAAAGAAGCAGCATATCTCTGCTGAGAATAGTTTTCTTTCCTTCCAATGAGGAGTGGTAAAAGATCTGGGACTGACTACTTTGTCCTGCAAGTCTACACTGACTCTAAATTAAATACAGAGACCTTTGCTGTAAAATGTAAAAATGGTAAATGAAACAAGACATGTACATACACAAATGGAGACTTTTGAAAGACATACACATGTCCCCTTTTAAAATAAAATAAAGACCAGCTGTAATAAAGCATTTAAAGATTAATGACCTTGTTTCTGGGACGCGCATCCAGAGAAATGGATAAGAATCTAGAATCCCAAATCAGGATTTGGGATTTCTCTCTCTAAGAACATAGTATATCTAGAGTATGGTCATCTTATAATGGCACCCACAGCAGCCAGAGTATAGAGCTGGCATGGCATAGAGATAACCAGAAGGAAATTTTAAATGTGTGTGTAGTAGTAATCTTGATTTTGTTCAAACTTGGTCACTCTGCAAGAAAAAAAAAATAGACAGTTCAGGTCAGTGACAAGCTAAAATGAGAAGCATGGCTCCACAGCTTAGCATTTGACACCCCACGGAAGTTCTGGGGTGCATGTTCTGGGTTCTAGCTTCAGGCATTCCTACGTATTCTAAATTCATCAGTTACTGGATAATATAAAAAGAACAGGCCTGGCAGTTGTAGCTCAAACCCAGAAGTTCCCCCCACAGTTAAGTGCCTTATCTCTTAGGCTACAGGATTAGAATTAGAGGGGCTCAAATTCTTTCCAGATTATTTCAGCTCACCAGAGAAGAGTTGAAGTGGGGAGTAGGAGTGGAAAGTTTGGTGCATTAGCAATCTGAACATGCATCAATTGCTGAGAAACGGCATACATTACACTGGCTCCTCCCCATCTACTTAATTTGATGTTCAGTCTGAAAATAAATTCTGCAGGACAAAGCAAACTCAGTTGACCTTTAGGAGCACATAGCATTTCATTAATTTCTCTTGATGTGTAAAGCTTTATTTTTCAGACTTTAATGCAACAGCATGGCTTGCCCCCAACAATCAGATGAGCTTGTCTTTTTTGTGAATGGCAGGAAGGTAAGTTTTTAAATGCCCCCCCCCCCCCCCTTTTTTTTTAACAGCAGTGCTTTAATGTTTACTGTTCATATTCAGGAAGGCTGTTATTCTGGAGCAACAGTTTATTCAGGGATAACCATCTCTTGTCTTTGATCTTCCTTATAGCATCCTGCTTTCTACCACAGTTTTTACATAGTCTGAGTGACTTTGTTTCACCCCTCACATCACAGAATTTTTAAAATTATAATTAGTTATCTGTTTACTAAAACCTTATACTAATATACTCCTAAAGTTGATGTAGTTGGAGTAAATACATCAATAGTAAAAGAATATGCTGCTTACTAATATAATTTCAGTAATTCACCAAAAGAAAATAAGTAGTTAATTTTTTTCTGTTCTTGATGCCAAAAGCTCACATTTCATTTTCTAAGACATTCTGTCACCTGTTCTTACTTTGCAGGTTAAGTAAATGAGAATTCCTATTAACAAACATGTCACCCAAAATATATTATAAGCTGAAATGAAAGAATTTTATTTCTTTGTTGAAAAACAAACAAACCAACCAACCTTGCTATGTATTTTTCTGGAGATATTTTTCAGTTGTTCGGTCAATATTTCGATATTGTAGAGAGATGGTACTGGCTTTTTTTTTACTAGGTGAATTAAGGAAAAGTAATTCAATTTTTTTCTGTCTGTTATATCTGTCATTACATGCCAACTGTGCTTAAAGGCATACTCTGAAACCTTATTTCACTCCGCAGTTCCAAACAGATTCCTGAACTAGTTCATGTTGTCTTTCTTACACCTGGTAAATTGGAGCATGCTGCTGGTATAGCAGAATTGTTGAGAGAAGCCTGAGGTTCAGTCTCTCTTCATTCTGCAGTGATGGGTCCTAAAAAATGTTTTCCAATTTGTTTGTATTATCTTGTCTCCAACAAGTTGAAGCATGCCGATGATACAGTAACATTCTTGAGACAAGGCTAAAGCAAGGCCTGCATAAGCCCCACTCATACACATTAAACTTCATTACATTGAAAATATACTTAGTTACGTATCCTCCCTGCTCTTCTTACACTAAGATTTTCCTCTGCTTTTATGCTGATGGGTCTTTGCAAATGAAAGGGTTAATATTAACTTCAAGGAGGTAAAAATACACAGAATTTTCATACATACAAGTCCATGGCTTTAAAATGAAGGGATTTCTGATTCACGCTGATAAGAATCAACAAAGGATCTAGTCCAAAGACACTTTTCTTTCTACTCTTGTCCATCCAGTGCTTACTCAGCCTCTCTTCCCTTTCAGTTCTCTGAGTAAACTATTATTTCTGTTACTTTAAAAGGACATATTTGGCCAGTACTGCCTGACCCATTCATTTATTTATCTGCAAATTGTGATCAAGTGACAGGATCCTGTTGCTGAACAAACACACCACATTAATCCACAATCACTGCATTTCAACATCATAGTTAATCCTTCTGAGATGATTATATTAGATCCCTCTCTAACCCATAATCTCTTTTTTTATTTCATAATGTAGGTAATAGAGAGGCAGGCAGATCCTGAAGAATTGCTGCTGTATTACCTAAGAAAGAAGCATATCCTTTTTTTGAACTTTGCCTTTGAGTTCTATAATTCTGTAAATTCCTGCAACTGGGGATTAAGATGATTTATTTCACTTTTCTTTGGGAACCAACGTAAACAGAACAATAAGTAGAAATAACACAACTCACCTTGTATTTGTTCTCGGCAGAGCAATCCAGTGCTGTTATGATGTGCATTGTGTGTGTTAGTTACATGGGTGTAACATTGCAAAGTTTGAGTGTAACTTTCCTAAATACTGCCCAAATCTTCTTTACAGCTTCCCAAAGCACGAAAAACCTTTCAGTGCATTTGTGATGAAAATAGTAACTAAAGAAATCAACACAGAACTACTTCCATAGTAAATAATTTATTTAGGCCCCAGTCCTTCAAAGAGTTTTGCATAAGCTTATTTTATTATCTTATTATCTTTATTTCCTGTCATTTGAGACTCTTCAGGTTGCTAACTGCTGTCAGGGTTCTATTGAATTCAGTGGCAGTTATCCCAGCTAAGAAGCTGCTGTGCAGGTTATAAAGTTAAGCAGGTGTGTTTAGCTTTGCTGTTGAGAGCCTTCTATGCTGGAAGAAAAACAACATTAATTTAAGGATTAACTGGAGAAGGGCAGTAGTGGAAAGTAATTTATTAGCTGCAGCTTTTTTACTAGCTTGCATTGTACCTTGTCCAAGCATTCAGTGGAATAATTAGCATCTCTTTAACAGTCAAGCAGTGTGATTTTCATATGCTTCTAATCAATATGATTAGTCATATATTGATTACCAGTGGGAATGCACCAGTGGATAAAATTGCACTGGGTTTAAAGAAATCTAGAAACATGGTGAAATCAGATGGAAGACATCATCTAGTACCTAAGCAAAATGGATGCAAATGCACACACCCAGTGGGAAGAGTAACAGGACTACGTATCATTCTGAAAAGGAGCTAAAATAAAAGGAAATGGTAGATTCCACTGGATTGCAGGGCACTGCGATACCAGAAGGAGGAGACTGTGATTTGAGAGTGGAGCCTTTATACTGAGGCACATAATGGAGGAAGTCCTTCCATACAGAATTTAGGTGTGTGCACTTGGGTATTGTGCTCTATTTTAAATTACTATACTCCTTGGATGTTCAGGAAGCAGCACTGGAAACATACTGAGATCTGCTGGTACTGTTTTGCAAATGCAAGGTACAGATAATTATGTCTAAGGATTAGGAAAGTATTAGGAGTAAGGCTAATAAGAAGACCTATCGCTGTATTTGTTCAGCCCATCCCACTTACAGGGTCCTGATTTCAGTCTCTTGGGAATTTACCAGATATTGGCTGTAGAGACTGAAAAACTCTGTATTGGAAGTCTGCCTCACACTCATTTCTCTCTCTGTCCTTACCCTTCTCATCTCTATGTGCTCTATTTTCATCTATCTTGTACACATTTTCTTGTCTCTGGAGCTATCTGGTCAGAAGATCCCTCCAATTCTGCACATGCACATAAAACAAGGGAGAATACAAAGAAAAAATAACTTTTGAATGTTGTAATTTTTTTTCTTTAACGGTCTCCTTTGCAGTCCGTCTCTCAGGTACAAAATATGGCTGTGGAATAGGAGGCTGTGGTGCCTGCACTGTGATGATATCCACATATGATCCAGTTGCCAAGCAGATACAGTATCCTCACAATGATATTTGGAAATAGTAATTTAGTGTTTTGAGAAAACTGACATTCACTGGGAAATATTTGGTTTCTTTCCATTTAGATGGATTTTGGGGAGTTCTGGTACATATTTAAAATCCTTACCTATAGCCTTCCTCTACAAAGGTGATTACAGGGTTGGCCTCACTATTACAGAGTAACAGACATTTAGGTCCTCTCTCTTCAATCTTTGAAAAAAACCAAACCAAACCAAAACAAAAACCCAACACCAACCCCCCCCAACTTTCTGGGGAGATGATGTTTTTAAATTGTGTTCTTTATGATTTGAGATTTCAGCAGCCCTTTTGTCATCTGCCTCTCCTGACTCTTTTGTGCTTATTTGAGGATATGTCACTGTTAATAAGTCTTCACTAGATGTTTCATATAATCATTAATAAAATCTCCATGGACTTCAGCAATAGACATATTACATTGTAATTGTACAGTTTTGCCCACAGCAAAGCTAGGAGTTCTACTTTCTTTCTCTCCCTGGCTCTTGAAACTTTGTTCCATTAGAAATGCCATGCCTGACTTCATCACATCTAGCTCTAGACTTTGGGTTTTAACAAAATATGTAGTACTTTTTTTTTTCCTTTGTTTTTTTTTTTTTAACTTAACCTTCCACTCCTCTAATTAGAAAAGCTTATCACTTAATGCCTAAGTCCCAGCTGTAGGAGCAAGATGCATACTCTCACGGTCCAAGTGCAGGATTTTGTATGTTTGCATATCCTTCTCCTCATGTTTTTCTGCTCAATCTGAGCATTTCTAGATTAGCTGGAGTATATATCCTTTATTTCCTCTTCCATGGACCCATTTGACAAAGCTATTTAACACCACAGTTCTCCTTCACACCTCAAAGACATCGTCCTGCCAACTCCTGCCTTCTCCCCATATGCTCGCTGCATGGTGCTGCTGTCACTACTGTGGAAGGGGTTGGAAGCATAAAAACCAGGATTCATCCAATTCAGGTGAGAGTAAGCTGGACTGTGTAGGGCTGCAAAATAATGAGATTTTCCTGTCCTGTGTCTGTAATGAAGTTGGGATCTGCGAGAAGGTGCTGTGAGTCTATGCAATGTAGAGTCTCTGAAGGGATTCTAGAAACTCTGTATTTTGTCTAATCTTTTGAGATGAACAGGTGTTTTTAGGAATTAATACAGCAATTGCTGGGTTGTGATTGGCCCTGTATGGAGCATGGAAGGAGCTCCTCCTGATGTACTACCGTGCAGGGAGCACATCACAATCTCCACAACACAGGGCTATCCAACTGTATGCCACGTAGGATGCCAGCTTTCAGAAGGGGATGGGGAAGAACAAAGAGCATCAGTCAGTTTCATTTAGTCACCAGCATGGCATCTGGCCATCTCATTGTGGACAACATACTGCGTATGTTGTAGTAAAGGATGAGTGACTCCAGGTGGCAACTAGACTGACAGGTATTAAATTAGACACATTTTCTCTGTGTGCCAGAGATTTCCCTTGGATTAGGTCAGCTCTTTACCTCCTCCACTCTGGCTTGTCCCTGAAAAGCACAGTCTGACCACATAGATTTAAGAATGTTTTCTAAACATCCTCTTTTTTCTCAATATTATTTCCCAAGGGTCTTGACTCTGGGACTGGTCTGTGCTGAAGCTCTGGTTGAGGAGATGTTCTGTGTTCTGTCCTTCATGGTTAGAAATATTTAACATATGATTGATGTATAAACTGAAAGTCTTGGACCTTATTCTGTTCTCATACCAAGGAACTAGGATCATGAGGGTCTAGACTGGAGTGAGTATTATCCTTTAACTAGGTGATTGCTCTGAGCATTTTCCTCATGAATGGTCATAGTGGGGTAGTCAAAATGCTGCTACTGGCCTACAGCCAGTAGATGACATGCCTGAAGATGGCTATTCAGAAAGCCAGTGAAGCCACATCCTTGATTCAGGGCCTATTGTTCTGTTTTGTTCTAGGAAAGGCTAGCCAAATGCCATGGCTCCCAGTGTGGCTTCTGCACCCCTGGAATGGTGATGTCCATATATGCTTTACTGAGAAACCATGCGGAACCTTCCATGGAGCAGATAATTTCTGCTCTGGATGGTAGGTTTCAGACAGTAAATTGTAAAAAGTATAATAAAGGGATAAATGTTTGATTGCCAAGGTTATAAGTATGATTTGACTCAAAGAGCAGCAGATGGTGTTCCAAAGTGGTATTTTGTTATAGCCATGGCGGTTTAAGGACATGTCAGAATCATAAAAAGGTGGTTCACGCTGGAGACTTCAAATTGGACACACAGTGGCACTTAGCACTGGCTAAATATTTCTGAAAATCCCTGCATTTAGAACAGCCTGTTTTTATAGCCCTCCTACACCAGCAGCCTCAATATAGTGCAATGTGAGTACAGTGTTATAATGAATACAGTGAAAAAGTAGGTTCTATTTTGTCTGCAGTGTAAGTACTCACCTACCAATAATATGAAGTCCCTAATACAGATTTCAACAGTTACAGGGGAAATAGATTACATGACATTTTAGCCCACTGAAATATTGACTGCTCTTCAAGCAAGATTTACTACAATAGGTGAAGCAACTTCAACTCACTTTCTAGTCCCAAGTTTGTTAACACTCCTATAGCTCCCCAAATAATTGACCCCTCCCACCAGAAGATTTTGACTTCATGAAGGAAATGCCAGAAATTCCAGTAGAGATTTTACTACTGCTATTAATTGTATATGAAAACCATGGTAGTGATGGATGGCAGTAGATTTTTTATTGGATTATAAACCCCAAAGACTGTAGTGGTAGTAGTAATCATAGTATTTACTTTTGGATGCTTTTCATCATTTGATTTTTTACATATATTCATAAAAATAATTCATATTATTATTAGAAATGGCCTTTAAAATAATAAATTTTAATAATACATCATAATCACTATTAAAGTAATATTTCTTATTTTTACAGATGTGATTTTGCCCATTTGAGAGTAGGAACATAAATTTCAGCATTTCATATCTACAGGTTTGATGCTAGACCATTCCCAATTATGCCGGTGCTCCCAAACATTGTTCTGGTTTCTTATGATTGCTTATCATATGGTTTATTTCAGGTAATTTGTGCCGTTGCACAGGATACAGGCCAATTATAGACAGCTACACATCTTTTGCTAGGGTAGGTCAATATTTTCAAATGTGTTTCTTATTTTGGGACAGTTGGTGGTATCTGAAAAGGCTGATCCTCCTTGAAGTACCTACCTGGAATCTAGCTTCATTTGGAAATTCTTTTTGGTTGAACCTTTGGAAAATCTGGCTCTTTCAGTTTTTAAATGTGCTGGGCACTTACAGCTGCCACTGACTTTAGGTTTACATGTACCCTTGCAATGCACTTAAGAATCCTTTGCGTCAATTCCAATGACTTGATCCAGGCACCACTGAAGTAATTTTGAGTTTTTTCCATTTACTTTATGGATACTTGGGTACCCAAAGGGAACTCACTCCTAGGGGCCCTATAGTTTAAGAGGTCTCCTGGAGCAGCTTCAAGTGACTGAACAAATCTGCTTTGGAACAGGAAGAATCAAAACGTTAATTTACAAATAAATCACAAAGCTGCCTCATTGCTTTTATAGAGTAGGGTATGATTTCTTTAGGAGCCAACATGTTGCCAACTCAGAGGAACTGGACAATGTTGCTTGGATCAGGAAGAATGTGTGTGTTCATCTTCTACAGGAGGTCAGGTAAGTTACATTATGTTTTTTTTCATTATCTCCTGTTTGCATTATAAAATTTGTAGAAAAGGGCCATCTTGAACTATGGCAGCAGCTACTTCTGTCGTTGGGCATTTAGCCCAGACTGAACTCTGTGCTCTGTGCTCTTGGTGCTGCAGAAAGGTAGCACAAGCATATCTGCATTTCTGTGTAGTCAGAATGCAGACAGGTTTGACCTATTTAGTGACATTTTCCAGTGAGAGTGTGGATCTCAATATTAAACATTTAAGTCTACTTTGTTTTGTGAGGAAGAAAACTGTTGATCAGAGACACCTTTCTTAAAAAAGCTGGTCTTGATGTGAAGTTGAACTCCCTTAACAGAAGTTCTGCAGCCATCAGCATGGCTTGTTTCTGTGTGCTTGAGACACCAACTCTGAATTTCTGAAGATGAAACAAAGCTATTCCTGTTCAATGTCAGTTTGTACCTGTAAAGCCTTTCATAACATTATGAACACTGTTAAAGCTTCACATTACTTTGTGTTAGCGGCTCCAAGATCTTCAGAGAAGAAGTGTCTCATTCTTGTGCATTCTATAGTAATTGATATACTGGCATTGCTTCAAAATACACATTGTTTTATTCTCCCTCTACATATGCACATTCTAAAATCACAAGTCACCTCATTTGTGTTTCTTCTGGCAAAGGTTCCACAATTATTATGTTAAGGGTACACATGGGAACTCCAGTACACATAAGGCCTTCAGAAATGTCCTCCGTTCCCTGTGTGCATCTCAGAACTTGTTGTCTCCATCCACCTGCAAGAAGAGGCCATAGTGCCCTAATATGACTCCATCTTGCTTCATGATGAAGAACTGAACTCCCTGGATAAATTTGCTCTGACTGAAAAACTTTAAGGAGCCTCTAAAGTAAAACGTCTTTGGTGATTGGAGGAAAACTTGTTTTGACAGTTATAAACCTTAGAGCCCCAAGGAGTGTATCTGGATGTGTGTGTATATTTGTGCACGTGTATACTGTCTCTGCCCCTTTAGGAACTGAAAATTGTTGGCCAGCTGCTGCCAAGGTTGTTTGAAGCATGAATCTGGCATGGCAGCAGTTGCCAGTTACAAAACAGCACTTACTTTGGGTGCTCTCTTATTTGACTTTCACTGATTTGCATTCCTCGTAGTTGCTTTCATCCAAGTTAAATAGCTGGTGCCTAATTATTGTGAAGATCAAGGGAGAGCCAGAACTTTTTGCCATTTCATCAATGGAGTCAGTCAGTAGACTAGGTCATCCAGAGCCAGATCTTATAGTTACCATGGCCACGATCTGTTCAGAGTGCCCAGAGATAATGACAGTTTGGGGAAGGGATAAGAGACTTCAGACTAGGGTATGTCAATCTCTTTTCCTATTCAATATACTTGAGACCTGTTGCTATCTGGTCTGATAAGATTTTTCATTCTGAAAACAAATCAGTGAGGCAGAAAAAACTAACCAGCACTGGTAACATGGCATATCCAGAGTCGCCTTTCATGTAAGCTCCTGAAAGCTCAGAAGATGCATAGCCTCACAAGAGGCCTCAGCAGAAAAGACATCTGTAAACAAGTAGAGAAAGCTAATTTTTATGGTGTGTTGTCAGCGTTCAGTTCTTGCAGTGCTTATGCAAGGGTGGAGAGGCTCTCCTTAAGCAGAAAAGAAGTCTTTCTGATCAGATGGACTGCTACATTGTTGTCATGTCAAACTCTCTCTGTCAGAAAGCTCCTTAACAGGCACAGTTTTGAAAAGAACATAACTATACCATCCAGCACTGCATTTTCCCACAGTAGACATTTCACCCAATATGGCTGCTACACATTTGCTATGACCAATTTGAGGAAATACTGCAAGATCTTTCTTGAGGCTTGTCGTATTTCAAGCAAAGGCTTGAGAGTGATTAGTATAACAGTCTCCTGTCTTTAAAGTAGTTTGTGAATAGGTATAACAGAACTAAACATTAAAAATCAATTTGGGCATCTTGAATTTTTGAATGCAACTCAAGCTATAAAGTGTCAAAACTCAATGTCACCTCAGGAAAGAACCTCATCTGTTGACAAAGACATGCAACTTACTCTGAAAAGATGCATTCTCCTTTTTTTCCCCCAATTTCTTTGCAGATTCATTCAGGTCTTTGCAATCCAGAAGAATTCGCACCCGTGGATCCAACACAGGAATTTATATTCCCTCCTGAACTAATGGTAGGCCTTATTGATTTTTGTTATCGTGCAAACATGACTGAGTTCCTGCAGATGTTGAAAACATGATGTTTTTGTTAAGCTGAAAGATCTATCCTCAGATAAAGAGAAAAGATCAGTTTTAGTCAAACATAATGAGGCATTTCAGTGTGGATAATCTATATGTTGTCATTATTACAAATAGCTCACATTTTCAAAAAAGAAATTGTTTGCCTCTCCAGAACCAAAACTGTGTTTCCAGACTTTTCCCAAAAGAACTCCTTACTCAGAACGATTTCATTTTGGACTAGTTGGCCTTTTTTGTGGAATATAGTATTTTCTTTGAAAGTTCCCAAATGAGCTTCTCCATCCTTTCTGTCTTGTGATTCTCTGTTGGATTCAAGTGACCACTGGTCACTTCAAGTGACCAGTTTCCTTCCAACTGGTACATAGAGCCTGGCAACCTGAGGCTGGACTTACACATGGGAAATGCTGCAGGTCCACAGGAAAGGCAAAGGACTTGAAGAGGAAAGAAGGGGGTTTATTGCAGTAGTTACTGGAGAGTCACAGAAGGACAGATGGAAACTTGAAAGGAGGAGGTGGAAAGTGCCCATGATCTGCAGAGAGAGGCAAGAGAAGAGCACTGTGAAAATGGTAGTGCAGGATTTACCCATACCAGACTGAGTGGAATCCAAGCAGGCAGGTCCAGGCTGTTTTTTTAATCCTCACTCATGTTTCAACAGCTTCTTATGAAATTCCTTGTTTGCACTCCTTTTGCAAATATTTGTGCGCACTTCTTGCTGCTATTACACAACCACCTCAGAGGCACAAAAGTTCATTTGAGTTCTGGTAAAGCATGGCATGGTTCTTTGATTTGTTACTGCATTACAGAATGCTATTTGCTGCAAGGCCGTCGGCTTTGTTAACATTTGTCATAGAGTACAACTTCCTTGTTTAATGATACCTTTCAGTGCAGAACATGCATAGTAAGGCATAAGCTCCTTTATGAAATCGTGAAGTGGAAGGCAGATTTGCCTTTCTGCTACTTGACCTGCCTTTGAGAGACTCATGCTTTAAGAATGCATGTATTAAATGGACATTTTGCAACTTTTATACTTGGATTAAAGATCTTGGCTAAACTGCTGCTGGCTCAAAAAGCTGTTCAGCCAGAAAGGAGGTGCCATCATCTGTTCTACATGTTCAGACTGAGCTGCCAGGAGGAGTGAACTGCTTCTCTAGGCTACATAATGTCTTTAACATGACCTTGATTGATTATGCTGAGCTTGTTCAAATCCCGTTGGAGTCTGTTTCAAGCTATCAGTAGATTTAAACAGGTTGGGCATTAAGCTCCATGTTTAGAAATTAAACCTGCTTGGTGAATATGCTTTAAATGTCTAGAGTACTGGAAAAAACATGTGAAATGCAGCTGTGAAGATACCCAGGCAGTAATACTTAGTGACAGATTCTTCTATGGCAGGGAGGGTGCCCACACCACCAAGATTATTACTGCTTCCACAGACAATTAGCTCCTTTTTCGTGTTTCAGGCATGTCTTTAACCTAGAAGGCCAGTCCATAGTTGCAACAGTTCTCTGGCTTGTCCACTAGTCTGTTTGTTCATTGCATTGTCTGCAAAAACAGGTGTTTCTCAGTGATTGCTTTTGTATATTTTGAAACCATGATTCCACATGGCACTTGTCAAATATGAAAAGAACTTATATGCTATTCTCAGGGGGAAAAAAAGGATATATTTAGTCTCGTAAGACAGGAGGTGCCTGAAAAACACTTTGATTAAACAAAAATGTAAATACTGATCAACCATCCCAAGGAGACAATGTTTCTGAAAAGATTAGTCCTTGCAGACAAATGGGAAAGTAGGTACTTTAATTTTAAAAAACATTTTACATATTGTAGAAACTAGTCTGGGTCTAGTACAGTAGATACAAGGCACTCAGCAAATGGGGATGCAGTGATCCTCCCTGACTAAGAGAATACATTTCTTGTATTCTGTCACATATGCAGCGAGATTTTGGCATCCTGATTTCCCACAAAGTCTAGTCACATTGCTTTATTGTTTACATCATATACAAAGGGAGTTTTTCAGAATCATCAGAGCAGGAGAATGGAAAACATAAGACTAATCTTCTCCTACCACTCATTTAGTGTGTCTCTTACCAAATCATTTAGTTCGTTCTCGTCTCAGTTTCTTGAGCAATAATATAGTTATGATAAAAGCTCAGCATTGCACAGCACCACAGGAACCTCAGATGAAAAGCCCCATTAATGTCTCACTGTTTATCATGACACAGTGTCCTACTTAGCAATATGGTGGTTTATATTGACATTAGTCAAAATTACCAGATCTTTGTCATTTCCACCACAGAGAATGGCTCAAGAGCAGCAAAGAACAACTCTGATTTTCCATGGCAAGAGAACAACATGGATTTCTCCCCCTAGCCTGAAGGAGCTTCTGGAGCTGAAACCCAAGTATCCAAAGGCACCCCTGGTTGTGGGGAACACCAGTGTGGGTATGGAAGGACAAAAGATCTTTTGACACAGGGATTACATTATGCAGTAGGCACATAATCGTGCATTTTGTCTTCTGGGGAGCCTAAATGCATTCTCTCACCTCAATGATTGCACTTCAATAATTAAGCCAATGTAATTTCCTGTGATTTTTTGCAGCATATCAATAACTAGATTAGGACTAGTATCACCATCACCTGAGCCCAGGATTTGTGCTGCCTAACTTCTCCCAGTAACCTCAGAGACACAATTTGTACGAATAAGGAAGGACTCACTCATGCTGATGAGAGCCAAACCTTTCACATCCACGTTAGCTTGAACATCACAAAATAAATAATGCCCATGAAAAGGGCATGGTAACCCCATATGCCATGATATCCAGGCACTGGCTAGATTCTGCATACTATGGATGGGGGGTTTTTATTTTTATACATTGTCAGTATACTTTTTTTTGAGGGAGTAATCAGCCAGGAGGAATTTGGTAAGAATATTTCCTTCACTGTTGGGACAACGAAGGCCCAGATCAAAAGAGAACCCTTTGGGTCTTCTAGTTATCTGTACATTGCCTAGCAAAGGGCATGGCAACTAATATACGCCCATGATGCAGTACTTGGCAAAGTGCCAAAATGGCAAATATCTTAAGTCTAAAAACTCCAAGTCCCTTCACATCAAGGGAAAGCTCTCTGTTGTCATTGGATCAGGCTCTAAAATGGCTACTGCAAAGCAAAGAGGACTACCATAGAAAGCATGAGGTTTACAATAGAGAGAGGTCGTGAGGTAATCTAGTTACTATATGTATAAACTAGTTTGGGAATAGGGTTTTTTAAAGACATTGCACAAGAAGACAACAAGGGAAGCATAAAAATTATGTAGCTCATATAGAAAGGTGGAGTGAGTAGCCAGAAACATGATGAAGCAGGTGTGGAATTGCATATAGCTCTGAGGTGAGAGGAGAAATCTGAATGTGATATAGGAAAGGACCAGAAACCAGTCCAGAGGAGCAAGGAGCAAGGGTCAGGAAAAAGAATATTGAACTTTGGACTTCAGATCAGCCTTTGGACTGCAGAAAGAAGCAGATGAAGCGGGCCTGGTAAAAGCAGTAAAATGTGATATTCAAGATACTGCACAACAAAAAATCATAAGACTTTGCAACTACTTAGTTACAATGGTTTTGAACTTTTCAGTCTCCATGTCAAGGAATATGGTTAATTCTTTAAACAGATCTCTAATCATACTATCATACTTTGCCTTTCAGGACTCAAAAAAAATCACCATGGTGCCTATCATCCAATCATTCTCCATCCTGTTAGGATTCCAGAAATGCATGTTGTGAGTAGCACAAATGATGGTAAGTCTCCAAGTTACTTCTACTGATGGTACAAACAGTGCTGACTGAATTAACTTGGGTTTTGTATTTTGACACCAGAAGCAGTAAGAACCGTTGACTCTCATTGGTGTGGAACGTTTTGATTTTTTTCTCTCTGTAGCAGTCATTTCACTAAGCCTTTTAACCAATATATCAGCTCACCTATGGTCTGGAGATGATGGATGGTGACAGACAATTTATGAAACTGTTCTGCAAAAATATAGTTGTTCAAATCTCAAATTTCTGCAGACAGCAAACATAGGGGAAGGCCCTAAGTCAGCCTTATTTTTTTTTTTTTACCGGTCATGAGCCTTTCTATCGCAACCATTGATCTAACAAAGTCCGCAGAACATTGATTAGGCTAGGGCTAGATTTTCAACACAAAATATTCAGACATAAATTTCCGATCCAAAATATCACAAGATTTTCTTTGGAGTGGCTGGGCTGGATTCTCAGCTAATAGAAATTATCACAGATGCACTGACATCACAAGGGCTGTGCTAATGCCCATCAGTTGAGAATCCAATCTGGTAGGCACCTCACCTCCATGAGTGGAGGGACTACACCTGTAGCAAAAGAATGAAATGCAGCATGTTCCCCATGGGAAATCAAGCTATTAAAAATTAGAGAAATCAACATTTTGTTACAGTTGCCTCTTTCTCTCCTTATGTTCTCCTAGCTCCATGATTTACAGCAGCTACTGAATTATAAATATTTTCAAATTGTTATGCTAATATTGGTGCAACTCTGCCTTTAGGTAGATCCATCAATAAAAGACTACTTTAGAACATGGCCCCTTTGTTCAGAAAAAACGTTACATAACACTTGAAGACTTCTCTGCAGGCTTACTCCAGTGTTCACTGAAGTCCATGGTAGTGGCTTCTCTGATACTACTGGAAGTATGCGGCTCGGTCTTGGAAGATTCCAACAATTTGGTCATCTTTCATCCTAATGAGTCCACTGTTGTTCATGTCTTTGGGGATACCCAGCACAAAAAGGGGACGTGCGTTGGTGTGCGCAAATATGCAATGTATATTTTCAGGTATGTGTTTATCCTGGGAACCATCGCTGAATAAGCAAATAATGCTTGCATTTCTTATTGCATGTAATATAAAACGCATCTTACTATCATTTCTCTTTGTCATCCTGCTGACAAGAGATGTGTACAAAAGCAAACCTTTAGAGGCTTTATCAGCTATATATTACATTTATATTGTGGCACTACGATTTCACTGTTTAAACTCATTTGATTTCAGGGCTAGTAATAGGAGCTGCCTGCTGCTTGGCCCAGCTCAGAGACGTCCTGATGGAGGCAGTCCCAAAACTTCCAGAGGAGAAAACAAAAATCTACCAAGCTCTCTTGCAGCACCTGAGAACTCTAGCTGGAGAACAGATCAGGAGCATGGCAGTATGTATTCAGCAGTGACAGTAAATAAGCCAACACTACAGACATATCTGTGTGAATGTCACTTACAAATATATGGAGAAAAGCTGGGTGAGGCTGGGATCATGCCTCGTAAGGCTAAATAGTTAATACCATCACGAAAGTTGTATGAAATAACTGGGAGTCCTACGCTAGTTAGCAGGGGCAAATATCCAGAGAACTGTAACCAGAGAAACTCCTGCTATCCCTGCTCACTGGCTGAGCAGAGAACTGGAAGAGGCTGAGCAAAGAAGAAAAGTAGGGTTCTCTGGTAAGGTACTGTACACCCTGCAGCCAATCATACTTTAGCTTGACTATCAATGCATAGCTCTTTACCCATCATGTGTTAGGCATCCCTGATGTTGTCCCTGATTTTCCTTTAAAATTCCCTTACCTCAGTACCTTGTATTTCTTCCTTTAATTAAGGGAATGGCCATCTCTTTGGGGGGCAGGGGGCAGAAAAGTAAACCTGGTCTCTCTCAACAGAGATGATAGGAGAAAGGACTTTTGAAGGGAACAATAAATTAAATCACATTAAAAAGTACAAACGTCGAACTTCAGTTAAGATTGAACAAAACAAATATACGTTCTTCCAACAAGCCTTTTAAGTGAATAAAATGTGGTTATGATACAGATCCCTGTTACATGTAAGAAGAGCAAGCCTAAAAATAACCTCATTGTTTGTTAAAGTCTTTAGGAGGACACATTGTAAGCAGGGGATCAACCTGGGACTTGAACCCAGTCTTAGCAGTTGGCAAGTCTGTCCTCAACTTGGCATCAGAAGGTAAGCTTTGGACCCCCTGCCAAATATCTTTGCCAGATGGACAGAACACTGCAACAGAGAATATGGCTATAGGTAACAGTTTTCAAATGAAACACTACTACGCATCTTCTAGATGAATTACAATGGTACACGTTGCTGAATGGAGGACATTATCCTGGTATTTGCCTGTCATTTTAACTGGCAAAAAGTGTCTTCCAGTAGAAAACACTGTCTTTCCATTTCACAAGGCAAAAGGAAACAACATCTAGCAATCTCATGAAAGCGAGGTGGGCAGGCCTGACAGGTAGAAAGGTTTCCTTTCTACACTGCCTTTGGCTATATCTTTCCATTTATCAGACAGGTTAGCTTTATCTTGTAACTCCACCACTGTTTGCTTTTATTGCTTACGTCTCTCTCATTTTAAGAAAAACTTCGGTTCATCTCTAGGGCCATGCACCTAGAAACTTCTCTTGAAGTCACTGGTACTTTTGTGCATGTGTGTGTGTGTGTGTATACATGTGCATTGTGTTTAAATAACACTTCCAATAATCAAGCCCAAGCAAGTCCCATCCTTGTCACATAGAATCTGTGGCTACTTTGGAAAATCTTGCCAACAATTTCTACTGTCTTTGAACTAAAGATGTACCGGGTTGATTCTCCATCTCATCGCAGTGCTTGATAATTTCTTAAAAGCTTACTGTGCTTTAATGATTTAATGGTCTAAGAGCTTTTGAGCAGAAACAGAATAACCATATTTAAACCTAAATCACTGATTTTCTGAATATTATTAGCATTTGTAAGACATATTTTCTAGAAAGTATAAAATACTCAGTATTTTAGGTGTGATGGGGTACTATAGCATTCATATAGGGAAATATATTGCAGTTAACATGTATCATAAAGATTAGCCTTTCCACTCAAAAGATTTTGCAGTCTAAGGCTAGATCCTGAAAGGAGCGGACTGTACTAAGGCCATATTGGCCTTAATATACTCTTTTGCACAGATTCAATGAAATTTGAATCTACAGTGCAGAAATGTTTCCTTCTTGCTCCACGTTCAATAACAGACTACAGTTTTCTTCAACAGATGGTAAAAGACAGATTATTTTAAATGATCAGTTTCTTGCTGGCTGTGAGCATGGAGACATAAAGGCCAAGGAGGTCATTGTTTCTGTTCTCATCCCATACTCTGTGAAGGTAAGACCCCCATGTTTCAGAGGTTTCATTCAGGTTCCAGTGTAGTTATTAGGAATGTTTCCATTATTTTCAGTAGGCATTGAAACATGCAGGTTACTACTGCTTTGGAAGTAGCTAAGGAAGTTCTGGCATCCCTCCATCACCTCTCCCACTTCTTCCAGCTGGCCATCACCGTCTACTTCTTTGGGCCCCTTACTGTTTTTTCCCCACTCTTAAATGTGCACTTGTGCCCCTTCCAGACACAGAAATTTGGGCTGCCTGAGTATTTCCAGGAAAAATGCCGTATTGTCACACAGTCTTCAGCAATAAAGCTCATTTCTGGCCTCTTCTCACTAACTAATTAGCGATTTACACCGAACAGTCCTGAGCTGTCGTTGCAACTACTTACAAAATACAGTCCTAACTACTGTGACCAAAGGTGGCAGCATGTGGCTTTAGGGGGTTAGGAGCAGAGGAAATGGTGTCGTTGTTACTGTGTTCTTAAATATCCCTCTAGTGGATGTGAGGAGAAGTACGGGGCAAGTAGAGGAAGACCCAACTACAGGCTAGTATGTTGTGACTGAAGTCAATGACGGAGTGACCACAGGAGTCTCTGCCAACCTTGACATCAGAGGGTCAGTCCCCAGAGTAGCTGCCCACTGCAATACAGCATACTAAACATATGTGGCCTCATGCTGGAGGAGTGCTTGTGCCCATGAGAGGCTGGGCAGCCATAGCAGGTTTCCCATGAAAAACAACAAGATTCCCATGAGCTCAAAGCCTGCAAATGCATAATCTGTGTTGGCAGCAGCAACAGTGCTTCTGCTGCCTGGAAACTTTGAGCCTTAGTGGTGATTTGAGAGACAAACAGCCTGGAAGAGAAAATTAAGGAGGAATGGGTTAGTTCCCTCCACAAAGTAAAAGAAAAAAGAAATCTCAGCCTTCTTTGTCCCATGACAAGTTGTGCCACAGAACTAAAGCTATCACAGAGGGTATTTCAGAGTCTTGCCTTTCAGAAGGAGACAGATGCACCTAAGAACAGCAAAGGCAGAGACAACAAAATGAACAAAAGACAATAGCACTGCTGGCAAACTCAAAAGGTTACTTCGAAGAGCAGGAAAACTATCTGTCAGCCGTCACATGAATAACATGTGAGATTAAGCAGCCTCACCACAGGAAATTAATGTCATTTGGGGGGGTGGGTGGGGGAGCCTGCTTCTGCTACTCACTTTCATGCTGAATTGCCTTTTTGATTAACTCTGCTGACACAACAGAAAGGCACATGCACACTTTTGGGGCAAGACTTGGAACAGAGAGTGTAGATGGAAACCTGGCTGTCAGTTCTCCCTCTTCTTCCTGTCAGCTGCCAGCTTTTGGTTTTGGGTAGCTTGATGTGAACGTTGCTTCAGTGAAGCAAAGTAAATCCTGTTGAGAGGATTTTCCATCTCTGACAAGACTCACTGTTCAACATGTGTTCCTGAGTTTTACATTTATCATGAGAGTATCACATACTCATAGTGACAGACCTAACCTGCTAACCCCTTCTTTAAAAGTTCTGTGGCTGTCTGAATCTGAAGTTTCTTTTCTTCTGGGCTACAGAAAGGGCACTTTATACACTTTCTTCAAAGGACTCATCTGTGCCTGATCATGAAAGAAATTGCTATTATGTTTGCTTTTAAAATATGTGGACTTGTCTCCAGAACAAAGCATTTCTGACAGTAGAAAGCCCAGCTGTTTCTAGTGCCTCCCTCTGTAAATGCCATTACTGTAGCATAAAATGTAAAATCTCTGAGTGTAAAATCTTCAAAAAATCAGGTTCCTTAGCACAGTGGGGCCTCCATGTCCTGGAGAAGAAACCACTATTTTCTAAGCTGGAATTCAATTTAAAGAACATACCAGCCATATATGAAGTGCGTTATACCAGCACTGCTTTTCCAGCACTTTGAAGTCATTAAACCGCAGATAAAATTTAAAATTTGGTATGTTTTCTTACATGTAGATAACCTCAAGTAATGTCCCCTCTTAGTATGTCTGTCTATGATTAGCTTAGTACTTCAAGAAAAATAGAAAGTTTAACTGAAACAGTAATTCTAGCAAATGTTCTTTAAAAATGTTGCTTTCTTTGGACAGTGGTAACACCTAAAATACAAGGAATAATAGATTTGTTTTCTTTCCATCAATTTCTGCCATTGATGGAATTTTTCCTTCCTTTTTTCCCATTAGGATGACTTTATTTCAGCCTTCAGACAGGCTGAAAATCAGAAAAATGCTTTGTCCATAGTGACTTCTGGAATGCGAGTCCTGTTCAGTCCAGGCACAGACACCATTGTAGATCTGAGTATTTTATATGGAGGTATTGGCTCAACCACACTCAGTGCAAGAAAGTCCTGTGAGAAGCTCATAGGAAGGTACTGGATATGTTAATGTTTTTAAGCAAAATACAGGAGTCATGGTGTGATGCATTAGGCAGAATCTGCTTGATTCTGCCAGTGGAGATCCCATCATCAGCCTCTCACAATCTGTATTTGACCTGTCCTCCCTAACAATAGGTTATTTCTTGGTATAACTTATGCTGATTCACTGATTACTTCCCACATACTTCACAATAGCTTTAGCTGCCTGTAACTTATAAAGAAGTGTGTGTTCATGTTAGTCTATTTTTCTACCAGGCAATGGAATGATCAGATGCTGAACGAAGCTTGCAGACTGGTGCTGGAGGAAATTTTTCTCCCTCCATCAGCTCTGGGTGGAAAAGTAGAATACAGAAGAACTCTGCTTGTCAGCTTCCTTTTCAGATTTTACCTGGAAGTGTTACATGGTTTACATCAGATGGTAAGGACTGGACAAGAACTGCATACCCACATCAGCATACAGGCTGCAGGAAAACTCTGCTTTTTTAAAGGTTAAGGAATGTGAGAGGGAAGGGTAAAGGTGCTGGGATTTACTTCAAAATATGTGAGGGGAAAACTTTTGTTTTAGAAATACGGGTCTGACAACACTGCTCTGACATCGCCTTCCTTTCAGTATCCCTTCAGGTATGCCGAGCTCTCACAGGAGAAGATGAGTGCTTTGGGAATGCTACAAAGTGGTGTTCCCCAGGGTGTCCAAATCTATCAGGTGAGGTGTGTTTGTAGCTGGGACTGCCACAGATCCTCTATTTTAATCAGTATTTTGCCCTTCTAACTTTTCATTCCTAAGCCTCCACTAATTGTAATGTGAAGCTGCTGAAACAGTTGACCCTGTGGGAAA
This sequence comes from Gymnogyps californianus, assembly GCF_018139145.2. Classification (NCBI taxonomy): domain Eukaryota; kingdom Metazoa; phylum Chordata; class Aves; order Accipitriformes; family Cathartidae; genus Gymnogyps; species Gymnogyps californianus. Next base: position 13,440,400 of record NC_059477.1, read on the forward strand.
TCTTTTATGTTTTTATAGATTTCCTGGTCTTTCAGGGTGCAGATGCACTCCTTGCCCTCAAGGTGTTGTGCAGCATCAGGCTGTCCTGACACAGCTGAAACAGGGGCACAGCTTTCAGCTATGCAAGAGCTCAGCAGAATTTAGTTAAACTGTCCAGTGGGCCTCAGTACAAATAATGGAATAACCTACTGCAGCATCTCTGTGATTGTTCAAGCCTTAAAGATTTATTTGCAAAGCTACAGCATGAAAGGGAGAGGTGGTTGGCATGTGAAAAAGTTTGTTCAGTAGAAGATTTCAATTTAAAAAAATTTCAAATTTCATCAAGAATTTTCACCCATATTTTTGTTTTGTTGCAAAATTGAAAAACTTTTAAAATCAAACTTTTGCTGCTTCTTACCAGTTTTCCACCAAAAACTTTCAGCATCAGCCAAGAATTTGTTTTGTTCTCCTTTAAGAGACTAAGAAGATATGTTTACAGAGAACTCTTTACTCAGTAAAAGCCCAACCAAAACATAAATATTGAAAGATTTTCAGGGTCCCTGATAATAGTCTGTTTCAAGTTAATGTGAACTATCAGCAATTCAACAACAGAGAGCACCAAAGCTGTATTTTCATTAAGTATGTCTGAAATGCTTTCAATTCCAGACTGTCTTTGAAGTAATAGAGGGGATGGTTGATGGGAATTTAATTAGCAAAAACCTGGATGAAACCATTTTTTAGTCTAGTCAACGCTGGCCAGAATATTAATTCACCTGTCTCTTTAGGAAGATGGGCAAGAAGGAATTAGAATGATCCCCGAATATACTCCTGGTTTCAGATATGTTTTCTCTGAAGTAAACAATGTGAAATATGATTGTTTGAAGCAGTGGTGATGCTGAGGTCTGTAAAAGTGTGGCTTGCACAGGGATGCTATCAGAAGCAGTATGGACCCAGCAGACAGGCTAGCTATAACATCCAGAAGACTTTAGCTCTCCTTTGTCTGCTATGCTTCCACTGTGTGAACTAGTCATTTTGTCCCTTTTGCCTCTCTTTTTCTTGATTTTTATTTTTTCCTATTTATTTAGTGCCATCTTTCCACAGAACACACTGCCATTTACTAGAGACGTGAATGGTATTTAATGCAGTATATTTCTCTGACCTCTGTCAGGACACCTTGGTGCCAATATAGCACGAATTCTAAAAATGGCATTAGCCCTTCATAATGTGTCCCACAAATATTGTCATAAAATCTAGATGGTTTCCACATGGACTTTATGATCACAAAATATCCTCAGAAAGTATTTTTGAGTAAAGCTTTCTATAATTACTGTTCTGGCTTGAGGATAACATGTTCCTATTCTGCAGGATGTTGACCCAAGACAGTCTCCACAAGATCCTGTGGGCCGTCCCATCATGCACCAGTCTGGTATTAAGCATGCCACCGGTGAAGCAGTTTACATTGATGACATTCGTCCAGTGGATGGAGAACTTTCACTGGCTGTGGTCACCAGTATTAAAGCCCATGCAAAGATTATGTAAGTAAGAAAAAACTATAAGCACGTAAGTATGTTAACAAGTATTTTCTATTCTTATTGTCTGATTTGGTGATATTATCAGGTATGTATTACAAATGAGATAAGAATTTCTTCATTGTGTGCTTTAAATAGCGTCAGATATGGACAGAAGAGTCCATATTAATGCATTCACCCCTTTTAGTATAAAAAATGTAGAAAGAAAATATATTCTTAGATTTTGTATGTACTGGAACTAGAATTTAAAGAGCTGTTCTATGCTGTTCACACACAGATGCTCATGCCTTCCATTTATTTTTTCTCAATATGCTAATCAACACTTTTCCACTTTCTTCTCTATGTAGAGATCTGTGGTGAGAATACCAAGTAGATTATGTTTCTGTCCTAAAGTTCACTGAATTACTTGTACTAGAGATATTTGTACCATGTACTGTACTCATTTATGTGCATGTTCTACTTTCCAGATCAATTGACACATCAGAAGCCCTTCAGGTGCCAGGAGTGGTTGACGTAGTGACAGCAAGAGATGTTCCAGGGGAAAATGGCAAGGATGAGCAAGCATATGCAGAAGATAAGGTATTTCTTGCTTCTGGAGTAGTGTCTGGACCTTTTGCTTCAGTTATTTACAAAAAAAGAAAGTGAGTTTGCAAGTATCATCTTATTGCAATGAAATGAAAATAAGTGTAAGAGCTATTAATGCAGTGCCAGGCAGGCTGCGCTGAACAGAAGTACCATTCCCCAGTGAGAGAGAAAGGAAAAGCTCCCTTAAATAACTTGGGATTTAAACGAATCAGCCATGATTCCTTAAGGGCTGATAAATGAGTGATTGTCATGGATTCTGAGAAAGTATGAAATAGCCACGGCATTTGAGATTTTCAAAGATGAGGCAAATAAAATGAGAATTGCCCAGTTGGAACCAATACGAAATTAATTGCCAGATTATACACTAGAATATGACAATGGGAGACAACACTGTTTCTTTTTGTTGACCATCAACAAAGCTAAGAAATTTATAGGATCTGTGCAGCCAGCATGACCGTAACAGAATGATCCAGACCTCAGGCTGTATGCGTCACAAGTGACACTGTTGCATGGTATGTGCAATGGGGCAGGACTAATTCCTAATGTGTTGCTCTTACCTCTCTATTCCTTCTTGTCTGAGTTTCATTTCTGAGTACAAACAAGGAAAGTAGTCTGTGCCAGATGGGATTTTACTTGGCACAGTATCTGGCCACCTCAGGATGAACACAGGGGAAATGTTCATGACTACTATGTCAGCAGCATTTCTAATGCCAGAAATGTTGCAGCAGATGAAAGATCCTAATAAACTTCTCATCTAATGAAGATAGGTCTGCACTGGGATAGTATTCTTAGAGAAACAGAATATAAAAGTGGCATTTGAGCAGCAGCTATTTCCACAAAACACTCTTGGTACAGGAACTTAAGCACTGCTGTGTTTTTTCCTTGGGTAATACATTGGTGTGTTGCAGGTGATTTGTGTTGGTCAGATAATCTGTGCTGTGGTTGCAGAGTCACTGACTCAGGCAAAGTGCGCAGCTGAAAAGGTGAAGATAGTGTACGAAGATCTGGAGCCAATTCTGACCATTGAGGTAACAATCTGTCTCCTCTTCCTTGTCTGACAGAGCTCTTAAGTGACCTCACTCACTATTTACTTCCTTGTGCAGAGCTCTGCCAGGCTTCAGATTTTTCTTTTTTTTTTTTGGGTATGAGATATGACTTTATTGGTTCTGAAGATGAAGTGTAAAAAGTTTATAAATGGCCTCCAAAGTTTTGTTTTGAAACACAAAAAAAATCTCATTAGGTACCTATTTATCCAGTATATTGGAGACTGGTCTTTGTACATCTAGGATGAAATTGCTAAAGAATATTCAGAAAGTTTTAAGTGAGCAACTCCATGCCTCCAGGAGCCAAATTCCCAGCAGGAGTAGGTCAGTATAGAATTAAATTTGAGAGCTTATGCTTCCAGAAGTTCTGGAATCACACATCCTGCATCCGTGTTCTGAAAATTTTCAAGTCTGGCAGGTTTTCAGTAGCAAGCAATCTGATTCTGAAATATTTTCAACAGCTCTGAATGCCATTAACAGACATTTAGTATTTCTAATCTAGGGGAAGAAGAGAATGATACGAACTACAAAAAAAAGAAAAAAACAGAAGCTCTCTTTGATGGTGGAACGACTATCCTGCTCTTTCTAATACTTAGCTACAACCATCTGTCCACTTGAAAAATGATCATACGGATGATGAAAGATCGTACTATATAAAAATAATCTGACTTTCTGAATTACAATTAATATGTTGTTTGTTTTTTTTCTTGCTGCAGGATGCAATAAAACGTAATTCATACATTACTGAAGAAAGGAAAATAGAAAAAGGAGCTATCGAGGAAGGATTCAAGTCTGCTGATGAAATCATAGAAGGTAGTTCATACATGCAGTGCATCAGGCAAGGGAGGAGAGTTATGCTAGTTCAGAATCTATTTCCAGCTAGTGGCTGAATTTAAATTTCTATTCTCTTCTAAAAAAAACTTACTCTGTTGTTGATTTTTTTCCCCTTAACTGGGAATGGAGATGAAATGGTCACGTTTAAATGAAGCTTAGCTAACACCTGCTAGCCCATGTTGACTAAACTCTACCATTTCCTTGTCTTAGAACTCAGCTAACTAAAATGAAGTGCCCTAATCCTAGGACAAACATTACAGCTAAGTAAGGCTTTGTTTATGGATGTTAGCTAACTTAACATATCCCATTTTAAGTTGACTGCTTGATTTAGGGCTAATCCCAGAAACAAGGGGATCAGAGTAAACTGGTCTGGAATACCACTCCTACAGTCACCAAAATCACTGTCTTGAAATAGTAAACATAATCCAGTAGTCCCAGAGCATACTCTGTGCATAAGTATCAGACCTGTGTTTAAGAAGTATCAATGAAGAATATTCCACAAGCTCCTATTGTAGTTAGTTCTAGAGTTTAACTGTCCTTACGATTAGAATGCTTTTTTCCTAATACCTAATCTAAATCTCCCTTCCTGCAAACTTTAAGGGTTCACCCTCTAAACAGAGTTCTCTCATCTTTTCCCCATAAGTCATGTCTGCTAACCTTTATCATTGTCACTGCTCGCTTCTCCATTATCTCTAATTTCACTACGTCCAACTTCACTATGGTAATATTTCAGATTAGGTTTCACCAATGCCAAATGGAGTCTCCCAGAAATTCTATAGTATTAGTATCTATAGATCTCATTAGTATCACAGAATGAGATCAGGGTTGTTGTGGTGTTACCAATTGTGGATATACAGTCAAGTTGTGCTCCTCTGTAATCCCTGCTTAGATCTTGTTCAATAGTGCTATCTAAAGTACTGGCACTTACCAACACTGAACTTCATGCCAGTGACTTTAGGCCATTTCTCCAATGTAGAAAATCACTTTCAAATCTGAACCTGTCCTTTAAAGGGCTTGCAGTCCTTTCCAGTTTGATATTATTTGTAGTTCACTGATTAAAGCAACCATGGGGTAACATTAGACCCAGAAAAGACTCTTCTATGATTCTAAAGGCATCATCTTTGCAGCTTGACAGCCAATCCTGTAAACTGCTTTCTGAGTGCAGTTTTCAATCAGTGGTATCCCTGATTTTATCTGGACTGTGCTTCTCAACTTGCTTATAAGAGTAGTCTGTGGTACAGTGTGGAAAGACTTATTAAAATTAAGGTGTATGATACCAAGATATGCTTCTCTTAACGCTGGCTTGGCCAGTTTTAATACTTCCCCTAATTCTGTGTTTCTAACACTTGAATGCAGCTCTGAAATTTGTTAGTGAGCACCTTATAAATGCTTAGACAACTCATGTGTCCGGCTCATGTGCTTTTCTGATTGTCCTCTCATGACATATATTATCACACCTACCTTCTGCTGTTATTGCTCCCTAAATTTCTGCAGCTGAGTTTTTCTCTTCACTGAATACTAACTGCACATGAATTAACACCTGCTTGATCACAGGAGGGAACATAGCAGACCATCAGCCCCTTTTCCTTTTTCCAACATCTATTCTATCTGTATCATGTTTGAAAGAATGATCAGATTTATCCAAGTTGTTCTTGGAGACCTCCAAGCATGAAGACTCTGCAGTCTCCCCAGGCAATTTTTTCCAATGCTTCACCATTCCTATCATTACAAGGATTATCCTCATTGCTAACAATTTGCTGCAATTTAAGTACTACTGTGGTTCTTGTTCTCTCTACTGTGAGCACGTTGCACAGACTATTCTCTTCCTCTTTGCAGCAGCCTTCCATGGATTTTAAGATTCATGTCTTCCTTCACTTTTTTGGGCTGAGCCCCCTCAATTCTTTTTGTGACCTCTGATGATTTTTTTCTGCTCTCCTTTGGACTTTTTCCAACTGTTCCCAATCAAATGTCATGTCACCCTCTAGTGGTGTTAGTTCTGATTCCTACTACTTCTGCATGAACATGTGTTTCAGGAATAACTGCTAGGGAAATATTGTCAGACCCAAGAATGGCATAAAGTTAAGGTTACGTAGAGAATTTACAGAATTAGCTTTTATGCCGTGCTGTGCTGACAGATCTCCCTCTCTCTAAGGAAAATGGTACAAAAGTAAAGTGTTGGGTAGAAATGGGTAGAAAAAGTGTAATAGGAGAAGATGGAAAGAGGATACTGATGGAAAGAGGATAAGAAAGGAAGAGTAAGGAAAGCTGTATTTTCCCTCACAGAGTGATTCAGAAGAAGACATTATAATCCTGTTATAGCAGAAGAGATGTAACCTCCTAAAGAAGAAAAAGCATGAGATATTAAATTGGTACTGATCTTATTCTGGAAAAGGAAAAAAATAAGCTATACAAGGATTAGGTGATTGAGTAATTTCCTCTTAATAAACACAGGTCCCAGAAGGTGTAAACCTGAGATACAAACAAATAAAAAATAAATTAAATTATTTTTCTTCTGTGACAAAACTCTTTTTCCCTGCCATATAAACATATATATAGGCAAATATAAATTTCCTCACAGTTCATTTGAAACCCAGCTTAGATTTTCCTATAATTATATACATAACAGGTGAATTGCACATGGGAGGACAGGAACATTTTTACCTGGAAACAAATAGTGTGCTTGTTATTCCAAGAGTGGAGGATAAAGAAATGGACGTGTATGTGTCAACTCAGCATGCAACAGATGTACAGGTAAAACAAAGTATTAATGATACTTGTTTCTTACCTTCCTAAATAACCTTAAAGCTGAACGACAGGGCCAGGAGTTGCTTTCAGTCTTCTGTGCTTCTCTTGAAACTCCCTAATGGTGTTCCCAATTCAGATTAATTGATCTGAATCTTTTTATGAAAATAAGTGGCCTGACTACTAATGATGAAGCTGAATGTAGCAGTAGGTCTTGTGCTATTTGTATTATCCAATGCAGTGCAGACACAAATGAGCAGTATTACTATGGGATGAGCAAAGGGTATCTTGGATAGATAATATGGCTGTAATCTTTTTGTTGAGAAAAGATTAATTCTGTCTTAGATATATTGGACAAGTCCTCCTAAAATCAGTGAGAATCCTCAGTACAATCCTGGGCAATCACTTTTTTGCAGCAATGAGTGTCTTCAGCTTTGGAAAGAGTATTCAGACAAGTTGCATTGCTCGTATGAGTAGTTACATTGGTGATGATGGGGTCATAATCATATGTAAATAATAATAAATGAATATGTGAATAATAATATCCGAATCATACAAAATTATGTGAAAAAAAGGTTAACAGGTCCTAGCTAACATCACAATTGGATTGTAGGCCTGTAGAAAACAACAGTTTTCAAAGCATATATGTTAATTTCTACATGTTTAGGATTAGCTTTTGCAGTTCATCACTGGCTTGCATTTTTTAAGCTTTCCCTGTCAGCCTGACAAGTTAAACCTCTATTTGCATCTCTGGAAGCACTGTCAGAGGAGATATTTTCAGACTGCAATGGTTTGTCAGTATTTTAGCAACACTGTCTAGTGTGCTGTAATCACTCTGTTCCATTCAGCTTGATATTTTAGTGGATCTCCAGCCACAGGTGAAACTTGCAGTTCTATATAGAGATTATCATATCTGGCATCAGATAATCAAACTAGTTTATGGAGGTATTTTTACATTTCTGGTATTCTTTAAAGACTGGATTGTGCTTTCATTAGCATCTTTACTTGTTTGAAATCTTTTTTTTTTGTTTCTATAGCAACTCTAGTTTTCTGCCCAGGATTCTTAAACCTGTTAGCTTTTAATATATAGTTAGCCATGGAAAAGAGGCATTTTTTAATGTACTTTGGTAGGTAACAATTCTCAGTAAAATCTTGGATGTTCACTTTTGCAGGAATTAGTGGCTTCAGCTTTAAACCTCCAGTCCAATAAAATTATGTGCCACGTGAAACGTGTTGGTGGAGCATTCGGTGGGAAGATTACTAAACCTTCACTCTTTGCTGTAATTGCAGCAGTGGCAGCCAACAAGTAAGTTGATTTAACTAAATCACATGAGTGATTTAACTAAAACAAATTAAAGATGACAAGACTAAATGAAAAAGGAACTTCAGTCCTGAACCCTACTTGGGGGGTTATCTTGACGACATCATCTTTTTTATCTCTTTGGCAGTAAAATTTGGGTAGAGGCTTGAAAATTCTCTGGGCTTTTGGCAATGGTGTTCACTTACTATCCGAGAGCCAAAACAAAGGCATGGAGGCAGTTTCTCTCAGGGCTGATCTGTACAAATCCCAACCATTCAGGCCTCTCCCAGGCACAGTGGCTTGAATTTCACTCTAGATACTCAGTGCAAGTGTTTTTTATCCTAATAGATAGGTGTGCTCACATCAGCCCTTTGTGCCACAGTTCTTCTTTACTCTGGCTTCCTTGCCACATCCTGTGCATGCTTCATGGAACTTGCATCTCCCTGTTGAGAAGCTAAAGGGAAACCACTGAAAAGCTCATTTCCTCTACTTTGTTTCTGTAGCCACAAAAAAAATTAAACCTGCTAAATCAGCCTAAACTCAGGCATGTTAGGTTAATATGAAACTAAAACATAGAATGGACTGATTTATTGCCACCACTAGGAGTTTGGCCATGTACATGTAATGTCATTTGCAATCTGCATGAATAGGCTGTAATAAAAGTGGATTTTTTTATGTTCACTTTAGGACCGGGCATCCAGTCCGTTTTACCCTTGAAAGAAATATGGATATGTTAATCACTGGTGGACGGCACCCTTTCTTTGGAAAATATAAAGTGAGTGAGAGGAGAAGATATTTTGCTCAATTACTGGGTAATAGTTTCTTCTGGGGCAAATCAGCATAATTTCATTGACTAACAAGACGCAGCAAGAAACCAAACTCCTCCTCTTCTGAAATCCTAACCCAGCACCAACCTTGCCCCAATACTAAGAGTACCCTGACAAATGCTATGAATCAAAACAACAGCTATCATCCTATTCCTACAGCCCATGCAATATCCAGAAAAAGCAGAACCATCCATTCCTTTTCTTACTCCAAAATACTGCTAACATCAGCCCTACCCCATCCTCAGATGGCAAGTACGTAAATCAGAATTGAATACGAGCCACTTCTCAGATACGAAGCCAGCCCTGCAAGGTCATGCAAGATTCAGCTGGTAGCAGAACTCTTCCTTTTGACTTCTAAATCCTTACATTAAAAATAACTAAGTAAATAATGCCAGCACTGAAGTCAGCTTGGCAACTGGTGGTAGCAGGGGCAAAACCCTTCTCTTTGGTGTTGGTGTATGATTTGAGCACACTAAAACCCTCCAGGACAGGGTTTATGGTTCAATATGGTTTGAATAAAGAAGGGCTGAGGAGCTGGTTTTCCTATTGACTCTTGCATGAGCTGTAGAGTTTGGCTGACAACTGTTTCCGGAAGAGACTGGATATATTTTTCATTTTGCTGAAGATATTGCTCACAAAGATACCGTTCGGTTCTGGTTATGATCAGACTAGGTTTAGAACTGGTTTGGGGAAAGAAAGGAGGAAAGTTTCATTTTTGATTAAAACTTGTATTAACCATGAGACAAGGAATGGGATTGTGACTGACAGATGTCAATAGCATATGTATTTCATATTCTTCTGGGTATCCATTACCTGATTATGGTTGAATCTAGGATGAAATATGTTGTTAGGGGCAGGATTGCGGTTTGGGGAAAAGTGGTTAAGCAGCTGGTTTATTAACGAGTCTTGCATGGACTTCACACTCTAAGATGAGGGCTAGCTGAGTGAAGAGCTGCTGTAGCATATATAGGTCATCTGTATATATTTGATACTAGGAATAGTATTAGGATTGTGGCTACAGAAAAAAATGGAAGGAGAACTTTGGTCTATTTCTCAGTCCTGCAAGGGTCACAGGTCTGAGTAATTGCATATACTGCATATGTGTATATCAATCACTCAAAACTTCCAGGCCAGGACACTTCATATAGCTGTTACCTGAGACATTTGAAGATAGGCCTAATATAATCAGTTTCATCCTCAGTCTGAGGTGATGGTGATGTTTTAAGTGATGAACAGTTTATTTTAATTTCTATTTATTAACAGGTTATTGGCAGACATTGACAACAGTGGCATTATTGATATTAGGATTTAGGTTGCAGATATAGGTAGAGATAAGGAAAAGAAGGAATGGAAGGTGATTCTTGCTGAATCATCTATGAACTTCAAAATTCTGATAACCCTTGCTTTTAGAAAAGGAAAAGGCTTATATTTAGTTTTCATGCAGCTACTTATTACCTGGATATCACTGATGGTAGTCTTAGGGCTAAAGTTAGAAACAAAGTGAAGAAAACAAGGGCTGAGATGTTTGTTTTCCCCCTGAGGTATTCCATAGGCACCTGGGAAGGGTGAAAAGAATGAAGGGAAGTCTTCTGTTTAATTTTGATGAAGACACTGGCAATATTTTCAGGTACTATTAGCATTACAGTAAAGTTTAGGAAAAAGAAGAAATTACAATCTTAGTTCTTTCTTGAGTGTTACACAGGTACCAGAGGTAGGACAAGGGCTGCAGTTGATATACATTCCTGGCTTATGTTTAGTTTTGCTGAAGGAGTAAAGTGCCACAGTATTTCTAAGGCCAGGATTAGGGTCAGGGTTTCAATAAAAAGTGTGATTTTTTTTTTTTTTTTTTTTTTTTAACTTGCATGGGTCCCTGAAGTACTATGATAGCTATATTGGAAAAGCAGCATTTGGCTTATGTTTCATTTTGGTTCAGTCATCTTTTAACTGAGAATCCCCATTATAGGTTTAGATTTGCATTAGGGAACCCATCTATATCCCTAGGAAAATGAAAGCAAGAGGACTTCAGCTTCTTTCTAAATTCTACATGGACCTTCAAGCTATGATAGGGACTGGGTCATGCCTTATATTTGACACATATTTCAAACCTTTGATTCAGATATCACTTATCAAGAATTGCTTAGGCCAAGCTTAGGGTTAGAGGTATGTTAAAGAAAACAAGGAAAGGTGAGTTTGCTGAGTCATATATAGACAATAGCAATAAAATTTTCTGGTGGAAGTTCTAGCATTTTTTTAAATTTTGCACACATACTGATTACCTGAGGATTCCAGAAGCCAGGCCAAAATTCAGGTTACTGTTTTTGAGAGGAAATATTCTGGAGTTTGATTTCCTAAGTTACATTAGCATCCAAGCTTGGAGGAGAGTAGGTATTGGAAAGGAGGCATGCTTTATGTTTGGTTTTGGTGCAGATACTGTTTACAAGAGTATTGTAAAATTTAGAGTTAGGATATTGGGGGGGTGGGAAGAAAAGCGTGGAGTCCTAAAGCTACTGATAGTGGCAAAAGCTCATGTTTCCTTTGGTTTCAGCTACTGGTTATCTGCATGTCTTATGATGGGTGTTAGAAGTAGGAGTAGGCTTGGAGGAAAGAAGCAATGAAGAATTTATTTTCCTGCTGTCCAATCTTACATGGAGCTAAATATTTAGGTATGGATTTAGAGCAGAAGAAACAATTAATTAATCAATCATATTAATTCTGGTGCTGTTATTCATTAATTAGCTATCTTGAAGCTAGGATAAAGATTATGAATCATGACTAAGGTTATGCTTTTGGAGAAAAAAACAAGGAGGAATTATCCTTCACACTGAATTTTCAATAAGCCCCCATACACTTATGGTTCATATTTTGTTTTGATGTAGTTACAACTTCCCATTTTTTTCCTAAAATTTGGATAATGGTTACAATTTGAAGGAGCAGGAATGTTGATCTTGATCTATCAAATCCCAAATCTAACCCCAACCCTAACCTTTCCTTTACTTGAATGCAATAACTGCAAAAACTGCATGAATTTCTTAACTACATTAAGCAAAAAACACTCTCCCCATCAGTCCCATCTCTTATCCTATCCATGCAGCTATACAGGATTTAGCCAGCAATAATATTCATTATCTCTTATTTTCTTATCCTTAATCCTGATGGAGCTGCATCAGTTTACATCATTTAACAAGTTGGTCTCCAGTTATTTTACAGTTTTCTATGATTGTTCCCATTTAAATATTATTATATAAAGTATTAAAAATACAAAACCATGTATTACCTTTTTTTAAAAAAGTTGAAGAGGAAGGAACCAGAACTAGAATTAAATCAAATTTGGTGGATATTTCTGAACATGTAATCTGCAAAATATATGCACCATTGGTTCACGTTGTTATGTTGTCTAGGTGATTAAATCATCAGGATGAGAGATGATTACAAAAGGAAGACTTCAGAAAGTAGAATAAGCATAATCATAGTTAATATTTTCTTTAGTGATCTTGTCATCCTCTTTCTGGTCTCTCTTCATACAGAAAACAGTGGTGAACAAGCTTTTCAGATTCTGTGTGAGTATAGTCAATGTCTACATGGGAGAATAGCTTTGTGGGCAGCTGAGGTATTCTGATGATTTGTGGGTTTTATACATATTTTGCTCTTGGTTTGCATATTCAGATCCAAACTGATACCATCCTATAGACAGAAATCCATGCAGGTAATTTTTCCAGTTCAGTTGAAAAAACCCCATCGTGTTCTGCAGTCTGAACCTCAGGCGGTATTTGTTAACCGCTTAGCTTATTTATAAAAAGAAGTTTGAAATACATGAGAGAAAAGACCACTAATGCATCACTTGCTATATTACAGGTTGGATTAATGAATGATGGTAGAATCATTGCCGCAGATTTTCAGTGCTATATAAATGGTGGCTGTACAAAAGATGAATCTGAGTTGGTAAGCCCTTCTTCACTGATACCACTTACACTGACTGAACTGGTCACAAAAAGAAAATAACAGCTCTTTGTCACAATTTATTTCTCTTAAGAATATGTCTGTTCTTGTTAAGTACAACTCTCATCTGCCTAAAGTAAAAATGCATCTGTGCCCCAGATGTCGATTACAGAATATCATTAAGGAGGTACAATATTTCCTGTCAGGTGATATTGGACATATAAAATTCAGATTTAAAAGTTCAGTGAAGACAAAGAGATAATAAGTTTTACTAGGTAGCCTATTATCATAAAGTTAATCCTTCACTTCCCCAAAACTGAAGGTCTGATTTTTCCCTCAGTAATGCTTCTTTATGCTATTGTACTTCCTACGAGTTAAATGCAGTTTCTCTGATTTAAACGTAGTTTCTTTACTTACATTGGTGTAAAAAACAGCAGAACAACAGGCTTCCTGAGTATAGTTCTACTCTTCCTTAAAACAATTACATCTCATTGGTCTCTTGAGTGTCTTTCACAAGTTTCACTTTCTTTTTAAAGGAAATTGAACCATTTGAACAACTATAATTTCTTATTACAGGTGATTGAGTACATTCTGTTGAAAGTGGACAATGCATATAATATCCCCAATCTCCGAGTCAGGGGCCATGCCTGCAAGACTAATTTGCCTTCTAATACTGCCTTCCGAGGATTTGGGTTTCCCCAAGCAGGTCTGTTTGTGGAGACCTGTATTGTGGCTGTGGCGACCCAAACTGGCGTACCACATGAGAAGGTAAAAGAACTAAGACTGCCAAATAAAACATGGGATAACAGAGAATTCTAGGACCTAGACTGTCAGAAGCTCCTTGTGCTTAAGCCAGTTCTTGTAGAACCTGATCTACCAACTTTACTTGGGCTGAATGGTACTTTATTCAGCACCTATGCTTCCATGGAATAATACTTGATATAATACAGATACGAGTGGAGAAAACTGGCCCAGGATCTGTTGTAAAATGTTTGAGGACTGCCATTAGTATGACCAGCTTCAGTCCAAACAGTATAATCTCTTGTACTGTGTGACCAGTTTTAGATCACTTTGTGTATGTTCAGTTGACACCTGCATCTCAGCCTCTCAGAACTGGACTTGCCATCTTTTCTATCCATCCATCTATCAACAATTTAATTAGCTGGCTTCTGTCATCCCAGTTACCAGGTTGACACTTTTGGCTTCTCCTCAGCCTTCAGAGAGAATGTCCCAACAGTTTTAGTTGTTGCCATCTCCTCTCCAGTCTTCAAGATCTATCCTTTCCTTACACACTGCTTAGCCCAGTGTAAGCTTTTCCATTTTTTGTATGTGCCAACCTCTTGTATATTCAAAGTGTGGTTTATAAATCATTTTACTTCCCTAGGATGCCAACCATCATGTCTTTTCCCTATTTGAATCTTCACCCTCTCCCATTTACTTGCTGTCCTTTACCACATTTCAGGAAAGCTTTCAGACACATCTCCAAAGGATAAACTGGTTTTTTAGCTTTAACTTCTGCTTTCACTAGTCTTATTTACAATTTGAGTTTACCAACCTTTGCATTGAGTAGTGCTTGTGAACAATCCCACTGACACCACTTCAGTTCACAGGCATTTGACATGAGCAAAAAAATCAGGCCATCTGAGCAGTGATTTCCTTAGAGAAAGGGATATGACATTATGTTTAATATAGATAAGTATTCATTATATCATTATATCATTATATGACATGCCATTATATTAAATATAATATGTCTGTATATTGTAAGGTGATGTTTATTTTCAGCACTGCATAAATTTGCTTGCTGTTTAGGTTAGGGAAATAAACATGTACAAAGGAGTTAACCTAACGTCCTTCAAAGAAGAGTTTGATGCAGAGAATCTGTGGAAATGTTGGGAAGAATGTTTGGACAAGTCTGACTACTACAGCCAAAAAGCAATGGTGGAAGAATTCAACACGAAAAATTATTGGAAAAAGAAAGGGATTGCCATTATTCCCATGAAGTTTTCTGTTGGATTTAATGCAACTTATTTTCATCAGGTAACCTCTTCAAAACAGTGCTTTTATGATCTAAGATCTCTACTTTTCTCTCCAAAAATAGAGGAAGTATAATCTCTACAAGCAGGAAGGAAAGAGAAAGAGAAAAGGATTCCAACATGCTGGACTAGCATAAAATACCACCCACTGAGATATACTTCGTTTCAGAAAGAGCATCACTCTGTCTGGCTGATCTCTTTATAAATGCTTACTCAGTATGAGATGGGGCTTTGAGCAACCTGATCGAGTGAAAGATGTCCCTGGCCACGGCAGGGCGGGTTGAACTAAATGATCTTCCCTTGGCTGAACTAGATGATCTTCCCTTGGGTTGAAGGTCCCTTCCAACCCAAACCATTCTATGATTCTACCAGTATTCACCTCACAGAAACGTGAATTTCTGTTTCCCAACATGCTATCTTTATCCAGCAAAAAGCTAAATAATTCACTGTAAAAATGTGGTACTTGGAACCTTCCATAATCTGGTCCATAGTAAGAAAAATTATCATTCCTATAGTTCAGATAGTACCATTTATATGATAGGTTAAGCTCTGCTACTGGAATTTTTTATGGCTCAGGATAGTGGTATTTCTGGGGAAATTTTCCAGTTCTGATTATTTTTATTTTCTTTAATTCATGCCTTGAACCAAAAATTTTTTCAAATGAGTTTCAGGTTAAATGAACAAACATTGTTATTTGTTTATGAGGGTACAATGCATGAAAAAGTAAATCCACATGGTTCATATGTTAGTTGTTTATTCCATCTCTTGATTGTTTCTGCACTAGTTTGTAGATTAAGAGCTCAGAGAGAGATTAATATATTTCATCCAACAATGTTCTTATGGTAAAGAAACATTGAATCTAGGGATCACAATTCATCTGATACAAAAGGTCAAAAAAAGGCATAAATTACATAATATTATGAATTTCCAAAAATCTAGATCGAAATCTTAGAGAATAGATTTATTGTTTAATCTTTGTCAGCTAAGACTCTAACTGACATCAGCAAAATGTTACCTGATTGCAAACGTCACAAGTTGGCACCGAAGAGATCACATGTCTATTATTTCTCAATGTAGAATTAATAACAAATAAAAAGGGGTCCTGGAGGCACTGTATTTCACAACACCTCTCAGGCTTTACTGTTTGCTCTCTGAGTATTGGTAGCTGATTGCATGCTATAGCAAAATGTGTCTTTACAGAATTTCTAGTTTGCTTTCATATCCACTTGTTCCTTCATAGGAGTGGATGGCTTTTATGGGATTGATTTCTTTCATCACCATTCCTTGGGAAGTTATTTATTCCTGATTTTACCATGAAAGAAAGTTCATTACTTCCATTCCCACCTGCTTCTTGCATTTCTCCTGTTTAAGATAGCTATTTATTGGCACAAGGCTGCACCAAAATATGAACAGAAAGTGAATCAGGTTCTAAACCATTCTCTTGACAGCCTATAAGAGAGAATGGAAGAGCAGTTGTGTTATTGCTCCATCAAAATTATATACTATGAACATCAGTTTATTATTACCCTGTATGGATACATGCAAACAAAAAGGACTAGGACTAATCCCTCGGTTTCAGAAAAACAAAATTACAACTCTGCTATTGTTTGTTCTAAAAGAAAAGTTCTATAGATGTTCATAGTAGGAGATACCTTGCCATCTGTCCAAAATGCCATTGATTCCAGGTGCAAATTCTGCTCTGTCCTCCTTTTTATTGTGGATGAGGAGAGAATAGTATCTGGGGCTACACATACATTATAACTAGAGCCGGCATGTTCTTAATTCACCCAATTTCACAAGAAGAAAAATACACTTTTCTGTTATTTGAACTAATTACGCTGATCCCTGCAGAACTCCTTTGAATAACTACTAGCTCATTTAGAGTCTATCCTGTCTTAGAGCAGTGAAATTTGTTATTGCCAAACTGCTGGAGAATTTCCATTCCCTTTTAATAATATACTGATTCTTGTGAATTAAATCTGTCTTTGCCTTGTTCTTTTGCTTATGCACCTTTGTTCAGTGAAGTAAGAAAATTACCAAGTTTCTGTGGCTTTTCTTTAGGCTGGAGCTCTCGTCCATATCTATATAGATGGGTCTGTGCTAGTCACTCATGGTGGAATTGAACTGGGACAAGGAATTCACACTAAGATGTTACAGGTGAGTTAGTTAGCATCTGAAGGTAAACAAAATATAAGAAAGACAACTGAGCCAAAAGGATGAATGGCACAAAGAAGCGCAACAGGCAAATTCTATAGACATAAGAAAGCTAAGTTTAATATTGGGTTGTTGCTTCTGAGTTACTGATGAAGACAAAACTTGGGAAAAATACAAGCTATAATCAAAGTGATCTTTCAAGACCTGGAAAGGAGATGAACATCTTTGTGGTAACATCACTGTTATCAGGACAGCCTTAGCTGTCAGATAGATGTCTGTTAGAGACAGATGCAAAAATGACTCAACATTTTTTTGCAGAGGAAGTTAAAGTGTTGAAAATTTAACTTTGTAGTGTATCCAACACCAATGATAACATCAGTTAATTTTTACGCATTTCTGGTGTAAACAGTGATAAGCAAAACTATGTGCCAAATAGGTCATTTTGGAGCTAAAATGAGGCCACTCCTTCAAAATGAGCTGAATGAACATCTGAATATTAGAACACTGTGAAAAACAGTAAAGTTGGAACACAAACTAACCAAGCCAATTCAAATGAGACAGAAAATAAAATATACAGATAAGATTTGAAACTCCAGGAGGGAGAATGATTCATTGTTTTTTAAATTTGATTAAGTTTTCTGTATGTAACCAAAACCTGATTAGAAAGAGCAATTAATTAGAGGCAAATCATATATTATTGCATTGTATTGTCTTATCTTATCTTCTATTACCTGAATTTATTTATAAATTATTTGTTTTACAACAAATATTATGCGTTTGTCCTAGTCATAGTATTACTGTTGAATTAGGTCATTTCTCTGTGTGTAGAGAGAGAGAGAGAGATGAATGGCATGATGAATTCCTGACTTGAGATTGCATCTTCAAGTGGGACTGGATATCTTTTTGTTTACTTTTATTACAGATTGCCAGTCGTGAACTGAAGATACCATTGTCCTATATACACTGCTGTGAAACAAGCACAACAACTGTACCTAATGGCAAATACACAGCAGGATCAGTTGGAACAGAAATCAATGCAAGAGCAGTCCAGGTTAGACTTATTACCATTTTCTCACATAATCAGTGGTTCTGTTGAATACTGAATGTCCCTCTGAGGATTCATAATTTTGTTTTGGTTTTGAGCAGTCTGCAGTTCTTTTATCTCAAAACCTCTCTTGCTAGTTTATTTTACACGCATAGTTTAAAACAAGGGAAATTACAGAACACTGTTAAAAAGGGTCGCTTTTTTCTGCTTTACTGTATCAGATTTACAAATGTGGGGGTTTTTTTAGATTGCCGCTAGATGAATTTATGGATTTTCACTTTATTCGGTATTTAAACACAATTTAAAGGAAAATTTAGCATAAGGTATATTTCAGGTACTTTTTTAAATAATCAGACTGAAACACTCTTATCCACTTAAATGCTTTGGGACCAATTCTGCTTTCATTTATTTTGTAATAAATCATTCAAGCCAGTGGTTTTCTATCTAGTAAATCAAAATAGGAGGAGAGTCAGGTCCTTGATCTTCTTTTTGTTGATGGCTTCAGTGATAGCCTGGTATATGAATACTTCAGTTACATTAGAGCAGATGCCAATGCCACTCTTCACAAAGTGCTGCTTTCTAGCTGGCAGTTAGCAGAGTAAAGAAATTGTAGGTAAATGAACAGAGTTACGGCCTTCAGAATGAATTTAACAAACTAACTTCACCAAGAAAGAGCTTGTATTGCTTTGAAAACAGCAGATAGATTTGGGTTTGTGGGTTGGTCAAGGGTGCCCTACCTTCTTCCTCTCTAGGATGCTTGTCAAATCCTTTGGAAGCGTCTGGACCCTATTCGAAGAGACAATCCAAATGGCAAATGGGAAGACTGGGTAAATCTCTCTCTGTTTCTTACTATTAAATTATGATAAACCCATGTGTGTAGAGTGAAAGCTGCCATTGTTCTGGAGGGAGGAAGGGGCCTCCCTGCATGAAGTAAACTGGAGGTAAGGTAGAGAATAAACAGCGTAAAAGCAAGTGGTGCAACACAATGTCCTGGTAAATCTGGCCAACATTAGAGATTTTGCAATGCCCCTCTTCTGAAAGATATGTCCTGGTTTCGGCTGGGATAGAGTTAATTTTCTTCTTAGTAGCTGGTACAGTTCTGTGTTTTGGATTTAGTGTGAGAATACTGTTGATAACACACTGATGTTTTAGCTGTTGCTAAGTAGCGCTTATCTTAAGTCAAGGATTTTTTCCGTTTCCCATGCTCTGCCAGCAAGCAGGTGTACAAAAAGCTGGGAGGGAGCATGGCCAGGACAGCTGACCTGAACTAGCCAAAGGGATATTCCATACCATAGAACGTCATGCCCAGTATATAAACCGGGGAGAGTTGGCTGGGAGGGGTGGATCGCTGCTCAGACATTGGTCAGTGGGTGGTGAGCAATTGCATTGTGCATCACTGTCTTTTCTTGGGTTTTATTTCTCTTTTTTTTTTGTTATATTCCTTTTCATTACAACTAGTAGTAGTAGTAGTAGTAGTAGTAGTAGTTAGTAGTATATTTTATTTTACTTCAGTTATTAAACTGTTCTTATGTCAACCCACGAGTTTTACCTTTTTTTTTCCCCTCCTCCCCATCCCACTGGGAGGGGGAAGGGGAAAGCAGCTGTGTGGTGCTTAGTTGCTGGCTGGGGTTAAACCACGACAAGATATATCCAGGGCACAAGGGAATGTAAAGCTTTTACTAAGGGCTCTTTTTTTCCTTAAAATGGTTTTTTAAACTTTCACTTTTTCTTTAAATATGAGGTAAAGAATTTTTAATTTTCTCTCTTTAATAATAAGTATACCTTTTGCAGATCAGTGAAGCTCACAAGCAAAGCATCAGTCTTTCAGCTACTGGCTATTTCAAGTAAGGAAAGCCATTAGTCTTTTTAATTTCTTGTCATCGGAGGTGCTACTTTGTCAATAAGTTGCAGGAAGGATAAAACTGTCCTCATTCAACCTTCTCAAGACCATATCAGATGCAGAACACAAACCATTAGGAAGTTGCCTGGACCAGAGGCTGCAGTGTTTAACAAGAGGAATTATTCTCTTCAACCCATATTGATTTCAGAAGCACTTTATAGCCTTGGTTAGCTAGTTTCACAGTTGATGCACAGAGTCTTCTCCAAGGCCAATTGTGGTAGGACACAGGAGGCCCACAAGGAATTTTGTTCCGTGGGGCCATCATGGTTTGCAACCCTCCTACCCTCCCAAATTATTCCACAGAACATATATTTATCAGTGGTGCTACACTCTAGATTGTCTTTGACTACAGAGATCCTACGAAAATAGTTAGCTTAGAGAGTTTATGATATATCACATTATATGATTCCTGTAGTGGTCTTAACAGTGAGGACAAGGATAGGGGGTAGGGGGTATCTTGATCAAATTCATCTAATCTGAGGGATGTTCTTACTTCCTCCAGAGGCTACGTTACAAACATGAACTGGGACACACAAAAAGGCCATGCGTTCCCTTATTTTCTCTTTGGAGTTGCATGTTCTGAAGTAGAAATTGACTGTTTGACAGGAGCCCACAAGGTAACGTCAAAAAATACAGTGAACTTCAAGTACAGTTGGGTGAATTTCCCACCATCATTACCTTCATATGACATTTTTTTCTTTTGTTTTTTTTGACTAAGAATAGAGACATAGTCTGTTGGAAGTACTCAACAAAACGCCAGCAGAACAATAAATGGCTATAGTGCCCTTTACAATATAATTTGTTCATCCTGTTCTTGTGATAGAAGTCTAATGTTAATGAGAAGAATAAGAAACACTATGAGAACAGCAGAAAATAAAGAAGGTCTAATGTTTCTACCATATATGATGACTTTGAAATTCAGTTAAACCTTCTGAACATCTCCCTGCAGGTTAGGTCTTCAAAAACAAGACCAGATCATTAGTTACAGTCCCCTTTTTAATAGAGTTACATTTAAAACAGGTGAAGCCACAGTCACATAACATGACCTGTTGCAAAGGGGATTTAGTGCAGGGACAGCTCTCAGCAGCATTGTATGGAGACCAATCCAATGTCTTCTGGCTACTGGCGAAGCACATTTGGCTGCAGTGACTGCCAGACGCCCAGTAGCCCATGTGGAGCTAGACTCCAAAACCACTGGAGTCTGTGAACCTCCTCAAGCTACATCAGGCTGGGATTTAGGAGGAGAAGCCACTGGACCTTGTATAAGAACAGCCCAGTAGACATTCTTCCCTGTCCCCTCCTCTACATAAGGAACTTCTGTTCAGGTGGCTGTGCTTCCACACTCACAACAAAGCATAGGAAGTGGCTAAACATCATTTCAAGCAATTCAGTTTCTATGGGAGAACAAGCAACAAAGCCATTCTTGAATTCATGACCATCCTGTTACTTATGGGATGTGCACATCACATTCCAAGTTTCAGACAACCACCAAAACTGCATTATCTAGATGAACTCTCCATCAACACAGCCTGTCTCAAGTAGCCTTCATGTTTCAGAATAAATGTATAATACTTGTGATGACACATCTTTCATGGGTGAGACTATATATTGTTCAGGATCCCTTTGTTGTTGTGTATTTTAAATATAACTTTATAACACCTTTTATTTGTTTAACAGAACATCAGAACAGACATTGTCATGGATGCCTGCTTTAGCATAAATCCAGCTATTGATATAGGACAGGTATGAACTTCCATACTTTTGCTTTGTATTAGATGTTAGTGAACATTCCTCTTTGTGCCTAAATTATTGCTGTTATTGGTCAATTTAATAGCTACCAAAGCCTATGAGACACTATCCATTAACACTCAAGGATGCTGGATTGACAGATGTACTAGTATTAGTTTTTATTTGCAGCTATAAATAATACTAGGTTAAGTTTTCTCCTTCTTGTTCATCTTCTCAGAAGTGATGAGAAAAGCAGATCCAACAGACTTTGGAAATGTCCTACAGGATTAGCATCCTGAATCTTCTTATGACTTTTTCCTGATCAGTTTACTCTACCCCAGAATTACTGACTGAGGGCTAAATCTTAACCAGCTGCAGAGCACTGTTGACTTCAGCTGTGATGTAATGGAAAAAGCTATTGAAATGGAACAGACCTTTCTTTAAAGGTCTGTTATATCCATAGCTTTGTATTATGGATTCAGCTACCTATATCTACAGACAAATTGAACAATGACAAAAGTGGTGTCCCTCACTAATAGTTTGTAAATAAGAAAGTAGTGGTGAACTCAGAGTGTAAAAAATGTTTGTCATTTCTTTGCAGAGTCAAAGGAAATGCTCCTAAAAATATGCCCTACATTTAAAAGCCTTTCTTATCCTGCTTATTTATCCTATTACAGGCTCATCCTCATATAATTGCCCTTTGCCTAAAAGATTATGTTCATTTTGCACATTCAAGGATTGCCAAATTTGTCAGATCATTCTTTCTTAGCAGTTCAATTCTATGTTCACCTTGCACCAGTGTTTACATCACCACTGTCATAGCCCAGGTGTCTACTCAGCAGTTGTTCCTTCCTGCTTTAGGTTGGCCTGTTATATTCTCTTCATATCCAACCTATCATCTATTTGTGTCTGCGATGTTTTTCTCTAGAAGAAATTTCATTAGCTATCTGCAAATCTTTTTAAGCAAATATCAGATTGAGCAGACTATTTATGTCATAGTCCCTGGGCAAATATCTCCTCACTGGAGTTCCTGTGGATTTGACTCAATTCTCTTTGGCAATTTTGCAAAAGCAAATCAGAGGTAACTGTACTGGTTACAGTGAGTTTAGCCAGGAATAAGGAAGAGTAGAACTTGAGCCAATGAAAATATTTGTGTAAGTCAGATGAGGACAGCTTGGTCCTATTTTGGTCTATGTTGGCTAATTTCTACTTTTGGAAGGAAAGATGCCAGTTCATGTGCAATCTTAAAAAGTAAGTCTAATTATATATATGTTTTTATCTTTTAAAATAACTGAATGAGATGTAAAAGTTTACCTTTTTTTCGTTACTCAGATTGAAGGGGCCTTCATTCAGGGAGTTGGTCTTTATACATTAGAAGAAATCTACTTTTCCCCAGAAGGAGAGCAGCTCACTCTTGGCCCAGATACATATAAGATCCCTGCCATCTGTGACATTCCTGAGCAGTTCCGTGTCTATTTACTGCCAAATTCACACAACTCAATTGCTATCTATTCTTCCAAGGTAAACACGCCAAGCTTACCATTTGCAAGCACAGCAGGTGATTCTGCTGCAAAACCGTGACTGTAGTGTATGGTAGACTTTCCCCCCCCCAAAAAAATAATTCCAGTTTCAGCTATGGAACAAATTGTACTTAAATGGTGAAACGCTGAAGTTCTGAATTTTTGGACTAATTTTCTTCCTATGATTTACTGGTATTACAGTAGCACTTAGAAACCCAAATCAAAATGGAAACTTTTTTGTACCTACCTGTTGTGCTATACATCAAAAGTGAAAAAGTCCATCTTGAAGAGCTTAAACTGCCTAGACAGGAGAAAGGATGGAAGAAGGAAATAATATGATCCTTTTTAAAGGCAGAGAAGTCATGAGACGAGATTAAGTGGCTTTCTAGAATCTCACAGAAAACCTGTGATAGGTATGGGAATAGAGCCCAGTTCTTCCATTAGGCATGGTAGAGCACCATTCTTTCTGTTTTAAGGGTACACCATCCTCTGAGGAAGCACCCAGTACTAGGACTGAGCACTGTTCATAGACTCAAAATAAAAGGGGAATTAAAGGGGAGTGTAGGCCTCTGCCTACTAAAAGACAGCAATGCCCACTGTTCGAGCCTCGAATCTAAAGCGGGTACGACAAAGTGTCGTGGTTTAACCCCAGTAGGCAGCTAAGCCCCACACAGCCACTCACTCACTTGCCCCCCGTGGGATGGGGAAGAGAATCGGAAGGGTAAAAGTGAGAAAACTTGTGGGTTGAGATAAGGACAGTTTAATAGGTAAGGCAAAAGCCATGCATGCAAGCAAAGCAAAATAAGGAATGGAATTCATTCATTACTTCCCATCAGCAGGCAGACGTTTAGCCATCTCCAGGAAAGCAGGGCTCCATCACCTGTAATGGTTACTTGGGAAGACAAATGCCATAACCTCAAATGTCTGAATGTCCCCCCCTTCCTTCTTCCTCCCTCAGCTTTATTGCAGAGCATGATGTCATATGGTATGGGATATCCCTTTGGTCAGTTGGGGTCAGCTGTCCTGGCTGTGTCCCCTCCCAGCATTTTGTGCACCCCCAGCCTACTTGCTGGCAGGGCAGTCTGAGAAGCAGAAAAGGCCTTGACTCTGTGTAAGCACTGCTCAGCAATAACTACAACGTTCCTGTATTATCAACACTGTTTTCAGCACAAATCCAAAACATAGACCCATACCAGCTACTATGAAGAAAATTAACTCTATCCCAGCCAAAACCAGCACACAAAGGAACAGGAATTTCCAGAAGAAAGTCCACTCCATATTCTTATGGCCTTACATGGTATGAATGAGTAAACAAACTCTTCCACATGAAGAAAACAGATAGCGACAAAGAGCACATTTCTTATCAAAATTAGACAGCACAAACTTTATCCATGCAAGAGGGGCTAAGGGGGCAGTGGGGGTGGGTGTCTTTCTTCCTCTGTTTCATCATGCAGAATTAATTCTGCTTGGATATAGAAAAGGTAGTTTATGTGAGAAGTCACGAGTTATTTCATGGCTTTGTAACGTGAGCACTGAAGTCCCAGCAGGAAGCATTTTAGATAGTGTAGCTGTATTGTGAATTTTAAAATGATCCCCATCAGCCAAATCCTGGTCCTTAATGTTTTTCCGATTTGAAAGTTCTCAGAGATCCAAGGAAAATTGTTGAATCCAAATATGCTGGACATGACCAAATACTGAGCTGGTGTGATTCAGTGTATTTCAGATAACTACAGTGGAGATGTGCTGATTTAACTCTCCGCTGTCAGTTTCTAA
The DNA here is from genome assembly GCF_018139145.2 of Gymnogyps californianus. NCBI lineage: Eukaryota > Metazoa > Chordata > Aves > Accipitriformes > Cathartidae > Gymnogyps > Gymnogyps californianus. Next base: position 13,465,331 of record NC_059477.1, read on the forward strand.
AGCCAGTCTCTCCAGCTGCCTCTCTCCTCTGCCAGGGCATGGGCGAGGCCGGGTTCTTCTTGGGCAGCTCAGTGTTCTTTGCAATACGAGATGCAGTGGCTGCTGCACGGAAGGAAAGAGGACTGCCCCTGGACTTCACACTGAACAGCCCCTTGACTGTTGAGCGGATTCGCATGGCCTGTGATGATGTCTTTACTGAGATGGTAAGGTTATTTTCATTCCTTTCATGAGCTAGCCAACTCCTCAGTTCTCTTTAATCTGAATGGACTGTGCACATACACTAATCAGTGAGCCAAATCTCTTTTCTTCAACATAACATGATTAGCAGAGCTTTGCACTTTATTTAATCAGTGGCACTTTGCCCAGCTATGTTGACAAAGTAACATGAACTGATAGTCCAGAACTGAGGAACCTGTGCTCTTTCCTCAGTGGTAATGTTTCCAATTTATATATCTCCTTTAATCTAAAAGCCCTTGAAAGTACTTTCCGGATTATAGTCTGACTTTGTCTTTAGTGTCACTTTATTTGCATCTCTATTAGGAACTACTGACTATGTCTAGACACAGAGTAGGTGTGCTCCATCACTTGTCCTGTGCTCCTGGTCTAGACTGATTCCACTTTGAACCATGTACCCCAGTTTCCTCCTTTTCTTCCGTGAAAACCAGGGAGATGGAAATACAGGCTGATGTGCATCCAGGTCTTGTCACAACATGGAGTTAGAACACAGGCTCTGTGCACAAGAGCACTCCCAAATAAAACATTTTAGATTTATGTTTCCATGCAAGCATCACCATTGACAGTGGCATCCACAGAATCTGAGGGTGCAAATTTAAGACATTCACTGTAAAGGCCTAAACTGTCTAGGTCCCAGTTACTTCATATAAGCTCATTTTCTGTGTAATGATCTGAGAAGTATTTCTAGAGCTGCTTGAGTGAACACATCCTTGATTTTTATAAAAAAGCAGAGGTATTCTCACACTAAATCCAAAACACAGCACTGTACCAGCTACTAAGAAGAGAGTTAACTCTGTCCCAGCCAAAATCAAGACAAGAGGCTGGCAATGATTCTTCCCATTGTACAATCCATTTCCAGCTGGGTTTATGAGAGCCCTCCACTTTGACCTTCAGGTCATGCTATCTTTTCTTTGTTTTCTGGAATGAAGAGACATTCAGCAGACACCGAAATGATGGCGCCTAAGAAGGACAATGGATTTTTGATACCCTGACCTTCTTCCTTTTTTTTTTGACAAACATGCAAGATGGCTATTTTCTGCCTATCTCAGGCACTGTAATTACTTTGTAGTTTTGATGTGTAGGTTTGAGAACGGTACAGCTCCCCACTCTGGAAGTGCAACAGAGTGCCAACTTTGGCTGGTTTTGACATACCACTATCTTCTAATATCTTCCCTCTCACACAGATGGAACAGGTATCCACAACTGGTGGACTCTGCCCTTTTCTTGAAATTTCTCCCGCAGTCACTGAAGTTATTTGGATAACCATCTGTGTGCTTTGCCTCTGCTTTCTTCAAAATGAGAATGGCAAGAAAATGTACCCTCACCCTTGCAGTTCTCTGTGTCTTTCTTTCCAGAGTAGTGCCTTCAATCTGCTTTTCTTATATCTTGCACTTCCCTCACTAGAAGGGGTTGGCAGGACAGAGCAATAGCCTGCTGGAGAGTATTTATTTTTGTAAGACTCTGAGGCAGGAGCCAACTTCCCTCCCCCTATCTGTCCTACCCAACAATGATCATGCAAGAGTTTCTTCAGAAGGGAGGGCAAGATGGGAATGATGACATTGTTTTCTCACTTCATAGCTTTAGCTACTTCAACAGGTTTTCCACTGCACTCATTCTTTTGGCACTGTAAAAGTAGATACATCTGGAGTTGCTTAATACATTGTCACTTGCCCAAAATTTCTGTTTATTTATAAGTTGAAGAGAAAAAGAAAAAAAAAAAAGGAATAAAAAAGTGAAAGGAGTAAAGCATAGGAGCAATTATCAAACAGATAAACAGCAAAAGTTTAGCAGCCATTCTCCCCTCAATGCATATCCAGTCAGAAAGCAAACTAAACAAATGCTTTGGGGGCCTGGAAAATAGGAAACATCAGACCAAACTGTGACAAGGTCCGTTAATTAAAGCTTTCAACTTAAAAAGTCCCACGGACTTAGTTTGAGCAACTGTGTTGTACCCTAGGCTGAAAATTTCTCTATGAAAAGGGACACAAGTTGGGTCAGGCAAACCTGCAGGCCCCCATCTTTTCCAGTGGCAACCAGCTAGAGACCCCCTGACCTCAACCTGCCTGGAGGCTGGGGCTGTGAATTCCACATCCATTCACTTCTGCTTCCTTCTGTGTAGCATATCCAGCGGTCAAGTCTTTCACAGTAATAGAACTTCTCATATTAATAGAAGTCATAACCAAGATCAAGAACCTTTGTGGGCTAGGTGTTGTACAAACACTTGGTAACAACTTAGAATTTAAATAAAGGTGAAGTTGTTATCCAGTCATCAGGAGTTGATGTTCTGTCTCCAAGAATGCCCTCAAAAATGTAGGATTTCCTTGCAAACATCATGGCCTCCATGATTTAATGCAGTCTCATTAAACCATGTTGCATAATGGAACATCATATGTCAGTTCCTCTAGTCTGAGGCTTTCAGGCTGTGAGCTCACCTGTGCTATGCAGATACGCACTTAATTACCTGTTCAATTACAAGAATGCCACTGTTGACTAGAGGTAAGTCGGTGGATTTCACCACCATTTATAACATGAGAAAGTGGGGATTTGTGTGTGCAATGACATTTAAATGGCTGATAAGGAACATGCATTTGTGAATTACAGTAAGTTTTCTTTCCCCTTAGCAAAATGATGTTGTTTTCTTTATATTTTCTTTCAGATTCCAAAAGATAAACCTGGAACCTATAAGCCATGGGCCATCAATGTAGATTAATACTGCTTTCCTAAATATCAACCAACCAGGTGACTCCTTCAGCCACTTACTGACTGAAAGCATTCCTGCAAGAAAGAACTGTAATCCTTACACAGGTATATATATCTCTCCATCTTTGTAGAACAAGATATAAGCACCAGTTCTATTGTCCTGCCAAGTAAGAGACCTCTCATTTTGAAACATACATTTCTTTCTAAATCAAATTGTGTTCCATGCTACACTGGAATAGTTCTGGAGTTACCCCATGATCTTCAAAGAATTTGCATGCAATTTTGAAAATATCTGCACTGAAGAGCAGATCACAAATAGTACCATTTTGTCACTTCTACATCCAATTTGAGATTCACAACTGTTGTTATCCACTCTTTCTGTTCTTCTAATACATGAAAATCCCAAAGATCAGAATTAGACACTGTACAAATTAGTGATGGGCAATGTATCACTATTACGGTAGAACAGAGATTCTAAAAGTACATACTGCCAAATGTTTTCTAGACACTGATATATTATTACTACCACGGTAACCACAGTAATACTCTAGTATAGCTCTTTGCTTCCTGGTAGCCCATCTCAGGCCTGCTCCATACCATTAGATTTCTCTGAACCATTATCAACTTTGACCTCTCTCAGAGCAGAATATAATCACTGCTATTCACTGCATTGTCAGCGCTCACTCCTCCTCTCCTTTGCCTTACCCACAGTTTTGCTCCTAGCAAAATGGTAAAGTAGAACATAGCTGATGCATTCATCTGTAGGTAAGGAGAGGGCAAGGTGAGGGAGGTGTACTGGAGGTAGGAAGGGTTAAATAGCAGGACAGCTATTGAGTGAAGTTCACCAGCTTTGAGTGAAGTTCACAACAGAGGTGAGGATTTCTGGGATAACATAGATGAGTGAGCAAAGATATAGGGAGACAGACCACAACATCTGTAAAACCTCATGGTCTTCTTATCTCAAACGTTCATTTTGAAATGGGGTTGCCCATTGCAACCATCAGCAGGTATGCATAACAGATGTGCAGCAGGTGACTGAGATGAAAAGGTGGAGGGGAGCAAGGCTGGCTGAGAGGAAACAATGACAATAGAAGTTCATCGTTAAAAATAGGTGTGTCAGCTCACAGTTTAACTCAGCTGTGCCAAACAACGTTACTGGCACTCTGACAGACGTTGTTTTAGAAAGGACGTTTTAAAGTGATGCAGTGGCAGCTGTATGAATCTTGATGGAGCATTTCCCCATGAGGAGAGGAGACTGAAAAGCAAGTGCAAAGGTGTTTGAGAAGGAGAAAAGGAAATGGCTGAGCTGAGCCAACATAGGTATACATACAAATCGATATTCAACTTTCACGTTTGATAGTTTAAAGCACTAAAATTAACAGTAAGAACACATTTAACAACATCATTGTGTACCCAAAACACTAGCATAAGAAATAACTCTGGAGATACTTAACAGGTATTGCATTGTTTCAGATCCTGTACTCATTTACATAAACATAAATCTAGACTATTTTCATTTATTTTAAGGGTGAGAGTGCAGGCTTAAATTAGCATAGTATAGAAGAGGGTGTAACCTGCACATACCCTCAAATAGGTCATATTTAATCTAAATCTGTAGAGGTACAAAAAGATTTATTCCTTTACAAATAAATTAATATTACAAGTAATGAGGAAATCGCTAGCTTATGTTGGTAAAGTTTTCCTGTTCATTTCTCTTGGTAAATTGTGAAAGACTACAGCTAATGGGAAAAGCTCAACTGGCAATATGCTTTGTAATTTTGTAATATCAAAGACTTCGAGGAGCTAACAGCAGGAACCATCATGTCTTTGTGTTCTTTTCCTTAAAATGCAATTTTCATAATCTGTGATTTATCTTCTTGGCTTTTTATCTAATTGTGATTTTGACAAATGCTATCATTTTAGAATGTGTACCACAGCAATCAGTGCCTTGGGTTTAGAATGAATGAACAAATATTTGCAAATATTTAGGTTAAAATCCTCCCTCTGAATGTGATCTCCCTTAGGGTATTTTTGAACATGGTATTTTGGGAATTTCATTGGGCTGTTAACTGGAATTTGCTTAAATATGTCTTCAATAAAAGCAGACTTGTAAGGCACTGTCCTGCTGTTTTGTGACACTGTGATCTATAACCAATATTGTTTCAAGGAAAAAATAGTAACGAAAATGGTGTCAGATGAAATCTGGCTCCTACTGACAATAAGAATGACCAGTGTTTGAGCTTAAAGTTCAAAACCTGTGACTTAGCGAGCCTGGTGCTTTCCCATTAATCTGCTGCAGTAATGAATTTCATAGCCACAGACATACTGGAGTGGGGCTGTGGGCCTTGGGGAGTCTTACATACAGGTGGCAGCAAGGGGGGAGATCTGGGACTGGATAGGCTGAGTGTCTAAGGCCAGTTACCACAGGGGTCCTTTTTGTGTGTGTGTGTATATATATATCTATATGGACATTTCCCACTAATGGACCTTCATGCTAATCAGTCAGAGAGGAGAACAGGCCAAGGCCATTGGTGCTGTTTGTGTCTGCATTAGTGCAGAGTGTTTCTGTCTGTGTTGATCTGTGTGGGCAGCTGTATTTATAGGTATGTATGTTTTACACATGTGTTTGCGTGTTTGCTTGTTGAGAATACATGCTCAGCCTTGCTACTGTTTGGACCTTGGGGAACGGAGCTGCATCAGCCTCACCTCTAGTCGGCTGATGCAGCCCCTAACATATTCATCTAAAGAAATTGTATTTATTGCAATCGAGGCTCTCAGAAGCATGGAAGAGCGATCTTGTACAACTGAGATAAACTGTATTATATTTCCAGATGCAAGTACAAGCATTCTAGCTCCAGAAAGGATGGTGATTTCATTTTCACATTCGTATGTCCATACATGGCAAGCATAGTCTTACTTTTTCCTTATTTTTAAAGCTTTCCATTTTTTATATATACCCAGTGTATATCTCTCTTGCAGAATGAACAAAATATTGATTTTACTACTTCCAAGTTTTACTCTAGTTTTAACCTGTAAGGGTAGCGTAACTAAGTGAATGCTGGGTTGGGTGATTGTGCAATGCCTGTAGTCCAGGCAAGAACAGACAGTGGAAGGTAAGCAGCCTCGCTGGAGGTATGGCCTTACTTTAAGATAATCAATTGAATAAGACAGCAGGATCAAATGCAAGCTAACCAGTTCTGCTTGGATGAAAGAATTGCGCAGATAAAAGCTAAGATTCTTCTTTTCCAGGCCTTAAAGGTAATCTCTTCTACCTCTTGTATGGATAGACAAGGAATGCTTATTTGCTTTCCTAAACATAGGTATATTCAGGGATAAGGTTTTCAAAGAATGTCTACTGAATAAAAATTACCAATATTGGTGTGTTCCCCAGATTGTGAGTGGCTGATGCAGACCACCTAGAACACTGTATAAGAACACCAAAGGACACCACTTCTCCTTGCTTTCTTCTGAAAAATTACAATTTAGCTGAGAGGTGCAAACTGCTTTTGTCTGCTAGGCCAAACAAGACAAAAGAAAAGATTCACAGCCAAGGAAGTGATTTGTTGGGATAAAAAAATAGGGCTGGGGATAACCTTAATTAAAAAGTCACAGTTGTGCAGGTGACCCCACTTTCCTCTCCTGAAGCACAGTGACTTGCTCTGTTTATACACCTGATAACTAGTCATTTCAAGAGCTTTAGTCAAAGGAACATCATACTTTACACCTGCTGGAAATTTGGCAGCTGTGTAAGGTCTAGAGGGAAGTCTGCGATCTCTAGGTTAGTTTAGTGGTTTGTCCTTTTGGGGAGCAAAGAACTGAGTTGCAATTGCATCTCCTGTCCTGCATCAGCATGGAGAGTATGTTGCATGTTGTTATATTCAGTCCGGTAGACATCTCCCGTTACATGCTGCTGTGTGAGTTTGGCAGCGTATGTTTTTAGACAGTAACATACTAGTTTTGTTTATGCTGTCTGCTAATAGACTGCTTTACAGCCTGAGGATAGGATGAGACCTGTTATTGTAACTGCTAGTGAAAGAACCTGTGTTTTAACTGCAGTAGAGGCGGCCTGCACTTCTGGAACTAAGGAACTTAGTTCTGTGTCAGATGTGAGTAGCTTTTAACTGATAATTCTGTCTGTATAGACTACAATACATGAAGTCTTTATAAGGTGATGTTATCATCAGGATCTGAGGAAAGAAGAAATTATTACAACTGTAATAGCAAATCCAGGACCTAATAGCACAGCAGGTATGGTATTGACAAAGGTGTGAGACTAAAATTGTGAAGCCTCATGAGCTTTTTTAACTTCCCCACATAAGAAAAAGAGAGACCTAGTAAACATACAGAAGCTCTAATAGCTACTGAAAACCAGGTTTATTTGGAGGAATGCACAAATGAAAGAACGGTCAAATTTGCCTTTTGGAATAGAGTGCTCTTTTTATATATATTGTATATATATTTGTACAGCACCTAACATGAATGCTAATCAAGATGCTAGTAAAGAACAGACATTCTGGGCATAAATTTACCACAGTAGTAATTAATGTTTCTGATCCCTCTGATAACACATGAAGTTAATTGTATGGAACAGCTTGTCAAATCTGAAACTGGAATATCTAATCCATTTGAAAGTGAGAATAGGGTCTGGGCTAGCAGATTTTCTGCCAGTTACTCTATATTTAAATGAACAAGAAAAATGGCTTGACATAAGCTTTGTCTAAAGCTGTTTTACGAGTCTGATTTTTCTAAGCTTAATCAATTAAGACATCAGCCCTTCTAAAACACAGTCAATTTACCTAGGCAGGAAGCTTTACAGCTCTTGATAAATAATCCGATGAATGGCAAAGAATATAATATATTGATTGGTGTTTTCCCCTTCAAAAGCCATGTTCCTGCTGAACAAATAATTCTAGCATTAGGAGTGAAATCTTAAAATACTGAAGTCAATAGCAAAATTCCCTTTGATGTTGATGGGGCCCAGTTTTCACCCTGGGTACTTCTGAGGTTGTCTTCCTTAGCATCTGAACTAAAACATTGATACCCTACTAGTTGTTCTACTTCCTGTTGTTCACCTCATCGCACAGGCTTCCCGTTTTTACACATCCAATCAATATGCTATTGAATATTTAATGACTACCTCGGAAAAGACAAAAACAAATTACATAATTTTTTTGAGCAGCATGGGAAATGCACTGCGCGTTATTGCAGTCAAATTTATGAAATACAGCTGTCACAGTGCTGGCAAGCATTAGCCTTTGCACGTTTTGCAGGCAAATAAACAGCACTTTGACTGGAAATCAGCTTATTATCGCACTGCTTAACCTCTGATGGCAGACACGGGGAGCACGCGTTGCTCAGACGGCTGGCTCCCCTCTCTGCTGGGCGACCCGCTGCCCGAGTGATGCTGGTCTGGCGGTCTGTCTTAGGCCAGTTTTGTGTTAAGCCTTCCTCTTCCGGAGCAGCCGCCGTTCAGTTATCTTGTTTGTACTCATCGGCTGTTGGGACACCTCCCAGGAAGGGCGGAACCTGAGCCCCGAGGAGGGAGCGGGGTGGGGATCTGGTTGAGTACAGTGAGCAGTTATGCTCAGGGCCTGACAGTGTCTTCCCACAGGGGAGCGGGCCCGGCTCCCTGTAGGCCTTTCTCTGCTGTGAGCAGTCCGCAGCTCCCCCTCGCACACAGCGGGCTGCCAAAACCCGATGCACAGCAGGACTCGGTCCCGCCCCCGGCACTTCTTGTCTGGCTCTGCTCCGCGGGCCGCTCTCCTCGGCGCGCAAACCGGGCCAGAGCGCAGCCGTCCCCGCGGCGCCCGGGCTGGGCACCACCGGAGGCCCGCCCCGCCCCGCGACCCCACGCGGGACCCTCCCCAGCCCGGGGGGAGGAGGTGGGGCCGCTCCCTCGGCGCGGCGCCTCCTGCCGCCAGGGGGCACCGCCCTCCCCCGATGGATTGATCCACGCGCACCGCCGGCGCGGGGGGGCACCGGGCGGCTACTTGCGTGCGACGGTAAATCACGAGGGCGGGGGTGGACGCGCTCACTGCCGGGGGGGGGGGGGTCGGGCAAGCACTCCCGCTCTCGGGGCAGGGGGAGCACCTCGGGCAGAGGACCGTTAGGTGCCGGGGGTTCCGCAACGTAGGGCCGGCCGCTGAGCAGCAGGCGGCCCCGGGGAAGCCCGGCTCCCTTCCTGGCCCTTTTCCCTGCGTCGTCTCCGGCGGAGCGGGATGGTCCGTGCCGGGCGGGGCGGAGCGGAGCGTGGCCCTCCCCTCTTCCTCTCGCGTTGGTTCCGCTCGGAGAGCTTGCTTGCGCCGCCGCCGCTCCTCGCGCCCGTCTCTGCTCCGGGCCGCTCGGGCGTTTTCTCTCTGCCTTAAAGTCGGTGAGGAGAGGGGCTTGGGCGGGGGGCGGCCGCCGCCGTGCGCCGCCGGGGGGAGGCGGGGGGCGGCGCGGCCGGATGGGGCCGGCTGCCGCCAGGCGAGGCCAGGCCGTAACGGCGGCGCCGCACTCGGGTGGAGGCAGGGGGCTCGCTCTCCATCTTTCCCCTCACGGGCACCGGAAACAAAGCCGCCACCTCCGCGCTGTGCGACGGCGGTGAGGGGCGCCGCCGCCGCAGCGGGCACCGCGCAGGCCCCGGCTCCGCGCAGGTCTCGCCAACGCCCTGCCGCCGCCTCCGCCTGGGGAGGCCCGGTGCGTGCCGGGTAGCCGGGGCGGGGGCCGGCGCCTCCCCGCTAGCGGCCCTGTGCCCCGGGGAAAATGGAGGCCAGGGAAGGGAAGGGAAGGAGGAGCGGCGCCATCGTCGCGCGCGGCCGCGGCGCGGGGTCAGGCGGCGCCGCCGCCGCAGCGCGGGGCGGGCTGGGAGCGGCCGCCGAGAAGGGGAGGCCGGGCTGGGAGCGGCGCGGGGAGCTGGCGGAGCGGGCCGGGCGGCCGCCGAGTCCCCGGGCGCCGGCGGTGCGGGCAGGCTCCGTCGTCAGCATCCTGAGGTGTGTTCCTGCTTTCCTTGCAGGGTGTCTTTTATGAATAATCAAAAGCCGCAGAAGCCGACGCTATCAGGCCAGCGTTTTAAGACTAGAAAAAGAGGTAAGCTGTCCGCAGTGTGCATACAGCCAGTACTGCTATCCGTGCTGTGTGTGTGGCCCCCAGTAAAAAGTCGGTTTCTGTCAGTGAACTAACCGATGCCTTTATGCTCTTCTCATAAATATTTTAAATGAGACCACGCTAAATACAAAGTCTTCAGGCTAACCCTGGGTGCTAGAATGTTCTCTGCACTAATAAAAAATATTTGGCAGTAAGAATTGTAGCTGAATTTACTAGGATAACCTTGGCTTAAGAGGCGGTCAGTCTAGAACTGTACTATGTTTATCCTGAAAGCAGAAGTATCTAGTACCCCTGAGTTACAGGGGAACTCCACCACAGGCCTGTTGCAGGTTAATACATACATATAACCTAGTAGGAATTTCAGTGTTAGTCAGTGGATAAAAGTTACATTGTCCCCTTAATGCTATAAGAATACCTGATTTAAATTAAAACAAACAAACAAACAAAACCCCAAGAAACCAAAACCCTACAAACCCCCTCACCCCAACCAACCAGAAAACCCCCAAAGTGTGGGATGTGCAAGTGCTTATCTCTGTATGTGCACAGTTACTCCCATAAAAAGAGTTAATGACTGAAGAGATGTGATGAGTAATTTAGTATTTTGGTGGTGTTTTTTTAAACCTAAAGAGGAAGTGGGGACAGCTCTCAGAGTTTCTGTTTAATACTGTTTTACTAATATACTAGCAGTGTTGCAGCTCAAACTGACAGCAGTAAGGATGCTGTGCATACTGAACTAGTAATTAAGTTGTGCAGAAGTACATGTTGACTTACAGAACCTATTTTAATGTTAAAGTAAAAGCACCTTGAGAAACTGTTGAAGTGAGAGTGTTGGATTTAGTCTGTCCAGCAGACAAAATGCTAGCATCCTGGGTTTTTCTCTCTCTCTCTCTTTCTCTTTTTTTTTTTTTTTTTTTAAGCATTTAACTATCTTTTGGCTTCCAAGCGACTTTGCAGTAATAATGAGCTTCATGGATCTGTCCTGGAAAATAACTGATCCAGTATTTCCAGACTTCCACCAAACTGTATGCCCCTTACAGAAGGGCTGCTAACAAATGCTAACAAAACTGGCTAAGCTGCTGTAGACAGCACTCAAAGTAAGATTTGCAGCTGAGTTGTGTTTCTTGGACGCTTTTGCTGTCATGGTTTGCATAATCTAAGGACAAATCGAGATGAGTAAAGTTGAAGACGTCTTCCATTTAAGGCTTTCTATTACTTACATGGGTGGATTTGTTGCATATTAACTATGCCCTATCTATAGTGAAAACAAGGCTACAATCAACTGATGTATCTCAAATGTGAAGAAGCATGTGTTCTGCTTTAACAACAACAAAGGATGCTAAGTAGATCTGCAATTATAGTCCAACATTTCATGTTTATTTAAGACTAAGAAGTTAGCTCAGATTTCTACATTTCCCCCAGGCGCTTGAGGAAAAGCAATTGATTCAGACTCATTTAACTCCGTATTAAGAGGAGGGGATGGTCTTCATAGCTAAAAAGCAAGTACTGTCACTTGGCTCTAACATGATAATGGTATGCAGCTTTTCAGTCAGGATATTTTGTCCAAAACGGTGAGAGGCCCAAAGGGCTGAATTGGAACATGAGTAATGGAGTCAAGTGTACAAAATTGTAGGGGTGCATATTAAGAATTGCCTTCCAGCATGTAGCTAAGCCTCTGTTTTTGGAGTGAAAGAGTGATCTAACGTGAACAGGGGTATAAGAACCAAACTGAGAAGTCAGATAAGCTTTATTAGAGCCAACTAATGATCATCACAAACAACTGTTCTTAGTGAAAGTACAGTAAGAATTCAATTAGAGGTAACTAAGGAATATTTCAGCTTTTGGCAGCCTTTCCCCTAGCCTTGACTGAATGGGGGAGTGAAAGCAGTAAGACTTCTTACTGCTGTAATGGCACTGTTAAGTCACTATTTGTGCTAGTTAATACCAGTTGTCAGGCTTGTCAGTGCAAGTTTGGTTTGGGTTTTTTTTTTTAATAAGATTGAAATGACAAACTTTAAAAACCAAACAGCTGTCTGTGGCAACTTTATTTCAATGCTTTGTCTTTACAGATGAAAAAGAGAGGTTTGACCCTACTCAGTTCCAGGACTGTATTATTCAAGGTTTAACCGAAACTGGCACTGACTTGGAGGCAGTAGCAAAGTTTCTTGATGCTTCTGGTGCAAAACTTGACTATCGCCGCTATGCAGAAACGCTTTTTGACATCCTGGTGGCTGGTGGAATGCTGGGTAAGTCCAGTTGATGGGGCTGCTGTCAGCCTTTATTCACTTGACTCTACAAAAGCTCACTGTTTTCTTTCAGTGTAAAAACTCTGCTAAAGAGCCCATTGGGTATGTAGAACAGGGTTCAAGTTATCTGTGGTAAACTATCTGACCATCTTGGTGACTGACTGAGCAATCAGATTACTGTAGAAATACTCTATACCCTACTGCAGTTTTGCCTGAGCCAGTTTGCATTCTTCAAAGTGTAGACTGTACAAACTTGGCTGAAAGGAAAATATATTGGATTTTTTTTTTTTTTTTTACCAGGAGTGGACCTTGACTCTGTAGTAAAGTTCATTTCTGCTGATGTGAGATGGATGAATGCTTGTTTCAGGTGTGTGGTCTGCGGTTGCAAGACCAACAGAGTTGCCCTGAAAGATTCTGACATGATCCTGTGGTTTGTGCACCCTGCCCTGCTATTTTGGGAAGTAATATTGTTTACAGAAGAATCTGATGTGCTTAGTCTTGGAAATGCTGTTACAAATCGTTTCTTGTTGACAATAGTGAGGTCATGGGCTCTAGTAGATGTCAGGGAGTGAGAAATGAGAGGGTGGTCGAGTCAGCAGAAAACACAGGGAACTGAGGAAGTGAAATGTGATGACAAAAAGTCTTGTAAACTCATGGGCACACTGCGCATAAAGAGCAAAGAGTGGAACAGATGCTTACCAACCAGGTAAGAAGTAGATGAAGCTAAATGAGCTTGAAAAGTAGTAAAAAAAAAAAAAAAGGTGGTACTTCTAGATTTAGACTTTATGTTTCCTACTTGACTAAATGCTGTTTAGTGAGAAGGGGTTCAGATGGCAGGGACCCACTTAAAATACAGGCTGTGAAGAGGACCCTTTATGTTGTCTGCCTAGACTGGAAAAGGTCTGTCTCAGATCTTAGCATTTGTGATGCAGTGGGGGGGAGGGGGAGGACTTAAATGAGAAATTTGGCAGTTGCAGTAGATTTTCTGTAATGTAACAGAAATAGAATTCAAATGACCTAAATGCATGGCAGGGGGAGAGGAAATACCGGATTCTGGGCCACAGTCAAACTGTGGATGGCAGTTCTGCAGTGGGGGTGGCTGGTTTGGGAGGATGCATCTGTTGCATGTTGAGGAGCTCTTCACACTGATACTGTAGAAATGTCAGGTGACTTGCTCAAACAAATGCTGAAAAGTAAGGTTTTCAGAATGGTTTAACTTCATGTGCCTGCTGATCTCAAAGTTGTGTACTGGAACAGGGTTATGTAGGCTGAAGTTACTGTGATGTTCCTTTTGGCAAGAGGCTCTTTTGCTGATGTTACACAAGCTGGTAGGATGAGTAAGTAAACTTGTCTGCCACGTGGAGCATCACTGCTTGAAATTGTTAATGTACAAATTGTTACAGTCTGTGGGTTTACATTCCAGAGTCTTAACCTGTGTGTACTGTATTAGGAAGTGTTGCCTCTAGGAATGAGGCTGAGAGGGAAGGGAAAAATGCATTGCTGCATTAGTGGTGATATAGGGGTCCTTTACTAAACTCCCTCCCTGTAACAAGTAGCTAAGTAGACTAGCTTTGATCTTTAGTCAGACAAGGCCAAAATAAAAACTGGCATCCTGTTGCCTCACCACCTTTTAATGTTATTACCATTAATGCTTATCTCCATCTTTAAGTCATGTTTCTGACTAATGCATAACAAAAGGATCTCCCTTACATGTACGATGGCATAGAAATGGTGATGAGGTATTCTGGCACTTGAATTCACCCTAGTTAGTGAAGCAGCCTGGCTACCAGTCAAATGCCTGTATTAAACTGAAGAGGAACGGTGAAGAAGTATCTCCTAATGAGCAGCTAAAAACCTGAAGTGCCTTTCAAGACTGAAGTTTCAAGCTAATCTATGGGGCTCTGAATTTTGAACATGCATCTCTGTGTTTCATCTCCTGTTGTGACTTACTCTGTTATTTAAAAGACACTTGCTTACAAAGCAGCACTATTGCAGCAGACACCAAAAAGACACTTGCTAGGATTAAGCAGCTTCAGTGGCTCCCTTTAAGGGAAGAGGAGCTGATATGGTCATGTTAATTTACCCATATGTAAACAAGATGTGTTGCCAATCCACTTAGCAGTAGGGGGGCAGAATATTTAAATGTTCGTGTCTAAGCTACTGATTTTAAAGTTCCACTACAGCAGTTGAGCAGATGGAAATGTTGGGGTGTCTTCAGTGATCCAGTCATTCAGTTCATCATGAAAGGATAACATGTTGCATGTTATGGGTATTGGAATTCTTACTGTGGAGACTACTCAGTACTCTCACTGGGGGGTAATACCACTAATGCTGAAACCCTTCTTTAGCCCCAGGTGGTACCCTGGCAGATGACATGACACGCACAAACGTCTGTGTATTTGCAGCACAGGAAGACCTAGAAACCATGCAAGCATTTGCTCAGGTTAGTTCTGAAATGAGTACAATTTAACTTAAACTGTTTAGTGGTCAAAAATGAAATGTTTGTGTAGTTGCAAGTTATTTAAAAATAACGCATGGCTTTAAGAAGCTTACTAGAAGAGGTAGAGTAGCACTGTTCTAAGCTAAAAGTGCTCTAAAGAGTTCAGACCAACTTTACTGAACTTTATTTTTTTTTAATTCTAATTAAATGATAGTTCAGAGCAAAAAATAATACACCCTGTATCTTTTTAGGTTTTTAACAAGCTGATCAGGCGTTACAAGTACCTGGAGAAAGGCTTTGAAGACGAAGTCAAAAAGGTATGGAGTAGGTCCTTATCAGCAGACAAATAAACCTTCAAATTCTGCTAGTTAATCACTCTACAGAAGAGTTATATCATACAATGGATTATTAAAGTAGAACACTTTTAAGTTGTTAGTAGAAGAACAGCTAGCTTATATGACTAGTGGAGAAGACTACCAGTGAACTAGTGCTTCTGCTAGTTGAATAGCGTGATTGAAACAAAAGTGTCTAACATGGAGGCAGTAGCCAAACTTCAGTGGGTAGTTTTATGGCAACTCTTCTTACTTCCTCTTGCAGTTGCTGCTGTTCCTGAAAGGGTTCTCAGAGTCTGAGCGGAACAAACTGGCCATGTTGACGGGTATTCTGCTAGCCAATGGGACACTTAATGCATCAATTCTCAACAGTCTTTACAATGAGAACTTGGTTAAAGAAGGTAAGTGTTGCCCAACTCCTCCTTTAGGGAAGGATGATGGGGGGCAGGACCATTACAAGTAGGTGGAAATTGTGATGACAGTACACCCTTGCGGCTCACTAGCTTCATCTGGTGATAAATTTACTACGGGATTAGCAGAGGTAAACATGCTGCCTCGCAACCTGGAAGGTCTTGCTAAGATTTTAGAAAACTAGTATTTTCAGAAAGCTTGTGTGTAGGGCTTCTCTGCATGACACTGGGGGCTGCTGTCACTGGTGTTGCCCAGCAAGGCAGTACTGTATTTTGGAGAGGGACCTTTCAGGATGCAGAAGGTGTGTCATGTCTTTAGGCTCCTTCCTAAATTGCAGCAAGGAGAGTTCAGTTTAGTACAGGGAAGCCTTCGTGATGCTGAGTGGAAAGAAAAGTCCAACATGCCAGAGGCTGCCGTATCCTCAGCCAGAGGTACCGCAGACCGTGCTAGGTCTGCCTCTGAGCACAGCTGCTGCTGCTTTGAGCAGGGGTCTGACAAACTAGGTGCCCTGTACTCTCAGGCCTTACGATTCCCTTTGTTTTGAATGTCAGGAATAATAGTACTATTCCTATTGCACAGGTGTTTCTGCAGCTTTTGCAGTCAAGCTGTTCAAATCATGGATAAATGAGAAAGATATTAATGCAGTGGCTGTCAGTCTTCGTAAAGTAAACATGGATAACAGGCTGATGGTGAGTACCACTGAAATTACTGATTTACTACTTAAGCCTGTTTAGTAAATAGCATTTACCAGTGAAGTACTCAACATATATTTCTTTCGTGAAAGAGTTGTTGTAAACTTTGTTTTCAGGAACTCTTCCCAGCCAACAAACAAAGTGTTGAACACTTCTCCAAGTACTTCACTGAAGCAGGACTAAAAGAACTTTCCGAATATGTTCGGAACCAGCAAACCATAGGAGCTCGGAAAGAGCTGCAGAAAGAACTTCAGGAGCAGATGTCACGGGGAGATCCGTTCAAAGATGTAAGTATTTGTCTGTAGACAAGGTGGAGGTGCTTTTGTTTGTTTGTTTGTTTCCCCTTTTTTGTGTAGGAACTTAGCTCAAATTATCTGAAATACAATAGCATTTAATACTGATTCTTAATACTAAGAGTTAAATTAGGACCAGGGTGGTTTGGTATTAGCTTTGTAGTCTTCCCTTAATGTCCTGAATCCTGCTGTATGATCAAGGGGTTTTTTTGTGGTTCTGAAGGCTTCTGGGTTGCCTTCAGAACAGAAGTTTTAATTTAGCTTAGTGTTGTATGTGGCCTATGTGCTGACTCTTCTATTCTGACTGGCAGATAATCTTGTACGTGAAGGAGGAGATGAAGAAAAACAACATCTCAGAACAGACTGTGGTAGCCATAATCTGGTCAAGCGTAATGAGCACGGTGGAATGGAACAAAAAGGAGGAGCTGGTAGCAGAGCAAGCCATTAAGCACTTGAAGGTATTGTAGCTTAAGTATGGACTTTGGCACGCGTTGGGTAGGGCTTGGGCTTCCCTCTGTCTCCAGCTCCCTTTTAAATGAATTAGAACCTACAACCCCTCTAATGCAGAGGCAGCATTAGACAGGGAATTCTTCCCCTTGTAACTGTGATATAGTCCAAGTTAGCGAGGCAAAAGCAGTACGACGTCTGCAGGAGCACTCTGGGGTGGGGCAGAGGTTGCACATTTCTAAGCAGTGGCTGATGGAAACTGTGAAACCGGTCTAGTCGGGTGATAAATGTGCTCTGTGTGTGCCAATTTGTCGTTCCTGTTACAGCAATACAGCCCTCTACTTGCTGCCTTTACTACCCAAGGTCAGTCAGAGCTGACTCTTCTGTTGAAGATTCAGGAGTATTGTTATGACAACATTCACTTCATGAAGGCCTTCCAGAAAATAGTGGTGCTCTTCTATAAAGGTAACTTCTGTGGGGTTGTAGTAGTGGGGGTTTTAGGGGGTTGTTTTTGTTTGGTGGGTTTTTTTTAAAGCCTGTATTTGCAAAATGCTTCAGTCCTGATAAGACCTTTAGGGAAGATCAGTGCTACAACATCGCACTTCATGAGCTGAAGAATTTTCTACTTCCTGTTAGCAAAGATGGAGCAGTAAAATGCAAAGGTGGATGCGGCTGTCCTTGGCAGATGGGGAAGTACTCCTCTAGACAAGGATGCTGCCTGTCTACTAGACCTTAAGAGTTGTGGTAGATCAAAGCTAAATTTAGATGTTAAGGCTCTTTGGCCCTTCTAAGTTAGGGAAAGATACACGATAAGTGTATTCTTCTTAGTTCTCTGTCTGAACACTGACTGTGAACAGCCAGAGACTGAGACCACTAAGGTGTTCTGGGGTGCTCTAGGCTTGCTGTTAAAAGGTGTTACTGAAAAACATGCTGTGCACCTGTGGAAACACCACAGGAACATAAGGAAACTTGTTGTTACACTGAATGTGTATGTGTTACACATAAGGAACTGTTGTTACATGACACTGTAAAATTTAGAAAAACAAACACTTCCTGTGGTGTACTTTGGGCTTTAAAGAATTTGCATCTGTTCTTAGCTGTTGACTGAAGCTTTCCTTGGAGTGTGTCATCTCAAATAGCTATGAAATACTCAAGACTGTTAGTGGAAGCGCAGCTCCTAGATGCAGTGCTCAGGAAACCCCCAGCAGCCAACCTGAAATGCATGGTTCTCAGAATTTTAAAATAGGAGGCAGTCCCAGCGCAGGTACGCCCAGCCGTACCCAGGGAAGGAGTATGTGTTGTGATGCTTCTAGGGGAGGGAGCAAAGGCTGCCAGTCAGGGGTCCTCAGCAGCTGGTATTCAGTCGTTTGCTGTGTTAATACTGCTCTTGCACATCTTCCAGCTGAAGTTCTGAGTGAAGAACCCATCCTGAAGTGGTATAAAGATGCACATCTTGCAAAAGGAAAGAGTGTTTTTCTGGAGCAAATGAAGAAGTTTGTTGAATGGCTCAAGAATGCTGAAGAAGGTAACCAGCAGCTTAGCTCACAAGTTGAGCTTGTTCATTTTGGGAACCTCAGTGCAATGCTGCTTTGTTTTGGGGGTGGGGGGGTGTTAATTGCCGCTCTGAGACTAGGTGTGCCCCTGGTACTGGCTAGAAAAGCTTGCCAGTGAAATCCATGTGGATCCAGTAGCAGCTGTTCTGCAGGATGCAGGGCAGGGGCTGTGGGGGGCTGGCCTGCTGGCAGCCTGTTGACAAGGTCTCTCTGTTCCAGAGTCGGAGTCTGAAGCTGAAGAGGGCGACTGACCTGTGAAACTCTGTCCTCAGTAAAGCAAACAGGAGCTGTAGATAAGTGTCATGTCTCATGTGTCCTTCTGATTCTTACATCCTACCTCCCTGTATCAAGCATGATATAAGGGCTCTCATGGCAATTTATTTTAACTGTTTTCTATAGTTATTGAAATACTGGGTTTAGTTTTTAAAACCATGTTTTAAGTAGCTTACAGGAGCTATTAGATTTGACTCTAACCTGCATTTGTCCTTTCAGTTATATTCTACCTCCTGTATTTTCTACTGTAATAATGTAATTTAAGGCCTTCCACAATGAAATCCACTTTACCCCTTGGGTTTTCTATCTATATTTGAGTAGACATGATAAGGTGAATGAGATTTATGGCAGTTCTGTTTGCAAATTAAACTGTAAAAAGCCTGTGAAGAGGCCATGGCTTGTGTGGTAACTTGGTGTGACACTTCAGTCCGTACCACTTGCCCCACATAACCCCGTTCACAGGTGGTTGTCCATCTCCCCAAGGACGTTGTCACCTCTTTGCTATACTTCCAGCATAAAGCAATCCTCTATTCCAACTGCTGGGTGAGGCGGCTGCCCCACTCCTGGGAGCTGTGTTCCACTGGAGAGCAGCTGTTCTGGTGGCAGTGAATGGTGACCACGGTGGGGTATGAAGAGTGGCATCTCTGAGCTTGCTGGCTGTCACAGCCGGTGGCCTGTGTTCCCGAGGGGCAGCCACAGCCTGATGGGCTGTCAGGCTGCCTGACAGCTAGGCATCACTTTTGGGGGAGTCTGGCCACTTCTCTCATGGAAGCACAAGCTGTGCTGTTCCACATACAGCTGCCCGACAGCTTTCTGGAGCCCTGGCCTACGCTGCTAGCAGGGCTGGGGCGGTGGGGGCAGCTTGCTTGTGCTGCTCTGTAAATGCATGACTGCTGAAAGGTAAGGCAGACTAAACTCTACCCCCCTCCCCCTGAAGTTGAGAGATTATTTTATGCTGGCAGTTGACAAGTTAAACCAAACAGCTTATCTGTTCCCTGAAACTTTGAATTCTTAATGGAAATTCTCAGGACAGCTCATAATTAAAGAAAGATTTGGTGAAAGACTGATAACTGTTGTAAGCTTATAATGAGCATTATAATACTGGTAACCAGAGTACACCTACTAAAATAAAAAAAAATTGGTGATCACAGTGCACTCTGTTCAATACTAGTGATCTTCCTTACTTTGTAACTTTTTTTTTAAACAAATAAAGGCCATCCTTACACTTAATGTCAAGGGCTGTCTCTGTTCTCTTACCCAAAAAGGAAACATCAGTGACACAAAAGGGTCAAAATCAGTCCTAGGTCTTTTGCTAGTCCAATGACAGTTGAATAAAACATAGTTAAACTAACTAATGCTTTCTTGCTGTTAGGAGGCCTCTTCTATAGAGGGTGCTCTTTTCCACATGTTACAAGTGCAAGTGTCCTGAGATTTGTATTTACTGAGGAAACGTAACCAGGTTTGTCAGTGTCTTTTTCTTAAATAAGTTTTATGCCAGCAGCTGGATTAAACTTCAGTATCCAAAAAGTCATAATACAAAATAGGGCATTTACAAAATAACTGTACACAATAAATATTTAACGTCTTTTATGTTTCTTTGGTGGACTGACATCTCTGTCAGCCTGCTCAGCTATAGGGGACAGCGCCCTTTTTCCCCGTTTCAATGGGAAGAAGAAAGGATGTTTCAGTGCTTCTTCAAGAGTAATGCGCTTGGCTGGGTCATACTCCAACATCTTTTGAATGAGGTCAAAGAGGTTCTCGTGGTCAGAATCGTGGCAGGTCATGAATTCCTTCATGGAGAAAACAATGAAATGTTTTTTTTTTAATCTTGCCATTGCACTTAAAGCTCCTCTCCCCAAAAGCGTTTTCCCTCTGTCATCTTACCTTCAGTGGCTTACAGCGCCTTGAGACGTATCTACCAGCAGAACTGTGTTCATCCCAATCCAGCCGGTCATGACGGAAATACTTGCGTTTCCTTAATCAAACAGACCACAGTTTGTTATTCAAAGATTCTGGTTTGTCCCTTCACTAGAAGTTTATCAATGTGTTTGTTTACAGCTTGGAAACATGCCACAAGAGTGGCCAGCTTGTTAAATAGAGCAAAAGGATGAATCTTGAGTTTATTCAACTTTTTTTTTTAATCTGTTATTAAACCAAATCTGAAAATATTTAAACTATAGCAGTCCAGGTACAGAAAAATGTAATTACCTGGTTTTCTTTATCATGTGATTTGGCAAAGGCCCCAGTATTCGCTCCATCATTGCCAGGTGTTCTTTGCTGTCATGGGTCTGGAGGGAAATTGAGATAGACATTTTTGTTCATTGTTAGAGGAAGTTACCAAGAACCACACGCTAACCTTACTTCATTTCTGACTGTACCCTGCAACCACTACCCAATTTCAGATTAAGGAAAAAAGAGAGGCTGTAGTCATCTGTTTCCTGAACTGGAGTTTCTTTCCCCCTTGACTCTGCCTTATCTTTCTTTGTCCATAAATTTCAAGTTTCAGCAATACTGTCAAGATGACAGAATTGAGGTATTTGAGTAGTATTTGCTGATAGTGACAGATGAAGCTACATCTGTTGTTAGTGTGGCTTGTAAATTACAAATCTTAACAGGGTGATCCTTCATACCAAGCTGCTGCCAAAATGTCTACTGAAAGCAGCTTGTAGAAATCTTCTGCTGAGGAAGCGCCTTTGTGCCTACATCTTCTGTTCTCCTCAACTTGGCATTACAGACAAACGCAGCTTAGTTTCTTGCACAGACCATTCCCCTGAGTCCCCAGCTCTCTGTAGCGTATTTTCACCAAGCTGAGGAGCATTATACATGCTGCATCATTTTGAGGTTCATAGTTACCTACCGGAAATACTGTGAATCCAAGGTAGTATTCTATGAGAATGCATCCTATGCTCCAAACATCACATGGCTGTGACCATCCCAGTGCTGTGAAAAGATTCAGAAGGTTCATGTTTATACCAGACTGCCGACAGTGCAACAGCTCAAGCAAGATACGCAACACTTGTGTAGCACAGTTCAACGGCACACAAAAAATCTTAGGCAGAAGATCAGCCTAACAGACTTCTGCTGACCTAGGATAACTTCAGGAGCTCTGTAATGTCTTGTAGACACCAAAGTGCTGTGATACTCGTCATCATATGTTGCGCTGCCGAAGTCCACAACTTTGATGTCTGGATTTTTTAGTGTGCGTTCATCACATTTCTGAAATGAAACACAGTGGGATGCAAGTGACCAAATCAACTCAGACAAGGGCTGAGGGGGAGGTGGGGAAGAGGACAGCAACCTACCAGTTTGGGGTTATACTCTTCTACGTAGTCAGACGTCACAAATAAAATATTTTCCGGTTTCAGATCTGTATGTGTCAACTTGTTCAAATGCAAAACTGCAAGATAACAAATATAGTTCGCAAATTCCACGAAGAAAATTTAACAACTAAAGCAAAAAGGAAACATACTTACAGTTTACAGACTTGCAGATCTGATATGCCATCTGCCTAATGTGGTCCAGCCTAAATGGCAGAAAGCCATTCTCCTTAATAAAGTCATAGGTGCTGAGCCCCAGTAGCTCAAAAACAATGCAGACATGTCCATGGTACTCAAACCATTCTAACATCTGGACACAGCGACTGCAAAAGCAGGCAAATACATGAATTGCAACAGGAAGTTGTGTAACGCTGAGATACATACATCATATGTTACAGAACACGACATCACAGAAATCAAAACAGACAGCCGAAACAAGGTACAGTCAGGTTTGTATACTTACTATGTACTGCTGGGATCCGATGCATTTAAATGTTCCAGTACTTGTATTTCTGCACGAGCTGCCTCAGAGTACCTATCAACATTTTTTACTATTTTCACAGCTACGTGTCTGTCTCCTCTGAAAAGACAGGTTTTAACAGTGATTAGAACAATGAGTAGTTTTAACTAAGAATATTCAGTAATTATCACCATATACATTGTTTCTAACGGCAACCTTATCAGAAAAGGTATTTTTAAGTACATACTGACTTAATATAACCAAGATTCATCTATGCACAAACACAACTAAAATTCAATCTTTCGATTTTAAAAACATACTCCATACCTTCTATATCAGTATTATTCTTAAAGGTTAAAAGCCCCATTTACCTCCCCCTTTGTATTTATGTATGCTGGGCTAATATTGGAGAAAATTCCACATCTCGCAGCTGAACACGACTGTCGGTCAAAAATGACAAGCCGCCTTCGGTCGCTTAAGTAGTAAAAATGTAACTAACTAACTGAGGCATCAAATGCCTTCTACAGTGACTAGAAAGACAGTCTAGTTTCATACCGTTAACACAGCAAAACTGCCATCAAACACAAAACACATTCTCGATTTATAATGTACTCACTGCTAGAACCCCAATGGCACTGCATCGTCACAGATGAGACTTTAAGGTAAGCTACGTGATGTCGGAGACCTTGCTCATTACACAGACCTGGGGTGGTACAGGCCCCAGGACTGCCCGGTGCGGGGGGCGCAGCTTCACCCCACATTGTCTAGGCCACCTCCCCCCGTCAGCCCTGGACCTCTACCAGGCTGGGGCACGCCTGCAGAAGACGCACCCATCGCCTCATCCGCCAGTCCTGCATGACCCTCGTGTCTAGGTGCTCTTTTCAGCACGATGTACTAATGCCAATTTATGTTTGGGAACTGCGGCAGCCTTAAAGAAATGCACAGAGCAGCATATGAGGAAGTAAAGATAAAACCTGCTACAATCAGAAAGCACTTCAGGAACCACACTGTGACAGTATCAGTAAGAAACATTGCATGTATTTAATTAAAGACTTACGCTTTGTGATCGATGCATTCCACTACTTTTCCAAAAGCACCTTCACCCAAAGTAGCAACAATCTCATCTATAAAGAAAAGAACTCTTAGGCACAGAAGTTGTGAAGTTACTCAGCTATTAAAAAACTAAGCAAACAAACAAAAATAAAAAAAAACAAAAAGACTAAGTACTATCACTGAAGCTATTCTAGGCTGCACTGCTTTAAATTGTAAATATCTGATTTGAGAGTTGTTACTGGACAACTCTCGTCAAAGCACATTTACAGGGATCTCATTCTAGTAGGTTCATTAACTTTGTTTACTATTTTTCGGGGGGAAAAAAAAAGGGAAAAAGAAAAAAGAAATATATTTAAGTTCTACAGAAAAAGAACAACAATCCCCACCCCCAAACAAAAAAAGTCAAGACAGAAAGAAAAGACTTCCAAAGCCCCCTCACATCCTATACTAAAAGAACTTATTCTATCTGAAAAGTTAATAAATTTTGAAAAATATTCTATACATCTTGCACTTAGTACGTCTCCACTCTGACAGATCAGGTGACCCTCCTCATCATCCTCTACACTCCTGGATCTTTTCCTTCGATGACTCTTCTGGAACGGCACCAAGATCGTCCAGCCAATCAATAAACCCGAGTGAATTCAGGTCAGAATACGAAATTCATTCAGCAGGGAGATATTCAGGCATTCAGATACACGCCAGGCCACAAACAGTTGGCAGGAGCAATTTCAAATTCAGTCCCCGGAAATTCACAGGGCACATAGTTTATGTTACAGGAGAAAAACATGGCAAGGAACAGATTTTCAGATGAGATACTCAAAGTGGCAAGGCAACAAAAAATTACAACACAATTGTTTTTCTTTTAAAAGACTGGTGCACTGAATTTTACTTTAGGATCTCAGTGCCCGTATTTTTTTTTTTTAAAGCAAAAGGACTTAATAATTATCTTATATATATATATATATATGTATAAAAGAGGCTTGTGGCCAAATTAAAATACCCATCTTAAGTAATCGAGATTAAATCACTAGTCTGAATATTTGATAAGAATTTACTTTTTTAAAATCATAAATAGCATATACATTTACTTTAGGCTGTCTCAGCTGAAGATCTTAAATTATAAATCCTATCTTCAGCTTTTTAAATATTTAACAAAGATCAGGAAAACTGCCCTGCTAGTAGGCAGACATCATACACATCTTATTCTACAGATTTTTCAGTGATCCTTAAAACATCTCACTAAATTTATTTTTAAAAAAAGTAAAAATCTGACATTATCTCCTTGCTCTTTCAGTGACACTTAGTCAAAAGCAAGTTTAAAAGCTTCTGCTTGGATTTTCGAGTAGGGCTGAAATAAACGCTTGGCATAATAAAAATTTTGAAGGCATGAAAGTGATGCCTGTATTTCAAGTAATCCAATTGATGGTTATTATTCATTAATCCGCTCAAATATATCCAATGAACAAATAGCAAGACTATGTTCTGTGGTATCACAAGCATACCTACAAACTGTACATTTTCATGGAAGGAAATAAAATCCTAGCAAAAAGAATAATCTACTAATATTAGCTAAAAGAATAAACTATTATTGACAGAATCCCCCAAGCCCCCACATTCAATTACTACTAGCCAGATGAGAATCTTATCTTCTTAAAATAAAAAAATCCTAAATTAAGATTGGTCACACCACCTGTGAATGATGATGAGGACAGGTAGTGTGATGTGTCTTGTATTTCCTTTTGTAACTACTCGTCCCACTATGACCTGATGATTTGCTACTGTGATGCCCAGTATCACATCCTTGATTGTACTCGTTTCTGTATTCTTCAACATAGCGTCGTTCATGATGGTCTCTCTCATTTACAGATTTGGTTTCTGAACAGGTACTACAAACAAAGGATCAAATAAACTTAATTAAAATAATTCTAGTACCCCTAATCAAGACAGCTTTTTGTTTTAAGCTGTAAGACATCTCTCTTGAAATATCTCCAACTCAAAACTGAACACGTTATCAGAGGACCTGATGAGAATAATAAAAACTTAAAACACATGCTTGCTGATACCAGAAGTCAAAAAGTTATTTACCTGTCAGGAAGTTTAGAAAGATCATGTTTGCAGTGCCTGTTCTCCTGCGCACCACTTAATGACCTCTTCTTTCTCTTATTAGCACTGTCGCATCTTCTGTGATCCGGACTTTCTTTTTTATCCCAGTCAGGATAATTAGTTCGCCTGGAATGTCGCATCTGTAACAAAGATATTTTGCTCTTTGAATTACATCCCATAGATGAACAATTCATTTTCAAAGCCGTTAATTAACCCTATAATGAAGATTGCGTTTTTCCTCAACTACCCAACTTTCATTTTTTCTCTGCTCTTTCTTCCACGTTGTTTTTTAATTCAAGAGCTTTTTCAAATTAACCATTTTTGACAGGGGAACATAAGCCAATAACCTGCTTCTTACAAAAGATTTTAAAAAGAAGTATCGTGGCTCAGACACTAAATACATACTGCGCACGTTATTTCCGCAAAGCTGCTCAGGCACCCAAAGGCGCATATGCTAGGAAAAAGGCAGGCTTCCGTGTACTTAAAAAGGGCATACAAATATTGCCCAGCGTGCTTTTAAAGACTTCAAGCAACTCGTCATAAACTTTTACCATGCTTCCTTCTACAGATTCCCGGAGGATTCCTAATGCTGAGTCAAAATTACAATAAAACTTAGGTTATCTCCTAGTTACTTAGCTCGAAAAGATAAATAACTCACTACACACGTCTTTTATCTCACTTTCCAATCGTCAATCGATTCCAGCTCACAAGCTGCGCCTCAGGCCGGCACGTCCGCCCTTCGCAGCAACGGCGACGCCACAGAGCGCGACGCGGCCGCTCACGCCGCCCAGACACCGCGGCGGGGCGCGGCGGGGCCGTTTCCCTGCCCGGGGGGGGGACGAGGCGCCCCGCGCCCCCCACGCAGGCCCAACGCGCTACCGCGAAGACGCGGGGCGCTGGGTCGGGCCCGCCCCGGGAGGCAGGGGGTCCGGGGCCCGCCCCGGGCGGCAGGGGGCCCGCGGCCCCCCAAACCCCTGCCGCCGGCAAGAGGCTCCGTTCTCGACCCCGAGTAGGGGCGCGGGGAAGGGCTCCGGCCTCCCCCGCTAAAGCGACCGAAGCCATTTTCCCTCCGCACGGAACAACGCGAGAACATGGCGGCCGCACGGAGGCGGGGGCACAGGGGCACCCCGGCCACCCGACCTGCCCGCTCCGGCGGGGACGAGCCGAGCCACCGGCCGCCCCTCCCCCGCGGCAGGAGACAACCTCCTTCCACCGCCCCACAGCGGCGCCCTTCCCGCCGCCCCGCCTTCCCCTCGGCGGCGGCCCGGCCCAGCGCCTAACGCTGTCCTTCAGCTCTCCCCCGCCGCCCGGCGGCACGGGGCCGCAACGAGCACGCAGCGCCCCTCCCATCGCCCCCACCTCCGCGGCTCGGGAGGGCCGCCGCTCTCCCCGGGAGCCGCCGCTCTCTCCCGCCAGGGTTGAGCTCAACGCCGCCGCAACTGCCGACCCTCACCCCGCAGCCCGCTACAAAATGGCGTTGCCAGGAACTTTCTGGAGTGCGGCGGCGCGTCACAGAGGCACACCCGCGGCGTCACGAGGCGGGCGGGGCCGCCCCGCGACACCCCGCTCCCCCGCCCGCGCCCCGCAGTCCGCGGGGTCTCCCCCTGCCTGTTCCGTGCAGGAACAGGCCACCGGTGCAGCGCGCCCGGCGGTGAGGTGGCCCGGTAAGTCGGCCTGCCTTTCCGAGAGGTTTTAAGGGTAACTGGCCCCTTTCCTCCGGCCACCCTGGGTACCGCCGTCAGCCCTCAGCGGGCTGGGCACTAAGCGGGCACCGCCGTCCCACAGCGCCCGGGCTGCTGGTACCGCTCCCAAGAGCGGTACTGTCCCCTCCCCTCACTGCATCGTAAGAAAGCCCTTTACTCTCCCAGTTCTGCCGCTCTGACTGACACAGGTGCGTTTCACCCGGTCACAACATTTTATGGTAACCCTGTATGCCTCATCAGGTAATTCAGTTAAAGTAGTTTTATGTAAGTAAACCAACTATGCAAAACCTTCAACCATTTTCCTGCCAAGAACTTGGGAAGAGAAGGAACGTGCTACGGGGGAAAAAAACAAAATTTCTAACCCTCATTGAAGAATGACTGCCAGAAGATTGCTTTTTTTTGTGAGACTGAATTGCTAAACCATCATTTTTCGCCCTTGGTGATAAAGCCTGTTATTTGTCTCTGTACTTCCCTAGACAAATTGTTAGAGACTCTCAAAGCATGTACCCAGTCAGCTTTAAATCGACAGGTTTAAAGGACCACATATGACTAACAAAGATAACTTTGTAAATCATTGGCATTAAAAACATTTCCAAATAGTAGAATGCCTTTTTTTTTAATGTCTCCTGATATCTTTTACTAGCTTTTAGTCATGTGTTTGAGTCTAGACAGAACATAAATACCCACTGTAAAACAAACAAACTAAATGCAACTCTTCGAGTAACTATACAGATCACTCTTCTATATCCACAGAATGGAAAAAACCAAACCCAACCCTCCCAGAAAACTCACCCTTGCTTCCTCTGCTGCTCACTACTACTGCACACATGGCAGTTTAAGTCACGGCCACCCCTCTCACCTCCCCGTGCCTTGCTGCAGCCCTTCAGCCACCACCTCTCTCAGAAGGAGCTTTCGAGCCCGTCAGCCATCTATCAGTTGTCACCTCAGCAGAGCTAACCAAGCATTACGCCTGAAATTTGGTTCTCCAAAACCCATAATAAGCAGTCAAACATCTCACGTGCAATCTAGCTTACGTGGAAAAAGAGCATCTAAGGATTAAACAGTCCTGAAACACTACAACAGCTTATACACATCAGTTCCCTAAAACCCAATGATTTTTTTATTGTCGGAAGGACTAAACCTTCTGAAGCACTTCCACCCCTGATAAATGACCCTCCTCACTCTTTGTATTTTTAATTTATTTCCCCAACTGACCCTGTGATCACCATACAGTATGTACATTACACATGCAAGTTTGTCACTGTCCATAGATAACGCACCATTATTTTCCTTTCGTCCATTGCTCTCCAGCTTAGACTAAGTACTGCTCCCAGCATGACATACTTCTAACACCAACTTTACCTATTGTTTTTCTAATGCCAGCAAAGGTCAGAGACAATCTAGAATATACACGATGAGACCCTCCATCACAGTCATAATGCAAGATTGTTGTGTTAATGTACACATTTTTCTTTGCATGGGTAGATTTATTTTGACAGAACTCACCTTGTGGCTGTAGTGTTTGTGGTGAAGGACCAGACTGATGGAAGTAAACAGAGGAGTTCATAAAGCACAAGTCGACAACAAGAACAGTACTGTCTGCAACATTTTTGCTATTTAAAGGACTATACATGTCACAAAAGTCCAAACAGCTGGTGACACAACAGCTGACTGTGTGCAAGAACTAAATTGCACGTATGCTGTACCCAGCAACTGCCCACAAAATCACACACTTCCACAGCTGGGCTACTTCCTACCCTCTGTCTTGCTTTCTCTTCAACAAGTGGATAGGGCCAACTCCACCATTATTTCTCCTGTTGTATTCCAGGTTCTCAGAGAGAACCTGGGAGAGGTTCAGAGCCACAAACAGGAAAACAGACATAACACAATTTTTAAAAGTTTAGGACAGTAATCCTGTCCCATAAGATCACTATCCTTTCAATACACAGCTTTAGATAAAAAAGAAAGGCTCCAAATTTCATGTATCCTCCAGAGAGTAAATTGCTTGGTGTCCCTGTATTTCACACATTCCATGTAAGAGCCTTTTGGGGGGGGGGAAGACCTGAAATTGTTTCCAGTTCAGTGCTAGATGTCAGCATTTAAAATTATTGGTTCCTTTGCACTGTAGGAAAGTTTCCAGTATGTCCTTCCTTCTGCAAGGCAGTAGTGTCAGTGTGGCAGTCAAACGTGCAGTTGCACGCTTCCGTCTACTTGCTATTACCACTGGTTATATGGAAGAGACAGAAAGAGCACAGAGCTAAAATAATTAAATCCTTTACCTTACTGACTGAAGGATTATGGTAAAATGTATTAAGTCTGGAGCAAGGGCTAGGAGCTTCAAGCAACACTCCATACAGAATATAGAAACTTTGTCCCAGAGAGAAGGTACTGATTAACTCGGCTCATTAATGCCTCAGTAATCTGTACCTGGCATATCTTTGCCTTTCTCTTGCAAGTAAGTTCTCTATTTTAAGAGGCAAAGTGTCAAAACGGCAAATACTGGTGTGAAGCAGACTGCAAGTCAGCTGGACCTGGCCCTCCCACGGATTACAAGACACATATATGAGAATGGACTTTGCTAAGTGATGTTGACTAAGTCCAAAGAGGATTGGGGGAAGAAGTCCAGAATGCTGGGAGCTGGATCCAGGAACTGTGGGTACTCTCTCCTGTCCAGGTCTCTCATGCACAGTTGGAACTAGAAATATACCCTCTCACCTCTACATATTATAGAGTCAGAAAGTGAACCTCTGTGCAAGTGAGCTGATTTTTTCCTGCTTCATGAAAACAAACTGATGCCAAAATGCATTTTTTAAATCTACAAGGAAGAGTAGAACATTCTGCTTTTCCCGGTATGCCCAAGGTGGAGAACTGCTTTTTTGATGTGTACAAAATGACTCTCTTTTCACTGCTTAAGTCAGTTTATTTTATGCTTACTAAACTAAGTGACTTGAGCATAGGATCAGCAATATATATATGCACACACACACACGCATATGTATGCATGTATTTTATTTTTCCTCTTGGCCAGTCAATATTCAGATATCTCTGTACCTTCTCGCAGACTTTCTTATTTGAGTCCAACAACATTTGGTCTCAAATAAGACCAAAAAACAGCGCTCTCTTATTTGTTCAACGTCATCTTGGCCACAGTATCTTTTATTATTTTGGGTGTATCAGGATATTCTTGATTAGAAGTCTGACCAGAGTCTTTTTGTCACTACTCTTTGTTGTGTTTACCCCCTACTATTTGTGCAATAAAGTGATGAAAACCAAATTACAGTAAATCCATGGTTACCTAGTTTCGATCAACAGCTACGTAAAGACACAGACACTTACTCTTTCATACCAAAAGCGTTGTGCCAGAGGCAGAAGCGATTGTTTCCCATCTACATTTTGGGGAGGCTGAAGAGGTTACCATTCCAACACAGCAGTACAAGAGCAAGCACTCCTCTAAACACGGTCTTTAATCCTCTAGGAGAGAAAGGTTTCATCTATCTATGACACTGCTCTCACCTAGGGGGAAAAAATCGCATATCTTACTCCATTTTCTAAAAACCAGTAAAGTAAGGAAGGTTAGAATTTACACGAGAAAGTTTCAGAAAACCGGTAGTGTGAAACTGTAGCAAAGGACATTGTGTCAACATAGCATCACTAAGAAAGATAAGGCGGAAAACAAAGATTTGCAAAAAAATATATATTTTTAAAAGTCTTTTCTTATTTTACAAGTATAAAAATCAAAATCCTGGAAGATACTCTGGAAAAACTGGCTTCTAAAGCACAAGACTCCTCTGTGACAACTCCCAAACAATGTCACAACTCCTGAAAATCCTGCATTCAATGAGCAAAGGTATGATCCAGCTCAAGTAACCCTTTTTAATGACACTTTAAACCCCATAATCCAGCAGTCAATCTGACCAGTCTCTAAAGAATGTGTCGAGGCACTCTGTGGCTACAGAGCAAAAGGGTTGGCATGAATTGTAATGTCTTTAACGCGAACATCATTAAGAGGTCGGTAGGTTTTCTCATTCACAGGCAGCTTCTCCAGCTCATCCAGGGTCTCCAAGCCATCAATAACTCTGGAAGAAAAGCAGAAGTGCTAGGAATCTCCTTCTCATAACGATTTAAATTTCACAACTGAGATATCTCAGAGCACTTTACAGTTAAGTATCATAGGGCAAGGACTTTGCAAGCAAATGATACAAATAAGACAGCCAAAACACTACATAGGGCATATAACATATTTTGAAAGGAAATATTAAGCATCCATGACAGATTCTGACAAAAAGTACAAATAATTCCCACTGACCTGACAGTATCATATTTTATACCCATCATAGCTGTATAAAGACCTTGGCTGCACTTCCTGGCAGGCAGGACTGACCAATCATAGTATAGGTTTAAGTAGCAGCAAGGTACTGGCCATACCAAACTTCACTGTGAATTACTGAAATCCTATGGCTGGAAAAATCAATTTCTAAATGTGAGACTGTAATTTCTAACCTTCTGACTGAAAGACAAGATTGGACAGAATCATTAGTAACTGTGTAAATCTAATGGCACAAGTAAGTTTAGGCTTTCAGATTTCCTGTTCAGACTGAAGAAGTGGCAAGAGAGATTGTTCTTACCTTTTACTTTTTTGTTTAAATAACTAGCTCTGGTAAATCTTGGCAGTTTATTCCCCAGTAATGGGCTTGGCAGAAAACACGTTGCGCTGTTCACAGTTCAATTCAGTCACGTTCATCAACTCTTTGAATTTAGGATGCTGGATTGTGGGCCAGCAGGGACTGCATATGCTGTTCTGCTGATTCTGCAACTGGGGCAGGAATATCTTAAACTGCCACAGCAAATCTGGCAAAGTTCATCAGTCAGAGCCTCTACTCTTTTCTAAGAAAGATGTCTAAAAAACCTACTTTCAATCACACTTCTAAACAAACTCAGAAATGAAAGGAATACCTATACTTAGATGCCTATAAACAACACAAGTCGTAGAAAATAGTATTTTCACATTCCAATAGTTTCCTCTGAATATTTAACTCCATTTAATAAAGGCAACTTTTTCTCAGCAGATTCAGTTGTACACTAGAGACTTTTTAACAACAAGCGAAAGAAAAGACATTACCATGATTGTGAGATAGAAAAAGCAGCATCTGAAAGACTCAAAAATTAAACATTTGCTTTAAGAATTATATATTATCAGTAGTGTCTATTAATATAAGAATGTTTTAAAATAATGATGCATCCTAAACAACCTCATCTGATTTTATAAACTGTCAGTTCCATGAGTTTTATCTGACCGACAGGAAGTTCCGCCTAAACAGAAGCATGACCATGTCAGTACCACAGCCATGCCCAGATCCAGTCCCAAATTAGATTCTTGCTTCTCAGTAAACCTTACAACTGCGTATCCAGTTGTTCTGGAGTTTGCTTAAAATCAGGCTGCATCCATTTGGGCATAGATGAAAAGGCAAGCTGGAATAACTGGGCGGGGGGTGATGGTGGAGAAAAAAGCTCCATTCTTGAGGTAATTTTTAATATGCCTATTTCCACTGAATTCCCTACTACTAAGAAAAAGGGAGCAGCATTTTGGAGCAACTAATTCTGGTGACAGTGCAAGAACATACATTTACATATACACATCCAATACTTTAAAGAGTTTTAGAACCAGAAGCTTCTAAATTTGCATTGCACGTGCCCTGAAATATTCAGATCCTTCACACACTATGATAAGGAGGCATGCGGTTGGATCGCTTACTTTCCAAACACAGTGTACTTCATGTCTAGGTGCGGTTGCTTGCCGTAAGTGATGAAGAATTGCGATCCATTGGTATTCGGACCATTGTTTGCCATTGAAACCACCCCACGGACACTGTGCTGAAAGAGGGGGAAAAACCTCAACATGAATACACATCTGTGAAAGCAGGACTTTAACCTGTACAAAGTGCTCTGTGACTTAGTACTCTGCCTCAATACCATTATTAAGAACCAATCTTGGTTGCTAATATATTCTATCGCAGCCCATAATTAGCTCCTCAAAATTGCTCTTACAATGAAAAATTATTTCTTTGCCTTCAGTGCATGAAAAATACTTTGTTACAAATTCTTTCTACTTCTGTTCTCTGTGACGAAAACCCTCAAACCTAACTTGCCAAGTACAGAAATACCTGCTGCTATTTTAATAATAAGTTTTCTATCCCTTTATTGTGGGATTATACTTTGCTTCACAATTACAAAAGAGGTATTTAATATGGTACAACACAATGCTGATCGTTCTCCAACCTGTAAAGAAAATTCATATGAAAACATTAACTGCATATTGAGAACACAGAAATACCTTTAGGTATTCACTGAATTCATCTTCAAACTTCTTGCCCCAGATGCTGTTACCTCCTTTCCCAGTACCTGACAAAGAAGCACTGCAATAGATTACTAGATTTTCAGACTGAAAAATCCAGAAATGATGTACCGTTATAACATTTTACAACAAAGACCCTAGACAGCCTGTAATTCGTTTGAGGCAGGGACTGCGTTCTCATGTCTTTATACTGAGCAGAGACATAACTCTATATAAGGAACACCTATTAAGTAGCAAAACAAAGCACTGACATATCCTAAAATTAAATTCAGTATGAGTACAAACAGGCACACAGTTGAATCAGATTTTCTCCCAAACAGTTGACACTGTCTGGGACATTTTTCCCAAATGCTTTAGAGGCAGTGTAGCCTTTCAGGCAGAAACCAGAGAAACAGTAGCAACTGCTACCTGTTCAACAGCTGGTAAGTGAGCAGAACCATTATATTTAGTGGAAACAGCTGGAAAAACTAAAGTTTGTAGAATGCTTTACTACTGCATGATTATTTAGAACTAGGGTAATGGCTGCTCTTCTGTAAGCTCACCACAGAAAACTAATCTCATCGTAAAAACCTCTACCAACAACACAGTAATTCTTACATTTTATTTTTACTTTATTTACGTTTTGGTTTTAATATTCATACTTAAAATTTCTTTTTATTTCTTTATTTTTATGTATATTTTTCTATAGAGAGACACAGACAGAAGAATTTACCTAATGGATCCCCTGTCTGAACCATGAAGCCCTTTATATTCCGGTGAAATATGCATCCATTGTAGTAGTTACTAGCACAAAGAGCCAGGAAATTCTAAGGAAATGAAACAAACCATATTAACAAACAATTCAGAAATACTATCCTCTTACTAAAATGACAGCATTGGCAAGACCAAGACTAACCCTTTTGCCTCTGCTTTGCATTGTGACCATGTGAATTCCACAGAGTATTGCCACAGAATAGTCATAACAAATTATAGTTAATATGCTCCTTTGACACTGTCACAGATACAAAGGATTTTAAATAAAGCTTACAGCACAAGATTGTCTGACTAGAGGAACAAATAAGAAGCATGAGACGTGCTCAGAAGTATCACTTCCATTCAACATTATTTTGTAAATATAATTTTGTAATCAATAACTTCATGCCTCAGCTTTGTTAGTTAAAAAGTAAATTATTTCAATTTAAGCTTAAGTTTATTGCAGAAAGGAAAACCTGGGGCCTCTGACAAACTGGGAGTGATTCTCACTCTTTTAAATTAAAATCGAATCTGTGCAAGTGTGAACAAACCCAGGGAAATTTGGGAATCCCAGGCCATGTGCCATATTTCCCCTTAAGGGCAAAGAACACTTTGGGAGATGCTGGAACTTGGAGAGAAGTGGCCCTCAGCTAAACCTTATCTGGTGAGAAACAGGCAGCGAAGCTCTAGGCAGTATGACACAGTGCACAAGTTCCACGAGTGGAATGGATGCTGTACCAGCTTAAAATGTTAGTATTCCATTACGTGAAAAGATGAATGGCAAAAGCCACTTCACCTCCTCTACAGTCTTCACTATTTCTACTGCTTTGTTTCAACACTAGGCAATCCTGCCCGTTACTTGACTTACTTCGCAAGTCTTTGGTGTACGCTCACAGAATAGTTCAATTTTAATATCTCCTACGTCAGTATGCAGCGTGACAGCCTGAGTAAGAGACAGAAAATAATAATTAAATCAGCAATGAAATACTAACAGACTCAGTTTTATTTCCCAGTCCCACCAAGAACATAAGCAAGTTCCCATTGCATATTACCATTGTTTCAATATTTGGCCATAGGCAAGGCTACTGTCACAAACCTTCCACATTTCCAGTGAAATCACCAGAAAGCACTTGGTTTCATTTAGTTCCAGGACAAATCAAGTTCGCCATGGTAATGCACACGCTCTGTTTCACGCTGTTACACTCCAGAGATACATTATTCATTTTTGAACTGGACCTACTCAGTCACTTAATTGCAAAGTTGAAGAATCAAGGTTGTATCTATTTCAGATGATACTGTGGTGTGCATACCTCACTGGTTTATAACCAGAGGAACAACTGATGTGTGTTACTTGCCTGCAGCCTTTTGAGTGATAAGGCTAGTTCTGAATGGCACCATATATAATCTGCCTTCACAAACAAGAAAATCTACAAAATTACACACTTTTCTTAAGAATTTATAAATAACCTTCATAAAATTTAAAATGGCAGTTACCCAGCCACCTAAGCAAACATATCTCTATAGGCCCAATATATCACAGTGCTCCCATGGAAATTGCTAAACTATGCAAAAAAACTACTGTGGGGCTATACTGGGGATAAGTGTACAGGAAAACTAATAAAAATCAGCATCATGTTGATACTGGCATACTGTTCCAGAAGTATACAAGTAAAGAAGAGAAGATAGTTGCCTGCAATGTCCATGCAGATGCTATAAAAGGTGTATGTACAGTTTAAGACACACAGTCTTATCTCTGTTTCCTGATCCACTAAACTTTTAAAAGCCTGCAAGTGTAGAAGGTTACATACACTCAAGCAGGGCTATGTGCTTGCAACTTGAATAATTCTTCTGTGGTAAAAGAAACCAAACTAGATTACCAAATATTAGCCAAAGTAGGATTAAAATTTAGGATCTTAGAAGTGAAAGTCTAATTATAATTTAGGCTGATGTAATTTGACCTGTTTTCCTTTTCACAATATCTTGTTAGAAGTCTGAAATGAAAACCTAAACTTTTCATTACAAATTCTTCACAGCAGAGTAAAATGTGTAATCCTTTGAGATGCAGAGCAGCTATTCACTTTCCAAGAGATGACCATTTCAGAAAGAATGAAAATATATAAAAAGTGCTATTGTTCTCACCATGTCTGCTTATTAAAAAGCTGAGGTAGAGTTGTATACAGCAATTTCCTGCAAAGAAAACATATGAAATTTGTTGGTTTTTTCCCACCAATCCCCAATTCTTTTTGATTCTAGAATATTTGTGTGCTTTTACACCACACAGTTTTACAGTGCCATTCAAGTGACTCTGTGGATAAATGTTTTACTTGCATTATGCAACTACGCAGCATATAAAGAACTAGAAAGGAGTAGAACAAAATAGCTTAGAGAAAGGGGGTGGGGGCAAAAAAACACCCTCTCCTAAGATGAAAGCTTTTCCAAAGATTACGGTTTTAAAAGTGACAGAAATTAACAGATAAAAGCCACATGCCAGTACCTAAATAGAAGTGTGATTTGGAGCCACCTTCTGACAGCTGTGAGTGTCTGCAACAGACAGGTACCTGCACCCAAGCACAGGATCAAACTTTTTTTATCTTAGTAATATTTTCAAACAAAGCATTTGGAATGATGATACTAAAATTACGGTTGTGTAGAAATCAACAGTTTTACACGCTAATTTCTTCTCTATACACTGCCCTCCCTGGTTAGCCCGCAGGCTTGGCAAGGCCTCTCACAGAAGCCGGGGAACCCGCCAGCAGCCAGCTCCGGCCCGGCCCCGCTTCATCCCGGGCTGCAGCCTGCCTTGGGCGGCGGGGCGCCCGGACGAGCGACCGGCACCGCGCACGCCCCGGTGAAGCATCCCAAGGGCCGACCGCGCTCACTGCAACCCACTTGCCCTCGGCTCCTGTCTGACCAACGATAGCTTGGGGTACTTCCACCGAAAACCCATGCACACGACGCCAGGACTCCGCTCGCCCGGTGCCCCCATCGCTGCAGGGCGCGGCGCGGCGCGGCCCGGCTCCTCCACCGGCGAGCGACTCTGTCAGGCGGCACCGCCCCGCCCGGGGCGCCCGCCGTCCCCGCTGCACCGCGGCCGCCAGCTCGGCCTTCCCGCGCCGCCCCGGCGCCTTCACCCTCGCCCGGCCACACGGAAACCTCGCACAAACCTGCCGAGGCTGGAGCCAAACCCAGCACCCGCCGCCGGGAAGCACCTCCCCAGCTCCCCTCACACGGGCAGGAAGGGGCTGGGCCGCCCTCGCCGCACCGCGGCGCGGCACGGCACGGCACGGCACGGCACGGCACGGCGCTGCGCAGAGGCCTCCCACCAGCCCTGCTGGCGCGGCGGAAGCGGCGGGGCCGAGCGCAGGCTCCGCCCCGCAGCCGTTGCCCTGCTGCGGCGTGAGGTGAGTGTGGGGTCCCGCCATGGAGGCGGCTAAGCGTCTTCGGGCGCGGCTGCTGCCGGTGCGCCAAGGCCGCCTGTCCCAGTGCCGCTTGCTCCCCCCTCCTCCCTCCCTCCCTCCCTCCCCCCCCCCACCTCCGAGAGGCAAGCGCTTCTCCGGTTGGATTCCGCGGGTCGGTTTTAGTGTGTGAGGATGGATGAAGTTTAAGTTCCGTACGTTTCTTCCACGACTCTACAGGGTCGTTGATGGTGTTTCCCCGTGAGAGCCCCGGAGGTAGGGAGGGTGTGCCCACGGCCGGCGCCCCGTTACAAGGGCGGCGCGCCTCCGGCTGCGGCTCGGGGGAGGCCGGGCCGCGCTCCCCTCTTGTCAGGGCGGCGGCATTCGCAGCCTGAACCCTCGTAACTCTGCTGTTTCAGCCAGTGTATTACCTCGGCTTACTCTTGCCTTTTTTTACGCCCGCTACAGATAGCTGCATGCTGCTGCCTGGCACACAGCTAATTCGCCGGCCTCTCCACTGCATCCGTGCTTTGGGCCACCTGCCCTCACGCTCCCTCATGAATCTCGGGGAGCTTGTTTCTGCCCTGAATGACTTTGCATCCCTCTCTCTGGCTGAAAGCTGGGACAATGTGGGGTTGCTGGTGGAACCAAGTCCTCCCCACACTGTGAACAACCTTTTCCTCACTAATGATCTCACTGAGGAGGTGATGGAAGAGGCAGTGCAGAAGAAGGCAGACCTTATTCTTTCTTACCACCCTCCTATATTCACGCCACTCAAGCGAGTAACGTGGAAGACCTGGAAGGAACGGCTGGTGGTCCGAGCCCTGGAGCACAGAATTGGGATTTACTCTCCACATACGGCGTACGATGCCATACCTCATGGAGTCAATAACTGGCTAACAAAGGGACTCGGTGAGATTCTGTTAAAAACAAACAAACAAAAAGGTTAAAATTATTCATCAGTGTATGTTATTTTATGTGGGGACCTTCCCTCATTTTCCTTTCTTCCAGCTTTTACAGGTATGATTTGAGGACTTTTCTTTTTTCTTTTTTTTCCCCCGATATTATTCTAGTACTTCTAAGTACCCTAAACGTATTTTAGGGAATTTATCTTGGTAAGGAATACCAGATACAAACACTAGAGGACATTTTCAGATGCATGACTCTGCTATTGGATGTGGTCAGAACTGGTGCAGCATATTTATTGTCCATTTTGGTTGCAAAGTTTAGACCGCTGACTTTAAATCACCACCTTTAATTTACAAAGTGCAAAATCTCATTGTTTGCAAAGGACTTAAGGTATCTGAAATTCTTTTATCCTGTATTGTGGCTCATAAATGAAAACAGCTATGTCTTTTCCAGCCTGATTTACAAACCAGAAACTATTTTGGTTTTATACAATTCTTAGGAAAAAACGGATGGCATTAAGAATGACAAGTAATACATATCCATCAAATTCTTTGCACTTAAAATAGACTGTGCCTAATGGAGACACCAGGGCAAGAAGTCCTCAATTCTGGTCAGGGAAAATAGATTCAAGTACAGAATTTGCATCTTTTTGTTGCATCTCTTTAGGATATGTGCTAAATCAGTATTAGGATACTTATCCAGCTTTATAAAACAGCAATCTTGTACTTTTTTCTCAGGTGCCTGTACTTCCATCCCACTGCATCCATCAACTGCGCCAAGCTATCCAGCTGAGGGCACTCACCGGGTAGAATTCTGTGCAGACAACACTGAGCATCTGGACATGGTGCTGTCCAAAATCAAAGACATCCAAGAGATCTCCTGTCTCACAACTCTCCCTGCCAGGTATCTGCTTCACTCTCTAATGTTGTATTATTTCTGGTTTTGAAACAGTAAGTTGCTGGAATTGTATTTTACTGTTCCTCTGTGCATTGCTGCTATTTTTTTCAGCAACCGATCTAGAAACTTAAGGAATAATCACCCCTTTCTGATCAATCTATGTTACACTAAATGGTAACAGCAACTCAGTGTAGCATCATGTAGATGAGAGGTGGTAAAGGAGAGTATTAACAGGAAATTTGATGAGGACATTTGAGTTAAATTCCCATATCTGTTTTCTTCCAAGAGAGTAGACTAGACTAGGCTAGGCTATTACAATGCCTTCTTTTTTCCTTTTTCTGTGGTAGAATAGCCACTGGGATAGAATAGCTTTGTTTTATATTAATATGATGCTGAAATTTTATCTAGTTTCTCAGCAAGCACCAAGCATATCTTTCCTCAGGGTTGAAGGTGAGGAGCAAACACGAGTCAGTTTGAACTGCTCTCAGAAAGCACTGTTGGAGGTGGTGGCATTATTGTCCCAGAACAGCCTTCTTTATCACAAGACCGAGATTCTCGTATTACAAAAGGTAACAAAATCATGTATTACTTCCAGTGAAGTTATTACTTGTGTGAGCTGAGTGCCCTAAACACTGAAATCCAGTAGTCAGTAGCATGACAGGTTTCCTATGCTACC
Source organism: Gymnogyps californianus (assembly GCF_018139145.2). NCBI lineage: Eukaryota > Metazoa > Chordata > Aves > Accipitriformes > Cathartidae > Gymnogyps > Gymnogyps californianus. The sequence continues at coordinate 13,505,632 of NC_059477.1, forward strand.
CCGTCAGTGCTCTGAAATACTGACCTGTGGGGATTTGAAGCCACGCACATTTTCCAAAACAATGAAAATAGCTGTGTGGACTGTACGAATTCTTAAATCAGTTCCAATAGCTAGTGTAGTTAATATGTTACACTTGAGAACATCACATACATATTTTTTCGTAAAGTTCAGAGGCATTCCTGAATGCCCAATATACTCATCTTTGTACAGTATGGAAAGCAACGCGAACTTCTGGAGTCAGCTTCCTCATAGTAATTTTAATTTCTTTTCAGCCTCCTCTTCCCCATACTGGAATGGGACGTCTGTGCACACTGAGCGAGCCAGTCTCCTTGTCAGACGTAATTGAGCGTATCAAAAGCCACCTAAAATTACCCCACGTCCGCTTAGCCATGGGAATGGGCAAGACACTAGGTAAACAGGCCTGCAAGTAAGACTGTCCATTAGAACTAGTACTGCAAGAAGATAAGGAGCGTGTGTGAAATACTGCTGCGTTGGATAGGTGTACTTCCAAGTAGTATGAAGCACTGTTAAAGACAAGAAACAGCATTTTAGAATTTACATGATACAATCACACAGAAAGAATCTGATCTGTATTTTTAATTGGAAGTTCTATATTATGCTGGCTGTCACTGTGAAGAAGAGACAGCACAAGTTGAATATGAGACATCTTCCTTCATAATTTGTATAATGACTAAGATTTTTTTCCTCCCAGGATATCAGACACAAATGTGTACCATTTCATTGTACACTCCCTTTTGTGACTGAATGTTAAATTCCAAAGCACCTTAAAATAGTAAGATGCTTTATGGTATCCATGGTAAACATGTAACCATCCATGTTTTGATGAAAGAGAAGTAGTGGCAAAGAAGGTGAACTATCCCAGCTCAAACTGGGTCACTAGTAAAACGTGGAGCAAGCATCCTCTTATCCCAGTTAGCTATCCTCATCTCCAAGGAGCACAGCTATTAGAATTTGAGAGCAAATTTGTTGAGAACTCTTTGTAACTTATGAGACAGAAGTCTTATTAGAAGCCTCTTATACTATCAATTGCACTAAAAAACACCTAAATATTTTGAAGCCTCTCATTATGGTGTGGGATTGTAGTGGTGTGACTCCACTTAAATCTACAGTAATTACATGGCAACATACTGTAAAACCTTAATAGAATTTGAAAACTTGCTGTCGTGCATCCCCTGTCCCTAGTGAATGCAACATATAGAGAGAATTAAATTTCCTGTCACTATCACATATGTAATAGCTTGGAATCAGCAATCATAGCAAACGGCCAAATTCTTCATGGCATGGAGCAGCTCTCAGCTTGCATTGAGATTGGCCTTCTGAGAGCTAAAAATTAGGAACCAGCATATCTCAGAGGCAAAATGCTGGCATCATTAGTTGGAAAACTAATGATGGTGGAACATGAGTGTCCTGGAAAGAGTAGCAGCCTATTAAAGGGTTCAGAAACCTAACTAAGTAACACCTCACTAGGAGAGAACTAGGCAGCAGCCAGCCTCTGTGCTGTAGTTTTCTACAAACTTTCCTACCCCTTGAAGGAAAAAATCTACACATCTATTTGGTACACAGAGAATTTCGCTGTATTATCAGAGATGTTATAGGCCCGTGACTCTTTCAAACTGACAGATGTGTCTCCTCCTCCAACAAATTTACACTGACCCTAAAATGAAGGTAGTAGTTATTGTGAAACAAACAATAGCTGACATGAGGGCTGAACACTGGGAAAGGAGTTTAACTCTGGCACCTTGTATCCTGCAGAATCGCCAGTGAAGAAAGCTGCTCTGTGTGCTGGTTCTGGGAGCAGCGTCCTGAAGGGAACGGAAGCTGACCTCTATCTCACAGGTAAAAGATTATGTTGCTGTTTCGTTATCTTTATAAAAACAGTCACTATAAAGAAAAAAGAAAAAAAAAAAAAAAAAGTTGACTGGCTGTTGAAAGATTTGGCCAGAAAGAATTACCTGTTATAATTGAGAAACAACCGGTAGTTATTGGAATGATAGAAGAATAACATTAAAGTAGAGATAAAGTGGATCAGATGGCTGTGTGGCACAGTGAAGGTTATTTGAATTAAAACAGCTATACATGCATTATTTCAACACAAAATCAGTGTTGATTATCGCAGCCTTCAGTGTGTTTCTCCTTTGGCAAGATACAAGGTATTTCCTCAGTTCCCTACAGAATTCCCTAATGGAAAATGGAATATAATGTAGTCTACAGAATCTTCCAAAGGAACCCCGTAGTTTATCTGACCAAAGGGACATTATCCTTAGTCCATTATCCTCTTTTCCGACAGTGGGACAGCTACTCCCTACAGCTTGCCAACAATGTGAAGGCTGCCTGAGCAAGTTCTTTGTCAAGGCATGTCCCATCTCCCCCTTATATACAGCCCCGCAGAGCTGACCTTCAAACTTCTTCACAAGGCTTCGCAATTGCTGTCCTCCATCACAGCAACCCACATGACATCCAGACAGTCCACTTCCAAACCGCTCTGCGCACTCTTATTTCCTGCCCAAAGTGACAGAATCTACCACTAGTCAAAGAGGGCAAGGAATTTGTGTGGTTTTGTCTCAGTTGTATACGGGGGATACCGGCTGAAAGTCCTTCAAGGGACACTAGAGTAGGAGCATTCCATGTTCTTATACTGAGCAGATGGTGTTGCGTTCCCCCTTATGGGCTATATCCCCTGTTATGTCTTCCCAGCTTCTAGGGAAAGAAGCTTTGCAACCAGCTTGCAAAGAACTGGTTACCTAAAGTGTACTGTTAGTGATCTACATGGTATTTCTTTCTCAAAATGGCAGGAGAGATGTCCCACCATGACGTTCTGGATGCAGTTGCCAATGGGATAAGTGTTATTCTGTGTGAGCACAGTAACACTGAGCGAGGCTTCTTGTCAGAGCTGCGTGACATGCTAGCTATCCACCTACAGAACAAAATCAACATAATCGTGTCCGAGAAAGATAGAGATCCCCTCCAGGTGGCATAGGAAAAAAAAAAATAGGAGTGAGAGAATTCAGTCAAGAGTTTCATGGTATCTTGCACAGACCTATCCAACTGCAAGCTTAATGAAGATGCTCTGAATCGGTTCAGTACAGAATGATTGTATTATATGTTCCCTCAAAGTTTGGGATATATTTTGTCATCTGTCAGATAAATAAATGCTTGTTTTGGGCTACAGAAGGCTGATTTACTCAATTACTGGTCGGCACTTGAATAGATTTACTGTTACTGTGTACTCTTATTAGATATATTTGATAACCATGATACTCAAGGATTGGTTTGGGTAAAATATAAAAACCTGACTTACTTATCTCCAGTTTTAAGCTTACACTGCAGTTCTATCCTACTGCAGTCATGTCGAATCATGTCAGTACAAGTCACTGATATTTTAGCTAATAAATCTCCTGATAATAGTTAATGAAAGGGTGTGGATCACCCATTTGCATTAAGAGTTATGCAAATATAGAACACAATTCAGATATTTGGTACTAGTATTCAATTGCACAATCTACCATTAATGCAGCTTTAAGGCTTTTTAATAGAGGGACTCTCAATTAAAAAAGCTTTGGAAGGTTAAAACTCAATTCCTTAAAAAAGCTGTAAATGAATTCAATGTGCCTTTGTTACTTTCTTTTAAAAACAGTTTCTATAACTATGGCTCTTAATTACAGGATTACTGAAACTGAACAAGTAGCATTTTCACCACTGATAATGCTTGGTTTTTATTTTTTAAGTTAGGTTTTTTGTTGTGTTTTTAAAAGAAAAAAAATCACCCAGTTGCATGCTTTACCATCTCTGGATTATGTGCACACCAGAAGAATATTTAAGCAAAAAAATATTTCCATTGCAAATTTATAAAGAACTTGGCACTATCCTTTTAAGTTTAATAAAACTGGCTCATCAAGCAATGTCTTTACCGCATAATTGCGTATGTCTTGTTCCACTTAAATGTAAGTAAGTGGAAGGAGATGACTCCAGTATTATCTGAAACTACTGAGGCTATATAAAGGCCATCATTCTTATCAATACCATGAAAACCTCTCAGTAAGCTGAGGAACAGGAAGTGGGAAGAAATTTCTTCTTTCCCAAGTAAAGGACAAGACTGTAGAAGTGATCCCTCCAAATCCAACAGTTCTGTATTGCTACAGAAGACATTAAAATGCTACTACCTTAGTACATACAGAATTCAAAACACAGAAAATTAATGCATAGATGGGGTAATTGTCCAGAAACAGCATGAAATCAGGATAAAATACGTTTAACCCAAAACCCACAGGAATTAATTCACAGTAATTTTCTTTAGTTTGCACGCTTGCATTACAGAATCAGCAGCAGCGAAAAACCTGATTCAAACTTAACCTTCTCTTAGCAGGTGTGTGGAATCTCCTGCGGCCCTCGTCTTGGACTGTAGGGGCATCTGGTAGTCTACCAAAACTGTTAGCAGATAACTCTGAACTCAGGATGATTATAGCACTTCGTTAAAATAAATTTCACATCTAGAAAACCAGATATAATTGCACTGAAAATGCACCACGGTATCACTATCTGTAAACACATTAGGTGGTGTCTTCCATATGTACTCAGAATGTAAATTGCATCTTGAGTTTCATAGGAACTGTGGAGAGAGTCAAAGGACTGCAAAATAGGATGTGGTTGCTGGTTAGCTACAATACTTTAAGTTCTTCTGAGAACACCTCTCTTCAAGTGGCAGAGGTTTTGTTCTTGAACTCTACACCTAACTTACTTACAGAACTTGGGTAAGACACAATGCCTTGTTCCCGGTTTTAGTGATTCGGACGGTAGCCTAAGTAGTGATAGGGAGGATCTGATGCATTTTGCAAAGTTTTGGAATTGCAGCCTGTAAAATGCAGATGCAAGTGCCACCAAAAGAGAATGTTAGTTGGAAAATGTTCTGGGGGAGGAAGCTGGAGAGTACTACTGGCATGTACCAGTTTTCCCCATCAGACTCTCCAGCAAAGCTAATTAGGTCCTATATTTGAAGAATCAAATTGTCAGTGGGATAAGTAGATACCTTGTGTTTTCAATACAAACAAAAGTCAGGCTGTAAACCTCTGTCTGTTGCTTCTGTCAGTGAGGGGTAGACCAGGTAACAATATTATTCCATGTGATGTTTTGGTTCTCTGCAAAAGCTATATACTGGTATTAAAAGGCAGGCAAACTATTTTTAATTTTATAAGAAACAATATAAAACATTTTTACTAATTAATTTGAAATCTTCTGCACGCTGCATGAGGATATGCACAGATATTTGACATAATAATGAAAATGAGGCTTTCACACAACCACCAGAAGGACTTCAATCTTCCTATAACATAAAAAGATTGTGGAAGACAAGACAAACTAATGAAAATTAATAAAGTACTTTATTTGATTGATTTGAACTATTACAACATTGAGCTGTAACACAGCTACCAAGTATTAGACATACAGAGTCCCTGAAGTCTGGCTGGCAGACTACAGTTGATGGAACCATAGGGCTTACTCCCACATACCTGAGAAAAAAAGTGAAGAAAAGCTGTCAAACTTCAGCAGTCGCCCAACCTCTAAGGGCTTAAAAAAAGGGAGAGCTTGTAAGTGGCATTTAAGGCCTCCTCCAGGATCAGTGGGCACTCCTGATGTAAAAAATACATATATACAATCAAGCTTTTAAAAAATAAACAAAAACACTTCACAGCCTCTTCATATTCCTGGATTGCAACTTGGAAAGTAGATGAAAGCTGGATCCTCTCGCCCTCACCAAGAGGTGATGACTTGAGTCCATCACAATTTTGATTATCTAAATCTTCTTATAAAAGGATTTGGGTTTGGGGCACGTCCTTCAGTTCTATTGCCAGAATTTAATAAGTTACCCACAGTGTCTCAAACCCACTAGTATTCTCCATTCCTCATGCAGTCAAGGCAGATCTCTTAGCATTATAGATCTTGGCTGCTTCATACACTGGAAGCTAGTCTTGTCTAACTGGTAAAGGAGTACTGGAAAGCACTCAGTTGAGAAAAGTTGCACCACTAGTACAAACTAAAGCTCTGACCATCTAGTGATTTGCACTTCCCAAGTAAACTGCTCCAATCAAACCCTCGTGTCTGGTGAGGTAGAGAGCAGAAGGCACAATCTTACAGAGTTTGTTTTTCTGGCTGTAAGGTTGGCTGCATAGATGTGAAGAAGGCATCATCTGAGCTAAGAGACAAAGCAGACAAATCTAACTACAGAGCAAGAGATGCCTTGCTTACAGAAGTCATCATTCCAAACTACCTGAAGTAGTTGAACAACGAGCATCGTTCATTACAATTACTACATTTCAGTAAGTAGTCCAGCAGCCTTGGGGTTGGAGGGAGAGAGATCTGAGTATAGGCCCCTCTCCAGCAGCCCTTGAGAGCAATTGCCGTAGACACTTTGAGAACAGAGAGACGTTATACATCTTCATCCTCTTTCTCTAAGAAGTCGGTCAAGGTACTGTCATCTACAGGAATTAATAAGTATTCCACACCATCAGCTCCCTGAGAACAGACATGCATACACATTCTGTTAACACCAGTGCACAGTGCAATGCAAGCCACTAGACAGCACTGCAACGCTAACGTTTATTTGCAGTCTGGGTGAGAGCTGGCCAGCATTCAGGACTACATTGCTAAAAACCGGGAATATTTCACTAGAGCAACACTGGAAAGGCACAAGAAAACTCATATACTGACTGAGAAAAGTCAGTATATGAGAAATCTTCTGGTAGGCTATGCTAGTCTGACACTACACAGCTCCTCAACACTGTGTTCCCATACCTAGTACTGCTATACCGCCTCATTATTAGGACTAGCCTGCATTTTTCCCTCGTGCAAATACAGGTAGCTATTGGAAGCAGACTGAAAGGCTCCAGAGTCCGTTACTTCTCAAGGTCTTCAGGAAGAAGAGACCTGTAGGTGGCTGAGTAGCCAAAGCACACTGCATTTTTACAGCCCCCTATCCACGTAAAGGGTGTTGACAAATTGGAGGCAGGGAAAGAGCTGCAATTCCAGAATTTCAGCCCTTTGCTAGTTCCTAGGTGCTTCAAACAATACAGCCTCACTGTGAGCTGGAGAGTGGTGTCTTAGGGATACCTAGTAGCAAGTAAGCATCTTTTTTGTTTAAAGTGGCTGAATACCCAGAATTATCTTCTTCCCCCAACTCACCCGCTTGGTCCGGATGAGCTTGTGGTCCCTGAATTCTGTCAGCTGTGCCCTGAGTGTCAGGTCACTGTTCACAAGGAAAGCCTCCCGACACTGCTGGTAGAAGTCTTGGAAAGACAGCCCTGGAGACAGAAAAACGTGAGAACAAGAAATTGAAGTGGTAAGATTGTCAGATTTTTCCAGGTCTAACAACACATATTATCTCCACCTACAAATCTTGCTTTGGCTTCGACCACAGTGGCTACAGTAACATCAATTCTTTCAAGTATACAGCCAAGCTAGTATTTCAGTAATTAATGGAAAACAGCTGAATTAACATTCCAGTCACCCTGTTTGCCTAATGGAATTTTAGTAGCACTTTAAACGCACTTCCCAACATGGTTAATCTCTCTTAATTTCCAACTCCTCTACCTTACTTCCAACTTTCTTTACCATTAACATGTTGTTCATATCCCCAGCAGCACCTGTTAGAAACAGTGACAGAATATTCCACATGTATCCTAGAAAGCAGGGACACATCAGAAGTCACTGAGATAGGAGCAGCATGGGAACAGAATCTCCTGTCTTCCCCTGGTCCTTTAAGTGCTAGTTATGCAAATTCACATTCTTCCTTTACTTTAATTGTTTAACTCCACAGTCCCCCATGAATGGTCTCAGTCATGTCTAAACATCAAAGCAGACAACAGTAAGAGGAGGTCCTTCAGAACCAGCCAGTCTATTGATTTCCTGTCAGTCAGACACAGTACCACTAGAAAGACAGTCTACGCCACTGAGTCAACGGTTACAGCACTTCTGTTGCTGGTGATGTAACCTGCATACCAAAAGCCAGTGCCGCTGTGACTGAGCTGGCATTGGCAACACCCCAAACAGATAAGAAAATGTGGGTACATACCTGGATAAGATGGGTTGTCCTTATTCTCCAGCTGGTACTGAGCAAGCAGTCTGAATATCCCCCTAAGTGAAAGGAGGAGAAGGGAAAATCAAAAGGAGAAAAAAAAACCCAAAACCAAAAAAACCCCACCAAACCCCAAACACCCCACCATTAGAAAACATTAACTGATTTTTCCCTCATGATCAGGACTTTGTGCATGTATCTCGTCACTGGACAAGGCTTGCTGTCCAAACACTATTCATTTAAAGTAACCAATCAACTGGAACCCAGGTCCTACCATCTTCATCTTGAACACTGTTGTCAGAAAACAAGGATTGCCTCCTGCTAGGTGTAGACCAGAGTAACCTAGCAAGGACTGGATCCTCAGCAAGTGCTACTATGAAGTATAACAGTGTCTTACCTGGCATTGAGAGTGAGACTGTGCAGGACATGCGTTAGGGAGCTCAAAGCCAAAGATCCAGATTGTTGTACTAAAAGTGAGTTCTCATAAGACGTTTCTTCCACATAAGGACTAAATGTGGTTGTTTCATACCAAAGCCAGTTGTAAAGGCTTAGCTTTGCCTGATCCCACACTAGACAGAGAGAGAAAAGAAAGCGCAGACAGAATTGGGAGATTTAGCTTTTCTAAGGTGTTAAATAAGCAACATTAAAATGTAATTAGTTCTACTGTAGGATTTGTGGAAACAATGTATGCTTGTGAAATTCACAGTACATACACCCAGATACTTGCAGTTCAAGCAAGACAAATTCTCTGCAACAAAACGTTTGCACACATCCCTTTTTCATACCAGCTTCATAGATACTGTAAATCCTTCCAGAGTCAGCAGTGTGCAAAGAATTTCTGGCTGATAAACAATATTGTTTAGATGCAATGACAGACATAACATCTAATCTCCATTTCAGTAAGTCCCTAAATCAAAGGGTGCCAGAAGCTTGGAGTCTATTTGTATATTATGATCAGTGACTGGTAGTTCTCAGTATCTTTATACAGTTCAACACAGCCACAGTCCCAATCGGGGCTTCTAGCTGCTACCACCATACATACATCACCAGATCTGTTTTGCACATCAACAGTAATACGTGAGCTTATGAAACATGCTCAGCAGCCCCAAAGTAGAACGCAGATTCTTCTCTCTTTGCTACAGCAGGCCCAAGGGGACTCACTGAGAGGAGCATTGATGTGATCGATAGAGGCAATGAGGTAAATGCTAGGCAGGGAGGATAACTGTGCAAGGATCTGCTGACTTCTTTCTCCTCTCAACATCTGGCTGTCCAGGTTATGAATGAGGACATAGAGCTCTAAAGATGAATCTGCAAGGTCAGAAAAAACAGCAGAGAACCAATCAAAGAAACTGCACACAAAGTGGTTTCCCGTTCCCAGTGCAGCCTAGGACAAGTCTCCATATTCATTCATCAGGCTCCATATTCATCACTCCAATATCAAATCGCTTTCCTTGTACAGCTTACTTTGATCTCTGTCCCACACTTGGTGTTTCTGAGCACCTAAAAGGCTTTTTCTCAATTCACTGTATCGCAGTTCTCATCACAGCTACAGGTTTTTTTTCAGTTTAAGCTTTTCTCTTACAATACACTTTCCACTTGCTCATGGCTTTACCAGGAATTGCCCTTTTAGCTATGACTTTTAGTCCTGCGATTCAAGTTCATTCAAATGTACTTTAGGATGGAAGTCTAAGCACAGTTTATTCAGCTGCTTTTGAGTTACATGACTAGGATCCTTAAGCTCCTCCTCACACAATGAAAATGCATTTTCTATTCAGGGTTGGATCCAAAGCATACTAACTTCATTGGAAATCTTTCCCACTGAGTCCTCAAAGGAAGTTACAAAGACTTAGCTTGGATAATGCAAATGGTAGATGTTAAAATTTCCAGCTAGCTTGTTGCTGCTGTACTTATCCCTGGGAATAGCTATTTCCCGAGTCCAGAAACAATTCTGGAACAGTAGCCAGTTTTTGTGCAAATGAATACATACTTGGCGGCCAGTGGAAACCAAAGGTTCCTCACACTCCCAGTCAGATCAGCTATAGTGTACTACACAAGACTGATTTATGTAGATTCAGGTGGGTACCGCCGTTAATCAGTCTTTTTCACTTAGTCCCACCAGAAATACTCGTAAGGTAATGATGGAAAACAGAATGTAAACACTTAAACACCAATGCCATGCACAATTAAGATTCCATGGCAATTTGTGTGTGTATACACAAGCAGTAAAATGGACATTCAAAAAGAATTCAGCAAGCATTCCATGTGGCAATACCTGTTTAATTTTGCTTTTGAACCCAATTCTAACCTGCTTGTTTGACACTGCTGTCCTTTATTTCATCTTAATGTCAGTATTTGCATATATTAAATTTAAATGACCATTCCACTAAACCATGTACATTTAAGCCTTAATCCAGCCTATACTGAAATTTATGGAAAGACCCTCAGGCCATGATTTTCCAGAGGAGCTCAAAGGACTTGATATCTGTCAGCAACTGTCATTCCAAATTGTTTGCAAGTTCTTCGTTCTGTTGATTTCACTGAGGTTTCTATCAGGTACTCAAGCAGCCACTAAGAACCATCTTCCCTCATGTAGCTGTTTACCTGTCCTGTCTTCCACCAGGAAACACGTGGCTACAGAAACACCATGTAAATAAAGCACAAAGACACTGTGCTAAATGCAAGAGAGATAAGCATTTCAGTTTGCCAAAGGGTAGAGGAGCCTGTCTTGTTAGAACACTCGTGCCTTCCTCCTTCCCTTTCTAGAGAACTTAGCATGTGAAACACTAACTGAGGTAACAGCTTGGGATCACATACACATATATTCCTGATGCGTATATGTTTTCATATATGTGGCATAAATTAAAAGGAAGAAAGTATACTAGCTACAATAAACTAAGAAACTGTAACTGCACGTATGAAAACTATAAGGAAAGAAAATGTCCAGGTTCTCCTAACAGTAGGTGGACTCTAACGTTTTTAAGTAAGTCACTTTACCTTCTTTAAACCTTTTAATGATGAATTCAAGTTGGTCAAGGGGGCTGCGGAAGGTCCCTATATGGTCCAGGACCTCCTCTGTGATGGAGTTGAGAATCTGAAAAAGAAAATAGCAGTCCCTTCCGAAGGGCTCTGACACTGAAGGACCTAGTGCAGAAAATCTGAAACTGAGCCCTTTGACTGTCATGAGGGAGGTAATGGGATTTTTACCATCAAATCCCCAAAACAGTCAACATAAACCAAAAATTTCTACCCCTTTTCAAAACAGTGACATAAAATAAGGCTTTAGACTGATGAGTATCTATTAATGATGGGAATTACTGCAATTCCTTGGAAAATGCATGGGCTAATTTCTTTGAACTCTTAAAAGAGAGATATAACTGCTCTTCATTCAAAAGTCTGCTGCTATAGGATGAAGCAGGTTTCCTTAACATTTTACATTGAAAGACTTTAGAGGTATCTGTAACACAGGATGATTAGATAAACACATAAGCTTTTCCCACACTTACAGATCTCACAGTGATGCTGGGGAAATATCCATTAACCACAAGATGAACAGAATCCTGGAGCACAGAGGTACGAAACTTCTCTAACAAATCACGCTTTGAGCCCAGTCCATAAAGCACAATATTGAAACCCAAGCTGCAGAAAAGTGAGCAAATACACTGAATCAAAAAAGTACAAGTCCCATTTTAGGTTCATACATTCATTAAGCAAAACGATCCATTGCAATCTTGCCTCTAAAAATTTCATGTTTCATCAACTCCAGGCTTACCTTCAGGTCACAGCTGACAAATAAGGTTAGCTGCAAGGAATCCGAAATGTGGCATGCGCATCCTAGTAAAAGAAGCGTTTTAGCAGCCTGGAGGCCGACAAATTTAGCAAAACATCTATGGAAGAAAATGGTATTGTCCAAGGATATGAGACTAGATCTGCAACTTCAGATAATGAAGAGTAACCAGCATTCACATTCACCCCCTCACCAGTGATTGTATTAAACGTTTACCATGGGTCACAGCAATTACAAGAAAAAAAGCAAGCCTTCACAGTGGTTTTCTACTCTGATCCGTAGGCACAATTTCAAAACAAAATTAAACTATTCTCATGTCTCTTTCTTATCCTAATTGTTCCACAGAGAAAGAGGCAGGAAAGCATAAAGAGAACATGGTAGGGAATCATAAAGCTTTGTTTATTTTTGAGAAGCACGAAAAGCATCATCTTGACCAGAAAGAAGAGTATCAGGTCACTCAAATAGCATTGGGCAAAGGCAAGGCGTTCAACAACTGTCATTGACTTCAGTATCGGCTATGGATTTGTTCCTTCTACCCTGTCATATACATGTCTAACCATTTGCCCAGATCACTGAGTCACAGAGAACTCCTCCTCTTGCAGCTCTCCAACTTTCAAAGCTAATGTCTTTTTCATATGCTCTGTCACTCCCCAAGGACCACAAATTTCTTTATACTCCACTCCTTTGCAAAGCTTCCAACGGGCTTTCTCCTCACCAACATCTGCTCCTGTCTCAGCAATTAACTTCAGAGCTGGTGGCCTGCCTTCTCTAAGGCGCTTCAGAATCTCACAGCTCTCTCTAGTTTCCCATTTGCTTTCCTGGATGCTTACTCTTTTCTCCTTCTCATGAAGATACACACAAACCCAGACAAAATTTATACTGCTAACATTTCCAACAGCATTAAGGTTTCTTCATGCCTAGATCATTACGTACCACAGGCATTCAAAGCTAACTGCTACACCACTGGGGACAGCCACATTTGAAGAAATCGGTGGTGGGCTACTCACTACCAACTACGCTGCTGTAAGCAAAACTGATTGTTCACAAAGGACACTTTTCTCATCATTCTTGTTCCCTGTTTTCTCATTATTCATGTTCCCTGTTTGTGAATGCCCTCTAGCTTGGTTTACAGAGGCACAGACAAACTAGCCAGGCAGAATGCAACCTCATTTCACTTCAGGCATTCAGTTCAAGGAGTTAGTCAGATATGATTTGGTCTACAGGGAACATTGTACTAATTTAAATTTAAGCAATCAATCAAAGAAAAAAAAGTCACTCCTTAACTCATGCACGGGATGTTGTTGACATGAGGGTAAGTTTACTGGCAGTGCCTGTTTACTAGGCTTCTTCAGTGATTCTCATGGGGTACTTACTGTAATTGCAGCATCCACTTGGAAAACAGGGATTCATGTTGCTGGTTCAGCTCTTTAATTTCAGCAGCATATGCAAGGGGAGTTTTTTTCAAAAGGTCATGCAGTGTTTGCTGGGTTGAGAAAGAGATAAGATGACAGTCATTCAAAGCTGAGAAAAAACAAGACATATATCTGGATTCCTTACAAATATCCCTCTAGTATGCTCTCTAGCTAGGGAGCAGAATAGTTTTCACTGACAGTGCACTCAGTTCATGGTTTTTTTCCATGAAGACCTCTCTTAGCACAGTTTTGCTACTGGACAAACAAAGCAGAGATTAAGTAACGTTATTATGGGAAATGGCAGCCAGACTAGAACTAGAACCAATATTGCACTGTGTTTTATCTCTTCCCGCTGAGTATGGGAAAACCACTACTGAAATAATGGGCACGCTTACACAGCGCCAAGCACTGTACCAGGAAGATACCAACATCACAACCCTGCTCACAGTAGCAAGGGCTCCAATTGACATGCTTGGCAATGGTTCAGGTGTTTGTCACTACAAGAGAATGCTCACAAACATCATCTTAAAAAAGAAATAGAGCAGAAAGGAAATCATTTGCAGCTGACAGCTAAATGTAGAAAAAGTATTATTTCAAAAGCATCAAGAATCAAAGCATTAATTCAGCTTTAAAGATATGCTGGGATGTTGATGTTTGAACAGCACAGTAGCATGACAAATGGCATCAAATCTACACTGGCCTCCCTTTCTCTTCAATTTTAACAGCTTTGCTTTCCACTCCCTTGCAGCAGAAGACAGTTTACTCTGGAAAGAACACAAAGACAGCTGCAATGGATCAGACAAACATAAAGCATTGAGAGACAGAACTGCTAAGCCTTAAATTTCTTTGGAGCCAGCAGTAGATTTAAATACTGAAAGCCCTGATTTCCTTCCAGAGCTGTTATGAAAGAACTTGTTAAGAATCCAGATGTTTCTCTGGGTAGCAATTCCAGACAACAGCAGGCATCAGGCAATCTGCATATATGCCATCTTTGAAAACACAGATGGGTGCAAAAAGCGGTCATAGACACAAGAGCTCCAAGTATTTTACATGCTTCCCTGGCACCTGTCCTTGTGTACCTGTCTCTGTAGGGTGCAACTGCTTGCTTTGAACTGTCTTGTAGAAGTGGCATACAGAAGAAAAAATTCAGTAATTTAGTCACCACAATTAGACCATTCCTGTCTCCTAGGAACTGGAAGGGGACAAAGTGCATTTCACAAACCAGGTGACAACGTTTAGAACTGTCCCAGTCCTGCATGTGGCTTAACCCAGTAATGCTCAGATAAAAAGGGCTCTCTCCATTTCCTCTACACATAAATGGTCAAGACAGCTTGTAATTACCCTAAGCATTTCATTGATAAAAATGCTGTTTTGGTGATAATTTTTAAGGCAGGTATCTACACTCTGCTTCTCCCTCTTCTCCTCCCCCAAAAGCAAACTTTAACCTGTTCTGGTAACTGCAGCTTTCACCTATCTGCTCACCTGAGAGTGCCTTCTCTCTGCATTTTCCCTACTGTCTCAGGTTCAAACAACTGGGCACTGTCCCTGCTCAGAGCAGCAGTAGGAGACATAATGCTTAAAATGCTACCTAAACCAGCGTTACCACTGAGAATGCCATCAGCAGAAATAAAGTGAAAATGGCAACATCAGGAAATTTTGATGAGGGAAATCTTCATCAAAGAAGTCAAAAGCTCCGAGAGTTGTGTGGTTCACTATGAAGCATACCTGATTCAATCTTCTTTTCCTCAACTTCTGCAGCGTTCGGTCTGAAGTGAGCACTTTGGAACTACTGTGAGCTTCAAAGTATTCCTCCACCAGGTTGCTCTAAAAAGGGACAGCAAGATCAGCCACACTCCTCCTGCTATCAAGTTAGCGCTCTCCCTTTGCACCCATGAACATGTCTGAAGATGGCCAATATGAGACATAGAGAAAGGATGAATAGAAAGCCAGAAGATATTTGCAAAAATGGCTTCTACGGTAGCATTCTGCCACAGCTAACCTAGTCAGATGGTTCTTTCCTGAGGACAGAGACAGAAAAGAGATTCTGAGAGAGCAGAACATAGCAATAATTCTAAGGGGGTGTGGGGATTCCTGGTGCTGGAAGGAAATCACACAACGAAGCTGAACACCAAGCCAGAAAGCAATGTGTGCTTCTTTTGGTGCTACAGGAGTCAGTTTCTTCATCCTTTCTCAGTACAGGGTCTCCTGCTTCATGGACATCTTAGAACTTCTCCTTCTGGAGCTGCTGAGGATACAGACTGGATTAGCCCACAGGCTCACATGATGCCCATCCAACAGGGATTGCTCAGAAGTACAGCAAAAGCCAACCCAGCTGGTTTGATTTGAAATGAGCCTAGCAGTTCCTCCCCATAGTTAGGAGTGGTCACTGACAGTTTATTGTCACTAAACATCCCTTCATGCTTGCTAGCTCAGGGGTATATTTTCTGCACACTCACCATCTTGTCCTCCTTAATTTTTTTGGCTAGGGTGTTTCTGGGAGGAGGCGTAGATGCAGCCTTAGTTTTTGCTGGGGTCTTTTGACCTGATAAAACAGCGCTGACTTCTTTCTGGTCTTCCTCATCCTCCTCCTCTGAGCAGGAAGCAGAATATTCACTCTCACTTTCTAAATAGGGATCTGGAGCTAGAGCATAAATTTAAGGTTAAAAGCTAGCAACGACTTCTTACACAGAACACATTTTGTACCATCTTGCTCTCTCACATACATTCTGTAGATGTTTTTCAAGCATATGATTCCTAAATATATTTCACAGAAAAGTAAAATCAATGCTTAAAAGGACTGCAAACACACACAGCCATTTTTTCCCCAGTTCTAGGCTCACAAATTATTTAGTAAAGCTTGCTCCTCAATACCAACTAAGAAACATAATCCTACCATAAAAAATGACTAGAAATGGACAATGGAATTCCCTATTTCTCTTAGCATCTCTGCGTCAGTTTTCCCAAATGCCAGTCATGCAAGCTGAGTATCTCCTGGGTCACACTCTGCAAAAAAGGTTTTGTGAAAGACCTCTGTTAGCAATGTTGATTGAAGAGCACAGACAGAATCTAGCTCAGTTTTGGTCTCTCAACACAAAAGAAAAAATAAAACATGAAATGTCACGCACTAAACTCTCCTCTGCATTCACTCTGAGCACATATAGCCAACCAGTTACTGGAAATACTTTACCATGAATGTCCCAGTCATCATCAAAAAGTCTTATGATTTGGTTCAAGCAATTGTGCCAGACTTAAGTGTCAGCATACGTTAGATTACTGAGAGTTTTGTCTCTTTTGATCATGTTACTGAAGTTCAGCAACTTGGTGCTTCTAACCATTCCACCCCTTACCTAAGTAGGGATCTGTTGTAGGGAAAAGGTCTACATAGACTTCCTTAAGGACATTTCTACACTCTCTGCAGGATGAATCAGATGATTGCTTCAGTTAGACTGCTACTACAGGCAGAAGACCACCAGGAGAAACACTGTCCTCTGAACACAGTGCCTCACTGACTGTGGGAGCTGACTGCAAAGGTTCATCTTTACCTGCTAGCCTCTTTCTGAGTCTGTAAGGTGTGGAAGACACAAATTCTTTCTTTTTACTCTGTAACGGCAAAGAAAAAACATGCATTAGAAAAAGAAACATATACCTCCTCAAAACAGCCCTCTGCCAAGCAAAGAGTAGAATCAGGTTACATTTCCAAGCTATTTCAGCCCACAAGAAACTGGGAAAGCAGAGGCAATAAGCATGGAGAGTTTTTATTTTGCCATTCGGAGCTAGAGGGGCACAGGATCAGCTTCCAAAAGGGGCTTAATTCTTTCAACTTATGTCCCGAGATGGAGGGTAGAAAACTGTGAAATCTCCAGCCAAGATGCCAACCTTGGCCCCTCAGGAAGAGTCAAACTGAAGCAATGACAAACTGGAAATGCTTCGGCTCCCCACAGCAGTCATCTTCCACATCACACTGTCTACTCAAAGTCATTTGGAAGTCCACTATGAAAACAACTACCAGAATGACAGAAGACCACTCAGAATACTAAGCCCAGAAGAAGTACAGCAAAGGGAACCCAAGCTGTCTGGTCTCATCAAGTTGTAGTGGCATGTCTTCCTTACATATGTGTAAAGCACATGCCTGACTTGGACACCAGATCAGGTCTGCAATACTTATTTTGCAGTAGCTTTTGTTAATCCTGTCAAAGCAGATGTGAAATCATCAAGGAGTGAACATGGCATCCCAAAACAGCATCTCTTACAGGCATATCTCATCCTGGAACCTTATACCGGAAAAGCTGTGCACACATTTCTAATATGATGCTATACCATTTTAGAAAGCCAACTGTTTCACAGCACTCTCTTTATAACCACCACAATTGGCAGTTCTGGACTGTATCTCTCTGTAGCATCACAAAAGATGACATCAACTTACATCCCCCCCATTATCACAATTTATTTTTTATAAACCAATGCTAAAATAAGAAACTGAACAGCACCACAGTTCTTGAATTCCTGTTCTAACAGCACTCGTTACAATTAAGACTGTTTCTTCCTTTGATGCGAAACTGGAAAGCTACGAGTTTAACTGCATATTAAGGGATGGTCTAACATCCTCATTTGTGTGATGCAAGGAAGGAGTCTCCACGCATGCTAATTAAGCTGTCAAACCCACTATTTGCCCACTGACTCTAAATCCCATCGTCGTGATTAATGGTAGCTCTGGTTCTCACTTGAATTACTCCTGCCCGGTTGGATTAGGAGAGACATCTGTACTGTGGATGAGGCTTTTCAAGGTCCTTCCTTTCCAGAACTGTAGTAATTGGCCAGTTCAAGTTTTAAAAGTGAGAAAAAAACCAAACCAAAACCCCGAGCAAGGTAGAGTCATCACTCACCCTCTGCTGCACTTTGTTTGAACTTGAACGTTCTGCAAAGCAAGAAACAGCATTGTTCACTGTACTGCATATTTTCAACAGTGGCACAAGATGGTCCATTAGAAAAACAGGCATTCACTATTCGAAGGTACACTGCACCAGAATATCAGCTCCCTAGGTGGTTAATCCTATGAGGGAAGCCTCTAGTTCCTCACAGGTAGGCAAAGAGAGAACAAAGACAGTCAATGTTTTTACCACAGAAGGCAGCTTTTGATTCTGGACACAGCTTTGGGAGGCCATCAGCAGGGGGGAAGAGGCTGAAAAATGAGCTAACGTCCTCTCCCTGAGCACATCAGACTCCATTTCTGAGCACAAAGTAACATCCTCTTGCCAGTGTTGACCTGCACTGACTTCTCCCACCTGTATTTCTCCCTACAGCATTGGGTGCTTGAATATTATATAATAAAGTATTCATTTACACATGAACACCCACACAATCCTACCCATTTGGTGCTCAACACATCAGCCCAGCTCAAAACTCTCCCAAGTGCAAACATTTCTGTTGAACACAGAGGAATTCATTAAGTGTCACAGCAACAGATGCGAGAGAAGTTCCTGTTTTCTCTACACCAGCAGGGCAGAATAAAAGATCTGACACCCAGGTGAACCAGAGGCCATGCACACCAAGCAGTTCAGTCTACAATGTTAAGCTGACTAGAATACTCAAGCATGACAGAAGTTGGCATTCAAGCATCCACTCCACCACCCAAACAGAAACATACTCCCATTCACTCAGTTTCAGTTCCCCAAAGCATGACAGGACTTACTGCTGCTTTGAGGGGTTTTGGCTGTCTTCTCAGGGCACTCCGAGTGATCAGATGCAACACTCTGTCCTGGTGTCTGGGCTAATTCAGAGGCTGTAGGAAACAGGGGGAAGAAGTTTCACATGTCAGGTACAAAACTCCCAGCTCTGGCTAGTCAGCCATGGAGCCATACACCTGAAACACTCTCTAAGTATTAATTTCCTAGCTAATTCAGGAAGTGCACCAGATACTTCCATTTTTTTTCTAACCCTAATGGTGAATGTAATCCTGTCCTGGTTTTGGCTAGGATAGAGTTAATTTTCTTCCTAGTAGCTGGTATAATGCTGTGTTTTGGATTTAGTAGGAAAATAATGTTGATAACACACTGATGTTTTTAGTTGTTGCTAAGTAGTGTTTATACTAAGTCAAGGATTTTTCAGCTTCTCCTGTCCTGCTGGACAGCCAGCAAGAAGGCTGGAGGGGTACAAGAAGTTGGGAGGGGACACAGCCAGGACAGCTGACCCAAACTGGCCAAACAGATATTCCATACCATACGACATCATGCCCAGTATATAAACTGGGGGGAGTTGGCTGGGAGGGGTGGATCGCTGCTCGGGAACTAACTGGGCATCGGTCGGCGAGTGGTGAGCAATTGCATTGTCCATCACTTGTTTTGTATATTCTAATTATTTTAGTATTATTATTGTCATTTTATTATTATCATTATCATTATTTTTCCTTCTTTTCTGTCCTATTAAACTGTCTTTGTCTCAACCCACGAGGTTTTTTTTTTTTATTATTCTCTCCCCCATCCCAGGGGTGGGGAGAGTGAGCGAGCGGCTGCGTGGTGCTTAGTTGCCGGCTGTGGTTAAACCACAACAAATCCTTAACAAAGATTTTCAAAGACTGAACTCCTCGGTTAATTAATTTCACAAGTATAGCTGAGGCAATGGCAGAGCACGCTTTGCTCCCTGGGAGACCACATGTCTTCAAATCAGAGCAATGTTTGGTCATGCTCACTTAGTCCTTTAAAACTGCTCAACTGGACATAGCAGAGTATCAGGTATAGCAAACACATCAGTTCCCCAGGAGGTGGGTTCTTGTATTCTATTTGCCTCTTTCTACTACTTATCAGCACAAGCTGAAGTTGAATCACTGATCTGAATATGGAAGGCCCCCTTATCCTGCTAACAGTCCCTCAAGAAAACCAGCCTTCCATTGTATGACTTGCCTCAGTTTTCAAACTGAGTCATGGCTCCAGGAGGGAGCACCAGTGAAACCTACCCTGCTGCAGAAGGAGGTGTAAGAAACATACAACTTCCCAACACACAGCAGAAGCCCAGAGGAGAAGTAGAGAGGAATGGAAACCAGTTTCTTTATAGTGATACAGAAGGATGACCCCTCTCCCTTGGATCATCCTTTGTAGGATATATCAGTAGCTATGACAGCTAAACACTAATGAAGTTCAGATGGTGCTGGGCACACAAAGACTCTTCAAGTGAGAAGAAACATAGTGGCAGCAGGGCTCAAGCATCTTATTTGAACAAGAACAGCCCACCCTCTCCATAACTGCCACTTTCTGCTTGCTTCTCCTAAGTCCACAGCTAGCCTAGCAAGCACACTCAGACACTTTGAGTACGAGAAATCCCGATACATAAAGCTAATACGGACTTTTTTTGATTCTTTGCTACATAATGAGTTATTCTCTTATCCTTCTAAGTTACACAAATAAAACCCCTGCCATCCTTTGGCACTTACATGCAGACTTTCTCCCAGCATTAAGAAACTTCTACTTTTTCTTATGCGTTTGTTTATTATCTGTATTTCTTATCCCCACCGTGCCTTTGCTTTGTCCTAGCCCTGTGCTTTTGTTTCTGAGGAAAACTGATTCAGAGCCAGATAAAAGCTACTGAAATACTGCAAACATATCTTTTGAATAATCAGAAGTGACAAATCACGTTAACAGAGTACTCAAAAAGAGACCATAGCCAGAGCAAGAATGAAAGAAGAAAGAGGAAAACATACCCAGCTCTGCCATTTTGCTGGAGCGTTTGGGAGTCTGGAATGAGTAAACTTCACCACCACTTACACTTGAGCCATTCCCCATTGGATCTGTGAAAAGAAATGTTACTTGTAGCTATTTAAGAAGCACTGGTATATTTCCAACCCAAGAAAGATGGAACACAACATTTTACTATTTGGCTCAAAGGACTCTTTATATTGCAGGTGTTATGAAATAAATATCATAATAAAATCCTAGAATCATTATCCTCTCCTCTACCACAAGCACAGCCAGAGCTGGTCAGCCCTCAAAAGCCATTTCATCAACATTGTACAACCTTGAAACTGCAAGAATCTCCTGAAGTCACAGCTGTGTTAGGTTTTCCCCTGCTAATACCTTGGGCACATATTCCAAGAGCAGCAACATAGTTCTTCTCTTCCAGGATCTCCTGAGCTTCGTCGTCTGAAATATTCTCAAGCTTCTTCACAAATCTCTTCACACTAACTGTCAGCTGAGTCTTGTCCTTCCGTACTTTAATACCTAGGATTGCAATAAAAGCTTTTATCTCCTGCTATTTCATTATTTCTATTGCAGTAGTATACAGCTACCCCATTTAGAGACCAAGTTCCTGTTGTGCAAATTGCTAAACAAACACAACGCTGAAAAGATGTCCCGCTAAAAGAACAGCTGGTCTGTGCCCTGGTGGTCAGCCGACCCTACAGACATTAGTCCCTCCTTTACCACAAAAGCGGGCCCCCGCAGTCCATGAGGACAAGAACCCCATTTCAGCACACACCAGCTTTCACAGTTTGGGAGAAATCACAGTGACTGACACACAGAAGTATCAAATTGCATGCAAAGGGGATGGTATTTGGCATCCCCTATCTTCCCTAGGAAAGGGGAGCAAGTGGAAAAGACCTGGCCTATAGGCTGTCAGTACACTCACGGGACGATTTAGGCTGAGACACCTCTGGAGACTGTCTGTCTGACCTTCTGCACAAAGCAGGACCAACAGCGAAGTCAGATCAGAGTGCTCTGTGCCTTGTACAGGCAAGTTTTAAGCATCTCCACAGAGGTTCCAAACCTTAACAGTAGTCAAAACTGCAGCAAAAGACTCCTGTAGCAACCACCTCGAACCTCGTTCCGATTTGATTCTGTATGTGTTTAACCACGACAGGGGCTGGGAAGTTAGCCAGGCTATTTGTGCCTCCTCTGCCAGGCCGTTACACACACACTGCTGTTCGGGGAGCCGCTATCCACACCACCTTCAGCTGAGGGCACTTGCCACGGTGCCGCAGCTGCCCCTTTCCACGTGCCGGGGCGGAGACAGAGACAAACCGCGGAAGAGGCAGTCGCAGCAGAATGATGCTGAAGGCCTCGTCCTGCCTGCAGCCTGGCCAAGGCGCTCAGCCGCCCCGGGTGTTGGAGAAGGGCTCCCTTCCCGGCGGGCGCCGCGGCTGCTCGGACCCCTCTCCCAGCGCCCTGGGAGCAGCGGGCGGCGCTGGGCTGGGCGGTGCCCCGCGCCGGCTGTACCTGCGTCGTCAATAATGTGCTTCAGGACCTCCTCGTCGGGCACGAACTTCACCTCCAGGGCGCCGCTGCCCTTCCCCTCCGGCTGGCTCATGGCGGGCACCCTGCAAGCGGCCCCGGGTCAGTCACGTGGGCCCCCGCCCAGCCCCGCCGCCAGGGGGCGTTGCCGCAACGCGCGCACGGCGGCACGCGGCGGGAACCGTCGGAACTGTCCTCCGCCTCACGGCGCCGCCCTCCGGAGGGCTCGGGCCCGAGGCTCGCGCCTCGGGCTCCTGCCGCCTCCCCGCTCCGCCGCCGCCTCGCCGCGGGCTCCCGGCCGCCCCCTGCGAGGGCAGCAGGAGGCGGAAGCGCGTTCACGTGCCAGACAACGGGCGACTCCACCGCCCTCCCTAAGGGCGAGCGGGGCGGGCACTGAACGCCACGGCCGCGCCTTGACTGACCTGTGCTTCGCCCAATCCGCGACCCTCTTTTCTGCCGCGCCTCCCGCCGGCGGGAGCGCCGACAGGGCGGGACTTCCGCTGCCAGCGAAGCGCGCACCCGCGGCGCGGGCGCCCGAAGTTGCCGTGGCGACGCGAAGCCGCCGTGAACGCCGCGCTGGAACCGCCCATCCCCGCCCTCCTGCCGGGGCAGAGCTCTCCTCACGGCCCGGCCCCGGCCCCGGCCCGCCTGCGCTTCTTCAGAGAAACGCCCAGAGGACAGCGGCTACGATGAACGCTCCGAGGCAAAGTTAACTCACACGCAGCCCCCGGCGGCTGCTTCCCGCCTCCCACCCCACGCACTCGCGTGTTTGTGGGTGTCTGAGCTATGAAACTCTGCAGATGTACCCTGCATTACGCGCCCCCATCAACGTAAATCTAAGTTTAAAAAAAAAAAAAAAAAGCAAGCAATTGACAAAGTATTCATTTCTGTTCAGAAACAGCACAATATTTATTTAACATCTTTATATATTTATATATATATAATTTTTTTCTGCATTGCAGATTGTGTCGAGTTTTATACATCTCTATTTACAACGATTTAAAATAATTATATTTCATCTCTGGCAGGTATTTACAAAGTCAATAGTAACTACATTTCACATTTCAACAACAGTCAACAGCATTAACCAGCTCAGTAAGACAGTTAAGATAATGGCTTACATGCACCAATAACATGATCTTCAATACGTGCCATCTTCAGGTCTAAGAACGAAGATTTTCCCTGGTCCCAGGTTAAAGGACATCATACAGCAGAGGTCACGGTTATTAAAAACCCATTTAGTTTAGTCCTTCACCAGTACTGAATCTTGAACATCTGGGGTTCACACCAGCAGGCAGGGCTATCCTGGTGAAGAGGGGCTCACACCACCAATCCATGTCCTTTCGTCTAGCCTGTTCGTCCACAAGAAGTGGGCTACTTGCTGCTTATGCTCCTTCTATGACAGAGATAAGATTACATAATGCTAAAGTAGTAAAAATCCTCAGAAACCTTTGTTCAGAGAAACAAACCTGGTATGACAGAAAAAAGTAAGAAAATAATCTTTTAACTCTTGCAGAATGTTTCTTTTTGCTAGTAAAATTGACGGTATATCCTGCATTCTTACAAGGACGAAAACAGATCAAAAGATTAATTGTAAAGCACAGGAATTACAAATTTAAAAAATGCAGCATGGGGTACCTCAATTTAGTTGTTGGGTTTTTTAATAGCAAATAAAAGCTACCATAGTAAATCTAAAATGTATTAAGAGTATCTGATTTAATTATTAAAAATCTTTATTAGCTTTTTCCTGGAATCTTCGATATGGAAAAAATGTTAAATGACTCCATTTTATTTCATCATATGGTATTTTTCCATAAATAACCAGCTAATAATATCCATCCCAAAAGTGTTCACTATCTGCAAGAAAACAGTAAGAAGTCTTGTTTCAAAGAAATCATTGAACACTGGCACACAAAAACACACAGACACACCCCGGTACTAGGAATCTATTAATACTTTGTCAAGTTGGTTTATCCTGAGTGATTGTTAACTCACATCTACTGTATACTTGAAGCCACAAAGGTTTTACTACTTGCATTTTTCATAAACTAATAACATGAAAGTCTAGCACAACAATAACAACTGCCTGAACAGAACGAACAGTGTCAATAGCGAGTATTTCTGTCACTCCCAAGTCCTCCTTTAGAACAAAAGGTAAAAGGTTGCTTCATCCATACTATTTTTTCGTTTTGTGATCAGTTCTGGGGAGGATGAGGACTCACACACACACAGGATCGACTACCGATTTGTAAGGGTTTCCATGACAAAGCACCAAAGAGTCACTTTACTAGGAGATACTCCTAAACAGAAATCTCCCCTGACCATTTTACCCTCTGAAACCAAAAATCTGTATGAATTCTATACCACATTTTAATGAGTGATTAATCATCTTTTCAAGAGTCAAAATTTAAATTGCTTTAAAGAGTTCTATCAGAACGCAAAGATACTCTACTCTAAATTGCTTACATCTCACCAACTGTAAAACACTGGGAGCTCACAACCAAGTCATTGGTTAATAAAACTTGATCTCATCACTTTGCTCATCATGCACAAGCTAAAATGTAGGGCAAGGTTTTACTGTACAAAGTTTTACTATACATCTGTTCCCATCAACAGCTCCTCACAGGAATAGCTTAGTAATCCTTTATGATAGGACCCATTTTAAACTCATTTGGTCCCTCAGATACAAACTTTGGTAAAATCTGATGAACATAGGAAAAAAAAAAAAAAAAAATCAGAGGAGGGGGGTAGCCTAGAGAGGAGGAAAAAAAAAAGACTGGAAGCAAAAATCATAATTTTTTCATTAAATCTTGAATACAGACAAATAACATGGGACAGATTTTTACTAAATCCATTTCTGGAAGCTGTAAGGTACCCTTAAACTTCTACAGCTTGCTTCCGAACTTTTAATGTCACAGGCCTTGACACTCACCAAACTTACTAGGCAAGTTTATCTGAAATGGCTAGCTGTTACGTTTTGAAATCTTGTTCCAAGATTTGTTTTATTTTAAATAAAATTTCATGATGACTATGTAGAAATCCTCATACATATCAGTCTTGCAAAACCCACTTACTGCTTGTTTTCAGGAACTACTGACAAACCGAATTGCTCACAGCTCTCCATCGTCTTCCACCACTGTGTAAGAGGCAGAGCTTTTGGCTCTTCAGCTGGTCATGACATGCAAATTTTGACAGACTGATACATGTATTCACTAACACAACACCCATGTCATGATCTGTTACCCTGAATGACCTACAGAAAAGCTTTCCACAGCAAAGTTTATCTGAGTGCCAGTGGGAAAACAAACTAAAAAATAATCAAGAGAGATTAAGGCCCATATGCTAGAAACAAAAAGCATCTAAAATACTGAAAAAAACATAAAATATTGAACAATTTGATATAAACCAAGAATGCAATGCAAGTACAGAGGATCTGGCTTCTTTGGTTACCATGCTTGGAAAGGAGTGATATTTTGCAAATTTAGTCCTGCAATTATCTTAAACAAGAAATTTAAATAAATAACAAAAGGGGCATGTTTACTCTTCTGATGCAAGCTATTCCTATGATGTAATGCTATATTAAATATGCCAAGGTAGCAGTATCTTTGGCAATGAGAGAATTGCAGAATTTAAGGATGAGATTATTAGATTTACTAACATCAGAAACATCTTTTTGTTTTGTGTGCAGTACATACATTTCATTCAAACATGTTCCATTGTATTTTCCACACCTCCTCCAGGATTATGAGTACAGTACTTAGTCTGTACTGCTTGATTTTTATGATTTTACTCAAAAAGTTATTCTTGGTTCCCACTTAGTCTTCAAATTAATTTAAATTTGTAAGCCAAGATAAACAAAAATTTCTGGTTTGTGACCGAAGTTAAAATGCTGAACACTTAAAAGAGATAGCCATTGGTTCATGATAAAATAGGACAAGTTTAAACTCTTAGGTTAAAATACAGCCATAGCATAGAATCATCTATTCCAAAATTAATTTTTCAAAATATAGTTCTCTGAACATGTTATACATTAAATATTGAGGAAAATTTCCCTGGAGCTAAAATTTTCCAAGAATACTAATAATCTTCATTAAAGAAGTAAAACAAACCACATAGTATCTGGAGACAAAAAGGGGTTAGAGTTGGGGTCACCTTACTACAGAGTAGCTTTACCACCATTAAGATGCAGGTTTCCCCCTTAATCTTGAAAAATATGTTCATATTTACATACAGTATACACACAGTTGAGGCAATTGATTGTCAACACGTGACAAACGTATGTACCTACCCACACACAAGTAAACCTCACATGGTGAGAAAAAACCCTGTCCCAGTAAACTCCAGTATTCATAAGTAGTGCAAATAAATACTTTGTCAGAAAACAATTTTTTTCTCACTATTTTGATGTTAAAACAGACAATTTTAATTACGTTAAAGCTAGCAGGAGTATGTTGGAAATGTATTTAAGACCAACACACTTGCAAACTACAAATACTAGATCTAATGCTTACTGGCTGCAACATGATGTTCAGCATTACAGAATGAAGTATGCTGTTAAAAAACTTTTCCAAATTCACATCAGAAAGGGTGTTCAAAGAAATCTGCACTTAAAATGGACAGTGACATACAAAGTCTCCAAATGAAAACTAAAAGGATAATACAGCAATTTAAACTGTCATCTTGCAACATTCATTTTAATAGGTATTTTTACTTCATCACTTTGCTGCCTGCAGGATGAAAAAATGGCTCATTCAACCAAAAAGCTGCTCACAATAAACTCCAGAAAAGGATAATCAAGCTGGAGTTAGCAATCCCAACATTTTAGATTTTCTATAAAGCCCGACAAAAATGAGTTGCAAAATGACAGCATATTGTGATGTGGTAAAAATTGTATCAAGGAATAATTCATTTATCCCTACTTAAATGCATATACACATCAAAATATAGTACCCACACTTCCTCATCTAAGAATTGTGTGTATGTGCATGCATGTGCACATACACAGGGAAAAATTGTAGTGTTCTGCTTTTTGACCTTCTTTTATAATGCTGCAGTTGCACTGAAATACTGCAGAAATCTAAATATAGTGCCTCATGTCAAGTACCAAATGTTCTAAAACATGACACAGCACAGTGAATTCAGGATAAAGAGATTTAAGTCTAAATATTTGTCACAGGTGTCAGAAAATTTAAGTATGTTTTGTACTTGGTTTAGTACTTAGCATATACAATCAGAAAGCCAGCAGATTATTCCTTCAACCCCTATCCCAGACACTTCTAATTTTATTTCTGCCACAGTACTTTGAAGTGTACTGAACTTCAGTGTATAAAGTTTCGCTACGATCTTAACGCACCTTGGCATACTTTGAGACACATCTAGAAGCATTAATGATAAACATGATACACAGCACTGGCAAAGCCTGTTATTACAGCTGGTTTGTAGATATTAGTGATGACTCATTTTGTAAGACAGATGTTGAACAGTACTTGTCTGAAAAACGACAAAACAAGCTCCCACAACTGAAACATTGCACTAAAAGGGTAATTTTGAGAAGTTATAGATGTACCACATCAGCACATAGCAAAAAATATTTTTTTTTTACAAGGATAAATTTGAACTTTTTAAAAAGCCTTATATGGGGTAGGTATATATACACAAGAACAAACCAAAACACAATGGATGAAACGATAACAAAAGGCACATCATCAAAATGAGAACTGTAAAAATATCTTAAAAGGTAGTTTGACTAAAGTCAGTTTGAATTTATGCACGTACATTTGACTTCCCTTTCTGAAGTCACTGGCTGTCTCACTTTCCTGAAATAGTTTAATAGTGCAGGACCCCACATGTTTAAAAAAAAAAAAAAAAAAAAAAAAGGTTTGTAAAATTTACCCTGATGCCAATTTAAGTGTCCTAAAACTTCTGGAGGAATGCTTATAATGGCAAATGTAGAAAGCAGAGAACCTTGCTAATAAACAACTCTACTTTTTAAAATACTAAAATAAAGTAATTCTTAAAAAATTAGCTGACACTCTTGACATTTTCTTTCCTAAAGATTTAAGCAAATTATTTGGTCCTTTTCAATTTACAGTGATGGCTCTTTAACAGAATTTCCTTTGTGATGGTCTCTACAAAATATAAACTTTGTATTTTCAGCCATGACTTATCAATTGTCTCCACCAGCAAAACTTTATAAAATAGCGTTTAACCATATACAGCTTTTGAAATTTTTACAGAAAATGCCTTGTAGCTTAATCTCAACTTTGCCTTAGTTCCATCTGTGTGTGACTGGTGGTCCATAAAGATTAACTTCAATTTAGAAACTGTAAGGTTTTCTTTCTTTATGATGATTCTATTTACTCTTTAACTGAATTTCTACATCAGTTCAGATGCTGTTTAATTCACCTTATGAATGTAAGATATGAAGACTAGACTACCAAAGTGACTCATCAAACTACAGAAAAACCTTCAAATATTTAAATGAATTTTAATGTAAATTTGAAAAAAAAAATTCTATTTGAAATAGATTCAAAAGCAAAAAAAAAAACCAAACAAAAACCCACAAACCAAAACCAACTACCAGCAATGCAACACCATGTCATTGTCCTGAATTTATTGAAGACTATCATCCAAAGATAGCCTGCTATTTATAAATGCTTATGTTTATCCTTCACAGTGACAGTGAAAGCAAAGTGCCCACATAAAGATCGAAACTCCTTCCTGTGGGTTTACAATTTGTAAACTTCCAGGATATCATACATGACTTAAGCATAGAGGATGAACCTTCCCCTTTTCTCTCTAGCAATCCAAAAAGAGATAGAGAGAGATGGAGAGAAAATTACATTCTCCTGTGTAACCAGAAATGTGCTTCTAAGCAGTGTTCTCTAGCGTAAGTACCAGCCAGTGCCCATACACCAGTCATATACATTCAAGGCTTGGCTCGATGGCATGAGTTCTGAATTTTCTAGAGTAGGGCCAATCCACTAAAATAAGAGTTAAAAAAACTCAATGGATTATATATACCAAGGCAATGAAGTGTGATCCTTCTGTCAGTACCCCTTTGCGCAAACAGTGTTTCTAGAAAAGCATTTCACATTGAAGCTTCAGTGTTTCTAGCAAACTATTGTCTCTATCCCTGAGACAGCCCCTTAAGAGTATAGTCTGTCTGGACTGCACAATTCTTCAAATGACTCCATGATTGAATTCAGGGACACTGAGAAAGCAGCTGAGAGGGGCGGGGGTGTCCAACAGCCACGATACCATAGAAAGCAGCCTGAGAAATACTCTTTACCCGAATACATCTTTCAATTCAGTGATCAGCACCTCACAAGAACAACAACAACAACAACAACAACAAAAATGGAGCAGAGCTAGCCATTAGTTCCTGGGAAAGTAGTGTTTCCCTCCCACTTACAAGCCAAACTGCTTTAACAGCATGGTGTTGTCTAAATTTTAGTCTATATGCAGAATGACCCTGTGTCCTGGAGGGGAAGACATGTAACATTACATATGGCTACAACGCCATTAGAAGTGCATTGTAACCTACATTATCTACTTAAATCCTCTCTCTGAGGGAAAACAACTTGCTAATATGCATGTCTCAGTTGCTGAACATCAAAAGCTTCTGGGATGAGAGACTGGGGGCAGGCAAGAAAAACAACTACCCTCATTTTAATGAAAAAAGTGCTGTAGGCAGCCAGGAGCAGCAATGACAAACCCCTCCCCAGAATTGATTGCACAGACTCAGAGAGGTCCGAAGTCACACTAGAATCTCTGAGGCACTCCTGGTTCTGAGAAAGAAAAGTCATGATCCAGTAGTCTTTGCAGTACTGTAGACCGAGAAAACAAACCCGTTTCTATTTCTTAACGAAGCCAAAGCATCATCTCATAGGGATCACATTCACCATTTCCGCCGGTGTCTCCAGTCTCACAGTGTTGAAATGGGACTGATCAGCCTACGATGGATTGCACATCACCCAAGGAGAAAGGAAGGAAAAAGGCATACAGTACATTATATACTGCTTCACAACCATGTTTACAAGGTGGGGGGGGGAGGATGAAGGTGAGGGAAGAATTATTGCTGTTTCAGTAATACAGTATGATAGCTAAACCAAATCAAACAAGATCACAACAGTCAGTATTTTCACACTGCGCGATGATGGTGCCTAAGGATGAACTTGCCTGGGGGTTAAGGGGAAAGAGGGAGTCCTAAGGAAGGGAGTCAAAGTTACACCTGGGATATCAGCTGCATATTGAAACTTGGAGATCGAGACTGCTTGGTTAGGGGAGCTCCTGGGGGAAGGAGATCTTTACCTTCCCCAGCTTGGCCTAGTCGGTCCTCCTGTAGGCTGATAGTTGAAAACCGATTGGTGTTGCCAGCTGCTAGATTGGTAACACCCTCTGTACCAGCTCCAACACTGGAGCCTGCTTGACTGCCATTCACATAGTCAAATGATTTACTGGAGGAAGCACTGGCGGTCCTGATCAGGCTCAAACTGTTGGCTTTTGGCACCACCTGCCCAGCAGGCAGGCTGAGGTGTTTCTTAGTAGGTGTCATCTCAATCATATCTGCACCAAGGTCAGTGGACTGGTGCACGTACTGCTTTCGAGCTACTGAATCTCGAGGGCTCTCATTGGATTTTGCTGCAGAAGAAGTTTCTTTATCCTTAGCAGGACGCCCACTTGCTGTTTTCCTTAAGCTGCCCTTCTGGGATACAGATGATAGAGGTTTGGTCCCAACTGGCTGGCTGCTGAGGGAAGCTCCTGATGAAAATCCTTCATCAGCATCATTAAGGTTCACAGATTCCTCTCTTCCATTTACACCTTCAGCATCTATTAAGAAAAAGAAACAACCAAAAAATCCCAAACCAATCAGAAGACACAGTAAGCATTCAAGTTACATGAAGACAAAGATGCGCACAGAATGTCAAAACAAACCTCATTTGCTAATCCACCTGGTTTCCACTTGCTTAAAAATTTCTGATTCTCAGCCAATAATCTTCCTGTCATATTTAGCAGAATAACAGAATCTAACAATAAGTCGTCCCTGAGGTTGATTTGTTTTTCCTCTACATCACTTTCATCAGTCAGAATATCTCCCCAACTCTGTCTATAAACAAGAAGAATTAGGCCTCATTTGGTTAATTTGTTTTAGTTCTGTCTGCGGATACGGGTGCCCATTCTCCTCCTACATGTGGCTTTAAGGGGAAAAAAAAAAAAAGCACCTTTCAAACGATCTTTATCCTATTTTGAGGCAAGATCTGAGCATGTTCAGGATCTCTCAGTCAGACTAAGTTCTGGTGAGTGCTCGGTAAACTTCAGAATTAGGCTACTTCCTAGGCCAGCAATCACAATGCTCCAACAGAGGTAGAAGGCTTCTGTTGTGTGTAGCTGACACTTCAAACAATGTGACTATACTTTCTGTTGGAGATTAACCTAATTCCTAGTTCTCTCTCCTCCAGAGCTCAATCCTCCCTGCATTCCCAGCAATCCTTTCTAGGTGCTTCTACCATATTTGCTTTTATCTCAGCATCTAGATTTTTCAGAGAAAGTAAGCAAGCCTTGTATTAAGAGAAATTTAACCTCTGAAACACTTCATGTTGTAGAAGAGGCACTGTGCTTTTGACTGGAATCTCAAAGACAAAAAAAAGCCTGACAAACTTCTTTCTTAAATCCTTGTTTTCAGGCCTATAATATGATTAGGGCTGCACACAAGGACTTTTTTCTTTTTTTTTTTTTTAATCTTATTCCAGTCCTTTTTCTAAGCTCCAAGTACTCAAAAGAAGAGTTATTGTTTCAGTAGAAAACTGAACAGCATTCAAATTTCAAAACTGAAAATGGAGCTTGAGTTTTTGCTCCATATATCTCGTTTCAATGGGAAAAAGGCACAAAGTTTAACCATGTTAGCAAAAAAGAAGACATTCAGGCTGTAAGAACCTTGCTTTTCTTTATAAAAGCTGCGGAGCCTGATTATTTGCAAGAAATCTGCAAAGCCTATGGATCTGTCCCAGCTACAGCCACTGTACTGCTCTGCTGGCAGTTTCTTCAACCCAGCTTGCCACCACGCAAACATGTTTAAATCTCTTTTGTGGAATGGGGAAAAAGTGGTGGCAACGATCTAAGAGATTCTAACATTTCAGTGGAAGCTCATCCTTTCATGCTGATTGTTAGCAGAGCACTAAGGAACATTTTACTTTATGGCAAGCAGAACAGACACAAAGCTTTCAGTGTTGTTGCTGCCTCTGTGCAGGAACATAGCCTGATCCAACTTCACATTTCTGAAGTGTAAAGCAAAAAGAAAACTTTACAGGGAGGTTTTATTATTCTGTTTTAAACTCACTTTTTCTTTTCAGGAAACCTTGCCTTAGAATTACTATCACTTTGTATCAGCTTACAAAAGATGTTTAGCCATCTCCAAATCAGACCATTCTCAGGCCTCTCAGAACAATGCAATGTGAGATTATTCTGGAGTTTTATATAGTTTTATTTGACTCATTAGCCTCCCAGAAGCAGAAAGGTAATATAGTCCATGCTACTGCAGTCTTCCTTCCTTGGTGAAACCTTTAGCCTTAGAAAAAGAAGCTTCTTAGGCTTAAAGGGCTACTATTAAAATGAAGGGTGTGTTACTTGCTTTAACTTCCTGTAACCGTATTTACAATACATATACTTTCGCCCCCTCCTGCCCACCTCATTTGGTCAAACTAGGCCTTCATCTTCTCATTGAGACATAAGTGTATTTTCTTACATTAGACAGTGATATATTTTATTCACAATCCACCATATCTCCACTCCCCCCCAAAACCTTCCCACACGTAATCAAAGATGCTAATAAAAATATGACATAACTGGAACATACTGAAAGCAACAGCACTTTTTCAATAAACCAACATTTATGTTTCTTTATATAATCATGCAAAGCTGGATGAAAGCATGTTTGGTTACAAGCAGCAATAGCAGCAGCTGAAGTCCCCTCTCAAGCCCTTCTTATTCAAACGAAAGATGTGTAACTTGCAAGAAGGTATCTCCAGACAATACTGCTAAGCTTTTTATTATTACAAGAACATTAGTCGTCTTCAAAGTTTACATTAAAATATTGCTGAGTAACAGGATGCTAAAACAGACATTCCTATTCAGGGACAGTGAAGCAGAAGAGTCACACTGGAAAAGTGGCATTTTATCCACAGAATTTAAAGACAAGACTGAGAGGGGTTGTTGCAAGCTTTTGGATGCTGCAACTATACAGAGGCCCAAGCAGCTCAGCAGTGCTCAAAATGAAGAAGATAGAGAAGACAACATGCAAGAGAATTTCTGTCTAGTCAGATCCATCTACCTACAGAAGTTCTCAGTGGGATTGAAGTAATTCAGCAAACACATACTCTTTTCCCAATACATGTTATTTTTCCTCTAAAAACTGCCTTCAGAAACAATCAAAAATGTTTGAGTCTGTACATACTCTGTTTGGGGGGAAAACCAGGATGAAGTCATAAAGTTTTCTTCCCCCCCCCCCAACAGACCAATAAAACAATTAAAAAAGAAAACAAAAACTAAAAACCTACTCCTCCCAAGCACTCTTCTACTGTAAGGCCCGAAGAGAAAGAGACAGTGCAACCTGACAAAAATCGTATCAATTGCACTACAGCGTGTATTCAGGACTCTCACTGTTCCTTATCAGAATAAGTCTGTCCCCAAAGAATTTGTTATTTATGCCTGTACATAATTAATCCTGTAGATGTAGATACAGCATTCTCCACTGACCCAAAATAGTGCACATAACCACAGCTGCTACCACCTGGAAGCAGAATACCTTGTAAGGCATTAGAGAGTCATTCTTGAAATCTTCTGCCTTTTTCTACTTATTGGGTCAAAACACGGATCTGGAGAAGGGGTTTTATATAGCTTTTTAAAGTGACTTTTATTCTGTTTATCCTTCCCATACCTGAAGGTTGAAAAGTCACTAGAAATGATCAGTCTCTCATTATGTTGTTTGATGTCAAAATGATATTTATGAGAGAAAATTTGCTAGCTGAAACTTTCTGTGAAATCAGCATCAGTAAAATAATAGACCACTATATACACTATTCTATACTGATAATCAAGCCAAACTCCATTCCTTGGCCTTCTCCCAGATGCTATCAACTGGCAGAATTCAGTTCACCCAAGCATGTAATTATACATTGCTAATGTTACAGAAGTAAAGGGTATTCTACCCACTTCTATTGAAGTAAAGCATGTGGAATGATGCCTTATCCAAGAACATGCCAAATCATATAGATGTCTTAAAACAAATTAAGACTAGAAGGCCACATCTTTATCAACTTCTTTCCCACTTCCTGTCTCTCCCAGAAGGTTCTCTGCAGCTGAGGACTTCTCCATATCCTTCAGGTCATGCACATGCAAATTTTAGTAAAATGGAGTAAGACCAACTGAACAAGTGAATTTAGGAGAAGACAAGACTCATTTACTGAGCATGCTCAAATTCACTGTGCACCAAGGAGTAGGTTATAAACCCGCACTAAACATTTTTATGCAACTATCTTCTACAGAAGCGTGATGTCTTAATTATTGTTTGATAGCAACTCTGATTAAGGGTAAGGATTCTGTAATAACACTACATTAAATCTCCAAATTTTCCAGATTATTGTTTTCAGAAGAACAAATCTGAAACCTATGTAGCTCATAACCAAAAGAGCAAATAAATCTCATTTATGATCAACTGATATGCTTATAGAGGCTGGAAATACTAAAGGAATGTTCAGATAGAAAAGAAGACTTAAGATAGGAGAACACTTGAAAATATGTTTAGCTAAATTTACAAGAAATTAATTCTCATCTCTGAGGAGAAATCATGATTCAAATTCAGTACTCAAAACCACGTCTTTTATGGAGTAAAGATGAGAAAATTAATAGATGAACTTAGGCAAAATACATTTCTACCAGCTATTCTATCTGCTGTTCTTGGCTGCAGAGCAGACATATGAAGTCCTACAGCATTTGTGTGGACAGCATGACTGAGAAAGAAAGCAATAATTGTTTCTAAAGATTTTAGAAACATGACAACCTGATTTCTTCTTGAAAACACAAGTGCTTTTTTGGTACTTGCCTTTAGAGCAGCTAGCTCATTCATGTAAATGCGTTGTACGTGTATGAATTTTCAATTAAAGGATGACTGGAAAATAAAAACATCAGCAGTTGTATACCTGTCTTAGGTAGGCTTGACTTTTAACAGGAACAGGAAGCTTCATCCTTGGAAATTTAAAAACTGCAGACTAACAAGATGCTATTGTAACTAAGTTGTAGCCAAATCCATTTATACTCTATACTGTCTACTTTTCAGGACTAGATTCATGTTCATCTGGTGCATTTTTTCCTTCTGAATATTAGATTAAACATGCTCAGTAATAGAAAGTTTCCAAGCAATCCCAAAGCTCTTGGTTATTACCCCTGTTCTTGGGGTTTTTTTCTTTTGCTTTTCTTTGCCATGCCAAGCAGTATTTCACCACACAGATGCAAGCCCCAGGCCAGCCCACGTGATAACAAAAGGTAGTACCTGACCTGATGTTAGGTATATAGGGGATGCGTGTATTGCAAAGAGAAGCTAATACACCCTGGGATAGCGGAAACACACACTAGAATGGAAAGAAGTTCTGCTTGGGGATAGGGAGCCAGGATCCTCCTCCAGCAACTGCCTCACTGACTTCTGCCTCCTCATCTCTGTCCTACCCTCTGTTGTGGCTGCTGCCAAGGTGGGCTCCGGGAAGCCATGCTCAGGGGTCCTGCGCATCAGCACCTCCCCCTCTTGCTCACGTTTGATCCCTAGGTCTGTGGAGCCGTGTTGGATCGGTGAGCCAGGTATGCTTGAGTCAGCCTCGTTTGAGAAGTCAAAGCCATCTGGGATTCAACATATAACATTTTAGTGCTTTTCTATTCCTTTCTTGGCATTCCAACCCAGGTAGGGAAAATAGAAGATTTATGCGGACATGGAACAAACACAAAACACTACCCATGCTTAGTTAAAAGTTGTGAGAACATCCACAGAAAGGGACAGGTGGGCTATACTGTAGACCAGAGACTAGCAAATGAATATAATGGCAACTACAGTGGAAACAAACAAGACCCAGAGTCCCGAAAATAGAAGACAGCTACTTGTTGTCCTGGACATTCTGATTCAGCTGAAGACCAGAGGTCATCAAATCCTTTTGCACATGATACAAGGGAAGAAGGGGAAAAAGAAAAAAAAAAAAAAAAAAAAAAAAAAGTACCACAGGAAAATATGTAATCCTTGTTTTCGGACTCTTTTACTCTCAGTTTATTTTTAGGTTATTCAACTTTTTACTTTCAGCCATTTATGCAGCTTTTTTTAATCAATGTTTTATACATGCAGCAACAAAGCTTTATAAGTATGACAAAGTGATTTCAAAGCAAGCTTTTTGCTATATCTACACTGAAGATGTCATCATATCAAGGTAAATATTACTTTTTTTTTTCCTTCATACAGTCAAGTACACTTTCATACAACATAAGTACTCACTGAGGAAAAATAAGGACTAATTCTGAGCTATCCAAAGCTACTTTATGACATGGACCCTCTCTAAATTGGGCCATATGATGGTAGGAGTGTGATGTTCAGCTTTTCCCTCTCCCACTGCCTTCAGTAGCTTTAGGTAGCTGGAACCCTATCAAGGTCTGGATAATACCATTCATTCCCTGAGCTATTTATGATGGGAGGCAGTTGAGTTTTAGTGTGGATTAAAGAAAGAACTCAAATTCTAAGCCAAACTCTACCCCTACAATTTTATGCTGTGTTATATGGAGAAAAAAAGAAGTCTTATTGAACATTTTCCAGCTTCTCCATTTTCTCATCTACCTCATGGGTTATCACCAAATCAAAAACAAAACAAACACCCCAAATGTTCATGCAGTGCTCTGAAGATGTAAAATACTATACATTGTTATGGAGTATCACTTTTCAACAAACAAACAAACAAACAACCCCCAACCAACTGTCCTGCAAACATTCAAACTCAGAGGCCAGATTACAGTGATGATGATAAATACAGTACACTACAGTATTTGCTCTTGGCAGAGAAAGCTCACCTTCTCTCCTCCAGCGATGACGACGGATAGACGCTGTTGTAATAGCAGTCCGAGAAATCCTCGGCACTGTCGGAGTAACTTCTACTTTCAGTACCTTCTGGCCTTCTTGTGATGCATCAGGAGCATCAAAGGGTAGCGAGTTCTTCATGGCATTTGCAACCTAAGATAAAAGTAAAATGCTGTACTACTACTGTCCTTGATTGCACTAATGGCAATATTAGATTTCTTGCTGGATACAAAAAGGGAAACAACCAAGAATTGTTAATTATGCCAGATCCCATCCAGATGGATGGCCCCATCCCCAAGATTCACAGTTGACAACTATGTTGAAAAGCTCATCACAAACCTATTCCCAAACCTATAGCTGAATTTTCTCCCTTTTTTTGAGGTAATTTATTTTGGTCCACGTTTGCCAACTGTACTGACAGAGGTAACAACCTACACAGGAAGGTCTCCATCCAAAAAAGACTGCAAAATGACAAGGAAAATACCATTTATGTTTTATGACAAGAATGTCATAAAAGTAAGTCACAGGCCAAGCCAATGCAAACAGCATATGGCTTTGTGCATGGGGGAGACAGGGCCAGTTTCCACCCCTCCCCCCACCACATACTCCCCCCGCCAAAACCCTAACCAAAGGGATTAGACTGCAGGTACTTGCAAGATTTAAAAAAAAAATTGCAACCTGAGCAATGAGCATCAAATCATTAAAATGCATTCATCTTTATTAGATCTAACTTTTTATTGTAATAGCCTAATATCAAGTCAGAAGTTTTGTTTTGCAGCTTTGAGAAGAACAAGTGACCTCTTTTGGCTTTGACGTTTTAACTGCTTCTTTAAATTTCCCATAAAATGCCTCTGTGGGATTAGAGGTTTCCTTTAAAAAATAGAAAAAAAAGCAACTTTCAGTTAATGTTTCCTAGTTTACAAGTAAATTGTTCAAAAAGTGAACTTGTGTACCAGCTCTTGAAAAGCAAGCTGGGTCTCTCTGGAATGTGCAGTATTCAACAATAAAAAAGCTGCTGCACACAAAATGTGGTTTAAAACTTAAAAAAAAAAAAAAACAAAACCAAAAACCAAAGTGAACACACCTTGATTTTCCAAAATCTTACTGACTTTTGTCCTGGTTTTGGCTGGGATAGAGTTAATTTTCTTCTTAGTTGCTGGTATAGTGCTGTGATTTGCATTTAGTGTGAGAATACTGTTGATAACACTCTGATGTTTTAGTTGTTGCTAATTAGTGCTTATCTTAAGCCAAGGATTTTTCAGTTTCCCATGCTCTGCCAGCAAGCAGGTGTACAAGAAGCTGGGAGGGAGCAGAGCCAGGGCAGCTGACCTGAACTAGCCAAATGGGTATTCCATACCATAGAACGTCATGCCCAGTATATAAACAGGGGGGGGGAGTTGGCCGGGAGGCGTGGATCACTGCTCAGGCATCCGTCAACGAGTGGTGAGCAACTGCATTGTGCATCACTTGTCTTTTCTTGGGTGTTATTTCTTTTTTTTTTTTTTGTTATATTCCTTTTCATTACAACCATTATTATTATATTATTATTATTATTAGTTAGTAGTGTATTTTATTTTACTTTAGTTATTCAACTGTTCTTATCTCAACCCAGGAGTTTTACTTTTTTTTTTTCCCTCCTCCCCACCCCACTGGGAGGGGGAAGCAGCTGTGTGGTGCTTAGTTGCTGGCTGGGGTTAAACCACGACAACTTTATACAACCAACCAGCAATAAAAATATTAGACACATTTTAAACTTAACATCACAACTTCATTCATAGATCTCTTATGTTTCACAGACATCTGACTTCCTACATGCTCTTTACTCCCCCTCTAATGAAGACAGTAGATAAAATAAGAGGGTCAGAGACATCTAGACTTAAAATAAAACAACTATAGAAAATGTAACTTGCTAATCTCTATAAAATCCTACCTAGCAACAGTTCCCACCATAATTTGGGCAGGCTATTCTCTCCACTACAGTTTATAAGAAGCATTATGAAAAACAACTTTATGTTGCCTCCTAATGGATTTTCTCTTGTATCACAAAAAAAATTTGATTTTGCAACTTGAGAGAACAGAGTTCACTACATGGCAAGAGACACATTTATTTAAATACATGTGGTCTGCATGTCTTAAATCCATGTAGTCTACTTGTTAGCTCAAGGCAAAGGCACATAAACCCTATTTTAAGACACAGATAAAACTATAAGGTTGACTGTTCTGTCTACTCAAATGAAATACAGATCCGCTTTAGAATATGCATCTTTGCAAGATACACCACTTCTGACAATCCATACATACATTTTTCTTCCTTTTAGACCATGTTCTTTTTCTAAGAACAGGCATTTTGTTTATTGTATAAAGACTTGTCGCTAGCTGATGGAGTAGTATCAACTGTTTAGCACATTATTACAATCAAGCATTTCCTAGTTTTATGCTGTATGCAACATTTTCATATGTTCCCTTCAACCTAGAGACAGAATTAATGCACTTTTAAACCTCATCAATGTTGTCTTGATATTCTGAGGTTGCCAGAGGCCTTGGAAATGTATGGGACATCCAACAAATTCCTTGATCTCCCAAAGTCCCTATATATCAAATCTGCTTAACTAATTGTCTTTCGTTAGCATTTGCAAAAACACAAACTACGAGAAATCTACTAAACCACTGGAACAGACCCTATTGGCAGCACTTTGTATTATTTGTCTTGTGAAGATCTCAGATAACATTTGATAAAAAGACTACATCAATGCATATGGCATGCCATAAAAGCTCCATGAATTAAAGGTGTTTATTCGCATTATAATAAAGTAAAAGTGACTTTCCTACAAGTTATAACAGGCAAACCATTCAGCAACCATGAGAAGAAATGAAACTGTTTCAAACGGTACAGCCACAGATCACAGGATATTAACTAAATCAAAGACTTTTCACTTTCTGGGGGGCTGGAATGGCTGCCATATAGCTGATCCCGATCTCCACCTGCTGTTATAATCCTGTAACTCCCCACTAAACATCTTCTCCCCTGCCTTCCTGTCTGACTTCTAACAAGCCCAAAAGATTATTGGCACCATCACAGAAATGCTCCTTATCATTCTGCCTTCCACTTGTCCAACATTGATTTGTCCTTTGCTAGCCAATTCTCTCAGCCTCAGCACTTGTTTGTGAACTGCTCTCCTATTCACACATAGGCCTTTTTCCGTGCCATCCTCTGGAAACGGTACAAACTGCATTTACCCTATCCTTGATCACATTAAAGACTTCAGAAACTCCCTTCTGCTGTACTGAACCAAAGCAGATCAAGTTCAACAGTATACAATGATTTGCCTTCCCATCTTCTACTCAGTAGAGTTGTGCCCTCTTTTGAATAGGTACCCTGCTCAGGATATAGGATTAAAATCTAAAAATTAGTAGCAAAAAGCTTCTGCAACAGGACCAAAAAAGTGACAGAGCACTTCTGTTTGTTGAACCTTTTAACAGCTGGCCCTTCCTAACAGCACAAATTGTACTTCTGGGGACTGAGGAGAACCGTGTGGAGATAAAAATCAATGCAACAGTAAAACTTCGAAACAATCTAAACAACCAGTTTGAATGAGTCACAGCCCTTCTCTGACAGAAAAAAAACCCAAAACTGTGATCCTTTGGGATGCAAAAAAACTTGCTTGCTGTGTCTAATCCAGCGTTGAAAGGCAGGAAAACAAACAAACAGCACAATTCAGACTTGGCAAGCCAAGTCTGCAACTATCGATGACAAAGGAGGGCTGGTTTCAGGCCAGACATCCACTCTTGCCTACCAGAAAGGAGCTCTAATGAAAAGAGCATCCAACAAAAGCAGGAAGTACATCAATAAAATACACTGGATAAAGGTGCTGTCACAATAAGGACTTGCTGATTCATGCTTCTTGTGTACCGGGCTAAGAAAGCCTGTGCATCTCTGCACAAAAGACAGGGATTTCCATCTGAAACAAGTGCAGAACTCTTGTGTTCAGAGGAAAAGACTGACTGACTGGAACTGAGCTACTCCCCAGGTCCAGGCTAGCTTGGTAGTAATATTGAGTCTTGGTGATTAGTTTCCCTCTGTAGAAACTCCCAGTTTTCATGACTATGAAACCAATACCCAGTGTTTGTTAACACAGATACTTTTCCCAGAAAAAGCCTTTCCCTTGCATTACTTCCTGCCCTTTCCAGTGCAGTCTCTGGGTAACAGTGAAAGATGACCGCTTCTACATTACAGATATTTCATAGCTTTCTGATGCTGCTATTTCAGATTTTTTTTTTTTTTTATTTCCACAGGCAATATAAACCTATTTAAATAAGAGCATGGATCTACTATACTGTCAAAAATATTTCTCCAAGACACATACTCAAACACAGGGACCGTGATGTTTCTCATTGTAATGATGACTGATGG
This sequence comes from Gymnogyps californianus, assembly GCF_018139145.2. Lineage (NCBI taxonomy): Eukaryota > Metazoa > Chordata > Aves > Accipitriformes > Cathartidae > Gymnogyps > Gymnogyps californianus. The sequence goes on from NC_059477.1 coordinate 13,547,640, forward strand.
TATTCCCATAATTATACAAATAGCTTGATACAGATATCTAAGAATAATCCTAACATGGGGGTTTGCCTAAGTATTAAATGGACTTCAAAGAACTTGTTGCTATTAGGAAATCCTAGGCAGAGGCTGAACTTGAAACTTATCTGGGATACTGCACAGATGATATTTTATTTGGTGTCAGTAGTTTTAAGCTTAAAATACAAAATTTTATAATGCTGCTGAATTATACACATCTCTTGGAGAATGCAATGAGGTCAAAGGACTTCAACCTTTGAAAAAGTCAAATCGCTTGAATATATAGCATGAGGCCAAGGACATGCAGGTCATTTTTTTTTTTTTTTTATAAAGCTGACAATTTCTTCAAGGTGCTTTTAAAAATTGCAGTAAAACAAGACAGGAAGCAAGGCAATGATCAGAGTATTAATAAGAAAACCCCACAGGTGTGCCTGCACACATACGCATGAAAAACCTGACGAGTGGGGAAGGGGGAAAAATTGGTGATGTCATGACGTCACCGACGCCAGACAATGGGATGGGGAGGCAATAGTAGCTTTGGAAAAAAACAAAGACATTCTAGAAGATTCTTACAATTAGAAGTAATCTCTAAGGACAAACTGATTAAAAATGAACAATGAGGACTGAAAATTGTCGTATCATCAAGTTCCAGATTCTCCTACACACCTTTTAAATGTAGTAGTTTGATAGGGTGGTCCAATTCAGCAGGTTCAATATTTAATTTAAAACTTTCAATCTAATGAAGTGATGAGTCATTTCCAAAAGCAACCAACTATTATAATAATTCAATGGATACCAAGCATTTAAAATGCAGCAGTGTCAGAAAGTCTGTAGATAAATTTTACAGCCAATATTAATTCATCAAGAGAATAATTTTACATAATTTATTGCAGAAGAGACGGATCTCAGATTGCGACATAAAAAGATTTTTCCCAATCCACTCCTTTCTCAGTTATGTAAAAAGCAGTGAAGTTTTACTGCTGTTAGTTCAGAGGAGCACTAAAGGCTTCTAGCCACAATTCTGATGCAGAAACTGAGACAATAGTCTATTTTACTTTATTTTCCTTAATTTTCCCGCTTATTTTGATCCTCATTCCTACATCTGACAAAAAATAAAATCCCTCCATTCCTCCTTTCTCTCTGTCAACCTCCTCATCCTTCCCAATCACATCCACCTGCATCCAGCCCAGTTTCACCACTTTCCCCATTTCATTTCTCTCTTTTTATGATCAGAACAGCAAGTATAGTGGAAACTGAAAAAACCCCAAACAATCAGAAGAACTCCATTCTATTGCTGCTCCTCCAAAGAAGGTAAAGATTAAGAGCTGCGTGACCTTCATCAATCAAAATCTGACACTGATTCTGGAGATGAAGCTCTTTTTCACTTTCAGCTCTATCCTGTTATTGCTTTTTCTACTGTGTTATCAGTTAAACCACACAGCATATTCTCAGCCCTGCTGAAGGTCTAGAAGCAAAGAAAACACCTTTTTTGCAACCAATGTCCTACAACATATAACCATTTGGTTAAGCTTCTTTGAATTGCTAATTGGTAGCTTATGCCAAAACAACATAAACATTTCGATCCAACTGTAATACATTAGAAAATCCTAGCTTTCAGCATCAATAAGTCCGAGGAGATCCCAACACCCTAGCTTGATACTAAGCAGAAAAAGCAGGGTATAAATAGCTATGTTGAAAACACCAGCTGTTAACAACCACTTGCATTTGGGAGTGCAGTAAATGGCCACAAATGCTTTCATTACCAGTCCACTTCAGAAACACATCCATACTCCTCTTAACCAAGCCCATAAATTGCAATGGAGTGTTTCTTACCAGCAGAGGCTGTGAGTAGAGTTCAAGCTGCGCTCTGTAAATTATGTCCTCCAATACCTCCTGGCCAAGATCCCACTGACCATTATATCTAAAAAGTAAAGAAAGATACTTATCTTTCATATGTTATGAACCCAAACTTGTCTTTTTGCTGCCCAAATCCAGCTCTTCGTTTCTTTGCTCATGTAGAAAGTTCATCAACTGTATGTACACTCCAGCCCCTTCACTTCTTTTAAAAGTATAGACAAAGCATTTTTTTATTAATCTTGTTGGTATAACAGAAAAGCTGCTCCCTGTCACCTCCAAGCAAGATAAAGTTGATGCCATAATCAGGACAAACTTAAAGAATAAAAAAAAAAAGGGGGTGTCAAGTTGTAAAGGTTAACTTAGCAGAACTGAATTACCATCAGAAATGGATTTTTGCTACCTCAGAAGCTACTGACATTCCAGAGGTCTGTGTTTCATCAGGTTATCTTGGCATCCAAGCTCATTATGCTTGTGAACAGAAGGTATCTGGTGGTAGTGGAAACTTCAGAAAAGATGAAGCCAGAAGCCTAACTCTCTTCAGCACCTACTGCTGGCCCTTCATCACCTAATTCAATGCTGACAAAGATATTTTCAAATTATCAGTTGGCTGAGCGAGCAAGTAATGGGAAATACACTAACTGAGTTACAAACTTGTGTTATGAGTTTAACTAATTTTTTTCAATCATAAAAAAACTAGCATTTATATTTTAATTCATGTAAAACCAGACATTTCTCTTTATATAAAAAACCATCCACTTACATGGCATAATAGACACCTGTGAGCAGCTGCACCATGAAGTCAGGATCTAACACCACTCTACCACAGTGTTCTTTCCAGCGTTTCTCATGCTGTCGTGGAAATCCACTCACACATAACCTGAAAAAACACACCATTGTAATAAAATGTTAACCCCACAAAGACTACAAATGTCTTTACATCACAGAGATTTTAGTTAATTTTCAAAATTTATTTTTCAAAATATAAGTACACAACATAGAACATTCTTACGTTGCTCTCCCAACCATTAAAGCAGTTTTATAACAGTGCCTTGAGATGTGGCTTGCTAATAATCCAGTTATTCCTATATAGCCATTAACTTCATCTGTTTTCTTCAAATCATAACTAGCTTCTAAAGAATGAGGGTGGCAAGATGTTCTCTACTGCCAGCCACCAAGTAGGAGACTCTCCCCAAAATTCAGTAACCGAAACCAACTTTCTTTAAAGGAAACATTTTGGTGGTATAGAAGAGAAATATGTCATCTCCCATCTAATGTATGATGGCAGCATGCAATCACCTTTTACCTAAAGCTGGATAACACAGATACTGTATTCTTGAGAATTGCTCTCAGCTGCCTTCTAAAAAAAATACTTTTGACCCTTGAAAAAGGGCCTGCCTTCCCATATACTGCATAGCATTGAGTGTCCATAAAAAACAGAATAATTTATTCATAACTTTAATATCTGAATCTTCGTCATGGAAGCAACACATGGCTACTAACACATAATAACTGCTGCACTGTTTCAAAAACAACGAAAAAATCCCTAGCCTATAAAATGTTGTCTCTCTTCTCTACCCAAAGAGCGGATCTAATTTTCAGATGCAGGAAAATTCAACATATTTGGCAAATTTAGCACAGCCACAACTCAAGTGAAGATGATGGAAGCATACCAAGAATTAACCCATTCCCATCAGAAATCATGGGAAAAAAAACAGGCTATGATCTTAACTGCATATGTGTGTTACCACAGAATATATGTTGTTAGAAGCTAGTCTGATCCTTCTTTGCTACATAACTGAACTGAATGTAATGCTTTTCTTTCATGGCAGTATTGTGCTGAAGCAAACAAGCTAAATTAAAAAACATTTAAAGAGGTTCCTCTGTTTGGGCGTAGCAGGAGAGAGAATTTATCTCATTTTAGACAAAAATGCTGGTAAAAACAGGCATATGGGAATATCAGATATACTTGAGATTTTTCAGAACAAAAAGCAGGGATCTTTGCCAACCAGATGCTTCTATGACTATTCAAGTGGAAGGTTATATAAAGGGCATGTATAAGAGTTTGAGAAATCACAGTACTGAATTCTCCAGAAAGTGGGATGTTGTTATCAGGGGAAAAAAGAAAGGAAGGAAAAAAGAAAAAAAGAAAAAAGAAACCAAAAACCAAACCAAAGAAAAACCCAAACAAACCACTAAAACGCAGAACATTGTGCAAGTACTTAATATAAACCATTCTCAGAAGCAAGACATTAATATTTGGAAGTAGAGGAAACTGGTGGTATTCCTCACAGGATTTTTAAACTGACCACACTGAAAAATATCTGAAAGATATGTAAATCCAAAAAATGCAAATCAGTCTGAGTAGCTTCAACTGATTTTCCCTCAAAATTGCCTTTTTTTTCTTTCCAAATAACAGAAAGTTACATAACTAGAATGAAAGCCCATGCAGAAGTAAGAAAATCCATGTGTTTTATCCGTATGCAAGCACAGCTTCAAATTTCCAATTAAGTTGCAAGACTGACCAAGAGTTAAATATTTTAAGTTATTAAACACAACAAGTAAATTCATTCTTTTTTTGCTGGATGAATATTTAGAAGTCTAGATGCATCCTGCAAGACTATTTCAAAGGCAAGTGTCTCACCTGGAACCCATCCTACAAAGTGACTGGTAAGAAGAGGCAGGCATATAGACAATAGCAGAATTGTAGCACAGCATAAGAAAGCTCAGCACCTCAAACCTGAAAAGAGACAAGAACAAAACCTTGCATGGTTTAAATTCTTAACATTTCATCATAATTTAACACAAAAATTCTACAACTCAGTCTCAAAAAATACCCCACAGGAAAAAGTGTCAGAAGTAAACACACAAATCCTGAAATCCTCTTTCATTATAATTCACTAACTTGAAACAGGCTATTAAAGGTTCAGTATTAAACACTTAAAATTATTATTACTGAAAGCCATTAGCATATGCAGGAACTATGGAGGAAATGGCATATGGCGTAATATTTGGACAAAGTTACAGAACTGAACAAGTCTGCAACACATTCAAAATTATTTTATCAGTTTTCCCAGAGCTGCCTTTAGACACAGGTAAAGCTGACAGTCACTAGAACAGCAGGGCAATTTCTCTCATCCTTAGTTGTCTATCCACTCAGCTCCATTCCCCTCTTCCTGTGGAAAAAGCAGTCATAGCCTCAGAGCCAAAGCTGAATTTTGTTACACTTCCAGGAAAATTTGAGTTGACAGACATAAACCCAAAGATATTCCTGACGGACACAGAAATGACAGAGAAGTTACCCTCTTCTAAATTGACTAGTAGAAGAACATACAAAGATGGAACAAACAACAAAAATACTATACCTCAAGGTTACCAAGCCTGTTCTCTAGATTTATTTCCAAGCACTTAAAGCTGAGAAAGGACTGAACACATACTATATTTGGTCTTAATGTTTAAGGACTTGTTGTCTGCCTAGTGAAGCACCTCTAATGTTAGAATACATCCACCTACCGGTTCTGTGCTGTGAAGGTTTCTCTTTGAGGATGAAGATCACTGTAAACTACCCTGATGAGATCATGCTGACATAGAGCTCCTTCAGTTAAAGCCATGGATCCAATAGTAGAGGGCTACAAGTAGGTGGCGGGAGGATGAAGGAGGGAAGAAAGGAGGGGGGCAGAAATCAAGTCATAAGTAAAAGGTTCCCGAAAGCATTAAAACTCCTAACCACCCAAGCCAAAAGACACACTTGTCTTGTGATCTGTAAAAATGAAGATTATTCCAGAATATAGTAAATCTAAAACATTACCTAATTTCATTATTATAAAAAGCTTCCACACTTACAAGCAATAGAGTAGGTGAGAGCAATTTTCAACTTTGAGTCTTACATATCCATTTATACTGTTTGTCCTAATTGCATAGACCTTTTGTGCAGCAACAGTAGAGAAAGAAAAACATGATTCCAAGTTCAAATTGTATTAAAGAGTCAGAAAAAGGAAGACTACTTTTACACTAACACGTAAGAGGCAAAAAACCACAGTTGCAACTACAACACAACTAACCTCTGTTCAAAATGGGTACTGGCAGCAAAGATTTTTCAACATTTACATTCCTTTTCTTCTACTAATGCTACTGAATTTGATTACACTAATTGCAAGCTACTGACATTGAAAACTTACTGCAACAAGATGCATCTAAAATGGCCTGTTGCATCAAATGCATCCAGTTTTCACTCCTCTAATAGATCCAATTCTAATTTACCACAGCAGCTCTCTTACCTCATGATATATTGAGGGTTTAGATAATGAAGGGATGGTGAAAGATAAAACTTTGTTGTTTCCATCTTTGTCAGCAATTTCCTGCATTAAGAAACAAAACCAAAACCCAAACAGAAGTAAGGAGATAGGACTTGGAATCATTTTCAACTCTTAGAAGGCATTTAACAAATAAGAAGTTAGATGTCCTGATCTGATAAGATTTAATTTAACGATTTTATTAACACTCCAAGGTCTCTGTGTGTTTGCAGGATATCAGCAAATTTAAAAAGTGGGAAAGACCTCTATCACAGACTGTTTTGCAGAATCAGTCTGCAACACTCAAAAAAACCAGCATTGGCTCCTTGATCAGTGACACTTCATCAAAAACAAAAAAGAACAAAAAGCTTTTCTAGCCCACTTTTACATTATAACATTTATTTATAATAGAATGGCATAGTAGAGCAAGGCTAAACTTTAAACCCAAAAGATATAGAGACATGAGGGCTGATGAGTCACTTGCTGACAACGGGCAGAACTTCATAATAAATGCACCACAGAGAAAGGTGAAATCAAGGGGACTGGCAAAGTTTCTTCAGGCATTCTATCAGTAAGAAATACACAGAATGTTTTCTCAAAAGGCTTTCAAACTGGTCAGATTTTATAGTTGCTAGGCTACTACGTAAGCAAACCCAGCAGTTTTTAAAGCAAATATATTAAGAGCAATTACATAAGACTATATCAAAAAGGAGTCTAAAATCCTGCCTTTTCACTTTGTACAGCAAATTTCCAAACAATGACCCCTAGTCATTCCAGTTTATGTGAAAACTTAGTCCAAGGTAGCACAGTACTTGCAGTAGGCTTTAAGGATCACAATGGGAGGACAGCTGATAGCAGAATGCAAAAGATTTATCCTTGTCTTTCACTTTCTAAGTATTGAGAAAATAACTCCACTCCTTCAGTCTCAGTGTATGTGCAGAAAAATATCAACAACTTAATAAAAAAAAAATATATAGTGGGAGCCACTGTGCATTTTGAAGCCTCTTTCTTCCTGAATCTGGAGAGAATTAAGAAATTACTGTCCTTAAAAAACATGAATCACCAACATGACTTTCAAAGGAACTGCAAAAAGACCTTTATGAAAAAATGGTTGACAAAGATAAACATGCTACTTCAACCCAGCAAACAGTACCAAAAATCAGCAAGCAGTTTCCAATGTTTTTTCTATCAGAATAAATCTAAAATAACAGGATCTTCCAGAGCTGAGCTACAGACACCTAACAAGAATATATATATTTTTAAGAACCACAGTTTGACTGTTCTGTGTCTCATCATGTGTAGAAACATAATACATAATTTAAAGGAGGAGTTTACTATGATAGTAGAGAGAAGTGCAATGTTTCAGTATAGTATGTTTTAAAGCCCTATAACACAGAAATTCCCATTAGAGAATGCCTATCTTGGCAGTATTGCTAAATTTATCGAACAGCCTCATAACATTACAAAAGTAAACATTTCCAGGCTGAGGTAAGGATATAAAAAACTACTTTTACATCCAACAGCCAAACTTAATCATCTACAGTTACTTTTACTTATTCTTAGAGTTCCACTCAAGACAACTATCTGCCTCAAACGTACACAGGCATGTATCTAAGTGCTAGTATGCAGAGTGGTTTCAGCTTCAAATTACCCTTAAAAAGACATATTCAGAGTAAGCTGGGGGGCGGGCGAAGTGACACATGATTAACCAAGCATATTGACCTGACAATCATCTCCATAGAAAGTTGTATTTTTCAACATTAAGAAGGGCTAATTAATTTCCTTACAAATACAAGTATCTAACAGTTCAAGAAAGCCCAGGAGATGCCCCTTTTTAGTTAAAATGTTTGTCCTAAAAAGATTAATATAAAAAATGAAAAATATTTTTGTAAACATGTTCTTACTAAACCTACATTACATTATGCTTTTCTCCAGATTAAATGTGCTTTCATGTAAGTGTATTATAATTTTAAATATGTTGTTCCAGTAATTTACTTTATTCCTAGTGGTCAGTGATGCAAAACCTCAGATGAAAGCTTTCCTCAGCCATTCCCACTCATGTCACTTACCAAGTTGTAAATGCCAAGCAGCAATGCTTCAATGCAACCATTACTCTGTCTGTCCCTGCTGGCAGTGAGACGCAGATATACCCAGATCAACTCTGGCAAAAATTGCAGTGTGAATCTCTTGAGCCGAACTTCAGAACTACGATAAAGTTCAAAGAGCTGGTGGCAAACAGGCTCCAGGAGCTGTGGAAAGGCAAAAAGGCTAATGAATTACTGTTAGGTTTCTCTAATAAGGGAGAATGAAATAGCAAATATAGGGGCTATATCATATAGCCACTGCAGCCAGTAAAAATGACATTCCTTGATGGCAAGTAAGTGAATGAACCAAAATGATATCTGCATTCCTTTTATCTGCATCTGTAAGGACAGACCTGAGGTGCACTGCTATGCAGTACTGGGAAATGTGGCCTTACTACAGCCACTACCATCTTGTGCTTTGAGAACATTATTCTCTAGGGCTGTCAGCATGAGATTTATTTTGTATACAGGTACTAATTTAAGGCATGTGACAGACACGTGGCTTGAATTATGTGCACCATAAAACTTTAATGGTGCAGTTATAAGGTTTATAAAAGTACAAAGGTTAAAGATTAGCTGCTAATGACAGCTGCTAATGACAAGTCTATTGACAGAAATATGAATTAATTTCTTACCTACAGCTTTTTAGTCTCAAACCCAACAAGTGTGCATTTGTTCATTACAATGCAAACTGATTTTTCCACCTTGAGCTGCCCTTCATGTTTCAGTACAAGAATCAAATAAGGCCCTTATCAAGTCAGTGTGATACAAGCACGAGAAAAACCCTGCCATTTTAAGAGTCTACAATGCCAAACCAATAATTAAGATACATCCACAGAACTGTTAATGAACAGGGGAAAAAAAGAAAAAGAACCATGCAAAACTGTCTCCCCCTTTCCCATGACTAACCAAGTTTTTGATACCAAAGTAAAAAACTACCAAAAAAAAAAAAATATTCCGAGACGAATTTTGATAAGGTCTGTCCCAGTATCTAGTACTACGTTCTAAGAAATGGGATGATCTGATGTAAGAAAAATACTCATGGGATTCAACATCCAAAAAGATGGAGGCATCCATGTAACCTAAAGCATCTATATTCATATAGAAGAGTTACAAAGTCAGAAAATAGAGGCCAGAATCTCAAATAAGTCTTCTTTCTAACCGTACACGCTTTATGCAGCTCTCTCATACATACATAATATTAAACATTAAATTATACATATTATTTTTTAGAGCAATAAAACCGCTACATTTGACCAACACAATAGCAGCTGTACTGGTGAGACAAAAAGGCATAAATAGGAAATACCCAGTGCAGAGCAGAGGATCAGATAAGACATGTATGATTCCTCTTTCAGTACATGCTCTCACTCCCAGGGATATGCAGCTTAGGACTTTCAGAGCATTAGCAGTATGTTTCATAGACTTTGATGCATTCTTCTTTCATTAATTCGTCTATTCATCAAAATCTTAGTACCCAGAACTTCCTGTAGAATTCACTGTCACTCTTTTCCTATGCTGTATGAAGATGTACTTCTGCGGTTTGTTGTGAACCATGCATCCTCTTAACTTTGAAGAAGTCCCTTGCTATCAGCACAGGGACAGACATTTCTACAACTGATTAGTTTGAATGTTTGATAAGTGTGCAATGCCATAAACCTGTATGACTGTACAACTTCATGTACACATATTTAGACTTAGATATTTTACTCTAGTATATCACAAACACGAAACATGAATTTGACAGAATTTTCTATCAAGACAGCTAACCTTGAGAGAGCATCACCCAAGAAAGGGTGAACACATTAGTTTCATTTCTAACACACAGTATTCTGGTCAATGAAGCATACCGTTTTTAATCCACTGATTACATAAGCCATAACATGACATCTATGTAAAATAAAACTTTGCTATCAGACAAATCTCTTCTTATACAAGGCTCTGGTATAAGTACCTTGTGTAACAAGGCTTCTGATTGCCAGCCTAGTTACTCTAAGCTAAAAGCTTGTCCTTACAACAGAAGCAGAGACTCCACGAGAGAGGGAGGGAAGAAAGCTGACACTGACAACATTGATATAGAATGAGAGAAGTCCAGTCATTTGGAGCACACAGATTTTTACAAGCCATATAGGTAAAATACCTCACCACTTAATTTTTGTTTCGGGATCTAAATGAAATTAGACGCTCATAAAGCTTCTATGGCAATCATTTTAATAAAACAATGCTAGGGCTTTCTCTATCAAGTTGAGCATGTATTATTTTATCTAGTATATTTATTCCAGTATCTCATACATATATAGCACTTTACATTCAAAAGATGCATAAGTATATTCTTTCTTAATTAATATTTACTTAGTAGAAATTCCTATCTAAAAGTTACACTAATTATTAAAACCATCTGTTACAGTAAATGTTCAAATCCTCAGAGACAGAGCTGTATCCTTGTTTTATGAAAGGCCTAGCACATTTCAGATGTTCAAATAAAAGAAGTGGTTAATAAATAATTCAGAGATCACTGAATAAATATGTAGGCTTTCTTTAAAAGAAAATATGACCAAGAAGCTAGACTAAAGAAGAAAAAGAAGAAATCTCTGGAAACAATAAATACAAGCATATCTGCAAGGAGATAACAGGTGCAAGAAAAGCTAAACAAATATTATCAGAAACCAGATATATACAGCAGCATTGCTATAAATAGTATTTCTATCAGAGATGACAGCAGCCCAAAGCTGTTTCCTATTTGAAATTAGCCAGTCTAATCCAAGTCCCACTAAAAACAGTGGAAAAGAATAATTTACTTTAGCTAAAGTCAGATGAGACTCAACCAGAGCAGTTACTGAGTTTATTCTACTTTCCGTCAAATGAAAGTTTTATAAAATTAGTCTTTTAAGTGAAACCATGCTCCCTAGAAAGATACAAGCAATATCCAGTCACTGGTGCTGCAAGCATGTAAATACCCCTCATTTCTAGTAGTTGTCATGTTACTTGTGCAAAAGGTTTAACAACTGCAAATTACTTAGGTGAAAACCTGAAAGCTGTTTGTAGCAACTACTATAGCACTTTTGGTGTGTTGAGAGCTTTAAGTCCACAAGAAAAAGCTGCCATCACAAAGATGCTATAACACAAATATTTTCAGAGGCATGAACACCCAAGTTTTTCCTATCGAAGTATAGTATGATCATCTCCCACCTGGAAACACAAAACTTGACACTGTAAGAAGGAACAAATGTTTTCCTTGCATCCTAGTTATCTGGCTTTTCAGAGAACCAGCCTCTTCCAATTAATTCTCTGAATATAAATATTGAGAAGACACTGGATAAACAGAGGAAATGGAGCTTTTGTCACCAGTAGTGGGTGTATACATGACTGGCACACACTTTTTTAATTCCAAAGATCTTTCAGTCCAAAGTGAAAGGAAACTGAGTAGCATAGCAGTCAGCCAAAAAATCCAAAGCAAAAAGTGTCTTATAACTGTATCTCTTTTCCGACAAACTAAAAACTTATATTAAAAGAGCTCTCCTATTAGCATAAACAGCAATTAGCATAACAAACAATTACAAGCAAAATTTTTACTGGCTTAAATATACAGTAAGTGACAATGATATAATTTGCAGACTTCATTTTTACACCTCACAGAGATGCAGACTAGTCACGTCTGATGAATAGCTTTAGTTTGGCTTATTTTACAAGTTTGCCAATAAGAGCCATACCTTGAAGTTGACTATAAAGTATTATAAAATGCATGACAAAGATTGGAAATGCTTGCCTTTTTGAAGAATTCAATCATGGTAGAAAATAATGTGCTCATTTTAGGCTTAACTATAACATAATGGGTGAAATTAGTTATTACTTGAAGAGTACTGAGTCTGGGAAGTGCTTGGCATTGCAAAGGTGATCTCATTTTGTTTCAAGGCTGAGCTTTCCAAGTTAAACCTAAATAGCCCCACATGAATATTCAATGTTTAAATTTCAGTACTGCATTAACTTAAAATCCATAGAGCATTTATGTCAACAACCATAAACCAACTCCAAAAATTATAAAACTATCTAAAAAACAGTACTTCAAAAGCACTTTACTTTAGAATTCAAATATTATGCAAAAATCAATAAACTATTCAGTTAAATAAGCTCTTTATAAGCAAGATCACTCTCTACTCTTTTTGTAACTTTCTATTCCAGTCATTATCTTCTCCATATTAAAAAAAAGTCAGGGGATTTCCTAAAAGGTAAACAGTGACAATTGTATTTAACTTGACACTATGCTTGCCTTCATTTGATAGCTCTCAAATCGGTAGACAGCTGCAAAAAAGAGAAACACCTTGGTTGTTTGTTTTGGTTCCTAAACATGCTGGTTCCGTGTTAAATTAATAATCCTGGTCTTATTAAGATAGAATTATGTGGTTCTGGAAAAATTCATGTTTGCCCTAAACCGTTTGCCCCTTTCAGGAAGTTTTAAAATAGGTCAACTTTATGATTAAGTTGTACTAAAAAAAATCACTTTTCCATCAAGTTTAAGAATCCAGCAACTACATTTTTATAATAGTCTACCACATAAGCTTTATCTTCAAAAGCAATCAGTTATCCTTCTAACAAATAATGCCCTATAGAGTGTGTTTTTAAAAATCCCTCACTTAGAGCCAAATATTACCACAGAATTATGCAAAGTAATGAATTTACTATGGTTATACTCCTCACACGCAAATAAGTTTGGAAGAAGTGCAACAAGGAAATACTGCCTTAACAAGCAGAACCTGAAGTTAGTCATCTTTGAGTTTGGGATTGTTTATCTTATACCTGATATTAGAATCAGGCCCAAACAGCAACAGCAGTTCCAAAGAGTAATATTTGACAAGCATCAGTGTGCAATAACAGAAGATTACTGTCACACCCTTAAGAAGATACTCTTTGCAAATCTGGTTCTTTGCATCATTAAAAAAAAAAATAAATCAAATGCTTATTCTCAAAGCAAAGGAAAGCTTTTACATTTGCAGCAGTATACACACACACAAATACATATATACTAAAAGACAACAGCAGCAATGGTGGCTTCAGGTTGGAGAGAGAATAACGATAGCTTCAGTACAAAGAAAAAGGTCACTATGAAAGTTATTTGTAACACTGAAATGAAGTTGACAGCTATGAAGCATTTTTTTTTTTTATTGCATGAGCATTATGCAATCTCCTTTAAGCTCAATCAAGCATCCAGCTTCCAAAAGCAGCTGAGCTGTGCTTAGGAAAATAAAGAACTTCCTTGCTGTGGACACTTGCCATTTAATTTATAAATATACAAGAGATCACAGATGATAAATCAAATATTTTGAAGCATTTTATCTAAAGTAGTTTACACAGCAGAGAATAGTATGCTTGCACAATTTATTCGGAAGTTATATTTCACACACTTTCCCAGAAATGCTCATAGCAGAAGCCAATGGAATAGAAAGCTCAGTTTAACGTCATTTGCAAAACGAATTACGTACAAGGGTAAGCTAAGTTTTCATTGTGTATATTTATATTTTGGGGCCCTGTTTCTGCTCTTGTTTACAGCAGTGTAAACCAAATTACACAAACATGATACTACTATAAGCAAAAGAAGATCTGGTTATTTTAATAGGATTTAATAAATTGATTCCATCTTCCACTGTAATAAGCCACCAGGTGACAAGCACATTGGTCTTACTGAGTTTCACTGTAAGGCCTACTTTGTCTCTGTTATGACTGAAAGGTGGTTTCGGGGGGGGGTGGGGTGGGGGGAACCAACAAAACCAACTCTTGCCAAATCAAGTGTAACAGTCAACTGTGGCAAGTAAAATCTAGCACACAGCATAAACTGTATTTTTGGGAGCAGATGAGGTTGTGTCTTATCAGAAATGCATTAAAGTAACTGTCAAAAAACAAGACAGTAAAAAGAGGGATGATACCCATGTGAGACTACATTAGGAAAAAGAATCGAAGAATCTTCCTCTCCATCTCCACTTCTCCATTACTCTGGTTTTAGTTGTAGAGGTGGAAGATATAAGAATGTGAACAAAAATCTTTTTTGAAGTCTCCTACCTCATTATTTGGGTCTTGAATGACCTTATAAAGAGCCGGTACCAGTGGTTTTTTTCGGTGCAATGTAGCTGCATAGCTAGAAATTTGTGTTTCAGGTAATGCCTAAAGAAAAAAAAAAAAGTGTTACCCTGATAAATCAATGCTTCCAAGTATTAAAGATCTCCACAAAAAGATTCAGTCTCATCCCAACACCAAGAAAAATTCCTGAAGTTCAGTAAATTTTCAGACTTGTAACCTAGTTCATTCAGTACAAATTCTTCTCCATATGAATAGCCTTTGGGGGCACATACCAATTTTCAGGGTTAAATCCAAAAAAGTTTCAGATTTATCTTTCATAAAATCATTTGCTCCAGCTTGATATGAGGACTCTCTTTCTTGATATTCTGTATTTAACAGGCACTTTTCAAAGTCTTTATCGAATCAACTCGAATTATTTAAGAGGTGTGGATAACCTAGAATAAGCACAGACAGCCTGAAGTCCCACCGAGCAACCACATCTGTGGATTTTTCATCCTTGGCTCCTCAACAAACTTCCAACAACAGCATGTAATGACTTACCATGTATCATCAATGATGTGAGGATTTACTAATTCTTAATTTAAATAACAGATTAATTTCATATCAGTCATGATATCCAGTTTTCTTGTTTATGCATTATCCTGTATTTCACTCCGCATAACTATCAACATGAAAAATAGCTTAAAAATACTTCAGATTCTTCATGACAAAACAATTAATTTTATGCAGACCACAGGAAAAAAGCCAGCCAAATATTCTTAATATTTTTTTAAACTCCAAACATTTCTACTGATTTTTTTAAAATAAAAAAGTTGCTCAAATTAGAAATTTGGGTGTTATCCAGCTGTTAGTTAAATTCTATCAGCTCGATCTACACAGAAATATATGCTTTAAAAAAACACATTGCTATAGCAGTGTTCTGCTCTACAATAATAAACAATAAACTACTATTAGAACTACGCATTGTATATTATGTACTGACTCATTTACATAGACCTTTGCATGCTTTATGCATTATAAGAAGTTGAAAGATCAAGTGATAGATATTTAAAATGTTAATTACTGGATATTAAAAAAAAAAAAAAAAATCAGTGTTCTGTAGCATAAAGCCAATGGGATAGCTATCATTCATCTTCTCAGCTCACCTTGAATTCTGACAGCCATTCTTCCACGACACCTCGTTCTGATCCCAGCATTTTCTTACTTCTTTTGCTTCTCTTTTACCTTTAGAGGAGAAAGGAAAAAAGAAATTAAATAAAAGTTCTGGCAGCAAAACTTAGTTTTGTAAAATCCTACCCCAATGAAAAGCTGTTAACATATTTCCAATAGAATTATATAATATCAAACAATAGGAAAAGTTGCATTTTGGACAACTGGTCCCATTTTCTAACAATGATTAAACTGTTCTCTTCAGACTTTTAGTCAAAAGTACTGCACATTAATGGGGGAGGAAGAAAAAGAAGGATTCAGTGCTTCAGGCCAAAATGTACATTATTTAAGACAAACACATCATCCCATTCTTGCTCCCTTACCAAATATAGTACAAAGAACAGACAAATGGAACAAAGTAAAGAGCATCATGGAACAAATCATGTGAGACATTGTAATGACAGTTCTAGATACAGCTCGAAGTAAAGCAGTTTCATAAAACCAGTTATTAGAAATCTTAACAGCAGAACTTTACTCCTTAAACCTTGTTCTTAAAGAATTTTGAGGCTTCTCGTTCAAATGGCAAGATTTAGCTCTTCTAAAAGTATGTTGGAATTCTCAGAAACAAAAAAAAAAAAAAAAGAAAACTTGCAAAGACAACTTGTTATTATTTTCCATTTTATATACAACAGTCAGATTCTAATGTCTTTAGAATTCTCATAAATTTAATTCTCAAGGCAATAGCAAGAATGTTTAAAACACAAGGCATCATTAGACACCTTTGCTTGATGTTTAAATAGGTCTAAGCAACAAGGGTCATTTTGTCTTTCTGTGTGATCTCAGTACAGGTTGGCAATACTTGGAAGTCATTAAGGTCCCAGAAAATATTAATGTGATGAGGTGAAATGAAGCTGTAGCCTAATACTAGAGACTAAAACCTAAGAAGAGTGACCTGAAAAGAGATAAATTGAGGAGACAGTAAAATATAAGAGCTGTTTGAAGCCATACTAGACATATGAAAACAGTGATTCTTAGTTAAGGTTTCATCAAAAGTTTATTTTTGACAGGACCTGCAGGTTAACAGCTGCCTGAACAGAAACAAGAAACAGAAAATCTGTGAAGGGACACTGTATTTTAAGAGATACTTTGGTCACTCTTTTTTTTTTTTTTTAAGAAGCTGATATTGCTATATAATAATTATATGCAACAAAGCTGTCACTGTCATATATCTTTACCACATTTCTCCTAAAAACTACAAATACCCATCAGCTTCAAAGCCCTTTTTTTTTTTTAAATTAATATTTTTTCCTTCAATACAGTCAACTTTTTCTGAAGTTCTTTAAGCCTGGGGGGGGGGGGGGGGGAAGAGAAACACTTCCACAACCAGACGATAACAAGATGAAAACTGCTACAATCATCTTTAATCCCATAAACACTTATGCTTATCAACTTCATACAAGTAATGTCAAGAAAATATTGTGCTACTATTTGCAGAATTTGTTGTAAAATTTCTAAGAAAAAGGCAAGTAAACATGAAGTGAATTATTTACTTTTTACAATTTTCTTTCAGATGTGTTTTGAAAATTATTTAGGCTCAACCAAAAATTATGGGTTTGATATACACCATGGAAGTCCTATGATAAATGGCCTTTAAATAGCCAGACTACATGATTGGAATCACCTATTCTGGTCTCGGAACATACTTGTTTTGACTTCTGAACGAAGATTTGTATTTAAGAACAGATCAGTATTTGTTAAACAGAAAATGAAATTAAATAAGATCTAAAAATTGTGTTGGGAAACTGTTAGCAACTTTGTATGAACACGGCTGCATGTAGCATTTCGCATGGACCTTGGCAGCAAGTCATTCAGAGAATACAGACTCCTATGCGTAAGGAACTGCCTCAGATTTCTAAAGCATGTTTAAATATCCTAAAAGATATCAGATTCAGAAATAACATTAGATTAATTTAAATTCAAGTAACACTTGGGTGACTTACTTCAGCAGAAGCGCTGACAAATAATTCTATAAAATAACACAACACAACTAAATAGATCTCTGCAAACAAAGGTTTCCAAAGACATCCTTTTCAATAGATAGGGAAACAGATATCAGTCATCAGAATGAGACATGGATATAAGTTAATTTAAAACACCACAGGACACGCTGCAGAAGAAGTTGAGATTTAGTTCACTTTGCCTGGAAAAAAAAAAACATTTTCTACAGAAAGTACAACATTCAACATTACCTCTTTAAAGAAGTCAATTTTCTAAAGGAGGAAGAGGAGGAGGAATGCAGCAGTTTTTCAACCTGGGATGCATTTGTCAAGCCTTCAAGTACTGCCCCGTTTTCTGAAAGGTGAAAAGAAACTGATGATTGCAAAACAAGGAGAAATATAGTAAAGCAAACCATAATGTATATATTTTTTGACCTTACAAATTGAAGTTTATCAAATCCACTAAAGCGTATCTGGGTCCTTCTGTAAAAAAGCAATTTACCATTAAAAAAAAAAAAAAAAAAGGCTGGGCATTTTAGCAGAGGGCAGAAGGGAGGAACTGCCTTCATCCAAAAAGTCTTTGTCACCTATGTGGAAAACCCTTACGTGTTAGTGGTGCACAGTACTACAAGCACACTAGAAAGGAAAACTGAAGCACTATTTCTTACAAAGAAAAATGCAAGAAAGATGTGAGATGAAAGAAAAGAGTAATACTTCTATAAAATGTGAGCTGAATCAATACCCTGACTTTGGGGAACATATACCTCTTAAATGGAATATATTAAAGATCTTCCTTACTATCATTGTTCTTAATACATACTCCTTACAGAGCCAAAATTTCAATGTCATTGCAAAAATCATGTATTACACTAAAGTTCACCTTTCACTGCAGGATCCCTTCATGCTGAGCATGAGGTAAACAACACACAAACGAGCCCACTCTAGGTAAATTAGAGGATTTCAGTATCTGGAGACCTCTAACAGGAAATTGAAGTATACGAACAATAGGTGTATTCCATTCTATACTGCTTATTAAATTACTTACTTTTCCAAATTACTGAATTACTAAAAGGTCCCTTTTTTTTTTTTCTTCCCTCCTCTGCGCTAATTAGAGATAGGCTAACAGGAGGTACCATCTTTTTCAGGCTACACTGCAAATGAATGCTTTTATCACAAGACGGTATACACAAACCAATGTCCTCTATGAATTTTCTAAATCAACTGTTTTTTTAAAAAAATGCCATTCCTTGCAAAAATCTTAAATAATACACTTCTGAGTGAACGAAATTCAAATCCTCTTCTCCTTTCTCTGACAATATTTCTAAGGGGCTTGAAAAAAATAAACAAATTTCTACCCTACAGGCACACTGTAGCTGATTACATACAGATTTTTAAACATGCACAGGAGACCTGAAAGACAAATATATGTATGTATTTAACTTATTATTACTCATATCTTGTAATTATCAGGCACACATCTTCAAGACAGAATATCAAGTCTCTAAGAGTTGATTCAGGACTTCTAGAAGCTTCCCAAGTTTTACACCATGCTAGAAACAACCTTTACATCCAGACATGATATCTGATATACACTGCTCTCTAGAAATGTCATGGGGTCCCAACCAGCTCTATGTTATTACGCTTGCTACCTAGAGGTTCAGTTGTACCTAACCTGCTATCCCTAGTGTCAAAACCAAAGATACAGATCCTGGAAATTCACCAGGCAGGCCTTTCCAGAGCTGCATTAAGTTAGACATAATTTTTTCCTGGATAGGAACTCGAGTTATTTTAGCCCCAAAGCAAGAATCACAGTTATATGCCAGCAAATCAGACAAGAGAATTTCTATTTCTGTACAGCTTTCCCCACAAAAGGACTAAGCACAAGGAGTTGTTCACAGATCTGGTTGGAGAATCAGACTGTAAAAGTTCAAAATTCTTCATTCACTTGTCAGTTTGCTTACAAACCAAATCTGCAGGTTTTCTAGAACTACATTTAAGTAGAAGATAATTTAAAAAAAAAAATTACATAGCATCACAAATGGGGTGTGGGGGTTCAAACTGTTTTACACGTAGAAAACAGTAAATAACTGTCCTTCAACCAGAGGCAAACATCAGCTGTAACTCATGGCTAAAAATTCCCCTCTCCCCCAAATGATTACTTCAGCTTGGAAGATCCTGTTAAAATCTGGAGGCGAGTAGCTCCTCTCCTCCAGCACTGTATCAACTTGAGAGATTACATTGACTCTGTATAAAGTTGACTATTTCCTTGGAGAAACCTTGCAAGGGGGAATTAAGATTATGCTTAAAAACAAACTGACCAAAAAAACCAAAAACAACAACAAAAAAACAACCCATGCCAAAACACAAATCCCCCTTCCCTTTACACTCCAGTGAACAGCAATATGTATGAAACTACAGCACAGGTCCAGCAGGAAAGCAAAACATGTATTCGATAAATCTACACTGAGCACCAAATACTATTGTATATTTTAAGTAGCAACAAGTGTTCTTTGCCCTATAGCACTACAATTCAGAGCAAGACTGCAAGGAGAACACTAAGCAAGCTAACTGTTGCAGAAATAATGAAACGCACAAGGCTATCAAGAAACACATGCCTCAGGCCAGTAAAAACGTAGCAGTTTGGAGTAAGAAAAGAATACTACAAATAAGTAAAATCAATGAACTCAAGAATTAGCAATTCTCTTGAGTCCGGATTTAGCCTGGCATATCTAAAGAAATTACAAAATCATCCGGAGTCACACGAATGAGGCAAATGCCTTACTGCGAACGCTATAGCGATCTTAATGTTCCTACTACGTTAAGTCAAAAATGTCAAGTATCATCATGGCGTAACACCTAACCTACCTAAGAAATTAACTCCTCTTACAGAAGTCTACTGAGCCTTAGAGAAAGTCCACATATAGCTGTTTGTCAAACAAATCAACTCAAAGTTAAAAACTGAACCTGTGCTGGTGTCAAAATTTGGGTGCAGTCTGATATAGTTAAGCCCATCTAGTGGCTAGCTACCATGAAAAAGGAAAAGTTGACCTTCCCCTCCAGTATCCCACATACTTCTCTCCCAATGTTTGTGCCATGCATCGACCTTCAAGCAAGCCCTGTTTGGGGACTTCTTCCAGCGTAAGTCAGCTTCAGAACCAAAGCCATACCTGCTGCCTAGGAAAGTAGCCATCTTGAGAACAACTGCTGAAGCACAGAGCTTATGCTATGCCCTTTAAGTACAATGCCAGAAACAAAATCCAGTGCACAGTGTTTTCTTACATGTGGTACAGTAAGATTTTAACAGTTCTTTGAAAAAGCAGAAGAATTTTTGTTAAGGTTCTATGTGATAATCTCCAAGGTATGCAAAGGATTAGAATATGGGGCATCTACCACAGGAATCTTGTGCTTATTCATCCCTGAAGAAAAGGACACTGTATAGTACTTTTTCTATATTTGTCAGGAGAATAGGGGAAGAGAGCTTTACACAATAGATCTTTTTGGGCCACCTTTACTGTACAATCTATCCATTTTCACTCAATGAAAATTCCACATGCAGCTTTGTGTGGTTGCTTATACAAATACAGCTAGTTGTTCTGATGCTTTCAGAACTTTTTTGACGGGGTGTACATTAAAGACCAATAATATGAACTATATCCCAGGAGGAAAAGCACCTTATCTACGTATCAGTCTTGCACCACATTTATATTAAACTCTAAACACAAACTATTCATTTCTCCAATGCTACATTTGCATCCTTCCTGGAAGACTTTTTCAGATGTTAAAGCTTGTTTTGTTCATGTGGCTTAAAAAGGATGTAGACATATAGCTCTGCTGTATCAATACAGAAGTAGCCCACACCTATTCCAGCTAGGATTACTCTACTAGTTCAGTTTTAGGACAAATCATCTCTCCCTTTCAAATTATCTGCCTGGATATTAAAAACATTTTTAAGGACTTGTACAAACAGGTAAGATAGTCAGGTCATGGATTTACAGTACACTAACTCTGCACTGACTCCCTGTACGAAGACTTAACAAAAGCACAGTGAGCATCTTAGCGCAGTGTCTAGTGGCTGTGCCTCCCCACTGTGCCCACCCTCCAAGCTGCCCCATCAGAGCGGGGAGCGCTGCCCCATTCTGCACCGCACCAGCCAAGCTACATCTCATGCATCTTGCCACTTTTGCAAGAGAGGAACACAAGCACAACAGCTGTGTGACTGTCTCAGCCTGACACGCAGACCCTACTCTGGGATTTTCACATGAGCATCTGTAAAGCACACCTCGTGCTTACATTCAGTCCCTGGTTTGTCATACCTTTGGGGGGAGGGGGGGGAAATATCAAGCATGATGTGGGTGTGTCTCTAAAATAAACTGGTTCAACTGCATTAAATCCTGTGCATATTTATTCAAAGTTGAAGCGGCCTGAACTAAGAGTATTGAATTCCATTTCCAGAGTGTTCATGTCTCTTCCAAAGCAAACAAAATACAGGGAATATAAGAGATTTCTCATGTTTATTTTAAAAAGACTAGATTTTTTTTTTCCTACTATGGCTCAAAGGTTCTTATAATATGTAGGAACCATAATAACTAAGCAGAAATTTATTTATTAGTAACAGTAATAATTAAATATACTAAAATATTTTTACATATGGAGTGATTGCTAAGATTCCTTAAATACCAAACAAGCAAGCAAGTTTAAACTCACACTAAAGCATGGATCAGAAAAGTTATAGTTGGGAACACAGTCACTCAATGTTAAAATCAAATATAAAAATCAATTACTGAAAAGCTTTCCAAAAAAAGCACTTAAAATAATAATAAAAAAGTTTTCTCCTAAACTTATTCATTTGGCATAAAGTGGCAGAATATGAGACATAAGGCTGTTAAATCATTAGACCTGGAATCTTTACGCTTAGTATTAAAGCTACACTACTCTGTTCTCAAAGGAAGTCACAGTCTTGCATTGTGCATCTGCCAATTACAGTTGAGATCTAAACAGAATTTTACCAAGCAAAAGCACTCTCCTAGCTCATGCTGTGCACACAAATAAAAAAGTACAAAACCATGGGTTAACTCCTGATAACATCATGAGCTACCTAGACTTTAAGAACTTAACTTTCATTGGGATATATGAGCTAGCACTTCACAACTCTGACTTTCCAGGTGCACTTATGATGACAGTTTGGGGAGGATTAGACTAGTTATAAAATATGTATAAACCAAGAGACAATGAAAATGAAGTTACCAACAGACTGAAATACCATGAGATTATGTTTAAATTATAATCCTTTTATTTGCTTATCTAGAAATAGATTCCCATTTTAAAGATACCTTTCATATAATTCACCATTCTCTATATTATTGTCTTTGAAAATATCAAAGTCTGAAATAAAACTTATTACAGTAATATACTATCAAAACAATGAAACGTAAAACTGGTAACTGCCCAAGAACTTTTGACTTCTACAGTAACAGGCATGAAAAAGGGTTTAATCAACTTCTCTCATCAGAAGGCATGTTTTCACTTACATTTAGAGTAAAAACATACTAAATACATTATTATTTACCAGTCTGCATTTAAACCATTAAGCAAGATCAGTTTGCAACAGCAAAATGACTACCCAAATAATCAGAGCCAACAGCACTTGCTATACAGATATACCAACTATTAGTGAGGATTAAAAAGAAAAAAAATGTGCCACCAATTAGATATTAGTAATTGTTGACATTTAAGAAGATATGACTATTCAAGTATGCAGAGGTTTTTTTGTTGTTGGTTTGTATTTTATTTAGGGTTTTGTTTGTTTTAAAGAAGCCAGGATTTTATACTGGCTTCAAAATACATGGGGGAAGTTACATAAATGGGACATGCACTTCAAGAATGAGTCAATTTTTTTTTGCCATTATATACTAGATGTCACGATGTATATAATGTAACTGAGTCCTAGCTGCGTGATGAATAACAATATTATATTTTTACCTCAAAGGCTATGGCAAGAATATTTTGCAATTAAAACCTGGACTGTCTCAACAAAAAGAACAAAGTTTCAAGCTGCATGATGTCTTTCCAGTGCCACTCATGCAAGAGAACATTACTGGCTGACAGTAGGTCTAAAAGAACAGAAAACTCAATTATCAATATAGCTTGTTCTTCCAAGGTACGTATACACTCCTCTCGTATCTGTAATTCATTACTGAACATGGAAAGAAGTGTATTTAAAGAAAGATTTTTCCATACTACTTCTGTAAAAAAGTAGCATGAAAAGCATCAAGAATACGTCCTTACTCCGAACTAAGTCTACATTCAATTCCTTTGATCCAGAATGTTCACAGCTCCGTAACAAGAGCATTTTCATTTAATGTAATTAACACTCTGGGAAGCAGAACAGATAAAAGACAACATGAGGTATGGTGGTCAGAACTACATAGGAAACATGCTTCCCCACCACACACACACTTTAACAAGACCGGTGAACTCTGGAGAAAGGAAACTAGGCAACATGCTGACAAACGCAGATAACAAAAAAAAACAATTTGAACTTCTCATGATGAGTTACTCCTGAATGCAGAGGTTTAAAAGACTGAATGGAAAAAGACTGGGTAATACATTCAACAACTTAATGAAAACATCTGCTCAGGAATGTATCAGCAGCCAGAAAAGAAATCAAGATGTTTGACCACACAGAAGTGGTACAAAGTAAATCTGAAAACATGGAAACAGAGCATACAAAATTGATAATACACTCTTATTTGAAATACTGGTCTACATTTGATTCAAGCAACCTAAAAAGAAGTATGTATAAGGCAGAAAAGTGGTTAAGAGGCAGTTAATGGCAAAGATAGTGAAAAATAGCTTCTAACCTGGATATGGGAATAATTTTAAAAATTCAAAGAAAAAAGAACTCAATATCTTAGAAGCACGTGGAATTAAGTGGTAGAGAAGGTAGAATGGATTCTTTGTAACAGCGTAATACAAAATAAAACATTAAAATGTAACAAGGTAGAAATGTTAGACTGCTAACAGTATACTGTTTCTCATACTCTAAGAGTAGGACTCATTATCATAAAATATGAGGGCAATAAGAAGAGATTTTAGATAAACATTATAACACCTGTTTTACATAATTACTTTTGTAGAACAAGAAGACTAAAGGAGAAAACTTAATGGTGTAAGCTAGCACTTAATTGATATGCTTTACAAAAAACTTCTCCTAGGAGCATCTCCTTCCTTAATTGCTCAGTATATAGGCGTGTACAGCCTCATCCAGCTACTGTCAAGTTACATGCTAGACTATATTAAACAACCGTGGTATGGTCTGATTTCTACACTGGAAAACGGATTGACTCTTAGGCTAATCTGATCCCAAGAGAAAATAAGACCAGCCTTGGGAATGTTCAATTTCGGTAGATTACTTCTTGTACTTATTTAAAAGTACATGTATTATAATACACGTTTCTCATAATAAACATATCACAAATACCATTGTGATTCCCTTCTATCCATCTACATAAATATATTATTCTATCACAATCTTATTTAATAAACACTTATATAAGCTGCCATTTTGTTAAGGACATAAAAAATAAATTAAAAAACTGTTGTCCTCAACAAATCAGAACTAGAACTGCAACTTGGCGTTAGAAACAGGTACAAGCATTCTGCCAGAACTCTCTTGGCCATACAGCTCCACAGCATAGAGAAACAGAAACTTCTACAAGGTACAAAACTTGACAAAGGCAGAAAGAAACAAAACATTCTCTGGACAGTTACTAATTTAAATCATCAGCTCAAGCATTCTCTTTAATAGAAAGAGAGCCCTCTCCAATTCCTAGGTAATTTAATTGCAAGCTTAAGCAGACAGACATGCATTCCAACTTTAAAATATAAATGCTGACGTATTCTGTATGTGGGATTTAGGCTGCCAGCCTTATTAGACAAGCCCTAGTCATGCAAAACAACTTGGATAAGACATTTCTTCCCTGCCCACTCTGACTCACTAGTAATAACCAGGCTGAAAAACTTTCTTTTTGGATACCAGCAACAAAGAAAGTTACGTGAAAATGATGGGAGAAAGCCTTACCACAGTGAAGTCAAAGATGATTGACAATACTCCTGTAAATTTTCGTGGTACCATACTTGCACAGCGAGCTCAGTTTCTTATCAAAAAGGTCGCATCAAGTTCAGCTGCTGCCAAAAAAGGGGTAAAGAAAAGACACAGCCCATCTGTTCCAAAAAGCCTCCAAGTCATTTTAAGCCCTAAATTATCTTCTGTGCCTTTTCAAGCACCAGAAAACTCAGCTGCCAAACCTTCCATCTTTCTACAATTACTACAGTGAAACTGTGCTTTGCAGATACAAAATTGCTGAAGACAATTAGGGCAGTGTGAATGAAAATACAACACTGAAAATAGGCACTTTATGACAGAGTTTTTAAAATTATTTTAAAGCTGATGTTTTCATTGTATTGCACAGAGTACATGTAGAAAGCTACAGAAGTCAGGTGACTCCAGAGAAAAATTTGAGTCCTGTTTGCCTCACAGAGTCTAAGAACCTGAATAAAACACAATTGTACACTTCTAGCTAAATCCCTCTCTTAGGAGTTCATGCAATGAATGAAGCAGAAAAGAGTTAAGATGATCGAGAATGTGGAAGGAGACATTTGTCATCTGTATATGAAGAAAGTACTCCTCTACTTTACTTACAGGATTTGGGAACCAATAATATAATAAAGAAATCATCCTGCAGCCTTAAATACAGCAAAACACGTTAATTGTTCTATTATAAAGACTCGATGCACTTAAAAGCATATATACACACACGCGCGTAGGTTAGCCATAGAAATGTTACCTTATTCTCTCAGCACCAGTTTCCTTAGAAACAACTTCATGTAGTCATCCTACACTAAACCTAAAACATTCTCTTGTCAGGATCCTGTGTGATAACCCATCCTACGCTAAACAATACAGGCTCGTCCTCCCTTTGCATTAGTTCATATGCAATAGCTTTTCCTATGCTAGTTTGTCTGCAACTCATGAATTTCTTTACTTACAAAAACATTTCCATGCAAATTACTTTCCGCGTAACCCTACCTCTCCCAAACGCCTTCTTGGATCACAGTTTTGGTTCAGGAAGTAAATTAAATCTAGAAAGACTTAACTAAAGATAGAAAATGCATAGTAAAAATGGAGCCTAAAAAGAAAAAAAAAAAAATCTAACAGCAAACTAACTCTTGCAAAACCACAGTTAAGGGACGGTCAGCACTAAGTACTAAAAATGAACAGGCACGAGCTAGGAGAAATCTTGAAACAGAATTCTGTGGGAACAAAAACAAAACAAAATTCAAAACCAAACCAAAACAACAACAACAAAAAAATCAATAAAAAACCACACCACCACCAAACCCTCAACACACACTTTGGAATAGGACTGCAAACGTTATGCTGAGAAAGATCACTATCTTGCCTCCAAAGGAAAGAAAGGCATGCAGAAGCAGTTCTAGAAATACGAACTGTAGATTCTAAGCAGCTTCCCATTTTTGAGCTGTACAATTGTCACTTGATAGAAATAAATATCTGTTATATTATGCAAATAGCCATAAAAAATGAACTGTATCAATTCCAGACCAATAAAATATCAATACATATTTCTCGCTGCAGTATCTGATACCAACTGTAATTCACACGAACTGGAATTTAGGTTACATATTCATTAATTAATTTACCTAACTTCCTTTCTTCTACCCTAAATATTCCCAAAGAGATCTAACCTAAAGGATCCTCTGCTGAAAGTAATGAAATCCCTTATTCTAATCTTTCCAACTTCCAGACAGTAAAGCCTTCAGCTCCAGGAAGTAGAGTGTAAGTAAATGAAGCTGAGGTGACAGATTTCAACCCCCCATCCATACACTTACACATCCACAAACTCTTAAATGAGTGGAATCTTCAAATTTATCTGAATTTACTTCAACTATAGCTAAAATTATGTCATATTGCTTATTTTTTTAAATGATACAGTAAAAATACAAAGTTCCAACATAAACTTTCAAAATGTCAGAGTTAAAGGTCCATGAGCATTAGGATATATTCCTTTATCGCATGATGTCATAAATTTCATATGTGTGACTCAGATGCATCATTCACATTTAAGACGTATGGTTTTCAATGATAAAATTAATTCTGATTGATATTCTGGTCTTGCTTTTTCAATACAAGTTCCCAGACTTTAAAAAGCAAACTGAACAACAAATATAGTTACATGAAACATCACTGATATCACCACTACTCATCATGATGACACAACTTCAGAACAGCACAGATCTCTTCCACTTGACCTAATGGAATATACGAGGTAGTTGAGCCCTGCACACAAAACATGAAGAGGACTTAAGCCACACACAGAGGCTGCTTGCTATTCACAGGTAAAGCAGAGTAGCATCAAGAGTCCAGAAACATAAGATCCGCTTCAACTTTCAGAGTCAAAACTGCTCAGACCGTAGCTGCCTTTACTACTTCCAATTGTTACTTTACAGGAAACAACTTGTCTTCTTCCATGTCATGCATCACAGCATTATTTCAGTGTCAATCATTTTCAATCTCACACTTGTTTTCTGAAAGTTAGAACGGGGTTTTAAGAACTGCAAAGAACAATCTCACTAAATGAGAAGAAAAACACTGTTATTTTATATTGAGATTACACAGACTGTACAAGTCAGAATTTCCACACAAGAAGTAACACATGTTCCTGACCATCTTAATTCTGTACAACACAATCCATCAAGAGCTACTTTAACATCAACTATCCACATAGTTGACCCAACTGATTAAGGTGGCTGTGCTATAAAAATTGATGCTCATGACCAATCCTACTAACTTCACTAGGATTCCTCCAGAGCAAGAAATTACATGGCCTTTGTTGGACTCTCTCCTTCATAGAAAACAGGCAAAGAAACAGTGCCTCTAAAGAAAGCAGAACCCTTTTTAATCACCTTATTAGAAGCTCTCATGAAATTCTGAAACTCAGCTTACTATAACTGGCATTCTGTGGCCTATCACATGGAAGTATATGCTACTTCTCTGTGAAACAACTGTATAAGAATTACAACATTAGTAAATGTAAACTAGTGCAACAACTACACCAATTTCCCCTTTTGTCTTGGTATGAGTTTAATAATTAATCTTCACTGTTGAATAGTTAAACACAATGCATATTGTTTACACAGTCGTTATTCTTCTACAGTTAAACCAATATTAGAACAGAATAGAGCCTGACCAGTCGTAAGGAAGGGCGAGTTAATATTTTAGTGAGAAGTGGTTAATTTTTTATATATTTTTAAAATAGTGAGGAGCACTAAGTTACTAACATATGCGGGGGTGTTTCTTGGGGGGAGGGCATTTGGTTGTTTTTTGTGTTTTTTTAAATCTGAAATTTAAAGTATTTTTTTCAGGGGCAAAACTTTGCATACAATCTCTTTTGGAACAGAACGTAAACCCAGCACAAATAACTTAAATAAACCAGATCTTTTATGCACCCTGTCAGGCAAGACTTTCCACAACACTTTTCATTTATCTAAGCTATAGATCAGTATAAAAAAAAATTAAAAAAAAAAAAGCAGCCTTCCACAGGTATAGCCTTGATGACTTCAACTGAAATGCACAGCCCTATTCCCCCTCACCCCTGACACTGTGGAAACGAGAGCAAGAGCAAGGTGTTAAATGCATACTACTATTTTCATGCATATTTTCTACTCATAGCCTGAATAAAATTAAAAGTTTTTTGTCAAATACTGCCCTAATGTACATTCAGAAAGCAGGAGTCTTTCAAGATTATGAAAAGTTACAGATTTAACAGGCAGCATTGAAAATCCAGGCAGCTAGCTTCATGGGTACCCTTCCTTCAGTTTGTTTGGTGTGGAGGGAGGAATGGAGTTTATTTATACATGGTCAATTTTACAATGTTCTAGGTTTTCAAACATACTTTCTTGCACTCAAAAAAACAACAGCAGAAATTATCACCGAGGACTTCATGTTCTAAGCTTCAGCCATTTTTACATAACCTCACCCCTACACAGAGAAACTCTGGGGTTTTGTTTGTAATACTAAATAGTTTTCCTGCTAAAAACAAACTTCAAAAGCAGTTGGTAGAACAGTGTTTTTCCTTTCCTCAAGACTCCTAAGTAAATTTACCTTTGGAAAAAGACCAGAGATGGCCTTATATGCAAACACGTCAAGAGTTATACTACTGCTTTTTGCAACATTAATCTTCTTCAGCAAATTCTATACATTATGTCTACTTGAAATAGAAATACATCGACATGAACTATACTAAACATAAATAGTGTCCTTATTCTTTTACAGGTAAGTCACACTGCCCATCTAGGTAACGTTTATGATCTTACACTTTTTTTATTAATTATTTTGGCAATACAGCAAATTCAGTTCATTCTCTTCAAACACATCATCAAAAAATTTTAATCAAAGCCCGTGTTTAATTAAACAGCCTGTTAAAAGTGTCACTCTTATGTTTCCCTATGCAATTGTGCTGATAGGAACCAGCAGCATTTTCCAAAGTTCAAGCACCAGGCACCTGAAATTGTTAGATTATACAATTTTTGGTGTAAGGAATATACTCATCTAACACCTTTCATACAGCATGCTTCACAAAACACATGCAGTCTTTCAAGGACAACTTAGAAGGTTTAGAAATACTGAGGTTACTGGAATGCAGACAGTGGACCTGCAGAGAGAGCACTGAGTAACTTCTCAAAAAGTAGGGTTGATCAGGTATTAAGCCAAAACCAAAAAAACCCAAACCCACCACAACAACAAAAAACCAACAAACCAAAACCAACCCACACAGTCCACATGTGACTACTTCAGTACATGAGAAAGCTGTTCTGAACAAAATACAAATCCAGACCTAACACCCTGGTACTTGCAATTATGTGCAGATTTGCAAGTTAAGATGATTATGCAATAATTATTTCTTATCAGTGAGCAGCAGGAGTTTCATACTTGGGGGGAAATCCTCATGCTTTTTGCCTTATCTGCCAGCTATCCAATTGGCACATTGAAAAGACTTTTCTAACTATATTTTAATGATTTTGTTTCCTAATCAGTTCTATGTTTCATTTAAATAATTAAAACCAAGATATAAGATTGTAACTTCAAACATTCTCCTGCAATAAAAAAGTAACTGCTAATAAAAACCTCTCTCATTTTCCATAGATGCGACAAATGTGCATAAACATGCAGAATTTACTTATAGCAACATTACGCATTTCAGAAAGCTATAAAGTCTGCATTCACAGAGACAAAGAGATAATCGTCACAATCTATTCAAAGTCCACATACATTACTAAAGCAGAATGCCCTGACAGTTCACAGACATAGCAATAAAATAACTATGACTGGAATTTTGCCTAAAGCCAGTACATTCAGCAAAAATATTTTGTCTATCAAAAGCTATCCATTGGAATACGAATTTGAAATCTCAAAACTTGATAAAGCTGAAAACTCTTTAAATGGTGATTAAGGTTTCCTAATTAGCATGATAATGTCCATTTAAGATCTGTTCCCTCCTCTCTCTCACAAGACCAAAAATTTATTATCAAAATAAGCTATCAAATACAATCTCTGGTAGGTTACAATCATGGGAGTATCATCAGTAGAGAAGAGCAGTTGACCATCACACCCACGCACATCTCCACCAGCCAAATGTGGTAAAGTTCCTACAAACCATTTCAGTAAAATGACAAGCAGCAGTGCTGAAGAAGCTCTTTCCTAGTAGCTGGCAAGAAAAAAAAAAAAAAAAAAAAAAAAGAAAAAAAAAAAAAAGAAAAAAGAGGCATAGCATCCCCACTGACCAACAAATCATTTTAAAGCTTTCTGCAGCATACATCAAATCTTAATTTATTAGATGAAATTAACATCTAGAGGCACTCTCCTCTTTACCTATGTTTCCTTGAACTTCCTTCTACTTTTCTTACATTGAGCCCAGTGTTCTGTCTTTAGCACAGACCAATACCTGCAAGTCTGAGAAAAAGGGCACAGAGGAAATACAAAATAACCTTTGAACATTTGGTTAATTATACGTTGCCAAATAAAGTGGGGGGGGACGACACAAAACACCCTGTGACAATCAGCACAATATTTGATTATACAATTTCAGCAGCAGCAATGCCAATTAGTATTAGCCACTGACCCCCAACTCAGTCTGGAATCCATCCGCAGACCTTAACCCGATTAGGACTTTGCGCACAACAAATGTGAAATCCCACTGTTGCACATTTATTTTTCTGCCTTAGCATCATGAGTTTTACTCAATTTAAATATTGAAGTAGCTAGAAAAAAAAAGGGTAAAATTACAAACAAAGTTAATGTATAAACATTATTATGGAATTTATTAGAGCATCTCCAACCATTTTCCTAAAAATTCCAGAGTTTAAGTTTGGGCTAACTTGGCAAGTTAAAAACTAGACATTAAATGCTAACATTTTAATTTCAATTAAAAAGGGAAATTAGTGCAGTAGTTTTAGTTTTGCCATGTAAACTTAAAAATTAACTGCTAAAAACCATAGTAGACCTGTAGCTAACTGAAAGGATTTAACCTATAGAGAGGAAAAAAGCAAAGCATGCACTCTCAAAGTTTAGTGCAGTGATTCCTGGAACACAAGATATGTGTGTATAATGCAGCTGCCATTTGAATGATTTAAACACCCAGATGCCTCAAAAACATTTTTCTATGGCTGAAGTGACTGCAACAATCCAACCAAGTTTCATTTCTGTATGTACAAAGAAAGATTGCATACATATTTTCACCATTGATGCAGAAAAGGTACACATTCTGTGATGGTAGCAGTTATTCTCACTAGGACTACTATACATCTTAAAGGACTATAATGCATATTCCAAGTCCACTCAACACCTGCACAAGCAAAAGGGTATCTCAGTTATTTCTGCAATTGGTCCTTTGGAGACTCAAAGACAACAAGCCGTGCCTAAACTGTTCACATTCCAGCAATCAGCTGGACAGACTGGGCAAATATTCAGGGCAAATTACTTCAAAATTTTTATTTGCTGTCTCAAGTTCTAACACTGATTAAGGTGAGGAGAAAGAAAATCTTGTTCTCTCCTTCTCCTCCAAACAAACAAAAAGAAAGCTAGGAAGTTCTCTTATTCCACAGATAAACAGAGGCTTCTCAAATTCACCTGGTGTTTACAGTAATCTGAGTGAAGGCAAAGTTGAAGAGTCACAGCACATCAAACAAGCCTTGGCAGGTGCACAGATCTAAGCAAACAGAAAAGGTAGTAGCCTGCTACTAGCTAACCTGTTCACTGGAGAATCATGAAATGCATGTGACAGTTATGATCTAAAGGAAGGGTTGCTGTCACAGAATGTCTATGAAAATAAACAGCACAGAAATACAGCTTATGAATGCTTAGTTTAAATTAGTTCAGTATTTTAGGTATTTCTTTTCTACTTTCATTCAACTTAGCCTCCAGCCCAGGATCCCCATTTGTCATGGTTTAACCCCAGCCAGCAACTAAGCACTACGCAGCCACTCGCTCACTCTCCCCACCCAGTGGGATGGGGGACAGAATTGAAAAAAAAAAAACTTTGTGGGTTGAGATAAAGATAGTTTAATAGGACAGAAAGGAAGGAAAATAATAATAATAATAAAATGACAATAATAATACTAAAATAATTAGAATATACAAAACAAGTGATGCACAATGCAGTTGCTCCCCACTCGCCGACCGATGCCCAGTTAGCTCCCAAGCCGCAATCCACCCCTCCCAGCCAACTCCCCCCACTTTATATACTGGGCATGACATCGTATGGTATGGAATATTCCTTTGGCCAGTTTGGGTCAGCTGTCCTGGCTGTGTCCCCTCCCAGCTTCTTGTGCCCCTCCAGCCTTCTTGCTGGCTGGGCATGAGAAGCTGAAAAATCCTTGACTTAGTATAAACACTACTTAGCAACAACTAAAAACATCAGTGTGTTATCAACATTATTTTCCTACTAAATCCAAAACACTGCACTATACCAGCTACCAGGAAGAAAATTAACTCTATCCCAGCTGAAACCAGGACACCATCTCTCTTTGTATTTCCATAGGTAACACTTAACCGTGTAAGAGATTTTCATGAAGCTCTTGCTACTCTGACATGGCAAGATTTGCACTGCAATCTGCTGCAGTTCATTAACATGAATTAAGCTACTAGAATGGCTCACATGAAGTCTGACAAAAACAGCATCTCATTCTGCGATCTTCCCAAGAAATTACCACAAATATGGTTTAATAACTTCCAGAAACTTGAGGATGTTACTATTTGAAACTATTGCACAGATGCAACATTGAAGAGAGACCATCAGGTATCATGGTTTGACAGTTACATAATTATCACATAGAATGGACACACAATTAACAATCTAGAAGCAGCTTTGGAAGCTCAGCAATTTTGTCTAAGGCCTGTTCTATGCTAAGAACAAGAAACAAGCAGCTTAAAAAAAAAAAAATCCATGCACATAAGGAACTAGTCATTTTTCCATTCCACATCTAAACCCCCTCGCTCTCCTCTGTGTCCATATTTAGCTCACGTCTCTATGCTGTTCCGGCTCAACCGAACATCTTTAAAAAAAAAAAAGGCAATGGAAAGTTCTCCGCTGTTATACACAGAGAAATATGAGCTTTTGCTAGGATAAATCCTTCGTCAGCATGCCTTACACTTCTATGTAAAAGGGCACATTATTATTACTTAACAAACTCCTCAATTACTTCTTAACCAATTATCTGTCTATCCCACTGCTGTTACTAAAATATTAAGGGTTTGAAAAGATATTAACGCCCCCTCTTACTCTTATATATCACTGCTGTAGAAAGAAAGACTTGCACTATCAAGACTGCGTTCTAACTACAAACACATGTGTTAGTTTTGTCTACTGAAGTTCAGTTTTACATATTTTAGCAAAGCAACATGGTTACAACAGAAGCCTGGAAATTCACACTCCAACCTTAATTCTGCAGAGGTAAACATAAATCTTAGTATTGACTTCAACTGTGCCAGAAGCATGAAGAATTTTCATCTGCAAAATTTGGATAGCGGGTATCCACACTTATCAAGTGATCTAACATCTTTAATTAAGTTACATGCAGATACTAAACACCAGTACAACAACCACTCTAAGTAAGGAGCTTTTTTTAGTTACTATTTTTAACTGTATGTGTTTCCAACCATAAAGCATAAGGGACAACAGTCATACAGAAGCATCAAATATTTTTTTCAAAAAAGTACACCCCTAACCTGGAGTAATAAAAAGATATCAAAACTCAAAGTTGAACATTTAGATTTTTTTGTCTTTTCCCTACTCTGATGGCATGCACTAGGATGCTTGATAGATTGCTCACTCTACCCCCTCCATAACTAAGTTTACATAAAAGCCTCCTACTTTCTGAGACATGTCTCAGCTAAAAGGTTATTGACCCTCCTATGTTCAGCCATCATGATGTTGCTACCACATTGTCTAAAGCAGATGGTGGAATTACCAGTGTAGCTTACACATGGGGCATGCTGGTCATAAGATATGAGATCTTCACAAACTTCATGTTTAAAAAAATTCTAAAAGAATAATAATAATTTCTAGCTAATTTGTTTTCACATGCAGGAAATATTGCATTTAAATTTACAGAGACAAAGTAACTTAAGCTATTTCTAAAACAAAATCTGGTACGCTTATGCCAACATGTATCCAAAATCTTGTGCTCAGGATATTTAGGAAAGTTGCTTGAATAACTACTA
Organism: Gymnogyps californianus; assembly: GCF_018139145.2. NCBI lineage: Eukaryota > Metazoa > Chordata > Aves > Accipitriformes > Cathartidae > Gymnogyps > Gymnogyps californianus. The sequence goes on from NC_059477.1 coordinate 13,582,894, forward strand.
TGAGCTTCCTCAGAATTTTTTCTAAATCAAGTTTTCTACCTCGTGGCCCTATTCCAAATCAGAAAAGAGGCAGGCATGCAGAGGGACTGCTCTCCAGCCTCTCCTAAAGCCCAAGATATTCTCAAACCTAAAGAAGACAAAAAGGACAAAGCAGAAAAAAGATGAGGAGATGGAAAGAAGAAACAGACACCAGAACTCTCAGAAATAACCAATCTATTTGGATACAAAGGAAATTAATGAAGCCAAGAAGGAAAAAAACCAAGCAAATTTTACACATATTTCACCTCATTATCTTTCAACCCAATATCTTCTTGGCTGAATGGCCATGAAAAATAAGATCATTCTTTTAAACTTTCTCACTGTCTTTCCAGATAGATGTAGAATAATTCCCCCAGCCCAAGTATGGGTGAAGGCAGGGCAGAAGAGGGGAGGAAGACCCTAAATACAATTACATTTTAAAGTTCATGAACTACTAAACATAGGGAATGGAAATAGAAAAAAATCCCAGAAGTATCAACATTGCCCTGTACGAATCAGCAAACTACAGTCATGCAGCCTGCACAAATATCCATGTCATACGTTTCACTTAAATATAATTCAGAGGAACAGTAATGTATAACTAAAGAACTCATGAACCATACATAATGCAGACACCAATACAGAAGACCTATCCAGTTCAGTTTTCTGAAGAATCACAGTAAGTAAAATAAAAACATAGTAAGATTAGATAACTTATTTAGATTACACAGAAGAACATAGACTTAGCATTTCTGTATTGCAAAATTCACTGTTAGTCAAACACCTGTATAACTTACACAATATAAAATGAGATGTCGTTAACTACTCTGTCCTGTAGAAAAAACCCGCAGAATATGCAGAAAGAGGGAATTCCTGGAAGAGTGTTTTAACAGGTTTGAACTGCTCCAACCATCTCCATCAGGTCCTGTGCTGAACAGTATTATGCAGCCAGGGAACTTCACATTTTCCAAGTAACGATATTCAGTACTGAGAGGAAAATAAATAAATAGTTTACCACTTTGCAATAGTTATTCACCTGACATTTTATTTCACTACCCTAGTGGGATCACCTTCCAAATGTCTCTGGCTCTCTATTTTCATGGAAAAGGAAGTTAATAAATTTGAACCATAAAATCCACGTTGCTCTACAGAATCACATCAGGAGGTCAAGGTGGTAGATCTGATATAGGCAGTGGGAAGCGGGGGCAAGCTGGACTGCCTACAAAAGAACAGAAAACAATCAAGGAAAGACCAAAAAGGTGACTTGCCAATGATAGTTTAGTCTTTTACAAATCGTCTGAATTGTGATTACCAATCAAATATCTATCGAAGTAGATGATAAAGTGATAAAAATCACTTATGGTTATGTCACCCATGAACATTTTCAAACAGAATCCACAGGATGAGAAACACAGGATTTCAGAGGAAAAGGATATCTCATGGTGACAGAGTAACGCTGCTGTTGAGTTCAGCCTAATCCTTCATCAGGGTACATGACATCTAAATTACCCTACAGTGGCATCAAATTAAAAGATGCAGATTAGTTTAAAAGTAGGTACATGGTTTGTTAAACAAATATGTTCCATGACCACATAATTTATTATTCTCAAAACACTATAAATGAACATAAATGTCACACAATAAACATCTGTAGCATACCATTTCTATCTTCTTTGGCTCTAAGGAAAGCAGAATATAAAAAAGCCTGTGCCCAAATTCATTATATTTGACAGAAAAATGTAACACTAACAGAAGAATGACTAATGGCCACGCAGCAACTTTCCTTACAATACAAAACTTTTACTATTCTTGATAACCTGCAGCATGTGTTGGAACAGTTTGCAAACTGTGTATTATTTTACCCAGCCCCTGATCAAGGTTTATATGTTCTCTTCTCTGTGGTATTGCTAGCAATAGACAATTTTGTTTTACAGTAGGGTTTTACTAGATAACCACATCTTATTTCATCAGAAGTGCCCCTCTACCTCTTGACCTTATATTTCAAGTTTAGAAACTGAAGTCAGAATTCTACACAAAAAAGGAGACCGAGTAACTCCATAAATCTGTCCTGTGACTGAAGTTAAAAAAAAAAAACCAAACCCAAAAAAACCCAAAACATTTTAAATTATTTGTCTTGTTATTAGAAACATGAATTACCCAAGCAAAGGTGCAGAGAGAAAAATTCAACCGGCTTGCTATTTTATCTACAGTTAGTTATACAAGCATAAACTCAGAATACTTTCTCACTCTCAAAAAAACTTTGCACCTATCTGGACACATATTGAAACATAAGAAATTCCACTTAAGCGTAAGAAAAAAACTTCTTTAGTGTGAGGGTGTTTAAACACTGGAACAAGTTACCCATAGAGGTTGTGGAGTATCTGTCTTTGGAGATATTCAAAATCCAACTGGACAATGTCGTGAGGAACCTGCCCTAGTTGGCCCTGCTTTGAGCAAAGGGGTTGAACTACATGATCACCAGAGGTCCCTTTCAACCTCAACCAACCTGCAATTCCATTTTCTGAAAATCTCTACTTCTGCCAAAGAAGACAAAAGAAAGGTTCAGGAAAAAACAACAGATCATTTGGATAATACCTGACACCTGCAAATCTTCCTTAAATTCATCATCTCTATTTTATAGTTACCTACCTTTACAGCCTACATGAAACGTCTGAACAATTTACACAACTCAGAAGTTAATGTTTCCTTGAACCCAACTCTGCATGAAATTTTATCTCCTACAAGCAAGTAACTGCAAAGGAAATACTGAGGAAAACAGCATTAAATGAGTCAAGAATTACTTCTCACAACTATTCTATTTGGAAATGAAAATAACTGACTGAAGTAGCAAGTCAAACTGTACTATCAATGACTGTCTCTGCTCAGATCAATTTCCCCTGAAAAGAGTCACAGGACTTCTTCTTAAATGATCATTCCTACGGCACAGATGTCCTTCACCAGGAGTCAGCTGGGGAAGCCTCCAGCTTCACTTCCTGATACTAGTTCATATCTTAATATATGGGAACAAGCATAAAGAAAATTAATGGAATCTAAAATTATTTTCCTGCCCAGACAGGTGTTTGAGTGAATACATTACCCTGATCTTTAAAGATGCTAAACTCGTATCAAACTGCTTGGGAAAGAGCCAAACAGTTCTGCCCCTCCTCATACAGAAAACAGGGAGTATCACACGAAGTTCTCAGGTAACAGGTTCAAAACAGAACAGAGGAATGACTTATTCACACAACACATGAAGTATGGTTCTTATTGCCAGAAAACATGGTAGATGCAAAATCCATACATGGGCTCAAACGTTTTAAGAAATTAAGTATATCCATGGAATAAAAATCCATACAAAACATCATCCCCACTGGGAGACTGCGAGAGCTGACCTAAGGAGTAACCCTATATGCTTGCTTAGAGAAGAGCGTAAGAATAAAGCTCCTGCTGTCAAATACTGCTTAGCTGTGGGAGACAAGCAGGACTTGACACAATGGTCCTGTCACATACCAGGATCCCAGAACTTTAGGCTTCAAGAGAGAATAGCAGATTAGCCCAGTATGGCTGTTCCTGTGAAGAATGGTCTTTGGGTTTCCAGGAAAAAAAAAAAAACAGAAAGAAACTAAGACTATTGCTCCAGCGCATCACTTCTCCAAAAGAGAGGTGAAACAGTGGTTTGAGATTGTGATACTATCTATAAAATATTTAGCTCTCCAATGCTGCCTGAGAAGATAATTTGCTTCCCCACCTTTCATAGCCTTTTTTTAAAAACATTCAAAGAAACCAACATGGACTAAAGAAAGATCTTTTCCATCATTATTGTAATTAAAGCAGGATTGACCATTTTATTCAAATGACAAAAGGCTTCCAATGACTTATAAATGACTACTAATACAAAGCCACAGAAAGTAACACGCAATTTCAGGAAAAAAAGGTACAGTATTTAAGTAGTTCAAATATGTATTAAGACACTGAGCAAAAAAAAAAAAAAAAAAAAGAAAAAAGAAAAACAAACCCAAAACAACCTCACAACCCTTTTTGTCATCTCAAAACTGAAAATACTTCAGGTCACTGTCAGTCACACAGCTCTCTACTCCAGAAAATAATCATGAAGAGCATACCACTAAACACAATTCAGTGCTAGAGAAAATATCATATGTACAGGCAGAGAAGAGCAGTACCCATAATGTATCTCACAATCTGTTAATCCAGAATGCATATCAACACAAATTTCTGGAAACATGGGCTTTTGAAAGCTACTCAAGAAAACCCTGACACCTTCTTCTAACCTAGCAACATAAGCAGGAATTCCAGCAAATCATAACTAGCATGGCTGGATACATGCTAACATAACTGTATTGTAGAACACTTAATCTTTTCAGTAATTATCACCACCATGAATAGTACAAAAAAAAGCAATGGAATAAACCACAAAAAGTACTGATTATTTGTACATGGAGTCCCAATGACCTTCCCTTCCTAAAGGACATCCAGCATTTTTTACACAAGATGAAAACTTCTTTTATGTTAGTTCCTTGTGCATACTATTCATTTCTTCAGACTGACACTGTAATTATGGTGAAGTTTCCTTCTCAAAAAGAGGTTGTAGCAAGATTGTAAGCCCCCTTGAAATTATGCAGACTCACTGATTTGGTGAAGATACAGCTTAAAAAAAAGCTTTCTATGTTCCCAAAACATCACATCCCTCATATTTGCAGTCTTATTTTTAAAAGAAAGAGTATGGTCCATGCTGAAAGAAAAGGAAATTTAGGAAGCAAAACATTAAGCAACCTCATGGTAGAGCGAATCTATCAACTACACACAGTTTTTCCTATCAGGAGTTTTTATGTACTTAGGTGGGGGGAAACAGCTACCCAAAACCTTGTTAAACCTTGAAAGCAATAGTGTATTTGAAGACAAATCTTGCTGAGTGCGCTCCTCTGCTACAATTCTGTTCGACCGCAATAGGTCACACAAAGTCAATATTCTGTGATCAGAACTAAACATTCATGTTGGCAGACTCAGCAACACCAGTAAAGTATGGCTTCATGCACAAATAATCAAGTCATGCTTCCAAGCACCATGAAGAAAACAAAACAAAATAAAATAAACAAACAAAAAAACATAAATAAAACCGGAATGTTGTATTTTTCCTTCAAAAAAATAAAACCAAGGTGTCTGGTATCTAACATGTCTATGGGTCACTGAAAAATTTTTTCTGAGGAAAAAAAAGATTTCTCAGCAACGCTGGACTTTGAACACATACCCATTAACTTTCAGCCACAATAAGAAACAAGAAATACTTTGCAGGTATCTGACAGAACTTCATTCTCTATAAGACAGAGATTTAGGCACCTCACAAATAAAGAGTCCTCCTGCGATTCCACCCCACATACATTACAGAAAAACAAATGTGTCTCCTCTCACCCTGACACTGCATCTGCAGAGAAGAGACTGCTCTGAATCTTGCAGACTTTATCTCACAGTGAAAAACATTCAATGCTGCAATCAGACAGAGGCAGTCTGGATTAAACAGATGGCACTCTATTTAGAACAGTTTCACTGTTAATAACATGATAATGGCATTCCTCCTGGAACTCTTCTCATGCACTCCCAATACCCCTATAAAAAAACCCCTTGAAACCCAGAAGCAGCTTTACATCAGGATATTTAAAAAAAAAGGCACTATAGTCTGTCCTAAAATTCTGCCAGCATCGTGCTATAAAACAGTGGTTATTCTCATTCTTATAAAAGCATCAGAAATTAATATAACAGAGTTTGTATTCTGCTATAAAAACACAGCATTATTGTATCATCTACAATTGAGGAATAATTTAAGCCTTTATAAGTCACTGACTGAGTAGTTAACTTCTATCAGTTTCTTTTCGGATGAAGGAGACTATGTATTCAACTTTGAGGAACATAAAAAATGATTTAATTATCCAGATACTAACACAATTGACACTTCACAATTACATAGCCATGGCATGCAAAACGCCGACATCCCCAGAGACAGGTACTCAAGGGAACCAAGCAACCATCTCACTCAAGAAGCAGCTGTCAAGAGAATTCTTAACTTTCACTTACCTTTCAGTGCAGTTCCAGGATTTCAGGATGTCTCCCCACTTCTCCTACGGAAACAAACAGCTCTTTTAAGATATAGCCACTGAAAACCAAAAGTCTGCTCCTGGTGCCAGTCAGGCTTGCGAGCACCTCCGACTTCCCCCACAACTTCTTTCCCTGACGAGGTGAACCCCGAGGGCAGGCAGCGAGAGGGCACTGCCTCGGGCCCCGCGGCCGCTCCGCCGCCCTCCGCGGCCAGGGCCGGGGGCGCGCGGGCCCGGGGCTTATATAACCGGTGGATGCGGGGATGCTCCCCCCCGCCCGCCGCTCTGCGGTGCCTGGGGAGCCGCCGTCTGCGGGCAGAGGGAGGGGGAAAGTGAGGCTGAGCGCGGCGCCCCGCACCCCAGCGAGCAGCGGCGGCGATGGCGGGAGAGGGGGAACAGCGGCTCGCGCCCCCGCACGCGCAGACCCTGCGGGCTTCCGTCCCTGCTCGCGCACCCGGCAACGACCGGCAGGCAACGGCCAACCAGCGAAGAGAGCGGGGGGGGGGGGCGGGATCCTTACTGCCGTCCCGGTCCTGGTCCCGGCCCAGGCCCCGCCCGCCACCACCCAACGGCTCCGGTACCGACTACTATTACCGCCGCCCCCTCACCCTGTTCTCCTCCGCGGCCACCTCCAGCCACTGCCAACCCCGCAGCTCAACAACGCACCCGCCCATTGGGCCACTCCCGCCCCCAACAAGCCCCGCACTGATTGGCCGCTTTCTCCTCCGTGTCTCCCTCCTCCCGCACCCCCCCCCAGCTCCTCCGCCAGAGTCGGCGGCGCCGCTCCTCCGTGTGCAGGACCTGCCTCGTTAAACCACGAGCAGCAGAGGGCTGGGCGGCGGCCTTGCTGCCTTCGCCAAGACAGTGGGAGGAACCGGAACGGAAGCTGCCCGGAACCCTCGTGGCTGGCTGCGCTTCCTGTAGCGGCTGCTCCTCGCGCCGACTTCCGCTTCCGGGTGGCGGCTGCGTCCTGAAGGAGGGTCACGGAGCGCGCAGGTACGGAGGGCTCGTCGGTGGGAGGCCCGGGCCTGGACGTCCTCTGGGATCTGCCTGCGCCGCTGCTCACCCCGGGAGTGTCTGTTTGTGGGCGGGGGGGGGGGGGTGGTGCGGTGTGGTGGTGCAGATGTCTGCTCGTCCGGGTTGTGCCTCCGAGCCGGAGCGGCCTCGCGCAGCCGCCGTGGCCCTTCTCCGGGCGCCGTTAGACGGACACCCGCCCCGGCCGGGCTAGCGGGCCTCGGCGCTGGCGCTGTGCGGGCCCTCCCTCCCCCATCTCGGGGCGCCCTTTCGGCCCTGCTTTTGCCGGTTTTGCTGGCGGAGAGTGCCCGGCTGGTGCTGCAGTGCTGGCCGCGGCGTGTGGGCGCTAGTGTGCATGTGCCCGGCTGGTGCTGCAGTGCTGGCCGCGGCGTGTGGGCGCTAGTGTGCATGTGCGCATAAACCCCTTTCTTGTAGAAAGGTAAATATTGGTAGGAGAAACGTCTTGGGTTTTTATGGCAAGGGTGTAGACTGGGATTTAATTTGGGGGGGAGCTTTTCGGGTAATGACAGCGTTAGAGCTCTTCTTCAGGTTTCCTTCTGCAAGAGAATCCTCTTTGCTTGCCTCCATGGCTTGGGGTCTTCAGGAGTTACAGGCTTTGAAGCTGTGTTCTTGGTACCATTGCATTCCAGTTAATTCTCCTAAAAATTAAGGACATTAAATCTGTTCTTTGCTACCCCATACGTGTTAAAATGGGAAATTCTGGCTCGAAGTCTCAGGTGCTTTGTGAAAATAGAGACTTCAAAGCCATCATTATTTTCTTCCAGTCCTTCATGATCCCACTGAAAATGTTCACCTTCCCATCTGCCTTGATCACTGTTTTTAATGAAAACCTTAATATTTTCATAGTTTTCTCAAAGGTGTATCTAAACAAAGCATGTATTTCCCAGCCTTGTGAAATGGCTAGTAAGGTGCATCTCGTTATCCATTCATCTATGGATGATGGTCAGTCAACAGTTATGTTTGACTGCATTGGAGCTGAGGAGCCAAGTCTTTGTTTTTCTCATGTTTTTCTTCAGAGCTTGGTGATCATAGCTCTGCCATACCTAAATTAGAAATTTCCAAACTGAACTCTGAGCTCTTTGATGTACTGTGGAAAGCCTGCAAGTTGGTGGGTCCTAGTATTGCTAAAGTGCGTTTATAGACATTGGAAACAATTGTTTTTCTGGCATAGAAAATTTACATAGCTGCTCCATTAATGTAATGGTGGTGGTGACTTACAATACAGTAACACTTAAGTCTGCACAGTTTGCCTTATTGTGCTTAATCATCAACTTCTGAAATGCAGCATAAAGCCTCTTAGCTCTTTGTTCTACAGTGTACTGTGTACAATGCAGAAGATGCTTCATGTGTAGTGTTACGTGCTTTGGAATACTTCTTGTAATCTCCTTATTTTTCCTGTACAGGGTATTGTTCTTTGCAAGTGTGTGAAAATAAGCTGATACTCTCTGAGAAATAAAAAACTCCAATCTTTTCTTGTAGGTATGGGGCATGGAAATGAACATGGCCATGGCCATGGCCATGGCAAAATGGAACTCCCCGACTACAGGCAATGGAAGATAGAGGGTACTCCACTAGAGAAGGTCCAGGAAAGGCTAGCTAAACGGGGTCTTAGGGATCCGTGGGCTCGGTAAGTGCAAGAGCCTCAAAAATAATCTTGATATGTCATCTTGTAGCATCAACTGGACCTTGTCATTGCAGATTATTCTTTCGGTAGTAAAAATAGTGAAAATGCATCTAGATTATATTAGTCAGAATTTCAGTTAAGTCTTTATTTAGTTTTTTGCATGGAGGTCATGCCTTGCATCACCTTGACCAGTCTCCACGTTTTGCAAGGCACCCTTGCACTTTGTGATGTTTCATGATGATACAGATCAGGCACAATGACCATACATCATCCACCAAAACACATAAGTATTAGGTCTTGCACACGTAAGTAAGCCTGTCCCTTCTCAGCAAAGAGATTGTGTGCTCAGATCTTGCTGAAGTTGATGGAACTTACGTTGACATTCTGAGTAGGAATAGCATTCCTCATATACAACAGGAGACCTTTATTTGAAAAGAAGAAATATACTAGTATATAATGTCGAATTTGATTCAACTGTGCATTTCATTTTGCTAAGCAGTGAATGACATAATGGAAGATAAGGTGAATGACATAGTGGAAGATCAGATTTTTACCTCTTAAGTTGTCCCACTCCACAATGAATACCTCCTCTTTTTTAGCTACAGCAATTCTGGATCATTTAGGCAGCTGTTAAAACAGGGCTTAACATAGTTCTCCCACATCATGAATGATGTAATTCTTTGCTCAAGTACTCTTTAATCTTGGGGAATAAAAATGCTAAACATCTTGTGCTGTGTAGTCCAGCTCTTCTGTAAAGGAAAAGCTGCATGAGCAAACTATTCCAGGAGCCTTCATAGAAAAGGCTTTCCTTCAAATCGCTACAAGAAAAATGTAAGAGCAAACACGTAATTTGTTAAAAAGTTGCTACATGCTATAACTTCTGGACAGGTTTGGGATTGACAGCACTTCTTTCCTTCCTTTGAAACAGTTTAAGGGTGTAAGCACAGAGTAAAACATAGTTTCGATGATGGTAAGAATCATTTGAGATATGAGTCCTTAGGATGATCAGTTACCAATGAACTTTCCAGGCCTGTGTCACATTTATGTTGCCTCTGTTTCTGTGGAGTGCAAGCAGTGTTTTTTTTCCCTTTGCTTCAGACAAAATTGTTTTCAGCAAGCAATAGGCTTATTCCCATTAAAAAAATGGACACAGCTTAATATCATAAATTTAGTGTAAATTAACTTTTTAGTGCATACACTTCCAAGTTCAGGAAGTGCTGCAAAACAGCAAACTGGAAAAGAGCTTGTGTAATATTTGTTGCCCCTCCTAGATAAAAAAAATTAATGTTTCTCTGGTAAAAGAAGGGGATTGAGCCAATTATGTGAGGAGTTGCAATAAGGAACAAAGTCAGACTCTTAAAGCATGAGACGATTCCTCCCGAACTTTTCAAATTTTATGTAAGGTAACATTTCAGTTCCATAAGACAAGTACAAGTATCATGCCAATCTTCCTTAACAAAGGAGAAATTAAAGTATCAAGTTATTTGCTTCAGTAATCTGGAAGAAGATTGCATTATTAATGTCTGGCACTAGAAGTCTTGAAAAAGTAACCCTTTCTAGGGCTCCCCTCTTTGGTATATTAAGTTCCTTTTAACAGGGGATCAGCTTTCCACCTTTGTAGCAAATGCACATTAACGTACATATTCAGTACAGAATAAGCTGTGTGAAAGATGTCATATTTGGAAACCTAAGTCTTTATCAATTAGTACCCTATACTAGCATCTAAAAGATACTTTTCTATACCAATATACCTTCATCCTGAGTCACAGAAACCATGTGCACAAGTTATCTATGAACATAAATACTTGACCCCCTTGTTTAGAAAACCTGTATCTTCTCCTGAAATGATGGTTCTGATTTTATTGCTTGTTTCTGTGCAAATGTGTTTTTCCTTAAGGACTTTGAGTCCCTAGAAGAGACAAACTGTGTCCATCTCTATAGATTATACTGGTTGTGCTACACATAAATACTTGTAGTCAGTTATAGCAGTGACTAACATTTCACTAACGATATAGGTTAAAACCAGTAAGGCAAAACAGTGTGACATTTGTAAATATTCTGTAGCTTTTTAGCTAAACACAATCTTTTCAGCTTTTTTTTTTAATCAGTTTTAGTAGGCTTTCCTGACCCTAATATAGTTAAGTGTCATATTGTAAAACAGAAAGTGCTTCCACACTAGGATGAATTTTCTACCGCTGGAAAAACTTTCCCTTTTAAGATTTAACTATGCTAGATACCGTCTAGCACAGTGACTGGCCTTTGTAGTTATTCCATCCCATACATGTGCTAGTGGGTTCTGATTTTGTTTCAAACAGTAAAAACAGAAGACAACAATTACATAAATTTGGGGAGGTGATTCTATTACTAGAACTATGTTGTTTGCTGGTGTTACTTGTATCTCAAATTATATGCATAAAGGGTTAGAGTTAATATCATGAACTTTACTTGTGGCAACTCCTGGTACTTAAATGATAGAAATGTTACAGCCTCAATGTATATCTAGTTGAAATACCTTCCTTTTTTTTTTTTCCTGAACAAAGATATTCCTGTTAACGTTTATCACAGTGGCTCCACTGATCTTGTTTTATTCTTTTGGTTTCATTTTTCTTCTAGTAATGAAGCCTGGAGATATATGGGTGGCTTTGCAAAACCTGTCACCTTAACAGAAGTCCTTACTAGAGGCCTGAAGTGGGGATTTGCAGCTTTTGTCATAGCTCTTGGCATTGAATATACACTGTTTCCTCCAAAGAAGAATGGAGGCCATCACTGAAGATCAAATATGACAACTTAATACTAATTACTAAGCTGAAACATACATAAGCCTGCTGCTCACTCTGTACTTATGTGTATTAAAGTCTATCACAGGCAAAAACATGTTTCTTTGATTTTATTCTACTTTTGTGGAAGGATCAAAAAACATAGCCGGAGCGATTTACCTGACTGCAATCTGGGGAAAAAAACCAAGACATACATATGCTGCTGGGTTTGCTGTACCATCCTTTAAAGAACAGGGGAAACTATCAGCCCAGCTCTTTCACGCCCTGCCAACATTCTATTAAATGAAATTGAGAAAGTGTGTTGCTTTTAAGAGAAAAATTGTACTGTATTAATTACAGGTTTAATAATGATTATTTGCTAGTAAGTGGTAATGAATGACTTGTCATTTAATAAAAGTATAATTTGTTACTATTCACTCTTGTGTCTCTAAATAAAAAGAACTATTACCTTAAAGCTTTAAAAAGTACCCAAAACTGCCTCAAAGTATATGAAAATACCAAAGCTTATACTTAATCCTATTGAAGAGTTAATTAATTTGGCAGACACTATGCACCAAAATAATCTACTGTGTAATATCCAGAAATTAAAAATTACATTGCTGCCACATTTACTAAGCAAAGTAGAATGTTTCACTCAGCAATAACTGTACCTTATCCTAATATGACTTCCAATATACTTGAGTGTAATGTGAAAAAAAAGAGAAAAGACAATTGCTTTTTTTCTTTGTCCTGGTGCATTATGTTGCAAATTTGTAGTAGTACAGATTTATTTATTTTTACACCTAGTCTCTTTTAATCATTTGTTTTAAATTTCCTATTTTTTTCCTTAAATTATCTAACAGCTTCTGGAGTGCTTTAAGAATGCCTGGAGTGAGGACTATAGTAGAAAAGGGCCTGTTGGCAGTGTATGTCCTCTGCAGCCCTAGGAATTAGAATTGGCTGAATATCCTATTGTAAATTTTGTTATGCCATTAGTAACATAAGCTAAGGAGGGTATACTGTGTCATTTTTCAATCCAAACAACAGGATATCTGTGTCACTAAACACAAAAGCAAAATTAGACAAACAAGTGAGAAACTGTAAATGCCACTAGACAATTGCATAGTGTACTTCCATGGTGAAGAAACTGGAAAGTTTAAGTAATCATGTCACAAATTGCAGGTTTACAAAAAACTTGAAGGTCCTACCAAAACATGGCTAAAATTTTTTTTTTTAATATATATATATATTCACAACCTTTCTGAGTGAGATTATAACAGAGCTTTATTTTTAGAGCCAATAAACAGCATCTCTTATTGTGGGAGTGCAGCTGTACTGTTCAGTGGAGTTTGCCATCTCTGTATGACATTGCTCAAGGCACTGTTCATAGGGCAAACATTTGTTTTACTAAACTTTCCTTGCCCAATTCTTTCTCAAGCATCCCTATCCAGTTGCATTGTTCCCTGAAAAACAAATCAAGAACCTACTGTGTAACGTCTGTTGCACAAAATATTTTTGTTGTCCCTTAGGCAGTCCCACTCAGAATATACATTTTCAAAGGCTGGTATTCACTGCTTGTTTTCTATCTGGGTCCAACACTAAACATAAGATAACTGAATTTTAGATGATTGTTCAGAAAAACAATTAACAGAGCTAGCATTACATGCAGTATTGGTAAATCTTGCACTTACTTAAGATACGTGCTGCTCACTTCAGCTGCTTTTTGTAATTTCAATTTGGCGTGCAGTACTTGTGTGCTGACTGGCTGCTTACCCCCGCCTGCCCCAACTCTCTTGCAGCTGTTCCAGAAGCATAAGCCTTAAAAAAAAAACCAACTTAAAGCAGTAGTTGCTGTCCCATTTAGTTTCCTGTTGGGAAAGTTTGTTTTCATGTTCTTCTGTATATATGCTTTTCATTGGGTTTTTTTGTTTGTTCTACATCAAATGCTTCAGAGTCTGAGGTAAAGTTGCTGCAAGTTCCTGTAGAATCAGTCTTTTTAAATGTTATAAGCCTGCCACTTCACTGATATAGCAGACAATTCTGTTAAAAAGCAAGTTTTATTTCCACTAGCTGAAGAGATATTCATACATTATTTTATTTTCAAGCACTAGCAGATGAACACAGATTTAAAAGTTACTGTAATCATATTTTCAGCATACATAACCTTGGTATGTTGCTTAGTTTATTTAGACCAAAAGATGTAAAATACATACAAATGTAGTTTGGCTGCTATATAAACTAATGCATTCCTCAATAATTTTTAAAAACAGATCATTTTATTTATCAAGACTTCATTGTATATGAAGAAAGTTAAGACAATCAAAATCTTTTGTCTTCTAATTTCAGCCACAGTTTCCAGAAAACTTACATGCAAGTAATCTCAATTTAATTTAATTTCCACAGATACTCTACTTTAAAGATGTAAAAATTAAATTCATGCATAAGTACTGTCTTGTATAGGGAATATCATAAGAATCAGCCTTACCAACATTCTACATAAGCAAATATATTGGGCATATTCACTGTTAGACTAGACTAGTTTATGTAAAATTCATAAATTTATGAATTAAGGTGGTATCATTCAATGGTTTAATAGCCAGATGGCAGCCACTGCCCTAAACAACTGCCTTCATTTATGATGCACATATTTTGCCAATATTATGGAATATAAAAACATCTCATTGTTATTATACATACAATACTCAAAGATTTTTATTTCACAGGTATTATAATACTAGTCCTGCCTGGGCATGGAGTATTTCCTGTGTATTAAAATAATACTACCAAATCTGTCTTCACTGTAACCATAGCAATGGCTGTCCTTACATTAAAACAGCCTTTCTACCAGCACAGGTATTTTACAGTGCAAAGAACAAGGTCAGAAACAGCAGTGGCACCTGCAGGTGAGGAACATACATGATTGTAATACCACAGTCAGGAAGCTCTTCCTGTATCTTAAGTTCTGAAAAATAGAACTGATGATGCTCCATTTTCTGAAATGCAGGTGGAAGTCCCATCTCCATCAGTAATCAAACAGCTATTTCTGCTCACCTGGAAAGATACTTGTGATTTATCTATTGTTTTTGCTAATGCTACCTATAATATTTACATCATTAGCATAATCTTCCAAATTTGTATGTTACAGAGAAGTTAAAGCAGCTAAATGATTCCAATACAATAGTGACTACATTGTAGTATAAATTAGATGTCTCTGAAATTCCTGTTTCAGAGCATAATAGAATAACTGTTCTCATGATGCGAGACAGTTACAGTTTAAATAGCAGACTATAACTGTGTGTTTGTGGTGTTAACCTGCCTTGCAATCTCTCCTGAAAACCTTCCTACAAAAATCTTCTTTGTTGAGCTCTCAAACTATGAGCTTCTATCCTGCAATTAGATCTTTGCCAGATCAGCATTTATTAGATAGACTTTTTACATCAATGCAGGTGTGTTTTCTACATGCAGCTAATTGAAGTTAGGAGTGTTTGCTTCAAAGGGTTTTACAAGGAACGTACTCAGGACCCATGCTTCTCTTCCAATTAAGTTTACCGATTTCATCATGGGTATCAAAACATTCAGGGATTCATCCAAACTGTTTTACATGTATGACAGGGAACTGATTTTAGAGATGCTGTATACATTCTCTATCCTCAGCTGTAGGCCAAATAGAAATCTGAAAGTCAGATAATCCTTTTACCATTGTTCCAATGGAGAAGAAAAACCCTTGAAAAGTAGTCTCCTCCCTTAGTGACTTAGCCTTTTGTTTAATAATAATAAAAGCAGCACCAACCCATAACAAATTACACTAGCGACACCATTTTTATATACAGATGGAATGCACTCATCCTGATCATACCAAGTCTGATTTTGAAATATACGGCATAAAAGACAAGTTCATAGCATTTTAGGAGGCATAAATTCTTAAAGATTTTTTTTGTTTTACATAACTAGGAGAATCTACAAAATTAAATAGATCAAACCTGTTATGAAAGCATATCAAGAGAAATACGTCCAAGCCAGAGATTTATATCCAAAGCCCTCTAAATTGAAACATATAGGACCATCTCTTCTCAATCACATCTAATTTTACTGGAATGCTCTATGTTCTACATTTATACTGATTTACAGTTCCAGTTCACATGAGAGCCTATCAATGAAGACAATGTAGTATTTCAACTTAGAAACGGGGGGGAAGAATGAAAAAAAACTTGGATACAAATCATAAATGCTCCCTATAAAAATGTGAAAACTGTTTAATAAGCATATAAAAACTAGGTAAATTGAGGAAAAAGTGGAGTAAGTAAACAAAAGAGTATATCGGTCGCTTAAATAATGGCTGTGTTAAATTGGTAAATCATTCATTCAACCATTTTTGAAAGAAAATAATTCTTTCATAAGCCTGCAGCCATACCATCTCCTTAAACCTTTTCTATTAGCCTGTACAAGTTTGTATGGAATAGATTGAAGGAGAAAGTGTGCATATTGATTCACAGCAGGTAGCTGGTTTCCTTCTGAATCAGCGCCAATCCAATGCTATGTCTCAGTAGCAGGGATACTGTGATACCTTTGAATGATTGATATTAAAGTGAGAGCCTGACCATACAATTTCAGTAAGAATCCAGATATTTTTTCAGAACACAGAGCAGTCGCTTGGTACCTGACCAAATTCTAGTGTGGGTGATTACTTTCTGCCTCCATTTTCCCTGCAGTTCCAAAGAGAGCGTGACTCTTTGCACAACACTGTCCTATTCCAGAGTACTGTGCTTCCACTGCTCTATTTTTAGCAGCACAAAAAATTACTGTTTTGTCTTTGAAATCCATTGAGCTGGGAGTTATATATGATGTGTCTAATTTCACCACATATGGAGGTGGCTTTCGTCTATTTCAGCAGATAAAATAGCCCAGAATTTTAGATTTTAGACCTTTATGACAGCAGCTACAATACTAGCACCTCAGAGTGTCGCTTCATGAAGTTGCTGGTTTATACCAAGGGAATCACAACACCCAGTTTACAAGGACAAGGCATGACTTAAAATGTACTGAAGATTATACAACAAGAAGCATACAACTTTCACACATCTGTACAATATTAGCCTCACTATGAACGAACTCAGAGTGACAGAGCAAGACATGAACCAAGTAAGGGGTTACTTCTGTATAAACTCCCGCTAAAACACATGCCCACACTTACCCCAAGTCTGTAACTGCTCACTGAAAAACAGTCTGTTACTACTGAATGGCTACTGAGGCCAATACAAAGCTGTTGCGTCTGTCCTCATACCAGCAGCAGTATAAAAAGCATAGTCCCATAAACATCTATACACATACTGAGCTCAAGACCATCCTAGTACCAACCCCTTCTCCTCACAGCGCTGCCAACACCCCACCTAGTCGGAAGCCATTTTCTGCGTAACCTATGCCTAAAGGCGCCGGCAGGAGGTTGCGCGCGGGACAAGACGTCCCTTCCGCCACAGCCCCGCCGCCATCTTGTGGGTCCTGGGCAAGTTTGTTTGCGCCGCTCAGAGTTTCATCTGCTGAGGTGGACTATAAAGCAGACCGAAAAGCATAATCCTTCCCTTGCTTTGCCTCGCCCCGCCCCAAAACACCTGATGGCTAGACTCGCGATAAAATCGTAAGAGTTAGCGAACGTGGCTCGGCAGCTGTATAATGATGGTAAGGCGGCTAAAGCCAGTTCTCTCGTCCCTTAGCGAGAGTAGATCTCCGCCTTGAACAGCATTGCTGTCTACGTGCAGCGGCGGCTCAGGTCTCTCCAATAGCCAGAAGAGGTACGAGCGAAAAGCGCTCTGCGTGCCTTGCTGTGAAAGAGAAGCGATACTGGAAACCACGCCCGGTGCTGGCGCCGGTTGCTAGGCCGGTACCGCCCCCTCCTCCCTGCTCCCAATGCCGGACCTGGCCAACGCTGCTGTGGACGAGACCTCCCCGGCGCGTTTGGGTGCGTTATACCTTTCCCTCTTCCTTTCCCTCACACCTCTCTTCCCACCCTGCGCCTTGACTATAGGCGCCCCAACACACCGTGCTCCGGGATCGGGTCCTCCTCCCTGTCTAGGCCCGGTCCTCACCAGGGGGCGGGCTGAGCGGGGTGCGGAGAGCCGGAGCGTCCGGCGCAAGTGGGGCCTGCGCCCGACCTTGCTCGTGAGGAGAAACGAAACCCGACGCTGCCCATCCGCCTGAAACTTTTTTTGTCTTGTAGAGCAAAGTTTCCTCTCGCTTCATTTTCCAAGTGTGATTTAAAATGACGTAGTTAGAAAGTTGCGTGGAAATTTGCATAAACTTCCTACGGTAAAACCAGTTTTAGTTTGGTTTTTTGGTTAGGAGGACTGGGGTGTTTTACTAGTGCATCTCTAAATGGAAATTAGCGTGGTCACTACGAGTTTACACCGAGAACAAACTATTTAAGCCTAATACAGTAATGAGAAATGTGAAAGTTACTGTGGGATTTCCCTGTTTTCCCTAAGTATTTTGTACCAAATCCTCTTTCTTTTGTAGGGAAATGTGAAAGTTGTGGAGCATACTCCAAACAATTCAACACTTTGAAAAATGCCAGATGATACAGACTCTAGTTACCTTTGTGTGATTTCACCACCTCTACCTCTTCAAACAAAGGAGAGCGGAGGAAGCACAAAATGCAGCTAGTGCCTCCTGTAGCAAAGTAACCTCCTACTCTTTCTCTCTAGTGTAGGGGCTTCCACATGAGCTCATCTTGTGAAACAAAGATCATTTTCCAAATCAGAACTACACCCACTGATGTTATATCCTGTTTTTGTGGCTGCAGAGAAATGTTCAAGAAACAAATGCTGTCAGAAATGACAGACGCTAATTGTAGACCATGTTTAGTGTGTGAAATGTTTCCCTGCTTCTCTTGAAAGACCTTCCCTCTTAATATGAGGCCTGATATATTGACTTATCATTGTTAATATGGGACACTTCTCTTTGCCTTGATAATCACATTGGTATTTGTATCTTGCGCAGCATTTGTGTTGCAATCATGGGAACAAGACTTTCATGCATGATATTAAACAGCAAAGAGTGAAATTGCTTGAGCCTTGTACACGTGTACCAGCCTCCACTTGTTAACGCCAGCAGGGAGTTACTGGAGCCTTGTGCATCTTTTTGTGTGAAGTTTTAGTATGTTGTTATTTCCTGCTCCCGGGGGGGAGAAAAAAATCCCTGATTTTGGTTGTATTCCATATGGACTGGGGGCAGTGTGAAATAGTTCAAAAATAGGAGTATAATTAACTTTATTAGCCTCATAGAAACTAATGAACATACAGATGGTTTTCTGCCTGTTTTAGCATGGAATGGAAATTATTTGTGGTCTGAGGAGTAAATATGCTTCCTAATATTCTCAAGTGTTTACCTTAAAAAATTTCTTCTTGTGAACCTTGTTTACATTGTAATACCCAGGGTCAAAAGTCAGTGCAGACTTAGATAAATATGCCTGTGACAAAGGTGGTTTCCTGTGCAGTATGTGAGAAATTCATCAGCTTTAAAATTTACACTTTGTTCAGGAAAGTCTGAAAGTTAACTAAACCCAGAAACTTATATTTAAGTGCAGTTCAGTACTATCTCCTTGAGATGTGTTTTCTCTCAGACCTCTTTTGGGGACAGCAGGACAGATGAGTCACCCTAGAATCAGTGATTTTCTTACCAGAGACCCTAAGACTATTTCCCAGAAGAGCCCTTCCTCTGTGAAAATTTAGGGTGATAGTGAACTAAAGTAGCCAGACTTACAGAAAACTCTCCTTCCACCAGTCATTTTCCCTCAGCATACCAGGAGTTTTCCTGGTTCTTTGAAGACAGGAGGAAAAGAGATTTTGTTGGTGGTGGTGTGTTCCCTGTGTAGGCCTGCCCCTTTCACTCACTGCCCCTAATATTACTGACGTGATCTTGCAGTATCCTTTTATCTGTCAGTGACAGTGGTCGTGTTAGACTTCGGCTATTTGGAATGATTCTGGATTTCTTATAAATCAGGAATGTAAATGATAATGTGTAGTACTTTAGGTTTCTTTTTTTCAACCATCTTCCTGCTCCATAAGCTTTGCATTGAAATCTTTACTCAATACATGAAAGATTGAACTGAAGAGGAAAATCTTGAGTGTTTTCTTGCAGCAATATTGGCAAATTACACATGCACATGAACACACAAACTACTGGGGCAGCTTTATCTCTGATGAGTATGAACTTTTTTCTTTCCTCTTGAGAAGCTGTTTTTCCTCTCCTCTTTGTAAAGAATTTACATTTAATGACTCTACTCGTTGCCGGGCCCAGGTAACTAAAATGAAAGCTAGGCTGCGGGGTTTTACATTGTCACTGCTTTTCTCTTTTTTTCTGTAATTGTTGCAGCTGTGATAACTGTATCTGTGATGTTTGCAAAAGTGGCCATATCAGATGGAAGGGAGAAGCATGATGCCTTTCATGGTTAAGTGGATCTGGCTCAGATGTATGCAGATGGAATGTATTGGGCTTGCCCCCGTAGTGTGACGTTCCTGCTATCAAAATATGGTGACATGGGTTTTGGATGCAAAGTTATAAACTGTTTTAGTTTATACTAAACACTTACTTCATGTTGCTCTTGCTCATTGCCCACTCAGAACCCTGGGGGAATGAACATTATTGACAAATCACTATATGTGCGCAGTTGTTTTTCCTTTTACTTGGAGCATCATTCCTGGTTCACTGGACCAGTGGAATCATACAGAAGAATGCATGATCCTAGGTCATTTTTCCTTGTTTCCCCCGCCACTAAAATTAGGAAGTAGCCCCCAGCAGTAATTTGTGACATTGATATTTGTCCAACAGAAAACGAGCTGATGTAATCAACTTTGTCTATGGACCATCATTGGAAAATACTGAATGGAAACCAATGTGTGCTGGATCTGGATCAGTGATTTGGCAATGGTCAAATGCCAGTCTTCCAATGTTCTTGTGGACAGACTTGCATACAGGTGAGAGAGTTTCAGCACTGGATGTTTAATTTTTTTATAATGAGCAAGTGATTTATCTTATATAAAGGAAGTTCACAAAAATAAATAATTCATATGTGTTTTTTAAAGGCAGATTATTTTTAAGATAACATATAAATAGTAATTTTGCATGGCTGAAATTTTAACTCTGTAGGAAATTCCTCCCTACCACACGCACACCTCTTTTTTTAACTAGTTTTAAAAGATTAGATAAAAATTAACTAGAGTAAGGGTTTTTTTGCAAAAAGTTTATCTGAGATTTCTGAAAATGGCCAAAAGTTGTTAAATTCCCATCTCCCTTTAGAGTGAGTCATAAATGTGACTTCCTCAAGCTCTTTTGAAAGTCCCAGCTGTATGTACCTGGGAGATGCTTTCATATGAGAGAGTGTTTTGTGCCTCCCCCTTCTTGACTGCATTATGTCATGAGAAGTCTTTGTCTTTCTGTAGAATTCTCACAAATGTTTGATGCTAGATTGAAAATAAGAAGTTGGCAATAAATATGCTTTTCCTCTGATAGAAAACTGTACAAACCACATTCTAGTGCATGAGGGGTTCCTCTGCTTATCAGAGGCCTGAAAATTTTCCCACCTTGCCCTTCCACCCCAGCTGTACAAGTGATAGCATTACAGCTCCATGTATGAAATAGAACAAGTTCAAAAGTACAGATATTTTGTCTACCCAGTTTGGTATTGTTGGAAACAAAACTTTCACCTTGCTATATTAAAAATACTGTGGTCCTGGGTATTTGAAAGGGGCAGCTTCTACTGATGTTTCATGTCTGTTTATGAGTTTTCTGCTGTTTGCACTGTTTACATTAGGGTTAAATATGTTGCACTTCTTAGAACAAACAGTGCATTTAATTCTTCCAAGTTCCTGAACGATGTGATGTGATGAGGGAAAACACTGTGTTTGTGCCTGTCCCTTTTGGGTTCTGAAGAACAGAACTGTATCAGAGAGGATAGGTGTTGCTTTTTTCTGGTTGTGCACTGTAGCAGGAGTACTACAATTGTGTGCTTTCTCTAGGTATTGAGCACAGTCTGCATAGAACGCACATAGGAGGCTGCGATGGGCTAAGCAGGGTATCTGCAGCCTTGTTACTGTCAGCTGCAGTTGAATGCTCTGTGCTTCTGAAAATGAGCCAAAGTGGCCTCAGTGCCATTTTGAGGACTCTGTTGCATATACATTAAATCTCATTTACACTGTGGTATGGAAGTGCAGGAGTGCTTAAGCTGAGTAATGCTTGGGTCTTCTAATGTGGTGGGTTTATGATATTTTGCAGCTTGCCTGTGCTGCCCTTCCTTACCTCCCCCTTCTGTTTTGCTTCTGAAGGTGGGACCTTGAGGTCATAGCAGCTACTTGTGTTATAATCCCCTAGTGATTCAGACATGTTATCAGCAAGAGTAACAATGCTTTTTTTTCTCTTTTTAAATACTGATTACTTCCTATTGTGACTGTCAGCAACAGCGTTGGGAGGAGAAAGCCACTGCAGTCTTCGACTCCATAGAAAATACGGCTCACTGGGATAGATTTAGATAAAGGAGACTTTGCCCTAGGAACTTGAATTTGATAGGCTCTTTTAGTGGGCAGTGGAACCCAATCCATGGGTTTAATCAAATCCAGCTCTTACTCTCTTTCTGAGAAAGTCAGATAGATGTATAGAGTTATTTTTCATTTAAACAGCATTGGAATGAAGGGGAAAAAAAAGCTTGTAGATGAGTTTATCTCATCTCCTTAATGCATGGATACAGTATGTGACGTTGTTGATTGTAACTTCCAGAATGTGTAATAAAAGGCTGAAAATGCTTTTAAAAATGTTATCCAGGTGCTAGAATCCTTCAATGTATTAGGCTTTGAAATTGAATTGGGTTTTGCTTTTCAGAACGGTTTGAAGAAAACTATGCAGTGTAGTAAGTGAACTCCTTGTAAGGGCTAAGATTTGTCTTCAGGTTGCTCATTTCACCTTTCTCCATGTAGGTAACGGGGATCAGAGAAGATTAGATAGAATTTCCATGGTTGGTGGCAGCAGAAACTGAGCATAGCACCCTACTTATTTTGTTAATCACAAGGGTGGGGGTTTTTCTAGGTTTGAATTTTTATTTCAGTTTTCAATATGGTGAAACATGAATGTCACATGAAGAAAAAGGTGGTCTATGGCTTATCTATACCTTCAGAGTTAACCAATTTGCATACTTAAGGTTGGAATTTTTTCTTTGTGTGGTTCTTCGATCTTTTTGAGCGTGGAGGGTGTGTGTGGGGAATCCTTAAAACCCCATTAACTCTTTCAGATTGGAAAATAAATGAATAAATATAAATGAATAAAATAAATGAATAAATTCAGATGCTAATAAGTAAGGAAATCCACACATTCCTGAATTTATAGATAATTCATGTTTTAAAATATTACATATTCTATTGTGAATATGTCCTTTATTTTGACTTCATTTAAGGTAAAGTGCGTGCCTGATAGCAGTGGTTTTATATGTGGGGGTTTTTTAATTCTTTTGTCTACAATGTGTGGTTACGCTACCTCTTGGCTCCCAAAACTCTTCCTGAAAAATGCCTTGAGACTTTTCGGGCAGAAAAGGTGGTGGTGAGCAGAGGGATGGAGGGTTGCTGGGAAGAGGTCAGAGCTTTAGGCTTAAATTGCTGTGGAACTTAACTCTTATTTCCAGAAACACTTGAAATACCACTCATCAGCAAGCTGATGACTTTTGTTTCACTTCCTATGGAATTTACAGACTTGTGTTAAGGTAATTTTACTTTAAAAAGAACTTCCATTTTTTTCTGATTAGTATGACCTATCAAGTACTTTTTGTTTTGTAATGAACAGCTGGGAGAACCCCTTGAGAACAGGAGGTCTGTGTAGACTAAGTTGGTGTTTTAGTTGTAAGTGAAATACATCAGATAGGAGAGTTAACTGTGAACTTGTGCAGCAGATCACTGATTTAGTACCTTTTAATTCTCTCCCACAGAACTGCTTATGTAAAAATGCATCTAGTTAAGAATGAACACCAGAGAAGTGCTGTGGTAGACAGGGGCTTCATGTCATGTTGGCTTCCTGTTTAAAAAACAGTAGGCTGGCAATTTTAAAGGGACAGCGACAAAGTGATGACCAGGTGCCAAGTGCCAGCTGTCCTTATTCACCAGATTGAACAAGAATTGGATAAAGAAGAAGAAGAGATGATGGTTTTCCTATGCCGAGACCTTGCTCCTGACTTGGCCACTGCTGACCTTAGAGAGCTCTTGGTGGCTTTGAATGAGAGGGAGAAATTGTCTTTTCTTGGCTTGTCTGAGCTGTTGTACAGAGTTAAGAGGTTTGACTTGCTGAGGAGGATCTTGAAGACTGAGAAAGCAACAGTGGAAGCTAACCTTGCCAGGAGTCTCAGACTTGTCCCTGATTACAGGTAATACATCTATTTGAGATTTCAAGGCTACTCTATTTTGTTCAAAATGTGTGTGGGTTGTTTTTGTGTTGGGGGGGGTGGGTGGGTTGTTTTTTGTTTGTTTTTTTTTTAAATAGGTCTTGAAGGTAAAAGAAAAGCAGAAAAGGGCATTATATCTAGAGTTATAGTGAAAAGAATATGTCAAGTTTAGTCCCTAAAATAAGCCTTAGTAGCTTCTTACAAGTCATGGCATTAGAAGCATCTATCTTTAAAGATTTTGTGTGTGTTAATAAAACCAGTGATGTTTGTACAGTTCTAGATTAGCAGATAGAAATGACGCTTTAGAGGAACATTATTAGTTAGAGATATTTTCTTTTCTAGTTTGCTTTGGGCACATAGCCTTGTGGTATAGCTTTTCTCAGGGGACCTGTCTCGTACTGCTTTTTACATTGTAGTTTTAAGAGGCTTAAATTAAGAAGCTCCAGTTATCTTCTTTGAGAGACTTCATAAAGAAATATATGTACTCATAAAGAAGATTCTCCTGTGTTAACTTCTCACTGAAATAAAAACCCTGTAACTACTAGGTAAAAAAGTTAAAGATGTGTTCTGTTGTCTCATTCTCTTACTTCACCTCTATTGAAATATTAAGGAGACTTTTGTTTTCCTAGCAGTGGCTATTACACAGTCAGTCTGAGTAACGCAGGTGCTCATTAGCAAGAGTAGCTATTTTGTAATTGGATCTTGGAGCAAGGTAGGCTTTCTTCCTGTTGTTTAATTGGGAATGGTACATTAAGACGGGAACATGGGAGAAGTTGGGTAGTTGGGCAAGGGTGGGATCTTGCTGAAAGCTAATATTTTAGAAATGTCTCAACTTTATTTCAGGGTACTAATGGTAGAGATCAATGAGAATCTGGAAAAAGAAGAAGTGGGTTCTCTTGTTTTTCTACTCAGAGATTATGCACCTCGTATGAAAATGGCGAAAGATAAGGTATGTCTTTCTGCTGGTCGTCATTTCTGGAGCAATGAGAGATTAAAGTAAAAAGGGAAGTAGCTAGACAGCAAAGAAGGTGAGACAGTACTGCAAGGGGTAGTGAGGCAGGAGTAGACCGAAGTCAGGAAGTGAAGAAGGAATAGTGGCTTCTATTTAATTTTTTGTTGTTTAATTTAAGGAAAGAAGCATGAGAAACAGTAAGAGGGAACAGTGAAGACTTGCTGTAGTGAATAGTGTTAACATGAACCTGACAGGCAGAAGGCATTTAAAAAAAATCTTTATTCAGTATTACTGATCTGAAAGTTCATATATGAAGGATCTCAAACCAATAATCATATGAAATGTATCTTGAGTTACAAGGTCACTTTTTATGTTTGTGCTCTGCTTCACTTACAAAAGAACAGTTTTATTTTAATTATGTCTTTTTCTGTAAATTTGCATTCTGAATATTTGTTTTAAGTGCTCTGAGAAAGCAGAGATTCAGTAGAGAGGGTTCAGAAAACTTGACCACTGTGCATAGAAGACTGAAGATTTCTATCTTCTTCCTTTGAGTTTTTTTCTTTTTCTCTCTTTAACCAAAGAAGGAGAGACCCTGCAAATTCCCCAAAGCTTTTCTTACCTCTTGCTTTGTGGGATGTGAGGTGACATTCCAAGTGGCTGGCTTTGTAGCAACAAGGAAATGCAAAACTGTTTCCTCAAAAACTTTGTTTTGAAGAATATCACTTTCTAGTTTCCATTACTCCTATGATAATACCAAGAATTCTTATATCTTCCAGGTAATTTTCTTAGTGTTTCATGAGGTAATGTCCCTAGTTCTTGAATATGCAACCTTTATGACCTCCCCATGTTATTTTCTGGGTTGCTTTGTTACTTACTGATAGAGAACAAATTACTGATATGACAGTTTGGTTTTCTGTTGCTGTTCTAGAGTTTTCTAGCTCTTGTGATTGACCTGGAGAAACTAAATTTGGTGGCTCCTAATCAACTGGATTTGATAGAAAATTGTTTTCGAAATATTCACAGGATAGACCTGATTAGGAAGATTCAGAAGTACAAACACGAAGGTAAGATGCTATTTTTGCACTGGTTACTCTTGATAGCAAGGATCAGATGTGCTCTTACTGAAGATAAAATTTTGAGTTACAAGTCAGAGTATTTGCATGCTTCACAGATTTAGGCTTTTAAAACAGTTGATATATCATGGTGTATTTCTTTATGTGTTTCTGTTAAATTTTCAGCTTTAATGTCCTCCGTTCATTCTCAGCCAGTATATGTAAATGCACTTCAGGCATCTCTCCCTAATCTCAGTCTGATTGATCCTCCTTATAATTCAGGGGTAAGTATACAATAAATCAGACAGATCCTTTATTTCTAAATATTGCCAGACATTGAAAGGGGATTCATCTTTGCAGAGCCTAAGGAATGAGAGATTGCTCGTAACTAAAATATTACTTGGTTTATTTCTCTTATTCCTGTTATTTGCTGGGTTTAGGGTCTGATTTAAATCTTCTGACTGAGAAAGATCCCCCTTAAAGAGCTTCTGTGAATTTTTTCCTGTTAGTTGGACATATAAAATCTGTATCTTGAAAGTTTTTTCTACTACTCTGGGGAGTGAAAAGTTTTGTTTTGACTGTTCTTTGCAAAACATATTCTTCTTCTCTGTACTTCTGGACTTTGCAGGGAAAGTAGCTTTTTACCTTTGGAAGCTGAAGGTTATGGCTTTTTAAGGAGAGCTTTTCAGATTTTTTTTTTTGTGGTTTGTTTTAATCTCATTTTAACGAAAATACCTTAGTATGTGAAAAGTCATCAAATCCTATTGCATGCAGTATTCTTTATATTTGGGTTAGGTCTGATAGTAGTATTGTATTATGACTATTGTAGTCATATTGTAATAGTATGACCTTACTTAAAGTCTTTAGCCTTGCTAAATGAATTTGATGAGATTATTTCTGTCGTGTTCAGTAAATATGTATGTATAAAGTTTACATACAAGACATCAGTGATGCAATTTGGCTTTACTAACAAAGCCATAACAGCTTGTTTTCCATACTACTAATGGGAAAGAGTTTGCACTGATTTTCCATATTATGATAATATTGTTATAATTTCCTTTCTAATTCAGTGAAAGTTCCTCCCTGCTGCTCTATAGGTAACAAAATTCACATCTGTGGAGTTTTTTTTTTTGTTTTACTACGTTAGGGAATAAGCTTTTCTTTCTGTTCATGGCAAGGTGGTAATTTTTTTCCAAGGAGGAACGGATTGGGTTTTTTTGTTTATCTGTGGTTTTGGTAGGGGTTTTTTTACTTGTTATTTTGTAGTTCTAATTAGCTGATAGATGTGAATCTAAAATATGTAATCCTTTTATTGAGGAAGAAAAATACTATTGTGTTATATTTTGGAACACATGATTATTAATTCTTGAAGGAGAAAGGGAAAAATATACCTTTCTCTTCATTTTAGATCCAGAATGTGAACAAAGAAAAATCACAAAATGGACAAAGTCTTATTCTGGGTAAGAGCATTTTATCTGAGTTTTGATAATCTAAAAAGAGCCAAATGATGAATTTTGTTGTATCCAAAGGACTGTTGTTTGATAGTTGTGTTTATGGCTAATCCAGTTGATAACACCAGGAGCACAGAGTATTTGCTACCTCTGAAAACTGAGCCTTGCCTTATTGTTTACTCTTGTATTTGCTTTGCTTGTGCTGCCAGTTATTAAAACTTTACTGAAATTGTTGTGGGCTTCCACTATCACAACTTTTTAACAGAATAAATAGTTTATTAATAAAATAATGGAAAAGGCTGACTAGCTAGCTCTGGAGGCCCATCTAGTGCAGCTGTGCCCATTAAGTCTTGAGTAGGAAGTTTTTGTGTCAGTTCAGTGGTGAACTCTCCACCAGGCCAGCCAGGAAGTTGTCCAGTGAGTACTAGGTTCTTACCATGTGTGTTGTGTTCTTTCTGGAAACCCAAAATACCTCTCAAATATGGTGACTTTTAAGAGTAGTTGGCCGAATTCTCTCAGTGTAGGAGAGATTGTTTGTTTGTTTGTTTATTCTAGTCACAAGTAATATAGAATGCAATCCAAATAATATTTTAGAGGTGAAAATTTTTGGTTTTTTTTTAACTTCGGTAGCATACATAGAAACTAAGAGGTCCAGATGAGTGAGAACTTGGCTGCCCTAGATGGGTTCCTCTTTAACTGATTTGATGTCAAAGAAATGTCACTGGTACCTACATACTGAGATTCCTTCTGTATGTTTTAACTGCAGCAGAACCAGTCCACATGTCCATTCAGGAATCAGGACCAGTGTCACATAAGGTATGTGCTTGTGCACATGTATGCATGTAAATATAATAAAAACCTCTGCAGGTATTTACCTTCGTTTTCTTTGTGTTTCGAGATGCAGACAGAACAATGTGCACGTCCATATCTTTCTCAGCCATAAAGAGGTTCTGTGAATTGCTTTTGCAGAATATATGTTTAATATAAAGTATTTGCTGCTACTCTGGAAGCAGCAGTGTGCAAAATGCATGTACATATGATGTGTGCACAGAACTTGTATACCTGTTAGTGGAGGCTAAGTCAAAACCTGTTGGACGTCAGACCTCTTGCCATTTGCATTAGAAATCGTAGGGCTTCTTTGCATGCAGTAAATTTTGTTCTTTTTTCTCTCCTTGCCCCTTGCTCTCCAGGTAGAAGACAGACATTCTTTGAGTATTAATGATGAGAATGGACTACTGCTATTTTCACTAGCTCTCATATAGGCCAGGAACCAGGGAGTTACCTGTAGCAAATTGATTGTAATCTTTTTAAAGGGGAGAGGAATTGTGATAGTCATTACAGATTATTTAGGAACAAGGAGGTTGTTCCACTAAATAAGGAAATAAATGTTGTTCTGATGAGCAGTGCTTGCTTGCACACCTGAAGAACACAAAAACTCTCTACATTTATTGTGTTGGCAAGATGAAGCTTATAGCTCCCAACATCTCAATAGCAGTTACACTTAAGGAAATTAATTTGGAAGTACTATAGAAGGATCATTGCTGTCATAGTCCAGGTCTTTAAAAAGCCCCTCCACCCCATACAGGTTTTTTTGGTTGGGTTTTTTTTTTTTTTTTTTGCATTTGCATTTGAAGATCTGTCCAGAGTTAAGGTTCAGTTTCAAACTTGCTTCTCTCATTTCTGGTACAGTCTTAGTCTTTGTTTAAGGATCAGTAGGGTAGTAAGATTGCATAACACAAGGACCCAAAAATTAAGCCTGTACTAGAAATAGGGAAAAAAATCATTAGTCCACATCTCCTGATTTTTTGTTTTTCTTGTGTAGATAAGATATGCTGCAGCCCAGTAGATAGACTTCTGCTAGCTACTCTATGGAAAAACAACAGAATGTAATTGAATAGATCTGAGGTGGTTAAATTTGAGAAAAGAATCAAGTCTGTAAGTTGAGAGGGTGACATATTAACTTAGTATTTGTCCTTCACGTTCCTCAGGTGTTCGATGATCAGTACAGAATGCAAAGTCAACCTTTAGGAATATGCCTGATAATAGACTGTATTGGCAATGACACAGGTAAGTCTCTGGAATTTGAAGTTCCTTATCTTGTTAATCTCGGATAATTAGAACAATTTAGTATAAAGAATATGATGTACATTTACCAGCCAGACTAGGGTAATGTCCTAGTCAGCTAGTCTATCAATTCTAGTAAGTCTTCTAAAGCAGAGAGTTGGAAGGCCCAACTTGAGGTTAAACCAACTGTCCTAACTATTCCAGACGATGTTTGTTTGGGTTTTGGCGCAGAATCTCTGAATTAAAGAACTTGTAAGGGGATAGACTGAATTTTGGGAGGGAGAAGAAGGATGTTCAGAGACCAACAGAATAGTTAAGCTACAGTCATACAGCAGCTTATTGGCAGAGATGGTAAAGATAGTGTTTCCCACCAGTTAACAAAACCAAAACCAAAGCTGTTCTGGATTTGAAGCGTAATCATATCGGACACCACGGATTTTGAATAGCTGAAGGCACGTGGTCCTTTATTAATAATGCACCTAGGCTTCTGTTACATCTTGCACAGTTTAACTGAAACCATCACCATAGCTTTATAGGGAAAGGAATTTTCTTCCTTCCCTCTTGGTTTAGTTTAAAAAAAAATAAAATTTGCATGTAGAATTCAAGGTAGTCAGTGGCATGGTTAAAATGTGGGTTTTTCCTGATTGCCTTTCTGGAATCCAGAAATTAGATTCTTGTGTAAGCAAAAAAAAAAAAACCCCACTCTCTAATCATTGTAACAAATGAGGCTAAAAATAAAAATGAAGAGAGTACTTGCAGTCAGTTCTGTAATAGGCTAGGAGATGTAGGGGAAGAAGAGGGTTTGTGGGCATATCTTTTCTCTTTCTCATAAATAATGGTCCAGCACATGGACCAGCTTAGAGTTATTGATGTAGTTGAAGAGCAGCGGATGCAGAGCACAGACACAGAAAGTAAAATTTTTATGTTTGCTTGTCAATAGTATTTTAGGTAAATGATACAAAACAAGACATTTAGTTTGCCATTAAGGTAACAGGAACTAGAACTGATTCACAATCCTGCCATGCATGGAGAAGAGGAACAAGGAGGGCACTTGACTCAGTTACATGTGACTGGGAAGCATCCTTGGGATCTGATTTCAGTCTGTCCTACCAAGTTCATCAGTGACCTCTGGCCAAAAAAAAAAAAAAAAAAAAAAAAAAAAAAACCAAAAAACAACCAAGGATGTTGTTCAATCTAAAGCACTTCTTCACTTCTACTCTCAAAAAAAAAAAAAATGCTGACTTTGTCCCTAGAGGAAAATAAAACAAAGACAGCCAGCCAAGGACTGAAAAACTGGGGGGCGGGTGGCTCTTGGGATCAGACATTCTGCTCTGTCCTGTCGCCTGCTTCTTTACTTTCCTGTCCTTCTCTCTTTCATGGTAGCTGTAGAGAACAAATGACCCTTTTGATGCAAGAACCTTAGTATGCAGCATTAACCTGGAAGGTAGCATGATAGTCTGCTCCAGTACCAAAATAATTACTTATTACTTGGAGTTCTGTTTCTTAAAAGCAAATGCAAAAAGGACTGCTAGAGAAATTTCAGTGTGGAGAGCTAAAGAAAACATGAGGTGTGAAAATAGCCTTGTTTACAAAAAAACCCTCAGTTTCATTTTCTCTGATGGGATATGAGCATGTGCTGACCTGAATTATTGAACAAGAGTGTTTTACTATTGTCTGAGGTTTTTTTTAAATGAAACAGTAAGTATAAAAGCAGGTAAGGCACGTACACTGCAGAAAACGGGAAATAAAGAAGCAACTGCTATGTCAGTTCATAGTCACAGATACATAAATTTAGATCTACTCTTCCTTAGAAGGCACAGCTCTTTTGCACAGGCAATATACTGTGCAGACCCTTTTGTCATAGTCATTGCTACTAAATACAAAGATGTGCACAAAATTAAGAAATCAATGCATGTGCTCTTCATGAGCTCTTATGGTCATTTCAGTACTTGTACAAGAACAGAAAGTGTGAATGTGATCGAGGAAGTCTGCTGACTGGAAAGGACAAAAACAGGTTACATGTTTAGCATCTGGCATGTCAGATATACCTGCAAATCATGGCTCTGCTGCTGTTGTGCCAAAACCACCCAAAGCAAGTCTTAGTGTGCCTCAGCCTCCATGCATGTCTGCATTGCATGCAGAAGCAATTAAACCACGTGTATGTCTCAGATGTTTAATGTCACCAGTGCATCATCAGCATTTTAACATGATAGAAAGCAAGACTTTCACTGGAATACGTTACTGTGCTAGTGAGATTCAGGAGAGGCAGGACATACAGCATTGCTTAAAGGAGTTTGTTAGAAAGGCATTCACTACTCTGTAGAGTTGTGGTGCCACACTACTTCTGAAGCCTGAAAGTACCAAAGAGAAGAGGCCAGGGAGAACATTAGGAATTTTATCTGTGGCATGCATTAGAGTCTGTAGCTATGCCAAGATTTAATCTGAGGAAAATGAACCAATAATAGATACCGTAGGATCAAGGATTACAACAGTTGAAAATGCCTAGTGTAAACAATGTGAATTCATCAGATGCTGATAAATTTCAAACCGAAATGCACATTGCTGTTTTGTAAATAGAGTCTTGCTGTTTTGTAGATAGCTTCTTTTGATTTTTAGATTTGGAAGCCAATTTTTATCCTTACATTGTAAGCAATCAAGGGGAAAAAAGGGTAATTTTTAATGTAGAGTGGAAATGCTCAAAAGTCAGTGGAGGTTTCTTGGGAGGTGATTACTGTTGAAGAAAGATGTTTTCTGATCTCAGGTTGCAGCATGTAATGCTGTGTTTTGTCTTGCCTTAAAGTACAATTGCTGTATCCAAAGCTTACTGTGTATAATTTCTGATTCATTGTTAAACTAGGGTATCGGCTCTAAGTTTGTTGGGTTTAATTTTTTTAATTGTGACACTTAGAGTGTGTGTATGCTCTAAGGTGACACCAACTTTTGTATCTTTGTGTGTACGTGTACATGCTAGTAAGAGAAGTAAATTATAGGAAAAGCACTCTCGTTGCTGTAACACTCGTTTTGCGTATGTACTACTGCCCTCTAATGGATGAAGTGCTTCATCGAGTATATAACTGCTAAACGGTATTAATACTGAGTCTTCCACCTGTATTTTGAGAGCATGTTTTATTGCTTAAAATAGAAGGGATTTTCCTTTCTATTTCCAAATAAAAAAAGTCTGGAAAGTTTTTTAATTATTTTACAAAATTTAATCAAACCAATAGAACTGGAATGAAACTCTATAGTTCCTGTTTATCACCTCACTATAGTATAGAGTTTGTATTTACCCTGTATTTTGCTGAGGAAAGTTACGAGTTCTGTTCCCTGTTTCCACTATGGGCTTTTTGAGGAAAACACTGTGGTAGTACAACTCCTGCTTTGCTGCCAGTTACCTCTGAAATAGCCTCTGCTAGTTAGGGATTGTTAAACTTTTGAAGCCAAGGAACAACTCTAGCTTCCTGTGTCTGTAAGGCATTTTACATAAACATGGCACTTGATATTTCCTGTCATATCAGAAACTGTGCATGGGCAATGTATATGTGGTTTATACTAAAGATATGATGCTACAGGTATGAGTCATAGTAGTAGCTTGTGGTTCTCTGAACACTTAAAAAATACTTGTGATTTTAATCACCATGGATCTGGTTTCACTCTCATATTAGTAAACATCCAAAGTAGTTATTCAGAGCATAGCACATTTTTCTGCAGCACAGGTTAACACAAATACAATAGAGTTAAATCTTGATTTTTGGCTATCTACAGTTTTAATTTCTAACACATTTGAAAGGGTTCATTGTTCAGCTTTTTTTTTTTTTTTTTCCCCTGAAAATGCCATTCTGTCACAGTTAAGACGCTAGTGTCCATTCTCCACCTGGAACTCATCACTTAAAGTCCGTTGTCCTGGTTTCGGCTGGGACAGAGTTAACTCTCTTCTTAGTAGCTGGTACAGTGCTGGGTTTTGGATTTAGTATGAAAATGATGTTGATAACACTCTGATGTTTTAGTTGTTGCTAAGTAGCGCTTATCTTAAGCCAAGGACTTTTCAGTTTCCCATGCTCTGCCAGCAAGCAGGTGTGCAAGAAGCTGGGAGGGAGCATAGCCGGGGCAGCTGACTAGCCAAAGGGGTATTCCATACCATGGAACATCATGCCCAGTATATAAACAGGGGGGAGTTGGCCGGGAGGCGCGGCTCGCGGCTCAGGAACTAACTGGGCATTGGTCAGCGGATGGTGAGCAATTGCATTGTGCATCACTGGCCTTCCCCCCCCCCCCCTTGTTATATTCCTTTTCATTACTATTATTATTATTATTATTATATTTCATTATTACTATTGTTAGTATTATATTTTACTTTAGTTATTAAACTGTTCTTATCTCAACCCACGAATTTTACTTTTTTTTTCCCCTTTCCTTCTCCTCACCCCACTGGGAGGGGGGAGGGGGGAGGGGGAAGCGGCTGCATGATGCTTAGTTGCTGACTGGGGTTAAACCACGACATCCATTTAATATAATAGGAAGCATAAATGACTGCAGCAGGTTCCTGTTGGACTGATGAAAGGGAGCCTCTGTGTTTCCTATGCAGTTCTGTATATCTATAATAACCATTCAGAGTAATTTTGACAAGTTAAAAGGTGAACAGACTTCCCATGCTATCCAGATCACTCCTTACCATTTCAAGAATGGTCTGTGTGAAACATTTTCTAATGTTTTCTCTTGCCTGATATTTTAAGTCCTAGGAACTTGGGATACTGGCTGTAAATGAAAGCATGCAGGTGTCTGTGGAATTTGGAACAGATCACGTACCAAATAATAGTGTCTTTGCTATCATGAAGTACATAACTCGTATTAAAGACAACATGTATACAGCACTATAAGTATGTAACATACTGTGATCAACATCAAGTACTCTTGATTTTTTAATTATTGTGATGAAATAAACATCTACTTTCCAATAGCGAAATACTGTAAATACTGTCATTCAAGATAGTTAAGATTGAGCCTTGATGTGCTGTGATTTAATTGCATCTTGCTTTTTTCAGATGTGTTGGAAGAGACCTTCAGAGGCTTAGGCTATGACGTTCGTTGTCACAGATATTTAAATATGAACACCATGAATCAAACATTACTTGAAGTTGCAAGGTTGGAGAAGCACAGAAATTGTGACAGCTTCATTTGCATATTGGTCAGCCGTGGAAGTCCTCAGAGCATCTTCTGTACAGACCATACCCTTTCTGGATTCCCTTTGGAACAAATAAAGAAATACTTTACAGCAGACTCATGTCCTGAACTCCTAGGAAAACCAAAGCTTTTTTTTATTCAGAGCTACATTGTGCCAGAAAATGAGCAAGAATGTACTAGTCTGTTGGAAGTAGATGGGAATGATGAGAAAATCATTGCTAACGCAAAAATCCCTTGGAAAGTCACTATCCCCCAAGTAGCAGACATCTTCTGGAGTCAGTGCAAGGTCGATGTGTCTACACTAGAAAAATCTCCAAGTTCTTCCTCATATTATCTGCGTTGTCTGGCTGAGCTACTCCGCAATCCTCATAAAAGGTAAATTAAAAGAGACAAACATAACCCTTTTCCTATGACAGCCTGCTGTCCTAGAGAAAGAGAAACCTTAAGTTTCATCCCATCTGGTCCTGAACAGTGTCTTCATGCTGTGTCATAGGTTAAAAGACAAGTATACCTGGTCCTGGAACAATGGTGCAGGAAGGTAGTCTAAAGTAGGAGTGAAGTTTCTGATTCTGGAGAGTACAGTTAAAGTGTATTATGGCACTGGGGCTTGCAGAGTGAGAAGGGAAGAACCTGTCCTGGGTAATGTATGTTAGTGCTTTAGACAGGATAGGAAATGTTCCTGCTCCAAGATAACAAGGCACACACCAGGCTTCTGTCAAATTGAGGATTGCCTTTTATTATTCAGAAGTCCTCTGCTTGCAAATATAAAAAGTTGGTGCCTAAGTTGGGGGGAAAGGACAAAATCCTTCCCTCTCAACTGCCTTTCTTCAGATCTAATTAACCCTCTGCTCAGAGAGCCACTAGATTGCCAATTTGTAATCTTGAATTTAAACTATCAGAAAACTTTAGTCTATCTAGAGAGATTATCAAAAGGAATCTGAGGCAAAATAAGATATGCTTGGATATATAACTTACCAACAAAGGTTTTCTTTGTACAACTGATCTACGAGGGAGCTAGCAACTGTTTTTCAAGGTAGTTGCGTGGTTAATATTTAGTACCTTTTTACAAACCCTAAAATCTTTTAATGAAATCACAGATCGTCATGTCAGCATAACCAGTATCACAACAGTGATTTGGGTTATAACAGGTTGTCTCCAAAATATTCATATTTTGCATATTCAGCCTTGGGTTTTAGAGGTGTAACCTCTGCAATAAAGACTGAAATTTGAAACTTTCTCCCTGCTGAGTCTGAAGTTGTCTTCTCTCTTGTGGATTCTTAAATGGTGTATTGCTTCATTCTCTAATAGAAAGCTTTTACTTTTGTTGCTGCAGGAAACTCTCTATATTAGATATCCATACGGAACTGAACAGAAAAGTCTATGAATGGAATAAGACCACTGACCCAAGCCAACAATACTCACTTCTGCTTCAGCACACACTGAGGAAGAAACTTTTTCTTTCTCCCACTTAATTGCTGTTGGAAAGGACAAGTCTGAAGTGGCTAACGAGAAACACTTACTATGTGTGAAACTGGATCATACTTTTACTTTATGCATTGTTATTGCACGTATATCTAAAGTGCCTATTGCTTCCAAACGCAGGGATCTAGAACCATTTTGGTGTGTTAAGGCACTAGATTTTATATTTTAATACAGAAGGCTCTGAAAGCTTGGATGAGAATGGCAGCTATCATATAGCACTGCAACAGATCTTACAACCAAGTACAACAGGTAAACAGGATGGAAAGAGCTCTAAACTGTATAGCTGTTGGTTTTTCCAGGGGTTTGTGTTTTTATTGTTTCATTGGGTTTTTTTAGCATACCTATTAGCAGTGCACTGATCTAGGTTCTTCTATTGATGCTTAAAACAAATACAAGCCAGTGCAAACCACTGAAACTCACTGGGTACTTTCCCCAGCACCTAAAAATGGAAAATGTGTCAGGAAAGAATGCCTACCCAGCAATGCCAGTTCTTCATTAACAAGTTCTGGCTTGTGTGCCTCCACAGACTAGCAAAACAGGAGGAGGACAGAAATGGTCTTTTAAATAATTGGGATTCCATCTGCCCGCTGCATTAGAGGTTGTGATTCACCCAGAATCCTGTGTCATCAGTGCTGTCCACAGCACACAAGGGTTATGTGTTAATAAATGTGAGAGTCTGCCATGTTTTGGGCTAACTGTTTTCCGCTGATGCAAAAATGAGTCTACATGTGGCAGGGCTTTACAGTAATCTACCACACAGTTAAAAAAATGTGGGATTTTGGCAGATGTTTTGTGGAAGCTGAAACATGATTCACACTTGTTGCACCAGGCATAGTTGTAAAAGTACACTTTATCATATTTGAACCTAAATGTCATGTAGCAGCCACTGGCTCTTTAGACTGGATTAAACACCCCACCCTCACTGCTTTTTTGCTTATGAGAAAGAATATGTCTTTATTAAATTTTTTTTTCCAAGTTGCCCTTGTTCTTCTGAAAAAGACATGAGTGAAAATTGTCCTAAATAGAGAAATTTTTCTCCAGTGTAGCAGATGCCTAACATGAAGTGTTCTGTTAACCTGCTCGTTATATAACAGTATAACCTGAATGAGTTGTATTGAAACTTATTGTTACTGAATTTATGGCATTATCTTCCCTCCTAAAGTAGGCCACTTGCAAGTTTTTAATACTCATAATAGTCTCCTGTCCAGGAAAAAGATTCAAGGCCTTGGCGTGCCTTGCTTGGTTTCTGGTGTAGTTACACCATACATCCTTCTGGCATGTGTTTCATGCAAGCAGAAAGGAAAGGGGTTTTTGCTAGTACAGGGTATGCTAGTTCCTTGAGTAAATATACTGCAAAAAGATTTTTTGCTAGTGTAGCTGCATTTGATTTGAGCAAAAAGCAGCTGTGCTTACATATATAACTTCACCAACAATGCTTTTCATTGTAGACCCAAGTCTAACAGGCAGCTAGCCTATTGATACTATACATTGTATACTATCAGTATACACTAGTATATTGATAATAATTAGGAGGGCTTGGCCAGTAAACTTACTCTGGTAGCAGTGACTTTTTTTTATTCCTCGATATTATGTTGTACTTCTTAGGTGTTGGCTTCACATCATTTTTATTAACTTTTTTTTTTGAAACCAAGCTTCTTAAGTTTCATTCAGAAAAGAACAAATGAGTTTTCAAGTAGCTTCTATAATTAAAAGTAAAAATCACTTTTATTTGGCAAAGAGTAGACATCGAAGTCTAAAAAGTGCTCAGGAGTCCTTCCTTGCTATGTGATGTAGACCCAGTCTCTTCCTGGCTTAAGAGGTTCCTAAACCACTGATTGATGAGGATCGTTAAGAGTATATGAAGAGGAGAAACCCACTGAACAAGTTTTACCTTATTGTCTTTAACTAGCCATATAAAATGTTAATATTAAAATATATATTTATTTATATTAATGTACCATTTTGTATAATATATAAAGTACATTTTATATCATTGTGATTAGATCTTCACTCGTTATCTTTTTTAATTTTGTATTCAATTTTATCTGCATGTTAACTGTAGGAAGTTACATACACAGTTGTGATGAGAAGAAGTTTTTGCACAATTTAGAAAAATAATTCACCTGTATTGCAAGCCTATGCATTCCATACTTTTCTCTTTCCACTTCATAAGCTATAGTGGCCTCTTTAATGAAAGTATATGGAAACTTTTTAATAGCTTTGAATTGGGAAATGCAATCCCAAATTTTATGTTAAACTATGGGTACATGTTACTTGTGTTACTGTAATTTTATGTAGGCACAGGCATAAGAGGAAAAATAGAAGATAATTTTTTGCAAAATTCAGACATTCTCTAAAAGCTTGTTCTCTATGGGTGTTAAAGTAAAAATACTAAATCCAATTTCATGATGTTATAGGTGTGGAAATAAATGCGTCATACCGAGGCAGGGCGAGGGGGCAGGTCTTCCTTTCAGTTCACTGTTTTCTAAGAAAAGGCCTATTGAACTGGTCCTTTTCTTAAATTAGTGCCATATTGCTTCTGGCTTTAAAAATATTTTATGTCTTAAAATTACGCTCATATGTATTCCACACACTCAAGTAGACAACTTCCTGCATTGCATCAGCAGAAGGGTCTGTATTATATGTGGTAGGTAATAAAAATAGCATTCATTTCTAACACTGAATATTTAATAACTGACTAGCTTACAATAAAATAAAGCACAAGTGTAATTTTGAAACTCCACCTTGCTCATGTTTCATGGCATAAAAGAAGGATGATAAAATGACAGATTTGGAATCTTAAAAGTTACTTCCTGTATGGTTGGTAAATGAAGCAAATGGTGAAAGAAAGATGTTTTCTGTGGTTGTAGAAATAAGATGTGATTCCTAGTTATCATATATATCTATGTGATGTTAATAAATGTGATTTCTTTCACAAATTAACTTAACTTTTTCCCATTTCCCTTACTAGCTTTTGCATGTGATGAGCACTTCTGCTGCCTTATAGACAACCAAAAGCAGGGAGAATGGAACCAAGAGGAGGCAGAGAGATGAGGGAAAGAAATATGGAAATTTCAAGCAGGACCAAGAAGGGGAATGGTAGGGAGAACCAAGAGAAGAACAAGTAGGGAAAAGAAGATTTGGAGGAGAAATAAAGCATCAATATTGGAAGGAGAAAGAAGAAAACAGGAGAAAAGGGAGAAAGGAAGTAAGAATCATAGTGGCTGTCTTTACAGGATCTAACGATGTGGTGGGGTTTTGTGGGTTGGTTGTTTTGGGGTTTTTTTGAGTGATGCTAAATACAACTATTTACTTAAAATATTAGCAATAGAATATATTCTGATAGTTTTGTGACAATGTAGGTTTGGTTTGGGGGTTATGAAGTGTACATGTTCTTCACCTTAGTGCATGACCCAGTAAGTGAAGTCTACGTCCCCTTCCTTAAGAAATGACGAAGAAACGCTGTTTTGAAAACTGTAGAGGCTCCTGTAAATAACCCTTGCAGTGAAAAAGGAAGGGACTCTGTGTCTGGCTGCTTGGGTTGGAAGTGATCACAGCCCTCTAATGACCAAAGAGTTGTGGGGACATGTCATGTATTGTGTAACATTCGTGGATGTCAGATACTGATTTTCAACACTGATATCTTGACCCTCAGTAGATTCTTAAACCATAGCAGTACTCATTCTGTAATCATTCATCTAAGCAGTATTTATTGCCTTGACACCTCTTTGAAGAGTGGCATGTGGGTAGATTGATTCCCTGTACTCTGCTGCATAGTGAAAAGTAGCACTGAAGTCCGTATTTATTAACACGCAGGAATTCTGTTATGCCAGAAGTCTGTCACTTCTCCCATAACTTTTTGTGTCCCTCTGTACATGTGATAGGGACTGTCTGTTCTTGCTGTACTGTGCACCTAAAACCTGAGTCTGGCAAGTGACTGGATGCAGGGCCTGGGTTGCATCAAGTTGTACATGTATTGCAGATAGAGTGGTTGAATGATATCAAACTTCCTTTCAGTAGCCAGAAGAAAAGGGGGAAAAGAATTAATTCTGGATACATCATGAGTTTAGGGTGTTAGCACAGGAACATAAAAAAGTGACATGCTGATGAAATTTCATGGTCACGGACTGCCAAAGTGTCTAGTTTTCAGAACCTGCTGTTGAACAAGATAAAACAAGCCACTCCTCTGCTCCTGCATTGTCAGTGCTTGGAACAAGGCTGTCAGACTCACTGCTCCATGGCACTGAATTTTAGTTTTGCTTTCTGATAACTGAAATAGAAATTTCTTGTACTTCTGTATGTGCCGTATATATGGAAGAGGGAAAAGAGAATTGGCAGAATATAGATGATGCCTTTCAGTGGCTCAGAAGGTGTACCCATGAGGCAGGACATTCTGTGGTGTTTTGCACCAGACTTAAGTTGCATGATTTATCTCAGCCACCAACACTGATGTGACTGAGCCATAAATCCAGTTTACTTTGTACTGTTACATACTTGCGTCTTACAATGGTTGCCAACTTATTATCCAGAAAAGAAGTTATGTTCAAGTGGAAGTTATGGTGCTAACAGTTGTAGATGGAGCATGCTGTATGTCTGATCTCCCCTTTCAACTCTGCATAAGAAGTAACAGTGACTCCTGTTACAGATACCTGAGTCAGAGAAGCTTTTTATGACAGTTTCTGAGAATTCTTTTCTGATATCCAGGGTTTACATTTCTGACATGCAGGATGATGTTGCTGAGAAGCTGCCATCTGTGTCGATGATCTGCTGTGTATCTGACTATGTCCTATTTAAACTATATCTCCTGTACTGAATTATTTGACCGCTTTTCTGTGGCTGTTTTGGAGAAAGTCTTTTTTTCAGCTTCTGTATTAGAATCAATAAGACATTGCAAGTCTTTTAGGAATTCTGGTTTTGTGGATTGTGCCTTTCTGTACATGCTGTATTTTAAAATTTGTGTTGCTCTGAGAGTGTATTGTCACTCTCATTGTTTTGTAGAAACATCATAAGAAATGTGATTTGAATCTGGCAAAATTGGTGCTGTTACTACTACTACTACTAAATTACTGTTACTGCTAAATTATAAATGCTGGATTTCAAGCTGATTTTCTGAAGAAAATTTCTGCATGCAGTCAGACTGATTGTTCCCATCTCCCTCTAGACCACTGAATAACTCTTGAAATTCTTGGTCATCTTGTAGACCTCTACAGCTTGTTAAATTTGGCTGTAAAGTTCTACAGCTCTATTAAAGTGAGCTGAGTGAGTAAAGGACAGCGAGCCGTTTAGTTTCAACAGATAACTCGGCCATTGTTTGTGTGTTGGACAGCAGCTCTTTGGCATGAGCAGGGAGACTCTTCCCATTCTGGCTCCACTGACCCGAGGGTGTGGGGGGGATACAGGTGTCACCAGAGATGCTGAAAGCCCCAAGGACCCTGCACCGAGCAGGGCCTGCTCACCTTCCTCCTCCTCCCCCTTACTGCAGCAGGGGTGTGGAGGGGACAGACCCGCATAAAAACACCATTGAAGCCCTCTCCCACAAGCACTACGCTCAAGCTTCTTGTCAGTGAAAAAAATCTGCCAAAAATCTTTGGGGCTTTTTTGCGATGTAGCCTGCTTTAAAATGGCTTGACGGCAAAAGCGAAAAGAGTTACTGGTCACTTGTATTTCGTCCTGGAAGCGTTGTCGGTTGCTTGTTTCTGACTATCTAGGGAAGTTCCTCGGCCGGGGGGACGGGTAAGAGGTTCACAAGCCCTGAGGCCGAGTGCTGGGGGGGCCCCGGCCCGGGCCCGGCCGGAGCGGAAGGGCAGCCGATCACCGCGGGGCGCGCCGCGCTTCGTGGGAGCCCGCCCGGCCGCAGAGGAAGGGCTGCCGATCCCCGCGGGGCGCGCCGCGCTTCGTGGGAGCCCGCCCGCCCACTGGCAGCGGTGTCGTGCTCCGCGGACGTGCCCCCAACTCCTTCCCCTAGATCGACTTTGTCCCACTTGCCGCCCGCGGTACTGGGGATGCCGCCTGCTCCTTGCACGGCCTCGGGCTGGCAGCACGGCCGGTCCCGCCGTCGGCAGGGCGTAAGGCTCCGCGCCCCCCCGCAGGGAGGCCCGGCGTCGTGACTCAGCACTTAGGCACGCGCCGCCGGAAATAAACCGGGAAGCGCTGAGCTCCGCCCCCAGAGTGGCTGCCGGGAGAGGGGACGAGGTCGGAATTAATTTAAGAGGTAAGAAAGGCGGGACTGAAATGGAGGGGGAACGAAGGAAGGTTTCAGCTCCCGAGTCCGGAGCCTAAATCCCGCTCCTTCCTTCCGCTATTGTGCAGCTGCCTCCGGGCTGCCCGCGGGGCCGGAGCTGAATATTCCACTTGCTTGTGGGGCTGTGGGCTGAGCCTCGGCATTCCATTGTGTTCTGTGTAGTTGCATTATTCTTAAATCTTTTAGTCTGGCAGTGCCCCAATCAATAAAACTGTAAAGGAAAAAATAGTAATTTGATAATCCTCGTTGCTTATTTTATGTGATTTTCCTTCTCTAAGTGTTGTCCCAAAAATCGGGATTCTTTTACCCGGTGTGCAAAAAAGCCGATTAACACACAGGGTCGAGATATTTGTTTATTTCATGTCTGCGCAGAGATGGGTGCTAGGTGGTAACTCCACAAAGCTAGCACACCCGGTAAAGCATTTTATACATTTCGAGCAACAGTTATCAGTACTTTCACAGTTTCGCTGAGTTGCCCTCGTTCCTATTGGTTCTCGCAAGCCTCATCCCCACTTAAAGTCACAGCATTCTCCTTTTTTACTGAGCATGTTCTGTGAGGAAGGGGTTTGTGTTGGTAGGGGGCTCTCCCTACCCGAGGGAGGGTTTTCTAGTATGTTAATTAGGATAGTTCACTCGAAGTTGCCCTCGCGCTTATCTTGGTATTTCTTTACTCAGCTGACTTATGGTGTCATCTTGTTTCTCTTCTCAAGGTCGTGCCTCGTTAACTAAGTAGCATGCTTTGTTTTGTTTCTTGCATGTCTCCAACATAAGGGTATATCGCAAAACGTAAATTAGAGATGCTGATCCATCACTTTTCTCTGTGTCAATGTTCTGCCTGTCCATGTCCTGCTAGCTCTAGCTGTAAATGTTAGGGTGAGCCATGGCAAACGTGGGGAGCAGGTATGTTCTGGGCCCCATGTGTGTTAGTGCTAGGTGTTTAGCATCATCTTGTTTTATGGGAATAGGGATTGTTTGTTCATTTTCCTTCTTTGCTTTAGGTCTCTCTTTTTTACTGTGATTTTTTATAAATGGCCTGTAAAATGCACAAAGTTGTAGAGGATTCTAAAAACACCGTAGCAGTAAGCTGAGCAGTGGATCAGCAGACAGTGAGCCAGCAGTATTTCCTTTCATTGTAGTGCTGGGAGAGAGGGCCAGCCCAGCCTGCCCTCAGTACAGAGGGGGGGAAGAGAGGTTACAGACAGCTAGTAAATGCAGCACACGTTGAGAGGTCTTGAGGGTACGTGGTGACCGAACCCGCCCTTCTCTCTCTCTAGGCAGGATGGTGTGCGCTGACAGGGTGCACGCTGGCCTACAAACCACAAGCACACACAGAGGATGCTTACAAAAAGCACTTGGCCTGTGGTTTGTGGTTTTATTTCGGATCACAGCTGCAAGCAATTGCACGTAGGTAAAGCAACGTTTCTCTATAAAAGCTGACTTTAGGACAGAGCTAATTGATGATCTCACTAGCGCAGTGACATCCTCCCAGCCAAGGACGCTTGACCGTATGACACTGCCAGTCACTTCAGTTGCAGTTGTGTTATCTGTATTATCATCGTTTTTGTTACTATTAAATTACTATATACTTTTATCCACGACTATCTGAATAAAGTTAGATCTGATATAGCAACTATTAGTGCATACCTGGATGCTTAATAAAACATACATATATTGGTAATCCTGATGTTTAACTGGTTTAATTCTCTTCCTATTGGAACCCAATGGGTACTTGTCTTTTATTTCCTATTTTCAAATACTATTTTGTGGAAATTGGTTTGGTATTGGACGTATAACTACTTTAAAGAGTTGGGCGGAAGTAAGGCAGCTGAGTAGGAATCTGGGCATTGTACCGCAGAGGATAGTCCGGATCTGTCTCCTCAGCAGTCTGAACCTTTACCAACGCATAACTGCTCAGGGTAGTTGGGTTATGACAGGCTGTTCCAAACTCAAGCTGGAAATGTTTGGAGTGAAAAAAGCTTTCCAAGAATGGCAGCAACACAGACTTGAAAACTATTTTAAAGGGAGATGGAAGAATTTGTGCTGGATCTTGCTTCACTTTGATTGGCTGATGAAATGACTATGTACACCTGGTGTACACACAACTTGTCTCTGTTCTCCTAAAGCGATGACTTT
The DNA here is from genome assembly GCF_018139145.2 of Gymnogyps californianus. Classification (NCBI taxonomy): domain Eukaryota; kingdom Metazoa; phylum Chordata; class Aves; order Accipitriformes; family Cathartidae; genus Gymnogyps; species Gymnogyps californianus. The sequence continues at coordinate 13,627,393 of NC_059477.1, forward strand.
TTAACTCATTTAGTTGAAATCACTGGCTCTAAATTCTGAATTGTCATAATTCAGTTTGAACCTGGATTATATAGGCTTGTTAGTTTAGGCAGGAATCAGTTTAACCTAAGTTATTCTGCTAAATTTAGTTGATTAAAGTGTCTAGATAAGGTTTTAAAGTAGCTTTTAGCTAAATGAATTTGAAGTCTGATTTACTGTGATATAATTTCTGTGTGTAGATAACAGGCTGAGATCTGAACCTTTTTGATAGCAGCGTAAGTGAAGAGGATGTCACAACACATGGGTTTTCATATGAGGAGAGAAGGAATGTGAAGAACAATTATTGAGCTAGGGGAGAGTAAGTTTGAATACAGGAAAAAGCAATCTGACCTTTTTTTTTTGGCAGAGGCTCTGACTTGTGACTTAGGGACAGGACACAATTCAGGATTCCTGCATTCTGTCAAATCTGGTTTCCTAACTGGGCATCTGGACTTGGGGATCAGATTTTCTATCTGCCTCTGAACACAAAAATGCAATAGTCTCTTCTCTGTGCCCCCATGTGCTATGATGTCCTCTGTGGTGTATCTGCTGAGCTGTCCTCCCAGATGCTTCAAAGGCTTCAGATTGAGAGGTTCTGTCCCTACTCCGCTTCCCTGATTTTTTTCTTGTGCTCCCTCGTGTAGAAAGCTTCGCTGCTTCCAGCTGCTGTGAACAAAAGATTAAAGACCTGTCTGCCCATTTGGGCAGAAGGCACTGAAGCACCTTTTTACCTATGTAACCTTCCACAGGCAGAAAAGAATGCCTAGGCTACATGGAAGAAGTTAGTGTAGTGGAAGGGTGATTAGTCTCTGTTAAACTTGAGTGAGATTGAGTTGTTTGTGCAGAGCCTGTTTAGACTGGGCACTGAGCGCTATTACATTTTAGTTGACATTTACTTATAAGGGAGGCTTTAGGGTTTTCCTATGCCAAATGTGAAACACAGTCTGGTAGCAAGGTATGACTGGGAGTGGACAGATATTCCACAGCTTCAGCTTGGGTGTCAGATGTGTAACAGAGGAACACCTCCCTGCTACAGCCAGAGAAGAATGAGGCCTTGGACTGCAGATCAAGGAACATGTGTGAACCACTGAGAGTTGTAATAAGTTACTGCAGGAACTCTTCCCACGTACAATGGAGAGAAGCAAAGATTTGAACATGGAAGATGTTTGAAAGAAATAGAAGAACTTAGGGACCTCTTGAGGTCATCTAGCCCAGTTTTCTGCTCAGAGCAGGGCTAACTTCAAATTTAGACTGGGTTGTTCAGAGCTTCTGCCAAATCTGGTCTTCGTTGTAGTCTTGTGTTTGGAGAAGGAAGTAAGTTTCAAATTTATTTAAAAGGAAACTCCTCTTCTGCAGAGAATTCAGGGCTTCCAAACAGCTGTTGGATGAAATCTTATTACAAGGATTGTTGTATTGAAGATTCAAGTGTTACTAGCGTTTGCTTTCTACTTTCAGGCAGAGAGACCGTTGGTTCCAGCAACATGGAGGTTGATGTCAGCTTGAAGTTCCGTCAGCAGCTTCTGCTCATTGATGAAAATCTGGTGGCTGAAGATGTAGCAGCTTTAAAATTTCTCTGTACTGACTTGCTCCCCTTCAAAAAACTAGAAAGTGTGAAGTCAGCAGTGGATATCTTTGAGCTTCTCATGGCTGAAGAATATCTGAATGAGGAAGATACTTTCCTACTAGCTGAACTCTTATACAGAATGAAATGTCACTCCTTGCTTAGGAAACTTGGTTATACCAAGGAGAAAGTGCAAGAATGTCTGCATGAGAAGGGAAGAGTGTCTCCGTACAGGTAAGCTTGCAGTGGGATTCTGTTCTCTCCATTACTGCCACCTATGCCATACTGTTTCCTTTTCAATTTTTAAATTCTCAGATTGCTTTTAATTTCTACACCATCTTCTGTTCTGCTTTTATCTCACTGGATCTCTGTTACAGGCAGATGCTGTATGAATTGTCAGAGAACATTACCAATGAGATGTTGAAGGATATCATATTCCTCCTGCAAAAATGTCTTCCAAAGCGACGGATAACTCTTGTATGTGAGGAGAGAGCCAAATGTGTATATGGCGGGAAGGGAAGAAGGAGGGGGGGAAATAGGAGGAAAAACATGAAGAAAAAAGTATTTGGCAGAATAGGGCATAATCTGCAACAAAGCTGGTCAGTGTTTATAGGGTTAGCAAGGAGGAAGCTGCTGACAGGTAAGTGTGGAATTTGGTGCTTTGTGCCAAGGTCAATCACTGACAGTCCACAGTCTTGCATTAGATCATAAAAGGGTGACGGATCAAATCTTTGCCCTGCTTGAGCCATGTGCAAAGGAGATTCATGTCCATATGTCATTGGTACCGTTTCACAGCAATAAAGCCTTCTTGAAGCCAAGAGTCATTAATATGGTTTGGGTGAATCTGTTTAAACAAGACCATACCAAATAATAGTGCAACCAGTAGCTTTCCGTGGAGCAACATTTCCACCTCCCACAGTGATGTAAAATTGACTGCTTGGACCTTGTTGGTAGGAAGCAAAGCAGATAATAATGTGATTGTTTGAGGCAGACAGGGCTGAGGCAGGTTTTGAGTTCTAAGGAACAATAACTATATTTTACTCTCTCCTTTTGGCTGTCAGTCTGCTCTGGAATTGCTGATTTTATTGGAAAAACAGGGCCTTTTAACTGAAAACAATGTACAGATGCTGGAGGAAGTCTGTATGAATGTTTCACCTGATCTCCTGGAAACAGTAAACTGCTACAAAAGGGCAAAAGGTGAGAAATTCAGAGTCAGGGAGTAGGTTTGCTAAAATGCAGGAAGCACTAAAAGGGTCTGGGCAACTGAACCTCAAGATCCTATGTGTGCATTGCTGTAACAGGAGCTAGAGTGGGATCGTTCATCTTCACACACAAATTTGGCATAACAGTCCCTAGCTTGCATTACTTCCTACCTGAATTCCAGTAGTGACATGCTGGAATATCTGAGAACGCACAGAGCAGTCCAGCACATACAGAACAGGCTGGGAAACTAAAACTCTATTTATAGTTATGTTGCACTTCTCCATTTCCCTATGAATAGTATTGAGATGATTATGAATGTCCCATAAAAGGCACTTTGTGATGTATGAATGTACGCTACAACAAGGCAGTTGCCTGCTAATAAGCTGGCCGCGCAAACTGTGTGTGCATGTGTGGTATGTGGTAGGCTTTATTATTAAATGTGTGATTCACGTTATCAGGGATTATACTGCAGTTTGTAATATTCCTTCATTTAACGTCCTGTGGAGTGACTATAAGCATACTGGGGGAAAAGTTCTATTTCCATTTATTTAAGCACTGGGAAACAAATTCTGGGAAGTACAAAGCTACATCTCCCCAGTAGATGCAAGGGTACTCAGCGTTTCATGAGTTCCATTCCCCCATGCTTTCTGAGAGTGTTTCAAAGTTGCTTTCTATTTTAATATATCTTTCAGTAAGTACAGATCCGCATTTGCCTACTGTGCAGATTCATACTAGTTTAACTAAAAGGCACTTGGCTTCTCTCATTTTGTCTGTTTCTGCTCTTAGTGTCTCTGCCTCAGCAGGAGAACACTCTGCCAGTCAAGGAATCTTCACTGTCTCACACTGGAGACATCAGAGTATTCACTTCCCCACAGGTACACTGGAGTACATACTGCGAACTTGGGTTTTAGTGGTTTGGGGGGTTGGGTTCTTTTTCTTGCCTTTATTTTGAAACCATACTGGCTGTGAGATTTTTTGCTAAATCTTCTTACTTGGTTTAGGAAAGGAACAAGCATATTTGTTCAGCATGTAAGAAATACAGCTGCATATAGTATCAAATAGTGGAAGTCAAAATTACTACTGCTGGTCATGTGCAATTGGGGAAAAAAATTAATGTTAGGAAGAGAGATGAGTGAGAGAAAAAGCTAGACAGGTGCCTTCTAGAGAATGAGTCAGTCAGTGCTGATTTTTAAAGTTTCGGCTGATCAACACTAAACTGTCTCTAAAGGCTAACACAGTACTTTGATGATCAGTTCAAACTGCTGCTGCTGCTGCTAAAGGAAGTGGTCCCATTTTCTCGATGTACCAGTCCTTGATCAGTTAAACCCTTCCTGCAGCTGCATGATGAATCAGATTGGGAAACTTATCAGGGCTATAACTGATCTCTTTTTTGGGGAAGAGGAGAGGAAGGGAGGGAGTTTTAACCTAGTTCTGAATTAGGAAAACCAGTGATCTTTCTAAGGATGCTTCCCAGAAGTGAAATTCTAGTAGACAAGAGCTGAGTAAAATGAGCTATTTAGTATCAGAAGGGTTTGCATTACTGCTGCTTTGAGCTATATTTGTTCTACATGTGCAGAGGGTTTGGGGAAGCCTTCATGCATGGCACTTGGCACAGTAAGAAGATGAATGTAGTTTTATTAAGAAAACATAGATTTAAAAGAATTTTAAAAAAAGACTAAGAGACTGTTTCCATAATCCTCATGATCATGTTTGATTTTTCTTTAAAATGATGAGAGGTTATACACTTTTTCCATGCTGTATAATAAACCATTGACACTTACTGCTAGAAGATGTCTCTTAGGCAGGACTAGAATCACTAATTATAACAATTTATACTCAAATAATTGACTATCTGAGAGAATTGATATGGGACTATGTTGGGACCTTTATTTTGTTTATAGTGACTGCCTACCCCTATAGTGAGAGGATCATTTGGAAGTGAAAGAAACTTACTTGCTGTTTTCCCTTTATCCTTAAGAGAAAATATAGTTGTTTCCAGCTCTGTGAGATTTGCTGTAAGTGGGGAAGTCTTTTGTAATTTCATTATTAAATGCTTTGCTGCTCTTAGGAATTCGGTATTTGTCCTACTCACTACTTAAAGAGCTTTGTATTAAGCCTATTTTGCTAAAATCACTATGAAAACTTATTATATATAAGAATGATTTTTAACATGGTATTTCTCCCACTCAAAAAATAGGAGACCTCGATCAAATCTGTCAGTTCTAATATCAATGGTAAGAATTTCTGAAAATATGTTTGGTTTTTATTACCATTATGTTTAACGTTGCATTCCTTTACTTTCTCTGGGAAATTTCTAGCATTTGGTTTAATGCAACACACTTACCTTGCTGTCTTCTTGGAAGGGTCTTTTGCTTTCTGCACAAATAGATTTGAAGGATTTCTGTTCTTATATAAAAGAGGCAAGAGAAAATTGGCAAATCCTGTGTACTTTGTCAGTCATTTACTAGAAACTAACTAAGGTGTTTTCTGGGAAGTGAAATAAGGGCTGGTCTGATTAGAAGCAAAAAGATGATTTCTTTCCTGAAAACGAAAAACAAGTTTTCTGTTTAAATATCCATGGGAGGACAAGAGAATGGGACATTATGACTGTTTATAAAACTGAGACGTTATTTTTTTGGGTGCAGGATTTTACCTCTGACTTCTTTTGCTGTATAGATCGTTATGTTGAAGAGCCTGGGAGTGTTGCATGGTAGAGATGGATGTTTTGAATGCATTAAATAGTGTATGATTTGTACAAAAGGAGACAAGCGTTTTAGGGCATTCAGAAGGAGAAGTAAATGAAGCAGCAATAAATAAAGTTATGTTTTGGATCAGATCTCTGAAAAGATTCTGTACAAATAATAGTGGGTAGTTTGCATCCATCTTTGTGACTCCACGTCAAATAGACCAGTGGCAAAGTATAGCAGTACAACATCTATCGGCTCTTTTCCACTTTCAAGATCTGTCAGTGCAGCCTTGCTCTGAAAGTTAGTCTGAGAGTTATTATCAGTGATTCAGGAACAAAACAAACAAACAAAAAAATCTGTAATGGGAGCTTCAGTAGTAACATTGCAGATCCTTCTTACAATGCAGTTTATTTCTAAGCTGATTTCCAAATGAAAAATTCATTTGAATGTCTCAGGTAGAATCTGTCCTTGTACCATGGATATCTTTGTTCCACGATACCAATACAAATAGAAACCTTGCCTTTGTCACAAAAGTATATGTAATAAAAATAACTGGAGACATGTTCAGAATAGATCCTTTGAACATGACAGTGCTATCTCATATGGAGGAATTATTCCTTTCAATGAAACAGTATTTCAAATGCAAAAAGTGCTGTATTGTAGCTAAACTCCTTTTTGCCACATTCACCAATATTGGATTTCTCTTCAAAAATATCTATGCTGATCTTTTTTTCCTAGATAACAAAGCAGCCAGTCTTACACACGGCTTCTCTGAAATGAACCTGGAGCTGCCTAGAGAATTCAGCAATGTAGAAAATGAATCCAAGGTTTGAGACAATCTCTTAAATCCTTCTTTTTGAATACGTGGGTGTGTGAGGTCTTCATCCCTGTAATGACATTTATCATGCAAGGACTTGTGAGATGTCTGTGTGTCTCATGAAGTTTTTTGAGTTGTGTGATCAACTGGAATTTTTCAGAGAATATTTTAACCTTGGAGGCCAGAAACTTACCAATATTGAAAGGTGTGGTGGAGGCAAAACACGCATAATACCTTTGATGTTATCCACACATCAGTGCATCTGCTTATCTTCCTGATACAAGCAAAACATTTGGCATTTTCTTAAGTTGTGCATTTTAGAGATGACAGCAGAATGTGCAAGACATGAAGACAAACATAGCTTCACAGTTCTCTATGGATCTGGCGTAGAAAAAGCTTCAGGGCATCTTGAATTTAAAAGCGATTAAGGGGTAGCATGCAAAGACCTTGTGAGAAGGATAAAAGAAGGCAAGAGTTTTTAGTAAGCTATTGCAGGCATGTAACAGTCTTCCTCAATAAACCAGAGGCCTTGGTAGAGGAGAAAATATCCCTTTTGTGAGATCCCTTCTTAGAAGCCTTATGTGCACTCTTTAACCTTGTACAGCAGTGTAACCACTGAATTCTCCTTCTGGCTTTTTCCTTCTGATGAGCATGGATATTGAGGGAGCAAGTTGCTGCATTTGTTTATAACTATTTAATTTCTTGAAGTTCTGTGCTATAACATATTTTTTCATCACCTGATGTTCCGACTGCTGTAGCAAAAGTACTTCTTGCTGCTGTTGAAGGAGCTTGGAGTGCTGCCTTCATTTTGTTCTACTAAAATGCACAAAAGCAGGTGTTTGTTGCTCTCTCTAGTGAGCAGAAAGGAACTGGAGTGGTCGGAGTTTTTTATTTCAACCCAAGGTTGGACTTGAAGAGATAGTACTTGAAGTTTTGGTGACTTTTCAGTTTTTAAAACGTTCTTTCCTAAGAGTCGGAGGTAACTTTTAAGTCTTAGCAAAACTGGTAGTGTGGCAGGTTTATGCACTTCTGAGATCTCTGTTCTGCTTGCATCCCTTTCCAGTGGATCGGTATGAACCACCTGCTCCAGGTATTCATCACTACTCTCAAAAAAACCAACTTCAGATGTCTAACATCCTGTAGTTTCACTGTGAACCCTCTGCCATCTGAAGTTAAAATCCTGTCGTGACATTGGAAACACTTGGGGACTTCTATCCCCATCACCAATTCAGATTGCAAAGTTTGGCTGCTGAATCCTGCCTTTTGCACACAGATGCCCAACCCAGCTGCTAAACCTTTCCTCTGCAGTTTGATAGTATGGTGACAGAGTGTGCTTGAGGCTTCACCCATGCTTTTCACACAAGGAGGCACCATTGAGTTCCAGCTTTTCAAAAGTAACTCACAGTCTTAGGTGCCTCTAATTTTTGCATGCCAATTTTGAAACATGTTAAGGAAATATGAGTGAGTTGAATAAATTCATTGAGGCTGTAAGCTTTTTTCCTCTCCTTTCTACAGAAGATGACAAGCTACAAAATGGATGGACCACACAGAGGTTTTTGTCTTGTTATTAATAATGTTAACTTCGATAGGTCTCTTCAGGAGAGAAAGGGTTCTTGCAAAGATGCTGGTAAGTTACTGAAGTGAGATTTTTTTGAGGGTTAGTCTCTGTGTTTCCCCATGTGAGCTGATTGTCTAGTATTGCTCTGTATTTTATTGTCTATATTTTAGTTAGTTAATATTAATAAAGAGTAAAATGTTTGATATGTGTTAAATTATGTCATTTGTGTATCCTAGGGGAGGAAGGGTTAAAGGATGAGTAACCACTGAGTTTCTGATGCAGCAGGATCATCCTTGAATCATTTTAAGAATCTCTTTTTACTTAGCCTTTATCTATAGCTAGAATAAAGAACTAAAACTAAACTAAACCATCATTCTACATAATACAATGCAAAATTCCATAACCAAGCAACTCTGTGCATACTTCTTATTTTATTCTGTTCATTCTGTTTATCTCTTGTGTATGAAACTCTAATAGTCAAAACTGCAACTGGAAAATAATGATGTGAGGAAGATTTTGAAAGATCTAATCTGAAACTCGGGGGGGGGGATTCCTCATATTTTCAGGTGTCATTTGTGAGCTCACTTAGTGTGTCATTATACATTGTAAAATATTATTGTATTTTCTGAAATGTGTCTAGAAAAATCCAGGAACTCTGTGAGCTGATGCCATCTTTTTTTATTCCAGTTAACCTTTAGTTGATACTAGTATAAGGATGAATCTGCAGAAGTGTCAGGGTGTAAGGTCTTTCCCGGTTCAGCTTAGCTTGCATGATGACTTCATAAAATTGTTTTCTACTGCCTCAATTTTTCCTTTTATCTTTCTTTTAATTACAGGGGAACTGGAGCGAGTATTCACATGGCTTGGTCTGGATGTGAGGACTTACACGGATCTGACATCTTGGGAGATTAAAGATCTCATGCGAACTTGGCAGCGTTTGCCAGATCACAAAGACAGGGACTGTTTTATATGTTGTATTCTATCTCATGGAGAGTCAGGAGCGATCTATGGGAAAGATGAGGAACTTGTATCAATCCGCATGATCATGTCCCACTTCACTGCCAAACAATGTCCACAGCTGGCTGAAAAACCCAAACTCTTCTTTATCCAAGCATGCCAGGGTAAAGAGATACAGTGTCCTGTCTATGTTGAACCTGACGCACGAATTCCTGACTTGTCCTCCATGCAACAGAGTGTTTCTCCTTCTGAAAGTATTCCTGAAGAGGCTGATTTCCTCCTAGGCATGGCCACAATTGATGGATATGTCTCTTTCCGGCACATTCAGCAGGGTGCTTGGTATATTCAGGCCCTGTGCAGCAAGCTACAGTTGTTGGTACCAAGGTAAATACTTTGCTTAGCTCTTCCATGAAAAAATGGGAGGAACTTCCCCATTTTTTTTTCTCCAAAGGCAAATTCACATGGGAACACTAACCCATGTTCTGAGGTGAACAAAATTAGTTAAACTGATGATTTGTTTGCTTGCCACTGATAAATGTACATTAACACTGCTAGTACCATAGAGATACACTGGAGAATGTGAAGTTTATTGTAAAAAACCTCAAAACCTCTTATCTGTATTCTTTAAGGCAGAGCCATCTGTTTCTTGAGTGGATTTAGGTAAAAATATTTTATTCCATTATTTTTCTTTAGTGGTTGAATCAAGCAAGACAGAGTAAGAAAAGGTCTTCTGTTTTTAATGTGACTCAAATGAGAACAAAAGAGGAGAAATTTAGAGAAAACTATGTGTTTTCTTTTTTGTGTTTTAAATGTTTATACTGTATCTTCTAGATGATCTGGGAAGTGTTAAATGGAGTGCCATCTGCTCATTAATAAGTCATCTTTTTTTATTTTTGCTCTCCTTCTGGCTGTAGGGGTGAAGATATTTTGTCGATTCTTACAGAAGTTAATGAAGATGTGGGCAGACGTGTTGACCGCTTGGGGACGAAGAAGCAGATGCCCCAACCGGCATATACCTTAAGAAGAAAATTTATATTCCCAATACCTGGAGACCCTCCTCCTTCACAGCAACATTGAGGCTTTTAAAATACATTCTTTTATCAGCACATCTGATTTAAATGCAATTCACCACACTACCTGTTTTTAAGGCAGTTACCCAGAATTCTGAGGAACTGTTAGCTTCAAGGCAAGGCCTCATAAAGTTTTTGCCAAACAGTGAAACTGGAGGAGACACAATTAAAACAATCCATGTGCCAGCTATTTACATCATCTGTATATTCAGAGTTACCAGGCTTTGGAGAAGCATGCTTCTATCATGTTAAACGTTTTTGTACTTGCACAGACTGCACATACAGAAGTGTTTTTCTGACAGCATAAGGGTTGCATGTAGCCTTCCATATCTAAACCAGGATTGTTAATGGTCTGGTTTAGGCTCATCGTGTTTTATTTTGCAGGCTAACTATTTTAAATCCTGCCTCTAAATCCACTAGCTATGTTCATAAAGAAAGAGAAAGGTGGGAATGAAGAGGAGAAAGCTTAAGTAGTAAGTGGAAAGGATTTCTTCCATCTGTAATTTAAATTATGTTTAACTTAATGGAGAACCAGTTAACTATTGAAATCAGTAATTTCTTCCACAATGCACACTGATACCATCTAATGGCTAACATAAACCTCATGTACAATGAGATTTTTCCAAAACTGAGTAAAGCCAAAATGCTGTGTAGTATTCTCTCTGTGAAACCTTGTGAACTGTCATTTCCCCATCACTTCTGGGAAGAAAAGTTAGGGTAGAAGATTTGCACACTATGAAATATGGCATTCAGCAGTGTATCTGTATAGGTTTATCAGATTGATTAACTTTGTTAAGCATTACATTTTCTGATTATCATTTCTTGTTTTAAGATCTAAAATGCAGCCATATGAGAAACAAGGCTTCTTGTTGATTAAGTTTCTAACAGAGCATTTTGTGAGTTAACTGAAATAATGTCATGTTGTTCTGTTACAAGCATTTACTATGTATGTCTGTGTCCTTCCTGTTTGTTACTGCATTAAATTTATACCTCTTTTTAAGAGCTTGGTGAGATAAAAATTACGTACTGGAGTAAGGCTTATCCTTGTTTCTGACTGGCCCCTGCACTTCATTGGGCTGCATGAATCAGTGGGGTTTTAACTGCCTCAGGGTTTAAGCTGCAGTGAAACTTAGTTTATTTCAGCAAAACACTGATTGTTATATATGATTACTAGCCATAAGTTAGGGTGAAGATCTGAAAGAGTACTGTCTAGTGCTGTTGAACACAATTTCTAGCTTGCACTATCCAGGATTTTTAGGAGGAGAGTTTTGCATCATACTGAGTATTGAAACACAGCCAGTTTGCCAAAACGTAATGGTCACTTTTTATCATGATGAATTGACTGTTATGTGACCCATACGTATTTTGAGTCTTCTGAGTTAGTATGGCTGCCACACTTGAAGTCACTTTTGTGCCACAGATAGAAAATGTTTTGTCTGTTAGTAGAATATATAACATATTGTAGTGGAATCGTGAAGTTTCTGGCTGGTAATTGCTGTTCAGACTTGGTGCACTCGTTTTGTATGTTTAGGTAACAACTGAATTTTTATCGGTATGGAGTAAACACAACAATTTTGACCTTGTTTTGTGGGATCTTGTTTTCATTTTTAAGTTTGGTAGACAGAGAACACCATCATGTTATGTTGCTTTCTCTGTAAAGACTTCTGCCTGGGTAATCTCCAGTTAAATCGTAGGTAGGTAAAGGCAGTCAGAAGAGTCTAAGCTGACTTCTGCCTTGAGTTCCCTGGGCAGAGGGATCCACACTTGTGGAGTATAAAAGACTGGTAAAGTCTTCCTCGCTCATAATAAGGTTTGTTCAAACACAGTTTACACTAGCATGATTTATACTATTCAGTGTGAATATTTTGCTTGTGTATGTTGAGGGTTGTGTTTATATGGCTGCACACTGTAATACTTGGGTGCATGCAGTGGTACTCTGTCAGCACAAGCGCAAAGGCAGGGTAGGCTTAGCACTGTAACCACAGCTGCAAGGTTGTTTGATGTTTCTGCATGATCTCCTGTGGTGTATTGCAAGATAGCAGTTTGAAAGTCTTGGGGGAGAGTGGGTGGGTTTTATGAAACTTAGATATTCATCGCTCCTTGCTGTCCACACAGTACACCTTCAGTGTAACTCTAGTAATACAGAGCTGTGCCAGAAAGCAATCAGCCTAAAACAAACAAACAAGTGGTTGATTTCTGTGGAGGCTTACGGATGGCATACAGAAGCATATGCACATGTGCATGCTCTTCACCTGCAGAATTAAAGAAGGGTTGTGACTTGTGCAACCCTTGTTTAGACAGATTTAAGTGGAACTAGTGTAGAAAGAGTCTTTCTATTGGGGAAGTTGGTATCTATCTTGGGAAGATCATGATCTTAAAGTGGGATTTGTAACATCCACCAGTCTCTGGTATCCCATCCCTCCTGACTGTCAGTTTTTGTGCAGGAGCTGTGTATCCTGCCTTGTGCCAGTAGAGGCCACAGTCACTACAGTTGCTGAGTAGTCAGTACCCTCAGCATTTTTGCTTCCTCAAGACCAGCCTTTCTGGGAGAGATGAATTTTTGGCAGGCTGCTGTACAAGGAATAGGTTGGGTCACTGAGACAATTCTATAGGAAGCCGGAGGGACAAAACCAGAGTGCAGGGGAGCTGAGGGAAATTGGTGAGACTGTAAGTTAACAAAAGGACAGGAACGTTTTGGGGAAGGGCGCAAGAGGAAGAAATAAGAAGTGAAACAGTAAAGACAAAGAGGAAGAACAGTGCCAGGAGGGCTGGTCCTTGAAACTGCTGCATGATGGGAGAAGCCTCGATCTGGAAAGAGCCAACCTGGGCTTGGTCTTGTCCGCAAATACTTTTCACACAGTGCTGATCACGACATGCTTCCTCTTTCAAACTGCAACTGGAATCTTGATTCAGTTAAGACACAGAGGAACTGATGCAGGGAGAGAGACGCTGAGGCATGGGATGACATGGAGACAGAACCATTTTGGACCTGAAGATCAGATAGTGCCTGTGGTGTCCCTCTGTGCTGCTCCCAGCCTTTGGATAAAAGGACAACTCGTGCCAGTGACATAAGTCAGACACGTTTTCTGAACTGTTACTAACGTGTACCTTTTGGAAGGAATTTGTATGCCTCATTCTGTCGAAGGGTATGTTATAATTTTGAGTTTATAAAGGTAGATACGTTGAAATCAATGAATGATTGTTTTCATTGCAAAATTTTAACAAATTTTGGCTCTCCTAACTGTCTCTCTTCATAATGCTGGCTTCACAAGCTTCAGAGAGTTTGGTAGCTGTACTGATTGCTGATCATATATTTCCTGCTGCAAGGAGGATACTGGTGACCAGCAGATCATACTGGGGACCTCGCCAATGAAGGCAGAGCTCTATACTTTGAAGAGGGTGTAAATGCCAAAAGTTAATTATTTCTTTAATTCTCTTGTAAATGGGGAAGTATATTACATAAATAATTTCAAATGAATGTTTGGCCTTTCAGTTCCCTGTATTCACTGAGTACTGCCAATGAATTTGGTGCTGATAGTTGACTTCTTTTTAATTTAGGAAATGATCTTCCATGAAAGTGCATGTTAAAAATAGGCTAGGGTGAGTTGGAGAGGGACTTCAGCGAAAGGAGCGAAGTTGTGGAGGATCTGGTGACACAGCAGGACAGTGGGACTGAGATATTTTTAAATGGGAAGATATCATTGATTCACCCTTCCCTCTTTGTCTTTTAATTAGGATTTATGTATGGGAGCGAAGGTACTGAGCCGTGCTGTATGCTAGAAAGTCCTGGCTATGCTGCTTAGTGTGTCCCCTTAAAACAAAAGCAAAACCTGGTTACTTTTGTGGTTTGTTTACCAGTTTTTGTCACAAGCACTGTAATAATTAATTTCCAGAAACTGGAACCATGATAGGTGTAGTAGGGAACTGCTGCATTATGACCACAGCTTATTACTTTGTTACAACATACTTTTTGTAAGGCATGTGACGATATAGACTGTAGTACAAAAGGCAGTACTTTTCCTGGAACTTCAGAGACTGTGGCTGTCTTACTTTTTTCAGAGTTGTTCCAGCAGTCCTCCAGCCTGTCCTCCCATGTAAGTGATGTAAAATTATTATTATTATTGTTATTTATTATTATTTATTATTATTATTAAACAGTTTGCTTGTTGTATCAGTTGTGTCTTTAATTTAGTAAAGTGGGAGAAAAAGACAGAAGCAGTTAAACATTGTTTTAGTGTGCTCCCTGTATTTACAGACAGGCTTAAATATAGTGTGTAGGTGGCACATCTGTTCTAATTGCAATAATTTTGTGGGTTTGGAACTTACAGCCTTTGAGAAATAAAATTGAAAATTCCCTTTACCACAAAGATTTACTTTTATAAGCACATGCCTTGTATCTTAAACAAAAGGCATGATTTAAGTGAGAAAGAAGATAACTTCATAACCAGCTACCAAGAACGTATTCTTCTCTTTCCTGTGTGGATATAAAAATACACAATCAGATCTGAGATCATTGAATTGTGAGGTTAAGCACATGTGATTCATTCAGATACTAGTGGTTTTGTGGTGATATGGGCTGAACGGTATGGATTCTAGTCTGTTTAAAAGTTCAGTTTGAATGGCTTTAAAGAAAACAGTATTTGGGGGCAGAGCAGGAATCGTGTATGCTGCATCACAATGCATGTTTTGCTGTTTATCAGGTTTTTTGATAGACAAAAGTTTAAGATTCAGTTGTATGCTCACTCTTGCTAACTAACAGAATGCTGACCAAGGGCACGCTACAAAAAGCTGCTTTGCTGTAGAGTGGTCTTTGGAGGAGAGGGGAGTACAATTGTCTGCTAATTTTTTTTTTTTTTTTTTTTTTTAATATTTACAGTAGTACTGATTCAGTTAGTCAGCTGGGCAACCTTGGAGTTATTAGCCCTGGTATTGAAACATTTGCAGTAGCAGTAACATTAAAATGGATTGCCTGATATTCCGGTAGTGTAGGAGTAGGAAGTTTTGATTTGCTGTTGTCAACTTTTCTGTCTCCCAGTGAGTTCAATGGCACAAGAGACCTCTACTGAATGCATTTGTATAGAGTTTCTCTTCAGAGATTCCTAGGTGTCTTAGATCTAAGGCAGAAAGAATAAAGTGGCAAATAGTTCTCCTACCAGAGAGGCAGTGGAGGCAGGTCTTTTAAGTGTCAGGGTGAGATAGTTGGAAGGCTTGCACTTGGTATTTTCTGACTTTCTCTTGTGCTCAAAAGGTGGATCCATAAGCCAAGTTTAGTATTTCTAAAGCTGATTGGAGGAAGTGGTGGAGAAAGGAGGTGGTATTTGATGCTCAGTGAAACAGAAATAGTTTGACAAGAATTCTCCTGGCCTTTTTAAAAGGGTTGACATGATCTGTATTTGATTTGAATATTACAAATTGATTGAGAGCTGGGAACTGAGTTTTACTTGATGCAGATAATCCAAAACAGGAAGAGGTGCTTTGGCTATGCTGACCGGGGTCAGAAGCAGCGTATAAAGAAAGGAGAAGCCAGATAGCTTAGAAGAGTTCTACTCACATGGACTCTTATCTTTGTTATGATGTAAAACCTTTATCTTTGTTACAGTGTAAAACCTGGCAGTCTCATTTACTACATAGTCTGTATTTCAGACCGGCAAGTGGCTCTTGCTCCCAAATGGGATCAAACCTCAAAAAAAACCCCCAAAAACGAAACGAAACCAGCAGCAGCCTGCCAGGATTCTACATCCTGTACATCAGTACTTCCTGCTGTCTAGACCCACCATAGGAAGCAAGAACGATCCGTGACTGTCTCTGTCAATTTCATTTAGTACAGAATTTTTTATATTCCTTGTTAAGAGAATCAAAAGAGCTAAGCATCAAAGCTATGATAGCAAGACAGCCTCTCTCTACTGAAGTACTTTTGATTGCATGTATTTATTTTGGGCTATTCTACATCATGTGATACCTTTTATAATCATGTTGTTGCACTACTGTTACTGACAAATGAAATCAACTTCTGTTTGTATTTAGATCCAAATCCTGATGTGAAATGAGTACAGATTTCCACAAACTCCTTTTTGACATCTCTGAGGCTTTGGTCACAGATGAGCTGGCGGCTCTGAAGTTCCTCAGCCTGGAGCACATCCCCATGAGGAAACTGGAAGCCATCCAGGAGCCCAAGGCCTTCTTCGAAGTGCTGCAGGAGAAAGACATGATTGAGGTGGGGAGCCTGTCCTTCCTGAAGGAGCTGCTCTACCGGATCCATCGGGTGGACCTCCTGGCTGCCCACCTGGGCTCCAGCCGAGAGGAGATGGAGAGAGAGCTTCAGATCCCAGGCAGGGCAAAGGTGTCAGCCTACAGGTAAGCACAGAAGTAGTAAACCTTTGCATGCAAAATGCACAACAGTTCTGTTGTGTACCATCTTGTTTTCTGTCTGCACTGTTGTGATATGAATATCCCAGCATAACTGTATTTATTACAGCATGACTACCTGCCATTGTGAGTTTTACATTTTGCAGTTCAAATGTGTAATTGTGGTGTTTACTTCTCATAACTTTCTTAATCAGTCTTTCTCTATTCTTTATTGCCAGGCAACTGCTATATGGAATTGCAGAGGACTTGACTGCAGAAGATGTCAAGAGTGTGAAGTTCCTGCTCCAAAAACAAATACCAAAGAACAAGCTCCAGGATAATGCTGTATGCACAGTGATCTTGATAAGTTTCTTGCAAGGCTAGTTCAGAGTCTGCTAGTTCTTGTAAGAAGGGAGGAAAGAAAGCAGTCTGCTCTCACTAAAATCTGTTGGTGAAAGAATTGAGACGTTAGCTGATAGCTGCTGCGCGAAAGAATGGACCCTTTTTTTTATCATTGTATCTTTTCTCTGCCCTTTTTTGCTCTCCTGTTCCTATTTTCCCTCCACCACCTGTCTCCATAATCTTTTCTTCTTGCAAAATCCATCATGCTCTTCCTTTCATCTTTGCTTCGCATTTATAAGACATTTGTAAATATGCTGTATCCAGGAAGAGTGATGTTTGCTGGAGGAAAAACAATGTTTTGGAGACAGAAAATCAAGGTCTAATGTGAGTTCAACCACAAATTTTTGTGTGTCATTGGGTATGTTTTCTTCTTTATTGTAATTTGGGGTAACAGCATTTTGTTAACTCCCCCACAAAAATATTAAGAGGTTTCATAAGCTAGTTTAATACTTGTATTGTAAATAATGAACAGTTATAAAAATGCTTGGTATTATTAAGAAGCTTCCTTAAAAGTCTTATTTGCATTGTGGCATCTATAGGAAAATTAGCAGATTTACCTCCAACTTGGTGGACTATTGCGCTTTAAAAAACATTAGCCCCGAACACCTTTTCTGTAATAGAAAATGTAAAATGGCACAGCTAAATGACTTAACAGCACTTCATCTGAACACAGAGGCACAACAGGATGCCATGTTGTTATCCACATCAGTGCTTTGCACTGCTGAAACAAAGCAGGATAACCTAGCCATAGGCAATTTCTAATGATCCTGTGACACCTTAGTGATGTGTTTCTTCAGTTGCATTGCATCCTGACCCTTGTTTTAATGAGGTTTGGAAGAAAAAGAAATTGGTCTTTAGCTGGTCAGTCTCTGGGAATGAGGATGTTTTTCTTCTGCTCTGTCCAGAAGTGCCTGATAGTGCAGTTATTGAAGGTCACTGTATGAGTTCGGGTTATGTGTTTTTATTTTACCAGTCAATGTTGAAGGTCTTACTGGAAATGGAAAGAAATGGGATAATTAAAGAAGATGACCTGGCAATGCTGAAAGATATATTAAAGGGATTTAGAGCTGACATAAAGAAAAAAATTGATACCTATGAAGAAAAAAAAAAAGGTAAATTATTTAATCTGCTGTTTAAGAGTAGAGCTGGGTTTTTTTGATTTTTGTGGCTGCATCCTTGGCAGCTTAGGTGTCCAGAGATAAGAGGGAGACCTTACAGTATCCTAGGATAGGCAGAGCAGCTCTTGGTACCTGTGGTTTCTGAAGTTTTCTGCTACTTCATTATCCCATCATACCTTCTTGTATCTCTCCTTAAAATACGTTCTGTGCCTTGTAAATAGTCTGCTTCTCCCTCCTCTTTGCCTTAAATGCAATTTTTCTCTTCAGGAAACAGTGCAGTGCTGGTTTTGGACCAGCATAGCTTTTCAGTCACTGAAAGAGACTGGAAGTGACAGTTGCCTTGGGGAAACTTGGATTGGGACGTTGTCAGCATTACTTTCTGTTAGCCAGGCTGTTTGCTCTTAGTCAAAGGAAAAGTCCCTGGAGACCAGGTACTTGGCTAAAGTGTAACCATTAACTTTCTGTACCAGATGTGAAATTTCAAGGACTTCAGCTGCAACAGCCCAGATATACTGAGGTGGTGACTTCTGACACCACAGCTGGGCCTTACTCTTTGGGAAACAGGATATGTCAACCAACAACAACTGAAACTTATTAAATTTTTCCCCCGAACCTCATTTTGGATGACTCAGGACATGTGTTTCCTTAGACACATCTCTACAGCACATGCAGTTCCCTGCAGAGATACCGACTAGTTTCCCCAGCATGTCTTTGTGCTGCTCACCTGTGCTTGTGTCTCTAAAAGAGCAGAAGAAAATTGCCAGGGGTGGCTAGCGTAAGCAAGCCCTGTGTCAGGGGAATGGTTTTTTAGAAGTATTGTTATTATTTTATCCCCTTGATAAGTAGAAAAAGAGCATGTGTTATAGATCTTGTTGCCCTGACAATTAAATTGCATTTAAACACATCTGTGCAACTTGTAAAAGGGGTACTGTGATTTATTTCCTTGGGTAGAGTCATGGGTTTGATGATTTCTTCACTTATTTCAGGCCATTATATTCAAAGAAGCATTTTGTTGCTTTGAGGAGATCTTCCATTGTGCTGGTATTCTGCATCCTTGGTGTGTCCACCCAAACAGTAAAGTTCTCTGGAGAAGAGACAATGGCCTCAGAAGTAAATGAACTAGCTGTAGTGTACCACTGTACAAAAATGGGTCTCCTCTTTCACTTGTGTATCCCATAGTGGAGATGCTAGTGACTGGCGTGACTACTCACATTCAGCCTTTTATTATCTGGCTCTTGCTACCAGTAAAAGAGAAGAGAAGAAATAGAGCACAGCTCTGCACAGCTTCAATAACCAGCAGTCTGAAACTGGAACCCTGCTTGGCCCAGCTCTACAAAATGATGGTGTCTCAGTGATGTGGAAACCACCCTCCACCTCACGCCTTGTACTGTTTTTTTGAGTGTTGAAATATGCACAGTGGAAGATTTGTCTTTTTAGTCCTAAAATGTTCTGTTTATCTTCTCCCTCTTAGAAAATGATTCTAAGGAAAAACTCCACTATCCGGTGTCTGTGTCTGTGCATCCAGCAGGACAAGGAGCAGAGGGAGCGACACCACACCTGGTGAGAAATACCTCAAGATTACTTTTAAAGTATTTATCCAACTCCTGGGAGCGGGGAGCATAAATTCTTAAGACCAAGCAGGTGGAAGAGCTGAAAGGGAGGGGTTCTGGCTTTATATGTAGGCCTTGGAACAATTCCTATTTTCAAAACAAGACCAAGCCTCGTTCCTTTGTGAGGACCTGGCTGTCAGCAACCTTTTAGGCAAGAAATGAAGGAGTAGCTGTTGTGTGAAGAAAACCAATCTTAACGATAATGGAGACTGGGACGTTAAAGTCCTGGCCCGGATACTCCTGGACAGATGGGAATGGAACAACAGAATCTGCTACCTCACTAGAAACCCACAAGGACTCTGAGAGGGAATGGTAGGGTGCAGGAACTTTTCCTTTGCACATGCAAATTTGTGTTTCTGGATACTCACTTTCTCCCATGCCGAAATCATATCCTAACCACCGAGAGAGAGGAGGAGGGATTCAGGGAGACAAAGCAGATTCCTCTCCCCTGTAGCTAGCTTGTATTCTTAGGCTTTTCCTTTCTTGTATCTTGGCCCTCGTGATTTTTTTGCGCGCAGGCGTGAAGGACCAACAATCTGTGTATAGCGTATTTCTCTTTTGCATGCTTGGCACTGCTTGCTTATCTGCTTTTTTTGTTTCTACAGCCTGTGGAATCATATAAGATGAAAAATAACCCCCATGGTTACTGTGTGATTCTTAACAACTACATTTTTAAAAATCCGTATGAAGCCAGAGAAGGAACAGTGAAAGATGGAGGTAAGTACTTTTTTAATCCAATTACTGGTTTGGTTTTTTCTCTGATAATTCTCTGAAAGAATTGTCTAATGTTTCCTGTGAAGAAGAATCATGTCCACTGAGCTCCTTTGCCTCCAGAGTAACTGGAATGACAGTCACTGTAGAAATTGGAAATATGCCACTTCCAACAGTTTAGCTGATGGCTTAAAGAAGGAACGGCTTTCTGTTCTAGGTAAAAAGCATCATCTTAATTGGTCATATGTACCAAATAGTGAAGGAAGGATTACTATTCCACCTTTTCACTTTTTGTTTTTAATTCTTAGGTATCAAGGAGTAATATTTTTAAGTCCTTAAATTCTCTTTAATGCTCAAATAAATGCTACTGCTTTGTAATTTTCCTTAAAGCCTGTCTTCCTGCAAGAGTCACTTTTAAGATAAACAAGAGTTTATCTTAAAAAAGTAAAATCTGTTTCATGAAAGCACACATCACTGATGTTTTAACTCCATCCAGCCTGTCTACAGGCTGCTTGCTTCCCAGCTACTTTCTCACCACCCACACAACAATTAAGTCAACATTTGCTGAGAAGTCCACATAGCATTTGTTAGCGGGTTACCTTGCCTTCCTTCTTGCTGCATTGATTATTCTTACAGAATGAGGGACCTACTTAATTTAAGAGTGGCATAATTTATCATTCTAAAGAGATACCTCTTCTTTAATTTGCTAAGTGGTGTTCTTAAGCATCTGAGATTACTATGCAATGCACAGTTAAAGCTTGCTTTAACACAATAAGCTTCACTAATTTGTACCGATTAATCAGATAATCTGAAACCTGTTGTTTTAGATAGCATGATGCTTAACCCAGTTGTGTTTAAAAAAAATAAAATTAGGCATTTGGGTTTTTCTAATTAGATTTGGCAGGCTAAGAGTCAGGTGAGTTTATTGGTGGGATCTGAACACTTTTGCAAAGATCTGTTCTACCACACAGACACTGATGTTTCAGCATCTTCCTTGTCACTGTTTATGTTTAACAAATGCCCTTTGACTTTTTTTCCCAGAGGCTGTGAAGAGGGTCTTTAAGTGGCTTCAGTTTGAGACAGTTGAGCACATGGATCTAGAAGCAAAGCAAATGTATGCAAAAGTTAAAGAATACAGCAAAAAAGATCATAGTAACATGGACTGTTTTGTTTGCTTTATTTTTTCCCATGGTGAAAAAGACAAAATAAAAGGCGTTGATCATGAGTTGATAAATATTAAAGATTTACTCTCCTGCTTCAGTGGATCTAATTGTCCTTCTCTTGCTGGCAAACCTAAGCTGTTTTTCATCCAGGCTTGCCAAGGCTCTGTAGGTCATCCAGGTGTCACAGTAAAAGAAGACTTCTCTGGCCATCTTGAGATGGATGCTACCCCTCTGACTTCCATTCCTGATCAAGCTGATATTCTGGTTGGCATGGCTACAGTAGAAGACTATGAGAGCTACCGCTGTACAAAGACTGGCAGTGTTTACGTTCAATGCCTCTGCGACAAGATGGAGTTGCTTTGCCCACTGTAAGTACTATTTTTAATCCATGTACATTTGGGGTATTGCAGACATACATACTTAAGCATGCTGTGCTGAAACATCAGTGTTTTGCATTTGTGATGTATAATGCTTTTCACCTGCAGGACAGTGCAGAACAGTAATTATTCTGGAATTGGGCATTGTTATTCTTCTACAGATGAACCAAAGTACAAGTGACTTCCCCTAGTTTGCCTGTGACAGAACCAGGGTTGTAATGCTGGAACATTACATATAAACAAGTGTGTGTATGTGTGTGCATGTTTTTTAATGTTTTTTGACTGATAAATGATTTTTCTTCCAGTGACACCTGATGAGAGGCAAATTTGATGAGTGATTACACAGACAAAAAAATCAGTGTTCTTTAGTCATAATTTTCATTGTTGCCTCCCTCCCATCCCCATCATAAACTTGATTTAGAAAATAGAATTTCTCTGCAGACATTACTTTCTCATGGTGTCCAGAAGAGGGCTTGGAGAATGCATAGGTTTGGTTCTGTTTCATCTTAGTGCGCTCTTCTGACTATAACCAAAGCAGGGGACTGCGTTTGCTGGTACAGCGATGCTACATAGAGGTTGCTTTTATTCCCCCAAACACACTGAATTTTGTGGTTACACAGTGGAATGTGCAATTTCAGTGGCAGGCAGGGTGAAGGGAAGATACTAGCCTTCTCTGAAACACCACTTTATCGGAGCTAACATAGATCAGCTTCTTGGCCTAGCTGCAAGTACCATGTATTTCAATGTAACTTTTCTTCATTTTTGTTCAAGCCGCAAGGATCTCATAACCATCCTGACAGAAGTGAACAAGGAAGTGGGACGAAGAGTATTAAATGGATGGAAGCAGATGCCGAAGATTACATCAACCCTACGGAAGCAATTGATCTTCCAAATTCCACAATGTCAATCAATTGAAAAGTAGAAAAATAAGAATACACTCAGTTAGGAATCACATCGGGAATGGGCTTCCACAGGGAAGAGAATTTGCAAGAGAAACTATCTGAATCTGTGTAGTTAGCCCCAGTCCTTCAAGGGGCCACGGGACCTAAATTTTCCAGTCCCATGTTGAATCAGTCTCCTGGCACCTGGATCTGTAGCAGTCTGGTAAGGCTGTGGAGGAGTACAGATCTGCCTTTCTGTCCTGCAGAAGCAGTGGAGTCTGTTCAGTCTGGGTTTCAAGTGAGGAAGCACTTCCAAGTAGTATGATTTTTAACAGTTACTGGAAATGCCAATGGAAGTCCCATTTCTGTCCGAGTTGTTCTAAGTCCCTGAAATCTGAAGAAAAGAACAGATAGATTCGGAATGCTAGATCCCTTCCCAGGGAATGTGTAAGATTGTAACTGATGTACCCAGAGGTGAATCATTGGCTGTCTCTGGAAGCTGTATAATTTTTCATGGAAAACAACATCCTTGTCCAGAAGGACCAAAAAAAGATTATTATGATAATACAAGTTTGGTTCTTTTCCTCCAGATATTTGGTTTGCTTTATGTTATTAATTTACTTGGCTAAACAGCACTGCTATTTAGGTTTTTTAATAGTAAGGGTTCTAATTGTGTTTTTTCTCAGAGCTCTTAGGGGACAGTCTGTTTTGAATGGTTGTCGACCACTGGAAGGAAGGTCCCATTCCATTAGATCCACTACTCTGAGATGCCTTCTCCTCCTGGCAACTGACTCTAGCTCCTGTGGATTCTTGTTTCTGTTGTAATAAATACCCTTGGTTTTCACATCACCTTTGTTTGTGGTGTGTTTCTCTTTTGGATGAGCTGAGTGAGGGACAGTCAGCACAACGAACACTTTTACTTCAGCAGCAGCAGTTATTTTGCTCTTGTTGAAGTATTCGATGGCAGCCACCCCGAGGGGTAGCATATTGATATCCCTTCATTAGCAGCTGGAGAGATGGTAGGAAAGGATAAGTTTAAGTGCAGGACTTTCATGATAATGGCAGCTGATGCCAGTGAGGCTGTTCTAACCTTGCGTCCTCAGCAATGTGTAGGTGGTGTGTGGAAGCTGTATGGGATTCTAATGGCTACGTTCCTTTTGAGTTTATAACAAGATAAAGGATGGATTTGAGACACTTTGTAACTTCTGCTTTTTTTAGTTCGTATTTTTTGGACATCCATGTCTAGCCATAAAGCAGGAGTTCTTTATTCAATCCTGCTTGTGTTCTTGAAGCAAAACTTTTTTTTTTCTAATTCCACACAATGCGTTGGCAGTTCCATTTTGCTCCCCTTACCCTTTTTCACCTTCCAAGTAAAAGGGAGAATGCCCATTCTTAGAATCACAGCTCTGCTCACACCGGTTTCATAAATAATAAACAGACATTACAAGCACTGTGTAAGTGAGAGTGCTGTCTGTGGCAAAAGTTACCAGAAGGTGTTGCCAGGTGTGATACAGTTCTGTGGCTGACATTTGGTTAACTGTTTAGGAAATGTGGCAACAATTTATTTACATTTTTGTAATGTTTGCATAAATGAGACCCTGATATGAAGTTAGTAATTAGGTTTGTGAATGTTGTTTTATGATAAGGAAATATAGCTTAAATGAAATAACTGCTTCCTCTGGGAGAAACTTGCTGGAAGGTGGCAGCTGCTCCAGTAGTGAAGTTGTGAATCAACAGCATTTCTGTTTTTTCATATTTCTCTGTATCAGAGTTCAATACTCTCAGACCAATTTCTTTCAGATATTCCACATGAGGAGGAATTGGATATCAAATTCACTTATTTGGTATATTTGGTGCTACATGGGATTTTGATTTAGTAGAGTGATGCAGCAACATACTGAAATCACAACACAAGCGTAATTTAGCAATTGCAATATACAGTTGAATCACAATACAAATATGATTCTCATTACTTGTCTCTCTATGCTCACCATCATGACATTGGGCATTCCCAGTCACGATGGAACATGTAGGTTGAAGCCAGCTGAAGCCCATTGCTCTTTTCAAAGTTTAAATGTTTTATCAGTTGTCCAGTTTTTATACTTTTATGTTGGGCTGAGCCACGTATTCACACCCCCCGTGCTGGTCTGGCTAGCTCAGGAAGACATTATTCTTTGTTAATTGTCTTGGGGAACCTGATGATTCACAGGTGCAGCTGTCTTCTCTAAAACTAAGGTTGCCCTCCAGTCTCCCTGACGTTGAGGTAAATTGAGCTTTCTTTATGATATATTCTTCCCTGAGATCATTGGGGTTTTGCCCTTCTCTGAGCTGTCCTCCACTGGGCGGGGGGATGTGCTGGTCAGTCACACCCTGTCATTAAATTGGAATGGTGTTTTGTTCTACCTGTTAAAATCAGGCCACCTCCATAGCTAACATTATTGCCTACTGATGAAGACCTGCTAGAAGGGAGAGAAAACCCCACCAAAATCCTCTAAAGGACTGCAGGAAGTAGCAGTGCTGTGAATTTATATGTGGCTCATGCAGTGATCAAGGAAGGAGAAAACACACTTTCAGTTTTATGGTTCTGAGCAAAGTATGCTCACAGACGCCTGTGGCAGGGTGGCTGACATATTCTTGCACATATTTGTGGCCCTCCTACAGGACTGAGGGGTAAGAAGGAAATCTGTAATTTTCTGACTCTCTTTTTCCTCCATAGCACAACTTGGAGAATGGTGAGGGGCAATCACCTTTCCTCTCTGAAGGCCCTCAGCTGTAGTTACTTTGCCTGTCCCCGCTTTTCTTCAACTCCTGGCTGGGAGGCCAAATGCTATAGCAAAACAATCCTGGCACTCAATTCTGTGTTTTGTTTTCAGCCAGCGGAAGCGCTACCACCAGAAAGTGGAGTCAGAAGGTTGGTGGGAAAGTGAAGTTGGTGAGTTGAAGTCCTGCAGGCTTACGCCGAAAGCAGGCAAGATCAGAGTGATACTGTTTGAAAAGGGAAATGCTTAGAAGAGTTGGGGAGGACTGTTAGCTGCGGAGGCGGAAATAATGTTTTCAGTGGCATGAATCCCTGCCCAGTCATTTGCATCTTGCTACCTATTCGTTCAGTTTAACATCAGTTTCCCAGAGAGCTGTTTACGCCCAGCTTCCGTGGGAAGTTTGTCATTCTCTCCACCCTAATGGTTTTAGGGTGACTTGTTAATATGCTGCTGTTGGGATGGGTTAGTGGTACGTGTGAGGAGCCTGCCTGTGTTCAGATTGCTGCCAGCTTCTCCCATTGCACGGGCTGCTGTAAGTATGTGTTTTCTCACCACCTATATAAGGGTTCACTCTTAGTTCTCAAAGTGGTGCGAAAGTCAGGTACTCCAGCGTTTTGATTAGTTGAAGTGTTGGCTATGTCTGCGATCTGTAAGATCTCCTGCAGGAAATCTTGAAGCCCAGGGAGAAGTGGAAACAAAATACACGCCATTTAGGAGATTAAGCTATGCAGCAGGGAGTCCAGAGCTAGATTTTTCTCGGGAGATGTTGGGTGTTCAGCCCTTGCTGGTTACCCTTTTTATTCTGACCCGTAACTAACATGGACACATTCCCTCTGAAATTATTCAGATCTGCCTCTTTTCAACTAGAGATGTGTCAAATTATGAACAGAGAACAGCATGTTTAATCTGCAATTACTTTGGTGCAATGTGCTGAAAAATACAGTTGAGATCTTTGGGAATTCCCAGATACTCATTTCTGTGTGTCCTTTCTGTAATTGTGCCTTTGCTTGTCACTGTATCTGTTCTGTTATTGACAGCCACAGGAATTCCCCAGGCCCCGAACGTGGCTGGCTCTTGTGGGTGCCAACTGTAATACATTTCTAGCTAGGTGGAACGTTACTCTGGACATGTCTTCTGAGCTTGGCCTAGGTCTTTTACATTAGTTTTATATTTGTGTAGCCACTTTGTGTTTAGGCCTGATTTGTCCAGGCATATCAGTACAAAGAGAAGGATCCATACCTCCTTCAGTCTATTTACTAGGAAGAGCTTGTTTTAACATGACTTGAGGGCATGTTAGCTTATGGGCTGTGAAAAAGTGCCTTGCCGTATTCAGATTACTTCCGCCTTTGACCCAACTTACCACACGTGCAGTAATCAAATATCTTGTGTAGGGTTTGGAACATTGATAAGCCACTTCTATGATAACAATGTAAAGATTTCTGCTTAATATATTGTCAAACTGTTTTTTCCTGTTTTTTGGGGGGAAGGGACTCTGGTTTTAAATCAGTGCTTATCGAGAACACTGTTTCTTCATTTGGAGGGTATGGATGCTCTGAAAGTTGCTCTCCTGCTCAAGGTGAGCACTAAGGTGTTAACGTTCATTTTCAGAAGGATGAAATGCCAACTGGTAAAATCTCTTCCCTCCTCCCTCCCGTTGTTGTGAAATACCATCTATCAGGAGTGCTGCACCAGAATGTGTATCAGACATGATGCACCATCCCAGGGTCTTACGCCGTCGTGCAGTGCTCCTGTGAGCCTGCTCCTGTTGCTAAAAGAATCTTCAGCAAATCTGGGAGGGGTGGGAAGGGAGCTGGTTTCACGGCCGATGGCTGTTCGGGTACAGGGCCAAAGACCTGCATTGAGTGTGCTGCATTGCCTGCCAAAAGGCTCGCAAGGAGGAAGTCGAGTCAGTGGCGTTATGAGCTTCTTTCTGTTTGTATTAAAATGGCAATGAATTGTGAGTGCCTTTAAACTAGAGAGAGGTGACTGCAGGAAAGGCCCAGGCAGAGGGAGACCTTGAGACCTGCAGGAGTAGGTTCAGTTTTCTCAAGAATGGACTCAAGAATAGTCAGTGCTTCATAACTGTGAGCGGAAGGGGCCTAAAATGCGTCTGAGAGAAGTCCTCTCTGGCAGACGCGCAGTTTTTAGGTTAAAAGTTGTGGGGGTTTTTGGTTTAAATTAGGAATCCAGAAGGAACTACAGCTCCCAGGGGCCCGGGGGCCGCCTCCTGCCCGCCCCAGCGCGGCGGCGGGCGAAAGCGCGGCGGGGGGGCGCACTCTGCGCCTGCCCGGGGCTGGCGCCGCCGCGCAGCCATGGAGTTCGACAGGCAGCGGCTGCTGGTGGTCAGCGAGGAGCTGGATGAGGCCGAGCTGGCGGCTCTGAAGTTCCTCAGCCTGGAGCACATCCCCATGAGGAAACTGGAAGCCATCCACAAGGCACAGGACTTCTTCGAAGCGCTGCAGGAGAAAGGCATGATCGAGGCGGGGAGCCTGTCCTTCCTGAAGGAGCTGCTCTACCGGATCAGTCGGATCGACCTCCTGGCTGCCCACCTGGGCTCCAGCCGAGAGGAGATGGAGAGAGAGCTTCAGATCCCAGGCAGGGCACGGGTGTCGGCCTACAGGTGAGTGACCGGCGGCGCGGGTTCACCGGGCGGCCCGGGGCGGGGTGCCGCACACGCCGGCGGCCGGGCTGAGCCTCCCCCGGGAGCTCGCCCTCTGGGACCTGCTGCCCTTCTCATGTGGTCGGTGTAAGCTTTTACCGACGATTTGAACACCAGGCTAAGGTTTGGAAGCACAGGGGCGTCTTCCAAGAGAAAGCAGGTGCAAGCCGTACGGAAAATTGAAATTTTTGTGCGGTAAAAGGGAGAAAACTAAAGCCACACCTTTCTGAAATACTTGACAGCCCCCAAAGGGCTCCCTCCCCGGGTGCTGCGAGGTGTGATAAGTGACTGGGTGTGAGTCTTCGTTCTCAACTCCAGAAAGGTTCAGCGTGGTTTTGATTTTAGGAAAACTAAGATCTTTTTAATTGCAGCTGAAAATGGTTTGACTTCAGGCTGTCCTGGGACTGACGTCCCCCCATTTAAAAAGGAAAAAAAGGGGGATAGGTGTTGGGGGGGGGGGGGGGGGGGGGGGCGAAGGGGGCAGTTCAACAGTATGGTGTTAAATTGTGCTAAGGGACATGCTTGGGAACATGAATGATGAAACAGTGTCCTCCACTTCTGTTTCTAGATATCTGCTCTTTCAGCTGTCAGAAGACATCACCGAAGATGAGCTGAAGTCTTTCAAGTTTCTTTTGGGGAAAGAGTTACCAAAATGCAGGCTAAACTCTAAGACTGTAAGGATTTCTTTAATCCCTTTTTTTTTTTTTTTTTTTAAATGATAATAATCCCTATAGACATTTGGGTTGCTATGAGGGGAATGAGTGTCACTCTTCTTACGGTGTCACTCTTCTTATGGTGAAAACACCGTAAGAAAAAAGGTGCACCTGGAAAGGGATTATAGGCTCTCCGGTGCATATGGGACTTGTCTGTGCTAGTGTTATGTGTAGCTTTTGCAGCAGTGTCACAGCCCAGAGAGCATGGGCCAGCCCTGCGCCGGGCACAGAGGCCTTCATGTCCAAGTGCCATATGGGGCCTAGGGGACTCAGTGGCTTTGATCAGTGGAATACGGATGAGCACATTCACTCATCTTGCCCAACTGATTTTCTTTCGCCTGCTTTCTAAGCCATTATCAAACACAGAAAATCACCCATTGTGGCTATTACTTTATGGTTTTGTTCTTTTTATTTCCAAACTCAGAAAATACAGATCTAAGCAGCAGATCCTTACCAAGGCTAAGGCCCAAGTGCTTGGAGTTTACAAATAGCCTTGCAGGAGATCCAGCTGCTCTTACACTATCTCAGCCTGCCGTTCTGACCGCTGGGTACTTTGTTCTGTCTGATGAAAACTCTTGTAGCATTTTCCCTCTTTTCTTAGAGGAGGGACTGTGACTATCTAGTGATAGCTGTTCTGGTAAATCCTTGGGGTGACCACTGTGCTCTGCCACTCAGTGTTTGGCAAGAGCTCCTGTCCCTTGGGTCCCCTTTTGGTTCAGAGCAATCTCTATACCATACTTGCATGGTTATACCCATTTTTGCCGTTGCTCAAGATGGTCACTACAGTTATTCTTGTGTTTCAGTTAAGTGCACGAGATAGCCACTGGAAGTCAAATGAATGAAAGCAGGCATTAAAAATGACATTATATATTCCTGTATGATCACCATTAGATCTCCTGGATTAGATCTTATTAGATCTTGGCATCTCTGAGCTGCGGAAGGGAAATGAGTATGTTTTGAGAAGATGTTTGTACTTATTGTACTTGTAGGTTTTGTTGAACTAGATTTAATTTGACTCAGCTGAGGTCTTAACTGAGCTACTAGTCAGCTGGACTGACTGTGGATCGCATGTGCTGTCAGTACATTAAAGCTTAGGTGCACATGCTGCAACTTCCCTCCCAGTGGCAGCATGCATGTGCCCTAAGAGCAAACTACCTTTCTGATTACCCAGACAATGCTCAACGTTTTCATTGAGATGGAGAAGAAGGGGATTTTGGGAGAAGACAACCTAAGTATCCTGAAGAGTCTCTGTGCAGAAATTAACATCAGCCTGTTGAAGAGAATTGAAGAGTATGAATTAAACCTATTTGGTAAAACAAAACAAAACAAAAAGGCCTCTTTCCCATAGTTATTCTTGAAGTGACACATAGGTGTCATACGGGACTAATAATGAATGCTTTTCAGGTGAAGAAGAGATGCTCATCACAGAGGAACAGAGGGGCAGCACAGGAGGCTCTGAAGGTAATTGAAACTCTCAAAAAATTAATGTTTAGATTTTTTGCTCTTCTTCAGCTTTTGAGCTCTCTACACCACTTGCATCTCACTTCTTTACACAGATGCCTCTCTAAAAAGTGATTAACTATCCAGTTACTTACTAACTGATCTCAATACATTTTACTCCCTTTTAATTGATTATCTAGTGGTTCATAGCTAACAGGAACAGCTGTTCAACCACAATTCAGTGTTTTCAGAGAACAGTTTTACCCCAGGAGGTACTTGTGGAGATGGAGAATAGGAACAGAGCTTCTCTCCTTTCTCTAGTGCTACATTCTGTACTTAAACTTTTTTGTCTGTATTCAGCCCCTACCAAATGGCTGGCGTCATCTGTGGCACTTGATTGTCCTGGCAGCTGGAATGAATCTTCCCAGGTAAGTCAGTTTGCTTCTTAGAAACATCATCATTTTGTCTTAGAAGAGATCATCCCTCCATGAGATGAACAGTTATTATAAGCCCGACTGTTAAAAGCACTGTCTAGAAAAAGAAAAATGCACCACTCTGTAACATCCTGTATTCTGAAGCTAAGTCACAGGCAGCAGCTTCTGCAGTGTTAAAACTTCAGAAACATTTGCAAGGGTAGCAAGATAGGCTGAGTTTTTTATACCAGCAGATACACAGTTGGCAGACGGCTGGGCATGGAGAATTGCATGAATGCAGCACCCCATGCGGGCTGAGCATGATGATGTGGGTCTGCGGGGGTGCTGTCATGCTCTGCACAGACTCCGAAGGGCGGTGGGGCAGCGCATTGCCAGGTTCTGGGAGCAAAGCTGTATAGGGAGAGCTGCCTAGAGAGAAAGCCAGCTGGCGCTCTGCCCTGCTGTGCTACTAGCAAGGGCTGAGAAGCACCTGGAGGAGAGTGCAGTAGTTTCACCAATAGTCTTTCTTTTCAACAGCTTGAAGCTTACAAAATGACTAGCCGACCCCGTGGAGTGTGCCTGATCCTGAATAATCACAATTTTGCAAAAGCCAGGGAAGCAGTGCCAGAACCCAAAAACATGAAGGATCGGAATGGGACAGACGTGGATGCAGGTACAGTGAACATTAAAGATGAGTTTGTGTATCTTCAAAAATAGAAACCTCAGTTCCTTTTCTGTACTAAAGGTCTGAATTTAAATCTTCGCTTTCTAGGATACTTTTGTTGTAGTGGCTGAGTTGGCTCTGTTTCCTGTGCTGACAAACCCTAATCAACTCATCAAGCTTTTACTGGCCAACTCAGAACAATTCACTAGCATTTTGCTGTTTTACTGAGTTTACTGCAGCCTTAAGCAGCAACCTCAGCCTGGACTTTACAAGCTAGGCTAGCTTTGTGTCAGCCTTACGCATACTACTTCGAAAATATGCAGAATCAGAAACAGATTTGCTGCTGAACCAGAACTGGGCATTAGTTGTTTAACATCCAACTTTAAAAAAAAAAAAAAAGGGAGGATGTTGGAATGTAGGGACTATTACCTTGCTATTCAGTGGCCCTGATTTTAGCAGGCTGTCCTGCAGCAGCAGTGTAGCTCATTGCAGGTCCTAGGGTCTGTGAGATGGGTGTCTTTGCACTATCTATGCCAAGAGAGAAGATCCATCAATGGGCCTTCCCTGGTTGAATTGAACTCCAACTTAATTCAAGAGTCAGAGTGCAAGGTTTCTCTTCTATGACACAGGTACTACCCAAATGGGTAGTGCACTCTCCTCTTGGGTAAAGCAACTGCACTGTTCAACACCTTTTGAGAGATGAAGGGACTAGCTGTAAAGTGGGTGGAGGAAAGAGATACAGCTTTCTTAATAGTTCTGCACGCTTTCCAGACAGTGGCAATACTAAACAGCAAGATTGCAAGGAAGCCTTTTAATGAGAGTTAAGGGAACTCCGCAGAGATATGATTAGTGATTAGACTACTAGATTAGTGATTAGACTACTAGATTATTTTCAGAGCAGGAATGTAACTACCTGGATAGTAGTGTAGCAGGATTTAAAAAAAGGACAGTTTATCTCTAAAAGTGCAATTTACAATTGCAGAGTCCAACTTTCATATAATGACACCGGTCCAATTCCCCTTCTGTTTACTTTCCAGCGGCTCTGAAAAGAGTCTTTAGCAAGCTTCATTTTACAATAGCAGAATATAGAGACCTCACCGCAGAGGAAATCCGTAAGACTGTGAACGTCTACCAGTCCGAAGACCACAAGGACAAAGACTGTTTTGTTTGCTGTGTCCTGTCTCATGGGAAAAAAGGCATTATATATGGTGTTGATGGGCAGGAAGTACCTATCCAGGAACTGACCACTTCTTTCACTGGACAGAATTGCCACTCACTTGCTGGAAAACCAAAGGTCTTTTTTGTTCAGGCCTGCCAAGGTGATGCTTGCCATAAAGGTGTGACCATCGAAACAGATTCTGGAGAGCAAGATTCTTCTGTAGAAACAGATGCAAGATTTCAGCTCGACTGCATCCCCGCAGAGGCAGACTTCCTCTTGGGCATGGCTACCCTGCAAGATTACGTTTCCTACAGAAGCCCAAGTCAGGGGACCTGGTACATACAGGCATTGTGCCAGCACTTGGAGTACAGCTGCCCTCGGTAAGTATGAGTCCATAAGCTTTTTTTTGGCAACACCTGTATTTTCCTTCTGAATAACAGGAGTTTGATTTGGATGCAGAGGTAGATGATATGCAGTGGGAGTGCTCGCTGAGTGAAAACAGTAATACAGGACAGAGCAACATCATGCAGGTTGTTCAAAGTGGCTTAGCTAACTAACTGCTTTGAAGCCTGTTTAAAACAGGAGCCATTAGCACTGGTAGAGATCAAGATATATAAGAATGTGTAATTTTTCTGATGTTAACTGCCTCCCTAATACAAAACATACTTGTGTTTTTGCAGAGGAGAAGATATTCTCACCATCCTGACAGCAGTGAATCAAGAGGTGAGCAGAAAGAGTTGCAAGCCAAATGCAGAAAAGCAGATGCCACAGCCCAGTTTCACATTGAGGAAAAAGCTCATCTTTCCTGTCAACTAAATGGGAGGGAACTGCATGGCAGAGGGAGCTGCAACAGCCTGGAATCGGCTGGTATCAGCTAAGAATTTGGTAAAACGTAACAGACTTTCAGTGTCTGCTCTTGCCATGAGAGCAAATGTTTTTATTGAAAATAGAGGTGAGGAGCAAAAGTCTTAAGAAATTTGTGTTAATATGTATGACACTTTATACTTGAGAGCATCTCTGAGCTGGTCTCTAATTTGTGGTTTGCTAGCTAAAATACACTCAGTGTCCTCTGTCAGCTGTACCACGTTGCTGTTGTTTTAGTAAGGTATCTTTCCAATGCAGATTTTAAAAGACAACTGTTACGAAGCCTTGTGTATTTTATGCCTTTTGCAAAATAAAGGGGGGGGGGGGCACTGCAAATTTTATAGCATATAATCAGCTCACATCAGTGTGTTTTGTTACTTCTCCCCACCACTTAAAATGATTCATTTTTAGTGTCTTGGTACACATCAAGGAAAAGTCAAGCACTTGTCCTCTAGCATCCTCAGCAGGATGGGGCTGGGACCTGCGTTTTAGAGTATCCTCTACATAGAGTAGTCTTAACAGTGAAAATCAGTTGCTCAGGTACAGCTTCATGTATGAAGATGTCCAGTTATCCTGTGTTCACTTACCTTGCTGATCTTGGAGTCTCAGTTTTAAGCACAGCAAAAGAAGTCGTCGTTAGGTAAGTACCCAGCTCCTTAAAAACATTTTTATATTGTCTCCTGTGATTAGGATGCACACAGAACAGGGAGTTTTACAGGCTCTGAGTAGAAGATAAAGCTTTATTAGTCTCTCTGTTTTGTTTTGAATGAGATGTTCGTTCTGTTACACCCTTGTTACAGCTTTCAGCATTAGTAATGGTGTCAATGTAGGTGCTTATTTAACTAAACAGATGATAGATCTTCACTGGAAATATTTTAAGAGCCTAAGTCCTTCCCTGGACTGCTGTGCTGAATACTTCTCTCTTTGGTACCAGTTTGTGTCTGCGAAGATAAGGGTAGAGAGATTATAGACTGTGAGAATGATTAGAAACTTAACAAGTGGCAGATGCAGCAAGCAGTTACAGAAACAGGCAAATCTGTGCTTCCAAATTCTAGGAGTAATTTTCCAAGATAGTTGTTGATGCTCATTTAGGGATTCATCATGAAACCATTGAGTTGTGCTGAAGCCAGGGCAGCTCATATACAGAAGTTTGTCTGTTACTTGGATGTGGCCAGAAATGTGCAATCCAAGTGAAAGAAACCCATTTTTATTTTTCTTAAATATTGAATAGAAACTATAAGCAAACAACCATACTACTCCATGGGCAAAATAATTAATGCAACCTGTTTTACCGTGGATTGTTTTCCTAGATCCCCTCTCTCCACACATACTGCTCAGCACTTTACCTCTTACAAGTCACCTGTGTTCTTCCGCAACTTCCAGTTCTCTTGCATACATCCTGGGCTCCCTCCCTGTCACACTGTGGATCCAGGCAGGGATCTGGCAGAGCAGAAGTACTGAACTTTCACAGTTCCCTTTCCCTTAGAGGGGGAGGCTGGATCTTCTTTGGTCTGCATTGTTGACAAAATTTAAGTGAGCCGAGATTCTGAAGTCAGAGGTGTCCGACTGACAGCATGCTCACGTAGACAACTTCTTTTTCCTTAGGAATCAAAAGGAAAAAGATACAGCAAATACAAACAGTTGGCTACGCTCAAGGAACTAGTTATCATCTCAGGTGTTCACAGTAAAAAAATTAGGGGGAATTTTCCAGCAAGATTTAATGCATGCCATAAACAAGGTCTTACTAGGAATCTCCTCATATAATGAATGAGTTGTTAGGAATTCTTCATCAGTTAGGAATCGAATCTGTTAATTATCAGTCTCCACCATTAGTCTCCTCATATAAAGCAACTGACATCTAGCCAATTCACAAGGAGCCCTAGCAGCTCCACAGACCAACTACACTCATTCATAAGATGGAGGCAGGCAGTTCTGGCTCACACTGGGGTATCATCATTGTGTCCCTCTCCTTGGTGCCATCTTGTTCTTGGTTCAGAGTTAGGATTGTAGAGACAATCCTAATTTGACAACCTGAAATCTTAACTATAAACACAGTTACACAGAATTTTACACAAAGTTTTGCCAATATCCAGCTTTTCTTCAGCAGCTGCTCTCTTCAGTAATTTCTGGAAATGTTCTTGCAAGCCAATGACTTCTGATCTGTGAACTTCTTGAAGCAAGCTGTGAAAGCACTATGTAAGGAACACACATGCATATAGGTCTCTTCACTCACATCTGCCTATTGTACTAATGGTTCTGATGACACAGTGCAATGAAGGGGACGCAGCTTAGTGCTGCACTTCTCTTCAGTTTGGCTATGTGTTCCCTTTCAGTCCTTTAACTAGGATGGAGTTTTCTTTGTTAGCTTGAAATGCATGAGAACTTGCGAGGTAAGCTGAGCCACCAGAAAAATGGAACAGAAACGAGTTGTAGTTTAACCCTGGTAGGCAGCTCAGCCCCACACAGCCACTTGCTCACTGTGCACCAGTGGGATGGGGGAGAGAGTAGGAAGGGTAAAAGTGTGAAAACTTGTGGGTTGAGCTAGTGTAATAGATAAAGCAAAAGCCATACGCACAGGCAAAGCAAAACAAGGAATTCATTCACTACTTCCCATCGGCAGGCAGGTGTTCAGCCATCTCCAGGAAAGCAGGGCTCCATTACAGGTAACGGTTACTTGGGAAGACCAACGCCATCACTCCAAACATCCCTCTACCACCTTCCTCCCCCAGTTTTATTGCTGAGCATGATGCCATATGGTATGGAATATCCCTTTGGTTAGTTGGGGTCGGCTGCCCCAGCTGTGTCCCTTGCCAACTTTTTGTGCACCCCCCTACTTGCTGGCAGGGCAGTCTGAGAAGCAGAAAAGGCCTTGACTCTGTGTAGGCACTGCTCAGCAATAAATCTCTGTGTTATCAACACAGTTTTCAGCACAAACCCAAAACAGCACCATACCAGCTACTATGAAGAAAATTAACTGTACCCCAGCCAAAACCAGTACACATGTTTTCTGCCTTTCCAATTAATTTGAAAATTTCTGCTAAAAGCACAGTTTCTCTTGGGTTATCCAAACCTACAGACCGAGAGCTCAACTCTAAGAGTTACAGATATTTTCAAGTGGAGACTCAAACCCACACAAAAGGCCTTATTTGTATTCACTTCTCCATTGTATAAAATGCTATTTAAAGGCCCTTGCTCCTGGGAGCCTGTCAAAAGTCTTTCTTTTAGCAGTGTGACCAACTAAAAGGAAAACAAGAAAGGAGCTCAAGGCACTTCCAAGTCTCATCTGTGCAGAATCACTCCAGAATTTCTTCTCAGAATTGCCAAAGTCCCATTGATTTAGGTGGCTTAATAAAACTGTTTTCTCCATGAAGCTCTTCCTTGCACCTTCCTCA
The DNA here is from genome assembly GCF_018139145.2 of Gymnogyps californianus. Classification (NCBI taxonomy): domain Eukaryota; kingdom Metazoa; phylum Chordata; class Aves; order Accipitriformes; family Cathartidae; genus Gymnogyps; species Gymnogyps californianus. The sequence goes on from NC_059477.1 coordinate 13,663,934, forward strand.
GGTACACCTGGGCTTTTGTGGTTAGTTCTAGGTCTTTTCCTGCAGCTTCAAAGGGGTTACAACTCTCTCCCCTTACTACATCCAAAGTGCTAGAGAACAAGCGGGGGAAAAAAAAAACCAACCCTTCCCCAGACTCTTACACTCTTAGCATGTACATTCTTACAAAGCAGCAGCCAGCTGTACTCCTCCGGCTCAGGCATTTCAGGGCAGCCGAAATCTTGAGTTCAACAGGAACTTGTGTACTGACATTAACTTTCTTTTCATATGCTCCATGAACAGCTTTGATGCAGAGAGAGCATGTAGCCAGAAATCCCAGCTCTACTGGTATCTAATGTTCCTCTGGTGCCATTTAGCTGCCTATGGCCGTAATGCTTCTCCACTGTCGGGGACACTTCTGTAATGTCATTAGTTAATTAAGTTGGTAACAGGCCTTTGTTCTGAGGACATGCAAATACAAATATGTTAAGTACTCGTGCATAAATACAATGAATATTAGGAAACAGTATAAGTTACGTACTTGCTAGTGAAGGAAACTTGGTCAACGTCTCTTGCAACCCAGACACTGCTGTTCCAGCTTGCAGCTTGATCCTGCCACATTTACAGGTGTGACAATTACAGAGAACAGTGGGAAGAGAATGTCTCCTCAAAATGTCCAACTCAAGCTTCAGCGTATGAAGAGTTGAGCCGAGAAGTCAACTTCAGTCTGACAAGAGTGCAAGCCCTTCTCGTGTCGAAGAAATAATAAAGCTAAATAAATACAGGATACTTACAGGAAAACGGTGGTTCTCAGTTCTTTGAGATGTCATGCACACAGACTACTAGAGGAACCACTGTCAGTAACTGTTAGGCTAATTCAAGTAAGAACCTGTTAACTGCAAATCAATGTTGTTCCCATTCTGTACCACTAAAGGAACTGAGTGTTTTGTGGAAAATTATGAGAAGCTTCCAGCCTGAAATCTGAGCACAGGGGATTGTGCTGAAGGTGGTATGCACAGCCCCAGGCTGACACAACTGGCAAGAATTTGGCACCTCTGTGCCAAGAGAACTTCAGTGAGATCTACACAAAAGGAGTACGCTTCTAAGTGGCTTGGTTTCAATCTCTACCCCCAGTTTATCACAAGTATAGAGGGCTGACAGAACATCAGCTACTGAGATGGAAAAACAACAGTGCTGTCAGACAACAGGATTGTCTAACACTGTAATGCCAGAGGAACATACTAGCTGCTGTAAAATAACAGCAGGAAAAAACGAAAACACACACACACACAAAACCCCAAAGTACCAGAAAACATGAACACGTTCATTTAACGTGAGGCTCACATTCAAATATTCTGTCTAGAGGTTGATGAGCTATTATTCATTTGTGAAGTTCTTCATTCTGAAGTAAAAGGCTTTTCAAACTGCAGCAGAAGGTACTCTGTAGGCATTCTGTTCTAGATTTAAGCATTGCACGTTTACTGTGCAAAGTCAGACTGCAGCTTGTACTGCACATCTGCCACCTGGAACTGCTTAGGTATAAACACAACAGCAAACAGCCCAGCACAGCCTGATCAAGTTTTTAAATCCATTTCTCAGCTTTTACAGCCACCAACTCACTAAGCTCGTGTACAGTGTACCAATCATTAAATTTTAGGCAAAAAAGGCCTAATTTTAGGTTTATTGTAGAACATAGTATAGAAGATGACATCGAGAACAAACCACACAAGATGACCAATATACTGAAAAATGGCATGTTATACATGTTTATTATCAAATTTACATTCCACTATGAAACAACAGTAAGTGCAAAAAGCAGATGAAAAAAATACCACGAAGTTCCCAGACCGTTCAAACATTGTGTGTAATCCCCTCGTGTAACAGCCAAATGAGGCCCAAACCCAATATTCTCCTTCCCTCTCTGCTGCTGTTTGACTCCAGTACACTTAACTTTGACCACAGTTATTTTGAGCATGCAGGCATCACTGAGTTTATCAAAAACAGTGGAACTAGAAAGCTATAAATTTGTGCTTGGTTTAAGCAAATCTGAATAAAGGTAAATACTACAAGAATTTCCTTCTGTCTCTTGAAACTTTCACAAGCATGGGTAAGTCCTTTCCTTCTAGCATCTGTTTTTGTCTCAAACCTGCAAGATAACAGAACCTCTCCAAAATGCAATTCTCCATTCCTTCTAGTTCTACCTCCCACTCAACGAAATCACACTTGTGCAGGATCAAAAGATCTTGTGCATGATCTCAGCTATCTTAGTCATGCAAGTTTGTCTCCTCTCTTACGGGAGGCAACAGAAGCCAAATCAGTTCCTAGAATGATGGCAGCTTTTAATACGTTCTCCGAAACACGCATGTTATTCAAAAAAGTTTATCTTCTAGGGTTTGGCACAAAACAGTCAACTTGGAAGTACTGCCAGTTTTCCCTGTTGCTGCAAGCTAGGCATATATATAGAAAATGCATGTGACCATCCAAAGGTATAAATGCATGACAGAATTTCAGCAACACTGCACCACAGCATCAACCAACCAGATAAGCACACAAACACAATGGTATACAGATTCTTCCATTTCCTTCTTGCCTTGTGTAAAGTATCTGATGATACATCATCCTACAGAAAACAAACAAACAAAAAAACCTCTCGACATATCCATAGTATTGTTTGAACTGAACCAGTTTATATTGTTGGGCTATGGAATATGGAAGCGTCCCAAAGAGAAACATGCATTTAATTAATGTGCTTTTAGATTAATTTTAACTGAAACCTGGTCTGCCAAAGGAATTCTGATTTAGCTGATTTGCTGCTTCTGCTGATAACACGCAGAATGATCCAATGGCTGGAGTTATCTAATGAAGCTAGTTAGAAACACAGTGTAATACCCTCAAAAATTTATCTGTAACTTACATGTATTCCTATAATAAACACACAGAAAACGGACATACTTTTGACACACTATACACTTCTCTGTTGATACTAAACAGTCTAATCTTTTGTTAACTCACTCCTGTTGTTTCCCTAGAAGTTACAAATACACAGCAGACATACCCATCTTAGTTCACTGGAGAGCAAAATTGCCTCCCCCTACTCCTTTCACTCTTACGTTATTCAGCTCGGCAAGACGCCGTGCACAGCTAGGTACATACAAACATAAATACTTACATGAAGAAATTAAATATTTTTCATTTTAAAAAAACCCGTATATAGTATTTTAAATAAAATTCACCTTTTATAAGATTTTGCTTAGACAGCAAAAGGCAACTCCAGGAGTTCCTGAATATTTCTGTGCGCTGCTGACAGACAAGTTTCTGCTAAGAATCCCTGTGCAAGTTTGAAGTGGTTACTCCTTTTCCTTTTACAAAAAAAGACTGTTATATCGAAGAGTCATCACAAGATCTATAGAACTGTAAAAGCAGAAAGGCCACGTTACAATTTTCCTATAAACCACGTTAAGAAGCTTTCTTTTCCTGCCCTACTCCACTCAACCCTGCAGCAACAAGGGTGCTAATTTTGGTGGATGTGCCTTAGGGCAAATGCAAATCAGTGTTAACTATACTGATACTTCATACCATGCACCCAGACAGGTACCAGCTATGTCCCACGTACACTGTAACAAGCAAGGTAAACTTTGACTCTGTTATCTAACTGTATGGAAACTAAACTTTAAAATAATTTTAAAGTGTACAGAAACTATACTTAAAAATAATTTCAAAATGTTGATAGGTACAGTGAAAAATTACATAAAGATTAAGAACCTGTTTCCATTCAGGTCACTAGCGAAGACCCATTCCTCTGAGGAATTTTGGGCAAACTGTTTTTCTTCTTTAAGTTACACTAAATCTACTGTAGATTATTCAGTTATGACTAGAACCTTGGACAGGAAGGAAACAAAAAAGCAGCATGGGCAGTAATATTTTGCTGATTACCTCTCAGACATCAGATTTCTAAAACGGACTTCTCTTTTGAGGTGGAAAGTCTGCCTCAGCTTTGTTCAGAATCAGGTTCAGAAAACCTCCATCATCAAAACACAGGATTTCAATGTAGACAAAATTGATTTATGTTCATTAAAATGCTGCAAAGAACACAAGCTTTCGTCTTCCTGTTTCTAAATATAGACTGGTAAATTTTGCTCTTAATGAAATCTCTTAAACAAAATCCTGCCTAAAATCAGAAATAAGTGGATGAAAGGCATGATGTTTACTGCAGAACTCTGAAATATACATAATCTCTACCTGTCAAGAGAAGAGTCAGGTTACTGAATTTCCGACACTGGTCTTGAAGTAAATGCTCTCCGCTTATGTCAAATAAAACGAAACCCTGAATCAAGCACCTAGGTTTTATTTGCTTTTGCAACACTGAAATGTGCCTGAGATTTTTGTGTGTGTGTGCAAAAATACCCTCAATTAAAAAGATGCACAGCACACTTTGGAAAGATTTCTTAGCTTGAAGTTGTCACCCTAATACATACTTTCCTGCTTCTTTATTCTTATTCATTGCACCTTCCTCTGTGTGCTTCAGAAGCTCGGGAAAGAAACTAACTTCTGTTAATACCTCGCTAGCACAATCGCACTCTTTCAAAATATAAATCCTGACCACTAGTTTCTGTGTTCATAAATAGAAGTATTGTTTTCTTACATAGAGCTAAAGGTTCTCTCCCCTGCTTCTCAAAGTGGGGAGGAGTTCAAAAGAGTACAGTTTCTGAAATGGAAAATAGAATAATAAAAAAAAAAAAAATCCAAGTTTTCATAGTTGTTTGCTACAGAGAGGAACTTGGACCAATAATGCTGGTCAGACTGACTGTTATTATAATATTATATTTAAATGATACAGCCTGACTGCTAACAGCTAGTAAAATACTATGGTCATATGGTGGAAAAAAAGAGAACAGCACCTGCAAGACAATTCTACACATACCGTTTAAAAGGTTAAAATACTGAGAATGGCTACAATGGTCTTTTATTTTTGCCTAAGTTAAGACAGATGCTGAAGGGGGTCTCAAAACTAAACTTTGGTTTCTTCTTTCTTATCTTCCATAAAAGCCTTCTTCCTCAAACCCAAGCAATATTCTTTTTCTCGATCCCAACGCTTCTCTCTCCCACATCTTTTAACATGCACGTGCTTTCTCCAACTCTTCTGTAACACATCTAACGATGCCTGTACTGGATGTTTACCCCTCATGTATTATTTACTATGCTAGAAGTCAATCATTTTCCAGACCAGTCAGTCCTCCTTTAGGATATCCATTTTTGATGACTGTGTGCAAACTGGAGCTCCCAATGCTCCAATCATGGCTGGAAGACTCTGGTTTCTTCTCAGTCCTGCCATTAAGTTGCTACCTGCATTTAAAAACACAGCTGAGTCCTGCCTCCGCAAGCTAACCTCTGGCCGCTGATTCCTCCTGTGGTCCTGTGTCTCAGGGGGCTCGATCACCCTGGCAATACCCAGCCTCTTCAGTCTGTCCACTAGGTTCATCTTCAGCTGGCCTACGTCTGGAGCGTTACGGGAGGGCTTTAGGCCATACACTTCTTGCAAGAATGTTTCTGCTGGTCGAGAAGCCAGGAAATTTTCTGAGTGATGCACTCGAGGCTCAAACAGTGGAGGGGAAGGACAAGGTGAACGTGAGGGAGAATTTGGTGGAGTAGAAGGAATGAGGAGAGTTCGAGGGGGCTGTAGCAAAGGCAGTTTTTCTAATACAGGTCTGTCGTAAACCTTGGCAGAGATGCCTCGTTCTTGCAAAAGTTTAGCCAGACTGCTCATGCTGCTGAAAGTAGTAGTTGAATCTCTTCTGTTGGTGAGAAATTCTCCAATACTACGCCTGTAAGAAATGGCTGGAGTGCTCACTACTGGGTTTCCGATACTGCTGCCAGTATTTCCAAGTGAAAATGGGGCACCCATAGAGCTGAAATAAAATAAAAATGAAACAGAGAAGATGCACACATTAGACATCTTTATACCTGCTCTGCTCTGTATTTGCCTTTTAGTATACAGAAGGCTCGAGAAAAAGCAAACCATTGTTATTAGCTGTGATAGTTTCAGCTTTAGTAGGTTCAGAATTATTGTTCTCCAAAATATTTAGAAGATACTAGGTTGACAGAGGTTTTAGTGTAAGTACCAATGAATTTACCTTCTGTGGTCACCTATACTGTATTACATAGAATATCGACATAGATGTCCAGTAATAACTTAGTTTAAAAAAATTATGACAGAATCAGAAAAAAAAATTATCACAGAATCAATTTTTTTTTTTTAACAATAGGTATGTGATACAAGGCATTTGCTATTTAAGAGTATAAATTTACTTCCTTTAAGTTACCATAACCTGTTTTAACTCTCACCCTAGAGAATTTCAAGTTTCCCCTTTGTAATTACAACTATTTGTATGAGTAACATCCTATGTGTTGCCTAGCTGCCCTGGTATTTTTTAAAACTGGTCCATATATCAGAAGCCAGAAAGCAACTGTTTAATCCTATGCAGCAACATTTAGGATGTCACTAGTCATCATACCTGGGAGTAACTTGAGTGACATCAGATGGGTGAAGGATCCTACAGGTAGTAAAGGTAAACGTGGAATTTGTGGAAGACAGACACTTCCCTGGATTTGAGGCTGCAATGTGGAGAATTTACATCCATTGAGGGTAAAAATAAAGACAGGTAAGAACTAATCAAAGCAAAGTTTAAAATAATGTTATTATCACTGTTAATTTTTTTATTTAAGTAAAGAACAAAGACAGAAAGACAGCGTTGTCACAAGGTCAAATACTTTCCATTGAGAAAAAGACACTGCAAAATAAAAAAAGAGGAAAAAACACTAACCATGCTTCTTACCGGTGAGTGGTACAGCTGCTGAAGTAACAGGTGGCAGGAAAATCCCTGCCACTGGCTTTGCCACTGTACATTTCTTTTCCTCCGGGAAGGACTGTTGCACTTGAAATGTTATACCTCCTTCACCTTCTTCCTCAACATCCTCCTCCAAGTCAGAGATGTGGTACACAGTGTCATCAGACAGAGGGGTAAAACCTTTTGTAACAACACCTGGCCTTGGGTCAAGAATGGTGCCCAGGTTGGGTCGAGCAAGCTGCTGCCAGTGAAAAAGGGTCTGAGATCCTGGTGTGACAAAAGAGAAGAGTCTCAGAGAGCCACTACCTACTATTGTATTGAGTTACAAGAATGCATGATCAAAACAACTCCAGCCAACTGATGCCAACACTGTGATACACAGGGCGCACCTGGATGGCAATGCCAAGAAAAAGCCTCACACTTAGCACCGTATAAGAAAGCCAAGTAGAAAGTGATACTGATGAGCTAGTTGGCACGTAGCCTACCAAATACTACTACTTCCACTTACTGCATATCATACCTAGCTATACGCACACCAACGATTTAGCTGGCAAATTAATGTAAAATCCTTTTCTGCTGATGAGAGAAGGAAGATCATCCTCTTACCTTCAATGGGTTTGACAATTTGCAATTTTTCTGGTAGGAGGACACGGAGATTACTAGAGCTGGCAGAGAGATCAGCAAATTCTGAGTTTGTACCCAGGGAAAAACAGCTTCCTGTCGGTGTACTACAGCCATTAGCCCCTTCTTTCTGCTCAGCCAGCAAATGCATTTTTCGCTCCCATTCCTCCTCAAAGAACTGTTTCTCACTCAGGTAGTTCTGACGACGGAGGGAGAGCCTGTGCAGAGCTGTGACTAAGTCATTGTCTCCACGGGTTCCCGGCTGGCCAGGATTATGAGTGTCTCTGTGAGAAACGCCAAATAATAACAGATATTAAGACCATTAAATGAACTACTTCTCTCTTACACAGCAGAGGTCCAGTCTGGATTTAGTTTTGAATCAGTTAGTTTAGAAAGAAGATAACAGGCTGTGTTTCCTACTTCAAATTCTTCTCAGAGCTGCTCCTCTGGGTCATCCGTGTGTGGCTCTCCAAATGCTGTATGCCAGACTGGAAGGGCTTTGCTGTCATAACAACACTTGACCGATTAGATCCAGGGATTGGCAATGGGGCAGGAAAAGAAGAGAGGTGGCCACGAGTGACATTAGCAATCTTGACAGTGTCAAATACTCGTTTCTGTTGACCCCTGCAGAAAAGACAAGCAAACAAATGTGGTTTTCAGAAGCATTTTGAAAAAGATATAATAAAGAAAAAGCTCTGAACAACAGACTTTCAAAAGTCTGCAGAGACCTGACTAAAAAGATTTAAGCCCAGAAAAACAGGATTGCCTAACACACTCATGTTTTCAGGAGTACTACTCTATTAAATATCAGAATTACCACTTACTTCGACCTGAAAGACCTGAACCTCTATTGATAACCACTTCAGAACATTTAGGAGCATGTATTTTATTTATTTAATTTATATATGCTTCTGAAAGCATATATTTAATTTACTACTTCTTGCTCAGAATTAAGAGGTCCAGGAACAGGTCTTCAGGGCTTTGGAAACTGCTATCAGTCTTTCAGCTATAATTTTATTTGACTGAGAATTTTTCTATAAGCATTAAAAGGGGTAAAACTAGTGCTGTTCATCAGAGAATTTGCATCAAAAATCTCACAAATTAAAGAATGAAATAACATCCTTTTAGCAAATTCCCAACTTCCTCATAGGATCAAATAAGAATAGTAGGTTTCAAAGTTGAAAAGATTACCAAATACTACAAAGATTCTTTTATTAAGTTATGTAGAAAAATTATTGTAGAGGAAACATTCGCATTTACAGATTTCCAGAAATCAGTTTCACCTTACTTAATACAAGCATATTGAAAAATATCAAAATAGCACATAGAGATCTGAAAACATACTTTTGCTTGGAGAGACCAGATCCATCACCCTGACTCAATTCCTTCCGCATTGTCCCTTCAATTTCTGCTGCAAGGGAATCCTAGAGAAAAATGGAAACCAAAAAAGCTGACAAATTAGATTCAAGTCTTCCTCCTAACAATTTTAGCAGAAAACATCTCTTAAAAAATACTCAAAAAATCTCCATTTGTTTCTCCAGTATCAGTATGTTTCGGACAAACCCGTTGGTCTGTGAAGGAAGGGCATAGGGGGGGAAGTTTTCCACCATAACTACACCTAAGTATAACCAGTATGGGTTCAGTTTTCATTAGCAACATCTGCTTTTTCTTGGTACTCTTTATGTTGGTTTCTTAGGTTAAGCTACAATTTTAAGAGCACTTTTTACAAGGCCAAACACGTACATGAGGGGTTCTGTACATGCAGAACAACCAACCAAAACCTGACAAATTCCCAGCACAGCCCAGAAATTTTTGAGAGTACAGTAATCAGAACATACCTGACACTAATAAGAAGAGGAAAATAAATGCCTTTAACCCTTTTCCATTGGTTTAGTCATCTCTGGCAATTAGTCTAAGGTCATGCATTTCTGATGATGCTTAAACTTTAATCTCACAGGGACATAAAATTACATCATAAACTACATAAAGGAAAAACAATATCCTCTGAACTCTTGAAAAGATGCTTTGTTTCTTAAAGAAGCACCGTCAAGTTATAAAATTCACATCAACATTGAAAAATATACTAGCCCAACTGAGCACTAGCTGTAGAACATGCCAATTCCCTTATTTAACAGAAAAGGCATATAAAAAGGAAAAATAACTTTAATATTACAACGTGTCAAGAGAATGGTTAGTTTCCTAATACATAAAATTCTCAAAAAGTGTACACATTAAAGAATTGAAAAACCATTAGATCAGCTCCTTTGCCTACTACAAAATAGTTCCTGCTGCAGCTCCTGTAATGGCTGTTTAATTCATATAGTTGTATGCTACTACAGGCCAGTAGGTGTATGCCATGCTAGCGGTATTTATTACCACAGGAAATGCTCCACATGACTGGGGGTGGCAGAGACAAGCAACAGAGCTGGCTCTGCCACGCAGCAACTTCACTTCTTCTTGTGATTCGTGCAACATCCCTAGACACTCTGCATTCCGATCTTGCAACTCATGTAGCTGAAAGAGAAAAGAGGCCATCATGTGATACCAGTAAGCTTCAAAGAAAAGACAGAATGAAACTGAATTAACTCCTGCAGAAACCTGTATCAACTGATTCAACACTGTAATGTTTTTCCAACTGCATGGCACGTGCCAACATCTGGAACGGACAATGATCAGCATGCACCCGCGCTGATTTTAGTGGTGAAGCATGAAGTCCAAATTAAGACTCGACAGAGAAAAAGTATGATAAAATCCAAAGGAAAATACATCGAAAAACGCTGCAAGTACAGTAACTGCTGATGCAAAAGAAGCAAAAAAGAGAACTTCCTTAAAATCTAATGAGCTATAGTATTGCTGATATAAGCAGTAATCCAGTAATTCACACTAAAACATTCTTTTTCTTGTAACTACTAAGAATAGTAAGACCTCCCTGTTTAGAACACCTTCCTTGCCTTTCATACTCCTGTGAAACACAAAAATATTTGTGTAGACTTAAATAAAAATAATTATTCTTTTCCTCCAATCATATGACTCCAACCACAATGAAAAATGAAAAGCCCTACATAATAAAAAAAAATCAATAATTTGCATTCTCTCTTAGTTTTCTTTCTCTTGTATTCTGTTCCAAGCATTTATCTAAATGTACATATATAGAAGCCTTAAGTACCTCTGCTGTCAGTTGTCGCTGAGCATCTTTGGACGCTTGTAAGTGAAGTTTCAGCTCCTCCTTTTCAATCACATGCTGAAAGCACAAAAAGGTGCTCATCATTTTCTCAGCCAATTTCCCTGAGAGAGTTGATTCTCTGCCATACTTTCCTGAAACAGCCACTCTCTTGCAGTGTAACCCCCTGGCTTGCAAGTCAATTTTTACCTGCTGTAAGCACTGGTGTGCACACGTGTACACACACACACACACACACACACACACACACACGCGCACGCACGCACGCACGCACGCACGCACGCACACTCTTCATCAGCATTCCCTTACTTCTTTCAGTTTATGTTGAAGATCAACAATCTGAGACAAGAGGGATGAGATCTCTTCCTGGTAGCGAACCAACTCCTCACTCTTCTCTGACAACTCCTCTGTTATTCTGGAAATTTGAGCATTTGTTTGCCCTACAAAACATAAAAGGAACTCAGTAGAGAGCTTCCCAACACATGACAAAAACCCAACCCAACTCAACCCCAAAACCCAGAAAAGATCAGTGAAAGTCAACAACAATCTGCAAAATGACCAATAGTCTTAGGAAATCAATTCATAGTACATAAGAATAGATGCCTTAGAACATCCGTAAGGAAAAGATAAACAGTGGAGAGGAGAAGGAGAGAGTTAACTTCAAATGCAGGTGTAATACATTAAGAGCTAAGTATGCAGAACATGAAATACATATCACAGGTGTGTGAAATGACCATAATAAAATCCAAGGCAAGCTGCTATAAATGATTTCAAATTACATACTGGCTCATGACCAAGGCCAGACTCGAAATATGCTGAAGAAGTCAGGCTCTGAATTGATCTTGTTATTAACTACCATTCTCTGTAAGCAAAGGCATTTTGTCAGACCTTGTCAAGTGTGACATGCACCTATTCAGCTCTTGATTCTGGTTAATATCTATTCCCCAAAGACCCACTGCATACAATTTCCACTTTCTTTTTTTCTTTGAGCACACACTTCATCAAGTGAGATCACAAAGCAACTCAAAAAGCTGAAATATTTTTATGCAGTTAATATTGCTTGTATACTTGCCCTGGAAGCATAGCAAAGTCATAATAAAGTCTGATCAATCTTGCATAAAGGTCACACTACAAATTTAGTGGTTATTGTACCTCACAGATTTACTGCAGAACAAGGTCCTGCCCATGGGCCTGTGGACATTTAAGCTCACAGTCAGATACCTTTTTCCTGAAGACACAAATTTTAAAGCTGTAGACTAGACATCCTTTGGGAGAAGATTCTCTCTGTGAGTCTGAATTACCTAGCATGCCTATATGTGCTACAGAATTGGACAAAACAGAACTCACAGTCACTCTCATTGAAGGAAAATAGGAGAGTTTATATGAAATAACTTTTACTTGCAAAGGATATATATTTTCTCAGAGGGAACGGAGTAAATTAACAACCAACCATGTATCAATTCATAGTATTTTATGGTCATCTGGAATAAGAAAAATCAAGCAGCAACCCAGTCTTCTTTATGGCGGTTGTATAGGAAAAAAAAAAAATCTTAAAATATAAGCTTAAGGTTATTATGCACAAAGGAAGTAGCACACATCAAATGACTACAGATAAAAAATTGTACCACCGGGTTACAGAATCACCACACAAAAAAAAGGATCGTTCCTTATTGTTTCAGAATACTTACATGCATTTGTATAAGAGTAGGTGCAACTCTGCAAGTAAGTAGCCCCCAAAGGAAATATGGACAACTGTTCCAGACAAATTAAAACACTTGCCAATCTAAATGCTTTGGTTTATGATATATATTTTTAAAATAAACTAATGTGTTCATAAATATATAGTAATTGAGAATGAGCATTTAAGAGTCTATGCACTGATACATTTCAATGTCATGTGTGCTGAATACTCTATACAAGAAATTTATTTTGTTGATTTTCCAGTGTCAGTAGGCTGCCGTTTAGGAGGCTTATGAACATTGGATTTTGTGTTCATTTTTGCTCTCTAAACACAGTACACATACCTGAAGTTGAATGCCAGCGTGAAACTTGACGAAATACAGGAAACCATTTTGCACTTGGGTAAAGAGCAAGACTTGAATAATTGGCATAAATTACTGAAGCTCATTTTTGGATTCAGGGATAATGAAGAAGGTGTAGGCACTAGGTATTTCAAATACCATTTTGCCATTGCAGGATACAGCCTCGATACTCACGGAGCTCTTTGACACAGTCATTGACCAGCTGCTGTTCCTTCTCTTCATATGTAATGGTTTCTGTCTTCAGATGGCAAGCCTTCAAGGAAATTATTGGTATTCCAATTTCAGTTTATCTATACATATATTAATGTTATAAATTTTTATTTCTGAAATTCTTGCAACTGAAGAGTCTCCTCTCTATTTATCTTTCTACTTTCTATGCATCTGGCCATACTTCCTAACCATTTTTTCCACCATAACCTGTTTCCCTGAATTGTATAGGTCTTTTGAGTGAAAGACACACAGACACATGAACAAAACCTGATCTCTCTCATGCCTCTAATAAAAAATTGTTGCAATAATATATGATTTGGTAGGGAAAGCAAACCAACACAGTAAATCAGAAGTAAGCAACTAAATTTGCTTCAAAACTACTTAAGGCAAAGAAATCTTGAAAACTGAATGATGTTAGCCAAATTTTTATGGCACTGAAAAGCTCTCAGTAGAACAGCTTTTCTCCATATTCTCCAACTAATCTGTTTAGACGGTAAATTTTCTGGGCCAGAGACTGAGTATCACAACAGGTCTAAACAACATCAAGCATACTAGATTCCCACTTCTGTTTTGATGGTGAGGATGATAATGTTAAACTTTGCACACATAAGTCTTCTATATTCAGGACTGTTTGCCAGTAAGTGACTCACCATAAAACTTAGTAAATGGGTTTAAAGGTTATCCAAGTAAGTAGCAGTACAGCTACACAAGTGCAGACAAACACACTTCTTTACATAATGCTGTCAAATGAAAATAAAAAACAAATATAGGCTCAATATGATTGAGGCTATTTCAAGTCAGTGAAGGTTATATTATATCACAGAATGATAGCAGTCTCTTTTCAACTCCATTTTTTCACACTAAGGTAGACTAAATTAATCCCTGGTCTGTAAAGTTCTGTAATCATATACAGGGTTAGGAGCATAATAAAAGCAGTCTGATCTTCTCCTCCAGCACTACTAAACTATCCATTTGGTCTTAGGGAGTTTTAGGAAGGATATGCATCTCAGGCTGAATATTTTGGAGACAACAAGAGGAAAAGTGTATTTTGTTCACATTAAAGAAATCTAGTCTCTGTTGTACTGTTGTAACAAGCTTACATGGGAAAGGCTCACATAAAAAAACCAAAACAAGAAAACCACACCAAATAAACAAAAACCCCCACCTTTCTTACAAACAATACCCCCTTTTTCTTAAAAACAACAAACCCCCCCACTTTTAACCAATTTCCTGTTTTACAAGGTCCATTCTCCACCTCCGAAGAAGAGACACTGCATCTGTGATTCTGATTCTCGTAACCTTTGCTGTTGGTTCCATGACTTTTATAGCCGTTTATTTTGTCTGGCCATTTTCTCTCTATCCTTGTAATGGCACAGTGCCTGTATTCATATTTTATGCATAAGAGCGACCAATTAAAATACAGAGACTAATCACATAGTCAAAACTAAGTGTGTCTTTAAAAGAATTTGCATAGAAGCTTATTAACCCTTAATATTGAATATAGGCTGACAAAAATGTAATGTCAGCACAACTGAATTCCCAAAATACTACTACTAATCACAGTTAGATTTAAATCAAAACAGGTCGCACAAACTTGAGGGCCTGATGGGTCCAAGTACTTCTGCCGGGTGCTTAAAAATGTTCCCATATTCTTTCACATACCATAAAGGCAAGGACTACTAGAGGACTCTGGAGATAATGAGGAGTAGTGAAGGAAACAGAAGGATGTGGGGGGTGGAGGGAAAGTGTTTGGGTATGATTTGAATACAGCAATACAAAATAGTCATATGCTTCAAGAGAAACCCAAATGCTGGATTTTTTAACCATCCTGATTTATTTCATATCCAGCATATGTGGTATACCCTGTAAGTCAGATATACCTTCGATCGGAGAGCAAGGTTCTCCTCTTCCAGCTCCCTGAGTTTATCTTGCAAGACATCCAGCTGCAACAGATCATGTGATACATTGAAAGACTCATTGAAACGAAGTGGTGTGGAACAGCTGGAATCTGTTTCACTCTCCTCAGAAGCAATCGAAACAATACGAAGCAGGTCATCTTTCTTTGACAGTTCATGCTGCAGCTGGTTAACCTATGACAAAAGAAGACCACCATCTTGTGAATTATACTTTAGCTATACAATATTACAGTGTATTACTTATGCAGCCTCTTCGAACATCATTGCTCCAGTCTAAAATGAGATTAAAAAATAGCTCACAGGTCACGATCGGTTTATATTTGCACATCAGATTCAGGCTCTATCTATTTTATAGAAAGTTCAGAAAAATCATAATTTTAACACTGTAAGGGATACTGAAAATTCAAGATAACATAAGAATGGACTACTTTTTTAATCGTTTGCTTCAAAATAATTTTCCAGCTGCTTTGATACATGTTTATATTTTAACATGCTAACTATCATTTTGATTATGACCATTTTTCTGAACTGTAACTTCCTAGAGAAAAGGACTGATAGACATCTACTCATATGTGTAGACTGGTCCCCCCTAGTCTATACATTAAATGAACTGCAGGACAAATAAAAACAACAAAAGAGACAGATCTCATTCAGATAAATTCTGTTTTGCATATCTACATTTTTATATGAATACATAAGTTTATGCTGTCCTACAGTTAATTACAAGTATGTATTTATTACCAGCATACTGTTTTATACAAGCAGCTGAATCCATTTCCCTGTAACTTAGACTACATCAGTTGACCTTAGGGTTAAAAAACTTCAGATACTTCATAGGTTGTCAACTATTTAATTCTTTTTTAAGAAAGAACAACAAAGAAAAGATTAGATCAAGAATCTGTGCTTAAAGGAATAGATGGAGATCTTGAGCAGAATTCAGTTTTCATTACATTTGGTTTTGTGGGTTTTTTTTTTTTTTTTTTTTTAGTGTAAGCACCCCATTAAGCCAGCTCATTTTCTGGCTGTTTCCTCACCTGTGAAGTTGTTATATAGCAGGTCCTACCAGAAACTAGCTACTTATTTTGACTTAGATTATTAGATTCTTAGTTTAGTGGCAGGATATCAGACTGATGGTCAAAACAAACACTTTGAAAATGCAATCCTGCCGTAGATATATCATAAAAATACCTAACATTCTCATAACTTCTCAGTAAGTACAATATGCAGTCTTCACAGTCAATTCTTCGACAGAAAGCTGATGGAACTATGACAATTAGGAGAATGACTTCTAAGTATACTTCTGTAGTTTGAGAGCAGCAATCACCTGCTTTCATAATGAAAGAATATATTTATATTAATCCTCTTCTCATCATCATAAAAAGAAAAAAAAAAAAGGAAAAAAAAAGATCACTCACTCGATCTAGAGTTTGTCCTAACTGTTCTTCTAGTGCTTCATTCTGTTCCGTCAACAGATGGTTTCGCTTAAGGAGGGCTTGTCCAATCCGAGCTGCCAGTTCCAGATCCCGATCTTTCTGCTCACAAAATGAGAAAAAATGTATACTTTTGATCAGATAAGGTTTAAGTTCAGAGTAATTTTAGATTTTCCTAGCTATTGTGTAATGCATCACCACTCTGAGACCCCGTTTCACTCTCAAATGGATCAATGTTGTTAGAACAATGATTAAAGCTTCATCATTTGGATCCAGAACACACCTGTAACTCTGTTTCTTGATATAGCACATTCTCTTCCACAGTCATTTGCAGTAACAGGGGGAAGGGAAAGCACCAAACCTGGGGCCAGTTTTGGTTTTTGTGCTGAGTACTGGAGAGGTTATATGGGCTCTGTTGAATCATACAAAGCAGCCACATATACTTAGGCCTGTGGTCTTTCAAGTGACACTTTCTCTAGAACAGACTGCTTAACTTGAATAGTGATGAGAGGGTAGAAGCAAAGGAGCAACATGAAAGCGGAAGAAAGCTGTTTCTTACACCTCACTGGCTCCATGGGTGCCCATAGTTTTGCTAAATTTTGTTTCTGAGACAGTACAACCCAATGGGCAGCTTCTACCCACGTGTTTCATAAGCAGCTCCTGAAGACAACTGAACCAAAATTTCCAGTAGCTGAATAAAACCCTTCCTCAAATACATGTCCTCAAATATATTAACATAGCATTATAGAGACGAGCATACCTCAGCTAACAGATGTCTGACCATGTCAGCATCACTGTAGGTTTTCTGCTCCACATTGTCTGTGCCAAGAACTGAGAAGAGAAAAACATACTTACTGAAGTAGCTTAAGTACAAGAAGACTGCTGGGAAGGGAGAGAGCTAAAACTCAGAGGACGTTGTTTATATACACAAATACAGTACTTAGTTGATGCAAGTAGCAGAGGCTATGAAAATGCATCAACTTCAGAAATATGAAACAATACTCATTTGGGAGACTGATACAATGAGATATCGAACATTTACAGCTTTCAACAATATTAGCTAAAACTTGAGGTGCTCACACATCCTTCAAATTTAGAAAAAGGAGAAAAATCTCTTACGATCAACTTTTTGAATACAGCTAAGCTATTAAATCATCCAGGCTGCCGGGGAGAGAGGGAAGAGTGTATTGGAGCATATCCAAATATAGCTGAACAAACCTGCAGACTTTACCCTTGAAACAAAATTCCCAGTAGTGTGTGTGACAGCTATACACAGGAAGTATGGAGACCCCAGAGACTAGTCATGAAAACGTATTTATTAAGTGCCTGATCATCTTAGAAACAGTTAAAAAGAAATGCGATAACGTATGTCCGCAATTTAGATGTAGCAGTAAGTCCTACCTTACTGATTGAGTGACTTTGAAGTTTGAACAGTTCGTAAAAAACAAGTAAGATTTGAAAAACAGGAGTGAGTCAAGAATAAACAAAGCATGAAGAATTTGCAACAACTCTGAATAAAATACAGTGCTAAAACACAAAGCACTGGTCTACTCTAGTTCTTGTCCTGAGAAATAGAAGATGCTAGTGAAGAAGAAATCTTAATTACCTTCAGTAAATTTGTGAGATCCAGCCAAGGAGGAGGAAGGAAGTTCAATAAGAGCTAGAGTGACAGAAAATGAAGGATATGGGGGGAAAAAAGAACAAAGAGGACAAAGAATTAAAATGTAAGGAAATAGGTGATTTATTTGCATGCATCCACCACCACTAAATGCATGTATACATACTTTTTACACTATTAAAACTTCCAGAACTTTTAAAGAACCATTTAAATATGATTCCCTTCAGGAGCAGAATTATACATCTCACAGGTCATGGATGTTTGTGCTTGTCCAAGTTAAACAGCAATTTGCTATTTTTGCTTTATGGAATCAGGATCATGAAAGTAAAGAAGGCAGCAATATAAATTTAACAAATATAGAAGTATCTGCTTCAACTGAAGGTCTAAGTTAACCTGTTTTGAAACTAATTCCATCATCACTGCACTGCAAAATGAGATTACTATGGATTTGGTCTAA
Organism: Gymnogyps californianus; assembly: GCF_018139145.2. Classification (NCBI taxonomy): domain Eukaryota; kingdom Metazoa; phylum Chordata; class Aves; order Accipitriformes; family Cathartidae; genus Gymnogyps; species Gymnogyps californianus. The sequence goes on from NC_059477.1 coordinate 13,682,230, forward strand.
ATCTATTTCTGACTATTTTCTTGGCTCTTCTAATCTGATTCATACTCTGAATACATAGTGGTATTGGTTCTCAGGTTTTTTTCTTTGTTTGTTCTTGTTGAGGACTGCACGCTCAGTTACGAGATAGTGAAGTGTACACTAACTTTATTTACCTATGTTATATAAGCTATGTATGTCATTTACATACATAACGTCCATAATTTACCTTTTAAAACATAACACTAAGGCTATGCTAGGAACAAAAACAAGTTGCATTTTAGTACAGAAAGAAATTTTCTTGCAGTCTTGAAAGACAGGAGAACAGAAAGAACAATATAGAAGAAAAAGGTTTACTGAACTGCTTCTCTTAGAGCTTAACAGAAAAATAAATCAAACTAACAAATCAAATGCTTCTTATCAAGTACATCAGTAGGCATAAAAATCCAACACATGCTCTTCAAGTATTCAGGAGCTTTGAACTTACACAGTGCCATTACTAATTGTATTTCTAAGCAGGGCAAAAATAGAAACTCTTCACAAAATTTAAAGTACCTATCTATCAGTAGCATAACATGCATTTGGGAGGTCAATTTTACTGTACTGCTTGGTTGCTGATACTGGTTGCCAAAAGGGGAATTCAAACTCATCTGACTTACTCGTATTTGGAAAATTCACTGCACATACATAAGTAAGTTTCAGCCATTACAGGCAGGATATTATAGCCAGCTCTCCTGTGGTAACTGTTCCCACCAGGTGATTTCAAGTTAAAAGTTTCTATCCAGTGCTAAGTCACCTTAATAAAGATTTACACTAATTACAGACAAGGTTACTCAGGTAGGTAGGTTCCTAAAATCAAAAGCAAATATATTTACTCTGATAAATGAAATCACAGAACAGCCAGCTTTGAAACTTAGCTCTATATAACTTTTGTTATTTTCTCACAGTACAGGATCAAAATTATACATAGTTTGTTATAATTCTCTCTTGTGAACACGCACATGTGCGATCTCTCCTCACTCACCTTGCCAAGTGAAAGCTGCAAGCAACTCTTCATTTTGCTTAATATTCTTGTTATGTTGTGCCATGTCCCTTTAGTCACACATACGAAGTAGTTCCAAAGACAGACGTTTTGTAATTCAGGGCTTCTTATGCTACCACAGTTGAAGCAGAAAATATTCTTCCACCTCACTGAAAACACTCCCAGTGGGAACTCAACTGGTCATTGGATAAACCTTCTAATAGGCAGCAGCAGCCATAAAAAGAGGAGGAGCTCAAGTGCAATAACTGTTGTGTTGTTTTGGTTGGTTTTTTTTTTTTCCTTGGATGTCAACTACAAATTTACTCAAACCATGAGTTTAGCATTCTCTTTAGGAAAAAGTTATAAAAATGTTTCCATACATATATAGGGAGGGGGAGATATACACATAAAACCCCCAAGTTACGCTTCAAGTGTATGATTGTCACATTTATTCCCAATTCCAGTCAACAGAAAGAAAGATACAAATTTCACCTAACAGGCTATTCAGCAATGATTATACCTAGATTTTGACTTATATCTGTATTTGTCTAGGACCTTCCCAGTATCTCCCTCTAAGTTACTAGGCTCAAAAAATCTAATATGATGACTACTACATTCAATCTCTTCGGACAATTTCTAGGAGAAACATAAACTGTATTTATCTTGAGTTTGTATGACTCAGCAGTTACAACAGTGTTCTTAAATGACAGAATTAGTTTAGTATGTTATGCCTAACAGTTATCTTTTAACTTAATGTCAATCATTGTTACAGCTCACTTTTGAGAGCATCAAGAAAACATCTATGGCAACTGTTCAAAAAACTCTCACAAGCAGTTTACTATTTTCACAGGACACTTTATATAGTTAAAAAAACTTCTCACTGGGTGAAAGAGGAAGACACCACTTTCTGTAGTACCTTGACAGTCAAATAACACGTGCCTGCCTTCATTAAAACATTGTTGATAAAACCCCTCCCTCTCACTGCAGTTTGGAAATGCAGGCTCACACTGACTGAAGGTCCTTCTCTCAGAGCTCTGTGCTTCGACACGCTGGAACTGCAGGTGTTGACCGGAGAGCTTCAGCAGAGCCACATTTCACGTAAAGTTCCCTCCAGCACTGACAGACTCCCATCCCACCTCTTTTTATTAAAACTTAGAGGCAAGTACACACCCCACTGACTACACAACTGCTTCCAGTGAACTACAAAAGTGTTCACTCACCTGAAAAATCATTTACGCTTGCAATATTATTATCAGAAACAGACCGAGCAATAAACATTTAAGTGGCTTTCCAAATACTTCCCACAGTTGAAAAGGGTTCCAAGCCTGCAAGTTCAACTGATAACAAGATTGCTTTAAATTGTCGACTACTGCATTCTTAGGAGGTAATATTTTACTTTTATTTAGTCATTTGCTATACACCCTGGCTAGAGGCTTAACGCACAAACAATAACAAAAAAACCCTTTCAAAGGCGGCGTGTACAAAGAAGAGGTAATCATTACACATTGTATATAAACATCAAGGTTGTATATAAACACCAAGTTCACTCTCCCAAGTGGTTTGCTCCAATAGTTACAGTACATGGAGGAAACAGGACTTCCCATTTCTCTAAAGTGATTACAATGCATTCTCCTCTTTTCACATGAAAACACTTGAAACTACAGGCAAGTAAGTGTTCAGTTCTTTTGGCAGCCTTCTATACATTTGATTTTTAATATATTAAAGGTTTCTTCATGTGATTGGAAGCTGTCCATTTTCTTCCTTATGATCTGCTAGGTTTAAGGATAAGTTACTTAGTATTTTCAAAACTGAAAGGCAGTGATCAACACTGATCTAGTACCCACCTATCTGGCGTTCACACCGTTTCCATCTCCAGAAGAAACCATTAACAGCAATTCAAAAACAACATTGACACAAAACATCAGGGCAAACGTCACCAAAAGAACCACAGCATCATTAACATTCCTGAAAACAGAGCCGCTGCATACTCCATACCTCTTGTACTACATCTAATCTAGCGCAATTCTAGGTTCCTGCCTCTTTTCACTATCACATGTTCCCACTCTTATTCCTATGTGATATCTAATGATCAGGCACTCATGGGATGTGCTAGGTCAGCCCTTAGAACTGCAGTACTGAACTACAAGCACTTCCCCTGAACTCAGCTTTTTCTTCCACCTGTCCAAAGTTTTCCAGATTTGAACACCTTATAATATTAATAATATTAATTTTATATTTACAGTTTTCTCTTCAATAAATGGAGGGGGGGAAGCCTAGGCCCAGATATACTCACTCATGTAACGGAAGGGCTCCTCATCATGAACTGGAGAAGTCATTTCAGGAAGATGGCCATGGCAGGCAGGGGACTGAATCCAGTCTTGATTTTCATACAGATACAAAGAGTCCACTCGTAACTTGTAATCTGGCAACTGCTCTTCTAGCATGCTCACCAACTCTACCTCAGGAAGGTCCTCACTGGAGCAGACATCTGAAAGTGAGTAAATGCCAGTAATAGTACATTACTATTAAATACAACATATATTTAATATTGCTACAGTAGTATACATTCTATATACTATAAAATACTTTATAAATCTTCAGTAGATTTGAAAAGAATTATTCTGTACTGGACAAACTACCAGAACACTTAATGAATCAACACTTGATTTACATTATAATATTTGTAAGTTTCTCATCCCCAACTGTCTCCACAACTTCCTCGAAAGCTGATCTAGCCGTGATTCCCTCCAACTTCTTGAATATGATGTATGTAATAAGTTTCAATTTCTATCTTTTCCTCTTCATTGAACTAAAGCACAGACCTACATTTTACCAGCTATTGATTTTGTAAGGTTTCATTGGCTTTAGCATAGTTATGCTTCCCTTTTCTGAAGGAAATTCACATTTTTCTTGTTCTTCTGTTTATCCTTTTGTTTGGTAATGAACATAGATGTAAATAATCTTAAAGTAACTACAAAAATCAACTGAATACTGCCTTGAAATCAGGGAACAAATATAAAATTCCATTATCATCCATAAGGAATCATGCTCTGAGAAACACGATACTCAAAATCCTGGAAAGGAAGTTTAGTTCTTTCTGTATCGCCCCCCCCCCCCCCAATCTCTTCACAAGTATTGCCAAAAAAAGAAATATTAATTCTAAGTTGCTAAAATCCTGCATATCAAAGGTATACGATGATTATCTTTCCAACATTTCCACTAAAGATGAAGACTATCTTCAATATCTTTCAATGGAAAAATTGACACTGAGAATTTTACAAACAACATTTTACAGTGGAAGCTGATTTTAGAAGCTAGTTAAGAGGACTCACCGTTTTTGTTCATTTCAATATCAGATAAGCAATACGAAGAATGTGAAACTTAAGGTCGTCTTCAGGTTGGTGTTCTGTAACATGTTAGCTACATTCAGGATTTTTAACAGTTAATTCTTCAACTTACCAGAGACGCTCTCCAAGCTCCTGTGATCAAAATTCATGAGTCCTTTCTTCACAGTTCACTTCTTTGGAAATAGCATTCTGTAGTCAGATTGTGCACCATCTCTTTATTGCTTTGGTAGAAAGATGGCTTTGGTTTAGAGACAGAGTAAGTGAGAGCCATCAAGCCACCGAGACACTAACAAATCTGGCATCAACTCACTTCTGTAGACTGGTTCATACTCCAGATCTATTGCCATCTTAGGACATGCTTATTTCATCTGAGCTACTACTGATCAGTACAAGTATCTATAGGATATTTCATGTAAGCTTCACAAGCTTCTCAGCTCAGCCATCATCTAGAAATAAAACAGAGAATGCCAAAGTTTAAGAGATGTCACTCTTTCCAACGAGACAGGTAAATTAATGTGACTTAGTCTCTTTCAGTCTGAATTTCCTCCCAGTACTATCACTTAACTGAAGAAAAAAAATAAATAAACATTTTAATCCCAGTTTACACATCACATGTAAAATATAGCATTAAAAATGTCTTTTCCCTGAAGATATAACATCTCACTTGCAGCATCAACTTTGTCAATTACCTATTTGTCTATACCATTCCTTTCCATATAATATTTAGTGTATGACACTTTCATTCACTGAAATGAGGCATTTCCCTTTTACTCTAAAGGACAGCAGCTCCAACTAAACAGAAATTGTCTTCAGGCTACTACATTTATTTAAAGCGATGGATTCTGAAGGCAGGATTTCAAACCCATCATTCTTAGCATTTTGGTTGTTAAAAAAAACTTTTATAGGACTGTTTGCTTTAATCTCTTCCCCTTTAGACTCATTTAAACCAGAAATGAAACTACCATGACTAATTGAGATAACCTATCAGAACAGTTTAATAAAGTAAAAATTCTGCTGTTCCCTTGCCAAGACTGATCAATCATCTTCCATGTAAAACACAAAAGTAGTCCTAGATGACAGAAAAATATAAAATGAAAGAGAACAAAAGTCCTCCTACATTCAGTAAACACAAAATTCTCTTGAAATCTTACATTAATTTCAAATTTGCTCTTAACAGTTTCCCTAAGATCCCCCATCACCAAACAATCACAGGTTTACCTCGCTGTCTGTAGCAACCTCTCATTTGACAAAATCAAAATGGACAGTGCAGGAGCTTTTTAAAGAAAGCCTAGAGCCTGCCAGTTCATCTGCTTGTAGACTTTGGCAGGAGATCAAAAAAGAACTTTCCTCCATTAAGGTCAGTTCATACTTGTGAGCAGTATCTTCTTGCTTTGTCGTTTATTTCTTTATACATGTCCTTTATTTACCAGTTTTAATTATTTTCCATTAGACACTTATTAAAAACAGTAAGACGGAGATTTCAGAAACATTTGCTATCTGAATGTATACCTGCTTCTAACACTAGTTTGTGATTTTATTCAAGAGGCTGTTTTTTAAATGGATTGCTGAAAAGCATTAATTACACCCACCCGCCCACCCCAAAACAACTCAATACAGCAGAAGACGACACTTAAGAAGACTGCTGTAGATCCACACAGCCAAGATTTTATCTTGTAATAAAAAGAGTCACTGTAGAGTGAGACAAGATTCAGCAGTATAGGCCAGTTTCTTCACAACTCTGAATCTTTTTCCTTTGAGTTTTAATAATGTAAAAATGAAAGCTACTTCCTCTCAAGGTTGGATTTAATCTCTCTTCTAAGTAGTGCAAAGCAGAAACACTATTTGTTGCGGGTCAATCTCAGTTCAGCCAAAGGGGGGGGGGGGGGGGGGGGGGGGGGGGGGGGGGGGGGGGGGAGAAAAACAAAAAAATCATTTGGCTCAAAGTTTTCTAGAGCATCAGGCCAACATCAAGCTATTGAATTGAAAGGGCAACCTCATTTGTGAAACCTTTGAGAAGTTTGCTAGATAAGCAAACACCATAAAAGTTAATGCTCACATTTCCAATGCTTCTCATAGCTTTCTTTTAGTGTGCCATTGGGCAACTTCTCTGGAACTGGAAATTCAACCAGCTAGCGCACTGTGCAGTACCACCCTGAAAGTGATTCCATGACCCTCTCATTCTGCAGCTATAAAATTATTTCCTAAGTTCAGATTCCTTCTGCAAGTTACAACTATAATTAAATACATTTGGATAAAACCCATAAAATTTACAACATGGCTTTAAAATACATGACCGTGCTATAAAAAGATGGTCTAGAAATTAAAACTGTTAAATCATGCAGAAAGACATGTCCAAAACAGAAGCCAGAAAACTTTCTCAGGTCTTGTTTTTAATCTTTATATATAAAGATTATTTCCACTGTCAATTTACTATATTAATTCCACACAGATGTACTTCTTACCAGTTTTGTCCCCCTACTCCCTCATATGCCAACTTCCCATTGATGTCTGAGTCTTTTACAAATAGGTTAACTGAACACGGAAAAACCAAGGAGAATTCAAATACTAGAGAATGGCCTATATGCAGGAGTGGTGCTCTCAGGAGGCTTTCTTCAAGGAAGGCTCAAGAGAAACGGAAATATCAGACAACATTTTCTATACATACATACATGTCTGAATCAATCTGTGTATTTCTGTGCTCTCTAAATTAAATTTTACTCCATGATGTGTGTTTCACATTTCAACTATCATGCAGCTTGAAACAATAAGCTAAAAACAGAGTACCTATAGCACACTTAAGAAAAAGACATCTTGTAGAAGTGAGAACTAGTCCTAGGCCTTTTGATTCTGCCCCACAGAATCCAAGTTGCTCTGAGGTTTGCTAGATCATCTGTGCATGGGAAATGGAAAAGAAACTCAAAAAGAAAGGCAATGCCAGAGCCCATTCATACCAAGAAGTATTTTTAAAAGCGTGGAGGGCTATCACTTATGACCCAAGCAACAGTCTTATTGTTCACCAATGTTATAACAAGACCTGACAAAACTCCCAGTGAAAACTGTACAAAAATTAAAGCATAACCAATAAAAAACCAAGAAGGGCTGGAAAAAGACGTTAAAAGCATTACGAGAAATACACATCAATTGTCTACTAAATGGTAAGATGTCATAGGGCATAGGTTAAAAAAAGAAAAACTAAAAGAATAGGAACCACATATTCCATTAAAACACTGATATTTCAACGCATGATTTGATCTTAGTAGCAAAGAGACAAAAATGAGTTCTCCTGACCACATGACAGGAGATTTTATTAATTTTTCCTTCAATGAGTCAGAAGTTCTCAGTCAAGATTAACTTGCAAAAGCAATATTGCGTAAAGCCTTAGAAAAGTTGAAACAGCTATAAAATACTAAAAATTATTGTCTTCTCTTTGTAACTACTGCTTTGAACAACTCAAGACAGATGCAAAAAGACAGTTGTGCCACCTTACTTCAGAATGTAATTCTGAAGACATTCTACCACTAGAGAACTCTAATTCAAATTTGAATTATCAGAAAGGTGAGATGACTTGCTTTTACAACTGGAAACCGTAGACATATGTATGCGTTAATTTCTTTGTGCATAAAAAGTTAAAAACATATCCAAAAATATCGGCATCTATTTTGACAACATCCAAACTCAAACATAAATATCCTGTTATTCCTGCTGTTTTCCATTTGTTGAGAGCAGTTGACTCCTCACAAGCACTTGGAAAGACTAAACTAGATCTGCTCCTCTGTACAATTACAGGATGAAAGATGTCAGGCCACAATTAACACAAACAAAATTTCAACTACAAAGAGGATTCTAACTTGATTAAGAAAGAAGGCAACATCCGTTTTCCAAAAGGAAGCCAACTGAATGAGTCAATTATTCTGGGATGCCAAATTTTACTGCTATGTTGTCCTGGTTTCGGCTGGGACAGAGTTAACTCTCTTCTTAGTAGCAGGTATAGGGCTGTGTTTTGGATTTAGTGTGAGAATACTGTTGATAACATGCTGATGTTTTAGTTGTTGCTAAGTAGCGCTTATCTTAAGCCAAGGACTTTTCAGTTTCCCATGCTCTGCCAGCAAGCAGGTGTGCAAGAAGCTGGGGGGGAGCACAGCTGGGGCAGCTGACCTGAACTAGCCAAAGGGGTATTCCATACCATGGAACGTCACGCCCAGTACATAAACAGGGGGGAGTTGGCCGGGAGGGGCGGATCGCGGCTCTGGCACCAGTCAGCAGGTGGTGAGCAATTGCATTGTGCATCACTGTTTCCTCCCCCCCCCCCCCGCTTTTTGTTATATTCCTTTTCATTACTATTATTAGTATTATTATATTTCATTATTATTATTATTGTTAATTTTATATTTTACTTTAGTTATTAAACTGTTCTTATCTCAACCCATGAGTTCTGCCTTCTTTCCCGATTCTCCTCCCCATCCCACCGGGAGCAGGGGGAGGGGGACAGGGAGTGAGGGAGCGGCTGTGTGGTGCTTGGCTGCTGACTGGAGTTAAACCACAACATATGTAAATATGCAATTAAGAAAAAAAAAAGTATCAAGTCATTAACACAGTACTTTTTTCATTAATAAAACTGGAATGGTGTCAAGCCAGCTAATAACAATAAACATATTTTGCATTTCAAGGTTAGTGAAATAGTTCTATTCTTATAGCAAACATGACCATGCTGAATTGCTGCCAAAACATTCCTGGGACTAGTGGTTAGAGGCAGAGGCCAAATCCTTCAACACTATATAGTATGAGATGAAGGACAAAGGACTATATACTGAAAAAAAAACCCAAAAAACCCCTATGTGAACGTGAACTTTGTCTATCACAATTAACACTCTCTGTGTGCCTAACACCTGTTATTTTCAGCCATTACTATCCCTACAGAAACCTACTTAGTGCTTGTGTTTCTCTCATGTAAGGAAAAAAAAAAATCCTTTAAAAGAGTATGCCAACACAATCCTAATAACAAGTGTAATAATGATAAGCAAACCTGCAACAGACCTTCAACCATAAATAGTATGGTATATGAAAGGAACTGTAAGAAAACAAAACAAAACCAACCCCCCCCTACATCTCCTGGACTGTTTTTATTTTGGGGTGGGGATAAGGGCTCAGAGGGGAAGCTGGAGAACACCTTTTCGAGGATGATGAATATCAAGGGGGTCAATGAAGCTGGCCACAACAATTCCCTCATCCTTTTTATCCAGAGTTATGCCAAGCCAGACTCACTTTTTCTCCTTGTCAGTCATTTGTAATAATCCGTATTCTCCATAAGTGGCAAAACTACCTGTTAAGTACATGTATATATGCTTTATGTATATGTATACATGTATACTCTTGAATACCACAGTTTGGTAGTAAGATTTTTTTTTTTTTAAGTCCTGCATGCTTGGAGGTTGTCTATATCACCCTTAGCACACAGTGTAAAAATAGCATATGCTTAACTGAAGTCTAACTTCATCTGAAACTATGAATGCTACCTACATGAAATACCCATATCAAGTTTTATAAATTCCTAATTCTTTTCCGTAAATGCACAATCATAACACTACTATGTGTATACATTATTTCCTGCAGGTTTTCTTCTGAAATAATGTATACATGCAGTAATGTTATGATCACAGGTGAACCAATCTCTTTTTTGAGAGAAAAAAAGAATTGTCATGAATCCACTATCTGTTGGTTAGAGAGTACAAAATGTGACACATGCTCTTGAGGCAAGTGCTGTGCTAATATTTCATTATAAAAATTGTTACAGGCTTCTTTTAAAATTGAAGCTTGTTCTCTATAAAGTATACTTGAAGTGAACTTAAATAACATTTAAGTCAACTGAAATCACTAATGCTTTCAGTTGATGCATAGCTGAATTCACCCAAGGAAGTGGTTTAAGTTTCTTAATATATACCCCAGCCAGTGCTCAGCATTTTAACAGTTTTGTATTTATTAGAATAAACCAGACTGATCTATATGACTCAGTCACCAGAGTATCACTGACAATCTAACTAGATAAGAGGAGCTGTCATCTCTTTTGTAACCATCTCTGTGAAAATGCTACTTTTATGTATTCTTGGAAAACTAATCAATGAATCAGTTTATCCTTCCTGAAAGACAGCCCTCCTACTGCACAATATTCATCCCAGCAAGCCCTCTATTAGAGGCAAACCACCATCAGCAAAGTCTGTCATTTTCGGACACTCTACTCTTTAAGTCATATTTTCAGATACTCATAACAGAAATTTGGTAAACTGATACAGCTCTAATAGATGACACCATCACTAGAGCGTTCACAAATTTCAGGTACTGGAAACTAATTTCTTTTCAATTTAGCTTCAGTGTTAGAAGTGTAATTAACAAGTATCTGAAAGCAAACCTAAAATTGACTATGTTACCTTGTAATGTTGTGTGAAAAGTTATTTACTAGTATATTAAGTATTTGCATCAGACTCTCACAATCAGGCAACAACAACTCTGAAACATAACCAAAAAATAAGCACGTATGCAACAGCCTACAGTTGAAGACTGTGTTAAAAAAAATAAAAATACAAGGATGCAACTCCACATAGCACTTTTTCACTAGGACGGTTGACAGAATAGAAGACATTTACTGACAGGTACTCTTACTACGGTTTAATCAGCTGATCAGAATGTAACAACGTGATTAAAAAGCTGACAGAAGCCAAAATCTTCTTGCCCTCAAATCCATATGTAAGCAGGACCACAACTAAAATGTCGTCAAGCTTTGCCTTCTAAGAGCAGTGACATAAACCTCCAAGGAGAGCCCATACGATTATGGGTACTTCTAACGCAGGAAGGAACTCTGGAGCACGCTGAAGGTCACACGAGCCACCACGCCTGCAGCCACAGCCACCATTCGCAGCCAGAGTCTAGCACCTGACTGCAATCTAAGCACATACATTGAACGGATAAAGCTTAACATGGTATCTGTCTACATTACCACCGTGAAAAGAGTTCTGCCAGCTCCAACACAAGAAAGGAAGAGGAATTCTTTATTTGCCTCCCCTCCCCGGAGGGTACACCACACGGGACACGCACGGCCGGCGGCCCAGGACACTGCCTCACGCTCAGACCCGAGCTCCTACGCCAGCCAACCGCACGGAAGCCGCCGCACGCCCACCGCGGCCCGCTCTACCTCAGCAGCCTGCGCCAGGCACAGCCGGTGCCCCAGGAGAGCCTGGGTGGTGCCGCGGCTCCGCGGGGAACGGCCCCAAGGGAGAGGGAAGGGAGGACGCGGCCCTGAAGGGGTTAACGCGAGCGGGCAGAGAGGGGGAGCTCGCTAAGTTGCCCCTGAGGCGACAGAGCCACCCCGAATGAGCGCCGAGCACCTCTTACCCGGCCCGCGCTTCCCTCCGGCTCTCCTCCTCCCCGCCGCCGCCCGAGGCCGACGGGCGACGGCCCCCCCATGTAATAAAGCCGCGACTGAGGAAGGACCCCGATGGCTTCCGCCCGGCTCCCGCCCCAGAACTACAGCCCCCGGCTCGCCGCGCGGCGCGGAGGGGCCGCCCGCCCGCCGGCGCAAACGACAAGCCCCACAATGCGCCGGGCTGCCTGGTGCGGGCGGCCCCCGCCACCCCCTGCGGCTCCGCCGGGGCTGGGAGCGGGGCGGGGTTCCGGGCTGGCGGCTGGGCTCGGCGGTGGCGCCGGCCCCTGACCCTGACCTCAGGCGGCGGCGGGTAGGAGCGGGCGCTGCCTCCCTGCAGGGCTTCCCGGCCGCGCTGGGGACGCCGGGGCTCGGGGCCGGCCCGGCCCTCAGCCCCGCTGCGGGGAAAGCCGGGCGGGCCGGGGAGGGGGGGAGCGGCGCACGCCGAGCTCGGGAGGCGGCCGTGGGGAGCGGCGCCGGGGCCGCCGCGCTGGCAGGGGCGCAGCCCTCTCCCGGCCGCCGCGGGGGGGCGGAGGGAGGCGGGGGCGCCGTTAAACCGCCGCCAGGCGCGGGAGGAGGCGGGGGCGCTGCGGGGAAGGCAAGGTACGAGTTTAACGGAGCAAGTGAGGAGCTCTCCTGGGAAGAGCCCGCGGGGCGTCGTTTTCTCGCGTTCCGTTACTTTTGACACGGACGGATCCTTTAACTCGAGACACACGATCGAGAGCAGCCTCGGTCACTCCAAACACTGAAGTGGGAGCTGCAGCCCAGCCTCGGCAGAACCAGAGTAACGTGCGTTCGCGGTACCTGGGCCTTGGGCTCCAGAGCCTCCGCACTCCCGCAGCTCACAGGCACGTTTTTCTGTTTTTCTTTCTCCCCTGCATTGCTTCTGCATCTGAAGCTTTGGTCGAGCTGGGATGAATGTGTCAGTTCAGCTGTGCAATACTGTCACTACCCACACTACAAAAAAAAGCCTGCGATACAGAAAGAAAAATGTGGAAACAGGGGAGAGGTTTATGTAGGGACACGATCCAAAACTGTATTGAAAATGTAAGCAATGTTAAACTACATAAGAAAAACAAAAATCTTACATTTGTAATGTTATTTGAACAAATGTGGATCATGGACATTTCTGTTGGCTGGCTTATTAAGACTTTATTCTTCAGCTTAGCTTTTGTGGTTTCATATTCCAAGCAACAGAATAAATTGTCTTGTATAATGGAATGAGGTATCTCCTTTCCAGGTAGGAGAAGGATGCTGTAGCCATTACAGTGCTGGCCAGTATCTTGAAGCAGCTGCATTTTTTTTTTCCTGCTCTGCCACAGACTTCCTCAGTGAAGTTGGGTAAGTCAAGCCCTGATCTTCTGAAGGTGTCCAGTACCTACTAAGGATCTCCTTTTGTCTCCATTTTTCATCTTTAATAAGTATTTCTTTACTTCAAGTAGATTTTCAGGGTAAAAATATTAAGGATTAGGAATGGCTTGGATATTTGGCAGTGGATGGAGTGGTGGGAGCTTGTTAGCTTTTCAGGAGTGTTGCCTTGATTAAATAGCATACATAATTTAAGTGTGGGATATAATCAAGCTTAGCTCCTTGATAAACAAAATGATCAGTTTCTGATATAGTACTTCACCTTTTTAAAGTTAACTTTCAAGCAATAATTACATATTAACATGGAACTACCTCCTGTAGCTGACTTTATGTGAGCCACCAAGTAGGATTCATCGTGACAGAAGACTTGCTTGTAGCTAAAGTAAATTAGCTGTTCCACTCTACACTTCAGAAGCTTTGATATGCTTATTAGAGATAGTCCTCTCTCTCCTCACTGCCTAAGCTTTCAAAGCATCAGACATAAAGTCTGCTGGAGGACTTTCAGAGTGGCTACTCTGATCTGTGAGGGAGTTTGAATGCTGATTCTGTAGCCTAAGTAAAGTGAAAATTATCTGAGTTGGTTGCCCTCTTTTTTTTTTTTTTCTTAAATCCCTTACAATAGTATTTCCTCTCTCACTTGTGAAATGTAAAGTGCCATTGCTTCTGGCTTGCTTTTTTGGTGAGCTAGTTCAGCTGCACACAGCCGAGCCGAGATCTGACTAGCACAGCTGTGCTCCTTCAAAACACAGACAATGATTTCTTTTCCTACAAACTGCCAAGGATTAATGAATCCATTCCTTTTTACTTTCTGTGCTTAGGCAGTTAACTTACAATTAAATTGTTTGTTCAGAAGTAGTAATAAGATCTCTAAACCCATGAATCAAAAAGGAAAACTTGAGTTGGAATGTATCTTGCATATCCTTAGTATGGAGTTTGAAATCCCTATACTGTTTAAAGGCTCAATAGAAGCAGGCTTTCCCAGAGCTGTAGTTTTGGTTTTTTGTGTGTGTGTTAAATGAGAGGAATGCCTCACAGTTGTGATTAAAGAGACTTATATTTATCACAGGTTTATGTACGATCTTACATTGCTACTTTAATTTTTCTAGGATAAATGGGTGTGTATGACTTTTCCCCTGATCTAAAGCGGTTCCATGTCTTGTTTGGTAAGTTTGTATTTAAAACTCTTTGGCAGTTGTACCTTGTTACCCAGTCATGCCTTAATGTGAAAAAGTTCTGGTGAAATGTCTTGCTTGAAGGGATTTCCACAGTGCTGAGATGTTTAAACTTTGTTGTATCAACTTTCAGTGAAGGAGACTGTTTAGTATCTCTTCTCTCTAGGTCTGCCATGTACGTGCTCTACGCTGTTTCTTAACCTCTTGCTTGACTGACTTGTAGCAGAAAACTTTCTGAACTCCTTCTTATAGGGGCTACTTTTGATGTTTTCCCACTGCCATGTGTAATAAATTGCAGCAACTCCACTAACATTCACTTGTTTCTGTTCTCAAGGACTGTTCCTGTATTCTACGTACACCAGTTGAATCAATCAGACCAGAAGAGCTATCTCAGAGCAGCATCCATGAATGCCTGGTAAGAAGAAAATAGAAACATTAACCGGCACCGTTAAATATGAAGCTGGTACATATTAAAAATAATCTCATTAGGGGGTACTTCTTAAAATGTTAACAGCAAAAATAACCAGAGTACTTTGGGGCTTCTACTTTGGAAGAAGACTATGGGTAACTAAGTGTTACTCTTAATCTTGTACCAGTTTAAAAACAAAACAAACACACACAAAAAACCCAGTAGTTCATTAAATTAAGTCTCAGTGTAACGGTAAAAGCACCAGCTTGAATGTTCTGACTTGAGTACTTGATCTTAGCATTCTAATTAATGATATTTCTGTGTTGATTTTAAACATGTAAATGTTTAAAAATTACATAGTCATTTTGAGAACTGTTTTTCCTCACTGTTAGGCTGATTCTGATCTAGCTTGGATTCCCCCATTGACAGGAAGGAATGAAATGGTATTTTGCTCTTCTAATGTCTCTCACTATGAACTCCAGCTGGAAATAGGTAACATAAGCGTACCTTAAAATATTTCTTGTTCCTGCGGATGCATGCTCTTAATAGATTATTGCTAACTGCAGTAAATATTAAGTTTGGAAAATGTATTATCAGCTGACTAGAACTATTCTTGTGTCTCCTTAGTTGAGAGATGTGCAGAACATTGCTTATGTTTCAGTAATCACTTATTTCAAGATATAACACAAATCAACAATTACCTGAATTTTTCTCTTGATGTTTGTGCATGTCAGTTTTCTAACTCTGTGGTATGTGGACAATAAATACAGCATTAAGTAACATCATGTCTTGTCATTTGGTTACCCGAGTTGATTGTTCTAAGGATGGCTGCCCTGAATCCTACTGTCCACGCATACGTTTATGTGAATATGCATGCTAAAAGTGTTGTTCATTTAGATGTATAATTGATACTCACAAATGTTTAAACACTTTTAGTTGTTCTAAAAATAGCAGAGCCATGCTTTAACTAATTTGCTGGCTATATTTTGCTGCAACTACTTAAGTTCTTGACATTCTTGAAGAAAAGGTCATGCTGCTATCAATTGCAATTTTAGAACTGTAAAAGAAATTATGTGGTGGATTATTATATTTTCCAATGTTAAGGTAGCCACTTCTGGTTTCAGGAAGGAGGTTCAACAACTTAACTTCAGTCTACCTTGCACGGCATACGCCTACAGGCATGCAAGTTGCTGTAAGGATCACAGACCTAGAAAATTGCTCTGAAGAGCATTTGAAAGCCTTACAGGTAAAGCAACAGCATTTCTGCACAAGTCTGATGAAGATAGTGATGAATACATACGAGGTTACTAAACGGAGATAGCCTTTGTCATTGTACTGGGTCATTTCAGTCAAGTTTTTCCTCCAAAGGAGTAGAATGTAAACACAAGGCATGTGTAAATTTGAGACTTTCTTTCTGAAGAAAGCAATTGACAAGTGTTTTAGAAATACTTCTGTAACTGTACAACTTTTTCTTTGAAACATGTTCTGTACTCTGTATTTAACACCAAAACTTCAGACTATGAGCAAACTAGATTTACTTCAGACAAATGCAATTATAGGCAAGTTATTTACATTTCTATTGCAAACTATGCACATCACCTGCAACTTTGTATAAATGCACACAGGGAACAGTTCTTTCTACTTATTACTGACATAGTTAATGCTCTTAGTAAGACTGTTGTCTTGTGGTTAACACATCCACTTTCATTTAATTCCATAGAATGAGGTGGTTTTATCCCACTTTTTCCAGCATCCCAACGTAATGACGCTTTGGACAGTGTTTACAGCTGGTAGTTGGCTTTGGGTCATCTCCCCATTCATGGCCTACGGTAAGAACTGTTAACTGCAATTTTGGAATAGGAAGAAGGGCTGATGCACTTTGGACCACATGGTCCATGAGAGGTTTTTTCTTTAAGCATCTCCTGTCTTGTAGAAAAAACAAACTTTCCCAAACCATTTGTTTAGAGAAGTCTTCTGTACATAATCTTCTTCCCCAGTGAAGACTGGTATTTGAACTGCATTAAATTGCACTTAGTCCCAACACGCACCATGTGAGGAATTGTAATTGGGAGATGTATTTGACTTTATACAACTTTGAATTTTGCCAACAGAAAACTTGTCTAGATTGAATACAGGTTTGGCATAGACTTTCACTTAAGAGAAGTATGACTTGAGCGTGATCTTTGCTTGATGGATGCATCAGTTGCATCCATGTAACTGTTCTTGATGCACCATAGTCAATATAAAGATGAGAATGCCGCTCTTGATGAATGCATACAATGAAGCAAGCATAGACAATTTAACAAGACTTGTTAGGCTTAGCTAGGTTTTTTTCACTTCCAGGTTCAGCTAGACACCTGCTGAAGACTTACTTTCCTGAAGGAATGAGTGAAGCTTTAATAGGGAACATTCTGTTTGGTGCAATCAGAGGATTAAATTACATGCACCAGAATGGCTACATTCACAGGTAGGAGAACGTCAATAGGTTAAGAATCAGATTACAGCATCTAGTTTATTAAGAATTTAGTTTCACTTCAAAACTCATTTTCAGCTTAAGTGTTGTCTCCTTCCTTTTTCTATATACCTTCTTATGTCAGACAATGCAGAAGCAATTTTTTTCAATACCAGCAGAACCAAGTTTGTAGAAGCTTAACAAGAATGGTATTCATACATTATTTAAAGCCAGTTGTTACAGGGATTATACATCTGTCTGACTTTGTCTCCTTGAAGCAGAAGAGAATCAGAGTTGTAGAAAGAGCTTCCTTACTTTACACCCTTTGCAGGGAAGGAGGGCCGTTCTCCAATTTCTGGCATTTTTTTCTTGCTGATCACCTCTCCTCTCTCTTGGGACTGTATTAAAAAGACAACTCATACTGAGTGAAGAACTTCCATGAAAATAATCTGCTAAATAGAACTGCACACTAACATCTCACTATAAGTTAATGAAATATGAAAGCCTTTCTACTCTAGTAGTGCTTTGAGTAATTCTTATAACTAAAATTTACCACTTTATGTTGCAGGAATATTAAAGCTAGCCACATTCTGATTTCAGGGGATGGGCTGGTTTCTCTCTCTGGCTTAAACAACCTCTACAGTTTAGTTAACAATGGACAAAAGTCAAAGGTGGTATATGATTTCCCCCAATTTAGTACATCTGTGCTTCCTTGGCTGAGTCCTGAACTACTGAGACAGGTTAGTATAAATTACACTTCATTTTTCCTATTCAAAGTTACTGGAAGTACTCAACTTCTAACTTAAGTCTGCTTGTAGAAGTGCAATGGAAGCTGTTGAACTGCAACTTTTAGAAAGACATAGATGTACTGAATTTGTAATTCTCCTAAAAACAACCAGTTTCAAAGCTGTTGGTAAGGTGGTGCTGTACTAAGTCTCTACCTGACCTTCCTGGAAACTACTGCAGATCCTAAAACTTGTCTTGAGTACAACCATCAGATTTCTGAACAAAGCCTGAGGTTTCACAATTTAATTGCCTCAATCCCATCTAGATTATGGGGTATTAGAATCTTGTCTTGAAACAGACACATGTATTTTTGTCGGCACTGCTCAATGGCATCAGTGATCCAGTACAGTTTTCTTTCTCTCACAGGATTTGTCTGGGTATAACATGAAGTCTGACATTTACAGTGTGGGAATCACAGCATGTGAATTAGCCAATGGACATGTTCCATTTCAAGATATGCCTCGCACTCAGGTATGATGCTAAACTCTATTTCTACTTCAAAACACTCTGAGCTTTTTTTGTTTTACTCAGAGAAACCAGTGCTATTACTGCTGAAATGGTGGCTGCTTTTTGTTATTTCAAATAGGCATGCTTCTTTCTACATCAAATAATTGTTCCATTCCTGGAGTTTCACAGCTTGCCTGAGTAGGTTTGGATAGCTGTTGAACTCTTATACTGCTATTCCTTTCTACTAGATGCTGCTGCAAAAGCTGAAAGGTCCCACATATTGTCCTTGGGATATAAATACCTTTCCCCGTGGGGAATCCAGGATGAAGAATTCCCGATCAGGTGTTGATTCTGGAATTGGTGAGAGCATGACACGCACAATGACCAGTGAAAGACTACAAATTCCCTTTTCCAAAACGTTTTCACCTGCTTTCCACAACTTGGTAGAACTTTGCTTGCAACAGGACCCGGAGAAAAGGTAACCTTCTGGTGAAAACTAATTTTCTGTCACTTCAATCAGACCAAGTATAGCCCACAATTCAGGATACAGTAATTAGTTGAATACTGTTAAAGTCAGAATTTCAGACCAGAAGTACTACGCAAAACACTACACTTACCTTTGGTTTTGTGACTTAAGAATTATCTTGTCTGATAAAGGAACCATACTTTCAAAGTTGTTTGGCCCCTGAATTTCTTGTAATATGAATGTACGTTGTAACAAGTAAAATTAATTTTTAAACATGCACTTTGTCCAAGAAAAAAACAGAAGTCTGAAGTATATGTTTTCAGTACTACGCCTCTTCTGAATGAGGCATTAAATTCCTTGTTAAACAGAAAAGTGAAAAAGCCTTTAAAAATAGATTTCTTTAGTAGTGCCTTCACTACAAATTGAGGCATAGAACGTAGGAATTTTGTGCTGCTTTTCTTATGCTTCACATTTGTCCTGTGGATGAAAACCCACAGAGCTGAAATTGATTTCTCAGTTTGGCCCATTTTCTAAAAGTAGTATTTTACTTTCCAAAACATAATTATATTGTTCATTTTATGATCCAGGCCATCAGCAAGCAGTTTGCTTTCGCATACATTCTTCAAACAGGTGAGTTTACTACATTTTGTTAAATGACACAGCTATAACCTAAATAAGCCACAAAATACTAGAGTTGGATTACAAAATAATTAAGTTAGCTGGAGCCAAAAAACATCCTGTAACAGCATATCTGCTTCAGACTACTTTTTTTTTTTTAAACAAAATGGTATTGATAGAGTATAGGAAGCATAAGAGTAATCCATTTCCCCTTTGATAAAGTTGGTTTAACTTAACTAAAGTCAGCCTAACTAATAAGAATAATGGTTAATATTCTTAATTTAAAGCAGAACAACTGCATAGCTAATGTAATTAGTGTTGAAAGACTAACTCAACTTACTCTAGAGCAAGGAAAGCTAAACCCCTCATCCTGTTACTTTCAATATTGTAACATGCAAGAACATGGCTCTGATTTCACATGCTTTTAATGAAGTCAGATGCAAGGTTATGTAGACTTATGTGCAGCTCTGCATTAACTTTTCTTCTTTCTAGATAAAAGAACAAACACAGAATTCACTACTGTCTCTGTTACCACCTCCTATTCAAAATAACAGATCAGAGTTCTTGGCACTGCCCTCAACAGCAGTTGAGACTGAACTTCGACATATTACTGCAAATCAAGATGATACGGACTGGGAATTCTAAATAAATACCAAACAATCATACCTCTCCTGTGCTTCAAAGAAGGAAAATGTGATTTGTATTTGCTGCTTTAGTTTGTATGGTTAAAATACAATTAGACAAGGTATACTTGAAAATGCCATTGAAGTGGCCATATTTCATTAACTACTTCCTCTGTTGGCATCATGAAGTGCAGCGTGCCTCACTTTCTGACCATAAGGAAAACTGTATATAGAGAATGGCTGAATGCTTATGTTCCTCTTTCAAAATATTTCTTAACAAGAGAGTTCCTGCTGTAATTTTTCTTACTTTATACTGTATTTTCAGCTCATATTGCTGCAGTCCACGTGCCTTTCTGAGTTCAGGCTTGGGTTTTGTCTGTGACCTTACTTAAACAATCTATTTGTCTTTTCATTATCACCCAGATTATTTTAGTAAGGAGAAATCCTCCACTTCCAAGTCTAAATTTGAAACTGCACAAATTAGTTGCTTATGCAAATAAATGTTTCTCTTTTCACACATCCCAAAAGGCATTTTTCTCACTTGATGTGCTGTCATACTTGCCAGAAGTTAGCTATGCATCATTTTTCATGCAGTTCTAATACTGTGTGTTTCCCAAATAAGTTAAGCTACTTGAAAATGTGACTCATGCTCTTGCATTTGTCTACATTCTTAGTACAAATTTATGCTTTTGCATCTCCATTTATTGTTGTGCCATTTTAGCAATCAATCTGAGGACCTCTTACTATGCAAAGTAAGTCTCAAGTTATAACAGGTACGGGTTAATTTTGAAGAATCATATTAAATAATCTAAGTTACTGTACATATTTTTATTTATACTGTATTCCTGTTCACCACCAGAACTTACCAGAACCTAATACTGTTTTCTGAAAAGGACAGGCAACATGCATTAAACTTCCCTGGCACTGCTGCTGGCGAACAAGCCTCTTCTGCAAGCCACAGTTAAATTCCCAGGGATAGATTCAGCCATAAGAACTACCTAATAAACCCTGTAGGATCCAAGTGAATTTATCTGTTCTAAGTCAGATGAAAAACTGCCTTTCTTCTCCCTACAATTCAGTAAGTTCTCATCTCATACTGTACCAGGCAACTCAAGTTGAACAAAAGCAGCTTCTTTTAAAAAAAGCTGCATATTCTCATCGTCTTTTAGCAAAAGTTGTTGTGTCCCAAAGCCACTAGTACTTTACTGATGTAAGTTCTGACTGTAGTAAAAATGTATAAATAGATATCGAATGGATATATTTTAAATTTTCAACATAAACAACATTCCACATTAAGTCTTCAAGTTTTACATAGCTGAGCCAGTCTGCAGCCAACCTTGAGAATACTGTTTTGCCAGCAGCTTCACTACAAAGCCCTGAAGACCAAATGACCAAAACGCAAGCCTGAGACAGACATAAAGTTCTAAATGACCACATTAAAGTATTAACAAAAAAGTTGATTCTACTCGTGCTGTGAAGAGAGCTCTATATTTCAAAACCTAATACATGAAACTTAAGATTAAAAACCTTTCAATAAACTTACCCTATCTGTCTCCATTTATTTCTGTAATTCTTGTACTTCTATTTTCACCATAGTCCAGTCATACTAACAGCTGCTTGTTACTGCAGGAAGGAAGTTTCATATTTATGTCAGTCATTAGGTAAGAAAACAGTTGTCTAAACTAGAAAATTACTCTGATCATAAAAATATTAATAACTTAGGTACTCTTAGAGAATATATCATTTTCATGTGAAGCCGATGTTCTTAATTCTTAACCACTAAAAATTTTGACTGTTTTCAAATCAAATACATTATATAGCAGCTACAAGTAACTTTTGACTAACAGTACATGTAAAAACCAACTCAAATAAGTGAGAACACACATAAAGTTGTACATATTTTAATTACAGACCTCTGAATAAACATTAATACTCTTTAAAAAAAAACTGCAGAAAATTTTAGGCAGCTTAATTGCTAGTATTTGCAAGCTTCTCTAGAAACAACAGTGCCCCACCCTCTCCTATAAAAATGAACTTCGATACTAATAACAAAGTCAGTATAAATCGATTTAAACAACCAGGTGTTCCAGTGGAGTTACTTTGCTGCTGTCTCCTTCTGTGGAAAAATTTAAAATTACTCATTTCTAAATACTGGTCCAGCTTCTGTACTGACAAAACTTTTAAGAAGAAAATGAAGTACAGTTTTGTACATTAAAAAACTCGCAAGTCTTTACTGTTAGAACTACTGCTTTTCAACAACTACAGTATTTTCAAACAAAAGCAATTAAGAGGCACTGTGACTTCTAGTAATTAAAGTAACCAGAAATACTTGAAACTAGTCCCTCGATTATGTTTGCTGAAAGGTTTGCTGCAGTTTTGGTCACTAACTGTGATACTTTATTAAGGAATAATGCAAAATAAGAAATATTAGTTAACATAAAAAAAAATGTATAATCATCATATTGTTAAGGAGGTTTCAACTACCTGTCACTGAAAAGTAGTTCTTGGAAATAACTGTGTTCTACTGAAAATCTGAAGTTTTTGCATACAGTTAGTCTTTTCAAAATCAGATTCATGATCTGTATTGTTAAGATTCAAATTGCAGACACTTTCTATTCCAAGCTGACATAGTTCTAAGCACAATAATTTTTTTTTTTTTTTAGAGCACTTGTTTACTCACTTTTACTCATACCAATTATGTGTGTTATCAGCATATGAACCAGAACTGAGCTTGGACTTGAAATTTTCAAGTATCTTACATTTAGGCTCAATGTGAGGTATTTTCAAAGGGGCTTATAAAACTTTTATACATTTGCAAAATCTCATGGCCACTGAAACAAATTTATAGCTTGATTAGTTTTGCAGTACTTATGAAAATAACACAAGGGTTTTTTTGCTGCCACCTTTCTTTGTGCTAGCGTTTAACAACATAAAATAATGAAATACCTGTACAACAGAAAACTTACATCAATTAACATTATCCTTTAATATATGCTGAATGCTGTTGAGTTTCTTATTGTTTTGGTCTGATACCACAGCAGTTTGTGAATGACTGAATGGATGAACACAGGAAAAAGTGTGATTTACTCAGAATCAACTTGATCTGCTGTATGAACTACTCTAAAGAGTCTCAATGCAATAAATATCCATTGAAGAGATAACAATTTCTTCTACTTGATGCTATTAAGGAACAAAAGTAAATATTAAAAAAAAAATATTATCGAGTTTTACCTTACTTCTCTATTTTCCCCGCCCCCTCCTTCTCCTCAAGTGCTACGAAAGCAGGTTTTAGCCTAGAGGATTAGTAAAATCATGGGAAAGCATTTGAAAACCATTGTTCTGAATGTCTCCGATAAGAGGCAGATACCTAAGTAGGTGACTTACGTACCCTGTCTTTAACGCTACTAAGCAGCTTTGCTAAAGTATATTAGGTTGTCTAACAAACCTCTAAAACAACTAAGCTAGCTGTGATGACCTGTCCTGATGATGGTCATCCCTATCCTGTATGAATGAGGACAAACTACTAAAATTCAGAGATACTACACAACACATCCAGCGAGACAGACCACAAAAGACTGTGAGTAAGAACCATACTATGAAATAAAGCTATTTGATGTAACAGACCAGTAAAGACTTAAAGATTTAAAAAAGAAAGCACTGAAAAATTGAGGTGGTCTACTAATAAGCAGCTTGCAGAATAACATTTGGTATTTAACATAATTAAACCTATCCAGAAACTTGAGATAGGATGAAGGAAAGAATATTAGGTTTAAACAGGTTGCTGTGGAAACCTCCATCATTACCAAATGAAAACAACTGATTCTGCTCCATAAATTAGTTACATAAATGAATGTTACTTATCTGAAAGTCCCATGACGTTCCTGAAAAATGCCAAAAAAGCCTGTATGAAATTAGCTGCAATTGAGTGGTGGTTTTATTTTTAGGTATGATTACAGAATATGCCATTACTACTGGATTTACCGACAAATCCAGATTCATGGAATCTGTATTTGTCCTATTGTGAAATCCACCTGCAATAGAGGAGACCACTAATACAGGCTGAAATCTTGCCTAGCGGTCTTAACAGTTTAGGTTATGGCAAAACAAACTGACACACTAGTAATAAAGTACAAAGTAAAGGAATATTACATCAAAAATTCCTAGGAAAGAACTCTGTGAACCTTCAGAGTGGCTGCTTTCGCTCACTGTAGCTATAATACTGTAGTTAATGTTGATTAACCACATTAGAAAAAATCCACTTGAAAATATTTCCTTTCCCACACTTTCACATTTCTGAAATGCAAGAGATTCTTGCTAGCAGAAACACATTTTCCATCCAGGTCATTTTTTCTTGCAGTGGTCTGGTCTCTTTGCCTAATCCACTAGCCTATCATCACATCAGTTAGCTTCAATTCTGATTAAGATTGCACAGTATGCAACACCTTATTTTGTATGACCAAAGCTGGAAAAGCTATATAACACCTGTTACCAATCCAAAGATCCACTGAACTGTGAAAACACATTAAATGTTGATTAACACATTACAGTGAAAGATGCAATAAAGATATTGCAAGAACATTATTATTATTAGTATTACTACTTCTTCTTCTTCCTTCTTCTTTCTTCTTCCTTCTTCTTCTTCATTATATCTTTTTGTCATCACAACCTGGGAACATTATCTTTCCAAGTGAGATTCCAAGTAAGATTTTCCTTGCCTTCTCACTTTTCTTTGGAAGGGCATTCTGGATTCACATGTCATTTCGGGGTGTCACAATTTCCAGTAATAAATCTTGGAGTATTTCACAGAATTCATCCTGTTCTTTGGATTGATTTCCATTCGCTCTGCTTCAATGTTTTGCTTCTCAAATTTCAAGCTGGTAGTATTTCCTGTAACTTTACTAATAGAGGAATCCAGTGATGCAATGTAAGGATTTACAGACTGTACTCTGGAGGTCTCTTTAGCTGACCTACAAATATGGGGAACCAGTATAGGGTCTAGCAGAATACAGTGGCTGACTCATGTTCTCCTGGAGCTCCTCCTAAATCATGTATTTTTTCTTAATTTTATCAATAAAAAAGAATATTCAGACTTCACATTCAGTGACAATGTATGTATGCCTAAACATATTAGCTCTAAAATACTTTATCTAGAAGCTATTGCCCTCTATCTGTTCCCTTCTTGATATATCTCATAACTTACTAATCAGATTTATTCTATTAGTAGTAGTAGTAATAAAATGTAATGTACTAACACACAATAAGGATAGGAAATACATTATTAACAGATTTTAAAGGATTCCTGTGAAGCAGAATATAACAGCTACACACTCACAAGAAAAGGAGTAAGTTAGCACATTTTATTCAAGGATCTCAGTCACCACTATCCATGATTTTAGCAACTCTTTTTAACCACAACTTAATTCAACCTACCTCTGGCATGTAAAGGGAAGACGAACAATTCTAACATGATAGTTTAGAGCAGAAAGCAAACAGTGTCATATGGGATGAAAATTATAGGGAAAATCTGCAGGAGCATCGACTAAACAACTTGTCCTGAACAAGACTGATATCTCAACCCTTCAAAAGTGTAATCTATGATGTTTACAATGAGGAGAGGGAAAAAAGGCTAATTGCTCCAGCCATGTGGAAGCAATATTTGAATCAAGAAAAAATTGCAAACTATGGCTAGCAGCAGCACCTAAGCAGCAGTAACAGTCGATGAAACAAAAACCTGAAAGCAGCACTCAAAATTCAAGTGACATCGTGTAGTCCAAAAACCTTAGGCATGTTTTCAGACAAGTTCATCTTTACTAGTGGAATTTCCTGATACATATAATAAGAATACTGTTAAGGAGAAAGCAAGGAACAGAGGGATTGCTGGCAGGATGCATAGTTTTTCCTCTGTTTTGTCAAAATTTACATGACATATGGGTCAAGAGTATCAATGCTGAGTTTATCTACTACAGTTTATTTTAAAAGTTTGTTTACATTCTGATATCAATTATCTTTCTAGTTCTCATATGTTTGATGTCAATTAAAAGAAAAATATTCTTACAGGCAGATTTCCTTTTGCCCATGTGAAATCTGGAAAGCCACTTGTGGATGAGTTTTCTTTAAATGCTTTCATGGTTTGAGGTAGCTGCTGTTCTGCAGCAGCAACCATCACAGACTTGTTGAATGATTTGTTTGACTGGCTGTCATGTTTTTTTTCCTGCTCCGCTTTCAGCTTCAAGTTTTCCTTATTATGGGAGAACACAGATGATTTTGAATCCTTGGACCCCACAGCATGTGATGTTGAAAGAGCTGGTTCAGCATTCTTTCCATGTTTCTTCTTGACACATCACTAGATTTCCTCAAACTAGGGTTTTTTTTTCCTTCTTACATTGTGTACTTGTTAATATTTGACCCAGATGCTGGCGGCACGGCACGGCACATTTCTTAAGAGCCTTACTACATCGCTTGTCTTTGGACTTGAGTCAGCATTTCTTGACGACTTTTCTTTTTCCTCATGCTCGGCTTGTAAAAAGACACATTTTGGGCAATTTGCTGGAAAGGAGAGCCATGGCCTGCAAGGGTATTCTGCCTGAATAATAGCATCACAAGCATTTAAAATGGAAGAAGAATTTACTGTTTCAGATATTTCTTCTTGCTCTTTTATCATGAGACTTTTGTTTTAACAATTTGAAAGTCTTTTGACTGTGCTATTTCTTTTTTCAAAAGTGGTTGTTCGGGGTTTTTTTGTTTGTTTTTGTGGTTTTTGGTTTGGGTTTTGTTTGTTTGTTGGGGTGGGGTTTTTTGTTTGGGTTTTTTTTCCCAAAAGTACATTAAACTGTTTTTCACTGTGTAGGTTAACTACTACATCTATCAGTGAGTGTGGAAATTTATCCACAAGATTATCTTGCTTTTTTTTTCTTGTCTCTGTATCATTATCTGTCTGAGGCCTGCCTGTATCAATCTGAAAAGCCATGCTCTCTTCCATTTTATTGAATACAGTACAGGAAAATGCCTTAGCTAGGGAGGAGTCTAAAATTTTTTAAGTTTGAAGAAAAGATTACATAAATTTAAAATACAGAATTAAAACAAATAGTTTTGTTCGTGTGTAGGAACATATGGGAATTTTTTCTTTTTGACTGGGTTTCCTGTTTCGATTGCAGCTACGGGATAGGCATGCATTGGCTGCCACTACCAAATAAAGGGGGACGGAACAGGCAGAGGAATTCAGCTCTGTTCCCATTAAGAACGAAGTCTTTTCATCCCCAGATGAGGCAGGGATGGAAACTAGGCTATTAAGCAGGCAGGCTTCCCTCCTTGCTTCGCTTTCACAGGCACCCCAGCCTGCCATGACACCCAGTAAGAGGAAAGAAAGACCGTGCCCCGGCACAACGGTACAGGATAAAGCGGCTCCCTTCCCCCGAGCCCGTTGCGGCCGCGGGGGGCTGACGGGCCCAGCCCGCCCACCGCCCGGCTCCCCCTCTCCCGCGGCGCCGCCCGCGCCTCGAAGGCCAGCGTGCCGCCTTGGCTCGGCCCCCTCCTGCTTGAGGTCGAGGGACTGCGGCCATGGCTCCCCGGCGCGCAGGAGGGAAAAGGCGGCGAGCAGCGGGGGCCGGCTGGGGGCCCGGGCGGCCCCGCCGCCTCCTTCAGGCCGAGTCTGAATGGCAACCTCAAACCTCATCAATTTAAATATGCATATACTCAGACCCTCCCAAAAAGATACACTGCAAAGGCAAGCCTGGTTTGAAATATTGATCCCATTAAGTTCATTAACTTAATCCCTGCTCAACCATCTAAACAAACTACTGTATTTCACAATGAGAACGAATCTGGCTCTTGGCTAGCATCGCGTTGTCTAAGGAATACTTGGAAGGCCAATTCCCAGTAATAATGCCAGAAATCAAACAATGATGTTATTCAAGTTTTTCCTGTACTGATGTGATGCCTTAGCCCAGTTTTGCCTGAGCTCCATACTTGGAGGGCAAAAGGACACTTCTTACCATGCCAACGTGACAGAAATGTCAAGCAGCAAAGAGAAGGAGTTATTAGTCTCATCTTCAGGAGCTCAACAATTCTGTAAATCAAACACACCACATCTGGAGAAAGTGTGGTAGCAACCTACACGGGAACACTAAGGAGCGCCTCATCCCCCACCTCCTGCAGCCAAATCATGACAAGAACCTCCAGGGCAACACTGAAGGGGAGCGGCACCCTGAATCTCTCTATTTTAATGTACAAGGCAGTGCCAGCCAGAATTTAGCTCTACAGTTTTGCAAAAATACCTACACAAGAGCCATAACAATTTACAAAAAAGGTTAACAGCTCCTTCCCAGAACGCGGCCAACAGCTGTGGAACATCTTTTAATTCTGGTAGAACTCTTTTTTCCCCCCACCCCCAAGATTACCACAGCATTTAAAAAATGTCATGAACACTGAATTTTTGAATTCCTTAGATTTGCTGGATGGGCATAACAGAACTCAAGTCCTCAACAGGGCAGCAGCAGCAGCCGCCCTAGTTATTCATGTTCCCATCCTTGTTTTAAAGCAACTCAGGTAACAGCATAGGAAGTTACTGGCTCTTTAACATCCC
The DNA here is from genome assembly GCF_018139145.2 of Gymnogyps californianus. Lineage (NCBI taxonomy): Eukaryota > Metazoa > Chordata > Aves > Accipitriformes > Cathartidae > Gymnogyps > Gymnogyps californianus. The sequence continues at coordinate 13,710,907 of NC_059477.1, forward strand.
CCTTCAAGTCTTTCATCTGGCTACTCTTAACTTCACTACTAGAAAGTGGAGTAATTCTCCAGGGAACTTTGACAACTGCACACCCTTTACAACCACACTTAGACACACACATTAAATAAAACAATGCAAAATCAATACATATTAAATAACATATAGAAATAGGTTTGGGGTTTCAGGTGATACTTTCTTGAGAAATGGATTTCAAACTAGCTCTTGTCTAGGTCTACTCAGGAGATTGTTTCATCCTGCAATACATCCGTATTTATTCACAGCTGTGATGCTTTCACTTTGCCACTTCAATATAAAAGAAAAAGAATGTTGGCTATCATGATCAAAACCCACCAACTGCCACTATTACTACTACATCACTACATAGAAGGTGGGTTGCTGCAGAGTTTTTCTTTTGCTTTAGTAAGCATTTTCTCGTAATTTTAGGAAGAAGTTTCCCATTCCATCCTAACACAAAACAACAAACATCCTTTTGGGGGAAATCAATCTCTAACAAAATAGGTAGAAGTAGGAACTGTGAAATCCGGTTTCGGCCTTCGGCTTTCGAAAAGGCGGCGAGCAGCGGGGGCCACGTAGCGGCCCCGGGCAACCCCGCCGCCTCCTTCAGGCCGAGTCTGACATGGCGGCCCCGCCACCGCCCCCCAACGGCCGTTACGCGCCCCGCGCGCGAGGCGCCTCCTGCCGGCGCAGCGCGAGGGGGCGGCGGGCAACGGCTCTGGGCTGAGGTGGAGGGAGGGGTACGAAATGGTCAGGCTTGATCGGTAAGAAATGGACCGGAGAGGGGACGACGACACACAGCTTGTCCCCGACAGGGGGGATCAGGGAAAAAACATCCCCAAAAGTACCTGTCCGAGAAGCAGCAGCCGGCGGGTTTCATGCGGCAGGGCAACGGGCCTCGCCCAGCTGGGAGCTCTCCTCCCTGCCCTCCGTGAAGAGAGCGAGCAGCCCCGGGGGCACAGAACATCCATAACACCCAGGAGAAAAAGAAAAAAAGAAAAAAAAAAAAAAAAAAAGACTTTCTCTAAGTGTCTGTGGACTTACAGACCAATTTCAAGCACAGCTGCACTGAGGACTATAACAGTACCTTCCACACCACTATGAGGAAAAAGGAAGAGAAAGGTAAGGCTTAGCAATAAATACGTACCTGATGATTTACTCTGTTCTCCCAAAGCCTTCAGTCAAATTGATTCTGCTGCAAATATGCAAGCAAATAATTCTGACCTAACCCTCCTGAAGTTTACCTCCGCAATACCAAAAAAGCTTTAAAAGACACTTTTCAAATTAATGCCACCTGGCTTCACGCTGAGAAAGCTGAGTTGAGAGAGTAACATTTTAAAGAAAAAACAACTGGAATGTAACCAAATTTTAAATGACTGCCTTTTAAGAAGCAAAATAAGAACAATTTAGCTTAGAAGGGACTCTGGAAGCCCGTTGGGTCCAACCCCTGCTCAGGCTGCACAGGGCTCTGTCCACCCAAGTCTGGAGCAGCTCCAGGGATGGAGCTCCCACACAGCCCCTATGCCCCCTCCTCCACCGTCCGTCCGTCCGTGTCCCCCCCGTCAAAACTCCTGTGGCAGCTAACAGTAATTTTCCTGATGCTGCCTGCGACCCTTTCCACTCATCCTTTCACTGTGCAGCTTCAGAGTCTGACTCCTGTCTTCTTTGTAATCACCTATTAGGTGGTTAAAGACAGCAATCAGATTCCCCTCTTGAATATTCTTTTTAGGCTAAACAAACCCCATTAACTGATGAAATACACTTTACTTGCTAGTTTTCAGGAGTTTACAGTACCGTTTCTGATTGTGCAAAAGACCAGTACAGCAGCAGGAATCTGATGGAGAGAAAGCAAAGCCATTATTTACAACACTGCCATAAATAAAGAAAAAAATGTTTTCCCATACTCACCTGTTCAGAGCTTGTATATTATACATAATATTAGCATTGGGGAAAAATTAGACAGACTGATTTATTTTAAACAGACTAACCATTTGGGAACAGGACAAAGTAGTACAATCATTTCTAACTAGTTTAGAGCAGTTGTTTAATTGTTTCATATACGTAAAACCAAGAAATTGGCACTAATGTATTTGTAATTTTTTCATTAACACAAAAATACTGCATTAAAAACAATGGTATGGAAACGCACAAAGGCATTTCAGTTAAGGCTTCTACACATATTGCATGTTTTGTAATTAAACATGTATTTTGTAAACTCATTCTGAAACTTTCCAAGTAACTAAACAAAAAAGCTCAGTTAAACTCATATTCCACTGTGAGGCTTAATGGAATGAAAAGTACTTTGTAAAATAGATAATTAGCCATCAAATTTTTTATTAAGTGTGATTTTAAATGGCAACCTCAAACCTCATCAATTTAAATATGCATATACTCAGACCCTCCCAAAAAGATACACTGCAAAGGCAAGCCTGGTTTGAAATATTGATCCCATTAAGTTCATTAACTTAATCCCTGCTCAACCATCTAAACAAACTACTGTATTTCACAATGAGAACGAATCTGGCTCTTGGCTAGCATCGCGTTGTCTAAGGAATACTTGGAAGGCCAATTCCCAGTAATAATGCCAGAAATCAAACAATGATGTTATTCAAGTTTTTCCTGTACTGATGTGATGCCTTAGCCCAGTTTTGCCTGAGCTCCATACTTGGAGGGCAAAAGGACACTTCTTACCATGCCAACGTGACAGAAATGTCAAGCAGCAAAGAGAAGGAGTTATTAGTCTCATCTTCAGGAGCTCAACAATTCTGTAAATCAAACACACCACATCTGGAGAAAGTGTGGTAGCAACCTACACGGGAACACTAAGGAGCGCCTCATCCCCACCTCCTGCAGCCAAATCATGACAAGAACCTCCAGGGCAACACTGAAGGGGAGCGGCACCCTGAATCTCTCTATTTTAATGTACAAGGCAGTGCCAGCCAGAATTTAGCTCTACAGTTTTGCAAAAATACCTACACAAGAGCCATAACAATTTACAAAAAAGGTTAACAGCTCCTTCCCAGAACGCGGCCAACAGCTGTGGAACATCTTTTAATTCTGGTAGAACTCTTTTTTCCCCCCACCCCCCAAGATTACCACAGCATTTAAAAAATGTCATGAACACTGAATTTTTGAATTCCTTAGATTTGCTGGATGGGCATAACAGAACTCAAGTCCTCAACAGGGCAGCAGCAGCAGCCGCCCTAGTTATTCATGTTCCCATCCTTGTTTTAAAGCAACTCAGGTAACAGCATAGGAAGTTACTGGCTCTTTAACATCCCCCTTCAAGTCTTTCATCTGGCTACTCTTAACTTCACTACTAGAAAGTGGAGTAATTCTCCAGGGAACTTTGACAACTGCACACCCTTTACAACCACACTTAGACACACACATTAAATAAAACAATGCAAAATCAATACATATTAAATAACATATAGAAATAGGTTTGGGGTTTCAGGTGATACTTTCTTGAGAAATGGATTTCAAACTAGCTCTTGTCTAGGTCTACTCAGGAGATTGTTTCATCCTGCAATACATCCGTATTTATTCACAGCTGTGATGCTTTCACTTTGCCACTTCAATATAAAAGAAAAAGAATGTTGGCTATCATGATCAAAACCCACCAACTGCCACTATTACTACTGCATCACTACATAGAAGGTGGGTTGCTGCAGAGTTTTTCTTTTGCTTTAGTAAGCATTTTCTTGTAATTTTAGGAGAAGTTTCCCATTCCATCCTAACACAAAACAACAAATATCCTTTTGGGGGAAATCAATCTCTAACAAAATAGGTAGAAGTAGGAACTGTGAAATCCAAGTTTCTTTAGAAGGAGCAGTGAGTAACACTACTGCTCCTGCTATACAAGATAAGGAGAAATCGGAACACTATTCCTGTGAATGACTTTGCAATAGTTATGTGTCCTGACTGTTGAGAAATTACAGGATGTACATATATCCTGTTGGCAAGCCAAAAAACCCCTGCTTGATTAAAGGATGTATTTAGGTATTCATTAGCTGACCAAACTGTTGCCACATTAAAACTTCTGTGTCCTGTATCTACATCAACTTGAAAGAACTTGTTATCATCAAGATCTTTGTCAAGAGAAGTAAATGAAGATGAAGAAAAATGAAGTGTCCTCTTTTAAGGAATTATTAAACAAAATCCCTGACAATCCAATCCCTTATTCTAGCAAATACTTTTTATGACATCTAAACCCAGATTATTTTATGCTTACTAACTTCGTGGTTTTTATGTTTCCTAACTCTGTTTTACAATCTTCCTTAGACTACTTTCTTCATAAGATCTATTTTAATCTCTAGAGAATATTTAGCCAAATCAGGTAAGCCAACTGCTATCAGCATTAGTAACAGAAGCAGGTTGTTGAAGACTGTACAGCAGTCAAAAAAGCACTGAATACCTGATCTTCTGCATCCATCTAGTTTCTTTGGCTATATAGGTACCAATATTTACAAAATCACCTTGACTTTATGCACTAGAGATAATCTACTTTGTAAAATAAAAACCAAAAGTATAAAAGTTTTCAATCACATTTGGAAATTGTAGCATACATAAAAAGATCAAAACCAAATATATACAATATAAAAATACACTTCTTTCTTTATGAAAGTTATAATACATGGCTATAAGACACAACATGTTGAGCCGTCAGTCACAGCTACAATATTTGCAGATGCTTGTTCCACACTATGGCTGAACTCTGGGTATGGTATCTCCCTGGGGAAATTCCTCGATTTCAGCATGAAACATCAGTTCTAAAAGAGAAAGAGAAGAATTATGTTTTCTTTTAAAAGTTTCACCTGAATACGATTTCATTATTCCTGAAAAGTGCTCTGGCATTCCCCCAAGCCTCCTGCTTTTCTTCCCAATCATAATATCAAGAACTCAGCAATGGCAAGGGCCACCACTGTCTTTAGAAAACTACTGTTGCCCCCCAAAATTAACAGAATTAGCAATGATGTTAGCAGATGATCATATGCAGTATCATCCTGCATTCAACCTGGACACTGAAACAGAACTCTAAAGTAGATTGAGGGATTGTTGAGAGTGTCAGACTCAAGAAGGAAGCTTTCTCTTTAGAGACTCATTCGTTTATGGATATATCTGCTCCATGTATCACAGCGTAAGTTAGCAACACTAGAACCTGGGATAGAAAGAATCATGAATGATACTGCTCACAGCTAGCTATCACCACGGTAGCTCAGGAATGGGAGATAGCCTAAGGTCAGCAGTGAAGAGCTCCTTGTGGAGAAATTCAGCTAGGCACGCTAAGCAGCTGATGAGGTAGCCCTTGTGGAGCTCTGTGCTGCTGAGGGTAGAGTTTCTCATATCTGGGTTCCCTTACATGTCTATACTGCACCCTCAACGTAGGTGTACTTTCTGTCTTGCTAACAGCGCATTCAGCATATATACCAGGCTGTTTGCCAACAACTTGTCAACATGGTAAAGTTACACAATCTGTATGTGCAACACTGTGGTTTATCCACTCAAGTTTGAGATTCACATGTTTTTGCTACCTCATCCTTAGTAGACTAAACTTTCTCTACTATTTGGGATAAGTCCTAACAGAATTTCTCTCTTGAAATTTCTGAAGCAGGTTTTCTAATCTTATAAGGCACTTGTAAATATCACAAAAGCTCACCAAAACCTGAGTTAACTGGTCAGGTTAACTTAACTCAAGTCACTGGCTTCCTTGAGTAAGTCCTTATTATTTAAAAAATAGGTTTTAAATATAATTTAAACATCTATTATAAATTTTACTGTCAAAGATTGTAAAGGCTGCCATCTAGATTTTTTTTTAACTCTTCAAGTGAGTTATTAGAAATAAGCAGAGTAACTGAGGCCAGCTGAAATACAGAAATCTGTACATTAAAATTCTAAAGTAATCTTGAAGAAGCACGTTGAATCTTCTTCAGCCTCCCAAACACAAATCTGTGCTTCAACTCATGACACTCTTTGGATACCGGTTGACTTGTAAGTTGAAACTTACAATTTTTATGTACAGCATAGCTTCAAGTCACAGGTTGCATGCACTTGACAGGAAATCTGAGTTATGATACACCTTTTGGATCCCAGTTTGAACAACAAAAGGAAGAAGGCCTAGATTCTAGCAAAGCTTCTTCTAAGAAAAGGGAACGACTTGCTTGCCCTCTCCTCCAGCCTGGACCAACACAAGCAGTCCTCATTTGAAGTCCTGTTCTGCAAGCACAAATCTGACTTTTCAAAGCTCGGGAGTTCCCACAACTACTGCAATGTTCCATTGAAAATACTACTGAACTCGAAACACATTCAGCATTTGCAAACGGAACATTAATAACATCAGGGAATTTTCTAAAACACAAGCAGAATAAATACATTTCAAATATTCAAAATACTGTTAAAGTAAAAATTATTTTTCCCTTCAATGACAAAGAGACACATGCTCTCTCATGTTTCAAAATTCATGTTGCTTCAGCCAGGACAAACAAGGCTTTTCTTTCCTTTTTAAATTACTGTTTTTTCTTTATAAAACCAAACACGGACACCAGCATGCTAAGAAGCACTTGCTTTGGAAAGTTGCTAGGAGATGCCTGTTTTTCCTCAGCCACAAAATTTCTCAGGACTAGTCTTGAACACCAAACGCAGAGCACAGCAGATAAAAGCCTGAACAAACAACATTTTGCCTATTAATGTTTCCTACCTTCACTGTGGTCTAGCTCTGGTCGGTAAGACAAGAAGATCCAACTTGCCCCAACTAGAATAGACACTACCAGATTCACCACAACCCATGGCTGAACAATTTCTTCCTCTGTACCTGCCGTCCTGAGAAAAGCACATCAACCCATCAGTCAGGGGTTCGCTGGTACATACAGGTTACAATAATAACTTCAACGGAGTATCATAAAAACAGGCTTGCTAAGCCAGATGTGAAAACAGAACTACTTGTACCATCCTGATGGTCTTGCATTGCAAAGGTGTGGTAAAGAAAGTGACTACGAAAGACAGCGACTCAGCTAAGAAACCCCATTATCTCATAGAGAATGTCCACTTGTAGATTTCAACAGCAAATTCCTTTTCTTGGCCAAGAGACAGAAAATAAAAATCAAAATGCATGGTCAAATTTTACTGTGGTGAAAGACACCGCACAATGTCGTCAGTCGATCTTATTTTTAAGCACTTCCTTATGAAGCAGCAAGGCAAGTGAACAGCAAGTCAGTAAAGCCTGTCTGGAAGCCAGTGCAAGGTCTTGTGTACAGATGCTGTGGGGTGTATGAGATAGGGCTTTAAGAAGGTTATGATTTAAGTTAGCTGATGCTTTTCTTACTTTTCATAACAGCAGCAGGTTGTGGTTTTGTTACTAGAATCTAGGCTTTTTAATAAACAACTCAACAAACATTTATAGAAGCCCTAAAGAAAAAAAAAAAAAATCTAACTGCCCAAACCAGCAAATTTTCATGTAAATGCTTTTGTTCTACTTCTCCTGGTCTATTTTAAAAACTCGTGCTACTAGAGTCTAAGTCCATTAAATATCTACTTCAGAAAGTAACAGTTTTGGATGTGATCTCCTAGCATGAAACAATGCTTCATATTTAATGCCAGCTGTGTCTGCTAAGCCCCTTGCATCCTGTGGCAGACACACCACTTTTTCGTAAGACCATGACATTAATTTCTTGGACAGACTAGACTATCTCCTTCAAAAACAGTGTTGACTCTCTACGGAACGTCCTGCCCTTGAACACAAAAGGATTACCTCAGTAGGGTCCCATTTCTCCAGCAAAAGAGATTCTTAAGGTTCCTGCCAGATGACATTTTCAGCATCATTACAACAGGCTCTTGTTTGAGGTATAATGGATTTGCGACCAACATGACCGAACGCATCCTTGAGTTCTCATTTTTCAGTGAAATTATCAAAGATTCAGGACAAGGTCAGACAAAGGCAGATTTAGTAATGAAATCCTTCATTAATACTTTCTTATGTATGTTGTGTAACCTTTTCAATCCACCAGTTTGACTAAGGTTCCCAAGTGAGCTATGTTATAATTTACAGAAGTGATTTCTTAAGTTTCCTACCAGATGCTGCCATTTTCCGAAGGTGGTGTGTAGAGGTTAATTCTGTCACATGTCATCTGCTGGCTTAAGGATAAGATAAGAGCAGCAAAGTACACTGGAAGAAATGGAATTACTAGTGTCAGATACAAACCCCCAAAATGCTGTCCCATCATGACATGATAATTATCACTACATTTTCTTTCCTTTCACTCCACTGCCTCCAATGATAGTCTCCTTTAATTCATTCTCTCTTCTTCAACATTCCCCTGACCCATCAAAATCTGGTTTCTGCACTTTTGCAATCCATCAGCTGCATCAAAGGTGGCATCTTGTGATTCTGGTCTTTGCTAGGTCTGTGTCCTGTATTCAGAAGTGGGAAAGGAACTATCTCACTAACAGCCCCACTAATGCTACTATTGCAAATGCTTTAAAAAATACGTAGCAAAGTGTTCATAGCCTTTGAAACCTATTTTCAACTACTGAGCAAGTCACCTATTCTAAAGCAGAAAATAACCAGGGAGGAAGATTTCACTGAAAACAGTATGTAGGATTTTTCCATTTACTGTCTTTTCTGGACAACTTCCTATCCACTTCAAAATACTTACAGAAAGAGGCTACTGCTGCTGGGTCTAGGGTAAGAAAGCCCCTCAGTGCAACTGATGCTTTTGCCAAATCAATCCTGATAACAAAAACAAGTGTCATTAACACAGCCCAGTAAGATAATAATACTGTTCCTCTAACAGTATTCTGTTGTTCTTTTACTTTTTGCAAGATATCTTCTTCTGCCTCTGTTACAGTGCCTTAATACACAACTATATCCCACACACGGCAATGGTCCTCATTATGCCAAATCCAACAAAGACTGACGATGTAAGGAGGATGTTCCATGAGGTCCGTAGCTTTCACACTGCAGTCCTTTCTGGAACAGGGAGAATGTGGAGAGATCTCTTCCCTCTCTAATCCTTACCATTCGTTTCAGTGTCCACACCACCAACCGAGTTATGCTAACATAACTGCTCACATAGCTTACACCAGTACAGGAGCAATGAAGAATAACTCAGGCCTCCTCCCTGCCACCACTCCATGAAAAACAAGTCACAATTTCTTCCATAGCACCGACTCCTCCCCTGGCTTATCATGCTGCCATGGAAACTATCTGTAACTAAAAGAAACATCTATAACATCTATGAATCTACTCTGTTTATGGTCTTTTTTGGTCCTCTGTCTGTTCATTCCCACTCTTAGGCTGTAGTGCAGAAACCCCAGCTAAGCCAGGAAAACTGTTTACACAGCTATGTTGCAAACCTGACTGGGGAATGGATTCACATGAAAAGTAGCCTGATAGAAACATTAGTTATTCTCCACCCCTCTCCCCCACAAAAAAAACAGGACAGCTCTTCCTTCTGGTTCACCTCATGATCACACAAAACAGCACCAGCACACTGAAGCAAGGCTGCAGGCAATGGACAAAAATGAGTAACAAAGGTCTGAATGCACAAGTACACCCTTTATCTGTATAGCCAGCCACATGTAAAATCATTCTTTAAGTGTATCACGTTAAATCATCAACAGTAGATCAAAATGTGCCATAGGAAGGAGAAAGGAACATATTGCACACAAATTACATACACCTTTCAAACACAAACATATTTTACCTGTCAAAGGCTGAGACTGTACTGATAGACAGCAACAAATAGAACAAACTTTGAGCTGGATATGCTAGTGTCTTATACTGCTCGAGCAGGTTAGAAACTGTGGAAAGCTGATTTCCTGCCAAAATGTAGATAACAATGATGTTCCATACAGCATACCCAGCAAGGAAGCCATGGGTAAAGAGTCCTATCACCCTGAATGGAGAAAAGAATATTAGACAAGTTTAACATCTTGACTTCGTGAAGAATTACAGATAGAAAAGGCCTACGAATCCATCTGTTCAACCCTGCTGCCGTGACAGGATCCCAGCCTTTCAGAGATTGTTTCTGAGCGCTTTTTCTGATCTAGTTTTAAAAATTCTAAACAACGGGACTTCTGCTTCCTCCCTTGACAGACTGCACCAGAACCTGAGCACTTAACAAAGAAAACCAAGATATTTTGCCTGATCCTATCACTACTTCACTTCATTACTGCTACAGGAATCAAATACTTTCACTCACTTCCTGTAGCTTCCCAAGACCACTGCCCCTTACACTTAGGCGATGCTCTTAAACTTGTCCTCGAGTCAGTCTCTTCATTATCTTCCTTGCTAAGAAAAAGCTGAGAAGCAAGCGCAGGCTTCCAGATAAAATACACCAGAAAAGAAAATGGCTGTCATCTTCCCATTCTTTATCACAACACAACCACATATTAAAAAAAAAAAAATCATTTTTTGCTATTGTGTGCACGTTTATGCCCCAGTCCAATTTCACTCCTCCCTCTTTTTCACCAACCAGGATTTTTCTTTGAGAACTATCTGAATTCAGGTATTTTTATTCTGGTCATATAGCTGATGGGCGAATCTCATTTTATAACATATTTTTTCTGTAGGTCTCTAATATTTTTGTTATCAGATCAATCTCTTGCTATTCAGATTTTGTCTGAATCTTTGCAATATGATTTCCTTAGTTATAAGCTGCATTTCATATGTGATGTCTAGACTAGAAATAGATATTCTTGACAACAAATACCAAAAGCCAAAGGACTGAGAAACTTTATACCTGTTGCATCCCGAACCACCATTTGTTAGGAATATTCAAAAGAAATAAAGATACATCACAATGATAGAGAAAAGGTGCTAACTTTCAGGGAGAAGGGGGAAAAAAAAAAACCCAACCCTGATTTCTGCTTATTTACATCAAAAGATTTATCTTTCACCTGAAACTTCGGTGCACTGAGAGGGCGACATCTCTGGTAGTCCACGAAGCCTTCACATCCATAAGTACATTGATATTTTCAGTGGTTTTAATCAATTCTGCACGGTCAGCTGCCTGAAAACGCCCTGAAAGGATGAGGAAATCAGTTTTAGAGAGTACTGTTACCTTCCATCGTCATTTCTACATGAATACTTATTAGTGTTAAAAAGCTGTAAGTGTCAGAAGTTCCATCAGAAAATTTCTTCTCCCCACTTCCTGCCCTTTGTCAGCTTACATTTATACCAGGATGCCTCTGTCAGTGTGATGCATCCTGGTGGGTCAGGCTATGAATTTAAGAATGTGAAAAGCGCTTTGGGTAATTACTCAGTGTTCCCTGGTAAAAAAAAAAAAAAACAACAACAAAAAACCAAACCAACTTCCACTTGAAAGAATTCTTGCAATACAGTAAATGATACCTTCTTCTCAAGGTACTGTGACAGTATTAGGTCAAATAAGCTCAGCTGGGTACTATCAAAGAGCCTTTTTCACCCACATCATGGAGTTAAAAAATTCAACCAAACATGCCAGCACAGCAACACTAAACATTCACTGTTGAAAAATTATCACGTATATTTATTTCCAAATAGTTTTTGTTCTGGAAAACCTTTTTTCTAATTCTTCCCAATACTGCAATATTTGGATTTTAAATACAATAATGCTTCCTTTAATTGCAAGAATATCCTTAAATTACTTAAATCACAAGATGTACTTACGATTTTTTTCAACAAACACTTTGCTAACAGGCTGGCTAATTCCAGTGGGAGCAGCAAACACAGGCTGCTGATCTGGGCTCTTTCTGTGCTCATCTTCAATGATGTCTTCCTCCTCCACTTCCAGCTCATTGGAACAGTGCATTTCGGCTGGCCGAGGTCTCCTGTCAGCACAGAACATACAATGCGGCCCAGAAAGAACAGGAAGTAAAATGTAAAACCTGAAGGCTCCTATGAACATTTAACATGTCTAACTTGACTGATAAGAACCGATCAGGCTACTGACCTGTATATTACCCCCGTTTATAATTTCAAGGACTAAAGTTCTCGTGGAGTTAGTTAACTAAACCCATAAAGCTAATCCTTGATTTTGGGTTTTTTCTCTCTATTTAAATTCCTTCCTGTGTCAAACCAACAAGGTGGGAAGAAATACATATCAAGATATTAACAATTAGAAAAAAAATATACAAACTAAATACAAGGCCAAGAAAGTGGATGCTTTTGGTAGAAAGGTGACTAAAAGGTCGCCTGATTTAAACGCATAGTTCTTGGAGAAAAGGGAAATAAAAAGGATGAGAAAGCAGTTAAGTTTCTCATAAAATTAAGAAAAAGATAGTAAGAATGAAAGAAAGCAGTTACACATTCTAATATTTTCATGTATGTGACTGAAATATTAGGCTCATGTAAATGTATTCAGAGCTGTAATGCATCCAGGTATGCATAAAACAAACAAGTGAAGAAAGTTAAGTCTCAACCCTGGAAAGAACTGCACACATACTATTTATTGCACAGGCTGAATGGTATCGTGGGCTTTAAGATTTTACATTTTCGTAATGTGACAATGTAAAGTACTACTCAGCCACATTCACTATCACAGTTATTCCAAATTATGAGCTATACTAGTTTTGTCTCACTTTGTTCTTTTTCTCTGTTTGCGGATCACTGTTTCTTCAGCTTCAGGGACATCCATGCCATTTCCATTCTGAAATAGGGATGCAACATTTTGCTGGGTAAAAGAGGTCTCAGAATCTGAAGATTTAAAATAAACCACATGAAAGTTTCACAGCTTTCATAAAAATGGAAATACATTCACTTAAATACGTAAGTAGTTATTATATAAACAGTGGCAAAAAAAAGTGATGGTCTTCTGAGCTTTGAATGATATAAAGGATCTATTTTATCACTTCCAAAACTGTATTGCCATTATTTGCATGAGGGCTTGTACCCTACGGAATCTGAAATCAGAAACTGAAACTCTAAGCTACCATTCACTCAGAGATTACTTTCAGCTGTTGGAAGTACAAAAGCACATGAAATGTTTTAAGCCAAAATACAAGTTGGCCAATCATATTTCTATGTTACCAAGTTTTATTCAGTGCTCTTTTCAATCTACAATTATTTCACGTACCTGTAGGTACTTTCTTCTTCTTGCGTTTCCTCTGAGGAGGGACATCATGAGGTTCAGGAGTTAGGGGCTCACTGCTTTCAGACTGCCGACGAACCGCTGCTTGGACGATGTCATCTGAAAACCAGATGAAAAGATCCACCAACCTTAATTCAGAGCCACTGAGAAACAGGCAAGAAAAAGCTGCCTTTTGCTACATTGTGCAGAACGTCTGTATTTGCCCAGCTTACAGCTGAGATGAAAATATATTGGCTAGGAAACAGAAGAGTTGGGAAACAAATGTGGTAAGTAAGAATATACAAAGGGGACAGCTGACAGCCCTCCTTTCACCCTGACAGTTTCATGCCCAGGAGGAAATTTAAGTACCCAAGAAGTAGCACAATTCCCATTTGGGCATACAACAGAGGACTGATTGAAAGAAATCTACCACAGGAAAGAACTATACCTCTATATTTTTCCTTTCTACATGCAAAGATTATAATGCAAGGGACAAGAAAAAATTAACAGTTTGTTACAAGCTGATTCACACAGATACGTGCTAAGGCAAAATAGCGTCATATCAAAGGGAAATTTAAGCATACACCACAAGAATAAAGGAGGAGCAGAAAAAACCAACACTGAAGGATGTTTACTCCAGTCTGAGAGATGAATTACTGCGCTTTGGAGGAACTACATTTCTGTGACAGGTTAATATGAATTCATCAAATATTCTAGCAGCAGTAGCATCAATTTGCATGATCAGAAGTAGAAAGACAAAGTTACTTCTCCATTTTACATCACATCTGCCTTTTTATAGCTCTTCCAAGTACTGCATTTTTTATGATAACAACCAAATCTATCTTTGTTTTCACTTCGAGCACAGGTTTTCCCACCTTTTATAAATCTTTGCTGTGCTAAAATACAAAATTAACCAGCAAAGTAATGGCCAAAGCCAAGGCGTACTTTGCACCATCATTCAGCTCACTGAAAACAACAGTAAACAAAACTTGATCCTTGGGAAACCCTGCTAGCAACAGCTCTACTTGTTGTGTTTAAAGGTCTTTCAGTGAGGCCTCAACTGTACACTCTTTTAAGCAAATAAAGGAGGTTTACCCATCAAACCATCATATGGACCCAAGTCAACTGGTTTACAGAAATCCACTAGATTCTATCAACACATTCTGCTTTATCAAAATAGATCACACTTGTAATCTTGCTTAAAATGATATGTTTGTTCTGCAGATCTGCTTCTTGTAAAAATACAAAGCTCTGGTGCTAGTCATCTTTTAGGCTCTTAACTCTTCGATGATAATGGAATGATTAACTTGTGACTTTATTTAGCCAAGGACTGAAATTGAGCCAATTTGTTGAATTAGTTTTATCTTAGTTCATTCAAAAATTCAAGCACTTAACACATTCAACATAACAAGCAACTTACAGCTGGAAATGACTATTTAATGAAGTATCCAAAAAATTTTAAAAAGGAAAAAAAAGCAGGAATAAAAGAACTGTTTCAGTTCAGTATCAAGACATGCTGTATTAGCAGTACCAGGAGAAAGAGCAGAGGATGGAACAAGTTACTTTAGTTAGCATTACAGACCTGTTTTAAAATGACACCACTTTGGGGAAAAAGATTGCAGTCATTCAATATAAAATAAATTGTAATAAATTAGCTGAGAACACTACTCAAAAATGGAGTACAAGACTGAAAGCTGTGTATCTGTCAGGAGCTTGGCTACAGCACAGGTCTCACCCAGGATTACAAACACAGTTTTCAGTCTTGGCAGGACCTTACCTAATGGAGTCTTTCCTTTGGGTTTCCTTTTTTTGGGACGACTGAGTGGAATTTCATCTGCAGAACATAAAACAGAGGCATAGGTGCACAGCATGGAGAAACTTCCATTTCTTTTTTTTAACAGCCATTCCACTGCTAGTTAAGAAAGTGATTCCTTTTTACAAGTGAAGACATCCTTCACCTTTTACAGGTGAGATGACAATTCACCAATTCACACGAGCAGGAGGAATACAGAAGGTGGCAGGAAAACAGGATAAGAAATCTGTCTTAAGTGCAACAGAGGCTAAATATGCACATGCACGTGTGTTAAGTGAAAAACTGAAATACTCTGAATAATGCTCTGAAGAATAAAATTCTTGTTTAGAGCACACTGACAACATTTCAGTTACCTTGATTCAGTATGGAAATAGCAAACAGTAAAGAGAACAAAGAAAAACAACAGACAGTTCTAGCAATGGCAGCACAGGTATGCATGCACTTTAAATAATCAGCCTGCATTTAGGAAAAGCATAAGGCTCTTTAGCATCTTTAAAGAGAGGATGAAGTGACACCAAAAGGAACTACCAATGTTTATAATTCTCTTTAATGCCAGAGTAACTCACCTTGGTTTCCACTTCACATTTAAGGAGAAAAGGTGTTGAAGAGCAGTGTAAAAGGAACAAAGATGAGAAGAAAGTTAATTTTGAATCAATTACAATTCACAATAGTGAAATTCACACTGCTGCTTTTGTGATGCATTTCCTTATCCCCACTCCTAGTTCTCTTTATGAGCAGTTGTGTGCAACAGGGTTAAGGGTACGAAGCAATCGTCAAGACTCCACACTTTGTTCGTGACTATGCACAGTTTCTTCATTGGCTAGCTGTAGATCAGATTAAAAGCTTATCACCTGGCTAATTAAAACTTGTCTTACTGCCTGATATGTAACAAACCAACAAAAGTTATGAAACATTTGAGCACGTACATTACTAAAAAGACACTATATGTTGTCAATCATGAACATCATATTTGCTTTTAGGTACTTTGAAGGAATTCTGAAGTACCATGTCATAAAAACTATATAACTGCCTTTCCTTCCACACTGAAAAAAAAGCCCAAATTTTTCCCTATACTATGTTGAACTAGTAGACACCTATACTCCTATTCAAGAATATCTAGTCTAATTTCAGCAATTCCTGTTCTGAAGGATTTGTGATTCAAATACACTAAAGAACACGAAACAAAACAAAGAGGGAAAGAAGAAGAGATTGAAAAGGACATCAATAAAACTAAAGTAGATGTTAATAAAACTGAAGTAGCTATTTGCCTGAAACTTTTTAAAGGGTTTATCTCTCAGAGTATTAAAACTGAGGTAATATAGTAAAATTTCTCAGCCTTTGTAAAACTTTAAAATGCCTTGTATTCCTTGTAGGGGTTCTGGGACAACAAAGTAGCAAGAAAAGCAATTACTTTTAAAGCTGTTATGACTACTCAGATGTTTATTACACTTATTTCTCTTAATTTCATTACTTTTAAAAACACTGCAGTACAGATTCATGATCAATTCCACAGAATGAACTGATTTTACCTTGGCACCGGAGGGAGGGCACGAGGCGGGCACTGAAAGACAAGAGAGACCAAAGTCAATGTCTGTCAGTGTGAAACCCTCTCTCAGAAAACAGCTATTTCCAGATATGGTCAGAACACACCAAATTATGTTTCGCTTCGTATGCCTGTTAAATAGCCAGAGACTCCTGATGGAGATGTTACATAAAGTAATATGTAAAAGACGCAGGAATAATATGCTTTTACTAGAGTTCTGATGGGCACCGCATTAGGGACATGTACCTAACAGCTGTGTGCAAGGCACAGCTTGCATTTCAATTTCACTTGAATAATTTTTACTTTTCATGTAAGGTACTGTTTTCATTGGAAAGTTTATCAGTCATTCTATTTAAATATCAAAATACTGCAATAATTTATGCATTCAATATACTTGCACAGTATACAGCGTGAGCTGAGTATTTTCTGTTAATGAAGTTGTAAATTCAGAACAACAGTGAAAGCAACAAAAGCAAATAAGCTTATTTATGAAAAACTTTTAAATATGATAAGACATTAATTTTCATATGATTTTGAAAACATTTACCAGCAGGCCAAACACAACTAAAATCTAAAAGTGTCTCCTGTTAACAATCTGAAACTGAGCTCTTGCACTTTCTCTCATCTAGAAAAAGGAAGGCAGTTTACTTTCAGATTTTGCATTATATAATTATATTGAAAGAGTATACACCAATAAATATTTCCCATGCTCCAAAAATTCAGTTGATATCAGAAATAAAAAAGGCTGTAAGACTGGTAAGACTCAAGGATCCACAAACTTACCACTTGTTTCTTTCCCATATCATTTGAAGCTGTTCCCTGAAAGAGGCACTGTGAACGGGTCTATACTCCCTCACACTGCTCACGCTGAACCTCAGCTAATTCTGAACTAAAAATAAGCTTCTAGCAGCCAGGATTAGCTGGACGTGAACCTTCCTGCCCCTGGGTTAGGGCCCAGTACTACTCCCATTTGAAACAATGGCAGTTTGTTCTGTGGCAGCAAACGTTACTTGCACTGAAAAACCCGTAACTCCATATGCTGGTACAGGTTCCAGTGAGCAAGTTTTACTCGGGTTTGTTTACCCAAAACAAATGGGACACCTTCTGGAGGATTAGGCCTCAAATCTCTCACTTGGATTTTGGCCATGCTGAATACTGACAGCAAGTGCCATTTACGCAGGTAGAGAACAGCACACCCCGAGCGGTATCCAGCAAACTGGTCATGACTGGTTACAACATACAGGTGCACCGTAAGGGAGAAAAAATATCGATAAAGGTCAGAGCTCATTACTTTTATTGTTTCCTACATTCTTGTGGCAGTAATTATTAAATGTTCAGGATAGTTGATATTTTAAAAAACTAAAATCTAAAAAAATCCTAAAAACTACAAAAGCCCCTTTTATACAGCATTCACTGCCTGCGCAGTAGTATGTCTGTGTTCTGTAGTACCTATTTTGTTACCTTCTACAGAACAACTGAAAAGTGAATTAATTTCTGTATCATTTAGTCCTTGCAACAAAGGAAATCACATGCAAGCAGGCAGTGGTGAATACTTATCTGTCCCATCTGTATGAAAGTCCCCAACTCTGCCATAAAAATACCAGCTTTACTCTATTAGTTTCCAGCTTCTCAGAGTCTGAAGGAACTCACTCCAAGCTCCATAGAAAGGGTGAGTTTGGGCACAAGTTTCCAGGGACATTTCGTTACTGACAGAAGAGCTGCCGAGTGCTAAGGCAGCCATAGTGCCCCCGAAGCCAAGACACTCCCACAAACCAGGTAGCCGCTGCCTTAGTGAAACCCCGTGTTTACGCACATGAGCCAGGGCACAGGACGGTGGGACACACCTGGGAACCCTCACTCGGGGAAAACCCAGCCGCCGGGTGTCCGTCCATTCAGGGATGCAGAGCAGAAAATGCTTTCACTCGGAAGTGCGGCTCGTATGAACAGCAGCGAGCAGATGTATTTACTCTCCGAGCGTGGGGAGCTAAGCTGCCACCACCAGACCTCGAAAGCGGTACCGAGGGGCAGTTAGGTACAAACTCGAAGGTTTAAAAACATTTAACCAGCCTTTACAGAGTTAAAGCTTTGCACACGTAGGGTTTTTTTGAGAGAGAGATATACGGATGAAAACAATGAGGAAATGCTTGCGCCCCCAGCAAAGGATGAGCAGAAGCGTGCGACCCTGCGGCCGGCTACATCCCACCTCTCGCGGGTAGCAGCAGGGCGGGCACCGCCGCCTCCTCGCCGGAGCGGGGATGTAGGAGCCGCGCTGCCAGGGCGTCCCGCTCCCGCGTCGTACTTCAGCTCCGTCTCCCCGGCAGCAATTGCTGCCGCTGACAGCCCCGGTACAACTCTTCAGCAACAGTGCTCAGGGCGGACCAAGCTCCCGCCGCCGCCGCCGCCCACAGCCGGGCGCTGCCGCGGCCACCGGCACTTTGCCGCCCTGCCGCCTGCTCCCCGCCCGGCCCCCTCCAGAGGCGACCCCGCAGCCCCGCCGCGGGCAGAGCCGTCCCCCGCCCGCCCTGGCCCCGCCGCGCCCTCACCCCGCCGGGGCCCGCCCGCCGCGCCGCCATGCCGCGCCCGCCGCCGCCGGTCTCCCGGGCGCCGCGGGGAGGAGCCGGCGCTCGCTTCCGCCCCGCGCCGGGGCTGCGTCCCCCCAGCGGCGGGGAGGTCCGGCCTCCCACTCCCACCCGTGTTCGCGTCGTCGTCGTCGTCGGCTCCGTTCGCAGAGAGCGCCCATACCGGCGCGGCGGTATGGGACCGGCTGCTGCCGCGGGTCCTCGTCCCTCGGGCTGCAGGCGAGCAAAATCAAATGCACATTAGTAGGAAAACGAGGTTTCTAGCCTACTACAATTTGCACAGTAAACAATTATACACAGTAAACAGAAAGAAAAAAAAAAGTGATAAAATTTTGTTCCAGCACAAATGGCCACAAAGCAAATGCAACTCTGATGAGAGCATCATTCTTTTCTAGTAGTGAAAGCAGATCTGTCTGTAAGCAGACACATGAAATATAGGCAAGGACAAATGCTGGACTAGGCAGCAGAAGTGAGGAGCTGTCATGGACCACCAGCACAGAGCTGGCACCAGTCTCACCCTCCACCTGTACTTATGCCACACCAGTGATATACCTCTCCAGTTTTACCTCTAAACAAGGAATGCTAGGCCTGACTCCAGAACAAGCAGGCATGCTGGTAGCTGCAATATTCAGCTTTGAATAAACACTTTCTAGACTGTTTAAATTGCTTTTCTTGATTTTCCTCCAAGGTGAGGTAGGCCAACAGCATAATCAATCTGTGTTCCTCAGGGGGCAAGACAGCTGCAACGCAAGGTGAAGAGAGCAAGGAACTTGTTTGCCACAAGCACTGCACCATTTGATGAGTACAGCGTGCTACCATAGAGCAAACCAATAGGAAAAGGGGCTTCTGACTTTATTTGCCTCTTAGGTAAGTCCATGTTCTGTCAGTTTTTACTCACTTGAGTTGATGGAACAAAAGAAAAGACATGCTACATGTATTGTGAAGATAACTGTGGTTTCTAGAATCATTTTTATTGTGACACCACCATTCTGCTCCTGTCTTAAAAGGTAAGAAGGATAAGCAGCAAACCAGTACCTTCATAAATAACACTTTTTGCTTAAAGAGAGCATGCACTGGACTGAATATTGACTGAGTATCATTTTTCAGTAAGGCTTCCAGAGTGTACAGGTATTACAGTACCAGAATGACCATAATAAAAAGGAAAGGACTTTTCCATAGCTATGTACGAGTAAATTATGCAGATACATGCAACAAAATAGATTTTTCTTTATTCTTGTAATTGAGCGCTCACAATATTTCCTTTTTTGTACAAAAGTGGATGCAACTGAAACATAAAAAGCTGGAGAGCTACGCAGAACATAGTATGATTATACCTCCTGTAGCAGCTTCTTTCCTAATCCTCTTCCAAATCCCTCACACACAAAGATAAATTCTTGCAATCCTGACATTAGGATTATTCTTGAAGTAAAACATAAGCTGTAATCTTTCTGAAGCTGCCTGCTGCTCAGAATTAGGGCTGCGTGTCTGAGCATATCCATATCGCAGGGACCCACTGGGGCTCATCCTGTGCACGATGGACTGCAGACAGCAGCTGCGCAGATGCTTCTTGTAAATTGTCATTCACAATCACTTGATCAAAGTACTGACCAAACTGAGCTTCCATTTTCTTAGCTGAATCTTCCATCTCCTGTAAATCTTCTTCCTGTGAGACACAGAGTAAGTCTACAAAGTGTTGTGTAGAGAAACATACCTGCAGAGCACCTTGGGCCACGTAAACAAGAGGTGAGTAGATAGTGCCAGTGTACTTTATTTCATTTACAGTGTGCTATAGTAAAGTACACCCGCTACAGTCAGTTCCAAGTCTCTGAAACAGAGCTCACTGCCATATCCTTCCCAAGGAAATACCTTGGGTCTCAGTATACTCCATTTGCCCCAAAAAGGTTGTTCTACTGATGAGTGCTGGCAGAGGATGTTAGGGACTCGAAGGCAAATCCACTAACACTTGTGTTCTCATTCCACATTTTATTTCCCCAATGTTCATGTTTGTTTCTGCCATAGCAATCATGATTCATCTCCATATACAGTTATGGACTGAGGTTGCCAAAATTTTAAGATGCTAAACTTGATTATGTTTTGCATGGAAACAATTGTGACAATGCACTAGACACATTGTAAATGCAAGATATGCATTTCCTACAAGCAGGATTAGTGTTTTATCTATAGAACTTAGTATAGAATTGATATTGATACTGTCATTAGCATACATGAAATAGCAGTACATTCTTATAACTACATGAAAAAATATTTGATTAAATTACTGAATGAAGCGCATTCCAGGTATTTCAGTGCAAACAGTAAACGTATGTGTTGACTCAAATCTTGTCACAAGGCACTTAATTAAAACAAAAATATAAAAAATAGCCTCTCCTTTAAAGACATTTTAAAGCAAAATGCCTCAATCCCTTAGGTACAAATTACAACCCTTCTGCTTCAAAGCAAATCTGGAGGGGGAAAAAAATCCCAACAAACCAAACAGAAAAAGACAAGAATAACTTAGATTTGATCCTAAAGACACAATAATCGTTTTAAAAGAGTTAACATAGTAACATAGTAGAATGCATTATATTCTAAACACAGAATCCCAGAATAATAAGCTGAGTCTTTTCCCAAATCTCACCTTGAATTTCATGTTCACATAATAATCTGTAATGATCCTGGCATTTTTACGAGTCTGCCTCATGCAGCTTATGCTGGATGGCTTGATGAATATAATGTAGGGCTTTAATTCATGAGTCCGGGCTACTTGGATGCCCTGCAAATGAAGAGTAAAAAGAAGTTAAAGTATTTCAAGTGTATTCATCCCAATTTTACTCCCATAAAAAGCCAGTTGTTTACAACACGCTGTTATCTCCAGACCTAGCAGTAATCTTTTTCAGGAACACCTACTTTAATATGACCTCACT
Organism: Gymnogyps californianus; assembly: GCF_018139145.2. NCBI lineage: Eukaryota > Metazoa > Chordata > Aves > Accipitriformes > Cathartidae > Gymnogyps > Gymnogyps californianus. The sequence goes on from NC_059477.1 coordinate 13,732,818, forward strand.
AATAATCCAGACATTGTTAAGCAACTGTAGCATACCAATCACTTAATTCTGCTTGGTAACCTTATTAGGAGATGCTTTCAACTCCAGGGAGTGACTGGACATTGTCATTAATGGATCTCTACAATCAGCATTAAAGGTGAATCTGAAATCTGTTTTTTTAACTGCTGGGGAGCTACCTTTGGAAAAAGTACACCTTTATTGCCCCATACTGGAAGAAAGTATCCTGCTTTTGGAAATCTTTGTGCTGTGTAACATTCCCTGATGCTAATAAGCATTTTTAAACTACTGCAGAGCAGTGGAGGGAACTAGAAAAAAGAAAATAAAAAAGGAAAAAAAAGCACAGCATGTAAAGTTGGCCAAGCCACCAGATTTAAAATACAAGTATGCAACTCAGCAGTAATTCTCCTACCTCACAGCAGTTACTGAAGAGTAGCTATGTGCCATTACTTCATACCCTTCCCAAAACTTGTCCTTCACTCGCACCTTAAAACACTGATAGTGGCACATCTGTTCAAGTAGCAAGACTACATTCCCCCCCCCCCCCCCCCTTCTCCCTTTTGTTTAGGAGAAGTGTAGCAGAAGAAACCAGGGACATTCTTAGATCTGAAATGAAGACTAAAGTGTGGCCTAGTCTGCCCCTTATAGCAGTTTGGATTTTGAGTAGTACCCCACAGGTCATGTAACTTAACTTCTATTTTAAACAGCACAAACCACTGCTAACCTAAGGCTCTGACTATACTGGTTCTGCGTAATTAGAGGGAAGTCTCTGAAAGTTACTGAGTTATGGTGCCTCTCTTTATATTCAGTTAGAAGAGATGCTGAAACCCAGTAGCCTAAACAGCTCCTAAGTACTAAATATGCAAATAATTCAGAGAAGTTTAGGGAGATTTTGCTGGACACAGCTTTAAGTCTCTTAGATATTCACAAACTCAGGCCTTTATTAGCCTTATCTTCATCAGCAAATTCAATGCAAAGAGAGAAGGGGGGGGGGAAGTAGTGTCCAAGTGAAAACATTAGCATGGTAAGTACTTCTGAAAGTGTTAGAGGTAATAAAAGTAATTAAGAAAAAAAAATACAGAAGAATGCAAAGATTGCATTCAAAGTTTTTTTGCAATGCCCAACATAGAAACATCTGGTAATCGCCCTAATATTTGAAGCACCTCTTGCCAGTATCTGCTACAGCATATACGCAAGCTGCCTTTTCTCATATAGTAAACATTTACAAACTCTGGTCCCTAGATAAGCTGTGGTCTACACAGCAAGCACTCGCTGGAGGTTCTTGTAGAGCTGTTTGGTCATGTGCGCCAGCAGCTTACTCCCAGCTGTTAAGTTACTTCTGAATAGAAATAAATGCGTGATATAATTCCCTGCTTTTGCTCGATTACTTTAATAGTTGCTGCTTTTACCAAAGGGTGTTCAGAGATTGCTAATGGAAGGATAGAACTCTCAAGTAAGAGGGCTTGGAGGAGGAAGAAATCCCATGCAACAGTCTCCACATGAAAGAATAATCCTTGCTTTCAGCAAGTATGAAAACTCATTTGTGTACCATTCCACCTGATAATGCAGCTCCTGACTTGGAAACAAATGAACTATACTGATCTGTACATACCTGTCACTGTAGTATCCCCCCCCCAAGCCCCATGCAAAGAATAATCTATTAGTAAGCACCATGAGCTCAAGTGAAAAACAAGACAAAGCAACTAACACTGTTCTAATAGCACAAGAATGTACAGAGAATTATTTTTCCTTCCAGGAGATACGAACTCTAGATTCCCTGCTCCTTTGCAACTCACCTGTGGTTCTAAATCTATTACACAGATCTTCCCTTCATCGAGGACTGTTCGCACTGCATCAATACTGGTACCATACAGGTACCCTCTGTATTCCCCATATTCCAGCATTCTGCAACAGTGGTGAGGAAGGAGGAAAACGAAAGAGCACTTCAGTCTCAAAAAGGTTCCATTTAAGGGTGAAATCTTCAAATGTAATCCAGTGATCAAGACTGAATGATCATAAAACATAGTGAACACTGGTGAACAACCTCCACCTTTGCTCTTCGCTACAAAATCAGAACCATTACAGTTTGACATCTCCAAAGCATGCATTTTTTACTCATCTTGTTGTTGCAAATTACGTGTTTAGAGGTTGCGATTCTAATGATAAAATGCTTGTCATTTATATAGTACAAATAACTTCATAAATCAGAAGATCTCAAAGCACTTGGCACAGCTCAAGGAGTGTAGCTTCTGGTGCTGAGCTGGTCTGTCTTAGAGGAATTACTGATGCATAGAAAGGAGCAGACACTTTTGAAAGTTTAGCCCTTACAGTTCGGCTGCTTATGTGGAGATTGTCATCACTGCAGAAATTCTCCAATGGAGTTGTAGATCAGGAATAGGTCTGACTCACTGCTCAATTTTAGAAAACAGTCTGGTTTCCAGGAGAGTTAAACTCAACTTACAAGCACACCAAATGAGCTCATCACTGGAGATCCCACTTTCTTTTAGAAGGATTCTGAGATTAATTGTAGAGGAGCTTATTTGCAACTGCACAATCACAGTTTTTGAAGCAATGGGCTCAAGTAGTTTGACCCAAATTTACACCAAACATACATAGTAAGTATGAGTGGAGGAGCCCAGACTTGGGACCTAACTACAAAACTGTCTTTTCTTGGATCATGTTACATTTTAAGTAACAAAAGTGTAATTCGTCTCTCCTACTTACCTGTGGCTATACACCATGTTTTCAAAAGTTTCCTTTGATACGTAGTGATATTCACGACCGTTCATTTCATAACTCTTCTGAACACGAGTGGTGTCTGAAAGGAGATATACAGACACACACACACAAAAATCAGCTGCAAGTAAATTCTTGTAATTTTATAAATGAAAATGAGACAACTTTCATGAAGGACTATAAATCAGGATTTTCATAAATAATAAAATGAGTTGTTTCCATTTGTTAATCCAGAGCAAAAGCTTTGTCTACTCTACTGGTTGCCCAGTGGCAAGTCCTTGAAAATTAGCAAAGCACATCTGTATTTCTTGGAATGGAAGGAGAGTGGTTTAATCCAAATATCTGCATCTCAAACCAATCAGGAATTGCTTTGGAACTGGTTGCACAACTGTTTTCACTCCTCTGAGGTAAAATTGATTAAGTTCATTCGGAAACATCCCACAAGCCTTCCCACACTTGCACCTTCCCTGTATCTGGGATCTTAAGCACAAAAGAATTCCTGAATTTTCAACCAGTTTCAGATTCATACATTTCCTGTTTGGTTATCCAAATCACAAGAACCAAATAAGCACAGGTAGAAACAATTTCAGTTATTACGTCAGAAATTAAGCTGTGTAAGTCTCATCTGAGACCAGAAGGCTAATAAGGAAAGCTGCAAAGCCTATTAAGCACCAACTTCTGTTGCCTTCATTTTCGTATCTGATCACTTAAACACTATGAACTTACAATATCCCTAAGCAACATTCTTATTTTTAAATCTAGGAAAAGCAAACATCAAGATTAAACAAAATCATGCAGATAATCTACTGCTACATAAAGCTTTAAGGGAACTGTAACTTGAAAATACCTATTATATTTTAATATTTTAAACTAACCCTTAGAAAAGCAAGTGACTTTGACTTGCAGTAGAGCTGAAAAAACAGCCATACAGCAAAGAGTGTATGAATACACAAAGCCAAGAGGGAGGTACTTAACATCTCCTAATCACATTTGAAGGAGGTAGTGGGGGAAAGAGGAAGAACATTACATACGAGGTATGGCACTTTGAAACTCTCGTGGGTTACTTGCGATAAGCCTTCGCCTTAGCTCGTTCACACCAACTCCTGCAGGACCTGTAAAGTTGGAAAAGCAACTATTACTGACAGAGGCACTTTTCGCATGCACCCCCCCTCATCTTCTAACACATTGCACACACACAAATGAAATGTAAATAAGTTCCCCAAAAATGTACCAGAAGCGACTGAAGCATCTTGATTGATTCTGGGTACAAATCGCTTCCCAGCAATATAGTCATACCCAGGGGGCAACTCAGCAATACCATTTTGAAAGAAAAAATTACCATCAAATACTTCCAGACTTAAAAAGTACAATGGATTTGCCTTTACCCAGTTTGCTTTATCAGGATCATGGAACACTGCAGAACCACAGCTTCCTTTCAGTCACTATCATTAAAGACTACTTGAGAGCCTGCAGCCCACTTAATACAGTATTTCCTATAGCAAGCATTATTAAAGGCATCTTTTTAACTTTCCCTACTGCCCATGATTGAGATTTTTCTAGTCTTGAGTTTAATTTTAAACATTCTACCATTGCCATATCCATGCATTTAACACTGGCTGTAGAAATGCCTCCATGTAAAGATGTTTTCTAGTACGCTACAAATGTTTTCTCATCACTTTCTGTACCAGTCCCAACTGAATAGAAAACTGAACCATTTCCCTAGTAAAATTCGTTATCAACCAGCACTCATAACCGTATGGCTTTTTCTAAGGACTTTACTATTATTTTTTTTAAACATTCACTATATCAAGCAAATATGATGATACACACATTAAACTTTAAAACCAATAATGGTGTCAAATTACAGACAGTCATTCTTGAAATGCTGCTTTGAGAGCTACCTGCACAGTCTGCAACCGCTGCAATCAGCAGCGGGAAACCTCAGTGGATCAGACCATGACTGACTGTTTCCTCCCCTCTGTTACAGGTTGTGAAATTTGCATGAGAAAGTAATTAACCTCTTACCCACTAGTATAATTAGTCTGTTCCGGTCTGCTGGGTGCCGCTGGTACCTAACCACCTCTTCATACGGAGCTGCAAGAGTGCTGTAACAGCTGCTGGGGCACCGAGTGTAACATGACTGCTGGTTGGTCCGGGATTTCCTGCGACACAGGCGCATGCTTCTACGGAAACCAGCTGTAAGGGGCAAAGACATCAGTACTGCAAAATACACCCGAGATGCAGGCAACTAGTTCTTTAGCCTAAAGTGTCTCTAAGCCACACAACATACTGGTTTTTTGAGCTTGTTGCAGGGTGAAAGTTAGTGGATTTCATTGTTGCACTCGGTATGTCAGCTTGGTAGAACCTCTGAGCATTGAAAGACAGCTAAAGAGGTGGTCAAATCTCACTGAAAGTCACCTGAAAATTAGCCCAGAATCAAAGACCCCCAAAACATCCCCAGAACGAGCCGAAGGAGAAGTTTCTGGCCACATAAAGCATCACTAGGGAACAGGTCAACTGTGTTTTGATAGCGTAGCTGGTTCACTCTCCTAAAGCAAGTCTGGAACATTTGCTCCAGCCTCCAGAATGAATCCAAATATTTTAAAAGGTCACTATGGTTTAGTAACGGGGGATAGGTTTGTTGCTCCACCTCACCATCCAACTCTGAAAACCTCACTTTTAGGTCTACTTTTCTAATGAAAGCCCTCATGATTACACTCAATGGATGACAGACAACATTACGCTCCAGCACAATTAACCGTGAAGTAAGGGAAATCTTAACAGCCAGTCAATTTAAAATAGTGGTGGCCAGGTCTCAGTAGAAACCTAACAGGAAGAGAGATTTAAATGGTGAGAACAAGCATTAGGAGGAGGAAAGAGACTTCTAGAAGTTTGGAAAACGGAGCAAGTAGAATTCAATTCAGTAAGTCTTTAGGTGAAATAAAGAACAAAGCATTTTATTTAACTTCAGACAAGCACTTAATCTAGATCAAGCCCCAAACATCTTACTTATCTTTAGTCATTGCGTACCAATAAAGACTCGTTGACCAAATTCACCAAATTCTTCCTCTTCTAGAATATGAAGAACAAATACTCATGAAATAAAAAAAGAACAGTGAAAGCTTAAGAGCTAGATGACTAACAATTATTGCTGATCCCAAATGAAAAACAGTGGTTCAGTAAACATATGGAAGTACCACGCCTAATCTAATAAAAAAAGCACAATACTCCATAATATGAAATATTCAAATATTTCACATGACCAATGACTAATTCAAAGGACCAATATTTCTGTAAGAGAAAAATTAAACTTAGAAAGGCTTGGTATTTTTCTAAATTAGATTTGAAACTCAACATTTTATCCGTTTCATTCCTAAGATAACTAGATGCCAGACAATGTTTTGAAATACTTAGTGAAAAAAACTCCACATAATTTAAGCTTTTCAGGTGAAACGTAACTAAAGAATTCTTGTAAGCTATAACATTACAATAACCAACAAGTCAGTAGCTCAAAACCAGAAATAAAAAATTTGTAACTCAGTTTCTGCCCAATAGCATGCTTGGAAAATGCAACATGCATCTGCTCAGATCTTTCAGGCAGAATGAAGACCTAGTTTTATTATTTCTTTTTAATCATCTTTGGATCAGTGATATCTGTGCTCCAACATCCCAGACTAATCTATTTCCTCCAATTCTTTTTGTCCCCATTCTCATGCTGTTCCTTGTGAAGGCTTAACCATTCAGGTGAGCCTTCTAAATCTCTATTTTTTTTTTTTAATGAGATCTCTCCTATAAGGATCAAAAATATCAGTTTTCCAATAGATCAATGCTCTAACAGTTTAGAAACTATTTTATAAAGGTGATTTGAAAACAAATAACTAGGAAAAAAAAAAATGGTGGCAGCAGTGTTTAGATTTCTCTTCAAAAAGGACTCCTGATTTTTCCCTAATCATGCAGGTAGTTATCCAAGCTGTGTATTCCCTTTATTTAGGCCTTGTTAAAGCAAGAATAAGATACAGAAGACATAGGCATATCTTTAAAGGCAGTAATTGTTCCAAGGCAAGAACATTATTTTCATTTGCAAAGCATGAAACATACAATCTTTTAGCGCTAGATTCTTGGATTGACGGTTATCTCATAAGCATGCAAGTATCAAAACAAAATTAGATGCATCTTCTTTCACATCTATACACTTCACTACTTGTTCCTTTAAAATAGAGTTTTATTCCTACATTTTTGTATGTACTAACAACTCCTTGTTTATGACTGTAGAAAAAACTACTTGGCACAAAACTGCTCGTTCAGGGCAAAGGTCAGAGTACTGTTCAGCTGATACATGCCTGTATCATTTCTATCTTCAGGTCTTTTGAGCCGTCATTCAAATCTTTTTGAGCATTTCTGCTCTATCTACCCTCTGTTCTATGGTATGGAGTGCAGTGTGGAATCCTACAGGGAACAAGCAATTAATCTACCGGGTATTGTAAGAGGAGCGGTAGTTCCTGGTAATGCAATAAACACAGGTAAATTCTAATAGATTACTGCTTACAGGAGACAGGGAGAAAAAAAGTTAGTGTTACCTTCTTTAAGCTCCTCTGCACATTCAGACAGAGACAGACATAAAACAATTAGTTTTGAGAAGACAGTCTATACTACGATTAAAAAAAAAATCCAACCAGCATCGTCCAATGCATTTAGGAAATTTAGGAAAGAGGTACTGCAGGCTCTAAATCTAAAATATGCCTGTACGAGCATGAATTCTCAGTTCCCAAAGAATGAGAGACTCAGCTACAGCATCTATGTCAGTATTGTACTTGCAAAATACATCACATGGATGTTCAACTACTGGTTAATTTAAAGTAAAATGTAGGATAGCAAATATTTGCACCTTCATTCCTCTGACTGTCTGGATACAGCAGAGACCTGACTCAGCACTGAGTAGTGAATAGGATTGCAAGAGTAATCCCCAAGTGCAGTTATAAGAAACATCCTAGCCTGAAAACGGAAGACTGCCCTGTAGACCTGCCGGTTCTGTCTTAAAAGCTCTTGGCATTGCTTGAGAGGTGGAAGAGAACGAACCACCTGTGATAAGGGGAGAAGATCTGACTGGCAAGTAGGAACCATGTAGAGAAGAGCAAGTGTGAAGTGGAATGACATTTTCTCCACAAGATTACCAAATATCTCGAACAAGAAGTTTAGCAGTAGTAGATTTATTTTAGTGGAAAAACAATTTATTTTAGAAGACTTTAGTTCTGCAGAACTCTGAATATGCTGTAGACAGGTAGCTGTTCCCTAAAAAAACCGCAAACGACCCCAAAACTGGCTTGGTTTAAAAAAGTGCTGATTGATTATATGTCCTGTACATAAATCATTCATTTTATAAAAGCATTTTTGTTTCTTGTATGCCAGCCATGCACACAATCAGGAATCTAGAACAGCTCTCTCCTTTACCATATCAACTCCTGTGGCACTGGGGATTCAGGCCTCCATTACCCTAAGGTAATCCAATTATCTGCTGACATCAGTGCAGCCCCTGCTGTCACAGCTTGCACGGGTATAACTGATGAGGATTTGATAAACAGAAATGGTACTGATGCAAGAGAAGAAACACACTTGTGGGATAACAGGACAAAAACCTTACTACTAAGGTAATCAGAGAGCAAGAGGAAGACTTAAGGCAACAGAATTTTACATAATGGCTTTTCAAGCCAGAATGGCTTCTAAAGCTAAAATGGCATTCTGTTTTTTGTCACCTGCTTGTTTTTAAGATGCTTGTCTCTGAACACCCTTTTCTCAGCAGAACAATAGCAAGGAATTTGGAGTTAGGTCAGAGGAACTTACCAGACTCAAATGTTTCTTCATCTTGTTTAGTAATCCAGATAGCAAATATATTAAAATAAATTCAAAATTTAATTATTTTCCTCCTATAGAATTTCAGAATCAGAAATCAATTTTCCAGCTCCTATCAGTCTGTCTCACACATACTTTTCCCACTTCCCTCTACACTGAGGTGGAAAAATACAGCTCGCCATACTTGAATTAACTGTCTGGTCTCTCTCCACCCAGTCCTACAGGATCACAGCCCTCCATGAGGGGTTTCTGAATTACCTTGGGAGAAGGAAGAATGAGCTGTGCTGCTTTAGGGAGCAAGTCAAGCTAAGAGTCTTCACATGTACTATTTACATGTAAAAACCTATTCTTGCTCAGTGCCTAAAAACATATCCTCCTGAGATCAGTTTATTGACAATGAATTGTGTGGGTTCTCCGAGACTACAATCATCCGTGGCATTAAATCTACATAGGCAAAAACTACGGTAACATTATGGCCACAGTTGAAAACCTGAATCAAAGATGTTGGATCTCATTCAGGCAGGTATTTTTGGGGTGGTCCCTTTCAGCACAACACTTCACTATAAGCACCGTACACCAGAACTGCAAACAGCTCATTTTAATACACTGATATAGGATGAGGTTTCCAGGGTATGAAAAACAGAATTTTCTACCATTAAGTTCACTAGGAGAATGAGTGTTTTTATCTGGGAAACAAAACGAGGCTTTAGCTACTACCTTGAAGCAAATAGAATAATTTCCAAGTGAATTCAGTTACCTGTTTCCACACACTTCTCATCAATTTGCATGTCATCCTCTACAGATCAACAGAAGGAAAAAAAAAATTCATCTGAATCAGAAAACCACTGGGGAGGAAAAAACCTTACAGATCTTACACGACTGAACTCAGACATCAGAAAGAAAATATTTGAAGCTCAGATCAGCTTTAGGCATCTTTAAGGATTTTAACTGTTAACTCCAACTTACTGATGTTCCCTGTCTTTAGTGAGCAAAAGGCTCTTCTTAAACTAGTGCTCTGAAGGGCTTGTGACAGAGAGGCAAACACATCTAACTTGACTTCTCCTTTTGAAATCATAAAAGGTTTAACACGGCTGTCGCTCTGTTTATCCTGTAGATATGTATTTATTAAGTATTACCATGACAGAACATAATTTTCCACTCACTCCCTTCTCTCCTATAGCTTTTAAAAGTGTGTATCTTTCCAATATGCTTCACTCAAGGAAAGTGTTTTGCTTGGCTGATTTTATTATTATTTTTACAAGGAAGAAAGGGAAAAGAAAAGATGGATTCAGCTCCCTCTCCATCCCCAGACCACATCAATTCACATCCCTGAAACACGATCTCGTGGACGTGGGCAGTCTCACGGGCTCACAATACTGCACTGGGTGTGTTCTGTTCTGGAGTGCCCCTCCAGATAGGCCCAGTAGGAGCTATTTTGCAGTTACAGGGCAATTATCAGGGCGTCTGTCAACCATATTCTGCCCATATGTATCCTTTAAAGAAATACTTCTCAGAGCTGCTCAGGTCAGCTGCTGAAGATGGGAGAGAAAGAGAGGAAAAGAGGAAGAGGAAAGGTAGTCTTTCCTTCCTCACAGCAACCCATCCAAACTGTCAGTTCCCTACCAGATAATGCATAGCTCAAGTTTCCACTTTAAGACAATGTAAGCTTCTACTATCTCAAGTGAAAAAAGGCTTGATTTTGATTCTGCTAAGCACACAAAATGCCAAGAACTTGGGTTTCTTTTGCATGTATTTACCAAACTGCCTCAGTTCTGACAACTTTTTAAAAAGCTTGTAAAACCATCTGCTATACTGATTCCGGATACAAGAACACAATGTTGTCCCGATACGATCTCCTACCTTCTTCCACAGTGCTTACTGCCCACAGCATATCCATTGAAGCAGTTAAAATGCAATATAATAAAATGCAATGGTGAAAGAGAGCCCCAGCTCTAATGAACTAAGCAATCAGTGCAAGAAGAATTCTAGGCAATGAAACACACTCAATCTGGGAGTTATCACAAGAGAAAAATTAATTTTATACTAGTATAGAGAACCATAAAAGAAAATGAGGAGAGAGGAAACAGGAAGAACATTCTTTGTCTGGGAATAGTTGCATGTGTACAGAAAGTTATAGTTGGCAGAGGATAATGTTTCTGGATTGTCACCATGAATAAACTCATGGGCAGCATAGCTTATCTTACACCTCAAGGAAAAAAGTTCTCTCTTTCTCTCAATAGTTTCGATGACAAAGAAACATTCTAAACATATCGCATGGCATCTTCCAGTGCAGAACTGTTATCTGTGTCCATGGAAAGCCAGCCTAGTACAATTGTCACCTCAAGACTTACACCCAGTTCTCCTAGAGAGAACTGGCTCTCCTAGAGAGCTCCTAGATCTTACAGACTTCAGAAGGAGTTGAATTCACAAACTTCTCTCCCAGTCAGATCCCAAGTACACTGGAGACAACAACTGCCACCATCAGTACTCCAGGTACAACTACCATTAAGTATTTATTTTCCTGGGGATAGTTAACACACTTCTGAGGTTACAATATGGCTCCAGAAACAATGTCTTTGAATTAAACGGAATCGTATAAGCTTCTATTTCAGTATCCCTGGAAAGAGAGACAAGACCTTTCTTTACTACTCTACCATTCAAGTAACTTTTCACTCACACATTGATGATTTGAGACAGAGATGGGGCTGGAAAGGCTGAGACCACCAGAATTCTCGCTGCTTCCTACATAGAAAGAAATTTATCACAGTTAAACAAATAAAACAGTCCACAAGCACATTATGCTCCAGTCAGATTCACTGCTTACACATAAGATCAATCAGTACTGAGCTGACAGAACACACCAAGAATGGAAACATTACCAATGTTTTAGCCCACTGCGAAGTCCTGAAAGAAAGCCAACAAGCTATCTGAACTATTTAAAGGCAATTTCCAAATAGCAGCCCAGAAGTATTTAGAATATTTTGAGTTTATATATAAGGACAGGAAGATAAGCCATACTGTGGTACAGTAGAGGGAGTGTGCTACTGCTATGGGTAGTAGTACTACTGCCTCTGTTACTACACAGACCCTCTTGCTTGTAGCCTCAATCACAACCTAGTTTGATTTCAACTTTCATTATACAGACCGCAGCTAGGTTTACAAATAGTAAAAATTGAAGCTTATCATCTATAATTGCATGGCCTTATGTTTTCCTGAGGGTAACACAGACAGGACATGTGGTTAGAGGATCAAACTGAAAAGTGTGCTACAGCCATTTAAGTACTCTGGTTCTGAAAGCATGTAGTGTAAAAATAATAGGCTATTTATGCAGAAAATAATACGCAAGGGATCCTTGTTCTTCCTTGAGCCTGTTTTTTTGTTTTGGTTTTTTTTTTTCCTCTTTCTTTTAATCTGGTCTACTCAGTTTTGACCAAAGCTGAAGAGGTCATTCACGCCTCACAGGACATCTTGGGGGAAAAAAAAACCCAAACAAACCACTCCACTGTTTCTTGATGCAGCTATGCCCTTATACTATATGTTTAGTATCCCACTCTTCCGCCCTGCCCCCCTCCCCCCCTTTTCTTTTTTAAATCATAGATGATGGTCCTAAACAGTTGGGGCCCTTAACTTCCACCCATCCTTCAGCTGCTACACTCCACTAGATGTCTGCAACTAGCATAGAGACTAGGCAACTGCTGTGAACTTCTTAGACGTCAATTTAAGATGATATAGGTGCTTTCAAAAGCTCGTTCTCACATAGGTACTCTTAAGTGAAAGAGAGCAAGAAGTCGAAGAACAGAAAGAGGAAAGATGTTTGTCAGATGTCACTCTGAATCATACTGCTATATAACTTACAAAAATTTTAAATAGCAAAGTCTGAATAACTGGCTAATTCTTGAACTGGAAATCAGAAAAATTACGACTTCTTTACCTTTTAAGAAGATGATTTGAGGGTATAAGTCCAGCACAGGCACTGAGATCTGAAACTTTCCTGGCCTGCCACCAGAGAACATCATTCTGGTCCACAATTTGGAGTATTTCACCCTTCTTAAAAGGCAAACCTGCATCAGCGCATGGTATGGCAGGATCTTGTAAGGGCCAGTAATCTGCCATTGCTCGCACGTACAGCTGGTAAAGAAAATATAAAAGAGTAAGTGGAAGCCATGGTTAGAACAGATACAACATGAGCTTTATAATCACAGGGCCAGATATTGCTGCTACTTAAGTCAATTCATGATGAAGTCAAGTTTTAAAAACCAGATCAAGCCCCAAACCCTATCTGTTCATTAAGGGAGGAAAAAAAAAAATGTCTCGTACATTGTGAAAAGAATTGACCTTCAACCTCTAGATCACTGTGAAGACGTCTTCATTACCCATCAACACAACTATATTTCAGCTTACTATCTTTACTGCTTCGGCAGCGGCATATTGATGTCAGCTGAGAGGTAGCCATAAAGGCAAGTAACACTTTAAGGATTGCAATAAACTTCTAAGCAACACCATTTCTTTGTATCACACCATTGGACATTACTGGGGTAACTGTAGTAACAATCCAGGAAAAAAAAAATGTCTCTTACTGTTGTTTGGTTGCTGACAGGCCGATCAGAAACTGGAATTAATTTGAACATAATTGTCCCCTGAGACAGGGCCTAAATGATTAGAAAAGGATTAAAATATGACTGGTATTCAACACAAATAACCAAACATTGGCAGCACAAGCTTAAACACAGCATGTCTTTGAGGTTACTATAGTGTCTATATTACAAATAGAATTTAGGCAGACAGAGTCAATATGACAATACTGTATTTTTTTCAAAAGGAAACTCAAGAATGAAACTTCAAAGCCTTGCTAAATATTTTTAATTCAATGAAATCTATGTTTCATTATAAATATATATAATTTCAACATTAATTCATACTAAACTTTTCTACTGAAATCTAATTTAAATTAGCAGCAGGGTCTGGTTAGACAAGTGATGTAAAGGGGGGAGGAAAAAATATACATATTTAAGAATTAGGCATTTCAATAGAGTTTGTATTTCTTATACCTAGAAATAGTACCACCAGGGATATAACACATAGAAAGAATTGATACTGATTACATATAGCAATACCTTACTGACTGGCACTGACACTTTGCAGTGAAGAACCCTGAAAGATTGCGGGCAAAATGACAAGTAACAGGGACAGCTCAACAGATTTCTTCATGAGAATTTTGACAACAGTAATTACCACTGCCCTTTTTTGCAAGGCAAGGTATGTAGCTTACAAGCTCATTCACTCTGCTTTAGGGCATTTTGTAACATGGACTCTTATTAGAACAGCACCTTTCCACTACTTTCTTGTGGAATATTAACCTAGTGGAGCTTCCAGAAAAATTATGAATCAGTAAAGCCTGAACAAATTAGTATTTTTCCCAGAAGCTGCAGGTGGAATGGTCACAATTAAGTTAATTTCTGTCCGGAACAGAGGTTAAATTTAATTCTTGTTTCATAGATTCTGATTCCATGAGCAGTTGCTAACTTCATCCACCATAAGGAAACAATCTGAATTTTCTATTAAACATTTCAGACTTTTTCCTCTAAGAGTGTGTGGGTGCGCGTAAAAGAAACGGCATACAGTTACTCTTAAGGTACAAAGTAGAAAAAAGATTCAAGAAACATTCAATACCAGAATGTTAATAACTTGCTCAGGCTCAAGTCCCTCAACGGGAACTCCATTTACTTCCACCAGTTTGTCTCCAGCATACAGCAACCCTACAGTGAAAACAAGGATGAAAGCAGCAGCAGGATTTTGTCACAGCATAGATTATCTTGGGTAGGCAAGGCAGGGACACACAAATATACCACAGGTTTGGAAGTCAGCATTAAAAGTTTCCATACACCAGGTATGCAGGAAGGCATTTTGGATTTAGGCTATATTGCCCCTGGATGGGACTGCAGACTTCTGTGGGTCACAAGAAGCTTGCATGCGTCAGTTTTCTTATTTCCTCCCACCTCCCCCATACAACATGTTTACAATCTATTGATGATTTGCCTTAAAAGTAGCAGAAACATTTTAATATAGCTCCATTTCCCAAAGTAATTTCTGAATCTATTCTAGCTAAACCCATTATGTTAATAGACCATGAGACTTGGAATCAGACCCTTAAAAATGCCAGGTGCAGTGGGAGGCCTTGGGACTCCTCTCTGTCCTTTACAAAGTCTTCACAATATTGTTTACTTTTACATTTTCCTTCAGCTCAATTAAAACATTACTCAAACTAGGAACTTAATCAGCTATTGTCTACAGTTTGAGTTTTCTTCAGTATACAAAGGCCAGAAAATACTAAAAGGAACTATTTTATGATGATTACAGTTCAATTTTACTTCTGATGTTTTACATTTTTGTTACGTTACATTTCCCAAGGAACACGGAACACATTCAATTCTAGGATAACAAAATAGTAACATTTCCAAGGAAACTCCTTGGAAGATAATGCTACCAAAGTGTTTAGTAGCCTAGTGCCAAAAAGTATTACTACATATTCCTTAAAGCCCATTATCTTATAGAATCACAGACTACTGATGTTTTTCATTTCTCCATTAGGGAATGAGCTGCTGGTATTCATACCACACTGCAATTTGGGATATTCCTAATCAATCTCATGACAGATTTATCCAGGTATTGGTGCCAAGAATGCATAATGAAAACTGAATTTGTACCTCAATTCAGTCTCAAACATAGCACATTCATATGAAAATTAACAAAACCAGAATCAAAGTCACTGCAACGTATCACTATTTACAGTGCAGTCCAATGTACACATCTTCTTGCTCTATAATGGAAGACTAATTGTAGAAGCTAAGCTATTATCTTACTTCAAATATCTTCTTTCAAGTTCAATTTTTTGTATCACTTTGTTTTGAATTACACGTACCACTTCTGTCTGCTAGCCCACCATGGATCACACGGGCAACCGTTATGTCACCTGTTATCTCATGGCGTTTAATGGTGGCACCCTGGCAAATAAAAACAAAGAAAAAACACACTGATCACTGAAGAACCCCAGTATGCTTCCTTTCACATCGCAAGTCTGATCTCTGCAATGACAAAAAGGCATTGAAAGGTAACACCACACGGATCTAGTGATAATGTATCATTATTAGTACTAAGTCCTTCAATGTCTTCAACTTCCATCATACTAAAATAACCTCACTGACAGAAAAGATTTCTTACAGTCAATCTCAAATATTACAGCTATCTTTTCCTAAAAGAGATTAGTTAAGCTATACAATGTTTTCCGCTTATAAGCGCAAATGATTTCTAAAGAACCTTTCAGAGTCTCTCCTCCACTTACTATTTTGGCCAAGGGAATAGCTCTCAGTCCAATTTACATTTTCATAATACGAGATAAAAACATCTGCCAAATGTTCAAACCCTGAGCAGGCAAGGCACTGAACAACCTGCTCTAGTTGTACTCGCACTGAGCAGGGCTAGATGGTCTCCTAAGGCCCTTTCCAACCTCAACAATTCTTGTGATTCTGTAAAAACTGGACACGAATGCACACAATCTCTGTGACATTCCTGGAAAGAAACCAATATGCGTGTGATGCATTATCAATGCTTGTGTAAGTTAAAATAATTTGACAGACATCAGAAAGCTCCCTCACCAGAGGCTGGTTGTTTTTCACTAAGCAGACAATCCTCATAGCTTCCTCATTTTCAGGTATGTTGTCTGGCAGTGGTGGAAGGGTTGGTTCAAAGTCTTTCTGGGCCACAGTATCATGAGCAGATAGCAAGGCCTGTTACAAACAAAAACAAGCAAACCAACCAACCCATAAGCAAAGTTCATACAATAGAACAGCTTTAAACAGTGACTGGTCAGAAAACAGAAATCAGCAAATAAGTTCCTATGTGAACATAGATCCCTTTCACACACTGACGTTTTATTCTTTCCAGTTGGAAGTTCAAACTGTGAAATAAAGTTTTAAGAACAGTTGCGCTCTCTGGAAAACTTACAAAAGATGAAACATTTCTATTTGGAGCTCTAGGGTAAAGAATGCAGGTTTTGCAATTACAAGGAAAATTTGGTTTTATATGTCTGCATCAACCGCTCAGAATTTAACTTTGTAAGAAACATCTCTCTCAAACATAGCCCTTAAATAAAATGCAGCCCACTGCAGGTACTTCAGATACACAGTCCACATCTGATTTCACAACTAGGTTAGTTCATGACTAGGAAACTATGTCTCTTCTGGCTCCTTTGCCAATTGTTGTGAAGAGCTGGCCATCTGTTTCCATTCCCAATGCAGACAGCTCTATGAGGAAACTTTTTCTTTCCTTATGCAGGACTTGCCTTTAAGTGTGGAGCACGCAGTAGTCGTCTTAGCTCTTTGATTTCTCCAGACTGAGGGGCTTCACGCAGTAACTCTGCCACCTGATAAATGTAAGAGAGAAAGCACAGAGACTGGTTCTGGAGGACAATTAATTTGGAAAGCTCCAAATTGAACTTAGAGGAATATGGCATGGTGAGAGTGTTAAGCCCCCCACGTTATATGACTCAGAGCATACCCATATGGTTTGCTCTACAATTGGACAATATGACCACAGCTGCACACCACTCAGCCAGGCTTAATTTAGTTCAGGCACAGTGCCATATGCTCTAAATTAGTTTTCTCTCCTATGCCTCAATGAATTTCATCACTAGTGTCAGTTTCTCCACTTAGTCATTAACTCACCCACTAATTCAGAAATTTAAGAATTAATCAGCTATTATGATTAGAAAACTCCAAAAAGCTTGTCCAAATCATCATGTCAGACTGCTTGATTGTAGCCATAACACTGAACCACACAGTTACATGGGAAGAAAAAATATATGGCCAGTAGTTAAATAATTTGTGTTCATTACTCTGGCCAGGGCTCATGCAGTCTAGTGACCACAACTATATGCATTTCTCATCCCCTCCTCTCTTAACAGTAAGAGTTATCGAGTAGTTTGACAAATGTGCAAGGAGAAAATCTTTCAAGTTTATACAGTGTACTCAGACCTGAGACACAAATACCAGAACACTATTATCTGCAGCTAAGTTGACTAATTTGGTATGAGTAAAGCAATACACTATGTACACACAGTCTTACCTCACGATTCAATGCACGTGCCTGCAGCGTGACAGGAACTGGTCTTTTTCCGAGATAGTGTTGGAGGCATTCATAAATCTATTGCATGCCATGACAGAGAAGACAAGGCAATGATGATATGATCTGTTCACGTGATTATACAGATACATACACAACACACAATGGACCATGTTGTATTTCTAGGAATTTCTCAGTCCAACTAGAGACAAAGAGCTTGCAATCTCAATCCTTAATGTCTAATGCATCCGGAATTGAGTCTATAATTCATTGCCTGTCCATACTATCATCCAGCTAGCCAGTTATGCTGTAGCTTTGAATTTTCCGGTAAGAAAAGCTGATTACACAGGGCAATAGCCTGATGGCGTCAATTCTCTGACTTGTAGCTTGCTTTCTTCCTCTAGTTACAGGCATGATTAACAAAGTAAATTTAACTTAAAACAAAATAAATTGCTGTATTCAAAATGGCCTTACAGACATTCTTATCCACTGCAAGTTTTTCTTTACAATTTAAAGATTTTTAAAATCCTTGTTAGAGGAAAAGCAGAATTTGTACAGAATTTGTCCGAGAGATACAATTCTGCTCAAGAGAGAAACACCAGCCAAAACTCTGTTCTATAACAACATAAAATCTTCAACTACACATCAGATTAGTGTGGGCAAAACCAAAAAATATAATTTCACAAGCATCCATGCCAAAAAGTAGGATGCATAGCCATACAGAGATTTAAGAATAGAAGAGACAGCTGAGCAGTGCTGTGTTCAGCCTACATCTCCATCCCCCGGCCTTAATACGGATGTGTAAAGTAGAAGAGCTTTAATGTCTAGGACATTATGAAAGAGAATACTTTTTTTTTTTCTTTAAAAGCAAAAGTGTTTTTGTTCACCTTGACTGCTGATGTTAAGATCGACATTAGGACTATCAGCACTTAGTGTAAATAAGCATTTATTGTCCTGATATGGCAAAATAAAGTAGCTATCCCCTAGACATTGTTCTCTAGGAAACCTTTGCTTTCACATCTAAGTATTACTTTACCTTTAAAAGTGCTTGCAGCCAGCGAGATCTGAGCAGGTCATATAACATGCCAACGCCATTGACATCTCTTTTACAGAGCAAACTCAGTTCTTGTAGCACTAGAGTCAGAACATGAGATATACCTGAGCCCAAGAAACAGAAAAGCGCAAGACACTTCAGTACAAATAGAAGACCAAAGCCAAACAGTGACCCAGGCCTTCAAAAAGCACCTTTCCTCAGTTTATACTTCCAAGAAATGCACTCATTTCCTGTCTGCTTTGCTTGTTTCCTGCAACTCTGTTGCATAAGAGTTTTATTTTATTATTAACCAGCAGGGCTAGGTCAATACTAGCAATTTTCAACTGACCTGTGAGAAAAAACACACAGGGAACTTCACACATATCAGTCTGGGTTCAAGCTTGTACCTCCTACTGAGAAGACGTAAACATAAAAAATTGCCTTGTTCATTTCATAGGCTTTTCTTTTGGATGACACACTGTTTAGGCCAAGGACCATCTGTTTTTCTCCACTCTTGAGAAGTGCAGACATTTTGGAGAATATCACTAATGAAAATGCAAATTCCTGCCAAATACATACCATTGTCACAGACACCCACAACACATACCAGGAAAGGGGAAGAACCATTCTTACTATTAGAAGCAGCACTTGATTTGTTAGCAACAGTATTCTAATACAGTGGGAAACCGAAAAATCCAGTGTCTTTCTAAAATTGCAAGGAGGCAGAAACTAAGAGGTGACAAATAGGTAAGATGTTACACAAAGTCAGGCCTAGATACAAACTGGATTGTTGTGAGTGCATGGAATTTAATTTTACCTCAGAAATGACAACAGATCATTTCTGATATGTGACAGTCTTCCCAAGAAACACAATGTTTGTAACAGCACTAACACAATACCATACCAAATGCTAGGAGTTGGATTCATTAACCTCTAAGGGTTCTTAAAGAGATCATAAGAGTTGGATGCCTGATTCCCACTGCATGTCAAAGGAAAGTAAGTTCTCAACTCTTGTATATTTGGTAAGCACAAGCTATCTCTTTGCTTTAGTGCCAAAGTAATCATACGATACAATTGTAACTGGAGACTTTCCTTTATATTTATCTGTTTACAACATTAAACTTGGCGTGTTTCAATGAGTGATATTGTAATACAAGAAAAATGTTGAAATAAAACCAAGACACTAGGAGCTTCTAAAGTTACATCAGCCAAAGTAAAAATAATAATTGCTTAAAACCAAGGCTCGTCCAGCGGACCCAGAATAGCTGAGTACTCTACTGCAGACAATAGCATCAGCTGCTATCATCCAGTCACCACAGCTAACCTAAACATGGACGCCCTTCTTATTTCTTTCCTGAGCACAATTTTTATAGCCATTGACAGTTAATTGTTTCCTGTATCAGCTCTAGACCTCGATGTTACCAACACTTATGTGAGATCTATCTTCAGCTTTAGTTTCACTGAGGTATTTTCCTTATGCATGAATTTATACAAGTACTTGCCTGCTAAGTTTCCACAGATGGGACTTTTGCCTCAATCGTCAGGCAGAATTATTGAGTATCCAAACTGGGAAAGCCTGGAAATGTACCTCATTATCAAAAGAATCATCTGTTTCTGGAAAGCAGACATCTAAGCACTTACAAAAATGATAAACTCAGTGAACCCTGATTTTCCTGTGGGGCTCACAGTATCTCCCAAAACACCACTTTTCTTAAAAGGATTCTCTTCTACAGGAACTTCCTAGTGCCTAGCAGAACATTACCTTTGGTGGAGACACTTTTTCAGATCTTTTCCTCGTTACTGGTTGCTTCTTTTTGAGATGACTTGTACTAATTATCTCCCAGAATGCTATCGCTACATCAAACTAGGCTCAAATAGACCAAGACGTTCCATACAGAAGCTCAAACCTTCAAACTACAGAGAATCATTTCCTTAAGCAAAAAAAACCCCTCTTGCAGTTAGTAGTCATTCTTGATACAGCTGCAGAGACCCTTGACTTTATAAGCCAGAAACAAATGCCAGGTATTCTTTTCTGACACACTCTAAATTAACTGCATACCACCATTAAACATCAAGAATCATTCCAATTATTAAGTAGTAATACTTCTAGACACATTCATCTCTCTCATGACTCGATGGAAGAAGAGTTACAGAGACCAAGGAATAAAACTTTTTGACAGTTTTCTTTCTCTGAAAAAGAGATGCAAAAGTTACGAGTACCATTATCTTGACTGCAGACTGTTGGCACCTCCATCTTTTCCTTTATTCACGGAGATTCCACCCACTTCTTTGAGTACTGCATTCACGCCAAGTAGGTTTCACAAAGATAGATGCTGAACTAGGGAAAAGAATACACTCATATCAGAATACCATCAGGTATTTTAGATTGATAAGAAAGCAGAATTTAAAAGAAGGGGGGCAACCACTCATATTTGAAGTGCACAACAGGTTGCAAGCATAAATTAAATACATGAGTCCCACCTGTAAATGCAGTTACCCACCAGCATCCAAAATGCAGACAGATGAACCTCAACTGCAATATGACATTTTATTTCCTTCATGGAATTGTCATTAGCTTGCTTCATTAAGCCATCTAAAATAACAAGCTATTTGGTACGTCTTCTGTTCCCCAGCTTTTTAAGTGCACTACCATGGAAAGTTATAATTTTTCCTAAAGACTGTTAAAGCTTGTTTCACATAAATATAACTTGGGAAATAATCATATTCAAGAACATATTACATTTAATTCCTCTTGTTATTGACACAATATTAAAATTGAAAGACTCTAGAGTTTCTACTGAATTTTCATGGAGCAAAGACATCATTTTGCAAAAAAGGGACCCCTGTTTCTATCACTGTTAGAATTTAAGGTCTTTGAAGGATTTTGTTCCACAAAGATTTCATTATTTTCCATTTCTTCACAGTGAATTAAAACACAAAAAAACCCCAAACCCCAATAAAAAAACCCCACACCTTACCTTACTGGTATCATCATCTCTCTCAGGCAATTTATAATTGGTTGCCACTTTCAGAGATGGAGTCAAAGTAGTTATCTGCTTATCTAAAAAAACCCTCCTATATTATCTTTCATTATAAAAAGCAGCATATACTACCTTATTATTTTTTCTTTACATTTTAAAATAGGATTTTTTAAGTAATGCAGGAAGCCAACACTTACACTAATTAATCTGTATTTGTGTTGCACTGAACTTTTCGTGTATAAAAAATAAGCCTTCTAAGACTTTCTTCCAAATTCCTTCCCTCCCTTAAAATTCTGTGGCAACCTATCACTAACCTATAATGTTCCCTTAGACTAAAATGGAGGAAACTCTCCAGTCTACTGCTAATAGGAAACAATGCAGTACAAGATTGCTTCAGAGAATTCTCAGAACTCTTCTTTGCAAACAAGTATGGAAATTCCCTAGGGAACACCGTATGGTGCATTTATACCCCAAAGCATCAGGAATCTATATATGAAAGCTCTGAAGTAATTCAGAGTTGATCCTAGTTGATCTAACTTCAAATGACATTTGATACAAGTTTGAAGATATTGTCATGATTACCAGTATTGTAAGATTACTCTTAAAGAGTTAAACGTTTAAACTGGTCACTCAGGAGATGATTCAGAGTACAAGTTAAAAAACTGTAACATCAGATATCTGAGCACCTCAGCCAATAGTGAACCACAGTGTGACACTATGCACAGTGAATGCTTTATCAAATTCTGTTAAATATACAGTAGTTTATCTCCTGGATTAGTAAAGCAACAAGGCACCCATTTTCCTCTAGATTTTTCTGTGGACAGAAAACATCAAAGGTACAAGCAGGAAAAGTATTATCTTGATCTGCTTATAAAAGCAGAAGGCATTACTGTCACTTTTACTGCACTACTTAATACTTATTTTTAGAACATGCTTCCTCTCTCCTGTTAAATCATAAAACTGCTTTCAAAAGCCAGTGGAAATTAAGGGAGACCCCTCCCCCCCGAAGTTATGAGATTATGATTCAAACATTTTATTACTGAGTATCGGTAATTCATTTCAAGTTACCTCTACAGGATACTCAGTGATACATTTTATTGAAATTCTAATCCAGAGACTGCTTTTAAAATTATGATTTCTTCTTTCAAAGACTAATACAAATATAGTTTGATCCTCCCCCAATACCCAATGCAACTGGGTTTTGAGCTGCAATTATTTCATTTTTTTTCAATAGTCTGAGTTCTTTTCCTTTAAGAGTTTGCCTTCCCCTTTGTTAAGCTTAGTTGATCTGCTTAATGATGAATTTAACAAAGCAGACCATATAAATCCAGTCATGAATACCTGTTTCTTAATTACTGAAGACAGAAATCTTTACTGTGGGATGGTACAGACATGGAAAGAGGAATCCCTATGTTGCAAAGTACATTCAGGACAGTGGCGCTCCTGGTTTTCACTGAATAACAGCAATATGCAAACACAAGTAACTCTCAGCTTGGCTGATCTCTGTCCCTCCCCTGTTTTTGGAAACTAAGAGTCTACAGCTCCAGATTCAGTAGCAGAAGCATTTACAAAAGCGATGATACTCAATCTGCAAGTTATGTCCTAAAAGAAACTTCTTCCGACAACTTATCCCATAAGCTACATTTCAGAAACCCCATTTCCTATTATTATTACTAATTCTAAAGCTTCTCTAGCTTTAGAAGGATTTTTTGGTGTTTTTTTAGGATGGTTTAGGTGATTTTTAGGATGGTTTTTTCAGATTTTTCAAGAACTAAAGACAGACCCTGCTGACATTTGTTGGTTCCCACGTACAGTGGCTGTTTACTTTGCTTTATATAGTCTACACAGACATCCAACAGCATACTCCAATTCAAAATCCTGATTACAATTTTGTGGTAAAGGATGTTTGAAAACAAAAGAAAAGAGCATGTCCAAACATTTCAGAGGTACTATAAGGGAGCTAACTCCTGGTCTATACATTGTATTTCACATACTGAAAGTCCAGATTTAAAAATCTCATCACATACATCCCTCAAAAAAGCCCCAAAACCAACCCAACATTTTTCCCCTCAAAAAAGAATAAA
Source organism: Gymnogyps californianus (assembly GCF_018139145.2). NCBI lineage: Eukaryota > Metazoa > Chordata > Aves > Accipitriformes > Cathartidae > Gymnogyps > Gymnogyps californianus. The sequence goes on from NC_059477.1 coordinate 13,756,613, forward strand.
TGTGTAAAATCCCTGTTATAATGTAGCTGGGCTTTCTGGGACAACTGCTCTAACCCTAGCTGAATTTGTTTGGCCAACTTACATCTAAAAATATATTCTGGTTGTCAACTGTGATCAACTGTACTTATTACTATGCATCTGTTACCAGATACATGATTTTATAGCAGTTTGTTCACTCAAAGCATATATAACTTTTATCCATAAAGATACTCTGCCACCCAGAAGGCTCTCAACACATTGTACTTACAGTAGCTTCCCATTCAAAGCCCAGTTCTCTCCAGAATAAAACTCTAGTTATTTCAAGTCTAGATCTGGCTCTTCCTATGTTTTGGCCTATTTAGCTTCGAAGCATCAGACTGCGTGCCCTGTAGGCATGTAAGTAGGGTAGGTCCCTGCAAACACATATAGGCAAACATGTGAAAGACAAGAAACATTTCCAAAAGCTTTTTGGTTTAACTAGTTAAAAGAAAGTTTAGAAGACCCCTTAACCTCAAAATAGACAAGCAAAACCCCTCAATTTTTTTGTAGAAGACTCCTCAGATGCATACTGAAAACTGAATCTTTTTTCTTGTGATAACTGTAGTGAAATTACCACAATCTTAAAACCTGCTTTGTTCAAGTAGTGTTGTCTACCAAACCAGCATGTCACCATATTGACAATTAGCACTGCTTATATTGTATTACAAAACAGAGAAAGGAAAAGAGGAAAAAAAAAACCCCAAAACCACAACCATCTCTAGTATAGTCTTAGGAATACCTTAATCAAGATCCCTTTCAGCCTCTGGGAGCTGGATCATATTTATTTCTTCTTAGCTAGGATAGATCTTGCACAGCACAGTGACTCAGAATGGGAAAGAACTAAACCAAAGCAAGCAAGCAAGTTACCCTGTTGCTGTCAAAGAAAGAATATTCTACAATCTTCCATTGAACAGTTATTTCATTTTTAAATACACCACTGAGAATCATCCTGCAAACAGAGACAAAGAAGAACAGTTCTGGAGATGCTAAAATACTAACAATATTGTTACCCCTTTAAAATACTCAAGAGATTAATTTGTTTTTTTTCCCACAGAGACTTGTAGCTTCTGGTATCACTACTGCTTCCACAGAGAACAGATGTGGGATTAACTTGAGTGTGTTTAGAAATTTTAGACACAGTGTTTGTCTTGAAGGGCGACGTCGGATTTCCAAGAAAAACTGAGAAAGCAACTGAATGCTGATTGCTTGCCTTTTTGGGTGAAATCCTCAGGTATAGCTATCAGAGAGCTGCTAGGGTTAATAACAAACATGGAGTTAGTAACCTTTCCATCCATTGTTGCCTTTTTAAACTACAGAGTTTATGCTCACACTGACAGAAGCAGCATTTAAACATCAAAGTCTGTCAAGTTCTTAACAACACAGCTCACCTCATTCATAAAGTAGTAGCTGTTTCATATTTTCACACAACAAAAGGAAAGCAGCTTCGAACCGTGAAGCCTGGTTTCAGCAGCTGTCAGTAGCAATAGATGATTGTCATTTCCAGAAGAGAGGAAGAATAATATCTTGCTTCTGTGCAGTTTTTTAGAAAAAGACCTAAATTGCTTGCTTAAGGGGAAAGGTCAGAGTTCAAACAAACTTGTAACTACTACTGTGCCTTCATTTCCTAAGACTTATATCTACACAGACTATAAGGCCAGAGCTCAGGGTCTCCTCATCCCAGGGATCTAAATAAATTAGATGGAAGTTCTTACTAAAGGGCTTACCTGACTAATCTCCCAGCCAGTGTAAGGTCCTTCCCATTCACATGCATTGCACACAATTACAGATGCTCATTAATAGAAGACATTTCTCTTTGCCTGTTATTAGGGACAGAGCTGGATATCCACGCCGAGTGTGCCAGAATTTTGAGTCAAAGGAGTCCATCACCTCATGTCTACAAACATCAGTTATCCCAAATTTGGGCTGCAGGGCTTACTTCCTTCAGCAGCAGAATGTGAAATTCCTTGACCCTATTTGTCAGGCAGACCAGAAGGTCTTATTGATACAAGGCTAGAGTTGCAAGGGAACCCAAGCCCTGCTTTTAATACAGTTTTCAGAATTGTCTTTAAATGGACAATTTCAGATGCTGTCAGGCCTCTAAAGGGGACAACACCAGAGAACCTGACATTCAGAACATCAACCCCCCTGGCTCTTACAAGCTGCTTTGGTTAATATGCTTGACAAGGTTATTGAGCACTTCTAACATGGAAAACTACTCATATCTTTAAATTTGTCAACATTAATGATTTGGCATATTGACGACTGCAAATTAGCTTGAGGGCAGGGAACACTCTGAGAAAGCTTTTGTTGTAAATAAGCCAGTATAAATCAGCAAACCGGAGTAGGCAAAAAATGGTAATAAGAGGCATTCAGCATCTCTCAAATGACATGCCCTATATTCAGGACTTTTTTGTTCTGCTTTAAACAAACTTAATTAGGCTAGTCTCATCACTGAAATCGGTCAGCTGCTTTTTCTAGTGTAAAAAAATCTTGCTTTTTGTACACTTTGAAACTTGAAAGTGTTTTAACTAAAAAAGCAACCCTAAATATTAGTGGAATAAATTGACACATTTTAAGCAAAGGTAGATACCTGTCCTTTGAAACCACATATCCTTATCTTTACCTAAGAACCACTTATTGCAAGTCTGAGGTTGTACAGGTTAAAAAAAAGACTGAATAAATTTTATGTTCATGTAAGGCATTCTGTGAGATTTAGATAATCACACCTGCATACGTAAGGTTGCCGATGGAACAATTTATGCTATTACTCTTTGTAATCAGATATATTCAGTGATGTTTCATTCCACCTCCCTCTAAAACAAAAGCTTACAGCTCCAGTGGTGGTGCGAGTACATTGTTTACATGGGGTAAATGCCACTAAAGCATCGCTTCCTAAAAGAGCAGCGCATTCAGAGAAGAATACTTGAGTGCAGAGCACTGTAGTCATGTGAGGCAGCCAGCTTTACTTCCAGCTGTTTACTGCCAGCAGCCTGGCCTCACTAAAAAAACCCAAACCAAACAACTACCTGACAACACCGCCATATTGATACTAAATCAACTTAGAAGTACATGGCTAGGTAGTTCAAAGAAAGGATTTGTTTTACAGTCCCGTATCAGTCACATATCTTTCCTCTACATTCTCCCTCAACATACCAGGACAGGTGGTTCCCCAAACTGCTTATAAAAACAAATACAGTTAGGAAGTGAACCTACTTTTGGCAAAATAAGTCAATAATGTATAGCACCTGGCATTCAAGTCAGAATACTTTGTGAAGATTAGGAGCGAGGAAAAAATTCTCTTTTGAGCTCCTACTCCCCATTCACACATATCTCTAATATTTAGCTAATGGGAATTAAACAGATATCAAGTTTAATTAGCTTTGCTGTAGCTATGCGAAGAAACTAATTTCACAGTTGCATGGGGGAAATGCATCTGTGCAGTACAATGGTTTCACTACAATGCATATTTTCTTACCTGCAAACACCACAGAATACATCATGTTCAGCTCATGCAGAAATTCCAGAGGGAAAGAGTATTTGCTGGATGTTAGTAGAGCAAGTAACCTCACTGCCCTAGCTAATCTATGGACATCCTCTCCTTTCTAATCCGCAGAAACCTAACCTTAGAACTACTCATTACCAGGGAGAAGAGAACAAATCCTCTTAACCCTTTTCTTGCATAAAAAGCCTACTTTAAGTTGTCTCCCACTTAAGTAGTTTCTTATTCTCAGCAACTTTCCCAGTCAACAGAGCACGCATCTCTTAGGGTCTGTCTGCAGCTACCATGCCTGCAATTACAATGAGAATCTGTAATACTGTAACACTGGTCTTCTGTTGCTGGTTATAGGATTTCTGCTGCAGCACAAGAAATAACCAGCTTTCAATTTAAGGAAAAAAAAAAAGAGAAAAAAGTAATTACCATGAAGCAATACAGCTGGACAAGTCCTGCAGGTTAACTCATTTCTTTGTTAGCTACAGAAATACAACAAATCAAAAGCTGGTCTGTACTGATTTCCTAATGCATCACAGCCCACATAGGCTGTAAAGTGGAATCTGTGTCAGAAGCACATTTAATCCTAGGATTCTCTTCAGCTAATAACCGAGCTACATATCGGAAAGGCCAAAAATAATCCAGCCCAGGCTGTCTGCTTCCATTAATCAGCAAACTAAATTCAGTAGCGATACCACTACTTTTCGTAAGAGGTTGTGTATATACATATGTGTGTGTGTATATATGTAAAGACAGATGTATTCTTTGGTTTTTTTAGTTCTCAACTTTGCATCATTCACAGTGAATGAAGTTAAACATTTGAAGTTGCTACATATTTGTAGATACATCTCCTTCTTGAAAGGCAGGAAGATTATGGAAAAACTTCCCATGTTAACCATTCTCAGTTTAAGGCACAGAATCAATATGGGAGTAAGGTCATATGAAACAAAGCTTTTCACACATCAAAGCTGAAGATTAAAATCCTTCCTTTCTTCTGAAACGTCTGAAGACAAACACACACTAACACTGAACAGTTACAGGGGAAAAAAACCAAACCTGTTTTTAATGATTACACTCCTACAAAAGGTGAAATAAATCCTGAATTCAGATCTTTGCAGATGAAAATTATTGCCATCGATTTGCTCAGTTGTTCAGCGTAGCTCCTTTTCAGAGAGCAGTTCTGCTCCAACAGGTTTCAGTTAAATATTTTTTGTACATTGAGTTCTAAGAGATGACTGCCTGGAAAGACTACATCTAGCACAAAAGATTAAGTGTGCTTATACCTCATTATACTCTCCATCCTTAGTTGTGTATCTTTTCCCCTCCCGTCTCAAATTAACTTTTTATAGTTTCCCTTTTATTCATATTATTGCTTATCTCTCCTCAAATTATTCAGTATAATTTAAAAAATAAGATTAAGCTTACAAAAAATTGTTTTCAAACATGAAGTCTATTATCTGTACATTCTATTATCACTATAGTCTGTTGCAAGTATAACAAGTATAACAATAGTTTTAAATGTCATCTTGCCAGAATTACTTTCTCCTCCTCTGATAAAACTAAAAATAATTTCAGAAAGACCAATCATTTTTACTTTATTATGAAAATTGCTACATTACAGTCACTGTTCAAAACAGTACTTTGACATACGATTTCTTTCCATTTAGGTGCCAATACACAAGCCATGATTACTATTTCAAAAATATGATTAGCATTATCTATGGTAGTTTGACATAACTTAAGCCATTATAACATACTATAATCTGTTCCTCCCTCCCCCTTTTTTGAGTCAGCCATGGTAAAGAACAGTGCCTACAATACCCAAGTTACCCACTAGTGTTATTGGTATAAATAAAGTTAACCATAAACCACAGAAGAACACACACACAAAAATTGCCCAGGGAAATTGCTTGTTCTCTACATGTTCAAAAATGCAACAAGGTTAGCTTTTTTCACTCTGACACATAAGTTAACCGGCAAAAGTCTCAAACCTAATCCATTGTCAGCTTGTTCAAGAGCACGTTCCCATTCTCCTATCACATGGGCTTCCAGAGAAAGCGTTTGTCCTCTGACCTCAGGGTAATGAAACTGAACACTACAGATTTCAAGTATTTAATTCAGTGCCAAAATTTGAAGTGGTCAGTGCCTTTCATTTATTTCATAAACAGAAAGAATGGTGAATGCCTGTATATTTATAATTCTAGTAAACAGGGAAGTCCATAACAGTGTGATTATTTCCACAACAGCACATTAATACTGCATTCAGCAATGCTGTTCAACACAGATGCCTCAAAACCTTTACAGTCAAACACACAATAGGTTACCCATTATAAATACTAACATATTTCTATTTTTTAAATAAACAAACATAATAGCTTAATTCAGGAAGACTGAATGGTTCTGTGGTGCAATTCATTTTCTTTAAACATCTCTGTTGACAAACCAGGAATAATAAAAACAAACCCACTGTTTTAGAAGCCATGCGGTCCAGACTTTCACATGTACTCTATGTAGATGCCATGCCTTTTTGCAGCATTGTTAATTTAAAAGGAGTAAATAATCTTTCTGTTAGAAGAGGAAATTATTTCTTCTTGGCAAGTACTTGACAAACCAAGTCTCTAGCTTCATCACCACTTCACAGATAGCCTCTGGCTGCAGTTTTCCAATCTTAAAACTGAAAGTTCAGAAGAAACAACGGAATATTTTCATCTGTAACAACAGAACTGTAACAGAGTATTTTCTAAGTGCCATTTCAGGGAAGAAAGTGGGTATTAGTGAAGTTCCACTGAGTAGATTATCCCACAGAGCCAGGTCGTAAATGATGGTCTAGGTAAGCTTTTCATGTTGAATCTGGTAGTAACATGCCTGAATTAAAACAAAGTTCAGTTTAGCATACATACCAGTTCTCAGCAAGCTGATAAAGCATCATACACAAAAAGGTTGATGATTTTTTTTTTTTCCTATCCAAGAAAACAGAGGACTAGGCTTTCTACAAGCAGTGATGACACAGTGACACTCAACACATGAGAATCTTCTGATATGTAAACCAGCAAAAAGAACAACAGGAGATTTTAAGTTACAAATTATGTCCAACGCCTAATGAAGCAAGATAGCATGATTTGGGACTGTGAATACTTTCACAGCTCCCAGCTTTGCCAAGATGAAGTACATTTTTTTGCTCACAAGTCTTTCTTTGCCCTTTGACAGAAGGACCCAAAAAAGGAAATATTTTCTTACAGGACAAGGATGCAGGGATTAAGCGTTTCAAAAGCACTCAGACTGAAAAGCAAAGGTTTCTATCACCTAGATAAATACCCTGACCTGCTGCCGATAGCTATTCACTCCTTAATGCTGGTTCAAATATGCGTTGGGTCAGCCATGACCAGAAACTTACTACGTATGTCTCAGACAGCACTTGCACTCATGGAAAATAAGATTCTGCTTCTACTACACACATTCTTTGATAAATTTTAACCAACTCAAACCTTCCCTTTTTGCAGCACTATAAAAATAACAGGTATGAAAAAACCTCTGCACCCAACTATTTCCAATTTGCACAGACAGAAAATACAACCATTTTCACCTAGCCGCTCAGCTTACGATTTTTATTTAAGTTTCAGATTAACAGCCTCCCTCCAAAACAACCCCACAAAAAAACTCCACACAGCTGAACTGTCACAAGACCCACTTGTTTGAACAGTTTTGAGGTACCAAAACAACCTATTTCTATTATGGAGGTCCTAGTGTACACTAGGATATTCATCAAAACAGATTCTTTTCCTTTTTCCATACTTAAAAAGAGAAGAATACTAAGCAGAATGTTGAGAGTGACACAGTAAACATCCCCCCCCTTGAATTCCTGAAGCATCTTGATGTAATGTTAAACATTATTGGAATGGCTAGTCTCCAAAGCAGCACTTCATTTCAATTTTTATAAAGAGAATATGGTTTGTTAAGTTGCAGGGGAATGACAAGCTCCAGGTGATCACTGAGAACAGTCAACAGCAAGCAATATTACATTTGAATAAAGTACATTTGCACATTGCGCCATTTTATTAGCGGTACCTGCAATTGTTAGGTTATCGTAAGTTCTAAGTTAAGTTTCCTTGCTTAGCCTAGCTAAAAAATTCAATAAAAATGTCAAAGAAGTTACAACCTAATGTTCATACAATTGTCCTAAGCTGATCATCATTGCTCAAAGCTGATTAATTTCCGAAGAAAGCTTTTAATAACCTTGAATAATTTTCATACCTTCAAGGTAGTGAACATGATGCCTTGCTCCCCATGCTGCAGATAAGGATCCATCAGGTCTTCAATTAAGTGCACCTCAGACCCCAAATTCCTTATCCTGTCACATGGGGGAGAGGGAAAGACAATAGGTCAACAAAAGATACCATTATAATGTTTTTACTTTTTGTACATGGTGTTGTGCAAAAACCATGCTTTTCCCTAACCTCATTCTGAAGTCACAGCCATTTCACAGTTAACCGTTCAAAACTTTTTCAGGCCAAAGCAAACAACCAAAATGGAAAATTTACTAAGTTATAAAAAGCTAGCAATTAGTCCTATAACAAGAAGCAGGAATGTTTAATATAGGTAAAAGTACTCATACTGCCTATGCTCAGCTTATGACCGATGCCACTCTTAGTGCCTACCTGGCTCGTAGCACCACATAGAGAAAAACAGGAAATAAGTCATCCATGGACCACAGAAAATCTTCCTGAAGAGTCTCAAGTACATTCTGAGAGATCTCTTCAAAAGTCTGCTGGATCACCTTCAACTTGTCAGCTGGGGTAAACGTGGTACTATTTGGAGAGCAAAAGCAAAACAGGATAACAAGTTACATATCTGCATCTAAACTAGGAAGGCAAATTTGCTTGCTTGCAATAGATGCCCCGCTGCCCAAGAAGATAAGCCAGATCATTCGCACCACAACAGCCATGGCTGTGTAGTACCCCAGGCTATAATTACTGGATTAAGACACACTACTGCAAGTGAGACTGTCTTCACAGTTTTAAGATGTTTTAACATAGTGGTAAAGGGGCAAAAATTCCTTTCTAAACCCCTTTTAATTTCTACTTAAATTATTACAGCAGAATTCCTTATGTCAGCTAACAGACACAGAAAAGCTCCCCATGCACAGGTCATTTTGCCATAACTATTTAGAAATTCACATGCATATTTGATTAGACATCCTCACGCTTCTGATTCTAAATGGTGTCCTATGGACACATCTCTGTCGCATTTATGAGGCTATACTTCATTCCCCATTGGGAGAATTTGCTAACATTCTTGGCAGGAACTCTGAAACTTCTTGGTGACCTCTCTTACAAAGGTGAGCAAAGAAAAGCTGACAGATAAAGGATCACAATCAAGTAAACTAGATACTACTATAGCAGGAACAGTAAAACACTAAAAGACAAATTTCAGGGAATTACCTGATTTGCTGTAAACATTCAACTGCAGAGGCAAAGCAGGCATCTTTTGTATTTGATGATACCTGTGTAATCATGAGAAGATTTATCATGCAGGTTTAACAACCCCACTATTCAGCAGCAGAAGAAAAGCAAAGTATCATGCAACACTGGCATAAAAGAATTTTTCTTCAGTTTTCCAGTGCAAAGAAAGGGGAATGTGCCTGGACACTGAAGTCATCCAGGAAATCTGCCTACATATAATTTGTATGAGTTTCATTTAAAATTCAGAAAAGCCTGTACTGAATTCCTTGGTATGTTACGAGAATCAGGTTTTGGATATCTTTCAGGTCAATAAGATTGAGAATCATTAAATCTTAATGGTTAACAATCGAGAGGGAACCATAAGACTGGAACAGTTGAAACCTAGAAAAGTCATAGCAGTCAATAATCAGAGACTCAGGTTTGGAGCAAATGGAAAAGAACAAATATAAATGTTAGCTCTTAATATGCAACTGAACCTAAGTCTTTCTGAATGGAGCAGGTAGAGAATGCATGCAAAAAGACCTAGAGAAATTCACAGAAATGAGGAAACTGGACAGAGGAAAGAAGCAGATAAACATGATGTCTTGGCTAAAAACATCCTGTTTAACTGAAGAAATGATCCAGCAAATAAGGTAAATGGCTGCAGAGACCATCATATACTGCATAATTCAGAGAAGACACGTGCCACATAGTACTTCACAGTGGAGGGGCTCTATTCTATAACCAAAAAAACCAGTCAGAAGTGTGAAGGATTCAGACAGCTGGTAAGAATTTTGCCCAGTACCTAAAAATACAGAAGATCTGAAGTAACTCAAGAAACATGTTATTGCTGAGTTTTGTAACATTTAACATCCGAGTGGAGGTTTGCATCATGTTTTCTCAGGTGAATCTTCAACTTCATGATTTGGGAAAAAGGGGACTTGTCTTGCTGGGAACCTGTAGCCTCAGGGGTGGGGTTCAGCAGCAGCTTTGGTTATTATTACAAACGTGTAACACTCAATCTCTATCAAGGAATATCAGCTTGTCCGTGTGCAGCAACTACTATGATGAAAGCCATGCTTCCAATTATTACAGACTTTGCACAAGCCACAGTTCTAAGAAGGGAAGAGGTGATCTGAAGGCAGGAGTATCTCAATGATTTAAATCTAAATGATCTAAAATTTCAAATAAAAGTATACTGATTCATAAACAGACATGGTTTAAAGTATACTGTAAACATTGAAATTGTTCAAAGTTATGATTATTAAACCACTCTTACTGCAGCACAGAGACTGAGTACTACACTATTACCATCTAAGACCAGTGTTCAGCCACTTTCAGCAAGATAATGATTAAGAATAAAAACTATACAATTCTTCTCCTAATCACAAAGTATACAATGATATAACTCGCAATCAAGCAGCTTGAAAATTTCCTTGCTAGACTTTTATTTTCCTACTTTCATAATTGGAGACCAAGCAAATGTCTTCCCGAATTAGAATTCATTACAGAGTAAGGCAGTAGGTGACAAAGCTGGACTGACAGCTATTGTAAGAAATCACTAATGTAGCTTTTAAGTAGCAGACAAATTTTAAGGAAACAAGATAGCATAGCATCTCTTGAGCAAAAACAAGATAGCATAGCATCTCTTGAGCAAAAACAAGATAGCATAGCATCTCTTGAGCAAAACCAAGATAGCATAGCATCTCTTGAGCAAAAAGCCTGGTCAAAAATTGTTTGACCGCTTCTTCATGATCTTCTTGAAAGAAGCACTGGGCAAAGCATACTGTACGTCAAGGCCCAGTGAACATACCTTTCTACTCTCTCCAAGGATGGATACAGTTCCTGGCCAAAATTTCCTGCAAGAAACCCAACATAGTCTATTGAGAGAGCATAGTCTTAAAGCATTTTTCACCCTATGAAAATGAAGTCGTCATGTTCTTCTACAAGATATAACAGCTTTTTCTACAGGATCAACTACAGCTAGCACAAATAGCTGGAAAATAGCCTGATTTGAAATGCCTCGCTCTGGTTTTGTAGCCATGCCAATCTTTTTTTCCTTCCTGCCCCCCCCCCCCCCTTCTTCTTCTAAGTTCTGTTTTATTGTTGAAGCATACTCACACTTGCACTCCAAGAAAACTTAGAAGAGCCATATCAGTTTGTTTGTTTAGACGTAAAACACATTCCCAGTAAATATCTTCCTCACGCTCGTTGTCTAAGGCATACAACATAAACAGAGGAGGATAGAGTCGTGGCAGCAACACAGGGAGCAGCAAGCCAAAACTGGTTACCACATAGCTATTAAAAAAAAAGAAAGGAGGGGGGTGGTTTGAAGAGGAGGACAGTTTACAAACCTAATTATCTATAAAAATTGAATGAAAAAGAAATCATTGGAACAAATCTTTCATTTAGTATGAGCCTATTCCATGAGGGATAAGAATAATAAAATAAGTACAAATCCATCAAATGGTATCTGTGCTAAGAAATACTTAGGAGTAATTTTCCTTTACAGTCCACATACAGGTGGGTTTGGGGTGGGCGGAGTGGTTGTGGTGCAGGTTTTTTGTGGTTTATGTGTTTTAAACAGAACATTGGCTTTCTTCCTTGTATAATGTAAAAGCTGAATACTGTACTATATTATAGTTCAAGTTTTACCTGTATCTTCATGCTAATCATTTAGCCCCCACATTCTGAGCCACTCTGCTGACTGCTGAACTTTCCCTTCAAAGCACAAGCTAGAAGATAGGCTAAAACCCATTAAGTTACCTGACCTAGCTCCACACACTCACACTCCAGCCTTCATAAAGTCAGCAGTTGGTTGGCATCAAGCTGTAATCCTAATAAGGAAAGCTGAACACAAGGTGCCTACTAATACCATCTGCACAGGTCATTGGAGCCCTTCTCAGAAGACTGTCTCTACTGATCCCTCTTCCTTGTTTTGACCACACCTGAGGCTGCTGTGGACAGGACAACGATGGACTCAAGGGTGCGCTCCATGTGACTGGCTATTTGTGATGCAGTATATGGGCACTGGACCTGCATTACCCCCAGTGCTCATATCCCAAATAGTTTTCTGAAGCCCAGGCCCAAGCCTGCACTTGTTTATCCACAACAGACAAAAGCAAGTTTGGGCTTAAGTAAAGAACCATTGCACGGAACAAGGATGAAATGCTTATTACAACCATCACATGCAAGTTTGCTTATCAGAATCTGTCATAAAAACCAAAGGAAAAGAAAATCTGCTTATATCCATAAGTTCAACATGTGCTTATCTTTCTTCCCCCACCCGAGAAAAAACTGTGAACAGAAATAAAACGAAGCCTTCATTAGTTAATTTTTTCCTTTATGTACCCCGGCTCAGGAGATTCTGATCTGGAGTCAGATTTCCCACTGCAAAATGATCGCCTTCCTTTTGTCTCTGTTGCCAGAAATGGAATTGTGCTGCCCTCTTCCGGAAGATCAGGAAACAAGAACCTAAATGGCAATACACATAACATGATTTCATTTCAAGAAGTTTCCACAAATCACAGCATTAGAAGGCAAGATTAGAGAGAAAAGAAAAGTCATCTGAAATAATACACGGTGGACTAAGACAGTATAGCTAACAGACGTACTGTACCATCTACCTGGGAGAAAACTTAGGAAGGGCAACCCCTCCAATGCCAAAGATACCTTTCCTACCTTGACATCACTTCCCTCCAGAGCAGGCTTCTAATAGTTAATAATTTGGAGCATTTTGGCTTTCAGATTGGCAGGACCCAATTAAAGCTGTAATTGCTCTCAAGAATCTAAGCAAATACTTCATAGGAACATTGCTCATCCATGTTGGCAAGAACTGTAATGGAATACACTGCGAGTCCCTGTCCTCGCTATTCTTCTATGCCCTTTGAACACTGTCTTTTCACAGCATGGATATCCAGAGACACTAAATTGGAAATCCACATTCAAGATGAGCTTCCTACAGCCACATTTTGAAGTACAACGTAGGATGTAATACACTGTGGTGAAGATTTTAATTTTTCTATTTTGACAGAATATTCAAGACTCCTTAAAAAGATTAAGGAAATATAAAGCAACTCCCAAAACAGAGTAAAGATACTGGCACACTTGGACTGCATAAAGACTAGACAGTTTCACTACACAAGACATCTTTAATTCAGCAGTAGTTTGACTTGAAAATTAGAGTCTCATTACCTAACCAATTGGAAGATGCGTTTGAGGTAGGACTTTATCTCTCTTACAGCCTCTTGCAGTAATCGTCGATTAGCTCCTACTCCAACATAGGTCATTCTGTAGACAGCTACTAGTGTTTCCACCAGCTTGCCCAATGGATGGAGAGGAGTATCACAAGCCTGAGGTGAAAGATATTAACTGGCCAGTCAGATAGGTCAATGCCAGACAAGTTAAAGAAAAAAAATGGAATTCAAGAGAGATGGGTCAGAGATCCAACAACAGACTTTGAAAAAAATTATTACAAATACACCAAAAAATGAGCTATATTTAACAAATTGCCATTTGGATTATAGAATTTATGTATTAGCTGAATACAACTCAGAGGAGTCAAGACAGTACAAGAACTTGGGCTATTACTTGGACTAGTCATCTGTCCAGTACTATTAAAATTAACATGCAATAATTAGCAAGTATTTCAAGATGCTTTGCTGGGATCCAATGTATAAGAATTAAAATGGTAACTGAGCAGAAACTGACTTTAATGCAGTATCCATTAGGTATACAATGATTTTAGTCTTAGTTGTGGATTTTAATTCAATAAATTAGGAAGTTATGAGCAAACATGAATGAATACAACATGGATTACAAGAGTGCAAATATGGAAGGAATTAAGGAAAACTACCACAAAGTGAGCTTGATGTCATGCCTTACCAACAAGCTATGTGAGCATTTGAGAGTCACAATACCTTTATCAAATATTTTTTTATATTTTCATATTTTTCCAGGGTGAAGGCACCAATGTGTTGTGGAATGAACTCCAAACTTTCCAGTGTCTGAGTATGTGAGCGGCTCAATAATTCTGGGCTGCAGTTATAAAAAGGACAAAGACATTGTACAGATTATTTATGAGACATACAGTAGGAAAAAAAACCCTGAAACTAACAACTGAACTAATTCTAAATGTCAGTATGTCCCCGAAAGGGTTTACAGTGCAGAGTATTAAGAGTTCAGATTTTGTTTAGGATTTATTGTTTTAACTGAACTTTTACAGTTAGAGTTTCTAGTCTAGAGTAGAGCGTGATTCCAGTTTCTTTCTCAATACTTTCTTTGTCTTGCTGACTACATTCTCTAGGAACCAACCTGTCTTTGTGCTGCCGTCGGTTGGTGGTCAGGGCCACCGCAATGTTGTCCCAAGCCTTCCATCTGTCCCCCTGGCCCGGGCTCTCACAACCAAGCTGGTTCCAGCATTCTTCAAATACTGCCTTCCATTTCTCATCGGGAGGCACTGCCAGGATCCCGAGTTTCCGCCTAATAAAATGACCAGTTAGTCTATTAAAATCAAACAGTAGTGAAACAACACATTCAGTTACGAAAATCACCCATGGCTAATGTCAATCTAACATCTCATACTATTTTACCAAAAGCTGATATACTTAACAGTCTCTACTGTGAACCAAGTTTATCACTAAGAATAAACATAGAACCTACTATTTAATTGATGTGTTGACTTTCAACACCTTTAAAAAAGAACTTACAAAAAGTTATACTTATCCTTAATTTTTTTTCCTTGCTAACTAACATACATTAATCCATGTAACATATTATAATGTTACAAGATTAAAATGTTTTTAATACCAGCATGTGGGAACAACTATGAACCTTATTACATTAGACAAGCCAGTCTTAATCTTTCTTGTAGTCCTCCAGCAAATGGTTTGCTTAAAACCAAAAAGGACTGGTTTGATTTCCAAGAAAACAGGGCATATTGCACTTGACTGGGCTTGTCTTCACCACTGGTATTCATTCAGAAGGCTCAGGGCACATTCCCATAGCAAGGACATAGTACAAATATGTCCCAAATATCTCACTATCCTGGAACGTACAAATAGCATGGCTACACAGATAAATACCAAGGATGGATATATGGCTTCTGCCCCTACAGTAGTATCTACATATGATGTTGCATGACATGTTAGGGATGTGCTGGTAGAGAGTAAAACCAGCTCAGGCATCTTTTCACTGACAGCCAATGCTTAGGGATCCTCCATAGCGAAAAGAAAACCAAGAACTGTTGTTCTCCCTATACATAGATAGATATCTCAGACATATAATGAAATTTAGGGCTTTGAGAAGCTTTTGTAAAGCAAATAAATGCTGTCAGAGTTAACAGTTCTATCTTGATTTAAATCAAGTGTCAGAAATCATCAGACCTTTCATCAGTACCTTTTCCACCACATTTGAGATGAGAACTAGCAACACTGGTATTCCCCCATGCTTCCAGTTTCACAAAGCAGAAAAAGTAGGCTCTAACCCTTTTCACAAATTATACCACAAGATTTTCAACTTCAAGAGAGCCTGAAAAGGGTAGCTGAAACCCTTATTTCACGAGCAATCTTCACAAATATGTACATACATTTATTCATAGACTCCCTACTGGAGTAAAAAGCAGACAGCTGCTAAGGTTGCAAGTGTTCAGTTCAGCAGGGAGGCCTGCTTAACTTTGCATCCTGTTGCAGGTGTCAGCACTGTCAAAAGAAATTACCAGTGAATGCTTCAGGAAGCATACTGAGAAGTAATCTACGTAAAAACATTAGAGTTGTGTTTCCCATTTTAATCTGAAATTTGAGAGTATGCTTCAAAGATCTTGAATCCTGTACAACAATTACTACTATTGTAAACCAGTATATAGCGCTACCAAATACTGAGATTTCAACAACAATTCTTTAAATTTACTTAAATTTCTTCTACTCAAAGATGTCTGTTATGACTTAAATAAAACAAACATGTTTTTTTCCCCAGAGACAATTAAGCAAATTGACCTAATGCATCTGCTATAAATAGGGTTATATGGAAACTTTTCAAAATTATCTTTGCCAAGGCATTAAAATGCTCTCTTTTGCAATTCAGCAGATTTTTCTACTATTTTCTTATGCATTGTTTGGAAGAGGTGTATTAACTAGCTAATTCTGTCCAAATGTATCCCCACTGGCATTATTAAATTACATACTAAGTGAATTAATTTACCAACAGAATAATTCGCAGAAGGCAGAGAGGTCTGTGATTGACTTATCACTCCAATGTAACTTAGTCTTTCTCAGTACCTCAAAAGTCATCAGCAGCTGTGAACTCAGGTTCTAACAGTCAGTTCAGACATAAATAAAAAAATTCTGAGACTGCTACAGCACAGTAGCAGCATGTCAGCTATCCTGTAATTTCATGCTGTTACTTGGGTATTCAAGTAGTAATTAAAGCAAGAACAGCTATAAAGAAGATTTTTATCTTATTTTATTTCCCAAGCAGGAGGGAAGAGGAATGAAAAAGGGAAAGTGTTTTCAAAATCTCACTGTTTCTTTGGAAAAAATATTTTTAACTGGCCTTTGAAAAAAGACAATAGTTATGTTCCAAAGTATTACTGAACCATCTTATTCAACACTCACAATGCTTTAGGTTTGTCCTTCTCATTCTCATACAAACTAGGTTTGAAGTAGGTTCCTGTGATTTTTATTCCAGATCCCCATTCTCCACTGAAGAGACCTTCAATATAATCTCCATTTGGCAAGGTCAGTGTTCCCTTGAGAGAAGATAATAAAAAATTTAATTGAAATCCATTGGGAACCAAATTACAAGGGAAGAGACTTTTTTTTAGATGGTAACAGTTTACAAGTGACAACTCTAAAACCAACCTTTCCACTCAGAGTCCAGTTATCTGAAAATTCCCCCTCATAGACTGTATCATCCTCAGAAAGCAGAATTCCGGTCCCCTATGAAGAGAATCATAAAGAACATAAAGTGGTAACTGTAACAGAAGGCCAGGCCGCAGATCTAAAGATACACTGAAAAACCTGTTACTAATTCTTAGCAAATAATAATTTTTTTAAAAGCAGTTTCTGAAGTAGTCCTAGGTAAAACAGAGCAGGGATTATAAAGACAGTTTAAAAAGCCAGGACAATAGAAGGTTAGAAGAACAGAAGGTTTACACAGCCTAACATACACTCATCTACCCCAGAACGCTACCACACTTAGAGGAAAAGTCACTACAGCACAAGATCCGGTGTTCAACTCACCATCATTTTGTTGGTGCTGAAGGCTCCTTCATAATATAGTCCAAACTGAGTAACCACAACACCGTTGCCTTGGCAAAGATCATCTTGCCACATTCCCATATACTTTTCTCCTCTGAAGAAAAATGAAGTAGGAACAATACAGTCTAAGTAGTACACTTATATCCTTTCTTTGGCTTAACTGCGATATTTGACCATTACAGAAACCATTAGAAAAGAGTCATGCAGCACTTGCTTCAGGTCTGTCAATCTAGTTTCACTAGCTTCATGGAAATAAAGACTCTTTGTGATAGAAGTAAACTATAGTGAACTTCCTTTCACAATTCACATTACAAATTGGCCACATCCAAGCAAACTGTTCCTGATGATCCGAAACAATGCTGAAGCCCCATTAAGCCCAATTCCTATCAAAGAAACCTGAGCAGTAGCTACAGCACATAAGAAACAGGGAAACTTGTTAGCTGATCCAGATCAGCTTTATCTAAGATTTAAGTTGCATATGAACGGGGATCTTCGGCTTCATCAGGCATCTACCTGATGTATTTAAGCGTTATTTAGAAAAGATGCAAGAAGCTTATTTTAGGCATTTTTTTTGCCAAAGCTTTTGATTTCTTTACCTAAACTCAGATTACTCAAATTGAGAGGATAATAAATGAAAGAAACCAAACTGTTCTACTTGGGGGATAGGAAGGAGACCTACGCAGTCATAGATGACATTTTGAAAATATCAAGAGTGCAAAAATTGTAAGGAAACAGATCACGTTGTAGAAAGTTTCTGGATAATAGCCCAACAAAGGTCATGTCATAAAAAAATTAGACAATTAAAGATTGCTCACAAATAAACATCAGCCTCTTTCAGACTACTATTTAAAATATTTTTTTTGTGAGTGTAAGTCTACAGAGGTCAGGCTAGAGTGTTTGAAACTAAGTGCAAGTACCAAATATTTTGAAACAATCTATTTTTCCAGTTGTTCTGAAAAAGAACCTGATGTTTTCACCATACAAGTAATAAAATAATTAACTTGTCAAGGATTTTTTTGTTTCCTTTTAGAGGGAAAACAGTGATTGATTTAATAGAACTCTGCTTATTATGGAGTATTTTCCTTCTAGTACCCAGGAAAAAATATGGTCATGGTAAAGAGCAAGCCCAGCCATTAATGTGAGTTCAGGGGTATCTTCCAGCTGATTGGACCCATCACCTAGCAGAACGCTGGTCTGATTCATCACGCCAGCTACAGGGGTCTCTGTTGGGTGAAGCCTTCTTGAAGAGACAGATGCAGCATACTCAGTTACCAGGATGGAAACATAACAGAGTAGAAGTCCTACTGGCTCAAATGACTGCTTTGCAGTAATGACAGCAAGTTATAAAGAGCGTCTGCAGCTATTCCTTATTTGTCTGGGCTGAAGAATAAGAAGTGAAGAAAATTAATCCTTAGGCCACAAACATATGCACATATCCTTCCCTGAGACCAGAAAGAAAAATACCATGAGGGCAGCTCACTCATATTTGAGTAGCTCTGGAACAGAAAGCAAATGCCACACTCCTCCCCCACCATGAACTGCCACTGCATTTACAAATTCTGGAGGTGAGAGGACCTGTGAGGAAAGCTGCCATCTCTTTAGTTTGTCCTAGGTAAATAAATGACTAAAAGTATGTGGAGACATCTTGACACTAGAGTATAAGAACAACCACCACCACTGAGCAAGACTAGATGCAAAACTGACATCAGAAAATACCTAGAGATGCCACAATAGCTCTGTTTCAGAAAAATATCCACATACACACTCCTCCGCACACCCCCTTCATCTCCAGACTTCTTACTATTCTGCTTTTTAAGTGGGCTTTTGGTTCAGTTAAACCAAAACCAGTTTTCTTCGGCTGTCACCAAAAGCTCTCTCTTCAGGAAAAAAACCAGCATTAAACTGGTGACTGAAAAAGCAGACTATATTGATCTGTGCTCAGACAGTATTCATTTAGTGCACATATTTAGTGTAATTCTGTTTCTGAGACCATCATTTCACTAGTCTGCCCTAAGAGAAAGCATTTTCCCTCTGCTGCATTGACAGAATAAGTCAATGGAAAATCTGAGCACGAGCTGAAATTTACCTAGTCCTGTATATCCCATCACTGAACAACTCAGTCTTATAGGCCTGAGATGAAAGAATACTCCTCACATGACATTCATAAAACTTTCAGCACTCACACAAGATACTTCAATAAGATACCATATTTAGTGCTAGTTTTCAGGCAGGACTATGATAGCAAAGCAAGGCAGAAAAAACCAAAGCAAAACAAAAAACCCCACTTTTACTCCAGAAGCAGCACAAAAAAGCAGTCTCTAGACCCAATTCTTTAGATCACCAACCCAGAAAGCCTAGTATAAAGAAGGAAAGAAAAAAGAAAAAAAAAAAAAAAAAAAAAAAAAAGACATGCAGTACTACTGCTACTAACAGATCAAATCCTTTCCTACTCTTTTAGCAATTGTACATCATACCAGTGTTTTAAGGATTTGTGGAACTGCAGCCTTACCTTGTGATATCATCAAAAACTCCATAACCACTCTTCTTATCCATTGTCCACTGTCCAATGAACATACTGGGAGAGGAAGAGGTCAGCTTCCCACTGCGTAGCAGACCATGCCCATGACGCATGTTATCCTGAAAACACCCTTCATACACCTCACCAGTAGCATAGCTATAATGAAAAAGACAATAAGATTCCTATAATCTACTTTTCTGTTGTGGGTTTTTTTTCTGTTGTCGTTGGTTTTGGGTTTTTTGGTTGGGTTTTTGTTGGGTGGGGTTTTTTTGGTTTTTTGGGTTCCTCTCCCCCCCCCGCCCCCAAACAAATAAGCCTCTCTTTTTCCTTCTAGGAATTACATTACAGCCACATCAAGCAGGAACTATAGTAAAAATATATTTGGGATAAAAGTGAGCCTTTAATTCAAGTCTTTTGATGCTTTGTTGTTTTAAAGCCACTCTCTCCCCAACAAGCAAGGCCATATTTATCTCAGAAGAAAGAATCCTCTATTATTGAAAGGTAGTAGCAACATCAGAATACATATTAATAACAGAACACTGTACAAGTATGCATTGTGAGCAATCTACCAAAAGCAAAGCAGAAAATAAGCCAAGCTAACTATAATCACAAGTCTGAAATGTAACAAGAAAGCTACATACAGAGGCTTGGTAAGCAGTGTGCCAGAGCATCAGCCCTGCTCTCCCTTCTGCAATGACAGCAACACAAGTTCTACATGTTACCTGTAGACTCCATGCCCACACATTTTGCCTTCCTTCCAGTACCCCACGTAATGGTCATCCTTATTCAATGCTTTGTTTGGCACTCTGTATTCACCATACCTGTTAATGCACAGAAGCGGAACACAAGCAGCTATAAAGCTAATGCATTTCATTAAAAACAGGAGCAGATACGTATCACAGACCCATTCTAAAATCAGAATGCTCTATATCATTTTTAGCGCATCTCTTCAACTACAGCAGTTACAGATTATTTGTTTAAAGAGAAAGCAGGAATTCCAGCATCACTAGGTCAATTTAGTCTGCACTGCTTTTCTCCTGTTTGATTGTGGCATGTTTTAAGTATTCCCCTCTCTACCGCACTGCAGCATTTTTCTCAGCTTTCTAAAGGCCACAAGTCCTCTCACATCCTAAGACTGCTTCTACCTTTGTTGTCTTCTTCAGGTCTTGATAATTCAAGCACACCTTTATTCCGGGGAAAGATCAGAACATATATTGCTACAGAGAATATTTAAAAAAAAAAAAAAAAAGATGCTAGCTTCCAATTATGCTCAAACAGTGGCACAGAATCGTTCACAATTTCAGTATGCCTGAAAAGAATGAGACGCAGAACTTTTATTTATTGATTTTAATCTTCTGAGATTAAAATCCAGTTATGAAGGTTCTCCTGAGAGCACGTCTAGCCCAACAAGACATTACTATTGTTAAGTGTTGAGACTATGCAGTGTTCAGCATGCATGCTGAAATACAAATATATGCATTTGATAATCCTAGCAATTACAGCGAAATACCAATCCATTTATTTCTGGTGGGGATTTGTTTGCAATATATCCATCTCCAACAACCCTAAAATCACCAAGGTTAGTTACACTTATTATTAGTTACAAATGACCAAAGCTCTAATCTGGTTTTATAGTTTGACATTATACCAATAGCTAAGGTGCATTTTAAAAAGCTGTCAGCAGCCAGACCACATTTCAATTTCCCCTCCAACTCAATACTTTGAAAATACATCTGGAAGCCAATAGGACTCCTCATATATTTTTATCCTGCCCAGTACAGACATGTCTGCTCACAAGATTCATATAAAAATACCTTTGGAAAGAAGTTAACCTCTTAGCCTCAATAGTGCCCTAAGCAGATTCTTAGCAATGAAATCCATAGATTAATTCAAAGCTGTGTAATAAATTACTAAGTTACTTTCAAGTGGTCTTATTTGTTTCACCAGATAATTTGGTAATGTCTAGAACTTCCGTTCATCCTATTTTCAAACTCCTCTGTACTAGTTATCTTAATCACCAGGATCACATACTCTCATTAGTTTTGTTTTCATCACTCAAACCCTGAAGTCTCAATTCAAGATTTTGTTGTCTCCTCCCTGAATTATTAAACCCTTGCTCTACCAGAAACAGAGCAAGGAAAACATTAGAGAAGATACATCACTACATTGTATGAAAGGCATTGCATTTTCTAGAAGGATTAAAAAAAACAATACCAGAACTTTTGAAAGAACATCACAACACAGAAAGTTAATAGTTACCTATACAGCAGAAAGCTGACTGCAGACTTTTCAACTGGCTTCCTCTGCTTAGGAGTTTACACCCACCCACCCATTCTTTCTCCTCGGCTGTTTTACCATTTCCTTCCTCCATCCTACAGCTGATTACCCCAATTAGTTTCAGTTTTTATGAAAGAGCAAGTTTTTAATCACGCAGTTGCGGAGTCTGTTACGAAGACAACTAGCATACCTCTGGATAAATGAGAGATTATCTATATATCAATATATAGATATATCTTGCTAACATACATAACCCCAAGTCAGTAAGATTCACTGCAAAACCTTTTAATTAAAGGTTTTTATCTCCTACAACAAAAGGTATTTCTTGCCCTCTGGCTCCACAAGTAGTGAGAGGATCTTACCCATCCTCCAGCCCAGTCCGGAAAGTCCCAGAGTACATTCTTCCATCTGCCCACTTTAGGATCCCTCTGGAAAAAATACAAAGCCATACACGTGTATAAAATAATCAGTTCACTTCGCACTTCCCAAATTACTTCTGTGAGTGAGTCTACTTATTGATACAGCAACCACCTCATTTTATTTTCAACTGTTACGTTCAAATGCTTTTACCTGCCATGGGGTTTTCCCGAAAGCCATCTCCCATCATAAACAGCATCCTTAAATCGAGGGTCCTTATAGAAGGTGTATTTGGCACTGCGAGAAATAGGAGGTTCCTGTCTTGGCACATTCCCACCAGCTCCATATAGAATTAAGTCAGAAGTCCCTTTAAGGGCCTGATCCACTGCTTGGCTTATTGCCCTCAGCCACTTGGTCTGAAACAGAAAGTGTTTCATCACAGAATTTAGCTAACATCTGTCTTTGCATTGAATCTCACCTTTACAGCAACTACAATAATCTCCTTTGCACTCCTCAGTACAGTGTTGTAAAATGGAGCACTGCTACAGTCAAGCACAGTGTACAGTCAACCTGCATACCAAGTTGTAGGAAGACTTCATTCTTGGTGAATACTTAGGCAATACTTGTCCCTATTTGGTTTCACAGTAGGAGAGAAAAACTCACTCATATCACTGAAGCCATGCAAAATTTGTAGATATGCCTACCTTTTCCTGTGGTGTTGAAGAAACAAGAACAAGCTGTTCTTCTGGTGTTGTAATCTTCAATCCATTCCTACATGGGAGGGAAAAAAGTATTTTAATCTAGTGAAATTTCATACTGAAAAAGGCAAAGTTTCTTAAAGCATGAATATTGTATCTTCCCTCCCCACCCAGCTAGCATTCGCTTTAAGTCAGCAGTGAAAAGAAGCAGCAGGAAAGACTACTCACTTCCCTCTTGACTACCTTATGCTTTCTGATGTTTATACAACCTTTTTTTTTTTTTTAAAGACATAGAAATACAGTAAGTTTCCTGAAACAATAAAGAGGGGTATACATGATTGCATCCA
This sequence comes from Gymnogyps californianus, assembly GCF_018139145.2. NCBI lineage: Eukaryota > Metazoa > Chordata > Aves > Accipitriformes > Cathartidae > Gymnogyps > Gymnogyps californianus. The sequence goes on from NC_059477.1 coordinate 13,780,011, forward strand.
GCCTATTCTGCTCCTAGGTTACAATAATTGGTTACAAAATGCTCATCCTCCCTCCCAAGGTATCTGACTATTTCAGCATCACAAGCAAGAATACTCACACATTACCAGCTTCTTCTGAAAGAGCTTCTACCCACAGTGTGGACAAGGGAAAAATATGGTGCGTTGAGAACTGTAAGCAAGGAGAAGGAAAAGGGAAACTTCACCAGGTACTGATCCATTACCCCTGCCCCATGTTTTTTCCTGAACAGTTTTTTTCCTTTTCTTTGAGGACTAGGGAAAACTGAGCATTACAGGCTCCTTATATGCACCTTGCTCCGAGAAACAGCCAACAGAAACCACGCCAGCCACTGGGCAACAGCAATCAAACATTAAAAAAAAGTACATAATTTCAAATTTATTTGTAAACATGAAAAAAAAAAAATCACTTTTAAGTGTTCAAGCAACATTGCAGTGAACGGTGCAAAAAAACTTACCTTCACTATATGAAAAATATGCCATCTTGTTTGAAGCAGAGAAAAGGTTTTGTTCCTGGATACAAGCTGGCTTACCTGAGCATGTACCAGAGCATCATTAAAGAGGATGAACCAGTTTACAGAGAATCTTCCAGCATGCTGTAGGGACAAGCCCCGATTGCTGCTTTCACAGATTAAACGACGCTCTGGCTTCCGCAAGGAATCCTACAGGTAGGGTTAAAAACAAAATTTCAGAAGCTTACTGCTCACTGATTGTATCTTAAGGTCAGTGCTAATTGTGACTTAAGGTCACTGCTATTTGTCTTTCATAGTAAAGGTGCAACCTTTCTAAAGTTAAGAGTACTACAGCAACACAAATTAGAAAAATGAGAAGTGTAACTGGGACAGTAGCATCAGTAATAGACACAGGGTACAATGCTAACAACAAGAGATTCAAGCTGCTAGTGGACAATTGTCATTATACCGTCATTTTCCCAGGAAAGGTCTTCCAGAAGCCAAGTGTGTATTCTGCTTCTTTCCTTTTTCTGCTAAGATGGACAGCAAGGCTTTCATAACAAGAACTAGAATCCTGTAGCTTCTGGTATTCTGGAGATGCCTATAGGGCACAAGGTAAGACAGACCTGAGAGCGTTTCTGAATGCCTGTACCAACAACACTAACCAAGCTCCAATGCAACTGCTCATTTTATTAAATCAGCACCAAATGCATGACAGTCGGTCTTGTTAATAAAGCAACAGTGGAGGCTAAGTTATTTTCTTGGTCGCATATTCTGTTGGTGTGCTGGGAGTTTTTAAAATCACAAGAGTTCCATGAATGTTAAGAGGAGAATGATTAATATACAATTACATGATCTACCTTCTTACAGCTTAACAAGCTGTAGCAGCAGTAGTGCTAATACCTGCAAGAGGAATACTTTAAATGACTATATTGGGATAAATGTAGAAGTAGTTATTGTTCCTGTTTAGTCATCTTTTATTTCAAAAGAATGCAATTATATAAATCTAAATGGGTGGTAAAAGTCTACCTAATATGTATGTAGTATTTTTAGTAGAGTATTACAGCCAGTGATGTAGTAATGATGCCAGATGGAACTGAAAAGCAACAGGCAAACATCAAAATAATATATTTGCAATTAAGCACTCAGGCACACAAACAAGTTCTGGCAGGGTAACAAGTTTCTACCTGTGATGTGATCTGTGCAGGTGTGGTGTAAGATTGTGCAAATAAATGTGCATGATCTTCCCTGCAGCAAATGCAAGTCCAAGGTAGCTTCTCTGAGGACTAAGCTATTTCTAATTACCTGGCATTTGCTTCACACAGTTACTTCCGAGCCATAAGTTTCATGTGTATATTTATTCAGATATAGATAGCAAAGCCAGCTTACCACTTCAAAACATGTGGCAAGCTTTAGCAAAGTTCTAGCATAATTATGAAGTCGTCCAAATGGCATGAAAAACAGAGCATTCAGAACTTCCACTAGCTGGAGGTTTTCCTCATTCTTCTCAGACAGTTTCTGTAACAGCTCCTGGTTTTTACTCAAGAAGTCTCTAAATGATGGGACCATTGGGGAACAGAGGGAGGAGAGAAGAAATAAGACAGCAAGGCATCAGTGATGTTTTATATCAATTAGCCCAGAATGCCCCTTTATAATTTTTATTGGTTTATGATAATCCAAAAAGGCAAATGCATGCTGCTTATTAATCTATTCCCAATTTAGTTTAAGGAAGTACAGTAATACAGACATGTAGCTCTCTAACAACTGCAACACAGGATTATTTTTTTTTTTACTTCTACTCTCATATGCTCAGTCATTAAACTGGTTGAAGAAAGTTGACTAAGTTGCTCCACTTGGAGAGTAACTAATTGCCTTTTTCCCCTTTAACACTTGATTAGTAAAAGAGCTAACAGATGGCATGACTTCCCCATTACTGTTAGAGTAGTACATTTCTAACACTGTTGATTCATACAAGAAGGCCTGAAAGAATCTTAACTTTGCTCCAGTGCACTTCCCTAAATATATCCAAATAATGTCTTCCCCACCCCTGCTGTTCAAGGCAACTGACCAGTTTTTCCCCTAACTAGAAAAATTACATCCTACCTCAAAGAAAGGCAGGAAATCTGTTCAATCCTCAGTCTGATTTCCAAGAGGGAGAACTAATCTATTTCAGAGAAGAAGAGGGAAATGATTCTGAAGACAATGCATTAGCACACAAAACCAGGATTTCTTCATTAAAAGGAAAACAAACCTACTTTTCCCTCTCCTTCACCATATCTGTGTGCACACATGTGCTGGCACATATGACACATCTCCATTAAAAGACATCCAGCTGGGAAGCATTTAAACCACAAGCTGCAAGAATCAGGCAAGGCTGAGAAAGCAGGCCCCAGGGACAGCGAAACAGATCAGAGAATTGCACAGCAGGGTCCCTAAGAATTCTACATGATTAGTAAGATGCCATTTCACACATCAAAATAACGTACCTTGCCTAGGTCTGCTAATGATATTTAAGAACCCTCTTGTCCAATAAGCCTTAGGAATAAAGTCTTCTTTAGAGAGAAGACCATATTTCTTAATTTTAAATTTAACCATCTGGATGGCTTGCATTTTTAAAGTGCTTCGAGATCCTCACATGGAGGTGTCTCTGTAGAAAAGTGTCAAATAATAACAGATTCATAACACTGAGTATAGCTCATCTACTCTTTCAGAGGACGTGCTCAAAAACCTGCCAACAATGGAGACTTCTATTGAAGCTAGCACTTTTTTAAAGTTGGGACTACTTCTAATGCATTCATATTGCAGAATATCCATAAAAGACAGGCTGACATCATTAACCATTGACTTAAGACAGTATCCCTCGGGGAGGGGGCAGGAGGGAAATTCATCATTATCAGCAAAGATATTCCTGACTTCCCTTTGCAAAACAGGACAAAACTTCTAAGATATCTCTTCCCTGAAGATTCAGAACCTGAAAAAGTGTTTTTCACCTGATGAGACCCTGGTTGCAGTAGGAGAAGCTGCGACACCTGACAGTGACAACTGATGTCATGAATTCAGTACAAGTAATTTCAGCATCCAGAACTCTTCAGTACTAATTATAAATATGCTTATACTTGAACTAAGATTTCCTGCAAGTCACCCTAAAAATATTGACCAATGCAGAAAGATTCTCAGTGTCTCTCTGCAGTGGGACTTTGTATTTAGTCTTTGGCACTGGGTCCTCAGGTGCAGAAGATTCTTTGCATTAGGTACCCTGGTGTTTCAAAAAACTTCCAATACCATCATTTACACTACATTTAAAGTGCTCTATAAACAGCTGTAACAATTACTCCCAGATTACAGAATTTAGGAAGGAAGGAAAGCTGGCAATTCCTCAGACAAGTTAAAAAATACCCTCATTGCAACAACTTCATCACAGCACTAGAGTGAAAGAAGCACAGTGCGTTACTTTATTTCCTAGACAAAAATACTACTGAACTGAGAAAAAAGCTTTACTTTATGATCTATAAACTTCAAATATACTGTCTCAGGCCTTAAGGTACAATTTCTTCCTCACATTTAAGAGCATCTATGCATGAAATAGAGTAAAGCAACCTTGAGAGGCAGAGAAGATACATCTGCAGAAATGCTATTTTTGCATCATTCTAAAGTGCTTCCATAAACTTAAAGAATTCAAACGAAAGTGAATTCACATTATCTACTCTTACTAATTCTTAAAGAAAAGTTTGCTGTTCTGTATTTTCTTGACAGCAACATCTGAAAGAATAAAATATTAACAAACACTGAATAGATGATGAAAATTTAACCTGAAGACTAAGCTTTCAAAAAAATCATTATCTGAAATCTATTTATGTTTCTTTCAAGGAATTTACAATAATTTATGCTTTTTTCCTCCTTTCTCCCCTTTCAAGATAAAATAACTGAACTCATTCAGCAGCATTTTAACCTAAATTTTTATCACAGTTGAGAGGAAGTAACCTTTTCTTCATCCAATGGAAAAGGAATTGGTGTACTCAAGTCAGCTGAGACCAAGTCTCTGCATGCTCATTACTACAGACATACACACACAATTCTTTAAAGTACAGTTCTTCACTAGTTCATCAAAAACTCCAGAAAATGCTAAAGGCTTGCTTACATTGCTGGCTTTGCAAGGAGCATGAATCCTCCCATTACGAGGAAGTTTGTTACTGAAGTACAATACCTAAAATAGGGAAGAAAAAGAACTTCAGTTACAAAATAAGAACATCCCTGGAAATAGCAACTGTTGTCATTTCCAACACTTTACCAATGAGATCTATAATATCTTTTACTATACAAGTAATCTAAGTACTTGAGAAAATATTAAACAGTGAAACACTCAATGTTACTGGAACACTTAGTATTCACTTTCCACATGGAGGATAGAACATGCATTACTATTCCACATTTCTGCTGCCATTAGCACAATGCAGAGGGCTTACTTTGCAAACGAAACTTGAATTTTTTTTGTTTCCCCCAAATTTGGGCATGTACAGAATAGGCCATCTGTTTCAACAGTTTAATACTGCTAGCTTCTAATTACATTCAAGATGGGAATTTCTCTTTTCCTGCTATTCAACATTCTACCTTTCACTCCTCCTCTACCAAAAAAGAATACCATTTTAAAAAAACACCTTTCTCTGAGGGAAGAGGTCTCAGCTTAGCCCAATTAACAGATAATACTTGTGTTGCCTGACAGATCCTTGGAAGATGCTCAAGGCACTGTGCTGAGGAGCATGCATAGGTTCTGATGCCATACACAGAAAAATGTGTAAAGCATTAGAAAGCAAAGGGGGAGAGCAGAAGACAGGCAGTAACAATGAGAACAGAAATTAGGTATTTCAGTCTGACAGGGAGGAAGAAGAAATTAAAAAACCCTTCTGAGAAATGAGAACCAATTCTGGAAATCCAGGTTACAAGAAAAACTGAAGACTAAGTAAGAAAGGGAGAAAATACATATTTACAGTTACGAACAACCCATTTGATAAACGGAGAAGAAAGCTTCTTTTAGGGTGATATGGCATAAGTTTATCACTGACCCAGTAAAAAGTGCTAACTGTGTTAGAAAAAAGTGCAACTAGCTGCACATTCAAAATGCTACTGCATAACAACTGAAGTTGATGATCTTGAAATTTTGTTCCCTTAGAGATTTTCAGATGTCTGGTAACCAAGACTACATTCAGAGAGGACATTTTTAGACTCTCCCCTCTGTCAAGCCAATATTTTTCACAAAAGCCTGTAGGTATTAAGTATGATGAGACTTCTGCTACCTTTGGATGAAATTATCCAGCAACTACAAAAGTTATTGAGGAGAAAGACAGCAAACAGTGTGACTGCATAGACTTCCTCTCCCAAAAGCATTAAGCTAATAAAAATAATAACCAGGATAATTCAGACTTAATTCTGAGCACTAAAGCAGCCCTGTCTTTTGGGTGAAAGGTGTAATGCTAGCTATTTAGCAGATATCAGGACAGAAGAATCGTTCTTCTGGGAGACAGTTTTTAAGCTGGTGACTATTGAAAAGGCATTTTGTAACCACAATAAACCCCCAAAGGAAGCTTTACTTAGTAGCCTAGCCATGGTATCTCTATTACATTATATTACAAGATCCTTACTATTAAGTAACGAACATTTCACTTTTTACAGGTATATATGCAGCAACCAAAGAAGAGTTTGTACGTAGAGTTTTACATTAGGGAAGCTGAAGCTGTCCAGTGTGCTCCACTGGCAAAGACTTCGAAATATACAGCTTACTACAAAATGAATTAGTTTGTGTAAAACTCTCCATACATTTTAAATTGCAAGGATACAATTTGCACAACAGTTACTTATGTAGCTTTCCTTATGATCTACTTTCCCCTAACTCAGGGCTTGTTGTGGTCAGTAGATTAAGCCTGCAGAGACTCAAGATGAGAGGGAATTGGATACTTGCTCAGTGTAACTATCCAAAAAGAGACTGGAATGCTTCAGGATGGCCAAGCTCCTGGCTTCTTTTACTCCATGAAGAAAGCTACTTAAAGAAGCTCCATGTTGACCAATGAGATAGCATAGCTTGCTGAACCTGCTTGCCATTTCCTGCAACAACTGGATTGTATTTGCATTGCCCAAATTATCTGTAACAGACCAGAAAGCAATTTAGCTTACCTTACAAAAGAGCAGCACCCATTAATAAAGAGAATTACCACAAGGTGCTGTTTAGATGTTTTATCAGCAATTTCACCCCATGGCTACATTATCCAGAATCAGGAATTGAACAATTTTAGACTAAATACAGCTCAAATAATTAAATTATTATTTCAGGTGAAACAGTCAGGAAAGCGCAAATACTAATAACATAATGCAGATGTCAAAATGCAGCTGTATTTCACCAGTTCATCCAAACAGGGGAGAAGAGTAAGACCTTAGCTTTATCTTAAAAATATATAATTACTTTTAAATTTTGCGTAAAGAAATTTATTGTGGAACATAGGGGAAATAATATCAAAGAAAATATTAAAAGAAGTTCTTACCTAAACCTAAAAGAGGTCTAAGAACCTGAGATTTGATCTCACTCAGTTTGAAATAAAACCTTCTCTCAGTAGAAGCCAACTCATGCAAACTGGCAATATATCCCATTACGTTTTTGTCTACTAAGACCAGACAGTTGTCACCACCAGCTATCACATTGCTTATGTACCCTATCTGAAAGATGAAAAAGAGAAAAGAAAAAACAGCAGCTTTAATATTTTTTCTTTTTACACTCCAATTTAAAAATAGGGCAATGCAGAATAAAGCATATCTTTAGGAGCACCAAGTGATAATAAGTATTAATTACCTACAGTGACAAACAATCCATTCAATACTGGCTTAATACAAGAATGATAAAAGTAGAAGAAACATAGTCAATGCTGTTCATTTTCCTGGTACTGACAGAGCCTAAAAGGCAATAAATAGACCATCTTTTAAGGAGACTCATACAACCATTCCATGTTTAAGAAATAGTAACCTTATGTTCAGTCACTGTTAGAACTGTGACTCGAAGCACATACTTCATGCTTGTATCAACAATGTTGATATTAAACAGTATCATTATATCAGCTATTTCTCCTATTAATTAGGAAGTGAGAATAACAAGGCTTTACTATTATGGCTGTGCTCTAAACTATAGCCCTTTCTGGACCTGAAAGATGTCAATTTATTGATAAGAGTAATATTACAGTATCAATAAACTGGACTAATACTAATAACTACACTAACACCACAAGCGGTATTAGTGTAGGTATTAGTAGGTATTTACTTTCCACAGTAGTTGGAAGCAAAATTCTTCTCGAAGGTCAGCACAAGTGCCGCTGATGCACCGTGGCTCCTCGCTAATTCTGGTTCACACGCAATACCATACAGTAATTCAGTGTTTGAGCTCTACTTTTATTTTCTTTGTTGTTAAATAGAGGATTCATTAGAAACATTGAGCCAGAGTTGTTCAACAAGCAACCCACAGGGCAATTCTGATATGCAAGAGCCTACAAGTCACCCTAAAAGAGAAGAGAAGGGAATGGCTAGCAACAACCTTACAGAAGGAATACAAGTGTGTGTGTGCGCGCGCACACATACATGTGTGCACATGCATGCACACACATGCATGTGCATATACATCGATCCAGTGTCTAAATCCCTGTCCCTCCTCAAAACCACTCTCCAAATGCTATTCTGCTCAATCTAGGGAAGTAGCAATGAGACCCAGAAGAGCTGAGACAAAGAGCTGCTTTCTACCTTCACCATCTCCTTTTTGTTACCTGAAACTCACGTTGGTCTGAAATCATACAAACAACTTGGAAGAGGATGTGCAGAGTACACACTCCTCTACCTCATGCCAACTTCAAGGCAGATAGGAGATTCAGCTTGATGAAGAAAATTGCATAGGGGCACCTCCTCTCCCCCATAAACACGCAAACGCACATTTTGGTGCCTGTGCTCAGTTCCCCCTTTACACCCATGAGAAAGGGAGGGAGAGGGAAGGACACAGTGCAGAACTCAGGGGGACCTTCTGCCCACTCACAAACAAGATGCATAGGAAGCAGAATGGAACAGAGCAGGCAGTACCCTCAATCACTTGAGAAACAACAGGAAAACGAAGAGCAATAGCAGTGAAGAATAAACACATGAAGACTGTGGTGAAAACAGAGCACAATGTAAGGGTGCACTTCTGCAGCATGCACACATGGAAGGAAATGGGTTAGACACACTGGAAACACCTCCTTGTTCCGCAAACAGAAGGAAAGACCAAGAAACAGGCAGGGAAGAGAACAATACTAATTAGGCCTCCTCCCTGCCCTCCATAAGCTGTGATCCTGATTTGATTGCTGAGAACCAGTTACTTGACACCCTTAAAGCTAATTGAACAACCAGCACTGTGCTATTTCCAAAAAGCTTCAGTATGATTTGCACTACCTTAAAGCAAATACCACTCACCTTACTACAGGATAGTAACAAAACTGGACTCTTAGTACAGCTATTTTCATACAAATTACTTTCTGTTGTTGTCTCCTGGCCACTGTAATATAATCCAGGTTGGAAGTCTTCCTCATCTGCTAAGAAGAGGGAATAATCTAGCCCTGCTGCTGTACTCCAAACACCATCGCCACATACCTGAAATTCACGAGGAAGGAAAAGACATTAGAAATCATCACCCAAAGCTGGAAGGAGAGGAGAGTACTTAATTCTGCTAGCCACACATGCATGTAAATACATCTGCCAAGAAAAAGTATTGCAATAACTGGTAACTTTTCAACTTCAGCATCTCATAACAAATACATTTCTTGCATGTATACTGAAAATTATCTTTCTTTCCAGTCTTCTTTCTAATGGCTTTTTTTGCCTTTAAATTATAAGTCAGTTTTATTTTTAAATGGGCATCAGGTGAGCTTGATTAAAGTTGGGACACTATTCTCCCCTCTACATTTAACTGGGAAACCTATAAATTTGGGAGACAGTCAACATGCTGTACATTAATTTGCATAAGGTCTAAACAGGAAAACTCTGCAGCTAGTTTTCCACTAAGACAAGCACCAGAAAACATAGGAAAGGGTCTGGTCTAAGCCAAAAATCATTTGGCTATTCACTCACTGTGATGAAAAGTTCAAAACAAACAGAAAACCCACTGCCAAAACAGCTCTGGAAATACAGAAATGAACAAATATGGTCATGGTCTAGCAAAGCTAAAAATGCTGGAAGCAATTGTTTAGAATAAAAACAGTGTTCCAAAGTATTTAAAAGTTTCAGCACTGCAACATCAATATCAGAGAAACAAAATATAAGGTAGAAGTGAAATTTGATAAGATACAACCAGTCACGTTTCTCAGTTTTAGAACTTCAGTGTGGTCAAAAACCAGTGGAAGTCTGTGTAAAGGATTTCTTGGGTAGATTTTCACAAGCTTATCTAAGAATCGTATTCACAGTATAAGCCAAAGAAATCAAGGGCCCTATTACTACATAGCACACAGATCCATAAACAAGGTCAGTTTTTAGAAATTGCTTTGCACTCACTTGTATAAGAAGAGACCCTAAACTGAAAGAAGAAAAATACAGAAAACAGAAGCTACCTTTGCAAGACGAGGGACTGTTGTTGGGGAGTTCAAGTGACCAAGCTGGCCAGAGATATTACTGCCCCATGAATACACCTGTAAGAAACATAGCTAAACATCAGAATGTAAGTTTATATACATGGACACATACTGAATTGTAGTAGTACAACACATAAAGTGTGCAAACACACACAAGTCAAGGGTATAAGATTCATGTACCAAGAAGCACTTCCCTAATTTTCACTGTCTTCCTATATTCTCAAATTGTCTTCTCATGTTCAGACGTGGAACACACCAAATCAAGTCATGGTAATCTTTAAACATAACGTTGATGGTACATGCAGAACTTTGGCAGAAACAGAATTAAAATTCCACACTGCTTCCAAGTTGCCTCCCACAAACAGGAGCAAAAGTTTAGAAGCAAAAGAAACAAAAACCTAGAAAACACCAAACATTACAATTACGGCATAGATAAGCAATACATGATATCACTTGTACCTGGGATTTGGCAGTGAGTGCTAAGGAATGATGGCCACCAGCAGAGAGGTGAATCACTTCTTTACCATCTAGGCTTTTCACACATAGTGGCTGAAGCCTGTCAATCCCCAGAACCCCGGGGGGGGGGGAGAAGAAAAGATTATCAGAGGTATTCTTAACACAAAAATAAATTCCAAGTTTTATTTTTTCCACAAAACAAATTAGAGAAAACAAACATACATGGAGTCTTTTGGCAATAAACCAGCTTAGTCAAAAAGGTCATGAAGGGCAAAGGTTGATGACAAACCTCAACCCAATTTGGACAAAGTCAAAATATCACCCAAACTCCTAGTGATTACAAGGGGAAAAGTCATAACTGATTGACATTCAGTAACAATACAGCATAGAACATGTTACTTGGAGGAACTTAGGTCACAACACTTAAAAGAACAAGAACACAATGCAAGGTAGTTGACCAAATTTGAGAATTTGAGAAAGTTAATACTCAAAATTTCCTAGTGACCTACTGAATAAAAAAAAAAAATTATCAAAGAAATCTTACCTTGGCAGAACATCGCCATGCCCTAGCTGTCCTTCCTTCCCCTTTCCCCAGCTCCATACCTCCGTTCTTAGAGAGGGTAGAAGAGCATCAGCCTCACCGCTGTAGGTTGGAGTCAGAGCTACAGTCCTCATTTTTGCCCGCCCTACCTTCCGTAAGAGCCTAGGAGAAACTGAAAACAGGCCAAGAGACAGAAAAATTGCTCATCATTTTAGGTAAATATATCACTCAGACTGTGTTACAGAGTAACAGTACCATTTAGGATAACTGATCAAGACTTCCTAAAGAGGTCTTAATTAAGATTGAGAGCAAAGGCTGAAATGTAAGATACATTACTGATATGCAGAAGTAACATATGTGCTAAAAGTAGACAGATCCCAACTATTTTTTACAAGCTATTAAAGGATAACAGGCATACGAGAACTATGCAGTTATACTGAAGCAAATGAACCAAAACAAACTATACATTTAAAAAAGTATGTTTTGAAAGAAAATATATCCTTGCAGTGAACAAAATATTTCAACACTTCCCAGAATCTCCCCTCAGATCCAAGACCACTATAGAACTAAACCATGTACCCATTCAGAGCAATTAACAACACTAAAATCCGAGGGAAGAAGGTCATTAACTTTGAAGTTTGGCGGTGGGAACTGGAATATTTCTAGGTCCCTCGCTCAAAACCAGCTCAGTGCAGTAGGGATTACAGGCCACACAGATTTTTATCTGCAATGCAACCTATATGAAAGATAGTTTGCCATCGTTTTGCAATAAGATGCCCAGACTACTACAATGTGCCCACTTTACCTTACTTTACCAATAAAGAACATTCCTAAACCCACTATGCTTTTGGTTTTCTTAGCATGCAGTATCTGCCAGTCTTCACTTCCTCCACCACTTTCAAGTCCTAAGATATAGTTTATAATTCATAAACACCTTTGGTAGATGATTAGATCTGTGTTCAATAAATATGTTTTATTTTCAGTTATAAACCTCCACATCCTTATAACTTTTCCAGTTGGTTTTCCCAACATGCTTTTTTACCTTGTGACAACAAGCCAGGCAGGGAAAGTCTTCGACTCCCTCCTTCAGATTCCTCCTCTCTAATATCTACTAAACTGGAACTCTTCTTCCCCTGCATGGATTCCAGTCTGACCTGCTCTTCTCGACTGTCTTTCAGAGCTTCAGGCCCTGGGGAGCCGCCGCCAGACTGAGATCCTGGTTCACTTGAAGGTGTGCCATAGAAGTTCATTACTTTCTTCAGAGACAATGCTCCAGCTTCATATGTAGCAGCTACTCTCACACCAACTGCTGACGCACAAGAGGCCACCAAGCTGTTCAAGGCAGATGTGCTGGTACCTGGAGGACCAGGGATACAAGCACTGAGTTGTTCTTCTTGAGAAGGCTAAAACCAAAGAAAAATTGAAGACTGTCATACCAGACAGCACATAACAGTAGGATGATGATATACATATTCACTATTCAAACTATGTGCTATACTGAACAAGACATTATGAGGAAACCTTTTATACTTAAGTGTACATCTATTCCTCAGAATCATATTTTTAAGGTAGGACCAAGCACCATTTCTACATGGACTGAGTTTTGTCTGTTGCACTTGTCTTGTAGCTCATCCACAAGAGACTGTGGGTCTGGTTTTTTTTAAATTTAAAAAAAAAAAAAAAAGGATCTTTGCAAACAAATATAAAAGGGATTTAATTTTCGGGTTATTATCAGCTTCTTCGCCACCAATTAAAGTGCATCAGTGAGCATGCTGTATTTAGACAGATAAGTTCTCTCTGATATATTAAAAGGAAAACAGTGATTCATGGATTCATTTTGCAAGGTCTACCTTAAGACCAGTCTGGGCTATGTGTCCCCTTACGCTACTGTTGTATCCGTATAAAGCTTAGCTAGTAATCATCAAGTCACACTAGGGACAAACTGTCTGAAGGCAACTATCAGTACCAGCACATGATTACCTGTAATAGCAATCAATTTACCCACCAAAAAAGAAATAATGCACAAGATTATATTTGCCAAATAGTTTGAATGTTAAAACAAAGACAGCAAAGTCCCATTTTTCCACCTAATACATGGTGGGAAATAATATTATTATAAATATTATAGCTCATTTTATTCTGCCAGAAGGAAAACAATCTTTGACTTCTCTTTTTTGTGAAAAGTTAGGCTAAAGGATTGGGATTGGTCCTATTTACTTGTACTTCATTCCTATTTATAAATGGCATGCCTAGCAATACAGAAAAGCAAACTTGATTTGTGTAGGAAAGCAAAGAGAAACAAAGGATTTTACTAATGCTGAAACATTACATTAGTCCTCATCTCTGCTCTTTACATGTATGCTCAATTGTGTTAAGATTCAGTGAATCAATTCCAGGCTTGTTTATTCCTGGAACTGCGTGAGGGAAACAGTACTCTGGAAACATTCCAGGAACAAGGAGTTGAGAAAGGGAGCATGAAACTAAGTGTTTCAGTCATTTCCTAATGGCAGGAGTTCTCACATGAGTCTGAGGGGCCCACAACTGCTAGAATGCATTCGTATTAGCAAAAAGCAAAAGGAAGGACAACTGTGTTCGCACAATGTTTATTTCTGTAAAATAAGTTTCCCTCAGAACAGGAAAACATAACTTGCTGAATCACCAAGTTACTGGACAGTTTGTTTTGTTTTTAATACTACTACTATTTTTTTTTTTTCAATCAGAGGTGATAACAAAAATCAACTATTTATTAGGCACTGTGAAATTTATCTCGCAGAACCATTGTGAAAAATTTCTTACTGTAACTATAAAAAAAACTGTAACAAATTGATGTCTACACAACACTTGAAATGACAAAAGAAAATTTCAGAATTCTGCTATGAATTTTGCATATTGGGCCACAGAGCGGCAGTTTTCCTTACAGACATTACCTTTACCATAAACCATCCAGCAGGACAGTACTTACATAGGGACTGCCAGATTTCACTGCAAGATTTTGGATTACTTTTCTGTCTAATAGCTTTTGGGTTGCATCTTCTTCCCCCCACCCCAAATAAGATTTTTTTCAAAAAAGTGAAAAACATAGCATTTTGGCAGGGAGCTGGGAACAGCTCTTGAACCCTCATATCAAACACTTTCTGATGCTTATTAAGAAACTACTGTTCTGTTATAGCATCAAAACAGTGTTGTTGAACCATTTTCCACATCACACTGAGTAGTACTTATGTATTTCCCATCCCTGTTTACAAGTTTATGCCACCCCTACATGATTAACATTAGAAGCCTTTTGGTCAATGCTTTAACATTACCTTTACAATCTTTACTTGCAATCTAGAACTTTTAACTGATTAAGCAATTAGACAGACTTGTGAGGGATTCGTTCCACGTACGAAAAAGAAAGTTTTACCTTAAAGGTAAATTAGACAAGTACCAGCTTACCGCCCCACACAAATGGGAAACCCATGCATCATAAAACAGCTAGAGAATGGGAAATTGGCTTACGTGGTTCTAGTACTGCAGACCACAAAGAGGAGAAACTATAGCACTGTCAATGCTGCTCACATTAAAGGCTTACAATTGAACACAGATGGAGGATAAAAATCTTCCACTTAAAAGTTGAGAACCATCACAGAGAAGAAACACTTTGAAACTATATGAACACCACAGCTACATTAAACTGGAAGATTTTTTTCATTTGTGAAAAGAGTAACATTGTCATGTATACAAGAGGAGTTGTAGCAAATTAAGAGCGAGTTACTAGGTACCAACCTGCTCAGGTTCTGTGCAGATGTTTTTCTCCAGGCTCTCATTTAATGAGTGATCTGATAAACTGATTAAGTACTCTTTCACTTCTTTTTTGTCTGGGAACAGAATATTTCCAGGACTAGAAATTCCACTGTCTTCCTGTCCATCATTGCTGGAAAGCACACTTGCTCCATCAGATTCTAAAGCAACAAGCGTATGTTCTTCCGCAAGTGGTTTCTGACAGTCTTCCCGTTGGCTACCTGTTAAACTTTTTCCTTCTAGGGTCTCCAATGAGGGACAGAAGACATGGTTTTCTGGTTGGTTATCAGACAGTGCTACACCCAGTGGGCAACAGTGACTATCTGAAATGATTACATGATCTTCCTTGTCCGTCATGGTAATGAGGAGTTGACTGCAATGATTGCACCTCTCTGGGATAGGCTTCATTTCCTGCACAGGGAGACATTGTACCAGAGCCAGGCTGTGGTATGCTCCACAAGCAATCTGGAGCACAACGCGTCCTGCCAGGTGCTCTACCTTCTGTGGCTTTGTCACTGGGAAAGTTGTTGTTATGAGACCGAGCTGGCAGCCACTCCCCCAAGCCCATATCTCTCTGCTTAGTGATAGTGCCAGCGTGTGTTCCTCTCCACATGCTAGCTGCAAAATCCTTACTGATAACAGAGGACTGGTTTCAGAATCAGAAATACTGATGGGTTGTGGCTCTGGCACACATGGCTGATTAGCAACTGCACACTGGCCAGCAGAATTGTTCCCCCACATGTACACCACACCACTTTCTGTCACGGCTCCATTATGGAAGCTGCCAGCTGCCACTGTAATAACATGATGCCCAAGCAAAGTATTTTCTAAGATAGGACTATTAGCACATGACTCCTCCGGTCCTGATCTCCAGGGCAGTTTTCCAAAACTGTAGACCTCTCCGCCTGAGAGAAAAAAAAAAAACCTAGCGTGAGTCTAATGAAGTTAAACCAGTACAAAAATTTGAAGAGAGATTCAGATAAACAGGTATCAATTTTTAGCTTATTCCAGGCTCAGCAAAACTATGGCTATTGATATATTAAGACTGCTAGTTGCTCTCCGCTATTGCTGCTGTTAAGTTCTATATCATATGTTAACATTACCCTGTACATGCATGCACTGTTGAACTAAGTAATGCTTTTCTGCTAAAAATTCCACTATACCCAAGTTAATTGTATTTATTGGTCTTTTCTGTTTTAAGAACATACAACATATTAAGGACATAAAACCATGCTTGAAGAGCATGACAAAGTACAGAGCTCATATTTCCATACAGAGATCTAGCATCACCAAACTGTACTGTTTGCCACGCTACAGTAAAATACGATTGCCCTATCAGGTGGAACGTGGGAGAGGATGGGTAAATGCATCTTGCCACTGGTTTGATGTTGTACTGCAGCCTCTCCAAAATTTCATTACCTTTACCTGAAAAGACTGCAGCAATGCCAGTTCAAGTTACTTTGCTAATTCTAAAGAAAAGCAAAAATCTATTTTTAAAATGAACAGTTGTTTTCACAGTGATAGAAAAATGGTAAATCATATCCACAAACAACATCCTTCATGGGGCAAGAACACACATGCAAAAAGTCATTTTAATTATGAAAGAAACATGTTCTAAAAACCCCACTGGAGTTCCATAACAACTCCAGTAGAGGAGAGGTGCTTATAGCAGGCTCACCAATAACCTGGAATCTTTCCTTCAAAAACATAAGAGAAAACTCAAAGAAGCAACTTCCAGTTCAGTCTTTACAACTGTATGCCCATTGATCAGTACAAGTAAGGACCAAGCTATGCAAACACTTAAAGGGACTGGCTTTTAGAAATACTTTGATTCACAGTGCCAAACTGCTCAAGAACCAAGACTCACTCTAATGCATCTACTAGCCACACATTTTTCCAGAAGCACACAGAAACCAAAGCTCTTACACATCAAGAGAACCTCCTGCTGTACTGTCTTTTTTGAATGAAAGACATTACAAGAAATGTCATTTTCAGTTAATATGGTTCAGATTACATTACCATCTTTAAACAGGAAATCCAGAGCCATTGTTAAAAGAAAAAAAAGAGTATGAAAGACGACACTATGCATATAATTTCTATTCCAACACAGTTTTAAGTAACTTATAACTAAGAAGGAAATACTGGCAAAGTTAAAAATCTAACCATTTAAAAGTTGTGTATGAGACACAGATAGAATGAAAAAAACTAAAAGAAAACTTGACAATAACTAAAGTTTGTTATTGCCTCAAATCTTTACAATTAAGATGTTTATTACCTTCTGTTAGAAGTAACCCATGATGTATTCCAAGGGCTGCCTGTAATACAGTCTTTCCACTGAGGCCTGGAAGCCTTTCTGGGGTTAGAGAGCAGGAACCAGCCTTCCAAACATAGACCAGGCCTCTCTCTTTGGCTCCTTCTGCCTCTTCTGAGCTACAAAAAGATTGGAAGAAATACAAAATCAGCTTGAAGTCTTCTGTGGTTCAGTAATGCATAGTTTGCTTTTCACATATGTAGGAAAGGCTTAGTAGTTCAGGTACTAGTTTGAATTTCAGGAAGTCAATATATTTCATTTACAATTTGGTAGTCTTAATTTAAAAGTTATTTAAATGAAAAACAAGTATCTTCTGTTTGAAATCATTAGCTTTTTTTCATTTGTACTTTACAGCCTGAAAAGCAGCTGATCTTGTCACGAGTAAACTTAAAGATACATTTATTCACAACTGATATAGCCTTTATATTATATGTTGTATTTGTTGCTCCCAGCAAGGAGATCAAATTAATACACAATTCTGCCATTGTATGCTGAGGGAGCTCATTGCATCAGTTCTACCCACATGTAAGCAACTCTGTTCCTATCTGAACAGTGAGATTTATGATGTTAACTCTTCCTGTGTTAGAAAGCAGAAAGAACATTTCTGGTTTATTAGGTTTTATTGATGTTTTGTATTATTCAGCTTTTTGAAATCAAAATGCAGGAAAAACAGCCTTATAATCATGTTTTTATCAGTTACGTAGAACATCAAGTATGCTGGAAATACACATAAACGTCTCAAATAACATTTGCTTTAAAGGTAATTAAGGAAAGGATGTATTGTGTGCAGATTTTACCATGAACCAATTGCTCCCACTCACAGTGTCTTCTGAACATTACACCTATAAGGGCTCATCCTTTATATACTTTCATTTCTACCTTTAGAGAGAAAAATCAGGTTTTGGTTGGGTTTCTTTTTCCTCTTAATTCTTAATGAGTTTCTCAGAGTCAAATGAGCCAGTCATTCAAATCAATTGAACCAGGAAAAAAAATTATCCTGAAAGACAATGGACGTATCTGGGCTTGCAGGAATGACTGGAACTATCCAAAGCTGGTTTAACACTTCAACACGCTCTGGTTTGAATGCTCAGTCAGCAACTTCTCCCGTTCAGCAGAAAGAAATTCCTCAGAACTTTGACAACAAGCACACAGTGTTAACAATTTGTGGAATCACTTGATTTAAACACAAAAAGTCATTTTAAACATCAATCTAGACTGACAGCATTACAAGTTAAATTAAGAGTTTTCTTTAAATTTATTTAAAACTTTACATAGAATAGATTGGTATCCACCCTGCAGGAAAAAGTAGGTTTAGCTCCTCATTTGCCAACAGTCAAGTCATTTACTCCCCAAATAAATCAGTTCTTGCAGCTTTGCATGAACTTGTGAAGTTAAATACATAAGACAGCGAGAAAAGCTTTGACGGAATGGCAATTTTTTCTAGAAGAAAGGGCACCAGAAAAATCACATGTATTCCAACACTGTCCTGGTTTCGGCTAGGATAGAGTTAATTTTCTTCCTAGTAGCTGGTATAGTGCTGTGTTTTGGATTTAGTATGAGAATAACACACTGATGTTTTTAGTTGTTGCTAAGTAGTGTTTATACTAAGTCAAGGATTTTTCAGCTTCTCATGCCCAGCCAGCAAGAAGGCTGGGGGGGCACAAGAAGCTGGGAGGGGACACCACCAGGACAGCTGACCCAAACTGGCCAAAGGAATATTCCATACCATATGACATCATGCCCAGTATATAAACTGCGGGGAGCTGGCTGGGAGGGGCGGATCGCTGCTCAGGAACTAACTGGGCAGCGGTCGGCAAGTGGTGAGCAATTGCATCATGCATCACTTGTTTTGTATAGTCTAATTCTTTTAGTATTATTATTGTCATATTATCATCATCATCATTATTTTTCCTTCCTTTCTGTCCTATTAAACTGTCTTTATCTCAGCCCACGAGGTTTTTCTTTTCTTTCGATTCTCTCCCCCATCCCACTGGGTGGGGGGAGTGAGCGAGCGGCTGCATGGTGCTTCGCTGCTGGCTGGGGTTAAATACCCAGCAAAAGCTAGTCTGATAGGCCACATTGTGGACAACTTACGCAAGTAGCACATTCAAAAGCCAAAAGGCCCTGTTCATGCAGACTACTGATTTTTTAAACGAAAAATTTTGCTAACTGTGGTGCATAGGATCAACAACACCTTTGCACAGTCTGCCTCTGAAACATTCAAGATGAAAATAACTAAGAGGTGGAATTATCTCTCTTCGCTCCTGTGCCCATCCCTAATCTCTCTTCTTTTTCCACATAACAAAGAAAAAAAAAAAAAATCAAGAAAAAGGTGACTGTCAAGAACTCTTCTAAAATTCAGATAAGTAATTTAATCCAAACAACATATACAGTATTAAAACTCAGAGTCCATCTTGCATTTTAAATACATAGGACTTGTGTTTAGAATAGAAGTACATTAAAGAGGAACCAATCAAGTAATATATAGGCCAGAAAAAAAAGTTAGAAAAATCCAACTTCATAGTTAGGACATTTACCTAAAATCAAAATATGGATTTTACTCAGATGGGCAAAGCACACAACACAACACAATAATATAGAGAGTTTTTATCAACACACTGTGCATTAAATTCAGTGTAAAGCCTCATATTTGGACTTTTATCCATTTAATAAGTCTTCAGAGAACAGTGTAAGACAAATTTGGACATTCACATACCAGGATTTATTACAAGACGCTAATTTTCCACCCCAAAAACATCTGTCAGGTATCTTAGTGGAAGAAACAAGGAGCAAAAGAATAGTCTACTGCAGGGCTATTGATCCAGAGTCAAAATTCACAGGTGCAGGTAACAGATATAATTTACTGTTCACCAGAGAATGTAACTTTCAAGTTTGTAGCCTATGGCTATCCCTCCACAAGTTACAACAATCAACTTAAAAAAAAAGTTGCTGTTGTAATAAGTTGAGTGTTCCAGACATAACTGAAACTAAAGCTAAGTTACTCCTTTTCTTCCCTCTAATGTAACATAAGTTAAGCTGACATCACTTAATAATTTTACAGGATGATTGTGAGCTGATTTATTTCAGGGAGCCTCTGTGGCTTCACCTAGCTGCTCGTTCTCACCTTCTTTCCTGTGAGTCCATCTGTCAGTGGCAGCGCTCCATCACCACCAAATCATTCCTCTTTCAAAAGGAACAATATAATTTCCACAAACTGTAAAGCATAAAAACCAGCTATTTAATTGCAAATAATGTTAAACCTGAAAAAAAAAAACCAAACCCAAAACCCAAGAAGCAAAGCTTTAGATCCCATGTTTAATAAATAACCACTTCCACAACACTAGGATGGTTGAAGTATTTAGTTCACTCACACTGAGTTGGCAGACAAAAGCTGAACAGACACACTTGTCCTACCTACTCATCTCACAATAGGTCTATTGTGAGGACAGAATGAACAAAATCTAGTTCAAAGGCAGAAATTAACATCAATCTCTCTCTATAATTCTCAGTATACCACTCAAGAAACATCAAATTGATCCATTTTCAGTCTAACGTAAGATAGAATTCTATGCTCAAGCTAAATTTATAAGGTAGACAGATTTATATGAGCAGAAAATGGTTAAGAATTCAATTCATAACCATATTCCTGAACCAAAGCACATATTACCACTAAAAGGTACAGTTCTATTAAAGCCTGTGCAGAAATGCAGAAAGCCAATTAAGAGTTCAAAACATTTCTTCATGCAAACTGGTAGCAGAGTATCTATGAAGCTATGATAAGACCACGGAAGCCAAGGAGAAGAAAGTGGCTACTCTATTTACGCTTTTATCCTTTCAGATTTTGAATTTTGCAAGTTCACCCTCACACCTTTCCGTCTTCATGAAGATAGCTTTTTTTAATTTTCCTTGATCTACTGCCTTACTAGGTGAAGTATTAAAAATTTTAGTTACATTAATGCATGTGTGTAATCATATTTATTCAAATAAAGTAAGTTCCATATGTAAAGTTTTTAGACTTTTGCTTCATTATAGTTGCTGTCTGATATCCACTGTAACAAAACCAGAAAATAAATTATTTAATATAATGGTCTTTTATGACCATACATCTCCAAGAAAAGATCCAGAATGAGCAGTCTGAAGCTCTTACATACAGAAAATAGAAATAAAATATGGCCAGTCTTGATTACAAGAGACAATATATGCAAACCTGTAACTTGCATACAGAAGTTTCAGTTCACACTTGGAAATAGTAATCATCAAGTTGATAAATAATTGAAACAACTAACACAAATTCCAACACTTTCACTAGACTGCTCTGAATAATGAAGTAGCAAGGAGATCTTTATAGACAGAAACAGCAACACATCATACCAAATGTTTCCAGCTTTCCAAATACAGGACATTAAAAATAGCGATTTGGGCTTCAGGGTTGGCAAAGAACATATCACAAAAAGGTAAGGAGCCACGAAAATACAAAATCAAATTAATATGATAGAATAGTATTGTGATAAGTCATATGCACCTTGCTCTAAAAAAAGAGATCAGAGCATACTTTCTAGGAACAGAAAGCCACACTTGTCACCAGAAAGATAGCGCTTTCAAGACACTTCTCTCCTTCCTCAACTAAAATAGGAAAAAAAAGGAAAAAAAAAAACCCACCACCCACAACTGTAAAAGTTAACTTTTAAAATATTAACAGAGGAAGTCTCACAAATATAAGGAAACTGTCATGCAATACTTCAGTAACAGAGGTGTTGCTGAAATATCAAAGGAAAATGGAAGTGCATTTTTGGAACTTCTAACTTAGTGATGTGTTCTTGCTCAGAGTAAGTACATTTGGGGTTTTTTTTAGCCTACTCAAAACCACCTAACCCTACAATTCATTTTCTTGAAAATGCTGGCACTTCTCCTCTGAGAAGAACTCTAGCTTCACATATAAATATCCAATGGATCAGTGAATCAGACAAAGAGATGGGAGCTTTGATAGAGTCATCAAAGTATCAACAATTGTATAATTTACATCGTATATACTTATTTAAGATCAGGAAATTGAGGCTTAAAATTATTGGCTTCTATAATTTAGGGATTTTTTAAATTTTTTTTTTTTTTTAAGGCTCAAAGAATTTCTTTCATTTCATGAGCTTCAACTGCACAAAAATTTACTGTAATTCTCATGAAAACTTCTGATTATAACAAAACAAAGTTAAAGCCAGGCATCTGATTAGCTGTTTTGCAAGATCTCCCTTCAAGGCTCAATTGAAAAATGATTTATGTAATTATTAAGAAACCTGCAATACTGGTGAACTAGAAATGAAGACAGTGATATGATAGCGGTGATACATTTTGTTTTCTTTACAAAAGCTCACACTTAAGGTTGCATTACTAAGCATTTATGCATACTAGGGAAAATGACAGTCAAACTGTTTTCTTTCCACAAATGAGACATCTTTAAGACATTTTAAAATCGTTTTCAAGTTCAGTGCAAATTTTCATTCACTCCTAGGACAGCACAACATTATTCCCATTTCACAGCTAATACAAAATACAAGTCATTTGGTCACAGCTACAAACTAAGTAAAGTAATTATAAACACAAAGTTTCTTCCTCCCAATAGGAATATGCAATTTTCCTTGCTGATTTTCACATTTATATAATATTATGTTGTAGCATTACATATACATGATTTCTTTTCCACTAAGATTACCTGAATTGTTATTAGGTTTAATGTTCATAGAAGTGAACAGCCAGGCACAATACATCATTCGCATGGTATGGAAGATCGGTATGACACCAGCACCTGCGCTGCTCTGCCTATACATTTACTTTCTACATTTTTGCTTCAACACTGCAAGAGGAAAAAAGCAAAGAGTACCAAATAGTGCCAAATTATGAAATGGATTTGTGTTACAGACAGATGGTCACTAGCATGACACTGATGTCATACTTCCCACTTACAGAGCAGAATGCTAATTCAAATTCTCCAGAAATCAAACACTACCACACCATAACAACTGCTATGGCAGGGAATGACGTGCAGTAAACATTACTCTCATTACTATGGGACTGCGTCCTTCACTGGACATTGACCATTCTTTAATAAGCATCATAGGTATAAAACTAATCTTATATTCAGTGCTGAACAGGAACAACTGGTTCAGAAATACTGACTGAACTGACTTTCAGAAATACTAGAATTCCCATCAGCCTCATGTGCTTATTTACCTGCTACAGTTAATAAATACTTGTAGTATTTATTACTTCTACAACTTTCTATTTCCACAACAATACTTCTACAACTTTCAGACATGTTTACTTACATACTTACAAACACATTTTTAATAAATTTGTTGCATCATATTTAGCGAGAACTTACACTACCAAGACTGCAAGTTTGTTATACAAATTTATCTACTCAGGTTCTGAAAGGTTACCTCCAAGCTTCCTAATTCAAAACAGAGTTGTCAACATTAGTTTTGCCTACATATGTATCATTTATTACTGCTAACTGTGGTTCACATATAATGCGTTACCAGTTCAAGAAGTCCTTGTGTTTTGGTCAGCACTGGCTAGGTACAACCACTGTTTTTAACACTGTGTGATTAAGTTCTGCTCAGAGTGAAACAAAACAACTTGCTACTCAGATACAGCAGCAATCCCTTCAGATGAGGGCTCAAAGCTTTTAATGCCAGTTCCAGTGAATGAGGGATGGCAGCATACAAGATATAACAGTAAAGGAGCCAGGAAAAAAAACAACAAAGAAAGGGCCTAGTATCAGCTAGAACACAGCTGAAAACTATCTGCTATAGCACATAATTAATAATTTAAAATTTACCAAACTCATGAGACTCAAAAATTTCTGAATATTCTTTCCTCCTCTTTTTCTTTTGAAATTACACCTTCTTAATTTAGCACATGTTCAGGTGCTTCCCCTTCTGAAAACAGTTAACTCCACAGAAGCTGAAAGATGGTAAATATAGCTAGTTTTTCTAAGTTGCTGCACTACAACAGCAGCGATCAACTATGAATCATCTACGACTACTCTAGTTGCTCCCCAGTGTCCCACCAAAATATTTTTGTGCTGGAAGAGGAGGTCTGTGACAGTGACAGCACGCTACGTCATCTGTACACGATACTGCAGCCATGCTAGGACTGTCACTCAAGAGACTCCGAAAGTTGAAACAGCATTTACTCCTGAGCAACCAAGTCATCTAAAGAGAAAGGACTTTGAAATGGAAGTGGAAGGAGATAAAGGGCATACTAGTTAAAGTTTAGATGCTCTCTTCCCATCAGAAGGGAGGACTGCTTTAGAAACCTACAGAAATAAAACTCAAGATCTCTGCTCCACCAGCCTCTCAGAGAGCAAGAAGAGTTGAATAGCCAGCACCTTCAGTCATAGCTGTTCTTTAGCCTCTCCCCCAGCTTCTCAAGCCCAGTCCCTGGCTGAGAAGGGGCCTGTTCCCAATTCGCCAGTGCAGCACAACAGCACTCCACCTCCCGTCCTAGAGCTCAGGTGTGGGAGGCACAGGGAGGGCGGCGAGCCGGCCCACGGCGCTTCGGCCAACCAGGTTCCCGCCACACCGCAGCGCTCCCCGTTTCCCTTCAGCAGAGCGTAGCCATTTCCCTGGCTGCTCCTCATAACCCCTCCAAACTTTCCCCACCTGTTGCCCTGCAGCCAGGGCAGCACCCGCCCTGCCAGAGCGGCTGCCAGGGGAGAGGCTTGGGAGGGGGGATGCCCCAAGCAGGGGCCGAGCGGCGGGGGAGCCGCCTGCGAGAGGCCGTCGGCGGGGTGAGGGAGCGCGCGGGTGACTAACGGCAGCGCGGAGCCGCGGGGGGGGCGGCGGGGGGACCGTCCCCCGCACACCCGCGCAGGTCGGCACCCCACGTGACTCAGGCTCCACTCCTCCCCGCGGCAGGGCGCGCGCTGCCCCCGCATCTCCCCCCTCGCCGCCCTCGCGCCAACAGCCGCCTCACCCGGCGCCGCGCTCGCTCTGACCGCCGGCCTCGCCGCCGGCTCCCGGGGCGCAGATCAGCTGATTCACGCGGGGGCGCGGGGCGGGGCCTCCGCCGCGCAGGGGGTGGAGCCCAGCGTCGACCCGCGCGCGCGCGCGCGCGCGCAGGGGCGTTGGGTACAGAGGCCGGAGCCCGGGGGCGGGATCTGGCGCCCGCGCCGACGGGTCCCTCCCCGGGACAAAAGAGGCAGAGAGTCGCCTGAAGGGAGCGGCCCGGCTCGGCCCGGCCCGAGCCCGGCTTCCCGCAGTCTCCAGCACTACCGGAAAACACGCTCAACTGGTGTTGCTGTTCCCAGCACGTTTAGAGCAGTAAACAGGAGAGTGGTGAAGCTGGTTGTGCAATGCCACCGTTACGGTGTTGGCACCAAGAGTGCAGGAAAGACCCCTGAACATGTATTTTAAAATACTAGAGGCACAAATAAAGAACAAAGCTATAACCTACACAGGAAACCTGATCAATAACTAGCAATAATACGTGGCCATCCTTTCTGCCTCCATAAACCGTCTGAGTTTAGCTACTGGTTTAAATGGGAGCAGGCCTGCACCACAGTTTTCTGATACGTGAATCTAGAGCCTTCCTACAGGACAAGCCTTTTCTAAATCGTTATGTATATGTACCTGTAGATGCGTACATGTGCATATACAAATTGCACACACTCATTTTATGTATGTTTTTATACATGCATAAATTTTACAGAATATGTTTAAAATACATGGACATAGATACACCTATATGTGTATAGATACACCTATATGTGTATATACATAGTACATATATGTTTCTACTTGAACAAGTTTTGTAAAATGTACTTTTTATGTTATGTCAGCACTTAGTAGACTATTTCTTACGTTGCCTGAAGCTTTCCTTTAAAAACTCTGGTTCCGAAGACAGGTATAGGCTCTCCTTTATAAACTCTTACAAATTTTCTAAGGATAACCATTAACCATTTCTATTAGAGTGTTTCCTCTGCTAACTGGAATGAATACTCCGTTATTTTTTGTCAATAACCAGAACCACCAGCTACTACCACGCTTTCTTCATTTACCAGCTCTTGCTAACTGGCAAAAGTTGGATGACTTTTCTTTGTAACAGAGTAATTCCCCTCCCTGACACAAAATGCACCTAAGATTAAAATGAATAATCTTCATATGAATTAATATGTATATTTTATATTGCCTACTTTTTGAGCGTTTATCTTTCCATTCCTTTAAAACACAAGTATTATTTATGCTTAAATGTATTTTAAAAGTCCATTTGTATAACTATGGTCATAACAATAAAAAATATTTTCCAGAATAAGAAACTTCGTACAGATGTGCAAATGATGCTTGCATAACCAGTTTATTACTGAGTATGTTGCATCTAGACAACCTTTCTCATGCCTGGACAGCACATCCAAATTACTGCTGTATTCTGATGGCTCAAAGAATACGTGGAAAATAAATAGAAGACTGAAGTCCATGATGATAGATATTTAGCAAATTATGGCTAACTGGGGAGTGCAAAAGAAAATCATGTGAAAGAAATCAAGCCTTCCAGGTACGTTAGCTCCTTCTTGCCATGCAAAGGCTGGGTAGTTTGGTTGCAATGAGACACAGAAATTGTTCCTGGCTTCCCAGGACATTTTTGCTTTAAAAAATCCTTTTGCTCAAGGAAAGAGCGTTATTCTTAGACACCAAAACAGTGAAGCAAAGGGAAGATTTCACATCATCCATTCAAATGAAAACTGAAGGACCTAAGTGGTCAGCATAAAAATTCCACTGTATGATGTCTGCTCCCTCACCCCTTGCCAGCATTTTCTCAGCGTGGGCTGGGTGTTAGTCCTAGGAAGCTGCACAGCGAGTCCTACTCATGGGGGACTGAAAGAAGGGGACTTCTGTCTGTCCACATCCAGCGTAAGCCAACTATGCGTTGCCTGCTCAGTACATAATTGATGAAATCTATTTCGGGCTGGATTAATCAGTTTGCTCTGGCTATTTTGACATGTGGACAAGACTATTTTCTATCATCAGCCACAACTCATCTCATCCCTTAGACAAGTGATCCAACAGGGACAGACAGCTCCCCATGCTGACATCGCCACCACATCATGGCTAAGAATGTAAATACCAAAGTAAGGACAGTCCATGTCCAGCTCCTGCAGAAAGCACAACTCGGCCACACCGCTCAGATAGCTCAACTTAAAGCCTAATGGCATATAGAATAGTAACTGCTATAGACATAGATGGAAGTCAAGGTCTGTTCCTGTATGAAACCTATCACTTCATTACCTAACATTATACTGAGAGTTGCTTAACTGAAAGAAATACGTACAAGCAGAAAGTTTGGATTTATTGCTTAATTCTCCATCTTTAGGTATGAAAAAATGTTGGCTGTTTCTGGAGGGCACATGCCAAATGAGCTGAAATCAATGGAACTACTCCAGGGGTGAATTTGGATCACTGTGTGCTGGACTTTCAAAGAAAAACTGCAGAAATCACAAGACTGCTTGAGACAGAGACCTCATGCGAGTCATATGAACTGTTATTACAGACAGAGGGAGGAGGAGGAGCAAAGGAGAAAAAAAGAGATACATTTTAATTGAAACAGGACAACATGGGAGACATGTTGTGTGTAAGTGCTGTCAGACCAGGATGCTGCAGCTGCTGTTCAGAGAGAAGGGGCTCCCAACATATCCAGGGCCTTCAGCACATGGAAGCAGCGCCTACAGCAGAGGTATTTAATATCACACCGTGATACTTCAGCATTGACATAAGTTAAGCCTGGGTTCTTCCACTTGTTGTGGGAGTGCAAAACATTCACATTTGCTTCTAACCAGACAGCATCAAACTTTGCAGCTTCAGGCTTGTGAAGCTACTGAAAGAGGACTCCGTGCCTTAGATGACAATAAATGCCTCTGATGTGATGAACGGGGAGAAGATTGCACTCCAGCGAGCTCTATGCCAATGAGGGATTGTAAAGCAGGGAGGGAGCCAACAACCTACAGTTCTGGAGGAGGCAGCATGCCATAGATTACAAATCCTGTTATATTTGAGTCAAATGATAACGCAGGCACCCATCCAATGTAGCTGCTCAGGAGGAGCTTGCAGGCTGCCTGCCAGTCATTACCACTATTTTTATAGTTTTATAGTTTATGGCACTGTTATGCTGTATGGGCCAAATTAACAGGCTGTGTAAATTATACAGTGGTGAGAAAGGCTCAACATGGGGGCGGGGGGGGGCAGGGAGTTATGGAGGAGAAGACGACATAAATTTAAACTTCCTGAAATTTCACTCCTGCATTTGGTTTTTAGTCCCTGCCCTAACAGATTGCTATCTAGAGACGAATAAATCAAGGGTAAGAGAGAAAAACATGCATTTAGAATGGTACTGGTAGAAGCATCCTCTGCAGTTAAGGCAGTTTTATCTTTGTGTGTTCTCAGAGTGAGTGCTACCATTTACCAAGACAGGAACATACAGACAGTTGCTTCCCTTACAGATGGAGCTGAGAAACTGTACTGGAGATCTGTGACTGGTGGGGAGGGAGGTGAAAATGATGTGAAGTGCTCAGAGCCAGTGTAGTGAAGGAGAAAGGAAAGAATCATGTCAGTAAAATGGTGGTTTGCCAGCGATATAGTTTGCCTTCTTTTCTTGTGCCAGCTGTCGGATGTAACCAGAGCACTCCTTCCTCTACCCTCACTGCAGCCCCCGCAGCTCCACACCTTCCAGAGTTGGAGGTACAGGACGCAGAGGCCTTGGAGTTACACTGATCCTTTCCAGGAGCAGGATGTTGTGGAGAGGTTCAAATGGGTGAGTGTGCAGCATCCATAGAGCCAGACAGGAGATATTTCATCCTATGATTATTCCAGCCATGAATCAGTATTTAATTACTGAATGACATGGTAGTAGCTTCTTGTTCTACCCAGCAATCTAAAACACATACCAATTTCTTCATGAAGCAGAGACAAGGCATCCCATTTGGAGCTGCGACATCCTATGTACATCTAGAGAAGCTATGTGAAGGATCTTGTGCAACTGTGTACAAGGGGATCAGCAGGTGAGCAAGGACCACCGGTGCCATTATTGCCTTCCCAGTGCGCACTGAAAACACCCGTTACAGGAATCCGTAAGAATGAGCTTGAAGCTGGGCAATTCAGCGTACTTACAGGAAGATAAAGGCAAATCAAAAGTTCAGCTTTGCCTTAACCAGGATATATGCAAAGCTCCATGCCAATTTTTCAGGGAACTCCTCCACTACAGCCATGGAGGCTCCACAAAGACACTTTGCTCTGCAGCAGCATGCCAGGAGATTGTCTGGCTGCACCAGGGAGGGAGTGAGGGTTTTCCTTGGAATGAGGGGTCCCTGCATGATGGAAAAACTGGAGGTGAGGGCATGCTGCCATCACACGGGGGCAGGAAAGCTGTGAGGGCAGAGTGGGAACACTGCCCAAAACCATGCTCTAGCAATACCCAGTCAGCAGAACAGTGCTACTCTAGCCAGGCAGGCTGGCTGCTAATGAAGACAAGATGGAGGTGGTTTGCAATACCTTTCTGAGTTTGGCCTAGGTGGGGGAGTGAGCCCTAGAAGTTTTGCTTGGGTAAGTGTGGAGCACCCCAGAGGACTGTTAATGTTGTTGTCATGCCAAGCACTGGGGTGCTTCGTGTGACTTTCCATTCTGACCTGACAGGATCAACAGCCAGTTGGTGGCGTTGAAAGTGATCAGGCTGGAGGCAGAGGAGGGAGTGCCCTTTACAGCCATTCGGGAAGGTAAGACATAAAGAGCTTCTTCAAACATTGGTGAAGAGCGAGTGACATCATTCTTGAAGAGTATTTGTTTTAACCTGAAAAAGCTCCATGTGCCGCCTTCCTAAGTCCTTTCTTGCCTACTCAATGTGCCAGCTGTCCTCCCAAAACTCTCAGTTTCCTTATCCCCTCTTGAAGGAGGTCTTTGTGCTGGGCTGGGTGAGCATGTCATGGATGGAGAGGGAAGTTGCTGGCCAGTGTATTCCCTCGTGACAGATGCATCTGAGCTTGTGATAAGGAAAGTGGCGGCTGCAGCCAGAGCGTGTCCTTTCTAGCAGTGTAGGGGCCCTCTTACACCTCCTGCCTGCTACCTGCTGTGTAGTTGCTTTCTCACTCCCATTTCTATACACTAGCACTGCACAGCAGTTTTTGCCGCTGTTGCATTGGGCAGTTGTGGACTGGAAGTGCCCTTTGCACCAGGGTCTCTGCTTGCTGTTCTCACAAACAGTGCCACTTTCCTGTGTGTTGGCAGCTGATACCTGGACCATCACACATCCCTGTTATTAAAGTGGTGTTTAATAACATCTATCATTTCAGCCCAGTGAGAAATTCTTTCTCTTGGTTGTCTTTGTAGAGCACTGGGCAAAACGTCTGCAGCTTTCTCAATTTCTTTGAGAAAGAAATGCTTTTGTTTAAGTGCTTGATTTTGGCTGAATGTACTTACACGTTCCTACAGACCAAGTTCACAAACTGCCTGGTTGATTAAGGCTTCTATTTTCATCTGCTCTACAATCCCAAAAGGATCATAATCTGGTTTCTTCCTTACACAGAAATATGCAACCTTTGTGCCAGTCTGTTGTCTGGTATTAGCAAGAGCTACCAATGTAAGAGGTCACACATACTTTGTTTTTTACTTCTTACTGCAGTTCAAAACTAGGGCTGATCTTGTCACCGTGGGGATGGAGTGTCAGGGACCAGATGTGCCGGCTTTCACAGAGCAGCCCTAGCACAGAAGGACTCTTATACCAGTCAACTCAGAATAACAAGAGAGGTCAGTGGACCCACTCCAGGTTTATAACAGTGTAATTAAGATAAGTTTACAAAGTCCTTAGTCCAATTCTGGGTGAAAGCAGAGAGATACCTAAATATGCCTCTTTACAGAATGGCTTGTGTTACAGTTTCCTGTACGTTCATTTGCTGTGGTGCTTTTGCAGAGCATTTACACTTGTAGCCCACCAGTAAAATAAGCCTTAAAAGCCTTATCTACATAGAACTAATGATGCTCTAAAGATCAGCACCCCTTTAACATGCTCTACTGGACAGGCTGAGAGCCTTAACTTCATTCATTATGGGAGAAAACAAGGGTGATCCTATGAAGGGTCTACTTTAAATAGATCTTTTGTGTACTGCTGAGCTTTGCAGCATCTGACACCTCAAATTTACAATGTAAGTCAGTAGCGCAAACAAAGCACGAGATTTATTAACGCAGCGCATTCTCTGCTACCCTGGAGGAATGCCACTCCCCTGACAAAGAGCCGCTTCACCCCAGGAAGCCCCACAGAGACGAAATGCGCTTAAAGCTCAGTTGTGGCTGTAGCACCTGACACCCCAGCAGGGGGTTGTAGAAGCAACTGAGGAGCAGTTCCCAGAGGCCTGATTCAGGCACAGGGACTGAATTCTCCATATTACTGTGGACCCTCTGTACTGCTCCTCTGGAGCAACAGCTCTGGTTGTATCACAGAGCCAGGTTAGCAGCCCCTTTCCATAGCAGATGGGATCTAGCCAGAGTATCTTTATTGGGTTCATGGGCAATTAGGTGCAACGTGGAGCGTGTTTAAGGTTCATACTGCTGTGCACTGGAAACATACTGGTGGTAGCTAAATGGACTAGCATCAGTACTAGAGGCAGTTTAGCTGCAGCAGCACCAAGGTCTGTGCAAGAACTATTTCCAGTCTGTGCTGCTTCCAGTAGTTATGCTGAATCAAACATCCCTTACTGGTCAGCAGTCTCAGTATTGACATATGCTTAGGCCACAGCTGTGTAATACAGTATATCTGGCTGTAGGGCTTTTAGAACCAGGTGAAATTGTTACGGTCACAAAAGGCAAAGTGCTAATCCAGTATAAATTTGCTTTGGCAGCATGAAACTCTTCAAATATGTTTTGTAGATTGTTTGAAAAACAAAAAGCAGCTTTTATCCAGGACCAAAACTCATTTGGCCTCCCATGGCCAGCCCAAGCTCTGTATTGTGTGCTTCGGCTAATTCAGCAGAAACGAGATTGTATGCCCATGCCTTATCTGGATGAAATTTGTAGCATTGCATGGTCTGACAGTAAACTACTTTGGTTTTAATCAGCAGGGAAGGGTGAGTTTGGAGCAGCTCTGAGGCTAATCTACTATGTCAAAAGCTGAACTAAAATCTGGAGTCAGGGACCCCTGGTTTTGTTGAGCTTTGGGGCTTCTGTCTGTGCACAGTTTCAGTATAGCAGCTGGCTCGGATTCTTCAGTAGTGCCAGAGATCTACAGGCAGAGCGATCCCAGCTCCACCACTTCCCTGCATCCCTCCTCTGTCCAGAGCTACGGCAACTATTATCTCAAACCTATGGTAGCAAATTATGAAGCTGTGCATGCTCTTCCCCCATAAAGACTATTTTTGAGACTTTCTGCTGAGAAGCTGCCTTCATGAGTGCGTCGGCTGGAGCCTGCTCTATCATGAGAAACCTAACGCAAGGCTGAAAGGCTCAGAAGGCTGTAGCTTTTGTCTTAGCATCAGTCAATGCTCTGTGGTCTATATGGAGGCAGAGACTCTTCCACGTGCTGCCCACTCCATCACCACACTCTAGATGTGCTGAGGCTTGGCAAGGGCATGTCAGCACCTAAGGACCAGGGCCACACAGTTGCAATGATGCTTTTAGATGGTTAGGCCAAAAGAAAAAACATGCCAAAGTTGTATAAATACTAACAAGTTACTGTTCACTCAGTAACTTCATCATCTCTGCTCTTTGAGTTTTAAACCGGATAAAGTAACCAATATGCTTTCTCCAAGCTAAAAGCACAGAGCTAAATTCAGAATTCAGCTTAGCATCTACAGTGATTTCTTTGGGCCAATTTTTACACCCTGATATCGTGCACCTGGAAGCTGATAGACACTCAGCTTTCCCCAGAAGTCTCCTAAGGGCCCCGCTGAGGGCACGTGCCAGGAGGCGGATGGGAGAAGGAAGAGAAGCTCAGTGACAGGCCAGGGGCTGCTGCATTCTGGCTCTGGGAGCTCCTAGCCCCTGCCTCTCAGCGTTTGCCTTGAAATTATTTCTCCTCAGCTGAGAAGCTGACAGCTGGGAACTGTGAACTGCTATTTCTGACAGAGGCAAGATCCCACCTCTGAGAGATGGACAGGTTCCTGCCAAGCCCAGAGCACTGATGCTTGCTTCTCTAAGGAGCTGTTCTATCCTCCTACAGAGTCAGTAGCTGCTGTTTCTTACACAACTGCCAAGTTCGGACTATTTCTCCCCAGTTTTTTATTTTCACTGCCTTGCTGTGTGCACTATCTCCTTCCACTTCCAGCAGCAGTGGTTAAGTTGATCTTCCTTTTGTGTTTTCCCAGCTTCTCTTCTCAAGCATTTGAAACATGCCAACATTGTACTGCTTCATGACATTATCCAGACCAAGGAGACACTAACATTTGTCTTTGAGTACATGGTGAGTTGATGTTTTTCTGTCTTCCTGTGGAGCTAGTACTGGGAGTACTGGGAAGTGGCTGCATAATGAATTTACTGCATTATGAGACATCTACAAAGGAATAAGTTGAAATCCTTTAGTGCAATGATTTATTTTCCTTCTTGATCTCCTGCTTTCCAGCCACACAGCCTTACTCTTTTCTTTCTGTATATGTGACAGCTGTATGCAAAAATGATTCCACATCTTGTCGCCACTAGGGTGGCAGACACTATTTACCTCCATTTCTGCCTTGATGTATTGGGTTTGCGTGGCAAGGTTTTGGTAGCAGGGGGGCTACAGGGGTGGTTTTTGTGAGAAGCTGCTAGAAGCTTCCCCTATGTCCAATAGAGCCAATGCCAGCTGGCTCCAAGACGGACCCGCTGCTGGCCAAGGCTGAGCCCATCAGCGACGGTGGTAGCGCCTCTGGGATAACATATTTAAGAAGGGGAAAAAGTTACTGCACAGCAGCAATTGCAGCTGGAGAGAGGAGTAAGAATATGTGAGAGAAACAACTCTGCAGACACCAAGGTCAGTGAAGAAGGAGGGGGAGGAGGTGCTCCAGGCACCAGAGCAGAGATTCCCCTGCAGCCCGTGGTGAAGACCATGGTGAGGCAGGCTGTCCCCCTGCAGCCCATGGAGGTCCACAGTGGAGCAGATATCCACCTGCAGCCTGTGGAGGACCCCACGCTGGAGCAGGTGGATATGCCTGAAGGAGACTGTGACCCCATGGGAAGCCCACACTGGAGCAGGCTCCTGGCAGGACCTGTGGACCTGTGGAGAGAGGAGCCCACGCTGGAGCAGGTTTGCTGGCAGGACTTGTGACCCCATGGGGGACCCACGCTGGAGCAGTCTGTTCCTGAAGGACTGTACCCCGTGGAAGGGAACCACGCTGGAGCAGTTTGTGAAGAACTGCAGCCCGTGGGAAGGACGCACATTGGAGAGGTTCATGGAGGACTGTCTCCCATGGGAGGGACCCCACGCTGGAGCAGGGGAAGAGTGTGAGGAGTCCTCCCCCTGAGGAGGAAGGAGCGGCAGAGACAACATGTGACTAACTGACTGCAACCCCCATTCCCCGTCCCCCTGCACCACTGGAGGGGAGGAGGTAGAGAAAACTGGGAGTAAAGTTAAGCCTGGGAAGAAGGGAGGGGTGGGGGGAAGGTGTTTTTAAGATTTGGTTTTATTTCTCATTATCTTTCTCTGATTTGACTGGTAATAAATTAATTTTTTTTTCCAAGTCGAGTCTGTTTTGCCTGTGACAGTAACTGTTGAGTGATCTCCCTGTCCTTATCTTGACCCATGAGCCTTTCGTTATATTTTCTCTCCCCTGTCCAGCTGAGAAGGGGAGTGATAGAGCAGCTTTGGTGGGCACCTGGCATCCAGCCAGGGTCAACCCACCACACTTGACAACACAATAAAAGTACTGTTCTTGAGTCACAGCAAGGATAGGAAATAATGATACAAGCTCACATCTCAGTTGGGGTCAGATTTGGCACTGACCCCAGTGGCTCACCATGACCAAGCTGTGGGTTGCTGTCATGGGGAGGGCAGGATGCTAATAAAAAAGTTCTCTGCATGAGTCTTGCTACTTCTGTTGCTTTTGCTGATAGCTATCAACCAAATTATAAGGAAAATACAGGGGGTATGTCTTCTTACTGCAGCTTTATGATTAATTCTGGCACAAGGATGAATTCTGTTAACTATCAGCTTCAGGTCATAAACTGCTAGGGTGAGGTAACAGGCAACCAGGCTCCTGATTTGACCCAGCACTTAAGCACATCCTTGTGTGCTGCAGATCAGATCATCAGATCAGATGTTCGCCAAGGTGAGACACCTTTGTAGTCATTGCATATTTTTTCCATTTACGGAAGAGGCCTTGTTGGCAGAAGCATTTTACACCAGTAGCTTTGCCTCAAGTTCTCCTCTTTTATTTAGCACACAGATCTAGCACAGTACATGGGCCAGCATCCTGGAGGACTTCATTCGTGCAATGTTATGGTAAGTTCCTTAGAAGACTAGTATCGCTTAAAGCATGAGTAAGTGTTATTTTCCACTATGTATGGTCACTGTAAATTGCTTACTAATATTTATTTGTTCCATATATGACACAAACTTTGGAGAAAAGCTGCCTTTGATAAAGATGTAACAACCTCCCTCTCAGTTTCCAAAGCCTTTTTTCAGTTAGCCCCTCTTCCCATTTTCTGAGCCTGCAAGAGGACATTCAGCTTTTGTGAACAATGACATCTTGT
Source organism: Gymnogyps californianus (assembly GCF_018139145.2). Classification (NCBI taxonomy): domain Eukaryota; kingdom Metazoa; phylum Chordata; class Aves; order Accipitriformes; family Cathartidae; genus Gymnogyps; species Gymnogyps californianus. Next base: position 13,815,878 of record NC_059477.1, read on the forward strand.
GGCAAAGAAATCTGTCTCTACGCAAATTTGTATCCTCTTATCATTAGAATACATTATTCATCTCTCTAATTAAAAACTCTCAGATCTCACTCTCTCCTGGAACTATCTTCATATTTACAGTCATTTAAATCCTTTTTGTTTCTACCACAGCTTTTTGGGATTGGTTGACCGGACCTGAGCACAGCTGAAGATGTACCCTTACTTTATAGATTGATGTTATAATAGTCTTTTACTCTCCTTTGTATGCATCTTCACATTTAATTAACTTTCAGGATTGTTGCTGCACACTGACTTAAGGTTTCAGTGCAGATGTCCTCAGTAAATGCCTGGGTCCTTTTCCTGAGCAGCTTCAGTTAATTTATCTTACAGCTGTCAACAATAACTTTGTATCTTATCAAACTGTCTATTCATCTGACTTTGTCAGATCTCTCTGAAGTTCCTCACTGTCACTTCTTATCACAGCTAATCTAAATACTTCTGTCATCTTCAAATGTTGCCACCTTGTTCACATCTTTTTCCAGATAGTTGTTAAGCAACACCAATTATAATGAAGTTTCTTGGGGCCTCAGATTTTAAACATCCTTAAAGCTCAGATATGTCCAAGATGCAGTGTTGTAGTTTTGGCACAGATCTCAAGGGCTCTGCTACCAGGCGGGCTTGTAAAGCACATGGAGTACATGGCTGTAACATGTACTCACTGGCATTTCTGTGAGTAAACACTAGCCAGCTGCTCTGCTTTCCTGTCCGAAATCCTCATTGTCAGCAGGAACTGAACTGCAAAATGATTTACTGCTCCTTTAGGAGGGTCATCTAGCTTGCTTCTTTTTTGCTGGCAAATGTTGTTTGGTTTTTTTCTGAGTGATTCCTATCGAATATGATGCAAGTATGCAGAATATTACAGGGACACTTTTCTGGTACAAAAATGACCTATGGGTGTCACTGTTTTTCCTCCTCTTCAGATTAAACTTCTGGTGAAAAATATCTTTTCCCTGGTGAAGTCTAATTACTTTTGCTGTGTTTTGTTTCCATCCACTGTCCAACTTCATACCTTGTTTCAGCCCAACTTAGTTTACCTCAGGCTTATTTACACTGCCATGGTGGTGGGAGTTAGTTTCTTTCTTGCTTGCTTTCTTGCTTGTTTTTCTGCTTGCTTGCTTGCTTGCTTCATTCATCATATCTTATTTGCTATATCTGTTCAAATCAGGTCCTTGTGTTTTCTCCCAGCTTGAAGATAACAGTTCACATTGTCAAGTAAGTCAGTTCACTGGTCCAGCTTATACTGGGAAGAGGTGGTGTGTACAGCGGCTGCTGAACTCCCTCTGCTGGTGTCAGCTGGCTCAAATGGGCAAGATTTCCAGCTCTTAAAACCTTCATTTTGTTTGGCTGTATGTCTTTGTCTTGAACACTGATATCAGAATATCTGCTGTTCTGAAAGCCGGGTCTGTGTTTTGGCAAGTTGCACTTGCTCCTGCAATCAATAGTCCATTTCTAAACAAAAGTTAAATTTCCAAAATGTGCACTTAGGGACTGCACTATAACTGCCCTCATGGCCAAATATTCCACCCCAAAAACCTCAGAAAACTGCAGGGCAGTCATACCCCAACACAGTTTTCTCTTCCTCAGCCAGCTCTACTAATTTTGGGGATTTTTACTGATTTCTTACTTGCTTTGTCTCTGCTTTGTTCCAGGAGTTGTCCTGAAGTTCAGAGTTAATGTATCAATGCAAAGTCACACAAAATCATTTCAGTTTTTTGCTGGCTTTTTCTAGCTCTTCATGTTCCAGCTTTTGCGCGGCCTGGCTTACATCCACCAACAACACATTCTTCACCGTGATCTGAAACCCCAGAACTTGCTCATCAGTTGCCTTGGTGAGCTCAAATTAGCTGACTTTGGTGAGTCACAGTTTGGATACTGCTAATATAACTGCTCAGACCGAAGCTTTAGCATGCATATAGATCTGTATCCACAGCCAATTAAGGCATAAAAGCAAAACCTCTTACTGAACTTCAGGAAACTATTTCTGTGGTCAATCCAGCCTTTCTTGCCTTTATACTGATAGGTGCAGGGAGGAACCTCATTTAAGTCAGAGCAATTACTGCCACATAAAACTGGTTCAAGAGAATTGAGAATCAACCCCTCTCTTCAGAAAATAGTGTAGAGTCCACTGCAATGTGCTGTACGAAAAGGCTTCCTTGGCATTGGTTTGGGATGGCCGCTTCCATCACAAATGGTAAAGCCCTGCAAAACACAGCATATTGTTTGATCTGATCTGCCCCAGAGGTATATTCCAGACACACTTTCTTTGTCAATTGCTTGTAAACTGCATTGGGATTGCTTGTGTTTAAATATCCAAGAGAAAATAATGTCCTGTTTCCAATTATTACCATCTATGCGTTGTACAGGTAGAAGGACTGTACTAACATAGCAGTCTTTTTTTTTTTTTTGCAGGCCTTGCTTGTGCCAAGTCCATCCCCAGACAGACATACTCCTCTGAAGTGGTAACACTCTGGTACCGTCCTCCTGATGTGTTGCTTGGAGCTACAGATTATTCTTCTGATCTAGATATCTGGTACTGACCAATTTCAAAGCATCTGGGTTCCCTTGGGAAAAATCATATTTATCTGAATTAAATTAAGTCAACCAAGTTATAGCAGATACAGTCGTAAGTAGAGGAATTAACACCTGTGAGCAGAAAATGTGTGAGCAGTGGGGAGTTTTGTACTGCTGGGTTCATAGAAGTTTTTGGGAATGATGTCACTACATCTCAGCTATGGATTTATATAAACCTCATCTGATAATATTTATGAGATATGTACATCTCATTTGGTAACATTTATGAAGCATTTTCAGGTCTTGCAAAGAACACCTTTGCTTAATGCACTTACTGTTTCGTATCTATGTGGTCGGCTGAGTCAATGGTAGCTCTCTACAGCAATGGCTTTGTGAAGAAACAATGGATCCAGTCACAACTGCACCAACAATGACTTTGGCCTTGGTAACAAAAGGTGGCATTAAAGGGTTTCTGAATGGGTGCGGAGATAGAAAGGTGTCTGAGATTTTCATTATTTCTGTAATACTTTGTTCTTCTTCTCAAAGAACATGTCTCAGATGCACTCTGCATCTCATACAGGAGAAGGGCTGTGTTCTGTTAAAGCCTTCTTACCTTGTGAGCTCTATCCCAAAATCTTAATGTGGCTGGGAATCACAGGAAACAAGCCACATGTTAGCGGAGCTGAAGGGAGAGGGGTCTCTGAGAGCAGGCAGAAAGCAGGAAAGTATGAGGGCTTCACAGGGGTCCCACTGGTCCTTTTGGGCTGGCCTGGATGTGTAGCTGCGCCCTAGGGTTCATCCGCCTTCTGGCTCACTTCTGCACCAGCCTGAGCCCGCTTCCAGCAACACAGTCCTGACTTACTCATGGACAACATGTAGCTCATGAAGTTGCAGGAGACCACCCTTATTCTGGGCAATTTTACATCTGTAGGTAGTATTGCTGCTTCACCCTTTCTTCAGACCAGTTAATTTTCTGCATGTGCCTATCACACTGGGACTTTTCTTAACTGCTCTGCAGAGTCAAGGGCTGAGAAAGGGTGGGAGCGCAGCAGGCTGAAGAATGTGCAAGAAGAGGGCTAGGTAAGTTTACAAACAGCAAAGGTCCAGGTCTTCTCAGGCTGTATCCCCCTCCAGAGATCTGCGGCTTATTGGAGACTCTGATGGCCTAAGTCTGGAGGGCAGTTCAGGAAAACAGGAGTTTTTAGTTTGTTCACTTCCCTAGGCCTGCTGCTAATTTAATTGCTTAAAGATTTCTCCAAGGAGGAAAACCTTGCTAAATTCTAATGGCTTCCAGCTGCTAAGCCAGTCTAAATAGTCCTGTCTTCTCTCCCTCTACCTGTCACCTCTCCCCTCCAGACAGTCTCTCAGGAACATCTGCTGAGTTTGAAGAAGATGCCTGCCTAGCAGATTGGAGGGTTTGTATTAGGCAGATGCTGGTATAAGCCTGTTGGTTTTTTTTCCTGAAAGTTGACCCCTGAAAGTCCAAAGACCTGGCTACACACAGAAAGCCTGCCATTTCTGCCTGTGCAAAACCAACATCCCTGCTACATAACTCTGCTCTAGTGTAATGAATAGCAATATAGGAGTGGTATACAAAGATCCCATCCAGCACTCTGACCAGCTCTAACAGCACAGTATTCTCAGTCCCACTGAACTACATTCACACTATAGGCACCTTTGTTATAATGCCTCCTTATAATAACAACATTCAAAGTGTTTGCCCTAAAGAAAGATGTCATGCTGAGAGAATAGAGAGTACTTCAGTGAGCTCTATTCAGTAACTTCCTCTAACAAGAGTCATTTATTAACTTGATGTACACTGCATTTAAGTTCAATTTTTGTCTATTAGGAAATAATGTGAATTCACACAGATGTTACTTGTCTATTGGGAAGAAAGGAAAAAAAAACCCTATGTCTTTTGGATGCTGCAATTTACATGAAGGCAGGTCAGAATGCCCTTGGTAATGGCATGAGACAGTGGGTGTTAAAGCCTTGGTTTAAAGAAACCAATTATAACAAAATAAAACATTATGGCAATTCATGCATAGTGTGCTTGAGCAGCAATACTGTCAGTGGGAGGCACATGGGAAGTGAATGAGGCCTTGAATAGATGAAGAAAGAGATATAGGAGACTCACTCACTCCTGGACTAACTAGAAAAGCTGCTTTAATCTCTCTCTATCTTTTTTCTCTCTCTTTCTCCCTCACTATCTCTTCAGGACTTTAGAAGATTCAATTAAGGGATTTCAGAGGGACTAATGTTTCAGGGAGATTACACTGCATATCAGAAAGATTTTTTTTTTTTTTTTTTTTAAACACCAAGTGCTTTATGCACGTGCTGCACTACTAGCTGCTAACATCATGACTGCCTTAAGTCATGTCTTCTTTTCAGTCAGGCTTTCCTTGTATAATATTCTATTAAAAAAAGTAAAAAAAAAATCATCACAGGAATCTTCCAAGGTAGATTCATGTAGAATAGGAGTTCCCATGCAGTCATTTAATGTGGACCTGCCAGGCCCACTACAGCTTTCTCCCCAGCCTGATTCATGTTGCCCCGCTATGCCAAACTGGGAGATATAGGCTAAGGGCTCCACTGTACAGACCACGCTCGGTGAAGAACAAGAGAAAGGATATATTTCTGGTTAAATATAAAATTGCAATCTCCCAATGCCAGAAAAACTGTGGAGAGGGAACTCTGGGATGCCGCAGAGATATCTTAGATCTTAATCCTGATGAAATCGTCGTTCCACTGTGTGATGCAGCACTGCAGGCTGAGGAGTAAGTGCAGTGTTTAAACCTGCCCCAGGGATTGCAGGCAGATGCAGCCGTGCTGTCTGAACCAGCTCTCTTTATGCTCACTAAATATCCCTATAACCAGTTATATCTCTCCTATGACTTTAGCAGTCACTGTCTTGATTCGCGTGCATATCTGGCACATGCTGAAATATCATGTCTAGGCCTCTTCCCAAAAGACCCCTCCTCTGCCCTAGCTCTTCCCAAGGCACCTATATGGGACTGAGACCCTTTGAGAAACTTGTAGACTGGAAGGGGTAAGAGGACCTTGGAAATGAATATCAGAGGGGTAAGAAGGAAAAGGGGAAAACCAAAACAACACTAGGTCTAAATCTTTAGAAATATTTAAAAGTAAATGTTTTTGAATCATCCTCATGAACAGAAAGATCCTCATAATGCTGTCAGAACAGTAACTGTAAATCCTGTATCTCAGAAGGAAAGTTGAGGCCTCTACTGAAAGGCTAATGTGATGACTAGCACTAGTTTCTGAAGTCCTACTTTAACAGATAGACAAAAATACCTGGGAAAAGACAGGGGTGCCCATACGTCAGTTGTTCTGGCTACTTCTGGCCTTTTTTTGTAAAGAAAAGCATATTTCATCTGGAAACAAACAGAGATAGAAACAGTCATAATGGCCACTGATGAATCAATACAGTATCAAGTAGGCATTAAAGGCAGCTGGTCAGCTGAGTCTCACTACAGGAAACAAAAAGCCCTTCCTTTCCAGCAATTGTGGTTGCTCTGATAGTTTTGTCTTTATTAGAGACACTGAGGTTTAAAGGCTTCCAGAGATAATGGGAATAAACCAGGAATACAAAAGCGAGCTCTACCAGAAAGTGCATTTGTAACAACCAACAAGTTTTTCCTCTCCTCAAACTGACAGCTTGCCCATTAGTGGAAAGACGGTTTCATTAGATTTGAGTTTTTGAACTGTTTGCTCACGAGTAATTCTTAGCAAATGCTAGCTGAATATAGGAAAAAACGTTTCTGCTGTTGCCAGTCTAATGGTCATTTCTAGCTAGGGTATCAGAACCCAAACGGTGGCTGAATGTCAGGATCATTTGCTCCAAAAACACATAGAGCTGATTCTCTTCTCCCTACAAATCAAGAATACCTAAATTGCTTTGACCATATACAGTTAAACTTGTGCAATGGAATCAGTGGATTTCAGCAGCCCCTGTCGTTGCAAAATAGGGTAAGCCATTTGGGTATGTACATCAGCTGTGAAAACAGAGGATTGGTATGACACTGGTCTCAGTAGAATCAATCTGTGGGCTCCAAAATAATATCTAGTGATGTGGTAGTGCTATGAAACACAAAAAAATCTATGTCGCAAAAGCTGTGGGTTGTTTCATGGTGCCTCGGCCCTGTAAGAGCATACTAGACAAGCAAGGAGCTAAGCTCACAAGACCCAAGGTTAGGGTACAGGAAGCTAAGGGAAAGTGCAGCAGAGGTGTTTGTGAAAACAGCATTAGATATGGATCTGCAAACAGGCTTGGCATCACCTGATGTGCAAGGATGACCAAAATGAATACCGCAGATGAGTTGCATGTCAGGCTTTCAACTGACCACAGCCAGGTGGGAAAAGCATCCATAGTATTGCACAAACAGGGTGCAAGGGGTAACACAGCAGTACAGATGACCAGAAAAGATTACCAGTTGTGGCTCAGCAAGTCAAAATAATACTTGTAGAGCCTGTTAGACAAAGCTAGGTTTTCAACATTTGAGCTTAAAGGACTAAAATTTGCTATAACCAAAGAAGATTGAGACTGAAACCTGAGAAATTGGGATGGGGCTTTATGAAAAGATGGGAAACCTAGAAAAAGTTCAGAGGAAAAAGATTAAAAAGTAAATGAACAGAGTTTTAGACCATACAATAAGAGATGGAAATACTTGCAAATAGGTAAGGCTACCCTGACCACAACTATCTCATCATTATTGCCAGCAGGACTAATCCACCTTAGTAAAATTAAGCATTTTTTGCAGGGTTTGGGGTTTTTTTTTTAAAGCTGGCTCGTTTGCTTTGGCACAAGTGCAGAGCAGGGGATGGCATAAAAATAAGAATACTTTAACTTGCTGTTGTCACCAAGTTCTTTATGCTATGACATCTTGCCTTCAGTTTTCCAGTGAAGAGCTAATTGCTTCTGAAGGAAAAATCACTCTAGTGGTTAGTGCCTCTGGGTTCTTTCTGCATCTAATGTATCCTTCAAGCCAATATAGTGTGTAGTAGTTCCCTGTTCATCTTTCCTACTGTTATGACTCCAATTTTGCACCTTTTTCTTATGGAAGACAATGTAGTATTCCACAGGCTTCTGCCACGACTATCTTTTTAGATGGGTTTGTAACAGGATACATTCAAAGAGACCTGAAACAAATTGTTTGGTGCTGGAAAAAAAGATGGTGCTTAGTGGGTTTCTTTTCCAAGGATATCACCTGTCTTGTCTTGCTGGTGAAGGGTAGGGGTTTTTTTTAGTGGATGGTGCTGATAAGAAAAATGAGATGGGAACAGACTTGTATGGAACTTTGACTGCTTTATTTTTTTCTAAAATCCTGGAGGGATGCGAATGTGTTGTGTCTCTGGTCTGCTCCCATCCTATTTGACTTGTCAGCTTTTTAATTCAAGTGTTTCAATCTGTAGGACTTGGATGAGGTTAATGATGCTAAATACAACTGGCAACAAGGGCCAGTTGCAAGTGCTTAGAACAGTGCTGCAACACCAGGGATGTATAAGATGGCCCTTCCCAGAGGAAACTTTCCTGACTTCCCACAATCGGTAGGGTTTTTTATAATGCTGCATCCTGCCTATCACCATACTATAGAGGTATATCAGTCTTCACTGAAGCCTGTATTTATTTACATACATACAGACACCTCACGTCCTGCCTTGCTTCACACACACACTCTCACTAGATGAAATGAGGTGGTTATACAATACCTACACGTTAGACTGGTACTTTTCAGACTTGAGCTGCAATATATAGAGGGTTTACAGCTTATATCAGGCTGCATTTACAAATCAGGATTTCTAAATTTTGATTCCAACAATTATCTCTCTTCCTCTCTCCCCTGCCCATCCCAACAATCATATTATATATGTCATGTATGTGAATGAGTTAATACCTTGGGTTTCTTGCAGGAGTGCAGGCTGTATATTTGTTGAAATGATCCAGGGCCAGCCAATATTTGCAGGAACTTCTGGTACTCATGAACAGCTGGTGAAGATCTGGGCGGTGAGTAAAATATACCCTGAAATGGGAGACAAAAAGAATCTGTTGCTCCAGCCTCCTACTTAAGTTTGAAGTCCTAAGCATAGGTCCCATGAATAGCAGAAATAATTTGGTCCAATCTGCCAAGTTCATAGCAGACTTTGTAACCCATTTTATATTTGGCAACTTTCTTACAGACACAGGAGTAAATCAAATGACTTTCCTTTGATGTTTGTCATCTCATCAAAAATTTAAAGCCAATTAAAGTGACATCAAATTGAAGAAGGCATAAAAGGTGTGCAGGTACTGCAAATTCTATTCCTTCTTGTTAAATCCTTTACTTACTGTAGGATACAGCACACCATATTCTCACAAAGGAGCTCTAATACTGCTCTTAAACTACCTTGAAAATGGCAAGACCCTGAGGTTTTTCAGAGATCCTTCTTCATTTTAACTTGGAACATTTTGTATCATCCAGTTTATGGTGCAGCCCTAGAGACTGGTCTGGCATAATGGAAAGTGTGAAATTACTTCATAAAGGCAGCAGTGAGTGAGAGCAGACATACTCAGGAGCCTCTTAAGCCGTTTTTTCTGCTGGGGAAACTGAAACACAGAGCCACGGCCTTAGTGCGGCTTGGTAGAATTGAGGCAGTTACCAGCACTAGTGGATTCTTTATGTTCCTGACTGCTCGTTGCTGACTCTACTGACTCAACAGGAAGGTCAACCTATAGATTCCTATTGGGTTTCGCTGTAGGTGTCTGCCCTTTCACATCTCCTCCCAGGGATTTACTCTTCTGCATAGAGTGTTTCCCAAACGTGGGTTTTCAAAGGAGAAAGTACAGAAAACTGATATTTGGAAAGTTGTGAGAAAGGACTTTATAGCCTCAAGTCTGTGTACGTCAGATTTTTTCTTCTTAATTCCTTCATCCAGCAACACTCCTGCCTGGTAGGGTTTTCCTCTATGCTTTTAGCTAGAATATGATAAAAAGTCAGACAAGTGGGTCCAGTTCTTAGACTTGAGTTCAGTCCATTTAAATAAATGCTGAATTTCTTTTTCACAGAGAGTGAAAAAAAAAAAAAAAGAATTATTGAGGGGAAAAAAACCCAACCCATACTGGGCCAATTAACAGGGTTCAAAGCCAGGGCAGGGCCCAGTTTCCCAGAGTGTGAATGAAGGGTATCCTTCCACTTATGGCTCTGAAATCTCTGGATACGTTTCCTGTGGTTTTGCAGTTGGAGGGTTATAGCCCTATCGTCATTTCTCTGGTATTATAACTAATACCGTGATTAATAGGATTTGTGCTATAGAAGGCAAAAAAACCTTATTTAAAAATCATGAGGAAGCTTTAAGAGCCATGAAATAATTAGTGCCTTTCACAGAAGGTTTTATGTTACTATACAGCCTGGAATAAGGCTCTGTGTTAGGCCAAGATTTCAAAGCTCCTTAGAGGCTTTCGATGCCTAACTTGAGATATTTTGCCGAGTGTGAGGGTCAGAACGGGGATTCCTACTGTTTTCTAATAGTCAGTTCCTTTCATGTACTAATAATAGAGGCAGCCTGCACTGGTTTAGAGATAGTTTGCATTTGCGTGCATGAGTCTCTATCACCCAGCATGCTTATCTCCACGTAGGACTATTGGTTCAAACACCGTATAGATATGTGGCTGGAAAGTCCCCATTCTGTGAAATGTGTTTGTCCTGTTGAATCATCAGGACTGACTGACTGACTGTCATTTTGCCAACATTTCTTCTAGAGGCAAGTGCCACCTTAAGCAGTCTCCATCCCCCATCTCTATCCCTGGCTGCTCATTCCTGCTCCCGTGTCACCTCTCACATGTGGGACTACATGAACTGGGGAACCTATAACTTGGTTTTCTCCCTGGGTTAGTCTAAACGAGAACAGTTTATTTACCCAGTTCATCATCTGGCTGCACAAACAGCAGCACTGATGAGCAGCAGTACTCATGAAGGTACACAGGAGCAGGACCAAATGGGAAGGAGATGAAGAGGAAGGAACTACTTAGGCCAGCAGTGCTAGTTATGGAAGTATGGCCCGAGTGAATGCGAACTGCATCCAGTTCTCTCATGGCATGGAGAGTAAGCCAACCTGAGAAACTTAAGATCCATCATTCAAATTTCAAGAGATCAGGCCTAGGTTTTGCATTCAAAAACTCCATCTTATTAACATTGTGCTGAGAAGGACTTCATGTAGGCTGGATTAGGCTGCGGCATGCCACCAGCGTGCTTCTGTGGCTGAGCCAAACATGTGACAAGTGCCAAATGAATGACTACAAGGCTTCTCTACATAAAACAAAATATAACTTCCCAACGAAACTAAGCAAAATCAGCTAGGTTGATTCCTTTAGCTGGTTCATCACAGGAGAAGCAAGCAGTTAGAGGGCAGAGAGAGAGGACAATGATTTACACCAACTTAAAGCGCTTGCTGAAATGCAGGCATTGTAAATATGTTTCTGGCTGAAACTATACTGCTTTCAAAGCAGACTGAACTGCACCAAGGCTTTTCACTATAGTAAAAAGTGCCTGCTTGGAGAAGCATAGCAGAGAAGCAAGTATAGAGAAGCTGTTTTGCTTTGATGGCATGGACCAGAGAGTTAACAGCTAGATTTAGGGTGGATACACAACAGATAAAACAATCCCCAGAGTATAATTAATTTCAATTAAATAACTCATTGTCTGATTTGGCAAAGAATCTCACTAAAGGTCCAGGGGGAAAAAAAGAGGGGAGGGGAAAAAAAAAAGTCACCTGCCCCATTACCTTGGAAATTCAAAAATAGATCCAAATTCATGGGTTGGAATAGCATCTTTGTAAAGAAAACACTCAGAAAAGATAAATATAAATCCATATTCATATGGCATTCAGTGATTGGTGCTCTGAATGCTTTCACACCTCAACTCAGCAAAATTTAAGCCTTTGCTGAAAACCTTATGTAGCAAAGTACAAGCATGCACAAATAACTATTTTCTTAAATTCTTCACCAAAGAGAGGCAGAGTGCTGAGCTGACTCTGGAGAGTATGATTTTACCATGTACTGAACTTCCCCAGCTCCCTCTGATGCCTTTAGGACTGATGCCTGATGGCTCACAAGAAACCTTGAAGAATGAGGGCCCAGATGAATGCAGGGATGGCACTTCAGAACACACACCTGGATTTTCAATGCAGAATATTTTAGAGGTTTTGCTGTGGCTTCCTGGAAAGCTAAGAGGGTAGCAAAAGAGAGCAAATTATGGACTCAGGTTCAGATTCCAACTCTCTCTTTCCTGTGCACACAGAGTTTGCTTTGGGCAGACCTCCCTCACTTACATGATACACCAGTCAAGAATGCATCCTCATCCAGAGCTGTCAAATTACCCTTGGTGCAAGCCACCTTCCAACATCCTCACATGGCTGAACGCTGCAAGACACCTCTTTGGGGAGCTTTCAAGCTTCCAAGACTGATTTTACAGGTGAGCAGAGACAAGGGTCCTACCCCTTGAGTCTTTGCTGTGGCAAGCTGAGTCCATAAGCAGTTTGGAAACATGGTCCACAGCATGCCACCCTAGCTTGCTTCCCCACACAGACCACCATGATAATATGTGCCAGCCATGAGATGCAGTCCCTGCTTGTGGCTGTCTTCTCCAGATAGTTGTAATTGTCCTCACAGCTGTTTCCCAACTGTGAGTGAGAAAAGCAATCAGCTACCAGATGCATAACAACTGCAACAACCAGGCTTTATATTTCTTCCTCCTTTAATGTATTTTTTTACTGATGCCTGTTTTCTTGCAATCTTATCACAAATTTCTGTGAGACCAAGTTCTCCATATCATATATCTCAGCTTTCATTTTAAGGAAAAGGAATTGTCTATCATATGCAAAGTGTAACTAATGTCAGACAAATCTAACGTTGGAGAAGAGAAAGTGAATAAAAAACCCTGACATTTTTCATGTTAAAATTTCACCGTTTTTTAAGGAAACCTGATAATTTTGGAGGTTGTCCGGATGATAAGATTTGAATGCTTGGAGTTAGCAGTACTGATTTATAATACCGTATCACATACTGTGAACTCTTCTTAAATATGTGGCTTTACGTCTTTAGCACAACTCATCCACATCAATAGGCACAAGGCACTTTGCATGCAGTAAGTAATAATAATAACACTAAACATCCACAACTGCAACCGGCACAGAAATCCAGATATGCTTGATCTCACACATTTCAGCAACTAAAATGAGGTTGAAGCAGGCTTTACTGGCCCAGACTTTGCTCAGCGAGGACCTACTTCTGAAGTCCACAATTCACAATTAAGGCCAAAGGCACTGCTGAAGCTCTGGACCCTTCAGGATGAGACACTGGACTGCTTTCTAGCACCTGCCAGAAGACCTGTCTGCCAGCTTTTCTTTTTCACCTCAGAACGGCAGGAGTTTCTGTCACAGCTCTGTGCTGCCACTGAGCATATCAGCTGCTGCCAGCGCAAGTGGGCAGAATAAGTCCCCAGTGCAGCTCTGGCGCAGGAGGACACCTTCAGTGGTGAAAGGGGCTCAACAATGTGACCCCTGGGCTGGCAAACACATGCAGGAGTGGCACCTGGCAGTGAAGCTGCATATGCCTTCACTGATGTTCCCAGCAGCAACAACATTCAATCTCAGCAGGACTCTTTCTGCTATAAAATCAAGTGCTAAAATGTCAGTGTCCTTTATGTGCAGTGGTAGATCCAGCACCAGCCAGGGCAGTGTGAATCTGTGCTGGTTTACAGTAAAGGCCAGTCTCTCTCCATCGAGACCAATTCCTCCAGCTCCACACCAAGGCAGAGTACTGGCAGACAGAGGTTATTGCTCTTCTTACTCTGTTTCTTCTTTTGCACAGGTATTGGGGGTCCCAACTGAGGACACCTGGCCAGGACTTTCCAAGCTCCCCAACTATAACCCAGGTAGGATTTAACTCACAAGAATGCCAACTTTTTCTCTGAGCCACTAGCCACTCAATTTTTGGGTCAGTAATTCTCATTATGAAAAATCCTGTGCTTCAGTGTTACTAAATCCCTTGAGCTACTTAACGATAGTGGTGTTGTAGGACCTACAACAACACTGGGATTGGCCTAGTATACAAGCAAAGGTACATGCGTGGCAAAGTTGCCTCACTGAGCACTGGGTATATGTGAGGCTGATGGAAGATTTCATTGCTGCAAGTGCTGACAATGTAGTTAAGTCTCCACTCCTCAGTGTAAAGGACTGATGTCTCCTGGTTTAGACTGGAAAAGCTGACAGGTACCTGGAGACACAGTTTATCTCAACTCTCCTTATTTTTACGGAGATTGGTTTGGGGGCCTTTAAACCTCACTTTTAAAGGTCACTGTCCCTGATGTTGATGTGGGCAAGGTGAGAAATCTGTGTGATTTATAAAGCTGGCTTCTTTTATTTCCACATGGGCTAGTAGAGAAGTCTGTGTCCTGGACTTCAAAGGGCCAGTTGTCTCTTATTTTGATGTGGGCAGGTTGAGAAGTATGCTTTGAAAAGCTAGCTCAGTCACTCTCCCTCTCCCCCTCTCTCTCTCCTTTTCTCTCTCTTTTTGTTTAATGTTTTCTCTTGGGAAAATATATTCAAGTGTCAGTGAGGGGGAAATGATGAGCACTGATTCTCAGCCTCTCAGCAGGATCATTCTGTAAGAGAAATATAAAAGTGAAATATTAAAAACCCTAGAATGTGAAATCCACCCATCTACAATCTAGCCATTCTCTCTCACTTGTACCCTAAGAGAGTGGTGGGGGGAGCCTGTCTATCTGGAAGGGGGAAAAAAGAGCAGGGGGGAGAGGAGGAGGGAGAAGACGTGCTTTGAGCAAGAGGTTTACAGGTTTAGTAGAGCATAGTAACATCTTTTCAAAGAAGTGGGTGTTGCTCTGTGACCCAGTCCAAGATGCCCCTCCTTTGATTCTGGTGCATGAACACTAAACAGCCCCCATTTTCACATGGTAGCTGCGATTGGCTGAACAATAACCTGGTCTCACAGTCAAAAGGACTGGAATCCTTCACACAATTAGCTGAGACACATTAATCAAACCAGCGTGAAATGGGAATGTGTCGCTGTCCACAGCAAGTTTAATTTGGATAGGGAGCAAGCACAGAGCAGACAGCTGGAGGAAGCACTTTCTTCTCTAGGTTGTTGAAGGCTTGACTGGGTAGTCTACAAGTTGGGAAGGGTAGTCTGGGAGGAAAGAAATGCTCGTGTGTGGGACAAACGGATCACAAAGAATTTTTTTTAGGCCAGTCATCTGCTAATACAAGGCCAAAAACTCTCAGTGATGATGATTAGGTATCCTGATGCTATATAGAGGGACAATTTGGAAGTGTAAGCATTAAGGCTACGCTAGCAAAGAAGCTAGTACAGACAACAGAGAATGTGTGAGCGCCCAGAACTGCCCTGAGCAGTGACTCCCACTTAGTTCTATTTTGTCTGAGTAGCAGTGCTGTCCTCTGCTACTGTGGAGGGTGGCAGTGGCAGGGCTGGGAGGGAGAGGACAGGCACCTAGGCAGCATGGAAATAGCTCCACTAAAGACAAGTCTAGTCATCATAAGCAGTTTTCAAGTCTGAGTTGCTTTCAGGCTTGATAGAAGTTTCCCTAATGGACTCCAGCGGGGCATTGACCTGTGCTGTGCTGTGATCCTGTGATGCTGGTGCCTTTTGTGGCTGGAGCAGACAGAAATGCAGGAGAGTTAGAGGACACCTTCCTATGGGAGCATCCCACCATGCTAGCAAACACATGGGAGAGGGGTGCTAAGCCAGTGTTTGGGGCAATAGCTGTGCCAGCTGGAGAGGCAGCATCCCTTTCCCCTCCTCAGAGTCTGCCTAAGGGGCTCGGAGCTGCTCCAGCCGTGTACTGGAACCAAGCACTTGGCTCACACCTGGATTATACAAACCAGTCTGGATAGAAGAAGGTTAGTCATATAAGGTTGGACTATTTGCCCTAGTCATGAACTAAATCAAGTCAGTTTTTGATGGGGCTGCTGGTAAGAAGGCAAATCAGTCTTTTTGTTTAAAGCTGTTTGCCATTCACATGCTCCTGTGCACTTCCCCACTCCTCCCTGAAGCACAAGTGCTGTTTCCGCCCCCCCAGGACACACTCAGCCCAAGTGGAAGCCGTGGAGTCTGCCTGAGAAAACCTTCTCTCTTGAGGTTATTTCCAGCCCAGTTGTGCGAATCTGAGTGCCTGGGATGGTTCAGATAAGCAAACAAACTTTGGAGCCCTTCCCCAAATCTGATGGCTTGAATGCTTTTAGCTAGTCCTATTGATGTTCGTAGTGAGCGCAGGCAGCAAACAAACAAACAGGTTCCTGCCCGAGGCAAGGAACGAACACGAGCAAAACAAAGCACTGAGGTGTGATCCTATTCTCATTGAAGTTGATGGCAAAACTCCCACTGGATTCAGCAGTGTAGGCTCAGCCCCAGACTGAGGTTGTTACTGGAAGGGTTCCTGGGCCGGGTGGGTTAGTAGGAATCTTTGAAATGAAAGCTGGAAAGCTTTAGATGTTTTCCTGTCACTACTGTGGGCTTGAGCACAGCCTGCTGCAGAGTCTGAAGAGGAGATACGGCATGGGCTGTGGGGTCTGTGAGCCAGGCACACGCAGGGCAGCTGGAGTGAGAGCAGCTCCCCTGCCCCCTCTATGGGCAACTGGCAAGGGATGAAATGTGCAAAGGAGTATTTGACCACCCTATGCCCCTGTGCCTTCTTGCACAAAGTTGTTCAGAAACAGGCCTCATGCCCATTGCCTACAGTTTGCCAAAATCTCAACCTGTGCCTGACCCCAGGTGAACAGGAAGAATGGGTGAGCAACTCTTCCATGGCCAGCCCTACAGCTTGTGATCTCGCCCCCTCTCTGCAGGAGACACTTGGGGTAGGGAATTACATGCAGCCGTGGGGCCTGAAAGCACAGTTTTACCCCAGCCCTGGCTTGAGAACCAGTTCCTGCAGAACATGAAGGGTTGGGAGAGCTCCTGCCCCACGTCTCAGTGCACTTGCTGGCCCTCTCCCTGGCTCCCCAGGCTTAGGAGCCCTGCCCATAGCGACAAGGCTTTCCCCTGTGTTTGTTCATTTGTTCTGTTCCCCTCATTTTGCTTCCCCTGAAAGAGGCAGTTGTAGCTCTGTTAACACTATTTTTGAAAGCTCTCATGCTGTGTGAGCTCAAATCCTTGCATTAATCTACTGCTGTGTTCATTTCACTGCGCTGAAAAGCAGGGAGTTTAAATCCCCTCTAAACACCACTGGTGACACCAGAAGGCCAGTGTTTTGATCCAGCCCCATTAATGGTTACAAGTTTGAATCTAGACAGCAGGGGTCAAGGGCAGGAAAGGATTAGGAATCACAGCCTGACATCAAGCTAGCGCTTTTGCCAAACTGGGAATACTGGAGCACCCAATGTACCAAGTTGGTTTTTGTTTCCTTTTTCTGACATTTGGATTCCAAAGAGTGGGGAACAGTGCTTATTTGTTTATAACATGATAAACTCACTATGAGTGAGCTTTACTCCTTGATTTATCGCACAGGCTGACTAATGAAGTTTCCTATGCCAGGTAGTATCATCTCACTCAGCAGACACAGGTTTTACACTGGGCTTTTTCAGATGCAGCAATGACTTTAAAATTACGCCTAGTTTTTCACCTATCTGCAGGCTTTGCTACGCTGAATGAGATTTATAAGCTTTCCAGCCTTAACTTCTGCTCCCGAGTACAGATGTTTAGTATCTGTTGCGTTTCCAAAATGTCACCAGCAGATGGAGGCAACAAGTAGCAGGCTCTGAAACGCAAACTTCAAATGACATTTTTGAGAATGCAGATGAAGTCTGCACTCCGGGTGCTTTTTTTCTTTCCTTTTTTTTTTATCTCACTTTTTATGCTGATGCTTCATTTAACAAATTGGATGGTTGGAAACCGAATTCTAAAACGATGAAATTTTTATTGTCATAATAAACTGCATGTGGCTTTGATCCCAAAGGGAAGAGCAGCACTGTAACTAATGCGCAATATACGCTGGCCAGGCTGTAGGGAAACTTCCTGTCTGTCTGGCACTGGGCACAGACTGCAGTTTCCAGCCTGCCACACAGACAGAGCTCTGCTTCTGTCCTGCAGCCACAGAGATTTTACTAATGAGAGAAATTTTCTCTGTGAGCCTGCAACCCCAGTGCCATCATCCAGCAGCACTTGGCATTCTCTTTCTCTCTCTTCATCAATTAGGAAAGTTTAACTTTTGTCCTCTGGCTTGCTTGCCTCATTATCAGTTCATTAGCCACTTCCACCTGGGTTTTCATATAGGAAGGTATTTCCTCATTAGCACACACTGCCTTGCATACGGATAGAAAATAACAAACCCAAGCCCTATCTTTCAGATCTACTTGTATTGTTAAAAAAGCCAATCATCAGCCCTACACAATCCCATCATTTTATGTCTATATCATCATTGTAAGATGATTAAATCAGCAGTTCATCCACTTTTTGGAATGATATCCAAATATTCTTTATCTCTTGCCTTTAAGGAGTAGGTGTTTACGTTGTTTTACAATTTTAGATTGGTCTTAATCTTACAGTAGGGAAAATATTTACTGCTTTCTTCTTACCCTGCTCAACACAATGGGGCCTCGGCATTCTCTAAGGGTTTGTCTATATGGGGTCAGTCAGGAGATTAATCTGAACTGATTTAAAGTGGATTAGTTAACTGCATTAAATCCTTGAGCAGAGACTCACTGTTTTCTTACCCATATCTTCCATTTATAATCAAAGCTCTGTATACTCAAAGTGGCAAGTTTGACAGTCCTCACTCAAGCAGAATTCTCCACTGAGAGATGTGTTTGGACAGGGACAGCAGCAGTTGGCTCACTGGCTCTTATACTGCCCCTTGTAGATAATTAACCTCCATGTTATATAAATGATAAATTTAAGTCAAGAGGCTTGCTCAAGACAGCGAAGACTATAATTCAGGTATTCCTCCCAGTTCCCGGTAAGCAAGCTGATATTTCTATCTGTAATGTAAAGAAAATCCTCTTTCCTTTTTGGAATGTTAATCCTGAAAATGCACTCCACAACAACAAAGTGACGTTTCACTTAGATATCATTGAAACCTTTTGCCCTGCTGTTATCAACTGAACGTGCGTTTTTTAACTTTTATGTTAAACTCATTAAAGAATATTAATGTTAAAAGATTTCAGTAAAGTACAATATTTAAGTCATCTTGACATTTTTATTAAATATTAAAGGAAATTGATATATTGTCATGGAATGTTTCCATCTCACAAATCAAAATTTTCTGGCAGAAAGTTAAAACTTCTGAAAGTTTTTGGCCAGCTCTGTGAAGAGCTAAAAATTTCTACCTCATACAAAAAAATCTTCTGCCTTTCCAAACCATTTTTTAAATTGTTTTTCTTCTATTCTGCCTGGAAACTTTACATCTCTACTCAATATGGACAATTTATTTCTACACTTTTATTACAGTCGAGGGGGCAAAGTGAAGGAAAGAGGATCCAGAGAAAATGTTACTAGTGATCCAAGAGGAACGTTCTGCCAGAGTTAATATCAGTGACTGATTTGGGAAGGGGCTATTCAAGATACTAATATATAACTTCTATATATTGGCGATAATTCCAGTGCTCTGGCACCTAAACAGTCACGAATCCCATCCCAGGTTATATTGCCATTTACTGCTTTAGCAGTTACCTTAGTATTTGGATGTAGAACACTTCAATTGTGAACTGTTACTTACCCTGTGATAGACAGGTTTAACAACCTGCTTGCCTGGCTTAATGGTGAAAGATGGCTGCTGGAAAGGTTAAGTGCTGAAAGTTCAGTCATTTGCACTTTTTCAAATTGTCTGTGCATCAAGTGAGACACGGAGTGACCGAGCCCCTGGGCCTGGCACTCTGGAAATGGCCATGCAGGTGAAGGCAGAGGGGACTCCCGCTTTGCCCGCAGCTGGCAGCTTCTGTCCCTGAATGATGTGGCTGGTGCTTCCAGGCAGGAAGCGAGGGCAGATGCTCTCAAACGGTGCAGCATAAGCCCTAGCCAAGCTCCAAGTCTACTGGCAACAGACCAGTGGCACTTGCCTCCTGGTGGTCTCGCTGCCATGGGGAATGCTTGTCCAGGCTGGGCTGGAAGAGAGGTCTACACCACCCTTCCTGCTCTCCTTTCCATGGCTAGAGCACCGTTCATCTCTGCTGTCAGAAATGGTGCTCAGGAAAATGTAGCTGGGTAGAAATTACAGCCTTTCTGATGCAAGAAAATGTCTCTTGATCAGCTCTAAGGGGAAATCTTCCAGGCTTAAACCATTCATACATATCTAAGCCTGAGAAAATTCATGCTTTGTGAGAAAACATTTGAGGAATGTATTCCTCTACATTTTCCACAATGTTCAGAAATGGGTCCTTGAAAAATGGCAACAACAACACAGCCTTCCCAAAACTGCAAACTCTGCAAAGTTCCAGTCTGGTAGAGATGTTTGAATCAGTAAGTACAAAGCCTGCATGAAAATGGTTAACTTTATAAACAACAAACTTAGTGAAGGATTGACAGCAAGAGCAGTGGGCAAGAAGAGAGTGGGACCCAAGTGCCTTTGCTCCACCTCCAGTCTTTCTGCCAGATCCATGCAGAGAAGCCGCATGTGCCCACAGGGCAATACATGAAACTCAGCAGCCCCTTGGTAAGCCAAGACAATTGCTGGGTATTCAGGCCTGCAAACCTCTTCTGCTTCCTTCGTGTGAAGCCTTTAGGGACTGATACTGCTTTTATTGAAGTCAAAGCTAAGACTTGCACTGTAACAGAAGGAGGCCCGAGGCCTATATTCACAGATGTATGAAAGGAAAGGGTTACAGAACTGGAGCGGCCTTATTAACATCAACGCTGGTACGCAAGTCCTATAGGAATAATGTATATTTATAAATACTAAGATGACAGATTCTATAGGGCCCTTTGAAATTCTGAGCACATGTTTTTTGTAAGGGCTCAAAGAATGGTTTTTGGCTTGATTTTCATTTAATCCTGTGATTGCATATTACACTTTCTAGAACTGGTTGCTTCCAGGAGACCTCAGAGACTCCGAGTCATCTGTGACAGGTAAGCTACCTATAACGGCAATGTCAAAATTGCCTCTGGGTTTATTTGTTTCTTTATGCAATCATTTAACTTGAAATGAGCTCTTCTGGCAAGCTCAGGAAGAGCGGGGTGGCTCTGTAGTAACAAGCAGATCTAATGTCAGTTAAGCAACTGATTATGAGAGATTGCAGTAGAGGTAGACACATAGTGGGTTTATTATTCTCAGAGGAGTAATGATTATTCTCAGATAAGCAGCGATTCAATGACATTATGAGCAGCTTTTTGCGGGGCACAGTTTGATTCAGAAGGTCATACTTTCCCAGGCCCTCTTGCCCAGACTGAAGACAGACTTTGCACTGTCCCAATTTTCATTTCTGGAAACAGACTGTAGGAACATTGCTCAGCAGTGGTAAGGAAGATGTGCTAGGACAGCATTTTCATGAGACAATGAAATAATCTTGTGATTAGTTAGGAGGGGAAAAATCACATTCTTCAGTGGCCAAAAGCTATGAGACTAGGGCCATGGTTACATACCTCAGCTTGACCAGGCACACCAACACTGCCCAATCACTCCCTAGTGTGCTAAGAGAAGGGAGTATTTTTCAAGCATATATATGTACACACACACACACACACACACAATGTATATATGTATCAGTGAAAGAAATTTATAATCAGGCAAAGTGCCCTAACCTAGCTCAGAGAGTCATTAAAATCGAATCCCCCCCCCAGCACTGATTTTGAGGTACACAACAGGCTTTATAGATATGTAGGAAAAGACTAGACAGGATTTGTCCTCAGGATTGTGTTCATGCACGGGTCAAGAATCAAATATTCTTGGAGGATGTAACCGCATTTTTCATCGCTGCTGTTTATTATCTGTTCAGCTCATTGCTTGGGATCCGGCGCTGCTTGGAGGGAAGTGTGCTGCCCTTCAGAGCTGGGTTTCCCAGACACTGTTCTGAATGGCTGAACAAACATGCTGAAGTTTTCAGCAAAGCACAGGTTGCCGAAATGCCAGCCATTGTCACACACATCTTCAGAAACACACAAAGCTCAGCATGTCCCAAACCCTGATAACACAAGTCCTGGAACAGAATAAATCCTCTCTCAGACTGAACAAAGAAATAACTATATTCCTTGCAACTCTGCTGTATTGCACTTCTGCTTTTTGGCCGTAATCCCTTGACAGGCCCCATTACAGCCCCATACCGACGGGCTAGCCCAGCGCCTCTGCAGCAGAGCTCTGGGCTGCATGTGGGCCAGCTCCAACTCTGCGTTACAGTGTCCTTATGCCAGTATGGCCGAATGGCTGCCTTGGCATGCTCAGCTCTTGAGAAGGAAAGAGCTGCTTCATACAGACCGCTCAGCCATGACTCTCCATGGCCAATTAAGAAATCAAAGGGGAGCTCTGTGCAGAGCTCAGCCACCACCAGGAAGCCTGAGCCATGGTGGGAAGCACTGAACCATGTTGCTGCCCAGTGTGGGAGCCTGCAGCAGCAGGG
Source organism: Gymnogyps californianus (assembly GCF_018139145.2). Classification (NCBI taxonomy): domain Eukaryota; kingdom Metazoa; phylum Chordata; class Aves; order Accipitriformes; family Cathartidae; genus Gymnogyps; species Gymnogyps californianus. Next base: position 13,837,997 of record NC_059477.1, read on the forward strand.
ACCGAGGGGGCAGAGGGTCTCCAGTAAGACCCTGCCGTGGCAGGGGCAGCCTGTGGTGCAGCTCTAGCAAGCAGCCTCAGGCTGGATGCTTTGGTTCCTCGTCCCATCCCTGCTCCCCAAGGCAGCAGGGGCTCGAACCGTTTTTCTGGAGGTGAGATTTCAGCAGTTACCTACCACAGTGAGGCCAGATACCTTCTATAAATCCATTTCTCAGGATCTCTCTCTCTCTCTGTTGTTTCCCTTCTTTTTTTTTACATTTTATCTCCTCAAAACAAAAATGTCAGCATGTCAAATGTCCTGTGTAGGGAGGGGGAGTGCAGGGGCAGGGGGATCCCACTGCCTGATGTCACTTGGAGGGGAAGCACCAGCGGGGGCCGAAGGAGGAAGCACAACAGGCCATGCTCTGATGGGCCTCCTGATGCTGAAACATGATCAGAACAAACAAACAAAGTAAAAGCTGTAAAACTAAATGACTATTTTTATTTGTTTCCTTGTTGGTTTGTTTTCTCTCTTCCACTTCCTTGTTCCCAGCTGTGTGCTCCTCTAGAAAGCAGCCACTTGGCATTGGTATTTGCTGGGCATCGAGCATGTGTATATTACATCTATTTTAAGCACTCATCCTGAGAAACAGATTCATCTCTGTGAATCCCCAACATGTTTTATAACCAGCTGCCCTACTGGTACTAGGGTAGGAAAAGGGGGAATGGTATTTTCTTTCGTTTTTTAGTTTTGACCTCTGGTCTGCTCAGTGGGCCAGTCAGGTTATTTTGTGCACTTGCATTGTCACTGTAAACTGGTAACACCAACCTCTGATATTCCAGTTACAACATGTAAAATACAGTCTTCCCAGCACCATTCTCCCTTTTACTTACAACCTTCTCTTTACAAAATAACAATTTATTTTCAAAATTCCTCTGAAAACATGAGTTTGAGCTGAAATCCTGGATGCATATACTCCAACATAATCAAACTCACATGGAAAAGCAAATGTCCTGGAAAGCTATATAGCTGAGGTGGGTTTATCCAGCTCCCCTGTGTCCCTCCACTATCTCTGCCTCAAGCTCTGAGAAGGGCTGGGTCAAGTTCTGGTTCCAGCTTTCTGGCTTGTGCTCATCTCCTATGCTATTTTTTCTCCTGTTTTCCTAGGCTGAGCAGGGTGCCAGCAGCGGAGGATTTGGCATCCAGGATGCTTACAGCCTTCCCTCGAGGCCGGATCTCTGCGCAAGATGCGCTTCTTCATGGCTTCTTCAGCCCTCTGCCTCCTCAGCTCTATCAGGTTCCTGCTGGTAAGTTAACTCTCAATTTCATCTCGCCGAGAAAGAACTACTTCACATGCTGTTTATTAAGAGTTTCTTCTGTACTTTGAAAGTCTCTGCCATTCACCCGAACGTCTTGCTCTTTTCTGCCTGCCCTCCCTCCCCACTCCCGTATGCTGCAAAGTTTACATTCCATTGCAAATTTGACAGCTTGTTTTTCTGTTTTCTTCTACTTGACCACAGTGTTAATACTAGAAGGGGACCTGGATGGGCTGCTGCCATGCTACATTTACAAAGCAGAGGTGTATATGCTTTGACAGGTCGTTTCTCCCCCATTCTGTAACCCCAGGGGCCCAGAGCTTTCCCTTGGGTTGGCTCACACTGTGTATTCAGTGTAACTCACATGCTGGTCCCTCCTGATGTCCTGAATTCCCAGCTGCTCAGCATGATGTGCTGAGCCCCAATTCCCTTGGACCACTCCTCCTGCTCCCTTTTGATGTTCAGAGACAACAGCTGTTCCTCGTACCCTGTCGCACCAGTTCTCCCTCAGTTCTACCTGCTTTATTTTCTTCTTCCTTTGCTCCCTTCTCTTAAGCACACAGCTGCATACACACAGATCTGCCTCTCCTGCCCTGAGCTGACAATAAATGCAGGGTCTCTCAAGCTACAGGTTCTGTTCCTCTACCAGGAAAAGCTCCCTCCTACCAGGCAACAGGCCAGAGAGCCCTCGCATTCCCTGTTGCCTCCTGGGCACCCGCTACACTAGTTAGTTTGGTGGGTTTTTTTGAGATAGGGGCAATTAAGAAGAAGCCTTCTTGGACTGTGTTGTCAAGCTATTTGAAAAACTAATTTCTGGCTCCTGTGACACATCCCAAGTGAAGGAGCAGCCAGCTAGCATCTCTCCTAAACCGCTGCCCTTCAGAAGGTGCTCTGTGTGTGTGTATGTGCATGAGTGAGAGACATCTGCATTCCTTTTCTGTTCACCCAGCCACAGAGCACAAATCTACTTTGACACTTTTAGAAAAATGAAAAGATGGAATCTCGCAGGAGCCTGCCTGTGCCGGGGGGGTAGGAGGGGAGCACGCACAGCAGGAGGGAAGTTGACTTTTCTTTATACATATAGGGTTTTTTCCATGCAGAGTTTAAATTATGCCTGATAAAAGGAGTTTCGTGGATGTTTCAGTTCTTTCAAACCCTCCTGGCTTCCTCCCAATTAAATGAGGTTTGTCAAAGCCACAGGGCTCTGCTGCTGCTGGAGAGGCGGACAAGCACTTCCCGCAGTGACATCTCCAATCCCCAAGGGAGAAGATGAAAGTGTCAGTGCCGAGAGAGAGAGAGAGTGTGGAAAAAAACAGGTACAGAGACAGACACTGTGAGAGAAAGGGAGAGAGTGAAGAGAAATAGAAGGAATGAGAAAACGGATTGGCATAATGTGTCAATCTCTCCGATACGCTGCCAGAGAGGGGACAGATTCATTTTACCTGGGTTTACGCATCATCCCATATTTATTATCCCCCATATTGTGGCGAGAAGTACCTTGCAGACAGGAAACTGCATAGCGTTATCATAGCAACCAATGTGTTGGGAACAGCATCAAAGTGCACAGGGCTGAAACAAGTACAGTATCATCATGCAAGACCATATTCATGAGTGACTCATTAAGCCTGTAAAAATTAGGCAATTCTGAATAATTCCCCGTGTAGCCATCCCTATTGCCATAACTGTGTAAGACATTTGTTCTCTTGTGTCACTTTGGCATCACACTATTTTGGAATTTAACTGTATCATTTAAAAATTCTCATTGCTATGATAACACAGTGCAGATTTTAAATATATTCTGTTCCCACTTTGTTCTGGAGGATGCTGGCTATTAGTCCCCATCCTCTGAAGGAGAAAGTTAAAGCAGAAGGGCAAAGAATGAGCTGGAGATGAAAGGTGAAAGGAGGAGGGGGTTGATCCCAAGGTGTGTGAGAGAGTAAGAGGGAAACAACATTTGAAAAAATAAAAGGTTCCCATAAGAAATTATTTTCTATTTTTATGAAATAATTATATCCATAACTGTCCTTTTTATAAGTTGCTATGACAAGCTGGAAGCTAGAGGATGTTTTTCAAAGGTCAATTCCTGGGAAAAAATAATTGGAGAAATCAATGTTTCAAAGATAAGTACCCCTCCAAATAGCATGTTTCTGATTCCTGAGGGGAATGCTAATGGATAGAGGCTGGCTGCTGCCCCTGGGAAGGGGGAGAGGGAGCACAGGGCTCTTTGCTTCCTGGTGGTCAGCTCCTGCAGAGGGGAACAGGTTGCTGTTGCTTATGCTCATCTGGATGCAAAGTGCTAGAAAAAAAGAGTAGCCTACGCTGTAAGAGAGGAAGACTCTCTGTCCCCCGAGTGGGGCTGGTCCACAGATGGGCCTCTCCTAGAGCTGCTCATTCCTGTGCCTCTAGTGCTAGAAGGGGCTGCTAAGGCCCAGGTTCAAACCCCACTCATCATCTTGGTGGCCTTAATTCTACACATGCCACCAGCACCTCTGGATATAGCAACAGAGGAGAGGAGAGGGGATTGTCCAGCTTCCTTCCACTGTGGCTAGTAGCCTAAAGGCTGGCAGTGATGACCTTTCATAAAACTGGAGCATTTGCTGTCCTTTTTCTGGCCTAAGCCAATCCTGAGACAATTATCTTTGTGCAGTGCAGCTCTGCACTACAGCAGCTCTGATAAAACTTCAGTCTAACCCTTTGTCACCTGCTAAAGCAGAATGTTTTCTGTCCAATTAATCACTCCTGGAAGAAAGATGAGATCCTTGAATCAAGAAAGCATGAGCTGTGCTCTCAACTCAGTGTCAGTCCTGAAGTGCAAAGGGCCTTCTGAGAAGGTATCTCATTCTGCTGTCAGACAGGTCAGACACAGTAACAATTGCAGCTTATTATTCTTAGTTATAGATTTGGTTTATTTTCCCTCTCTTTTGCCCTCAAATGCTTTAGAGCAGGCTTGCAAGCAGGGATGGTGAGCAGTGCGATTTGGGGTTAGCACCGGTGCGCTCCCAAGAAAACATACTGCAAGAAGAGCTCTGGCCGAACAACGCAGGCACACGGGCCAGGGAGGCCTGGGCTGGCACCTCAGATCCTATCCCCACCGGACTGATGTCCAGGCTCAGTATAGACCTTTCTCATAGTTCAGGAGACATTCGACCCTGGGCATACCATCGGCGTAGCAGTTAGTCATCAAGTCCAATTTCTGCTCCGTGAGGATTGTGTGTTGCGTGGATGTGATCCTGGCTTTGACTAGGAGGGACTTACTCCTTTTGGGTATGGTTGGTCTCTGATTGTCACCTCCCCCCAGCAATTCAAAACCAGTGTGCCAGGTGGTGATGACATTGCACCATTTCTCCTAAAATAGCCCGCTATTCAGCTTTTCAGAGACAAGGAGGAGGAGGGAGGCTTGATGTTGACAGAGCACTGTAATTTTAATGCCTGTTGCATCTAAACTAATGCAAAGCAAGCGTAGGCAATGAGGAGGTTAAGGCTGCAAGCCATTGCCTACCAAAAATCCCATTACTGTTGGGATTAGCCAGCGCTGGTAGATGTTATCACAGGGCATGTATAAAAGAAGAGCTGGCTTTCATGGACATCTTGTTTGGGTTGGCTGGTTTCCCTAGGTTCTCCTACATAGCTGAAAGGTTTATATAGTCACTTACATTTTTTTACCACTGTGCTTTGCCACCTCTGTGGCAGCAAATGGATATCCTTCACTGCAAATCAGATACAGACACCTAGAAAGTGAAGTTCCCACCAGGTGTATGAATCTGGTTTATAATGTGTCTTAATAAGGGAATAAACCAAAGTTGGTGTTGAGCAGCAAATCAGCTGTCACTCCTGAACCAGAAGCAATTTTTTCAGTGAGGTGATAAAACAAATCTTCACTTAACTCAGGAAAAACACCCCTCACTCCACCTGGCTGATCTCCACAGTGGTGGAAGGTCTGCTTGTGTAAATACCGACAGGACACTGAGGTTTTGTATTCTGTCATTAAGCCACCACCCTAGGAAAGAGCCATTGCAACATCACAGCAGATGCGCGCCAAGGGCACAGGCCTCTGGAGATGTTGCCCTGCTTAAGCTCTTCCCTGGGCGCTGGCCTGGAGCAGACATCATGCTGGCAGGTGCTGGGCCCTGTTTAGGAGCACAGGGCGAAGGGGAAGACGGGAAAAGAAGGAAGGTTTTCTTTGCTCACTCCCCAGCTCATGCTCTTGCAAAAGCACAACTGGCATAAAGTTTGGCCCACATGACTTGTGGAAACAAAGTCCTACAGACATGGATCAAATGCTCTGACTCCCATTGATCTCAGGCCAGAGAATCTCTATAAAGGTCCTATTGTTCAGGGAGATGAAATGCTCTTGGGGGGGAGTGCTGTTAATACCCTTCATGGAGGCAGACACTATTGCATCAGAGGTTAGCAGATGTTTTTCTGTATTTTGCCTAATTGCAAGTTATATCTGAGGTTTCTATAACTTCCATTTTCCCTTTAACACTCTTAAATGCAAATCTGAGAAGATTTAGTTGTCTTGTTTGCTGTGAAAGACATCTGGACTGGAACTCCCATGTAGTCGTTTCCCATCCTCAGGTGCACTTCTGCCTTCACCCAGTTATCAGCAGAAAAGAGCAAATGGGGATGTAGTGATCAGATTTCTAAGGCACAAAAGTTAAAGCTAAGTTTGAAATTGTGACAGCAAGCAACCATGAGCCTAGGAACTCAATTAGCCTGAAAGACAACTATCTCATTATCTTTCCTAAAATGATATAAATACATAAGAATATAAAAACTTAAAATAAACTCTCTCTCTCTATTGACTGTCTAGATGACTGAATTTCACTGCTCATTTTCTTTAAACACCCACTTTAGTATTTATTTATTCTAAGCGTGAAGCAGCTACGATAATTAGACTGTCAGATTTGGTAAGTTAATGAGGAGTCACTGGAGTGGAAGGTTTTGCATTTGTGAGATTGCTGAAGGAGAGAAGCTCCGTGCCTTCGCTCTATCTCTTTTTTCTCCCCCCCCCCCCCCCCTCCGCTGGGTGGGAAGGAGAGAGCTTGGCAGTGTGTAGATCCATTTGAATCCTTTTGATTAGCGGGTTGCATTCCTACCACTGTTCTACCAAATAGTATTTTGCTGGTTGCTCCAAGAAAAAGAAAAGAAACCGTAGATGAGATTTCTAGAGAAGGGTGCCTAGATTAAAGAAATCATTTTCCAAAAAAAATCAGAAGGAACAGAGCTGTGAGAAACAGGATCTTGAATTAGTTTATATGGTGGCTAATGTCACAGGAGAGCATTAGGAAAGTAGCACAGTGAAGGAAAAGGACTGGTTTGCAGCTTTCTCTTTAACCTGATTTTTCCACAGGACAATCAGTGCTCACAGTTCCAGGAGTGAGACTGCAACCTGAAATCTGTGACCTGTTTGCTTCTTACCGAAAAGGCCATCTCTCAGGAGGTTCAAGCAAGTTTTGGTAGAAAGCAGGGATGATTGACTAATTCTTGGGTAAGCACGTAGTTGCCACTGTCAAAGCTGCTGCTATCATCATCCTTAGCACATGAATTCCTTTGTGTATTGAAGGTGGTAAAACAGAACTGATACCCAGGGCTGGATGACCACATCCCAGGCTGAGGACAAAGTGGGAAATCTCACATTCAGAGAGAAGAGATCAGCAAGCCAATGGCCCCCAATGCACAATGCTCAGTGGTATCATGGGAGGTTTGGGTTTGTTTCATCACACTCCCAAGTCTCAGACCAGTGCCCTTTCCTCTGATGCCTCCCCAGTCAAAATATTGCTTCATTCCCCCATTGCTTAAACTGACCAAATTGCTTTGTTCACCTTTGTCCTTGTCTACTGAGTTCACATTTTATAGCTTACTTGTTTTGATTTCACAGACAATGGAACCTGAGCAGAGCTAGGCAAAATCTCCTTAGCTTGTAACATCCTTGGTTTTAATTAATCACTATTTTAACCTCAAAATGATGCTTCAGCATTAACATTTTTCATCTCCTTTTTGTTACAGAAGACCAAAAGATCACTTAAAATCACTGTTGTTGAAGGAAATTACCGGAAAATACCCTTTTATTATATTCTGTCTCTTTGTTTACTTTGTGCATTTGTTAACAGCATGTGTCCAGTCAGTGTCACCGGCTGGGTCTGTGCTTGCAGGGCAGACCTGGGAACTGATCTTGAGGCCAAATTAGTTTGACTGTCTTATTGTCTGCCAAGCTAAGAGGCAACCTAGCTGTGACAGCACGGCAAACCTTAGCTACTCATCTGTGCTTTCAAATGCACGTAGATGGCATGTACCTGCTATAAGATCAGGTCCCAGTACTCAGTGCCTGATCTCACAGCCTCTCTCTACCCCATATGCCCTCATCATGTAGACAACAGCAGGCAGACAGGACAGCTTCAAGTCCTTTCGAGAAGGACCTGACACTGCCAGCCCTGTGACCAGATTGCGTTTTGGAGGCAGCCTGAATACATTCCCTGCTCACCTGCTCAGCTAAGTGCAGACAGGGCGGCTGTTCCCTCTCTGTGATCACAGGAATCCTGCCAAAAAAGCTGGTTGTCAGTTCCACTAAGGCTTCTGGGACAACTCACTTGAGGAGGGCACTCATGCTTCAGTGTTCAATGAACTTGGATTTGGCCAGTTTTAACTGATTTTGAGAGTATTTCACAAATACATGATTTAAAATAGTGAAACCATGAAAATAGTAGGAGATGCTCTTAAACATTTTTTTTTTATATTAACCTGGCCTCAAAGTGATTGTGTGCCTTTTTTTAAGCTGCTTACAAAACATACTAAATAAACTTAAATGTCAACTCAAGTTTTCTTCTGCACTTCATTACAGGACAACATTCTATAAGTGATGCTGTTCATATTATTAATTCTCTTTTTAAAAAAGGCATCTGGACTCAGACATGCAAGCAAGGTTATAAATGAAACAATAATTTTTTTGTCATTTTAATAGGCTACCAATGGAAAGCAGGGGGTTCTGTATGCTTTTTCAAATCTAATCAGAGGTAGATAGGCATCTAAAACACAACAGCCTCATGCTGGCACATGACAGAATGGAATTTCCTGGGAACATAATGAAACTGGCCAGCCTTCCTTCATTGGCCAACCTGAGTTAAGTTACAAAAATAGACAAAACCAAAAAACTAAACATACCAGGCTCAACCATGAATCCATGGGCCCTGAGCGACACAGCAAGGGACGAAACATCATCACAGTCTCCTCCTTGTTCTCCTCTGGTTTCAGGAAGGGAAGAGATAGTGCCAGGCATCTATCCCAGGGTGATACACACTCCATGCCAACACTCCATCCATTTTCTACCCTATTCCATCTCTTTCCCTCTGCCTGCTGAGAAGGAACGTATGGATCATTGGAATCTGTTTCCATTCTCATGCTGCCTCTCAAAATGCAGATAAATAATGCAGTGCCTCTTATATGTATGTGCTGCTGTACTAGCTAAGTGTAGTTGAATCTACAGGAAGATTAGAGCTTGTTTTAAACCAACGGTTAACAAGCAAAGTAACTGAAGTCACTAGCCCTGCAGAATATTTGTAATTAGGATTTATTTTTCCTTTTGATTCAGGACTTAGGCCATGGATTTTTATCCTAACACAATTCCTTTGCAACAGGGGCAGATTCCACCCTCCATTACACCAAGGACCTTTGAAATAACTCTTGATATTGACAAAATGAAGCAAAATCTTTGAGAGTATAAAACAAGGGCAGAGTTTGGTTGGAGGAGGTATTTTTAAAAATCACCTTTCAGTAGAAGAGAATGAAATTGTGCAGATGTCCTGCCTTTTGTTTTTCAGAAAGCAATGTCAGAAAGATTGACGTGACAACGAAGATGTAACAGCACAGTCTGGACACTGGACTTGCAGAATAAACTCAGCCATGTGTCACTTAATAGAGAGATCCCTGGACCAGAAGATCGATGTACAAACAGGACAGATGGGGACGGACAATTGAAAGAATGTAGAGGCTGATCCAAGGCTTACAGAGACCTGTCATTCCTGGGGCTTGCCTACAATCTCCTTCAACAAAAGAGCTCCTGAGGGAAGGAGGGGATTAGTCAAAAGTTGAGTGAAGTCTCCAGGGAAGATGGTTTCTTGGATAAAGTTGTCAACAAAAGGAATTGTTTAAGACTATTTGTTATAATTTCCTAAAGGGAGCTTCTGCCATTACTAACAGGATTACCAGCATACTGGTTCCACACCAGCAGAGCATTAGACATGTGCATTGCAGACTGGTTGCTTAGAGCTGAATTCAGGGGTCTTCTTATACTGGCTCCCAAATGTGTGCAGGTGTTGAGCAGAGGGGAGATGGCAAAGAATTAAGATGCAGCCAAACACAGGCCATTTTTGGTCCAGCTGTTGCAGAGAGTCCTGGATCATTAGTGAGTTACCAGGGTGTTTTAATGTCCTTGATCTCAGGGCTGCTGACAGACTAAGAGAAGGAAAGGTAATCTGATGTGAGTGCTGATCAGGATACATGGAGAAATCAGAGGGTTCTTTCCCAACTACAGTTACTGTGAAATTTCTCATAGAATTCTTCCTGGAAGAATCAGGAAAGCAAGTAACTTAGTGTGTTCATGTACTAGTCCACTTGGTTTCAGTTATCTGGGATACTTTTTCTCAGCTCTGGGACATCAGAAACCAGAAGCCTTGGTGTAACCTCACAGCAGATCTGGGAAGAAAAGGAAGACAAAGATAAATCATTAAGGTGCAGGCATGCAAACCTTCCTGAATACTTCTTATTCATCTGAGTAGTGTCACTGGCATGACTGGGAGAACTTCTCTGAGCAAGGATTATGCAGAGCATTGAGGCATTGGAACAAAACCAGTCATGGAGCTACGGGGAAACACCAGAGAAATGGGTGGCAGCCATAGAAAGAGCCGGAAGGCGACATTTTAGTGTAAGGGAGCTACATCTCCAGCCCCACTCTACTCTGTTGTTTGCTAACCAAACACTGCAGATCTGGGCAGGAAGCAGCACAACTGTTTATGTTCCCCTTTGCCCTTGCTATGGACATAATTGCAGGAACGTGTAGATTAGCTACATAAAAGAGCACACAGACTATCTGCAGGCACACAGACTATCTGCAGGCACTGCTCAGTTAAGAGGACAAGAGGTATTCCTTATGTTACGTGACAGTCCTTAACGTTCTCTGCCTTGATGAAAAGGCAAGGTATGTCCCAAAAGTCTTTCCATCTCTAGATTGCTTGGACCCAGATCTCCCAAACACCAGCCACTCTCAAAGTGAGTGTGAATGCCTGACCTCCCTTTGCAATACTGAGCAGAAATTTGTCTCAATTAGGACCTTCTGCCTTTCATTTGCTCTGCGATGAATCTGGAATAATATTACAGTGACCTCACAGCAGTATAAGCAAGATCAGACCAGAGTATCCTACAGAGTTCTACTTAGGCATGTGTATCTGTGTCAGCTTCCCATGTGCATGTTTATTTGTGGAGAGAAGGGCATTTGGGACCTTTTTAGAAGAAAAACAATAGTTCTTAAGCACATTGGCACTGGCTGTTGCTTTGCAAAAGCTTCTAAGAACTGGTACAAATAAGAAGCTTTTCTAAAGTGGATGGCTGGCTGCATAGGTAGAAGATAGCTCTCCGCTGCTGAGTTATGCTGCATTGTCATATGCATGTTCAGAGCAGCTGTAAATGATGCCCAAGTTGGGATAGGGGTGTTCTGCGTTCCTTTTGCACTCTTGGAGATGGCTGGACTAAGAGCAGTGAAGAAGCAGGATCTCTAATGCCTGCCATGGGATGGTTATGGCTGGATGTCTGCTCCTAATTGGGAGCCACTAAATGCTCAAGATATGTTAAATGAAAGGATTTGTTATGCATGGGCAGTGAGGGATCTAATGGTGGGAACCGAATCACTTTCCTCATGGTGTCTATCCAGAACATCAGTTGTAAATTTCTTCTGCCCTGGAGCAGCAGAGAGAATGGCTTTGTTCTTTTACATAGCTGCTACCCCATAATGGCCAAAGCTCTTATGCTAAATTGCCAAAGGGTCAAATGATACCTTCTAGCTCTGTATCTGGAGGAGTGGAAAGCCAGGAAGACCCTTGCAAAAGGATGTGCTGCAGCCCAGCACTCTTCTGTTCATTAACTCAACATTAGAGGCCCAATGCCTTAAACATGCCAGATCACAGAGAGAAATTGCCCCAGAACCACTCCTCTCCCAAACTAACAGGAGTACTATTTACATCAGGAGTACTGATCTCAGTAGATTTTCCATCCCCTGGCCTGCACAATCTCAGGGGCAACAGCTCTCAGGGAAAATGGACGTAGCGTTGTAATGAGTCAGGAAGAGCAGGTAACAAGAAACACATCTGAATTCATGTACCAAGTTAGCACCACCCAAAAAGGCAGTCCTGCTTCCCCCATTTCCCTCCCTGCTTCAGGCTTCACAGTCTTTCTCTCTTTTGCTCTCTGGCACTTTTCTAAGCCCTTGATGAGCTGATTTAACTCACTAAACAGGTGGAAAACTATTAACTCTTTTGCTGAGTTAGTTTTTCATTGCTTTAGTGAGCTGAATCAGATTATGAAGGGGTCTGAGAAGTATCAGACTTCATGCGTGGCTGGGTGTGGAGTGGGAAAGGAGGAGCACGAAAAAGCCATGAAGTTCAGACTCTCTTATCTCCAACCTGCTCACATCTAGTTCATGTGGGTGATCATCCCCTGTCATATCTGGATGTTTGATGTTCTGTTTTGAGGTAATAACTGAATGGGTTCTGGTGAGTAAGTAGTCAGTACTGCTATCATGTATGTGGGCCTATCTCAAATCTAGGTCTTTGCTGTTGAAGACCTCACAAAAAATCCCAGGCATTGGCAGAGAGCTGCAGGACTGACCTTTCCTTTTTTCCAGAAAAGACTTTCTCTTGGCAAGGGTAGGATGCCTTGGTAAAGCAGGTGAGAGTTTATGAAGTGCATGTAAATGGAGGTCATTGTGCTCGAGGGTCATCAAACTGTTTCTTTTCACCACCTAATAAAAAATTAAAAACAAATCTGAGATTTTGGAGAAATCCTTTAACATCCTCTTTTATGTAAAGAGAGTTTAACAGCAGACTTAAATATTTGCTTTAAAAACATCTTGAAGTAAATGAAATAACTTCTTTCCCAGGCCAAGATTCTGTTTTACTTCAGCCCAGAGCAAGTTTGTTGGCCAAATTACATACCCCCAAGAAAAAATCCGAGGGCTTTAATACTTGCAAACCCCTTTCTGTAATGGTGCAAGTGGGCAATGCTCTTTAAAGGGGGGAAAAAAGCGCCAGGAAAATCCCCCTCACAAGCCAGAATTGCATTTGGGGAGCCCAGATGAAAGCCCTGATGTGGGTCATGTGACAGGTGTCACTTCAGTAATGATATTGGGGCAGAGATAAAAGTCCTCGCCGGCTGGTCATGTGACACTGCTTCATTACTGGCACAGCAGGTGGTCAGAGAGTCTCAATGCCTTTATTTTTTTATTATTTTTTAATTTTTTTTATTCTGTGATAATGAGAAAATGTTTAAACTTCCATCCCTGTGTTTAAACACTTCTTCATGCTGACAGCACCAGGAGATCCCTTGATCAGCTGTCAGATGGGAAAGTGCAATTTTTCTGGAAAGTAAACAGCATGTTTGCCTGTTGGAAATCATTTTCTGTTTGTTGGGACTGCTAGTCATGGCGTGATGGAGCCATGTCACAGCATCTGACAACTCCGGAGTGGGGAATAGAAAACTGAGAAGAAATAGAAGGCTGAGAGATGGGTTTTAGACTCTGCCTCTGATAACAGGAGCTTGAGATTTTTGATACTTTGCTATTGTTATTGTGGGGAAAAAACCCACCACTTACGGATTGCTTATGAAGCTTTTAAAGCAGTAGCTCGGTGTCAGTGTGAATACGTGGGACCTTCTAAAAGAAGCTCCTGCATTTTAATAGAGACTTTCCTAGGAGAAAAACAAAAAGGACACACAAAGGAACTGAGTGAGTGTGGCGACACGTGGGAGTGAAGGTGGCCAGATCTCATTCCTGGCTAGCAAGAAAAAAAAAGTCTCCTTATATTAGAAAACTTTTCATGGCTCTGGTGTCACATAGGCTTGGGGTACCCACTGGGAGTTTCAGGTGAGACAAGGAAGGCAAATGTGGTCACAGGGTCATGCCAGAGAGCTCAACCCCATCCCCGGGTGGCTTGGGCCTGGGTGAAATCAGAGCTGTTACACTCTCCTTCAGAAGTACCCTGGAACCCAACTAAGTTCACTTTAAATGCTAACCACATTTTTTTCTTTTCCTATTAGACAAATACCTTCTCAAAGTCAATTCCCATACAGAACAAGAGATACAGATATAATGCAATTTTAATTAAAATTAAGGTTTGAATGTGCATATGCAGAGGCATACACAGCATTTTCCCTATGCAGACATAGACAACATCTTATATGCAGAATCAACAAATCAACCTGATTTCAACACTGCGAAAGTTACTCAGAGCACGGCTTGGATCACGTATTAGTTATTTGCAGCAACTATGTTTCATGGAGTCCTTGGTAGTTTCCCAACAAATGCTTTCCTCTGCTGGCTGCACTGCAGCCTTCTCCCTCTTCCTAAAGATCCCCATTAAAAGCTTCCTGCGTATTACACTTCATGAAGTCTTGGCTCATTGAAACAGAAGTTTCGATGCCCAGTTGGTATCTCACTTGCACCAGGAAAGCCCTAGAGCTGGTGCTTTGGTTTCAGCTCCGCACTGTTGAGTGAGGCTGGGCTCTGCGGAGGCCGGTGGAGCTGGGGAGGCGGCTGCCTCCCTCCAGTCCCGCACGGCTGCAATTAGGGGCAGGGCCGGACCATCAGCCTAAACGATCCCAAGCAAAAGATCAGATCAGAATCTGGCCCTTTGTTAGCAGTCATTAAAAAACATTGCACTTTTAATAGGAGCTTATTCAATTAGCAGACTAACAGGCTCCATCAGATAAGCTGGGGATTTCCCTGGGAATCTGAGTCACATACTGCCGAAGCCGCTCTGCATCCTATGGTTAACCCTCTCCGCGCAGCACCAGAATGAATAGGCCAAATCCCAGGAAAAGGTTTATTTTTGGATTCTTATGGGAGAAGGAAAAGGCCTCCACTGCGCCTCGAAGCCCCTGGAGGTGCCAGTGCTGAGTGCGAGTCGCACATGCTGGAAGGACCCAGGAGCATCATGGCACCAAACTGTAGCTGCTGCAGACAGGAGACTTGCCTGATCTCCAATAAACACGCTGACATTTGGCAGCCTGACAGCTTCACAGTCCCATAAGAGGCTTCCTAATTAGAGCCTGGGTGAGAAATAATCCACAACTTGAAGTTTGTCTCTAGCTTCCTTGCTGTACGTTTTTTCCCCTCCCTTTTTGGGTTTTTCTCCCTTTTCAGTGCTTTCTCTCACATGTTCTCAATACAGCCCCCTCCCCGTGGGCGGAAGCTGTTTGAAACACCAAGCAGGAGAAAGGGTCGTTTTTGCCTGACCTCTCAGCTCAGAACAGCTCCCAGCAAAAGCACCCCTCTTGCCTTCCAACATTGCCCTTGAAGGAGACGGGGAGATAAGGCAGGGAAAAGGACAGTACATGGTGAAGTTTATATTGAGGCAAAGTACAACCAGTCTGGAAGAAAACCAAACCAGTCCCGTTCATTCCTAGTCAAACAAGTAGTGCAAAACTAGTGCTCCCAGCAGCAGGGAATGGGGACTCTGGGTCTGGATCCAGCGCTGAATTTTGCTTTCCTCTACAGCAAGCTGGCCCCAAACAGCACATCACGACATCCTGAGTCTTTTAACTGGAGCCAGGGCCTGAATTTAGCATTGCCTTCAAGATGTACGGTACTGTGACGCTGCTGTAGCATAGCAAGACATTCATCCAGCTGGTTGTAAGACGAAATATATGTTTTAGAGATATGTACTGTTACAGAGCCAGATCTTTTAAAGCTAAATCATATTCCACTCATTTACCCCATCACATGCATATTCTCTGAATAGTTCCAGAAAAGCTCTTCAAATGCAATAATCTCTGAATTTGAGATTGCATCAACAAGCAACATCTGCTAAGACAAGTATAACTCTTTTACTGTATTTATTTCCTAGAGGATTATTTGCTGATAGTGGGATTGACTGTTCTCTATTTAATATCCCGAAGTCTTTTCCAGGGTAATGAGACAGGTAGCAAAGCTCTTCAAAGACAATACCCATCGTATACTCTGCAACAGCTCAGATACAGATACAAATATCAGAATCCACTTTATGCTAGAGGGCTGTTCCCCTTCACCATCCTCCTTGGTGAATACCATATTCCCTGGATAGCCACCAGAGAAGAGGGAGCCACCAGCCACAGGGAGAAACTTGGGATTCTCCAGTCTTGGCCATACATTACATCGGACAGCTTTGTATGTTACCAGCATTCAGCAGGATCCCAGATGATGACATGGGACTGATACCTACAGATATTTGACCATTAGCTCTCTCCAGAGCAAAGAGATTTCATTCAAAATATGCAGTTGAAGCTATTTCCAGGACAAACATATTTATTGCTGAGATATACTGGAAGATCTCCATCTAGCATCTCTAGAGTTCAATACGAGTCTTATCCAGAGGACTGGGGGTCCTTGGGGAGTGTACTTTTTTGAGGTTTCACTTTGGGGGCTTCATTATGATTGCTGATGCCCAAGTGTTTCACGTGCTGCAGATGTGTATGTATTGTGCAGCTATGAGAAAAAACTGTGGACCTACACCTCTGTACTGGGGAGAACAACCCTGCATTAGGACTGGAAAGGCCCGTAACATCATCCTCATCTGTAAAGCCTGTACTGCTAAGATACTGAGGCTGAGAAAATTGTTTATTGAACTGATATTTCCAACAAACAGATGTCTATGAAGCAAGCAGAGCTGCTCCCTGAGGTTCTAATATTAACAAATTCCCTGAATAGATTGTAGCTGTGTGTTTTCTACCATCCCTCTCTATAAACTGGAGTATGGATTAGTACACACTATTTATAGAACCCAGCCCACCCACTTGCTTGGAGCACCCCTGAAGCTGAGGGAGATGTAGCTGCATTCATTGCCAGACACCACCTCCAGGGTCCGTGTAGCATCATATCAAAATTCTGCCTTTCAGCATAGTAGAAACCTTGGAAAAAAATAGAGGTTGTTCTGGACCTAAAATATCTGGCTCCGTCCCTGCCCTGATTTTTTTGCATGATAAATGAGTATAGACATGAAGAAGGAGGAGAGTATAGATGTGGGGAGAGCTCTCATGGAGGACTGACTGGGGAGAAGATGAGACAGAGCTGGCTCTGGGTGACTCGCTCCTCGGGTACCTGCGTTCCCTGTCACTGCAAAGTGGGCACAAAGGTCAGAAGAGCAGCATTTTACACACACATGCATATTTGATATGAACCATTTTAAAATTCAGGTGAATCAGATGCCATGAACAGGTGCAATACCACAGGAGAAAAGAAAAACACTGATTCTTTTCAATTAAACTCTGTTTTTTCAGGGTTTAGAATTTCAGTCATTTAAATCCATTTTAGACTAAATCTTAGAAATAGAAGTTGGCAGCCTGGAGGAATTAATTTTTTTATTATTTTATTTTAAGAGATTAACTCAAGTTGATAGATTTAGAGCATTTTTTAAGTTTGTTGGTTTCAGATGTTTAAAAAGAAATTTAAAATAAACAAACAAAATCCAGTTGAAAATTTGGCAAGGGCTGAATCCTTTGAGCAAAATTTTCCCAGGAGAAGCATCGATCTCTGATAAGCAACAGAGGAGATGCCGTATTTCACAGCTGCCATGCAGATCTGTGGCCTCTCCAGAGACTCCCACACACTAAAGAGGGATTTCTTTAGTTTAAATGCCAGATCTGCTTTGGTCCCAGTGAAACTCTAGAAGGGCATTATCTAGGAAAACGGGGCACATTAAACTTTATCATTAATGCAAAGAATAGTCTCAATATTTGTGAAAATGAGAACCATGCGTTATGAAAGGTCCTTCATATCTTCAGTAGATTAAACTCTACTCGCCAGGCTCTCCTAGGCAGTTGGGCCATTGTTTGTAACATCTCTCTGATACACAGATCTTTCTGGGTCTGTGATGAAGCAAGCACAAGCTAGACCACTGGCCTGACTGGGCACTTCCCTGAAGGATGTGCTGGAAAGTTTAGTTTGGTGACTAAGGCTGGAAGTGCCACAGGTGCCAAGGGAAAATAACAGCTCTGAGCAACTCAGTCTGACTTTGGTTTCGATCTTCTCATCAGGAATGGTTGTTGCATTTTCTTTGCAGAACCTTCTATGCTAGTGTAATCTCAGGCCATTTGACATTTTGACTGGATTTAAAATGAAAAGGATTAAAAGATTTTATGCCACTGAACAGGGCTCTTGAGTTTATCACCATGTGACAGTACTGCCAAGGCCAACTATCCCCAGGATGAAGTCTGGGAACAATTCTTGTGAGCTAAACACAGTGCTGTTGCACAGGTATCCTCCTAGGCAAGTAAATAGTCACCGTGGTGATGCTGGTGAGCTGTGGGCTAAGCTGCACAAACCTGCATCCTGCAGTTGGTGAAAAGCTGCAAGACAAACCGCACCATGCTTCGCTGGGTAGATGCTGAAGGCTTCTCACGTCATTAGATGTCTGTTTTATACAAAACCCTCTCAGAAGCCATTCAGCTGGACACAGACCTGAAAGATTTAATTCAGTTGGAAGAAGACTGTCTGCAAGAGACCTGGGAGCCGGGATGCTGACCATCCCACTGTGGATCCTGTGCAGAAAGAGGCGGGAGACAAGCTTGGAGATAGCTGTGAGGCCCCACTCTTGCAACCATGTTTGAAGCTGCTGTGAGCAGAATGACAAGGCTGCCTTGGGGGCTGAGTGAGGAGGCAACCTGAGAACCATAAACTCTTTGAAGGTGATAGAGAGAAACTCAGGAACACAGCTGCCCAGCTGGCAGAGAAGGGACTGTTATCGTCTGGGCGTGACGAATGAAAGCAGAGGGGTCGCTAGCTGTCCCTGTGTTTTCACAGGGAGCTGCCTGTATGTGCCAGGCTGCACCACAGCCCCTGCTGGGGCAGATTCTGCTCGACTTAGTACAAGTGAGGAAAAAATGGCCAGGCCTGGAGGGAAGCATGCTGTGAGCAGTGAGGGCTGGACGCTCCCTGCTAGACAGTGCCTGAGGCAACTGGGGAGATGTCCCTGAAGGGGCTGCCCCGGGGCCCTGGCCTGGGAGGAAACAGCCCCTGAATACAACCCCCTCTTGTTCTGCCCTTTCATAGCAGGCACTGCTATGAGGAGTTCCCTTTGGTTTGCACGAGTGAGGGAGGGAGAACATAGCCTCATCTCAGACATTTCCACCCACCTCCCCTGTGGCTCTGGATAGTTTTGGAGAGAAGTGGAGCAGAGAAGCTCATCCCCAGTTGCAGGTGGCTCTGGGCAATGCCCATTTCAGCGAGGAGTGCAGCGCTTCCGCGAGCCGCGCACCCTTCAGAAGGAACAGCCGTATCATCCCCTTCGGTTGTACCTCGGGTCTCTGCTTCCTTCAGGCGGATCCTCCAGCTGACACTGAGAGGAAAGACAAGCCTTGGGCAGATGTTTGAACCCCCCAGCATGATTGCTGCATTTACCAAGCATCCAAAACACTTTCGAGGGTCTGAAGATATCTTCTATTGCTAGTATGATTACAGCTCTAATGAGATTTGAAGCAAGCCATTTCTTCTAAACAATGGTGCTATCTCATTCTAACCCATTTAGATGATAATCTGCTCTTCCAGATATTAATATTTTCATATTAATGTAGATCCTTTTATCCCTGTAGCTTAGCACTGGGTTCTGATTTATTAATAGCTGGCTCCCTCTGGAACAGGGGAGCAGGATGCTGCGTTGTGATGAGCTTAATAACTCACTGCTCCCCATTAGTAAATCACCGACTGGCGCTTCAAATTTGCAGAGAGAATTGGGTTGACTTTCCCTCATTCCTTGAAGCATCTTAGTCCTGTTGTGCAAAACTACCTGCTAACAATCTTTCTTAAATGAGCCAAGTGCTCTAATAGGGGTTCAGCCCACTTGACTGAACTTTTAACAGCATTTCAGGGAGCACAGGCAAGAGCAGAGTTAACAGATTTCACTGGCTTTTCCCATCAAATGGTGCCAGGGCACTTTTCTGGAGGCACCAGCAATATACATCCAGCAGAATTAATGTATTTATTATTTTAGAAGAGCTCATGGTTTTTTAATGTCTCCCGGTTTGAAGGAAAGGTTGAAAGTAAGGGCAGCCTATTTGCATTGTGAATAAAGTTATCTGCCTCCTCCGCCCCCTGGAATATGCAGAAATAAATGCCTTCTAATGAACCCTGGGGGGCTGAAGCTTTGATATGGATCTTGCCGGGGGTATAGTGGTCGGGAGAAGTTCTGCCAGACTGAAACCCAGCATGGCGTGGGGGGTAGGCAGTCTTCCTCAGAGTGTGAGAGAAGGGAAATTGGATTATCTTGCTTGCAGTTGGTGTTTTTCTGTCTGCAAGAACTTACAGATGAGAGGCCCCAGTTGGGAAGTTAAATTCAGCCCTCTGCAAACAGTAATGGTTTTTTTCCTCATCTAAATAAAAGAGATGATCCCATCCAAGTTCTGGAAACTTTCTTCTCTTGCTCTGCCTGGGTGCAGGGCAGGTGGGTAGAGAAGCAAAACTGCAGGATTTGAATTTTAGTTTGGTGGCTGCTGAAAGTGTTGAGTATGTGTGGCCATGTGTTTGTAAACACAGATTACTCTTTGAATGTGACATCTGGCTTTCAAGGAGCTCCCACAGCAGGCAGAATCACAGCAGTACACACTTCAGTTCCCTCAGACAAATCTATTGTAGGACACTGTTTCGCAGTTTACAGCACGTCGAATAAGCTCAAAAAACAACAAATGCAGCTGAAGCCCCTTAATAGAGAAAATCTGGTTAAATGGGTTGCTTTCTGGGAACAAATTGTTGAATAAAAAGAACACCCTGGCAATGGGAAAGTTTTCTGCGTTGCCAAGAGGTTCCATAAAAAGACCATTTTATAGCGTTAACCCATTCCCTATAGAAGCCAGAGCATACCGCAGAGGATCACATGCTGCCTGGGAAGCAGGAGCACAGAGAGATGAAATACAGCAGCCATTGACAGAAAGGGCGTGCAGCATCCAGGGCGGCTGCGCTTGCTCCCTAGGCAGCAGCTGGCGCGGGACAGTGCCGTGGGGATTCCACCAGCGATGCCAGACCAAGCAGCTCTTCCCTTGGGGTGCAGACACAACGCCTTCCTAACAGAGGGCAATACCAGGAGCGTTGACCAAGCTCCCTGGCACACAGGATGTGCCAAGGAAGGAGCAAAGGGAATTGCCAGATTTTTTTCCTCTCCCAGAGAAGGACAGAGAAGAAATGATTCTGCAAGAGGGTTAGGGTAGACAGGAAGGAACCAAGATGTAATGTGCTGCTGTTGTTTTTCAGTATCAGGATGAGGCACCAGTAAGTTTCACAAGGTTCCAGCATCCTTATGCAACAACTGCTGAGTCCCAGTAGCAGCATTTTAGGATGATTTGCCCTGATTACTCGAGAATTTCTGCAGCTTTTTTGAGAAAGGGATTGCCCTGACACCAAGGAGAGCACTCTGGGCAGGCTCTGATATGAGGCTGTGGTTGCATTTTTGACAACAGGGCTGCTTACATAAGTTTAAGCAATCCTGCTCCCTTTCCACTCCCCATTGTTTCCTTGCCCATACTCCGCACCATCAGCTATGCCAGCACGCTGTCTGTGTAGCACATGGCAAATGAGACTGGAGAACTGATCCAGATAAAAAACAACCCAAGGAAAAAAAAATGTTTATTTCTCAGCTGGATTGGTTCCTGCTCTGGGTCACTGCACAGCAGGGCGACTCAGGGATGAGAGCAAGTGCCGAGGATGGGGTCTGTAAGCTGTCAGTCAGTAAAGGTCCCCGCCACCACTACCCCTTTCTACACCTCTACGTGGTGGTTTAGACTTCATTTTCTGTAGGGTCTTTACTTTCACCCCAAGTTCAGATTCCTCCGCAGAGATGTGATCCAACCTACAACAAGAGCTTGAGACCCTTCCCGTTTCACAGAATAGTCTTGGAGTGTCGGGCTACATCTCACAGTGCAGCTTGCTACAAAGATCCTCAGGATCCCAAAAAATTTTAAAAATTTTGGGGGGGGTTGGACTAGATGACCTTTAAAGGTCCTTTCCAACCCAAACTATTCTATGATTCTACCTCCTGTAAATAGACTTGTCTATGTATGTGCCACCATCCAGCACCACAGAGTGAGAGTAAATCCAGTCACAGGAACAATGGAGCCGTGTTACTAGCTTGCTGCACGCTCCATACTTAGCTCTTTCCTTCTCAGCATGTTTTCTGGTCACAGGGATGCAGCTACACTGCTCCTGGCTCTGGGATTAGTGACTTTTGGGCAGGCAGAGTGGGGCTCTGCCCCGTGCTCCACCGCAGGCTGAAAACACACCCAGCAAACCTCATGAGGCAGCCTCTCACTGGGCTGCACGAGGCTTGTCTGCCTTGTATTGCGAGCGGGCTAGTTTTAGCACCAACTGCTTCAGTACCAAAAGGTGTCATGGAATTTTAATGACCACAGATGGCCACAACTTCTGTTTCATGTCTAATTTGAGCCCCCCACCCCCAAAGCACCACCACAGCACCACCGTGCTCCCCTCGTGACAGGCTGGGGAGAGGGCAGACTCAGGTGAGTGAGTGTTGCCAGTTCCACACCTCTGCTACCTGCTGTTCAGCCTGGATTTCCCTCACCTAATACAGAATGTGTTAACTATATGTAAATATGATGGAGTCAGGCAACAGAAAGCTGTAGGTGAATGTCAAGTAAAACACTTTTGATCCACCTCCTCTAAAACATTCCAAATCCATGTCCTCAGGGTCTTTGAGACACGTATTAGCTGGAACACCTTGTTTTTGTACTGGATGATTAGATTCCCACATTTTTCCACAGGCGAAGGAAGCATGCCCAGATATAGTTCACAGCAACTGTGCAAATTCATTGTAAGTAGTGGCCAGATGTTGGCAAGAAGAGACTGAAGAAAAGCGCATGCTATTTTCTCATTGAAGTATATAGGAAAATGGATCCTCCTATCCAGCTGTGAGCCTTTCCAGAATACATCCCAGAGTACAGCTGATGGATGTGCCTCCCACAGCCCATAGGGTTTGATGCTGTTCCAGGCATGCTTCATGGGGAGTATTCCATTCAAAATAATTATCAACTTGAATAGACTAAGTACCAATCTATGCAAAACCCACTTTGGCTGCTGCCTGGGAATAGATTACAAAGCACATTTGGCTATTGTGTGCATGCTTGTAAATTTTAAAGTGCTGGGTGAGATCTCTGAGTCTGGAGAGCATCAGAGGATCTTGAGAGCACTACTGAAATGTGGAACCCAAATCTCTCTACTTCTTCCTCCCAAAGGAGTCCCAGACTGTATTCGGTAAAAGTCACCACAGCTTCAGTAACTCCTCATAAATCTTACACTAGCTTCAGATTTGGGGAACCCACACAGGAAAAACCTGCTCCCAAACTCTCACCTCCCATCTTGGTTACATTAATTTCTCCTTGTGGTCTTTCCCTGACATCCATAATGCTCCACCTCCAGTCCAGACAGATCAGAGTAGTGCAGGTCTGACTCACACAGCATTGCCACCACATTGCACTCTCTCAGTCCCTCCACTGTGGCACCCTTTCCATCACACCATGTAGCAGGGCCTTCAAGCTCCTCTCTAACCCTGCTCTTTTTTATTCACCCACCAGATTTTCTGTTACACTGCCAATAGGATGCAGCTTCCCACTTCGCTCCTCCAGTGCTAGTTGCTTACTTTCCTCACTGGCCTGCATTTCCAGCAACTGCCTTCTTGTTTCCATCTGCAATGCCTCCCCTCAGCACTGGCCTGCCTCTGAAGGTCTGCACAATACCACCTCATTTAGATCTCTCCTGGATACTAGTATCCTTTGCAGTGGCCATAATAATCTGCCTAAATTAGTTCCAGGCTTCTATACTTCACTTCTCCATGGGTTTTCCTTAAGGGAACCAGGACATTGGCTTTTGAGGTGCATCTCAGTTTTAAAGATCCTGAAAGCAGATGAGATAACCTTATGTGTAGTTTAAGCCCACAACACACTCACTGAAGACACAGTAGGTTAGAAAAGTCCCCGCTGTGCCCCAAATATGCAGCCAGCTGAGGTGCAAGTACAGATTCCCCACATGTGACTGAGGTCTGCAGTCTGGGCCACAAAGTTTCGAGACTTAGGCTGTGGTTTGATTATAAAATAAATCTGACTTTGTGGTTCCCAGTATTAGATCAAAAATGCTACAGCCATACAACATGAAGCACAGATCCAGCATAAACTCACTCCACCAAGTTAAATGCATTTAGAAAATTTAGACAAGTCAGTTTTACATGGCAAGGCGTTGCAGTAGACCGGGTACAGTCTGCCCATGCCACCCTACTTTCCTGCCAAATCAGGTATAAACTGTCCACCACAACCAGCCCAAAGCTGACATAACAGCATGAAGTTGCATAAACTCTGTGTTGTGTGCTCGGGCTAGTTTGACAGAAATGCAGTTGTGTGTACAGGACTGATCCAGGTTAAATGGGGACTGCTGGGTGATCTGTCAGTGCCCAGATCCACAGTGCTGGTGAAACTTGGGCCTTCAGAGTATGGTAGGGTTCTTTCTTCCAGGACAAGACAAGGTTTTCTGTGTTTGCAGCTGCGTGGTTAATCCTGCTGCAAAATCCGAAGCAAAGGGGTGTGGGCTGTAGGCAACTCTGAGACTCCAGTAAGGGTATTGGAGATGGCAGATGTTAACACTGCCAAACCTCTTTCTGAGATGAAAACTCTTTGCAGGCAGAGACTGGCTGCTCTAAAGCACATCACATATTGTGAGTGAAACTGTACTGCCTGTAATAGAAGCATATTGGTAACCAGTCACAAACACAGCCAAGGGTGAGAGTAAAAAAGCTCTGCACCAGGAAACAAGCAAAGGCAGCAGGAGGGGACGCATTCTAAGTATGGGAAGGTGGGTGGGATGGAGTGCCTGGGTCAAGGGGCATCGGGGTGGGATGGGGCAGCCAGGGTGAATGGGGCAGCCAGGGTGAATGGGGCAGCCAGAGGAAACGGGGCAGCCACAGGGAATGGGCACGCAGGTAGGATGGGATGCCTGGGGGTATGGGGCTCCACGGTGGGATGGAGCACCCAGGAGGAATGGGGCACCCGGGAGGGATGGGGTGCCCCTTCTCCATCCCCTGCAGCCTGGGGGAGGGCTGCAGAGCTGCACAGAGGCAGCACTTGTGGCTGCAGAGAAGGGAAGGGGTTAACTGGATTCGGGTACCCCCCTCTCTGTTGAACTCATTGATTCATTTTCTCTGTTCCTATTTCTTTCTCTCACTTTCTTCTTCTCTCTTGCAGACTGATTAAAAACTCTTTGAGTTTGAAGGTTTTTGTGTCAAAACAGCTCAGCTGCCAGCTGGGTGCCAAGCAGTGAATATTCATGGTATTTAAATGTGACAGTGCGGTGGGGGCTAAAGGACGGGCTAGTTAGCTCCTTTTAGATGGAGATTAGCTGCCTCTTTGCTCCTAATCACCACTGTTGTTGAAATATTACAGCTTCTGTTACAACTATTAATGTCTAAATGAAGAACAGGCTCCTCTGAATAACATCAAACATGAAATGGTCACTTCCAATTTCAGCCTGTTTCTCTCTTCTTTGCTAATGTGTGTTTTCATTTTTAACTGGAGACCTGCCTTGGTACCACACGGTTCAGCTGCAAGCCCTGCAGGAGGAGAGGAGCTAGCCTGGCTTGAGGGAGCTGCTGAGAGCCAAAGGAGCATTTGCCTCAGGGTCACTGGTTCAAGAGAGGTCAGTAGCTGGCCAGAGGTTGTTATTTACCTCATGAGGATGGCAGCTGCTTGGAGTCAGGAGTGGGTACCCAGCTGCAAGTTGATCCTTCATGGACAAACTTTCAGAATCTGCTACTCCAGGTGAAGCCCCTGTTACCAGCACAGGATGGAGGCAAGTAAGTTATTTTCTTGCACCTAGCAAGGATCCAGGCAAGTGTGAGCTGAGGTCCACCACCAGAGTGATGTGCAGGAAGGCACAGTGCTCCATGGCCCTCTGGGCTGGTATTCACCAGGGACAAAATGAAAACCACAGCCCTCGGTTCCACCAGGAACACTATAAATGGTGAGGTAAGCTGACAGGCTCCTACTTAAGCTTTACTCAGATAAAACTCTCACTGAAGTCAGAGGCTGGATAAAATCTGTGACAGGGTGGTGTGAGTTGGTCCTTTCACGGCAATACCTGGAGGGAAGCCTGACGGAAAATACTTTGCAGCAAAAACTGCCCAGATGTCCGATGCATGTTTGGCCATTTGGAACCTCTCCGCATTCATCCACAAGAACTGTCCGCCGTTATCCAAGAGCATGCCTGGCAGTGTGACGAAGAGGAGAGAAAACCCATGTGTGGTCCTTAGGCTCTGGCAAGAAATAGCAGAGCAGAACACCAGGCTATTGATTTCATGTTTGCTTTAAAAACAACCTAAGTGCATTCCTGGAGCAAGGCTGGTCTGGAAGCCTAAATAAAATAATATTCTTCAGCCTTGAAAACTGACACTAGACTTCAATGACTGCTTTAAAGTCCTGTCCCCCAGACTAAGATCTGCACATTTCCTAAGCTCTTGTCTACACACAAAAATGGTGCCATTTTAACTAGACCAGTGTGGCTAAAGCAACACATCTCTCCCCTCTTCCATCCCTTTCTCCTTCCTTGTGTGAAAACTGTTAAAAAGCACCCTTATTTTGACAAAACCTTCCTTATTGGAGGAAAATACGTTTTTACCAATACGAGGCTTATTAATATCAGCACATCTAAGTAGGACTAGTGATAGCATTACTGTTTTGGTAGCAAAAAATCACATTCATAAACAGCATACTTAGACTGTCTCAGAAGGGATGCACAGAGCAAACCTACGGAAAAAGGCAAGCAGAAGAGGTCTGATGCATCTTCCTGCTGACAGGACTTATGTGCTGCACTCCACAGAACACAAATGATCCCATCTGAGATAGTCAGGGACTTCTCTGACTCTCACAAGGCAGCACAGTATCTGGTTAAAATGTGTGCTCGTTATTTATAATGTACAGGCAACACCACAGAATTCAGACCTTCCACAGCATAAGCAGATCAACAGAAACTGCATGTTAGCTAAGTTCACTAGAAAACAAACAAAAAAGCCCCTAACAACCAAACAGAAGCCACAATGCATTCACAGATACAAATAATAGATTTGAGCACTGGTCAGTTAGAAATGCTAGTTTCCATGGATGGTATCAGAAATATGTGGGCCTGGCCCTTTAAAATTCTTGCTTCTCAAGGAGAGTTGCATTGGCTAACACTGGGCTCCTGAAGAAAAAGAAAAAAAAAAATTGTCTAGGATATACATGTATTCCATTCTGGCAGAACATCAGGACTATAGATTTCAACAGAATGCATTTGATTTTCAAGATGCTTATGGGCAATGCAGTTGTACAGGAAAACCAACATGATTTCTCATTGGTACCTTTGTAAAGGCAGCCTGGTTTTAATAATAATAATAATAATAATAATAATAATAATAATAATATCAAACTCCTAGCTTCTGTCTTGATAGTCTCAGGATTTTCCTGCATCAACCCTATTCCCACTCAGGCTGAACAACTTCCCAAGGTTCTAAATGCTTTATTTAAAGCTTCACCAATTCTAATATTCTGAGTAATAATATCAAAGCCTTCAGGTGCCTATCCATTGAAGTTAGGATGACCTGAATTGCATTAGATTTTCCCTTGAACAGTGGTTGTTTTATTCTTTCTAAGTAAATCAGATGGTACTTAGTACATACTTCTGGAAGAAGAAAAAACAAAAGACAGATGGATGTGGCTCCCAGCAGGCAGCAGTTTGAAAACATGGCACCAAATATACATCAATAGTCCCAGTCTGTTCTTTGACATATTGGAGTGCCTCTTGCCTTCCTCGGATAATATTCTTCAAAAGTGTTCAGCCCCCACAAATTCTGAGCTCCAAAGTTGTATGAAATGGGAATATCCCCAATGCAGCCATAACTGAAGCTGCAAAGTGGCATAGCTGTACAGTCAGAAATGCAAGAATCCCCTTAATGCACTAATGCTGGTGAAAAGCAGGCACTGTTAGCTAGCAAAAACGAAGGTAGCAGCAACCTGGCAAAGTTCTTCTGGAACAGCCCCTCCTTGCTGCAGGGTTGGGAGCCCCACACTAAGGGGTTGGGCCGCATCAGAGAGCTGCGGGTGTCCAGAGCTCTCTGTCCCCAAAAGGAGCAGGTATGCCGAGAGCTGGTTAGCTAAACCACAGCAGGACAGGAAAACAGGAGAGCAGCTCTCCAGGCGAAAAGGAGACTTGTCAAACAGGCACACATTTCAAGGGTAGACAGTGCATCACATTCCAGCATTCCCGCTTGTCAGTCAGGAACCAGAAACAAAATGATAACCTATGCTGGCAGAGCGTGGGCTATGAAATTCCTAACACCTTTCCTTTCTGACACCAGTGATCACAGAGAACAAACCATCTAACTCTTTGATCAACTGTCCTGCCTCCCAGTAGTCCCACAGGAAGAAAGGACATAGAGCAGTAGGCACTACTTCTCTTGGTCACCAGTGTCTGAAGGCATCCTCTTTCCTTCATAACTCCATTGTTCTCTTAATCAAGGATTGCTTACGCTGTTAAGGAACAGTGATTTCTCAGCTACTGACTGTAAGCAGAATGAACTGAACAGGCAATGTCCACCTCTTCCTTTCACTACTGCTATGTAATCTCATCTCTCCCCACTTTCTAGTTCACCCAAACCTCACTAGTAAAGTTGCCTTCCTCTGTTTCATTACAAGTGTCACATCTTCCCTCTCTCCCCTCCATCTCCCCTCCCCTTCCCTCCTCCTCCTTCCTCTTCAAGACTTCAACTGCTGACCCCGTGCCCCGTTCAGTGCCTTCCCCTTCCTGCTCCCTAGCTCCCTTTGTGTCCTTTCAGCAATTCTGTCTTTATCATGCTGATCTCCCCTCCTCAGCACAGTTGCCCACTTTCAAGCCACAAAGCCTTCCCCAGCTCCTCCAGGGGCACCACTTTTTAAAGCAATCCCTTCTCATCACCAGTATCTCTCCTTTATTACATGCCTCTTGTGTGTTTGTTTCACCGGCCTGAATTGATAGGTGCAGACAAGTTTGCAGACCAATATCCAAATTTGATTTATGAAATGATTGATAATGAGGATTTTTGTGCATGGATGTACACTACAACAGACCTTCACAATTATGAAGTTGTGTCAGGTCCCCACTATCTCCTGGTGGTCCAGGCAACCCAGCTATCAAAGCGTTTCATGTCCTGTTTGGTTAGGAGGTAGATGTCTTCTCTTTCTGCTCTGAAGTCTGCTTCAGACCGGGTACCTGCCCTGCACACTTCAAGCCCACCAGGCTGCTGGCTGAAGCAAAACCCAGCTCAGCTGGGAGAACTCCCACAGAGGTCCCCAAGCTCATGAGGAGCATTGTCTTCCTGCACTGGCCAAGCTGCAAATGGGCTCTGAGGAATACCTCAAGATTCATCTCATTAAGTCCTATTTGATTTAGATCTTGCTGTCTCTGAGACCATCTCCTTTCTTTTCCAACTTTCAGAAGTAAAAACCATTTGGGTGACTTTGTTAACAACCGCTGGGCTACTTTCACATCTGACTGATGCAAGTTAAAGCAAGGACTGAGAGCACCTGATACAGGAAAGTATTCCATGAGAAAAGCTGGAGGTAACCAATCTCCTAAAAATGAGAGCAGACTGAGAATGGGTGGTAAAAATAGAAGCACCTCTCCCCTTTCCCCACAGCTCAAAGCATCCAATTGCCTACATCCCTGCTAATCCTGGCATTATGCCTTCTCCATGTGCATCTCCAACATCCCTGCTTCCAAGGATGTTGTTCCAAAGTGACCTACTTTCCATGCACTCATTTTTAGAAGTATTTACATGAGAAATCAGTTCATAGAGGCTACACAAATGAATGTTTCCAATCATTCACCTCTACCATGTTTTAATTTTCTTGCCTTAATCACCTTGTGCATATCTCCCGTTGGCTGGCTGGCGCACATCCCGGCACATCACAGCCTGGGGAAGGCTGAGGTGAATGCTTCCTCAGTTACAGATTATCTGAAAAACCTGAAAGGACTTTTTTAGATCAGAGTACATAAAATCTGCACTTCTGTCTTGTCCATTCACCAGGACAAACAAGTGTACACCTCACTCCCAAAAGCCCACCTGGTTAGCCTGTGGCAGGAGGCACAACAGTGACAGAAGTGACAGACCTCCCTGACAGCTGCTTGTTTGCTGACTCTGCTAGTGTATGCTCTTCCCTGCGCATGAACCCTCAAGCCTGGCCCTTCCCACCAAGCCAGTGTCCAGCTGGAGAATGATTCTCCATCTTCATTTTCCTCTTGCACTTTCTTTCTGTTGATCAGATCTCTGTTTGGTTACTTTCTAAACTTATTATTTCCATTTTTTAGCAGAGATCATTATATCTTGTTACGGTTTTGTTCATTAAAATGATCTGCATCTGCAGGGGGAGGGGCAGTTAACTTCGCAAGGCACTGCCTCACTACTGATCTGTCAAGCAGCATCAAGACAAGGAGGAAACTGAATATAGGGTCTGGATTCTTTTCACGAAACCAAAGGCCAGCTTTCCTCCAGGAAAGCAATGTCTCTGCGTGTCCCCTCTGCCAGCCAGACCCACAGTCAGGCTCTGCAAGGAGCTCTGAGTGAAGCAGCTCTGCTGCAGAGGAAGCACTTCGTAATGGCACAGTCCCTTACAGCAGACCCAGCTTCAGGATCTAAATCCTGGACAGGACTAATTACCCAGCAAGCAGCTTGTTAGAAGCTATGTTGGCACGCAGATAAGGGGAACTGTAATGGAATCAGCCAATTAACCAGCCGATGGTGCTGAACTAAATGTGACCCCATCGTTAATTGTGGTTGTTTCTCAGCAGTTTTCTCATCACTTTGGGTGCTTGGGAGAGGGGAGAGAGAGAGGGCTTATCCAGGTGCTCAATTTATTTCTGCTCACAAACAGGAATCATGGGATATAAACTTCATGACAATTACATGGCAGAGCTTTAAATCTTATTACACCTACTCTTCCTGAAAGAGAGGGGAGATGAAAGTCCTGGAAAAGCAGAAAAGAAGGCCTCCTCATACTCTTCAGCAGAGTAAACAGCTGTCCAATATAATGAAGCCTTCTTAATGTAGTTTACCTGAAGGTAAATTTTCTGTGTGAGTGGTGTGTGAGAGGAATTCCTCTCGTTCTATCTGCCGCATGGCCTGTGGCCCATCTGCACTGTGCAGAATGGAGCCGGCACTCTCAAAGAAAGCTGACATGAAAAGCTCAGGATGGCCTCGAGCTACAGCTGTGGATCTGGCTCCAGACTTCCTCTCAGTTCAGAGGTGTTTGAATCTCAGCCCCTTGCGGAGCTTTTGAGCCAGATGGAAAATCCAGGAATGAGTTTCCTTAAAGTTCAAGAGGGTTCAAGAGGTTTTGCTTTAAATCCATCTCTGGGGATGACCTAAAGCCGTCAGTGATGCAGAACAAAGGTCTATCTTCTTGTGGATGCTCCCCTAAAGGAAATGGCTGGACAATTCTTTGTTAGGAATTAATCTCACATGCACCTGAACAGCTAACCCTTCCCTGGAGTAGGACTGTGATGAAAGAGCATTAGTCACAAGAACGAGTACATTCATTGCTAAGTGTGGCCTTGCTTCCTGGAGGACGTGGAGTCTGCACTGATCTAGCCACAGCTAGACTTGTAATACAGCCTCTGCCATACCTGCCTTGGACTTAAAGTCCATCTTCTTCTGCATCCTGTCTGCCAGCAGCCAATGTGGCACCTTAAAGCAAAACACAGGAGAGGAACGGGATAGAGATTCTCCCAATTTCCTGCAATCTGGAGCATAGAAACTTCCTGAGCTGGAGGTTGCATCTGCATCCCTGCGTTTAGCATCCCTTTTTAGATTTTACTTTCATGAGTTTTCCAAACCCTTTGAACTCAGCTATAATCATGTCACTAACTTGCGTCCTGTGGTAGTGAGTTCCAGGTTTGGCCATGCATTGATGAAAAAGCAATTCTTTTCACTTCCCTTTACAACTTTTGCCCGATAACTTTGTTTCCTGCCCCCTAGCTCCCATGCTGTGATAAATAGTGAATAATCATTCCTTACTCATGTGCACATCACAACTTGATGGATCTCTAGCGTAACCCTCTCAGCTGTCACCTTTCCAAGCTGAAGAGCCTGGTTAGTCTCCCTTCGTAAGGGAGTAATTTCATACCTGTTGCCTCTATGCTTGTCACTCCTGACCCTCGGCTCTTCAAAATTTCACCCTGTGGCTGCTCCCAGCTCTGTCCCTGCCTCTCACTCCCAGCCAGAGCCCCTTGTCACACTGCAGGACTCCTGCCAGCACTGCCATGCTTTTTCTCATTCCACTACATCCTCTCTGGGGGACCAAGACTGCATGCAGCATTCAAGACACATATGCACCATGGATTTATACAGCAGTATAATGATGTTTTCTGTTTTGCTGCCAGTTCCTTTCTCAACCATTCCCTCCCCCCACCTCCAGTTTGACTGATGCTGCACAGTTTTCCTCCCCAGGATGGCTCCAGATCTCCCTTCTGGGTGGTAATAGCTAACGTACGTACACATTCACTTATCATTGTTTTTCCCCACATTACTTCTACGTTTATCAACATGGAATTTCATCTGCCATTTTATCACCCACTCACTCTGTATCCTGCAGCTCTTTGTTCATTACAGCTTATTACAGCAATCTCATGGAAAAACAAGCTCATTACAGTCAAGAAACTCACGCCTTATTCCACTGACTGAGGGGCTGCCTGTGTTGGAGGTGGTGCTGACTGCTTGAATTTCTTCCCAGCTATTAACAGAGGGCCCAGTGTGCACTCCCATCCCCTACCCAGAGGGGCAGGACTGATTGAGGCTCCTTCATCAGCCAAAAGGGCAAAGGATCACATGCACAACACACCATTATTTCCCTACTGCTGGCAACTTTCTCCCAACAGACTGCTAATGGCAGTCACCTACCCACATTCCCCTCCAATATTACCCTTTCCCAACACCACTGCTTCTCAATAGAGGGAGAGAGATCAGCTTGAAGCAAGACCCTCCCCAGCAGAGCCCGAACTTGTACACTTAGGATCCAAGTGGAGCAAGGAGAAGGGAAGTGCTCTGGGCAAGGCTACCAATATCTATCATAACAGAGAGGTAAAAAACAGAGCAGGGAATCCCAAAACCTTGCTGCAGCAGTTACTTGGACCCGTTACCATGGAAGGGATCAGGGCCAAGGATGTTTTCTCCAGCTGGGTATGCCATGCAAAAGCACTTCTCTCCCCCTCTTCCCAGAGGAGACTTGTCTGTGTAGTGCCCTGGGGAGGAATGACCTAATATTAGTGTCAATCCTGTTCTATAATTTTATCTCATTATTCTTGGTTATAGCCTGTTATAGCCACTTAAATTATTCCCCTCCCTTGTGGAACTCACACCTGGCAAGCACATGGACACGTGTAATCTTGTTTTCTCAGGCTCCTTGTTATCTATGTTGCATTTATTTATTTTTTTTCTTCCCTCACCAATCAGCCTCTCCAGTCCTACAGTACGTCTTGGTGCCTCTCCCTGAATCCTCCCGGATTTATCTATTCCTTTCTGCTGTGATACAGCCCAGAACTGAATGCAGTATATTTTGCTTGGGATCTCATCAGAGGCATTGAGAGGAACTAGTGCCTCCCTCAGCCATGATTTGATGTCTTTCCATACATAGATAAGAATCTCATTAACTGCTTTCTTTTGCTACCATAACACACTGTAGTCACACATGATATTCAATTTGCTGTCTACTATCACACTCCCATCTCTTTTAGCATAACAGCTTTTCAAGTCCCTCTTCCACTAAATCACTATGGGCCAGCTGACCTAAATGGAGTATGCTGATTTGCACCAGTTAAAGATTTGGCCTTTTGTTTGGCATAAGTCTTCTTTAGGCTAACCAGCCTTCTTCAGTCCAGGTCAAATCTCACATCACTTCTTGCTTGTATTGCTAATCTTTGCAGCTTCTGGGGGATTTTTCTCCAACAGAACAGTCATAACTCTTTCTTCTCTGGTATCACTTGTGCATTTCCACCCGCACAGTCCATGGGATGACTGAGTACTGTGCACCTTTAGATAATTTCCCCCCTAGAATATCGCATTTAATTTCCAACTGTGTATACATGGTCTATACATGGTATACTGCTAGTCAGCAGTCCAGGTATGAGAATTCCTTTCCAGAATGACTGGAAATGTGTAGTTCAAACAAAGCTGTGCCTGATTTTCCACTTCTCTACTTCTGGTTTCAGTGGCGGCCACGCCAGCATGCAGGCAGAGCCCAGGAGTGCCACAGCAAGGTCTGTGAGAGCTGCTTGCCTGTGGCTGCCTGCGTCACAGGCTGTCCGGGTTTCAAATTTCATCCAGTCCCATACAGCAGGGCTAGCTCCTACAAAGCCCCTCCAGAACTAGCTCCTACAGTGCACAGGCCTTTTTGCCAGCTGCTGAAAATGTTGCACAAGAGTTGTCAGGATTTAGACCAAGATAACAAGACTGATTTTGGCCTGCCTGTCCTTACCAGGAATGGGAGGCTTCAGGGAAGTGAGTTGTCTCATCGTGCTGCTGACTGCCTCTTTGTTGCCATTCATCCCACAAAGGATGAGATGTTGCGAGGGTCTTTTGCATGCTCTTTGGAGAACTGGCATTCACAGCTGCAGGGAAAAGTTTAGTAGAACCTCCTAGCCACACAACACAATAACCAGATGGAGAGCTGGCTGCAATATGAAAGAATACGGGGGGAAGACAGAGGGGCAAGTATCTAGCCAGCTTCTTACCACACTGGCCCTGAGAACCAAAAAGAGAGTCCTTCCCAGCCTGTATCACTAGCCAAAGATGTGCTTCCCCCTCTATATTAAAGAAACACCCCATCCTGTTCCCACGAGCTCCAAAACTTTGGGTCCATGTTGCAAAACAGCTTGTGTGGATTTAACAAAGCACGTGGGTTCTGGGAGTGCTGGACAGGCAGAGGAGTCAGAAGAATCAGCAACCTGCGGGGATGGCAGGGCAGGGCTGAGAGCCCTGGCAGAGTGCCTGCAGGCTCTTCTCCCTGAAAATGATGGTTGAACATACCGCGGTCACCGCTTGCACGGTTCCTGGGGAGAATGTCAGCTGGCTTTGCAATGAAAGACCTAAGGCAGGCAAAATTTACTCCTCCAGGTCTACTCTTTGTATTTTCAGAGTGGCTATGTTTAAAAGCAAGTAAAGAAGTCCATACAGATGGGTTTGCAATGCTAAGTCTGGCTCTTCATGAACAATTTAAGCCAGAATAAGGAAGCACAAGTGGGGATAAAGGTGCCTTTACACAGTCATACACTCCCTGATCAGTTCTTAAGCTGTTAGGAGCTTTCTTGGTCTTTGCTGAGAGTTACG
Source organism: Gymnogyps californianus (assembly GCF_018139145.2). Taxonomy (NCBI): domain Eukaryota; kingdom Metazoa; phylum Chordata; class Aves; order Accipitriformes; family Cathartidae; genus Gymnogyps; species Gymnogyps californianus. Next base: position 13,872,900 of record NC_059477.1, read on the forward strand.
GCCAGCAGGAATTGATCTCATTCATTCTTGGACTGCCAAAGTCTCCATGAGCTCTTGTAAACTAAGCAGCACCTCAGCTATGCTTGCTATACTGGCAATTTCCAGAGCAAGTCAGCTGTATGTGCTTACCAGGGAATTCCAGGGATTCCTGTTTATAGCAACTTTAAAATCCCCTTAACAACAACAATTAGCACAGATAAGGCAGGTAGCATGGGACAATAGATTTCCTCCATAGATTTCCTTTATCCTCTGCAAAAGGTCTGGTAGACTTTCACACCTCAGCCTACCTCTTCAGTCTGTTCTCAATATCCATACAAAGACAGCGCACAGTGTTACTGCTGTTTGCAGCAGCTGGGGGAAGGCCCCTGCAGTGTGTGCCATGAACCTGTTTCAGGATCCAGACACATCATGCTCAACCCCCTAGGACTGTGGCTCTACAGGAAGGCAGGCCCAGCTGGAGGGAGCCCCGTGCCAGTTCAGTATGAAGCACTATGTATCTCAAACACTTGAGATGTCACTTGCCAGCTCGAATTTACTCAAAAAATGATAAAGAGGGAACTTTGTCCTTGCAGAGTTGATGCTGGATCAGGTATTACATTATTTTCCAAACCTCCTCCTCCTCCCCTGCAGCTGACAGAGGCCAGCACTATGCACTATGCAATTCAACTACCTAGGCAGAAAATCATGTGGGCTCCCTCCTGATGCAGACAAAAGTCCTGCAGCCTCCTGAGGCTGCAGGAGAGCAGAGATCTGGCATTAAAGAAGGTACAGCCATGCTCTTAAACTAAGCACCTACATGCTGTGCAGCTGTACTGGGCAGCTTCCTCCCCATGCTCCCTAATGTCCCCAACGTGTGTGACTGCTTGGTAGCAATGAGGGGCTTCATCCCCTCCACGATCTGGCTCCTGGCCCCAGGGGTTTAGGAGAACATATTTTAAAAACCCTCCCGGGAGCTCACTCAAGCTCTCTGTTTACACAGCAGATTGGTGGCTTCTCGTTTGAAGTCAGGATTTAAGCTGTTCTTTCTAATTACAGAGAGACTCTGAAACCTGAGAGATCTCTGCTGTTGAAGACTAGGCATAGAGGAAAAAAACCCCAGTTGCATAGGTAGAACAATACTACATCCAAACCCTAGAGTTTGCTTTAAACAGAAGGCCCCTGCAGCAAAATAGGACATATGCTGTTATTCGTCCCCTATAGTCTCTTTTCATCACGCTATTTTCTGCTCATCACCTCTGTTCCTTGCAAGTTATCACCAGCACTCAAGGACATTTGTTCCACTTTGTCTACTACAGAGGATGGGGGATAGTAGAAAATATCTGAATCCCAGCGAACTTCCCTAGACAGACGAATGAAAGCCAGGGTATTTTCATGCTCTCCAAACTGACAGCTGCCATGGGATATAACTACATTAACAGATTATACATTGAAGTTCATTTGAACTGATCAGTCACTAATGTTTCCGTTAGGAGAATAAAAGGGAATATAACACCAGCCCATTTCAGAAAAGCAATTACAGTTTTTAAATGATTCTTTAGTAGCTCTTGTGTTTCTAAGAGCCAGAAAGTGCTGCCCCAGTTCCTGTGTGGGTGTCAAAGCTTTTTACACACTCATCCCTGCAAGGAGGACAGGATGGAAGAGATTTGGGGCAAAGTGGGACAGCAATGTTTGCTCCCTCCCAGAGTGCCTTGTCTCTGAAAAGTGTAAGGTTTCCCATGAGCAGGGCTGGTTCTTACAGCCTTTCACATGATGGGGTCCTGAGCCTGCCTGGATCTTCCAGACACCGCTATCAGCTATGTAAGATGGGACACTACCTCAACTCCTTTGCTGTCAATAGCAAGTGTGATGTTTTGGCAGTTGACAGAGGAGGCAGGAGGTGGAGGCAAGGTGAGAAAAGACTTTGGGAACTTTCCCAGCACATCAGAAATAATCCTCCAGCAGCACAAGCCCACAGTTGACTGGTCCCCAGTTCACCTCAGGTGTGTGAGCCAAGCAAGGAATACATTAAATAGAAGGTGGAAAGTAGCATGTTTGAAACAAGCTGAAGCACACGGGTCTAATCACAACCAGTCCAGTTCTTTCCTCACCTGAGCCTCCTTTGCAAAAGAGAACTGCTCTTTGTTGGCTCAGGGCAGTGCCTGTCCCCTTGGCTCACTCTGGACTGAAAGGCTAGCACTTCACTTCAGTAATCAGATTAAGAGCCTCAAACAACAGCTGTGTTTGTTCTCTGAATTAAAGGCAAAATAATTATAAATGACTGTTTTCCTGCAAATTAAAAGACTAACTGTGTCCTCTCCTCCTGATTTCCAATTTGTTCCCTGAATAAGTACATTGCAGCATTAATAGCAATGAACTGTTGCTGCTCGGATCACACTGATCTGTGCAGACTTCATAACATTTATAATCTCTTATCTGAAAATGACTTAAGGGAAGGGGGCCATAAATCCCATTGAAAGCGAATTCCTTCCAGTATTATCCACTATTCAAATGGATATAGGCTGAATAATTGGACCTGATTAATTAAAAGCTGCAGGGCACCAGTGGGAGAGACTAATGTAGGTCTTCACTGAACACTCCCCCCAAGTTTTCTGCATTATTTTAAAAGACACAACCCCCCACTGCCCCGGCTTCATTTGCTCCAGACCAAGTGATGCCAGAGTGGGATACCTGTGACCTGTGTTGCAGCTGCCATGTTCCTTTTGCCCTGCAGAGCAAACACAGCTATCCTCACACCACCATGCTAGCACAACGTCCTAGCACAGGCTCCTCTACTCAATCTAAGGGACTCCTTGCACATATAGCAATGTGCTACAGCTTAAATGCTTCTCCTCCTCGGAGTTTCTAAACATAAATCATTGTTTCTAAGCAAAAAACATTAGCAATAAAAAATTGTTACAGGAGCTTATGTTCAATGCCCTGTGACACAGAGGAATGTAATCCCTGTTTGAAGGTAACTAAGTTGTGGCTGTCCTAGGGATCCAATCCAGATCCCATGGCAGACACAGCCGCAATACCATCTTCCTGCCCACTGGTACAGCTTGGGACGCATGTCTGCTGCAGAGAAAACACCACATAAGTGTAATGGTATTTATGTGGCTGAACCAAGGTGTGATGTTGAAATTTTGATGCAAATTTTCTGCCCTGTGTTGCCAGTTTCAATGCCATTTGGGCACCAAAAACCTCAGTAAAACAAGACAGTGCCAGAGACAGCCTCTACAGGCAAGATAAGTATGATTTGATGGGAAGCAAATGAAAATTACCCCAGTTCTCACACTCAGGATGTTATTTACTTCCATAATCACTCTCCCCTCTTTCCCTTTCACCCACTGGACCAAATCTCAGCCAAATCTCCCATGGGTGTTTGATGACTTGGCAACAGCTTCAGGAGCTGAGCTGTTCAGGATTTGATATTAGGAGCAGAAATTACCACTGTGAAATCTGAGACAGTTTTCACGCACGTAGCAGGAGGAGAGGAGCGCAAGCAAAGAGAAGCTTTACCAGATCTGCAGTGTAAGTCATTCTTCTCCTGTTTCTAAGTTAAAATCACCAGCTTTCCAGCTTGAATATTAAGCATGGAGCAGCAGAGCAGCAGTGAGACAGCCACGGTGATGAATTTTTATTCCTTTGTTAACGGGGAGATACAGACTCTGAAGGGAAAATAGTGAATAAGGGAGGCAGGGGAGAGAGGGGGGAGAAAAAGCTAGTGGATGTTTCTGGTGCTGGGAAAACTGCTCACACTGAAGTTAACAGTGTGAATTTTATTTCAGAGGACAAAAAGCAAAATTAACCCCACTTGTAACACATACACACTTCACCACAGCCACCCTCTCCCTTGCACTGAGTCTGCCCACACAGAGGGAGACCCAGGGACTGTGCCTGAGGTGGGGGACCCTGCTGCGGAGAGCAAATAGCACTGACAGTGCTGATGCTGGGCAGCTTCTCCATGGGCTCCTGCATCACACACCATAGTGCAGTAACTTCTGCTTGGGTAAAAGAGGCTTGTTCCCTTGCTAGGGGCTTCTCTGCTCCCCCTTATATATATGTATGTATATATAGTCTTTGTTCTTCAGTCTCCAGAGTGTCTTTCTTAAAATGCCAGGCAGAAGCAACAGCTGGTTATTCTGCTGCACTTGAGCAGACAACAGCACTCAAAATGACCCTCAGCTCTTTGGGCTTCCCTGAGGTTTTTCTTTTCAACTATCTGTCACAGAAAAGAATCCCCTTTATTAATGTTAAAGCAAGGCCAATGTCAACACTTCTGTTAGAGTAGCACCTGTGTCCCATCCCTGGCTAGCTTGGCTTTAGCTCACTGAGAGCTCCTGAGGGTAAGAACTATGTTTTCTCCACCTGTATGTATTTCTGGTGTTCAACAGAATAAATCCTCTGCAGTGACACTATGGTGAAATCCCCAAAGCTAATTATCTTCATGTTCCTGGGGATTACTGATTGAAATCTACAGTTTAGTAACACCCTCTGCAACTCTTGCTTCTTTAAAATCTCCTAAAACCAGTTTCTGCCTCTCTCTGCTGTCACGCAGAGTGATCAGACACATCTGAAGAGGCCACCAAATTAGAGACTTTAGGAGGTACTCACATAATATACTTGGCAATTACACGGATTAGGAAGTTCCTGCCCCTCTACCTCTTGCTGTTTCTTCCCAGGCCATGTTGCAGCTCCCTGCCTCCTCGGTTGTGGCAGAATGGAAGAGTTCACAGGCTGTGATGCAAATCAGGCACAGAATGATCTGGGCAAAAAATAAACCTTTTTTTTTTCCCCCAGTTATTTTTCCACAATGAAGTGTGTACTAGAAGATGAAAGTGACTTTTTCCTTTGGGATAATAGTTTCCCTACACTACTGTTAGCTTGCCACAATACCAAAATTAAAAAGAAAAATCCACTGATTTATTTGAAACTGTTTTTATGTCTAGAGAGTAGGAGGGACAGGTAGGCCATCAGAAAATGCCAACCACACAGTCAGTGAGAGTCTTCTTTGGGTAAAGACTCCAGAGCTAGATTCCCAGTCTTGGATGACTGATCCCAACATCTGGTTTCATCCAAATCTGCTACAAATTGAATAGTAGCCCCTTAAAATGATAAAACAAATGCAAAGCTTCAAGCATAAGCTCCTTGGGACCCTAATGGTGATGGTTTTCATTGTACAAACTAAAAACCAGAGAATGACTGGTCTGACTCCAGTGCCAGGCAGGTGTCCTGAAGTTTTGTACCAGGTAAGTAAGTGCTTACAATCAGGTGCGGTCTCACACAGACGGACTCCGCACTAGCAGCCCCAGTGCCATGACCAGGGCCCGCTTCCCCCTCCCAGGCACTTCAGAAGGGAGCTGTAGGCTGAATGGCAAGCGCAGGGTAGACAGAGCTGCTCTTCCCCAGACAGTCTCAGACCAAGTGTGAGGGACAGCATAGACCTGACATGTGGTGAAGAAAACCCAATTCCCCAGAGTATGAATGGGGTGGGGTGGGGGGTGGGGGTAGCCTCTATATAAACACTAAAACAAGGTCACCTGCAGTTTAGGGAAAGGTAAAGCCACATCAGAGCTGAAGGACAGTGAACTGTTGGTCAAATGAGGATCAAACAAGCAGAGGAGGAGTACTCCACTTCCCCTTGAGAAAGCCTAAGGCAAGAGAGTATGCTGAGGACAGGGCTGGTTTGCAGAAGTGTGCAGAACAGCATTAGAATAAGCACTCCTTGCCTTTCTAACAGTGTTCAGGACACACAAAGTTGATATAGTAAAATATATTCATTGTATCTGGACTGTTAAAGTTCATGGACTGTACAGACTGGGCAATCTGGAGATTGTTTGACCATCCCTTAAATCCTACAATGTGTCCTAGGAAAGAAAGTTCTGGAGCGGAAAAGTCTGAGGCCACCGACAGAAAAATGAAGAGGTGTGCCATTTTCTAAAGGTCATAATAAAAAGTCAAGAGTTTTACAGGCACTGAATTTTGTCACAGTAAAAACCAAGAAGCCTTGTAAAATGAAAATAAGTCATGTAGCTGTGTGCTGTGTGGCACTTGCTGAAATGAGGACTCCAGTTATTTGTGTGGGGGAAGGGAAGGCACAGTTACTCTATTTTCCTGCCGTGTTTGCTTAAAAAGTCCAGGGCACGTGATGAGTTGATCCTTTCCTATTTAATGACTCTGAATTTCCCTCTCCTCTAACACTGTAACCAGCCCCCTTGCAGGGGCAGTCCATTTCCAGCTCAGGTATTTGTCAATTTGTTCTTCCGAGGCTTGCAGTGAAGGGCCCCCCGATCTGTTGGAGGAATATAGAGTTGTATAGATGTTTTTGCAACCATTACAGGGACAACAGGGCCCTGCCACCCGGCTTTCTGGCTCATCAGCTTCGACTAGGTCTGTCACTCTCTACTGACCAAAGACAGAGCTTTGGGAGGGGACAGCATGGAGACTATACTGAGCCTTTTCTTGTGGAGTGAGAGAGTATATGGAGCACTGACAGAAGGAAGCGGAGGGGGATAAGTAACCCCGATATGGGGGGAAATAGAGGGAGATGGGAAAACAGTGTACAAAGAGCTGGAAAGTGTTAAAAACCTCAGCAAGGAGAAGTTCTGAAGCAGATATCACCTCATTTTACTCCAGAGGGACCCAAAGACAAGCCAGGTTGACACCAGGATACAGACACCTGGGTGGGGACCCAGAAAGGGCAGGTGAGCCCTTTCTGGCAGGTGTGTGATACAGACCATATGGATGATGTGCTGCCATAAAGACGGATAGGTGCCACAGGCTCCAGGGCACATGGTGCTTTCATCACCAAGTACACCTCTTCAACGTTGTTGCGGATCTATACAAACACCTTAAATGTAGCCAGGAAAGCTGCTCCCATTTAAGTAGATTTCTGATTCTCCTCTCTGAGGAATACACACAGCTAAGGTCTCAGTAACCTGGCTTTAGCCTGGGAACATTAGGTTCACCTCCTTCACAAATGCCAGAGGGGCTTTTCAGCATAGTGCAAGAAACCTGTGCTCTTAAACTGCCAAATGGAAAAACATTAGGAGCTTTGTAATGAGTTCCTATACAACAGCAGAAAAACACCCTGATCGTTCTTGTGAATCATCTGCAGTCATCTGCAATCCCTGTGCTGTGCCCCTGTGAAGGTACAACCAGCTCGTGCAAGAAGCAAGCAGTGCCCAAGTGTGAAGCTGTGCCAGGACAAAAGCCCCCGACCCCAGAACTGACCCTCCAGGTCCCCCTGTGCTGAGGGCCGGGCAGAGAGGTGCTGGGGTACAGGGACTGCACCACAACTGGGCAAGGCTGGAGTGCAGCAGAGAACAGGGGGGCTTTCAGAGCACACAGGAGAGAGAGGTTGAGGGAGGCAAGGCAATCCATGAATTAAGGTAATGTATCTTGAAGGCACTCTCTGGAAGAAGTTATCAACAATAAAGCTACTGAGGATAAGGGGGATCTGAGTGTAATTTGCAACACTGAGCTAAGGCTAACCTAGCATCCTGGATCTGTACACCTGGGGCATGTGGAGACTGATGGGATCAGCTCATGCAGAAACAATTGCTTTCTAACTCTCCTCTTTCTAGGAGTGAGCTTTTTTGCCTCTCTTGAAACTGTAGATAAATTCTCATCAGCAACAACAATATCAGGAATTAACACCGCAACATATCAGAGTCCCTGGATCTCATTGTGCTAAACATGACTCTGCCTCTTCAGCACGTTGGTTGCTCAGCAGACTTGGCATAAACAATTGGCATTGGTGGGGTGTCACAGTAGGGCATCTTGTTACTGCTCATCAAATATCAACAGCTTCCACTGTGCGCCGCAGAAACAGGGAGAAAAGTATCTCATCTCATCCAGTTCTCCTGTGTGATTGTATCAGCATTTTTCTGAGATGCAGTTAGTTGGGTTCTAGTACAAAACTGTCACTCCACCTTTGAACAGATGATAGTAACATTTCACCTACCCCCAATGAAAGAGACACTTGCTAGAGATTAAATCATAAACCCTGTCACCCTCTGCCTGTTTAAAAGTGCATGAAGTAATAAACCCTGCATCTCTCTGGCAGTAAACAGCATGGCAATTACTGCAGAAAATTCTCCCTGAAATACTTCTTGTAAATGAAATGCCTGGGACCTCCCCCCAGACTAAGAAACATAACAGCAACAGACAAGAAGGACCAAGGACTTTCCAATGACACTTTCCCATCCTCTCCACGCAGCCCTTTCCCTACAGACATGGGAGCTGGAAGAAGAGCGCTGGGGCCCTGCCATAGAAACCCTTCGCAGCACTCTGTGCTCCAAGCAGAGGAGAACAAACCTCCTGTGAGCTACCAAGGGACCAAGACCCCTTTGATTTTGCTGAGGCAAATGTACTACCTTGCCAGCTCCCATGCATGCTGCAAGTAATGCACTGATTTTCCATCAATCAGATAAATCAACACCAACAACAGGCTTAGCCCATTGCTTCCCGCTGTCCCTGGCTCTGACAGCCCAGCACAGGCACAGCTCACTTTGTTTCCCCTCACAGTGCTGAGGTGAAACACTCCCCCCCCCCCAGTGCACATGGGGTGCTGGATGGTATCTAGTTCCTATTTTCTCTGTTTTTATTCTTTTCAGTGAATGATTTTTTCTTTCTTTTTTTTTTTCCTTTCTCTTTTTTTAAATCAGCCTGAACCCATGCTAGACTTCATGCTTAACACTGAATGACCATTCGGTGTTTCTCCATGTCACCTTGACATGAGCTACATCATCTTGGTGGATTATTTCTTCTACCCTTATTATTTCCAAATCTCAGTATAATTGTCAGCTGCTGAACATACTCCACATGCTTGATGACTTCAGAGTGAGACAGGAGAGAAGCTTCTAAATATGGGTTTAGAAGCCACCTGCAAAACTGAGTAGCTATTTTACAAACCAGTCTGAGCTTCTGTAAGTCCACAGACTTTTGCCTTCACACTAGAAATATGCAAAGAAATAAAAAGAATTAGCAGTAGTAACTGGGCTTATGAAGCAAATTCCAGAAGCTGGAAGCAGGCTTGCTGTGCTGAAGTAGAGTATGCATCCTTTGGGGACACTATTTCTGATTTATAACATTTACCTTTGACACTGCAACAAATTCTAGCTCCTAAAAATTGTGGCTAATATCTGAGAAACCCAAGTCTGGCAGCAAACAGCTGGGCAGAAAGAGCAGAAAAGTCTTCCTGCAGCGTGTGTCATGCAAATGAAACAACTGAGAGCTCCCCAAACTAGAAAATACATCAGCAACATGTATGAAGGATCAGGGTCCTGCCAATACCACTGTCACATGGCATCTAAAACCCTTTGCCTTCAGATACAGAACCTGTGGTTCAGCCCTGGGGTGCTGAGGGAGCTGAGAAAATAATCAGCAAGGCAAGGCTGGCTCCCAAACATCTCTCTGAGCAACTTTCAAGAAGATGAGAATCAATTATATGGATGACGGGTGCTGTAGGGATCTGCTGCAGACAACAAGAGAGAAGGCTACGCTACACACAGATGTAGTCTCGGTAGTAAAGCACTGTCAATGAGAATCATTTCCCCTCTTCTCATCTGCTACTCCCTACTTTTATTCCTCCTCCTGTTTCCCAGCTCACCCTTTCACAGCTAGCCATAGCTAGCCCTCAGGCTACCTGCCAGCAGGCCATTCTCATTCACAAGGAGCTAAAGAGAAGGCACAAAGCCAGCCAGTCAGAGGCATATTAACCAGGCCTCACAAGCAGCAAGTCCCTTTCTGCCCTCCCTGAGTCCATTCAGGGCATGGATTCTTGCTATGCAGAGAAAGACCTTGGATATTTCAAAGCAGAAAAGGCATCTGTGCTTGCTTTTGTCTGGGGATTTAAGCACCAGTTATGTGTTTGTCCCAGAAGATTTAGTCAACAAGAGCTTTAGTGAACAAAGAAACACAAGCCAACCTGGACTGGAATGGGGCTAGAAGGAAAGCAGATCAGGTTTCCAAGGCGGTTATGTAGGAAGCCATCATTAGATGCTGCAAAGCACCCTCAGAGTTTCGTGTTGGAGCTGAACTCAATATAATCAATGCCAGCTGTTCCATCAGTTTCAATAAGATGCTTGTCAGGCCCTGTGAGAGCAAACCATAAATTGGCACCAGTTCTCCCTTCCTGAAAGCAGATGATGCTCTTTTTCCCTTCTAACAACACAGGTTCTCACTTTCTGATGGATGTTGGGCTGATTGCAGTATTCTGATGGCAACTGGTCTGTAGGAAAACCTAACAAGAGACGAAACAGGAAAACCTTGCTTTCCACACTGATTACTCACAAGTGAGTTGCTGAGACTCAGGACTTCCAGCAACTCACCTGGTGCTCAGCTTTCAAGAAGCTACAGTAGGTGCAATTCCCTCTGCCACGCAACAGCACTTACAGTAGCATCGAGGGTACTGAAGATGAGAAGGGTGGTATCAGCAAGCTATCCAACCAAAACTGGTTGGTTTTGAGCATCCTTTCCAGGACACTTAGGCTATACTGTCTTTGTTATACACGTCATGGAGTGGTCCTGGTCCTTGCTAAGTAGGGCAGGCTGCCTGGACGGTGCAGAGCTTCCATGCCCTATGCTCTGATTTCCCCACCGAAAGAAATGCCTGGTACCAGAGTCTGGATTCAAACTAATGTGTATGCAATGCGACTGTTTGGGGCTGAGAGGCTGGAGAGGAATAGTACGGATGCACTGAGTCACCCAGGACATGGAGAGGTAAAAGCAATGTTCTTTGCTCAAGCTGCAGAAGCACAGGGACAGATCCTCAGCCATACTCCAGCTCCCTTGTGGCACAGAGAGTTGGAAATGCAGTCAGATCTCCACTCTTGGGGGAGAAATCTTTAAGATGGTGCACTGCAGCAGTGGCTCTAATACAGTGTTTGACACTGACAAGAGGCCTCTGGCAAAAGGTGCTGTGGGGCTGAGGAGAAAGGACACATGGGGTAGAAGGAACCAAGCTAAATCACCTCTGTAAAATCCAACCATTCCTGACTTAGCAGAACAGCTTTTTGGACCTGGCTGTGATAAGGAGTGGTTTATAGAGTCATCCTGAGACCGTTAAATGACACTAGGATTCAGCAAAATGCTGCAAACAGAAGCCCTGCCTGTGAAATCTCTCAGCTTCCAATTAGGACAATGCTGAGTTCCTTCCCCAGGGGATTCTTATTGCGATCCTCATAACAGCTTTTGTGACTGCCTTTCCACACTGTCTCAGGGATTTAGGCACCAGCTCTATTACGGGTGTTTTAATTCCTGTGACTTTTGAAAATCTCAACCACCATGCACATTTGCAATGTTCATACAGCACCGAAAAGCACAAATTATACAGACAACTTAGTTACCTATAAAATTATATTTGATGTTTCAGCCAGGAGGACTGGGTCGTCTGGGTTAGAAAGGCCTCTGAAGAAGACCCTCACCTTTATTCACATCCATTCTGCACAGTTACAGAGGCCTTTGAATTTCATGGGGGACCTATTTCCTCTCACAAGGCTCTGAGTTTCACAGTTCATGATGGGTGTTCATCTCGTGCTCACTGATTTGGACAGAAGGGTGCATGAAATGGATCAGCCTTCAAGCCAAGGCATTCAATAAGGACAGAGTAGTTAATAAGGATTTAATTGTATAATTTAAGGCCAGTTTGCTTTTCAAAGCAGTTTTGTCACTATGTAGTTTAGAAGCCACTAACTCTTGTTTGTTAATTTCTTCATATGAGCAGGCCTTAAAATCCTTTGCATAAAAAGCTTTGTGCTGTTCCCAGGCTCTTTGCTTTCTCAGGGCGCATGTCTGCTGCTGAGCTTTGTGCCAGGGAAGGAGAACTAAGAAGAGTAGACTTAGCAGAGTGCCGAGTGCCAAGTGCCACAGCCAGAGAAGAAGCTGGTCACTGATAGGCACGAAGCAACTCGTATGCGAGCTGGCAGGGCCCAGCTGCTGTGCCAGCTGCTGAACAAACCCTCTTTACTTCCCTCCCCTCTGCCGGGCTGCCTCCCACACGCTGCGCTGACAAGGGCTGCATTGCTGTGTCTGACACTTCATTCCGTGCTTTGAAAGTCCAGTCTAATTGAGTGACAAAGTCATTCTGCCTTGCATCTCAGCAGAGGATTTTACTCTAAAGACCCTTTCATCTTCTGACCTTCTCCTCTCTGCCCTTCCTGAAGCCTGGCTAGCCCAAGGCCCAAAAGGGCACATGAAGGGGCAGCCAAACCTTTCGAAAGGCACATTGTGTGTTTTCCCAGCCTGAGCCCTGCCACTGCAGTTGGTACTTAGGGGAAGCATCTGGTTGGGAATCAGGAGAGGGAACCGCCAGCGTAGCCAGGCTGCCTGAGAAGAGCCCAGCCCCTGCACAAACACAATGCCATGCAAGAGCCATCACTATCCTGCTCATGGCACTCTCCATCAAAGGACAAACTCTTCTCATGTTTTGCAAGCAGGCTCTGAGTTACAACCGCTTTGACTGATGCTGTTCCCCAAAGGCTAAAAAATTAGGATCAGGGCCCTCTTGCACAAACACTGCGAAAACAGGACCTGGCAAGGTCCCTGCCCTTGCCTGCTTCCAGACTGAACACAATGTAAGACAAGGGTAGAACAAAAGTGGAGATGGGAAGGATAAAGCTTCCAGGAATCAGATAATGTTATTCAGGCTGGACATACTGATCAGTGTTACATGAATCACTTGTCCAACTGCTTAGCTCTTATGTGGCAATTTCTTAGAAGCAAAAAGAGTAGTAAAAGTTAAACAAGACGTAAAAAATACAGAACCATCATGAAGAATTTAAATAAGAGGAATCTAGTATGATCCTTAGGTATATCACTCCCTGAATTTAGTATGAATGCCAATCCTGCCAGAAGAACAGTAGATCAATCCCTCTTACACTGCCTTGCTTTCACAAACTTTGTCTTTAGGTTTTATCATTTCTATCACCTCTGCAGAACTCCCCCTGCAGTCCTGCCATCCCTTTTGCCATATGCTCACATGGAAGAGAGACAAAAAGCAGGAGAATTGTATAGCCATCATGATTCCCAGTGATGGATGCCCAAGTGTTATCTCCTTAGAAGGCATATGTTTTCCATCCTATTCTGCCCAAATATCCTCTCCTTCCCCTCATGATCCCCTATTCTCATCAGTTTAGGAGAGTACAGTCCTGTGGTTGCCCACGCCAAAGCACAAACAAGCAATTTCTGAGACACTTCCCAGCTGGGCTGCCACTGATTCAGTACACGGTGTTTTCCCTCCACAATACACAGATAACCACAGTAAGTGTTGGGGTTTTTTTAAAGAACTGTCAAAATGCCCTGTTGAAATTCTTATGCCAATGTGGGTGATTCCCCTCCGCCTCCCTGAAATCTCCCTGCTCTCCGAAATTGATGCTGTCTTTCTCCACCTCTACCCTAACCAGCACAATCCACCCCATAGATCATCCATCCTCCAAGATGGTCCCATCAGTTCTGCTACCTTTCCAGAGGAGGAGAGGGGAACTGCTGCTTGGGCAGCGTATAGTACACATCGCAGGAGTAAAGGACCAGTGTTTCCTGTGCCTGTGAACAGCTCAGCACTTAAGGGAGCTTCTTCATAAGGGAGGAAGAAGAGGCTGGTGCCATGTTTCTTCCTGTGCTCAACACAGAAGTCAAGTACTATTATACTATTACAACCTGCACAATGGCTCCAAAATGGAAGGCTGGACTAGCCCAACCTCAGCTATTAGACATGATTATGAAGTACTGTAAACACCATGTTAATTCCACACCAGAAGTGGCTTCATTTCCATGGAAGACACAGATTTTACCCTTTGCAAATCTCTGTGAAGAAAAGCATGGGATAAATGTAAGTATAAATTGCAATATATCTTTATATTTATGTCTTATGCAGCACTGTATTCATTGCCTAATAGGTATGTACACATATATACATATTTAATATCATACAATAATAAATATTAGAGAAAGAACCAACCAATGTATAGAAATTACTTTTCTCTTGCAGTGAAGCTAATTATCATCAGATGAAATGCAAGGGTTCTTTTTATTAGCTTATACCCTTCTGGAATGTGGATTTTAGTCTAAGAAGCAATGGCAGGCTCTGTTCTGAGGGTACAAGGGCTACTTTGCTCCTCATACTTTATTCTGTGTAAGCATCCAAAAGGAAACCATCTGGTCTGAAAGATGGCTATGCTATCAATTATCTGTGAGGATGCACTTTCAAGGGAAATTATATCCTTTCAAGGTTTGGCTAGTTTGTTTAGACGACTTTACCAGTGGAGAATTTTCTTTCAGGTGCCTTAAGCGTGTAAAATTTCAAGACTGAATATTTGTGAAATAACAAAGTTAAAAAGGTCAAACAGGAAAGTGAAAGGCAAGCTGCCTATAGACTGTACTATCAATGGCATACATTGTTCTGCCAGAAATCACTAACTGGGAGGTATTCAAATCCCTAGATAAGTGTAGAGAGAATGTCACAGAGAAAGAGATGTCACCTGATAAGTTTATGGAGTGCAGAAGCCAACAGGGCAGATGGACAGACTAACAGAGGAAAAGTAGAAATAAGGATTCTGCTCCTACTTGCACCACAGGAAACTACTCATCCACGAAGAATACAAGTGCCAGTACAGCCTACGGGTGTAGCAGCCCAGAGACAGCCCCTCTCTCCAAAACATGGCCAGCCTTGGCACTGGCATCTACAGTCACAGCTGAATGATGTCAGGGAAAAGAGTATTGCATCTATAGTATTGACTGCTGATGTCTCAGCATCTCTCCTATCCTCTTCTGAAGCACTGGGAGGCTAAGTGTGATGGACAAGCACAGCTGGCTTAACCAGGCTAGGTAACACTTTAAGAAAAACTAAAAGTTTGAGATCAAGAGTCAAATTTGCATGATCTCCAGGGTGCCATACCTACCTGTTGGAAATTCTCCATTATTGTCAGTATACCACAGGCAATATAGTGGTGAATATCTGCATCTGTTAGTAGAATAAATAAGGCCTCTTGGCCTGAAGGTAGAAGGATTCCTGAGAAGTGTTCAGCTGACAGGAAATAACCAGTTCTCAAGTGTGCTTCTGGTCTCTCACAATTTCTGCCAGGGTCAAGTCCATTTCTCAGTTTGCACTTGGGCCTCCCATTTAATGTTTAACTGCTTGATTTTATATCTTCATAAAACACTGTCGTGAGCGTAATTTCCTGAACAGACAGTTGTTGCATTCTTTTCAAATACAGTTAGAATAAACTTTTTAAAACTTATAGTAATTCTGATCTCTTTTTTGGTTGTTTGGGGTTTTTTTGTCATCATGCAGCACAGTCTTCAAAACATATCGATAGCCAAACGCTTCCATTTGAAATGCGTAACCTGATTTTTAGCAAATACTTGCATTCTCACACTCCACACATCTAAGGCACTCCATTAAAACTGACACTACTGCCATCTTGTTCAGCACCAACTGGATTAGTCAGCTGTAGCTCAGCTCCTCCAAAGAAGGGTGAAAAGCAAGAGTAAATATCAGTTGCAAGCACTTAATGGAGCCAGGAAACTATTAACTACCTCTAATTAGTGATACGTGTTTATACCTGCAGCTATTAGTTACAGCTGCTTCTCATTCTTGTGTCCTGGAAAAACTGTACTGCTGCCATCACCTCAGAGAAGTCCTGAGCAGGACAACTGCAGCTCGATAAACCCTCTTAAACCTTCTGTGATCTACCAAGAGTTTTGCTTGAGACCTTGCTGCAGAACATACACATCTCTTTGTACTAGCATCAACCATTCACTCCATCCAGATCTTGCAAGTACAAAGGACGGATTCTGCCTGAACATCTCTTCCTCTGAGTGCAGTTGAATACCCACCTCAGAATTACTCCCAGAATATGGAAGTACATCTGGTTTCAGGGCTCTGGACCAAAACCACTGCAGCCACCTAACCTAAGATGCTCATCTCATGTGAGTTTACTCTTCAAGCTCTAAATTGTTGAAAGAATTGTGAAGGCTTATCTTTGTGTTAGCAAGCTTTGTGCTGGATCAGGTACTTTTGGTTCATGCCACTCTGCCTTTACATGAATCAGGTATCATCTCTCCAGAGTAGATCAGGGAAAAAATATCACCAGTTCAGTTGTGTGGCACAGCTGATTTGGATCAAATGTGTACTCTTAGGTAGGGAATGAGCAAACCAGCAGCAGCAAAAACCACTGTATTCCCACCCTCTGCCCTAGTGATGTCCTCAGACGTTGTTCTCAAAGACTGAGACGTGGTTATTGTCCATGCTCACCCAGAGTCTGTCCTGTGACCTTTACTGCCATTCTACCATGGGCTTTGTGCCATTAGCTATTGCTCACCAGCAACCACCAAACACAGGTCTGTTTGGGCTGATCAGCTTGAATGTGTCCCATCCCCTGCCTCAAGTTCCCCATTCGTTAACAGTATGCAGCATCTCTCAAAGTCTTCAACCAGTACATCAGATCTGGTCCGTACGGCACCTGGCACTGACCTTCACAGCATGATGAGATGCGGCATCCACAGCAGGCAGGAACTACAGTATCTTACTCCTGGTCTAACACCAACTCATAAAATCACCTTGGGGAAGCCACGTCATCCCTCCTCGCCTGAGTTTTCCCAGCTGTAAGATATGGATAATAATGTTCGTTGAAGTCTATCCAGATCCTTTGATAAAGGACAAAGATTTTAAAACATTATTCTTGACTGCACACTCTTCAGGACATGAACTGCATCCTTGGCATGGGAAATCCTCTAGCACACCACAAGTGCTAACACTGCCCCAAAGAGAAAACAATGAAACTCTGCATTGGCTTATCATTACAGGCACTGGAAAAATACACATTGGTTGCTGATACACTCTTGGATTTTGGCAAGTCTGTGTGTTATTTCTGAACACAATCGCAAATTGCTTTAAGTTCAAAGAATTATTCAGTACTGCTCAGGGTTATCTAGGAGGCAAGCCAATCTCCGGCTGTATCACCCTGTGTCCTTGGGAATATTCCTCTGGTTTGATCTGAAGCTGAGTGGACCGTGAAGACACACAGCTGGATTTCTGGACATCATCTTGTACTATACATGCTCCAATCAATGTATTTTACTTGCCTGGGAGAGTTTTAATTTTCTTATTTAGAAGAACAAATTGATGTAATGGGTGTTTACATTGGCTCTGTGCAATCATTTTTTTGTTTTCCTCCCATCACTTAAAGATCATATAATATTTGTACTAAAGCAGCAATGGCAGAAGGAGCATACACAGCTCCAACTCAGAACAGGGAGGGTCCTTCTTATGTCACTGCTGTCAACTTAGGACAAAAACTGCGATGAATAGGAAAAAATAAATAAATCTTTTGTTTTCAAAGCTAAATAGCCAAAAACGTAGCTAGAAAAGTTCCATAAAGGTTTAGCTTTCAGCAACACATAGCGGAAACAAAGCTGATTCCTCCTCTTGCTGTGCCCCCTGACCTCAGAGTTTTATATGTCACTGCCTAGAAGGCCTCTAGTCATGGCAGCCTCTGTGCATGGCTTTCCCAGGACTTTCAGGGTTTTCCTCGGGGGATGCTTGAGTGGGGAAAAAAAGGGCTTTAGCACCAGCCTTCGATTTAAAATAGCAGGGGGAGTTTACTGATTAATATTCATGAGAAGGGAACAGTCTGCTTTTTGTTACTGCAGCCGTTTCCCATGCAAGGTGGGTTGAGAGGGAGGAATACATTAAGGAACATATCCTACTGTCACAAGTACCACCACCTTTAGAGACACAAAAAATCAGGAGCCTAAGCAGAGCTCAGATGGTAAATATTTAACAGGGAAAGGACTTGCCTCCTCTTTCTGTCTGTATATATTAAACTCATTCTTTCATTTTAACAAGGGAACTGTGTTTTCCTGCGCTGTCTACCCCCACCCTTGCCCCCCGCTTAAATTCTGGGCCTAAGTGGATAGTTCACAACATGCTATAAATCCCCTCCACCACTAACACAATTGAATGTATTTCCCTGGTTGGTTGGTGTTTAAAGTCACTGCTAGTCCTTCTCTAGTGGGAAATGTTACTTCTATTCACTAGGGCACAAGGAAGAGCAGGACTGGTTCCCTTGCACTTACACCAGAAAGTTTGTGGGATAACCCAGCTGAAATCCATGATTCTCATACCCGTCTAAAGCTGGCATATGAAAAAAGCACAAACAAGGCAAATTTTTTCAAATGCAGGTGCTGATTTGGGGTGCCTCTGAGTTGTGGTCATTCAGGTCAAAATACTCTGCCTCTCATGTGCAGAAGCACAGAGCATGGTCCCCCCTTGACTTCCTCAGTCCTTCTGTCATCCCCATCAGCATCTGAATTCAGGGATCCCAGAACCAGGAGAGATTTCTGAAAATTACAGTGAAGGGTCCACAGCTTCTCCTGTGAGGATAAGCAAGGACTCCTTAATTTCTGTGCAATCCCTGGGAAAATATGCCAGCTCATTTGGCAAAGTCAGCTATTATTTAAGAAGTCCTTAGAGATAAGAGATTGTAAGAGCTGCGGTACGCCTCCATTTCTGACATCAGAAGTGTATTCGGGGAGGAGCTGAGAGACCTCTCCGACAACAAATTTATGTCTATGCTCATGACCCTATAATAGCAAAGTAGCTGAGGGGGCATCCAAAAGAATTACCATTTGACATCTTCTCCTGTGCTGAGAGAAACAAACTGTGCTGGTACAACCACACTTCAGCTGATACAACCACATTGACTAACTGAGCACCAGAGTAGCGTATATGGGGACTCCCGGGACCTCGCAGGCAAAATGAGCCCTGTGAGCTCTTACACTTGAAAATGTTGATCCGAGCGGATCATGAACAGACTACAGCAGCGCATGACTGAGACCACATCTGGATGCCAAGAGAGCATCACCCTGACTGTCACCTTTTCTTCTTACCTCCACAGAACAAAAGAGCATTAGTGGATCAAAAATGGCAAAACACATGGCCCGTGTAGGGGCCCACCTCCCACAGAGGGCAACAAGGGCTACGCTCTGAGAGCCAGGTTAGCTCTGCCACCAGCTGCTGGCAGTGCCTGGGGTCAGGCTGGGGCTGGATGAACTGTGATCCCAGATCAGCCTCACTGTTTTGACAGATGTCGTTAGACTAAGTGCAGTTAAATGGATCAGTATAGCCAATTTCACCTGGGGGAGGGAGGGATGGGGGAAGGAAGGAGAGAAGAGAGAAATGACCAGTTTCATCCACGGCAGCTGTCCCTGCCCCAAAGGCCCTGCACCAGTGCAATATCCCTCTATTCCTTCAAGATCCAGCTAGAAACTTTTGCCAAGGGAAACATCCTGGGTTTGCACTTTTACAAAGATAAAATCATGAGGTAGCTGTACCAACAGAAGTAGTTTTGCTTGTATAGCATCTCTTCCCTTGGAACTGAAACATGTCACATTGGCAAAGGACATCTACTACCATGAGAAGCTTCATTTCCACTGCTCGGGTAGCAAAGCTGCTCTAGTAGCGCAGATAAAGCAGATGATGAGGCCCAGAGTTTCTCGCTGAAACCGGAGAAGCGAGGTTAGGATTTGTTTTAAGGATGGCATGAAGCATGAGTAGACATTGTATGGAGATAAGAGTAGGTTTTATCACCACGCCAGCCAAGGCTAAGAAGAAAGAAACTTTCTGAACATGGCTGGGGAGAGGAGGGTACCATGCCCCTCGCACCATCTCCCTGACCTTGGCTGCAGTGTGCTCCCAGCCCGAGCAGGGCATGCTTTGCTGGAGCTCTTGCTTTCAAGAACTGCATCTGACTCCAAGCTGATTGTAAAT
This sequence comes from Gymnogyps californianus, assembly GCF_018139145.2. Classification (NCBI taxonomy): domain Eukaryota; kingdom Metazoa; phylum Chordata; class Aves; order Accipitriformes; family Cathartidae; genus Gymnogyps; species Gymnogyps californianus. The sequence continues at coordinate 13,892,650 of NC_059477.1, forward strand.
GCAGAGCATGACCCATTTTAAACAGGTAGGCCAAGAAAACCTCCATCTCTCTGCCTTTAGGGACCTGTTTCAGAATACAGAGGACTTACCTTGAAAATGTTTTCCATACTGTTTGATGTTGTGGAACTGTCAGTGGGAATACTGAGAGCATTAGATGCCTGGGTGGCTTATTGATTTGTTCTAGTTTTATTAAATTGGCTAAAGTTCATTCAGAAGTCTCCCTTCCCCACACTCCAATACTTATTCTGAATGCTGCCTTGAGAGGGCCAAACGGGGAAAAAAAAGAAGGGAACTTGAAAGTTGAAAAATTTATCTAAAGAAACCTGTGACGTGAAAATGGACTTCATAAAAAGTATGTATTATTTATATCACTAACATAGTCTTCTGGTTTCAATATTTCTTACTACTTAAATTCTGGGAAAAGTTGGGTTTGTGTGTACATGATGTTTCTAATGACGACATGCACACATACATGTGTGTGTCTGTGTACAGAGGGAGAGAGACCTGAAGAGAATAAGAATGAGTCTACCACAGACTGTAATTTTTTCTTTTGTCAACCAAAGAAATAAAAGAAAACTTAGACCATTGCCCTTTTTTGTAAGAAAGTTGAGAATTACATTCTTGGTAACTTATACCCATGAAGTAATGACAGACAAATTAAATGGCTGAGGTCACACAGACCAGTCCTAGACCTTTCCCCTTCCCCCAACAGTAAGATTAGACACCCCGGGAGATTTCTGAGAAACTTTACAAATTGAAGTGGAAGCTGTGAAAATCGCCAGTGCTCAGCAGCTGAGAGAAGGACCCCAGGATTTCACAAGGGCAGGGTATGAATGGCTCAGGCCCGGCTGAAGGAGCATGGAGAGAGAAGAGGGGCAGCACTGGTGCTGTCAGGTCGTGGGTGCTCTCCCAGTACAGGTGGGACCTACTGCCAAATGGGCTTGCATCAGGCTGGAGAAAACTGAAGATGGGGGGGATAAGGTGTAAGTATCTCCTTGGATCTAATTCCAGATTTATCCATTCTGATGTGATCCAGAGATAACTGTCAAAAGAATTACATCTGTCAGAACAGGTGGGAGACCTGAATTTGGTCCTTCTCTTTGCGTCTTCTGTTGCTGAAACAGAAATTCATTTCCATGTTACTAACCCTAATGATACTTAACTTTTGTCATGGGCTCATTGAGAGAGCAGGAGAGATTTGGAGATTTTTTTTCTTCCCCCTCAAAAACCCCTTTCTCCACCACCTCTGGTTCTTAAGAAAAACACCACACATTTCGTCTGTTACAACTTTACAATTTTTCTCTGAAAAGTAGTGATAAAACAGCTTATTTCCCCTCAGCAGATCATTTAAAGGCACAAGTAGGTTAAAATTGATAATTCTTCCTGCTGTCTAATTCTGGATATATTTTAAGATGCATTTGTGTTTGAATGAGATCTTTTAAAAAAATCATTAATTGAAGCTGTCTGGCTCTGTCATCCTGCCCTCCCATTCTCCACCCAATGAATCAGTAAATTGTAACAAGAGAATCTGGCTAAACAAGTTCCTAATTCAAACGCCATCTTATGGACAAAGAAGTCTTTGAAAATAGTATCCGTCATCTGGCTCCTTGCGATGGAGTGGAAAGTTGTGTTTTTACTGTTCACGGAATTCATCTCTCCCTTCATCACCGTCAAATGTCGAGTGTGGTGCAGTATGAGAAAGCGGAGTTCAGGGAAAGGAGAGGCAAGGGGGATGCCTCTGTCAGAGAAGCCCAGGGCAAGCAATTTCCTGCCAATTAACACACAGCTACTGATAATATTTCTCCCAATAATAGAGTTCCAGATAAGGAGAAATTTTATACCGGTTGATTCCAGGTTACTGATAGACCTTCCTTTTCTAAGGTCCAGTCGCCTTCTCACTGAAGTGATTGACTTCAGTGCGAGCAGTACGGGTTCTCAGAGCACGCACAAGCCAGACTTGCTTTGATAACAGAAATTAGATGATTGGCAGAAAAGTCCCACTTCCTAACAGGAGGAGATTTCAACAGCTGCCTCTAAAGTTGAGTGCACAACTTGTCACGGCTGTATTTGTGTGGGCGTCACTAAGCTGTAGCTCTTCCTGCAAGTCCCGTTTGCACTCACAGGCAGTGTTGCAAAGTTCACTGTACAGCATTACAAAACTAAATTAATTAATCTGTGTAAAGTGGATTCAGAGCCAAGCACTGTGCTATCCACGGTAATAAACTAACCGAACAAAATAATCTCGACTGCTAGTAATCTATAAAACTGATTTCAAATGTGTCCATTAATGTCCTTATATAGCAACCTGCTCTTGGCATGTGTGGCATTTTCAGGTTTTTTGCTTTTCCTTTTTAGCTGTTGGAGTACCTGAGAGCAACAGAGCACAAGGGAATCAGAATAAAAGACATTTGTTCTAAGTATAAATGCACAGGGCATTTTGTGTGAGGAGACCAGACCCTTTTCCTTTACTCTCCTGCATCTTGTAGCTTCTTTGAGGAGGCTGGTGGGAAGAGGTTAAAGGTTACCTAGAGCTGCCAGTAAGAGTGAAAAATGGTGGATAGTGCCCCTGTTCTTGACTGCAAGTTCCTTTATTTCCTTTTGTCATGGCAATACCTTCCCAGGGAAGGCCTGAATGTTGCAAATTAGTGTTCCAACTTATCTTTCTAATTACCTCTTCAGGTGTAACCATGAGCCAGCTGCTTGCATGAACAAAAGAAACTGCTCAGTAGTGTCTGTGTATTGGCATCTGCCACAAACTTTTTTTAGGCTTATCAAGTATCTGGCTTGTTATTAAACAAAAACAGTAACAGGATTTTTCCCCTTTTCCTGGGGAAGTAAAGATCTTTCCCTGACAACTTCAGCCCGATACAAAAAATTCTGGGAAGAAATCTCACCTTATACCAATATTTCTGAAAATGACACAATTAGAACATCTGACAAAATCAAATATATGAGCTGAGCTTGAAGAAGCAGGAATTGTGCACTGCTAAAAATGAGAGCTGGAACTAAGTCCCTGAACATAGGGTCAAGGAGGCTGACTTCTGCCAGAGCTGTGTGAACAAGAGCTGCAGCTTTTATTTTCCACCACACGTGTCTTGGGCACAAAGGAAAACTCCCTCTGATGGGAAAGGATGATGATTTTGGTGACCACACATGAAAGAAGTCTCAGGAGAAACATTCAATCCTTGTGCTTGTTCAGAACAGAAACCTTGGAAACTTGAAACAAATTCCCAGGAATGCTGTCATCTGTCATGCACTCAGGCTGCCTCCAAGTACACGACTCTTCCTGGGAAAGAGGGTGCTGGCTGTGGAAGACTCCTTCCAGGTGAAAAAAGCTGTGGTGGTCTGTAAGAATTGTCACCAGCAAAGAATTGCAGAGACTCAAAAGACAAGACAAAGAGATAATAGACCATTGTTTAGGACTTTATATGTAATCATAGACAATACAGCTTGAGCAGGATACTGAACCCTTCCTGACAGATGATGGTCCAGCCTCTAGCCAGGGAAGAGAGATTAGGTTAACCCTACCACGGCTGACCTAAGCAAGCTGGTAAATCAGGCAGGCACATGAACTAAGGCATGAGAATCTGATTCAAAGTCTATTGTGCCACCAAAGCAGACTGAAGTCTTACTAACAATATAAACACATACACAAAAAAAATATACATTTACATGGGATTTGTGGCCAGACAAGGTCCTTGTCAAGCTATATGCAAGTATGGAGTGTGAGCTGCAGTGAGGTGAAAGAGCTCAGTGCAATGCACACAACGGGGCTGTCTTAGGTGCATGGCTCTAAGTCAAATCTGAATGATTGGGTATCTGGATCTAGCTAGAAATGTTGACTCCTTAAGAATTAGGCCTCAAGCTTTTTTGTGACTCTGGCCATGAGAGTGTATGAATTTTCATTTTCAACACTGACTGGAAAATCCTATCACTAAGGAACTGTTTTCAGAAATAAAAAACTGCAATGGTATGTCAAAAAAACCACCAACCAACCAACAAACCAAACCAGCTTTTGGGTAACAGATAAATGGAAAAATCTTTATTTTATTTATGTTCCAGTGGGTGTGTCTATGTTAGTACGGTGGTCCAGAGCATCAGTAAAGTCTTGAAGCAAATGCAAATCCCCTGAGCATCCCCACTTAGTAGGAATTGGTTTGCTTTGCAGAGTGGTTTTGGTGTGCATCAGCTTGATTCCTCCCGAAGGATTCTAAGCCAGAACTGGTTTGGATGCAACCTAATGAGCTCCAGTCCATAACGGAGACCTGAGAGTCTGAGTCAATGCATGGTCCTTTGGAGAGCTTCAAAACACATCTTTGGTGGGAACATTTAGTTCAACCAGCCAGATCACCTAGTCCAAAGAAAAACTCCAAAACTGCCAACAGGCTAGATGTAGTGGTCTCGGCACCAAGTAGCTTCAATGTACTGATCCACCCATGTTGCAGTAAATTACTTTAGACACAACCTAACTGACTCAAAAGATGCCAAGTGTTTATTATTCCCTAATGAAGAGCTGCAGAGCTGTGATTCCAGCTCACAGCAAATTATTACAGCCAAACTATACTAAATAAATCAGTGTTTATGCCAAGTCATGGGGAAAAGTGCAGCAGATTAGGCACTCATTAGAGATTAATTTCCAAGCTATAGACTGAACAAAGAACAGACGTGATACAAAAGTTTTCACTTAAACAAACCTACAAGGTTCTGGTCATATTATGACAACAGCTAATGCATTCTTAGTGGCTTTTCATGTTTAGCTAATCCTGAATAATGTTATTAAAATTACAGTTTCCCTGTGTATTTTCTGTTTGATTGATAGTTGAACATTATCATCTTGCCACAGAATAAGAAGGAAAAGGTGAAATTCAAAGTGTTTTCAAAAGTTTATTTCAAAATCACCCATGGAGAGCTCTTTGATGGGTGCTGGTGTTGTAGCATCAGAAGTAATTCAGACACCTGATTAGTTCATTCAAGTCCATGCTCAGACAAAGTGGTTGTTTTTCCTCCCTCTCACACCTTAGACTTAAAAAAGTCACTTGTCAATGTCAGGCTTTACAGATAAAAAGTAAAACCCTCTGCACCAGAGGCAGAACTGTTCTTCTAGAAGGCAGAGAACTTTTTTCTGACTACTATTACATATATGGTATAATAAAGACATCCTGGAAAATTCAGATAGCTTCAGATATCGATAGCATTTAATACAAAATACTGCAAATATTTCTTCAGCTCATATGTAGCTTTTCATCATACACTTACTATTTTGTGTGTTTATACAGTTCAAGCATATATGTTCACATCACACAAACAGAGCTGATGCCCACAGTGGGAATTTTCTTTCCTTTTTTCATATAGGATTGTTCCACTTGCTAAAAGCTAAATTCTACTGAAGATGACCTATATTTACTGCATTATTATACAGTATCTTCCCTAGCATATTGTTCTTAGAAGGCTGGGACATTGCATACTATAGGCGGAGGTATGTACAGGTTTACATTATAGATTTCAGCAGCTTAATTTCAGTGACAGAGGGCAATAGAATGGCAGCCAGGTAAGAGTCCTGTTAAAAGCACGTTACTGGAAGGATAAAAAAAAAAAGCCTCCTTTTTCTTTCAGTTTCAGGGAGCTAGGGACATGATCCTGTTAAGCTACACACAGTTACTTAATTTAGTATCAAGACATATATTCTCATGTAAAAAGCCTCCCTCTCTTTGGTGCAGAAAAGCTGTATGTCCAGCTGATTTCAACAAGCCCAGCAGGGGCTTTGCACATAGTGGGCTCACCCAATGACCAGCAAGACTATGTGAAAATGGACTTCTGGAGACTGTAATGCAACTTTTACACCAGGAGCTGCCCTCCTCACAAAACGTAGTTAAGGCAGGTAAATTCTTAATACCAATTTTACACAAAGATGAGAGAGGAATTCTGATCTTGCCTTGTTCCAATTCCATATGCTTCTATAAGAGGGTGGGGATCTGGCTAAGCACTTTGATTTTCTGATTGGAAGGCAATCTCCAGTGAACTGCTCCTCCATCTCTTCCTGCCCACAGTTACCTCCACCCTGCTTACAGAGAGGAAAAGCTGAGGGAAAAAAAGGCCCTATTTCCATTGCCTTAATGCAATTACTAAGCAGCAGGTTCATGATCCGAGAGGAGCCATCTGCTAGGGAAGAAAGACAGAGGGTGAGTGAACGAGGCAGGTACAGAATGAGGCCAGCCAAAACTCCACCAGAAAGTAATGTTTACACCTGAACAGAGCTGTGCAGGGAGAGGAAGTGACATAGGGAAGGCAGAATCCTTTTCCAGACTGGTCATTAACTAATTAAGTCTTGAAATATGATTTTTGCCTGTCTTTGAGAGACTAAGGCGCTGCGTGCCTCTGTGCCATGTTGCCCACAGCCATCGGAGGGGTCCAGGTCAGAGGCCCCTTTTGCAGCACTCTGGCCGGGGGGAGCCAGGGCACCCCAGCTCTCCCCACTCCAGCTCTGGGCAGCAGCCACAAAGCCAAGCCCTCCTCTTCTGGATGGCAGACCCATAGGTGTTCATTCAAGTTATTGTGTATATTCAAAGCCCCAGCTGCAATCTGTATTTCTAATGTGGGAGAGTAGCGACTACCACAGCCATTTAAAACAGGAAATTCTTCTTTGGCGTTATTTCCTGGTAGTTTTTTTAAATTTGGGTGGGTTTGTACGTCACCACCTGTCTGAGGGGACACAAACTGCAAGCAGGGCATTCCAGCCCTGGGAAGGTATTCACTCCTCCTCGTTAGCAGCTAGGGCTTTGGGGAGCCTGTAGTAATGCCCTGTCTCCAGGCAGCCGAGTTGCTGTGTGGGGCTGCAGGCTGCCTACAGGGAGAGAATGAACTGGAAATGTTGATTTTTTGTTTTGTTTCGTTTGTTCAATTTGCAGTTTCAGCAGCCGCTCTGTAGCACAATCAGATCTCCTTCAGTGCCTTCTGATTGAGTGGCCACGAGCCCTACCCTGGGGCCTAGGACAGGTGATAGCTTTTTTTTTTTTTTTTTTTTTAAACACCCTTCTCATTTGGGGAAGTTCAAGAGCAGGATGGTTGGCCTGATCCAATCTCCTGGATACTTGGGACGGATCATATTCAGTAAGAGAATTCAGATAGTCCCAGATATCATGAAGCTAGAATTAATACAAATAAATGAAACTGCTACACACAGATTTGCCACTAAGCAAACACAGTGACTTAAGGGGAGATTATAAACTGGGAAAGAAGAGAATGTGGAGTGGAAAAAGTAGTTCAAACATTGATCCTGCAAAGAACTTTACACTAATTACTTTTGAGAAACACTGAGAATAAAAGGCTGCATCAATATGCTAACATTACTCACAGCAAAGTGTGGTTTTAGACTACCACGCCATTCATCTTCTGCCTGATCTCTCTGCATCTTGCAGACATCTAGCAGACACATTAGAGCAAGGCTAACAGGTCTGAGTTTAATTGGACATGCCCTCTTCTGCCCACAGATTTTGTCTGGAAGGAAGGGAGAATCCGAGGACTTTCTTTACCTTTATGTGGGATTTCTGGGAGTCCAACGGCCCAGCTGGAAGTACTATGCGGTAGCAACCCCAGGTTACTCAGTGTCCAGAAACCCCAGACATTTCCATAGAATCTGCACAGATCGGCTGCAGAGAGTCTGCATGCGCGTCCAACACTTCCCGGAAGTGTCAGAGGGGCTTGTGGTGCATGTTGGAATCAGCTGTGAAGCCAGGGCAGAGTAAATTCAACATTTCCCAAAGCACTGGATTTGTGGTGCATGTGCAGACCATCTGTGCAATGCACAGACAATCTTCTGGCACCACCTTGTTATGTTTTTTTCTCGACAATATCTTTGCCAAGGTTCTGTACAGAGGAGTATAGCAGCTTTGGACTAGAAAAGGAGCCCAAGGAAAAAGATCTGATATGAACCCTGACCACCATTTCTGCTGTAATTAGAAATAAATTTCTGAACTTGCCTCCTAACAGCTATGATGCTAATATACGTGGACCCAGAAGTGCTAGGAGCTCCAGTCTAGAGATCCCATGCTGGCACCATGCAAGTGAGCTGTTGGTATGAAGGCTGCAAAAAATATCCTTCTGGGAATCTGTTTGGGAGGGGTAGAGGATGTTCAGCTGCTGGATATGAACAGAAAGAAAAGGTTACTAAGTTTTACTTTCATTAGAAAGTAAAATGCAGCAGAATATGATTTTTGGTGGACATCAGGGTGAAAAGGAAGATGCAACTAAACCTTTCTAGCCTCTTTCTTGCTTCTGAAATAACTCAAAAAAACTATTTAGAGAGAGAAGAAACTGCAGTACTTTTAATCATCACCAGCAGGTCTTTAACCTCACAGGAAACAGAAGAGGAAGGACAGATTGTAAAATATCCAGACAGACTAAAGGTCATTCTTCTTTCCCTTGGGATGAAACATTGTATCTCGCCTTAAGGACAAATATGCATCTACTATATACATGCTGTCACACAGAACATCCACATCTCTTCACTGTCACTTGATAGTGGCACACCAAGTTTACATTTAAAAATAGAGATAGGCATGGCAGCGGTGAGCAAGCAAGCAAGCAAGCAACATGATAGACAAAGAAAAAACCCAAGACACTTCCCCACAGGGACAGAAGGATTGACGCAAGCCAGACATATTTAGTGGCTGTATAGTTAAAATTATGTACAGTACATCAAAAGGTTACTCTTGTGGACCCTGAGTTGGGAGGTAGGAATTTGGTCTGATGAAGCAGCCCAGAGCAGAATATGCTTCCTAGAGCTCACGAGCTTTTCCCTTCACGGATTTTGAGCAGCTCACAAAGCCTGTGGGACACACAACAACAGCACAGAGCTAACCGGGCTGGCTGGGATGGTCATAGGAGGCTGAGGGGCAACCGAACATGTGACACCCCTGCCACACCTTTTCACCAGGGTAAAACACCTTGGCTGAAGGACAGCTGGACACTTTCCTCCTGAACACATTCCTTCACGCACAGACAATTTCTTTAGGTTCTTGCAGTCAGTTGCTTCATTTTCCAGCATCTAGCCTAAGCCCTGCCAGGGGACGCTGGCTGACAGTACGGCTGCAGAGCTACCACTGTTGATAATTCACACATTAAGATAGGACCTTTTTTCTCTTGAAAGCCTGAGGACCAACAAGGGGTGAGGGTACTCAGAGCCAAGTGCTCGTTCCCTCAGGGCTCCAGTGCAGAAGGGACCGCTTCACTGACCACTCTACACAGGGCTGTTGGGATCTGCTTGCCCTTCCCAGGCCACGGTGTCATTCAGGGAACCAGAAAGGCTCCCACTTTTCATAGCTAGGAGCACAGAAAAGGAAGATTTTCATCTCCAGCTCTTTGTGCCTCCAGAAGGAGGGTGGAGATGGGCCTTCCAGCAACGCATCGCTGCTGCTAATGAGAAGGCAGAGGGGGAGCTGTGGGCAGAAAGCAGGAGGTTGAACACGTGGATGGTTCTTTCTGCAGTGCTTCAGGACCTGCTGCTTACTCTTAGGTGCTGGTAATCTCCTTAAGCAGCAGGAAAAGAGAATACTCTGTAAAGCTTCTCTTAAATGGGACATTATCAACAAACTTACTCTTTGATAATAACATTTAAAGGCAAACGATAAGAAATGACGATTTGGAACCATTAAATGATCAAAACCAGTCAAGGGTGCTGTGCTCCCTGTTGTGGGGCCAACTTTCACACCCTCCATGCCAAGTCCTGTGCAGAGGTGTGGGGTAAGTGGACAGAAGCAGGTCACACCACACTTACACATGGAGAAACGATGAAACTCTGGGTTCCCAAGCCTGCCTAAAAAAATACTTGAAATCCGTGAGCCTTGCCTTAGCTTAACTACCCAACATATGAACATTTCAAAATATAAATTGTCAGTAATGCCCTTGTCCTCGTCCAAGGCCACATGGAATCTGCATGGTCTTTGCTGCTGTCATGGACAAAGTGCCAGGACTGACCTGCACACTCCAAGAGAAGGGAACCACCTAGAAGAGATGCTGACAAAGGCTAACTTGAGCAGCCCGAGCACAGGGACAGATGCCTTGTCAGGGTGTGAATGTCCCGTACGGAGATGCTGCTCTCTCTGCCAGCGCATCCCCCACTGTGCAGCTGCGGTCCTTTCCACAAAAGGCATCCACCATCAGGACAGCTATGTCAAGGAGTTTGAAGACAGCTGTTCACGTGAGCCCTAACATCCGGGGAAAATGGCAAAACCCATTCAACACCTCACTGTCACGGAGTAGAGAGGGCAGCTCCCTCCTCCTGTAGTTCCTCTCCTGCAGGGTTTACAGCTTAGGTAGGTTTCTCTTCTACTGGCTGAGAGAGTTGAACTACTCACCAAGGGCTTTCAGGGAGGCAGAGCCTATGCATGGGCCGGGATGGGAGGAGAGGGCCAGGATAGGGGACAGAGGTAGAGGGGCTGCTGTTCTAGCAGGATTGAGGCGCCGGGGTGGCTCAGCGCACCCTGTCCCACTGCACCCTCCCTGGGAGCCACAGGCTCAGGGGCTATGGGAACAGTGGTGCCACCGGCAGCCAGTGCCTGTCACTTTTGAAGGCTGGTGCCATTGTCCCAGCAGAGGCCTTTGCCAAGGACTGGCACCGAAGTTGTTAACTCTCCCTTAGGGGAAAACAAGCTAGGGATTTCACATCTTGAGGCCAGGCTTTCAGCAGCCACACCACAGAGGGTGGGGGACACAAATCCCTTTAGAGAGAGCCTGAATTGCAGCAGCACTGAACAGCTTGAGCTGCAGAGGGGCCAGACTATCTCTCACTGCTCCACACCCTGTAAATCCTTTGCTAATTGCTTTATTGCCGTTATTTGTGAAGATAAAGGAAAAGGATTAATTAACTAAGAGAGAAGAGCACACATCTCCCTAGATGGGCTTCATTAATTGATATGGGAGGGAGAAAAATCAATTAACAAATTCCTTTGCCTTCCTGATCAGTCTAGAAACAGAGCTGTGGCACTTTTGGGGGGGATTTTGAATGGTAAAAGCCAGCCTGCTCCCCCAGCCAGCTGCAATTTATTCATTCAGCAGTTTGTAGTTTACACCACTTAACCATGGTGGTGTAAAGGCTGTGCTTTGCAGATATTTTGCAATTCTATGACAACAGGCAGAAACATAACAATGTCAGTGAGGTGAAGCTTCTGGGCACCAACTCTCTTTAATTTTAATGCTTCACTCTTAGCAGAGAGCTACTTCATTGTGGCAAGAAAATATAGCTCTAGAAATAATTATAACATGGACACTGACATTGTAAGTCAGCATATGATTTTCTGCAATGCATGAGAAGGAGCAAAAGAAGCAGAATGGACGAGAATACCATATATTGCATGTATTTGTATCATTCCTCTGTCTTCTTGAACCTTTATACAAATTCGGAGCTAGACCCAGACACAGGAATCTACCCAAGATTCCTTTCGTGTGGCATATTAGTTGAAGGAAATGAATGGTCCCCCAGGATAAGGCCTCAGAGGAAAGGAAGTGTTTGATGAATGAGGTTAGAAAGGTCTCAGTGTAGCTGTGTCATGCCTCGGTAAGGGCTTCTCCAGACAAGAATGATAGTGGTTTCCACTGCCTACACAAACAAGGGAGGATATTCAGCATATGTGTTGCAATGTATAAAAAACAAACAAACAACAACAACCATCAAAAACCCAACTCACCCTATTTCTACAGTTTCATCTAAAGCAATTGGAGTAAACCAGATGTAATATATCCAATTGCTTAAGCACTATAAATCATTACTTTGTGTTAAAAACACAGATGGGGGGAGAGTTGTAGTTATCAACTGGCAATTACACAATTTGAATCTGATGTCTTGGGCAGCGATTCTTAAGTATTGCTGTCACTGTCTCCCAGGGACGAAATTAGTGAGTAAAGGAGAAAAAGAGAGCACAGGCACTGAAACAGAGAGAAAAAACTGCAAAAGAGGGACAGAGCAAGCTAATAAATAAAACAAGAGCCTGAAGGGAAGAGCTGCTTTGTCAGAATATAAATATTTCCCTTCCTCTTTTATCTTTAATGTGGTGCGAGGAGCTTATTAAGGGGAAGTGCAGCTCTGTCCCTAGAGTCCATCCACATAACCGTGTAGGGAGCTTGGTCCAACACAACCAGCGCAGCCACGCACACATAAACTCTTCTCTGCTGGAAACAAATCTAATGTACCAAGTAATCAAAGGGAAAGCGGGAACGCACAGTGGTCATTACAACTCTCATCTTGCTGGCCCCGGTGCTGCTTTACATTAAAGGGAGGCAGCGCTGCCAGCGGCCCCGGCCAGGGAGCTGTGCTCTCCTCTGGTCTCAGCTGCAGCCTGGGCTGAACAAACCCTGTGCTCCTGGTGCTGCAATGGCTCTTTTGCAGGGAGAACCAATGTGGCAGTTTATAACGAAGCCAAATTTTGGGTTTGGGTGAATAAAAAGAGGGAGTATGTGAGAGCGTGTGTAAAGAGGGAGACGCTGCACTGTAAAGAGACCACGCTGTGCACTAAGCATTGAGGAAGAAGCCCTTCCTTTTAACCATGGCTCGGCACAGCCATCCCCAGTGGCCAGGCTAGGCCTTGCCTTCCCCCAGTGCCATGCTGAGTCCAGTGTGCAGAGAGGACAGTGAAGCATGAAGCAAAATTTTGTATTAATGGCTCCTCTCTCTCGGAGATCTGGTTTCTGATAATAACTTGATTCCCCTTCCCAGCGCTGGCAGCAGCACCTCTTTGCTGGCCCTTCAAGATGTTCGACCATATGGCTGCACAAAGCTGCACCATCAGTCAAAGCCTCCAAGTCAGGAAGGGGGATAGTTTCAAATTGCTGCCAGCAGATCCTTTGCCACTATTTCCCTTGCCTGAGCTGTCACAGATACAGGTGTCAACCTGGCTCCTTTACTGCCTCGCTCTTTTCATCTACCCTTAAAAAAAAAAAAAAAAAAAAAAGAGAGAGAGAGAGAGAGCACGCACGCAAAAAAGAAGAGCTTTGCATTTCCTCTACTCAGGCCTTAAATTGGAAAAATGAAGGGAATTCATTGTTGGTGCTTGCTGATCCCTCCACCCCTACTGTTGCACCACTGTGGCCCTTTGAGCATGACAAAATGAGCTCCCCAGGCTTGATTATGCAAGGCACTAATTCCTCCTCCAAGTCAAGGGGGTGCTTGGGCTCGGTGGCTATACAATTTGGGTTTACCCAGCTTTTGTTTTTGCTTCTGCTTATAGAGATAAACACTTGGCATTTTTGCATTAAAAATGGACCTGATTTTTCTTTTAACTGTATGCTCGTGAATAAGAAGAAACTCTCATGTACAGTCTCTTTTCAAGTATTTTTCAGAAAAAAAATGTTGGGATGATGTACATTTTGGGTTTTCCCCCATGATGCTTCTACATGAGCTCCTAACCCAATTGTCATTTTTTCATCATGTTTTAAAAAGAGATGACCTCAAATACTATCAGTAAATTGAATTTTCTTGGAAAAGTTTTCAACAAACAATTGTTTTCAAAAGTGATTTTGATAAAACGTAGTGAAAAAATATGTACCTTCAAATCAATACTTTTAAAGATGGACAAAAGCAATAACAAAGTTTTATACAACCCCCATGCCAGTTCTGGGATTTTTTTAGCTGGCCCTGTTAGGAAACAAGGCCTCAGACCCTAGGGAATTCATCTAGCAAAATACCGCTTGTGCTGGCTTTCGGCTGCCTGGCTTCAGTTGCAGCTCACAAGCAGCTTCCCTGGGGTGCATCAACACCTCTGAAGCAGCTCAGAAGCAGCCTGGGTCTCCTCCCCACCCACAGCCCTGGTGGTGGGCACCCAGAATCTGAGAGCATCTTAAAGGGAGAGTCAGTCTTGCCTTAAAAAAAAAAAAAAAAAAAGCAAAAAAACAAACAGCTTTAAGATATGCTTTTGAAGCAAATCTAATTTTTAGATCTTCAATGTTTTAAGCACAGCTGCGTTAGAAACACTTGGAAAACAGAGCCTTTCTCTGGAAAACTGTTGAGCAAATTTGGAAGCTGGTGAGTAGCTATTACTCAGCTGCTCAGGTTGCTTCAGAGAGCCCAAACTCACTATATCTGCATAATATCTAGGGACCAACGCCTATAGACTTTACTCACAAAGAGCTGACCCTTGTGGTCAGGGAGAGCGTTGAGTCACAGACACAGATGAAAATCAGATGGCTGCAGCAGCTCCCTCGCCCTGCCCTGCTGCTCTCCCACAAGCGGCTGCCCCTCACGCAGGGATCTCTGGGCCAAAAGTAATGTGGCTCCAGGAATCACCTCAGTTTGCAGCCCAAAGGAGGGAAGTAAGCCAATGCCAAATTTGAACTGCTCTAGCAGTGGGCCGTGCAACGGCAGTCCTAGAATGGCTTTGAGCTGAGCGCAGATGTCCTTGTCCTGGAGGCAGTGATCCCTGGCGCAGGGCAGAGGATAGTCACCACTTCAGCTGTCCCACTTTCCACCAGCTGTTTCATGAGTCAACACCCTTCTCTACCACAATGAGAATCTGCATGAATAAGATCTTGCTGGGCAGAAAATGCCTTTACTGTTATGTCTAGGAAAGCACCAAGGATCACACTGCACTTGGATAATAACAATGACACATTTCAGAGGCCTATTGCCTCCCTAACCAGGAGCCACTGGCACGATGCTGGCTTCACCCAGAGATGGCCTCTCATTCAAATTCACGTAAAAACAATTTAAAGCACCTCACAAATGCCCACAGATCACTGACCTTAACAAAATGCTATCCATGTTCATATGCAGTTTCCAGGATTAGCACTTGTCCACCATCACCAACGCACCATGTGGGGCAGCTTCTAAGATGCTACTGGAGGACTTGTTTGCTTTGCCCAGAAAGTAATTGTTTTAATATTAGATTTCATTTTCCTACATTATCCCCCACCACCTGCAACAGCCTTTATGAAAATAAACCAGAGGAGTTTGGCAAAGACACCAGCATTAACGTCTCTACTTCTGCAATTGCACTTTAATAGCTATCAGCAGCTGGAATTTCAGTTTTCACACCCGAGGCAAAACCCTGCACCTACAGCAGCAGAGGGCTGGGAGGCAGGGTCAAACAGAGGAATGCCACCTATTGCGTTCCCAGCATCACTTCCTACCGCAGGTCTTGCCATGACGCTCACTCCTCGCTGCACCAGCGAGACCAGCCCCTGCCCGACTTGCATGAATCCCCTGAGTGCTGTCGGAAACAGCACTGCGGGGCAGGCGCACGCCGTGGCCTCGCCGAGCCCAGCGCATGCCTGCTCGCTCACATCAGAAAGAAAACAGTAACCTGCCAATGTTTATGATTTCTTTCAAAATCGGATTCTTTTCCTAGGAGTAGCTTCTGCTCCACGCGAAACCCTCAAACCTGTTCATAAACAATCTTGAGTAGCACAAGTTTTGAACACTTTAGAGTCCTACAATATTTATGTTTTCAGAGATATTTTGTATCTTTGTAATTTTATAACACTGTTGCTTTTTAAAATGGCTAGTGGATAGTCCATTACATTGTAGTATGGATCCCTGCCTATTGAAAAATGCAGCATAAACATGAGCAAGTTCATCATTAAAACCATGGCTTTACTGTACACATGTAGCAGCTGACCAAAATATGGCCTTATGGCTACCTATCAGGTCAATAAGTTATAATCATCAAAAGAAAATAATCTCACCCCAACAACATGGTTCAACAAAAGCCCCACAGCAAATCGCATCCAGCTGCACTTGTGTAAGCAAAGCAAATGAGAAATAGAGAGTTAAAACTTGAGCTTGGGTGCTGTACGTCTCCCCTTGAGGTGCTGAGAGTTTTCATTTATCTCTAAACTCAAAGGGATGATCTGTGGGAGCAACGAGAGCAGGACCTGCTATTTTTAGAAGTCAGGAGTGAAACAGTCTACCACATCAAGCACATAAGAATTTGGCAGCAAATTAGGATTTGAGAGCTCTGAGTACCTTCCCCAGACTGAGTCTGTGGATTACAAAAGATTGTAACCATGTCTCAAGGCACAAACATTTCCTCAGCATTTTAAATCCTTTAAAAAATTTTTTTTCGAGAAAAAATATTAAATACAAATATACACACATTCACAAAAAGAAGCTGAAACTCCATTGTTCTAAGGTCTAGCAAAGAAAAGAAATTGTAACCGTGGTCCAGGTAAACGTAGGGGCTGCAAAGGCCATGCAGTATTAGACTGAATTCAGAGCAGAATTACAGATGTTACTTTGAATTTCCCAGCTTTGGTAGGTGCAAACCAGACATATGATGTTATTTCTTTTTAGCCCATATGAGAAAATGTTACATGCAGTGGAAATCTATTTCAGACAGCAGTGTTTCTTTAGCAGAATGGGATTTCTCTGATGCTTTGCTTTGCTCCATATGCTTCTAATTATTGCTCAATTCAAACAGCTATTTCTGCATTGACTTGCAGGAATCTCAGAAGGCACCTTCTACGTAGGCAAGAAGCATAGCCCATAAATAATTTCAAAAAGTATTAAAGAGGGGAAGCTTCATAGCTTTTCATTCCAATCTGACTATGTGGTATTTAAATAAACCTCTGTGGCTTTCCAGTAACATAGTAGGAACTCCCAGGTGGCAGGGCTGGGGGAAGAGAGGGAGGAGAGCACTAAACATACTAATGAACATGTAATTAAGAAAATGGGCCCTCATTCCCTTCAGAGACTCCATGAGGAGGGAGCTTATTTGAAGTGCTGCTTTCTGGTTCCCCTCCCTTCACGGAAGGAAATCAGCTTAATATCTCCAGCGCTATTCAGAGTACCATTGGTCCCAGCTCCAAGAGAGTCCAGTCAATGCAGGCTGACACCGAGGTAGAAATCATAGTTTAGAAATGACTGGTTAAAGAAAGGTAAAGGAGAGTGTGTGATGCTGGTCCACAAACCTCCTGGTCCCGTTTCTCAGGACAGCTGTCTGTAGGCATGGGTGTTAGCCCTCTGCCCCTTTTCCTTAACAGCATTGCTTCAATGAAATGCACTTTGGGTCACCACTGCTCTTGTGGAAAGGGAAATTCTCCATACAGCAGCATCGCCCATCTCCAGGGCTCGCAAGGATGCAGCAGGCAGTAGCCCCAGACAGCAAACCTTCACGTGGCCTTGAAGCAGGGAACCACCTTGGCAAGCAGGTCTCCAGGGCATGATTGGGACCAAAGGAAGAAACAAGTCTGTTTAAGAGTTTAATTGTAATTGTGGAGGACAAGGGTTAATTTGTGCAAGCCCATCGGGAAGAGGGAAAATAAAAGTAATTAAAATGTTTGTTTCTCTTTCCAATCCAATTTTGGAAGTGGAGTTGGTTAAGGAAATTTCACCCTAAACATAGGATGGTAGCAGTGATTGGTAATTTAAGCATTCATGGGAGGAGGAAAGAGGATTTTGTAAACAGCGGCTTAGGAATTCCTTAGCCTCTTTAGACATCTGGCAAATTCTGTATTGAATAACAGCTCTTCTTCCCTTGTTTTCTAAGCTTTGGAAACAACATATTTCTGGAGGCTGCACTCATCTTTAGTGAGTCTTAATCAAGCAAAGATAAACCATTTGTTTGAACATCAGGCAGTGGCTTCCTGCCAATATGATTGTTAGATTGCAGAACCATGTCCCAAGATAGATGGCAATAGTCCCATTATTCAAGACATTTAAAATTAGACTGATTATACCACCAGCATATGTAATCGCAGGGGCTAAACAATATAATGGGTCTTTCCCATCTCTTATTTTGGGCTAAATCCGGTTCTTCTTCCTACGTAAACAGAGTTTGAGACTTTGATGAGTATCCTGCTCTGTTTCCATTGAAACAAGTGAAACCTTACCCATCAACTCAAACAGGACAAGTGCAGTCTGTGCATTAAAGAGGATTTAAGATACAATCTCAAATAGATCAGTCTATAGAAAGAAAAAAATAAAACAAGGTTGGGCATAAATTACAAAAGACATAGCACAATGCATTTGACCATTGCATCCCTCACAATCAAAGGGTTTCAACAGGACAGTGATCAGAGCAACCAGTCACTACGTCCACACCAACCCCGGTGCTGGAAGCAAAACAGAATTCAGCATTGACAAATATTGTGGCACTTTCTGCAATGAGGTGGTTTGGGAAATCCATGCACAAACTTGAGAAACTTGGCTGTTTTTCATTAAATTGTTACATACCTCAGTCAGCCTTATGATGCTAGAGCTGCATGCAGAAATGCTCCCAGATAAGAGATTGAAGTCACCTTAATAGCAGCTATGCAAATGGGACAGCTATATAGAATTGGCTGGCTGAAGGAAGGAGAACTAGTTTTCTCTAGCTTTTCTGCAGACAGCTGGGCTTTGTAATTGTGCAGTTCCTTCAGGAAGGACTAGAGATCAGGTGTTAGCACTTGTCTTTGGCCTCAGAAACTGAAGGGGGATTTACAGAAAGGGGAATCACACAGAAGGAACAAAATCACTGGTCTAACAGAGAGTCCAGACTAGGTCAAGGATTCATGGTGTGGAAGAGAGGTCTGGAGGAATATAGTTCTGGGAAGGGGAGCTTGAACTACAAAAAGATGCTAGCCAAATTCCTGAAAAACTTTCCACAGTGGTGAGAGCAAGCAGGGAAAGGTATATTTATTTTTGTTTGGAGCTGTAATACTTTTAGGGTTATAAAGCAAGCAGTAACTCTGCTAGAGACCTTTGCAGACCTGTGAGTCATTTTCACAGGCACTGGGAGAAGCTCAGGATAAGCTGGAGCACCCATGAGACTGGGACTCCTGCAGCATCCGAGAGAAGGTGGCCGGCCCAGGGAGCCTGGGGCAGCTCCATCCCAAGCAGTTCTGCTTGTGGTGCTGCCCAGGCTGATATGTCACATCTCCCAGTGTATATGGAATCGGCCAAAATCAGCTACAGTGGTCTGGGAAGCAGCATCCAAGCACAGTGCCAGGACAGAAGCACCTCTTAAGATTTAAAGGATCAGAAAGTAAGTTTGCATGTGCCTATGCTACATCCAGATTCTCAGAGCAGGATCTTCCCTACTGATGGGAAGAGGACAGCAGACAAGAATGTCGTCTTTTTCCACTGTCTCTGGAAGCTTCCCTTCTTCATACCGTGATATTACTGCACCCAGACAGAATGATGACAGGGCCTGGCTGATAATACTGCTGCCAGCAGAGAATTTGTCTTGTTAAAAAAGTACCTAGCTTAAGAAAGTGAAATAGGGAGGGATTGCCTGCATTTTATACCAAAGGGCCTCTGCAACCCTAAAATTGTGAGAAAGCAGATTAAATTCACTTTAAAGAAACAGAGGAATTCAAAGTGTGATGCAAGGGTTAAAATGTAACTGATGTCCTCCCTGACCTGCTGAGTGGGAATGAGCAGATCAACTTCAGGTTTTGTTTTCTTATTCATGGATCTGGGAGATGAAAGCAATCATCAGCCTGATAGCCCATCTTTGTGAATGCTTCCTAATGTTTTCCCCAATTTGATCGTAAATGTGGAAGGCAGTGCTGCTTCCCTGTATCCTTTGGGATACTACTTCATAAGCTAATAATTATCTTACAAATCCATGATGCAACCAGCTTTTACCTCTCTCACTGTGGGAAACCACATCCCCTCCAGCAGTATCCCCTTCCTTTTGTCACCTGTGCCCTCCCCATATGCTCTTTTCAATCAGTTTCTTATGTCTTCAATCTAATTTCAAATTAAGGCTCCATGGTGGGGGGCAGGGACTTGCCTTCCACACTCCCTGCCTGTGAAATACCAGGCTCTCCCGCCTCATTACAGAAAGACTAGATTTCTTTGGTAAGCTCAGACAAGATGCAATTTAGAGTAATCTATCAGACTGATAGAAATGCAAGCAGATATAATACTGTGAACTTATTTTATTTCTAATTATGTAAATCATTATGTAAAATAGGCAAATGCATCATTTCCCCCCAGGCTCCTGGCACTTCCCCACTAAGCTTTAGGGAGTGCAAATTTTGATGTTCTTACCTCAATAGCCTGCCTGATCATGTAAGACTATGTGTAAGTATGCTTCAAAATGTTGAGGTTAAAAGTGTCATAGAAGTTATTTACTCAATGTAACTGCGACAAATCTCACAACTCCGGCGGTTGCACCGGCGCATTGGCAGTGCCAGTTAGCAGGACAGCCCGTGAGGCCCAGCAAGTTTCTGCGGGCAGATGGAAGAAGGGGGAAGTAACGGCCTTTGTTCTTCTGAGGGCAAGGAGGACTGGAAGCCTTGCAACAAGTAATCTGAAAATGTTTGCCCTCAGGCACCCAAAATAAGTGGTGGGGTGGGGAGGGGGTGTTTTGTTTTGATTTCCCTCCCCTCATGGGAAGAGTTTTCTATCAGATGGGATAGGAAACAAGGAAAATTATATTGGCACCATTTAAGGAGGCTTTAAAACAGCAGGAAAAGACATGATGTAGGGATGCCGCTCCTCACTCTGACTTAGCTTGGAAGTTGAACTGGATTTATTTTTAAACGTGTAAAAAGACAGATAATTGCTTGTTCCTAACGATTCCTCCCTATGCATGGTAGTCCAGTCTGAGAGCTCCAGAGTTGGTACCAATACCTGAGACTGTAAATTTATTCTGGTATCTTAGACTTGCCAGGACTTTGCTTGTGAAGGTTTATTGCCGACAGACCATGCGGCATACTCAGAACACCAGTGGTTAGGAGATTTTTAGAGAAAACCTTTTGAACTGCTATGTGGTTGCAATAGACAATTTCTCAGACACTGCAAAGTCTTGCGCAGCACATTTGTTCTGGGTGGCTGATAACCTGGCTAACAGTGGCTGCCTGTACTTACGTGCTGATGAGAATCCCTCCTGTTGTGAGGAAATTTAAGTAATTTTGCAGGCTAACACTCATGAATTTAGATTGAGGTAAAAACAGGAGCACAAGTTTGCTGCCTTTTGAAATGTGGCTGATGCTGCTTACAGAGGTTCTGGATGCTTTGGGGCAACCTGTGTTTCAGAATCCTGGATTTTGCTGCTGCTTTTCTTTTTCTTTTTTTTTTATTGTCTCCTGAAAGCTGTCAGGATGTCCTAGACTGACTTAGGAGCCCGGGATTTTCTTAGGCCACAATCTGCCGTTTTGAGACTGCCATCTCAGATGGGACTGTGTCCCATCTGCCAGGGGGTCTAAATAGGAAAAAAAACCTTGGAATTTGGTAACATGCCCAAGAGACTTTCTTCCTCCATCTTAGTAAATCCTTTTGCATATTCCTGCCATCAGGGATGGCCTAGCAGCATCATTCCATTGATAAATTTACTCTCTTCTTATCTCCCTAAGACATAATCTAGGATACAGCTTTCCTTCCTTCTTCCTTTCTGCCTACCCTTCCACTTCTTTTTCTTTTTCCTTTTGCTTCACTCTGATTCTACATTATGTTCATCATAAGTGTAATGGAGTCACACAGCTTTTATAGCACGTACCAGAGCTCCCAGTCATCTTTTCGTTTGTACCGTGGTTTGGAGGAATGACTCTAACAAATGGGACCAGTAGAAAACAGGGGGAACCACTGATGCCATCTGCCCTGTCTTGTAAATAAATACCCAGTTAAAGCTTGCCACTTGATTTGACATTCCTTACTCTGAACAGTTTCTGTCACTGCCTCCCTATTGCTGAAAGATGGTTTCTTGCAATGCAGTTTTACTAGCTCTGAACTTGTCTCTTTACGTACAGAAATCAGAACAAGTGATGCATGGGGTAGAAAGTTTGCAGTTGCTTTACTTTCTCTACATTGTCATTGTCTGCCAGTGAAACATCTCCTTTCATTCAATGTTTTTCATAGTGAATATCACAAAATGCTTTGCAGATGAAGTCAGTCGTATAAGCCAAAGTGAAAAATAGAGGCTTTAAGGTGATTATTACAGATAGGTGACTCAACGGCTCATGGAGTGTTACAGAAAGATGGGATAGGAAAAGAAAAAAAAAAGAAACAACTGGAAAGAATAATCTTTTTGAAGGTTACTAACAGCCAAAGAACAAACAATAGACAAGTTCATGTAGGTTTGTACCATGGGAGGTTATTTAGGTGAAGAGTATCACAAAAACTTGCTTAGTCACTAGGTGTAGAAAAGTAAGGAATTCAGATAACAAGCCTTGACAAACTGAAAAACTGAAGTTCCTCTAAGGCACTCTCAAACAGCTATAACTGAGAATGAAGAAAAGACTTCTTTCTTTTCCAGAAGCAACTGTTGCAGCCATGAGTAGCTAGTCCTGCCCATACGTATTTTGGAGAGCACAGTATTATTTTTAAAAACATATCCACTTTTAGAGGAGTAAATTTATTTTAGTAAGCCTGTTTATAACTGTCAACTTCTCTTAACAAATGTAACAAAAGCTGCAGCTCCATGGTCTTACTGTCATGAAGACACATTGTTCATAAGCAGGAGAGGATATGGGAAACATTTGTCCAACAATTGCTGTTGGAGTTCCCTGAACCAAACCCTGCTCTCTTGAACTGCCCTGGAGGACAGTACAGATTGGTGTATTTGCTTAGTTGCTAATAGGAGCACAATCCTGAGTAAAGAAGTAAAAGTAAGAATTTGAATAGTACAGTTCAGGGGACCTCTGTCCTCAAAGGGAGGGATGGGGTAGGTTGAATAATACTTGGCCCACGCCTGTCTCTGACCACAGGCTCTCGTAGGCCAGTGTGAAGGAAAAGCAGGTGTTGTTGCAGGGCTTTTGTCAAGCACACCCTTTCTGTGCTGCAGAGGACATGCTCTGCCTGCATGTTCCAGAGGCTGGATGGTTCCAGCAACCTGTGTTTCAGCGGTGCACCTCAAAACACAGCTATGCTGCAAAACCCACACTTCTATCCTTAGCAAATGTACGTTGGTCTAGCTCTAGATCTGCTCAGCATCGCCTGGCAGGCTGGTAACAGCACTCTCCCAACCTATGCCATTTCTCTCTTGCAGGCAGGCTGGGCGCTTCCACAGACGATCTGCTGCTTTTTTACAGCCTTTCCGAGTCTCTTAAAGGGGTTGCAGCAGTGCAGATGGGGATTTAAAATTTCGCGGTTTTGCTTAGGTAACACTGGACGTTTCAAAAAAAGCTGCCTTCCCCCAGCTAAAGCTTAGATCTGCATGAATAAAGCGTTTATTCTGCCAGGAAAAAGCAACGGTCATGCTGTGATAACAAATCAAACCCCCCACGCTGGGGGAGGCGATGGTGCACAGACACAAATATCCCGACAACGCAATCAGCTCATTCTGCAAATGTACCCGAGCGCTGCATTCCCCCCCCCCTTTTTTTTCCTTCTTTTTTTAATAACGCTGGGCACGGGCAGCTGTTTGCATTTTCAAAGCCTGCTCAGAAAGCAGCCAGTTAATTTTAGTTTGCTCGGGCCACCCTGAGCGAGCTGGCTGGGCCCCCCCCCCCGCCTCTTCCCGGCTCTGCCCTGCAGCGCGGGAGGGTGGGGGCCCCGGGGCGGCTCCTCCCGCCCCCACCCCCGCCCCCGCCCGGCCCGCCCCGCCCCGGCGGGGATGGGAAAAAGTTGTTCGCAACTTTTTTTTTTCCCCCGGCGCGGGCACCTCCCCCTCCCCTCCCCCACCCCGCGCCCGCCCCGCCCTCTGCGTGGCGATTGGCGGGTGGGCGTTGCGAGGCCCCGCCCCCGGCGCGGTTTGTGAATGGGGCCGGCGGCGGGGGCGGGGCCCCGCGGCGCGCCCGCGCGTATATGTGTCTTTTTTTTGTGCCGGGGCGGCCGCGGGCCGGGAGCCGTGGCGCGGGCGGTGTCGGCGGGGCAGCGAGCGGAGCGGAGGGAAGCGAGGCGAGGCGAGGCGAGGCAAGGCAAGGCAAGGCAAGGCAAGGCAAGGCAGGAGGCGCACGGCTGCCCTGGACGCACAGCCCGCAGCGGCGCCCGTCGGGAGCGGAGCCTAGCCGAGCCGCGGGGAGGATCGCACAGTAATTGGATTTTAAAAGTTATTTAAGCCCCGGAGTAAAATACACGGCTCAGCCGGGCGCGGTAATAATCCGTTTAGCCGTAACCTAAATCTCCGGCGCCGGGGCCGCGCAACCGGGCGGGGAGCAGCGCCTCCGCCTCCCCGCCGCCGCCGCGGGACCCTGCGCGGCGCTGGCCAGAGCCGTCGCTGGGCTTCGCGCGCGTCTCCTGTCTCGCCGCCGCCTTCTCCGGCGGGAGCCGATCCGGAAACTTTCGCCGAGGGAAGCGCCGACCCGCCGGAGTCGAGGAAGAAAGTCGCGGAGGGCCGGCGCGGAGCCGCCGCCGCACCCCTGCCTCGAGGAAGGGGCCCCGTCGCTGCCCTCTGGGCGCTGATGCCCCTGGGGCGCCGCGCCGCTCGGCTCTGAAGGACTCCCCGGGCCCCCGGCCGCCCCGGCGATGCGGGCTGGAGGAGGAGGTGGCGGAGCGGCCGCCGGCGGCTGCCCCTTGCTGGGCCTGGCCGCGCTGCTGGCCGCCCTGCTGGGGACCCCCGCGGGCGCGGCGGAGCAGCAGTACCACGGCGAGAAGGGCATCTCCGTGCCGGACCACGGCTTCTGCCAGCCCATCTCCATCCCGCTGTGCACGGATATCGCCTACAACCAGACCATCCTGCCCAACCTGCTGGGCCACACCAACCAGGAGGACGCGGGCCTGGAGGTGCACCAGTTCTACCCGCTGGTCAAGGTGCAGTGCTCGGCCGAGCTCAAGTTCTTCCTCTGCTCCATGTACGCGCCGGTGTGCACCGTGCTGGAGCAGGCCATCCCGCCCTGCCGCTCCCTCTGCGAGCGGGCCCGTCAGGGCTGCGAGGCCCTCATGAACAAGTTTGGCTTCCAGTGGCCAGAGCGGCTCCGCTGTGAGAACTTCCCCGTCCACGGCGCAGGCGAGATCTGCGTGGGGCAGAACACATCAGATGCCCCGCCGGGGCCTGGCGGTGCGGCAGGCCGGGGGGCCACTGCCCACCCCACGGCTGGCTACCTCCCTGACTTCCTCACCCCGCCGCAGCCCCCCTCCAGCTTCTCCTTCTCCTGCCCCCGGCAGCTCAAAGTGCCCCCTTACTTGGGCTACCGGTTCCTGGGGGAGCGGGACTGCGGGGCCCCCTGTGAGCCAGCCCGGCCCAACGGGCTCATGTACTTCAAGGAGGCGGAGGTGCGATTTGCCCGGCTGTGGGTAGGCGTGTGGTCTGTGCTCTGCTGCGCCTCCACCCTCTTCACCGTGCTCACCTACCTGGTGGACATGCGCCGTTTCAGCTACCCGGAGCGGCCCATCATCTTCCTCTCGGGCTGCTACTTCATGGTGGCAGTGGCCTACGCAGCAGGTTTCTTGCTGGAGGAGCGGGTGGTGTGTCTGGAACGCTTCTCTGAGGACGGCTACCGCACTGTGGCCCAAGGCACCAAGAAAGAAGGCTGCACCATCCTCTTCATGATCCTCTACTTCTTCGGCATGGCCAGCTCCATCTGGTGGGTCATCCTGTCCCTCACCTGGTTCCTGGCTGCTGGCATGAAGTGGGGCCACGAGGCCATCGAGGCCAACTCCCAGTATTTCCACCTGGCTGCCTGGGCTGTGCCCGCTGTCAAAACCATCACCATCTTGGCCATGGGGCAGGTGGATGGGGATGTACTCAGTGGGGTGTGTTACGTAGGTATCTACAGCGTGGACTCGCTGCGGGGCTTTGTGCTGGCACCCTTGTTTGTGTACCTCTTCATTGGCACTTCCTTCTTGCTTGCTGGCTTTGTGTCCTTGTTTCGCATCCGCACCATCATGAAGCATGACGGCACCAAGACAGAGAAACTGGAGAAGCTGATGGTGCGCATTGGTGTCTTCAGCGTCCTCTACACGGTGCCTGCCACCATTGTCCTAGCATGTTACTTCTATGAGCAGGCCTTCCGTGGCACCTGGGAGAAGACGTGGCTCCTCCAGACCTGCAAAACCTATGCTGTGCCCTGTCCCAGCCACTTTGCCCCTATGAGCCCGGACTTCACTGTCTTCATGATCAAGTACCTCATGACCATGATTGTTGGGATCACGACTGGCTTCTGGATCTGGTCTGGCAAAACCCTTCAGTCCTGGCGACGCTTCTACCACAGACTCAGCACCGGCAGCAAAGGCGAGACAGCAGTATGAGACTCCCCTGTCCCCTCTGGCGCACACAGGCAGAGGAGAGGGATACCCGACAGAAGAGGACGGCAATGGCTCCCTGAAAAGGGAGGGAAGGGAGGCTTTTTCAAACTTTTTCTTCCTCCCAGAGGGTTTGAAAAAAAAAAAAAAAACAACAAACCTTTGCATAAAGGATCAGATGGACTGTGTCCAGTGGTGCTTATGCCCAGCTAAGTGGAAGAGCACAGAAAAAGAGGCTACTGCTGGGATGGGAGAGTCCTTCACCTGCAAGAAGTCCCCTTACTTCTCTCTCCTGCTACCCCTGTGCAGGAAAAAAACCGACCCCAACTAAAACCATCCTGCCTTGCTTTGGACGGGAGGGAGGGGAAGATCTGTTGAGCTGCCCCTGCCGAGAAGTAGCCAAACCCTCTCTGAATTGCTGGGGTCAAACTGCAGCGCAGGCAGGGTAACTCCCGAGCCTGAGCTTACTGCCTGCTCCTTCCAGCTCGGCGGAGCAATCACGTGAGTACTGCACAACCAGCTACAGCCCAGATTGTGTGCTGGTGAGACGCCTCTGTTCTGTCAACTCACAAGTTCCTTTTTACCTCAGTGATACCTGTTGTAATTGTTTTAAAGTGAAAATTCGGCCCTCGGTCTGTTGTTCTTGCTGCTGTGGGGAAGGAGGGGGTTGCTATTCCACACCCTGAAAAGAAATGACTTGTTGCTTTTCAGCAGAAGGCTTTTCCCCCTTGCCTTTGTTCTAGGAGACAAAGGGGGAAACAAAAGTGTTTTCTATGTAGAAAGGCATAAGCATGGGATCGGTTTTTATGGGCAAACTAACAAAAAGAAGTCGTTGAGGTTCACCCTTGGATGTGAGGAGCTCGCAGAAATAAACATTCCTTTTATGAAAAAAGGAGGAGGCAGGATGTTTTCCTACTGTTCAATATGGGTCGCTTTTCTAAGCTGAAGGAAACGCAAGACTTAGAGGGCAAGAAGAGCATAACCAAGAGAACCTGCCGAAACAAGAGCCATTAAAATATATAACGTAAAGATACCATTTTTTTCTTTCCTTCCCATAAACCTGCTTTCTCTCCTGCTTTGCAGTGAGCTCGCTGCAGGTAGTCAATACACAGCTGGCTTCTGGGGACAGGAGGAATCCTTTTGGCTCACGATGGACCCTTTGCCTGCTCCTCAGGTTCCTGAACTGCATGGCAATGACTCGTGGTGCAGGAGGGGGCTGGGGTTTAAAAGCGAGCAGTTACTGCAAGTGAGGAGCCTTCTCATTTCAGCTAAAATACAGGTGGTTAAGTTTCCAGTGATCATGTCTTGGAAGGAAAGACATTCAAAAATTAATCATCAAATGCATCATTTTCATTTTGAAATGTGACAGATTTTTCTATTCTGAAATTTTTATGTTGACTTGTTCATATTTTATTTTTTGCATACTACTTTACCTTTATATTCACTGAAGGGTTGTTTTTGTAAGTGTGTGTGTGCGTGTATATTCTTGCCTAAGGACAAAATGGCAAATTCTGGATTTTTAGCAAGTCTTCACCCTATAGCTGCTCTTCATTTTTGGGGGGGAAAAGTGTCTGGAATGAAACTTAAAAAGAAAAAATCTGTTCAGGGTGAAGGCGCAGACTGCTGCTGTCTGACGGCATACCAGTAGTCTGGGCATGAGGAATGGGCCCATCAACCAAATCCTTCAGTAGATCTGATTTCAGACTTGTAGGGCTTGGGTTTTTGTCTTTTACAATGTGCACGTGGAAGAAAAAGAAAAAAAACATGTAAGACAAGTGCAGTATGTATATTTTGTAAATCTCATTTTTGTAAGAAAATATGTATTTATGTTTTTACCTGATTTTTTTTAAGGTCTGTATGAGGCCCTGCTTCATCCCATGTACAGATCACTAAATAAATAATTTTTAATACAAGAGTTCCAATTAAATTCTTTCAGTCTTTGAACACTCAGCAGGTTATAGAAGGGGGGGCAGCTCTGTGAGTGGTGTCTTCCCCCCGACTTTGCTGTGGGAGATCCAAGAGACTTTTGGGTGAATACACCGTGAATATACTGACCAGAAACTCAGCTGTGACTTGAAACTGGCCTTTCTGAATACTGGCCCCTCACAATAGGAGATCACATTTTGAGACCGTTTTGAATGTTTGCCCTCACTTGAGGTACTTGCATCCTAGCCAAGTTTTCTTCCAGGCTCTGCCTCTCACTGAGGGCAAGCTGATAAACCAGTTTCCTTATCTAGAAAATAAGGATAATGCTCTCTTCCCATTCCAAAGGGACTTTGAGACTGAGAACTGGAGGGTGCTAGAAGTGCTGTAAACTAAATCCTTGCTTTGACGGGTGGAGTGTTTTAGGGAAACACTAAGGACTAGGTCTTTTTCAATAGCTTTTGAAGGGCAGTGTTTTGGACTGGCTTTTTTCTCCCCCAGCACCTTTGCTATCTCTAGTTTTGTTCAGGTGAATTTTACTTTAATCTTAAGAGCTAGCCTAAAGCCTATGTTCTTTGTTATCACAGTCATCTGAAAGCTTCAATGGAATAGTCTGTTTTATTTCATTTTTTAAACTGAAATGAATGTTTAGATCTCAAGCTGTGTTGCTACAATCATGGAAAGTGCCCCAGCAAACAGAATTCTACACCTGTGAAATGATGATAGTTTCCAGCTTTTCTCTTGCAATGATTTCAGCCTATTTATTGGGTTCATCACTCTTCCTTTGCCTTAAACTATGGCTATGTTAAAATTCAAGTTACGGAACAGATCTATGATGCCTTAGCTAGATGCCATCATGGTAGCTGTGGTTGCACTGCAATATTGTTTCATTTACTGAGCACAGTGCAATAGTTGCACTTTCTCTTAGGGCACTATTTTATTCGGACACTGTGCTCTCAAACATAACCTTTTACATTTACAGTGTACAAACTACTGATTTAAAGTTCTTTTCAGAGCTAGCCCCATTCACGCTGCCTCTCTAGAAAAGCCACATCTTTTATTTGAAAACACCTCTAGCTGCTCCCCAGAATCGCTTACTTGTCAAGTTTCCTTTTTGAAAAGGCCTTTGCTTTCCTGTGAGTCAGGCTGCTTCAAACTGCTCCATGACATGAGCTCGCTGATCATTGCTGAGGGGGGGTTCATTCCACTCACTAAGGAAACCTGAACCTTTCTATAAACATTTCCTCCCATTAATCCATCAGTGCCGGCCAGAGCGATGGAACGGCTGAAACAGCTCGCGCTCTGAAGGACTGGGAACCGACGGGAGCAGTGGTGTGACTGACACCCCTGTGCTGTGCAGCCACAGCTGCGTTGCTAAACATGCAATTAATCCGTAATACATCATGGACAGCTAAGCCCGCAATTCATGCAGGCAGCCTGTCCCCCTGCTCTGCTCTCCACTCACCACCCATTCTTGCTAGCTGGATGAGAAACTGCATTTAGGTGTGATCGCTACTTTTTTCTCCATATGTGGAAAAACTTAAATAGACCTTTTTTTTAGTTCACGAGACATTCATATCTGAAAGGAAATGTCTCTGTTTCCACCAGAAACCACTAAAGCTGACTGCTTTTATTTCAGTATTTCCTATTAGGTACTTCTGGATTTAAAGTCACTTATGCAAAACTATCCAAATCCTAGGATTTAAGGTGATTTTTAAAATTTGAGATTGTAGGTGAAATTTGATGCTGGTGTAAAGTAGAAGCAACTGCTATTCACTTTTAAGCAGATGTGACTCGCATGAAGACTGAATTTGCTCACAGTGGAAACAATTTGGAGAATTTCAAGTAGTGATAGCATCTGGCCTTCTGGAATAAAAAATCTCTATTACCATTCTGATAATAAAGTAGCAGTTACTTTCGTAATGGAGTACAATTTAAAAAATTGCTTTGTGAAGCTGTCTGGAAAAAAGGAGGAAAAATAAGCCTTTACTAACCTTTGCTAATCGCTGCAAAATGATTTTTCTTTGACTAATGCTTAAGTCCACTTTCAGTAAACATTTTTTTAAGTTTAAGAAAAGTTTCCTACCCTTCACCTTTGGCTCTTGTCTATGCAGCGGTTTTGGTTCACAAGACCTTGGCAAGTAATAGTTATCATTGATCAATATCCCTGTAAGTTTACACCATATACTACATTTTCATGCAAAATATATAAACACTGGTTCTTAAGTTTCAGAGACGTTTGTGTTACTTTCTAGAAGAAAGTATTACTATTTCAGGCAAGTTAAGCAGGAGGCTTTAACAGTTTGAGTTCATGAATAGCAGCAGCAACTGAACGTTTGTCTCCACAGAAAAAAGTGCTTTTATAATACCTCAGTGTTTGTTTGGGTTTATTTTTGGTGGAATACCCACACCAGCGATTGAATGTTTTTGTCTAAGTACTTCACCCGCAACCAATAGTTTTGCATGCAAGTAAAAAACCACATGTGTCTGTGTTCACCAACTGGCAACAGTAAACATTATTATAATTTCACATGGGTTTAGAAACCAAATTACTACCTTGTATCTTAAATAGTCTTTTTTTTCTGCATCTCATTCTCACTTCCTTCCAGACCTTACAGATACTTCATATACACCCTGCTCTCCATACTTGCTTTCTACTCCTGTTATTTTTTAAAACCATTAATCCAGCCAAAAGAAATTTAGTCTGTTGCTTGGAGAAGAAAAGACGACTCTGAATATTTCAGCACTATGACTGTTCATTTAGATAGACTACTGCCAAGCGTGTTCTATATAAACCAGGGTAATTGTTTCATGCCAACATGAGTGTGTGGTTTTGGCAGCTGCAACACTGCACCGGATAATATAGGATTGGGAGAATAAATACAGTGCATGGCAAGTTCCCAAATGCCCCACTTAGAACTGACACTTTTTGACTAAAATGATGCCCAAACTGTAAAACTAAAATACATATATCAGAGTTTAACACAGCTCAGACAACCAGTTTGCGCCACAGTCAGAGGAGGACGGGGAGGGTTTTGACGCTGTTTAAACCCGAGGTCTAATGATTGCCTGGTTCGGGTGGCTGGGCATTGCTTGTCTCAAAACCAGATCAGTGGAAGTAAGGCACAGCCCTTTCTCCTAATCCAGGTAAAGACTGGGCTCAAGCACAGCGTTACCACAGCTGCAGCCAAATAGGATTCGACTGAATGATGCACAGTGAGAACAGACAGGCCCAAACAGGGTCATGAGTGCATACTCCTCTACATCGCTTGTTCCTCTCTCTACAGCCAGCCTAACCATGCCAGGAAACTATGGGACTGGGATAAATGAGAATATGGATAAGAAGCAGGAATAAGCAGGGCCTAGAGCATATTTTTAAATAACAATTGTAAATTGGGGGGGATCACTTATCCATATTAGTCAGGAAATCCTGCTAGCAACAACTTGTTCATTTTGGCTGCCCCAGCTGTGTCACAACTTAGGTTGGTTATACGCAACCCTTTGCTTAAGCATGTTACTCTTACAAATACAGGTGGAAAATCAGTGTGTGCTGCCTAGGCGAGTAGTCTATATGAGTAGGCTTTCACTGCCCAGGTCTTGGAAATTAACCCCATCATGTGGCCACCAGGGTAGCCATAACCTTACTATTAACACTAGGATCCCAAAGGCCAGGATGACAACTAGAAAGAAAAAAAGAGGCTCAGTTCTCCCCTACCTCCAGCTTTACTGGAGGTATTAGCAATTCTAGCATTGTTCTCAAACCAATCTGCAGGAAGGCAATGCTGTTCTCAGGGCAGGCAAGGAGTAAGACTGTTCCCACCATGCTGCGCTTTTCCTCAGGCTAACATACAGAGGGGCTTCAGAAAAAGCTTGTGGTGAACGAGGAATTCTGATGGGAGTTGTAGCAGAAGAAAAATATGTTCTCTGGCTCAGATGGACACCAAAGGGTGTTCTAGCAGTAGGCAATAATCTAGGATTTGGAAGACAAGTGCTTGATTACCTGCACTGTCACAGATCGTGGACAGATCACTTACAGCCAGACTTTCAGCAGTATTCAGGCAGCTAAAGACGCAGGCAGGTACATGGAAAGCATTTTTCATAAGCGCTTAAATTCTTGGTGCATGTCTTGGTAATTGACTGGAAAATCTCATCTCTGTCTCTAATTCCTTGTCTATAAAATTGGAACAGTGGCACTTCCCTATATTATAGGACCGTTATGAGAATAAGTACTCTCAAAATTAGAAGAAATTAAATACAATGATAATAGGGTTTGTATAAATACCTCTGTCAGATCTTTGTCCCATAGTCGGATGTTTTGCAAGTAGGTCCCATTCTAGAGAACGCCAAATTAAGACCACCAGCTAGAATAAATTATTTGTATGTTTTCCAATATCTTCTCTAAAACTAGGCAGGCTGAGCACATGCTTTCACAGGAGTATCACTCTAGGCAGGGCTCAAATATAAGGTGTGAGAGGGTATGAAGACACAAGGTAGGTAATTAGAAAATTACACTGAACTGGGCATGCATTAAAATCAACAGCTGTTGACTACAGTCAAACAAAATGGACTTGTGCTATACTGGTGCTTAGGCATAGCAGAGATAAGGATTTGGGCCCATCGGTGCTGGTGCTATAGCGTGCTTAGCTCTTCCAGTACTCCTCAATCTCTCATTTTCTATATGCTATAAACACAGTTATTACCAACAGGCTCCGTGACACCTCTGCTGTCCCTCTTTACATCATTACAGTTCACTTCAGCTTGCTGCGAGCAGGATCTAAATCATAGTAGTAGGCCTAAAGTAGAGTTGTCCAAGGTTTCATCCAAGCCCTTAGCAGTGAGAACCCGCCTTCCCTGCCATGTTTTCACTTCATCTCTTAGTTCCTCAATGGTTTTTTCCGTTACCATGACCTCCAACAACATTTTTCTCCTTACTAAAGATGGCCAAGTAGAAGAATTAGTTGGCTGTTCGGATATTTTCCTGCCTCAACAACAGGGAACAGCATGAGACTACTATGCTTCTTTCACCAATGAAATATGGAGGCATCTAAGCTAACTGGGGTAAACGTTTGTTTGTTGCCCTGGTGCCAGCCTTTCCTGTGGGAGATTTCTGCACCCATTCACCTTTATCACACATCAGGTTTTTATTGCTAAATAAAGTAAACCAACAAACCAAAAAGGATTCCTAAATGCATCAAAGCATTCTCTAAGTTATAAATCCCGCCCCCAAACAAGAAAAACCATAACTTAAGAGTTTTTATGGAAGACAGTCAAAGGGAGCTACTTCCAAAAATATTTACCTAAAGCACGAATCAGATCAGATGCCTGACATGGCTTCCTTCCACAAATTTTCCACACGGGGTGTGCGTGTATATGTGTGCGCCTATATGTGTGCGCACATGTAGTGTAAGTGCATGCTAGTCTAATAACTACGAGTTACAACTATAGGTAAATCTCTCATCAAAAACCCAGTGAAGAGAGAAAATCAAAAGGCCCTTGCCCAATGCAGCTGCCTGCTAATTAAACACTGATGTTAATTGCAATAGTGTGCCTGGACCCCACTCCCCATGTTTGTTGTGGTGCCTGTGTGAGCTCTGGATCGCTCAGAACTTTCACATTCTCACAGAAAAAGAAACTGTCTATAAAAGGAATGAAAGGCTGTGATATGTATATATATCTATAGGGCTATTTTTAAAGAAAAAAAAGATTTTTTTTGTGCGTGCTAGTTCAAAGCCAACTTTGATTATCTAAAGCAAAAGTCAGTCTTTAGAAAGGGTAAAAAACTAAATGTAAAGATGGAATCTTTTTTTATTTAATCCATGATGAAAAGAGTATTTCTTATTTGTAATGCTCTTGCCTCTCAATTCTTTTTTTTTTCTTTAAATTAACAGCAAAATGTAAAAGTTTCAGGCAGCATTTCCCGTCCTTACTTTACGAGATGTGCAAAGCAGCATTCCATTAGGGCCAACAGTCAGTAAAAGGGATGTCATTTGACACCCTTACACAACTATGCATACCAGGCTGGAACCGAGCAGGATTATGTGAGTGGATAGAAAGCCCTTCTAGAGAGAGGATTTACTCACACTGTTTTTCTTTACACATTCTGCTCTCTGAAGATAGTAAATCAGCTATTGCATTTGCAGAAACAACTCTCATGACGGCTAAAGAATTCAGGCACAAAGTAGATGAAGGCAAAGATCTGGCCTCTCCAAAGCAGCTCATAGCGACCACGGGAAGAGACCGAACTGCACCAATGTCTGAAGCGGCTAAACAGTGCCTGTGCCTGAACCATGTTGCTGTTCTAAGCCAGGGGCAGGAGGTGGGCTGGGTTTCCAGAGCCCAGGCCAAATCCCACAGCAACTTTCTGTTTTTATGGTAGGCTAAACCAAAGTCCTGGATCTGAACATTGTGAGATTTAAAAGACCGTACTTTACAGTTACTGTGAGCCAGAAACTGTCTTTTCTGGTAAGAAATCTCTTATCTGCAAAGATGAATTAATTGGTGGATAGTTTTGCTTTGTTATGAAGGCACAGAGCTTTGTACCACTGCCCACAGACAGGGATCTCATTTTCGTCTTTGAGATTCCTTAAGGTTTTTGCCATTTGACTAATAGAGTCAACATTAACTAACAAAGCTAACACTTTTACTCCATGTCTCTCATTTTCCTCAAGTAAAGATCTTACAGCACTGAATTCTGAATCAAATCTTAATCAAAACCTCTCAATACGAGAACTGAAAATAAATGTTTCTCAAAAAACAATCTCAAGAGACTCAGCAATTTTACTTAACTGACTCAATTTTGCTATTGATTTTCATTAAAACTAGCTTTGTTAATAAAGTATGTCTTGGTCAGTATTTCACCACTGCCCTCAGACTCTAATACATTACTTGAACACAGACATTAAAGGTGTAGTAACAAGTTATATACATAAAAATAAGCCTGTGAAGGACTGTGTCATGATATTTGTTATTTTCACAAGCTCCACCTCTCAGCGTCATCCCTGGCTGCGTGTTGGTAAAGTTTAGCTGGTAAAGTTCTTTGTACCAATACCAGCCTATTTTATTTGTCCTTAAATGTAATTCTGCACAGACAATGACATTTTTATTAGTAAATGAGAAGCAGTGTGTGCCAGCAGACAGGGCACCAGACTAGGGGTCAGGAGACTATCATACTTTTCCCAAACTTGCCCATGGTCTGCAAATTCTTCCAATCATCCTTACCTCCATTTCTTTTTTGGCCCTTCTCTAAAGAGGATCATGCTCTCTGGGACAAAAAAATGTCTCTATTGTCCCCACGTACATGTTGGTACTGTTCCCATCTTGCTGGAGCCCTGATCTTGATGGGGGCCTCTCAAGATTCGGCACAATGCAAGAGGTTCCAATTAAAAATAATTGATCATTAAGAGGCAGAGAATGGTAAAGAGTGAGCTGGCGCTTTACTTTCTATGGGGAAATAGTCAAACACTAGTGGCAAAGTAGAGACATGTGTGATGACACTGAATCTTCCCAAAGAAATGAAAGTGGGAAGTGTCACTCATCACCTTTTGGGCTTTTGTGTAACATGTGTAAGGAATGTTCCCTTCTCTGAAGAGTCTCTGTGGACTCTTCAGATGTTGGGATTTACTGTCACATGCCCTCTTCTGCCTGTCTTTTTTTGGTTGTTGTACAAAGTGTTGCCATGTGGGGTCTGTGTGATAGCACATACTGCAAAATATCTCCAGCTGAGTGGAATCGGTGCTGGCCAGTCGGATTGTTAGTTGGCTGACTATTCCCTAAAAATGAAAACCAGACACTGAGGAAACTATATTGTTCATAAAAGGAAAATATTTATCTGCAATGAAAAAAAACCCCAAACAACCCCAAAACAAAATAACTGGCTGGATATTTCATTAAATGATCACTAGTGAAGTGATTAAAGAATTGAGCAGCAGAGCAAGGAGGAAGCCCACTACTTCCCCACACACCTCCAAAACATGGATTTGAATTAAGCAAAACAATTTTCCAGTTCACTCTGAACTGCTTCAATTGAAGAAGAAAACAAAGCGGAAAATGTCTGAATGTTTTGTTTAAATGCTTCTTAAATGAAGCAACTCCAAGTTTGAATTTGAAATGCACCCAAAATGAGTGAAAAACATGAAGCAATCTTCTAAGGTTCAGCTGGAATTAAGGGGCAGACTAAGGGATGGACCAAGGCTAAGACGGACAGGTGAAGGGAGGTAGCTTGGCTTTGGAACCACGGGGTGTTTAAGAGAGACGCAGGAGTCAGTTTTGCCTACAGCTTGCCCCATATCACTGAGAAAGTCTAAAACCACTTCACCTGCACCATGTAGACCTGGTAATAAGGGACATAAGGCAGCAAATTGAACATTTTGCTTAATAAGATTATAAATGGCATATAGGGAAAAGTGTTTGTGGAGAGCAGAGAAAGAGGAGTACAATAAAAACAATTGAGACTGAGAAACAAGAGGCATAGGGCACAGATACATGTACATCTGCTTTTCTTGGGTTTCAGGCTGGCCAGAAAGAAAACAACTCTGGTGCAAAGCCATGCTTCTGTGAGGGCTCAGCCCAACGCTCTTGCTAACTGGCCCTGCCTGCTACCTAATGCGATGGGCTGGCTTGCAGACTGGGCTGGCTCATAGCCAGCCATCCCAGAGCCCATGCAAGGTGAACGCATGACTGCCTGCCCCTGTCCAGGCAGGTGTTACTCTGGGATTCCTCACGCTGCCTTTTTAACAGGACATACATAGCAAAGTACTGCCTCTGTCACCCATTAAGTGTGGTGAAGTGCCCAGGGTGCAAAGGAGCACTTAGTCATACATAGCTGCAGTAGCCTCTCCAAGGCAAACTAATTGCTGACTGTAAACTGCTGCGATCAACATGAATGCTCACCAAACGATATTCCTCCCGTAAATTTTCAAAAGTAAGAAGTTTGCTGACAAAGAAATTCATGAAGGTTACCAGGAGCATGGAGTGCCTTTCTAGAATGTCGGTCCTAGCTACTCCCTTGGAAACCAGTAAATAAAGAGTTAAGGTATGAGCAAACACAACCTTAACTATGCTGTTTGAGGGATGCCCCAATATGGCCATAACACACAGAGCCTGTGCTATCTCAAAGGCAGAGTGCAAACATTTGGGGAATAGGGCACATGACCACAGGACATAGTCTGAAGCTTTCTTTTTACAAGGGAAAACTGGTCTGTACCGAAGCCGCAGGGACTGGGGGCAGGGGGAGTGCCGACACCAACCTTACCCAAGAGACAGCTGGTCTCTTCCTCAGGACTAACACCTACTCACTTTACAGCCCCTGTCCTCACAGACTGCCACAGGACTACTCGCTCCACCCTCCAGCACTGAGCCCACAGACCATCCTGCCCGCACCCTTGCGCACTTCTGTTAATTCCCCTGGGAGGAAGAGCTCTAGGCACTGTTATTACCACAATTTACAAAGTCAACACCAAAAGGAGACACACTACTGAACCACCCACATGAACAGAGGAGGCAGGGAAAGAGGCAAGCCACTTTCCAGAGGGACAAGGCCTTTCTCATGTCAAAGCCCACCAGTTTTCTTGCATCACAGCCACAAAGCAGCCAAGCGCTCCAGCTCTGCCAGCTGGAGTGGGGCAGCTCCCACAGCTGACCTGCACAATCCCCGGCAGTACAGCCAACCCCAGCGAGGCTGTGGGGAAGGTTATTCAGGCCCTGCTTTTCAAAAGGCTTATGGCTCACCACATTTGCCAAGATGGAAAGGTATAACATGCTAACAGACAACTTTGCTGCTGTGTCAGTTAAGGCTTTTTTTTGGCACGGGGTAGGATGGCAGAGAGAGTGCCATCTCTGCTACAGCACAAACACTGCTCTGAAATGCGTGGCCATAGACAACCCTGCTCAAACGCTCTTTACCGTGGCAGGGGTATACTCAGAAGTGTTGCGCTGTCCCTCTTCTCTATTTATTTCTCATTCTCTGCTCCCTAGGAAACTGACAATCACATTAGCGTCTCCCCCTTTTTTGTCCTACTTTGAATGCCGAGTAGCTAGCACCCATTATTCTGTGACAATGTCCCATCTTACTGACATGTATTGAATATGTACATTTTTATACTGCTTTAATAGTGCTATTTTAGACTTTAAAGCCTGTCACTTGTCCTCATGAAAGTCAGATGGAAAATAATGCTATTCTCATATTTTTCTGGTCTTTACATCCAAAGCAGCGGTCCCTAGAGCAAGCCTCTGTCCTCCTGTTGGTAAGAATTTCTGTAGCCAGTTTGCACAGTACTGTCCTGCGACTACAACTGAAGGGCAAATCCTAGTACTACAATTACAGCACATCTGCAGCATGTGAGGGCTTGTTCTGTGATCACTTACAACCCCTTGATTTGGAGTTTTGGCTGAGCAATGAATGCAGTATCAAATGAGAAATAAATACAGCAATCAAAGACTACAAAGCTAAACACTATTTATGGCTGTTCCCACCTTTGTATGGACACAGGTATGTACTACTAGTGGTACACTAGTATGAGATCAAGAGGTGGACCACAAAGCTGAGTCTTGAATCCAAACCTCCTCCAGTCCCAGAGGCCCAGACTGCAGTCTCTGAATACAGGCACATTCCTACAGTTTGGGTTTTCCCAAAATATCTCATAAGGAAGAGACTTTCCATTACCGTCTACAAAGAGCCAAAACGCAGCAGCTGTCCTACAGCAAGCTGACAACAACATCCTCGTGTTCCTCAGAAATACTCTCCTGACTCAGGGGTGAGGCTGCAGGGCTGCAGACCCTACACTTAGACTTGAACACTCTCAAGCCTCAATCCCAAGCCGTGGGTGCAAAAATCAGCCGATTGGCTCAGGAAATCAGGCTAAGGCCTGTTCTGCTTGACAAAGAAATGCCCTATGGTAGTGCTGGCTAGCAATAACCAACATAACCTGGCTGCATTTCATGTGCAGGGGAAAAAAGGCTAGTGAAGACCGCACAGTGTTGAGTCCTAGAGCTGTCTTGTCCTCTTCCTAGTGATAACCACTGCATTTTCATCAGAGCATTTGTCACCAGCAAATTAAGAGTTAACCAGGAGGGTGGACTGAAGAGCATATATCTTATTTGTCTCATCCTGTAGTTAAAAAGTCCTCTTAGATTCAGGTGTAAATGTCCCTTTTCTTGACCTACAAGGTATTTGCCATACTGTCTGTCTCTAGGGTTAAAAATCTCCCTGGCTGTAAGCGCTTCTGTAAACACTCCCACTTTATCTGCAGAGAGTGAGAATCCCAGCAGTACTGGAAACAGATATAAATGGAAACTGTTAAAAAAATTAATTAAAAAAAAATCGTTCAGCATATGCTAAGAGTAGCAGTGATTTCTAGCAAGAATTAATTAAATCAGATGAAACATTTCTGATACAATTTGTGCTATCAGATCATTTAATTAGTTCTGGCTTTTAGTTCATCGTAACAAGCTTCCATGAGGGTGAAAAAGAAATAATTGTTTATTCAAATGGCAATAATTTGAGTTTCTTTAATTGATTCCTAGTGTGAAAGCATTGATTCCTGCTGTTTTACAAAAATGCTGTGGAAAAGTTTCAGCACGATGTCCAATTCCAGAGGCCACCGAGTCCATATCCCACTGCAGCCTCCCATCTGCGATCTAGCCCGCTTCAGCCCTATTGCTTCTCCTGGCTTGTCTGTACACTGCTGAGCATCGAGGCAGGGCTTAGCCGTTCTTGAGTGCTAGTGGGCTTATTAAGTATTCCTATGCAAAGCTGATGATGTGCTCATAAATAATATTGGTGGGACTGAAATATGTTTTCTTTCCAGCAGGCTGGATATTCTGGAAAGGAAATGTTTTAAAAAGAAAAAACATTCAGATACGCAAAGAGTGTCTAAAAGGGAAGAGGTTTTAGATAATACAAAATCTTTCTTTAAAAAAAAAAGTATCTCTTTCTGTAAATTTAATTCACCAATCTTTGCCCAAGGATGGGGAGGAAATTAATTTTGCTTCACTATCAGGATACAGTGTAGAAATGTCACTGAGCCTACAAAGACACATGCTAGCAGTTTTAAAAGTCAGGCTGGTAACTCCTGTTTCTGTTGATTGCTAATTTGTTGGGTGCCAGTCAGTAAAAAGGTCATATAATTCCTGCTGGGTAAAAGGTGGTACAGGACTAAGGCATGCAAAGAAGCCAAAAAAAAAAAAAAAAAAAAAAAGGCATTTCTGCAGTTTGAAACTCCATGGAAGCATATTGCAGATTTATGCCTAACCCAATGCTGAATTATGGGTCACTGCTGTAAAACCAGAATTCTTTACATTACTTAATCTAACGAGGTCTGTGAGAGAAGAAAAAGGCCCCAGTTTGTAAGATCTAAGGGGCTAAGACCTTATCTGCACACTTTCCTGTAAAGCTCCAGGTGCACTGTGAGATCTATATCATCAGTTCCATGCTAAAAACTATGTTGTTTAAAACAAAACAATCAAAGGCTGAAAAGCGAAGCTCTCAAATATCACGAAACAGCAAAGCAAAGGTTGCCTAACGTAACCTTCTTTCTGCCTCCAGGTTGTATGGTATAATATACTGTTTCAGTCTCTGACCAGGTACTGCCCCCACATTCATTTTTTTGGCAAGAGCCCCTGCTTCACTCCAGGCACAGGACCAACAGGGCTCTGCATATAAAGCAGCTCTTCAATATTCTTTTTAATCTCGGCTCTTCAGCGTGGGGCTCCGGCTTCATCTACTACAAACTGTCGTAACACTGCATGAACAACGATACTTTTCCATTCTATGCTGTTTTTTCTTTGCTGTTCAGCCTCAGAGCCCCGAATGCTTTGCACTAGTTAACACATTTATTCCCAAAACGTCCCTGTGAGGTGAGGAAATATTATCCCTAATTTAGAGAGTAAGATTGAGTTACTTTCTAAAGAAAAGTAGAAGAGAGGCAGGAAAAGCGACCAGATCTCTGGAGTCCCAATCAACCACCTAAATCATCACTTTTACAACAGGCCTCTGGCCTTTATTCACACCACACAACTTCTGCTAGAGGTTAGGCAGCAGTGCCAGAGACATAGCCCCATTCACTGACATAACATAAATCTACTACCGTGACTCCAGACCAATATATTATATGACCCTGCTCTAGGTTTACTTAGGGTGAAATTCAGTCCTGTGCAGAGGGCCACCATTTACATCCTTTCTCAAAGGTTTGCAGTTGTGTGTGTGCCTCATGCTTACCCTCTGATCTTTTTTTGGAAAGAAAAAAGTCATGCTGTTTATCCACTAGACACTGTGATCACATAATTAGAGGCACATGTGTACAGACTATGATAAGAAGGGGCAGAGTAAAGGTAACACTGGCTTCTTGAAAGCACTTCGATAATCTGAAAAGTAGGAAATTAAAATAGTAACACAAACTCTACATTAAAAGTCATTTTACCCAATGAATTAAGGAACAAAATAATCTCCACCTTTCAATCATCATCTATATAGCAAGAATGTGTTCTGCACACTTGAATACCTTCAACCTGCAAATCAAGAACCTTTTATCTTACATGCATGTCTTGCTATATGAAAGGAAAGGCCTCAGATTTCTTCACAGAGGTACCTGCTCAGTTATGTAAAGGAGAGGACTGAGATGGCATACTGGTCTCATTCCTTCTGCACTTTGCCAGGTTTACATATTTTCAGCTATCCATCTGCGTGGCCAGTGGAAGCTTGTGAAAACCCCTAAGCAGTGGAAGTTCCCTGTCCCTTTATATCCGCAGGTGATTCCCAAAACTCCTTTGTTCCGAGTTCATGGTAAACCAGTGTGCAAATAAAGAATGTTTTCCAAAATCATATCTAAACCAAAACAACTCTGATTTTCACTGGAGCGGTGACATCTACCAATTACCTCGCTAAAGTCACATTTTCATTGCCTGCTTTGAGGCCCATAAATCAGTCAAAAGGTCAAGATTGTCAGCGCAGCAGAAAAAGTGTAGCTCCTCACACACATGCATGCACATGCACATCCCTGGTCTTCTGAAACATTCCGGGAGGGGGGAAGCAACAACACCCCCCACACTCAACCTCTAAAGCAAATTTACCAAATTAGACATTTAATGTTCAAAACAGGTTGTTTTTACAGTTCTAGTACCTGCCACGGGCTCCTTTTTCACTGAATGGGTGTTAATAAGTTTAAATAAATTTAATTAACAGTTACAAGTGACTGAAGAAAACAGACCTACCATATTCAGAATACCATTATTTGCTGCTGTCATTTCTAATTTTAGCTTTTGAATTTCCTCCTTTAAAATATATTTTATGTTTAAAAATATGCATAGGCTTTTCAGGGTGGCTTTTAGCCATGCAGCTACTAAGCATCTCTCATATATTAAGGATTTATCTTTGTAAGAGCCTTCTGAATGAAGGGAGAGTTATTCCCGCTTTGCAAGTTGTGCAGCTATTGTACCCTGTTGGTCCCATAGCTGTGCCTGTACGACATTACCACATTTCAGTCCCGTGCCTGTATTACTGTGCTATCTGGGGGAGCCAGGATGCTCCTGGCTGCAGCAGTGTTGACGCAGGGAGCAAAGGCTGCACCCCGAGCAAAGACCCTCCAGCTGGACTGAAAGGGTGAATTGGACACTTGGAAGTCAAGACAGAACAAGCTTCGGGTTTCTCCTCTGTATGGGCAAAACTGAGTTTTGCTGTCCTAGCATAAGTGCCAGCCTAGTGTTGGGCTCACAAAGCAGCTAGAAACAATCACAGAAAACAATCTCAGAAAGTCTATTAGTACAAAGACGCAGTGCTGGCTCAGGAACCCACCGAGCTAATTGCTAGAGGTGCGGAGTGAATTTTGGAGAAGACTCACACTAGGTTTGCCCCATTCTTACTGCTCTTCCCTGGCATTTTTTATTAGCCAGTGTTGGAGACTGACTATGGGCTTAGGTGTGTCCCCCTGTGGTTCAAATCACTGTAGCTCTGCTCTTACACTGTTATGTTATATCAGGGCATTTCAGCCATAGGGAAAAGCTAGGGCAGAGATGGGAACGAGAGCTGGGGACTGAGCCTTGCCGAGTTGCACTTGCTGCTCCAGCTGCCCCTGAAAAGATAAGGGGGCAACGGCAGCCAGGCACTACCCTGCTGGCTCTGCTTCGTCCTGGCAGCAGCAGCTACCAAAGCAGCTTCCCCAGGCTCTGCCACAGCCAAAGAAGTCACCACAGCTTCACTTCTGGTTTGGCTGCCCTTGGTAATTGCCTATTTTGCCTATGTCCAGAACTTCCCAAGGCCACACAGAGATGAAGCTACTCCCAAATCCAAGTCTCAATATAGTAGCTTAACCACAAGACTGTCCTCTCTGTCTTCTTTCTCAGGCGCATGTTGCCTCAGTCTCTCCATGCCAAATACAGCACAGTGTCTCACAAGACAAGGTTTCCTTCTCCCCTCTCCCCAGCTTCAAAGCAATATGTTCACTTACTGTTTTAAAACAAGGGATGAACTCAGGGAAGAGCTCTATCAGGAGACTGCAGTTTACCTTAAAACCTAACCAAAGCAGGCACAAATTCAGTCTAATATTCTCTGGCAGGGTATTTAATGACTAAAGCCGTGCTGCTGAAGATGTTACGTGCTCTCCAGCCCACATTCTTAAATCCGTGTTCACTCTCCTGCCCCACAGCACAGAGATAAGCAAAGGAAGGGGGTTGTCTGGCCTGTGTGCTTTGCCTGGTAAACAAGTAACCACTGTAGCACACAGATTACAATGCACACACTATCTCTCCTTGTGCTTACCCTCACCTACGTCTCTGCTCTAGCTGCATCATTCCTGTGGAGTGCAATGGTCTCTGACGGTTACAGAGCACCCTCCAAGGTAATCTCCCAGACTAGGAAAATAAGGGAAGAATTTCTGTCAGCTGCCGAGTCAATGAGAGCTTCAGTAATTCAAAAGGCCATTTCTAACTGTGGAAGCATGACGGAGGGCGTGCTAATGCCCAAGCTTGCTGATCACTCTGTACCCCAAATTCTGCCAGACACAGGCAGGCATGATTGCTAGAGGCTTTCTCAACTTTTATG
Source organism: Gymnogyps californianus (assembly GCF_018139145.2). Lineage (NCBI taxonomy): Eukaryota > Metazoa > Chordata > Aves > Accipitriformes > Cathartidae > Gymnogyps > Gymnogyps californianus. The sequence continues at coordinate 13,936,635 of NC_059477.1, forward strand.
CAAACTCTGAATCTCCAGAAATCCCAACATATGTAACCCTTGAGGAGGCTCAACGTGAATTCTTTGCTCCCATTGTTCTCCCGTTCACATGTTGGGAGACTTCTTCCTGCTTCCTCCTTGTCAAGGGAGACAGCTTCAACAATATGGATTTTATTGTACACCCCCTACATCCCACTTCTGCCCCTTGTCAATAGCACAGAGGCCCAAACTCCATCTCAGCTGCAAAGAGGAAATGACTATTCACAAGACACAAAGGTTTATGGATTTCTGCCTAACAAAAGATTATTTCTAAGCAGACTCTTCGTGTCCTGATGCCTCATCTCTTCCAGTAGGAAAGCAGACAGCCTCCAGTATGCCCAACACCAATGAGTGAGAGCACTCTCCAGGGCAGGTGTACTATGCAAGGTAGCCTCTTAATCTTCTCACATGCACAAGCGCTATTTTTCATACCAGCTGCATCTTAAACACTCGGTTAAGATGGTGATTAGTGGTGGTGGTAGGGTGTCACAGTGGGAGCTTTCTTAGGAAGAAAAGGCTTTGATTGAGCCAATGAAAGCTGTTGCCAGGGAACCAGATGCCATGAACACACCACTCCAGCAGTGCAAGAATACAAACCATGTGAGTGCTGGACTGAGCTTTAAATACATTTGCTGCTTGAGGCCTGAACACACCATTAACTCTTTCAGTACCCGAAAGAGTTCACACAATGAACTGGGAAGATGGGAATCTGTTACAAACGCAGAGGAGCAAAACATCTCCCAATATCTCTCTATTACACCCTGTTGATCCAAAAGAAAAACAAAGGGGGGAAACTTTTGACCTTCAGTTTTTGACTGGCAAAGGAGGTTTATTTGTTTTGTAAAGTATGTAAGGAAACTTCTCTTCAAAGTAACGCTTAGTTTTACACTAATGTGAAAAGGAATCAGATAAGTGCTCAGATAACCCTATAAAAGTATTAATTTTGTTTTTGTAGGGGATGTTACACATGAAGTTTGATGTGCACAGTGTGCTCACCACTCAGTTCCTCTGCAAGAGGAACAGAATAGCTTAGATTCCATTTTTCCCAGATCTGAGCTGGTTTCCAACACAAATGTTACCGATTTGAACTTTATCTGATCAGTTGCCAATTTGTTTCAAAGTTAACTTTCCACTCTGATTACTAAACAGCCTTGTACTCTACCGACAGAGCATTTTTTTCCTAATGTAAATTCCACAGTGCTCTGCAACCCTACCAGTAAAACGCAGCTAAAGCTCTAATTAAAAATCATGCCTGCCATATGTCAATTCATAAGAACTAAAATTAAACTAACAAGGGGCTGTAACCAAAACTTTTTTTGAACACAAGAGCCTGCCTGCTCTGCTCCATTTTGAAGCAGTAACATGTGGAAGCCTGGGTAGTTCTTGCAGGACAATTACTAGTCCCAAACATTTTCATCTTTGGGCTTCCAGTTCAAATCCAGCACAGGTTCCTAAGTACGAAAAGCCATTCCCACTCTGTAGCCTGAGTGGAAGCCCCTCCACTCCCGTGTAGCCAGTACTGGCTGCATAACTGCTTTGATCCCACAGAGTCGGTAACTGTGTTGAGCAAGTAACGCGTTGCTGGCAGTATTATAGCGAACTCCCCCTGTCAGTCTCCATTTCAGCCTTTTTATATCCTGTGGCAATGCCAGCCGTCTAGTGAGCTCTGAGTTGGAGTCCAGTGTACTACTGCCTTTTTATGCCTCTCCCACAGTGCAGAAGGCCTGGGGGAAAAGGACATAGCAATACCATTATAATGCTTAAGTGGCCATAAAGTCCCAGTGTGAGTCCTAACAATCTGAACATAAGGGACAATAAACCTTGGGCCCCTCAGATTTATTCCAGGGGATTGGCAAGAGTGCGTATAGTGCAAACCTGACTTAAAATCTTCACGCAACTCCCGTGCCAATTCCTGCCCACTTGGTGATGATGGAGAATTGGGCTCCCGTGTGTTCACTGGCCATCACAAGCACAGCTGTCAAGATGACACCGTTCATCCCCTCAGAGCTCCTTGGAGTCCCAGCTAACAGCTATTCCACTGCTGTATTGCATAGCTGAGGACTGGGAGAACACACATACATATATGGCAAACTACAATGCTGAAAAATGCACCACACGCTCGTACAGAGCACTTCTGTCTCCCTGGATTCTGCAGTGATTTACTTGAGGGTCCATGGGCCTGCTGTGGGCTTGGCCCTGAGACCCCGCATTAGTTACTGTGTGGCTGTGAAGAGGGGCTGCCTGCCTGCTTACAATTTAACTTCTCGGTTTAATCTGCAGATACACATGCCAGGCTTACTGCAGTTGTTCCCACTGCAGAGCCCCCGTCTCAGGCAGGACACAACCGCCTCTTTACAAAAGTTCTTGCATAACCCTCGTAAAACAGGGAAAAACAACACTGCAGCTCAGCTTAGGTTAGCAGTGAATAAATGAAGAACTGGAGATTTCTAGAGGCAGAGCAGAGTTATCTAAATACAAATTTGGCAACATATGAGGGCTAACAGGCCAGTTTTCTAACCAGTTCCATATAAAATCTCTAACGATCAAAAACAGTCAGTGTCTGCACTTTGTATTTTGAGCCTAAAACATACATATGCACAGCTAGATACTGCACAGTGGCAAAGGAAGCCATTCTGGTGTACTGGCTTAGTGGGACATCAGGATTAAAGTGTCGCTTACTGAATAAACATGGTTCCGTGGCATGTCAGTGACCTCTCCAGAGCTCCCGTCAAAGATCCCACGCAGATGTGATCCTGCTCAGTTTGCAAGAGCAAACAGAACTGCAGTGCAAGATGGTGTTGTTACAGAGGCTAATAATCCAGTCTCTGTACTACAAAGAGGTGCAGATGTACTGGAGTTACCATGCTGGAGAGTGATATTTAACACTGGCTATTGTTGTCCCCCTCCCACAATGTGTTGCTCAGCTCCTCACCAAAGATAATCACCCCCAAAAATATGTATTCCTTACACTCACACACACACTCGTGCTGCTATGTTAGAGGACCTTAATTGAATTTACAAACTGGAGCCTTCAGGAAATACGAAGTGCAAGATGTAATTACCATGTTTCCAAAATGTATTTCCCTCCTTCCCATATGCATCAAGATGTAACTCTCAGTTGACATAATTGCATGTTCTCCACACACTGAGGATCCAAGCCTCAGTACAAAGATTACACCTGCTCCAGGACAAAAGTGACAGTGTCCTGTAGGACTCTGATATATCCTTTTTGCAGCAAGTGGAAGATGCACAGCTAGTGAGGCAGAAGACAGTGGGAAAACAAATGAGAGCTTCCGGGGGGGAAGCTGAGGGAGCTGAATGCTGCCCTGAACAACTGGACTCTGTCCCCAAACATGGCACAGAGTCTCTGTGCTCAAACCTCAGGCTCCGTACCCAGTCCAGAGCCCAGCCCTCTGACCAACCTCCACAAGTCCATCCTCCCTCTCCCCTGCAGCCCACATCCTCTTCAGCTTTGTCCCCACTCATCCCTCAGTCCTTCCTTTTCCCTTCCTCCACTCCCAGCCTCCCTGGGGCTCCCCATGTCCTCTTCCTCTCCTTGGCATGGGCAACAGATTTTCCATTTCCTTCCTCAGATCCTACTCCTGTTTTCCCTGCTCAAATTGTTTCCTCCTTTGCTCTCAAGCTCACCTACATTCAGATCAGCATCTGGTCCGTCTTTGAGTTAACTTGTTATTTTTTCCCAAGCAAACCTCTCATTACAATCATTGTCTCAATGAGATACACTCTGATACTCATTGAAAATGCATGTTTTCCATAGCTGTTCCATATCTACAGATTTGGAGAGTTTATTGCAATAATACATTATTCTGAATTTACACACATTTATTTTAACGGCATTTAAAACAGATCTGACATAGCACTCGAGTGCTGGATTTTTAGTTGTAAAATATATATCCTTCTAAGATATAAACTAACAGTACTCACCAATAAAACTGACAATCAATCATAAAAAGCAATTGCCAATACAGCCCTTCCCCACAACATTAATGAAATGTAATTAAGCACTGCTTAAAAACTATGTGGCACAGTGTTGAAGAAGAATTGCTAAAGAAATGCATAGCATAGAATCAACGACAGGCTTTGGAAGTAAATGTAGATTGATATTCTCACCTAAATCTCTATTTTCTTAACTTAATTTATGTTTGGTTCAATTCATTATAAAGTCATGAAGAACAATCATGCTTGGAAGAAAATTATCCTAAGCTGGGGAGAATTTAGAACGGCTCTGCCAGTACAGGCTCATTTCTATTGCTGTTCTGTTATGGAAAGTGTCATTTTTGCCAACTGAAGAAAGCAGCTCCTCTGTTTGAAGACATATTTGTTTTGTACATTTTCTATTGCTGTTTGTATATTGTAAAGCACTTTGAGCACATGTAGAGTGAAAGACACCGTATAAAATAAAGTTAAAAGTTGTAGTGTTGTAATACGCTGTAAGTCTTTGTACATGGCAGCAGGGGGCACTTCCACAAGACGATGCTGAAGTGCAGTTGACAGACTATGCTGGTTTCAAGACCAGGCAGAAGTGCTCACAGTGTGTTCACATCCCACTTCTGAAAGCAGAGCATGCTTGCACTTAACAGCTCCCCACCCCTCATGTTCCTACTAAAAATTCTCAAAGCAAGTTGAGTAGCTTAGTGAGAAAATTAAAGAAAGAGAAACCTGTACCTTTTAACAAAGTATGAAAAGGGCAGAGAATTGCACATCTGAGCACTGGAGGAAGTAAATATCTGAACAGGTCCTGCCATACCAGTGCTGATGTGGGGGCTAAAGAACAGGAACTCCATCATGGGAGTCAGGAACACAATCGAGAGGGTGAGACTCTTACCTTCCTCCGCAGTTACCTAGGAAGGGTGAAATGTTCCTACACTAAGTTTCTGCAAGAAAACAGTTGAAGAACCAGAGAAAAAGTCATTCAGGTTACATAAAGACCTACACAAACCCATAGAGGATGAGTGTTCTACAAAACAATCCCCAAAACTGGTCTCTTCCAGCTCTAATAATACTGTTTTTCTCCATTCTCAGCTAATAATGGAATTTGGAGGGTGCCATAAAGAAAATACAATAAAGCAGCTTGGGAAGAATAATGTTAATCTGTCACCTTGGGATATTTACTGCAGGGCAGTCCATCCTTTAAGTCTGAACCTGGCCCCTGAAGTATTTCTGTGCTTACTTGTGCTCTCCCTAGCTGATAGTAAGGATCCTAATTTCTGTTTGCCACCATAGCAACAGAGAAACCACCCCTGATCATAATAAGGAGGAGGAGACAGGGGTTGTTCACAGATCCCAAGATGTTGCAAAGCAACAAAAACAGAGAAAACAAGTGCACGGGACAGACAGGAGGGAAAAAAAGTAACCAACTGCACCACATCTCCCTCACACTTTTCAAAAACCCAGGACACTAGTCTGGCTTTTCTGCTATTTGGAGTTGCACGTTAGCAAGGCACAGAGTTATGAATTAGCGCATTTCTGAACAAAGAATCTGGCTGAGCGCTCTGACAGTAAGTTTGCAGTTCTAGGGGCAAGACATGAGCTCGCTGATGTTCCTGGGGCTCAATGCCTAATCTCTCCCTGCTAAGCTGTGGCATTGGGCAGGTGGTGAAAAAAGACCAGGAGAAACTGGAAGTGCATTATGAACCAGAGGTGAGTTGCTGTTAGAAAATTCTCCACAGTAGCTCTCAGGGATTAAATATTTTCCATTTCAGAATGTTAACTAATGTTGAAATAATCCTTTTAATGACAAATTATTTTACAGTATCTTCTTTGCAATGAAAATCAAAATGCGATAATAACCAATGGCATAATATAATAGGAGATATATATGTCTGCTGTAGCTAAAACTGGAGAATCTTAACAAAATTATTTTTGGGAAGCCAAAATAAACAAAAAAGAATAGATTTTCAAAGGGATAATCATTGTCTCTGTGTGTTAAATGTCAGATGAATAGGTAAGCCTGCTAGTTCTAGGATTTGTGTATTTTTTTTTTGAGCCTACATCTGTTATACTGATTTAAAATAATACTTTGTTTGAATAGCACATTCCATCAGAGTTTCACGGCAGCTAAAAAACCAGACTCATTTACATGATGCACTGCAGTGTTGCAATGAGAAGTGAATACATTAGAGCCACAGCCAAAGACAGCTTTTTCCTGTGAGTTCACACCAACAGCACTCTGCACAGCAGCCCTAACCTGACTCAGTGGATCTTCAAATTATTTCTGAAAGGATCATATTTTGATCCAGTTACACAGAAAAACTGAAAGACTAAAGCCTGCAGGATGCAGATCAAAATTTACCTCAAAATTCCCTCCTAGCTTCAGCACTGCAGTTCTACTAGAGTCAGAGGGGCTAGGAAGAAAGCATCAGCTTTGTGTATTTTTCATCCTGCCTTGAGGCGGATTTTGAATCTCTGCTGTACCTCCCATAAGAATCAGGACTGTTCACCCTGTTAAGCACTGCTATCAGAACAGTTATTCTAAAATGTAACTTTTTGTCATTGGGAGCCAGAATATGATACCCTAACTTTACATCAAAGAAAGTATGTGAACACCCCAATTACGAGAATAATTTGGAAATCCGTGCCTTATTAGTTGCATTCAAGAAACCAGAGAGTTTCCCTAGAGAAACACTGTATGCTTATATTACAGTTTTCTCCCAGTGGCCCAGGACAACTGATCTATCAGAGCCCTTCTCACCTACCTCATTCAAGGCACACCAATGGACAACAGTCTCAAAGCCTCTCTCTCATCTACACCCTTTCTAGGGCAGCCATTCCTCTAACCTCTGAGTGTATGGGGACACATCTCAGGCGCAGATGGACTCCCTCAGCTAAGACAGTATAATCTGTTTGAGATGCATGTCTGTTGTTGCCTTTCCTACAAAAAAGCACGCTAGAATTTCTGAGGGAAACTCCAGGTTTTTTAAAAAGTCCCCCTACTAAGACCATTTTACAGCAACTCCCTCTTCATTGTGTAATTAATCTCCTCTCTGCTGCTGATGACTTAAGGGCTTGCGTGAGGACGAGAAAAATCTCTCGAGCTAGGAGGGGACAGATTTATCTATTCACAGAGGATACAGCGTAAAAGAGCTGTAGACCAATTCAAATGCTACAATAACACAGTTACTATCTCTATAGTATAGCAACTACTTGTCCCACCTGAGGCTGGGGCCATGTTTCTGTTCACGGTACACCCTCTTTTCTAAAGAGATCAATTATACAAAGAGAAAAGGCAAAGGGAAAAGTAATTTAAACTGAAACAGATAACAAGTTACAATTGCTTTTTATTTCTACGACATTTGGTCCCTGTACTATTACATTTCAAATCCATTAATTTCCCAATTAAGAAAAAAGAAAATGTTTCACAGTAATAGTGGTCATGGATAAGATGCAACACACCAACATAAGTATTCCAGTCTGTGACCCATGGTCTTGAGGAACCAGTCTGATACAAACCACATTGAATACGGATGTGAATATGACTCTAGCATGCAGGCTTATCAACAGACATTTTTGTCACATTTCTCAGCACAGCAATATACTATGCATGACACTGCTTGTATGTAGAACACTTGTGTTTTATGTGTTCAGTACTGCCCCCGCAGTACTTCCTACAGTTAGGGCACTCCTCAGATGCAGTCAGAAGTATCCTAAAAGTACATTTGTTTCAATTTTTGTATTCCATAGCCCATCAGACACCCTGGACCCCAGATAAAAACTGTGAAGTATCCTTGAAGCACTTCTAAATGGTCATCCTTTGTAAATTTGTAAATGCAGAAGCCTGGGCCCAGAACTGTTCCACCTGCTCCTCAGCATTGCAGGCAAAACAGATTGCTCCTAGGGCTGAAGGGCTGCTGTGGGAAGGGGAGATACATCAGAAAAGGGCAGAGCTGGGAAGAGAAAGCTCTGCAGACATAGGCTTGCTGCTCTTGCTGTCAGTAGGATAAAAGGAGGGGTAAAAGCCACAACTGCCACTGTCAGATGAAAACTCCACCCCAGTGGCGGCAGCAGCAGCCTGGCTTTACAGGGCTCTGGTTTTAGGCAAAGTATGCTGCATGCTCACAGTCACTGCCCAACGCATCTGCTGCCCCAAGCAAATGCTTACCGTATCTTTGTCTAGGGCAGGACTTGTCTGGACCTAATCCATAAAACCCTCTTGCAGTTGAGAAGAGGCCAATTAAAGTCCCCACTGAAGTCATGTAGTGTGTTGCCAGATTAAAAGTGGGCAAAATCTTGGTGATTAATTCACAGCCTGAATTCTGGCTTTTCAATACTTCCTGCTGTAGGTGGTCTATTGGAGAACACCACGGCTCAGGTCTTAGCTGTGCTGTACAGTAGTTCTTAGGTACAGACAACAGAGCTTCATTTGATAGATTTGCTGATGACAGCAGATAAAGCCACAATGGTGAAAGCATGTAAGGAAAGAATAATTTCCTGTGTAGTTAGTAAGCCACAAATTGATGAACTCCAAATTGATTAAAGGTTTTGTTTTGCTTTTTCCTCTCCACTGTCTACCCTACTTCTTTCCTTCTCTGTTTTAGGATTATTTTAACTGGATTATTTTAACTCCCATTTTAGCAAGACTTTAAATGCAAAGCACATCATGAAGGACTGCTTGGGTCTGTCTCTTCCAAGAACCTACAGTAGAAGAATGGGTGCACTGGTTCTGCGCTCTGAAAAACTAGCTAAGCCTTCGTGGAAAAAGGGAGGTAGGAGAACGGGCCTGCAGGGCCACAGGCATAGAAGCAAACTACAGATGGAGTTGCACACCCTCCAAGACTTGACAAGAGCCACCTTGGCACACGGAAGAAAGCAGGTAAGAACTGACAGATTACATGAGGCCCCTGGCTCTGTTCCTCTAGATGTTAACTACACAGCAACTCCACAGAGCCTCAAAAAGACTACTGCTGTTCACTGATGTTAATAAGCTGCTAATAAAATTAACCTGATATTCAAACATATTCTTTAGCATCATCTTCCCTATAATCTTCCCCTCTTTCCTTTGAAAGTTATCAGCTATATTCATTTGTCATGATTAAATTTGTACCTGTTCTGAGGTTTTAAATGGTGCCAACATGGTCTCTGTGCCTCCACAAAGGGTGAGTTATTTCTCAAACACATTGCCGTATGGAGAGTTGCTTTCTTTGAAGCCCACGTGGAGCTGGATTTTGGCTCTCAAAGTCTGCTGGAATTTTGCCATCAGCATCAACAGAGCCAGTTCATGTGTGGATTTTGTGTCTATGAACCCTGACGAGGAACAAACCTTCTCTACTTCTGTTCAAGTGGAAAAATTTTTCATGCTAACTAGCCGAGGCGTTTTTTTTTTTTCCTTGGATTGCAAGGGAAAGTGTCAGCCATCCCACATGATACTCATCACACTGGCTCCCATATTTCTCAAGTCATGCTATAATATTCAAAGCAATTACATAATAGCATTTTGTATTCTGCATAACTCATTGCCATTAAAACTAATAAACTACACCCATGCCAATGACATGATTTTTTTTCTGCAGTGCAGCAACTCTACTTCAAAAAAAAGGTAAAAAGCACAATGAGGCTTTTTAAGAGGATGAGACTTATCCAGCAATCTCTGATGGTGTGAGATATTGTAGAGCTGCTACCGACATTTGTCTGGGAAGACTTTGCTTAACTCATTCTTCTTGGCTCCACCATCAGTGATGTAATGAATTAATCCCAAACTTGTGGCAAGAATTTTTTTTTTCCAACATCCTACATCTTGATCTGTGCTATATATACACCCAATGATATGTTCACAGATGTCTACAACAGTAAATTCTCAAATTAAGCAAGTCCATGCTATGCCACTTTCCTGATGACACAGGATATTAGTAAGTTAAGATGAATATCAGGTAACAACGATCCTCATCCAGCATCATATATTTTCATACTCTGACAAATGTTTAAATACTGCTTGCTTTTACATTGGAAGACAAGTCAGAGCTGACCAAACAGTTTAAAAACCAACCAATGGTTGGTTTTTCTCCCAACCATTTCCTAGTAGTTGTTCATTTTGCTTTCCTATGACTCTGTCTCCATGCTAAATATCAGAGACCTGAAGATTTGACATCAGGCTGTGTTGTGCCTACAGGAGATAACAAAGACAAAATCTTCTCTCTTCATCTGCACACTACTTCATGAACTAGGTACAGACCAGAGTGAGGGCACTGACATGAGTTAACGGAGATTATATAGCTTATAAGTACTGCAGCAGGCCTGATGGTGAGCTGCACCCAGTTTCTCATGCGACAGAAAGGGTCATGCACAAATATGACTTGATGCCACCTTTGTAGTTCCTTGATCCTGGAATTAAGTGGCTTAATCATCGCCAGCACAACTTACTTTGCTGCTGCTGCCTACCAGTTTCAAGAGAGCTAGGGGCAGCTGAGGATTTTGGCAATGTCTTAATGTCTCTAACTAAATCTCTTATTCTTTGGGGATGAGACTAGGGAGCTCCTAGCTTGACTTTACAGCACTTCACTCAGGGATTTCCAAACACTGAAGGTATCCCTTAGGACTCAACCAACCTTGGAGACCAGTTAAAGGGACAAATTTAACTAGACCTGTAATTTCTTATTCCTGCACTAAGCTAAAAGCAGCAGACTAGAGCCAAGGATCTGCTTCACAGTGATTTGATAGGGTCAACATTTCCTTGTTTGTTAGAGCATCTCTGCACTTACTTTCTGGACATAATATTGCAGTAGGTTGGTCTTGATTTAAATGAGGCATGGGTTGAAGCTTGCCAAATACATTTTGGAAGCGCACCCTGAGGGTCTGGGAGGGCACGGAAGAAAAAACAGAGATACTGCCTTGCAGAGTCTGCCACTAGCAAAAGCTCTGCAGGATCCAGCTGACACACCTACCACCAGACTGAGACTGCCAGACCTGATGTTCAGAAACACTCTCAAGCCTGGCTAAAGTCATCAACAGCTGCAGGTGTTCTGAAAAAACTCTAGCTGCACAGAGTAGATGTTTCCTGAAAAACAGCATTGGAAGGAGGAATTCAACCTTTAATTGGGAAATAAATTACAACACAACTATTTCCCCTCAAGTCTGTGGCACAGCATCTTAACAACCTGTGGTCACAGCCCTTAAGGCTTTCCTTTCCTTGGTCAGCTGTCTATCCACACTATTATTTATCCTGTTTCATTCAAGAAGAGTAAACACAGTCTCGAGATTCTGGAAGAGGAAAATGGTATATAGCATTCGCAAACTGGGGGTGTGGGGGGGTGGAGGACCAAGAATTTTTCTTCCTCTTTTATATGTTAGCTGAAGTTAACTGATTTATCGAAATTCACACAGAGCAGGGCATAAAAACACTGGCCTGGGATTCAGAAAATTTGGGTTTAACTAAATGGTCACCACCACTGAAACATAGAGAACCAGAGCCTTTGACGAACAACTGCATCACTTGTGCAGGAGACCTGACAGCAAACAGCAAGTCTGTGATAAATCTTGGCAAAGCTAATTAGAAGTTAGTCAGCAGACAACTCTGCAGTAGAAAGATCTGTTTTTGTCTTTATCCTATGACATGCTGTTACTGTGACAGCTCACTAGAAAAAGCCCTGCTACCATCTTTGGCAGCCCTGGTAACCCTACCCCAAAAAGGATCAGCCCAAAAGGTTTTCCAGAATTCATCAAATCCATGAGCGCAAAGGGCAACTTCAGTTACTTATGCAAGGGACACTCACGAAAAAGCAAAACCAAGGCTTCTAGCTTATCAGCTATAAGACAAGGAACATCCGACATGGTATTTGCAATGAAACAGCTAGATTTTTTTTTTTTTTTTTTTTTAATTGTTGAACAAGATTGAGATTGACTTTGGCATATAAAGGGTCAACACTCCCCCAAGGTCTACAAGCTAACTTCAGAAGCTGTATACTAATGCTTACTGCCCTCCAGAGCACGGCCTCCCTGCTAAAGTTTGTCAATAATTAAACGAACTATCTGTTCAGTGGTAACTGGACCAACATGACCACTTAATATTATGTTCTCTCTTTCACATACAAACATGCATACCCAAGCCATCAACTGGCAGCAATGTTTAGTTACTACTAATCTGACCAGACTGGAAACAACAATCAAATCCCTCTTATGAGAGCACTGACTTCCATACAATTTCTTAAGGCTGTCTTTATTTTCTGGTTTATTTCTCATTAGCCTACAAGGTGTTTGTAAAATGATTCATACACAAGGCAGTTAACTACAAAATACTCAAGAACAAAAGTTGAAAGGTCCAATTTTTTAGGAACTACATCTTGCAAAATCATTTGGAAGCTTTTATAGTTGCCTCATGGATGTTTTTATTTCTTGATAACGCCAGCTTATTATCTAGGCTCCAGAAATATCCAAAGACCTCATCTCTATTGTGCTAAGCACTATACAAACACATAATGAATCAACAAGCCTTTCTTCTAAGAGCTTATACATGAAATTGCAATCTTCACTGAACACCATGAGAAATTTAAAGGCATATGCCAAAGCTTAATGTTATTTGTAGGTAAAACATTAGGAGGAGCCTAGAATATTTCAGCACTATCACAATCATGTAGCTTAGAGTGAACAGCAAGAGCAATGTTTAAATCACAGAAAGCAATTTGGTTAGTCCTAATGATCTCAGATACCAAGTATTCCACACAAAATACTTTGTATCCCAGCAACCCCCAAATTGCTGTTAAAATCTTAATCCTACAGCTTTACATATGATATGAAAATTTGACCTTTTATACAAGCGCATACTAATAATACCAGCTAAACAGTTTGAAAGGTGAAACAAAATTCAACCTATTCATATGCAGAAATGAACATTTTTCACATTACTAATTAAGGTCATTTTAAAAAACATGCATGTGCACTGTATGGGCAGGAATGACTGTGCACACACATACACTTTTCAGTTCTAGCATTTGCGTGAGCCTTAAGCTAGCTCTATCACGTCTTACATAGTAACGATATCTGCAGAGATAAAGAGTGAACCTTTACAAAGAGAAAGCCTTTAATCAGTCTTCTAATCAGAGTCTGAACTAATGAGGAAAGTCTCAGTGCAATCGAGATAGCTCTTGCTTAACTGCATCTGACATTTTGGAATAGATTAGGTTCTAATGGTCTACGGCAGAGCTTTCTCTTTAGAAACCGTGGGATGTCATTAATAACTATTGGCCATCATATAGGGACTCCACACCTCTGTAGTCGAGACAAAACATCTTATAGGAAATCACTGCCTACTGTGTCATGAACCACATCAGTGAAGCCAGGCGCAACATCCATCAAAGATTAAAAGAGCAGAAAACGAACACTGCTGTGACCAAACACTTGAAATCATGTGCTGACTGCCACAAACAATTAGAATTCAGCAGGGGTATTCTCAGGCATTCACAAATCATGACTGCAGGAGACCTCAGGAAATGGGGCCACGATTAACCCATCCTGCTGTCCCCAGCCATAACAATGGCCTGTTATGGGGAAGAAGCTGCAAGCTTTCTTGTCATGAAAAAAGACTCATTTTCATAAAATCTCACCTTCTGATCAGGATGTGAAGAATAGTCTGTTATACACAGAAACCTAAAGTTACAGAGAGCAGGAAATCTGAGCTTAATTCTCTGGTTTTTGAGGAAGGAGGAAGATCTGCGTTAGGGTTCTCATTTGGCAGCAAGGGGAACAGCTCAAAGGCTGAAGGCTTGGGGTCTCCAAGGAAGGCAGCTGCTCTTGTCCCCCGGTGTCAAGTGACATTCTCAATGCATCTTTGCAGAGCACTGATAGGCTCCATTGGTTAGGACCCATCTTGTCCTTATGCAGAAAGCAGATCACTACAGGAAGACATGTTGGACATGACATTTGCTGATTCTGGGTGGGTAAAGGAGAACGGAAAGCCCGTCTGAGCACCAGAGCACATGAAAAATTGTACAAACTGTAGAATAACAATCCTAGGTTTGAATAATACTGGGCTCACAAAAAAACCAAGGCCAAGATATTTGGGGTATTATGTCTACAGACACACAAAAATTGTGGAAAGGCTCCTCTTTTTTTACTACTTTTTATTTTAAAATGGGTCAGTTGAACTTAGTTCTATATTCTCAAATTTGCTGCAAGACTCCCTGAGATAGCCTGAGAACTGCAATGGGAACTTTCTCACCTGCCATTTGAAAAGGACATAGAATCGGATTTTCACCACAACAAAAAACCAAAAGGGCTGGAAAGGCTGGCCCTGCTGGCTAGCACAGCCTCACTGCCTCTTGCCTGTACCTGGACACCACAAGCTCTGGTGCCCCCATTCAACCATCTCTCCCATAGCCTCTTTACAACCTCGTTCATGTAGGCCCTCCTGCAATGCCTCAGTAGCTGTAGCTGGCTGCGGAGCTGTGCAAGACAGGAGCTTGCAGAGGAAGGAGTTTTGATCAATCTTTGGAAGTTTTATCTTTTTTAATGTAAGTTTAGGCTTCCCAATATTCTCACATGCAGGCACATTTGTTGGCAAAGGCCTGACATGCTGCCTGACTCCAGCATGGGAGCTGAGAGCACCCAGTACCTTAAAGTCAAGTCTTGCACATTTTAAGAGGGCTCTCAGGGCTGGACAGGCTCAAAAGTAATGAACACCATTGATGTCAGTGCAAGTTTTCTACTGCATGGTATCAACCTGTTGTTTACAATGGCTCTCGCTAGAAGAAATGATTGAATGCTGAGGAGAAATATATACAGAGATGTAGGAAAAGAATAATTAAATGCAGTAATTGGCTGTAGTACAAAAGAAAATGGACAGGCTTCAACATGCCTCCTATACTGTGAAACACTTGGGCAAGTACAGGGTGGCCTGTTTTGAGAACTGCCAATAAATACATTCCATGAATCTACACAAACTAGAAGATGACTAACTGACAGACATGATTATAATTTTACAGAATTTGCAGTTTATGGAGATAACTACTGTTTAGAGCTGTTATTCCTACAGTTCATTTATTTCTTTTCTAGGAGAGCATTTGATTTTCCATTTATGTCCTTTCCATTCTTTACACGCCAGCTCACTGGGATGTAGGGAACCCAGATCTTTCAAGCCCATAAAGAGTAACAGGTCTTCCCAGGTTAGTCCTTCATGAGCCACAGGAGTGACATGAGACACTCACCCTAATCAGGGAACAAGTACAATACATTGCAGAGTACTTGAGATAATAACACCTTCGCACCCATACCTCCATTTCCTGAACAAATCTGATAACCAGATTGACCGACAGATTTGCCCAGGCTGTTCATCCAAGAGGTACCTCTTCAGACTCTCCCAAACCTGGGATCCTGGCATAACAGACAGGCTCCAATGTGCAGGTCAGTGGCATACAAAGTTAAATTAAAAAAAATAATTAAAATGGTCTTTCTTAAAATAATTTTTTTATGCTTAAGAATAATGCAGATGTTTCTGAAGTTATTACTGGGAGGGGGGGGTTGAAAAAAAATCTATTGCATTATATAGAGGGAGTTAGAAGAGGAAAATGAACATTCATGCACACATTCCTTCCCAGCTGAGTAGAAGGAAAATAGAGGAAACATTTTTCTCAGATAGCAGGATTCACAGGATTTGGAGACCAAACCAGCTTCAATTCAAATCAGTGAACAGATACCAGCAGACAGGAGTTTAGTCAGACCTCAGATTATTCTTAATATCGATATACAAAGTGATAGTACTGCATAATTGAGCCTGGTAAGTTAATAATTTTACTGCATGTGATACAGGAAAGGGACACAAATTTGGGACTTTCCAATCCATAAGCTCTCACTTCCATGCTCTCCAGACATACCAAATGAAGACACATTAAGACAGAAGAGTTTGTATTCTGAACAAATCTGTGTTCCCCAGATTTGCCATACAAATTTTGTCTCAAAGCTATAGTGGATAGCCACAAAGCTTGGGTATATGATCAAGTGATAAACTTCCAGACTATTCAGATACAGTATTTTGTTTGGAGACAGCCTTCAACTGGAACCTCACTTTACATCATCTACCCCAGTTCAGTGGTCAAAGCAGTTTTTGTTAAGCTTTTCAACCTGTACACATTTATGTAATTTCAACTCCAATGACACAGCTGAGCATGAACAACTGCAACAGATACTCACATTTCTGCTATTACTGTGAGTGATCAGAATAGTTTTAACAAAGTGTTTTGAGTGAAAACAAGTATATTAAAGAAAGAGCTGTATTAAGTATTTTCACTTTTTCAGATGGTTTAACAAAAACCTGTTTTTCAGTCTATTGGGATTTTTCTTTTTCTTCCCTTCATATTTTTAGCAACAAAATGAAAAAAGAAAAAGTGGGGGGGATTACAGTTTATTCCCTTTCAATGTCTGAGGGACTGGAATGGACTGGGCTCTTCAAAGTTCCAGTAGTCCCCCAACAATCTGTGAACACATACACTTACTTAAACAACCCATTTTTCTCTTCCACACAATCATTTCTCATCAATTATTGCCAACATGATTAACATTTTCTGTTCTCCTGCCCTAAGCCATATATCTCTCTACTTGCAATCTATCCATTCCAGAGTGTATCAGCAATCCACTACTGTTTCAGGAATATTCCGGACTTTATGAGAAAACACTACAGGACCTGTCTGCTGTTCCTGAAAAATATCACTTTCTGCTTGTACCACCATCTTTCTGCAATGAACTAAGCCAACAAATCCACTTATGTATTGCTCAAAAATCTTTAAACAGAAAACATGATCTAAGTCTATGCAATCATAAAGAGCATGGAGAAAATGAATAGACAGTTTATTTGCCATTTCTCTAAAAAATGAAAACGTTGGGGGACATTATACATTATTATTAGGCAGATGGGAGAGGGGTTTTTTTTCACACTATGCAGGTTAGCTGTAGAACTCATTGCCACAAGATATGGATCCTTGAAATGCACGATTAAAGAAAAAGACAAATCTATGGAAGAAAAAAAAACAAAACCAAAACTAATCAAGGACTATTAAAACTACAGACCCGCTCAGCTGCTTCTTGCCAAGCGCTGAGAGAATATAGTAGGAAAGCAGTTAATATATTTCTCTCATTCCCTCCTAAGCATCCGTTACGGACCACAGAGAGACAAAATGTTGGGCTGAAAGGACCTCTGGTCTGCCCCAAGCAAGGCCATTCCTATACAAGCAGATGCCCCAATCCTAGCTGAGGCTGGGTTTAATTTCTCTTAACAGGGAAGCCAGCCTGCAGCAATAGCGCAAAACTGCTGAAATTCAGAGACTGTGTTCCAAGCCAAGGATTTCTTATATGCTGCTGTTGAAGTAATGGAAAGGCCATATAAGCTAGAGAGTGTGAGGAAAATTCCTGGTACAATGTGCCTCTCCCTACATCTGCCTCAGGCTTTTAAATCTCATTTCCATAGTAATTTCCTTCTCAACTTGACATTGCTTTGCTCCTAGTTCAATGAATACCTCCCCTGTTTGGTGAAATTCCTGCTAGGATACAGGATGTAAGCGCTTAATACAGTTAGCATTCAAATTACGTTTCTATGCCTTCTTCAGGATACATAGTTTTAAATTCCAAAGTACTGGTCAACACCTTAAAGAAAAACAAAATCGCTGAAGCAAAACGCCACTTCCTGGAATGCAGCATGAATTCTCAATTAGATTATAACTTAACCTGTGCCCATGCACATTAAGAGAGTAAACAAGCAGCTTTCCACGCACCACACAAGAATCAAATCTCAATTGCTGTCCTTGAGTGCAGACTGCTGAAGCCCAGCCATAACAACTTCTTCATGAATTCATAAACCAGCATCATTCAGTTGTCACTGGATGCATCAGGATGGATAAAGATTCTTGCAGCCAAACCCACAACCTACTATCTTACAAGGCAGCATAGCTTTCAGTGTTGGACAGGAACGTAAACTCACAACATTTCAACCTAAAAAAAATTAGACTTGCTCTGATCTCCCATTGATGCTGCACTTCTGCTTCGGACCTCACAAACTTCTTTCTTGTAGGACAGAGTTATTTGTTTCTAAAGGACCCTGAGGACAGAGAAAAACTTGCAGAAAACTATGGAAGCCAAGAAACACCTGGCAGGAGGAAAGCCCAAGTACCTGTTCCGGCATTAGCGAAAGAATGGAGACCGGGGGCTGCAAAGGACACTACCTGGAGCCAAACTGGCTCCTGTTCAGGAGTCCCACAGGTACTCGTTGTTCACTGCTCCACTTTGCTGCCTCTCAGGCAGTTCCTGGCCTGCAGCTCTGAGTCCCCTCAGGCACCCCCAGGACTGGTACTCAATGGGCACAATGGAGTCTGTCTTACAGCAAAAATTGTGCCAGCGTATACTCTGGCTTCAGCACAAAACAGATGGCAGTCACATTGCTCAGCATACACTGGAAGGTGTTTAGAGACTAGAAACATCCAAAATCTCAAAAGGAAATAAAATGTTTGGGGCTTTCTGACTGTGCTGAGATGATGCAGGGAATGTAAGTGAAGTTTATGATACTCTTATCTTAAAGTCTGTTTCTCAAAACTGTAAGATTATTTTGCTAAGTAGTGTTGTGATTGCTGGACTATTCACTAAGACTTGAATAATATACCTGCTTACAAATAATATACTGAAAACAGTTATAGAGACTTCATAGAAGAAAAATATCTTGCATCAATGTACCTATTAAAGTGTCACCTTTTAGGGGATTTCAATCTATTACATTGAAGTCAGTGAAAGTGCTGTCAAGCCCCTCTTGAGACCAAGCACAATTCCTTGGCTAAATGGTATATAAAGTGCAAAGAAAAAGTGTTTTAAAAAAAAAAAAAAAAAGGTTATCTATTTAAGCACTCTAGCTAGAAACAAAGAATAGAAAAACTTAAAACTTATTCCCTCTCTTTCCTGCTCTAGCCGTACAGTCTTACTCCCTTTGTGCCTGCTGTGGTATTCATTTGATTCCTGGAAGAGCTGATTCAGCTCACTAAACCAGCAGAAAAACATCCCAGCCAAGAAAAAAAACATGTGAATAGAACTCAGACTCAAAAAAAAAATCCTTCTATAAAAGATCATTTTGATTGGAAACTGGGTTTTGGACTAAGCACTTCTTGAGAGTGTCTGCTTTCTGCGGAACATATCAGGTTTGTGAAAAATGAAGACTGTTTTCAAGTCAAATGACAGAAATTCAAAGAAAACATGGAAATTGGCCCCAGAAGGGATGGAAGAGCACACTGTTCTGACCAGTGCTTCTTTGAAAGTTTTCCTTCTCTTGTCTCCTGGAGCATACGGCTGAAAGGCCTCCAGGTCACAAAGGCTGTTATGGCAGAGCACAGGCACAGGAATGAGCAGAACTATATAGAAAATCCAAGGGACATTGAAACTCTAAAAAAACCCACAGAGGGCTTTGTTAGGAACATCACTATCAACATCTCATCTTCTGAGTGAGAAATCCCATTCCATGTTCTATGAAAGCTATTTCCCTGAAAGAAAGAAGCCCTACAATAAGAAATACATGGGTTTTTTTTTCCATGCCACATAGCAGGCATATTTGTCCTGAACTTGACAGATTCCTGAAGAATGACAAGGCGTATAAACATGTAGTATACAAGGAAGCGTTGATTTGACAGCCACTGCTGTCACTGTTAGCTGTGACTACAGGGCACAAGGAATTTCTCAAGTATACACAACCTAATGGTTACAGCTGTGTGTGGCAACTCCACATAGGAAGGAAGCACTCTGTTGCAAGGCAACACATTTAAAAGTGTCATGAGGAAACATTCCTCCTCCACAGGGGCAGCTGGAGTGCAGTGCCTTTTTTCCATGATAGAGTCAGTGTCAGGATAAGTCTCTCATTTGGAGGCACTGACCTGTTTTTATTTGCCATTCTTCTTTATGCCATCTCCCATTCTGTCATAGCTAAACAAGGATATGTGAAGAGCCAGGATGTTAAAGTAAAAGGACTTAACAAAAATAGCTTTTTTCCTCCTATCCCATCTGCTACAAGCTCAGAACAAGATGTGGTAATGGATGAACATAGAAAGGTCAGTTTTTTGGGTTTTGTGTGTGTTTGGTTTTTTTGCGTTTTTTTTAAATGCTTCTGTAGTTGGAATAGCTTATAAAATGGTCTCAGGGGTCATAACTTAAGCATGACACATAAAATGTGTGGAACTGAGACAAACCAGTGATCCACCTGGTCCAGGATCTTGTCTCTGACAGTGGATAGTATTGGACACTTCCCAAGAAGGGGCCAAAAGTGAACAAATTAAGAAATTATGAGTGCTTAGTTAGTGGACTACCTGTCCTTAAGGAAAAAGTCCTTCTTGAAAACCACTAGTTAGAGATTGGCCTCTGAGCTCAGGGTCCCAGAATTAAAATACATAACAAATAAGTATATGATCTTTTTTGGAATAGAGTTTGTAACTCCGCAAGTACTTAATGTTTTGAAAATAAGGGGAAACTAAAAAGTGCATACTACTCCTCCTTTAGAGCTGCAGACAGCAGCAAAATGCTGGAAAGGCTGTGTAGGGGTATTTGTAAGTTCATCCCTGGGGCTGATCTAAGCACCTGGGATAATGACATTTGAAATGCAACAATAGCAAGTGGTGTGACTAGAAATATGCCAAGGAAAAGCTCTTAAAGCCCCACCCCATGCTACGAAGACAAGCAGGGCTGTTCCGTGACATCGTTACAATGCTGTAACTGGGCTATATGTCTAAGGTTATATTCTAGTTAGAACATGATCAAGGTCCCAGCCATACTGCATATTTTAATCATGCTGTAATTGCACCAGGGGACAACAGTAGGATAACCAGGTCCTAAGATGCAGACATATTTGAGGTGGAGTCAGAGAGAGCAAGAGAATATCCAGGAGTAGAAAAGATAGCACAGTTGAAGTGCCTTAGGGGAAAAGGTTCATGTCTGCCAGAAAGTCAGAATAAAACAGGGCTTGGATAGAAATTCCGTGATAGATTTGTCAGTGCAGCAGTTTGATAGGTTTACTTGCAGGTATAAATTCATTAAAACTTGCTCTGGTTAAAAAAAAAAAAATCAACCAAACAATATGCCTTGCAGTGGAAGCAAAAGAAGTATGCCCTATAATAAGAACAGAGGACTGGTGAGACTTCTCAAGTCTGTATCAGAGACTTTTTGACTTTCCTTCCTACAGTATTCCTCTGCAGAAACCCGTGGTTTGATAGCTGGATATTCCCTTAAAAGCACCGGATCAACCTTTTTGTCTTGCCTTTACCCAACAGGCTATTCCTAGTATACCGTGGTGCCACTCCTCTCCATGAAGCTGTTTCTACAGAAAACAGTGAGTGCTGCAGAAGGGAGTCAAATCAAATAACATAGCTGTGCTTGAAAAGGGAAAGAGAAAGGAAAAAAAAATAGAAAAGGGATACAGAGATAAGAATTCGCATTATGCAGTCTAAGAATTCATATTATGCAGGCTAACAAGGCACCCCTTTGGAATCAGTGGAAATTCTTCAGATGTTGGATGAGGCCAAACATGCTTACTTTTGTGGTGCTGAGGGTTTGACAGGTGTCTTTATTCACTGTCATCTCTGTTGACCAGGTACTTATTCATTAACGGCTCTTCTTTATTTATGTATTTATCCTCACTCTAATAGCCAAAGGTTCCATTATTTATCAGGTTGAGATAAAAGCCAGATCTCAGGGTTCAATAAGAATTATAAATAGAGCTAATACATGACCAAAATGCAGCCTTGAGAATTGTCTCAAAGTTTCAAAATATACAAAACATCAAGCAGAAAGGAGTAACAGCATCTGATTTGCCTTCATGCAGCCTTTCATGTAGTACCCATACTATACAGCTACACAAAAAACTAAATCCAAGTAGTAATGTTTTTTTTTTTTTTATGTTAAGCGTGCAAAAGTGCATATGTATGTAGATGTAGGGTGACAGAGAATATGTCAGCAGGAACTGAAGCATAACCATGATCCAGCAGCAACTGCTAACTTAGGAAGCCCAAGATCCTAAGCAGGACAGCACTCCAATGTGAAGCTCTTTTCTCACATATAATGTCATTTCTACTCTTTCCCTACAAGTCCATTATTGGCCACAGATTGAGATTGAATACTGGGCCAAATGGACCTCTTGGTCAACCCGATACAGCCAGTCTTGTGGTGTCAAGTGAAATTTACTTGGATTTTAAAAGAATATGAAAAAAAGCTCTTCGCTCTACTGAACTTTCCTTGAACAAGACTACAAAGCAAGAAAGAAAGATGAGAGATAATTCAGGGCACTTGACATCTTGGTTTCGTATTTTACAACAGATACCGGAAACAACAATCTCAGAAGAGTCACCCAGGGTTTACACACTCCCTAAAAAACATCTGAAATGCAGTGAAACTCCAAAGGAACTCCTGGTCATGCCTTTGCTTGTTCAGATGCAGACCCAGCTGAGGACCAGGACCCAGAAAGGTATTGCTATAGAGAAGCTAGCTGCATGCAAACCACCTTGTAATGTATCTAGCCTAAGACTGGGAGAAAGGGATTGCTCCAATCCTGAACTGCATCCAAGCAGAGTCAGCTTTTGCACTCTTAATCTGAAGGCATTTCAGAGCAGGTATCTTAAATTGCTCATGTCCAAAGGTGTGCCAAAGCTCCTTCCTCAGCTGTCCATGTCAAAGTAGGGTAGAGTCTCTCTCCATGTTGGACAAACTTTAAAAAAATCATATCAGATCAACCACCCCAAATTTCAGACTGCTTAGCCAAAGCTTGTCTGAATGAGCCAGGTCTCTTTGGCAAGTAAAAACTGGGCTGGATGTCTTGCAACAACACCCTTTCTTGAAGCAATCAGACACTTCCAAAACTTTTGCCCATTCCTGCGCAGCACATGAGGGCAGCCATCTTAGAGGAGGTAAAAGTAGCATCTGGAAGAACCCAGAAATCAAAAGCAGAGTTATTCAAAATTGTGAGCTATCATGCTATATACCAGAATCCCATTGCAATACTGGATAGGAAACAAAAAGACAATTCCTTAAACTGAGGGGCAGAGGAAAAGGAAAAAAAAAAAAATCCAGCCTGTGGCCAGAGCTGCACCTACTTTGTGTTGGTTGGAGCAGTCTGTAGCCACCTTTATCTTGAATGCTGAGGTGTGGCTCATGTAGCTAGCACGCCCTAACATGCAATGCACATCTAGATTTGAGCGTGTTCTTATCAGATCAAAATGGAGCACTGCTTGCTGGGACCTGTAGTCTCTGAGGGCCATATCTCTTTATAAAAAGACAGAGGGCCACAGGGCACATCACAGGACTCTACAGATTGCATGTGGCCCTCCCACGCTTAGTTTGCAACATCACACACTGCCAGAAGAAAGATCAGGTTTGGAATCTGGGCTGCCAAGGCAACAAAGACTGAAAATGTTACGAAGACAGATCTCTCAGCTTAGGCAACGCAGAGAAAGAAAACACCTGAGATAAGCAGGTCCTCCAGCAGGTACATTGCACTTGTGCTTTTTTCCCCCCATACTAACAAAGCAGTAGCCATGTCTTTCATTGCAATTAGTATTGACACAGTACAAAAAAGTAAGGTGGGGAAATACCTTTGCTCCCTCAAAAAACACAACAAGTTGTTAATAGCCATCTGGTCATCTCCTCCTTTCACAACTAAAGAGTTTAATATCACCAGTCCAGAACATTGGAGACCTGTGTCTGCCAGTCCTCTGGGTCATATTGCATTTTACATCAATAGCATGACAGCTTTTGGGATACGTTACTTGAGATGGCAGGGGGCTTTTTACTTGTTTTGTGAATAAGAAAATAGAAATACCAAGGGAAAGCTTGGTTTGAAGCTGTTTCTCAGCAATCACTGTTTAATGCTTAAATGCTTTTTCCCTTTAAATGCAAAATTTGGAAACTATTCTTCTTGTCACTTACTTGAAAAGGCAATGACTTTCCCCAGTATACCTGGCATTAACGTGACTCTTGAACTGCAGCTGACATACAAAAAAACAAAATCAGGAGTTTGCAAACTGAAAACAGAGCAAGGGAGTTTTTCCATGTATACTACAGTCCTACCTTTCCCTTTAGTTCATCTCCTGGCCTCCTCGGTTTCCCCACTCCTTCTCCTGCCTGTGCTTTCACAGAGTTTTAGAACTAGAAGGGATCATTAAGAGCCAGTTGGTCTGTCTGCATCTGTAACATAGGCCATAGTATTTTAGTCTACACTTGTGCTTTTCCTTCTCTGTATCGTGACTGTCATCCTCATCTGCCTGTTTGCTCAGGCAGACTTGTCACCCAAGAGGAATAATTTTCATTTGGCTAATGACATCCACTCCCAGAAAAAGTGCACCAGATCAACAACAAAAAAAAAAAATCACAGCTGCTTTCTTAAATATTTTTACATACTAGAAGGAAAGTCCAGAAAACATGATAAAAATACTGTAGTATAACACAGGTTATCATAATCATCAGCATAGTCAATTAATTTACAATGTCACTTAAGAAATCTAGCAGAAAAAAAATCATTGAATAGGTGTTCATCACCCCACAATAACTGCAAGAGTGCCAGATATACATCTAGGAACAAAAAGTAGAGGCACCATCCTTATTACTTTAGGGCTGGATTCCCATACGTACAATTCCTGATCAACTTTATATGAGTTGCATTCATTTACCAGTATGAAAGAAACTTCAGTCCCATTAATAGACACCTCTGATTTGAGTAAAATGTCTATTACTACTTAATAATCAAAGGTAGTTGAGGGAGAATAGAAAAACGTGTGTGGAGAAGCCCACCATGCAATGCAATAGGAATAGTCACATCCGTGTCACATAGGCAACATATGCAATTTTCCCCCCAATTTCTAAGATCAGAATGGTAAAACAAACATTAGCATGTGCTCCTAATTTAACTCCAGCCGGGTGGGCTATCCTAATTGGCAATTGCCAGTTCAGCATTGCACAAGGGTGAAGAATTAAGTTGTATTTGTCAGGTTCCTGATATGAACAAAAATTTAAAGATGCTGCTCAAAGCTATTGTGCATTCTGACTGCGAAGTCCAGTCTCCTCAAAAAAATACAAAAGAACAGCAGGAACACAGCCATTTGGAAACTATTTTTTCCAAGAAACTGGTTAAGGGAATGAGTCACAAAAACACTGACTAGTCTCTCCATTTCATTTACCTCCCTTACTCCAGGAGCTCTTTGTTACACATCCAAGCCAGAGACCAGCGGCCATGAGAACTCGTTGGCTCCTGCCCTGCATGATCTCATTTCTGGGCCAGAAGGTACAGCTAAGCAGCACCAGATGGCCATTGGAGGCTATCCAGACATACATCAAGGTAGCTTCACCCAATCCCAAACAGGGAATCAAGAGTTTGCTCTGGAGGAGAGGAAGGCAGAAGCAAGAAGGATGAATGCTAGCATGAAAGGCCACTACAAGAAAGGCCAGTCAGCCTACATCAAAAAAGACTGCCTAAGTCATACTAACTTAATTTCAGTTATAAAACTAACAAGTTCCTAACTACTCACCTCTAAATCTCATCCCTCAGCAAATGGCACCTGATTGCAAGCACATCAGATAGTTCAAAATAACTTCCAATTGAAATATACCTGAACTGTGCTTTGCATCTACATTTTGCACCATTCACATGACAGCAAAGTTTGATTACCATCTCTGCTGCAGTGGTAGTTCATACCAACACTTTAGAAGGCTCAAGACATTAAGCACATTTTAAAAATAAGATTTTATGTATATATAATTATAATGCTTTCAAATCTTTGTTAAACTGTGGCCATTTCTGATGAGATGTGGAAGACATTGCACATGCTTTTAATGCTGTACTGTACCAAAAACTTCAGGGGAAGTTTCAGTAGAGAGAATGCGCAAACTGACCAGGAACTCAGGCAGAAGAGCAAGCGCTCTCTTTGCTAGTGCTCTGTAGGCACCCTATTGAATGGCACAGCATCCCTCAGCATCACAATTACACGCAGTTTATAGCTTTTAGGAAAGATAAATTACAAGCGAAACTATTTACAGCGTTCAAGTTAATTCATTTAAGGCTATCTCAAATGTGTTTGTGCTGCTATGCAGCTATTTATGTGACTGAAATGCACACAGATTTTCTAGAAAAAGGTTTTCAAATTAGTGGAAGAAGTCTATTAATTAATACTTCCTAATTAAAACTTTTTATATAGGAAATAAGTTGTTTCTGGAAATGAAGCCCTGACACAGAATATCCATATAAGAACAGAAAGTGTGGTTGTGCACCCAATACTTTACAAGTATTAAGGCCAGTAAGGCAGAAATTGTTTTCTATAAGCTAGTGACTGACATTAAAAATCCAGTACTCAACAGTACACACAGTTACCCAGTGGAATATAAGACAGAACAGTTATTTCTAAGAGCAAAGGAAAAACATGGTTTCTATTATAATTTCTCAAAAGGATACTATAAAAACGCCTTTCTACATGCCCCTATAAATGCAGTAGCAGATCCGTTACTTAAATTTTGTAGCAAAATCCCATGTTCTGTACTTTTATTTAACAAACACTAATTTAATTCCCTTTAAGTTACTACAATTGATCATCTTTTCAGATTGATAATTGTAAAAGAAACAACACCTGCAAATGCCTGCAAAAATAAAGATTAATTAGATGGCTATGGATAAAGATTACCATTTTGGAAATCACAAGTTACCTTACATATTTATTAATTTCTAAAGGCTTTCTTTGGATTATTGGTTTTTGTTTTTCCTGTTTAAAAGCATACCTATTTTATGCAGCATTTCATTATTTTCCCTGCTGTGCCTTTTCTGCTGAAGATGGTGAGCTATGTACCCAAAACAACGTCCCAGCATTAGGTCTCCTGCCACCCTATAGTTGTAAAGATCTGGCATGCCAGGAGAGCAGAGCCGGTGCGAAAGCTCCCAGCAGCAGTGATGTCCTTCCAGACAGCACTTCCAAGGCTATCCCTGTAGGGATTGCACATGGTGCCCTCCTGGAAGAGTGAAAAGGTAAGTCACTGCTGTATGTTTGTTCTATGAAAGGAATCTATAATTACTGCTTTTGTTTAAGCCATGGAGACTAGTGTGATATTTTTAGTAGGAGTCCTGGGAATTTTAGGAACTGTTTTTATTTTTAACTTGTGTGCAGAGGGAAAAGGGGTTGGGGATTCATTTCTGTAAGTTCACATGTGCCAGATGCTATTGAAAAAGCAGGAGAATCAAGAGGATTAGAACTCCTTTATATACCCTATACTTACACATCTTTATATATTCCAATATTCCCATCAGCACAGAAGAGACACCTCTGGTGAGACCCCACCTGGAGTACTGCATCCAGCTCTGGAGTCCTCAGTACAGGAAAGACATGGACCTGTTGGAGGGGGTCCAGAGGAGGGCCACAAAAATAATCAGATGGAACACCTCTCCTATGAAGAAAGGCTGAGAGAGTTCGGATTGTTCAGCCTGGAGAAGAGAAGGCTCTGGGGAGACCTTATTGCAGCCTTTCAGTACTTAAAGGGGGCCTATAAGAAAGATGGGGACAGACCTTTTAGCAGGGCCTGCTGCGATAGGACAAGGAGTAATGGTTTTAAACTAAAAGAGGGTAGATTTAGACTAGATAGAAGGAAGAAATTTTTTATGATGCGGGTGGTGAAACACTGGAACAGGTTGCCCAGAGAGGCTGTAGATGCTCCATCCCTGGAAACATTCAAGGTCAGGGTGGACGG
The DNA here is from genome assembly GCF_018139145.2 of Gymnogyps californianus. NCBI lineage: Eukaryota > Metazoa > Chordata > Aves > Accipitriformes > Cathartidae > Gymnogyps > Gymnogyps californianus. The sequence goes on from NC_059477.1 coordinate 13,964,319, forward strand.
GGCTCTGAGCAACCTGATCTAGTTGAAGATGTCCCTGCTCACTGCAGGGGGGTTGGACTAGATGACCTTCAAAGGTACCTTCCAACCCAACCTATTATATGATTCTATGAAGTAGTAGGACAATCCAGCCATGGGTTTGGGTTTTTCCCTCTTTCCAGTGCACAAGGCAAGGGTATCCCATCCCCCAGCTTCAGCTCAGTGCTGGACCACCTCCCTGTCAGAACCCAAATGCACCAGACCTGCCTGACCGACAGATCACACTGCATCTTGCACGCAGTGAGCCCATAAACCGGTCCATTGCTACAGGCCATCATGCGCCAGGTAAAATACCTGGCACTTTGGGTGTGGAAGTAAGAGTATTATGTGAGAAGCAGGAAGCCTGGAAGCCAGCAGGGCTTTCGTCCACATAATGGATGAAAGCAGGGCTGATAAAAGCTGCCACATTCACTGCAAACCGTGTAAAACTCTGGCACAAGAGTCATTTGCACATCTAATGCTCAATGTGCAGGGCTTGGCAAATCTTGGCAAGAAAGTTAATAACTCACTGAGGAAGAACAACAGGAAAAAAAAGATTAGTGGTAGAACTAAATTCCAAAGATTTTCCATAAGAAAATTATAGGCAGCAAAGCCACCACATTCAGTGCAGCAGGCAGGTGTTCCGTTACATGCCTACAAAATACATGCTTTTGTCAATTGGTAGCTTTGGATTCCAGGCCAGGCTCACCCCCAAAAGCGATGGTCAGTTAGTATCCATCCCAGAAGCCGCTCACACACCAGAAAGAAGAGAGAGTAAAGAAATATACCTCCACTCAGGAAGTTTACAGAAGCAGCAGAAGGGCATGGAAAATCCAAATAAAAGATCCTATTTTGTAGGTCACTTTTCATTTTTATATATATTCAGGAGTTGCACTCCTGTGCATTATGGACAAAAATACCCTGTACATGAGCTTTGGAACTGAGCACCCAAATTGTGATACAGAGCTGCATTTTGGTAGTCCTTGCTGAAAAAGACCAAACCCCAACACTAAAGGAAACAACCAGTACATTTGAAAACACCTATCCAACTGGATTTACTTTTGTGCTACAGATCACCCCAGCCCTTTTCAGCCTCATCATTCTCTGAATTACCAGATGACAATGTAAACAATAATTTTTAAGTGCCTCTAAGAATGCGAGAATCCTCTCTCCAAAAAATGCTTCTGCTTTGATGATACAGATTGCTAACAGTGCTTGTTTTTATGTTTTCAAGAATATTACAACAGCACTTCACTAGGCAGCCTCATCATGGTTCCTAATGAAGTAGTTTGTCCATCATTATAGGAGTCTGTCCATAATTCAGATGTTCCTGTTCCATTCAGCTTCAATCCAGATGAAGGTAAACACTAACAATCCAAAGATTACTTTTCTTTTTACATAGGTAGCTCTCAAATTTCAGACAGTCTTGAAAAACTGAAGAACAGGACCCAGTCAACTTTTTTCTCAGCAAGACAGAATCCCTTCTGCTCATTCAGACGCTTCCGCTAACGTCTGCACAGCAAGCTCACTTGTCCGAACAACAGGAAAGATTGCAGCACAGCTATGGAGGGGTTGGGGATATTGTATGCTAACGAGCATCAAAGCTGCCTTGGAATTTGCCAACTGTAAATCATGTGTTCCTTTCCCTTGCAGAGTCTCAAAAAAGGAAGAGGCAGCTAGTTTGTAATCTGTTCAGGTATTTCTGCTATGCACCTCAGCTAGCCAATGCGAATCATCTTCTGACAGACAAGTTATGCAATCTCCAAAAAACTAAGTTGCAGACTAGTTTATGGGAAAGGAGTAGGTCTTGTTTCTGGTAAGGGCCATCACGTACACAAAACAATGTCCAAGAGTGACAAACGCAAACAACAACAACAACTAGAACTCGTGTCTCTGAGAACTTTTTTGCTCTTAGGAATAAGCAGGAAGTGTGTTAGGGTTCAATGACATGCAGCACAGCTAGTGATTACTGCTGCAGTAATGCAGTCAATGCAGTTTGGGTTTGGGAAGCTTTAAGAGGAAGATTACTGCAGAAGCATGTGGCTGCATCTTTAGCCATGTGGGCCAGATCACCTGACCAAAGCCCACTTTGGTTATGACAGCCATGTAAACTGTAGTCCAGCCTGCACTGACCTGTGAGCGTTCTGGACCCTCCCTAGGACACAGAGACAGCACAAGCCAGAAACTCCCCAGCCCCTCAATCCCTCCTCAGTCTCTTAATGTCCTTTGCAAAAGCCAGGGCACGTTCAAACTGCTGCTGCACTACAGCTCTACCCTCTGAAGCTGCAGGCAAGCAGGCAGAGGGGCAGAAGCAATCAACTCCTAGTCAATCTATAAAATAACAATAGAAAAAAGGTAAAAAAATATTCTCCCCACTTCTTTCCTTTCCTGGTTTTGCACTATCCTGTTACTGCACTGACACATTCTCTATGCTGCCTTTTTTTATTGGTAAAAGGATTTGCTCTGAGTTTTAACAGCCCAAGCCATGGCGGGTCATAGCAAAGCCAGCTGCCAGCAAAAATTATGTTTTCTCTAACGGCATTTTTCAAACTTGATCTGGTACCTGAACATCAACTGTGACTTTCATTTTTCTTGTATCATGCACAGTAGCAAAGGTCTAAAAGGTCAACTTATGCCTCCAGTTACACACGTACAGCTCCACGGAGTTCATATTCCACCCCCCCAAAAATACAGGGAAAAACTCAGTGGGGGTAGGGGAAATGGCATAGTGTAACAAGCTGTTCTTTGTTACTTTCTTGGGCAATAGCAAAGTTGGCAGTCAGAAAGCCTATTTTAACTAAGTTTCTTACAAGACCATTTACTAATTTTACTATGACTCAAACAAAATTCTACAGTCAGTGAGGGTCAATGTTTCCACAACTCACACATGATTTTTGTACATTCTTCTGTGTTTCCTGGGTATAGATGCATGTGAAGGATCAACTTTGCTTAGCTTTTCTTATTCCATACAGAAGGGAAACACTTCTGCCCCTGCAGCATCAACTTGAGCTTTCTGCCTCTCAGTCAATCACGCTCTAGAGGCCTGACTCCACACACAGGGAAGAAGTGAGGTTGAAGTGAATGAATATTGCCTTCCTTGGGGTCTGCTGAAGACAACTTAACCTTCATCTGCAAACAGGGACGTCCTCACGAGGAATTACTCTCCTAGAGCCTCTTCCAGTGGGTTTCAGAAGCAAACAGTAACTGTACATCTCCAGTATTTGATATGAGGGCCTTCTATGAGCTACAAACCAGCAACACAGTTAATCACACGGCACTTTTCTGGATACAATGAAGTGTCCTTTAAAGCCTTTAAACTCCTTTAAAGAAAAGGAATTCAGAGTAAAAGCAGAGATGCCCTTCTCACCCTAAGCGTAAGAAAGCATCTCAGCTCATTTCTGTTGCACAGATGAAGTCAGGCACATGACTGGGAAACACACTGGTAGACTCACTCAAACCTATTCGCACGCAGTCAGCCTTCCTCTAGGTTGCACAGGATAAGAACATATGCTGTAATTGTATTTGGGGGAAAGAACTCTAGTTTAGATCAAAATATATACATTTTATTGTGAAACGTTATGTTCCAAGTTAAAACTGTATTACAAAAAAGATCAAGATTTATTAAGGTAGCCTAAAAACAGCAAGAAAAACCCAAGAAACCTCCCAGCAATATTTATTTAGCAGAACACCTGTGAAAAACATTTCTTTTAGGAAGAGACAATGCAAGGTTTCAAACAATTCTCTTAAGCGAACAGGGAAAACAATTCTAGCACAGTGTTAAAGGTGTCCCCTTTGGTAAGAAACATTACATACATGACGCTTTAAAAACACGTGAATGCAAACTGCATTAGCTATTTCTTCTAAAAATAAAGCTTCAAGAATAGTTATTTGCCAAAGTAATACCTCTGCTAGCATTTAAACCATTTTGAACCATTATTAAAGCTGAAGATGTCTGACCTTTGTTAAAATTATTAAGAATGAATGTTATTTTGCAGATAGCTTTAGTGCTGCAGGATGTTGATTGAGACTATCAAAAAAGACACAGATCTTTGTCAGATGTGTGGTCACAGAAGTTAAGATTTCCTACAACCACTGAAATATTTTTAAACCATAGCAATAAACTATAACAGGGTACACCTTATTAAGCTACTGGGATGTAATCCCAAGTAGAAAACCTACTCTGGACTGCAGTGGGAATTGGATTAGACCATTGATGCTCTGAAAGGCAAGAATAAAAAGCAAAACATTTTCTCTGATGACTTGTTAAGACATATCTTTAATAATTACATTAAACTGTAACTTATGCATTTTCAAGTCTTATGTGCACATGAATAGTGATAGTGGGGCTAGGTAAAGCATCCTTCCAGGAGAAGCAATTCTGAGGAAAACATTAAGACAAAAGAGATAGGAAAGCAATATTAATGGATTTTCTCCAACTCTCCTTTACAAACATCACTGGACTATGTAAACAAAAATTTCTCAAAGGCTTATAACTTGATTAAATTTGAGGGACTTTTCACAGGAACAGCATGAGGTACACTAATAATAAAAAAATTGCCCCTTATTCATCAAAAGACGTCAGGTATCTACTCCAAAGCACGAACACATTTCAGCTTTGCAAGAAAGCTATTCTAAATTTTTCTCTACATTTACTGTCAGAGACAACAGAATCAGTTTTAGGTGTCAAAAAAATTACAAGCCACTAAAACAAAGGTTCTACTAATTTCCAGTTATAAGCATTATTCCTTTAAGTTCTATAACAGCCAAAAAAACCCTCCAGGTATACCAAGCTTTCAAGAATGAAGAACTTAAATAAGGAAATAGTTTAAATAATTTTGGAATGCCTTTTTTGCTAACTTATATTTCAGATCTTTCCCCAAAACTACCAGAGGTATATCAATAAATAATGGAAATGAGCATTCCCATATTCATTTAAAAGCAAGAACTTTAAGGTGAATATGTAATGAGGTAAAATGTGATAATATACAAATAACTGACTGGAATACTCTAAGAGCTGTGTATAGCTCACACATTTTCTTCTTCATTATCAGATTTTTCTAGAAAGCAGTCTTTGTTCTGAGAGAGAAAATTAATGCTTATTATACTATTTGTCAATTAAGCCATATCTTAAAACCCAGTAATTAATGAAAAATAAGAATGAACAGTCTCCAGTGCGTCTACCCTTGAACTCTACAATCAACAATTAACATTAATTTTTTTCTTTCCACAAATGTTTGTTCCCAGGTTCCCAATTTAACATGCTGTTCAAATTGTCTCACTCCTTCAATCCTTTTAAGCACAATTATAAAAACCCCACAAATATTTTAACCAAAACCAGAGAAGTTAAACATTACAAGCTCAGGAACAGCTAAAATACATAAGGCAGCATTTAAATACTTATTTTCTCATCAGGCAATTTATTTGTTAAATCTAAGTGATGGTGACTATTTTTGGAGAGCAAGAAAAGGCCAAAAATGGTTTTCCTTCCAGCAGTTATCACTAACTCAACACACGCCTTTCATTCCAAGTTACCATAGGCACTGCAACCAAAGACCATAAAAAAAACCTCCAAGCTCTGCTTTAAGATGGTTCACCAGAACATAGATTTCTCCAATCTGAACTCCCAGGGCAAAATCCTGGCTTCAGTGAACTCAATGGTAAAACTGCCACTAGTGCAGGAAGGCGAGGAGTTCTCTCTAGCAGTCCATGGGAGACCTTTTGAAGACAGTTACCTCTGCACCAGCTCCTCTTTGAAATGCACTTTTCTTAAGCAACATTTGCCCCGGCCAACACTCACCTCTTTGTGGGACTGAAATAGTTTAGCTGTTAAGCGAGTTAGTCCTCTTAACAATGCATGTGTTAACAATCCATTCCCACGTATTCCCTTCAGACTACACTGATGGCCATATTAGAGTCTAGCATCCAGACACCCCAGGATCACACTGCACATCTGTGACACACACTTGTCATTCAGAGTTCTTGCTTCATCTAAGCAGATTTTCCCTGCAAACAAGTGCGCACTCTTATGTGGTCTCTCTCGTCTTTCACCTGCGCTTCAGAGGAGAGTCCAACTGAAGCGGGTTCTTTCACTGTCATATACCATCATACTTTCCCCAGTCCCCTGAGGTGAGACATTCCTATCACCACAGCTTACCTTCCTGTATCTTTGTCTGCAGATCTCAGCCACATTGCACGATGGTCAGCTGTTCAGTACTGCATGGAAGGCGAGTCTTCAGTGGGGGGCTTTCCATACTCTATTCTGCAGTAAGAAGCCACTCAGTTCCTCCAGGATTCAAAGACACCTGCAAAAGCAAGAACATTTCCATTAGTGAAAAGCTCCTTAAAAACGAAAGCCTCTCCTACAATGGTCCCAACATTGAAGGGTCATCAATGTCATACCTTAGCAGTTAAGGAGAGTGGACAGATAGTACTTTCTGCCTTCAGATACTACATCTGTTAACTTTTTAGGATGACACCCATACCTGAGACAATGATTTCATGTTTGTAATGATGTGCTTATAGTTTAGTAATTGTATAGACGTGAAGGCAGAAAGGAATCTGATTTTTATGTCAACCTACATAAACAGTGATGCTGACTATTAACATTCATGTCAATATTTCAACTGAGGGGGGGGAAAAAAATCCTAATAGATTTGTCAAGGAATAACAGACTAAGCTAGAGTCAACAGTTTAAAACAACTGGCTTGCAGGTTAGTCACAGTCTGAACAAAGATTTTCTTCCAAGTTGGAATAAGAAAGCCTTTCGAATTTTATTTACAGTTTTTAAGTATTCAGAAACAGACTCTACTGAAGAACAGTGGAGGTTTTTTCCCATCCTAACCAAGAGAGTCACAAGGGATTTATGAAGGTTTTTTTAAAAACAAGTAAGAGTCATCAGGTCACAGATACCAAGTTGCCCTCTTATTGCAAAAATGTAAATGCTACTGGTCTACAAGAATATTAAGAACTTCCTCATTGTACCACATATAAAGCAAAGTCTTTATATTTATTGTTATAGAACAATCAGCTACAGGGCCCTAGTATTTTAGAGCAAAAGCACATGAAATTTTTAGCAGCCATTCTCTGGAGGGAAATTTCAAGGTGACTAGAACAGTCCTTTATACAGATTAAAAATATGCTTATAATTAGAACATACTTCTTATACGATCATTTTGCATTTCTTATTCATGTTAGCAGATTGCAGAAAAGGTATAGATACTTGAAAAGACACAAAACTGTAATTGATGTTATTTTAATTTCGTATTATAAAGAAACAACCTACATCATCTTGTTGAGAACTAAAAAGCTACACTGCCTCCTTCTTGAAAGTCTGAGTGGCTATGGCAAGCTATTAATTCGTAAGTAGGTAAAACCACACACAAAGTTGACAAGTTATTCCTGAGTTTCACAGCAGCACTTGAAGATTATCACACAAGATGCAGCAAATGAGGCTATGCAAGAATTTGAGAAGTGAGGAGGTCTCAGATGAAAGGGGTAAGGGCAAGCTCTGGTCCATGGACTGTCACATTAAAATTGGCCATCTAGAGTTTTGAGTCATTTCTACAGGAGTTTGTGACTGTGACTCTGCTCTTGATGCAGCCAGTATTTTAACTATGGAGTCTACCTCCATGAGTGTCTAAGTACACTCAGGCAGCCACTAACAGGGGTCAGCTGGAGACAGCTGCTTTCCCTCAGCTGATAACCAAATCCCCTAGTTCAGTCTCCCCAAGGAGAAACACAGAAGATGCATCCTACCCCCCTCATTGCCTGTATACACAGGAGAGAGGGGGCAGACCCTCCACAGAGTTCCAATACATGATTTTTATTTCACCAGTGTGAAGTTAGCCGGACCCTAACCAGTCTCTTCCTTGAGCCTACCACCACGCAACTGCCTCTGCCACTGCTTCATTAAAGCGGTCTAAGATCTACATGGACCCTATCCTGTCTTTGGGTATTATTTTTATATTAGTAGGTTTGTGTACCTGGGGACTGGCACTGCTTATGCTGTCCCCTTTCTAGAAGAGAGAAAACAGATGAATTTCTGTTTCTGGGGCCATCAGTCTAGCTTGCTTGCTTGTTCTGTTTGTGGTTTTGGGTTTTTTTGTTTTAAACAATAATGCTATTAAAACTCACTCTATAAGCAGAGATATAGAGAAAACTATATAGACCCTGATCAAGATGCTCTCAATTTCATTGCAGGAGACTTTGAATTACCTTTTGAAACCAGAGCCAGTCTTCACAGATATTCACATGAAACCTCTTTGACTGAAGAAATGAGTAATAAGGTACAAGCCGTATCTTCTTATAAAATTCAGTATGAAGTAATACATGAAACATTTATGGGAAAACATAAGCACAAATTGCATTAAGTGGGTAGGTAATTAGCAGACCTGGAGAAGGGCTTGCAGGCCCAAAAGCTTATCTATTCTCCCTCCTCCCAGTTATGTCAGTCAGTCTAATAAGAGAAACTGCTTCTCCCTACAAATTTTCCCTTGCAGAAACTTGGACCTACTTTTTTCTACAATGCTCTGGTCATTCCCCCCACATACACCCCTTTGTGGTTTGTACAGACATCCAGATTAAGCCCTACCCTGTTACATTCAGGAGAAAATGAAATTTTCAGTGAATATGCAATAATAGACAGTCCTGAAGACACGGGATACAACAACCGCTGAGTCTCATCTGAGGAAGCAGGGTTTTTTCCTAATAAAACTTGTGGATCAGCATCTAGCCAGATTAAATGGAGGGAGAAATGAAGGATACCAGGCAGGAAAATAGAGGTTAAGGTAGAGATTTAAACAGGAATGCTTACACTGGAAGGTGTGCATGATCTTACACAAGGGTTAGAAGATGGAAACTAGTCTAATTTACTGTGGAGGATAAAAAAGGGGACGGAGCATCAATAGTCGTTTAGGCTACTTCCTTTCCTTGCCTTGGGCTTGCCTTACACACTTGCAATTTAAAAAAAAAAAAAAAAAAAAGCTTTGAAATCAAGCATATGAAACATCTCTGTTTTGCTGCAAACCTTCTGATACAGCAGCCATTATCATGTTAAGCATAGGACAGAATTCTCAGGCTGTGAAGGGAATCTTTTTGCTGTGTCCTTCCCTGGGGCCTCACTTGGTCTCTCAATGTACTAAATTAAAGGCTATTTAGTAACAGTGGGAAGATTATTCCTATCAGTCACTGTTCAGTCCAGGTCCTCAATAAGGTGTTACTGGCAAGGCTGCAAAACCTCAGAGCACAAGCTGGGGTATCAGGATCCAGTTGCATCAACACATTTCTTGTATAAAGAGATGCAAACAAGAAAGCCTCATATCTGAGCTGGCAATAAAACCCCTCAAACTTGGGAGCAATGCTTGAAAAAGAAAAAAATTTTAAGATAAGTATCTCATAAAAGTAGTTATTTCTCTCCCCACACAGTTCCACCCACTTCAATTATCATTACTCTGAACTGCAGAACTTTCTAACAAAGCAAATAATTGAGTGACAGCAGAAGGGTGGGGGGCTTATTTATTTATGCATTTATTTTTTATTACAGGAAGTTCCTGGAATGCAGGCCAGACAGTGATTTCAATCTAACAAAAAACTGGTGAGTAAATAGCTACTGGAAGATTTTTCAGGATTTATGAAAGCAACTGTCCTCTACAAGAGTCAGATTACAAGGAAGAGGAGACCATCCCCAATGCAGCAGCAGGAAAACATGACTGGGGTCACTGTCACTCCAGCCTAATGCATAAGTCTGTTACTTTGCGATCAAAAAATCAGTGGCTGCAGTCATAACCACTGTCCTGGACCCGCATATTGCACAAAGTTGTCCATAAAATTACTCATGTGCATAAGTAGTCCCACATGGTTCAGTGGGTCTCATTACGTAAGTGTTAGTAGGGGTCTTAGGTCAGGATACTGCATTCCTTAAACCAGACAGATTCCCATTGAAGTGATTAGGAGCGCTTCATTTGCCAAATAGAAAGAATTCCACAGGTATTTGTTTGAAGTGTGATACAAATTTACTTTGGCCACATTTCCACCTTTCTTTAATGTTTGCAGGAAAAAGCTATTTGAGTGCACGAGTATTAGTGACCAAAGCAAATTTCAGACTCATATTCACAGCTATTTGCACCAGAAGTTTGTGTACACAGCTACTACCACACACATCTGACCAAATCATAACAAAGCAACAACTCAAATTTCTGTCTCTCACGCATATTTACTGATTCCTGAGAGCATGTGAGATTTTTGTTAGGTTTTATACATATGAAGAAATCGTTGCCCTTTTGCAACTGAAAGGTGGGCTACATTCAGTGCCAGGTAAATCGTTTGGTTTGAACAGTGAGCAAGAGCTGCAACAGTGAAACACAATAAATTAAGCAGACATCTTGCTAAATCAGCAACACAGCATTGAACCCTTAGTGCTATTCACTACAAATGGATCTATTGGATTATGGGTCATTAGTTCAACCACTTTTAACAAGTACAGCCAAATAGGAATGTTATTAAACATTTATCTTCAGGGGCAGATTTACTGGAGAAGATAAGGAGATTGTAGAGACTTTTCATTAGCACTGCCTATTTCAGCATGCATTCCTGTCATAAGCACCTTTCATTCATAAAAATATCTCAGGAACCCAAAGCATCCTACAGATGTCTGCCTTTACATGCTGGTGACTGCACCCTGGCACCCTCCAGACGCTGACCGGTTATTTCCAATACACATTATTTGATAACCTCTTGCTGCTTTCCTACTCCGTGCTGTCAAGACAATAGGGGCAAACCTTTTTGAAAAAATACAAACTAAAAATTGAATTTCCCAATATTCAGTCAGTCCTAAGGACACGGAGATACTGTGCTTGCTCCTAACAGCAGGCCACCCAGCATTTTCTGAAAACCAGAACAATTATTTAGAAATGTAATTTCTGTCTCCTAAGGGTTTATTTAACTCTTACCCCGGACCTCCACATCTGACCCCTGCCTCCTTCCGACCCTCCCACTGACTAGAGCAGGAAGGCACAAGGCAAAGAACAGGGCCTGCCCGTGAGCCCCGGGGATCACTTAGAAAAAACCTAGACAAATTCTCCCAGATCTTTTGCAGGTCTTAATTGCAGGTCCTGAACAGGCTCCTGAACTAATCTGTAACACAATGGCACCAACAAAAGCGACAGAATGAGATCCCCCTTAACAAGAATGGTTTGTCAGGGCAAGGACAGAGAGAGAACATCAGAAGAGAAACAGGAACAATTTACCACGTTGGCTGTAGATGGGAATGGATCTTGCCAGCTGCAGCTGAAGTCGTCACTGACTTACTAAGAAAGAGGGTAATTAGACACACAAAAGCAGTCTCTCTCCTTTCCCTCTGAGGTCAGTCTGGGTTCTTAGAAATTTGTACCTTGGCCCACGTGCCATACAAAAGTAAGGAATTAATTAAGCAGGAGGGGAGTGCAGTTTTCACCACTTTGGTCTATATTTCAGCCTCTGCAGACACTAACATTTGTCACTGCTACAGTTTACACTCCTCCATATTTGTGGTTTTCCCACAAGAAATCAAAACTATTTAAATTTTCATCTAAAAGTCAAATTCCAGAAGAAAATAATCATGCGAGGAAGGATGGGTCGGGAGGCTTTTTGTTGCAGGTTCCAAGCAAGAAGGTTGCAGCCAAAGGCAGAGTGGAGTTAGCTACCTTTGCCTTACCCTTAGTCTGATGGTTTCCTCATTGCCTTGAAAGAAGGCTTTATCCTGATTTTAAAAGTTGTATTAGTCCTTCTAGGTTTGAAGCTATGAAAGAAGGAAGAAGCTTACTATAATATCCTCAAATTCTTTGCATTATTGAGAGTCAAGAACTAGAAAGCTGGGTGATAAATAGAAATTGAGCCTTTTTTAGTTAATATTAAAACAACAACTCTCATTCTACCATAAGCGATACATGAATTACAACATCAATAATTACTTTTGTTACAAAACGGTTGTGACATCCAGGTCAAGCTGAGCACCCATGACTATGCATCTAGTCTCCAGAGAGCCAAACTTAGTCCTGATTTTATGAAGAAGGCAGGACCAAGAACCTGAACAAGCCTTCTCTTCCAAGACTGAGTCTCAGGCCTTTTCACATCCCTTTAAATGGGTCAAGACTCAAGCAAACTAGATTGTTATTCCATTCCAAAAGTCTCGGACCTGTTTTTAGTCACAGAAATACATAAACTGCACCTTAGCCAGCCTTGTGATATGAGGGATACCTAGCTGAGAAAGAGAACAAACCAAAACAAAACTCAGTCCCCCAGAATCAACTCTTGAAATTCCCAAAAAGGCAGCATATTTCACTGCTGAAAAGTGCGTTTTTATGGAAGGGTGTTGGCTCCGTTATCAACTGCCATGCCCTTACTAGCTCTTAAAAGTAGAACAAATGTTAGGAAGGGTTTTATGACTGGACGGGGAAAGGCAGGAGATAGACTATTAAAAAAGGTATGGGAAGGAGTTAGCACAGAGCCAAAACAATCTTGCAGCTGCATTACATTATCCCAGTGGGAAGTTGCCAGGCTGGCAGTGAAATTAAGCTCTATGCTCATGAAAGTGAAGCACTGATACCACCAGCTACAACTTGCATTAAATGAGCTTCCCACACCCTCTGTGCCAATCCAGCTCAGTCCTGATCTGCAACAATTTTGCTGTTCCAGCCCTGGGCCTGTTTTACACAAAGGCTGCCAGTCAATCTGAACAAACTGTACATTCAAACTGTGTAGTGATTTATAATTAAGCTTCTTTCAAACCATCATGATAGTGAGGATTGTTATATGTAAGCAACAGCTAGCAGGATAGGTACTTCTCTGCAATCTACAAGCTGCTACCCATCCCATCGCAATCTGATCATAACACTTAGGAGCTCGTTTGGGTTATACATTCTATGTTATTCATGCTAATTATTTTATAGTACCACAAATGTACGCAGTACTTTTTAAAATACAAAATAGAGACATTATCTTTTCAAGTTGGGAGAGTTTACATTAACCCAAGATAACAACTTTGGAAAAGGAATTTATAGAAATAACTGTGGTAAGAAAAAACATCTTGGAAAAGTTTCATAAGGTAAAGCAGGATCAAGAAGCAGTACAATGGATGAATATCAAAAGGATATGATATGCTATGCATAGGGTAAGATATGGCAGAAAGCCTGAAACTCTTTTCATGTCTTGTCAGCATGACGGTGGCTTAGCATGCCAGCTGAATGCTTTCTTTCACCTGCAACTGTATCACCATGGTCACCCACTAGACCTTTCAACACCGTCCAAAACCTACTGCTTCCAGACACTGCCAGAATTTGTGGAGACCTTCCCTGCTGATGTAAAAGTGAAGCCATAATGCAAACAGTAGTGTGGAACCACAGAAACACAACCAACCTGCTTCTAGTTCTTTACTGTTTCATAAGGATGCAGGCTATGTTGTTAGTTTACAGTTGTACAGCTCCTCCAGGTTACACACGCTCTCAGGGAGGAACAAATGTCACGATAATAGAAATTTCTGTGCCATTTAATTCAAAGCACTTTATAAACATTAACAAAAACAAGCCCTGAGCTATAAAAGCATATTATAGATGGGATCAACTCACTAGTGAAATGCAGCTGCCTCTGCCCTGCAAAATTGCAGCTAATGGTTCACAGCAACATTACACCACCATCCAAAGCCAGGAACAGGACTGGCTATCAAGCCATATTCAGGAGTTAACTTCTAGTATTTGCAGTTACGAGAAATATTTCTGAAAATATTTCAGATATTAAATATCATTCATTGTAGGTCATGGCTCTGAAATTCTTCTGGTCATCTTCACAGAAAACTCTACAGTCTTTGGAGGCAGCTGTCCAGAAGAAAGGAGAGCCTCAGAACTTTAGAAATACAGAGACAGTATGTTTGGTTTTTGCATGTACCATTTATGTGAGTGTGTTGTCTAGTATGTTGTCATATACCTTTATGACAAACTTAACTCGCCAACTGAAGAAAAGGGAAGCTTTCGGTTGTAAAAAACAAAACAGCAAAACCAACACATACAGGACAGATGATGGAATTTTTCAGTAACTAGTGGGCTGGATAACACATTTCCAAATAGCGGAGCAACTAGCATAAAACAGCTTTCATAACATAAGAGATTATATTTACGAAACGGGGCAAATCTTCTGTTCACTGGTGTTTGCAGCCAGGCAGAAATCAGTTCCTTCACAGACAGCTGTTCTTTATCAGCTTTATCTGAATGCTCAGATAAAGATGTAGAATGATCATAGACAAACATATCAAAGTTGGGAAGAAGTAATACCCCAGTATTTCATTTCCAAACTAAAGTTTTGCTAGCTTGAGGCATGTTAGAAAGGCCAGATTATACTTTACCTTTTGTTTGTTTAATGTCAACAGTTTACCCTATGCTGAGAGGAACATAACTAAAGACTTTATGCAAGGGATCTTATAGTCCGAGGACACAACAAAACTTCCATAAACAGAAGTCTACTCTCATAGATCTTATTGCAGAAGCAGTGTCTGAGATGACAGTCAGAAATCTTCAAAGACACAGTTTGATATAAATTTAGAAGAATAGGAAAGAAGACTAAGTCCTCTTCCTGCACTATGTATCCTCCCACAATCACATAACACTATCATGCAGCTGCAGAGTTGCATCTGCCACCAGAACAGTAACATTTAGCACTTTCAGAATGCAAAGAGCAATACAAAACCCAGTTTATGTAGTCTAAACACATGGTTAATATTCCTATGGGGAAACAAAGCCCAAAGAAATGAATATACCTTCTAAATTCCTTGCATTGACTCACAGGCCCCAGTTTAATGCTGTTCTTGGTGCTTCTGATCTTTGAACAGTCTAGTAAATAGGCTAGAGTTAACATGTCAGTGTTGGTGAGTTAATCAATTCTTTGGTTATAGTCTCATGCTGTCTCCAAACTCAAGTAGGCATTGCATCACACCGGCTTACATTAAATATATTTTCCACAGCTCTTTAAAGTATAAAAACAGAGCTTTGTTTTGATTAGATTATTCCAGAGCAGAGTTCCATGGGAGTGGATCCATTTTGTAAATATAGAAGACATGGACTCCCATACACTTAGCTGTAGTTTTCTGTAATATGTTGAATCTACTGCCCTTTAAGGGGCAAATGCAAATACATTTCTTTATTAAATGTATTGATTATGGTGCTCTGGATTACACCTTCCTGACTTGATCAGCTACAGCTCCATCCTCTCTTCCAACAGAAGATCGCCAAAGATGCAGAATTACATAGGCAAATGATTTAAAGAATGTTCTTAAGAACCACTAGGGAATATTTATTTGCAGACAAAGAAGGTTCCCAGTTGTTTCGCTTATATCTTTGCCTTTCCCTGAACAACTTTAGCATTTACAATAGGCACTAGTCTCTTTTCTTTTGCTAGGTTCCATATGGATGCATAGATTCCTTCTCAAAAGTATCCAGCCACAATACAGTAGCACTGGAGGGAGAATTTAATGGAAAAATGCCATCTGTATTTGCAGAGCTCTATAAACGAAGATATCACCAATCTGATACTGTAGGTCAACTCTTCCCTTCTTCAGTGTTCACTTTTCAGCAACTGAAATCACAACGCATGAAGTCAATAGATATTTAAGCTATTTAAATAGCACCAAGGATAAAGGTCATGCCTCTGATGTGATTTATCTTCACAGGAACCCACTCAAATCTTGGAAACCACTGCCTTGGAGATAGGAGATTCTGGGGGTTGTATAGATAAGAGGCTGGTATATTCAAACTAGAGATAGCCTTTTCCTGAGTGTATTTACATAGCTTAGAGCAAGGTCTTCAGTAAAAACAAACTAACAACCCCCCCCACCCCACCCCCCAATGTGATATACTTAGGAAAATGCCCACGAAGTTGTGGAGAGTTGCTCTCTCCTGCGCTGGCCAAGAGGCTGGTGTTTTCCCAAGCCTGTCACAGTAAAGGAAATCAGCAGTCAGGTCTTCCAGTCACTGCTGCCTCATGGCCCAGCACTGTTTTCAGTCCTGCTCCTTGCTTTACTTCTAAGGTAAGAATAATTCTTGTGTGCCCTAGTAGTTTGTCCCTGGCCTAAAAAGGAGGGAGACAGCTCACCCCTTTGCAAACCTCAAGTGCAGTTCAGTGAGCCAGGCTAAACAGCTGACCATGCCAAAACAGGTATCCCACACTGCCATCTTCCCCCAACCTACCACACACTCCTCCTGCTTCCCTTAGGTAAATGCCTAACTTCTGGCATCACTTGTCCATGAGTCCATCAGCTTGCTCACCCAGCTGCAAACTAGCCCAGGGGAAAAAAAAAAAAAAAAAAAAAAATCTTCTGACAAAGTAGCAAACTGGATCATTTAGTCAAAGGTCAGTCAAACATGAGAACCGATGCCAGTGAGAAAAGGGAGAAGGGAAAGCCTGTGGCTCTCCCTGAATGTCTCAGGAAACCAGTTCCTAAAGAGGTAGCAGAAATAGGCAACTCCAGCACCACCACTGCACAGCCACATGCAAACATGTCAGCAAAGAACTTGGTAAATAATAAAAAAAATAGTGAAATTAGACAAACCTAGAGAGGAAGGGCAGTATCTCCCTCACTTTCTGTGCACATTACTACACATACTTGAAAAACAACTGTTCACATGACTTTAAAAAGTTTTGACCAGTCCTGTGAATTCTGCTACAAAAAAGTCTCATTTTTGTCTCAAGTTTACTCTATGAAACAGAACTCCAGCTTGTGTAACAGAGAGAGCAATAGCACAATTAAAAAATTCCACCTGAGGCCAGCTCTGTTCAGCAACCAGATGAGAGGAAGAGAGCTAATTAAAACCATGTTCTCTAAAATCAGAAGTGGTTAGTTGCACATACCAGATAGAACATAGTATCTGTCACAGGCGACTGACCTCAAAACAGAGGAGGGAGCAGGGGAGGTGAATGTAGTTACAACAAAACACACAGTCTGAAGGAAAAAGTGATTTAAGAGCTACTAGAAGCACTGGTATTTGTGCTTGGGTGAAAAGAACAGCAGATGTGGAGCTAAGTAGATACTAAGGGCGCGTTCATGCAATCCTGGCACAGATAAAACTGATGATATAATTGGGAGTTTTGCCTATTTTCTTTGAGATCAGTGTCTCGGTAATTTATTAAGTTCTCTTAACCAGTCAGTCCAGATAGGAAGGATTTCAGATTACTTAACTACAGGCTTAAACCTGCAAAGGGGCATTTTGCATCTCAGAGACCACCTCACACCTTGCAGCAGGAGGGAGCTGGAGGTATCTTTTGAGAACAAACATGGGGACCATTCCTGTTCAGTTTGAAATTTTCCCTGCATTGCCCAAATCTCTGTAGACTACAGCAACTATCATTTTTGCTTCTACGGCAGTCAGAAAGCTCTTGAATCATTAACATGGGAATATCAGCATTGCTATTACTCCCAGGCATTTCTTTCTTCACTTTCCAATGTTTTCTCTGTGCTGTCATTACCTTGTTTTCTCATTTTCCTTTTCATTAAAGATTATTATTGAAGGGAGGAAATGTAGCACAGTCTGAGAATTCATTCAGCATGAATGGAGAGAGACATATGGTCTAGTGACTTAAGCGGAGGATCAGGAGCCAGGCTGCTTGCAAGACGTCACCTGACAGTCTCCCTCTTGGTCTGTGTGCAAGTCATTTAAGGTCAAATACTTTTCCCTTCCCACAGCCAAAAGTTCAGTAGGGTTCAATTCCTTTGGACTGGAGAAAGGGTTACCCCACTAACATTGGTACTCCAACTTCTATTGTAGCTACGTTGTCCTTGTGTGAAGGGCAGATACTTCCTTTAGGCTTATCCTCACCACAGTGAGAACACAGGAGATCACGAGCTCAAATATTTCATGATCACATCAATGCATAGCATGGCTTTACAAACGCCACAGGCAGGGACAAGCTGTGTACACTACATCAGCTGGTCAAGGCAAATTTGACTTGGATGAGAGCCTTCTCCCAGCATGACTGAAATAAAGAACATGTTTTTTTCTGATCTGCTCTAGCTGCAAACTTGTGTGTTTGCAAACATCACATAACCAGTCCCCAGCGATAACTAGTGCTGACTGGTTCACCACAGTCATCCCATGAAGACAACTCACTGTGGTTGATATCCAGTGTCCTGGTTTCAGCTAGGACAGAGTTAATTTTCTCCCTAGTAGCTGGTATAGTGCTGTGTTTTGGATTTAGTAGGAAAATAATGTTGATAACACACTGATGTTTTTAGTTGTAGCTAAGTAATGTTTATACTAAGTAAAGGATTTTTCAGCTTCTCATGCCCAGCCAGCAAGAAGGCTGGAGGGGGCACAAGAAGCTGGGAGGGGACACCGCCAGGACAGATGACCCAAACTGGCCAAAGAGCTATTCCATACCATATGACATCATGCCCAGTATATAAACTGGGGGAGCTGGCTGGGACGGGCGGATCGCGGCTCGGGAAGTAACTGGGCATCGGTCAATGAGTGGTGAGCAATTGCATTGTGCACCACTTGCTTTGTATAGTTTAATTCTTTTAGTATTGCTATTGTCATATTATTATTATTATCATTATCATTGTTTTTCATTCCTTTCTGTCCTATTAAACTGTCTTTATCTCAACTCACAAGGTTTTTTTCCTGATTCTCTCCCCCATCCCAGTGGTGGGGGGGAGTGAGCGAGCGGCTGCGTGGTGCTTAGCTGCCAGCTGGGGTTAAACCACGACATCCAGTCACCTCTTGTCTCCTTCAGTCTCATGGCACTGGGATTAAGGAGGAATTCCCACAGAATGAGGGTCTGCAATGGACAGTGTGTGTGGACTCCAGGTACAGTCCCCCATGAGCATCCCAGCCTTCCCATCAGATTGCTAAATCTTCCCTGTGCACACACAGACAGAGCAGCAATGCTTCTTTCAGCCTGCTTTAGTTCTCCAACTGGATAGAATAATTCTCACTTGCTTAACAATAGAGTTGGGAAAAATACAATAATTAATTTTAGCATTAATGTGTTTGTGTTTCTTTTTACCACACAGAAGAGCAGAATTAGACAAAGTAGATCCTTCTCAGGAAATGAGCTAGTTAAAAGTAAGTTATGTGAAATTTAGTCTAACTCCTGTGGCACCATTTGTTGGGTGCATGGACCTATAGTAATTTTCTCTCTCATTTTTCCTCTAGGAAACAGGAGCACTGTTGGTGAATTCAGAGCACCACAAAGTCAGGATTGTCTCTCTGGAAGCTTCAGATTAATGCAGGATAAACAGACTAAGTCGGACTTTGGTTCTCCGCTGCATTCCTATGACATACCACGGATACCTGAAGCATAACAGCAAGGTAACATCAATTCTGTGAAAGGTGCAAGATTTACAATCAGTTCCTATCTTTTACATGCAAGCTAGTACATTTTCAAAGCAGTAAGGGTGAAGGCAATAAGGGTGAAGGAATTTTCTTAGTAAGGTGAATAGATAAAATATGGATTAGACTGAATTAGCAAGACTTTTGTTTCCTGTTCCCTTTTTCCCCCCCCAAACAGATATTAGCTTGAGAGTCATTGCTGCACTTTTCTTTCCAGGTTAAGAGAAAAAACAACCATCCATCTTTCAAAGTTTCTCCAACAGTCAGGTTTCTTTGTCCAAATTTTCTTTACAAGAATTCTGAGCAAACTGAGGGTTGTCCAGGTACCTTACACCTTCAGTTCACAGTTTCAAAACATGGCAAACATGAGCACTGCCACAAAAAACCCAAACAAAACCACAGAGCAATACCTACATGCCCTCCCTCCCTCATTCCTTCTCCATGTTCTCACTGATGCTACATCACCTCTTCCATATATGCCAGCAAAAGAATATGTTTGAATGGATTTGAGCTTAAAACTAACCAAGTAAAAAAAGGGAAGGTTAGCAAACCTCAATCCATTTCACTAAAAAGCCATACAAACCTTTTGGCCAGGCTCAAGTACATAGTATTTTAAGTGTGAGCTGTAAAATATTAATGAAAATAATTCTCAAAGCGGCATTATACTGAAACTCCCTGATCTAAACCCCTACATATCCAAAGCTGTATTGAGAACCGAAATACAGGGACTTTTGAAAACATACTATTTTCCTCCCTTCTGAAAAAGTAAGCAGAATCATACTTGTCACCTTCATGGACAAAGGCAGAATCCTACTAAACATCACTCTTAACACTAGTTGAGAAGAGGAAGTTTGGGTGCAAGTTTAGAGGGCATTGGCTACTTGGCATTCACTCATCACACAGGCATTAAGCAGAATGTGATTTACTTTACTTTCAAAGCTGAATGAACTGCCACAGAGAAAGGCACCATTACTGTGTGCTAAAAATATCCAAACACAGGGGGAGCACAGAGGAGTTGGTGCACTGTAAATTCATATTCTAACATATTGCACACTAACTTTCCTGTACAGACAAGCCCTTAGACTAATAGGCACCTGGGAGTCTTCAAGTCTGAGTGCCCAATAAATAAAAAGGCTATTTTATTTTTTTTATTGGTGCTCTGGAACCAAGCTCTGATGTCCCTACTCAGACAATGCTTCCATTGAAATCAAGTCTTGGTCTATTATTAAATACCATTTCTTTTACAGCTGCAAGCTTTCCAGGTTAGAAGATAGGGATTTCATATCAAGCCAAATCACTAATCTCAGTCCAAAGGGGATTGTGCAGGCATTTATTTTGATTTTATATAGGTACCTAGGTACTGCTTGATTCAATAGACTTGCACTGATGCCTAGTGAAGTAACTCTCCTCATGTCTACCAATTCCCAACTCAGATAAACTCAAAAGAAAAACAAAAAAAAAAATCAAAATTCAAATTTAATCTCATTTTAAAAACTGTTCCAGATTCAGATTCGTTTGGGACAAAGTTGAGGACCACTAAGAAGTTTGAAAATCATTAGCACAGCTTTCGATTCTAGTTTCCCAAGCTTTAAGTGCTTAACGGACCCTCAGAGCAGAAAATGGTGTATGTTTGAAGGCTCCACTGCACTGAGTTCATATAGCTCTGATCCTCAAGTTATTTTGAGCTGCTCCCTGCAACTACCACAGCAGTCTCCCATACTGACAGACAAGGCTTGAGGAGAGTCCACTGAACTCAGTGAAACACCACTAGAGATGAAGTTAACTCACTGCCAAGAGTCCACAACCCAATTTATCAATTCCCCAATCACAGTGAGCAGTCCTGTTTCAGGTAACCTGGCTACTCATAGCCAGGCACTACTAGGAATTATTTGCAATTCTGCGGAGCTGCAAGGAAGTGACTGCAGAGGTGAGCCCTAGGCTAACAAAGCAGACCTGGCCAGCATTTGCTTGTTAGCTCCATCTGCAAGAGCTAACAAGAGCCTCCATCTGTAGGAGCTCCAATCTGCTCAAATTCTGACACAAGAACCCATTTCCCCCCTTGAGGTACCCAGCCAACACGATGGAAACAATCACTTACATCCATGCTATTTTAACTTCCTTCCTGCTACACTTTGTGCTTTTTTAGAATGATGGGTCAATGACAAACATTTTCCTTCTAGGCAGTTCACTCACTTATAGTGGTGTGCGTGGAAAGTTTGACAGCTTTATCTTCTCTCTCAGCTACTTACAGCTGTGACTCCATCACTTTGAAGTCAACTTGGATTTGGTTGGAATGAAGTGCAGACATCAGTGGCTTGGGCTTAGTGTGTCACCTGCATTTGTTATCTTGCAGTAGACAATTTAATCAATTATACTTTTTTGTCTAGGCACAAGACAAAAATGCTGATCAGCATTTCACAGGGTTGTTTCTTCGCTGCTAGCAAGCCATTTAACATCTGATAGACCATACAAAAAGGTCTTCCCAGGGGCTTAGAGTGTTTGGGTTGTTCTTTTTATAGTGCAGAAGGTCATTAATGAGCAAGCGAAAGCAGCGTGGAAATAGCTAGACAAGTCTTGTTGAGTTAATAAGAAACTGTCATTCTGCTTCAGTACTTTCTCATTAAGCCTAGCAATGTTCACGTCTAAGGAGACTGATGGTACAAATCTATTTTAATGCTCAATTTAGTTCCCCAAGACTTGAGTCAAAGAGTTTACCCCTCCTTTTTTTCCATGACTTTTCCAGTTCAGCAATTTCTGAGGAAAAACACTACATTAATTTTTTTACAGATGCAGCTCAAAAGCTGAAATTCAGATTTTTTAAAAAAGAGCTAGGTGTACCTTGACTTTTCTGAACAGACGACCAGTCACCCCAAATCAAATTTTGTCCTCCTGCTCTTATAAAACAGTCTATAAAGCTAGTTACCATATTATCATACTTTGCATATTTTGCTGGACCAGAGTCTTACAACAGCTTTGTTTGAAATTAATTCCCCATTGCTTAAATAGGAGCAAGGCACAGACACCACCTTTAACGGAGTCTTGAGTATCAAGGGTCTGTCATGCAACATTAACAATGAGTCCAGAGAGCCACTTCTTGCTAAGAACTACATTACAAGAAAAGCTTTATTAACTCTTTAGCTACTCTCCTATGCCCCACTTAATTTTGGTGCTTCTGACTAGAATCTTAACCGAATTCACTTGCCTTTGTTCTTGCCAGGTATCCTTCCGCAGAGGATCAGTTACCTGTTCTTCAGAGCTTTTGTTGCCAGATCCAAGCCCTTTCTCTTAAGCAGCTTTTACTGCTGTGCTTACTATTCCAAGCAACTGACTTGGTGGAAGCTCAGCATCACACAGATCACGAGGAAATGCAGCTCAGATGCTTCAACTTATGCAACAGGGACCTTCATGTCACACTGAGGTTCCCATCAGCCTTGTTACACAATTCATTTAAGTGAAGATATGGGGTAAAACATAACATCCTTCCTTGCTGGCCAGTTGCTTGGTCGCTGCAGGGTCAGTCTCTACATATCATCACCCCAGACTGTGCACAGAAAGCTATGCTGGCACTCGTGCAGCATTTGGTAACTTAGGCCTAGCTTCAGGCATATGGAAGTGCCCAAAGAGAAGAGGGAAGGAACAGATTAGAGTGAAGTTCAACAAAGGAAACTGATTGAAAAGAGCTACATGTTCCCTTTTGTACTTTACATGTACAAAACCTTCATGCGTGTATCAGGCCAGAACTGCTAACATTGAGCAATACCAGTTCTCTCCTGCTGTTTTTAACACTAAAGAAAACAGTGCAGTGCATTAGTGAGGGAGTTTCATTCTCTTATCTGTTATTCTCCAGCATTTGTTAGCTAAACCTCTTAACTCTCCCAGCTACCCATTGCTCACACCAGGGAAGTTCCTAAAGCACACCTTTTCACACAGCATGGGTTTCATCTCATAGTTGATTTCTCTTTTCTGAACTCCACACATACGGAATTTCTTGTTAGTAAGCCCATAACGACTGTACATCCCAGCTCTGAAAACTCCCTCTAGAGCTGTTCCCACAGCACTCATTTTTATGTTAGTTTCTTTTCCTTTTCTTCTCCTTACAACAACCTTCCAAAAAGTCCCTAGATCTTTCAAGGCAAAGTACTACTTCCTGCAGCGCAGATACTGTGGGGTAAGGAGCTGAAGTTGCTGAAGGTTTGAAATCTCAAATCATTAGGGTCATACAAAGGTGAAAAGCATTTAAAGGACTGAAAAAGAGGTGAGAAAGATAAGATGCATCCCAACATACCAAAAATATTGCAGGATTCCAGTAATGTAAATAAACGGTTTTCATTATAGGCCATACTGGTTTTGTGGGATGCTTCAGAAACCCACTGATCTGAGATAACTTGAGAGAAGTCTCCCATTATTGTAATTCCATGAGGGCTTCCCACTATCGTTCACTGTTGCAGAAACAGTGCAAGACAATTGCAGAGTTTTTTTCCCTCCCAACTACACTTTTGCCAGCTGAGCACTGGTAACTTTTTTAGATTACCACAATCTACTCTGCACCATGTGAAGACACAGTGGACAATAGCATGAGACCACAGAAGCAGCACTGTGGGCTGGTGGAACTGACAGTACATACCAGTAAGTGATTACTTCATGGTCAAAAAAAGACCTTTTTTAACTGCATTTTTCTGATGAGGGCAAAGGCGGCAGCAAGGCAGCAGAAATAACATAGCCACTAAGACCAGTAAGAGCTAAACATCCAGAGCAGCAAGGACACATACTTTGATTGTGTTTCTGATTCTTTCTGCAGCTGGTCGGCTCTGTGACATAAAGTCATTTAAACTTACTACAATGTGAAATAATAAGAAATAAGCCTGCAAAAAATAGTAGTGAGAATTCATGCAAAGCTTAAGAGCTTCTGAAGGATCAAAGAGAAATGCAAAAAAAAAAAAAAAAAAAAGAACATAATCTCAGGAAATTTCTTTTTTTGTGTTGTGGTTGTCATTGGAAAAAATGATTTATATTTAAAGACTTCTCTCTATTTTGATATTTTTATTACATAGCCTACATCATATAGGTTTGACTTTTCTTAGCATATATTGCTGATTCTGGATAGCTGAAGTAGATCTCCTTAAGTCAGTATTTCCCATTTAAAGAAGGAACTCTGGCAAAAGGTAGTTTCCTTGCATCTGCACTTCAACTTTTAGTGACAATTGCAAGATATGTCAGCAAAACTATTTTTCATGCTGCCATCACTGCTTCCTTCTTGCTGTCTCATCAGGGCTGGCCTTAGGTTGTACAGGGCTCTACATGCCAGTATCACATACAAGCTGATATCTGACTCCTTCCTCAATTATGATTAAGTCAATATAATCAGCCAGCATAGGGGAACTATGCAGGCGTTGCCTCCTTTCTGGAGACAGAAAGACACTGGAGTTTTTCTCCCCCAGGCGAGAAATGAGAAGTGTGAGATGTGATTTGTGATGAAATTCAGAACCACGCAAAACTTGCCTGGTTTCAGATTTCATTACCCCCACATTAGAAAGATTTGGCAAGGTAAGAGATCCTCTGCCAATTAAGGACACATAAGATCAAGAATTCAGGAAGTTTCCAGCATGCGGCAAGGTGAGAAGTTGCAGCTTCAGTCAAGTCTTGTGTTGAGATTTGTTCAAGCTCTTAAGTCCTACAGGATTTTGCTCATGGGCCAAGAAGCTGCCAAGCATCTAAACATGCCCCAACAAAAGTAAATAGGCCCATTTCAGCTTTGCAAATGGTCATGGGTAACAGAACAGCTGGGAATGCTGTGTTCCTTCTTGGGCTTGCAATATCAGTCTTACAGTCAAAATAAGCCTGCTGCACACTCTCAGAAGGAAGCTCAGAACAGGATGATAGCAACTCCCCCACACTAAGGATGCACCATTTTCAACAGTGCTGACAATGTCTCAACAGCAACTGACAACTTCAGGAAGAACAGTTCATGCTGTTACATTGAATTTGATCCCCACAACATTTGACATAAGTTCCGAGACTCATGACTACATATTTAGTTGGAATTCGCATCTCCCTCAGCCCTTTCCTGACCAACATCCCATGGCACGTGAGATTGCCCCCACTCTATAAGCTCTTTTGAGACAAGCTCTGCACATATCCTAGGTAACTTATTAAAGGCTATACATTGCAGGAAGCGTAAAAAAGCAGAAGCATGGATTTAAGCCTTTAACTGTTAGGTGATCCTTGTGCAACTTTGTCCAGATATTTGGGGCAGGGGGCTTTAGGAGGGGAAGATCCTTCTCTACAAGAGTTTTTATCTGCTTAAAAATTTATGTGAGGTTTTACAGTAACACACTTCAAGTGTTGTGCCCTGACAGCAAATTGTACCATCTATATGGCTTTTCACACATCCTTGAAACAATGGCTCTCTCTACTGGTGCCTTAACATCCTATACCACAGGCCAGCTCTGCAGAGAGAAGTACTGAATACCCACAGCAGAACGGATTACTTTTTTCAGGGAAAATCCTGCTCCTTCCTCTCCAGGCCTGAGGTTCATTCTTTTAGTAGGTGTTTCCAAAGTACTGTCCTTAAATATACATTGGAAAGACAATCTTCTACTGCTAAAGAATTGCTTACTTCTACAGTTTAATCTCTTGGACTTTCAGCTGATGCTAGCAAGAAAATTGTCTCCTGAGGCTTTGTCAAGAAGAGAGAGAGATCGCTGTTTACAGATCCGCTTGCCTTTTTTTATTATTAATATACCCAACAGTTGAGGTCTGGTAATTGACAGCACCACAGTGTTGATCTAGCAGCTTCAATCTGGCTCATAGGTCACCTGTAAACTTTCATTTTAATTTAAAAAACAATCCCTTTACTACTGCTGCCTGATAAAAGACCTTCAGGGGACCTTTTACCTATCTTATCATTTGAAGGCTCAGTACTGGTTCAAAGATTTGGAAGTACATCTGAACCTCAAACTTTCAATTCTAAAATACTACCTAAAAGCACCCAAAAAGGAGGGAAATCCCCTCCTCCCCAAAGCCGTACTATTGTCGCTTTTGCCTCTAGAAAGTCTTTAACCTTAAACCTAAGTTTGGAGAGATATTTTGGTTTTTTGCTTTGTCCCTCAATTCCCAACTAATTTGAGCATGTAACCACTAGTTGTTCTTATTTAATTCCTTATTAAGACATATTAAATACTTCTTTTCACCATCCTATACACTGAGAAAGAATACATTTGATAGGACTATCAGAAATCCGTAACTCAAGCCAGAAGAGACTGCAACATCAAGTTCCAAATTTCTCTTGGGGTGAGGGAGCTAAACATAATCACTATTTCCCCCCCCCCCAATGTCAAATTTAGAACTAAAGCTATTCTCTCATCTTATGGTTTGGCTACTTATTTACTGAGACCAACAGCACTGAACCACAGCTGCAGCACAGATGTTCAGCAAGGAAAACTATTCTGCACAAATCTGAGCCTGGCCTAACCTGACCAAGAGTTGATCTTCACTTTTACAGATCCAGACAAGCAAATGGACAGAAAACCTGAATGCAGTATTACACAAATGGAAGCCTGCTTTACCCATACAACAAACTTTAGTAAAGAGATGTAAGTTTACACAGAAACACCAGGTTTTACAATTTTAACTTTCATTTCTGAAAACAAGACTCAGACTAGGTTTCCACTTCCTTTGTTTCTATTTTAGTCAGGCATCTTAATTGCATTATTGTCTAGCACATTGTCTAACACAGTGAAGCATCAGAGTGGAATTTCTCAGCAATTGTACCCCAACAATAGATGCTTCTAAGGCCCATATTCATATCGAGAAAAGACAGTCATTCCTCCTATTTATACAGTCAGAGACAGATCCCCTGTCAGAGTCCTCATTAAAACCTTTGACTGCTACAGCATCTAAGCGCTTTTAGGGTGCTTTGAGACCTCTTAAAACCAGGACTGAGAAAAAATAAAAGGCTACATGAAGTTTACTGCTCAGGTGTAAATCAATTCATTCAAGTTAAACACATAACCATAGACTCCAGTCTGGACAGACTTTAGAGGAAAACTAATGAGTTATACAGAAAATGTATACCAGAAACAAGCTGCATGGTGACACCGCAGAAAACTTAATCAGATAGTTAAGTTCCACAGGCTTTGTGCTACTTGGATGATACAAGACAACTATAAATTAGTCTTAAACAGCCACTTAAGCCAGGTTTATGACTCTTCTGCGTAGTAATGTGATGCTAAGTACCAGGGACTCTGGAAACACAGAGAGAAGACATACTTAACACAGATTGTTCTCTACAACTCCCTATATAGGCCTGGACAAGTCTCTCAGCATTTATTTACAGTAGGTGCCCAAGGAGAGGGTCTTCAGCAGAATTTATACCAAATGACCTCAAAGCAGAATCAGTTTTTAAACCAAAATGAAAATAAAACTAATATCTAAATAGGATTAAGATTTTTTTTTGCCTTCTCTCACCCTAGTCAGTAAAATAAGATGTTTTATAGAGAATTTGTGTTAAGCCAAATAATAGTTATTACATTCCATGCTCAGAATAACATTTGTCTTCCCCCCCACCCCCCCCCACTACTCTGATATTGTGGCAAGAAGTGCAATGCACCATGATAGTGCTAACTCTTTTATACAAAATCCTTACCTTCAGGTCACACCTCTCAGAATCAACTGCCTGCTCTAGACCAATTTACCCTAAGATAAGAAGCAAAATAAAGCCTCTCATTTTTCTTTTAATTATGCTATTGATTTACAAATGCACCTCTTAGAGCCATGTTCAGGAAATACATTCCAAACAGGACTTCACAGAACATTCATACAGAACTTATTAAAGCGTGAAATGTCATTATTTGTAGCTTGATCTTCAGAGAAACTGAGCACTTGCTGCTGCTAAAGTCACTGGAAGCTATGGGTTCACATCACTCCTAAAATAAAAATCAGACCATGAGTTTCTAAAATACTTCAAGATCTGTGGATGATAAGTGTTACAGAAATGAAACTGTAATTATTAAAATATTCACCATTATTAAATATGCAAGACACCTGCAAATGAGTCTTTGGATCTTCATTGCAGCATATGAGAGAATGGGACTCACTTTCCTCAGTAATGAGGATATAAGTGATCTCCAAGGAGAGTAGCAGCTACCTGCTAGGGCCATTACAATTACATGAGGAGTTCATTATATAGTACTGACAAATTATTCTGAAGAGTTTCAGGGCTTACAAATGTGCAAAACATGGTGAGAGGTTAAGGCAGGAGTGAAACCAAACCTCAAGATTTTTATACGCCTTCCCAAGTTTTTTTTTTTTTTTTAACTGGAATCAAGTCTAAATTTTTAATGGTTAATTTTATTGTTGCCCTCTCCCAGTTTTTTAAATACAGGCTATAGAGCCTGAATCTGGATCAAGAGTTTTGAGATCTCCCAGTCATCAGGAAATGCAGAAGGAGACATCTGGAGTAAAAACCAGTAACCCTGGAAAGCAGTATGCAAGAGAAGAAGAGACTTCCCAATGAACGAGAGCAGGAAAAAATGCAGTTGGCAGCAGCTTTGATATTGTAAGTCCTATGGCAGCAAAACTCCCTGCCCCTTCTCCTGGAATGTCTTTGACTATATATTAATGTTAGAGACTGGTTTCAATCATGGTTCAGACACCAAATGCAACGCAGTAAGTGCTGTCTCACTTGCGGTATAGATTCTGTCTGCTTCATACCGTCAGGATAAAGTTAAGGTGGCAAAACAATCATTAATTTGCAGATGAAATTGTATATAGCCAACTGCTAAGGGACATGACACTACTGATTAATGGTAGAACACCATTCTTCCTTATAACCCCTCCATAGGGCCAGCAGCACTGAAAAAATACAGCTGGAGTAGCAGCAGACAAGTTCTGGTTCAAAGTTTGTTCTGAGATCCCATCTATTTTCCCTCACTGGTCCAATGTCTGGTCTTAGGGTAAGGTGAAACAGGAGGGTCCCAGTGCACAGTAAACAGCCAATCTGGTATTAGAAGGAACTGTAGGAGCAGTTATATCAACAGCAGATAATAGACAAAAACAAAACCCAACAACCCACATAAAGCAAACAGCAATTCTTTATGCAATCAATAGACATTGGTTTAGCTTTTAGCATAAATCCTAAACTGTAATTTATAGAGGAAAATAGTTTCCTTTATCTTTTCCTCAGCTATTCGCCATCAGTGAGTACACAGAGCAACTTGAAGTTGTCTTCATGTCTCAGATTTTCAAGCAGTATTTTTAGACCCAGTAGCACAGGAATACGTTTCATTTGGGGTGCTTGTACAACAGTGGACTGTAGCAGTTGTGTGAAGTCCTAGCGTGCAAATCCTGAAGAGATACGAATATTCTCTTATCAGCAACTCTTGTGAGGTAACTAACAAATTGGTACAACAATTTCAGCATTTGCTGTTTGCCAGATGAATCAATACTCCTTATCACAGTATATCATGAGTGCATACACTTTGACACTTTTTTCCTAGGATGTGGGAGCTGCAGAGACTAAAGTCATGAAGAGTATCAGACAGAAGTTGACAAAGTTGGATCCAGCATCCAAATTGCAGAAGAAGAACAGTAATAAAGACTGGCAACACCACAAGGCAGAATTTGTTATAGGCAAGGTTAACGAACAAAAAGCAGATCTTTTAGCATCTTGCTGAACATCATTGTATGCACCTTTCTAGTTATTTCAGTGGGAGATATAGCAAGGGTATATAAAGGATTAGCATGTTATAGTCAATTTCTTCAAAACAGAATGAAAGAGAGAGTCCAGCCAACTTTATTTTTGTGCTTTTGCTTGGTAGTTGCTTGCAAGATCAAAGACCAGGGAAAATTCTTGTATTTAGGAATTATTTTGTAGTTTTTGTGAGTGGTAATAATCAACTGTTATTAAAACTAATTTCATTAATATTAAGCCTCAAGATATATCAAGCATCACTAGCAGTCAGAAATATTTTAACCACACTTAGAGTTAAGTGTAAGGATTTTTTTCTTTTTATTTTGTATCAGAAGTCAAGGATTACAAATCGTATTAACAAGCAGAAACGGTAGCTAGATTTTTTTTCTCTCTAGACTACACCTGTAAAGCAGAAAATCCCCAAGTATGTCTACTAGAGCATGCACTTACAATAAACATGGTTTGAGGTTATTTAGGCACGCCTGTTTGCATTAAGGTCATAGCTCAAAACAGAAAGTTGGGTTTTGTTGGGCCTTACACTGTATGCAGGAGACTTTCAGAGACTGAGAAAACTTGTGCAAAGTTAACCAGCAGGCCAGAGGCAGCAAGAAGCTCACAACTCACCTGTCTCTCATTGCAGCTTCCCTCTGCTGGATATCAGGGCCTTCTACCATTTGTCCACAGAAGAGACTAAGTTAAGTGCGAGCATTTAATCTAGACAGACAGCCGAGAGCCTCAGCCTTTAGAAGA
The DNA here is from genome assembly GCF_018139145.2 of Gymnogyps californianus. Lineage (NCBI taxonomy): Eukaryota > Metazoa > Chordata > Aves > Accipitriformes > Cathartidae > Gymnogyps > Gymnogyps californianus. The sequence goes on from NC_059477.1 coordinate 13,995,120, forward strand.
GCAGTCAGAACAGCAGTACCATTGATTAGGAGAAGATAATTTACTATAGGTTAATAGCTGTCTGCATCAAAGTCTTAACATTTTCCCCCAGTTTTTCTGCCTGAAGTTCACGCCAGTCCTGATGATGCATTTTTTGCACCTTTATGACCATAACAATGAAGATTCAAAATAAGATTCTTGGTGTATTTGATTAACTCAGGTGGAGCACAAAACAGAATAAAGGCAGAAAGACCAAGAATAAAAGTTTAAATTTTAAGAGTCACCAAGTTATATCATAGAGGAAATTCTTACCTAGAATGAGATTCAGGTGAAAACACAACGCTTTCATCCTATTTCTGATTTGTTCTGACACTTCCCCCACCACAAAAATATTACATAAATCCAAAAATAAACACATTAACAGAAAGAACAGATTTACTTCTAGACTAAAACGTTTGTACTGTGAATGAACAATCACCACAGTATCCACAGCATCCAAAAGTGTATCACCCAGATCAACAACATACTACTACAACAGTGATTTGGCCATATTAGGTTTGGAAAGCTTTGTGTTTTTCCAGGAAAACCAAAAGAGAAGGGAGCCACAGGGAAGGAAAGAACTCATGCGGAGAAGGCACAAGGCAGAGCAAGGCGACTGGAGGCCGACAGGTAGAGAGCAGCTGGCGAGGCAGGTGGCAGCGGCCAGCCCACCTGCTCTCCTCCCAGGGAGGACGAAGCCCTCCCTGACAACCAGCCCCACGCAGACGGTTGTGGCCTTCCCCCTGGCTCAGGCCACTTGCCTCCAACAGTCACCACACCCAGAAGCGCCCACACAGCAGCAGGCAGGAGCAGTGGGGCTGTGGAGGTGAGAAATGGTGCTTGCAGGCGCGGGCAGGGATGTGCGCTGAAGCAACTCCCATGCAACAGGGATACAAAAACGAGAACAAAGACTTACCCAGCACGTCCTTACCTGCTACTGCAGCAGGGCAGCTCTGCTGCCAGCCTCCGCCACCACAAGATGGCTGCCTCCTCAGGATGTCTGTGCTCCAGCACTGAGGGTGAGCCAAGCCCCCTCTCCTCACAGGTGCTTTCCCAGCCCCCCAGGACACCCTGTCACCACCCTGGCCAGAGGCTGTCCCTCAGAGGGGCAGCACAAGGGGCTTTCTCCCAGGGAATGGCACGGGAGGCTCCTATTCCCAGCTCTCACTCTGCTGGTCCCACAGCCTCACAGGGGTGCACCTCCCCACACAAGGCCTGGCCCCTTGGGCTGTCCCACACCAGACAGAGCTCCCTAGCAGCCCCAGCTCATTTTTCACCCCAAACCCAGGTGTAGCCGAGCTCAGGTCACCCCCACAGTCATTCATCCTCATTAGCAACAGGCTTTGTTTTGTTTTGGTTTTTATTTGCCTGAGCATCATCCACACAGGCAGGTATGGGATGAAGCCATCACTCTTGGAGGCTTTCTGGCAGGTTAACTTGACAAGAGAAAGGAAAGGAGCAGCTCCCACCTGCCATGTCGCAGCAGGCCAGGGCAGTGAGTACCCCATGACAGGCTGGCTGAGGGTGGCAGGAGCAGCAGGTGAGCCCAAGCTGGCCCCCACTCCAACACACAACCAGCCCACTCCCTCAGATCTTCCCCAAGGGCAGGTAAGGCATGCTGGTTCCTCACCTAACCCAGCCAACCTCCTCCTCCGGCCAGGCAGGCGCAAAGCTGTCCTTCCTCCCATTAACTGGTGCTTCCCCTCAGGAAGCCCTAGCAGACATGGAGCCCCCTGCCCAGGCGAGCTCCCGTTCGCACTCTACTTCGCCCTTTACGGTCCTTCGGTAAGGAGGCTTTCGCTCACACAGCGTATCCGTGGTTGTTTGCTCCCCCGCCAACCGAAAGAGGCAGCAGCGCACAGAAGCGCCAGGGAAGCGGCGCGGGAAGCAGGGCGCTGAGGGGAGGCAGAGCGCGCCTCTCGCCGGCGGAGGGAGCAGGGAGCGCGCAGCCCCCAGCCCGCCCGTCTCGCTTCCCACTGCGGCGAGGCCAGCAAAAGCCGCGACTCCCAGACCGTAAATCTGTAAGACCAGTCTCAACGAAAACCTGGAGCACAGAAGCGCTCCCCGATGCCTTCTTTTAAAGCGACAGCACAGACCAAGGTAACAAGGCTGGTCGGGTATGCTCCAGAGCTGCACCTTAAATCCCTGCAGCTCCTGGAAAAGTTTTCCTCAGTCCTGGTTTAGAACTGGAGAAATACGGACTGTTTGTAGCCTTCCCATTTCACTATAGTGATCCTCTAGCTGACTGATCAGCTACCAGACTTTTAGGCTTTTTTAGACTTTACCTGTTTCCTCTAAGCATCCTCTTTTCTGGGACTAGATGAAACCCCTGTGGCCTGCCCCCCTCATGTATTACAACTTCAAAACATTTAGAAAAACTACAGGGGAAAATACGAAGTTGACAGAGGTTCGGAGAATATAGGTTAAGTAGCAACATATTGGGACACTAAATACTAGGAAATTAATATAAGCATCATCAGATATCACAAAGGCAAGTACCTACTGGAAGAAAAAAAATAGTAAAACATTTACCATAGAGAAAACAGGCACTGTTGGCCACAGTGACAGGAAAAGTCCCACATAAGTCAAATCTACTTTAATAAGGACACAAAGTGTATCTCTTTCAAGAATTTTAAATCTCAGTTAATAACAGATAAATCGTCATTCACAGAATGTCAACTTTAAGTGCATTATTAATTATATTCCTTTTCAGATTCTTCCTGGAAAATGGCAAGAAGAGAAATCTGCACAGGAAAAAGTAAGAGCAGAAAAGGCAGAAAGGCAGTGGCTACAAGTGGAGAAGAGGAAGAAGGAACAAGAACAACAGAAATGGAAAAAGAAAGAGCAGCAGGAAGAAATGGAAAAAGTGAAGGCAGATCTGGAAAAGGAACAACAAAGGAGCATGGAGGAGATGCAGTTAGTGAGGATAATGTTCTCATTTGAGAAGGGAACATTTGAATGGAGTGATGACACAGAACTACTGTAGTCTTTGCTTTTTGTCAGCCAGACATATGCATCCAAACACATCAATGTTCCAGCATGAAGAAACATATATATAACAAAGCATCTTCTAATACAATAGAAGACTAATAACATATAAGAGTGTAAAGGAGCCAGCAAACTGATCCAGTACCCCCAGGCAAATTCCAAACTAGAGGATAACATCACAGACCTTTTCATCTGAAACATGTGCATGCATAAAGTTCCATCTTTTAGCAGCATATTAGATTTTTTTCCCAAGTTTAGTATTATGTATATGTCTACTAATTTAACTTTTTTTTAATACTTTCATCCATTTATCATTGCTCTGAATTCTGAGTCTGTCCTAAAATTACAATTTTCCAACTCATTAATGAAAAATCAGTATCGACCGTGAATCAAAGTCATTAAATAAATTCAGTTTTTCAACCAATTATATCTAGCTTACAGTGAGTTCATGAAGATGATATTCCACACTTTCCATACAGCACCAAAACCACTACTGAGCATTTTCCCTGACAAAAACCTCAGCATGGTTACAACTACATGGTTATAAAGACGTTTCATAGCAATATAGTGTATTCCTTAATAATACAAGAATTTTATACTACCAAAAAATGCAGTAAGAGCACTTTTGCTCTTTACCTCTGCTGACATAACTTTGGGGGGGGGGGGGGGGGGGAAGCAACAACAAATACTTAATGCAAAGCTCTGGGAAACCCATCAGTATCAGAAACAAGCTCTGGTGTAATATAATTATCACATTTCTATTCATCTTTTGAAACCTTCTGCTTATACAAAACAACACATTCTGACACCATCTTACTGCTTTGCTTGTATGTTGTACTTTTCATTGAGAATAGTATTTACTGGGGAGAACAGCGACCTCTTGGGTGATTTTGAAGAGCTGCAGTCTACCTAGAAATTACTGAACACTTTGTCGGGTATCCCCCGGTCACAGACATTTGTAAGAACCAGATTCGTAGAAGTAGCATCTTTTAATCAGATGGTTGAAAAGAAAGGACAAATCTGACTTATAAAGCATTTTTCGATATTAGTGCCATGCCCTGCTTATTTCAGGAAAAGTAAGTAGGCATTCAAGTCAAACTGCTGGACTGAGGACCCTGAGTTAGTTTGGAAATCATCTTGAGTAGCACTCAGGGAAGCCCAAGACCTTTAGTTTGATTGTCCTTAACTTCCCGTTCCCAAAATAAGGAGAATATTCCTTCATTTCATGAACCTCCTTGACTTTCTTTCATGCTCCTTACTCACAGTGTGAATCCTCCTGCAAAAATAGTCCATTTTGACCGCCATTCTGTTTACATCTAAATCTCAGCCAATGCTTTCCATTGCCTCCTTGCTTGTTGCATAGCCTGGGTTCTTGTTCTGGGTTTGTGTTCTTGTTCCACAAAGATGCATTCCAATTTTTTCTTCCAGCTCTTGTTCTCTGAACTTTCCTAGCTGTCCCTGTGCTCTCCTCCATCCCTTGTGTCCACATCTTTGTTCCATGTAAACCACGTACTTGTATCCCACAGTCCTCATGTCCTCCTCAAAAGCACACATGTAAAAATTATAATTCAGGTTTTTGCCCCCTTACAGACAGTATGAAGGAAAGTAGACCGTAATTTTTTTTTTAAATACTAATTTGCAGAACCAACCAGACATATGCTAAGTATCACTAACCAGCACCTGTTCTCTCCTTATTCTAATTTCTCTCCCCTTTGCTTTGGCAATCTGCTTAGCTCTTTGGGCTAGAACCTGCTCTTCTTCTGGCAAGAATGTTCAGCAAACCCAAGGTTGCTATAGCAATTAATAATCATTTACGTTTTAGTTTACAGAAACTAGAAGAGTGGAGGCGCCAGGAGGAGGAGGCAACAAAGAAGTCACAATTAGAGAAAGCAGCGCAAGAACATATTTCAGAGCAGCAGGAGGATTATAACAGAAAGCTTCTGCAGTTCCAGGAGAAGAGACAGCTAGAGGAACAAGAAGGAGCAGGTGGTCTATAGAAAGGCTAATGCTTACTTTAGCTGCAGATAATTCATCTGAACGGATGATTTCTGGTAAAGACATAAACTTAGCCTGTGCATCTGCCATGGAATTCCTGTGACACTAAGTCCCAAACTTGCAGTACCTCAGCTGCTCCTCCTCTATTAAATAGATATGGTAACAATAGTCCTCTCTTCCACAGTCCCTGCAGCCTGAAGAAGAGAAATTCCACAGCCTAGCTACAATGCAACTGTGCAAGATGCTAGCAATAATAACATTCATGCTACATCTGTTCATTTCTTGATGTTTTCATTATATATCTTCTCTGAAAGCCTGAGTCCCAGTAGCTACACAGTTTAAAAAAAAAAAAAATTCTACTTCTAACAAATAGTTGCAGAGGAAGGCTTGAAAACCTAAATGCCAAGCAGATTTAAAAAAAAATCCATTACAATTTTAGACAAACTCATGTTTGAGACAATATTAAATACTTGTAATGTCAGTATTATAACAGTATTCTCTTCCTATTTGTAATTGATGAAAAAAATTTCCTAAATAGGAAGTATGTGAGCAACTAATAGTTGTTGGTAATCTGTTTCTAAGAGGCAGAAAAACACAGACAGAAGGAAGGAGCAATGTGGTTAGAAGAACAACGCCAGCAGCTGATGGAGATGGCAGAAGAACGCCTCGAGTATGAAAGAAGAAACTGGGAGAAGACAAGATATGAGGCTGAGGAGCAGAAGAAGAAAGAAGATGATGCTGGACTAGCTCTAGAGGAAGCCAAAACACAAGCACAGCTTTTAATCAGGTATGTAACTATTAATCAAAAAGTAAAGCTATTTTTTTCCTCAGTAATAATAATACAGCTTTACATCTAGTGCCAGACTATACAAAAATACTTCTGTAGTCAGGAGTTCTATCAGTGTAGTTAACATTGAAGAGCACCATCAGTACCTCAGAAGTTAGTTAAGCTGCCTTCAATTCAAACTCCAAGACACAATGAAGTCCTTTTGCTATTTAATCAGTTTTCCAATGTTTCCCCAAATTCCATCAGCAATTCACGTACATCTTATCTGTATTAACTGTTTTAGAGTTTATAACATCCATTTACACTACAGAAAGAAGCCCAACTAGATTTCCCCGCACTTCTGAAACTATTATTACCTTTATGCAGTCCATCAGAGTAGACTCCAGCATAGCGTGCTTCCAGAACTCATTCCCACCAGCACTTCAGAACACAGGAACTGGGAGTCTGCACACCACATATTAAAACACTGCAAACAGCATAACAGGCCTTCTTCAGGGAAGCCTAGATCACTTTATCAGGCACAAAATGGTACCAGGGAGAAGAGAATACATGAGAACTACAGCTGAGCAAGAATAACTATCTCCTGCTTGCTCTATTCATACTCTTGTGACAGGAGAACATATTGGCCCACAAGAAGGTATTAGCATAAGCCAACATTTTCTTCCCCAGCCCATTCCAAACCTTGCTCAAAGCCAGCTCCCGAGGGAAGTCCAATCTCCTGTCCAGGCTCAGTGCCTCAGAAGGCACTGTATGCACTGTGGCAAAGTCAAAGAAACTGCCAGTGAACCAGCAACAAGCTAACTGTGTAGGTTTCAAGTCAAAGCACCAGCTTTCTAACGCAAGGACGAATTCTGTCCTGTGTCTGCAATCCACTTTATTAACAGTTTGCAGGCAAAGAGCAGATCTGGAACAACATCTGCAGTTCCAACGAGCACTACTAATAGAAGCTACTAGACTAGAACACACTCTAGATGTTCCTCATCCATGGGTGCTTTCTTGTTTTCAGCTGCTTGAAAAACTAGGCCTGAAAACCATACAAAAGAATAAATAAATGCTTGGTGCCAGGAACAGGTCATTGTAGTGAGCTCTTTCAGTTCCAGTCTAATTCAAGGTTCCAACCTGATTCAAAAGAGGAACAATGTTCCCTTTCGGGATAGGTGCTACTCTCATTCACAAATTATTCTCCCAGACTGCAACAGTAGACTACGTATACATCCTATTGATAGCAAGTAAAAGCATTCATGTTTTATCAGCCAGTAGAAATTAATCCAGACAGACCTCTTGAGGTGCCAGAACACGTTTAGTTTATCCTTTGCTGCTTCATCCCAGATTCTTGGGTCCATTTCGCGTTAAGCGAGAAAACAACAGAACTGTCAGTTTACAAAAGGTATGAAGACCTCAGTGCTGACTTTTGGAGGAATCCTCCAAACCAATAAATTGCAATAAACATGCTACTGTTTAAGAAAGGGCTAGATTTCAGTATCAACAATAAGATGACAACAGAGAAACTATAGCAAGGTAAGAACAGTTCTTCCTTGTAAATCAGGTTTATCTTATTTTCTGCTTCTCTAATATCATCTAACATAAGAAAGTGTAACATTTGTAAATTCAATTTGTATTGCAGTTCCTGTAGAGAGTCTCCTGTGGAGAAGAGTAATCAATTTTTGCAGTCTCTAAATTGAAGCTGAACTTCATTAAATTAAATATGCATTAAGTACTGGTTCTAAAAGCAAAACAAAACCAGTTTACACTACTTCCAACTTGCACAATTCCTACAGTTCTCTGCCTCAGAAGCTGATCTTTTCATTTAAGAAAATTTACCTGAACAGCAATAATTCAAAAGTGCATACAGAAGATGCGCAGGTCAGCACAGATATTTTAGTATTGTATTCTTAAAAATAATTTCCATTTAAAGTAGGAAAAGTTAAAAACTAGTATACAGTTGTAGTGCTTCTAAAACAATACATGGTTAGTCAAAATTTGTGGCAGACTTCAAGTTTTAACATTATCTGACATCCTAACTGAAGTCCAAATCCTGCCAATGTTTACACATTTAGCTTCGAAAAAATCTCATTTTGTTGAATTGATGATCACGTAAATTTCTTCTTAAGAGAATACACAAATCCTTTAAACACACCAGCTTTAAGAAAATCTGTTGAGACTGATAATTTTGTAAAGTGCTTATCAATATGGCTTTTATACATCACCATAGTGAATATCAAATATATTCATGTCACAATTAGAAATAAAGCAAGGATTAGCTTCCACATTCCACTGCATAATTGACCCAGTGAAGATGGTTTCATTCTCCCACCACCACTTTTTTTTTAATCACTTAATAAAACCAGCCGTCAACAGCTGAACTCAGTTCTTCTAATATACAGGCAAGCATGTAAACAAAGACAAAGAAAAATTGCAGGAGGAAAAAAAAAAAGATTCTTTTCTCTGTTTTTCTCCAGCATGTGAAGGCCAATCTGACTTCCAGTCATGTGCTTCAAAGCTATTAGTAGTTTAGAAATTCCACTCCAGACCACCTTTTCAGAAAGAAATTCTTTGAAAAGTATTAGTTCTCCAGAGAAATGAAGAAAATTCAAGTCTGTCTACTCCTTCACTTCAAAATTCAGGTTTTATTTCAATGTACAACTTCCAAGAATGAAAAGGGTAGTAGTGCATCTGTGTAGCATGTGTATCTTCTCATTTTAACATGAAGCTTTCAATACTGATCTTTGAGGCAGAGTACAGTTTTCCTGTTATTACTGTTCCATCAAGCTGTAACAGTACAGACATTGCTTTAGACCAGCAGCTCTGCTGAGGCACTAGCTCTTTGAGGCTTCACACCAAGTCTGAGAAAGAGGTCAAATCAGTTTGTCACTGGTACCATATCCGCTCTAAGGAGATGTATGTTAGGACAAGGTTACAGAGAAATAATTATTTGCCTTAAGCTTCATCCTACTGAAGCTGCATTCTGCAAGAAACCCTCCTCCATAGTCTCAAGAGAACTACATGCAGTGCTTCAACTAGAAAGTTGATATAAATGAGCATATAAAACAGATTTGGAAGAGAAGAGTGAACAGTAAGAAGCAAAGAAAGTTAGTGCAGCAACTAGAGTACTAGCATCAAACCCAGGAGATTGGATTCTGTTCTCAGCTCCACTTTCAGCTTCCAGAGTGACGTGAGTAAACTACCATCCCCTGCGCCTCAGCTCCTACTTTGCAGAAAAGGGATAATGGGAATTTGTCTACTGACAAGAGCATTCTACAAATTTAAATTAGAAGATGATCTGATAATAATCACAAGGCTGTTTTATTTCTGGTATTCTGAAGCAGATATATTTAGTATTCTAAAAAAGTCATCGGAGATAAGTGCAAAGCAGCCATGTTGTTCTACATCACAGTAGCAATCCCTCTTCCCCCTAAGAATTGAATTACATAGAATACTTCAAGAAAACCCCATATTCTGACATTTCGTAAACAAGAATTTTAATCTTTAAAAATTGCTTAGTGCAACTATGTGTACAAAAGTATTACCAAATCAGAAACAGGACACAAACCACAAGCATGAAAGAAAATGCATTTCTAGCTTTACAGCAAGTGCCCTAAAAACTAATCATTCAAAATCTGCAGTTTCTTCCAAGTATGCCAGCATTAAAATGTGTCTTTAAGCGAAGCTGGCATTCATAGTGAACTTGATTTACCAAACCAAATCAGAAACAAGTCCTATTTATCTGCAGAAAGGCTGAAGCAGGGACAGTGCAGAAACCTTCTCTCCACACTACCCTGGCCCATAACCTCCCATCTGAGCTTTCATATCCAGTAACATGTTCTCAAACTGACCATTTAGAACCTGCAACTAGCTAGGAACATGAAGTGGACCCTCATAATGATGCCTGATGAACCATCATGACACTTCCATGTCATCCATCATAGAGAGATTATTTAATGGTACCACGATCATATGAAATGTAGACATTAAAAACCATCTTCGTATTTCCTTCCAAGTTGCATTTTCAGTTTACCTTTTGTGCATGAAGTGAAGCTGTATGTAACTGTATGCGCATATTTCTAACAAGAAACGAAACAGCTAGTAGTCTCAAATAGTCACCTGCAAACCAAGCAGATCAAGTATTTTACTAGGGCAAATAGAAAAAAGTAATTTTTTTTTTTTAAATGAGGTATATTTACAGAGCACATTTTTTTCTGGCTTCAACGTATAGTTACTGGAAAAGCATGCCCTAATTATAACTTTATATTTGCTCATTTCCAAACATTTGAAAAGAAAATGCAAGTTGTTTATAAAATTGTTTTTCTTGTTTATTTTAAATGAAGCTGGTACAGACAATGTCCATTCAAAACCCACGTCCCAGGCCAAAAGGTACAAACAAGAGTGTCAAAGTAACACCAGTTGTCTGCTGTGAACATTCTTGCATGAATACCTGCGTGTACTAATTGCTATATGAAGTTAAAATGCTTCTGGGCTCTTCTGGCAAGATTTAAGAATCATTAGGGTTTTCAATTTTATGTCTTCAGCAAAGCCATCTCTGGAGCAAGGTACAGATGACAACAGTTCTAGCTTTTCCATTTCCAACTTGGTAATCTTCTTCGTTGGGCCATCAGCACAATTTAAGCAAAATAGCTCTGAGTTATGGATACACAATTTCTCCACAGTTTAGTTCTCTGAAAGCTTCATCTCGCACTGAAAGTTATAGTCCAGGAGTGAAACAGTCACACATCAAAACTTCAGGGCAGATATGGAAGTCATTAAGAACACTCGCCCACCTGGCAGATCTTACAGCCTTCGTGCCTGAAATGCACGAACCTAGTGAACATACAAATGCATGTGTGTACATGTATTTCTAAAGGGGAGGGCAGAAGGGAAGAGGGGAGCAAGGCTGCAGCTGGATCACAAAAGTTCAGCACAATGAAAACAGAAACAATAGTGTATAATGAGCACGAGAATTCAAAATACCAGACGCTTGAAAATAAACTCCCAGAGATGGGGTGCCAGTTTCAATTCAGTGTTGAACACCACATTACAAAAGAACTATTATTTAAAAATAAAAAAGGATTAAGGGGAAAGAAAACAAACAGAAGGATCTAAACTGTTGAGTGACCCCCCGTCTGTTCCTGATAAACTTCAATCACATCTTCCTCCTCCATCCCCAGCTGTGAGAACAGAGAAAAACAGCATATAATTGTTATAAATCTGGTGTACTGAATTCAGACCAGGTCCTACACAAGTTATACAATGGTTTGTTCCTCTGTCCCATCATAACTCAAAGGGGTGAAAAAAATTTCAATCATCTCACTAGCCAACACTCATGATTTTTAGTCCTTCAGTCTTAGGCATCTCAGTCAAAGCAAAAGCCTTATCAGTGAAGTCTAAATCCGTTTGTGGAGCAGCACACATCAGCCTGGAAGTTGCTAGCTTTACTTTTCTCTAAATCCCTTCTTGGGCAACAGATGCACAGGAACGTAACCAACATCATAGTGAATGCACCAGCTGTACAGCCACATGAATTATATATAGCACACTACTAGCTCACAATACAGCTAAGACCTACAGCTTGCAACTCAAAGCCAGTTTACAACTGTTCTCTCAAAGAGGGTAATTTGTTCAAATTTCACAGTACACAAGTTTGATTTTTCAGATGGTCATTATTGTAACAGTGTTTCTTCCTGCTTTGTCATAACAATTGGTGGAAGTCACTGGACAGCAGAAGTAACCTGTTTTCTGTTTATTTACACTTTCATCTAATAAATGTGAACTAAATACATATTTATTCCAAAGTCACACTGAAGTTCTAGCTCAACAACTAGGAAGTTCCCTTAGGTTTTTTTCTCTCTGGTAAGCAGTGACTACACCCTCCCTCTGAGACAACATTACACATGAAGGTCCAATCAGTCTCTTTCTGAACTGCATATCGGCCTTATTAAAGATTCTACTTAGACAAATATAGAGTAGTCAGACTATATTTGACTAACTACAGTCCAGAAAGTTGGCTATATTTACAGAAACACCTTCATTCTGGTTACAAGTCTAGCAGAACAAAGAAACTAACCAATCTGGTATTTAGTTTCTTCAGTGAACTATGTAACACTTTCTAGAAAGAAACTCACCTCCTTAGGGGTATGATTATCAGTAATTCTCTGACCCTCAAAGAGGAACCTGAGTGAATTCATTGGAACACCCTAAAAAAAGAAACAGATGTACAAGGAAAAAAAACTTACTGAAACTTGTACAGATTTACAAGAAAAACATTTTTAATAAAAACAACACACATGAAAGTCAAAAAAGAAAGTGTTAGTTCCTGTTACACAGGGAGCTCAGCTATTCTGTTGGAAGCATGTAGCCTACAAAACAGTGACTCAAAGAGCATGACAGTGCTGAAATGTGTGTTTATTCCAAAGTCTCACTGGAGTTCTAGCTCAACAACTTGGAAGTTTCCTTAGCTTTTTTCCCTTGTCTTTTTTTATTTATAAGTACTGACTACACCCTCCCTTCCAAGACAACATTACACATGAAGGTCCTGTCTTTTTCTGAACTGCGTATCAGCCTTATTAAAGATCTTAAGACAACAGGAGGAACATGATGTTTACTTCATGAACTCCTACCCTTGCTTTCCCAATCTTGTATCACCATAGGAAGGAATAGCAACCTTTACCATTATCAGTTCTGCAAAAGCTCTACACTGGGGACAAGAAAGAGCAGAACTGATGGGGAGAAAAAGGAACACCATTCAAACAGGGAGAAAGGAGCATCCCAATGGTAAATAAAGTTAAGTTGCAGTATGTCTATTGTACAGTGTGCCTCTGTTACAGCAGAATATCATACTTCACCTCAACAGATAAAGCAAACACCTCATCTTTTTCTTCTTTTAAGTTTGAGCAAAACAAAAACAAGTGAAATATGACCTGTTTTGTGCATCAATTAGATCTCAGAAATATTGCTTGCAAGTAACTAGGCAGAGAAATTCACAGGAAAGAACAGCTCTTCACACTGTTCCAACAATCCCTCTGGCCAACTTGCAAGAAACATTCACAGTCTCTTTACTAGAGAAAGACTACTTAACACCAAAAACCGTAGTGACTGCTGATGAAGGAAATCACGGACTTTCCAGAATTCAGCCCAGGAGACAGATATAGCTGTGTTCATTCAAACAATTATTTCTTTCTTAAAAAAAGAATTCCACACATGCATTTTCATCAGTCAATAAGACTGCTGCATGAATTATTTCCAAGGTCTTATTTTAAAATTTCAAGTTTTTCAAATGAATCACAATTTTAATCATTTGGATTTGGCTACAAACATATCTGGTGTTTGACCTTTTCTTTCCTCCTACTCCAGAAGGATAGCAAAAAAGAACACATTCTACAAAAGAACACTTCAATTGACAAGTTCAACTTGTCTCAAGGTATTAAGAAAAAACCCAAAGTATGGGTTCTTTGGATTCCAAGAATCATATATTCTTATGATTATATCTCCTGAAGGGAACTCCAACACAGTTACTCAAGAAAAGGCCACACAAGGCATCTACCCCCAAAGCTGGGGATAAACTAGGCCAGGGCTTCTGGAAATAGCAGCAGTGAATCCACAATATCTGCCACAGAATCTGGAAGTGAAGATATATTTTTGTTCTGTAACAGTAGTTACTATTTACCTACATCCACAATTAATGTTGCAGATTTCTTTAACTTAGGGCATAATAGCTAGTGTTAATCAATTACCATAATAATGGCTGTAACAATGCCTAAGGCTGCTCTCATCATAAGCTGCAGTATTCTACAGCTTTAAGGGCCTTTTGCTTGGAGATGGGAGATTTTACAGTAACTATAAATGCATGCTTGGGCATTTTAAAAGGTAACTTCTATGTCTTCTGAGCAGCCACTATATATATTCAAACACTAATTTTAACTTACTACAAAATTCACAACTGTCTTAAATAGAAATACCTTAACTTGTCAAAAGAAATGAAGAGATCCATTATATTTGTACTGTCAGATACCTGTCCTGCTGGTAACTAGATAGAAGCTTGACTGTCTCAACAAATGTCTTTATTTGAAAGAACAATGAGAAAAGTAAAGCTAAAGTGTTTGGCTTTTTAATTTTCTTTTTAAAGAGAGAGTGTCATTGTTTCACAAACCTGTCTTTGACAGTATGATTCTTTGAGTTTCTTGAGGTGTGTTGTCATTTTCACCTTGAAGTGAATTTCACTGCTGTCCTAAGAACAGAAAAGAAAAAAGTTACTCTCTTTGTAGTAACTGCTTACTTTATCTATGCTAATTTTAAGACTTTCATTAAGAAAAACTTCTGTAAAACTAACATGGAATGCAGTTTAACTATCACCGTGCATACCTTGGTGCATCATAACATGAACCTCCAGGATGATTTATCAGTCACTAAATTCATCATGCACTTCCACAGGAAGCTCCATTTTAAAACAGATGGCATAGTATAGCCTTAGGCTCACTATGGAGGTTTTGGATTTAAAAGTACTAAAAACCATACATGGTTCAGTCTGTGCTTCCATCTTTACCCAGCTGATGTACTTATGAAATGCAAACATACATATGCAGGGGACTTCTGCTCTAAGATTCCAAAAGAGACAAGTTAAAGCTTGCACTTCAAAATATATATAAAGCCTCGTTCAATTAGAGTAATTATCTGGAAGTTACGATACAGGCAGACTTGGCAACACATCACTAACCTAAGGAGAAATCTTAGGTCTCATTATTCTGTAGTCCTTCCTACCAGCCATAAGACACAAGTAACTACAACTGTCAAAATGGCTACAGATACAACAGACCTTAAGAGATTCTGTGCAAAAAGCATGGGGGTCATGTTTAGCTTTTGAATGTGTTCTCATCATTGCCGATTAAACCAGCAAGAGGTAAGCTAGTTTGTGTTAGTCCTACTTTAAATCATCCGTCTCCAGTCAACAGCACAGCAATCGTGCTAATACTCCAACAAACAATACTCCGTTAAGTCATAGGAGCTAGGGGTTCTTTGCACAGAAGGACTTCTGTTCAAGAAGGATCTCAACATTCACATTCCAACACAACTTGAATTCAGACTTATAATCCACCACTCACATCTACCAACATGCCAGCCAACAGAATCCTCTTCCTATCCCTGTCCAAGAAAGCTGACCTCATGCTTAGTGTACTACATGAACTCTGAAGACCTGAATTTATCGATTTTGCCACATATTTCATTCATATCCTTGGATAAATTAATCCCTCAATGCATCAGGTCCCCTAGTTGTAAGATGGGGATCACACTGAAAAAATTCTGACTGATAAGGATAAATTACTCAAGCTTTTAAAAAAAACAAACCACACCAGAGAGTATACTAACACACATTAGTGGCAATCAGTAAGCAGTTTACAGCAGGGGAGGATCCACATTGAAGAACTGAAAGTATCAACTTTCATTTGTTCATTTCTACAATACAAAAACTCACACCTCTACCAAATGTCAACAAGTAATTATGTTAAAAACTCACCTGCCCAATGACTTTGAGTTTAATGTATTCCCCTTCTTTCTTATCTCCTAAGTCCTCAGCTGAAGGTTTTGCTTCCTGCAAGAAAAACATTTAAAAAAATCTGATCAGTTCAACACTTCATTATTTTCACTGGACAGTATGACAGCTGTCATCCTCCTTATTACATGAAATCAGACTATCCAAGGCACTTTACTTCTTCCTTTCTGTGTGTGAAAATAATAGCAACATAGTATTATGAAAGGCTGTCTGCCTGCAAAAAGTTTAATTAATGACAGAAGAGAAACACTGTGAAGAACATAAGAGGTGAGAGAAGGATCATTTGGAAATAGATGACATGCAAAAATGAGAAGTATGATTTTATACCACTAACTCCTAGTCAACAAACAGACTGCAAAAAAGAAATACAGGAAGTGTACTAAGAGGCTCAGATATTTGCCAGAAAAAAGAACATCATGAGGAAAGTAAACAGAAAGCACTTGTGACACCCTACCAGTGTAAAGAGAGTGAACCATGCAAACATTTTTCAGTCTACTGCATCAACAGTAGTCACTACTTTCAAAAGGATGGTCAGCCACCTTCTTTTCTATGACAACAAAACAACATCAAGTAACAGCTTCCTTCTAGCATGTTTGTTTTAAGACCACAATTCTTAAAAGTTGCAGTTCTAAGAACTATAGTGTTTTGATATCTTTCCAGGATAAGAATTAATTGTACAGACAAGTTTGATTCAACAATTTGAGCACCAAAGCTCATCAAAAGGGTTTAAGTGTTATGTTCTATAAGACATGAATTAAGGACATCAAAGTCTTATCTATCAGCAGCTAACATGAATACAAGTGAGAGATCAGGTACTATTAACCTCATGCCTTGCCTGTCACTACATATTCTGGATCAGGCCTTTAGTTACGTTCCACTGCAGCACAAAGGGATTTTACACAGACACTGCCTCAGGTCCAGATGGTGCTCAATGAAGAAATCTTCCCAAGTAGTCAGAAACAAGGATACCCTGCTGATCATGTTTCAAATCTTCCTTTTATATTTTATTGCTTAACACAGTAGACAAAATAAGCAAAATATGTAAAGGTGCCTACCACATACATTTTCCCAGCCCTAAAGGGACTTTTTTCTGAGTATACAGAAATATCCTTTGTATGGTGGGACTTGAACTTTAGGATCAAGTGCCAAAAACACATAATAACCTTCTGTATTAAGTCCATCCAGATAGGTCTCTATCTCCAGATTAAAATGACAGACAAGCCTTTTCAAGCATTTTTTTTCCTTAAAGAGGTTAAACATGCACAACTTCTTTGAATGTTAAATATTGGGGAAGGGCAGGGGGAAAAGTCTGCAAACACCTTCCCTATCTGTACCAGTCTCAGTCTGGAGGAAAGACAGAGAGAGGAAGTGCTCTTTGTATCAGTTTGACTCACTGCCTCAAGCCAGATCCATTCAGTTTCTGTGATGACAAAAAAGTATGAGCCAGAGACTTCACCTGGCTTGAATACTTTTTTTTTTTTTTTTTTTAAATACCCACCTGGGCATAACCTGGACTGCTGGGATTGATTCATCATCCTTCAAGCTCAAACCCAAAAACTGACCCCAAGCTTTCAAGAAACTAGACACCCTCAGGTCTCCAAGCAAGTCACTTTTGAAGTCTGAAAGGAGTCTTCACTGGTAACAGTCACAGCAACTGTGCTCCCCACCAAAGTTTTCGCTTTCTAACATATCTGAACTCTAATCTCATGGGACTATTTGCAGGAATAAAAAATACACTAGTTTCCATTCCTGACTAAAAACAAAACCAAAAACCTGCAACTTGCTCTGGTAACTTGCACAAACAGCATTTTTACTGTCCGTATGCAGGATTACTAACCTCTAGGAATCAGAAAGAGATTCAGATCTCTACAGATCTGAAGCCTGTAACTTCAAAACTATCTCCTGTTTTGCTATCACTGACAGAATTTGTAAGAACATCCTGTCCCTTTACATGACATTTCAGGTCAGTCACTGTCTTAGTTTATTTTGCATAAGAACCAAATTGCACAGCAGCATATTATCCCAGCAGCAGAGGCATCTGTAGTAGTTTATACAGTTCTGTGCATTGTAACAGATCTATCTACTTAGCTTTCCAAAACAAATCATCCCGTAGAAGGTATGACAAATCATCATTGCTACTATGACAGTGCCTCTGGCCAACATGAGTGGAAAGCAATGATTCACAAGATGTTTGATTCCTACCCTCAGGGAAAGAGGGCTCTAGTACTAAAAACAAATAGGGAAAGCAGCAAACAGTAGAAAAGGCAGAGGAAATTGGAGTTTTGAAACATCATACCATAAAGATGCTCGTTTAAAGCCCCAGCAACCTCTCACCCACAAAATAAGAGAAAACAGAGCTGTAATTTCACGAAAAGAGAAATAAGATCAAATCAATGTTGTCAATGTCAATAATTGAAGCTTAAAAAAAGAGCAAAATATTTGAAATCAGAACATAACAAGACCCAGCAAGTCTGAAACAGCTCCCTGCATTTTGTCAGTGAACTATACTGCCAGTCAATGCCAAATGGTAAAGCCAACACAAAACCACTTAAGCACAAAGAAAGCAAGGAGATTGCAAAGTTACTAAACTACAAGCATTCACTAACAAAATCCTGGATCAGCAATTTGCAAGCAAGCCTCCAGACTTACCCTAAACACCAGTTCTTTTCACAGTGCAAGTGAATCTCATGAAACAGTACATAAAAAAAGACTACCATACAAATAGAACGGGAATACCACAACACTCCAAGTTCTAACTTTTCATTAGATGCCTAAAGTTTTAAAGGCTTCATTCCATGCCTTTCCTAAACAGCACAAAATGAGGCTCCTCGTACTGTCTCACATTTATATATCAACACTAAATTCATGACCGTAAAAAGCACCCAAAGTTTCTCGGATGAAACACACTGGTATTGCTATTGCAACTAATGAAACCACAAAACAAACATTGTAAGGTAGTACATTGCAAGTTTCCTCCTCCAATTTTCTGAACTGCTCAAACTTCAATGTTCAAGCCTAAAAACAACCCCTATACTCAGCACACTTTAGATAGTCTTTAAAAAAAAAATTAACAAAATCAAAATTACTAGAGGAGTAGGACTACAACACACTTCCTAACACAGCAAATAAACTTTTACATTTGTTATAGGAGTGGAAAAACGCATACAAACTATAGCATTCTTTATTAGTAGTACATGAATGGATAAAAATGCCAGCATCTAGATTCAACTAAAGCAAAAACAGCCTGAGACCCTTGAAGGGAGGTGAAAAACAATTCTTTTTGTTTCTGCTTAGATCCCACCAAGCAGCCATGTGTTTTTTAGAAGTCTGCCCTTCTTGCAAGTATTTTTACTTATCATAAAAGTTAATTTCCTATTGGAAATAAGTAACTAAATCAAGTATGCTTCTTTATACTAAAAAGACAAGCCAAAATTATCATAACTGGTTACAAATTATGTCCTCTTAACTTAATTCTAGGGCCGAAAAGAAAGACACTGTAAGCAATCCACAATTTTTGGGTAACCCAATTATTCCTGTAGGTTTGATAAACAGAGGAATGAGATATACAGTGCTGCATTACCGTACATTATACTGTTACTTAAGCATCTGTTTAGCACTTGTTGCACAGTCCCCCCAGAAGTGAATGACAAAACATATAATGATGTTTAGCTTATGTATCAGAGTCCCTATTCAAAGACCTTTAAGATATGTATCCAAAAAAGGTTATCACATACAATGAATTTTACATACTTCAAGCAGTCCCAAAGAACAAACATGTATGTGTTTTAGCAGAACTTGCCTGGAGAAGGAATTACCTAATGAAAGCTGCTATGTGTTAAAACATGCCTTAGTTCACAAATGCAGAGAGCTACAGAGCAGGTCACGTGAAGATCAGTCTTCAAAATCTAGTTCAGAATTTACCTTTTTTTTAATGCAGCCACTTTCACGTATTTTACTACACTGGAAATGTGTCCTAATGGGTGCCAGCAATAGCTGTGCTCCTAGCTGCACTCTCACAGGCAGAGATAGGCAGCAGCACCATCCTCACCAGCAGAGCTGCACTGTGCTTGAAAGGCGGGGGCGGGGAGGAAGACCACCAGCACATACAGCAATGGTTTCTATTCACAGGTCATAATGTATCAAGGCTATTCCTCAAAGCAGACACAGTATATACTAAGCTTAGCCTTGTCTCTGGATAATTTCCTGGCTGGCACTAGTACTATTCTTGACTTCACAGAACTGCAAGAAACATTTGTAGATACTGACATTGATTTTTCCAAAGTCAAATCATCATGACAAAGTTAGAAAACACTGCCATATGAAGGCAATATAAAAAATAAAGCAAAACAGAACACAAATTAAAACCAGAATGCTGTTTTAACTTTCCACCAGCAGGTCACATAGCCTAAAGCAATAGTTGTAAGCAAAGGACTGTATACATGCCATACCAAGCAAGTCAGGAACTTGCGGTACAAGTAACTATTTAAGTACCCGGCTGAGAAGTCAGAACTGACAGGAACATAACGATGTACAAGGAGTGAAGGCAGGACAGTCTTGGTGAAGGACGGGGTTTTTAATACAGGCAAGCAACGCTTCGCTCAGCTAAAAAAGTCTGGGTTTTTTTCCTCCTCCTTTTGCATTCCTAGGGCAAACAGAGGACCTGGAAGGTCTAGCCTAACCCACACAAAGCCTGCTCCGGGGGAAGAGCATCCTACCACGCACCTGGGAAACGGAAAATGAAAGGAAACAACTGTTGTGCAACACGGCTCACCCCTCACTGCACTCCCGGGTTTCCAGGGCCGGGGCTGCCCCGGTGGCGATCCCGGCCCGCGGCCCCACGGAGCCGCCCCCGCTCTGGCCGGACGCCAGCCCCGGCCCCCGAGTATCCCCCGCCTGGAGCCCGCACCTGTGTTCCTCACGAAACACCCTGAGCGAAGGGGAAAGGGGGATTAAAATACGGGGAGGGGGGGGCAGGCAGAGTTTGGCCGAGGTCGGAGATTAGCACCCCCACACACACACTCTCCCCGAGGGGAGCATCCCCCCAGCGCCTCCCGGGCGGCCGCAGCTCCGCTCGCCCCGGGCCACCCCTCACAGAGCGCCGGGCCGGGGCTGCCCCGCGGCAGCGGGGGAGGCGGGGGGGGGGGGGGGGGGCTCAGGCAGCTCCTCCCGTGCCCCCGGGGCTGCGGGGCCTGCCGCCGCCGCCCCGTCTCCCCGCGTCCGGCGGCAGCTCCCCCCGGGGTCGGCGGTCGGGGCCGGCGGCGCCCGTACCTGGTCAGACATGGCTCGGCCCCGTTGCGTGCGGCAGGCTCGGCTGGGCCGCTGCAGGCGCTCCGCTCCTTTCTCTGCCCGCAGCGCAAACACAGGCCGCGGCGCGGGCGGGATTTCCTGTGCGCCTGAGCTCACTTCCCGCCCGGCGCGGCCCGCCGGCTCCTCCCAGCCCGCACCGGCACCCCGCGGGAGGCACCGCCTTCGGCCCCCCGGGGCCCCCCGTGCCGTAAACCCGTAGGTACCGCTTCCCCGGCCTCGCCCGCACCGGCCCGTCCCCGGGCAGAGGCGGTGAAAGGTGGCCAGGCTGCGGCAGGGACCGCGGCTCTCCCCGGGCCCCACGGCCAGGCCCGGCGTCTGCGAGCACAGGCGGCCTCCAAAGGCCCGGGCTGCAGAAAGGCCCCTAATGGCCTGCCCCAAAGAGAAAAAATAGGTGCTTTTATAAACTCTGCTACTTATAGGCAGTCAAACGACTGAAAGTATGGGTCTGCACGGCTGTTTTGTCCTGCCCCAGAGGAGCTAGGCCAAGTCACATCACCCAACAAAAGCAGATTTTACAGTAGAAGTCACTCTCATTATGCCTACCTGTAATGACTTGCTAAGGTTTTCACTGAAAGATAGATTTAACAACAAAACTCACTTTTCTATTTATGCACAGTTTGCATTTTTTTAATCATTGCAACCATGCAAGTGATAGGATCCGCATGTATTAAGCAAATTTGCACGGAGGCAGTTGCATTTGCACAAACTTCTAGTGATACACTGTAGTGGCACAGAAAGGATGTCCTGCTTTACATTGGCACAGCATGGCTTTTCAGAGGTTTGCACAAGAAGCAACATCTACACCTTAAAAAGATTACATTTAGACTGCAAGCTGTTCAGACTGCAGCATGTAGTACTAACATCCCTCTACAGCAACTAAGGCAACTCCTGCATGGCATCACTGCTGGAATAAGTGCACGCTTGGCTCTAAGTGGCCAGTAAGTAGAAAAAACACATGCGAGAACCATAAAATAACAACATTACTGTAAAATAAATGGATAAATAGAAGTCAGCCCCACTGAAACAGGAGATTCTGATCTGGATGCTACTAGGTAAGTTTTTAACTTTACCAGCTACTTTTGGGGAAGGGTAAGAAATCTCTCCAGGCAGAACACATCCATCACCACAGAGTCTCTAACGCTCTGCATGCCACACTCGTTTGTAATAACACCAAACACCAAAGCAGCTGCACTCAGTGCCTGCACTGCTGCATTTCTCTAACTGAATGGCATGTTACAAACATAGCTATGCCATGGGATGCGCTTTCACTAGCCAGTGAAACTACACAGTATCTAGACTCAAGGGAATTAATTTTAATCATAACTGTTAAAAAAATTCAGAATTAACAAGGGAGGGGAAAAAAAAACCTAAAAAGAACCAAAACAGATACTATACAGAGCTACAGAATTAAGATAATCTTTCTTAGGCAAGGCCTAGTAGGCAGGAAAGCCAAATACGTTCATACTATGCCAAGCTCACAGTAAGAGCTCATTATGAGCTTAATAAGGCTACACAAAGCACCAAAATAAGCCATTCAAGGGCTTCACAGCAACACACGATACTAACAGAATAGAAAATGACAAATACTTACTCTGTCCTAAACATTGCTGCTATTCACAAATGAAAGCAGTTTTAAGAGCAGGGAGAGTAGCCTTATAGCAATAAGGCTAAAGTCTCAGATTCTAGCATGAAACCTGAGTGTAATTCTTCATTTTACCAATTTTTCTATGCAATCTTGTAATAAAAGCTAACACTCACATGAGTCAGAATGCAGTTACCTATCCCTATACATAGCAATAAAGGCATAATGTTGAAACGTGCACATCTGCATACACACTAAGTAACAGTAACACCACCTCTCTTTACTCCCTTCTTACTCAATTGGTTGCAGACACATTACCTCTTCAAGATACAAACTACATTTGTACAGCACCCGCAAAGCTAGTCTCCGTTCAGCCCATGAAAACTATGGAGGTACATCAGCAAAACTCACTTGTCTTCTTTGACAGCCCAAACTCAACACACAGCATACTTAAAATTAAAAAACAAAACCAATGCTGTTTTAAAAAGACTAAATATACCTATACAAGCTTCTTCCCACAAAGCCCAAAGTCATCCTTGCTGCTGCAGCCACCGTCAAGGCTACTTACCCTCATAACCTCACTTAATTCTCAGGTGCTTTATAACTTCTCTAATTTCCCTCATCTGCAACTAAACTCAATCACCTTAAGTCAGTAAAGCTCACCTCTGTTCCTTCAAATTGCTGCTAACTTCTCCAAAGCTGTGTATATGGTTTAGGAGCCAAGAGCTGTTAGTGGTTTTCTCAAAACTATTGGCCCACGTAGCCTGTGCAAAGCCTCTTCAGTCCATCAAAAACAAATTTCTTATAAAACTGGACTTTAACCTAAGAACAATCTGTAATCTCATAATGCCAACAGATTTGCTTGAGAGTGGTTAGTGCTGGCAAACAGAATGAATACAGTGTTCTAAGTCAGACAACCAAGTAACATTTACTCTTAAATTTGCTCTTCACAATAGTAGTACGCTCCCTGAGCCAGCAGCACCAGAACCAGCACTTTAAAACTAGGGGGAACCTGGAAATTCTCTTTCTAGTTGAATATAATTTCTTTGGCAATATTACCAGTTGTGGGACTTCAAAAAATTGGTTACATTATCTAAAGCACCAAAGTCTTTCCTTTTAAAAAAAATTCTTAAGAATGACGTGAATCCTCAGACTTATCTGAGTATTGGCTTTCCAGTGTATTCTTTACATGAGAAGCAGGAGAGGAAACGAAGGCGTGCTGACTCATATGGATGGTTGCATAAAACGCAGCAACAAATGTCTGATATTAATCAAGCCCAAGCGTTGCTTGGAGCCTCTCTTCCTGCAGGCAGAAAAAACTCTGCCTCTATTTTCAGTGCAGGTAACCCTTGATGTGAAATAAGTGGGAATTTATAAGGGCAAGGACTGGCACTTTTTGCCTGTACTCCACTAACACGCAGTTTTGCAATTATTCAGTAGGACCTGAACCCAGGCGCAGAAGTAGGTCAGATGCAGCAGCGTGCACAAAGACGCTTTTTGCCAAGACAGAAACCAGTAGGTGGCACAAATGGATGGCTTTAGATGCCTCCGGCCTCTGCTTTCCCCCAAACAGAAATGCCCGTATCCTGGGGACACTGCAGCAGCGTGGGGAAATAGGCAGCCTTTAAAATTTATGTTTTAAATGCACATAATTAGGCACTTCTCTGTTGGAGAAGCAAACCTTTTAAATGCACACAACTGCACTTAGTCGCAACAAATTCTTTATGAAAAAGAATTGTATCTGTATGAAGATCTGCAAGACAAGGCCTTGGGAACAAGCCCGAGGAGTGAGAGCGGGACGGGCAGAAGGGGATCCACCCCGGTGTGCGGAGAGGGCCGGGAGCACCAGCTGAACCCTGGCACTGCAGGCGGGCTGGATGCACCGCCCCAGCGCAGCTCGGGGTCACCGAGGGGGCCACCAGCTCAAACCTGCTTCAGGATTCACTCGGGAAACAAACACCTACCAATATGAGCACCCGAGTCCTCGAGCACAGACCCGTTTCTAGTCACAGCGGCTGTCCCCACCGCCAACCACTGCACCCGCAGGGCCCGAGAGGCGCCGGGCAGGGGCCCGCTGCTCCCGAGGAGGCAGATGCTGGTGAACGGCTGCCGCGGGTGCAGTACCCAGCGGCCAGGCTGGCACATAACGCGGGCGGGCTACCAGAAAGGGCCCCCCCGCGCACCGGGCAGCCGTCTGAACGCTTACGGGGAGGCTTTTACGTCAAGAGGCTCGAACCTTCACGAACACGACACAGCAGGGCGGCTGACGCCAAGCCACCGGCCGGCCCTGAGGCGGGCAGCGCCGCCCGCAGCCGGAAGGCCTCGACGGACGGCGGCGTGGCGGGCCACAAGGGGGCGGAGACCAGCGGTAACGGCAGTTAACAGCCGTAGCACAGGCTCCGCCCCCGCCCGCCGCGCGCGGCCACGTGGTCCCGCCGCCCGCCACGTGGCTCGCGAGAGCGCGCGGGGAAGGCGGCCCAACCCTTCCCCCCTCCGATGCGGTCATTTCCGCTGCCGCCACTTCCCCTTCCGGCGCGCGCGTGCTTGACCGGGGGGTCCTGTCCGCTGGCGCACGTGGCCGCGCCCCCCGCCCCGCCGCTGCCATGTTGGTGCTCTTCGAGACCGCCGCTGGCTACGCCATCTTCAAGGTGAGGTGTGGAGGGCCGGCCGCGGCCCGGGCCCGCCCGGGTGGGTCTCGGCGCGGGGGGTGGTTGCCGTCCGGCGGTGAGGCAGAAGCGAGGGCTGGGGGGGAAGCGCTCCGGGCGTGCGCTGGGCTTACGGGGGGAAACACGGACGGCCCCTCAGGGAGTTATTCCGCGCGGCGGCTCTGTGCGTTGCCTCTGGGGCCGGGCAGGAGCCGGGGTGGGTAGGAGCAGAGAGGCCGTGTTGTGAGGGAGGCCTCGGGCCAGAGGCGCGGGGACGGGGCTGCCGCTGGAGTCCGAAGGCTCTTGGGGGGAGGAAGGGGGGCTTCCTCGGTGGTCCGGCCAAGCATCACCCGCGGCGCTCATTTCCTTCCACCTGTAGGGGTGGATTTGGTAGGAGGGCGTGCACTTGTGGCCGTGCCCCTTTTGGAGTCTGGAGGTATCCGGGTTTGGGCACGTTGACCATTTTCTCTTTCTAGCTGCGCCCTCGTGGCTGGCGTTCCAGCAAAACCTTGTGGATGCAGGAAGGGGCGCGTGGGAGACAAGCAGCGTGTTCCAAAACGGGTGTGCAGGGTGCCTTGACCTGAGCGCGTTACCAAAAGTGGGGCTCGTCGGCTGGCTGAGCACATGGGCAGGGTGAACGTGCCTGCAGGTATAGTGTGTGGTCTGACTTCCCTGCCTCAGCTGAGAACGTGGGCTGGGAGGAGCAGACCGCTTCACAGGGCTCTGCCAGCCTCCTAATGAGGTGGTTCAAAGGCTGCAGTTTCATGGTGGTTTGAACAAGTCTAAACTAGAGCTGCTACAGTGCCATGCTCCCCTCTGGCCTGTTCTCTTGCTCGAGTGTTGATGCCTGTACAGTTCCACCAGCTTGTTCATAGAGTTTGATCATAACACTTGTATTTCCCCCACCCCAGCTTAGTCTTTTTTTCAGGGTTTAGCTTGTGTGAACACAGGTGCGGGTGCAAAGAGAGCAAGGCGCTGCTTTCTTTTGCTCTAGCCTGCTGCAGAACTACACCCTTGATGCTCTACACAGCACTGTGTTTACTTCATCTGCCCTGAAACCTTTCCTGCTCATTGGGGTGCAGCTGTGCAATTCAGGCAAGGAGGATTTCAAGACCTAAGCCTCAGGGAGAAGACAGAAGTAGTTCTAAAAGCAGATAGCTTCTGTTCTGTGGCTCCCCCCACAACACTTATACCTGAGGAACTAACACATACAGCAGTCTCTGTGAAGGTTTTGCTCGCTGGATGTTCATGCTGGCTAGTATCCTGCACCTTCCAAGTTACCAAAAAAAAAGTTACCTCTTGAGTGGGCTCAAACCTCTTGGGTAGTGAGCCAAGGCCTTTTAACCTTTCACAGGAGCCAGGAGGGGCTGAAAATAACCCATATTTTAATTTCTGAAAGCAGGGTAGGCATAAAGCAAGGGTAGGAGGAGGGGCATAAAGAGAAATGAAGAAGTCTTGCTGCAGAAGTGCTGCAGCGCTGCGCTGCAGGTGTCCCCAGCTGGGGCGTGGGGTCCGGCTGTGATGTGTGTGCGAAGCGGCTAGAGGGCACCAGGCATCAAGGAGCAGTGTTCAAAGGCAGGCTGTTGAACACCTACTGCGTGGGAAAGACAGCGGACTGCAAATGGTGTCTGGGCTGGATTGGGAGAGAGGTGAAAGCAGTCTGCTGGAACTGAGCAGAAGTAGTATTTTATTAAAATATATGTTTTGAGACAAGCTTTAGTTTTCCATGCTGATTCTGTTTGCAGCTGCTGAGGCCAGATAGGGTGAGCCCCAGCCACAGTGCACATCTGCAGGGCAAGGCTCTCAATCGCATAGCTTTCCTTTCCTAGACACAGTAGCTGTTCAGCTGCAAACTTGTGTTATTGTTACACTTGTATGTTCATTCAGTGTCTGAATATTCTCTGCAGAGTTTAGCTTTTTTTCGTTTTAAAGCAATCTCTAAAGATTGTCACTGCTGGGTTTTTTGGCGGGTTTGTTTGGGGTTTTTTTGTTTTTTAGTTACTTGAGGGTTGGACAGAATTTGTTCTTCTGAATTTTGGGAGGCAGTCATGGTCACCCACTTCCCTTTTCAGCAGTGCCCACAGATGTCATAGAACCATAGAATGGTTTGGGTTGGAAGGGACCTTAAAGATCATCTAGTTCCAAGCCCCCTGCCATAGGCAGGGACACCTTCCACTAGACCAGGTTGCCAGCATAACTGTGCTCTGCCTTTATGCCTTGGTGATCAAGGACTGTTGTCCTCTGCAAGCTGTGTAGCTCTCGGGTATTCCCTTGTAGGTGCTGCTCCCATCAGAGGAGCAAACAGTCTAAATAGTAAGGGCAAATGGGGCATAGCCATGTTCTAGATCTTGGAAGACTTTGTCCAATGAGTCTTACTGTCTTGCAGGACACAAAATATCCATAGGCATGTAATTTCTATATACTAGCAACCTTGATTTAGCAGCTTCTATGTCTTTATTTTTCTCTATGCACCCATGTCTTTTTATAGAGGCTGAAAATTCTGTAGGCCTCGGGGTAGGAAAGATGAATTGGAGGAAAGAATCAGCAGGCTGAGGAAAGGAAGAGTTGCCCTGAAGTTTTTCTGTGCCTCAGAGTCCTGTGGGAAATGAGTTACTATGTTTATTTGCTCAGCTACTAATTGAATTTAAAAAAGGCAGCCTCCTTTGACTGGGGTTTAAAAATCTGCAAGGGAGCAAAATCTCATAATCCCAAGAATGATTTCTGCACTGCACCGAGTCAGATTACAATTGTGTTGCACTTGCGTTGTGGGGACAAAACCACAAGATTTTTGAGTGAGGTGTAAAGAACTTGACTGTACTGTTCCCCTGAGCACTTTTCTAGGAATTTGCAGTACACTCTGCGTTTTGTGAAATGTGTGTAGGCTCTAGGGGTGTAATTGTTGATCTTGTGCTGTTTAAAAACTGAGGGGGATCCCCTTTGTACAGAGATGGGATTAAGCCATTGCTGCCTTTTAGGTAATTCTTGGCTCAGTTGATTACCAAGCTGTGGTGAAAAGTCTTCTGTATAGAGATGTTCTCTTTCTTCCTTGGGCTAGCTCAGATTAATGAAAATAACTTGTGGGATCACTCATTCCTGTTAGGCGTCCCAGACATGTTTGTATTTTCCCAAAGTAGTGGCAGGTTTGGTTTTGGGTCACTGGGGTTGTGAGTGAGTCCTGTAGAGGAGGTGGAGCAAGCCCAGTTTTGATAAACAAGGAGGGGGTTTTGCTTTAATGTGCAGGTTCAGAAGGACCCATCCATTATTGAGCAACTTCTGTAATTCAGTTGAAAGTAAAAACACTGTAATACTATGTGTATATTAGTAGGATAAAGCTGCTGAGAGAGAATGATGAAACTGGAGATCACCAAAATTGAGTTTGTTGACTCGATCAGTGTTAACTTCCAGTGGTTGGATACACTGTAAATCTGCTTTAGGTCTTCTCTGCTGAATGCAGGGTTGAAGGTTCTTCAAAAGTGCTTTAAATATAGTTGTGTTTTGTTTTTTTTTTTTCTCTTCTACAGGTTCTGAATGAGAAAAAGCTCCAAGAAGTTGATAGTTTATGGAAAGAATTTGAAACTCCTGAAAAAGCAAACAAAATGTAAGCAGCTTTATGTAGGGCTAGCAGCCTGGCTTTTGGAAGGACATGACTGCCTGTAGTTATGCATGTCTGAGGTTCAGAAAGAAGTATTGTTTTATTTTTCAATATTATAAAACCTAAAAGCTGTGAACAATGATAATATGAAGTTAGATGCTCAGAGAAACTTAAAATGGAATATCAAAGTGAAAGAAATAACTTTTTTTTCCTTGCAGTGTAATTAAGCTGCAGAAGTCATTACCATGTGTCACAGAAGCAAAAAGTTGAACAGTATTTTAATGAGATCTGGATGCTTTGACAAGAACATCCAAGCTTGTAATGCTGGAGCTGGCTGAAATGACAGATTTTTGTGCTCACAGGAAATTCTTAAAAAAAAAAAGTTTAATCCAGCTGAAACTAATAGCATTTGAATCACTGTGAATTGAGAGTTACTGTTGTTGCCCATGCCATCAGTGAGTGTTAGCACCACTGCGTAGCTGCACAGGGGTTGCAGTGTCCGCTGACCAAGCTGGCCTTTCTAGCAAATTGCCCTAAAGCTTGGGACAACGGTGGATTCCTTCCAAGTCTGTCTAGGGTGTTTTTATTGGAAGACTTCTAACCAGCTTTGGTTATAACAGATACCTCTGAACAAGCTATGCCTTGTGATTTGGATTTATCCTGCTCTGTAACAGTATTTAGAGGACAGGCCGGAATATCCCACATCTGCCTGTTTGTAGTGTTGTTAATCTTGTGTTGGAAACATCATCTTGGCCACTTGCTAGACAGGATGTGGCTCTTAATGGATCTCTACTGTGATCAAAGTAATTTCTATCTCTCCTGCCTTTCTGAAAAGGCATCATTATAAGCCTGGAGCTTCTGTTGGGCTCTGCGAATGCTTAACTCAAGCATTCAGCTTTATCTATGACCTTGCTTCCTTTGCAGATACTTGACTCACAAAGAGCAGTGGTTAATCAGAACTGGATTAGTCAAATGCCTGTCCCTGACAAGGAATTTACTGGATTGAGATAGCTTCTTAACTGTAACTCTAGATATCAACGCCACAGACTGTGTGAGGGGGAGAGGGAAGCTGGGCCTAAGGATCTGACACAGTGTGGTTAAACGCTGTCCATACGATTTTTGGCTCTGGTCAGCAGTTAGGGCATGGAAGAATTTTCTGTTGTGTGTTTTAAGCTCAGCTCAGAACTTGTATTCTAATGTCTAATTACAAGGGAGGACTTGAGGATTCATGGGCAATGAATCAGTTCAGTTTTAAAGTCTTTGAAGATGCATTTGGTTAAAAAGCATGTTAAATCTGAGCTGTGCGGTCTATGCATTCCACAGAGGCAGAAGGTTCCCTTTTGAAGATGAGTGGGAAGATGCTATCATCAGTCAATCAACAGTGACACCTAGTTAATCAGGGTGCAGTGTTGAAATTTAAATGGATAATGTCTGTCTTTAAATATGAACTACAAAACAAAAAGGAGGCTTAGGTTTTCTGATTATGTTGGTCCTAGAAATACTAAATCGAAATTCGTTTGTTTTTTTTTTTTAATAAAGTTTGTGGGACCCAGCTGAAAAGTCACATCAGGCTAAAACTTTATCAGCAGGTTTAGTGCTCTTCCTTCTTTTTGAGGATCTGGATATTGATTTCTGCTCTCTTGCAGTCTTAGGGAGAAGAGGGGAACTATAATAGCAGAGGCAGAAAAAAGTAAAATTGTTCTAGCATCTGGTTTATGTACATTTGTTTACACACTTGTATTTTTCTTCTGTAGAGTAAAGCTGAAACACTTTGAAAAATTTCAGGACACAACAGAAGCACTTGCTGGTAAGTGAGTTAACACCATTCTTACAAAAAAAAAAAAAAAATCCCTGTCATGCACTAGTTCACTCATTACTTACCTCTGTCCCTGCTCTGTTTCTTAGTTTTTAAATTACAAATTTTTCAGTCAACTGTTTGTGTAGTTTTATGATGTCATCCATCCAGTCTATAGTGCAGTAGAGATGTAATGAAGTCTAGTTTTTTCCTACCGTGCTTGTTTCCCAAGCAGCTCACTAATAAGCACCACGTAGAAGGTTTTGACTGATATATGTAGCCTGTTGTCAATGATGGATTCTTGTTGAAGCTGAATATAACTGATTTGAGTCAACATTTCGTCACTACCACTGAGACAACAGACAGATAGCAGTGTACATATATTATTACAACTGCCCTTGTTTTATGGATGCATATTATGCCTGTGTTTTTTCAGCCTAAAAAATGCCTGTATTCCACTTAAAAGAAATTCAGGAGTTTAAACAAAATGGAAAGCCTTATATTCAATAATGTTTACTAATTCAACACTTAAATGCTTGATGCTGTGGACTAGTTTGAACAGAAATGATAAAAGTTCTAGATAATCATTCAGAAATAGTGTGACTATTACTGCTGAATGTGCTGTATGATATCAGTAGATGGATGTTCCAGGTAACATTTATGACTAAAGAACAGATCTTCATATTCTGATGTGGTAGAGATATCTTATAAAGGAAGCTAAGGAAACAAGAATGGAGACACTACCATCATACATGAGACGCAAGTGAAACAACTGACATTGAAGCTGCTGTATATTCTTCTCCCTGGCCTATTTTTTGGATTATATTGCTTTTGCATAGGTTTGAATTCAGATGTATAATTAGTCTGATTAAAAAAACCCAAACCCCTCACAGAACAAAACAACAAACCCCCTCCCCCAAAAACTTCTACTACTTTGCTTCAGGTTTACTTATCTGTGAAATGGGAGAGATTATTCAGACTACCTATGTCACATTTATTTTGAAAGGAAGACTATGTATGTGGCTGCTTTAACTGGGTTAGGAGCTATTGGCCAGCTTGAAAGGTGGAAACTTATCTCCACTGTAGAAAGGTTGAGAGGAAACTCAGCATAGCACCTAGATTTTACCCTTACATTTCATTAAGGTTCTAGAAATCAAAAATCACTGTCTTCTGCTCTGTTTACTGTGATGAAGATGTTGCATCAATCACAGAAGTTCAGTGGAGCACAGAGTTGACCCGCAAAGGGAGTTGTATAAGTGCTTGCTTAAAATATTTTATGTGGGATTGTAAAGCTCTTGCAGATCTATTAATACTTAAGAATGAAGAACATTCTTTTAAAATTCTTCAGTCTACATGCTATATTAAAAGGGTCCGTGTCTGACTGCCCAGTCAGTGTGTTTGGCATCATTCTTTGTTGGGCTTTAGATAGTACATTATCATCATCAGAGGATGCAAATAAGCCATACTTAGTTTAGGATATCATGGTTGGGACCTGGAAAATGGTTGGTTAATTAAATGATACACAAAATGTTCCCATATAACCTTGCCTTTGGCAATGTTAAACACATACCTAAAGCATATGGCATACTGTTTGTAGAGATCCTTAAACAAAATTGACAGAAACAGAACTGAAACTACATGGAGAAAGGAGAGGGAACTGGGAGAAGGGTTTTTGATTTAGGCCTCCAAAGGAGCAAGTATATAATTTTCTTCTATTTTGATTTTAGCCACTGCATGGCGAAGTAGTATTGCAGCTCAGACTAGAGCTACTGTGGGCAGTTAAAATAAAAATACCAAGTTAGGAGTACTATTTTCACAGATTTTAGGAGGGGAAAGAAACTGCATCTTTGGTATTTTTGTTTTATACAGCATCCACAGCTCTTGTAGAAGGCAAGCTCAGCAAGAACTTGAAGAAAATTCTCAAGAAGATAGTGGCAAAAGATGCCCATGAACAGTTGGCTGTAGCAGATGCCAAACTTGGAGGTGTCATAAAGGTGATAACTGATTTTGCTGTTCTTCCTTTTGTCTTATGCTACTGAAATCTTACAGTCAGGTTCCAGAGATTTTGCAATTATTAGCAATGGATTACACTGCCAGTGCTGTGTTTGCAGTGTGGAAGATATGTAATCCTTATGATCAAGTGTGTACCGCATGTATACTGGGAAGATGTCATCTTGAGTACACAAGTGAATGATATGGTAAAAGTGCACTGAGGTGTTCAGGTTTGCTTGATTTCTCTCTTAAATATTGGTTAGAAATCTAGCAGATTAAAAAATTCATTTCCCTAATGATACCATCCAGAAAAAGAGGTGGAGGGGAGGAACCAAACAAAAAACCAGCCAGGCAGACATGCTTATTCCTCACTAACAGATGCAACACTAGTAGGGTGATGACTTCTTGTCTTGTTGGGAGTATGCATCGTTCTGCCTTCCTCAGTCTACAAGCAGTTGTGCACATCCTTCAGTCCTTGCCTGCCAGAGGAAGGAAGTAGTACAGTAGAGATGGACTGCTTTCTCCAATGTCTCCTAGGTGTCAAATACCAGGTTCCCGTCTTGTGGCTGATTGCTCCCTGTTCCAGTGATTTTTATTCTGACCACCTCCTCATGCTGTCTTAGGAGACTGCTGTAGGCTGCAAAATGAGGAGGATTTAGTGTTAAAGTGAATAATACCAAGGACTCTGAACTAATTATTCAGTTTTGTTCTCTGAAAAAGACCCAAATCCCCCAACCCTCTACCTCTGAATTTTCTTGCTGTGGCCAGACTGTTTCTAGTAAACTGTAAAATCTTGAATCTTTGGTTCCAGTGTCTACATAGATAGAGCATTAATTATAAATCTCCTCTTCAAACTGGAATTGTTACTGTGTGAGGAACTGGGGGTGTCACTAGCCTGAGCATCAAAGATGACAAACTGTTGTGTGATCACAGGATTGCAATGGGAAAACCAGGTATAATGAGACAAGGCTACTGGAAGAAGGGCTTTAGAGGGATGTCGTTGCCCTGCCTTGACTATGGATCATTGATTTCCATCCTGCAGGACAAGCTGAATTTGAGTTGTATACACAGCCCAATGGTTACAGAGCTGATGAGAGGAATTCGCTCACAGATTGAAGGGCTTATTACAGGCCTCCCTTCTCGAGAGATGGCAGCTATGTGCCTGGGTCTGGCGCACAGGTGAGTTCCTAGAACAGCTCTATTTCATCCCATGTGTGCCCCACTCCTGTGTCCTTGGCTATGCTGTGTTGCTTGAAGTGTCTCTAAGTATGTGACATGGTCTTATCCTCTGTAAGTCAAGACACATTCGTATCTGAAATCTTGTTTTATAAAGGAAGGGCTTTCCAGTTTGCACCCACCCTTTAGGGAAAGGCTTCATCTTCACCCAAAGTTGAAGTTGATAGCTTTCCTTTGCATGTTATGTACTTCAGGATTTGGTTTGAAATGTCTCTGTAGCAGTAAAATGGGTCATTTAAAACTCAGTTGCCACTGAGAGACAAGGTGAAGACCATGATTTGCTGATTTATGCCAGAATAAATACCCATATAATACATGATGTAAATGTTAAAGGCAGAGTTATCTTCCCACCTTACTATCACTGCCTTTTAGGTTTAGTGGAGCAGTAGTTAAATACAAAGTTGTTGGATCAGCATGGGGTCAACCATTCATTCATGAGTAACTTTTAATCCATATTCTGACATGAGCTTGTCCTGTCCATGAGCCATTGGCAAGTTAGAGAACTGCTTTGCTGTAGCTAATATCTTAAAAATAGATGCATGTTTGCTTAGAACATGGGCATTAATATTGAAAAAGGACTTTGAAGATGCAAGTCCTCATTGATATCAAGTGTCTTTTACTGTAGCATACTGAGAAATTTTAAACATACATTGAAGGCAGATGGTAATGGGCTTTCTCAGACAGTGAGAATCTGTTCCAGGAAGTTTCTTCTGTCGCTTCACATTAGCATTGCTGATATTTGCTGCTGGGTAGGTACAGTTTTGTGGATTGCCTCCAGCTGCTGCAGAACTGGAAGTGCTGTTGACAAATACTTTTTGTGGGGAACCACGCAGAAAGAAACCAACAGCCAATTTCCTACCACAGCACTCATGTTCAGTCTGCTGCACGTGGTACAGATAGCCTTAACTTTCCCTTTCACCCCGGTCGTGGGGTATTTGCATGTACATGTGTCGGAACTGTTGTGAAACTTGTGTCAGTGTGGCTTCTGGCCACAGCTGAGAGCAGTCAGTGGTGTAAAACTGAGCTGGTATGAATGATGTATGGACAGCTATATTCATGTAAAATAGGAACAGGTGGGACATACTCTGCAGCAGGATGTCAGGATGCTGATGAAACTGTATTTCTGTCTCCTCAGCCTTTCCCGATACAAGTTGAAATTCAGCCCAGACAAAGTAGATACCATGATTATCCAGGCAATTTGTAAGTATATTTAGAGCTTAAATTATTAACGGATTCAGCTTAGGATAGCTGACTTCTTTACCTTGGTTACAGAAAAGTATTGCTTTCAGTTTCCTCCTAGGATGTTTCAGTAAATTGGGCATTGGTGTTCAGCCTGGCATAAGGTGTGTTTTCTTAATAGGATTTTCCACAAGCAGGAACATCTTTAGGGTGATACAGTAAACTGGCATCCACTTTTTCTTAGCATAGAGATCAGCTGAAATACAGGCAGTGTTAGTTCAGTCCTCTGAGGACTTCACTTCCCAACATGCCTCCCTTCTGAGTAGTTTTGGGAGAATGGGCCCCACAGGACAGGATTTTCTGACCCTTCATTTTGGTGGTATCTTGCACAGAGGGCAATGCAGAAGTAGACTCTTACGTTAGGCATGTAAAACCCACTGCAATGTGTAATGCTGCATTCCATCTTGCTTTCTTAATGGAAAACAGACTGAAATTGTAAACGCAGCTAGGAAAGCCCATTCCTCGTTTTTCCTTGAAGACATCCACATCATAATTGGCATGCTTGCTGTGAAGCAGTGGTGAGGAATCCTGTTTGGAATATTAATTCCCAGACTGTTGTCAATGATGAAACATAGTTAAGCTGAAATTAATGATTTAATTCAGTTCCTTCGTCACTACCACTGAGACAACAGATGGGAATGTTGGTATTGCATTAGCGGGAAATATTTTAGCCTCAGGGCTTTGTAGCAATATATGCTGTGGGTGTTACACTCTTACGTTGCAAATCTGGTTATTGGTCATATCTGGTAAATGGTGAGCCTGTTGGATTTGTGTTGGATATATGTATATTATAAAGGCAACTAAAGGGCTTAATACAATCTTTTAAATCAAGTAATTGAGTACAAGATCAGTTTCTCACCATTAAAACATTTTTCCTTAAAGTTTATTAGATGGCTAAGTTTTACATCAGCCTTGTGTGTAGCACTTTGGCTGACTGAGGAATAACCGGCTGCTGCTCCCCTTCCAGGGGAATGTGCTTTGCAGCTGTTAAAGGAGTTGGTCCAAGACAGTCCCAGTGATGAAACTTTCAGGCCACACTCATGGGAATTCTAATATTTCTATAGTACAGTACCTGGGATTATGCAGTTCTCTGAAAAGTAAAGTCTTCTAATGTACTGCAGCTTATGTTTCATTCCAGTCTTTATGGGATAAAATACTTCAGTTTATCTCCCTTTACACTATTTAAATTTGATTTGAGAGTTTTCCATTTTTAGATTACCTTTTTAGAAAAAAAAGTCCATTCTTCTTTCTCTTAGCACTTCTTGATGACTTGGACAAAGAACTGAATAACTACATCATGCGCTGTAGGGAATGGTATGGTTGGCACTTCCCTGAACTGGGCAAAATCATCACAGATAACCTAACGTATTGTAAATGCGTGCGGAAAGTTGGTGAGTAAAAAGGAGGCATGAGCCTGGAAAATGTTGCATGTTAGTATGCAATCCATTAATGGCACTGATTTATAGACCAGCGACTTGCTCGCTCATCCAGCTAGTCATGACCCTGTATGCAATCCTGCCTTCAGCAGCAGTGTAAATAGGGCCAGTAGAAAAGTAGTGTATGCTTGCATCTGTATGTTGATGCAATTTACCATTCTGAAGCTTAAGAGAAAGCTAATACCTTATCACAAGTCAGTTCTTCATGGACCATCAGCGTATCTTCTTAGAATCACAGTTAGTCAGCAGACCAGTTTGGAAATTAGCTGCCAAAAACTGATATAAAGAGAATTGCTGCCTGTTTGTGGGTGTTCTTGGAGACAACTGCTATAATTATTCATAAAAGCAGAAGGAATGACCGCTATAATATTTTGGATGCTTACCTCACCTCTTAGGCATGTGCTTTGTATTGATTATTTTATTTTTAAATAATGAAGTTTGCAGTCCAGAGAGAGACTTGTGGCTTTAAGGGAGCTTTTTTCCCCCAATTGTAGGAAGAATTACATAGGTTTGGTTAGTGCTAAATGACTGCTCGCTTCCTGGAATTCTTCCTTTGTAATCTTGTGACTGAAAATTTTGCAGCAAGCAGCTACTGAAAAGGTGAAGTATGCAGTGTTAACAGAATAAGGGGTTTTTTTCTGGTTTCAAATTTAGTATTTCCAACCATTCTCAGCTAGTATAAACAAAGTCAGAACATTGACATGTATTTTGGGAATTTTGAATAGGATGATGGCAGACGACTCACTGTTGTTATTTTGGCCTTTTATCTTTGTGTCGCCCCCAGCACACACATGCTTTCATTTGTCCCCTACAGGAGACAGAACCAATTTTGCCTCCTCTGATGTTTCTGACATCCTACCAGAGGAGATCGAAGAGGATGTGAAGGCTGCCGCTGAGATTTCCATGGGGACAGAAGTATCAGAAGAAGATATAAACAACATAATCCATCTTTGTGATCAGGTATGTACACATGGATGAATAGCAGTAGGAACTCCACTTTAGCTATATCAGAGCCTCTTCTACCAAGCAGAGGTTTTCCCAGGGTGTTGCTGACACACTTGTGATGGCAGTGATGATTCCTATATTGTTGCTTTCCTGATGTACAGGCGTGAGGGTGCACAGTCACTACCTCATCTGAGCCATCTCAGACTGTTGATGTCTGCACAAAGTCTTCCGAAAGCGGCAGTTTTACTTTTGGGGGGAATTCTGGCATCATTGTGCTTTTAAGTCTTTGAGATAATGGTACTCTGTAGCCTCTTTTTGATCTGTCACTTTTGAAGCTAGGTGATAAACCCTGGGTTAAAAGTGGAGCACTGAGGCCCCAAAAGAATTAGGAGCCCTATCCTGCTTTCATCTGGATTGTATGTGAACTCCCTCTGACTTCAGTGGTGCCAGTTGGATCCCTTTGTGACTTTACCAGGGAGTGGCAGGGTTAGGAGTTCCTGTTCTTGGTCTAGACCAGGCTGCTTTTTTATGTGCATTCTAATTGTGTGTATTTGTATGGAACAAGTAAAGAGCATTCATCCCCTTTCAAGAGAATGGTGGCAAAGATTTATGTGAAAACTGAATGTTCCAGGGTTTTGTCCTAAAGAAAATGTCCTTACTAAGTATTTTTGTTCTGCTTCGCTGTCTTTGGCATGTTGTCAGCTCGTTTATCAGGAGCTTTGCTGAGAAAATAAGTTGCATAAGGGAATAAGCAATACAGATCCAATATACTTCATGCATGGAGCTCTGCTCTGGGAATA
Organism: Gymnogyps californianus; assembly: GCF_018139145.2. Taxonomy (NCBI): domain Eukaryota; kingdom Metazoa; phylum Chordata; class Aves; order Accipitriformes; family Cathartidae; genus Gymnogyps; species Gymnogyps californianus. Next base: position 14,033,015 of record NC_059477.1, read on the forward strand.
TGTCCTATATAAAGCTTTCTGTAACTCTGGCTGTCGGCTGTCTTCATTTTGCATTTTATTAGTCTCCTTTGTTGGAATTTTCAGCACTTCCTCATTTCAATATATTTAGCTCTTAATATTTGTTGGTCAGCTAATGCTGATTCCTGTAACCAAACTCTGTCTGTGCCAGGTGATTGAAATCTCTGAGTATCGGACACAGCTGTATGACTACCTGAAGAACAGAATGATGGCCATTGCTCCTAATCTCACCGTCATGGTGGGCGAACTGGTTGGAGCAAGGCTCATTGCTCATGCAGGTGGGTTGCACTGATCAGTGTAAATAAAGCTTAGATGACCTCATCAGAGGTTTACTCTGAGGAGCAGGCCAGCTAAAAGCATTATGTAAGGCCCTGATGAACATCTCGTGGTAAAGGGGGGGAAGGTAGCTCTTGAGGAATCTGAGAATGCTAGCATGAGCTTGGTAGTAGTCTGTGATGACAAAATTCTCAGTTGGCCTGAATTCTTTTTAGAATATGAGGGCAACTTAAGTCACTACCTCTTCTGAGACACTTACTGAGCCTCCTGCTGATAGTCCAGTCACTTCTGAGGTAAAATGCTGACAAACTGGCATTAGGCTTTTATAGTCAGACTGGCCTAAGGTAGCAGCCTTATTTCAGTTATCTATGCTGCAGTTCTGTGATGACACGTTCTTGCTGCCAGACTTTGTCAGGAGTAGGCATTACTCCAGTGGAAAATGTTTTATTGATTCAGCCGTCTTTCCTGTTGCTGAAATCAAACCAAGACAGTTAGTTGAAGCATGAAAGACTGAAAAGGCTTACCTGTCCTTCAGGAAATGAACGTGAAGCAGCTCTCATAGAAATAGATGGCTCTGAGCTTCCTGCTTTTGAATAGTGTAGGAATCTAGCCTTCTGCTTCTCTAGCTGCTCCTCTGACAAATTACTATTGCTGTGTCACCTCCTTTTAGGTTCCCTCTTGAATCTGGCAAAACATCCAGCTTCAACAGTTCAGTTACTGGGTGCTGAGAAAGCACTCTTCAGAGCACTGAAGACTAAACGGGACACACCTAAATTTGGCCTTATCTATCATGCTTCCCTAGTGGGACAAACCAATACCAAAAACAAAGGAAAGGTGAGTTGCAGAATTGTTTATCAGCTTGGCTTTTTCCAGAGTGTGAGTATCTGTCGATGAGATGGCTTGAGCTTCACAGTGAGGCTCTTTCCATGGCTTGCTTTACTGTATTACTTCATGGTTATGTGGAACATGCCACTGTCCCACAAATCTTTGCATGTCATTCATTCCTGTTTGAAAAAGTGAATGGGATTGTCCATTTGACACATCTGAGTAATAACAGATGCATTCCTGCTGGATTATGATGTAATGCTGGCTTTCTCAAGGGGTATGTTACTACTTTCTTCTACGTGATAGTAAACTAAGCTGTTACAGGCTTTAGTCTTGCTTGAGAATTGGACTCTTGTGCTAAAGCTAGTAACTTTTGTAGCTTGCTTTTAAAGAGCTTAGGCTTTTATAATGCAGGTGATGAATATGTGTTTGAATTGTGGAGAAAGCTATCCAGCTGGAAATTACAACTCAAACTAACCTGATCTGAAGGTTGGGGTAGAGTGGGGTATGTATAACTAACTTGCTGTCTCAGATGTTTTCCTCTATTTATCAAGAAAATAAGGTGTTACATTAACAGTATTTCAATGTTGAAGGAATGATGTACTAATTGTTTTTTGGACTGAACACTGCTAGTAAATGGTTACTTTGTTCTTTTGTTTGTGGGTATGGTTTCCAGAGTGAATCATTGCCTTATGTTAAGTCTTAGCATTTAATATTCTTTTTGGCTTTTCCAGATTTCTCGAATGCTGGCAGCTAAAACTGCCTTGACTATTCGTTATGATGCCCTTGGAGAGAATACCAGTGCTGAAATGGGAGCTGAGAACAGACTAAAAGTAGAGACGAGACTGAGGCTTTTGGAAGAGAGGGGGGTAAGTCTAGCAGAAGGCTGCATGAAGCTGACATTCTTGTTTACGGTATGATTTTCTGATGCACTGCTTTCTGAGTCTTTTCCCTTCACTCAGTTGTGTGATCTAGCGTCACTCTTATTCTGTAGTTTCTCCCAACCTTGGCTGGAGCAGTAGGATTTGTAAGCTGGCTGCATCCATTTGTTTGTATGTCAGTTTTTCTTGTTTACGTGCCTGTCCTCATTTACGTTATACTGATTGTGAACAATGTGAATAAGAGCATACCTTTACATTCTACTACATCTCTGTATTAATTGCAAAGATATGCTTATTACTTCATAGCTTCTTTCTCTTCGCCTTAGAAGAAAGCGCATTTGGGTTTTCTCCCCCCCTCGCATTTTCCTCCATGGTTCCCCAAAATCTGAACACTGGGGATGCTTAGTCTTAAGGAGCTTTCTCTGTAGCTAAAGCAAGATGTTATTCTGCAAATTGCTGCATTGCCCTCCCATCACCTAATGCATATCCTGCTTCTCTATGCCTGCTGTTCCATCTGCTGCCATCAGCACAGCATACTGGGAGAATGTAGGGTTCACTTTCCTCTTTTAGGTGGCATGCCTGCTGCATGTGATCTTGTAAATGATAACTAGGTTCAGCCTTCCAAGCTGGAAGATCTGATGCTAATGCTGTAGATGCTGGCATCGCTAGAACAAAAAAGAAAAATCCAGAAAAACCTGCCTGCTCCTCCTTAAGCATTTCATGGGAGGTGATGCTTCCCATCGAAACAAAGACAAGGAGACATGTTAATACCAAAACACAAACCGATCACCTGACAAGTACAGATTTAATTCAAATCCGGTTTGGGGCCTGTATTGTGGTTTTAAGGTTGGCTTTATGCCAGGCATAGGGTGATACCTGCCCTGACATGTAGTTATCTTTGCAAAAAAAGAAAGTGTGCACAAATTTGAGCTGGTCTTGGGAATTTAGAGGTATGATGTTGTATGTCATGTGGCTGTGGTATGTTTGATCCAGTACTGAATGCCCTTTAATTGAATTGGGTTCTTGAAGAGCAATATTAGAAAGGCACATGCCTTTCTCACCCCAGTTACCTCCCTGTCACTATTCTACTCCCAGGTGTAAGACTCATATGGGTAGACAAGAGCCTGACCAATAATATGTCTATCTTTCTATTTTTAATTCCTTTCAAGAGCTGTAGAACTTGTGTTGTGAATTGTTTGCATTATGCGTAATTTGTTTTTTCACTTCTAAATTTTTCTTGTAGATAAGAAGAATAAGTGGCACTGGAAAAGCCTTGGCCAGGACAGACAAGTACCAAAACAAGAGGTGAATAGTTTTTCCTTTCAGCTTGGCTAAGTATAAATAACTCTCCATGTTTTTATTTCTGAGAAGCTTTTTGGTTGTGGGCTGAGTTAACTTAAGATCCAGAAAACACTGTGCTCTTAAACACTGATGACAGGTCCCATTGCTAATGGGAATTTCCATTTTCCCACATTTTACAGTTGTGGTAAAGCCAGTGAACTGGAGAAACAGTCCTGATTTTCTAATAGTAAATTACTGACATCATCAGATAACAAGTATATTTAGATGCTATCAACATCAGCCCAAAAAGCTGAATAGTTTGGGGAGTTAATATGTAGCAGCTTTATTTCATGCAAGTCTGAATAAATTAAATTTGAGAAAATCAGAGTTTGAATGAATTTCTTTGACATGGAAACTGTCCTAGAGACCTACTTGGTTGTCTTATTCTTAGAAAAGAAAAAAAACCAACACTTGTTTTGAGCAAAGCTTCATCTCCTTGTTTAGGTCTCGTACATAATAAGTAATATGTATCTTAAGCAATAGATAGGGTCTGTACTCTGGACACTGCTAGAGCAGTTTTCTGGTGCCTGAAGTGACACTGTAAATTGCAACTGGGACAGCTGAACATCTAAGGATTTGAACAGGTTATTATTAGTCTGAGCTGTGACATCTGGGTGTTTTGCTTAATTTGGTTGCAGGCTTCTTGCTTAGCTTGGCCTGCTTATTTTGCTGAACCTTTGGTGTAGAGGGGGCAAGTGCTCAGCAAAACGAGGGCTGGGTGCTAGTTCTGTGAGGAAAAAATAGCACTGTTGCACCCATCTGCAGACCCCAAACATCTTTCTCAAGCCTAGCTGTAACTTTTGTTTCCATATGCTAGGCATTTCAAAGTGTAGTGATGGCTGTGATTTCTGGAGCAGCTTTTTAAAAGACACTGTCAGTAAATGAAGCATCAGGGCGTGTAAGGAGGCAGTAGCTTAGGGAGGAGGGTGTTGAGGAGACAACATACATGCTGGTTTTTGACCTCTTGAAATAAGGAGTCATGAATTCCTGCCAGGACATGTTTCTACTGTTAGACATGCTTTGCAAATGTGTCTAGGCTTGGGGGAGAGACTGAAGATAGTTCCTGGCTGTTTGGCTTAGTCTGGCTGCCTAAAAGGGAAACTAACTCGGTCCCTGTCAAATTGTCCTTGTAGTACAAAAATGGCAGTACTGCTGCTTTATGGAGATTGTTTAAAGGGCTAAACTAGTGTTTTAAGGAGATTGGCAAGAATCTCTTAGTCTTGTATGGAACTATCGATCCTGTATGAATTGGCTACATCAAAGTAATGTTTCAGAAGTTAACTGCGAGGTAGTTTTTAGAGATGAGGTTCAAGTGAAGCATTCCAGTATGCTTTCCAAAAAAGATGAGTGTATTACCTGTCTTTGGCATATTTATTTGCTGATTTTTTATTTTATTTTAGCAGCAGTATTTTGACAATGACAAGGAAGCCAGCGAGCTCTTGCCTGGGTTTAACTGAAGCAGAGTCCACTGTTTGCAAAAGGCTGCATAATCAATTTCTGTAAAGCAATGTGCAATGTTAATACCCACAAGAATAATTTCTGATGCTTAGAGGATGAATTGATGGTACTGTCTGCTAGCATTACCACATGCTTCCCAGTCTAGTCACTAGCCTCAGTTGCTTTTGTAACCTGTGCAAGGTAGCTACTTCAGATTCCTACTTTAGAGAAGTTTGGATGCTCAGTATGTGGCTGAGGGGGAATAGTTTAGGCTTACTGTTTTAAAACTCCTTTCTCCTTCAGTAGGAATTCTGTTCTGAATGAGTAAGAAAAAAATTGCTTCATTGCTATTAGGTGATTCAGTTGCCCCTGGAAAGGTCCAACTAAAAAGCACAGGGTTTCAGGGTGGCTGGTTCTCTGCAGCCTGTAGAGGAGTTTGGGACTGAACAAAGGAGCATGTAATATTTGAGAAGAGGTAGTTTCAGACATAGATTAGGTATTTGAATGTCCCATAAAGTTGGTGATACAAGTGATACAGAGATGAACTATAGTGTCACCCTGCCTTGTGAGTTGTGCCATGTGAATGCAATGGTGGAGAGGCAGTGCAGAAAAAGCAAAAGTAAAGCTACTTCTAATCCTGTATATATATTACCCTTAGGGTATGCTTATATGGACTTACCAAATTGTGGGGAGCTATGTGCTTGAGACCATGGAGCTATGCTAGAAAGGCTTTCAGCAGCAGAGAGATCAATCTAATGGGTAATTCAAGTGCTCTGTAGAGCCTTGAACAGATATAAACCAGAACCAAACTCTTACTTAACTGGTATCTTCTGTTCGGATCAGACAGTTGTACTTTGTGGGTATCTCCTGTAGTCATGACAACTGATGAACCATTCATGTATTGGAGAAAGGGCCTCACTACCTGTAGATGCTTTGTTAGCTGAGCAAGATTGATTTGCAGATGTTCTTGGGAGGTTCTGTTGGAAAGCTTATGTTCAACTGCAGGATCTTACCTGGGGGCTAGCTCTTCTTTTTGTTACTTAAACTGACTTGTTTTCTTCATTACAGTGAAGTAAAAATATTTGACCCATCTGGTGACTCTACACTTCCTGCTGTTTCAAAGAAACGCAAAATTCAGGAGGTGGAAGAACAAGACACAGAGGTTGCTGTGAAAGCAAAGAAGTTCAAAGCAGAGATGAAAGGTTAGTTGCTGCATCTGTGCTGCTGGCATGTCGCTGTGTGCATTGTGCAGTGGGGCTTAACATTTACAGCCAGCCACAATACCTGGTTATTCTCCTTGGATATGACACTGTATTTAAAAAAAAAAAAAAGTAATCCTTTATGGACTGACACCAGACTGCAGTCAATTTACTTGAAATATCTGCTTTTAAACAGTTGTAACCGTATAAGAACATTTAAAAACAAAACTCTACTTATATTCTTCTTGCAGAATTTCTTGCTCAGCAGGTTCGTATTTAATGGCCTCAGTATCTTGAAGACAAAAAAGCTCTTCTCTGTAAAACCAGAACTTGCCCAGTTTTCTTTAAAGAATACTGTTTTATTCTGTGTAGAAATGTTTTCTGGCATGTTTCAACATATAAACATTGAATGTCAGAATTTGAGGTGAAATGACACTTGGAAATTTCAGTCTGCATTTACATAATACGTGAACAATTGTTGTTCTCTGGAGAGCTAAAACTGAACTATGGCCACAGTTGTTCTTTCCTTCTCTGGTAAGTTACTGTGTGAAGAAAGATTTTTGGACTGCGACTTCAAAATAATCTGGTTTTATATTATGGTTCATTTTAAGAAACATTCTCTCTCTTCTCTCCAGTGTGCACTTCAGCACCTCTAAATGGCTGGCCTAATACTTGCTATGATAGTGGAGTACCCAGTGTGTAACTTGGGAGGGGGAAAAAAGGAAAAGGAAGATGACTTTAAGTCACTTCTGTGAGACCCCAAGCCAGATCTGGGTGTGAGCTACTCCCAAGTTTTGTCAGCTACCCGTGCCTGCAGCAGGTGAGGGCTGTCAGAGCCTTCCCTTTTTGCCCTTCTCTGTGCTGCTGTGTTCTAGAGTATCAGAGTGTAGTTATGCTGGTTCTGTACCTCTTCATGCTCAGCTGATGCTGAGGTGTGATCTTTCCAGATGCCGGTTGGTTCATGGTGTCTGTGTACATGGATGGAGCGACTTGTAGGAACCTAAACTTAGCTGAGAATTAAAGTTACACTGGAGGGAGAATCCTTTGTGCTACACAGCTGAGATCTGTGCCCCAGCTTGTTCTCTTGTACTTATCATAATGAGACAAGGACATGAGTACTTTGGAGGCTTGAACTTTGCCCGTTTGCTTTTTGGAGAATGTGGGTGTTCTCACAGCTACTGCTTTTGATAATCTTTTGAACTAACTTGCCTTACTGTAGTCTCAGAATTGTTCCCTTGGGCTTCCCTTGCATTATCAAAGCAAGTGTTGACATCTCACAGGCGTGAGCTCCTCACAGGTGAAATACTACATTCATTTCCAGCCTGGTCTCTTACAGTATGAGGAGGATATTTCTGTTCATAGATATATACACAGACCTGCTTGTGTCTGCTTCATTTGCTTTATTGAGCATTGATAACTCCTGGTTTAGGGGTTGGGTGGAGCTTAGCAGGTATCCTTGAGCTACCAAGAATTACTTTAGTAGACAGTGTTCAGAATACTTGTGCACTATGGAAATCTATGCTGTTTGCTTTTTTTTTAAACTTCCCAAAACCTGAAGTACAGGATTCAGATGCGTTGCTTTTCTTCCTGAAAACATAGGGCATCCTTCAGATGTGTGGTTCATAGCTCCTGCTTTTTCCCCGTTCTTCATATCAACTGGGTCATTTTATTTGGATACTTGAGCGTTAGAACTAACTGTGCCAGTTCCTTCAGACTACGGAAGAAGTGTTTTCAGAGAGCTTATTTATCTCATATCGCCTGTATGCAGAACTAATCCCTTCAGCCTGTCCTCTTGTACACTTTAAAACAGCACTGCCTCTATGTTTGCAAATTCTTGTATTTGACCACCCAGCTTGGTGCATGAGCCTTTAATTTCTGCTGTTCTTGGCTCTGTTCTTTTTGATGCTCTTTTTGATGCAGTGCTCTATTAAGCTTTTCCCTGGTCAGAGATTACACATCCAGACATAGTGTTGTGAAAGAAGTCTCTGCCTCTTCTTCCCCATGCTGTTTGTGCAGCTGTGTGATAAATGGGGGTGGTGGAAGAGCAGTCCAGGAAAAAAAGGAATTCTTCAGCCAGATCAACTTTGATCCAGTTTGTATTACAAGAGGAAGGTAAGGGACAGGAATAAGCTGGGAAGCTGCCACTGATAAGTGATTTGTCAAACTATTGCTTTAATATTCATTGTAAAGGGGGACAATATTTTGAATTGTGCTAGCCTGAAATGCAATGTTACTGCAAGATGAGATTTGTGGCCTTTTCTCTTTCCCTGTTTGGGGTGCATGTATAGCAGTACTTTGGATAGGAACTGGCAGGGGTGTTGGGGGTGAGGCATGACTTCAAACCACTTTCACCTTTTACACCTAAAAAGAAACCAAGTGGAAGGATAGTGCCTGAAACAAGTTATAATCCTCTTAAGGAGTTGTCTGTTAAAACCTGTTTTAGTGGTGGGGGAAGGGAAATAGGGCAGCTATTTTTGTGACTACAGCCTTCGAAGTTGAATGTGGCTAGACAGAATGCATACCGCCAACAGGGCTAGCCAGTGCTCCCAATGAAGCATTCAGCTTGCATTTAAACATCAGGATATAGTAGCAGCTAGTCACTTGGAAAGGTCTCTATTGAAAAGAGAAATACCATCTTAAATTAATGGAGTGAACGCTGCAAGACGCAAAGCCTTAAATGACAGCAACATCATGACATGGTGTCTTTATTGATAGGCAATGTGACTTGATTCTGTACGTGCCCAGTGTCATGTGGAGGAGGGAGGGTACATCAGGCTGGTGTGTAAAAGTTTACTCTAAACTGGTGGAAAATGGGTGAGTGGAACTACTGCTGGTGATCTCTAGCACTGCACGGGGCCATCAATCAAACTGCTCTTCTGGGTGCTGCTTTCTGTGCCTGGGTGCCTCATAGTAAGAGCTGTTGGCTTTCTTGTCAGCTCCTGTGTATCACAAAGAAACCCTACTGGGCTTGAGTGACTTAGAAGTGTTGCACCCAAAGGGAAAGGACCAGCAACCCTGGAGCCTTTATTCTCATTCTGCCTAAGTACAAATACATGAAGTCTTGTGATGAGCTTTGCTAGAAAGCAGCAACTGAAATCTTCAGGAAAGCATCTGCTGCTAGCTGTGAGAAGTGACAGTGCCTATGAGTGCACAAAGCATCATCTGTGGTTGTAAATTGTGACAGGTTCCACTGCCTGGTGTGTCAGACTTGATGACATGTAGGGTAATAACAAGAAGTTATTTTTCCAAGATTACCACCTGACATTTTGCTTAAAAATGCATAGCTTAGCAATCCAGCTAAGTGAAAATGTGCTGCATAGCAAAATATGATGCGTATGCTCCTGTTATACTGTATGGCTTTAACATAGTTTATGCTTATTTTTCAGCCACTTTTTACTTCCCTGTGTCATACATAGGGAGGTGAGGATACTTATTTTTACACGTGCTTTGAACGCCTTATGCTTGCACACTGTTCACTGTGAATGATGTGTATGGTAGAATCCACTTACAATTATATTTACCAGTTCCTTTGTCTGGAATCCTTTGCTGTTTTGCTTCTGGCATTTTTTAATGTCAGAAAACTGCATGTGTTAGCTGGCTGTATTTTCCTGTAGACATGTCTAGAAATTTTTTACCCTGAAGCCAATTTTTTTGTCTGAAGCTTATGTTAGAGACAAAGATTTAAGTGTATTTTTGACTCACAGAATCCTTCTGCTGCCTTGAGGAACTAAACTTGTGACAAAGTACAATCAAGATGTGAGGAGGTTGTGTGTTTTGGGTTTTTTATAATTGCACTAGTTTTGTTTCTGTTCTTTTTGTAAGTGGTGAGTGTGCTTCAAAATGAAATTGATTCGTTTTTTTGGGGGAGTACAGTGAGAAAATTACTTCTTGAGTCACACCTCCAGTAGCAACTGTACACACCACAAACACCACCGGTTTCAGCATCTCAGTTTTGTAGCTATTGAAGGACAGTGGTTGCTATGTCATGAACTTACTCATGAGTACTACGTACTGAGAAACTTGGTATCCAGCACTGACTCAGCTGTGCAAATAAATTTAACTTGGGTATGCTCCAGTAACAGCCTGGCTACTGCATAGGCTGTCAGCTTGGTAATGATTTCTGCTTGGTTTCTTTACCTAGAGATTCCTAAGACTGTGGTATGTATTCTAGAAAATGAGTAGTAAATCATAGTGCCTTTACCACTGTGATTAGATGGGCCAGCTGTTGACGAATAGTTCTGAAAAGTAACTGTAAGAGGGCATTAGTAAATCTTTCCATGGGTTAACATTCCTCTCAGCTTATATAAATAATTCAATTCCTGTCTTCCAGGACAGGAAAGAGTTTCTGCTTTTGCATTAAATGCTTTACATTAGCTCAGCATTAAGAGTTCTTTGTGTTTGCTGGTCTGAACGGTAAAGAAAACTGGTCTGCTTCTTAGCAAATTTCCAACATCAAGATAGGGAAACCAGTTGCGAATAAGCTACTGCTGGCTGAATGCATTTCTAATGTGGGTTTTAGAGTCCTTCCACTGCTCTTGTGATGTTGGTGAAAATATTTGCCAAACTGGACAGTCTGTTTTCAGAAAGAGTACTTGAAGGTAATTTGGCAGACAAATGAAAACATGCAAGCTTGTTTTAAACTTTGGCAGCAGCATACAGCAGTGCTGTTTGTACCAGGAGATGTGAATAGTGCTGTCTGAACGTTGTCACTTGTCTTAGGTAGTTGTATATCCTGATTATAGCAGGGAGTAGCCGTGCAGGTAAGGGCAAAGTGGAGAGAAAATAGGTGTAGAGAGATGTAAAGAAGGGGCAGTGTGGTATTCACTGTTTTGCCTTCTTAATATCATCGTTGCATCCTCTCACGTCTCATAGAAAGCTTTTCCTTTTGCCTTTTACACTCTTAATAACTGACAACCTGCCTTTCATTTTTCTTCCATCTGTGGTACAGAAGACACAACTGTAGAAGATGATGAACCTGTCAAAAAGAAGAAAAAGAAAAAGGATAAGGAAAAACAAGCTGAAGAAGAGGAGGTACTGAGTGAGGAACACCCCACCAGCCCCACAGTTGAGGTGAGGCAGAATTGCACAGCTACCTGACCCTTTATGGGAATGGATTCTCTCCAAAACATGGGGGGGGGGGGGGGGGGGGGGGGGGGGGGGGGGAGAGAAATATTCTTATCTGTATAACCCATGGTATGCAAGGACAGTTTTACTCTAGTAACTTTATTTCATGATATCCATCACTGTAATGTCCAAGATAATTTGCATTACAAAATTAGGTCTGGGAAATTCGTGACTGTAATGCCTCCATGTACCAGAAGTGTTTCCCCTCCTTTCCTCTGCCCACCCCCAGCTTTAGTCTTCTCTCTTTCTACATCTTTTCTAGTGGGGAGGGTATCCCTTGGTGCTGATCCACAGGCATCCATGTTTAGGACTTGTAGGGAGCAGAGACTGTACCTGCTGAATTGATGAAGCATCATTTGATGTCTTCTAGCAACAGTAGAGTGGATGGGACCAAACCAAACTAGTTGCTCAGTTTTGAAATCCTGTTATTAACATGGGGTTTAATTTTCTCCCCTTAGCACACCTACACTGCCTGACTGCAGTGCTGAGCTGCCAGCAGCGTGGCAGTTTCCCTTGCACGCTGGCCCCAACATGGTGTAAACATTGAGCGCATTTAGCAGTAGAGGAAGGGAACATCTCTTGGGTTGTGCTTTGCTGAGTATGGCAGCTGCTGTGATGCTTTGAGCGTGAGCTCTGTTGCCTAGCTACATGTGTTGCTTTGCTTCTCCCTATGCTTTGTTCATAGCAACATTTGTTTGTTTGCAGAATACAGAGAAAAAGAAGAAGAAAAAGAAGAAAATGAAAGATGAGGATGAAGACTGATGAGGAGCAGGGGGGACATTGGACAGCTGCTTCAGAGTAGCATTTCTTGACATAATTTCTTTAGCCTCTTGCTGAAAACTGTAACTTCCCTGTATTGCAAGAGGGCAAGGAGATGGATTTGATAGCTGTCTTCTGCCCTGGAACAGGATACCCCAGTGTCTCTGCTACTTAGGAGGATTGCTGGTTTTTTGCAGCTTCTTTTGTTGAAAAGCTCACAATAGATCCTCTTCTCATATGCAATCTCCACTGATAAAGAATAAAAACATTTTTATGGAGATTTTATGCCTCTGTCTTTAAACTTGTTTGCTGGTTTTCTAACCATTATCAGGACTATTTGTAAGATTTATTGTTTTAAATGAATGATCAGCAAAAAAAATTTCTAAATGTGTAAATGTTCTGTTGCAGTTTATTCTCTAGAGAATTCAAAGGCTGTAATATTCCTAAGTTCTCTATAAAATTGATACAAATATCTGCATAATATCAAAGATGTGTTCAACAGCTGAGGTGTGTTACTGAGCGCGCTGTAGTTCTCCTGAGAAATCCTTTTTAAATCATCTTTCAAACATTTTGGTTTTGCTGCACTGACTGACATGATTCAGATGCGTGTTTTGAACTAACATGAGTTAGCTTCCAAATTGTTTCTGTGGTGATTGTGGCAACTTTTTTCACTTGATTTAAAAAAAAAAAAAAAAGCTCAGGGCAAAATTACTTCTTCAGCTATCTGATAATGAAGCTGAAAAGACAAGTGTTTTTTATTAGTAGTGGAAATCAGCCATTTGCCAATTCTGCCATTCTCTGTAGGGGATACAGATGCACTGAAGTAGCATCATATGATGAAGACACTAAAGCTCTTGAAGCTTTATGGTGGAAAAAAGAAACAATTTTTATTTGACTATGCTTATCACTTAATATGAAAAAGCATTTTTTTTTTCTAGGGGTAGTGGTAGACTGTTACTTAAACAAAATAGCAGTGTCTTTAGCTGGATATTTGGTAGCTCTGCAGTGAGTGTAGCTGGTGCTTTTCTGTGGAATACAGCTTATTGACCAGCTCTTGTTATTTAACTGCTTGTGGCTTACTTATCTGCTAGCGTAAGTGGATATACCGAATCCCTAACAAAATTGGTAATGTGTTTATTAATGCAGTTCTACCAGTATCAAGAACATGAACTGCATTTTTTTTTTTCCTCAGGAAGGTTGCAGTGAGTTTAACTGCTGTAATTGAGAGGCTGGTCAAGGAGTATCCTGAAACAGCGTATTGGGACTGTGCTACTGTATTGCAACCATCTCTTGTCCTAGGTGTTGTGTATGGATCCTTCTGTTGCACTGCCTGCAGTCACTGATGTTTTACTATGCAGAGCTCTGGATTGCCTGGGAATACTGAGACCTTTCCCGTTCATCTGCTTTTTGCTAGACAAGTAAGGTGAATTTAAGCTGAAATGTTTGAGCAGGCAGCAAAGGTATTAAAAATTATTCATAATGAGATGGAAGACTTGGCTACTAGTGCCTTTAGTTTTTTATTGTAAATGCATTTTCAAACAGAAATCCTTACAGACATGAGAGTTCAGTTTCCTCTGAACTATTAATGTAGTCACTTCCTCAAAAGTATCAGATAAATTATGTATGTGCTGCTCAGAAACTGTCCTATATAATTTACCCTAATCAGAAAATTTGTGAGAACATCATGTGTTGCTTAGTAAGTCTAATCAGTGGGATCGAAATGGAGAGAAGTTATTTTTGCACTGCCACTTTTTCCTCCCTTTTGCTTATTCCTTTGATAACAAGGGAATGAGATTCACCTCTTTTCTTCCATAGCACATTTTAGTGATTTAGGATTGCAAGCCGATGTCCAGTGCAGGCCAGCTTCCATCTCACAAGGCAGCCTGTTGGAGCTTAGTCATGAAGTAGCATGTCTTTGCCTCTCCTCCTGCTCTGGTGTTGGGAGTGTTGATCTCAGTATCAAATTAACTAGAGCTTCTACTTTATTCTCTTTCAAAATTTCTGAAATGCTGTAGGTTTTATGGTTTTGCTGAATGAAACTCCTTTGAAGAAAAAAAAGCACTGAGAGCTCAATGTGTGTGACCCAGAAATACTGGGTACAGAGAAGGAAGCAAGTTTTAAGCTTTTCAGTCCTGGATAGACCACGTACTTATCTGCTACCACCTCTTTTAAGCAGGTAAGGAAATAAGTACTCTGGGTTCTGGTTTGAACTGTTAAACTCCTCATCCTCAAAACAATAAGCTGCATGTCCCAAGGGGCTGCTACTGAAACATTGATAAGTGTATTCAACTTGAGTGCTAAATATGATCCGTGAAAATAAACAGTGGTGATAGACTGCAGTCATTGTAAGCCAGGGTCGCCTCATTTCAAGTTGCTTATCAGTTCAAGCAGATAAGACTGGTTTGCTCGCACATGGTTTTCCACAAAAAAGGTCTGGGCATTTGTGTACAATCTTGCACCTTAAAATAATAAAATCTACAGGTATAGTTGGGAAATACTGTAACCTCTTTGCACAGAGAGGTGGTTGTTCTTACCCAAGGAGGACAGGCCTTTAACTGGGACTCGAGCCTTTTGATCTTTTTATAGTAGAAGTTTAAATCCTGAGGCTTGTACATCATCTCTTGTAAGAAATAATTGCAACAGGGCATTTATGTAGAGCCTGTACTATCGGTCACTGATCTTTGTGAGGGAGTTGATCCATCCAAAAATGGATCTCTTATTTTGTCTTGATAAAGCAAAAACAAACAAACCCCCCAAACTAATGTTAGATTAAGGATAGATGCTTTGAGTTGCTTGAATGCAGAAAGAACAGCTAGCCAGACTGACGATGGCACTTCAAGCAAAATGGTGAGATCTGTGGAACAGAAGAATCTAAAATGTTTTAATATGATCCTTAGAGCATTTTATCGGTATGGGTTACTCTAAAACAAAGCTAACAGTGAAAAATGGCTGATGAACTAGGGCTAAGCCTAGAACAGGGTGAATGAAGGTGTTTCAAAGGGATGGTTCATAGTTTGAAAGCATCTCGCACAGGTTCCTTTGGCGTGTAAATCCTCTGGCCCCATGTCGTGCCATCCTGGGATATAACGTCGGCTGTGCTCACTCTGCTTTTGAAAATCTAGTCCCATGTTGATTGAGAGCTGGAGGGGCAGCTTTCCTTCACAGCCCAAGTTAATTCTTAATCTGTAGCCAACAGTCCCCTTGACTGTGCGGTTACAGACCCTACCAGGCGAAAGCTGCCCATCCCAGGGAAGGGGTTATATGCAGCCTCCACACTGCAGGGGACACAACCACCAGCCCAGCCTTCTGGGAGCTGCCAGGTGCTCATCTAGTGACAATGCGGCTCTTCTGTCCAGGCTGGTGACAACCCTTCATATTCCCTCTGAGGGGACCAGTTTTGTGAAGTACGTGGGCCTGACTGGCTTCTGGGCTGAGGTCCAGGGGGTCTCCTACCTGCTTCTCTCCCTGTTTTGACCCCAAAGGAAAGCTGTGCCGGCTTTGGGCTTTCAGCTGCAGAATCCAAGTGGCAGAGTGCCTGGCAAGGTTAAAGTGGCTTGGTGTTTTCTTTTTTTTTTTTTTTTTTTTTTTTTTGGTGGAGTTTTCTGCTATTTTTCTTTCCTCTTTGGAATTGGGGAGCTGTGCAGCATGCCCCCTTCCCTGCTCTGCAGGGAGGGCGTCAGCAAGCACAGGAGCTGCTCACTGTCTGTTCCTGCTGGGCCGCCTTCTCACCAGAGACATCATCTGGCTTTTTTAGTAGCTATTTTGCACTGTGAAAGCCATCGTCAGGAAAATTAGTGTTTTCTTCAGGCTAAGACTGTAGTCTTTTGGAAAACAGATGTTTGGGGCTTTTTTCTTTGCTGTTTGGGAATTTGTCTGGTAGTGTTCCCTGTGCATCAGGATTTGTTTGCGTGGGACTGTTGGGGGGACGTGGCCGCAGCCCTGCCCTGACCCACAGCAGTCCTTCACCCCAGTGCCTACTGGCCATGGATGTGCGCTTCCTTCCAGGCATCTCCAGCTGCCTGGGGGCATCCTACTTACTCCAGCCATCCACAAATTGTTCCTCCCACCCACAGACACACACCCTGTGCATCTTTCCTGTGTCCATGCAGCAGCTCTCGTTGGGCATCAGAAGCCAAGTGGAGGGACCCTGTTTCTCCCCACCACAGGGAATGGGATGGGCAGGCACCCTGCACCGCTCTGGGCACTGGCCCTTCTGCTCCGGAGACAAGGAGCTCCCCAGAGCCATCCCGGGATTTTGTGTGCCCCTGCAGTGAGAGGTGCCTGCTGACACTGAGGTGGAGACATGGGAGGTGACTGCTCAGGGGTCATGAAGCCTGCCTGCTGGGGAGGGACAGAATCGCTGCTGTTTTTCAGGTAAAACCTCCAGCTCACCCATCCCTCTTGAGCCGTTTCTGCACATGGAAAATCCTGCGAGTCGGCTTCCTGCTGTCTGCTGCATCCTGGTGCCTGTGTGCCCCTGCAGCGAGACTTCACTTTCTCTGGAAAAAATAATTTTATTATAAACAATAGACAGCTCAGCAGTAGCTTTCTGTCTTCCCCAGGGAGAAGCACAGCAGCATGTTGTCTTTTGGAGTAGCTTAACATTTTTAATAGAAATCTTGCTTTCTTAATCACCGGGCTCAGACCCTGTGCCTCTCCAGCTGCAGGGTGTGATGTGCAGCCCTTGGCATCAGTCAGCCTTGCCCCCGCAGAGCTGGTGATGCCCTGAGCCTGAGGCTGCCTCCTTGGGCTAGCATGGAGTACAGCCAAATGCTCTGTCCGGGCTTACACTTGCTTATGCTTAATTAGCCCCTGTTAGAAATCCAGGAGCTTCTGCAGCGAGTGCCTGTCCTCCACGGGTGAGCCCTAGCTCTGAGCTTTCGTTTTCTTTTTTAATCGTTTGCACTCTGCCTTATTTCTTAAGCAAAAGGTTATTCCTCTCATAGCAGTGAGCATCTCTAGGTTCAATGACACAGTGTTTTCAGTAGTATTAATCTACGATAGAAAGATTTTCTGATGTTGAATTTCTCATCCCAGTTACTGGCTAATGGAAACAGCAATTTCATCTCTACAGACCTCAAGCAAAATACAATGAGGGACCAATGGTGATGCACTGGTGCAAAATTTGTGAGCTACCCTGGAGAGAAAGGACAGGGTAGGACTGAAGTGCTGGGACAGAGAAGTGGGAGAGCTGGGCCAATGGCGGGGAAGCCAAGAAGGGCTCCAGATCCAAGGGAAATGAGGTAGAAAAACTGTCGTTTGGATCACAGCCCATTGGGTTTGCCACCTTTAATCTCTGATCTTCATATTCCACCTCTTAAAAACTGAGATAATGCCTCCCAAATCCCGTAAGTGTACAGGGCTCTCATTATCGCATTATTTATGAAGCACTGTAAGAGCTCTAAATAGGATGTAATGTAGAAGTGTTGTGAAGAAGAGGAAGGAAACCTGTTTGACAGTACAATGGCTGCAAGCGAGGTTGTCTAAGTCCACAATGAAATCTCTCTTGATAAAGCTGCAGCCAGTCTCAGGGCAGCCATGTTAAATTCTTCCTTCTTGAAGAAGGAATTAAAACTAGCTGTGCCAAAACACAAAGCACCTCCTTTTGCATGGTGGCAAAAAAGAGGTTTGCTTTTGTAGCAGTGTAGAAGCACATTTAAAAATTATCTTTTTAAAACTGGCATGGCACTGGGCGGGCGGGGGACAGCACCGAAACCTGAGCTCAGGCTTTATTGCTGATCTCTGCTGCAGGATCAGCAAGGCTATGCAAAATGGAAGCTACCATGGATGGGAGATGGGCTGTTATTTATACAGCTGTGAACATAACACCATAACACTGGAGATAAAGATAAATGCAATGTAATTGCCAATTACTCAATCAGTGTATTGCAACATGCTGAAGCAATAATGGGCAGTGCTGTGGCAAGGGAGCGTGCTTCCTCCCCGTGGCCAGCCCGTCTGCACCCGCCTGGGAACAGCAGGACAAGGTGAGAACCGTACTTGCCCTTTAGCACTGTTCTCCACGTTTTTGCTCAGTTGACAGCAGGCAGGCATGGGAAAGGAGGTGCCAAGCAAGGTGAGGAACACCAACAGGCCTCCTGTGCCTGGACCGAGCCGTGCCACGTGCAGCACGAGGG
This sequence comes from Gymnogyps californianus, assembly GCF_018139145.2. Classification (NCBI taxonomy): domain Eukaryota; kingdom Metazoa; phylum Chordata; class Aves; order Accipitriformes; family Cathartidae; genus Gymnogyps; species Gymnogyps californianus. Next base: position 14,051,012 of record NC_059477.1, read on the forward strand.
GGATGCTTTGAAGCTTTGCACTAGAGTGTTAGGCGCTTTCCTGTGCGACCCCTGTGCAGGAGCCCCTTGCGCTCCTCAAATCCAACTGAGGTTTCTGAAGCAGGACTGACATGGGGCCTAAACCACACAGGGTCTCCCCAGGAGGCAGTTTCAGCTGTGGGGACTGGTGCAGCCAGCTCTCGTTTCCTGTTGCTGCACGACAGTGCATCCATCCAAATAGTGATATCCATCCATTTCAACCCCAGGGGATATAGTACCTTTAGGCTGTGGCAGTTAAATAAAATAACCAAAGATGCGTAAACCATCCCTAGCATGTCCTGGACATGTGAATCTGTCATAGGTAGAAAGAGTGTAAAAATAGAAATCCAAGTTCCAGGATCTGTACCATAGCATCTTTTAAACACGTCATCAACAACAAACCAAAAAAAGAAGCCTTTGTCTAGACGCTTGTTTCCTAACGCCGAACGCCAGGAGTTATTGCTCCTGTACCTTTCTGGAGACTTTCTGGCTGGGGAATGTTCTCTTTCCAGAGGAAATCCTTTTAACTTTCAGCAGCTCAAGACTCTAATTGGGTGAAATAATAGCTTGGCACTCCCCCAAGCAATATGATTTTTATCTTTTTTGTTGTCTGCAAGTCTGGCTTGTTCCGATCCTATGAGTCACGGAGGGAATATGGATGTTGGACTGCCCTGGTATCCAGGGATGGGCTTCTGGTGAGATGAGCATGGAGTCCTCGGTCAGAGGTGACCATGGGGGTCTGAGACACCCTCCCCAGAGCTGGGGTAGTTCTGCCTGCCCCTCTCCTGCCTTCACCAGGGCTGATGTTGTCTTGTTGCTAATGTGTGCATTTCTAGGCATCTTTGTTCTCATTGAGTTATTCAAAGGGGGGGGGTTGTTGGCTACTGCTCTGGTTTCTCCAGGTGAGTCATCTTACAATAATTATGGATTCATGCTTTGTCTTTGCCAAACACTAACTATTCATCAGCTTCAACTAGCATGTTTAGATGTTTTCAGCGGAGACTTAGATTTCAATGGTTTATTTAGCCCAGAAATAAGCTTGATAGAGTAAACACTGGAGCTTTGAACCTCTCAGGATTTTGTTTCTGTACGGTGGATTAAACAAACTGAGGTATTTAGCACAAGTCTCTCTTCCTCATCCTGGAAAAAAAGACCTCAAGCCTCAGGGCGCAAAGCAGCAGCCATGGCTTTCGCTGTAAGTACCCTGCCTTCCTTGTGTCCCTGGGGCTGCACAGCTGCCAGCACGTGGCTCTGGCGCAGGAGGGGACCCTCTGGCCGGGCCCTGCTGCTCCCGCACTCAAGGTCAGGTGCGTGCCAGGGACCACGGCTCACCCGTGTGAGGACGAGGCGCTGGTTTTACTTGTGAGATGCATCAAGTAAAGCGCAGCAGGAAGCTGTGTGGATGATCTCGTCTCAGGCCTTGTCTGGCTCATTTGGGTTTATCACCAGCTGGTTGAATACAAACAGGACTGCACCAGTCCCAACCCCACAGCTCCTCCCTGTGCTCTCAGCAGGGCTCCCGTGGGGCTGCAGCTGCTGGTTTTAGCCTCCAGAACGCAGAGAACCAGAATAACACATTGTGTGTTGCTGTTTCCCACCTCCATGTGGAAAATCCAGCTGCCTCTGGGCTCCCCACCTCACACCATCCTCGCTCTACAGCTGGGGACTCAGTCTTCCCTTTGTGGTGGCTTGGTGCAATGGGAAAGGACCAGAAGCAGGTGGAGATATGCAAACCAGGAAACTACGCCGCATAAAATAACCTCAGGACAGGGGGGATGCACAAGGCTGGGCTGCACAGGACTAGCTTAAGCTAAACTGAAACCACAATTTCCCCCCAAATCCTTGCCTTGCTTGAAGAAAGGCTTCCAAGCAGCAAAACCTCTGTCAAGAAGGAAGTGGTGGGCCTCTATGGACCCTCTGTGAAGGTCCCTGTTCTCTCTCTGCATCCATGGGACAGATTGAATGCAGGGCCTGACCAGATGCAATAGGAGGCTAAATCTAGAAAAACCACCAGCAATCAAAACAAGCTAATGGGACATGAGTGCAGATGCGTCCGTGTTGCGCTCAGTTTGTGAGCAGCAGGGCCTGTGTGGCTACTGGGCTGGCTGTGCTGTCCTTCTGCTGTCTTTCTTGCAGGAGCAGCATTTAATTGTCCTCCTCCAAATTGTGCCACTAGACGCTCCTGCTGCCACCGTGAAATACCCACCAGGTCAGCAGCTCGTACCTCCCTGGGAAGCGCCAGCCCCCACAATTTGTTTCCTAGGTAGGTTTTGTCACTGTGAGCAAAGCAGCCCCTGGTGCAGGTGGCCTTGCAGCCACTGTCCCGGCTGCTCGCTTGGGACAGTTTGCAGGAGAGGTGGGCTAGAGCAGCTCGGGCGCGGGTGGGCTGTCCCAGTGCCGGCTGTTGGGGGAGGTGGAGAACGGTGCAAGTGAGTGGGGAGAGGGAGCTTCCTAAGGCAGGATGTGATGCTGTTTGACTTGTGCTGTTCACGTTTGTCTCTGTTTCTGTGTTACCGTGCCCTTCGCTGACGAGGAGCTCTTGGTCTCCTGTGCCAGCGCTGCTTCCCTTGGGGCATTTTTTTCCTTCTCCTTTTACCATCTTTACAGCTTGTTTTCCTTCCTGCATCTGCACGGCTGCCTCCAACAAAGCTGTGGCAGACAATCTTATCTTGCGGCACAACCAGTCCCGCTCCTTTCACTACAATATCTCATCCGCTCAAACGCTTGGCTGGAGCAGGGTCCCCGTTGGGGAGTGCGGCCGCTCTGCACACACCGCTGCCACCGACGCTGGTGGCTTTGCCCTCTGGCAGGGACATGGGCAGAGCCATGTCCCAGCAGGGAGGGCAGAGAGGGGCAGCTGCAGGAGCTCGGCTGTAAAAAGGCACTTGGAGAGGTTCATGCTGTGCTTGCTGTTTCTGGAGAGGAATGCTATTAATTAAAGGGGTAGGAGAGATGACTGAGTCTATTTCTTCCCCCTTGGCTTATTCACTTGATTTGAAAGGCCTTTTATCTCCCCCCCCCAAGTTTGTGGTTTTTAGTATTTTGGCAATCAAAATAGTTCTGCTCCAGAGCATCTGTGGGAAAGGGCCTCGCACCTATTTCAGGAGAAGAGGTTTTAAAACCCGGCAGGGGAAGACAGATCAAGAGCTTTCATTGCTTATGCCTTGAAGCAGATATCCGTGATAACTAATGCACCTGAAACTATTAAAGAAAGCGCAGATACAAATAGCACCAAAATTAATTAAAGAAAATGAACCATTCCTTTTGCTCGATCACACCCTGCAAATCAGGAAATATTTCCTCTTATGCAAAAAGTGGAAAGCGATGTACTGTCCTGACCAGGGCAGTCTGGAAGTCTCACGATATTTGCTTTATGTTGCTGGGGCAGGATGGTGAATTTAGTGGAGCAAGTGAAACTCTTCGTTCTCCAAAGGTTTGTAAAAGCCTCATGTGTCTTGAAACGTCTGTAGGAAATTGAGTTACTGGGCACAGCATTTCAGATGCATCCAACTCTCATTATGATCAGTGGTGACCATTCTATTTACTTTTAAAGGCACTCATAAATGGCCTCACTGAGACTGTGTTGATAGGCGGATGCTCAAGATGACTTGTTTTGTAGTGAGGGTTACAGCCTTGTTCAGTAACCAGCCATCTGTTTTATCAGATTGTTTACCTTTTGTTTCTGAAGTCCAACTGATGCGCATCGTTTTACCAACAAAAAGGGCTAGGAAGACCACTTTTGTCAAACACTGTGCCTAAAGCACAGAGCAGAACCATAAATACTCCTTTACACTAAATATCTTCTGATGCACTAGATTTGGATTTATTTTTACTTTGTTGCTGCCTCCAGCCCTTTCTAACTGGCGTTTCCTGGAGCCTCCTCCGATTTCCAACAACAGGCAGCGAGTGCAGGCGCACCTCCTGCGAACCATGCAGCTTTCCCTGGCAAAGGGTTTGCACAAGGCTTCACTGGATGCCGGTGGAGGTGGATCCTCCAACGCCTCATGGTGGTGTGGTGACTCACAAGTGCAGGCACTGCAGGCACCGAAGCCTGTGACAATATAACACTGCAGTCCAAATGTACCTGTGCAATCTGAAAGTACGATCTAGGGTACAATCTAAAAGTAACTCCAAGCCTTAAGGAAGAAAAATCAAGTGTTATGTACTACACTGTATGATCAACTAAAAAAATGACAGTGGTTCTACAGGTAGCAGCTTCTGGGGTTTGGCTGGCTCCTGGTATACACATTTTCAGGGTTTATTTTCCTTTATTTTAGCATAAAGCTTAGAAACTTATGCTGATAAAAGCTGAAACACTGATTTAATCACGTGAGTCTACGGGCTGTCAGAAATACCAGCTAGCATGAAGTTTGTAATAAATCATCGGAGCTCGCAACTCTGATACTTGACAGTTGAACAACTACCATTTGCTGAGGTCAAAACTACAAAAAAGAGCTCTGAGTGCATTTTTAACCTAAAAAAAAATCTGAATGTAGAATAACAGAATCTGTGCTTGTTATGTTTCTCTGATTTCTCAATCAAATTTGCTCAATATGCAACTTAAACATCTGGGTTTCCTTTGGCTGTCAGCTGCTGATTGCTGTCCCCTCATGAAACCCTGACCTTTAGAAATTGCTGCAATGAGCTGTTTTGCGTACTTATAGTTGTGTTTCATACCTGCAAAAGATGCAGGTCTTGCTTCATTTTTTTTTAAATGCACGTGTCTCATTTCTGGTCTCCGTGCTGTTAGCTCAATGGCAGAAAGCATAGGAAATGCTGCCCTGCTGGGGCAAGTCCCTTGAAACAGCAATTCCCTGCCACCACCTTCCCCTAAATGAATGAAGTCGGGTGAAGAGTGGTGCCTCTGCCTCTTTACAGAGGGTGGATGAGACCCTGCCAGTCTCCTTTTAAATGCAGAGCACCCTGAACCACCAAACCAGTGCGGTTTCCCCACTGAGAATGGCATTTAAGGCCAAGGTCCCGGCATGCTGAGGGGATGGCTTGGGAGGAGGGGGAGGAAAAGAGGGAGCGAGTGTGGACCTGTGCATGTCCTTTCCCCTCTCCAGCCACCCACCAGCAGTCCCAGGGGTTTCTGCAGCTGCAGAGCAGGCAGGGGCCCACACTGACCCCCATGGGAGCCCGCATCAGCCACCCATGCTCTGCTGGGGAAGGGTTGGGCCAACTTCATATATGGTTTTGGCTAGACTGGTTCTGCAAAGCAAAAATTAGTGTCCTTACTCTGAAAACTAGCACTCAGGTGTTGGATTTGACACAGCTCTGTTGTTGCATCATATAGACGTGCTTTAGAAATGCCCTTCAGCTGAGCTGTGTGAATCATCGCAAGATGATGCCTACAGAAAGAGAAGTGAGCTTGGTGATGTCGTCTTCTGACAACTACTTCTCTAAGATGGACAAAGAAGTCCGGGTGCTCTCTAAGGTATTTTTGGCTGTGCGGTTTACATAGAGAAGACAGTTTTTCTTGTCTTTCAAAGACCACAGGTAAAAAGTGATATTATGCCTTATGCAAAGGAGGATTTTTCCTATGAACATGCTTATGAAAGCAAATAAACAAAGAATCCTGTATTCCCCCTGAGAGTAACTCCCTTACCATAAGCCACACTGCCCTGATGTGAGAGGGGGACCACCACGAGGTGAGCCCCAGTGTGCCCGCAGAGCCACTAGTGCCACTGTCCCTGTGAAGGGACCCGAGGAAGAGGGTGCCAGAGACCCTTGCCTATCCCAGGCCATCTCTGCGTGGAGGGGATGTGCTTCCCATGCACCCGTGGGCTGGAGGAGACGGTCTGGCCCTGCACCTACCCATCGCACAGACTGAACATCTTGGTCTTTCCCATTTACGTGGGGATTAGTCACGTCAGGGCTTGGATGTTGCAACGTTGATGGCGTAATCCTGCCATGTCTTTGGTAACTCAGAGTCTTCCCAGACAAGACGGGAAAGAGTTTAATGTCTGATGTGAAAAACAGAAACATCTATAAAGGTGAGTATTAAAGTCCTTCAGGATAAATTCATGTGTCATAAAGAAACAAGAACAGAAATCGTGCAGAGATGATTTTCTTTTTTGATCTGTCATTGCAGACCACTTTCAACTGTGAATTTCTTGATAAGTATTCCATTTTGACATGAAATCTCCAGGGACACATAGTCCTAATACAGCAAAACCCCCCGCATTTCTAAAAGGAAGTTAAACTACTCCTGGTCCTGTTCAATGTACTTATTTTAATCTTTCCAGATTTCCGTAATCTCTTTGCACTAGTTGAGATGCTGCAAAGACCCCGGGTTTGCTTTGGCTGGTGATCCAGCAGAGCCGGGATATCACGCTGGCAGCGACCCACTGAAGTCCCAGGGGACAAGCTGCCAGAGGGAGCCTGCGAGGACCGTGGCCCTTGCGATTTGTGACAGACATCACATGAAATGAGCTGCCAGCACTGGGGACATCCCAGGCCCCCACCATAGTCATCTTACATGAAAAGCAAGTAAGTGGTGAGGAGCAGGTGTCTGGCTGTAAGCAGACTGCAAGGGTTCACGCAAACCCATGGCTCAGACCCATCCCCGTCAATCAAGGTGTAATTCTTGTCCTGAGGTGGCTTGGTTTGGCCTCTTTTGATTCAAGCACCAAAATCGCAGCTGTAACAAAACATCACCTTTCTCACGCTGCGCAGGCTACCAAAAATATAGTGTGTTGACCCTGGTTTGTTTTGTTTGCATCACATCCTGCTTTCAGTAAGTTTCTGTTAAAGCGTATCAAACACGGTTTTGGGGGGGTTTCCCTTCAGCCTGCACAGCATCCTTTGCTTCTCACTGTCTGCAGTCACCCTGCTGCTGTTGCACTATGAGGAAAAAAAGTGTTTTGCCTAAATATTTGCGAAACTCCCTGTGCCATGACAAACCTTGAGCTTTGACAGAGGCTGGACTGCTGACTGAGGCGGGGGAAGAACCTGAGGGGCAAGGGTCTGTGTGAGCACCGAGCCAGCCCAGGGACTGCTGAAGGTGCAGCTGGGCAGAGGGGGAGGAGGGCGAGAGTCCTGCCAGGCTGAGACGCTTTTGAATGCTGCGGTTTCATCTGATATGATTTCATAAAGGGTCAGATGATGCGATATGCTGCCTTCAGATGTTGCATACACAAGCCTAGCCCACTGTTGAGACAAAAGTGGCTTTAAGCCCCGTCTATCCATCTATCTGATCCATCTGTTTGCCTTTTGCCAGCTGGCATGAAAGGTTCTTTTATCTGAAACTATTTCCAGCTATTTCTCCTTTAGAAACTCAGAAGTGTTTGCATGACTTGAAAGAGCTATTTCCAGCATTTTTTAGCTGAGGAGCATTCTAGCTTCAGATTTTACGACAGGTATTTGAGCACGTTCCCTTGCTTTTGGAAGGGCTATTATAGTAGGTCATCTTTCATAGGAAGGGTATGTCTCCTGCTCAAAATATTCATCACTTTCTCATGTTATTTTCGATACTTCTTTAGAAATTGCAGGTTGGCAGCGTATTACTTATGGCAAGTCAAGTCCAAAGCATGTGCAGGGAAGGTTCATGTGTGCGATAGGTCTCAAACCGGAATGGGGAGAGGTGCCGGGAAGCGAGCGGTGTCTCTGTGTGGCTGCATCTCTTTGGGACTCACTGGGGCCTGGGATTTGCAGATGCTCCATTTGAAACTGCACAGAGGCTTCCAGGTATGAAGCCTAGAGCTGCTGCTGGGCTTAGTAATGCCTGGGCAATGGGATGAAGCTTCCAGTGCTGGAGAGAGGATCCTTTTGCTGTTCTTGTGTGCCTGCCACTGAGACACTGGTTGTTTTTAATCCAGATCAGTTATTTTGAAAAGACATTTTTGTTGCTGTTCAGCCCAGACATACCAAAGAACATTACAGCTCTGAGGAAAGAAAAAAAAAAAAAAGGCAGCAAAGGGAAGGGGTTTTAGGCAGCGATGCTGCTCCTGGAGCACTCGAGCAAGCAGCACATGGTGCGTAGTGACAATTACTACGTTTCCTTATGGCAATACCCAAGCTACTATACGTTCAGTTTTTCAGGAGTAGCTTTGATATGTCTCAGTGGAAGGAACTGCAATACAGATCGTATCTCACTTGTTTCAGGGAGCTTTGAATAGCATGTGCTTCCCTTCATACCAAACAGCCTGATGTTCCCACTTCCCTGAATAGCAGCCACATAAGGGAGCAAATCCTGAAAATTGTCCTGTGCCTCACGGTTACACTGTACAGACAGAGGCATAAAGCAGAGAACTTCAGCTACCTGCTGGAGAAGTGTTCGATGCAAAGTTGAGGCTATTGCCTGCTGTGTATTGCCAGCTAGCTTAAAACGAAAATCTTTGTTTTGGTCTGGGTTTTTTTTTTTTCTGCTTTTTTTAAGATGTAGCAATTTGTGGCCAAATCACAGGGTCTCGAGGGAGCATTCTGGCTGAAAAAATTACTTCAGAATTTGGCCTAACATAACTTTAAGATAAAAGCTTTTATGTAATCACTAATTCACAGTCGCAGTTGCTTTGGCTTCTCTCATTATCATTCTTAAGTTATTTTTTTCATGCTGGGAGTTGGATTTTCCTGGCACTGCATCTGTTTTCAGCAATGTATACACCACAACTGCTGACAACTAGGAGTCGGATCCCATGTTCCTCGACCCTGGCTGTAGCTTGTTTTTTCTGGCACCGCTTTAAAGTCTCCCATCTGCACTTGTCTCCTGATGACCAGCGGCAGTCCTTCAGCTGCGTGAGAAGTGCCTGATGTTATCCTGTTGTTCTCGCACTCCTCCGGACCCGTTTCTCGGGCCGGGCCGTGAGCGTGGTCCTGCGCCGGCTGCGCGGCCCTCGCCTGTTCCTAGATAGAGCCTTATCGGGGCCAGCCGTGGCAGCACTCCCGTCCTCTTCCAGCCCTCCCCTGTGGTTACCGGAAGGCCCGTTAGCTTTGTGCATTTTAGCGTGCCAGAAACGGTGCTCTGCTGCTTCTCTGGTTTTTCAGTCCTCTTTGCTTTTCTGTAAAAAGCAAAGTAAAATGCTCCCCTCTCCTTCTGACCTCTGGTCCAGCTAGGGTCTGTAGCAGATCACCTCTGCACCCTTCAGCTGCTGAGAGCTGGAGGGAGAGCTTTGCGCCTGTCTCTCTATCTGCCTCTCATCTCCACTGGGCTATTTTTTTTCCAAGCCTGGTGCTGGTTGCCCCATGTCCAGCTCACAAGATGCTGCTGTTCCTCTTAGCAGCATTTTGAATGGGTAGAGCTGTTTTCTGCTTGGATTCTTCCTGACTTGGCTTACCAAGGGTATGACTTTTTAAGGGATGTGTGCTGTTTGGTAACAAGCAGGTGTCCTTGCTCAGCTGGGAGGCTGGATATTTCTCTGAGCTTACTCTATAGTTTAATGTGTGCACAGTGTACTTGACAGATTAACAATATGTTCGTTCCTCCCCCACCGCTTGTCTGGGTTTGTTTACTTTTGTTATTCCTGTTATATTCAGTTTCATTTGTTATTTTTGGTTTTGTTTTCCAGGCCTCTTTCCTTTCCTTACTTTTGCTCAGCTTAAAGGAATCCTTTTTTGAGCTTTCTTGGTATTTGGGGGGAAAACTACTATTACCGTTGAGAGTTTCATGCCTCTCTGTCGTGCCTCCCCAGACAAGGCATGCAGGAGCTTGCGCGTGCATGTTCCTTCCCTGTCCTCATTCAGGTGTCAACTTACTTTCATCTTCCTACACCTCCTAGCAAATGTTGAAGCTTTACCTGGCACTCGGGATTTCCATTACCTCCGTACCGCACCTGACATGATGTAGCAGTCTTCAGCCATCCCGCTTTCTGCTGTCATCCACTGGCCACCACCAGGAAAGCAACATTACCCCAGGCTGGGAAATTACTGGGAATTACTCCCTCCTGGAGCCCTGCTCTCACTGGCAGCAGCACTGGTGGTTGGGCACGTAGTCCTCCCTCAGTCAGGAGGGGAGCAGCGTCCCAGCCTGGCTATGTTTCCTGGAAAGCCATTTTTCAGCTGATCTCCTTTCCTGCCTGCCGGTGCCCCGCTGGTTTCCATGGTATTTGTGGTTGTGCAAGGGTGGCAATTTCAGTGTCCTGGCAGCCTTCCAGGCTGCCTCTCCATAAAACTCTGTATGGTTTCAAACATATTTTTTTTTTTTCTTGTTTTTCCTTCATCCCACAGAGCTGCTGTGTGCTTTTAAGCAGTTAATCTATTCCATCCTTCGCTTATCTCAGAGGTACAGTGTGAGGTTGTGCCTGTTCTTGCTGGCAAATTGCTGTGAGATCCTCTGATGAAAGGTTTGCTGTAAAGGCAAAGAATGATCGTGGCCATGCGATTGCTCTGATTTCCAGGGGACAGGACAGAGCATCCTACTGAAACAATAACAGAAAGTCCCAATGACAACAAGCTGATTCTTGGAGCTGAGCTTAAATGGGACGGCATCCCCATTCATTTCCATCCTATCGTGTAAGGGTTCCTTCCATGTTTTCATCCACCCTCTGAGAGCTGCTGTGCCCTGGCAGGAGTTTGGCAGCCACTGCAGCACTGTCGGTGGGTGTGTGCTCCTAGCTCAGCTACACATCTGTAATGGCAGTGCAGAAAAACATCAGAAAATCTTTCTTGTTACAGATGAGGCCTAATTCCTGTCAATCCTCTGCTTTGTTTTGTTCGAAAAACAAAAACAAAACAAACCACGGCTTTGCTTTAAGCAACAGTTGGAGTGAGCTGAGCACACATCTGGTCTCAGCTTCACACAGACTTTCATAATAGTCTCCAGCCATAATAGTCTCATTTTTTGGAAGCGAGTCATTCCTGCTCTTCCCGTTGAATGAACTCTGATCAGGCTTGGACCTCTACACGTCAGGGTGAAAAAACACCTCATGTCTGAGCTGTGGGAGGCCAGAGGAGTTGAAGAGAGGGGGTGCTATGTTTGGATTTGCACAGAGCAGCCTCTGTTCCATTTAATTTGGGAAGGGTGATTAAATGGTGACCTTCTCAGCTAAAGACAGCAGGTCTGTGATCTGTGGCTTTGGCTGTTTTGGGCTCCATTTCGTCTGAGGGTAAGATACGTTTGGCAGCACAGGCTAATACCAGATTGAAGGCACCTGATGTTGAGATGGGTTTAATGGCCCTGAGTGGAAGGAAGATGCTCCTTGGTGTGCTAAAGGGAAAGGGCCTGTGAACTGCAACACGTATTAACTATTTGTATCTGTAGAAACCACAGGAGGAGATAATACAGTAGTAGCAGCTGCCCCTGGAATTATTTGTGCACATGTTTGGCTCCAAAGCTTTCTGCCCAGCTGGCTGGAGGTCACTGCGAGCGCTGATAAGTATTTGCCAAACGCCAAGAAGAAGACAGGACAAGGTCAGAAGCTCTTCTGGTAGCAAGGCAGAGCATGTTTAGCAAACACTGCTATCTCCCAAATTGGGGTGAGAGATTTCATCAACAAAACACACAGGGGAGGTCTGAATGCTAGCGGAGGGCAGGAGGAATCTGCTTTACAGCTTTTGGCTAAGCTGAGAGAAACATGGGACTTGCTGTTTCCTTCTGAGCTGAGGATTATCTGCGGGCCTGCCCCAGGGACCTGCTCCCACGGGCGGGCACTGAGAACTTCTGAGCCCTTTCCAGTTGCATCTGAGTGCAGCGATGTCAGTGTGGCTGGCTGCTGGAGTCTTCTGTCCCCCACAAAATGTTGCTGCCACCCCACTGTCCCGTCACTGTGTCTGTACCTGTTGGGGCCGGGCCAAAGGAGCAGGGCAGCTGTGGGATGGAGAAGTGAAGCCCAGCTCTGGCTCTGCAACAGTTGCAGGTGCCTGCACTTGGTTATCCGAATTCGGGGACATTTGAAGCAGGGCTTCGTGATTGGCAGTCTTTTGCTCGACTCTGCCCCTGTCCTGCTGGGCAGGCAGGGTGCTCTGGCCCGGTGCGGCGCTGTTCAGGGGTGCGACCAAATGGCTGGGTGGGCTTGCAGGTGCTCATGTCTTCTGCGTGCCAGGGTGGCCGAGGGGAGTGTGTGCCCTGGGAGCCCACGCATCGCCCAGGGACCGCATGCACGGACGTGACCCTGGGTGGGAAGCTGAGGGAGAGCTGAGGAGCTGTCGCCCTCTGTTCAAGCATCAGTCCAGGCTGCCTCCTCAGGGGGCAGAGGTGAGCCCGAAACCACGGCAAGGGAGCTGTGGAAGTGCCTGGGAGGGGGAGGAGGAGAGGATGGGGTCTGCCTCGAAGGAGAAGGGGATTCATGGGACACTGGAGTGGCGATTGTTCAGCGGCCAGAGGGAGCTGGGATGACTGATGGGGATGCCAGCAGGTCACGTCTGCATGCTGGCCTCTGCAGGGACCTGCTTCTTTCTCCATCCTACACCCCATGTTGCCGTCACTGCAGCCGGCCTCATATCCCAGGACGTCTGAAAGATTTAAGGTGTTCACCATTGCTACCCTGACTTAACATGCTTCCCTTCACAGGCACAGACCGGAGATCCCCTGGGGGAGGACTCCTGGGCAGGCAGACCAGCACCTTCTTGTTGTTGAGGCAAAATTGTGGGGTTTCGACCCCTTCTCCACCCCTGTGGTATTCCTCCTATTGCTCTACTCCTATTTGCTCATACCTCTGATGGGAGCACTGGTGGGGACAGTGTCATAGAGCAACTCTATTACAGTACAAATAGCTCCCTCCCAGGAAAATGATAACCCACAGGGAGGTTTGGTTACAGATATTAGAGGTCTGAGTTTAGCATCCCCCTTTTTGTTAAATCAGTAAATACAAATTCCAACTTGCTTAACCCTCTCCTGTAACTTTCTCTCTCCTCCTTTCCCTCCCTGGCTGCCCTCTCTCCTGCCCACAACTTCCCTCCTCTTTCCGTTCAACCTGTAGTTCAGGGTCTGTGCTTCTGTCTGCCCTTGCTTTGCAACCCTTCCACCCTTCCGCTGCTGCTGGGGACGTGAGAGCTTCAGCCAAGTTATAGGGGCAGAGGTACAGGGGAGGTGGTTTTTCCTTTTGCTATATGCAACCTCTCCAAAGTTGCGGGGATGGTTAAAAGTAAATTAATACAAAAGTGAAACTGAAAAAAATGCTAGAGAGGGGAAACCCTGCTCAGACACTGGTTTTACTGAACTCAGTGAGGGGCGGCGGGAAGGAAGGGAGGGGAAAAGCAGTACTCAAAACATCACAGCTATTTTGTGGCAAATGCAGGGGGGAAAAAAAAAAAAAGGAAAAATTCCTTCAAACTTATTAAATGTAAAGCACCTCATGTGGCATTTCTTTCTGTGAGATTGTCCTTCCTGCTTTTGATGAGCTTTCATCTGTAGAAAAACTACAAACTCTTTGCTATGGAGACAAAGGGCAATTTTTCCTTTAGAAGTCTCTGCCTGCTTGTTCCTCCATCCTCATTTATGTCTGCCCCTTTTAATCTGAAATAGCAAGCAGAGGTAGAGGTTTCACAGAGTCCAAGGGCTGTCTGTGCCCCCTAAGCCACATACGCAAGGCTTGCACAGCCCATTTTGTGCTCTGGAAATGGCCTCTGGAGGCCTGGTTCTCATTTGTGAATCAAAGCTTTTTAGGCCTCTGCAATTTCAAATGACTGTAGATAGCGTGGGGTGAAGGGAGCAACTGTGCCCTCAACGCTTGATGCTTGCTTGAGCAACTCAGGACTGGTGCTGGTGGCTGGAGTCGGTGGTCTGGCCTGTATCGCTTCAACAAGAGGATCCCTGATGGATGTTTTGGGGAAGCAGTTAGATGGGTTTATGTTTCCGAATCAATCCATGAGAGGCAGCAGGCCGTACAGAGATACCAACTCATTTCTTGATCTGAAGGAACATTCTTCACACATAAACGTAATTTTCAAAATTGTCAGGCAACAGATGTCGTGTTACAGGCAGAAACATAAGGAATAGAAATCTCCTGTTTGGTATAGTAAAAGGTAATAATTTTACATTTATCTTTCTCCAGGTGATGTTCCTGGAGCTGGCCGCATGCAGGAGAGGAACACTGAGCAGGCATGTTCAGAGCAGCACCTTCCTCTGGAAGCGATGGCTCCGAGAGAGGTCAGCCCTCTGCCGTTGTGCTTGCAGCGGCAGCAAGCCCTGAGTTAAAAGATGCTTCAGTTCTAACTCTGTTTCCACTGGTTTTTGCCTTTGCAAGAGAAGACAAAACCTGAAGAAGCTCTGCTGTTGGGTTCATATTTGATGCATCCTTTCTCATTGCAAAGGGGAACTGTTGTAAGAAGCCTGCGCAAAAGCTGTTCCCTTGACACTGCTGCTGTGACTCCTTGAAAAGGAAATGGGGAGAGACCAAGGAGCCAGGTAACAGCAAAGGCTGAGGGCTGCACTGCAGCTGCTAAAAGACGTGGAGAGAAGGGGATGTGTGCCCTGTTATGCCAAATGACTGCCCAAAACGGCAGCCTCAGAGGAGAACTACAGCTGCAAAGGAGCTGCCAAAGAAAGGATGAAAAAAGGTAGGGGACATATGCAACCCTGACTGTGCCCTCATCCCCACCAGCCATCTGGGCTTGGCAGGCAGCAAGGAATGTCAGAGCCATTCAAGGGGTACTCCACTCTGGGGAAGTGGAGTAACACCGAGGCTTCACACCTCCAAGGCCTGGTGTCACCCAGAGGCAAATGGTGCCACCGCTGCCACCACTCAGGGTGTTTAGGGAGTGGTTACATGCGTGGCTGGTTTGCCATTAAAATTTGTCATTTAAAAAACCAAGTAACGACTGCATTTTGTAGACACTGCTTGTCTCCTTTAGATGAATGTCTGACGCTTGTCAAGCCGGCGTGGAGTTCAAGGATGGCCAGCAATGAGCACACACAGAGGCTGCTTCCTCCAGACCTCTGCCATGGCAAACTGAGTGCAGGTCCACCAAGGCTTTACCAGAGGCTTTCATTTTGTTCTCAGAGGGCGTTTTTATTAGCTTTCTGCTAGAAGCATTGAGCTGATTGGAGAAATAATTTTAGGTCTAGCTGTCTGCGAGAAATTAAAGAACAGAAAGGAAAAGGTGGCTTTTGAAAACCAACCTGGCTTGCACTGCCAACTAGCTTGTGTAGTGAGTAAAAAAACCCCCAAACAACAACAGCAAAAAAAAAAAACCCAACCCAAAACCAGAAGGAAAAAGGAAGGTAACAGTAGGAGGAGAGCGTGTTGGAGATTCCGTGAGCTCTGTTCCCAGCCGCCTGTCGTGAGTGTGAGAAGGCTCAGGTAGCTCTCAGGAATGAAACCCTGCAGGTCTGTGGCGATGACATACCCCTCTACTATGGACCAGAAGATGATTCTGACACAACTCATTACGTTTCTATTTCTGACTAAGTCCATTGTTGGATTTAATGAATAAGTGATGTTTTGAACTGATAAACACCCTGCAGCAAATTTCCCATTTTATGTTGTGATGAGCAAGCCAAGAGATTCAGGCAAGCTGTAAAGGGCCTTTAACATACAATTTCAGACTTAACTCAAAGTGGGAGGCGCTTCTCAGAGCTAGCTTGAAAGTTTCTCTCACCTCCACCCCCAAATGGAGATAAGGTTTCCACAGACTAAGCAGTGTTATCTCTAAAACAAGACAGCGACTGCTACGAACATTGTTGTTAGTTCATTATCACAAGGAAATAGCATGTATTATGAAACGTAAAAATGTCTATTAACTATTTCACTGCTAATCCTTTTAGATACAAAATATTCCCTTTGTGCGTTTATCCCGCAGTGTGCACCTTCCTCCCTCCTCCTTGAGTACCAAAGGCTTACCTGTCCCACACCCACCTGCTTACATTTCCAGGCTTGACTCTCGCATCTTTGATCATGCAATTATGGGCTCCCCATAGGAAACCACTCGCTATACCAAAAGCAGGGAATGCGAGAGCAGCATAAAAGAAAAGTAGTTTAATATCAAAATAAATCTTTCCAGGGACTGCCACGGAAGTAGTGCAATTAGCTTTTGCATTAAATTAATTAAAATTCTCCTGTCAAAAGGTAAAGAAAGCTGCCACCAAACTTCTCTTCTGATACAGGATGATAATGTCAAAGGCTGTTGTGACTTTGTTGCAAAGTGTGGTTCACCTTGCAGTAGATTACACAGCAACATGGTACAGTTAGAAAAACCCAGGTCTGAAAACACTTACTAGTTCATACTCGCAAATGTTTATTGTTTTTCAAAGGCTCGACGGTTGGTGCTCTTTTCCGTGCTTCAGAGACAAAGAAAAATGAAGTCATAACAGCCTTCAGATGGACTTTTATGAGTCTAACGGCCAAAAGTAATGTCTGGCACAGATTATTTAACTGGACTAAAGGGGAAACGAATTCCCTCTGAGGCAGGGAATTCGATTTACTGTTTCCTTAAGGCTGTTGGTAGAATTGGGAGCGTGACAGCCTGCTCTGGTATGTGATGCCACAGAAGGTTTTGCCAGTCTCGCATCTTGGCAGGGCAGACTGACCGTCGTGGATAGTGCTTTTCTTGCCTGTTAGAAAGAACAGAACGGAATCGACTTTCCCCCACAAAGGACTTTTCCAGGGCTTCAGTCACAGCTTGGTGTCTCTCTGTCCCTCTTTTGTGGAATCTGTTTTCCAAAGATGAAGCCAAGCCCTGGAAAAGGAGCAGAAACTGACAATAATTCAGACAAGGTGAAAGCGATGCTGGTAGGTTGCAGGAAGGCTCTCAAGGGCAGGGCGCCTTTCCCTATTCCCCAGGAAATGTGTCCATGCTGAAGAAATGTACTTCTGGGTCCAGGTTGCTTCTAAAGTCCCCAAAGGACTCACCATTTTTCTTTCTGCATATCATGTGCCCACTTCCCTGTGACTATGGTCCTCCCACAGCCACCCTCACTCTCCTGACCTCTTAACTCCAAGGGGATTTATGGGGGTGCGTTAATGCCTCTGTGCAACACCCCAGATTGGACACTGATGGGAAAATCTATATAAAATAAGTAACTGAATACTTCCGAGGGTAATGATGTCTGCGTGTGATTACTTGTTTAGCTGTATTGGCTGAAGCTTTAGCTGCTAACTCAGCAGACTGTAAGTAGACAGTATTGTCTTTTCAGTTCGTTCTGGCTGGAATTCAGGATGTTAATAATAATCTAGAGAGCTATATAAGGCTTGGATCCTGGCTATCGGAAACCACCTCTCTCTCCACGTACTGTTACAGGAGGCGAGATTGGGGAGATGATCTTGCTGACAGTTCCCTCATTTAGCAATGAGTGGCAGGCATTCGCAGTGGAGACCCGTACCAAATCCATTATTTATTAAGCTATTACTTAGTATCCAGAATGGGTGTATTTATTTGTAGGAAAGTCTGTGAACATCTTGATTGCTGTTCTAACATATGTTTATGCATCAGAGTCAATGCTATGGGGATGCTTTGGTTTTAAATTACGAACAAAATATCCCCTAAAAGCTAAACGTTGGGCCATGTTGTTATCCTCTCTCCCCAACACTTAGAACAGCACTGAGAGAACACTCTGGCCAAACCGATGGGCAGCCAAATATAATTTATGGCTTGTTTTAAACTGATTTGTTGACTTCATGAAAGGCCCTGTCAAACAGAACAGTCCCCTGAGTCCTAACGATGATAACAGTTATGTTGCGTCAGCGCTGAAAAACTCTTGGATAACAGTGAACCTATCCTGAGAAATCTTTTTAAAGTGCCTGAACATTGCATTTTCTAAAAAGAAACAGGGCTAAAGCTATTGTTTGGTAGTTCATTTTGGTTTTCTTCATCCTTTGTTCATTTTATTTTCCACTGATTGAAATAGTCTCTTGGAAGCATGAAAACAGTTCTCCATACTCCAGGTAATTAAAAATAAAGACGTGTGTTGTTTAAAGGAGATGCTGGTAACAAGGACATGTTTAATTTCACTTATGTACAGTGTTGAATTTGCAAGTGATATCAACGTCTTTGCATCTGCACCAGCATGACCAACAGCGGGGAAGCATCTGAGATGCATATCAGCCTTGTTTCTCATCTCGGTGTCTCACGCATAGGGGCAGCCCCAGTGCGCTGCATGCGGCTGTGTCATTCAAAGCTCCCTTGCCCAAGGGCAAGACATATGTGCCCTGCCGTGGACTTGGTGCACATCAGACTGACATCTCAGGGAGCTTGCAACTGCCATACCCCGGCTCCTCTGCCGCTGTCCTCCCTGCCCCCTGCCCCATGACTGCCCTCCTGACGCAGCCTTGCCCCTGCCTGGCTGCGAGAACAGCAAACGCAGTTGCAAAAGAGCATCTACTTCGTAAGGTCTTTTCTCCTCCTTCTATTTTTTAACAGTCTTGTCTCCATTAAATTCAATAATGTTGTTTCATTAGTTGAAGTTCTTCCTGGTGGAAATACAGTGCTTCAGTCAGAATATTTTCTTTTAAATCTTGGTAAGTTTTATGCGTTTTCTCTTGTCTCCCCCCAACCCTTATCTGAACCTGCACCATGGATTTACTGTGCTGCAGCTCTGCAAGTTTTCATTATCCTGAGTATTCTTCTGTGGGTCTTACTTGAAGTTGCTGAATATTAGACTAGTGAAATCCTAGCTTACAGATAAAACAATATCACAGAAAGTATTATAAATATGTTCTTGTCCAAGCACATAACAATGAGTGAGACTGAGTGTGACAGTTTAGATCTCTGGTTTCCTCCCACCACCGTGGGAAAAGGAAGCTGCTTCTGTGCTTAGACAGCAGTGATTACTTCCTACATCTGTGTGATGAAGCAAGGGTCAGCCCCTCCTCAGCCCTGCCAGCACCAGAGAAACAGGGGTGCAGCAGCTCCAGCTGCGCAGCCTGGGATCGGTGCGTGGCCAGGGGCCCTTTGCAGCCTTCGCAGTCACACCGGGCTAGGAGGGACCCGGCCCTTGAGAAGGTCTTTTGCAAAATTCAAAATAGGTTAGGGAAGGAAGAGAAAGTCTTGTAAACTGCTGGGATTGCAAGTCTGGGAGATTAGTCCAAGGACCTGATATAAACTCAGGCGAAGCAGATCCACAGCCCCACGGCCTTCACAAGGGTGTTTTCTTGATCAGGGTCTGGGCTTTTGTGAAATTGAGAGGAAATAATTGTATTGAAAATAGCACGTCTTGTTCCTTCTTTCTAGGAAAACAGAACAAAAATCCCATCCATTTTGTGGAGAGAAAAAAAGAAAAATAAGTATTTTAAGGCAGAATATCTGTTTTGCACAATTTCTTGTGGAGAAGAACTCCCAGTATTAATTAATGAGCCAAAACCAGAACCACTAAAACAAGCGAGACTTCTGCCATTTACTTCAGGCTGAGCAGGTTTTGATACACGTCATAAACAATTACAGTAATTTTCTTTTACCATCTAAACAGTGAAAGTGCTGTGCAACCCACACAGTTAGGTTCTTGTTTTCTGTGAACAAAGTATATCTCGCTTCTTTTATTGGTAGGTACAGCTGGGCAGAAGGTATGTTGCATAGTTCGGCGTCTTTGCTGAACCAGAAAAAAGCACTGGATTTTGGGCCCACAGAAAATACTCAGTGTTGTGTTTTTTTTCCCCTCTCTTGGACGTAAAACTATTCTGCTTGTTGTTGGGGGTTTTTTTTTGGTTTTGTTCGTTTTTTTTTTTCCTAAAGGTTATTTCTTGACAGTTCACATTCCACAAATAACAGGAAGGATACTGTGGTTAACATGTGGTTGCAGTTCTGGAAAGTGGCAATACAATCTGGGATTCTATATTTTATTGTCTTTCACCAATATGAAAGATCTGCATAGATTGGAAGTAAAGATATTGTAACAAACTTTTAAAACATTTTTATAACTATCAGCCACATAAACTCAGCTTGGCCCTAGGAATGTCAAACTACGTCTCTGGCCAAAGCATCACAATGATAAAAATCCTATTAGAATTTATTTAATAGTTCTCTTGATGATGGAAGAATCGAATTACATCTATTTCACCGGTTACGGCTTGTGAAGAGGAATGGAGTTATGCAGAAGCCTTTTATTATCGTTAAAATCGTAACTCTGATTTGCAAATACACCATTTTATGTAGTAGCATTTAATATTTTGAGGTGTGGAATTGGATTTTTGAATTTGTATTCCTTGTACCCCATTCTTGAAACTGGTGTAGGAATTTAGGCACAGGGAAGCATTTCCCATAATCGACCCTTTGGAGAGGCCTGGATATGAAGGTGCCTTCTGTGTGCAGGATGTTTTTAAGAACCTTTTTTCTACGCTACACCCAGTAAAACTTGTTTGAAAGAGCCTTGCTAGGCCAGAACATCAGACACTACATGCCAGTCACAGTTCTCCCATTAGCTGCTGGCCTCAATTATCTCTTTGGTCCTGTGCAATACAGCAAAGGTTAAAGCACACAAACAGCTCAGCGGGTTGACTTTATCTTTGTTTTGAAATCATAAAATCTCTTTTAAGAGGCAGATAATGGTTTTGCTTGGGAGAGTCAGGTGGCTGAAGCTGTATGAACCGGGTGGACTTGCCTAGGTTCGCTAAGGGAGAGAGGAGCAGGTAGTATTGCCAGTGCTTGCCGTGGAGCTCAACAGGGACCATGACAATGGCGGCTTGAAGCAGAGGACAAGGCAGAAGCTTCAGGGTTTTTGAAAGGAAGGCCATGGAGTTCAAAGCTGATGCAGTCTCAGCGCCTGCAAAAGGTTTTTTGTTAAATGCGGCTTCGTGATTCTTGAGCTCACGCCTCCCCGCTGACAGGCTCTCAGACGTTTTTCCCGCAGGCTGCCCGGGGGTGGCCGCTTGCCGCCCGCGGACCTGCCGGGAAAGTCTGTCGGAGCCTTCACCCGTGCCAGGCGGGGCGAGGCCCGGGCCCATCTCACAAAGCCACCCCTTGCCTCCAGCTCTCCCTCTCGTGACGGTGCCCTTTGCCTTACCGGCGCGCCCGGAGGCCCTGCCGCGCCCGCCGCCCCCTCCCGCAACATGGCGCGGTGGGTCGCCCCAACGCCCCGCCCCCCCCTCCGCGTGCGCGCGGGGCACCGCCCTGCCTTCTGCCCGGGAGGGCCCTTCTCTACCTACCTGGAGGCCCACCTCTATGGTCAGGGCCGCGGCGGGCAGGGGGGGCGGGGCGACACCCGGCCCCGCCGCTGACGGCGGGCGCGGGGCGTGGCCTGGCCGGCGCGGGGCGTGGCGCGGCGCGGCGGGCCGGGCGCCCAGACTGGCAGTTGGAGCGACTCCCCTTTGTGTCTGGAGTCGGGAGAGCCGTTGGGGCGGGCGGGAGGGGGCGCGAGCCGCGGCGAGGCGGACCTCCGGCCCTCGGCTCCCGCCCGCAGCCGGCGGCGGGCACGGGAAGGAGGCGGAGCGGCGCGGAGCTACCCCTCGCCGGCGAGCCCGGCGCGGGGCGGGGGGGGGAAGGCTCTGGCAGCGCGAAGGGGCTGAGCCGTTCCCCGGGCGAGCTGCTCCTCGCTCGGCCCCCGGTCGGCGAGCGGAGACCTGAGGGAGGAGGCCGGGCCGGACCGGGGGGCTGCCTGGCGCTGTGGAAACTCGGGGAGGGAGGCGGAGGAGGGGGAGCGCCTTCCCCCAGCGCGGGGAAGGGCCTCCGCCGCGCTCTCGCCCCCGGAGGGGAGCCGGGTGCCTTCTCAGCTGGAGCCGCCGAGGAGGGGCCTCGCCTCCCGCCGCCCCGCGCTGCGGGCCCCACCTTTGTCGGGGTGGCCGGGGGTGGCGTCGCTTCTGTGGTGGGGGGGGCGGGGGGCCGGGGGTGCGCGGTGGAGCCCGCCCGGCGGGGGAGACAGATGGGCCGAGATGCAGCCGCAGCCCTCGCCGTGAGAGCGGAGGGGGTCGCGCCTCGCCGCGGAGGGACTGAGGGGATCGCCGCTGCCTTCCCGGGCGCGTGAGGCGGCGAGGAGGGGCGGCGAGAAGACAGAGACCTTTAACGGGATGGGACGCGGCTCTGCTGTAAGCCCGTAGAGCTTGTTGCCCGTGCCTCGGTCAGCCTACGGGGGCTGCTCTGACTGACATTGCTGTAGACGCGGGCTCGCGTCTGGATATGTTTCCTTCTCCGCCGGGCTGTTTCTTCGATATCGTGAAGCTGCGTGGGAAATAAGCTTGGTTCCCAGCTCAGTCGGGAGCGTGCCGCCGTTCCTCGGCGGGGGGAGATGCCTCGGGGCTGGGAGGCAGAAGCAGGCGCTTCCCCAGTGTCCGCAGAGCGGTGCCGACTCCCGAGACATGAAGGCAGGCGGGTGTAATGGAGTAAGAGCGAAGACGGCTCCTCTCATCTGCTGTTTGCCCTTCCAGACGGGATTGTAAGCCGAGAGAGTTGAGGAAGGCTGTGCGAAAGGAGGAAATTCCTCTCGTCGGGTTTTTTTTCTTTTTTTTTTTTCTTTTTTTTTTTTCCTCCCTCCTCCTTCTGCCTCGATCCTTGGCTTCCCCAGGTATGACTGCCTCACTGCAGCACCTTGTGCTGGTGCTCTTGCTCTCCAGTGCCACCCTGCTGCTCAGCACTGCGGCTGGTAAGTAGCCAGTGGGTGTAACGAACTAGCCATTTTGGCAGAGGGAAGGGGGGTGGGGTCCGCTGGTATTTGGGCACATCTGTGTCTCCTTAAAAAGTGGTGTGCATCTGTTTCAGTGGCGAAAGCTTGATAAAGTTTTGAAATCCCGATACGTTAAGTGTCTCGAAGAATAAAATCTGCTTTATTGTGTAAATGAACTCGACCTGCATTCAAGACGTATGCTTTGCCTAGATCTGCGTCTCTTGTCTAATAACTTATTTCAGTTTTGGAAAAATATATAATCTTTTTGTTTTGCATACCTCGCCCTTTGTAAGGTAATGCAGGAATTTTTAATATATATTTTAATCGTCAGCAGAGCTGTGCCTGTTTTGCTGTGAGATCTTTGGGCACAGCCATTTTTAATTTTATCAGCATCGGTGCTTTTAGGGGCCTTAAACATGTGCTGCAGTTTTATAACAGACTTACGGTAATGTGTTTTTTTTTTTTCTTGGAGGAGAGGGCTGAAGCAAAAATTTAGCTATTTCTATTGTCACTTGTGATTATAGAACAGTAACACAGAACACTGTTGAGGAATGCTGAAAGATCTTGAAGAGTACTTTTTTTTTTTAACAAGAAGAAGCATATGTGCTGAGAGCATCCTTATTCATATTTTTGGACACTCTAGACCTATTTTTAATTTTACTTGGAAGCTCAGTGTCAGATATGTAGGATGTTTGGCCGTGATTTTGGAAGAGAGATGTGTATTGGTCTGGCATCCTTTGGTTTTCTGTCATGGTAACAGATCAGCATGTTGGAGCCTTCTGAGTGTTACGCAGCTTTGTTAGGCACCAATACCGATTCTTCTTGCAGTATGCATTTTCCAGCAGTTTTGGAAGACTCCTAGGACTCTGGTGTCTTTTTACTAATTGGGATCCAATTTGTAGTGCTTGCTTTTTTTAGTGTTATTTTGTAATCTGATGGGTATAATTCATAAATGAATCTTTGTGAGAAAATTGCTGTATCTTGCTAAGATGACCAAACAAGCTGATGGTAGGTTCCATATTACATTTCATTGAGGTTTTAAAATTGAATTATTTGTCAAAGTTGAAGATACTTGGTGGCATTATTAGGAAAATCCTGTAAATTATATATGTTTAGGCAGTTTATTCATCACTCTGACTGGACAGTACCTGATTTTTTTGCTTCTGCTTTTTAAGAGGTCTCTTTCGAGAAGATATTTAAATGAAAAGATTGATGTTGCCTATATCATCCTGACCTTTGACTGCTGTTATTTTAGACTGATGTCTGCAGCGTCTCTCTGTGGTAGTTTCTGAGGAGTGTTTTTCTTTTTTTTTTTTTCCCCCCTTCTTTTTTTTCTGGAAGAAGGGACTTCTGAAGGTCAAAAGTCTTGGTATTAAAGCATGTATGAATCAAGAATGCCCAGCATCTCAACTTTTCTTTCAAATATAATTTTTTAAAAAGCGTAGGCTTTTTTCCCCCCCTTTGTGAAAACTTCAGTGAGTTGGTAATTTCTCTGCCCTGATGAGAGAGAAGGGTTACTGAAGAAGTGAGTACGGATTTGAACCAGGCCCAGGGCAGGGCAGGGCAGGTGTGGTATGAGCCCATTTGCACAGTTTTGCCAATTCACCTCAATGCTGACCTGGCAACAGAATTCCCAGTATTTCACTTCTGGTTTTGCCTTGTTAAAAGGGTATTAACGATGCTAGCTTGTTTGGTTGTTTTGTGAATAGGAACCTATTTTCCTATTGTGATTTATTTCTTAATTGTGAAATATTAACAATCCACACTTTAAAAAACCTTGGTCATAATCCTCTGTAAAAGTAATTACATGGATGATTTGAGCTTTAGTTAAAGTAACTGATGGTTGATTTTAAGTTTACACTGCATTTCAGAAAAAAAATGTCTATACATGGGGAAGCTACACTAATGTGTAATTCTTCCCTTTTATGTTCATGAAAGAGCCAACACTCTTTCTTCTCTTCCCCTCCCCCAAAGTATGAACTGTACGCTCCATCAGAGTGAACATGCTGCCTTTGTAGCTTTGAAAACCCATATTAATTCTTACTTCTGGTTAGTGAATGGATACTATATCTCAGCAGTGTATAGAATTGAGTGTTTATAAATGCAAAATCATGACGTTATTTTCATAACAGGTTTGTAAGTTTCTGTCTGGAGCAGAATATCTGGACCTCCTTGGGGAGAGGTCCACAGAGACCTGGGCTTAATATGGGCAGGAAAGGAAAGATGTAAAGATGCATAAAGAAAATGACAAAAAAAAAAAATCTTACAGTGGGGCTGTAGATGACAGTTTCACTCATAATCTGGAATATGAATGAAGAAGGAAGGTAGTTCTTCCTTCACCTTTGTAATTGAAGATATAATAAAGAACTAGCTCTAGATTCAGAATTATTTGCAGATTATTAGGGGAAAAATATTACTGGCTTCCTCCATAAAATCCAGATCTTAACAGGTATCTGGTAACTTTATATTTAAATCATATGTTAGTCCTTGTAAAGAGAAATGTTACAGTAAGGACATTTTACCGATATTAGTCTTCGGTAAAAATTTGAGGGGTTTAAAAAGTTACATCGGAAAAAAATGGTTTGTGCCACTTTGTTCTTTATTTCTCAAATGACTTGAAGTACCTCTTTCTAAATCTTTTGAACTATGAGACATATTTATAAGCCCTTATATTTTAGAGGATTCGGATGTGTTAATCATGAGGGTTGTGCCTGAAAAGGTGGTTGGTGAACCTTTGAGCTGTTCCCCAATATTGGTAAAGAATTTTGTTTGGGTGTTCATATGGACCTGATATTAAAGATATAATCTTTCCTTGTTTCACTTGCTTGCCTTCTGTGATATGCAATACTAAACCACTTTTCCTTCTTTACACATATCCAGGGTAGACAGCATTCCATTGTCTAATGTGTAAATTGTTTGTGGAAAGTATGAAGTGTAAATTAAAGCAAACAGAATATCCTTTTATCTTTGAGAATCTTTCCATAAGTCTATATCTGTGTGGTTCAACAGGGCTGCAAAATTTTCAGTGTGAGTGGAATTGGATAGAGATTGAAGTATTTTTTTTTTAAATGCTCAACTGAAGCATTTTTGTCCAACTCTGTCTTGCCAGTTAAAATTACTTTAGTGTCTCAACATAATTTGTTTGAAATACCCATTGTTTAACATGAGGAAAAGCCTCCTTTGGCTATTCAACTCAGTTCTTCTAATTCAGTGTTTTGCATTAGTAACTGACTCTATGTATCTTGCATATTAAACAGTTTTTTAAACCTATCTGCACCCCAATTTCTACTTCTTTACTAGAACTATACCCATTGTTTGTGGCTCATTCAGATGTAATCTAAAAATTGAATTTATTTTTCTGTTTGACTTGGGAGCTGTCTCAGAAATATTAGCCTAGCAGATGGAAACAGACTGTTTGCTTGAGGGGCACGACTGGTATGCTTGATGGATAACCACACGTACAAGTGCAGCCTGTATGCCAGACTAGGGCTTCATTATCTGTGTAGTTGTGTAAAGAAATAGTGTAGCTGTGAAAGCACAGGATTCTGCACAGAGCCATTCACCCTGCTGAGAAGAGCCTTTTTTCCATTAGGTAGATCAGCCTGTATGAACCTCTGTGATATTTCAGCTAAGCTGCTTCCAGTTTCCAAGCAAACTTCAGTACTTCTGTACTGCACTGTGCAGTGTAGGCATAGCCGGTGAGGAAATGGAAGCTGCACTCATCTGATGGCAGAGGAGCCCAAATTTCAAGCCCTGAGACATTACACAGATATCTCACTTCAGTATGAATAGTTTTACCCCCAAAGGAACCACGTGTAAAAGGTTGGCTAAATGGTCTGCCTGTCCTTCTCTGATGAAGGAAGGCAAACTTCACCTCACCCTGGACAAAGAGGGAAGCATAACTGTATTTCTTATAATTATGGTGAACTTTATACAAAGTGGTTGTTTTGATGACACCTCTCTAGCACGTATTACGAACTTCTCTAAAAAATCATTCGTTGACTTTTACATCATTGTCCCCCCTGCCTTTTTATATTCCATTAAATATTTCTCAGTAGTCTGTATAGTCAGTGGCATTGTTTCCTTGGCAGATACCACCTTCCTTTACCTTTCTCACCAGAGGAATGAGAAGATTGGTATGTTAGGTTCCTCAGAAATGTTTTTATTCCTAACAACAGAGTGCATGGCTTAGTGTCTCTGGAGCTATATCGTGTTTGGACTCAGTCTGGCTGTGCCATGAACATGTGCTGTCATTTTGTGAGCCGATCTAACTTCCCAGCCAGTGCCGTGTGTAAGCGGTGTGTAAAGTTTCATTTGGAACAAAATGTTTATGCCCTGAATAAAACAGGCTTGGTGATGCTTTATGTTGGGTAGGACAGGAATCTGTGCATAGCTTACAGACAGTTCTAAGTATTAATTTTATTAAGCTTGTAGACTTAGTGGAACTGCTCACTGTTTAAATTTGAATTTAAAAATAAGTGAAATAGAAGAACTGTTCTCCAAAACACCAACATTTCAGTACTCAAACTGATTTTCTGTGGGTTTTTTTTTTAATTTTTTTTTTTCTTTCTCTGAAATGTAAGTTCACAGAAGTGTAAGGCTGGAAGTGACTTCTCTTCTGTTTCCTCCATGGTCTGGTTGCATAAGTACACATAACAGTGTTTGTCTAATGTCTCTAAAATCTCCAGTGAAGAGGGATTTCACAGCCTGTCTAGGTAGCCTGTGCTGTTACAGGGCTTAATTATCATGTTTTTCATAATGCAACAGTAGTAGTTTTTTTCTCCTCCTATTCTAATGCAAGATTGTTTAAGATGTGCCTTAATTAATATGTGGCAATCCATATTTGGATTTACAGCCTGGATATGCACACAGACAATTGCCAGGGAACATCAGTCTTGATAAATTCATATGTTGAAGCCTAGTGTCTCAAACTTGGTTACAGTAATTTGCGATGGGAAGCTTGAGTTGACTATCAGTGTTTTAAAATGAAATTTTTGCAATTTTAAAAAACTGGTTTTGAAAACTTAGGCTCTTCCTAAAATTTTGATTGCTGATGGTGCCCTCCTGACTTGAGGAGTCTGTTAATTGCAGAGCTGGGAGCTGGGCTGAGCAGCAGGAGTGGAATCTGATAGGAGAGGTCAGTCTGGGTGTGTGACCAGGAGGAGGAAAGGCTAGCAGAACAGGAGAGATTTGAAAGGATGAAGGATTCAATCTGGTCTGCAGTGGGTTGAGAACCAAGGCGTATTAGACAGCCAGACAGAGATGGTGTCTTACATTTGTCAGACTTGTTTGGAGAATGAGTGCCTGCAGTTGTGTAGTGGAATGAAGTTTTTGCGCTGGTGGAGAGAAAGAAAGTGTAGTTGTAGGTAGCAGTTTTGAAGATTTCTGTTCTTTCTTGTGAGAATGAATGAGAGACCTAGTCATTTAGATAATGCCTTTACCCTCCTCCCTTTTCCTCAGTCTTGTAAGTTTGGAAACCACAAGGTTTTTGGGTGGTGATGGCATTTTATTCCAAGTCATTGGGGTGTGTCAGTTTTGTCAATTGCCGCGTTGGGTTTGCATCAAATCACGTTTTTTGGTTTGAACTCTAAAGGTGTCTACCTTCTGCATCTCTCAGTACTTTGTATTTTCTCTTTTGTTTCTTATTCCTGTGAGAGAGGGAGGGAAAAATAGGCACTATGGACACAGAAGACTGTCATTGCCATCTGCGAACCTTTTCATCTCCACCGTTAACTTCTGAATCTGCTGGCCAATTTCAACCATATGTGAAAGATGCTAAATGTCTCAAGAGATTAATTTGCTGTTGTTTTCATGAAAATTAGGAACTGAATAGAGGACACAGTTCCAAGGTAGAGGTTTTCCAAGGGGAAAGCGGAGCAGAACTCAGCGCAGGTAATTCTCTTTGCTTAAAACTGGCTGCCGAGTCAGTGCAGGGATGTTGGCAAGCATGTTGGTGCATACACCGTTTTGGACTAAGCACAGTATATTTTGTCTTCTGTTCACTTGGCATGCCGTAGGAGATATGGGGGAGAATTGGGGATCCCTTTTGTGGGAGGGGTGGGAGTTGGGTATGAAGTATGGGAGAAAGGGCATGTTTATAGGCAATTAGTCTGCTGCTTGTGGAACAACTTGTGTTTCTGAGACCATGTAGTAGGCAATTTTTTTAACCAAACTTCCAAAACAATGCCCAAATCACTTTACTGAATGGCTGTCATCCATTTACGACTTCACAGTGTGTATGCGTAACTTGCAGTTTATGGTATGCATTGTTCTTCACACTTTCAAAACTGGATTTAATTGACTATCCTGCATTTACACTTAGCTTTAGTTCAGATATCGCACACGTTAAACTTCCTTACGATCTTTTTTCAACGGTGCTGTAACTTATGCTTTTCCTGTGGTCCTTTTGAATGTTTTTGTTACGTATTATACTTGCTTGAACCTGTGAGTGCATGAAAAATAGTTTTATTATTTGTGTTAAGCAGGAGTAATGGAAAGGCATGTACTGTCACCTTCTGGGTTGGGGTAAATGGCAGACAGTGGCACAGCTAGTGGTATAGCGAACCTCCGAGCTGCTGTACTGGCTGTTACCGGCAAGTGGGCTAGGTAATGCTAGCAGTGGTGCACAGCAGCTCTTACTATTACGCTTAGCCAAAAGCTGATACTACATTTATGCTCCTTGTTCTACTATATGTACTTTTTTGAGTTGTAAGCAGGATGGGTGTGAGAAAATATGGGTAAGAGACTTTTTTTGTTTTTGTTTTTGTTTTTGTTTTTTTTTGGAGTGAGGTGACTGAAAGTATAAGCATGGGTCATGTATGTTAATTGGGCTCCTTAATTTATGCATTAGAGAATGTAGCACTTAATATCAAACTATCGGGCGTTGGCAGTGTCATCTCTCAAGCTCATCGTTCTTGGCATGAAGTACATTTCCCTCTGCATAAGTCACAAAGGTCAGGTTCACCTGGTGTGAGAATCTTTAACATAGTTCAGTGACAAGAATAACTGACTAAACACGCTCTACTGCTCTTGCTTTTGCCTTGTTAGACTTACTCAATTTGGCTTGGTTTCTGTTAGAAAGAAAACATTTTATTTCTGCAACCAAAGCAGGATGGGTACAGATACTTGGAACAAAATTCCTAGACCATCCATATTAGAGAACCTTAATTAGGTTTTCCAAGAATTTAAGCTAGTCCACAATCCTTTGCTATTCTGAAATTTGTTAGACTTGACAAACGTATCTCAGTAAAAATAATGGGTCGTGTTACTCTTCAAGCTATTTTCTATAGTAATGACTGTATTAAATGATCTTACAGGTGTATGTTTAGCTGTCCACTGCTAAAAAATGTTCGCTTTTGTTAGTAATGGAGCGGTTCGATTGTGGTTAGTTTGTTGCTGAACCTACTTGAAAATTAATCCTTCCTTCTGGAGCTATCCTTCAGAGAGAAGTCAGTAAAGCTGATTTAGTTGGGGGGCCTTGCGTCCCTATACCTTCTAATTTGCAAAAATCTTGGTGCGGACATACTATACACTGTAGATATGTGCTATATGCTGTGAAAATTGCCAGTCCTTATATTTGTTTAAAACCTAAACACTAGAAATTATTTTTCTATATTTATTTGCAGACAAGGGACCTTCTTAGCTGAAGATTAGGTTTTTTTATGATTACTAGTTCTTAAATATAAATTTTCATTATATTTAGCTGTCTGAGATATGAATGATATGTAGAGCCAATATAGTAAGCTGAAGAAAACTAGGATTGTAGTAGGAAAATTGTAGCACCTATCTTTTCAGTTAGACTGTGGCACTGCCATATATATGCAAAGCAGGCACTTAGCCCAAGAACAGTCTTTCTGTATTAAAATAATTTCAGTTGCAATCAGAGAAGAATAAAAGGAACCCTGTAATGAAGTTTGTCTGGATGCCACCATGGTGTCGATTTCTTATGTTTGCATGTTTAAACTTCTTTTCCTTTACTTCTAGCTGTAATGGCCCAGGCCAGGGAGCTGTAGCCGGAGCAGCTGCCATGATTGAAATAGCCACACAGGCCTGGGCTCTGCCAGCTGTAACAGGAGACAAGCACTGGGTCAGGGCGCACACTCCTGTCTCGCAGGGCTTGCTGCTGGTATTTGAGTAGGGCTCGGCTGAGAAGTGGAAGAACTTGTTCCAGCGTTCTGTGCTATTCTTACTCTGCTTTGCAGGCTGGGATGAATGACTCTGTGAATCTAAATGAGTGAAAAAAAGATGTGGAAACAGTAGGGTAAATCATTTCTCATGCCTACTGCAGCAGTATTTGGATCTCTCTGTAAACTTTTTTATATAGAACATACGCAAATCCCTGATTCTAGTGTGTATTGCATAGATACAGTGAAGATGACTTGTAATACATATATATGTGTGTGTGTCTATATGTATATATATCCTTATGTACTCAGTATGTTACCAAAATTCAAGCATACCGATCTGCTTCACTGCTGAAACCTAATATTTTAATATTAGCAAATCAGCTGTTTGCTTGGTGTTCTTAATTTCTGAAAAGTCCTTATAAACAGCTTATTTTGTGTGACTGGTAAACTTTACGCTTATTAATTACATCCTGATTCTACCAGGACCTGTTAAATAATTTCTTTTAGTTATACTAAGATGAATCTGGCCTAATTAAATTTTAGTTAAATTTAGTCTGTAGTAGTTAATGCTGTTGCAGGAGAACACAATTATTTGGCCACAGTTGTTTAACATTGTTTTAGCTAAGAATTTAAAATGTAGTAAATATTTTTTCCTGAATTTTTCAGTACAAACTTAGAAATATCTTAAATGGCGAATAGAGAGACTTTCTTTGCTTTTATTGTTTCCTGTCAGAGAAGTAGTACCATTAATGAAGCTGTCAGCAAATTTAGCTTCCCTTATTTTAAGAAGCAGTGGAATAGAATGTTTGTGTGCAAAACGAATAAACCCCTAATTATTATTTTACTAATCTGTATGCAGACTATATAATGCTACTTAAAATTGAAGATGTGGCCTTTGGGCACAGGAATATGCAGTCCAAATATGACACAGTGTAGTAAATAAATTTAAAAAATGGGGACAAGGTGTGTAAAATAAGAAAGACTAGTGATACAATAATAATATAATAACTCAAACAACTTCATGGTTTCACTTTGAGAATGCAAGAATATTTTCTTCTCCCTTTCCCATGTGCAGGGAAAAAAAAAACAAGCAGTGAGGTCCTAAGACACTTGAATAATTAAGTAGTGCCATAGTATATGAGACTGGCAAGTATATTCTGAGCAGAAGTCACTTCATTAGAGGCATCTAAGAGGGAACGGAGTAAAAAGGATGTTGAATTGGGTCCTGCTGAGGAATGGAAGAGTTAAATGTGAAAGGAACTATTCAGATGTCATGTACTTTGAAGAAGTCATCAAAACAAAGTCCTTCATCTTGAAGCAAGTGAAGGTCTGCAAAAGGCAGCAGATACTGTCAAAGTGTTATCATGGACACCTTGATTTTCTCGACTGGTTTTGGAAGGGTGGGAGAAGGGTTAGTAACAAAAGAGCTGAGCTGAGAACATAATAAGGCATGCAGAGGAATAAAGAATGGGATTTTAACATGGTGTAAACAAAACTGTGAATGGAGTTGGTGATCCAATAAGGAGGGAAGAAGGTAGGCGGAAAAGTCAAAAAGCTCCACAGTTAATTAAGATTCTCATTAAAAACTGGGGAAACAGTTGGGAAGAATGGTGAATTGTGTGTAGCACACGGGGCAATGTGTGTTACACTCTTACTGCTTCTGTATGTCGCGTTACAAAAAGAAGCTTGCACTAGCTGAGTGAGAAAGCATATGGAATTGCCAGTAAATCCAGAGTACGCGCCCCAGAATTGTGTCTGAACTGCACTGTGCGTAGCTAGCACCTATCAAAATAGCAGGAACAGGTTTTTGTTTGAACTGCTGGGAGTGTAAAGAAACAGATGAAAACTAAAATTTTAACTTTAAAAAATGTTTTTATGTGGCAATAATGCAAAACTTTACTGAGCATATTTTTGTACAAAGAACCCAAATAATCCACAGTTGTACTAACTGAAATAAGAATTTGCATAGAATCTCAATTCTTTTTATGACTTTACCTCCTTGCATTTGGTTAGGATTAATCTTCCATAAAATTATTGTTAAATATTTGTGAAAATCAGTGCAGTGTCTTAGGTAATGCTTAATTTAAGTGATTGAATGCCTATGGCGTTTTACAAATAGTACCTATGTTTTAATGTTGCTTTACTACTAACAAGAAGAGATATGGCTCCTCTTTGGTGGCAGGTTTCATGTATTTGTTGTGCATATGGTATCTTTTCTGCCAACTTCAAATCTTAAAATGTAGTTA
This sequence comes from Gymnogyps californianus, assembly GCF_018139145.2. Lineage (NCBI taxonomy): Eukaryota > Metazoa > Chordata > Aves > Accipitriformes > Cathartidae > Gymnogyps > Gymnogyps californianus. The sequence continues at coordinate 14,083,801 of NC_059477.1, forward strand.
AATCCATAGTTTTCAGGCACCAGGATTCGATGTACATTTAACGACGCTGTTATATATCACTTCCAATCTTCCTGCAATATGTTCACACATATAATGCAAAATAAAAACCAAACAAAAGACATCAACAGCCTTTAGCCAGGCTTCTAATTGAAGTTAATCAAGATAATTCTAAATACTGAACTTCTTATTGTATCAGCTAACTTGTCTTCTGTATCTGATTACTGAGGAGAAAATGAAAATTTATGTGAATGTTCTGTATTTAAATGGAAATTTAAATAAGTCATCTTTCCCGTTCTGTGCTGAAGTGACGCCCATTACGAGTCTCTCGACTTTGCTTTTTTCACATATTTTTGTGTTCATGCTATAAGCTTAAAACCAGAATCACTTTGGGACAATGAAGTTCAGTACAGTTATATTCTATGTTCAGATGCTCATTCTACAAGATGCTGCTGTAATCCCACCAGCCTTTTTAGTATTCCAGTGTTCTGAATACTTTATTCATTTGTATAAATTTACAAATTTACAGTTAGTTCTTTGAACTTGACACAGATTTTGGAGATCAGGCATTTTAGTGAGACTATCAGGAAACACTGAGAAGTAAGCCTATTGCAATATCCTTGCTTCTCCAGATAAAACTAGACATCCTGGCTGGATGTTTACCAGTGTTATTACAGGACAAGGTATTTGTGTCTTGATTCTTTTCCTAGATTTGCCCACCCTTCTCCGCCCTTGGTTTTATTCTTTTTAGGATGGTTAGAATAAGCATGTAATGAGTTTACCTTTATGTTACTGACATGTGCTTTCAACATATAATTGCAATTTAATAGTTTAAAATAATCTAGGAATGCCACATACAAACAGCTGAAATATATAATAACAAATGAGGATGACATATGCGATGGAATCTGATAGTAAATTCCTTTGTGGTAATTGCATAAAGCAGTTAGTTTCAGTGCTTAATTGATAACACCAGGGCTTGCTTCACTTCTGCGAAGTGTGGGAATATGAGGTGCAGAGGTAACTGCATTCCATCAAGTTTCAGTCTAGACAGGCACAAGAGCATCATTCAGCCTGTACCAAACAAGGAAGGCTAATCACCTTCTTAAAAGTGACCTTGCAGTTAAAGAATGTGCTGTGGTGGGCGCACAGAAAGGCAGGTCAAGAGCTCAGTGCAATCACCAGCAATACTCTTCCTAGAGTTAAGGGTCTTGACTCGAAAGGATGCTATCTGGGTTGCAGAATGTTAGTTTCTTCTCATTTCATAGAGGTGGTGGTTTTTGAAAGAAATGGTTTAATGAAGTGCTGTATGGTTAATTATATTTGATTGAAGGAAAAACTTGTTATCTAGTTGAGGTGGGAGGAAGTTTGAAGTACACTTTTACAGCAGAAAGTATTAGGAAACACTAGTAGAGACTCATCTCCCTCCTTTAATTGAAGAGTAGTAGAGTGAGCTTTGACTTTTTCAAACAAGGTTTCCAAGGAAAGGGCTTTTTTGTTTTTGTTTTGTTTTTAAAGGGATGTGTCTAGTTCTAAGTCATATCAAAATTCAAAGGTAAAGTGTGATGTAGCACAAGCTGAGCCCAGTTTAATTAGTTCTGCTGGATTTGTTAGCTTGATTTCTATGTCGACGCTACCAGAATTAGTTGGGGAGGACTGCTGAGGGGAAAAATGGCGGAGCTATTGAGGAAAGTGTGGAAAGGTATTTTCAAGTTTTCTTGGTGATGTGAGGACAAACAGTGAGTAGCAGATGCCCCTGATAGCAAAGGAGGCACACGTGGTAAGATGCATCTTGGCAGCTTGAGGATAAACGTTAAGAACTCAAGAACAAAGAGATGTAAAGGAACAGGATCAGTTCAGATGGAAACTAAATAGTTTGCCAACTGCTTTGCTTTGATTACCTGTGTGTATGCTCCTAAATTGCAATAAGTGTAAGATAGCTCTTGGAAAGAAGTTGTGAGCTGCACGTGCAAAGTTGCTGCAGGATAAGTTAAGTAAATTCCCACTTAATTTCATATTTTATCGTATCTGGCTTTGTGGACATCATTCTTTCTCCCTTGTCAATTGTTCTGCTTGAGCAGGAGATGATAATCCTTCTGCAGTTTAAGATCCAAGTGGAGCACTTAAAGAATGGAAGCTGCAGATGTTGTATTTAGCAGAGGATGAGCATAATTCTACAGTTTTGTTTTCACTAGCAAAACCAGAATTACCTAAAAGCAGAGCATTAAAACCAAACATGAAATCAGTAATATAAAACCAAAAATTGTCATTATTATAACTATGTGTCTGACTGTAATTCAGCTGCTTTGTGCATAATTGTGACAGTTTTTATAAAGTATTTTTCTCTGCAGGATCTCTGCCTCTGTTTGGTGGAAAAAGGGGTAATTTCAAGTTCTTGCAGAGAATAGACTTTTGCAGTTGCAGACCTTCCTGCTTCTCTCTTCCCCTTGGATGCTATATCCCCCGCTTCGGAGTGGTTCTTCATGTGTGCTTCTTTCTCGGTACTCTCTCTTCTTCATTTTCACTTACTCCCCTTATTTCAGTTATTGTAAAAAGACATTTTTATTTCAACTTGAACACTGCTGTTTCATACATTTCTTTGCTTTAATGAAAAGAAACGAGTTGTATCATGTTACTAAAAAGAGATCTTTGATAAGTGCTCAGATCAACTGGGATGCATAAAGGAAGTGCAAAAGACTGAAGTTTATTCTTCCCTAAAGGAATGCTTAGCTTCCCTGACTCTTCCGGTATGCTTTCTAAAAGTGGGGCTCTTATTTTTCTACTTTTATTGTCTTGCGGAACACAAACTCTGATAATCTTGATTGACAGATGACAGATCCTCTGTGAATGTATAATTTGTTCTGGGGGAAATGCAGTGGGGTGAGATTAGAGGCAGTATAGCACAGTCATTTCCTACATAAACTTGGCTCAGTATAGCCCATGAGAGGTGGCTCATCTACTAAACTTCTTTTAAACATGCATGAGCTTGAGTGAGTAATTAAGGAAGCGATTTCAGATATATATTTAAACAATGCTTTTGGAAGAATCATATGAAGCTTTGGTTAGGATTTTGGGAGAGGGGCACTTAGGGTAAAATTGTGTGAAGGGTTATTCCAGTCTTTGGGGAATATACAGGTTCCATGCCACAGATTTCCAAACTATTTCTCCTATAGTGCATTTTACTAGAGGGTTCCAGGACTTTTGAAAGGTAAGCTGGTAATATATTTATTCACTATGTGTGGAAGAAAACCAAAATTATTCTCAGTGTTGTCAACTACTGTATGGCAGGGGAGGGAGTGTGTGACAGTTCAAAAAGAAAATCATCATGCTCTCTTGGAGATCTGTATCTAGTCATTAGTGTGATAGCGGATACCTTTCCTTGTAGTTCTGCTAGAATGATTTTGAATTCTCATCTTTGTGTTTAGAGTTGTATTGTGCAAGACTGATGAGATCAGGCTTTGGAAGTTAGCTTGGAACTGCTGTAGCCTTTGCTTGCTCTGCCCTTCCTATCCTTCCGGTTTTTATTCACCAAATGTATACAAATGTGAATACAAAGACTGTCCTCATCTCAAGTGTTTCCGTTTGAGAAGTTCCTCTCTCCTGTCCCATACCTGGCATATGGTAGCATTTATCCAGTTCTGTTAAGGAGTGCGGAAGACTTGTTTCAGCATATGATAATAAACCTCTCAGTTTTAAAATAAACAGAATTAAACTAGAGTCAGAGTTAACTAGGTCTTTAGCAATGATACTCTTAGAGAGAAGCTCTTAAATTCCTCTTTAATGATCCACCAAATTGCTTTTGGTCATCAGGAGCTGACAAATCAGTGCTGTCTGTCTCTACAGATTCCTGTGCTTGAGTTAAATTGTCTCAAGTGCAAATGATCACACCAAGTAGCAATGCTTAAGCAGCACAATCAAAGTATGTTTGTGTGAGGGCTGCATCCCCTTTGCACTTACTAGTGGGAGCACCAGCAGCATTAAACACCAGCAGCTTAAATCTGGATCCCCTGACTGGCCTGCTGATTCATGTACAGGGCCTTTCCTAATTCAGGTTTGCTGTTTCTGTGTGGAACAGAAATAGATGCATTCAGAGGTAAAGTTGCCTGCTGCCCTTCAGGGCAGAAGTTGGTTTGGAAGCAGTATTCGGCTTTTGCTTTGAAGCTGTGACAGTATTGAAGACAGTTGCAAGCTCCAAGCCCAGATATTTTGTAAAAGCAGCTGAGGGAAAAGGAAATAGTAGTTACGGCTGCTACACAAGATGAAGAAAGGAAATGGGAACCTCCCTCAAGTGCAGCCACTAAGCAAAATAGTTAAAAATAGCTGCTTTTCCCCTCTAAGCAATTGTCTAAGTTGCCATAAATGTTGTTGTTTCTTGGGACGTGGAGACAAGTCTCATTCCCTGGATTTTCTCTTCTGAGACACGAGTTGTGTTTTGAGAACTCAATGCTGTGCACGCCACTGATTATTGCAGTACAGATGTTTGAAAGAAAAAAAGCAAAAAGAAAAAAAGCATGGAGGCCTAACTGTGATTGTAATGAGGAAAAGCATTGGAGTACTTACAAACTATATAGACAATGGATGGAAGGAGGACCATAGTGAGATGAAGTATCTCACTGTTGCTTAGCATGCTGCCAGCAAAGAGGAACAGATCTCTGGTTTGCTGGCTCCCGGTCCATTGTCATCCACTTCACCATTTTGAGTTTCTTTCATTACAGTCCCAAACTGATGGTTTTTTGAGACATCTCATAATTGAAAGCTGGTTGTGAAAGCATTGTACTTACTAAAACTACACTTGCAGAGAAAAGTTGTGAAAAGTGGTGATTTTATTGCAAAACATACAACTATTAGAGATTCCAATTTTTTAATGAAATTTTGTTTTCAGAAGGTTTAGAAATGTGTTTATTAATTTCTTACCACTGTTAACTGCTCTGTTTCGATTTTATACAAATAGTTCAAAAGAAAAAACATTTTCATTTGAAATATATTTGGAGTGTTTTACCTTGCATTTTACCTTACTGCTGTTTGAATTCTGCTTAGTTAAATTTTTATATAATAATTTTTTTATAATCATTCCTGACCTCTCAATTTCTTCGACTTGTTACTCCAAGCAGGCCACAGATTCCAAGTATCTGTTGTTTTGTATCATCCACTCATCTTCTTTGTCTGTTTGATTGAGCTGCTCCTGTGAAATTTAATAAACAGCTAAGACAGCTGAACAAATGACTAAATAGGTTTTTTTTGATAGTGTGTACAATTGCCCAACTATGTGAATGTATTTTAATGATTCAGCAAAAATGTGATGCTTATTTGATAGGCACATGGCGGATGTTCCTTATTTTAGATGAAAGTGAACTTCTAATCTTAAATTGTATCTATATCTAAATTAGCAAATCCAAGCGTCTGTACTCTGACATGCTTTCACTGCATTTCTTAGAAGCAGCAGCAAACTAGAACATTCCCTATGTAACCTTTTTTTCCCTTTTCTTTCGACAGTGAGTATCCTTGGTTTTTTTATTGCAAGAAAAACAAAGTGTACAAACATGAACACATTGCTGAAATTTCATTACTCTTATTTCCTTTTTTCATCTTTGTGTATTTCCTTTGTGTTTTTTCACTTGTTTTCTCTCTTCTGTCAAATGTTCTCCAAGTGCCTGTTCTGCCTGTGTAGGAGAGAGAAGAGGTAATTGGAGCCTTAGCATTATCCAATTATGTTGCTAGAATGTTTTGGTGTCTAATACTAGTATATGTAAAATTACTCTGAGCCCTGCCTTCCCTGTAGATTTTAAGAAATTCCTAGACACAAAGGACATTTAAACAAGCATATGAAACCCTAAGAGTGTTTTCTGTTAACCTTTTCTGAAGCTATTCATTTTTCACTTCTCAAGTAGTGAGTTTAGTGTGAGGGAATCCAGTGGGCTACCATCTGAGAATCAATAAAAGTGGATTATATGGATTCACTCAGATATTGCAAATTTCTCAGCACAGTTTGGTGAATTTTAAGCTATACATACTGTGACAAAACTTTAAGGTAGTTGTGGCTATCTTTTTCTTGTAATCAACTGATTTCCATTCCCTTCCTATTTGTAACAGCCATTATTTTTGCTAATGGTGAGCTTTGTAAGTTTTCCTCAGGCTTGTTGTGTGAGAGAGAGAGCAGGATGATTATGGTCTTAAAATTAGTGACTTTGGAATTAGGAGACAACATTTTAAGTCATCTTTGGACAGTTGGAACTTTTAGCATCCAAGTTCCAAAAAGGAGGATGTAGTGTTACTGAATTCCTGAATTAAAATACGCTAGTTGCCAAACCTTACACTATTGCCATATTAAAACCATTATGAATGAACCATGGACACTGGACTATAGTATCTTTACTGTGGGAGAAACATGCTAACTAGGTGCAGATTTCAAACTGTCTTAATGAAAAAGTACAGTAGAATTAAAAGTATTGAAATCTGTTGTGGCATACAGATGAATAGTGGATGAAAATAGAAGAATGTGTTCTACAGTATTGGTTCATAGATGAAGAGGTAAGAGCTCTGTACAGAAAAGGTTATTTCAGTGATTTTCTGCTTGGAAGCACTAGAAATGCTAGTGAGGTGCAAGAATGCTGATAACATAATTGGAGATAAACTTTTTCCTTCCTAATTTTCCTATGTGGCTGAATGGCTGAAGCTCTAGGCACTAAACTGGTATGACGAATGAATCCTCCTCACAAGATCTATGTAATAAAGACCTCTTTAAGCATATGGAAAAAAAATCAAGTTTGAGTTAGTCGCTGGAAAAGGTTGAACAGAGAGGAATTGTTTTCTGCTTAAAGTCTTTGTAGATTTCTTAGTAAATCTAAGTAGTTGACTTTTGATGTTAGCCTGACACGTGCACACAGGTTGTGCGCAATTGCTTGTCTCTGCTGTAGCATGAGCACGTTCCTTCTCTCAGCTCTGTTTCCCTTGTATGTAGTTTTGTTTGGTACCACACAGAAGAATCTGCAGAAAACCAATTAATTAAAAGTACATTGTATCTTACCATTTTTGTTTGTTGATGTAATTCTCTAAATACTACTGAATACAAATGTAAGCTACCTGTTGAAGTAGCTGAGTTGTCTCTTAAAACCAGACATTTGAAGCATTGGAATCTCTCTGTTCGGTTAAATATTAGAACTCCATGTAGTCCTTTCTCATGTGAAAGATTAAGCCTTGCCAGACATGGGCACTTTCTTTAATGAAATATATGTAAGCTTTTGTTTTCTTTAAAACAAATATTCCCTGCTACTGCTATCCTCACGAATGCTAAAGAATAATAGAATTCTTAGTCTGTGTTATTCTGAGTGCCAGATAACAAGCAGGGAATATATCCTGGTGAGATAGGGCTGTGCTATCTACTCATTTTTCTGATGAGAAATTGAGGCACAAAGAGTGGCTTGCCTCAAATCGTCTTTGGTGGAATACTGCTTGAGTTCTGCACTTGCAGGCTTGTCCTGTAGCCACTGGATAATTCTTGTATCCCCAGTTCTGCCCAAATGATTTCGTCCTATGGGATAAGAAGTTATTTTAGTTTCAGTTTGGAAATTGTTGCTCGTCTTGTTGGGAGATTGGTTCCATAACTGTGCACAGCTAGAAACTTTAGAGTCTGTATATGTTTGCAAAGATTTTCTCCCTTGAAGTGTTGCACCTTCTTCTGTAATGCTGATTCTCCTTATTTCATATCTTATCAGTATCTTTGGATGAATTAGAGGAGCATTTAATGATGTTCTTAAAATTTTGAGATTTAACTCCAGTGATTACCAGGAGACTACAAAGAGTCCTAAGGAAGAAGAGAGAAAAGACTGAAAAATCAGTCTTACAGGCTGTCTTGCATCCAGATACCCTGGTGAGAGCCGCCTGCAATAAGGATATGGAAGCAATTAATTAAAAAAAAAAAAAAAAAAAAAAAAAAAGAAAAAACCAACCCCAAACCCAAAACTTCATATATTGAAAACAAGATGTCATTAAAAAATATCTTGCTGTATGCTTTCAACCTAGCAGTTTATTTCCTACTGTTTCTTACTACAATAACATTTTTTCCTAAGCACAACATTGTGGCCAGAATCATAGAATAAATGCCAGGTACCTAGAGGGTGAGTGAAAAAACCCCCAAGAAAACACAAAAACAACAAACTGTATCTACAAGGTAGAGTTGCTCTTTATTGGAGACTAAAAGCACTTCCAATCTCTCTTTCTCTGTTTCGGTTGCATCTTCTCCCTGGCTTTTGATCTTTTCATTTGGTTTTGACCTCCTTTGCTTTCGTCTGCTTCTCTGAGCAGTGGCACCACTGCTGCTTTCTCCACTGGCCTGTGTTCTGTCTTCTCTCTGCTCTTCACGTATTAGCATTCGTAGTATTTTGGTTTCTTCCTATCTTGTGTGCTTTCCTGGCAAGAGCAAGGAGCTTAGGAGAGAGTCATGCTTTTAGTTCCAGTTTTACCAGAGTAGGTGCTTGGCTGCTGGAGGAGGAACTGAAGGTAAGTTCACCTCAGCTCGTTCATAAAGCAGCTGAGCACATTTTTGCCTGCCTATGGAAGCAGCATGTGCAACAATCCAATGTCCTAGAGAGACTGTAGAGCATTTCCAGTGCTGCTGGTCTCTGAAAAAATGAGTTTCCAAACTAACAGCCTCTTCTGAAGTTTTTCAGAGGCCTATAATTTTGGTACTTTGTCAAGAAAATGAGCAATCCTCCCTCTATTCCCCTCCCACTTCCCCAAAAGAAAAAAAGAGCTAGCCGCAAACCAACCGAAAGCCACACCCTTGGTATGAGGCAGCCCATCTGCCACATCTTGAATTCAGCTTCTTCCAGTTTTAGAATTTGTCAACAGAATACTTTCAAAAAGTATTTTAATATGGACTTCACAAACTATTTTTTCTATTCTTACTCTCAGGCATGACAGCATCATTTTAACAGAATCTGTTTTTCACTTCTAAGTAGAATAGTAGAAAAACACTTGCTGTATGAAATCTGTGACCACACGGATAGTTTGGCAAATGTCTTAAGCAACCGAAAATAGAGTTCTTCTAAGATGTGTCAGATCCTTAATTACAGACAGAGTTCCAGGCTTGGTTATAATAAATGTAATTATTCCCTTCCCTCTCAATTTAAATTAAAAGTAAAAACATAAATAATGTCAACCCAACTGTCCCTCAATGCAGTCCTTAATTGTCTAACATTGAAAAGATGGTTAACAATGCAATTAGTTTAGAAGAGGTCCTAAAACTTGAATTTCAGGTTATGTATATGAACATACTGAGCTAAAATAATGTGAAGATAAACTAGAACAGGAATACTTGTGGTGGTGGTCAGTTTGACAGAACCAAATCATGATAAAAAGCCAATGACAAATTGGACCTAGTGTGTTAATGCAAATATTCATAACCTATTTGACCTGAATTGCCATCATGTCTTCCACTGTTTTGCAATTTTGATGAAAACTTTCCTTCTGCTTGAATTTGTTTTGTAACATGATTAATAAATTTTTTTTAAAAGTACAATACTCAGTAAAATAATTTCATGGAGTTTGCAGGGAGAAGTCTGTAACTCCAAGCAAAAATTTTTTGAAGAAGATAAGCAAGCACTCCATTATCTAACGATGGAGAATTCACATCACTGCTATTCTGCAGCTTGTCCCCACTCCTGATGCTTCTCAAAGAAGTTGCCGGCTGTGGAGGACAGTATTATAGTGACTGCTCCGTCTTGCTTTCAAGGACTTTTATTCAGATGAGTGTTTTTAATGGATCCATTCACAAGTTACACGTCTTCATGCAGAGCATAAACTTCTTGAGCTGCACGTGCTCTGAGTTTTACAGTCATGCTTTCAAATAAAACCTTACATCCCTGTGGAGAGAGATTTTTGCATTCTCTCTCTGGGACTGCCCCAGTGACACTGCCCCCAGTGACAAACTGCGTATCTGACAGCTAGTTTTACACATGAAAGATTGTTCTAAAGGCCTTTACAGGAGGAGTAAAAGTTTGTCATCATTCCTCTTGTGAAGACGATGGTACAATTTTTAATGGCTTACGTGGGTGAAGGGGTGCAGCTGGCTGGCATGGATGAGGTACCTCCTTGCCCCCTCCATATTTTTAAGGCCTGCATGAGGCAGCTTAGTTTTCCAAGGGAGCCAGCAAGAGATTTGATGTTTCTTAATTGACTTGAGACTGTTTTCTCTGGGCATGAGACATGATGAATCTTAAAAGGAATATGAGAGACTGGCTCAAAGATACAGAGGGGGAATGGGTGTAGAGTACCCCCTCCCCTTGCTTTATCAGTGTACTCCATTTGAAGCTTACAGGGGCTGTGTTGAAGTAGTTACCCTTCTTGGAGGGGAGTTTCATCCCCATCTTGATGAAACATATTTGGTGGTTTCCGCAGCAAGCAGGTACCTGCTCCAGGTCTGCCAGATATTGCCTAAGGGCCACTGATAGGGCTTTGGCTGTTGGGGGGGATTCTGTTAAGTGGACGTTTTGACACTCATGTTTTAAATTCCCCGATGCTGCAGTTCTAGTCACTTCTTATGATGAAATCATGTAACCAGTAAATTATTTACAGAGGCAGGGCTAGATTGGCAGAGGTGCCCTCATTGCGAAGTGAAAGCTCCCTAAAGCAATGAAACAATAGAGAGTAGAATTGGAGCAGAATTTAAATGAAGTGAAGATTTTGTGGCAGCCACCCAGAAGGCCGGATCGGGTTTTCTGAAGTACTGGCTGGGTTTGTCTTCATAATCTGATACTGCAGCCCTGGAAGCTTGTAGAGCTTTCTGGTTTTGTCTATAAGGTGACTAAAATGTGTGATTGTCATAGCATCTTCTACTTCTAATAATTGCTACTATGGTTTTGCTTATCAAGAACTTGGAAGAGATTCACAGATCCTCTTCTCAAGTATTATTAGGAAGGCTGGGGCGGCAAGGTCACTTCAGTTCAAGTCAAGCTTGTTTAGAAACTGGATATGCTGACCACTCTTGGTATGGCTGAAATACTGTATTTAAAACAACAGCAGCAACAAAACAACAGTCCTCCCTCTCCACCTCCAAACCTGCTCCCACCCTCCACACCCTGGGCAAAAACCTGACTGAGAACAGACTTGTTAGCAGATTAAAAAGTTCTCTTGTGACTCTCATGCATGGATTACATCGGCCTCCCAGGTCCCTGTTCAGTCCGTATCCTCATAAACAGAACACGAGGCAGAGGTAGCTAGCTGTCTTGGATGGGTATAAGGGAGAAACCCAGCAGAAATAAACAACTGTATTTTAAGGGAAATTTCAGAAGAACTTAAATTTCAGTATCTTGTGTATTCTTACTGCTTTCAAATATTCAGTTACCACAAACTTCAATTTATTATCTAGCATTATCCTTACTGGCTTTAGTCTATGTTAGTACATCTTTAAAAACAGCCTGTGGAAGTTTTTAGGTGTGCAATTGAAGTTAACTTCAAGATCAAATATTTAACAGTATTTATTACTATAACTTACTTGCCTATTTTTACAGGGTTTACTGTGATTATGGGTATGATACATTTTCAAAAGTTTTGTGAAGCTGAGAGAAATGAGTTTTGAAGGTAGATTTCCCCCCCCCCCCCCCCCCCAAATGGCTACTGAAGCATGCAGACAAACTCTTCTGGACCTTTCTAAATATTCTTCATAAACAGTAATAGATATCTTGCCTTGTTTTTCTAATCCTTAACTATTTACTGTGATTTCTTTATGATTTCATTAAAAGCAAGCCATTATCCCACTGGAAACAGTTGGTTTCAGAGCTAATATATACCACTGAAAGAAATAATATTTTTTCTGACTTGTCATGGCTCATGTTTTAGGTAAGACTACATGGTCAATTTTTGAACAATTCTGTGTAACTTATCCTTTCATGAATGAATTACCTATCTTTGTCAGTCTAAACAGCTGCAACTGAGCAGTGTTCATTGAATATACACAAAAGTACCACATCATAGCTAGGAAATACTTTAAATCCTTTCAGCTACAGATAGTCATCTGGTGGGACAGAATCTCTGCATTTCAGTGGTTGAGAAATGTAATCTGTTTCTGATGCTCTTGTAGCAGGTAGGGCAAAGTAAAAACTTCAGTGCTGGTATGTAAGCTAGGCAGCTAACTGGAAGCAAAGGTTAATTTCACTTGTCATTAATTTGATGTAGAATGGTGCTTGCCAGGGTCAGTGCTAGCATAGTGATTTGCAAATGGTGTTATGCTGTCACCATTCATACCATTTTTGTTTTAGTGAACAGTTTGCATTGGTAGAACAGGTTCATTGTTACCTTGAAAATCAAGTAGCCCATGAGATAGTCTGTTATTCTATTCCAAAAGTTTTAACATACAATTCTAGCTGCACTTCTTTTAGGTAGATCAGTTTTATCCAAAAATACATTTCTCCCTTCCTTCCTTCCCCCCCCCCCCCCCCCCTTCCTTCCCCTTCCCCATTTTTTTTCATTTCAGGGCAAATAGAGGTAATTTCTCTATGGAGATGGTATTTAATGTGGTTTTAAAGATGCCCTATAAATATGTAACTGTGAATAAAGAATTAGATTTTTGCACGGGGTTGCTTTTTAGGAAATGTCTGCAAGTAATGATAGCTGAGGTTTGGTCAGTAGGTGCCCTTTGAGGTAGGGAGAGGCAGAAGAGTACTTACAGTTGTTTTCTTACTTGTCCCCAGTTATTCTGGCAAGGGTCTTCAGGAACCAGGCAGGAGGCTGCAGTTCCTGTAGCTAATGATTTAGTCATCCTTCTACAGCAGCAATCCGTTAGGAGATCTCTCTTCCACCTTCTCCCCTGCTCCTAGCTATGTATTCCTTCCTGTCCCTTGTACTTACGTGGAACCCCTCATTAAGCAGCTTTGAGTCACTAACCGGGCAGAAATTTAAGTAGTGTGTTTGTGGGGCTGCTGACCTAGTTTTTTGCCAGACTGGTGAGTTACAGCAGCTTGTGGGGGCTCCTGCTGTGGGTCAGCTCCAACACTTGTTAAATAGTGGGAGTGTGCAGTGCTTTTGTACCGCGCTTTGAAATTTTCAATGTTACTGGCAATTATTCTGAGAAGGAAATTTAGCTCTGCCTGCTCACTGTATTTATTCAGGAACTTCAGGGCTGTTAGATGTTGAAACAGTATCTGTGTATGTACTTAGATTCTGCAAGTGGCTAGGTTCCTTAATAACACACATCTATATCCTATTTTAAATTTAAAGAGCCTGTGACACTTCCCTCTGCTGCAGAATGGGCTATATTTCTTCTTTCATGTTCTTGGACCAAGGTTTTATAGCTGGCTATCTGAACTCACCCCTTAAAACATGCATCACACTGATGGACATAATTTATGTCTGTTTGTAAAGCATAATTCTTCTGGATATGAGACAAATGATTGTAACAATGTAGAATATTATAATGTTATAACTGAACACTTCAAATGTGAAAATTATTGTAGAACTTTGCAGAATAATTTAGTATTTATGTGATATGCAAAATGGTTTACAAGGTGTAAGCAGATAAAAGACATGCTGAGTAATGCAAGATCTGGGTGATTAACTAGTGAAGTTCATAAGATACAAATTTTTAAGACTTGCAGAAAAAAGTGCATCAGTTGCTGTGTATTTTTCCTGTAACAGCTAATCTTCAAATCTGAATTTCCTTCATCTACAGATATATTCATCGGCCTTCCAAGCTGAAATATTTGCCTGCTTATTTTTTCATATTTTAGTAACTGTTTACGTTAAGTAGATTGAAAAGATGTTCTGAGCGATCAAACACTTTTTATCTTTCATTATTGTCAAAGTTCATTCTCATTAAACTAATTAAGGTCATTTTGTTGTGATATGCTGCAATTGGCTTGCTTTGTAATCTGTCTTTATACATCAGCTCTCTTTGAAACTCTCTCTCTTCACGGTGCCTTTACCTTATCTTAGAGGAAGACCTGAGATGTTTGCATTGGACTACAGCACAAGTAGTCTTGAATTTCATGGGTGCTTGTGTATAAGGAAAGGCAAGTCTGATTATTGGCAACACTTGAAATTGCAAAGTCCACTGGTATTTGTCCAGGTCATTAGGAGTGAAGTTACTCAGGGTCAGCACAAAGAAGGAAGTAACAGATTTACTGCTAAGAAATGGCTCGGAAGTGTCTGTGCGAAGTAATTACACACAGGAAGCTGTATGGGAATAGGAAGTCCGAAAAGGCCAAAACTGGCGACTTAGAAGATTTGGGGAGAATCCAGGCACCTGTGACTGGTAGGCCCATCGCTGATTTTTCTCTTCAACTTGAGTGATGCTTGCCCAACAATCCGGATCTGGTTTTGGGTATTTTGGTGTGGGTTTGGTTGGGGTTTTCTTTTCCCCACAAATAAATTTTTGTTTTCAAACACGTAATTACAGTAAATTTCTCTACTTTTTGCTTGGCTTCTAGGGGTTTCTAGAGGCTTGTCAGAGATGAGTGTAAAATGGTTTTCAGGAAGGAAATCACATTGCTAGTAAATAATCCGATTAATTTTTAATGCAGAGAGTGTATGGGTGTCTGATTTCTCTGGGACAGCTTCTATCATTCATAGTTACTGAAATAATGAATGTTTTCTCTGTAGTTTATTTAAGGGGATCTTCAGAGAACCTCTTTGCATATTCTATCAAAATATATGTAAATTGTCTACCCACAAGTCCATTCACTGAGCTATCAAAAATGTATTAAAGCACTTCAAAAGAATTGAGCCAAGTGAACGTTTTGTGTCCTGAAGTGATATCAGTAACATAGCAGATTCTTCCTATTTCTCATTTCTTTGCGGGGAAATTTGGAATTTCTTCATCTATTGGTAGACGTACTCGGTAGGACGTTGCTGTGAAATAGGTGGTGTTGCCTTTCAGCTCCACAGAGGTAGAAGAATGAAGTGCTGTGGAATTTACTCTGCGAAGGTTTAGTAGTTTACTCTTCTTTGTACAATTCTATACTGTAATTACTTGATACAGGACAAGGTTACAGCTTAAACTTCTGTAAAATTCCCATAAAACCACTGTGACAATCAAGTAAATTATTTTAAGAATAATTTCCCCATGAAAAAGTTCTTGGTTTTAATTCTTGGAAGTGTGGATGGTATCACACAGTGGGATACTGAAACAATCAGCTGACAATGACAATTCACTCTGTTTTCTAACACTCCTCCAGTCAGCATTTGGTGAGCACAAATTTCTTTTTCGGTGATGTGACCATTAACTCCAAAGTATTGGTTTCTTTGCATTTGTAGAATTGTTACATGTTTGATTTGCTTTTGAAGGAAGCAGTGAAGCCTAGAGTGCAGTTCTGTGGCAGTTGAAGTTGATGTAAACCTTGAGCTGCCAGGGACCACCTTTCTTGACTTCTACCTGCCTCCCATATGCCCTGCTAGCCAGTTGGCCTTGCCTTCCCTCCCCTGCTGGCACCAGAGCTTCAGTATGCCGTGAGACCCTTTGGAGAGCTGACTTTTCAAAACTAACCTCCCCGTGTTCCCCCAGTTTGTTTTTTCCCGAGATCGTGTCTCTGAATTGGTTCACTGTGCAGTTTCATGAGTGTCAGCTCTGGCTCAAGAGAAACAGCAGTAAGTAGGGGAGGGGAAAAGGCAAAATGGTGCTAATCCTACTTCAGTTTGGTTTAAGAGGCAGTGTAATGGCCCCGGGAGAGAAAGAAAGAATTATTCCTGGATTACTGAATAACAGGGTTGTCTAGAGTTATTGAGCAGCTGATTAGAAAAAAATCTTTGTCTAACCACAAGTGGTCCATGGAGCACGAGAGAGTCGGTAGTTCACAACTGATGTGTAAAAACCATATTAAACAATTTAAAACTGCATTGCCTCAATTAAAAGCTTGGCTTAAGGGTTGATGTTTTGGGAACTTCTTGTCTAAAGAGAGCGAAATTTCTTTTTTTCATCCTCTATTCTCATTGGTAGTTTCCTTGATTTATAGGAGAAGGAGGCTCATTTAGGGCTTGACTATATTGTGCTTTTTAGTGAGCTTTTGGGCAGACCTTTTCTGCAAGGAAAAAGGAACTGAATAGGTTTGAGCTGGTTGTGTGTGATACACTGACTTTCGTTTATCATCTTTTGAATTTCTGCAGTGATTTTTTTTTTTTTTTTTTAAGCTCTGTTTCTGTCACTGGGTAAATAGCAAGTGGTGTGAATGTGTAAGTGTTGTTTTTTTCTTCTTTTTTTCTTTTGTTTTATTTTAAAGGACCCATTTCTACTTGAGAAGCATTGCTTTGTGGTGCTTCCCAGCCCTTCTCTCTTGTTTCATGTGAGCCTGCCTAGAATGCTTAAATATGCTAATCTCTGGCAGCAGGAGGGTAAAGGCTTTCTAAACTTTTGGTTTTGTGAGCCTTTGGTTACTTAATAAGAAAATGTAAATAATACAGATATGTAAATGATGTGCATAATTATTTGCTAAGAAGTATACTGCAGACATAGATTGCTTTTGAAAGACTTCTAGAATAAAGTGGGAGAGATAGTAAGAGATAGTAGGAGACATTTAAACAGCAAACTTGCAAAGCTCTGACGAACTGTTTCTAGCTCTACTACTGAATCGTATTTGATGTCTTTTAAAGTGATAGGTGATGAAAAAAGCTAATATTGTTGCTGTTCTAAAAACCTACTTGTTTCAATCAAGTGGTCAGTACAATTTTATATAAGCTTATACTTAACCTGTTTATAATTTTAAGATTCCCTACTGAAGAGTTAATTGTGACTACTTTTTTTTCCCTCCCATTTCATCTGTTGCTCCTTTTTGGATTATTTGGTAAAGTGATAGCTGCCTTATGGACACAAGCTGTTACTCTGTGGTTTCGCATTATGTTTGGATAAGCTGTAAGCATTACATACAGAAAAACGTGCAAGTGATATCTTAAAAACTTGAGATTTTAAGAAAGTAATTTGCATTTATGTAGAAAATAAGGGACTGATACAAACTTACTCGATGCTAGACAGCTCTATGATTTTTAGAGATATTAGTGTGAGAGAAAAAAGTGAAGGAAATAAAGACTACTGACTTTATCACTGTGTTTATGATCTGTTGCAAACTTGCTAAATATCAGGTTCAAAATCATAATTCCTTGGGGCACATCCTTAATGTTAAGCACAAAGTTAAGGGTATGCTTATGTTCTGCTGAATACTGGTCTTGAATGTTAAGCCAAACCAAGACATTTATCTTGTGTTCATAATAAATGGCTTGGATTTGCATAAAGTCAGATTTTTCTTGGCGCTTAATTGCTTCTGTATAAAGTAATGCTTTATAATGGACTTTTATACAGTTGGATAATTCTTTTTTTATGTGACCTGGTAAACAAATGTTTTTGGTAGTGAGTTACGGACGTTTTTAAGAGGAGCTTACATGTACTATGGCTATAATTGTCTATTCCAACCCTAGAAAAAGATGTCAATCTTTTCAAGATTGAAGGAATTCATTGCTAGCAAAATGTTTTGTTGTTGCTGGTTTTAATGCAAGCTATTTCATGCCATTACCTTCCTGAAAAGAATATTGATTAATGACATTAAAGGGTATTGAATTGCATTTAAAATTTCAAATTGCTTGACATCCATATTTGCATTTTAGTTGGGTAAAGCCCATCGTTGCTTTTCTGTGAAAGTTGTTATTTGATACAGTTGGTTTCTTTTTAAATACAGCTGATACACATGTGCAGGATAGAATAGGATGATGAAAAGGAGAAATACTCAGTACATATCTGTGGAAGAAAAATTTCTAGAGGTTTTTTTTACACAAAATGCTATAATCTCTGACTTGGAGAGTCCTAAGCTGCTGATGCTTAGAAGCCAGAAAATTGTACTGGAAAACATTATATGTTTGTGTGTCTAACATCTGAAACTGGTCAGTATTGGAAGTCATCCAAAAAACATATGCAACGTAAGTTTAGGGTTTCAAAAATATTCTACTCTGTTACTGGCACCAAGTGAATAGCTGGAGAGAAACTAATGTTAACAGCCTGAAACCTTTTCGTACCCTGAGCAGTCAGCTAGCTGAAATGCCTTTTAACCAGCAGGATAATCCTTGTAAATGATGTGCGTTGAGTCATTGGGAAAAACCTTTTGTCTCATACTGAAAATAAAGGTCTTCTGATCATTTTGCCCATATATTAAGAATGCCGAGAGGTCAGTGTTGTACATTTTCCCCGTCTACTTCGTGTTAAACGTTACACAACGGATTTGTGCTACAAAAGAGTGGTGGTACAAGTAAATAAGAAGTGCGGTTTTGAAAAGCACACAGTTGCCCTGTGAAGAAGGAAGATGTGGAAGGTGAATGGCCCTAACCTGAAGCCTCGCCCGTATGCTGTGATTTTTCGCCGTGTTATCACGTAGGCTCTGGGTGCCATCCTGCCTGCAGTGGGGGAGGTCCAGTTTCCTCGCAGCTACTTTGCCTTGCTGCTGCTGATCCTGCTGCTTTTCTGCTTCATTACCCTGATGTGGGCATTGTTGATGCCTTTTCACTCTCAGTCCCTCAGTCCAATTCAAAGGCTACTTTAGTGTATCTAAAGGAAAAGGTCTTTCACCTCCTTCTCTCTCAAAATATAGCCTGCATAGCAAATATTCAGTGGTGTGATTATGGAACTATGTTCAGCTGCACCGTTACAAAGGCAGATTTAAATGAAATCCAGACTAAAATTTTAGTCCAGTTTGGTGAGAAAATGGTAAATGGAATAACTGGTTTTTCATGATAGCAGCTTGCTAAATTACAGGTTCCTGGATATTGTTAAGAGCAGCAAACATTTCCATCTCCTCCATGCTGTTAATTATGCAGAATCAGTGTCTATTCTCAAATATCCTTACATATAAATCCTTATTTTTGCATTTCACAGGTGTTAATTTGTATATATTTCATAGTCTGAAATTAACAAAGTGAGATGATGTTAGTGCAAACTTTTTCTTCAATACCATGCAGTGGGTTGCTAATTCAGTTTAAAATTAGTGTTGTCTAATACACAGAATCATTATTTAGGTATAAATGTGGTTTTACATTTCAGCTGATAGCAGTGTTATGCACAAATTGAAATATAATTTGTAATTAATGTAGGAATGGATTGTCACAGCAATGGTAACCTAGACAGTGCTTTACCACTTTTGGGCGGATGGACTTCTTACCTGCCGCCTTCCGGCATCTTTTCTCTTGAACCGTTTGCCCTCCCTTCTTGTACTCTTGTCCATGCTCCTTTGTTTGCTGTTCAGATTTCCCACACCCTGTTTGTGCTGTTACTACTGTATTTAATTAAATGTTTTGCCTTTGCAAAATTATCCAAATGCAGTGCTTCATTGAACAACATGCTATGAAATGCCTTTCATAGGAAGCAAAGTCTTCTTGCCAAGTGTCAGCTGGAGAGACCTGCACTCTTCTTCCGTCTGTCCCAGCAGTGGGGAGACGTTAGGTGTTATCTATAGCATTTATTACGACTTCACGTTTTGCTTGTTAAAGCTCATCCACATCTTTTATTAGGTACAGTCTCTTGCTGTATTTATGTAATAACAACGTGAAACACATGAATCTGGTTCCCCTGTTCAGTGGTACATAATCAAGCAGTAATCTTCTCCCTTACCTCTGGGAAAAGCTTGCTCCATTTGGACAAGGCTTGCCTGGGTGGAGAGAGCAAGTACCGGTCCTAACCTAGGATTTACTTGGTATGTTCATTAGATACTACAAGCAGAACGTCTTTTAATGTAAGCTTTGAAGAGTAAGTGCCTTTGCTAAATACTGTGTACTTACTGCGAATATATAATTTATGTGTGTAAAACAAAAGACTTGGGCTGAGAACTGCTTTCAACATGAGATGGTAAAGGAAGTATCAGCGGTAAAGGGAGTGAACTTCCTGCATGTTAGTTTTGAGCTTGGACAGTGCTGGCATTGAGCCCAAGGAGATGGGATTCTTCCTTGGTTCATTGCTGATAATTTACTAAAGGTACACTTTTCAGATGGAACTTGGCTGCCAGTGGGATCTGAATGTATGGTTTCATGCAGGGTGTCTCCTGTGCGCAAGTGATCTTTTTGAAAGCAAATGTTTTGGGCCTTATTAGCAAGGATTTGGGTTACACCCTGTAATATGATAGTGGGTCAAACTCAATTAAATTATGATTTTAATAAAGTCTGTGAATTATTGTAGAGAAAAGTGATATTTCTTTCCAAGTAAATAAACCCTTAACCCAAACAGGAAAATCCCACTCCGTAACTAGATAAGAGCACTTTCTGTGCACAATTCATTATATTCTGGCTCTTTTTTTTTTTTTTTTTTAACTTGAAACTAAATTAGAGCAGCTTGGAAGCAGAGAACCTGCTGTCTATTACGTAGTTAGGTTGTACTGTAATTTTTTTTTTTTTTTAAAAACAAGCTTGTAGTCAGAAAAGGAAATAATCTAAAATATGGATATGAAGCATGAAAATTATTGTAATTTAAAAAATGTGGAAGTATGAGTGGACATTACATTCTCGAGCAAATTATATTGAGTGGTGTCACTAATGTACTATTGTGGTGTTTCTTTAGTTGAGAACTTCGATACTTGTTTAAAGGAAGAATCTCCTTCTGTCTTGCAGAACTTGGTTCCTCTTGTAGTGATTTGCCCTATCAGTGATGCTTAGAAAAGAAATCAGAACTTGACTACTACTGACTTCATTTCCCTCCCCCCCAAATATTAAATTAAATATTAATCCAGGTAGCTGGATTTCTGACAGTTTAAATTAGAAGAGTTAAGGGTTTCTTTCACGTCAAATGTTAGCTGACTTGAATAGCACTATATGTAAACTTTGTTAATTGTTATAATGTATTACCCCTAGCTTTTCTTGGAGAAGAGTTGAATTGACGTTGGATTCGCTCAGATAAAGTCTAGGGTGTATGATGTTCTAGCATGTCTGTTTGTCCCTTTATTTTGGAAGTAAATGCCTTGCTGTCAGGCGCAGCTTTGCCCGCGGTTCTTGTCTATTTGATGAAGGCTGTTTGCGGTGCTGGAGAGGCGTCTGCAGTGCCGGGGAGTTGCCAGGACCTCATTAAGTGCAGCTTGGACCAGAGCCAGGCATTCAGGGCAGGGGAGCCTCAGCATTTTCTCTCCCAGCAAAGAGAAGCCGTTCAAAAAGGGAGGGGAAGAAAGAAAAGACTGCTTCACCCATCAACTGCTGTGTTCTGTTGTGCTAAAGGGGTTAGCTAAGTTCTTGGAAATAAACTTAGGCCGTAACTTCTGCTAGCTGTTGTAGAAGTTGAATGTGTTCCCTCCTGTCCCTCGCCTTTTTCCTTTGCGTTAGTGAGACACAATAGCTGTAACAGGACGTTCAAAGGTCTTCCCATACGCTTAGTAAAGTTGACTTCTCTGGTGCTATATTATAAATCAAATGAGAAATAACTTATGCTAAAGATGTAAACATCACCACCTTAGAAAAATATGGTCTAGTTTTCACATTTCTCATTCTTTGCGAGCTGTAAGTGATTTCCTAAAAATAAATATTTCAATCCATTCCTTTTCTTAAACTATAAATGATTGAAATAATAATTTCTATACGGCATAAAGCTATTTTTCCGCTAGTACTAAAAGTATATTATCTATATCAGTTATGGGGAAAAAACAGGTAATTTGTAACTTCTGAAATACTCAGTAACTGAGGCAACTGTGTTTTAAGACATCAAAAAAGAACACTTTCTGAAATGAAGTTCTGCTAGACAGAAGGATTTTCAACTCTGATGCCACTTTTTTATTTCTGTATTTAACTGATGATTTATCCTAACTGGATAAGATTTAAGGCTTTCTGAAAAACACAGTAGCTCTGAGCAGCACCAATATAAAAAGCTTTTCATTTAAGTGCTACCCTGCTGAATGTTTTGAACAACTTAAGATGCAAAACTATGCCCTGAGATATCTGTGCAAAGACAACCCAGAATAATTTAGTGTAGCTGAGCAATTGTAATGTGAATTGGTTTTAGCAGTGGATTGGATGAGTGTGTTACATGGATGTGTCTGGATCTGTCTCTTCCTTCTCTTGTATTTTTACCCAAAAGTGCCCCAAAAGATTGCAGGAGGGGCAGGGGAAGCATGAAAATGAGTTACAACCTGCTGCCAGCCAGGGCTGTCAGCTGTGAGAGGTGCTATTTGCTCATGTTAGCTGACTTGTTTTGCAAATTTGCAAAAACAACTCTTTTCCAGACTTTCCTTTAGAAATTACAGTCTCATCAGTTTAATAGTTTATTTAGGAAAATGATGACATTCTCAGCACAGCTGGGGAAACCTCTTCTACCTGAAGAAATAAATGGTGCCTTTTGTTGATGGTTGTACTGGGTATATGGCAAAATTTATATAGTGCTGTTTTCTGTTTTGAGAACAGACCTGATAATGAGTCAGAATATTCATAAAACTAACACATGGCCCCTTAGACTCCCCAGGACTTGTGATTTCAGCAAAACTCCTTTGTGGAGATGCGGTAAACAGACTGTCATGCAATTTACTGTTTCAGACCTGTAGTTATCTTTTTGTATAGCAGGAAGTATGTCTTGAAGGTATTTGTTACTGTTTTTCAGATGCTGGGCTTATTTAAGCTCATGGAGGTGCTATTGAATGAGATAAATTGTAGTGAAGGAGACTGTATGCTGGTGAAACACTGCTGTTTGTACAGCTGCAGATCAGTTAATAGAGACATAAAGAAGCAGGCCAGAATGGGGATCTGAATAGTCCTATATTGTCTGAAAACTGTACACATCCTTAGTTAGCTGGGTTGACTATGCAGGAGGGAAGCAGCCTGTCCCATACTATGTTGTTAATCATTTTCTGGGGCAATGCAAGCGACAGTGGTTACAGTTAGGTTTTAAAACAGCATTTGTTTTACAATGCAGATAGATGTGTTGTCTGAAAGAAAATGTGCTTCTTGTTTGCTTTTCCAAAGGCATTTAGAATTACTGTAAGGATTGCACAAACTGATATTGAGTCAGTGCGATGGTACTGTCTTTTGCTAGTAAGTCTTAGGAATATGGGTAGAAAGAAGAGTAGAGAGGGATGAACACTGAGTAGTCAGCTGGCACATCAACATATAGCTGATACTTGAGCTAGAGGGAGTTGTTACAGTTTCTTGTAGAATATTGGTTTAATTTTTAGGGGGTGCTAGCCTCAGAGATGGGAGCACATACAGATGGCTATTACTCTCGGTAGATTTCTTTTACAAGAAATGGTAGTTCTGCAAGTATTTGAAACAATATAGTCAAAAACTAAAAATTGGAAATATTCCTGACCAAGCTTAAAACCTCAGATTTTTCCCTCCAGTCTAAAAAGGTAAGTCGCTTTGACTATTCAGTATGTTAATACTACAGATGTTCAACAATTATTGATAATAGTATGTAGGAAAAGTATCACTGACCACTGCAGCTTATTTGTTTAGTAATCCTAGAATGGGTGAATTACAAAATAAAATAAAAAATCATCACAGAAGCTTTTGTTGTTGACTTTTTTTCCCTAAGCTTGAAAATGACATATATCTTTCACATTTATCTCAAAATATCTGTTTGATAGTTCAGAAGGTTGTAGCTTTCCTTGACATAATCTAAATCATGCTGCAGGTCCTTAGAGCCATTTTTTGTGACCTGGGAACTCTACAGCCATAGGTTCTGCATGCCATCTTTATACCTAAAAGTAGCTGAGATAGTTAGAAGGAAGTAATTTCATTAAAGTTTTGCTTTTTTCACAAAATATCCATAAGTGAGAAATGATTGCCTTGAACTTTTTTAGATCACCAAAAAAAAAAAGTTTTAAAGATTCTGAATAATTATGAGCTGAATCATCTCCAGTTAAAGTTAGGCAGACAAGTATATGTGGCATTTTTCTGTGCCTTGATGGCATGCCAGAAATGTGTAATCAAATTTGCATGTCTGGATTTGCATTTAGTAGCTAAAGCACCATGTATATAATTTAGAAAATAATTTTTGTTTAGATATTTGATCTAAGAATTTAGACAACAATTTAAGAAATGTTTCCGGTTGTTACTGCTGTTGATGCTAGTCTCTCTTAATTGCTTGCAGGTTAGATATTGATACTGCTTGAACTTTTTCTCAGACCTGAACTTCATATCATAGGACATCTGTCAGAAATTGCAGATATTCCCTCACTTATGATGTTTAAAAATGAAAAATTATTATTCAAGAAAAAGAATGTTACTTCTTACACATTTGTCAAATGACAACGGCAACTTTAAACCTTTTCATTGCGCTTCCCCCACTAGTGACTGTCAGATTCCTCACTGCAATGGATGGACTTTATAGAGACTCCAGATAATTGGCAGCTGAGGTTATTTTGAATGATAAGGCCCAGGGCTCTAGAAGGGAAATACAGATGTGCATTCTATCTAGTATTTTTCAAATATGGCCTGGACAATACTAATTCATTACTTGACCTGTATGTTTCCCTCCATTATTCATTTTCTTTTCAGAAAGAGAATTCATACTGTCCCCATTTTCCTATTCTTGAATTCTTTGAGAGGTGTGCCAAGGAAGCCTAAGTATTTGGAGTCAGCTAGGAAATGGTTTTTCTTTTGCTCATAAGAACCAAGCCATCTGTCAGCTATAGCAGAAACTTGTGATAAGAACGAGAGACAGTTTTCTTTCATGTATTGGTACTTGTTT
This sequence comes from Gymnogyps californianus, assembly GCF_018139145.2. NCBI lineage: Eukaryota > Metazoa > Chordata > Aves > Accipitriformes > Cathartidae > Gymnogyps > Gymnogyps californianus. Next base: position 14,108,411 of record NC_059477.1, read on the forward strand.
TCATTTCTGTGAACTGGAGGACAAAGGGCTGAATCTCCAGGGCATAATGATGTTACTAGTACATAACCATATTGCTATTTGAAAATCTAGGCTTGCAAGAATCCTGTAAATGCTGGCATCTGTGCCTGCTGTAAGCAATGGTAAATTGCTTGTCTTTCCTTGCACCACACTTGTGCCACTTCATTCAGGCCAGGAAGGTGCAAAAAGGAAGGTGCAATAAATATCAGTTCACCTTGGAACTGAGGGATGGTTTCTGCAAATTCGAAAAGGGATTAGACAAGAGCTGGATGAATGTCATCTTAATTATTTTTCAGAGTAGGGGCCAAGCCAGAGAATCCACCAGGAATTTTCATTGTTTTTTCTTCCATGTGTTTTTGGCAATGGGAATACAATGGAGAACTGATGCATTTTGATGGAGTGTTAGTTTTTAGTTGACTATTATAGTGGCAGTTATAATTTGTACTGGCACCTGAAACGATCTTTTGGTTGTTCTTGCTTCCATAATGCTGAATTTCATGCAGAACAGTGGAACCAATGAACAAATTTCACAATGATCTGTCATTCATCCCTGGATGGCTGTATAAAAGATATAAGCCAATGGTGCTTTTACTCCAGTCTTCTGTCTTTTCCTAGAGGTAAAACAACCCTGGATTAGTTTACAATCTCCATAGTACCTTTTTTTTTAATTACTATTATTATTTTCTAAGATTTTGATTCAAGGATACGCAGCCATTTCTACAAATTGCATCCAGGTAGTTAGGCAGAGTTGATAGGCAGCAGGTATAGTGAAACGTTATGAAATACTCTGGATGCAGTGTAGTGAGTCAAAGAGCTGGGCTACCAGAGAAATCACCCGTGAAGGGTGGAATTCTGGCTCTGCTGAAATATGTGGCAAAACTGCCGCTGACTTTAATGAGGTCAACACTTCGGTTGTAAAGGGACTTGAATAAATACCTTGCGTAATTCTTTTCTTGTTCTAGTGACATTTCACACAGGCATTTGGGTGCAGATGTCATGATATTGATTGTTTTATTTGTTTTCAGAACTGCGAAAATAGGTGAATTTATCCAAGTCTATGTGGTCTTTGCAAGAGCAAATTCTGTGGCAGATGTCCCTGCTAGTCTTTGGAGGCTTTGTAGGAGAGAGAGGCACCTTATAAAAAGCAAGATAGACATGGCATTTTGTTCCATCTGGAATCTGAGTGTGTTGCATCAAGGAAGCTTCAAGAGCTGCAGTTGCTATAGTGATGCTTGCAGTGATGTTTTTCAGTACTTATTTTCTTTGAACACATATAAAAAGTAAAGCTTAAGAAAATAAAAACTGACAGCCTCAGACTCATTTAACTTTAAATGGTGGCTTGCGTGGAATCTTTTAAATCAATTTATGCATACCAAGAAAACTGTATAAAATGAAAAGAATGTCTGTTCTGTTCATCCTACTGCCAAGAGTAAGTTTTGTTTTTTAATAGACAAAATTCTTGATGCTTTTAAGATACTGCTTGTGCCAGCGTAGGATTAGTGTTAGTGTATGCTTCAGCAGAAGGTGATGGGGGTGTGCGTGAGTAGATCCCATAGGATTCAATTGTTTGTAATGGTTTATAAACAGACACTGCTGTGAGGAGCTTATGTCTGATTTTAGATTAAAACACAGCAAGACATTGCATGTTGCACTTCTATTTCCTCTCCTGTTCCATTGCAACTGGTCTTGGTTGGGAAGCCAGTTGGCTGTGCTGAAGAGAAGCAGAGACCTCCACAGTGTTTCTCAGCTTCTGCCCTGACATCATCTCTGACTCTGACACTGCTATTTGGCACTTGACTGGAATTCAGCAGCTTTAGTACAACTTAAGTAAAGTGTAAATGGTTACATGTATATACTAAAAAGTTATAGAAGTGAGGAATGTGGATTAGATCTGGTGATGGGACAAGCTCTGGCAGAATTGGCAGTGTCGTGATTGCCAGAGGTCCTCTGAGAGCTGCTGTCCTGGTATTAAGTAGGAGGCACTCTTAAGTAATCTTTCTTTCAGCTGTAAAATCTCTCGTGTCTAATAAGCACCTTTTCTTTCCATTGGAGCGGTTCTGGTGTCTCTTGCCTCTACCCAGCATGCTTTCCTTGACCTCTTAAGAAATTAGTATCCATGAGGTTTTTACTTTTCTGTCAAATTTGGTTGAAAATAGCAAGTGGGCAGTGTTTTATGATGGGCGGGAGAGGAGGACAGAGCCTAAAAAAAGAACTTTGCTCTCTCACCATCTGGTGTCTCTGTGTTATAGAGCAGACCTGGTTAAGGAGAGGACTGCCAAATTTTTGTGCGAGTAGGAACAAACCAATAAGGGAGAAATCTCCACTGCCGTCATTCTTACTGCAGTGCCATGCCCATCCATTCGTGAATGCATATAGGCCTGAGCCCTTACTGTACTGTTTGTGGGTTTGGCTAGCAGGCTCACCAGGGGTCACCAACAGGGTCTTCCACAGTGGGTCCTCATGCCAGTCGCGTTACTGGAGCCCTGAGTGGTCTCTAGAATGTCCTCGCCTGCCTTCCCCCTTATTCTGGAGTTATACAAGTGTTAGCCCATGAAATGAGAGAATGAATTACTTCCCCTGAATAGGGACTTTTATAAGCACTTTGTAGTAACAGGCAACATGACAGTAACTAGGACAGTTTTGATCTTTCTTATTTTAGTATTTTTGATACATGCTTGGATGAAAGCATGAGTTAGTTCCTGTCTCAGTTTATTTATAGTCAGAAAAAAGACACAGTGTAGTGACTCAGGGCAAAAAATGCGTAAGTGTGGAGGTCAGGTCACAGGCTGAAGATAGTCACAACGGAGCCGCGTAGTGCATCAGCTTAATGCATGTGTTAGTATGGGGCTTTTGTTGATACTTTTTTAATGGTTAAAAAAAGGGGAACTCATTTCTTCATTGTGGACTTACGTTGTGGTAGAAATTAATTTCAGCACAAGCTTGGATGAAAAGGAGAGTGACTTTGTGACTTGGCAGCTGCTCATAGGAACTGTGCTGTATGTATAGAGAGTGACCTAGAAAAGGTGTATTGGTGCTTATGGGAGAAACTGGCATCTGCTATCAAATGCATCACAGGGGGAGCAGGCAAGGAAATGATAAGCAGATTGAAAAAAATCAGAGACTGAATGCTGTAGGACTTCGAAAGGTAAGATGGGAAGTACAATGAAGTTAAGCATTAAGGGGAGAAATAGCAAGACACACAGAACCTTACTGCTTGAGAGGTGTGAAAGGGACATTGAAGGGAGCATAATAATGAACTCTGTGCTGGGGAAAACCTACCTATGACTTTAAATGTTGTGGGACAGATTCTGCACTCACTGGTTCAGTAGTTTTTAAAGTCCAAATACTACTATTATAATGATGGTATTTTATGAGTAAACTCTACTCAGTGTATTTAGAGATTGCTGAATTTCATTGTACTTATTGTCTGTATTTTTCAGTTACAAGTTAGTAATTTTTTAAAGCCTACTGTCATGTCTTGTTAACGTTCTTCTGTAATGTTGAAAATACCCTCAAACTTGATTTTCATATAGAAAAAACAATTCTTTTTGTTTAGGACTTTATTTACATTTTTCCTTTGCTTCCTTATTTGGCTTTGTATTGAATCGAAAGAGCTTCAGCTGAAGGGAATGGTGGCTTTCTGCTGAAAGACTGACTTCTGTAGTTTATGTACTTATTCTTTGGGTAGAGAAAGCATAGTCATGACTGAATTAAATTCCTCTTTTTTCATCCATGAAATGCTCCTTTCCCTCCATTAACTAGTGGTCACTGGCTTGCTGTCACTGTAGGGAACAGTTGCGCATTTCCTCTGTTGGACTTTCTTCATTTTCCTTTGCTATTACCCTACAAAGATAACCTGGCCTGGATTTTTGTTTTCTTGTTTTGTGTTCTGCTCTCCTCCTTACAGAGAAGAGACTTATGTATCTGCCAACATTTTCATTATTTTACTTCCAATTTTGCATCGATACCTGTGTCGTATATCCTTATGGTCCAGTGTTCTCAGAGAGCACTTACATCATACTAATTAGAGGTGGGGAGAGGGGGAAAGGATTGATGAAGCCGAGCATGAGCTGCTTTTTTTTTCCTCTGTGAAATCCAACTGATTCTGTTGTTGGGAGCTTCTTCACTTTAATTTCTGTTAGTGTTTTCTGGTCCCTGAATAATACAGTGACTGGGTAACGTTAAAACCCACATCAATTGAAGTATTTCCTGTTTTCTCATCCTCATTGTCCTCGGTGACGTGCAACTATGATTTAGAAAAAACAAGATGTAATAGAAAATAACAGCTTTTAAAAATAAAGAAGCCAAAGATGGTGTGGATGAACTTGTATGTAGACCCTCTTAGCAATCTTTACTTGGATGGATGGATAGGAAGGAGGATTTCAAGAGCTTTTATATAAGGGTGAAAAAAGCTTGCAAACCTGAGACGTTTACCTTTCAGTGTTATGGGATAGACAGCAAGCAAGATTTGGAGAGTAACCATGTTGTAAACAAAGAAGCTGAGGATAAAACTATGGTAAGCTTCTTTTCTTTAACTACTCTGCCTCATTCAGAGCATTTGAAAACTGTGAATGGCTGTTGTTTCGTCTCCTACAGAGGACGTTCAAAGACCTTTAAATCCCCAGAAGGTGAGGGAAAGAAGACAAACTAGAGAAGAATCAAGTAGGGGAGGAATAATCTGTCTAATCTAAAAGCTTTCTGGAAAGCCATGCTTTGAATAACTGATGCATATTTATACTTCTGTAGTTACCCCTAGGCAGTCGGTCCTCTCTTGACTGGCTGTGAAATTCTGACTTTGGCTTCCTCTTCTGAGATACAGAGGCCATATCAATAGCTAGAAACTGCAGTCAAGATGATCCCGTTTTTCTCCCTGTACAGGAATCCTAGGATTCAATATATAATTCCAAATGACATAGACCAAGCCAGCGTTAGTCAGAGCAAACAATATGCAGCAAAAAATGCCACGTCCATATTTCTGATAACGAGATACAGGTCTACTCTGTGTGCTAAAATTACTTCTTTTACCAACTACCAGAGGGATGAACTCAATTGGTTACTAGTCTTGGGTTTGGTTCAGCGTCATCTGAAAGGAGTGGTTTTACCAGATGAATGAATCACTACTATAATTTCCTTCCACATCTGAACTTTCTTTATAGTTAATAAATCTTGAATTTCCTTTATAGTTGTATCAAGTTGGAGTGATGCAAACATTCTCCCATTACCAGTAGTGCAACTCATAAAGATGTTGAAAGAACATGATGCTGAAGTGTTAGTAAGATGTTAGTAGAAAACTAAAGATGTTTCCTGTTTCTTGGTAAGCAATGCTGTAAACACGTCAGTATCTTGTTAAATGCTGGGTTCTGCTGGTTTCCTGTTCGGTAGTAGCTCAGTCTCCAGTCAGAACAATAATTCTTTCTCATAGCCTTAAGGAGGAAAGTGTTTGGGCATAACAAACTGCTTCAACATTCTTTAATAACAAAGACACTTCTTTTATTGAGGGCTATTGGAAGTTTATGTTTTGCAAATTTTTTTACACGTGAACTGAAAAGCTATTTGAAAACATTTTGAAGATAAACCTGTAACTTCCAAATCGTTCAGTTTTTCTCTTTCCATGATTTTATCCTAGCATCTGATAAGACATGAATTTTGGCATTGGTTTAGTTTTTAGTAAGATTTAAGGAGAAGACTGAAAAGTCAAACCTTCACTTCACAGCATCCTTAGCTCTCAATGGCAGTGTTCTGTAATTCTCTTCACTTCTTCGTTTTGTCAGGTTTTACTGTAAATGTAGCTTATAACTTAAGATTTTCTAAAACCGCATGCAATTTATATTCCGTAAGTTCAATTTTTTAATGTGTAATAAATAGAATAATGAATTAATATCACATTATCCTGCTATACCCTTCTCTCTGGCAACAGTGGAGTATTCCTGAAAGCACTTTCCAAGTAAACTAGCTGTCTACAGTCTATGATAATCAGCTGTAATGGCACATAGGCAGCTGGTTTGCTAATCCTTTGATTGCAGTATTAGTTTGTCTCAGAGATTCTGAAAACCTGTCTGATCCTGTAAACGTGTTTAGTGAATATTGTAGAATAAATTATCTCTTGCCTTAAGACTCTAAAACACATATGCAGGTTATGAGTTGTGTATTTTCACTGTGCTTCTGGGTTTTTCCCTTTTTTGATAGCTGTGTTTATGTTAAAAGAAAAAAAAACCCATGTCTGTTCTAAAACTGTTTAACAAAAACATTGGACTTAAATTCATTTAACATTGTATTTTAATTACCAGAAATTGTTCTTATCTGGCTTATCACCATGTCAAGTAACTCCGGCTTGGATCAGGATCTCTTATTTAGAGAGAGATTGCAAATAAGATTTCCATTATACAAATCTATTAAAAAGAATGGGAAACCTACTTTGTATGTATGTGTGGCTTATTTAAAATAACCAGTATTCTGTACAACACTGTATTTTTGATAAAGAAAAATAACATAACTTCAATAATGCATGTGCAAATATGAGCGTTTTTCCATGTTATACTTTAATTTTCATAAATTAGAGCCAGTTTGCTAGAAAATAAGTACATGAATTAACAAACCTGATCTGAATTTCTTTAAAGCTGCTATTTAAATGTTTACTGCAAGTTATATTGTTTTCGAATGTTTCTAGTTTAAATTAAAGAGAAAAATTTACTTTATTCAGTTCATAAATTACAACATTCTCAGTAGTGGCTGACATAGCGCTTGATCATAGTTTTTTTTCTAGAGACACCTAAACCAACTAATATTTGTTCAGTGTCCCTATAATAAATGTATATACCACTTTGTGCTTTTGAAACACTGAAATCTTTCAAAAAAGGTGAAAATGTAGAGGAAAAAAACCTCTTTACCGGTAAATTCTGCCATTGTGAAGCCTCTAATTTTTTTTTCTTTGTTAGATTAAATTTGTCTTTGTTCCTTCCTTATTAGTCCCAAACGCCAAGATGCTATTTGTGCTTATTTCCTGCCCTTAAAGCATGTCTGATTCGGAAAAAGTGTGAACTCTGAAAATCATGGACTGAACTTCTTATCGTATCTGTGTCTGTGGTAGAGAGCTACAGTGTGCATGGGGAAGCCCCCGCGCGGTCTGGCTCTGTGCTCACCCCTGGAACAGCTGGTTGGTGGATTAGGCTTGCTAGTGACCCGAAGAACCTGATGGTTTCTGTTCACACTACCTGTTGTGTCTTGTCAGATGTTTTAACCTGTGCTGCCTGGGGTATATATATAGGGTGAGGAGTTAAGATGGGCTTTCGAGCATAACTGTAGTCATCATCCTCAGGTGTGTAATGCAAAATGTTAAGCAAGTTGATTACAGTCTTGTCTTTGAGTGTCTATATTTTGGGCGTGCCCTTTTCCATGATTCCTGTCATTACCATCAACAAAGATCATTAAAAACAATCTTCTACTGTTTAAAATGATTTTTTTTTTTTTTTGTTTCCTTGTCCCCAGAAGTTTTTCTTTGGTGTGACGTGCTGTACTTCAGTACATGAAAGCCAGTCCTTGAAACAAAACTGTGTTCAGTAATCTGGGTTTGTCTGCATGTACCAACCATACTCTTTTTAACTGCATAAGTTTAGAAACCAGAAGTTAATGAAGAGCTTGTCTTGACTAGACACTGATTTTTCTGACTATACACAGTTTGCAAAAGTTAGCTTATATCACCTTCTTAGCTGATGAAGTTGTTATTGGTACAACAGAGATTTAAATGGGAAAGAATAAATGCGTAAAGAAAATGTATGAATTGATTTTAAGTAGTTCAGTGCTGTGCCCATAGATTTCTAACAATTTAAGCACTGTAACACCAAGAAATATATGAACAGTGACCTCTGTTCAATGGGCTGATAACCTTGACGTCTAGCAGAAGCAAAAGTCAGTATTTTCTGGTTTTGCCCAGTTCAACAAACACCCATAAATACTTTTAGCTCACAATTCTTTCCATACCTTCTCTCAGTTAAGGAACACAGAGTAGGAGTGTTTGAAGTAGGTCCCAAGTTCCTGCAGCAGCCCACAATCTCTTAGTAGTCCTCGATAATACTCCGTCCTCTGCATGAATTGGCTTTCACCTTGCATTGGCTAAATTAAGGTGCCTAGGGAGCTGTCATGTTGACTGTGCTCTTGACTCAAGATGACGATGGTGTGTGGAATATTCTGTGGCATACAATTAAACGCCTTGAAGATAAAGACTTGAGATGTTTTTGAACTTAAACATATATTCTTTGAGGAATTCTGAAAAGGTGAGGCTTGATACTCTCATAAAGCGTGTCAGGGTGGAAGCTAGTTTCTGCCTTTTGCTCCTCTTGTTATTTTTTTCAGAGTTTAAGTTTTCAGAGCCAAATAGATTATGCTTCTGTAGTCAGTCAAAAGATAATATAATGTATGTTACTGAGGGCAAAATATGATTACAATTTTGGAACTTAATTTCCTTGTAGCTTCAGATCACAGAATGTTTGCCAGTTTTCAAATGTTTCAGCATACTGCCAGTAATGTAAGCTTCCTAAAAATGTTTATAGGAAGAATTTTTGTAATATACTGTAAAAGACAGGCTGTACGGGTACTACTTTTCTCCAAATTTAAGCTACTGAAAGTTTTCAAGAAAATGTTTTAGTAATATACGCAGTAGAAATGGCATCCATACTTGCTAGAAAAGTGAATACATTACATGTGTTAGGGGAATATCCAGTAACAGACTTTTTTTCAAGGGAATCTAAAGTAGAGTCTGAAATAATCGATTTTGCTCTGGGAAGTTTGTTAAATCTGAGTTTGAGGGAGAAATACCACATCAGTTTGCTTTACTGTTGCTTTTGCTGCAGAGTTTCCTGTGTTATTCCATGCAGATACTTCACTTTGACAGCCCAGATAAACAAAGGCCAGACACTCATACCCAGAAAAAAATCCCTGAACTCCAGTCTAGGGCAAAGATAAAGAATTCAGGCTTTTTCAGTTCTGTGTATAGACACTAGCCACTGGAAAAGATTATGTGTGACTAAGGCTGTGATGATTTCTGTTCTGACATAATTGCAAAACAGTAACATGAGCATACTTACTTTTCTCTGAATGGAGACGTAGTCGTTTAGGAAGTGAATAATATTTTAAAAAACTGAATTAGAAAAATGCTAGGTTTGTTTAAATCCTGTAATATACATATTCATGCTTTCAGAAGATTAAATGTAGGCTGGGATTTTTCCAGGAGACCTGGAGAAGTTGGATGTCCAAAATCCCATCAAGTCAGTGAAAGCCAGCTACTTCCTTCCCTATGTTTTTCTAGAAATCTGGGCTTAAATGACCATTAGCTTGAGTTGGAGTAATACTTAAATAAAGTGGAAGGTATACATTAAAGCTGGCTTACAAAATATGTTTTGTTGAAAATGTATCATTTTCTTTTGCCCAGCATCATGAGTCTGTGAGTAGATTCTTTCTGAGCTGATTCAACTATGTGTAAAGACTGGAATTCCTGTTTGCTCATGGGGTAAAATAAGCAATCATTTCATCTTGAGACAAGAAGACGGTGCAAACTGGACAGTGTGGTTTCAAGCCACAGAGATGCTTTCTGCCATGTGAAGCCCCACAGAAAATCATCATCTTCAACTTTATTAAAATTGTGGAAGCTCTAAGATTATTGCAAAAAAGAAGCATTCGGAGTCAAGACTAAATGTTTTTATGCCTTGTGCTTCACTAATGTGTTTAGATTAGATTCTCCCTTAAGTGAGTGTTAAACGTACTCCATGATTTGACACTTCTACAGTATTTAATGGTTTAATTGTATAAGTTTTATGCTAATTTACTTCTGCTTTCCAGTATTTGAGCTTGACAGCTTTTTCAGAAGGCTTTTTGAGTATGCTTGGACCCTTGCATTTCCACATAGGACACACTAACTGGATTTTGCTTTAATACGGAATGTGAAGTTTTTGGAAATGGCTGTAAGCTGGCTCTAAGTTGAAGTCTGATGACAAAGATGAGTATTTTAAAGCTAACAAAGTGAATGCTAAAATGCCATGACATTTTAGTATTTTTACAACATGAAAAAAAACCCCAAACCTGCTGTAATCTCTTGCTGCAAAGTTTTTAACTGTTTCTTAAGTGAGAAGTTGTGTGATAAAATGTCGTTAGTCCTGCTTAATCATTGAACTAAGATAATGTTATCGTTTTTTAACATACCAGAGTGGGTTTTTCACTGCTAGCAGGTGATATATTTAGAAATTTCATATTGGACAGATTGATAACCTTCCTCCACTACCTGTTTATTACATACATTTTGTTTTAATTCTGTCTTGTTGAAAATCAATGGTAATTTAGCATAGGGGAAAAAGATGGAAGGAAGAAACCTGCTGTGAACTAGACAGACTTACACAATAAAAACAAACGTCCTAACTGCCTACCAGTTGAACGCAGCTATAAAACAATGCTAAGGAAAATGCTGAATCATTGAGGGAGGTAGATTCTTTTTCTGGTTTAGATGTATACATTCTGGAGGAAATCTTGTAAGGTGGGGGAAGCTCTGATTATTGGCCAAAGTAGAGTTAGTCAAAGGTCAACTTGTTAGGGGTCTAGTTGAGACTTCAGGAGACTTCGTTTTAATTCTGTAGTTCCTCCTTCTCTGACCCTGGCTGAGTCAATGAGATAGATCCTCATTACAGATTCAGCTTGAATCTCTTCCCATATCAGCTGAAAAATGCCTCAGCCTCTTGATGTAAACCAAGAGTTTAATGTGAACCAGTATTAACTCTGTTGGTTCAAATTTGCTTGAAATTCTTGAATTTTGTCCCAGCAGATTTTATGCCAGAACACAGGTGTTGCTAGCTTTTTTGCCACTGTATCTTGTGCTCTTACTAGATGGATAGAATTTTGATTCTGTGGTAACGCCTGATTCGGTTGAGGTTTGCACAGAGAGGTGGTCTAATTGTCCTCAGAAACATTTAGAAGGTTGTGGAAATAAGGCAGTGACATAGTTTATGGGTGGTAAGCTCAGGTATTTTTGCATAAAATCTGGCAGCGTTTGGAGACTACGTAATTTGTCAGCTGCTAGCAATAAATTTGCTATCCTGTTGCTCTCCTGCATGGCTCCTCTCACTTAAGCTGGGTTCTCCTAATGTAACGCTTCCTTTGAGAGTAAATTTGGGGGAAAGGAGAACAAGGCCTTCACTAAAGAATTTGAGTTGACTATTTACTTTTTGGCCACTCCATACCTCTCTATTTACATTAATTCCAATTCATGAAATTCCTGGTAAGGTGGATGCATCTGGGCAGAGGCATGTAACACTAGCAGGCTGCAAGGGGGGCATGTGTCGGTGGCCCTGTGGCGGTGAGGCTGTGCTAAGAGGGTCAGTGTATCCCAGACGGGGCCGAGAGGAGGCCACGGACCATGTACCGCAGTGGTGCAAGACAACAGTGCCTGGGTGGGAAGCGAAGTGTGAACCTCGTGTACAACAGGCGAGATGCAACACAGCTGCCACGTGATCTAGTTCTGTTTTATTCATTTGGTGCTAACAGACCACTGGTACTTCAGAATGAAGCTGAAACACCAGCATACCCAAGTACTGTTGAAGAATACACAACAGGAAAAGGTTGGTGTCTGTGTCACTGCTGGTAGTGTTTATCAGCAAACAACACTGTGTTAGAAAGGGAGTAAGGAGAGAAAAGAGATTTCAAATTTGCTTGCTTGCTTAAAGGTTAGATTGAGGAGAAGGAAAGACTAAGGTATATCCATGTACAGAAAAAAAGACACTTGAATTTTATAGCCTCATGCTATTTTGATAGAAAAGGGTCTTGTAATGAACATAAATGGTATAGTCATCTGCATGTGCAATCACTTAATCACTTTGAAATGGATATCAGTGCTAGCAATCATTTTAGTTTTGGCATTAGTTCTCAATCAAAGCCTGGCTCTGTGTAATTGCCAGCATTTGAAACTGTGGTGTTACACAGCAAAAGCAGACAAAACCAAAATAATTTTCATCAATGAAGGCTAAGGACATGTAGTACTGTGAACAGATTATGCCAGATTTTAACATTGAATATAAACTGTAAGGGCTTTATTATCCAAATATATTTTGCAGTATATCTTGAGGTACATAATATGTCCTATAAAATATAGGAGGAGCTTTAGTGATTGTGATGTTTATTTCCTCTCTTTTTGTTAGAAGGAGAGGAAAGCTTATGACCGCAATGTAAATTTCTGAAGCATTTTACTTTCCTGCTTCCCTCCTGGAAGTTCCTACTGTATTCTCTCGTGCAAATTTCCATTCTTTCTTATTCATGTCTTTAAAATATTAATCTAGTGGTTGCGTTTGTGGAGCCCACCTGGAGGACTTCTGGCATAGAAGTTTGCTGTAAAGCAATAGGCTGTGCTGTCTGCCCGACCGAGCACTCCCTGGCTCTGTGTCGCACTGTGCTGCTCCTGACCTCTTGCTCAAAAAGTCCCCGGGCCACTTCTCGTTGGCTTAGACCTTCATGCTCTCATGCCCAATCCTTAAGCAGACAATTTATTTCTCTTCCTCACCAGTCAGTGCAGATCTCTGCTCTGCAGTTGGTCAAACACGCTACAAAGCAGAGTACCGGAAGTGTAAATACATGGAAGATTACCAGCAGTTTAGCTTTTTTCCTCCCACTCTAAGTTAGTATTAAGGATGGTCTGTCTGTAGAAGAATGACTTCTTTCAAAAGACATCTGCTTGTGATATATTTTTATATAAGTGTATACACATTCAGAAATATTTGTAATTAAAACCTCTGAGGAGAAAAGGATGAAAAAAGCAGCAGTAGAGTGCTTGCTAAGTGATGATTTCTCCAAGATTCTGTTTCTCTGTACATCATGCCAGAATTCAGCTATTGAAATTCAGCAGTTTAAAGGATATACTCAAAGGAGCCTCCTGATGTACATTACTTCAATTGCCTTCCTTTTAATAGTTTGCATTATGAAGACACGTGCTATCTCATAACCCTGCCTCGAGGGCAATGATGTTTGCCCATATTGTGTAAATAAAAGTACTCCATAGAGAGCTGACAGGGCCAAAAGAAAACAGGTTTTGTGTCTATGGCTGTTCTGATGAAAATCTCACTAATTCAAAAGACAAGTTACAAAAACCCCACCTTAATCTTTTCAAAAAATCTGTTGCAGCCTAATGAGGTTCCCCATTGAATGTATGGTGGTTTGTATTTAAAGAAATCCATTACAGGCAAGCAAATGCTAAGAAACCTTTTTCATTTTTTGTCTTTTTCCAAGTCTTCACCTATGTGGTCATGAACACAGTTGGACATAATTACCAACATGGTACCCATGTATGTGGTCTGTGGTGCTAGCAAGTCTGTTCTTGTAGGTTACGTGCAAGTTTGTCTTCCGACTGTTATCTCGGATTCTTTTATTTGTGACTGTTGCATCATGAAATGTATTGCCTGGCATTAAATGTAAAGTGGCAAATGTTTGTTTGTTTATTATTTTTTTTAATCACGACAATTAGAACATGGAGTAGAATAATTCTTTGTAGCATTCGAGTAACATTTGAGTCCTTTTTCCTTCCTTTCCCCCTTCCTTTGCACTTGATGCAAATTCCATGTACTGCATTGAGTAGATGTAAAGTCAGGAAGCGTCGATTAAGTACTAATGGAACTGACTTCCTATGCTATTAATGAAAACATGACTCATGTTCTAAGGATTTGCAGTTGAATTCCTGTAACTTTTGGTATTTCTGTTGTAATTGTTTTCAGTAATTATGTTTTCCTAGAACACAAAATGATCACGAAGGAATTAGTATATTAAAAGCAGTAACAGCATATTCATTTGTTTAAACTCATCCTAGTACGGATGAATCGTATATTCATAGCACACAAGATTTCTGACACAGACAGTAGATTCACTTGTAATTTTCTTTTGATCTTTGCTGTCCAGAAATATCTTTAGTGGGGAACGAAGGCAAATATTCAAATAGTAAACATATCTCAGGGTGTTTTTGTAGCAAACCACTACAGACATCCAGAATTCACGTATTTGTGTGAATCACTTCTCTGTTCCTGAGCAGTTGGAAGTAGCAGTACGGTTACAGGGAGAAAATGTTGAAAACATCAATATAGTATTTTTCCTATAACAACTTGTTTTTTCAGCTTTTTTTGTTGATGGTAGAACTGATAAACGCTAAGATTGTAATCATATGCCAAAAGGAAATTCCTGAGGGCCCTGGTGCTTTTTCTTGAGGCTGTGTAGTGGCATGGGGATGAACTCCATGCCCCACAGAGCACTGTGTAGTAAGAGTGAGCCACAGGATGGACTTGGGAAACTATGGGCAATTCCTAGTTCCTTTATGATTTCAGGAAAGTAATTTAACATAGTCTGTTTCCCCATTCTCCTTTCGGAATATGACAACAAGGTTTCACAATCTGCTTCAAGTTAAGTCTGTTAACGTGCGTGTGGTGATCAGACGCACCAGTAATGGCAGCCAAGCAGGAAACCTAAGAACATTTAATGTTTCTTAGATTACTTCTTGAAGCACCCATACTCAGTTGTAATGCCACTCATGTTTTAAGTGTATTTTTGAAACTGGAGAGTAAAGTGTATTTTTATATAAATATAGGTGTAAAATGGGCTGGCAAGCAACAGAACTCATTTTGGGTTTTTTCTGGTTTATGATAGGGAAGTGAAGAGCTTGCCCTGCTCTCGCTGGTTTTTCCCTTGGTAGAACTGGGAATGGTGCCTTCCTTTCTTGTCTTTGTTGGAAATCTCTGCTGGATGAGAGAACGGAAGTTTGAGTTCATTTTATTATTTTTATTGAATTATTTTGACATAGTTTGTCTGGTACACAAGTTCAAGAGGAATGGAAAAATAGGCATTTCATTATAAATCCTTCATGATTTGTTGTTCAGATTTTACTTTTTGTCCTTTTCAATGTCAGCCTATCTGTTGCTTCTAGAGTTGTCTGTAGTAGCAAATTTTTCAGTGGTGTATGACAAGTAAGCACTCAATTGCCATTTGTTTGTTTCAAAATTGCTCTCATAGCCTTTCATTAAAGGTGAATTAGAAAATACCTGAATGTATAATGAGTTCTATGTGATGAACAAATACAATTTATTATGAAATTTACCTTATAAAGATAATAAAAGTACCAAAAGTCCTTCTCTTCTTTTATGTTGTGAAAGAAATAATAAATAGACGTTTTCCAGTTTTGGAGGTAGCCTTTAATGTGACTTTCTCCTTTTCATAGTCATAATTTCCATATTTCTAAAATTACACTTTTGTCACGTACTGATTTAATCAGATAATTGTGTTTAAGTACAGTGAACTCTCCAGAGCTGTCCACCCCCTCCATCCCTGGCCCCCCCCCCCCCCCCAAGAAGTTGCGCATTTGATTCAGTAGATTTATAATCTTTGGGGGAATACATGCGTCTTTGGCAGTTTTTTCTGTTTGTTGTGCTTTAGACCTAATGATGAAAGAGTTATTATAGGCTTATAAATTTATAGAGAAACTGCAATCCAAATTAATTTTAATGATTTTACTGCAGTTATTTTTGTGATGCCTAACTTGTACAGGAGTAATGAGACGGATAGCTTGAAAGGGCCTGTAAAAGAGTTGAAACATGATTTCTTTTAGTAAGAGCAGGGCTCTGAAAGATGATTTCAGCCATGCAGCACATGTCCCGTGAAACCTGTGCTGCCACTTATTTTAGTGCTAGGTCTTGGTTTTGTTTGTATGCCAGGACATGTCATGTCTGGGCAAATATACTGTATAGCTTGATCTGTAAATGGCTTCTGCATTTTGCCAATTTGAGGATACACTGCTGGTGTATCTTGGGACTGTGAAATCTGTAAGGAAAGGAGCGCTGCACAGTGAACTCTTCATGGGTCCTTAATATCTGGTGAGCACATCTGTCTGCAGGGGCTTTGCCCTTCATTTTTCTGACAAAGGTAGCAAATGAACTGGATATATCAAATGGATCAGTTCAAGAGCTTCAGTCTTCATAGGATAATAAGTTGTTTATTTTAATTGCTCTTGTTGTTTAATAAAGATCTTAACGTTAAGGTATTTCCTTGGGTTTGGATCTATTTGAACTGAAGACAAACAAGAGAATCCAGTAGTTCTAGTCTTACCCTACCATTTTGCCTGCCTTGGAGACAAAAAATAGCAGGTAGCCCAGCTGAGGAATATCGTTTTTCTGTCTGGTTGCTGCACATTGAGTACCTTGAGACCTGTGTCCTGCAAAAATCACAGAATAGTTGAGGTTGGAAGGGACCCCTGGAGGTCATCTTGTCCAACCCCCTGCTCAGGCAGGGTCACCTAGAGCCAGTTGCCCAGGACCACGTCCAGATGGCTTTTGAATATCTCCAAGGATGGAGTTCTGGAAGCAGCAGCTTTGGAATTGTTTCCAGCTAAACTGCTATAGAGCATTAGTGGCTGCCCTTTTAAGTTGTAGGTGCAGAGCTCCCAAGGGACAAGTAGATGTGTTTCAGCTCTGAATGCACCATGCATAGCTGTTGGCTCCCATGATGACTGAAAACTGACATAAAAGGTCATCCATGAGGAACACATGTAAATCCAAATGAGCAGCAGTATTTTACCTTGAAGGGTAAGATTTCTGTTGAAATAGCTAAAGTTTAGAACAGGCACCCCAGCACTTCTGTGTGTTTTTGTAGTAGTATCTCCATTTCTTTTGGGGAAGGTTTAAGGCATACTCATCTAGGCTGGAGGTTGCTTTCAAGGCCTGACTTACAAGTATTCCAATACTAAAAGTTTTTAGAGCTGACTAGTTTCCACTGCCTGGAAGAAGGAAACCTTACTGCCAAATTCCCAGAGCAGGAATGTGCAGAAATCGTGCAAAGAAATTGAAGCGGCTCATCTATTCTGTTGTTCTTCAAGATGGTTTCTGGACATCTGAATGCCCTACCCAATTTTCTTCGGCATTACAGCTCCAACAATGAACCTACAGAGGCCATAGAGAAAAATAAAGTAGCTTTTGTTATGTGTCCCGTGTTCTCCAGATGTTCCATGCCATCAGGGAAGGGGCAGGGGTCAGCAGAGTATTGCAGTGGGTACTGCTCCCACAGGGGTTATACTACTCTAAGTTATAACGGAAGCAGGAATGTGCAGTGATCAGCATGAAAACTCTAGTTGTTGGGTGAGTAACCTTTATTTTTTGTTGGAAAAGTTTCCCACTGAGATCATCTGACATTAAATTGTGGCAAGTTAACTTGCATTTTTATTAGTTTGCTAGAAAGCTGATAGATGCTCAGGTTGCTAGCAGTGGGTGTTGTACTTTCTCATGCTTGCCCCTTCCTCCCCTCTGCAGGTATTCTTATAGGGCAATACATTTTTTTAAATCAGAAAAGCCTTTGGTAGCAACTGTTATTTTCTGTAGCGTATGGTTGGACAGCAACTAGCGCGACGGTTAACAACTTTTCTTTTTTCAAGTATCTTCTGCATGTTCTTCCTTCTCACCCTTGATCCTAAGAGATTTATAGAAAGGTGAAGAGACCAGAAAAAGAGGCAATTAAAGCTGTCTGTGTCTCTGGAGCACAGACATGATACGTTAACTATATTTCTGAGTAGAAAGCAAAAACAAAAGGTTTTTTTTTTCTTTTTCTTTCATTAGTTCAGAGGTTAAAAGTTTGTCTTTTTTTTTTTTTAACCTATTGAGGTATTATGAAAGTGGACTTTCCTGGAATTACTTTTTTTTTTTTTTTTTTTTTTTTTTTTGTAACCATGGGTTTTTGATAAGGAAACCAAATCTGTGTGGCTGTTCTATAAATTCTGTTCTTTTTTATTTCTTTTTCACAATAAAGGTAAATTATGAAAGGGCTTATCTTGCAGCAATTTGAGCATTCTGTAAACAACATCTCGGATGACCTTAGTCCCACTCAGCTATCACACGCAACTGATTTTAAAACCTTCATAGTGTCCCTAGGAGCAGATATGTCGTATTTCACAAGGCGGTATAATTCTGTCCCATTCTCTCTTGAAAATTATAGTTCCATGATAATTTTTTCTCCTTTCGATTTTCAAAAAGTTAGTCAGCTCCAGTTCCCTTATGGCAGTGGAGTACTGTCCTTTCTTACATTGTTTCTTGGCCAGTCCCATGTCATGGAGCAGAGAATGCAGGACAGATGCTTCACGCCTGGCATACTCAGCTGTTCCTGAGAATAAAACTACTACGTGTGACTGGCAAGTACTGCTTGAGGCAGCATATGCTAGCTGTTAATGTGTGACCTTTTTGTCCTCAGTGACTCGACTAACTCTACTCATTTAGAAAGAAAAAAAAATTAGCTACGAAATTTAGGCAGCTGAGTTTCTGAATATCAAACCACTGCTGTATAATAAATGTATTTCTCACTTCAGAACTCTAGTTCCAGATGTGGAGTGTTAATTGTGCACTGATCAGTGTGCAGAGAGGTGGGTGTGTAGCATGGACTGCCGGCCAGGTTACTGGAGTACGTGGAGCTGCAAGTTATTGAATTACAGTGGCTTAAGAAGTTCCTGTCTTCTCAGTTTAGGAGTTTTACCGCCACTGAGCTGACATGCAGCTCAACTGATTGTACACGCCCTACCAGACCACTAAAAAAATAAGCTAAGTTGTGCTATTTTAATTATTGCTGCCACAGAATAAACTGGGAGTCACTGACAGACTGCTTTTCTGGATGGTGCAGCTATTTATGGTTGTTTCAGCATAAGAGAATTATGAATTTTGACTCCTTAATGAATAGTAACAGCCTTAGAAGTGAGACACGTATCTGAGTCTCTTGGTTTGTCTATTTACCCAGTCATCTGCGCTGGTGACACAATGAAACAGCATTTTTGCAGTAAGTCTGCCTTGCTGAAACATGGCTTCTTTGGGGCCAGTGCTGCAGAATGATCAAATAAATAAATCCTCAGTGAGGAGATATTTTATACATATACAGTACCTTTAATAATTTACAATTATGTATGCTATAATTTTATTTTTAAGTTCAAAATCTGTTTTCCCTAAAGACCAATCTGCTCCACCTTGCATCTTTTCACTACCAATGCTTTCACGGGAGTTAAAGAACTGGATGAAATCTAGTTGAGATACATAGTACAAATTCTTACTGCGATTGGATGTTTGCTGCGCTGTATTACTGAATTAAGTGCCTTGTGATTACACAGCTAGCTTTCCATGCCTTTTACAAAATTCAAGGGAAGAATGAAAATATTCTAAATACCATATTCACTACAAATGTAGGATTTATTTATCTTGGACTTGATGCCTTTCTAAAATAATTTATTGTTTGAATGTGTTTACTCTTCTCTTCCTAAAGAAAAGATGACATGCAACCATATCAGCATGGTTGAGTCCTTTCATTGAGGTGGTATAAACAAAAAAGCAGTAATCATATGGGTAAAATATATGAGTTCTTAAGACATTAAATTTTTTAAGTTTGTTGATTAAATATTCTTGTAAAAATCAGTATACTTCTTGTGGGTTGTTTTGGTTTTGTTTTAATAAAAAACCCCAAAGATTTTTCAGGTGATCATGGGTATTTATTTTTGCGCTCTCTTTGTATGTTTTATAATGTTCCTGCGGGACGTTCCACAGGGAGACTTTACACGCAGCGTTGCTCCTGTTTACAGGCAGTGTTTCCCAGAACTGCTGGTCAATCGTATGGGTTTTACTCTACCGTTAGTATTTCTGTTGGTGGTCATTAACGAAGTTGTGTGAAAGAGCCCAAACTGATAGGTTGCTGAGCAAAAAGAAGTAAATGTCAGTGCAACAGCTGGATAACATATAGAAAAAAGAGATAAGTCAATAGGAAGAGAGTGGAAAAAACCCTCTGAATTAGGTAGGCACTGGGTTGGATGGCAGTCTGAAAAAGATCATCTTGGTTTAGGATCTGGAAACAATTAACGCATGCAGTTGCCAAAGAAACCAGGTAACGGTTGCATAACTTATGCTCGAGGACAAATGATGCAGACTATGTGATGAAATTTTCATTCTGCACCTGTGAACTGCAAACGTTTGCACATTCATTTTGAAAGATCTGCTGAAGTTTTTTTGTCATCTTTATGAAAGTAACTTCAGGATAGACCTCATTTTTATTTCTGACTGTTGGAGTACAGTTTAAAGAATGGATACGTATAATTCAGGATGGTTTTGAATGTAGGTTTCCAGAAGACCTTAATCATCCTTTTATTAAAGTTAATATTTTATGCATAAAATCACTGACAAAAAATATTTTTCTTTCTTTGTCTAAAGCTGCGCAGAGTGAGGAGCGGCTGTGTGCATTTAAGGACCCATATCAGCAGGACCATGGAATCAGTGAGAGCCGAATCTCCCAGGAGAATGGCACGATTTTGTGCATGAAAGGTAGTACCTGCTATGGACTTTGGGAAAAAACACGAGAAGGAGACATACATCTTGTAAAACAAGGTATGTAACGTTTCAGTGTAAGTGCAGTTGTTTTGCTACTCTTTTCACTTTTTTTGTGATCTAGCCAGCCGATACGAAGATGCACAGCTGCAAACCTGACATTTCATTTGTGCATTGTACAAATGCATAATTTTAAACTTCCCATTTAGCAATTTTAAATATGAACAGAAAGTTTATTTGAAATAAATGACTTCTAAAAGAGACCAGAGAGATCAATGCACAGTTGAAAGAAAAAACACTCAAATTGCTTGTTACTTAGGATGTCCAGAGGAAGATGGCTTTCTTGAATATATCTCAGTATACATATTGATGTAATGGTAAATTTAAAAATAAGTGTCTCATTAAGTAAAAATGTATATTCATATTGATTGGATGTTTGTTTACAAAGGAAATTGCAGCTATAGCACAAAACTGTCACATTACTGTCAATTTGCTGCTGTTCTGTGGGGAGAGTGATGGTAGGGAGGGGTGAAGGGTCTTGCAGTTGCTGGAGTTGTGTTTTGATTACCATTCTCAGAGACTCTGCTCTTGATTACTTGGATACAAGTTAATGTAGTATAAGGCTGAATGAAAACTGCTATTTACAAACATCCTGTGCAGTTGTACTCAGTGTTGTTGTTTCATGTTTGATCTGGTAATCTGCTGAAGGAAGCAGTCTGACTGCTCACCTCTACCCCCACGCTGCCTCTTTCCCTTCCAAGCATTTGTGCATAAACAATGTTTAACTGCCATTGACCATACTTGGGAAGGAACAGTTGCTGCAGGGAGAAAGGGCCTGCATTAACCAAGAAATAAGTTGTGATCCTGTAGAAGTTGATGTTGACAGTGAGGAAGGACAGAATTTTTAGAAGTTATACAAGAAGCACCAAACTATAGGTGCAGTCTTGTGGCTTAGCTCTAAGGAGGGGACTAGGTCACAATTTCATCTAGACTGTGGGCCAGATGGTGGTAATATTGTCTGTGGTATCAGAAAAATGGGGAATGGTGTATTTCTGCTTAGAAGGCTCAAGAATTCAGGTTTTGTCATATTGAGGTTGACAGCTGGACACCTCTGATGTTGGCCTTCATCGCTGCCCATATTTATTCTCCTTGGCTGTGGTAAATTCTGAAAGAAATTCTTCAGGTTTTGGTTTAAAAGGTGGTAGTGAAGTCAGACAAGCAAATTACGATAACTATTTTCACCCCACTCTGTAACATTTAATTAGGTAATGTATGGATTTCTATAGGTGTGTTTAATTGTCCATGCAATAGAATTAATTTTATGCCTCCTTTAAAAAGAATTCTTTAATTCGCCTCTTTTTACAGGTTGCTGGTCTCATATAGGAGACCCACAAGAGTGTCACTTTGAGGAGTGTATAGTTACAACCACCCCTTCCTTGATTCAGAATGGAACGTATCGCTTCTGCTGCTGTAGTACAGACTTGTGTAATGTCAACTTCACAGAAAATTTTCCACCTCCTGACCCTACTGATACAACACCTTACAGTAAGTCAGATGTTTCCATCTCTGTCATTTCATGGTTTAAATAATTTAGAGAAAGATCCTTCTTTCATGGTACTGTAAAACGCGAAACCTGTGAGCTTTCTATTTACATGCAACAGAAATGGCAAACAGAACAGAGCTTTTCCATATGAAGTTTGTCACATTTATATATTCCACAGTGCTCTGCAAAGAACGAGTTAAATGCTTACAGGAGAATTGTTTGTATAGGCAACTGCTGAATGCAGATTACATTTTCCAAAATGGTCTCTGATCTTGGGTGCTTTGGTATTTGGATGCCCAACTTCAGAAGCCTGTGGGGATATTCAGAAGGATTCAGACTTCTGTTAAAAACAGGCCAGTAAGTTCATTAACATTATGGTACCTTTGAAAAGTCTGGCCTGTCTATTCAGTCATGGTTCACAGATAGCTTTGAGCAGTAGAACCGGTCTTGTATCAGGCTGTTGAGATTCTCTCCAACAGTCTTACAGTGCTTTGAAATCTGACTTCTTTCTTTTGTGTATCTCTGGTAGAGATTAACTTTGGTATAATGTTCAAAGAGTACTAGTTTGAGCAATGTAGTTTTCTTGCAGATCAGATTATCTGTTAAGTTATTTATTATAAAATCAACATAGCATATGGATCCAAATCAAGGGATCAGACCCCTTAACCTCCTATTACAGAAGCAAGGTCATGACTAGCAAACACACTGTTATGCTGTGTTCCAAGAATTAAGAACCTGTAAAGAAGCTGAGTTAGTGGCCTAATCTAAACATTTGGATAGCCTTTTCTAAATAAGAATTGTGAAAGAGAAACTGAATAGAGGCAGGTATTTAAATGGAGGTACAACTGTTTCTATATGTCGAGAGTTCTTTATCAGTGAAAAGCATTTTGTGAAATGAAGATGTCTTTAAATGGGTAGTATTTACAGCTATAGAATGCAAAAAGAATAGTTTGTGTTTAGGAATGATATTATTGAATTAACTTAAACTCTAAGATAGTGAAGATACTGATGATTTCAAAAGTAGCTGTAGGATGAAGTCTTTATAAGCAATTTTGGTCAAAATGAGGGCTTGGCACACTAGGGAAAAAAAAGCAACCTTTTACTGGGAAAGTGTGTACGGTATAATGGGTAAAGAGAGTTGATAAGACATGGTGCCTTTTGGCTGATACTACTATTTGTAGAACCAGTAAACAATTGCTATTTGGAATCAGTGTCTGGGCTCAGCACTGTGCAATGCAGAACAGACTCTACTTGACTTTGGTAACAGTCATCTGCTGGGCTCCCCAAATGTGACCAGAGTTTGTGCTGTGCAGGGGATTTAGACAGGAGGGAAAAAAAGGTGTAAAGATAATTCCTTGTCCCTTTCTGTCTCCCCAAAATAGGAAGACAAGGTTCCTACAAAATGACTTGTGCTTCTCCAAGGGTAGAAATTACAAGCTGAATTAATTCAGTTATTGGGTGGTAAGATCTTCAAATAATTTTGAAGTGGAATTTTTAATACTGAAAGATCTAGCTTGGCTTGCAAAGAGGGGAAGGGGGGGGATTAAATTTGTAACGAAGTCCTTAATTCACCCAGCTGTAATTGAGTGCTGCAGCATACATTTTTACTGACTCAAACTGTTTTGTGTTATTGTGTCACCTTCCATTTTCATAATACGCAAATTTGGCTTTAGGCATAAGCAAAGTAGGTTGCTGCCTAGCACAGTTGTCTGTCTGCTTTGACTAGGTTAAGAGATGGAGATTGGCCCTTCCAGCAGCAAGGATGGCCTCATTTGCCACTCTGGTGTTTTATTTGTAAAGCTCTCCTACTGCTGCATCTGACAGAGATGGGGCTGCTCCTGGCAGTGTAAATCCCATACACCCACAGCACTGTGGAGGCAGAGGATGTTCTAGGAAGCTGGAAGGGTGAAAAAAGAGGGAGGCTGCGGCACACAGACGCCTGCAACATTACTGACCCCCGTTCCAGGCACTGGAGTCTCCACAGTCCCTTTCCCAGCCCTCTCTACTCCTTCTAGAACCCATTTTGGTGCTGTAAGATTTAGTTTTGCCACCTCAACACTGAGGACAGAATTCTTGCTTTGGCAAAGTTCAATTTTTATGGAATTGTTGGGACGCTTTGAATTACCTGCTGGATACCATACTTGGGAACTCTTCCAGCCTTTCTATTAAAGTTGTCAGAATGCTTTAAGGACATTAGTAAGCTTAGCTGCACAGGCTGTGGCAATCTATATTACCATACTTTTTAGATCATTAAATTGAACAGGTCACAGTCATATGGGAAATCTTCTGCAGAAGGTTATTTCAGTATAGCCCGTCAACTGTAAGAGCACTATTTCGTCTATATTTTTGATAAGGCATTAAAAATGTACATTGAATAGTTCTTGAATGACAGAAAGTAAGGTATGTGGCCTCCTAGAACTGTATTTATGATGCTGTAGATTTCAAAGCAGGTGTGACTAGTGTATGGTTAATTATGTGAAGCCTGATGAATTTAGCCAACAGTTAACTAAGTATTTGTAAGTGTTTTTCTGCTGATTTCCAGTAAAATCACCCAGAATAAAAAGTACCTGGAATAACAAGTAGAAATTCAGCTATAGTTTAAAAACTAACAGAACCTGAAAACTCTGCTGATGACCCTAGTCAATTTAAAACTTCATTATTAAGAAAAATTGTAGATGTTCTTTTAAAAATGTTTCTTTGCAGCTATATGAAGAATCTGTGGAAACAGCAGAATACTGTTAGGCTCTTGAGCTAAATCCATCCAGAAGAATAATGGACGAATAAAAAAATTACTTTAGACAATCTTTTGGTTGCAATTTTTTGTAGGACAATTAACACCAATTAATAGTGGTGTATTGAAAGATGTAGCTAGACTATAAATGACTCAAGAAGACTAAAAGTAAGTTAAGATCTTAATACATGTTAGATATTACAAATTATTGTTGTCATAAAATGTAGCAATTCTTCTCTTAAATATTACACTTAGTTTTTATGTTGTTGTCTTAGGATGTCAAACATGTTTATCTCACAACCATATCTGTGTAGAACAGAATACCTTTTTTTTTTTTTTTTTAGTTCATATTTGGTCAGGAGTTCATATTTGGTCAGGGCATAAGTATAAGAAATCCATCCTATCTTGTAACAAAACTTTTATAAAAATGAAAAATAAGACTAAGGACAAACAGGTTCTTGAAGCCTTAAATTTAATCCTTACTGCTTCTTAATGTGCAGCTGGTAATTTAAAACAGTCATACATCTGAGTAGTCATAATAGTCTTCTCTTCTATCTTAAAGATAATGCAGGCGGATTTGAGTAGTTGTTGGTGGCTAGTCCCTCCAGCTAGAATTTTGCAAATGCTGTAGGATGGGGTGTAGTCTAGAGCCCACAGTCTGGAGGTATTAAAAATGCAAAGATTAAGATAGCTGTTTCCTGATGCCAGGAGAAGTAGAGGTTGGAGAATGGTGTTTATTTCAGATATGAAGATTTGCCTGTGGAGTTTGGAGCTACTGAAATTTAGTAGTTCAAAAACAACCTCTCATCCTCAACCTAAGCTTGCACTTTTGGGGAAAAATATACTTTCTTACGCTTTGCTAGATCACTCATGGATAGATTAATTATTCTTCCATCTTCTATTTTCACAAATAATTGACACACAAAAAAAAATCCATCTTAACTTCAGCCAGTATGTGTATATACCCCTTAACCCGACCTAAAAATGGCCAACTATGGCTTTCTGGGTAAATGTTTTGAGGTGCATGTTTACTCTATTGGCTTTGTCAAATATTTATTTTGAGACTTGTTAAATATCTGCCTCTTCTGTCTACAAAATGCTTCCTAAATTCTGAGACTGTTTTGAAGACAAATTCATTAGTTCTACAATCATTCATAAAGGCCATTTAAATAGAATTTAAGTAGCTAAAGAAGTAAATGATCTCTCTCATTGGTCATAGATATATTGCTGTAATAAAACATTCATGTTAAAATAACATCAAGATGAAAGCAACAAAGCCATTTTTAATTATTTTTTTTTCCTCAAGGCCACATTTCTGGCACTGCAAATAAATTAATCTTAGAGCAACTGAGTGTTAAGAATATATTTTTGTATGACAGATGATGTATTTGCATGATATATGGAAAAAATCCCTCGCAGCAACAGTTGAGCATTACTGGTACATATTGTTGAAATGATGTAGGGTTTTCTCCTCATAGCAACAAATGGTGGCTGCAATTTTTAGAGGATTTAGAAACTTATATTAAGAGCACCGAGATTTGGATATAAAGAAACTGCCTCACACAGTGAAGGAAACTGATGTTTCTTTATTCAGAAACACTGATAGACGGGTTTATCTTCCATTGTATCATCCTGGCCTTTCTTTGCCAGCCTTCTTGCTACGTATATAAAATACGTATATAAAATTCTGTCTTTAAGTGCTCACAGAATTCTGTGGAAACTTTGAGGAAAGCTACCATTAAAAAAAAAAGTAATTATTAATGTATGTGGCTAGGTCAGGTTAATTAAAGTAGTAAAAGACAGTTTTCATTTAACTATTGCTTTTGAGAAGTGGCAGTTAGACTCATGTTGCTGTGGACACATGACCCAATCTAACTCCCACTGAAGTTGAATTAGATCGTGTCAGGCTAATTTTGGAAAGTTGTAACCCTGCTCACTTTCAGTTGTTATCTTGAACTGCTTTTTTCCAGAGAGCAACATCCAATATTAATTTATAATTGAAATGCATTTACTTCAGCTGGGTTCTGCTTACAGTACCTGATCAGCTAAGTTTGTAGCCAGTGTTTGAGCTGATCTTTCATTTCTGATCTGCCTAATCTAAGAAAACGCTCTGTAAATAAGCATTTTCCCTTACTTGCACTATATTTTTTTTTTTCCAGGTTATTTGGATGTATAGCAAAGGGGAAATTACAAACCTTTGCAAGGTGGCAGATCTTCTGTCTTGAAAGATGGAGGCGGGACTGATCCACATGAGGGTTAAAACTTGTACCCTTGAAATGACAGGGAGTCAGTCAGGCACATCTTCCCTTCAGTGAAGAGATAAGGCATTATTTGTTGTTAGTGTACCTTCACTATATTATAAGACAGGGGAGGAAATATTAAGACAGTAATTAAGGGCCTTAATATCTCTTTAAAAAAAAAAGTTTAGTTTGAGACATCTAAGTATTTGGTGCAAGAGGATGATACTGTGCCTCCCAGGAAGTTATTTTAGGGCACTGTAGAAAAAGATGATGCTTAACTACTGAAGGAGATACAGATGAATGTGCGTGGAGATTTCTAAATATGTATCTCTGTTACAAGAGATTATACGTAGAGCAGCGAATAGAGGGGAAAAATGAAAAGTGGGTTTTTCTTGGGAATAGTTCTTTAAGATACTGACATAGTGATGAAATGTTTCGGATTTTTGGCCAGCTGTTGACAAACGTGTATTTTCTTGAACCTTCAGTTGCCTTTCTGTCTGAAATTTAACGCATGTTTAAAAGAAATTCTTGTATTATTTATTTTTTGCTGTTTATTTGGTTACAGGAAATGAATTAACTGCAGAGGGAGTTGTGACACAGGGTGCACATTGCTACAAATACTTAGTGATAACATTTTGGAAACGTGTGCTAATTAAGGCTATTTCTTGTGTTGTTGCAACTGAGGGAAAGGTGATAGTATTGTGGATTAATGTAGGGGAGAAAAAGTAGAAGTGAAAGTAGTTATTGTAGGGAGCAAACAAAGTATTAAAGCAGTTAGTATAGAAGGTTATATAGAAATGCAAGTGAAAGCCTTAGTTTCTGTAGAATCAGTGGAAGGTTTTGCATGTCACCCAAGATAACTGGTAATGCTTGTTGGATAACTTCAGTTCAGTGATTCTCATTAGAAATGGATATATCAAAAGCAGAATCTCTTAAAGATTGTTGGTAGCAGCACTTAATGTTTTAACTTCTAAGACATCATAGTCTCCTGAGATTTAACTTGCATCTTTACTGAATTTAAAAGTAAAGCTTTGATGTGCAGTTGGAGCCTGAATATGAAATGTTAGCTGTGAAGGCAAAGCCTACTTAGACAGAAAACTATACATGTAAATTTTTTCTCTTACAGAAATGTTTGATCAGGAAGATGAAATTGGAGTATTTTACTTGCACTGAGATTGAAATGTTTGGGAAATGTTTTAAAATTTCTGTTATGTACCAAACCCACAAAAGACTAAAAACTGTGTTAAATAAAATAAGAACAAACAAGTTTATTTGAAAAAGGAGAAACATTTCAATTATTATTTTTACCAAAAAAACCCCTTGTTTTTTATGAGTATATTCCCTATTGCTTCGTCAAGCTACTGTTTGGAGCGCACTTGATAGGAGAGCTGTACAAGGTAACTGCAGAGCTGTGCCAGCAGGAATTAGTACTGTGTTATGACCTGGAGGTCCGAGAATAAGGACCTTTGCAAAATTCTTTTAAAAATCTGTTGGAATCTTAAAGAAGACCTTTTTTGGATGCAAGGCAGGATTTTATCTTCATCGTGATGTTGCAATAGTGTGCTTGTGAAGTGCTAGAGCTGTAACTGCGCTTTGTTTCAGAGGGCTAAAAATATTTTACTTTAGAGTCCTTAGAGATCTCAAATCTTCAAGTAGATGTGAACATAACTTTTAGCTTATTTGTTTGATGTAATTGTCTGCTCTGCATCTTTGTCATCTTTGAAGTGTCCTGCATATTTCTAGTACTGCATAGCAAATATTTTATTCGAGTTTAAGGTCTAGAATGAAGAAGGGAAACATCCATTTTCTGAAATATAATCAGTGATTTTTGCCACTTTCAATAATCGTGAAAACGTACATTTTAAGCCAACCAGCATCTGTAAATAGGTGATTCGCAGTTCTTCTATCATGTGCAGTTCTTGAGGCACTAATTTGCTTCTCTACTGGAAATTAGTTGCTTATAGTTAGTATGTTCTTTGCACTTCTAAGAGTTTAAAGATCTGCAAATATTGTGGGTAATACAAATATAGTAAATATATTTTTTTCATTTACAGGGAATGCTGAGTATTGTCTGATTTTCATATTCTATAATAAATTCAGTGTCATAATTAGCAGATATCTGTTGTGACAATGCACATTGGGGCTTTATTGCAAATGCTTTATAGACGCAAGGCAAAAGTAGATAAGGCTCATAAGAATGGAACTCTTTCAGAATGCATTAGTGGAAAATTGGACTGTAAATACAAAAGGTAGTAAATAAGGAATTGTTTTGCCTCATCTCAAGGCAAAATGGACAATAGGCAAGGATGCTATACTTCTTATGTCTTTATTCAGATGCTGTAACATGCAATGTAATACACGTATACAATGTATACGGTATCAACATTATTCTAAACAAATCCTACACTGCTATTTAACAACCCAGATAATTTGAGAAATAGGTAGGAGCTCTCTGGAAGGCAGATTGACATATCAGTACGCTTTTTGGGGACATTCTAGATTGACAGGCTTTCTGATGTGGTAGTAGTAATAGGCTTCTGGTAACTAGTAACCAAGAATTTTAAGACTGGGTGCTGTAAATCTTAACACTTCAGAGTGAGTTAAGACTACACCACCATGGAAGCATTTCTCCTTTGAAGACTTGTGAATGTGGTTAGGTAGCTCTCTCAACAAAGTGTACTGACTGAATTAGCCAAGCTACTGTACATTGTAGTCATTACCAAGCAAAATTAAAACAGTTTGTTTTGTGAATGTTCTACCTGTCTATGTCCCTCTGCTTTTTCAAACAACATTTGTTTTCACATCAGCTTTGTTGATATCCCCCTCTCCCTGTCTTGCATGCTGAACCCTTCTTGCAGTGAGCAGGAGGGGCAGAAATGGCTATGTGTAGGCTTCCTTGCTGCTGCAGCTCCTGACAGAGGGCATTAGCTTCAAAATGCTACAGCTGTATCTCCCTGGGCAGACTGGAGTTGCTAGGCTTGCTGAGGACGCTGCTCCTCATAGTCCCTTTCTCCTGCGATGTTACCCTAGTAGTGTTCCTCATATTTGATTTTTAGCATGGCTCTACTCTGGTTTTCTTTAACAATTTAGAAGTGAATAGAGTTAAGATTAAAAGGAACAAGAACCCTGCAAAGTTCAGTTATAAAGCACTGCTAGGTGCTGCCAGCTACTACTAATATAGTTCCACTCCTGCCCCATCACCGGTTTTGTCTGTCCCCAGTACAGTAATGGTGAGAAGGGTCTTTGTCCACAGACTGCTGACATAGTAAGAGGCAGACTTGGGACTGGAACTGTTAAGCACAAAACAGAACATCGCTTACAAATATTGAATCTGTTACTGGCTCTTCAGTACTATGAAGCTCATCTGTGCAGAATAGTGTTTAGATCATGGAAAACCTTTCATGTCTTTTTCTTGCTCCTTAATTAGACATTTTCAATAAGCCTCACTTGTTTCTGTCCTATGTGCTAAGCTTGCTGACAAAAATCTGATCCTATATCATGATTTTGTCCAGTACATTTTACCTCCTTGATTTTGGAACTGATACAATTTAGAAAGAAAGCTTTAGGTTCTTGGCATTTGACATACACTTAGAATAGCCCCCTGTTAGCCCAGCTGCTTTGCAGTCTTACCCGAGTTGCATCCATAGCTCAGCACGATGGAACTCGGCCTCCTCAGAGGAGACTGAAAGTCCAGACAGACGATTAAAAGATGTTGGCTCTTCAGAGTTGGTCATTAATCACTGTTCCTTTTTGCGCCTTTTTCAGTAAAATTTTTTTCTTTATCTGGAAAATATTATGATCCTGAAAATCCAATACATTACCTGACATTGATTTCTGGCTCCTTTCTTTATGATATAGCATACAGTGCATCTTCAGAGAGGACACTATCTGGAGGTAGAACACTAATGATATTTCAATCTGGCACAATCTTAGGAGCTGTAGGTAAATAAAGCGTTTGGTTTTTAACAATGTGATAAGTTGTTTCTAAGAACACTTGAATTACTTTTAGACAAAGCATTTAAAACAGCTGAATTATGTCAGTTAGATGTCAGGCAGCTCCTGCAGAGGCTGGTGCAGAGCAGGCTGTGGGCAGAGATAGCCGCATTCCCCTCAGGCCAGGGAGCGAAAGGTGCGGGGCAGCACCATGCTGGCCTGGCTGCTGGGTCGGGTCTGGCTTGCAGGCGCTGCAGTCAAAGCCTGAACTCAGGACTGTCTGTGCTTATCTTTGTATATATGCACTAAATGATTGTTCTTTATGTGATTTGATTTCTCTTTATTGCTTTCACAACTGTGCTGTTGGAGCGTCTTCTATTGGGGGTATAAAAAAGGTTAGGAACTGTACTTGATATAAGCTATAGTGTGTCTCTTTCCCTCCACCGTATCAGACAAAATCTCTGCGTGTGGATGGATACTGGGGATCAGGGTTTTAGATTTGTTTTCCTTACAAAGAAAGGCTTATGTCCTTTTTATTAATAAAGTGAATGGCAAATTCAGCTAAGTGCCTCAGGTGTTTGAATTGTGAACCTGTGACTAACTCTGTAATTCTGAATGTCAGGTTCCGTAACTGGGCATCTAGCTCCTGACATGTATCATCCTGGCTATAGATGTCTCCATTTTTTCTGAAGAACTGAGCTGTCAAGGCTGTTTTGAAGTCCCAGAGATCTGAGGTGATCTTTTGGCTTTCTGGCTAACAGAAACCATGTGCTTGAAAAAAAAAAAAAAGAGTTCATAGAGCATCCAGGGGAACCAACGCAGACAGGAAAGCATTGCATCAGTGTGCTCCTGGTCATGTTACTCCTGATTATACACCAATTGCAGGTTTTTTCAAAGCTGTCGCTTTCAAGACCAAATAACTCATATTGTTGCTGTCCAGGCAGGAGATGATGACAGTATATTCACTAAAATCTTGATGAAGATTCCCATGAATGTAACTGTACTATTGAAAGGCCTTCAAGCAAACAGAGGTTCAAGTTGATACCAGAAGTCTGTTTACGTTTGGGTTGGTTATATAACCAAAAAAGCTTACTGTTGTTAGTAGGGCAGATTAGGGTGAGGGGAATTCCTGAAAATGTTATAAGGAGACTTATATGAAATATAAAGAGTAGAGTTCCTCAATCCATAAGTATTACTGTGTACCCATACTGTGTCTTTTCATTTTAGCTTGAAGTTTTTGTGGTGTTACTCTTCACAGTCACATTGCAGTTCTGTTCTCTTTCCGTGATAGGTTTGGGAATGTTCTTTCCTTATGTAGTGAAATAGCTGTTGTTGATGTATACCATTAATTATTATTATTTTTGCTGTTTTGTATTTAATAAATAAAATGAACAGTGCTGTGTTGCTATGAACACTAATACCTAAGCATTGGAGTTGGGAGACTGAGTGTTGTGTCTATTTTTATGTGTGACAGAGACTTTGCCTTGTTGCAATTCTCATTAGGACTGAATTTGTGATAGGAAATCTGACTTCTAATACCAGCTGTTAGAAAGCTGCAGAATTTTTTTTTTTTTAGCTTCTATGCTTTCAATATCAGAGTAGATATGGATCTTTCTAAATACTGAACATCATCAGATTTATGTAGACAGTCTATAGATTTCTTTCTCACAAGTCTGTTTTGATTATCAGTGTTTCATTTTGGGATACTAAGATATTTATTCTCTAACACATTTGATAATTTGAAAGAAATTAATATATTCATTAGTCTTAAAATCTAACTTATACGAGTTTTACCTTATTTCAGTTAATTTGTATAGTATACTTCCATACAAAATTGATTCATGGAAGAACATTTGGTATACAGATATGTCTGAAGGGGAGAAGTTAGAAATTCAATCTCTAAGGGCAAGGAAAGAGATTGGAAGAGGGAATTGTGAAGACTTTCTGTTGCCTTAGCTTTTTTTCTTGTGCCTTAGCTTTTTTTCCTTCTTTTAGAATAAAGAGAGAGATGTGACGTTTTCTGAGAGGTCTGAGGAAGGACTTCTTTTTCTAAGATGTCAGTATCAAGTTGCATTGAGACTGAATAGGAGTTTGTGATCCAGTTCTTTTAAATATCTTTGAAGGTTCCAGTCAGGTGGAATTCAGTGTTTCAGGACTACAGTTTTATGCATTTATTTTAAAGTGTGAGCCTACAAAATATTGCATATATGTTTCTTGGCATTAGGCCAATTATTTCCTAAAAGTTTCTGAAGTATCTGTGGATGACATTAGACAGCTTTTGACTTTGGCCTGGATTTTTGCCTTCCTTTAGACTCGTGGCATGAGGCTCATTTAGAAACTGCTTGCAGGCCTGTAAATGTTTTCTTAGACTAGCAAAAAATTCCTTGTTCCAGACATTCATATTGACTTCATAACTATATATACCCTTGAACAAGGGTAGGGTATCCTTGTGTCCTGTATAAAAGCACTTCTCACTTTTGTAACACTTGGACGGGAAATACGAGTGTTGGAGCTGTAGCAGTGAAAGTGATTTTTTTCGTATGCCAAATCAAAATATTTCCATTTCTTTGTGTGATGGTTCAGAGCCCTGTCTGTCAGTCTGTTCACAAACTGGATGCGTGTATCTGAAGGAATACATGGCTGATATGTGCTCTAGACAGCTGGACCATTTATATGGAGCCACTAAGATTATTGTTGCTTGGTCATAGTTCTGTTTCTCCTGTTAAAGCATTAACTCACTCTGAAAGTAGTGATGAGGGATGCAAAAATAGAACTTTAAACCCCAATGAATTAGTACAAATGTTACAAAACACAAGTACATTTTTATATATATGTCCCTTTGACATGGGAGGTTTTACCATTTAAAAAACAAAACAACACACACACACACACACACACACAAAAAAAAACCCCAAAAGAAACAAAACCCAAAACCACCCTCCCAACAAAAAAACCCAGACAAAATAACCCACAAGGGTGGAGAGAATACCCACATTCACACCAACATGAACTCCTGAAAGGCAGACATCTAAACTGCAGCAAATACAAATTGGTTATATTCTAACTGCTGTTCTGTTATCCTCCATTTCTATTCTCTGAGGATGTAATTGCAGTGAGTAAGGCAAAATGGATGATGCCAACTGAGCCACAGTGAATTACGCTTAGCAATGTTCTTCCTTTGAATGCCGGTCCAGACGCTGCTGCTCCGCAATGCTATGGGAAAGCAGAGAAGACTTACTGAAAACTTATTGCGAAATAAAGCACGGAAAACCACCAGAAGTTGGTGGTAGATGAACATACAGAAAATATTTAATCTGGTTTTTGAAAAAGTTTTTTAATGACCCTGAAGAGTAACTCGAGCTTCTCTGCCTTCATCAGCACTGTCAGCAGATCAATTGTGCACTTGTTAGCTGTGCAGATGAAGCTGGGAAGTGTCCGCCACCACACGTAGGTTTGGGTGAGTGGAGCACTGTACCCACCTACGTTAGACACTCCCAGCTGTGGAGCCATTCATAGCATCTTCGGAGTAAACTAAAAATGTGTGTGGGTGAAATAAATATAGACTGTAAACCAAAAGCATTACACATCTCCTGAGCACTGTGCCAGGAGCTCTGGGAGGGATGCTGTCCACAGGCCTTGCAGCTTTTGCAAACAGTGCTTGTACAGGCACACTCGCAATGAGAGAGTGCCGAGGAAGATGTGGGCTAACCCTGCTCAGCTTTGGAGGGTTAAATAGGAGACAACTTCTGTCCAGCACTAAGAGAATAGTTAGTGTGTAATGGCAGTGGGAGAGAGTGCATCAAGGGAAAGGTTTTGAACTAATTTGAGATTTCAACTATATAGCTCAGGTATGCTAACGTTATTTTTCCTGTTTTTATACAGATTGGTTAAATGGGATTTTTTAAAAAAATTATTATTATTTTAATTAAAACAGAAAACATCAAGCTGTACTGTGGGGAGAAGGTTTTCATAGTAGTCTTGGGGTCTTAGATATCTGTTATCTAAGATAACAGAAGAATACAATAATAATTAAATTTTGCTAGTGTGGAAAACTCATAAATTGTGAATCCTTAATTTCACTGAATATTCCAGAATAGACTAAGTGAAATAAGGTACCAAAGATATCAGTCTGAATAGCTTCTCACTACTCTGCTGAACTTGATCCTACACTGAGCTAGTGTGTAGTATTATAATCTATAGTAGACTACACAGAGCAGGCAGTGGAGGTGAGCACAGTCCTGCGTTTAGTAAGAGGCTGGCTGTGTGGTCACCATGTTATGTTTGCTGTGGAACAGAAGTTTCCTATAGTATGGGGGAGTGCAGTGCTAAATATTTAATTGGCTGAGATCATATGTCACCTAAATGTTAATCAAAGATGTTCATTTTATGCCTGTGCACTTACCTGCTAACTTCTGAGCGAGTTGGTAGGTGCGCATAAACAGGTAAATCTGGAGATTTTTCTAGCAGCCTGTATAGGAATTGATCACTTGTAGTCATTTACAGTTTCTGCTTAAGCAGGACCTGACAAATAGCCTAGCACGTTCAGTGCCACAGTAATGCCAGAAGCATGTCATGAATTTCTTCACTGCGTTAATGTATTTGTAATCATTGTAATGGGTTATGTCAGTAGTAGTGTCTTATTCCCAAAAATGCTATTGGCACAATGCTGGCCTGTGTTATGATGGAGCCCTTGAAATGAGATTGGAAGGCAGGCTTTCCATTCATTCTAGATTATTATAAAATGAAATAGTTACAAGGTAGGTGCTGTTAGCTGCAATTTTTTTTTCTTCTGGAGAAGCAAATATGTACTTGCAAATGCCTTTCAAAGTTTGAATATTGGCTTACAGCTGTAATGTAGCTATATTTTAATTGTTTGATAGAAAAATGGTCAAGTACTTGACAACTTCCTACATTATTGCGGTGAACTGGGCTCCTGACAGACCTTTCCTGGATTTGAAATCTTAGAGCAAATGGAAGTTTAGGAAGAAAAATACAAAGTGTATTTTGTAAGCATCGTAGAAATCATAGAACACTTGGATTTCCTTTTTGAAAGGATAGATTGGGAAACAGAACTCTTGTCTAAAACAATAATAGGATGGTACCTACCTGCTCAGAGGCATAACTGATGTGATTATCTGCAAATTTTTAGAAGGGATAAGCAAGGAAAACAAACAAAAAAACCCAACCACCAAACCATAGTGCAGGCTGAAAGTGTAAAGTTGATTGAAGTCTTCCCTTTCAATTGGCAATCATAGATCCTCGTTTTTGTCCTGATTATGCATTTTCACTTTAATGGGGCTTATAGAATTGCATATTCCTAAATCTGATTTCTTTTAAGAGTAGTGCGAGAAGGATGGGCAAAAAATTTCAGAAGACTAGTGATTGGGAGTGTCTTAAGCTTTGGGTGACCAAACAAGTATGTATTAAAAATGGACAAGTTTCACAGTGTCTTCGCTGAAATCTAGAAATGCTTTGATGGTGTCCAGCTGGGAACCAGAAGAGTCATTTGAAAACCTTGGCTATGACTGCTTGTATTTTGTGATGTGTTAAAGCAGGAACACCTGTCAAGAAGGAGTCAGTCTCAAGTTTAATTTTATTTTGTTGTTTCACAAAAAAGGTTTCTATTTGTTTAATGGGACTTGAGGTTTTTGCCATTCATTTAACAGGATTTCATGGTACACTCGGGATTTGAGTAAATCAGATTGACAGAAACCTTCTTTGTATTCATTTTTTAAAAGGCTGCTTTTCCCATTCTAATTTCTACAGTATTTGTATAAATAAGTGTCTTGTGAAGATATCAGTCTCAGTCTTAGAGTTTAATTGTACAGCGTCATTAAAACAGCTGAAACAAATACTCAGGGCTGTGACAACTTCAGGGATTGATTTAAGAAAATTTTTAATTACATTGAAAATATGTTTAAAGTAGAACAGTTACAGAAGCTGTATCATTCAATATGTAGAAGTTTTATTCAGTCTGTGAAATTAATCTAGCAATCACGCAGATTCCAACATCGTTAGCAAATCAGTTCCATAGGATTATGAAATGTCTCCCCGTGACCTATTCAGATTTGTGTTGAAATATTTATTCCTGGTTTGAAACAAGTTTGTTACTGTAGGGCAGACAGAACGTGTTATACAAGTGAAGTCAGCTGTATTTCTCTTACACCCACGGTGTAACACGAATTGATAGCGTTGATGCCAGCCTTTGTACTTGATTGATGTATATTTGTTTTGGCAGGGCTGTTACCTTAGATATCGTCCTTCCTCCCCTCCCATGGTCTCCCCTGCTGGCTTTTGTACCCAGTTCCCTGCTCAGCATAACCGCGGTTGTACAGCACAGCTGTCAGGGCACCACTGGGCTGGAACAGGCACCTGGGAGTAGGAGGCAAGGGATGCTTGAGCTGGCACTTGTGCTGCGAGAAATGAACATCAAACGATGTCTGTATTTAATCTGAAATCAAGTACTTAGATCTGTAGAAGGATTTTGCATAAGTGCAAACTAAGGATTACTATTTATCATTATTGCCTTTTTCATCTTCATATTATTTTAAAATAACCAGAATAACCTTTGAAGTTAGGGAAGGTACTGTTTTTGCCATTATATAACTGGCTAACATAAAGCACAAAGTAACCTACCTAAGATCAGGCCATTCTGTATCAGAGCCAGAAACAGAACCCGAGTTTCTCTTTGCTTTATATTTCAAGTTCTGGAAAATTTTTCTTTCCTTTAGGGAAAAAAAATGCATTTACGCATATCTAACATATGCACACATGTGCCTTCATGCAAGATGCATTTATCTGTTTGAAGAAGGTCACTCCAGCTGATGCCTTGGAAACAGAAGCTGTGTGTCAGTGGAGACTATTGATCTTGCTGGGGTCCTCCTGAGGTTAAAACGTTTCTCCTCACCAGGCTGTTCTCACTGTTTCAGCTTCCGCCCCACTGAGTGCTGGCCATGCCTCTGTCTTCTTCTGACTGCTCTGTTGGGCTTGTCAGGTTTGCACAGCCTTTTCTGTCCTTAATTTCCTTCTGCTTAAGGATGTCCCCAAATAGCTGCATCTCATATCTGTGATGTATCTTTGAGAAGGAGTTTCTTCCTGCCCAGAAGCCAGCTGAATCTCCATTTAAGCAAGGATAGGGAGAGAGGAGAATAGCCCTTGCTAAGGCCTCACAGCTGGAGAGGAGAGACAGCTTTCAGCAGGAACCAGGAGACGTTCAGCTGCTCTGCTGGCCTCCTCCGCTTACTGGCATGGACACAGGGGATTGCAGCAGAGGGAGAGCAGTGTCTTCAGTGATGGCACTGTGCTGGATGGGAGCTGAATGAGGAATGGGAGTGAGAGACACTGATGCTGACTTAATGAGAGTGCCTAAGGTCTCGAGGAAAAGAAGGGAAGATACTGTTCACTGCATTCCTCGGGGACCCTGGAGCGAGATAGGAGGGGGATTTTTGGCTGGCCCCAACTTCCTGCTTTCTGCTTCATCACTCTCTTCCTTCTAACAATAATTTCATCTGGGAAATACCTGGTAAGACCAACCAGTACAATGTTAGAGGGTGGAGAAATGTAATGATTATTGTTATCTTAAAGTAACAAAAGACTTTTAAAATATTTTTGAAGTCCTAAAAAGAGAATCTAGTAAAAGTTAGAAATTATATGGCCACGTAGAGAAGATGATTGGGAAAAACAGGAAAGTATGAGGGAGGATTAATGGGAAAATGGGACGTGTGCTTTCATGTTCGACTTTGTCCTTCTAAACTGTGATAGGAAGAGCTGGAGCAGATGCATACCTTTTGGAATACCACGGGTGTTATTTGAATTGGCATTAGCCAGACAAACACAATCTTTAGTAACCATGAATGTTTCTAAAATGTCAGACAGGTTTAACTCACAGCTCTGCAGCACATGCCTTCAAATTTAAAATTACAAAACCTTTTATGTACAAGAACGTACGCTATACTGAAATGTACTGAAAGTATAGAAAAATGTTCTTGAATTGAAAGTAGGAAAAGCTAAGTTTTAGTACTAAAATATTTGCTACACTTGAGGATTACACTTGAGGATTACAATATTAAGCTGATTTAGGACATTAGATCTGAAGTACTAGGACATAAACCAGAAGTGTAATGAAAGGTTTTGTCAGAATTCATTCTCACTCTATCTGTTTGTATTGATCTTGGGTTTTTCCTTGAACAGGTTAGTTGTCTAAAATTATGCTATAATTCAGATTTTGTTGCATGTTTAGAGAAATTATTTTGGAATAAACACCCCATACAATCAGGTCCATTAAATCAGTTGATTTTTCATCGCCTGTTGCTAAGGTTGACAGAAAAAAAATATTCCTGAACCTCAGTCAGAGGTGTGCAGCTTTATTGACAGAACATTAGTCCTTCATGTACCTGCCAGCGCAGGAGCAGGCGGCACAGAGCTGGTGGCAGGCGTAAGCAGCATCGTGCCTCTTTGCCGCGGCTGGCTCTGCCAGCCATAAACAGAGACACCCGGCGCTCCTCCGGGGTGCACCCAGCAAGCGCCTGCTTGGGCAGGCCGGCTGCCCCACACTGCTTGGGCTTGACTCAGCCTTCCCATGGAGGAAGTTGCTGGCAAGGGGGGGACGTGGGTTTGTAGGAGCGAGGGGAGCGCGATCGGTTGGTAGACAGCATTCCTGGGCTTCGGAGCTCTTGAAGACATGAAAAATGCAGGCACATGGGATCAGAGCTGCCTTTTCTAAAAGATTTGGGGGTTTGGTGGGGTTTTGTTTGTTTACTCACCCATATAAAAACAGGCATTTTAGTGTTTTGATGTCATTTTGGGGGCTCTATTTTTAGTTACAAAACATTACAAACATGAAATATTTAGCTATTGAGCCTGTTGGATTTAAAATAACTTTAAAAAGTTTTAAAGAGGGTTTCTGAAGTACTCATTTTTTTCCATTGCAGCACATGCATTTTTTGGTCCAGTGTTTTTACAGAGGCTGGAAGAGTGCCATTATGTTAAAGCCGGTGTTACCATTTGGTTTGGTAAGGAGGAAATCCTGTTGGTCCAAGGTCAATATAAGGGGATAATGTAGATTCCTCCCCCCCCCAGCCTTTTTATTAAAAAACATTTTTCTGACTATTTTATTTCAATATAGAAGGTGTCCCCAGTATGTGGTTAAGTGCCCAAATTAGCTTTCCATTACGCTTGAAGGCAAGGTTGAGGTGTACTCAAATGCAGTTTGCCTATAGAAGCAAGGTATTTCTTTTATCTCTGTAGTAACCAAGTATTTATTGGTATATAGGGAACTTCAGAAAGATAATCTCAATTTGGTCTTGTTTTTCATTTGCTATTCTTTTTACATACATCATCATTATAAGGGCCTATTCAGTAGTGTTAGAAATTACACTGAAGATGCCCAAACTCACAGAAGAAAAGGCAGAAAGAGAAGTGGTGTTGGATTTTTATCAGCTCGGGAATTACTTCTGTACAAACGTGACAAACTGCTAATTCACCTTTCTGTGTCTAGACATCAAAGAAAGAGCCATTAGGAATTGCATAACCCACTTCTCTGCCAAAAAAATTACCACATGTGCTTAATTTTTAAGTTTCATGTATCAGTGCAGCCTTCAGTTTTCAAAACAAACAAAAAAGGCCAATCTAATACCCACAGCCTGGCTCCGGATCAGGTGCTTGGTGGCAGCCAGTACCCCAAGAGGAGGACGGAGGTGCCGGGAGGGATTCCACCCCTCGGACCACCTGGCCGCAGGGGCAGCGAGGGAGCCCTCCTCTTCGAGACAAAGCCCAGAAAGCTCAAATCCAAACTGCCTTTTGTGACAGCAGATTTTTAAAGAGAGATCAGCCCACTGAAACTCTGCCATCAGAATGACTGACTTCTAGCTGTAGCAGGATTCCTCTGGAGCATGTTATGGAAAATAAATTTTACAGCGCAAGCTGTATGATGTTTTGAGGCGTTCTCTGAGGAGGCAAACGGGATCTGTGATGCATTGTTGCCAGGTTGTGATGTTACTGCAAGTCTCATGAGAGTCTGGTGTTTCTTGCAGTCCAGGTTCCATACAGTGATGCGATTATGTGAAAAATGAATTAAAATTTTAGCTCTCCTGATGTGGAGAAAAACATGAAAAAATGCATTGTAAAGGACACTTCATGACAATAAGTATATAAGATTTTATATAAAAAGTTAAAATCAGTCAAATATGATGATGCTAAGTGCAAAGTGGAAACATATTGGTGACTGTTTAAATCTTTTCTTCAAATAATGGAATGATTGGAACTAAGTGCAAATTTTCTGCTTCATCTAAGCCAATAGACTAGAAACCAGGGATTTGCTCTTAAGTCCAGGGAAAACATCCGTTTTCAGTTATGAAAGAAAATTGCCTTAGGGTTACTGGTTGGCAGGATTATTTTGTTAAAGAATGTTGTACCATCTCCCACAAAAAATACAGTTCCCATTGTGCTTTTCATATGCGTGAGCAGCAAGTGCTCAGTCCTCTTCCATAGAAGTTTTCTTGCTAACTTCATTGTGCATTCAGGTGCCTCCAAAAATTGTATGTGAAATAGTGTTCCTTACCTTAACTTTGGTTTAAGTATGGAAAATGGTCACGTTGATAGGTATCAGATATTTACATTTTATACTATCTTATTACAAAATTTGGACATGGTTTTTAATTTTATTAATCATTTGTCAAGTGCTTGCAGAAGGATGCAGCTTCACTTCAAATGTATGGGCTCATAAATCAGAATTAGGATAATAGTTGTTTTAAAACATGCACCTATAAAAGCTTAGGTGAATGGCAAAAGTTGTTTAGGAAATGCTATTTTTTTTCCTGTCATCATTCTCAGCTACGCGTAGGTTTAATGGAAAACTGGCAATAGCTCCTGCTGGAGTTCATTGTAAGGGTCTGTAGAATATAACTTTAAGGTATTCTGACCTTGTAGTTCCAGCTTAACTAAAAATGTGGGTTTAAATGCATTTAGTTAAATTGGTGTAGAAGGCTGTGTGATTGGGATTCTTTGCATATATGAAAGTCTGACCTATGTCCATGGTAACTAAAAGGCTACTAACATATTTCTTCATTACAAGTTCTCTGCTTATTTTTTTTTTCTTTCACTTTTTCTTCCCTGCACTGGATGAATTTAAGATGTACTTAAAATAGTTTGAGTCATTTTGGGATAGTGTTTATATTGGAGGCTTTCTTCTCATTTGCTCTAGTGTGATGAAGACTGAACTCTCTTGCTGCAGGACAGTGGATCAGGAATGAGGTAGTGGTCAGCTCGTTGGAAAGAAATGTTGATTACTGTCCAGAAAAGAGGGGAAAAAAGACCTGATGAGCTGTTTTGGTTTGGTTGGAATGTGCTGCTAGAATGCAGTAAGGGATGAGGGCTTATTTTACACTTCGTGGAAGATTCCTAGGACATGTTTGATATAAGCTACGTGTAGACAGAACAGATAAACAGATTGTGATTGAGATCTGTGGGCCCTTGGAAAAGATGGCTAACTATGTTTTTTGAAAGGACCGAGATCTTATTGCTGTCATGAAAGTTGTGCAGGGCCACTGTGAAAAGAAATGTGACTTTAAAAGCAAGTAGAATTAATTACACTTGAAAAGTCTCTTTTCCAATCTGCAGAGCATATTTGCAGTCATCTGCAGCTGAAGGCCATATTGCCCCCACACTTCAGCCTTCCATCTTGCACTGCGTTGGTGACTGAACTGTAAGGTTTCCCTCATGCTTCTGATTTCATGCTCAGTATCGTTAAGATTCCTTAATGGAAAAGCAACTTCTGCAACAGATTGGCAATGAACATATTGAATCTATCACATCAAAGAAGTAGTTGTAGGATGGCGTGAAGACTCTGCTTCTTTTTAAAGTGATCTGTATGGGCAGATCTTTGAGTCCCTGTGTAATTTTACCGACTTTGATCAGAGTCCATACAGCTTTAGTTGTTTTGAAGAATCGGGTGTTACTGTTGTGCTGTGGAGGTTAAAGGATGGTGTTTTCCTTATTTGTTGGAGACTAACATTGCTACTTACTTGGTGATATGGTAATTTAAATAAATATTAATATTTTGGTACCTATCAGCTCTGAGACCACTTGGCTTCTGATATATTGATACCAGAAATTCTGTGGGAACATAGGTAATTATTTTTAAAACTGATTTTCATTATATAGAATAATTGTATGTTTCTCTAAAATGTTTTTATACAATGCTTATCTAGACTTAAATACACACATGTATTTTCTAGGATTATTTACTACTGTGTGACAGATACACAGCTGTGAGTCATTTACATGAAGAGTAGGCAGATTTCTAAAAATGGAATGAAAAGCTTTAATAGTAATACAGAGAGCTGGTGGAAATTTATGTGCAAATGTCCTTTATTATATGATCACCCCCATATAAATATATAGCATTGAAAGAACATTCCAAAGCCTAAGGTTTCATATTCAAACATTTAAAGATTAGAAGGAAACAACGTCATTGCTTGCACAGTTGTAAGGCCATCTCCTTGTGCGTGTTTGTGTTGTGATACAGCCTTTAATTATACAGTCAAATTTTTCCCCATGGGAGTCATAGTTTTTCAGCATGGCTAACACTCACTGCCTTTTCTCATGGCTGTTTTAAGATGTCTCATCATAACAGTGATCTCTACGGTGTCCCAGGGAGCTCTTTGGCCGTTGTGGTGTAACACCTTTGGTGGTATAACGGTAGAGAGGAGTTTTCAGGACAGCTTTCAGCTGCTATAAGGAGGAGACTATCCTTCCTTCTCCTCATTTCCCATTCCATTCACTTCATGCCTTGTAATTTTAGTAATAGTATCAGGGGCAACAATCTGCTGAACGGTGAAGTAGGAGATGTGGAAACTCTGCATGGGTTCCTTACAGTTTGTCAACCAGGCTGGAATATTCTACCTTCACAGCACAGGCTTTGGTGCTTGAACTGATGCAATAACGTTGGTAGTGGTGGGTTAGTTGATGCTTTATCTGGAGTGGCCACAGAGGGAGGATATATTGGGGTGGGCGGAACTAAGGGGATAGCTGTCTGCAGGTTTCACGGTATTTGCTGATGGGAAAGCAAGATACAGGAATTGCACATCCTCTTTTTGGCTCCCGGGGAAGAGTTCTGTATGTTTACAGACTCTTTTGTCATTGGCCGTTGTTACCTGGTTTTGTCTCAGTTTTCTCTGATTTCTCAAAATGTTCTTTGGTAGTAGGATAAATGCTAATTTTGAAGTACGGAAACAGGAAGCATACAAAAGAGGCTTTCATTTTTGGAAGTTAAATTACAGAGAAATAAAAGAAGATGCTTTTTCAAGCATAGGCACAGATTGGAATACTTTTGCATTAATTACTATTAAAAGCTTATGTTTATAGTGGAAAACTTAA
This sequence comes from Gymnogyps californianus, assembly GCF_018139145.2. Lineage (NCBI taxonomy): Eukaryota > Metazoa > Chordata > Aves > Accipitriformes > Cathartidae > Gymnogyps > Gymnogyps californianus. The sequence goes on from NC_059477.1 coordinate 14,152,586, forward strand.
TTTGAGGGAAAAATATTCCTCCTGATGCCATTAGCACTGTCAGCATTCTTCATTCTGTGTCATTCCTGGGGAAGGTTAGGAAGGCAGCAGTAGACAACCTCCGTATGTGGCAATATGGAAGCTTAATTTAAAAAAATTAATTTACCAAAGATCTTGTATAAGTGCTTGGAAACTATTATGGCAGTGATGCCTGAGAGGAGAGAGAGAAATCCCAAATGTGGTAGAAGTGCCTGCAGGGAGTATCCAAAGTGCAGGGCTGGGTTCAGCCAGATGACTCACTTCTAACGAAGTACTAGAAGCATTCCCCTTCACAGTTTGCTCTGAAATACATTCTCAGTTATTTGTGCGTACCTTCGACAAAATTCTCTCCGTACACAGGAGCTGTTGTACTCGAGTTTTTGGAACCCAAAAACAAGCTCTTTATTGATGGTGAGGTCAGGACGCTTCTGGGAATGGTGGCTTGTTGGTTACCAGCTGCTCCCCAGCCAGAAGGAGGTCGTCTCTGTTTTAATGAGTCGTGCTTTGTTTCTTTTTCTTATTTACAAAAAAAAAAAAAAAAAAAAAAAGACTGTTACACTATTTGCTGTGATATTTCTTTGTGATGGCATTGTTGGACTTCAGAAAAATGTTGGCTAGTATCAGAATTACTGGCAGAAATGTTTCAAGATAGAAGTGTGTATGTGCTGGGTGCCTTCTAAATGGCATCCTCACACTCCTGCTTGAAGAGTCGGTAGCCCTGTGAGCGGCGCTCTCCAACAGTTTCTGTTGGTTTTAATTTTTTGTTTTGGCAGATTTTGTTTTAGATCGAGGAGCCTAAGTGGAAGTTGGAAATAAAAACTTCACATATAAATAGCAGTGAAACAAGCAACTATGCTAACCTCTGCTTTCAGTTACAGTAACATAAACTTGAGGAAGCTTTGCCGATATCTTCTGCGTACAAGTGTAGGTAGAATTTGGCTCAGCAGTCAACTCCTTAATTATTGGATTTTCTAGAGTCTGCAGCTAATTCTGCTCAGCATATGCTATTGCTTTTTTTATGCTATACATTGATTTGGGAATAATATTGAGATACTAGTGTTCCCGATCTGAAATTTGAAGCCAGTGTTGGACAGGTTTTTTTTTCGTTCAGTTTGTATTTGTCACTAAAGAAATACCCAAATATTGGTAATGATCCCCAAAACTTAAATGAGATTGTTGAAGAGTAGTTATGCATGTGTAAAGTCAGTTTGTACTATGACATGATGAAAAAATACTGAAGCTGTAGGGCAGCTGTCTTGTCACTGTAAAGAAACTGTAAAAGCAGAGTCCACTGATTTGGGGATGGGGTGGTTAACAGTTTCAGACCAACAAAGTCTTACCTCAGAAAATTTTGTTTGTGCTCTGTGATGCATCTGGAGCTACTGATAGGAAGTGTAACATCAAATAAACTTTCATATTGAATTTCCTAATCTTAAGGAGTGATGGTTGTTTCAGACAGGACTGTAAGTTCATGGAAGAAAACATGAAAAGAAATTTGTATACGTGTGTATTTTACTTTCTTATTTTAAAAGTGCCTTGTTTAAAGGTCAGTAATTACTTTTATTGACCCGCACTGATGTGCCTTTTGGTGAGTTAGTTAAAATGCATCTCCAAATAATACCAAGAGAAATATGGCTTGTGTGCGTATGTATATGTACATATAAAATATGTATTATTTTACTAAAAGTAGATAAAAGGAAATGTGAACCTCTGTAAATGCCTTGAGAGGTCCTCTCTGGTTTTGGCTTTGCTAGCGTTTCTCATCTAGACATCTAAAGGCAAGTCAGCAGCTGGTGTAAAAGGCTAAAGATGAAATATATCCAAAGAAAGAGATGGATTGAAAAAATGAATTAGTTAATAAGAGTATTGTTAAGCTTTGGAAGGTTTTAAAACTGGGTTGATAAGTGACTTTTGTTCTATTTAAGAAAGCTTGATAATCTGGCAACATCGAAAGTTATTAGTCATACAAAGCAGATAGAGGGCAGATAGAAATAATACTTTTTGTGGGGGTTTTGGGGCCATCTGGGCTTTTTGTCACTGTGTTTGTTTTGTGCTTTTCTTTTTATGTAGATTTACAAGTAAAAGATAGTAAAATTGTCCTTGCTGGGAAATTACTGGCTGTCAAATGCAGCGTTTTATCCACTCATACTGTTTTGAGCTGCACGTTACCATTCCATTGAGATGTTCAGTTACCCTTATTAAGAAATTTGTATTTATTCTTAAATTTATAAATGTTGCTCAACAACCTGACAGTAGTAACTCACACTGTAGGACTGACTTGGCTGTTGGAATGTTGACAACATTATTTTAAAATGTTCATAAGAATTAAAAATTGGTTCAAGATAAGCCAATCTAAGATTTGTTAAGAAACAACTCAGCTTAAAAAAAAAAAAAAAAAAAATCGAAACATTCTTTCCTGTTGATGGCCAGGGAAGTTCTGTGAGGTTACCTGGCGGGTGCACAGCTACCCACTAAAGAGAAGAAGCCCCCAGAGGGGACGGTCCATCAAGGAGCGAGAAAGCAGTGATCCTTTTTCTCTGCATGTTTTTCTACTGCTGATCGGCACAAAACGTTGTTATTTGGAGATTTTCTAGTAGCTCTCCAGCCTGCATAATGCCACCATTCACAAGCTTCTAACGGGAGAAAAAGCAAGTGTGCCAATGCAGCCAGTGCTGCTAAATAACCCGTGTTGCTCAGGATGCCCTTGCCCTGGGCCCTGCTGGGAGTGGAGGAACAGCAAAATCCTGTTCCAGGGTAGAGGAGAGCCCTCATGATGGAGGCACATTGTTAACCCATTGATCGTAAGAAGAACTACTTAGGCATTAGATATCATTTGGCAAACAGTTGTGGAAAAGATTACTGTATATTTAGCAATGGGAAGGTTGTAAATGGCTGCACCCTAGTTGTGTGGTCAAAGAAAATACAGCTGAGATTATAGCAAAAAGCTCAGCCCCTCAAAACCTGCATTTTCTTAGTGCGTGCTAGGCACTGTCTTGAACTGATGCAAAAACCACCACATTTAATATATATTTTAAAAGATAAGCCAGTAAAATGTAAATTCCATTCACAAAAATATGAAAGTCAAAATTATGATTTCCCTGCCAGCAACTATTCGGCTTCTTATGCTTGTGTAATATTCATATAGTGTTGTATGATGTAACAGTTCCCTTTATGATGTTGTGGTTTTTAATATATATGTATGTATGTATATGTTTTGAATTCATAATTTAGATGAGAATTGTAACATGTATCTTTTAATCTCCTTGCAATGGAAGTCACAACTTTTATTCCACAGTACAGTGCTCTGTGGCAATAGTTTATTTTCTTAGTGAAATTTGTTTTACCGAAACCAGTAGTGATGGTATTTCTTTTGACGGAAAAAAATTAAATTTGCCGGTTGTGATTATCACAAGCTCCCTCTTATTTAAAGGGTTTATCAGATACGAGCTGCATGTTATTTTTGGTGGGTGATTTTTCACATACTTCCATCACAGCTGAAACTCTCTTTGGTATTTTGTTTTACCAGCTTTTTATTATTTCCTCTTACCATTATGGTTATGTAAAAATGGAAGCTGTTGTCTTTTAAATTTGCTTTCTTTTCTTATCTGGTTCTCTTGTGTCTGTCCACACTGGGAACTGGAATAAGTGAATCATGTTTAATTTCTTTTAAATGCAGTTCAAGCAAAGTGAATTTGTCAGTTTATTCAGCTAGTGTAGACTGGGATAAATTGTATTTCAGTCTCACCTAAAAATTTACCCAATGTTTAAGCCTTGTGTGCATTTTATATTTTGTGGTTTTAGCATAGTTAGGTCTCATTACAGTCTTTTAAGGAGTACTTTTAGCAATATATAAGACAAGTTTAAACATAGTTCCCAAACTTGGTTTTGAAGCCAAAGTAAATGAGGTCTTGTAGTGCCACATTCCAGTGATTCTGACATCAGAGGAATATCTGCAGTAATAAATTTTTATATTAAAGTGGCTGAATTTTTGTGTGCCTGCAAGAAGGAAGACTGGGGTCTGACATGGAGAAGCATTAAGCTAACCATTCAAGACACTAACAAATTTTTTCATGAAAACTTTTTCCCCCTCTGGGGAAAAAAAAAAAGCAAGGTACTTACATTTTGACAAAAATGAAATGTTATTTTAAAAAAAGCTCAATAAAACAAGTTATGTATTTTTGTTTAGTGTTTTATTGTTGTTTCAGGTTTCCTGATACTCTGCTGCAGTCTGTGGAGATATCTCTGTCTTTTTGTGAATTAAGGAGTGAGAATTATGCTAAAAATTATCTGAGCGCTGACACGAAACAAATCAAAACCTCGAAGTATTTTGAAATATTTGCACAAATGGACTTGTATCTAATGTATGTTGTAGATATTTGAATACAAAACATTCAGTATTCATCACATTTGCAGCATTATTAGCAAACTTTTTTGAGATTTTCATTCTGGGAAAAATAATGAAAAAAAAACTCGTAAAGGTTACAAACCTGATTCATACCAGGAAACTGGATTAAGGCACAGATAGCAGAGCAGGACTGCATCAACTTGGCCTTGTATGGCTGGGCTGAACTTTGCCAGCTAGAAAGAAGATTCACTTTCCGCTGTTGGTGTCTCTCTCTACGGTGGCAAGGGAAGACTGGGAAAAGCTGCCGATGAACGTGTGCTTAGCTGTGTTTGAGCTGATCAGCTCTTTTGTCATTCCTAGATTTTAAGAGGAAAAAGAGTTTAGTGCAATGTCTTACAATCCGGAGTACAATTTTTTTCCCTCATTGTTGTCATAACAATTACCTGTTTTATAGTGCTGATTCTTTCAAATTTACAATTAAAGTGTCTTCATCTTGTTTTCTTTCAGATTCTTCTCATTCTTTTCATCGAGATGAGACTATAGTTATTGCTCTTGCATCTGTGTCTGTACTGGCTGTTTTGATTGCTGCTCTGTTCTTTGGATACAGGATGCTTGCAGGTAGGGTTTGACGATACTATTTTTCTTTCTTTAATTGTTCTTTTGACTATTTCTCTAAGTTATACTTGTGTCTTCTGTTCTCCCCAGTCCCTATTATATGTTTGTACATAATGCTTCTCTTTCTCCTCTCTGACACTTTATGGTGATATCCCTTTCATAACAGTCCAGAGAGATTTATGATTTCTCCAAGCTGGCATTTTGGGACCCATTTTTCTTCAACAAATCCTTTGCTCAACACGGCTTAAGTGAGGTTGTGAACATGCTTTATAGTTATTGCCAGTGACATTCAATTATCAAAATAGTTGTGTAGCAGATAGCCTTAAGTTTGTAGCTATCAGCACCTTCACTGCTGATTTTACTGACTCTGAGAAGATTTTACAGGACTCCTTTTTAAATGTATGTCCTTGCCTACAATACTTATTTCTGCCAAGTCCCAGGTAAGTTGTATTGTTTTCACTTGTAGCATGGCAAAAAAAGGAAACTGTCTGATTCCCTCCCCACCCTCTTCCACAGGAGACCGTAAACAAGGTTTGCACAGTATGAACATGATGGAGGCAGCAGCATCAGAGCCTTCATTGGATCTGGATAATCTGAAGTTGTTGGAGGTAAATGTTCAACTCGGTTTCTTAATCTTCATTTTTATTCAATGTAACGCTTGTAGTCATGTCACCTCCCAGGTATAGTTACAGAAATAAATGTATCAGTGCTCCCATAATGTTTTCTTCTAAATCACAGTTTAAAGAAGAAATGAAAAGAAAAAAAGAAAAAAAAAAGGTTACCTCAGTTACATTTTGCCTGGTTTTGTTAGTAATATTGTTGGTATTAGCTAGAACATGTTCTACCTTGAGAAGAAAATACTGAACACTGGGAGGTAATGGGGGAAATTGGAATGTGCCGTATTTCAGCATTGCATCAGAAGATCCATCTTTTTGCTTGACACTGATCGCTTTAAGTACAGTATCCTACCATAGTCATTTGAAATGCTTTAGTAACACTATGGGAATATAGAATTTACTGCAGATAGGGCAGTATATTTCAGTAGTGGTGCATTTATGTATAGTCATTATTCACAGTGGGGTACTCTCTATCTCCATGGCAACTAGAGGCCAACCAGAACTTTCTACTCAGCTTGGTATTAGATGTATCATCAGAAAACTGTAAAATGTTATCCTTTCAATTGGTATGCTTGATAGAACTTAGGGAATTTTTAAAAGCTTTTAGCCAGAAATAAATCAGTAGAATGACCGAGAGAGATTCAGAGAGTGGTACTTTTCTTCTTTTTGCCCATTAGAAATCACACCTAGAGATGCAGACTGCAGACGTGCAGTGTGGTCTGGGCTAATGGTGGCAGCAGACTAATCAGCAAAGAAGCTTGGGTGCCTTCTGCCAACAAAAAAGTACTTGAGGCTGAGTTTACAAGAGTATAAGGATGTGTATCGTAGAAGTGTGCAAAGCCCCAGATGAAATTACTCATATGTATATGCAGTCCTGGAAAAAGCAGCAACTTTGTTGGTGGAGAGATCTGCTATGGGGTCTCCTGTCCTTTTTCTTAAATCCTAAGGAGCTGACTCCTCACCCCCCATCACAGGGTGTTGCAAAACAAATTGTCTTAACCTGTGCTTGCCTTTTCACATCTCTGTGGGTAGAATACATTCCAGGTTTGTACGTTGAAGTGACTCGCTGCTGCTTTGCAATCCACTGACATGAAAGGACTGAGAATCGGAAAGTCTGTCTGTTAAAGGATACTTTATTGTTGAAAACTTTCCTGTTAGACAATTTTATCATCTTTAGAAGCATTACTTTTGTAATCCCTTCTGCTTTCTGTTCCTCCTCCATTTCTAAGTATTTAAAAAGTAAAAAGATACTGGTCCATGAAATCCTTACAGTTTCATGTCTAGGTCTTCCTGAAAATTATGTAAATTAGATAGATGCTTAAATTCTTTTGTAGTTAGAATTTTTTTGAGCTTTAGAAACCAGGACTCTTCCTGAAGGTGGTTTAGAGCAGAGATCACATCTTTCTTCAGTTGCCATGGAGATGGGAAAGGCCATTCTTTGAAGACTGTCTAACATAGTGGGGGCTAGAATAAAGATTCACAGGTAGTAAGGAATTAATTACTCCTTTCTGTTAAAACCTGTTTACCTCTTTTGGTAACTATTTTGCACTACAAATGCATATATTGTTATTGCTAACCTAAAAGGTACAGCTTATAAAGCTATCCTAAACCTAAAATGTTTAGCTTAATGTCTGTGATCTCTGGAGTTAATTAAAATTGATCACATAAAAGTTATAAATGTTTAGGAGGCAAAAGTTTAATAAGAGAATTAGCAGCACAAAACACATGCATTTTATTGATTCTGTATGTAAAACTGCTGAATAGATTATTTATGATTTATTTACTGGGTATTCAGACTATAGATCAATTTAGTAAGGTCTAAGTTGGCCTATGCTGAGGTTTCCAGCTCCAAAATGGCTTTTATGACAGCATTCTAATTCTAGTTTTCAATACAAAATATTCACTATTTTTTATAGTGTAAGTCAGTATAAAAGCTGGCATACAGTCTTTGTAGAGTAAAAACTTGGATTTTGTCTTCATTTATTATTTAGTGAACTATTTACATTTTTTTGCAGTTGATTGGCCGGGGACGCTATGGAGCAGTGTATAAAGGCTCCCTAGATGAACGTCCAGTTGCTGTGAAAGTATTTTCTTTTGCTAATCGTCAGAACTTTGTCAATGAGAGGAACATTTACAGGATTCCGCTGATGGAACATGACAACATCGCCCGCTTCATTGTGGGGGATGAGCGATTCACTGCAGACGGCCGTATGGAATATTTATTGGTGATGGAATATTACCCCAATGTAAGTGCTTCAAAGAAATCAATTGCATTGGTTTAGATTCCTAAGAATAGCCACATAAAAACGATGTACTATAGTATTTGCCAGGATTTTTCATTGCTTCTTTTTGCACAGTAATGTAAAACTAATCCATATAAATTACAATTTTAATGAACCTTAGCATGGTTTACTGTAATACCCTTTAAGATTTCCCAGTTAGTGCTAGCAAATGTAGTCTTACAAGTTCTCAGCTGTAGTACTTGCTCTTGGTTATGGTGCAGGTTTTTTTACTCAACTGTGCAATATTCAAAGACAGAATTTGAAGAGTTGTTTTTACTTAAAAATAATTTAATAAATTTAAAGCTTCTTAGTATTAAGACATTATATCTCTGTTATGGTAGTTATGACCTCACTCTTACTTTCCAGAACCATATCTTCAAATCTCCTTAGCTAACTGAATGCTTACGTCCCTCAGATTCATTGATTTGAGTTCTAACGCTGTGTGTATGTGTGTGTGTACACACGCATAGAAACATAAATGTTTTAAAAATACACAGCATAAGTGTGAATTGCTTTCACGAAAAATCATAAAATGTAATGCATATAGGGGTTATCTATATGAAAATGCAAAAAATTATGTTTCACAATTTATCTTGGGGTTTTTTTGCTTGTGTATGGGAAAGAACTTTAATTGTTCAGTTAAATAATTTTTTTAATGAGCGTTTTAGTCTCAAGTAAGCGAACTCATATTGTATTTCCTCCAGTGTGTAAAGGTGATGGCTGAAGCCTGATTTGTTATGGGGACAGTAGGAAAAAAGTTGCTTATTCAAGTAGCAAAAAGAAACAAAACCATAATGAATAGCAGTAATGATGGCCTGTCTTAGGGTGTTTTAGGCTCTACGTGTATGCTTGTGTTGAAAGTTAAATGCATACGTGTATATAAATATCTAAATATGTATGCAAATTTAAGGCAACATAGCACTTCACAAATATATAAAGAGTATCTTAACTGAAACTTTTAAGTGAGAACGCACTTGATCATGTCAGCTTATAAGACATGGGCATCTAAGAAGAGATTGCAGACTAGAAATGACCACAGAAGCAGCTCAGTCATGCCCATACCAGATGGACAGTGGCAAAGCACGTCAGCTCTGGCAGAGTAGGCTTATTTTCAACTAATTGAGTTAAGTGAAATCAAGCAAGTATTCTGCTCCTGGGAGAGCATAGCATAACTGTCTTAACAGGTGATCTGGTTTTGCTGTTTTCTTGAATGAAAGGATTTTCAGCTGAAATGTAATTTGATTGAAAATTGGGTCTTGTTGCTTATATAAACAGGATCTGTTAACGATCTGATTAAATCCACAGATGAGGCTTATGACATCATATTATCAGATTCTTTCTCAATATGGTATTAAGAACAGCAAGATCAGTCTAAAATCAATCCACTGGTGGTTTGGAAGTCATTGGAAAAAGTGCACAGCAGGTGTAATTAATGCACAGTGTGATCCTTAATTCAGTGAGCAGATGTTCTGCTGTATGTGGAGCTAACAGCAGAGAAGGAAGCCTGCTGTGGCAGCCCTACTAAAAGGGAATTGCACCGTTCAAACTGGAGCCATAAATCTTATTTCAATAAGGAGTAACCCATACAAGATGTGCAGATGAAATACTCCCCATCCAAAACATCGTTCTCCCTCGAAATACTTTCCTTCTTGAAAATAGGAACACGCAAACCAGAACATTTTCACACAGAAAATTGTTCTTGGTGTTGCCTCGGTGAAAGCAAGACAGATAGGTTTGACCCAAATTGTGTTATTATCCAGACATGCCTTCAGACCAAAGAAATTAGGTGAGCAAGTAATAAAAGAAAAGATACGTGTATTTATCAATCAACGTCCTGTTCTGATGGTACTCTGAGGTGTGACAGGTGAATAAGCAGTGAGTAGGTCGCAAGGGATGGCATAGTAGGAAATAAGTAATAGCCACAGAATTGTCCCCCCAGTAGTCAGACATTCATGTCTTTTTAGAACAATAGAAAAAATGTTGTAAAACATATATAGAATCTTATGATTGTTAAAACAAAAACATCAATTTTATCAAAAGTTATAATCAGAACAAATGTCCCCAATTTGACATGTAACTCATAACTCTGACAAGAATAATCTTAATTACAAATACGTATGTCTAAACTTTTCCTGGTTGTCATTTACATTGAACTTCACTAAAAGCATAAAATCACAGCCCTCAGCTAGCTTAAAAAATATCTGGTGGCTAGCAAGCTCTGCAGCAGAAAGATCTTGAAGTTGGTTTGAGATCTTTATACAGTGAGTGTTTCCCAGTCACACCGTAACAACAGTCCTGTGGCCTCTGTTAGAATGGGCTGGAATCTCAACCCACTAAGCCAAGAAAATCCATTACTGCACCCAAGTTGCTGGCAGTTGGAGGCTAATAAGAGTGTTTGTATTTCTTAAGAGCTTTAAACAATAAGAAAAATTGTAAAATTCTTTAAGTCATTTCTCGGTGGATTCTCAGCTGGGTTTTTTTATTACCAAAATCTATTTGAAGTTCATACAACAGCATTTTAAAAAATGAAAAAAAATGCTCGTGTAAACCTGTATGAGTGACATTTGTTCTGTGTTTTCACCGAGGAGGTTATCAATTTATGAGTTCCTTGTTCTGCGCAGGCTAAGTCTGAAAAGCTGTAAGACTTTTGTAATTCTATTAAGGAGTGTCAAGAACTTGGGTTTAGTTTTAGCGTTGGATTAAAAAAATGTCTACTGCTTCGGTCACTTTAAATTCTGGTATCTATGTGCCTCCATCTGAACTGTGCATGCGTTACATACCTGAATGTCGACTCCAAATGGACTCAGATGGCACATACCAGATTTTTTTGAACCAAATGTTACATACCTAATTTTGCAATAAAGTGTTTTTAGTTGCAGCTATGATAAGATGTTACACATTGGTGCATCTTTAAGATTACAGATTTAATCAGGCAAAAGAGGGTAGTTTGTAGTCATAAATATATTGTAATATGTACGCAGAGAGAACTAGACGACTTGTTCTTCATGCGTGGGGATTTAGTTTGTTTAAACTGAGTGTATTGTCATTGGGGACTGTGTGCATAAAAACTGCTCAAGGGTGTCATAGTTTGCAGGACCTGGCTCTTGTTTCAGATAGCAGTCTCAATTGACACCCTTCGTTCTGGTTTTCTTGGAGATTCCACCACAAATTACTAAAAAATTCCCCATTTTTCACATTTAACTTCTCTTTCAAGGAAAGGGGAACATGACATTCTGTTTTCCTGTTTCTCCGGTGTGTGTGGACTAGCTCCTATTCTGAATTACCTTTGGGGTTTTTTTGTTTTGATACATAAATAGATTATAGCAGGGGAGATGTCAGCAAGAGATGTTGAGTATCCTTCTGTAAGCGCTAATGGTTTAAAGACCACTATTTAGTAACCCAGGCTGTTGTGTCTGCAGTTACCTTTCTTCTTCTGTTGTTCAACAAGACTTTTTCAGAAGAATAAATCAAGTGCATGCCTTGCTTTTGTTTTATAATTAATATCATTATTCCTAAGGGCAATCCCTGTAATAAATTTTCTGTTCCACTTTAGATAAACCAAATGGCAGCACTAGAAATTAATGAAACTTTGGTCCAATCTTGTGTTTTAGAACACCTGGGTAAACACAGAAGCAGTTGCAGGATTAAACCTTTCAGGAGCAATGGATAAAACTGACTTTCCTGAAGATTTTGAGTTATTCAACTGGACAATGATTTTAATTCAGGTGGTTTTTTTGTTGTTTTGGTGTTTTTTTTTAGGGTTCTTTATGCAAATATTTGAGTCTCCACACAAGTGACTGGGTGAGCTCTTGTCGTTTGGCACACTCTATAACTAGGGGCTTGGCGTACCTGCACACGGAGCTACCTCGAGGAGGTAAGGCCAGGAAAGGATGCCAAGATGTTCAAGATACTCTTATTTCTATCAGGTGGTAGATTCCCGCCTTTCTTTTTTCTCTGTGACAGTATGGTGAGTAGGAAATGATGAATGCAAGTAGAGATTACTCAGAACTTCTGATATGTTCTTGCCTTCTGAACAATCCCGTGTCGTGGGCTGTGTCTGTGACACTTGTATCAAAACATGGAGTAAGAGCCAGCAGAGCCCCAGAGAAAGGCAAGAGGAGGAGGCAGAGTTGTGCAGTGCTGCTGTATCATGGCAACAGATTACTGAAGACCTGAAGCACTGGATGTCTGTCTAGCAGAGAGCAAACAGATGGGGTGTTCTGTTTGTTTTTGCAGTTCAGATGCAAATCACCAAAGCATTTTTTAGTTTGTGTGTGAACTGTATACACAAAGAGAAATAATTAAATCTTCTAACTCCACTGTAGTTTTGTTTGTCGTATCTCTTGATTTTTGTCTAAGGGTGTGGACCTCGTCTTCGCTGTGTACAAACGATACTGCCGGACTTTTAGTGTTTTATTAGAGCACCGGATGTGACACCATATTGATTTATATCTTTGTATCTCTGCTTGCGTGCTTCAGCCAGCATTTCAGCAGCTGAAGTATCATGATTATAAAGCAGATATTCTGAGATCTGTGATGTATTAGGCTGTAGAATATGGCCTGGCACTGAAGCATTAGCTTTTTGGCAGTAAATGAAAGGATGGTATCATTAATTCTATGTTAAGGTGCTAATGTTTGGATTAAAATTCCAAACTCTATATCTCAAATGTTAAGCATCAACTCTAGCAAAGAACGACAACTGAAGATGCTGTTAAAAGTGCAAGGCTGAAAATACCTACATCAGTATTCCTATGTGCCATTGAAAGTGCAGCTATCATCTTAACTTCATCATTTCAAAATGTGCAGACAGGTGTGTCCATTAGCAGCCAGAAAATGTGTAAACCTTCTATCATAAAGAAGAGACAGCTATAGGCTGATCTATGAATGCTAGGAAGGAACTCATGGAGTAGAATAAATTCCACAGTAAAACCGGTTCTATAGTGCTGGCTGCTTTACTAACAAAATAAATTGCATATAAACTAGGAACAACTGAGATTATTCTTTGGAAAAGATCGGATCCCTTGCAAGATGAACATGTTCAGACTCTCTGGAATGATATTGTCTACATATCTTCTGAATAGGTGCCAATTCCAATCATAATGTAAATAGTTGGTGCCGTATTTGACGCAGGAGTGTGGATATGAGAGAGAGCATTTGGAATGGCTGTCAGGGCTGTGGCAGCAGGTCTGTGCTTAAGTACACGATGTCTCCCCTGCCAAAATCATGCTGAAATATCCCTTGGAAAGAAGCTTATTGGCAAACACTAAAACTGTGTATAGGAGTAGCCTAATATATTGTATAGATACAGTGAAACTCTGAATGCCAGTCAGTTTTCTATAGATAGTATACTGTGGATCTCATTCTAAAGAAGCAAAAATGTTAGCTTTGTAAAAGATAAATTGATTTTCTGTTTATAATAGCTGAGCAGACATAATGAGGTTCTCTCATTTTGCCAAACAGTAGAACTGCTCAAATAGTAACAAGCACTTCCCTATGTCCAAATAGACCATTACAAACCTGCAATATCCCATCGTGACTTGAACAGCCGCAATGTACTGGTAAAGAATGATGGAACATGTGTAATTAGCGATTTTGGACTCTCCATGAAGTTAACTGGAAACAGACTGGTACGCCCAGGTGAGGAAGATAATGCAGCCATTAGTGAGGTAAGTACAAATGAAGATAAACCAGTGTGTAAAGGAAGACAAACTAGTATGGAAGTAACACTGAGAAATAGTTGTTTCTGTTACAAGGTGAATGTTAAGGCGGTACAATTCCTGTAAGGGCGAATTGCAGGAATATGGGTGAGAAGTAGCTGAAACCTTGATAGGGAGAAACTGGTTTTATTCTCAGAACACTTGAAAACCAATCTAGCATTTTGAAAGGTGATAGATTGGCAGCCCTGGAGACTGAAGTTCTCTGTGGGAGATATGAGAAGATGCAAGGTGGGTTTGGTTGCCATGTTGTTTGCAATGATGTGGTACAGGTCCCTTCAGTCTTGTACTGCAAGTATTAACTGAAGACCAAACATTCTTTGGTGGTTTTGGTGTTAATTTTTCTGAAATGGTGACATACCACATTCTACATCCTACACCCATTTCTCTGTGTGTCATCTGCAATTTTCTGGACTTTAAATGGATACATCTGGGAGAGTAGAAAGTAGCATGTAGAAAGACATGGACCAACTGAGAAAGAACAGGGACAAAATAACAGGGGATGCTTGAAAGAGAACCTTATGGGAAAAGATGAAAGAATGAAGGTTGTTTAGGGAAGTAAAGACAGAGACAGGCCTTCAAATATGTAAACAGCTGCTACAAAGAGAAAGGAATAAACTGTTTGCATTCAGTGTGGATAGGACAAGAGGTAATGGGATTACATTGTAAGAGGGAGAATTTAGGTAAGTTATGAAGAAACCTTTCTAATCTGTAGAAGGCAGCCAAGGTCTGGAATGGACTGCTGAGGAAGGCTATATAGAATTTGCATCATTTTATGAATTTAAGGAACAGATTGGGAAAACATCTGCTAGGAGTGGGTTAGAATGGATTCTGGGCAGAAAGAAGAAACTGATTTTTTTAAGATTTCTTTTTTATGATGCTGTGATTCAGAGAGTGGTTTTCTGTTGTTTTTTCTTTTTGTATAAGCATAAATACGCTGACACCTGAATATAGGCTACTGAAATACAGTGAGACTATTTTAAACAAAGAGTGACAGTCCCTAATGGTTCAGTATATTTGTCATCTTTGTGCTTTTGCAGAAAACCTTTACATTTCATTCAAAGAATGTGTTTTGCAGTGTTAATCACCTTCCCTTAGAAAGCAAGTGCTACATTAATAATACTTAGTGCACAGGTCCTCTTTTTAGATCTGCCCTTACTGAACAAAGAAACAGGGAAACCACTGTTTAAAATGCAGGGATATGGAATAGTACTGTGACAAAATACTGTCCTACAAGTACTGATGAGTGATTGCTCTAATCTAACATATTTCCTAGTGGAAAAGAATAGATATCTTCCAAGGCTGTTAATAACCTTTGACCATGGAAGATGTAGGGGAGAGCCTTGCTGACAGTCCAGGAACAAAGAGAACAAGTTCCTTGTTCAGCAGCATGCTCTTCCATTATGATACATACCTTGGTGTTTAACAGAGTAATTTCAGGAAAAAGAAACATTTCTGCTAAATCGTATTGCATATGAGAACATTGAGTAAAGGACAAAATTATTTTCTTTTGGTACATACAAAAAAGCAACAGAGTACGGGAGGGGTTTTATTATGACTACGCTCCTGATAAGAGTCTAGAAGCTGAGGAGATTGATTAGAAAAGAACTGCATTTTCCTTAACTGTAGAAAATATCAAACAAAGTAGGGTATTAAAAAAAATAAATCTCCATAATAAATTGAATTTGGAAATTGCTTCCTGATTTGAAGCTTTGATTTTATGTTTTCCCAGGTTGGTACGATCCGCTATATGGCCCCAGAAGTGCTTGAAGGAGCAGTGAACTTGAGGGACTGTGAATCTGCTTTGAAACAAGTAGATATGTATGCGCTAGGCCTTATCTACTGGGAGATATTTATGAGATGTACAGACCTCTTCCCAGGTAACTAAAAGAACTGGAAAAAACATAATAGTAGAAAACGGTAACAGCAACCAAAGCTACCTTGTTACCATAGCTTTTTAAAGTGAAGAAGGGAAATAATTTTCTCAATTGTTTTTGCCATTAAGTCAGTGCCATCTAGCGTTCAAGATGATTGTTGTCAATACAGTGTATTTGATTGTGAAGCATGGTTCGTGCTGAAAGACTTTAAATTACCTGTTTAAGCAGTTTGCAGGCCTCATGGTAAGTGCAATTTGAGCATTATTATTATTATTGTCCAGAGTTTACAAACATTGAGAGCTGGGCTGATGGCAAAGGCAGTACTTTCAGTTCTTAGAACTGATAAAAGTGCATGAAGTGTCTTTCAGACTTTTCTCATGAAAAAATGGATGAGAAAGTGCTGTGATTTAATGTAGCATTTAGTCAGTCGTACTTTTATTTATGCTAGCGACATTGAAAATTCAGCGAAATCCTCCATACCTGTAACATAAAACAAGAGGAAGTAGACTTTTAAAGTTTAACACATGAGATTGTGTCACTACCACCGTCTTCTTCCCAAGGTATAGCCTACAGAGTTAATCTGACATGCAGCATTCTCTCTGTAGTCAAACAGCTGCACTTTATGTGCAGAGACTTGTAATCTCGCTGGGCTTCCTCCCAAATGAAGTACATTAATATATTCAGTCAGCAACGTTTCACAGAAATTAGGTGTCATCCTCAGGCTCTAAGACATTCTGAATGTGCCACTCAAGCAGCAAAGTTTGAAGATGCTATCCTTTGAGAGGCTGCTGAACAACACTTAATTCATTTGCAGTTAATTCAGCTTTTTTGGTGAAGTTAGACTTTGGGGGAAGTGGAGAACATCTCGACAGACAGCAACTTTGATACTACCTTTCATCACCTGAAAGCCCTTGCTCTGCCTTTTAATCTGTGATTTTTTTTCTTTCTTTCTTTCTTTTGCTAACAGGGGAATCTGTGCCAGAGTACCAGATGGCTTTCCAGACAGAAGTCGGAAACCATCCCACTTTTGAAGATATGCAAGTCTTGGTGTCTAGAGAGAAGCAAAGACCAAAATTCCCAGAAGCGTGGAAGGAGAACAGCCTGGTGAGAGAGAATATTTTCAAAGAAACAATCATTTAACCAGCTATAGGGTGTACTCGCTTCTTAAAGCAATTTTTTAATACGTTCTTTTTTAAAAACTTTTTGTTAGTATTTAAGGATTGGGAGCTGCTTCTGTCTGGACTTCTTAAATATTGAATTCAGTTTTTAAAAAGCCATTGACATGAAAGCTAGAGTTCTTTTAAGGAAAAATGCTATGATTATTATCGGATGCTGAAGTGTGATACACAGAAGATAACTCGTTATATTAATTGTTAGACAGTATCTGCAGTATTATGCATGAAGTACCCATATGTTCTCTGTACGCTGGATGAGAAACATAAAGGCATTTTCTGCCTTTTGACATCCTATAAACTAAAAACACCCTAAAATAGTTGGCAAAAATGTAAATATACTCTTCCAAAACTAAAATCTATAAACATTTTAATAAACTTTTTCTGAAGTTGTATAGTCCTCAGAATTTCATAGAGTCATAGAACCGTTTAGGTTGGAAAAGACCCTTAAGATCGAGTCCAACTGTTAACCTAACACTGCCAAGGCAACCACTAAACCAAGTCACTAACTGCCACATCTGTATGTAATACCTCCAGGGATGGTGACTCAACCACTTCCCTGGGCAGCCTGTTCCAATGCTTGACAACCCTTTCAGTGAAGAAATTTTTCCTAATGTCCAATCTAAACCTCCCCTGGCACAACCTGAGGCCATTTCCTCTTGTCCTATCGCTTGTTACTTGGGAGGAGAGACTGACACCCACCTCGCTACAACCTCCTTTCAGGTAGTTGTAGAGAGCGATGAGGTCTCCCCTGAGCCTCCTCTTCTCCAGGCTAAACAACCCCAGTTCCCTCAGCCGCTCCTCATAACACTTGTTCTCCAGACCCTTCACCAGCTTCATTGCCCTTCTTTGGACACACTCCAGCACCTCAATGTCTTTCTTGTAGCGAGGGGCCCAAAACTGAACACAGTATTCGAGGTGCAGCCTCACCAGTGCTGAGTACAGGGGGACGATCACTTCCCTAGTCCTGCTGGCCACACTATTTCTGATACAAGCCAGGATGCTGTTGGCCCTCTTGGCCACCTGGGCACGCTGCCGGCTCATACTCAGTTGGCTGTCGACCAATACCCCCAGGTCTTTTTCCACCGGGCAGCTTTCCAGCCACTCTTCCCCAAGCCTGTAGCGTTGCATGGGGTTGTTGTGACCCGAGTGCAGGACCCAGCACAAAGCCCTGTTGAACCTCATACAGTTGGCCTTGACCCATTGATCCAGCCTGTCCAGATCCCTCTGTAGAGCCTTCCTACCCTCAAGCAGATCAACACTCCTGCCCAACTTGGTGTCGTCTGCAAACTTACTGAGGGTGCACTTGATCCCCTTGTCCAGATCATTGATAAAGATATTAAACAGAACTGGCCCCAATACTGAGTCCTGGGGAACACCACTTGTGACTGGCCGCCAACTGGATTTAACTCCATTCACCACCACGCTTTGGGCTCGGCCATCCATCCAGTTTTTTACCCAGCAAACAGTACACCCGTCCAAGCCATGAGCAGCCATTTTCTCCAGAAGAATGCAGTGGGAAACAGTGTCAAAAGCTTTACTGAAGTCTAGGTAGACAACATGCACAGCCTTTCCCTCATCCACTAAGCAGGTCAGAGGCTACAGCTTCTAGCAATCATTTCATTATAACTACATTAGAAATTTTATATGGCTTCATTTGATCTGCAATTTTTATTTTCAAGACTATAAACATAGTAATGTTGTTTTGAATTAGTATAGCTATGGCTTAGAGCCTTGCTTGCTGCTGCAGGCCAACGAGTTACGGCAAGTCAGCTGAACTCTGGTAGGAGTCTGTGTACTTGCTTTCATCTGCAGCAAAGGTGAGGTAATGCGAATCCCCTTAGCTTAGGGGGGGTTGTTAGTCCTTTATTACAAGCAAAGCGAAATGCAAACAGTTACTGGGTTCCACCTGATACATAGTAACTTGTTTAAGCTAAAATAACTTGATTGCGAGTATGAAAATGACATATTTGACTCTTATTTAAAAAGATACTTTTATTTATTCCCGTACTGAAATTATGCCCTCAGTCTTCAGAGGCTTTGCTAGTTGATAAGTATGTACCTACTGTGCAGATAATGGGGAGCCTAAGGCCTCATCTGTGCTGGTACTTGTAAATATATATGAAACCATTTTCAGAGAGGAGCATAGCCTCCAGTATTAACACTGTTGTAAAACATGTTGTAACTGAGTTGAGAGTTTCATAGAGAGGCTCTTTTGTAACACAGTTTTGGCCAGCCGGTCGGGGGGAGGGAAACAAGAGGGGAAAAAAAAAATCCACGCTCAAACTATATAGGAAATCAAGCAGCAACTGTTTTAACTATAGCCATGTTGGCAAATGCAGTGCTGGAAGAACCAAGCTTGACAGCTGTTTTTGAAGACAGTTATAACTAAAACAGTTCAAGAAGGTTTGTTTTGTTTTGCAGACTACCATTTTAAATGTTAATTATGTTCTAACAAGCTGATAGACTCCAGCATTATTAGACACTGAGCTAGTAATGTTCCCCATATTTAAACTGCCTAACACATTCTTTGTGTTGTCACTAATTTTTTTGCAAAAATTGAAAACAATAATAATGATGATGATAAGTCCATCTCTAAGGATGGATCTACACCATTGCTTTAAGAGAAAAGAAGAATAAATAAACAATCTGGAGTTCTCTCATGGGTATCAAACAACCTACTCCAAACAGCTATGTCAGTCTAGGATAACATCTGAATGAGCACTCTAGGGCAGATACTGTAGAAAACGAAGCTCCAGATAACCTCACCTTGGACCCAGGTCCTAACCTCCTGTATCTAATGCATGGGATAAAAGACTTTTGTCCATTATTTAAAGCTACGCTGACATGTTGGGTTATAACACTTCATGCAAATTCATCATGCCCTTTTCATTTGAGAAATACAAATAAAAAGCAATGTTTTATTTTTTAGGTCACATAATTAGGGCACTCAAAAGATGGGGAATCCTAAATTTATGATTACCTATGCAGCCTCAGTCTGCTTTTTGAACATGTGCATTATGATAGAGACCTTGATTAGCAGTATTGTTTTTCACAGTATAAAACAACAGTCTGAGCAGATGATGTGCATAAAATAATTCACGGGATATAAACTGAGTTGAGATGTTAGCAGCATTCTTGTCTCATTTGCCAAAGCAGGGCCCAGGCTTGACTGCAAAGGTTAGGACTGAAGGATATCAATAGAATAATGCAGATTTCCTGTCCCATCTATCTTTTTTTATGAGTTCTAGAACTTCTAAATAGTGCATTTTAGTATAGATCTCTTTGAACCTGAAATTAATAGAAGACACATTACTGTGGTAAATGTGAAGCTCTAGAACTTCAGTTTCATTAACTATCTATACAGTCATCACTGTGCTCCTTTCATGATCCTTAAAACATCAAAAGGAAAGGATCTGCTAGAAGAGAGACAATATTAAATTAAACACTGGTTAAATTTACTGCTGGTGAAACCTGTAGGGGAGAGTCTTACAAAGGAGCAAGACAGGAGATTAGGGTGTCCACTGACTTAGATACGTCTAAATTGTGACTAAATCAAGTCCTAAAAGCCAAATGAAGGCTTTTTATTCTGGGAGAGAAAACAGATCCAGTACGCTATCCTGTCATTGTCCCTGAGGGTGCTTTTAGACTCAGCTAAGAGGGGGGTAGTTGTTTAGCCCCTCTTCAGTCTACTGTGGGAAGGGAGATAAAAGGTTTGCTTGTGTGGGAGCTCATCCCCACCTGTGCAGCCATAGCTGCATCACTGAGCAGCAGTGACTTGCCAGATGCAAGCGATGCCAGGAGCCCACTCTGTGGGTGAGGAGCTCTTGGCTAGCATGCAGAGCTAGTCTTGGCTTTCACTGCCAGAAGTGAACAAGGCAGTTCTGGCACAGAGGCAGTCAGCAGGACCCACTGAATGCCTTAGTGCCCAGCTGGGACTATGCACAGTCATTGGTGCTGGAGACGTAGAAGCTGAGCTGTAGATGTGAGATGTTCTGGCAAACCATATCCTATCCATGGGCCATAGATTGGCAGCAGAGGCCAATAAATGTCTGCTTGTTTTTTGTACTCCGGATGCAGTGGAAGCAGAAGTGTTCAGTGCTCATAATTTCAGTTGTCTCCTCTCCAGGTCTCTGACCATACGGCAGCACGTTTGGGAGGTCTTGAGCCTTAATCCTGACTGCACCATTCACCTCACAGTGTGATCCCAGGAATGTGTGTCTGTTTCTGTTTCTCCATCTGTAAAACAAGGGCAGCAATCATCTCCTCCCATAGCACAGACAAATTCACTGATACTTATGAGGCATTTGGGTGTTACAGTAGTGAACAGAGGAAGAAAAGCATGATGAAATGAGCAGGGCTGTGTTATTTGCATAGAGTGCAGGGAAGCAAGGCAGGGACCGTTAGCTGAATTGTGAGGATAACAATGAAGCATTTCCAGAGTATCATCAATCCTTAGTACTCAGCTTTCCTAAGGCAGGGAGAGTGGGATGAGCATGCATACATCAGAGAGGGCTGGCTGAAGGTTGTATGGACATTGGTGAATGTAGCTTTTCCTAAGTAATTGTCTTCCCAGTTGGTGTGTGTGTGAGGTATGATAATATTAGTCCTTCATATTGCTGTTATTAGGGTAAACTAGCTTTGAATGAAATTGTGTGTCTTCCGTTTCTCACCAGCTTGTGACTGTTTTCATGCATACAGAATGCTGTCATAAAACAGTAAATTAGAAGCACAATATAAAGGGAAAATAATTTAAGATAAAGGGGTTTTGTTTGTCTCCTGACAGGCTGTGAGGTCACTTAAAGAAACAATTGAAGACTGTTGGGATCAAGACGCTGAAGCTCGACTAACAGCGCAGTGTGCTGAGGAGAGGATGGCAGAACTCATGATGATTTGGGAGAGAAATAAATCAGTTAGTCCAACGGTCAACCCTATGTCAACTGCCATGCAAAATGAGCGGTAAGAAGAGAAAACATTTGGTTTTAGTCAGCAGCAAATGCCTAATTCAATGCTCAGCTCACTCCAGGAAGGAAGCTAGAGCACACTGCTAGCTTAACGTTTCTGCACCTATGAAGTGGGCGTGTGTTACATGAGCTAGTCTGCATATGGGTATTGTATGACATGATCTTGATTGCTTGTGTTCCTAAGGTCTCCTGTGTCCCCCCAGAATTCAGGTACCTTTTATGTAAACAACTGTACTTCTCACAGAGGGGCCTTTTAAACTGAACTTTGGCAAACTGTCTAAACAGGCTTGCAAAGATATGAAGTGACTATGAATTGTCTTTAAGGTCTCTTGCCAAATGATGCATAAAACTTCTGTTTAAAGTGTTCTGCTAAAAACTGTGAATTTGCAGGCAATATGAGTTCAGGAAATCACTGAGTCTCAAACCTGTAGCTGTTCAGTTAAAGAACTGCAGGGCCATCGTTTAAGTCATCGTTATTCTGACCCCAGGGAGAGAAGTGCTGTGCATTCTCTGCTTACATATGATCCAGAGGGATTGAGAATTTGCAGAACTGACATTAGTGCTTAATAGTATACACTAGAGATCTGGATTTGAGAGAAGAGTAATGTTGCTGTATATGGCAGTGTTCATTGTCATGAAAAAACTTATGTTCAAATTGTAGAATACCTAAATTGTTAAAATAATAGATTTTTCATGGTTTAGGACCTTGTGACTTTTTCCCAGCATCACGTTCTCCATCTTGTGTGTTGAGTTCTTGTTGCCCTCCTTCAGCATCCCTTCTCTGCAACTAGAGCAGTACCTTAGCAGTGAACTGGACAAACAGCATATTGGAAAAATAGAAGAAGATTACTGTTATCTGACTTAGTTGTATAAATAACACCCATGACAAAATTGGTGTCCTAGTAAAACCAATTTTCTGCTACCCAGATATTTCAAGAAAGTTACTGAAAGTTCTCAGTTTGTACTGTATCTGTCCTTAGTTTATGCATGAAAAGAAACAGAAAGACATTCAGCTGTCTTAAATGAGAGGCTTTATAATATGAGGTGATTTTTACATATATGATCTTAATATCACTTATTTTTTCTTAAAGGAATCTGTCGCATCATAGGCGTGTATCAAAGATAAGGCCATATCCAGATTACTCTTCCTCTTCCTACATTGAAGATTCAATCCACCACACTGACAGCATAGTGAAGAACATTTCTTCTGAACATTCAATGTCCACTACACCATTGACTTCAGGTGAAAAGAATAGAAACTCCATTAACTATGAGCGGCAACAAGCGCAAGCTCGCATCCCTAGTCCTGAGACAAGTGTCACCAGTTTGTCCACCAATACTACCACCACCAATACAACTGGCCTCACTCCTAGCACTGGCATGACCACCATATCCGAAATGCCTTATTCGGATGAAACAAACTTACATACTACAAATGTCATGCAGCCAGGTGGGCCCACCCCTGTTTGTCTGCAGCTAACAGAGGAGGACTTAGAGACAAATAAATTGGATCCAAAAGAAGTGGATAAGAACCTGAAAGAAAGCTCTGATGAGAATCTGATGGAACATTCACTTAAGCAGTTTAGCGGGCCAGATCCACTCAGCAGCACTAGTTCCAGCTTGCTTTATCCACTGATAAAACTTGCAGTAGAGGTGACAGGACAACAGGACTTCACGCAAGCTGGCAATGGTCAAGCATGTTTGATTCCAGATGTCCCATCTGCTCAGGTCTATCCTCTACCCAAGCAACAGAACCTTCCGAAGAGGCCTACTAGCCTCCCCCTAAACACCAAAAATTCAACAAAGGAGCCACGGTTAAAATTTGGTGGCAAGCACAAATCAAACTTGAAGCAAGTGGAAACAGGCGTTGCCAAGATGAACACTATCAATGCTGCAGAACCTCATGTCGTGACAGTTACCATGAATGGAGTGGCTGGGAGAAGCCACAGCATAAACTCTCATGCTGGCACAACCCAGTACGCCAATGGCACAGTGCCATCTGGCCAGACAACCAGTTCGGTAGCACAGAGGGCCCAGGAAATGCTTCAGAACCAGTTCAGTGGAGAGGATAGTCGGCTGAATATTAATTCAAGCCCTGATGAGCATGAACCCTTGTTGAGGCGGGAGCAGCAGGCTGGCCATGATGAAGGTGTTCTGGACCGCCTGGTAGACAGGAGAGAGCGACCACTGGATAATGGCCGAACAAATGCCAATAACAACAACAGTAATCCGTGTCCAGTGCAAGACACAGCTACAGTCAGTATCCAGAATGTAGTGAGAAATCCTGGGCAGACCCAGACTAGAAGAGCACAGAGGCCTAATTCGCTGGATCTATCAGCCACAAATAGTTTGGATAGCAGTAGTATGCAGTGTAAGTGCCTGCAGGACTTGAACAGTTTCCCTGACACTTTTTTTACTTAATAACTACATATAGAATAGAAAATACTTCTGTCTCTCCTGTCCCTCCTTAAAGCATACTTATTAAATCCCATATAAATTTAATTTCTATCAGTGCAATTTCAATCTTCTCGATAAAGTCCTGTCTCCATCAACTCCAGCACGTTAGGCCACTCTCTTCCTTCCACATACATGGAATAAATCTGTCCCTTTATAACCTGTCTACTCTGACTCTAGGAAGGGAGTAATTTCTGACTTTCATTATTCCTTGCAAGGCACCTAATGTTGGCAGCTGCAAAGCATATTGAAAAAGCTTCCTATTTCTTCCTTCAGGGGCACTTTATACCTTCTTTTCCTTATTCTTCCTCATTCTCTTAAGAGTAGCTGGCTCTAAGATGCATTGATTAAAATAATTTATTGTAATAACTATTTATATGCTTCATTACTTTTAAAGCAACTGATTTTACTGTATTATCCCAGCCTAGACGGAGGGTCAGGCATACTCTATTTTGCTATCTGAGCTCCAACAATTATAGCAATCCTGTGTCAGTTTACCATGTACGTATTAAAAATTAATCAAAGTAGTTAGAGAAGGAATCGATTTTAATAGACTCCTTCAGAATAACTGCCTTAAGAGTTTTACGGCCAAAGATCTAAGAGGTTACAATAGGGCTCTCCTTTTTACAGTAAAAATGTAATCATGTAGTTATAGTTAAATTAGGTACATCCTCTGAGTTTGACTTTGGGCCTGTTGGAGCTGTTGGAAAGGCCTCCTAGTGTGCATTTTTAAGAGAATATATTTCCAGAATGCACTGAAGTCTTTGAAAGGTGCTTGCAAACCTCTGACTATGTTTAGACAGACGCTGTGATACTAGTGAAATGATCTGGGGTGCCAGGCATGTTTGGAAAGAAAAGATTTAGAAACAAACCAGAAAAGATCTTTCAAGAAATGTAGTTGAATATTCAGCAGTGGAATGTTTAAGCCTTCCTTTTAAGTAGGAAACCCTAATTTTTGTCTTAACATGTTGACTTGAGTTGAAATCTTATTGAGGTAAAGAAAAAAGATTATTGCAGTAACTTTCTTTAATTGAAGGTTAAGTTAAAAGAAAGGGTTTGAAGGTTATATAAAGTTTTTTTAACAATCAGATTTCTACTGCTGAAATTTTATCATGATTGAAGTTGGTTTTGCCAGTTTTGCAACACAACATCCCAAATCCTGACTTAGGATGTTAACAGAGGATGGACCATTTTGTCTTCAGGTGAAACGCTTTGCCAGGTGAAGTAGGATTAGGGGACCTATGATTTAATTATGCTATTAAAAGTTTAGCCTTTGCTGTCCTGTAGTAGCAACATTTTTTTGTACCTCCTATTACAGGTAATATAAGATACTATGATTGCAAAAGCCCCTCAAATGTCAAATGCTGATTCTGCTGTTTGATGCCAATGTGCATTCAAGGTAACACAAATTACTTCACTGAAGTAATTTCTGACAGAGAACAGAATCCGACCCCTTGTTTTAGTGGCAGCTACTGTAGCTGATATACCTGTCATGCCTCTGCCACACAGTTGCTTTTGTGTGATAAGATTTTGTTCTTTTGTTCTGTTTTGCACGAGTAACAACCCTGGACTCTCCAGTCAAATCTTACCTTCCTCATAATACTATTTTCTACTCTGTTTTTGTTTTTTGTTTGGGTTTGGTTTGGTTTGTTTTTTTTTTTCTTCAGTAGGTGACTCCTCACAGGATGGCAAATCAGGCTCAGGAGAAAAGATCAAGAAACGTGTGAAAACTCCGTACTCACTTAAGCGGTGGCGTCCTTCAACGTGGGTCATCTCCACCGAGCCGCTGCACTGCGAGGTCAACAATAATGGCAGTGACCGGGCAGTCCACTCCAAATCCAGCACTGCTGTTTACCTTGCGGAAGGAGGCACTGCCACCACCATGGTATCTAAGGACGCAGGAGTGAACTGCCTGTGAATACTTTAAAAGCCGACAAATGACTTTTTTTTTTTTTTGCATTATTTGAAACAAACATGCAGAAGACATTTTAAAAAACTGCTTTCTCCTCCTGTCAGCAGCCCCTACCAAGGACTCGCTTTAAATAGATTTCAGCTATGCAGAAAATTTTTAGCTTATGCTTCCATATTTTTTTATTTTGTTTTATTTTTTGAACGTTTTTGCACTTTTATTTAGTATCGCTAAAGTTAAGTCTGTCTGTTTTGACCACGGAATATATATATGTGTATCAAAAATGTGGTCTCAAAATATTTTTTTAAAAAAAGTAACAAAAAAAAGTATCGCTGATAATCAGTTTGGACCAGTTTCTTAAGGTCACTAAGATCATAAGCAGACTATAAGACAGGTTTGACTGCAGTGGTGTCTTGTAACCATGTTTTGATTTCTGTGCACAAGCTAGTCTGTATATTTCTATGTTACAAAGTGTATTCTCTTTTGAACCCCCTATTTTTCTTGTGTCATGTTGAAATGTGCAATAGTCTATAGTTCACAGTATGCTTTATTGAAAAGTGTGTTTCTAAAATGGCCACATGTTCCCCTTTTTGTATTTGTTAATTTTTCCCTGACAGTTGAGCAGTCAGCTGGTCACGACAGTGAACTTTGCACACCGTAGCCAGCTTGAAGCAGCTGCCTATATCACATTGTGCTCTGAGGTGACAATGCATGAATTTTCCCCAACTTGAAAGGGCTTTTAAAAAGGAACAAAAAAAAAAATCTGAGCTCAGTACCTTTCCTTTGATCCTTCCAAATCAAAATGTGTTTCCTTTATAGTAGTAGATGCCAGCCTGTGAAGTTCTGAATAACAAAACATTGAACAAATGTAAGAAAACAATGTCAGCCATTTTTTCCATTTTATTTTGTGTGCAGTTTCACCCCCTGTATTTATGTAAAACCTCATTTAGATCACTAATGATATACATTGAAAAATACATTTTATTCAGAAATCTTAATAACTGTCATACTTAAAAGCTCTAGTGAAGATAGGTTGCAAACGTATTTTGTTTACACAGAGGAAAAATCATGAATCTTATTTGGCACAAAACAGTTTTGTGATAAGTCACAAATCTTTCCTGATTTACCTCCTTACAGACAGTCTGGGGTAAAATCAGCCTGATTACTTATGCAGGTACGTGCATCCTGATTGACTGTTGTTGCTGAGTTGAGTTGAAACTTGTCCTCCCTTCAGAATTTTTAGAGCCCCTCATGCATCGCATTAAAATTTATTGCATGCTTTTAAAATTCATGGTTATGAGTGTTTGCGGGGGAGGGTTGGGGTTTTTTCCCCTCTGCTTCGACCCTTCTTTCAGTTTGTATGCACATTGATTTTAGGTATCAGTGAACATGAATGTAATATCTATCGAGATAAATTGCTTTTTCACCATCTCAAGTAAACCTTACCTTTTTTTAGAATGATTGTTTTTAATGTCTACTGAAAGAAAATTAATTGCCTTATTGGTCAAGACCTCCTTCCGCCTAAGAAATATCCTTCCACCTGAGAAATATTCTTTCTGATTGAAAACACTTCAGTACAAAGTATTTAGATAAAAAATATATAACACATGTCAGTCTTTGGTACTGAGTAAAGTATTATCACTTTATCTGAAAACTAGTGATGTTCAAAGAAAGAAAATCTATTCAATCAGCCTGCCAAACTCCTGTGGCAGGATACTGGCAGCAAACAATTGCCTCCCCGAGCCTGTCTCCTTTCAGCTGACTGAAACAGATGCTGTGTGCTTTCAAGCTCATTTGTTTCCTTGCTGTTACATTATTTTTTCCCCCTGAGGTAAACTTTGCCAACCCTGTTCTTCTATATCTGAAGATACAACTAGCATAATATATGCCTTGCTACATCTGATTCTTGCCGTTTCCCAAACTCCCTTGTTTATGCTTGATTGCTATGATTTTCTCTTGTAATGCTTCTTAATGTTTCTTAGATTCTCCTAGATATCTCCAAGAGATAACTCTATAAATCCAGACTTCGATTAAGTGTAGTTGTAGAAATACAAGCCATGAGACACTTTTTGGGCTCTTTATGTTCTTTAAGCATCAGTTCAAGTAGTACCTTTCGTCTCTGAGGCGTAATTCTGTTATCCGCCTATATAAATACACAGTTATATCTCCCCTTTTCAAAAATACAGCCTTTCTCTGGTTTTACTTTTAATTCACTCTCCGGCTTCCCATCTGCTGCAATCTTGCGTCCCAGATGTTGAAAACCTGCCAGTTGCTCAGCTGGGTTTCAAGACCTGAATCAGAATTTTTGGCATTCTGTTCCTAATGCTGGCTGTGGTTTTCTTCTCTTTTGGCCCTCTTTGAGTCTCCATTTGAAGTACGGTATGTTGTTTTGTGATGGTCGCTGTATCATGCATATTGAAGATTCTTCACTCCTTTACCAATGACTTTTTGCTTTGCTTTGCATGTATCATCCATCAGCATTTCAGAATGTGGGCTGAAAAGCATATTTAGGACACTCTTATCTAACTTGAAACACTCTGGGGAGAGAAAAGTTATTTGCTCTGACTACTGCTTCTTTCTGCTAAGATAGATTTGCACCAGTCTTCTAGCCTTTCTTTTCAGGCCAATCCTTTGTAAGAAATCCAACTTTTTTATGCTCAATGCGATCAAAATCATTTTAATACCAGATGAAAATGTTCTGCAGTTTTCCTTAAACATTCTTAAAGCAAACATAATAGTTTCTTTTCCTTTATCTATTTCTGTCACTTCCTGGAAGGCCTTTGGGATGAATTATAATTAGCAGAAAGTATTGGCTTTGTAATCTACCATGGATAAATATAATTTGTAACATGATAGAAATATGTACTTTATCACAAAATACCCTGTAGATTAAATAGAGAAGAACTATTTTTAAAGGTCAGTCAAAACAAACTCTTAAGTAGGTACCAAGATATCGTAATTCTGCATAGCTAGATGAGATCAGATTAGGCGTTTGGTTTTAATGCTTAATTTAGTAATGCCCTTTTTTTGCTCACAGCACATAATCCAGTCTCCACAGAATACCATGGGGAATCATCCTTAACCAAACGAAATACATGCGAGAGAGAGAATTCCACAGATCAGACACATGGATAATTGATAAATGTACTATAATCAGGAGAGACAAATGTATTTTATTTCTTTGTGGTTTTTCAGGGGTTTTTTAAGAAAAAAGGATAATGATGACAGTTGATAATTTTCTGTCAGTTTCTCATGTATATTGCAGACAAGATAAATATAGCAAAATGAAAATAGAATGATAGTGTAAATACCTATGAATTGTGCCACTGTCAAATAGGCAACAGTAGAATATTTGCTATGGTAATTTATAATGTATAATTCAAGTAAAATGTTAGAGCAAACATTTGTGATGTTTGTATATATAAGCCAAAATCCAAAATCTTACTGGTTTTAGAAAATGACGTGCTAGTAGAAGCCAGAGGAGTTGCTTAGGTTAATGCATTGTCTCTTTTTCTGTTTCCTATAATAGAGATACTCACCAACATAACATGGGTTTTAGAATGTGAATTCTAACCATTTGAGCAGACGTGCCTCATAGTCAGATTTGTTTTCTTCTAAATTGATATTTAAAAGTCAGATTATCTGCAACACTTCCCCTGAATTTGCTTATAATGCTCTATAGCTTCATGTGCTAAACAATTAGTATTAAAAATGCTTTTCTTGAATCTCCAAGATGCACTTAAATTGCACAGCTAAAGGTAAAGGAATTCCTAATTTAAAAGAAAACCAATTGATATTGTCATCATTAGAATATACTCAGAAACAAAGAACATTTCTGTTTGTGTTTTGTCGTCTTACTGCTGTTCATTTGTGTCTTGTTTCCATATAGAAAATCACCCAGTTTTCAAAGGCAACACAGTTTCATTTTTTTCAGTGCACTGGGGACAAAAAACAATGCAAGATGGGTGCTGGCAGGTTCCAGGAAACAAACAACAAAAAAACCCCACCTTCTAAATATGTTTAGAAAGTACATATCTTCCCACCTGGCAGCTTTCTCTAAAAGAAATCTTTAATCCTGCCTGTCTCAGAAAGCAGAATAAGGAAGGTTCTGTATTTGTATGGAATGGATTATTGGGCCAAATTTAATAATAATGAATTGTTACTTAATATATATGTATACATTGTATATGCCATAGTTTCAGTGTTCAGTGCATTTTGCTCTAATGATACTCCTTTTTTAAATGTTAAAAAAACCAATCCACTAATATAATATCACTAAGTCTATGTTCAGATTATAATTTTTTTTCATGAAAAAAATTTCAAAAGATCATAGCCATGCTGCCATTGAAACGTTATTATGGAAAGTTCCAGCCTAATTAGGGAGAACTTTAAAATTCACATATTTAGTCAATGCAGGAGAAATTAATTATGCCGTAATTTTTACTTGTATAAAAATGATGGCAGTTCCCATTGCTGAAACAGGCTGGTTTTAAGTCATAAAAATAATAATTGCCGGGCACAGTAGCATATACATGACCTGATGTCTAACTGGAAAATTTGGAGCAGCTTATCAAAGAAAATTGAAATAGGATTGATTAGTCTATGAAAGTTGGATTAGAGACTGGACAATTTAGTATTTTGCATAAATTTGGTTTATTTGAAATTTTTTGTCTGGTCTCCCACTATCCATTTTAACAGGTAAATATAATAACCTCCTTTTTTTTAACGTGCTTATTTTTTGTTCAACTTTAAGCCTTTCTTCAGTGAAAAAGCTATACATATTGCAGTGAAGCCAAATGTATATTTTTTTATGCAAACTCTGTATGTATTTAGATGCATGTGTATGTTGTGCATAAATTCCAGGATTAAATTCTGTGAGTTACAGCATCAGATGGTAGCACTGGTAGCAAGTACAATGTTCTTCATATGCCATTTTTAAGTTGTCTTTAGCGCGTCATAGTAAAATTGGGATCAGACTGTGACATATAGTCCAGTAGTGCAAGATCTCCCATGACAGACTTGTCACTGATTGTTTACGTGGAATGTATTTATGAGAGGGAGAGAGAGAAAGCTGGGAATGCACATGACAAACTTTATCTGAAGCTGGATAATTTAAGGTACCTCTCTTAAAGATCAAAAAATAACCCAAAATACTTAATACATGATAAATTTTACAAGGCTTTTTTATGTAGTAGCTATAGTTACACGTGTGGTTGCCATTTAAACATAGTATTTTAGTCCATTAAATCCAATTACATTTTAGGCTTCTATATTGTCATATAAAACTGTAGCTGTAGAAATACATCCCTTTTTTGATACACCCCCCCCCCCCCGTATGTTCAGTTTTGATGTGAAATAGTAACAAATCAGATTTCTCATTTTGAGGTTTCTTCTGACTAAAACTGGTAGCAGAACTTCCACTTCTGCAGATAAGAGATTTAGGCACTCCTGTGAATCAAGATGGGAGTTATGTTTGGCACAAGTGTATCTGAGGAAATCAACATCTAATCTCTTGAGCCAAAAGCTGTTGAAATCAAAGAGGAGTCTGCCATTGATGACGAGCAAAGGAGGGTTGGGTTCTGCTGGCAGTGGTTTTAAAAATTCCTTGGGAGGATTAGCCCTGGGAAAGCTAAGGTGGAATGTGGGACCACATGGGCGAACCCTGGCTACTGACGTCTTGAGGGGTGTTAGCTGATGCCTCGGTTCAGGCTGTCAGGCTAGGTCAGTACCAGTGCAGCTGTGGTTATTGTCAAGAAGTGGAACTGCACCAGTGGGAGTGGTAGTAGAAGGTTTCAAGATAAATCTTCATTTACACCAAAGCCCTTTCATGTTGTTCTGGGCTTCATGCAGGTCTGATTTAGTGGCTGCTGTGGTGCGTTAGTAGTATGAATTTTTATGGCCATTTCCATTTATTTCACTGTGGTTTAATATACATATGTGCATAATAAGCAGGAACTAGTCGGAGTTACATTAATTTATAATGTAATTGTCAGATATTTTTAAAAGCCTATTGATCAGCAGTTGTGTACATTTGCAAGTGATTCAGCTGGTTAACTTCAATGCATATGTCATGCTTCAACAGACACTAACTGTCACAGTAAGGAAGGATTTCTTCAAAGTTCTTGCAGGCTTCCATCAGGGGCATAGCATCTTGCCTGGTAACTATTTTAAAGCAGAAATAATTAGCCTTTATAACTTCCTAGTTTCAGGGTCTCCCGAAAGTCAATTTTTGTAGTCCATTCAGTTGTTTTTAAGACAGAGCAAAAATGTGTGAGGTTTATTTCTAGAGCACTTGATTCACTTTTTTTGTGCTTCAGAACTGTATCAAGAAGTATCACACTTCAATCTTGTTTATTCAAAAGGAAAGAAAATAGTTAATGTTTCTGTAGTTTGTAAAAAGTCAAAAGAACAAAGAAACGGGCAAGTCCAAGTTATAGCTGACTTTCATGTCACTTCTGAATTTCCTGATTTGTGACTCTTCTCTCTCTTTCACACTGTTGAAATGTATTTAAAAAGGTTTGTATGTAATGTTTCTTGTCTGCTTTTTGTCTCTAGAGGAAAGTGTGCTCTATTCACATTTATATAAGCTGGAATCGTATTTTACAATCGCTGTTGATTATTTCCCCCCCAAATGCAGTATAAGAGGAAAATGAACATGGCAAAGACTGATTTCTAGGGTTTGGTCTTCTGTAGAAGCTGAAATAAGGAGATGTGAAACTGCCATTTTCCTTACGAAAGACTGTAAAGAGAGCATTACTTTCCGAGCGAGCTTTTCTGGGGAAGAGGGGGAGAAACCCTAGAATATGGAGTCTCATCAGAACCCTTTTGTTAACGGGTATTTTTGGTTTTCTCTCAAATGACTGAGGAAATATCATGTATGAATTTATAAATAATTGCTTTCAGTTATTTCTTTTGTATAAGCTGCCCAATACCCTTGCTATGCTGTATAAGTTGTGTTTCATGGAACAGTGTGAGTATGAAATAAAAAGCTAATTTTTGTTTTTTAATCATCTGTGGATGCCACTATGAAAGCTGACATTGTTAAAGCCACTACAGAGTTTTCTATGAATACTTGTAAGAATTGCTTTGTTATATATAAACCTAAATAAAGAGATTGTATTGATACAGAGACATTGGATAAGAACACTTAAAAGGCTATTCTTTAGGTCTAAAAGAAAAGGCTTGCTGTAAAATGGTGCATTATTCCATTTATTAAAGATCATATTAATGACAAAAAGCATGGTCTTTTGTGGGTTTTTCATGGTATTATTGGCCATGAGTAATAAGACATGCTCCCAGGAATGAGAGGAAAACCCCTGTTGCAGCTGTGTTTTGTTGGTTGAAGGATAAGGAAATACTTCATTACTGAGGGCTGAATGGGACTTTCAGACACCTTAGCCCTGTGACAGATTGCATGCGGCACTGCTGTCAGATAATAGTGTGAAATAATTAGGGCTTGCCGTTGCTACATTAATGCAGTGCTTCTGCTTTTTTGCCCATTCTCCCCGGTCAGCCAGTTAAGATGCTTGTATTGGCAACTAAATACCATTTTGTAGGCGTTTCAAAGCAGTAGGCCTTACATGGCCTCGTCACACCTTGTCTGTCTGCTAAGTGTTTAAATGCAGAAAAAGAAAAGGAAAAAAAAAAACAGAAAAAAGAAAACAGGAGAAAGAGGCGTTAAACTAAATACTTTTCTCCTTTGCTTTTGGTTGGCTGCATTTGGGTAGAGCGCAGGATTGATGGCAACCAGCCATGTGGGAGGAACACAGCAAGCAACAACCTTTGCAGGTGGGACAAGAATTAAAATAGCAACCCCCTGTCCTTCCCACACAAGCTATTGCACTCTTTGCCCTCCCCATGAGGAGACAATGTCATGGCATTCTTACAAGCAGGAGGTTTCCCAGCCCAGAGCTGCTGTCCTGTCCAACAGAACTAGAAGAGATGGATTAAGTGAGTAGACAGACTGTGCATATTTCCCCCGCTGACTGGCCTGACCCAGGAGTTTGCCTGCTACGCCTCCTGAAGGTAAGGTGCTGGGAAGAGACAGGTCTTTTCTCCACTGCAGTCTCCTTTGTTTTGCTTCCTGGTGTTTTTCAACTCCTGATGCAAGAACTTCATTTTGAAGGAGTTGTCTGGGATTTTTTACTTTGCAATGCAGAGCTCTTCCTCTAGTTTCCTTTCTTCCAGTCATGCTTGTGGGGAACTTCAAGCTGAGCCATTAACTAGAATCACGACCATACAAATGGTAGATACGCTGTACCCATACACAGGTGACACTGTTCATTTGATCTCTTCTCATCTTTCTCATCTCCTGTGTGACCACTGGTGAGAGGGAGTTAGTGCTCCATGGCCTGATAGCATCCTGCTGCTTGCCTTAGAGGCAGAGGCTTTAGGACATGGATGCTTGTCCATGTGGAGAAGAGAGGGAAATGAATGCAAAATGGTCTCGAGAACTGAGTATCACCCCCACTAAGTCACCTTCCCTTCCTGACCAGAAGGAAAATATTAAATCTTCCCTTTAAACAAGAAACAAGCCCTATCTTTCTTTCCCTTTCTAGCGATGCAAACGCTAGCTGAGCTCTGAGGCAGCCGTTCTGCCTATGCGCATGGAGGGAACTCTGTTCTCCTCTGCTCAGTTCTCTTTCTGGAGCACAAACTGAGTCGTGCTGGCTGGGGTTGTGCTACCACGGCACTGCAAGCTCACTTGGGCAATGGTCACCATAGCTTTGAGGCAAAGTGCAACTAAACTCAATGCCATGTCACCAGAGTGGTGAACTCCTCTTTTCTTTGGTTCGACTCCCAGTGTTCCTGGGTTTGCCTTGGCCTTGGGAAGGGGTTCCACATTAGCACCAACTCTGTAGCATGAGCATCCCAGACCCTACAGTGCTGCAACACACATCTTGCACCTTAAAGCACCAAGCACTGTACTGTGGGACCTTGCTGGTTCCAGCACTTGCCGTTATACACAGATAGGTGGGACCCATCCTGCACCTCAGTTGCTTTGTTGTTTGTATCTCTCTTCCTTACTTAATTCTTATTAATTTATTTTTCTCTATCTACAGTGATGATTTCTGCAAGCAAATAAAGTGGCGCAAGTCTTATGCCTCTGTGGCCAAAGAACTACCTCCAAAATGCAAAGAAGGGAGACAGAATGAGGAGCTTCATTTCTTGCTGTCATAAATAAGGAGGAAGCAACAAACTGAGGCAAGTAGCGTATGGTTGAGCACCTGCCTGTACGGCAAATCACCTCGGCCCCACAACTGAACCTAGAAACTGGCTAGAGGGAGGGACCGTGACAAACCTCACTTCCCCTGCGAGCAAGAGGCAGACTCCATGTTCCAGGCTGGATCTGCACCACCTTGGGGGTTTCTGCCTCAGAAAGGGATTAGGAGATTAGGACAGTAATTGACAAGGAGAAGGTCCCTCCCTGAAAGAGAGCACTGTGCTTATGTGCAGTGGCTTGCTGTTGGCTCAAGATGGCTGAGCAACACCAGCTCAGAGGAAGGAGAGGCTGGCTAGCCAGGTCTTAGTACCTGTGGGGGGGGCTTTAAGGACAGGCCTACAAAGCTCTTTGTATCCAGAGATCTCAACAACATTGGTGGGAGCCTGAGACCTCTGAAGTCCTCCCAGGAGCAGCTCCAAGAAAGTCAGATTTCCCGTGAGGTTGTAGCCAGGGAGAGTCAGTGGGGGCCAGGGACACCAGGAGCGCTGGGAACCACATGAAGCTCTCATTTTCCTGGGGCACAACAGGCCCATTCCCTGCTGCCCTGCCCTGCGCGGCAGCTCTGCCTCTGGAGTAGGGGAGAGAAGGTGGCGGCAGCACTACAGCGAGTCGAGGAGGGATGCTGACCTGATCAACACAGAAATAACAAGAATTCCTGCATGCCCATTCCACCTTCACTAGTGCCCTGGATGGAGGGGCTGCTGCTACCAAGGAAGGCTGGGAGTGGGGGACAGCCATGACAAAAGAATTAGATGTCCCCCTCCAGCAATTATCGCTCCTTGCCGACTGCAAGAGCAGCCAAGTCCTGCCCTGCCCCGGCAGGTGTGGCTGAATCTTATCCTCAGGGCATCTGAGAAGCTTTGACTCAGCTCTGCAATAACAAAGTGTTACTGGTGAATTTTACTGATATATTTTTTACTGGGTGCATGAGCTACTCAGGCTTAAGAAATAGTCTCCTCATAGATTTCCCTGCGTGACCTCATATACTCACCTCGGCCAGCTCTCTCCTGCAGAAATAACAACCACTTTTATCCGGCTTTTGCTTTGCTAATGGGAAATGAAAGTAAAACAACAATAATTATATTCCCCTTTGTTCCAGAGCAGTGATGCAGCTGCAGAACGTACTTTGTGGAACACAGCCACGTCAGTCTTCCATTTGTTTCCATTCAGGGTTTTTTTCCTCATTTACTTCTTGCTAATTCTGACGTTATGGAAATTCTCCACGTGCAGGAGATTATAGACATCTGCTCACTGCCATGACCCAAAGCACATTCGATTGGATAAGAAGGTTAATTTTCCACAGGCAGGAAAACTTGACTATACCAAAATGTTTGTATCTGTATAAATTCAGCTTTTGATGTTAGCCTGAAAGGTTGTCATTCTCCATCCAACAAGGAGTTGAAATGTTTTGATTCCTAGAATTTAAATGGCACACTCTGGTCTTCTGCTTTTATGTCGAGGGATCGTCTTCTTTCAGCTCTCAGTACCACAGGGAAAGTCTGTGAGAAATCCACAAATGGTGATCTGAGCCAAAGTCATGCTTTGGGGATCACCCATGCCTCTTTTACAAAGACAACAAATAATGCTGCCTGAGGACAGCTGGTCTGTGGAAGATGATTAAGGAAAGCAAGTCTGTATTTACTATGCAGCATCTGAGCAAACAGCATTTCTAGATGGCGCTTGCATGGGCACTGGAAAAATGTTAAGGATGCAAATACTGAGGAAGGTTGGAAACACCTGATTCAGGTGCATTTCAATTCCTGATGGGAAGGGCAGGAGCTTCCCAAGACCTTCTATCACAGTCCAAGCACCTTTTGAGAATGAGGATGTACACCCAGTACAGAGCAGGCATGGTTTGGGCAGATGATGGGCAAAAGCCAGTCGGCAGCATCTCAAGTGCATGAGGTGGATTTGAAGAAGGGGAAAGAGCATGGAGGGAGGGTAGAGATATTTGTTTCAGGCTTCAGGCATCAGCAACACAGTAGGACTCAGCATTTGTCTTTGGCCCTAGTTCTTTGTTGTTCCTGCCAAGTGCTAATAGGAAAGGGTAGTGTAGGGCATTGTGATAAAGAGGGTACAGAGGTTGTACAGCTCATTTTACTAGGGTCACTGCTGGCAACAGGCCTGCAAGCAGCTCCTAGGAATGGTACAGGCTTTTTTGCTTTCCCCTATCACTTACTGCAGCCTTTGTTTCTGAGACGTTCATGCCACGGGCTATCAGATTTCCTAATCAGAATGACCAGAAATATGGTTTTCATAAGGTACTTTTATGCGCATGGAACTGTGCACCTAAGAAGTGAGGTTAGTTTGTGCTCTGTTCCTGGTTTTGTTACTGATGGCTAGTCTGTATTTTTTGCACTGACTGGTATTTTACCAGTCTGCTGTAATATTGAAATTATACCTGTTTTCTCATTCTCTTTCTCCCTTTCTCCCTCTTTCTCTCCCTCCCCCTTTCCTCTTATTGGAAAGGTAATAATTGAGCCCTGCAGATATGTTGTAAAGAGTAACTTCTAGCACCTCCAGGTCTCTGGATTAGTTAAAAAAATCAGATCTGACGCAAATCATTGAAGCAAGTTGTAGTTCTGACTCTAGCCCATGAGGTAGGTGCTGCTGCTGCTGCACACATCAGTTTTACTGGTGCAGTCAAGGCATGTATGGGTGGCCAGAGAATCTCCTGCAGGAGGGAGGCCTTGCTAGATCTCTGCTGAGGTGGAAAGTATTTATTGGGAACCTGCATTTGTGTTGCCATGCCAAGAATTTTCTTGCAGGACCATTAAAAATTCTGAATCAGGCCTCAGAAACAGCTGGCTTAAATCACTATCAAGCAGGCTAATTTTATTAATTGTTTGCTTCTGGAAAACCAGAATGCAAGTAAATCATGTGTTTGAGCTTTACCCTGTGATCATGAGGGACAGAAATGTGCTTTTAAGGCACAGGCAAGCAGAAGTTCCCATCTGCTTACATAAGCCATGAACTGAGACTGTAAGTGAAATGTGAGGTATTTGCAGCCAAACAGAAGCAAGCAGCAGTATCAAAAAGGCTTGATTTGGGCACTGTGTTAACCCTAGCATAGCAGCCAGCCACAGGAGGTACTCACAGGTTCTCCTGTTGCAACCAGCAGCGGCCAACAAGCTGCAGACTTGGGAAGCCTTCCCCTATTCCAGGTCGGGGTGCAGGAGGCAGGCAGAGGAACTGAACTCTGCTGGGGAGGGAGGGAGGGAAGCAGGAGGAAGGGCAGGTTGGTTCATGATCCGCCCCTGGTGGGATGCCAGCTGGGAGACCTCTGGCTCCATGCTGGTGTACGGCAGAGCTGAACAGCAGCTCTTGCACGTTGTTTTTCCTCAGCATGCAGCCATGAGGCAAGTGTGCTTAGGTGGTTGCCCCTCTCCTTGGGTGAGACAGGCATAGCCCAGCATGCAGTTCAGGGTGGCTGTCATGCTGTGGTTTCTCCTGCAGCAAAAGGGTTTCTGTGAGCTGCCAGACAGGTTGCAAATGTGTTCAGGGAAGCCAGGCAACACATGAGGATCAGGTGTCCGCATCACCTTCCTTCCACCACCACTGCACAAACCTGCTGCTTTGGGCAGGCTGTTGAGGCTTCTTTGGAAAGACCCCAAGTAGACCTAGTCCAAGGATTTACTGGTCTCTGCTCCAAGGATAAGAGACAACCTGCAGGCTCACCACTATGAAGCATCAGCCTAGCCATGCCAACTATGACTGCTGGAGATGTCTGCATGCTCCTGCTGAGCAGAGTGAGCCTGACACCCTGGCTGAGCATTGGATGAGGGAGGCCTTGGCTGCTAACAGCAGTGGGGCTTGGGGCTTTGCCCAGCTTTGCTTTCTTCATCTTCTCAAAGATCACATCCTCTCTCTCAGTGATGGCTCCCCAGCTCTCCTGGAGGCACAGTCAGGCTCAATGCGAGGTGCAATGCATGAGGACAGGATGGCACAACTAAGACAAACTGATGTCTGGTTGAGATATAACCAAACCAGTTAAAAGCTCCCCTGCCCACCATGGCTGAATGCAAGGAGGATTCAGAACACTACTTGATCCATTCTTTCTAAGTAGATGTTTTCCCAAATCAGAGAATCCCATGCTCCCACTTCATCGCACACTCTGCTAAAGTCAATTAGTTTAACTACAGGGCTAGTATATGTATGTGGACAGAGAAGCAAAATCATTTTGTCACTGCCTCTCAGTGCATGAATAAGCCATGCCAACATGCTTTTCACAATCTCTTTAGCTTTTCTAAACATTATAAAAACAAACAGAAGCAAAACAAGATTGTAGGCCTGAATCAGGAGTGAACTCTCTTCTCCGCTCTCTTAAGTGAAAAGTCTCTATAGTTATATGCCTATTCATCACATATACAGTACAATTATCATCCTACAATATGGCCATAAAATCTACATTATTGAAATATTGTCATTTATCAAATTGTTTGATAATGTCAATAATTGAAATAAATATTTTACAGTATATCGTTCCATTATACTCACAGTACAGAAATTGTGCCCGGGGGCTTGTAGGAGCAATCAGTGTTTAATGTTTGGAAATCAAGAGTTTCCTTCTATAGTTCGTACACATTCTTCTGCCCTGAGACTAGAAATACAGAAACATGTTACATCTCTATACACAACACAAATACAGACAAATCTCTGTATTATATTTGCAAGCTCTGTAAATACGTGCTAAAAATACTAAGGTTTTGGAAGATAACTTTGAAGAAAAATTACTTGCTTCCTAAAAGGAAGGGAAGTTTTATTGTTGGAGGGGAGGAATTATATGCAAATTATCATTCAGCATCTTTCTTGCAGGATACCTGGGGGAGATTAAACTGTGTCCTGTTTAAATGAACTAGGCCACTTCACTCAATGGTACCGAAACCAAAGATTCAGAAATGTGGTGGGCAACATGCCTTTTCTGCTGCTCATTCTCTTCCCTCAACAGAACCCAAGAACAGTTGCAGTCACTCTCAGCTGGCGAGAGCTCATGTCGGTGAACCAAGCTTGACTCCAGTTGCCCCTCTCCTTCAGCAGCTGGCCACTCACAACGAGGTTATTGTTTAGTGTTGCTGCTGTCATTTAACATGTGTTCAGAAAATTGATCTGTATGTGTGGAAAAACGTGTTGCGTGTAGGTGAACTTAGCACTGGCTTCTAAAGAAATTAACCTTGTACTTCTCCCAGGTAATTATGTGTGCCATGAACGCACAGTGGAAATATCTCTCAAGCCTGCAGTTAAGTGTTGCATTGAGGAACGGGGTTGGTTTGTCAAAAATGTGTTATCTTAACACCATTGAGGCACTGAAGCCTCAGGATGTTAGTTATATGACAACTTTACTTAAAGATTGTACTTCATAAAATGTGGCAGGAGTGCATTTTGCTTTAAGTTGTCTTTTGCTTATTGCATGTAGTTTGATTTATGTCCAAGGTCCCATCTGTTGTTTTTTATTGTTTTAATCTTAATACCTTATTTCAATCTGCTTGCCTCCTCAAATCCCCCCAGATATTCTGGAATACTAACTAGGATCTTACAGGTTTTGTGTGAAGCAAATATTATTATATTTGTCCTATTTTTTTTTAATGTCTTTTTTTCCTGTTGATGTTGAACACCCACATAAACAAGCAAAACAAACTCACTCTGCAGGGGAGAGATGAGAAATGCAATGAAATATCCTGGGGCATAATCTAATGCTTAGATCAGACTCCCAGAATCTTCAGTCTTTCAACTTTCAATATTGCTTGCAACAACTGTAGGTAAAAAAACAATTTCAGGCAGTAGATTGCTCCTTTACATGTGCTGCTTTGCATTAATTTAATTTTGGAATAAGACAAGAACATATTTGAAGCTACTTGGAGCACAGTCATTTTCCATAAGGTTTGCTATTATTACTATTATTTTTAACAGTACATTTTTCATATATATTACTACAAGCAGTGAGCGGTTCTACTCCTAAACTTTCAGTCCTTAGTATAACAAAACTCCCTAAGTATTAGTTGTTTTGATAGCCGTACAGTGGGATTTGAGCCTATGAACTTAGTTAAACCTCTTTGACCCTTGTTTCTCTGCTTTTCATTTGGGGTTACTATTTTGACCACTTCCCTGACTTGTTTACATCCCTATTTTCAGCAGGTTGCAGATTTGTTCATGCAGCTCTGTGTGTTTTATCAGTCTGCCTTTGAGGACACTCTTGATATGCTTCCAACGTTTGGATTGATTTGTTTGTATCTGCAGCTTTTACTACACACCATATTTTAAGAAAGAACCAACACCTTGCACGTAAGGGGATCTCTGCAATACCTAGATTTAATCTCCCAACAATGACTACAAAGCAGTACATTTCGGCAGGCCTCTGGTTAGGTGCTGAGTGCCTCCAAGTCGGTGGGAGTGCTCATCACCTCCCAGGGGTGGCACTTCAGCCTGGTGTGTGAGCATACCAGTATCTGCTCAGCTCACGCGGGCCAATGGGTTGGTTAAAATACCAGGTAGAGAGGAGCTGAAGATGCAGAGA
This sequence comes from Gymnogyps californianus, assembly GCF_018139145.2. Taxonomy (NCBI): domain Eukaryota; kingdom Metazoa; phylum Chordata; class Aves; order Accipitriformes; family Cathartidae; genus Gymnogyps; species Gymnogyps californianus. Next base: position 14,194,287 of record NC_059477.1, read on the forward strand.
TGGATCCTGTGTATGTGGGATCACGCGTGACTCCAGTGAGTCTGGAGTCACTAAAGTGACTGAGGTCACTAAAAGGCTAGTTCAAGGGATACTGGTAGAAGGCTCACAGCCTCTGTGACAACAATGAGTTTCAGCCCTATTTTTTGGATCACTGTTGACACCATTACATTAGGTGTTATGGCCAGAGTAAGGGCGTCATGGATGTGAAGAAACCCCAGCCTAAAGGTTCCACATGAAACTGTATGAAATGTGTTGTTCAAAGTTGGCCTGGACAGCGTTCGGCAAAGTCTGAAGGCAGTAAGGAGTGTGACAGCTGAAACAAAACCCAGAGCTTGGGAGGTGTGAATTACAAGGAGAGTCTGGGGGGATCTGGATCCGAGTTATTCGGGGCTGGGGCTTTGTTTTGGGGTTTTTTGTGTAATTAAAAAAAAGTTTCAAAACTGTTTTCAAGTAATTCGTAGTCCTGCTTTAGTTGTTTCCATTATTTCCATAAGGTGTGGGAGTAAGATACTGTTGTAACACATTTGTTACAGTTTAAACAAGTTAATGTATGAAGTGCATGGTGTTTGATTAGGTCTGAGTATATGACTTTACATGTTGAACTTTCATGTCTAATGCATGTAAAGCAATACAACTGCTAATGAGCAGTATACATAAATGCTTTGCTTTATATTCTCATAACAACTGTGTGGAGCAGTGCCATTTTTGCAGTGTGACAATAATGTGGGAAGTACTATAATTATCACAGATATCTTCTGCATTCAAAGTCATGACTTGGCTCCATAACATGCATCATGCAAATAAATATGAATCAATACCTTTCAATTTTGGCCTCTTCAAAACAGAAACAGGAAATAGAATGTGTTCAGAATATTTTATGCCTTAAAAATATCTTTATGGCACACTGTTTCCAAACAACCCCAGTATTTCTGGGGAGGATAAACTGTCCAAGGGATGAAAGCCTGCTGAGCAACTGTACTGGCACTGGCAGTGGGAGCTGTCACAGCAGGAAGAACTGCAAAGAGAATTGCATCTTCTGCTCTTGACTGAAAATTGCAGCAAAGAAGTGAAATAAATGCTGCATAGGTTAACCTGCTTTAGGATAACTGTACGCTGTCCTGGGCTGCCAACAAAGCAGCAGACATGTTCCATTTATTTATCCAGATGTGCTGGGGTGCTGGTTTTCTACCTCCCGGGCATTTACCTGTGGAGCACTATGAAGCTCAGGTTCTCTTTTTCAATATATACATGGAGTCACCGAGGGAATTACGAGATCCCTTCACCTCCAATGCCGGCGGTATGCAGCCCATACTGTTCTCTGCCTCTCAGCCGTTCCTGGTGAGGAGAGCACTGTCTCCCAGATATTTCACTAATTAAGTGGGTTATCTGGTATTTTGGTGCTTTGCCACATTGTACCAGCAGTGCTTGTGGTGGCTACAAGAAAAGGACTGGGAAGTGGCCCTATGTATGTAATTTATAAGGTGACCTAAGTAAATTGCACACTTTAAGAAAGGGATACAATAGGACTGATGGTGATCTGCCATGCTTCTGGTGCCTTCCCTTGACATAGCCACTTTCAGGGGTAGCCCAGGATAATTCTCAAGACTGGGCACAGCCTCTTGTAGCCAGTTTTGGTTGACCCATTGTCATGGTTCAACCCCAGTCAGCAGCCAAGCACCACACAGCCGCTCCCTCACTCCCCGTCCCCCTCCCCCTGCTCCCGGTGGGATGGGGAGGAGAATCGGGAAAGAAGGCTCATGGGTTGAGATAAGAAAAATTTAATAACTAAAGTAAAATATAATACTAACAATAATAATAATAATGAAATATAATAATAATAGTAATGAAAAGGAATATAACAAAAAAAAGGAGGGGGGGGAAGGAAAAAAACCAGTGATGCACAATGCAATTGCTCACCACCCGCTGACCGATGCCCCAGCAGCGATCCGCCCCTCCCGGCCAACTCCCCCCTGTTTATATACTGGGCATGATGTTCCATGGTATGGAATATCCCTTTGGCTAGCTCGGGTCAGCTGCCCTGGCTCTGCTCCCTCCCAGCTTCTTGCACACCTGCTTGCTGGCAGAGCATGGGAAACTGAAAAGTCCTTGGCTGAAGATAAGCGCTACTTAGCAACAACTAAAACCTCATTGTCTTATCAACATTATTCTCACACTAAATCCAAAACACAGCACTGTACCAGCTACTAAGAAGAGAGCTAACTCTGTCCCAGCCGAAACCAGGACACCCATCCAGCTATCCTGCAGGCCACATTACTAGTATTTACAGTACGTGTGACCAAGCATAATGTCCTTCAAAAGAAATTTAATTAATCCAGAATGCAAGAGCTAACTTCATAACAACCTCATCACCAGAAACGCATCCGTCCTGTTCTCTTTTGCCAGTCTGATTTCTCATAAAAAGCTCTTGACTGTGACAAGAGCTTTAACCTTCAAGGCTTTAGGTAGACCTGTGTCTGGGCATCCTTAAGAAGAGCCTGTGCACATAGTCTTGCCTTTCAGGTTTGTTAAACTTGTCAGCTACAAGCATGGAACTCTTCAAAGGGGACATTGGGGCTTTTTAAGTGAAGTAGGCTTCAATCAGAAACAGCAGAGGAGAAAGGAGGAGAGAAAAAAACAAACCCAAGCACAACCAAGCTGAAGAGAAGAGAGAACGGTATGTAATTTTTTGTCAGACCATTTGTATCATAGCAATGGTATTCAACTGCAACACGCAACTTGTAGATCAATATTGAGAAGAATTTGGGTAAGTTCTGGTAGCCCAGAACAGGCATTTGCAGTAAAGACAGAGAGGATTTATTGATTCGTTCATGTCTTGAAGGTGCTAAAGGGTGTTTACCTTGCATCGAAATAATCCAAACACATGAACTAAGGCCTATTTCATGCATGTATCCACTTCTCTAATGTATAAATCAGGTTAAAAGAGGGTGCCAGCAGTTAACAAGTATTTTTAAAAGATTGCAGTGAGGATGCAACTAATCTAATGGAGAAGAGTAAACACAGCAATTAAGGGAAAAGGGGGTCAAGTCTGCCTGGATATTACCCACGTATCTGGTGCCACCATCGGTAACGCTAAGCTGGTGGCAAAGGGATTGGATAAATTGCTGCTGAGCCCTCGTCCTCTCGTGCAGTGCATTTAGAGCTAAAAATAATTGAGCAGCCCTACTTCTAACGTACAACCGTTTCCTTGGGACAGGCTCCGAGACGAAGGTAAGCCGCAGCCGCCATCCCCGCCGGGTCCCAGGCTTTCCACGTGACCGTGGACACCTCGCCCAGGCCCGGCTCTGCAGCGGGGCGCGGAGAGGCGAGGAGCGGTCTCACGGACCCCCGAGCGCGTCCTGCGCCCGCCTCGCCGCTCGGGGGCAGGGTCGCGGCCCTGTTTGGCCCTGGGGAAACCGGGGGTCGCACTCGGCCAGAGATTCCCGGGGCTGGAGCTGCAGCCCACGGCGGGCGCGCTCGCTCGCCGGCGGCCCGCCCCTGCAGCGCCGCTGCCCGCGCCCGGCGGCACGTGCCGGGGCCAGCGCGGGGCCGCGCCAGCGGCCGCGTGTTGCTTTAAGCGCGGCCCCCTCCCCCTCCCCGCGCAGGCTCGGCCACTCAAGGAGCGCGCTCCGCAGCCAATGGGCGCGCCGTAACTGCGCGAGCCGAGCGGCGGCGCGCCCAATGGGAGGGCGCGGAGGGCGGGGCGGGCGGCCGGGGCACTATTGTTGATGAGGCGCACGGAGGCTGCGGAGGCAGCGCGGGTCGCCCGGGGACGGCGGAGAGAAGGCGACGGGGTCGCGGCCGCCGCCGCCGCCAGCGCCGCCTGAGGCGTTGGGCCCCCGCGAGGACCTGCCCGCGCCTATTCCCTTCCTTCCCCGCCACCGACGGTCTTCCGCGAGCCCCGGCTCCCAACGGACAATGTCCCACCAGCGCGTGAGGCGCAACGGCTCCCCGACCCCGGCCACCTCCCTCGGAGGAGGAGGCGCGGCGGCGGCGGGTGGCGGAGCGGGAGCGAGCAGCCGCCTCCAGCCCATGCGGGCCACGGTGCCCTTCCAGCTCAAGCAGCAGCAGCAACATGGCAGCCCCACGAGGAGCGGCGGCGGCGCGAGTGCCCCGGGCGGGGGTCTCCCACGCGCGGCGCCCGCCTCGCGCAGCATCAGCCCCACGCGCGCGGCGCCCACCGGCAGCGGCAACGGCGGGCGCGGCGGCCCCGCCACGGCCACGCAGACGCCGGGGGGAGGGGGAAGCAGCGCCGCCGCCTCAGCGGCCGCCGCCGCCTCCTCGCGGGGCAGCCCCACGCGTGCCGGCGGGGCGCGGGGGAGCCCCCCGCGGCCCCACCACCTACCGCCGCCTCCTCCCCCGCCGCCGCTGGGCTGCGGGTCCTCACCTTGCTCTTCTCCGGTGCCTCCGCTGCCGGAGGGCAGCGCTACAGCGGCGGGCAGGGTCCGGCACCGGCGGCACTCGCCGGAGCAAGGCAGGAGCTCCCCGGAGAGGAAGAGCCCCAGCTCCCCCGTCTGCAAAGGTGAGCGCTCCCGTCAGCCTGCCCCCGCCGCGCACCTGCTGCCCGCCCGGCCGTTACTGGCGGGGCGGGGGTGCGCGCGGCCGTTACCTGAGGGGAATGGGGAGGTGCGCGGCCAGATCGTTAGTGGGGGGTAGGGGGGTGTGAACACAGCGGTCGCCGGGGGGCGGCCGGGCCCGGCGGCAAAGGGCACTTCCCCGGGCGGCTGGGCGAGGCGCCTCGGCGTGGCCGAGTTTCAGCCAGCGCTTTGCGGGGTGGGAGGGCTGGGATCGGCGGTGCCCTCCGCCCGGTGGTGTGCCTTCCAGCGCGCCGTGCGCCCGGGGAGAGAGGTAGGGACAGGGGCTGTGCCCGGGCTTGTGCCCGTTCTGATCCTTCTCTGGCTGGCGGCAGCACTCGTGAAGCCTGTATGTGTTGAAGGGCTTGTTGCTTTTGTTGCTGCTCTGTTGCTTCCTGGCTTTTAGAAGAGGGACAGAGAAAGCCAAGTATGCCATGTGGGGAATTGTAGCCACTCCTATAGCACTTCTGCAAGTACTGCCAAAGGTTTCCAGATGAGTCAATGGTGTAGATGTACTTAAGATACTTCGGTACAAGCTTAAGATGAATTTGATGTTTGGGGGCTGTTGTGAAGCCTTCACATCTTCTGCCCTCTCTGTGCATCTCGTGCCAGATGGTATGTGTTTTTGATCCAAACAGTGTCCGCAAGCTTGTGATTAGAAAACTAGCTAGCACTGTAGGCATTGCACATAGATGTAGGAAAAAAGTATTCAGTATCTCTCCTAGTAGTTACTTTCAACGTGAACCCTGTAGAAGGATGTGTGAACTTCAGAGAGATGACAAGCTTGCGTTACAGCGAAGATAGAAGATAGTGTGGGAATGGCATACATTTTGTAGCAAACTGCTTTTTAATGTTTTTAAATAATTAAAACATACTTACTGGGAACGATGGAATTTAAGCAATATGTGGCATCTGATTGAGGATAATAGAGGCTTACATATGTAAGTCCTTTTTCTTCTTGGGATAAAAGTTTACTCAAAAATGCATGAGTGAGGCTTTGTGTTAATGTCCTCAAATCCGGAAAAATCTGTGACTTTTTAGATACCAAAGCTTACAGCTACTCTTTTTCATGAAATTGCATGTGGTAATCTACACAATGAAGTTGACTAATATGCAGAAGTGTGTATGCAGAAATCTAGGACCAACATGATTCCCTTTAACACTTGAACTTCTCCTAATGTTGCTCCCCCTTTCTAAAATAATGGTTATAACCAGACTACCGTGTTGGTTTTTTTCTTTTTTTCTATCCTGGCTCTTGAGGAATGATGCTGCCAAATTAGACAGTCATAACCAACTGGTACAGTACTTAAGCTAATGTCTGTGTGATTTAATTTTTCTTTTTTTTTTTCCTTTAATTCAGGCATACCCCTTCAAGATTACCATATGCCTGCTTGTCTGCGGTGTAAGAGAGCAGTGCCACAAAGGTGTTTAGGTTCTGAATTAGATTTTCTGCTTTCCAGATAAGAGCAACGTGTATTTTAAGGTTATATTCTGAGGCTTTGGATTGAGGAATGTGTGTATTCTTAATTTCAGATTCTTGTTAATCAGTAATCTGAAAGACTTTATACACATCACAAAATCCTATCTTCTTCCTGTGAACTTTGTAGAAACTGTTGCCCAAGATGCAATCTCCTGGCCTGGAGAATGAGGAACAGGATGGCTAGCCTTGAGATCCAGGTTCAAAAGCTGTTTGTAAAGGCATGCGTCAGACCACTTAGGGTGGAAAAATTGCACCGTCTTCAGATCGTTGCGTAGAAGTCTGTTGAAACCATACTAACTTCTTTACTGGATCTGAGAATTAGCATATAGAAAGAAACAAGTCATTTGATCACTCTGCTGTGTTAAGATAACTCCACTAGCTTTTTACAAGGTGTGTTAAAACAGAAGAGTAGTGTCCATTTAATTCCTTCCATGTGTTTAAATTTCTGAACAGTACTTGTATTGGCCCAAAATGCAAATTAAACCTGTTAAATATTGCTGAACATTTGTATCGTGTAGTCCAGTGCTTGACAGAGACTGAATTAACTTCAATTTTTTTCTTCATCTAGATGAGAAAACTTAGTGGTAGCTGAGAACATGGAAGTGGAACTTCATTTTTGCTAATGAGGCTCCAGTTGTGAAGCCATGCAGGCCATTTCAGGGTATCAGTCCGAATCTACTGCAGAGTAACTTGGGTTTTCCTGTTTCTTGTTTTCAGTTGATGATGGCTTTTGTTCATTCCTACAGCTGCAGCCATGTTTTTTTAGATTAAAATGAGCCTTGAGGTTAGACAAATGATAGCTTCTTCTGAACTTCGATACTGGTTCTGTAAGTTGTATACTTTAGACTCAACTTCATATTTTTCAGTTTTTCTTTTCTGGGAAGCAGTTGAATAGTTTTGAACATAGTTTTCATCAACCTGCTTAATGCTTGAGAACCCCAACTTGTGAATTTACAAATGTGACCTAATAGCTTCTTCAGGTTTTTCTTGGTGGTGGGTTTTTTGGGTGTGGTTTTCTTGTTGTTGTTTGGGTTTTTTTCTTGTTTTCTGAACTGAATTGCAACTAAATGTTGGAAATACTTGACTGAATTTTCTGTTGATGATGGGATAGTTACAAACTGAAGATTCCATGGCACAATTTCTAAATTTCTGTGCTTTTCTTGATGCTTCCTTCCTAAATATGACCAAGAGCCTAGATCCTTTTACTACCCAGTTTTCATCTTTTACTTTCCCTCCCTGCAGTCTCTAGCACTTATTTTGCAGACTTCAGCTTCTACTCGCGTGTTAATGTGCTCTGTCTTTCCCATCACTGCTGTGGCCTCATTTCTACACTGCGAGGTCTGTCCTGCAGTCTCCAGTTTTGGTTCAGTTTTCATATATGCCTCTTTACCTGTCTGCAAACCACCTGTTAGAAGTTGTTTTGACCTACTAGTAGACTGTTGCAAAATGAGATAGAGAAATGTGTATGCTCTACCTTTATTGTTATTTTTATCTTGGTTTATCTATTGAGTAAAGATCAAATGTGATCTTGTTATTTGTGTTCTTATGTAAAACACCTTCTCAGAAGAGTTCAACTGTTCAACTCCTGAAATGTTATAATGCACTAGGCTGTGTAAACAAGGTCAAGACCAGAACCATAGCAGTTGTTTACTGACCCTTTTAGGTGCCTTGAGGTTGTGAGAGATTTCTCTACTGGATGCTGAACTTTCTGGTATATTCCAGTTGACTGTATTGGACATTTAAACTCACTCTGAAAATTAAGGAGAAAAATTTGTTAGTTTTATCTGGAACTACATTGGCCTTTAATTGTTTAGAATAGTATATGGAAGAGCAATATTAAAGCCTACTTGTGTGAAAGGAAATGATGAAAATTGTTATGACAGTATATTGGGAAGTCTTAAGGAATTCAGATGTGAACCCTGCCTTGGGGTGGGGAGAAGGAATGGAACTCCATTACACTCTTAAATTTCACTGTAGATTTTATTTATTTTAAGAATTTGGTGAGTGACACAATAATAGCTGCAGACCTGTCAACATTAATTACTAAGGTTTTGCAGTAGTGATAAAAGATATTGCTGTAGGATAAGAGAGTACAGAAGGCCTTGTGTACCATTACATGCCTGCTTTGCTTACCTAAGCTGTTTAACAAATGGTAAGTGTAAAGAAAGTGAATTCGTTTTTGCAGCATCATGCTTTAGGTTTCTTGTGGCTAACACTTCAGGGGAGTTTATTTGGATTAAAAATGTTTCCATTTCCTAGAATTAAGTAACTTCAGCATCTTGGGCTTTCTGAGGTTTGGTTTTGTAAAATAACATTAATTCAGTCATTTTCCTACTGAGAGATGATTTTGAATTACTAGAAGCGAAAGTGTGAGTAGTTCTTTTACATTTATGTGAAGATAATAGCCAAGATTGTCTTCCAAAGCGAATATACACAGTTGTGCTCTGTGTCTGTTCTTAATACTGTCTGAGCCCGTTGAATACTTTCAATGAAACATAAAAAGTAGGTGAAGCCCCTGAGATCAGTTGTATTTGTGTGAGTTTTTGGGAAAAGACAGCTATGCATGGGAGAGATCCCATGAATGTCCTTTCTGAGGAAAAGGCTGACCAAAACAGAACAAAAAGGTCAACTGTATGCCTAGATGCCAGAGAAGCTGGTTGGGTCTCACTCTTTCTCACTCTTCTGGATATTCTACCTGTATAAAAAGCTTCAATTAGAACTCTGTCCGGGAATTTTGTGAAGTTAATGGTATCCTGTGCTTTTCCAGTGGTTCTTTCTGCTGCTTGCTAGTTTTGTTTTGTTTTCTCATGGTGTCTGTTAGAAGGTGTTTCTTTGGAGTTTTTATTTTCCTTTCTCAAAAGATAAATTTAAAATACGTAGAAAGATATCAACAGGACTGTAAGATCGATCTTCAAGTTACACTTCAGCAGTAATCCTTATTTTGCAGTTCTAACGACAGTTCTGAACTTTTCCTGAAAAACTGAAAGATGAATTTTCAGAGTGTTTTGTCTCTTAGGTCTTTCTTATGTGTAAGACCTTCCCTCTTTTCTTCCTTTCTTTTATACGTAGCAATTTTCTTCCATGAGGTATCCAATTCAAAGGTATGTGTTCTCACACTGTAATTTCCTTTTTCAGTTGTAATTGCAGTTGTAGGAATTGTATGTTAAGACCCTCCCAAGTCAGTGCTCTCTTTCCTACCTTTCAGTTAGTTATTGGTAAGCATCTATATTTGTTCAATTTTGCTCTTCAGTCACGTTGTTAGACTGCCTTAGCTTAAATTGCCTTCAGAGGTGCCTGACTTCACAACTGCAATAGATGTGTGTGATACCTGTTTACCTGTAGCAACTTCAGTCGGTCAGTTGTACTGCAGTGGCTTGTGAAGACATGGTCACTTGCTTGTTATTTGCCCACATTATGGACTTTGTTGCTTTGTATTGTATATGTTCTGTTTATGTTTTGGTCTATTATTTTGCTTTGTTTGAAGCTAGATTGCAGAAAGACTTTGTTTCTAAATAGATTTAGAGTAGTGGCGGATGGATAGGAGGGTTGATATTTATCACAAATATTGGTTTAAAGAGATAATCAGGCCAATTAAAACAGATCTAATATTTAAGAAGCGTCTATTTGATGAAACAGCTCCATTGTTTTTCATCAGCCACAGCTGTTGTAACTGTTATCTCTATGGAGGCAGATCTCTTGTTATGTAGGTCACATCAAGGAAAAATAGTAGCTGAACACTTGCTTCAAGTATTGTAGAGGAAAGTGCCATGAAAACATTGTATATGTTCCCATTGAAATGTTTTGAAACAGCAAGAGGAATTGTGTAGTAGACTTTGGCAATTTGTATTGAGACATGTGAAGGTGGAAAAGTAAGTAAAAACATATCCAAACGTCCTTGCCCCATCAAAATAAAAATAATTTGAAAACAGAATTCCTTGAAGGAATTTTTAAATCAGAGGAAAAGAGTTTACAGGCTTTGTGCCTTGAAATGAGCAGCTTCCCTTGAACTTAAATAGTAAACAGGTTCTTCAGTTTTCATTGTCTATGTTTGCCCAGCAAAATATTCTTTCCACTTTTTTTGTGGGGGAGGGGAGAGGGTAATAGTTTCTGCTGCTTCGGTTTTGAAGCTGTCTGCTGCAGCGGCTTTGCAGATGATGTGACTGACTACATACACTTCCCGATTTTTAATTTTTTTTTTCTCGCATCCTTTCTGTTTCCCCTTGGTAAAAAGAAAGAAGCTTCATGAAGAGGAAAAGTAATAATTCAGGAGAAAAATAAATAGGGAGAGTATGGCAGCTATTTCTGAGACAAATAACATGTTTGATATAACTTTGGAAGCAAGTGTAATTTTTAAGGAATGACACGTTGCATTAGCATGCCACATTCTCCTGTGGTACAGACAAAAGGAATTGTTTTGAAATCTTCTGAGACAAACAGACCCTTCAGTGTGCAGTAGTAGTCAGAGAATTTCTTTGATACAGGGGTCTTAAGGTAACTCCAAAATTGAGCTTTGCGGCTACCCCCTGAAAGCAGATCTGCTGTGAGCTCAGTAGTAAGATTTTATCATTGTTGGTACTGGTAGAAATAGTAAACCAGATGAGGTTTCTGGACTGCTTTATGTCAATGTGGCTCACTATAGTGCTAATAATTATTTCCTTATAGTTTAATTGAAATATCTTCCACACTTTTAACATGTACATTTCTACTGCAAAATTTGCATGAGGATCTTTAGTATAGAATGTCACTAGACTTACATTTGAAAGACTGGTGTTCTATGAGACTAAGATGTTGTCCATGCCACTGAAATCTATACCTAACAGTTTTTATTAATACTTATGTCTCTTTAGTAGATTGAAACGGCTTAGAAATTGAATTCTGGACTTCTGATGGCAGTGTTTTTATTTTCTGACTAGCACTCAGACACTAATCAGGCACAGCTTCTTTTGCCCATAAATGAGTTTATGTAGAATACAAATTGCTATGTTATTTATACTTTTAGTGCAGAATTCATCCTAAGGCACAGTCAGGAAGGACATATGACTGAGTTTTTCCAGTGCCCTTGTAAAGCTTCCATCTGATCTCTGTGTCTTGTTTGCTGTGTTCTAGCCATTTGTTTTAGGCCTTTGTATTCATTATAGGTAAGATTAATACACAATTATTTCAGGTATAATTCTGTGGGGAGTAGATTAATTGATAGTAAGCTTAGATCATTGTGATCTCTGGATTTGCATTTTACACCTAGAATAGCTAGTGACAAATAATGTGTGAGCATATATGTATATCTAAACCCTGGGTCTTTCCTGCTTGTCAGTCTCTTTAACAAACCTCAATTACTATTTTGAGGAACTTTCTTCACAGTGTTTACACTTACTAGCTTGCAGCGTAATCTTTTACTGCCATTTCAAGATATCATTGACAGATGGAATAGATGCAAATTTTTGTTTTTAACCATATTCTTCCTTCTCATGTTACTTCCTGTGCTTGTTATATTTAACCTTTTTCAGTAAGGGTTCCTATTAGTATCTAAATTGTTCTGAAAAGTGGTATTGATGTAAACACTAAAAATGAGGTGTTGCAGAAAGTGTAGTGTCAGGCAAATATGAATGTAGTTACCAAGTAGCATGTAAAGGGAGGAGATGTCTTGATTATCTTGTAAAATGTAAATCATTACCTTACCAAAGTTGACTTCTGGATCTAAGGGTTAGACATACCTCTTTATGAATCTGCCATATATCGTATACTGGGTGGTTAATAAAACATGTCAGTTTATAGTGTCCCTGGAATTAAAGTAGGTTAAGGGTAAAGGGCTAGAGGGATGAACTCTAAACTCGGCATTACATCGAAAAAGTTCAGCATAGATTTTCGTTGTTAGCCTTTATGTATGAGGAAACTTAGCTATTTTATTTCTTCTAAGCCTTCATCATTTAAGAATCCAATGACTGTTGCACCTTTGAGGGAATAAATGGTGGTGTGTGAGTACCAATGCAACATTTGTGACAGAAGGATGTTTTTAAGGAAACCGTAAAAAGACATTTCATTGCTTATCAAAACTGAATAGAGCCTGGAAAAGTAAACTTAATTCCTATATTAAAATTATCTTGTTGTATACTTAATAACTTAGTAGTTCCAATTTGATATGATTTCTTGTCGGCAATTAAAATAATTAAGCTGTCTGTCTTGCTTTCTTTCTAATCAAGTGTTCTTATTCCAGCTGACAAATCAAGACCACCTTCATCAAGCCCTTCCAGTGTTATTCGCCGGACTTCCTCATTGGATACACTTGCTGCTCCATACCTTGCTGGACAGTGGCCTCGTGATAATCATGGACAAGCGGCTCCATGTATGAGAGACAAAGCCACACAGGTAGGACAGATTTTTGTCTTCGGAGTATTGAAATGTGCAGGCAGGATTTAAATGTAAGAAGGTTTTCCCTTGAAAACATTCACTTTAGCTTTCTTCCTTGCAAGTTCCTATTCACTTTAAAATTGCAGGAATCCTGCCTTTGCTATTAAGTACGTGAATTATTTGCGTTCTTCTCTAAGAAAAGGCTGTGAACTGTAATATCTGTTAAGAGTTCCACTTTCTTCTTGCCTCAGAAAAACACTAGTGTATTGCACATGTGTTTTCTCATTGTTCTTACAGTGGGCTGTACACTAGATTGCACTGGTGTTAAGTACTATTTAGTTTAAACTTATACAAGAGAACTTAGTGACTCCTTATATGTATGTCTGTCTTAAAACTGAATAAAAAAAAGCTTCTGTAGTGCCTGTATAAAAGTTATTGTAGCCTTTTCTATGATAGGCTGTTCATCCTCTGATTGTAAAAGGCCTTTAATGTTCACCTGGGATCTATGCACCAAGTATAGAATTATATACATTGAAGAGCTGCCTCATTGAGCTGTGAATGATGTTCAAATTTAGCTCAACTTGGAAGTGTTAAAAAAGTACATGATTTGCCAATAAACTTCAACAACTTGACAAAATTTCACAGGCTTTTAATAGTTCAGTCCTATGCCACCTGTAAAGACAGAACCAACAAAAAATTGAATGAAACTGGCGTTACGAGAGTTACACGCTTATCATGACAGTTGTTTTATCATTCCCCTTAAAGGGAGCTGTTGTTATATGGTATCCTACTGTATGCAGAAGTGATTCAAGATGGATTTTTCCATAAAATATCACAGTGTTTCATTTCTCCTTCTGTGGATGCAGTCTGGCAGTGGATTTCTGTAACTTGTGGAGTGAAAGAAAGAGCCAAACATATCAGATTTTAAATGCTTATTCCTAGAGCATGGTTTCAGCAACAGGTCTCCACCAATTGCAAAGAACATAAGCAAAATGTGATTGGAAGAGAAACTGACAGCATGTGGGACATACTTGAGTTTGAGCCTGCCTTAGGTTTGGTAACAATAACAAAAATGTGGCCAAGTAGGTTTCAGTGAGCTGTCTACTCAAATGTGTAGGATGTTGAGCAGATGATGTCTGCAGCGTTGATTGTTACTGTATGGCCTTCTCAAGATCCACAACATTTTGCAGAAAGGTCCACAATTCAAAGAGCAGACCAGTAGAAAAATAAGGTGTTTTGTAGGGGAATGTGCCTGTGTGGATAAGGTGGAAATAGAAACTGCTGAAGAAAGGAGAGCTGAGGAACAAGTTTTCTATGCAGGAAAATGAATAGGAAAAATGGTTAGAAGATGGGGTGAAAAAGGTAAGCAAATCACAGTAAGAAGAGGAGGATGAAGGAAGGCATATGATATACAAGGAATTGCTGTTCATGCTTAGCTATTAAAAGGCATCATTAAAGGGCAGAACTAAACCAGTGGGTGCCTTAGCTATTTATTTTCATATTTGATTTCTTAGGATAATACTTTTTTCAAAATAATTATATTTCTATACTACTGCCAAATATTTGCTATATTCAGTTGATCTGTTTCAGCTTAGTCTCAGTTTAATCTGCATCATGGTTGGGCTTTTATAATCTGTATTTTCCAGCTAGACTAGACATCATCCTTTTTGGCTTACATTTTTCTTTTGTCTTTTTCTTCCAATTCTGACACATCTAGCTGCTATGGTAGGAGGGCTTTCATATATAAGGGGAAACATATTTCCAAAGATTAATGGGAAGACCGTAAAGGGCATTGAATATTTCTGCAGAATGAGTATATTTAGTGGTGATTGATATTAGTATACTTCTGAGGGAAATGGAATGGTCTGTTTGCACTTCCTAATTTAAAATTTATCAAACCAGTAGAAAATTTTGGGATACAGACAGACATCTGTACATCCAAAGCTTGTGTTGATATGACACTGATGAGACATCGTTGCTTTTAATCTTTCTGGTGTGCTTGAGAGCAACCATTTGAGCTAGGGACAAGTTTAAAATGTGATTTACAATAGTTAGGTTCCCAAGATAGTATAGGCTCTCCATTTGTATTGTTTAGCGTTTCTGAAGATGCGGTGTTTGGATGAAGTTTCACGTACAAGATATTCTGGCTCCAGTGTGTAATTTCTGATTTCACAAAGTCTGACATGAAATGGATGTGTTCAGGTTTCAAAAGTTTAGGGAACAGGAATTGTATCTATTAAGATATAAAAGATTTTCAAGTTGAGTAAGCGGGGTATCTTGATTCTGTGGGTTTATGGCATAGGGAGTGGAATCATTCAGGAAGCAGACTGGGAAGAGACAGCAATTAGTGACACGTGTCGGCTTGCAGGCCTTTATAGAGATGCCCGTAGGTCATAGCTGAGAACTGTGTAAGAGATCCCAGGTCACACAGAGACTGTCTATGTATCAGACACCTACTTCGACTGATTATTTTGATGAAACCTGTGTATAAAACCAGACTGAAGTATGTACATGCAGAAGGTTTGTTGGATGATGAGTAAGTGTATTATTGAGTGTCCTAGGGTCTGGCTAGAATTCATATGTGCAGATACTGTTTTAAGTGCTGCTAAAACAGGTGTTTGTAACCTTGTGTCTTTTTCCCTTGGAATCAAACCTGTTTGGCTTTGCCTGTGGTTGTTTGAAATACAGCTATGTCAAAACACAAGTTCAAATGAGACAATTGCTTTGTATTTTTTTAATTCTTAAAGAATAATTCATTTCAACTGCAAAGTTTTTGCCTCTAAGACTTTTTTTCTTAAGTGTTCTACGATCTGTGATAAATTTAGCCTTAAACTCATTTCTCTTTGTAATTCTAGAACAGGCAGAAGGATGTTGTGAATGGTAACAACAAATAAGCAAGTAGTAGTACTTTAAGAACCTAGAGAAATAGAAATCCCTCTTTGTCTATTGGTTATTGGGTCTGTGTTTCTTGAAAATAAGTATTATAAACAAAATATGGGGAATAAGTAGGAGACTTGGTAAAATAGTCTTACATTTCTGTCTTGATGTAAAGGTTTCCTGTAATTTAATGTCTTACACCTACTTGTCGTGGTTTAACCCCAGTCAGCAACTAAGCACTATGCAGCCACTTCCCCCTTCCCCCTCCCAGTGGGGTGAGGAGGAGGAAAGAGGGGAAAAAAAGTAAAACTCGTGGGTTGAGATAAGAACAGTTTAATAACTAAAGTAAAATATAATACTAACGATAGTAATAATGAAATATAATAATAATAATAGTAATGAAAAGGAATATAACAAAAAAGGAGGGGGAGGAAGGGGAAAAAACAAACAAACAAAACCCCCACCAGTGATGCACAATGCAATTGCTCACCACCCGCTGACCGATGCCCAGTTAGTTCCTGAGCCACGATCCGCGCCTCCCGGCCAACCCCCCCTCCCCCCCCCCCCCCCCCCCCCCCCCCCCCCCCCCCCCCCCCCCGTTTATATACTGGGCATGACGTTCCATGGTATGGAATACCCCTTTGGCTAGTTCAGGTCAGCTGCCCCGGCTCTGCTCCCTCCCAGCTTCTTGCACACCTGCTTGCTGGCAGAGCATGGGAAACTGAAAAGTCCTTGGCTTAAGATAAGCGCTACTTAGCAACAACTAAAACATCAGAGTGTTATCAACATCATTCTCACACTAAATCCAAAACACAGCACTGTACCAGCTATTAAGAAGAAAGTTAACTCTGTCCCAGCCGAAACCAGGACACTACTCTTGCTCTAAAAAGATTTCTAACTATTTGCTTTGAGGATGAGCATCAAAGCAACCTTTAATCCTTTAAAATGAATCAGATACTAATTTATGAAATAGGTCTTGAATCTTAAGTCAAAGTCTTGAATATAAATTAAATGCAAAGATTGATCAGAGTGTTAATTAGGTTCCTGTAGGCAAGTATAATGGTTGTGCTGAGTTGGGAAGTTAGAATTAGTGGCTAAAACTTATTGTTCCAGGAGCTAGAGGATAGGATGAGACTCCAGATTGACATTTGAGAATTGACTAGACAAAGATTGGTACTTGGGAATGGGGGTTATCAATTATTCTATTTAATGATGAAGATAAGTGAGTGCTTTTCTGGAAAAACAGATTCTAATGGATTCTAACTTTGCTATGAAATAGGAATTTCAAAGCAACCCTACTAACTTTATTATTCAGATTTGTCCTAGTTAGTTTTTGATTTGGAATGATGAAGATGAAAACTACTGATAGTAGAGGTTTCATTTATATGAAACTTACATCTGTAACTGAAGCTGATGGGAGTTGCAACCTGTATGTTCGGAGTTACACCTCCATTTTCCCTGCAAAATGGGGATTAATACCACATCGTCAAAGGCCTTCTGAGTTTCTGTGTTCTGAGTACAGATGGGGTAAGTAAGGTCAGCTTGTGGCTTGCAAGCTGTAAGTCTCAAATGTAAGAACAACTGTTGCACACTGTAGATGCGAAGACTTTGAGGCAAAGTTCCTGCCTGTAGGACAAAGTGAGATATTAATGACTTCTAAGGATGAGTTAGCTAGATCCCTGCTGTATGCTGAGAACTGCACTGTGGCAACAGTGAATTTAAAGGAATTTGCTGTCTCTTTCAGCATGTAAGCTGCTTCCAGAAATCCTTCCCACTGCTTCATTAGGTATATTTCTTGTGACTGCACGGAGATTCCTGATAGATGTTGTTATCCCTCTTCTTAGAGCCTTTACAGTTCACTGCTTTTGAAAGCCATTCTGGAGATGGTTAGGTGGGAATACAAACTGTCCATAAAGCATGCAATACTATCACAAGCTTGCCTGTGTATTTTGTTACCTTAAAGAAATACAGTTTGTCTTAATGGTACTTTGAATTTCTCAGAACTTTTTCACCGCAGCATGTTTGCAAGTTTCTTTATTAAAAGTTAATGACTTTGTTGGTTTAGTGAAACTAGCTTAGTATTATCTGTGTTGCTTTCTGTTTGGCCTGAGACAACTATAAACCTGAAGCCCTTTGAGCCATTAATTACCTGCTTTGCAATAGCTCTAGTGGTGCTTATATGCCTTGCCTTCCTTCTTCTCATTCTTCTGAGCAAGAACATGGTTTTGAAGCTGTACTAGTGCAGGCTTTCACAATGTTTACACCAAGCTACCCTTGCTAATGTGTCAGAAATAACAAGGTCAGCATCTGTGCAGGAGATAAAACGTACCATCTCCCCCAAATTCAGCACTGTCACACTGGTTCTTCAGAGCTCTATAGCAGCTTGTGGTACATCTGGCTGTTAATGCTGCCTTATGCTCAATAATTTGGAAGGGAAACCAGCACATTCCTGTATTAGAGTAGGTCTGAAAGTTGTTTTTTAGTTGGTTGGGTTTTTTTTTATTTTTAGATTACATAGTTTCACTCCACTTTTTCATACTTTACTTGTCAGAAAGGCTCCTAGTCAGTGACTGCTTTTCACTCATAGTTGTGAATCTAGCAAATCTTAACACTGTTCTCTCTTCTAATTTGTCTCAAAATATTCTGCCAGAAAGTAGGAATTACCTTTTTTTAATTAATCCTGTAATCTTCTTGCTGCAGACAGAAAGTGCCTGGGCTGAAGAGTATTTAGAAAAGAAGAGAAGCTCACACAAACGTTCAGCATCGTGGGGCAGCAATGATCAACTCAAGGAGGTCAGAAATGCTATTATTTGAGATACCTTTGGATTAAATTTCTTACTGGTATGCACTGTTACTGTGAGTTTTCAGGAAGGCATGAATATTGTACTGCTTTGTTTTATTATACAGATCGTGGGCTTTGTAAAAAATAAGAAATAGCTGTTCATTTGGTATTGATTTCATATAATAATGCATGACTATTAAAATTTTTTATCTGAATGTGTGGGAAAGAAAGCGTCAAATGCAGGTGACATTCTTCATCAAAGAAGGAAATACAGCAGTGACCAAACTACTTTCAAACTTTACATATTTCAAGTTCTTTCATTAAACCTCCAGAGGTATCTTCTGGGCTTCAGCTGAACTGGTAGCTAACATGTTAGGTTTGCAAGAACTTAAGTCTAATTTAGTGCTGGCAATAATTGTGAACATTGTGGTAGTAAAGAATTTTAACGAAGTGATGGAATAAATTGATGAAACTATGTGTGTACCTGAATATATCTGGTGAAATCTAATATGACTTTTTCCTTTATTAGATTGCAAAATTGCGTCAACAATTGCAGAGAAGCAAACACAGCAGTAGGCATCATCGCGATAAAGAAAGACAGTCTCCATTTCATGGTAACCATGCAGCCATTAACCACAGTCAGGTAAGGCTGTGCGCTTTTTGGATGTATGGGGTAGCTAATACTATTTGTAACTCCTTTCAAGGTTGTGGTTTGTCTTAAAGGGAACTTAGAAATACCATGTGCTGCTAAATATGTTGTAGCTATAGGGGATTTCTGTGAAATAGATCAGTTTGCTTTGAATTCCTTGAGTGTATGGGGTCCCAGACCTTTTTGTTACTTGGCTGGGTTGGCTTTGAACTCCCACTTTCAAAGAATTTCAGATAGTTAGATACTTCCTTAAAGCAAGACTCTTAAAGTGCGTTCTTCAGACTCTACAAAAGGATGATAGGTAAGTTTAATCTAAAACCATAGATTATCTTTTTCATTACGCATTGCTTTAACAATTATGAATTTGCATGTAGAATATGGCATGGAGCAAACTGGTGGTAAAATGATACACTCAAATAAAATTGTAGTTTTTGCTGATCACGTTTTGTCTTGACAACAGCACTTGTCTAATCCTATGATGAACTGATTTAGAGAGCTTATCTGACAAAAGGGTATTCAATGGGATTTTTATGTACTCTATTAAAAGTGTTTATACTCTTGATGGCTTCATTCAGCCTTTGTAAGATTATTTTTTTTTTCCTGTCATTTATCATGCCTCGAGACTTTAAGTGGTAATCACTTCAAAAATTGTGATTGTTAGGCCACCACATGTTCTATGTGCAGTTTTAGTTTTATCTCAAGACTGTTAATGAGGTCAGGTTCACAGAGAGGTAATATTTTTAGCTCAATTGATAGCAGGTGGAAAAAAATTACAGGCTTTTAGACACACAGATCCTTTTTCAAGTCTGTTTTGCTTGAGTAACTTTAAGAAACCCAATAGGAAAGTTTGGTCATTTTTTCAGAAGAAAACTTCCCCCCCGATATCTCATGAATGTATATTTATGATATACACACAATTTTTTTTAACAGTTACAAAAAGAACGAATCCCTCAGAATTGCCTTGCAAGTCAATGTAGTTGAAAGAAACTGTGGAACTGTCAGTGTTGTGCATTGAGAAAGTACTTCAGCTGTGAAGCTTCTCTGCAAATCTAATCATATTCCAAATTACTCCTGAAATGCAGTTAGCATTGTTCTAATAAATATCATACTTTGATACCAGTTAATGAAAACTGTTTCCTTTCTGTTGTTCCATCCTTCCGGAAATAATTTAGGCCAGGGGGTGAAGCTGTTGTGACATTAGCATGTGTCCTGCTCTACAGGTACTTACCCATTCTGATAAGGATGAAAAGGAGAAGAGAAGGCTTCGGGGAGACCATATAGCAGCCTTCCAGTACCTAAAGAGGGCCTATAAGAGAGCTGGAGAGGGACTTTTTACAAGGGCATGTAGTGATAGGATAAGGGGTATTGGCTTTAAACTGAAAGAGGGTGGAGTTAGATTAGATGTAAGGAAGAAGTTCTTCACTGTGAGGGTGGTGAGGCACTGGAACAGGTTGCCCAGAGAGGCTGTGGCTGCCCCCTCCCTGGAAGTGTTCAAGGCCAGGTTGGATGGGGCTTTGAGCAACCTGGTCTAGTGGAAGGTGTCTCTGCCCATGGCAGGGGGGTTGGAATGATGATCTTTAGATGATCTTTAAGGTCCCTTCCAACCCAAACCATTCTATGATTCTATGAAATAAAAAATAGAAGGGAGAACCATACGTATAGTCCTGAGCAGCCAGGTTCTTTCCTAGATAGAAGTCAAGTGTCTGAGTGAATCTGTTATACTTCAAGACTGGAAATAAGAAAGTAGAACAGTGTTTTGAATTTCTCCTGCACTGTTCTTCTTAACTCCTACTTTGTATAAAAATCAGTAGCATCTTTTGTCTCAGACCCTAACTTGTGCCTGCTGTAGTTCATTTAATTAGGAGTCATGAATTTTCAGGACATAAGTGCCTCTTGAATTCAGTTTGTTATTAGTTTGAATTCTGTGCTTCTAGAAGTATTGTATTTAGAATTTTGTTTAGAATTACATTTTTTGACATAACAATTTAGGAATTACTTCTTCAAACTCTTTAAATCTTGAAGCAGAAACTGTTTCCTCCTCCTTTTCTGTATAGCAGAAGAACAGTTTGAATTTGAAACAGGCTGTCTAGTACAAATTCCTACATTTTGATCTGCTTTACTGAAGTATGGATGCAGTGTAGCATGCTGCTAATCTTAATGACTGCTGTAGCTCAAGTCAGAAGAGTCCAAAATGATGAAAGAAGAAAGACAACTAAATGACCTAATCCCTTTCTGGGGGTTTTTGAGAAAGTTTATGGAAACTGGTGAGACACATTTAGGGAAAAAAAAAAAAAAAAAAGGCAGGTCAAAATACTTGATGCAGGTATCTTATCCAGATTTGTAGAACTTGTTTGAAGATTTGTTCTGTACTTGTGGGCAGTCGAGGCATTTCAACCAAAAAAAAAAAAAAAGTACTGAGGAACTTTTGGTGTAGGCCCTTCAGTACACTAGAGAATTACATGCAATCTAACAGGTTTGGCTTGGTATTCTACAAACCTGTAGGTTTCTGAATGCTAAGCTATTGTCTCTTTAACATAAATCATCTTAGTGGTTTTTAATTTTGAAAATGAACAGTGATGCTACTACTCTGAAAAATACCTCCCCCCAAAATTATGTAGATAATTTGTTTTTGCATCATAATTCCTTTATTATTATGCTCATGAAATTTTGCTTCTTGTATGGAGGTCTTTTGCATTCTGTCAAATTTTAGAGTACGTGAATAAAATATTGCACAACAGATAATTAGTTTTTGGGCTTGTGAAACAGACTATAAAATATAAACTGAGGCAAAGCATCTTTTCCAGCATTGTGTTACAAAACAAACCATTGTTTTTCTTGGTAAATTTTGTGCCAGCTGTGTCGAGCTATTTGTGAAGGGGGGAAGTTACAGAAGGCTTTAAAAAGAGTAAGTGAAGCGTTTAGATTAATGGCATTTAGAGGCTGCTTTCTAAGTCAGAGTGAAAATCTGTAACTGTAGGCATCAAGGGCAAAGTTCCTAGGCTTTCTCATTCCTTTCTAGGGAACTGCTAAACTAGAATTTCTGGCAGCAGCTCAGTTCCTTCAGGATTTGTGGGAAGGACTGTGTAGAAACACTTGCAGTTAGTGATTAGAATATTTAGACTTTTTTTTACATTCCCAACTTGAAGGAAACTTGCAGTTGTTGACTCTAGAGGATCATACAAAGATTTCTGAGCTCAAGGAGTTGGATTCCTGACAAGGCCGAGAAAATGTGTTAGGAAATTGCCTTGGTAGTCCCTTCATAGAGACCAGGTAAAGTCTGTTTAACATTTTGGAAATGGTTTACTCTTCTAGTTAAAACTAAAAGAAGCGATTCCAGTGGATTTATTTTCTCTTTTCTTCCCTACTAATAAACACTTAAGCTTTGCCACAATTCTTGAGTTTTACCAAAATTTTTACAGTGGTTCTTGCCACCTAAGCCTCCAACTGATTGTTTAGTTGTGCTTCTTTCTTCTGTGATTTTTGTTTGAAGAAAGAAATCCACACAATCTCTATGGAATAAGCTTTTTAGCTATTCCTGTCCCTCTACTCAGAATCAGGAAGTAGTTGGTGAAGAACTTGATCAAATCCTTGCTGCTGACTACATTTTTTTTTCCAGAGCAATTGAATGTTTTTTGTTTGTTTGTTTTCTCATGATGCCAGAAATGTTCCATTCTGCCTCTCTTTACAGGAAGAGGGGTTTGCAGAAAGGTCATAGGCTCCTCAGGTGATCTCAGGATGCTTCTGAGAACGCTGGATTTTCAATTAATTGCATGGTACTAAATCTGTAAACAGGAGTCAAACCAATGGGATCTTCCTTTATTCTCAGTGTTAATGTAATGGAGAAACTAGAATTGAGGCCAGAGCTGAAGCCAGATGGAAGAATAAATGGATTAGGTCTTTCAAAATAATCTTCTTTTACTCAGTGTACTTGGCCGATGTTATGCTGCTACTTGACACTATGAACCATCAAGCCCCCTCCTTTCACTTTCCTGGGAAGCATGTATCCTTAATGTCTTACCAGTAGATTGATCCTAAGCAACCACTAATGTTGAGATCAACTGCATGCAGTTTGCAGTGGTTTGGGTTTTTTTGTGTCACTCTTACCACCTTACATAGGTAGAACATTTAATTTTTAGAGTGGAATTACTATGATGCATTCAACCTTGAGATGGTTTGATGTTACTATCCGAAAGCATCAAAAGACCTTGGATTCTATTTAAAGTTCTGTTGCTTGTGGAAAAATTGGAAGAGCTTAGAGCATTTCTCTAAAATGCTTGCGAACAATTCAGATTTGTCATCACCCATGTTTTGTATCTCATGAGTTCAGGCCATATCTGTAAGTTTCAGGACTCTGTCCCGCACCAAAACTTCCTGACAGTGTGTTGTTACGTGAGCACTGTAATTATTATCCTGTGTTTGGCACCTTGCTTTGTTTTGTGCATTCCCGAATCTGCAGATGAGTAGTCAAAGGTTGGTAGCCTATTCCTGTATGTCAGAGGCCAGCTCCATGCAGACCTCTGTGAAGGCAGTATTTCTAATATAAAGTTTCTTGTTTTGAGGCTGTTGTTCCACCCCTGTAATGGTACCTCCTTCCCTTTCCACCCTCTGGCACTCCAGGTTAACAAGTCATCCTCAGTCACGTGCAGAATATTATTTCTCTTGGAAGTGAAACATGCTGTGTTGAACCATAATGAATTCTATTGGAGCAACTTGTGCTTTTCTACTTTGAGCTCTTCAAATAGTACTATGATTCTAAGAATTTCTGTGGTAGGCAGTCACATTTAAAAGATGGAGAATTCCCACATTTTGCTAACGGCTGCTGAAATCTTAGACAAGCATACTTGTGTTCTGCTTTCTACTTTTTAACAAATTCAGTTTGTCCTAAGAATGTGTGTATTTAATAACTGGGTGCATAAACAGTCTTTATTAGTGCTTAAACTTGTGCTGGTATACCTGTATTATGACTGGATATTGACCTGTATTAGTTTACTGGATTGTTGATCCAAGGCCTTGCTTGGAACAGAATTAGCAGGGTTGCTTTCTCAGACTTTTTTGTGCTCTTCTCCAGTGGTTTCTGTTTTCTCTTTTTCATCTTCAGGCAAGACTTTTGAAAGTCTTTCCAAGTTTGGCCATTATGAGAATGTTTAGTTTTTATCGACATAAACAGAGTCACAAGCATTTCCTGAACAGAAGCTTTTGTAGTCCTTGTGCAAGTCTCTTTTTTTATGTCTATCCTAATGTTTCGGTAAAGCAAAACCAATATAATCCGTAAGTTTTGCCACCTTAGAGATTTGTGATTGTGAGAATAAGTCTGCATTATGATCTGCACTTAGAATTCTCTTGTTTACATTGATTTTTCTAAGGTAGTTTTTCTGCCAGACAAATTTTGTGTGGTTTTTGAGAATTCACATGCAAAGTTGCAATGCTTTGGTATCTGTCTGTGCACAGTCTTGTTACTTAGAGGAAAAATAAAAAAACCACAAACAAACCACTTTGAAGACCAGGTGAGAATGCTACTGTCCTTCAGTCAGTAGAGGTGGTGGTCTCAATCACAGCGCACTAGGCCATAGAGTCTAGGAATTTTACACAAGAATTCTACTGTGACTTTAAGTGTCATGCTGTTCTTTGAGTTGAACTAAATGTTTGCAGGAAGCATTCCATTACCTGTAGTAGTGCCCTGCATAATCACCAAGAGTCTGTATTGAAGTTTAGGGCAGAATCTTCTAATGTTCTGGTAGCATGATTTTTTAACGGGGAGGGGGGGGAGAGATGCTAATGGAGAGGATGGGAAATCTTGAAAAGTTGTGGTGTACCAAAAGGGGCTTTGGAAAACTTCAGTAACGTGTTTTCTGAGAATGGAGTTTTCATGCATACTTCGAAACACTGGATTTTTAAAATCTTCATTCTGAAGCAACTATGTATTAACATTTGGGTTTGGGATTTTATTCTTTCTGTGGAAGTCTTCCTAGATTGTTTTGTCAACCTTTTATCCTGATTTAATATAGTTACTATGTTGATCTTCATTTTTAGCATAGTGCAATCTTGCATTTGTGGAATAATTTTCCTTCTGCATGTGTCATGTTACTGTAGGTGACAGCAGACTTCCATTAAAATACAATTTTAATGAAATTACAAGTGGTAAATCCAACAGTGAAGGAAGTGAAATTGTGGTACAGCTCACTTGAGAAGGAATGTGAATATATTTTAAAGGCTTCAAAATTACTTACATTTAAATGTTTACTGTTAAGTTTTCACTTGTAAAGCAATGTCGAGCTGGAGGCAGACCGTATCAAGGGAAATTTTGAGACTAGATTGTTGAAAGTTTTTCCTGCTAGAAATTAGATTTGAAACAAAATTCAGGATGTCTGTGTCTTCATGTAAGGCATCCATTTTAACACAGTCACTATAGTTTCATGTAAATCCTTGATATTGAGGTGTAGATGTGTTCTGTTTAAAGGCTCACTTCTGAGTAGAAATAGTAACTGCGTTTTGTAAGTAAATCTACATTGCTTTCTCACTGTGTCTGGTTCTTCAGGCTCCCATCCCAAAGAGTGCTCTTGTTCCTGTGATACCTATTGCCAAATCAACAGGATCACGATTCCGAAACAGTGTAGAAGGACTGAATCAGGAGATTGAGATAATAATTAAGGAGACGGGGGACAAAGAGGAACAGCTTGTTGTATGTATCTGCCACCATGATTGCTTTCTATAATTATTTTGGTTTTGTTTTGAGGTTTTTAAGTCATAAGCTTTATTTTGCAGTTTTTGAATTAAATTTGTCTGGAATTAATTTTGCTTTTTTTAATAAAGGTAGTTGAAAAGTCTCCTGGAAAGTAAAAAGAAGGAAAGAGTTAAAGCTTGAATCTGAACCTTTTCCTCTGTGATTACTGTGATGTAATTTGTTTTCCAATAAAACAAGAAATCTCAGTAAAACAGAGGAAAAGACAAAAAGATGTTTTGAGAGTTTCTGTAGTAACTTTTTCTTCTCTTTGCCCGTGCTGAACTGTCCCCATCCCAGTTGAAGCATAACTTGCCCATTTTTAACTTTCATTTTATTTTTAGGTATTTTTAGAGGTAAATTTAGTAATAAAGTATCAGAAATACAGGCCACGAAGATGATTAAGGGACTGGAACATCTTTAATATGAGGAGAGGCTGAGAGAGCTGGGACAGTTCAGCCTTGAGAACAAGAAGCTCAGGGGGATGTTATCAATGTGTATAAATATCTGATGTGCAGGAATGAAGAGGAGGGAGCCAGACTCTTCTCAGTAGTGCCCAATGACAGGGCAAGAGGAAGTGGGTGTAAATTAAAAAACATTAAATTCAATCTGAACACAAAGAAACCACTTTTTTTGTTTGTTTTGTTTTGATTAAAAGTGTGCGAGGGTGCTCAAAACTGGAGCAAGTTGCCCAGAGAGGTTGTGGAATCACTGTCTGTGGACATACTCAAAACTTGACTCGACACAGTCCTGGACAGACTGCTCTAGCTGACTCTGCTTGAGCAGGGGTGTTGGACTAGATGATCTCAAGAGGTCCCTTCCAACCTCAGCAATTCTGTGAAATCTTGAAAACTGTTGTTCTTAGTTTCCAAACCTGATTTATTTTATTTTCTGTTGGAGTCTTGTGTAATGAGTAAAATTTTCTACTTCAAACAGTTTTATGAAACCCTAAAAACCCCTCAGCATTACTGGATTTAAAGAAATTGCTAACCAGACGAGAGCAGCCATCTGATACCTTTTATTTTTAACAGCCTCAAGATATTCCAGATGGGCACCGTGCACCACCTCCGTTGGTTCAGCGTAGTAGTAGTACTCGCAGCATTGATACCCAAACGCCTGGTGGAGCAGACAGGGGTAGTAACAACAGCAGCCGCTCCCAGTCAGTATCTCCAACCTCATTTCTTACCATCTCTAATGAAGGCAGTGAAGAAAGTCCATGTTCTACAGATGATCTGCTTGCTGATTCCAGAGATAAAGGTACTGTGTAACTTTAAAAGTTCAACAATGCTAAACTTTAACTCATTGCTATGTGCATGAACATGTAGTAAAAGAGGGGGTTTGTTTCCCACAACCATGGAGAAATAGTAGAAGTTTTTTTTCTAAGTGATCTGTTTTTTCCAAATTGCTCCAAATACTGTGTGTGCACACATACCTAGTGCTCTGTAATTGAAGCTGGATAGATGTGACTGAGGAATGTGCTTCCCAAACAAGTTTTTTTTTTTAAATATTAGATTCCTCAAGTACTTTAAGCAAGTTGAAGAAGCAAGAGTGTACAGCGGCAGGTGGAACAGCAAAGTAGGCTAGTCCTGTTGCTTGTGTCAGGTATTTTTTATGATCTTGGACAAAATAGGCAACCTTCCAGCATTTCATACATGCACCCGTAAAAGTTTAACTGTTTGGGTTTTTTAATTATTCTTTTTTACCAGAAATCTTCTGAGATACACTGGGAGAATTTTATAATTCAACATAGACCTGTTCTGGTTTTTAAGGAATATGGCTTCTGCCCATTTCTTTTGGCTAAATAGTGACGGCACAGGACCACAGATTCAGGTTTGCAGTTACAAACTGGAAGTGTCCAGGAATGAACAGAGATTGCAGAGGAGCCTGAAAAAGATATAAGGAGAAATAGAAAGGAGGAAAGGGATTGAGATGAGAAAGCTTATTTGCAAATGAAGACTTGGAGGCAAATGAAAATGTTTCTTAATTTTATAACATTGGTAATGAAGTGGGTTTCAATGGGGGGGCATTTAAAGATAGTTATTGGGTTTTTTAATAGTGTGACACATTTAAGTAATGAGATACTCTGTTCCTGCAGAGAATGGGAATAATTCTCCCTTGCCAAAATATGCTACCTCACCAAAACCCAACAACAGCTACATGTTCAAGCGTGAACCTCCAGAGGGCTGTGAAAAGGTGAAGGTCTTTGAGGAAAGCTTGTAAGTTGATCTTTACTACATAAGAAATAACATTCAACATTCAGAGTTATCATTGATTTATTGATTTTGTGTCAGATCAAAATTATTAGTCCAGTTGCTAAAACCATGCTAACAACCTGATCTCTGTTGTTTTTGTGTGACTATGTACTGCTATATATGTATGTATTTTACTACTGGCATTTTGTGTTAAAATCAAAAACTTGAGAGACTTTTTTTTTAAACCAGCATAACTTGAGAGGACTGTCTCTTACCTGGCAGATAGTGGGGGAGGAACTCAAATAATCAGGTACAGAGAGATGTAATAAGAAGCTGTAATGCAGGTGCATCAGCTAATATATGTCACAGCTTGACAGGTACATCCAGTAAACTAGACTCCAAAGACCATATTCTTTTCAGTTACATCTATGTAGCTGTGAAACTTTTAGTGACAGAGGAGTGAATTTGACCCTGAGTATTTGATGCTTTGGTTATTCTGAAAAAGCCAACTTTTGTCATTTGGGAATATTCTGGGGATTTTATGTTTTATTATTATTTTCTGTGGAGTTTTTATACCCTTATGTCACTTGGATGCAAGAATCTTAACCTATAGTTAAAAATTTCATTTCATCACACAAGGAGTATAATTTGGTTATAATTCTCTTATGCCTATGTTATCTCAACAATGCCATATAGTATAAGTAGTAATTAAAAAAATTATAGCTGCCTTTGTGTATTTTCCATCTCTGATCTCTGCAAATGGATTTTGAGAGGTCTCTATGGCCTCTCCATAGCAATGTGGAAAGGGTTACAGTAACTTAAGTTACCTGTCTCTATTTTAGAGTGTGTAAGCTATGTTGCCAACAGATTAGATAGTCTTCACTTGCTCCAAGAACATATTCTGTTGCGATTTGACTTGCATTTGCATTTCTTTTCGGATGTCTTTGCTGCATAGCTGTAGGACTGTTCTGCTGTAGAGTGAAATAGGCTTCTACAGAAGTTTTTACCTAGCTATGGCAGTTCTTAGACGCTGCAGTCTCATGCAAAAATCTTTCTCACATCTGGTACTTGCATTCTATGTGTACTTGGAATACATGAGTATAACTATTTAGAGCTCAACCTTTGTTTAACATTTCTATCTGAAGTTTACAGGATTTTCATTTGGGAAAAAAATTTATAAATGGGGCTGAATTTTCTGGACACTTGGAGAATCAGCTAACATGGAAATGTACCCTATTTCATTAACAGAATTACTTTTCAGAGTAGAGTATCTCCTACAAGAGTATACTGAAAGATTGGCTTGCTTGGCCTAGTAGAATGAAGATAGAAGTGTATATGGCTGTCTTACAAACACATGGAAGAGAGGGGGAGGTTATAGGCTAAAGGACAATGCAGGCAACAAGAAAAAATGAGTATAAATTTCTGATGGTTATTTTCCAGCAGGGAAGAGAGGCTTTGGAACAGATTCCCATAGTTTTGTCTTAAAGTCAAGTTAGACTAGCTTAGTAGATTGACATTGCAGGGTTAGAGATAGACACACAAGGCATTCCTGTGCTATCGACAATTGCCCTTCCAGCTCTGTCTTTCATAAAGCATGTCTCTGAGTTGATTGAATTACATGCTGAGATGGCAAAACTGCAGGTCAGGATCTAAATGTGTGTTCCACGCTTCCTTCCCAGGTTATAGGTACTTGATCATGGATGCCACTTTGGGAATACTACATTTTACTCTCTGCATTGAGTTTTTAAGTAAGATGGGCTCATCTTTTGCAGAGATTCAGGCCACACTCAGGTGAACATGCAAAGGAGGCAAAAGTCTAGAAAAGGGGATCCCCCTATGATCATGAACAGCTCTAAGATATGCAATATTAGGAACATTGCTATGCCAGCTTTCTTTCACAAGGCTTACTGTATAAAGAGCGTCTGTGTGTGAGGCAGAACTTGTTGGGTTGTGAAAGATTCTCGATCATGTTCTCCAGAAAACTTTCTAATGTATTGGATATGCTAATTCAAGGACAGGGTTTGTGATCTGCAACATGAAGTTAGTATCTGCCTTGGATTTGGAGACAGTCTGCCCTAAGAACATGCTGTTTATCTCGTAGTATATGTAAACAAGCAGTTTAAACCATCTTGCCGTTTGCCATGTGGTGTGAGCATCATTAAGGCATTATTGAGTAGCTGAAATACTTCAAGTTTAAGCCTCAACTTGTCTCTGGTGATGTGTTCAGCAATACATACCTGCCGTTGACAGAATTTGATTGCTCAATGTAATTTTAAAACTATTGTGTGTATTTTATTTCTAGGCCAAAGCCACTGCATGAAATTCCAGCCTTCTACTGCCCTGACAAGAACAAAGTGAATTTCATTCCTAAAAGTGGCTCTGCTTTCTGTCTTGTCAGCATCCTCAAGCCACTTCTTCCCACACAGGATCTCACACTTAAGGGCACTACACACAGCCTGACTGTCTCCTCTGGCATGACGCCCGGTTTGTTACAGCCCATTTCTATGGCCTCCTTGTCTACAAACACAGATCAAGACAGGATCTCTCGTGGCACAAGTACAGTAATACCACAGACCTCTATACTCCAGCAATCGGGACATATTGAGGAAGCTGAAGGATAGATTTAGATTGTCTTGACATTTTTCTGGGCAACTACTGGGAAAAAATTGGAACCAGTTGACTGGACCTTTCTGATCACACTATTTGCATTGTTTTAACAATTTATGACACTGTCAAAATTGAACTGTTTGTATAATTGACAGTTTGGTAGCATATTGAGAAGTTCAGGAGGATGCAGCAGCTGATACTCTGTTGCACTTTCTGCTTATGAAGACTCTGGTTCTTTTTCTCCCCTGCTTTTTTAAACACTGGTGAAAACAAAGACTGTCATAATCCTTCGCCATTTAAAGGACCAGTTGTTGTGATGCTGTGTGTCCTTTGACTTTTTTCCCATTAAAACAAAAATCTCAAGACCAACCAGCTGATCCCATTTACCATTGTAATCTGCAGAGGGAGGGGCAATCAGATGGTTTTGCAAGATGTCTTTTGTATGAAAATGTGTATTTTGTAACAAAAATTTGCCTTTTCTGGTGTGTAGCAGATGGTGTTTAGAAGACACTTTCCTGGTGACGAACCTACCCCCCTCCCCCCCCCCCCCTTCTTTTTTTGTAGGGAAGATTCTTTTTTACTTGGCTGTTTTACAGCTGCTGGGACCAAAGGATTGCCGAAGTATTTCGGCAGTCTCAAATTATGTGACCTTGCTGAACAACCTCAGCCCTAAACAAAATAAGACAAGTTATTACGTTTGAAACTTTTAAAACAGAAGAGTATCCAAAAAGCAGTGTTAGTATATAGTGTACATTTTTTTTATATTGGAAGTTTGTGCTTCAGGTAAGTCACATTCTTAAAACTCCTTCCTTCACAGAATTCCCACCAGTGTTCGTTTATTGGCTGGAAAATTGCATTTTAAAGCACTTGCCCCAGTATTGTTGTATTTGTCCACAGGATTTTTGTGCAGGGGTGGGGAAAAAACATGTTATCCTCTTACTTGGTATTCTTTCTTCCAGGAAATGTGCCACTTGCCTCTTACAGGCTTGCTTGGCTACTTATGGAGTTAGTCAGCCTGAATCATTAATCACTCTTGGCACAAATTTGCTCTGATGTGACTCATCACTGTATTATAGACCCTGGCCACATAATACTGAAATATCTGTGCATGATTTCCTCCCTTTTGTCATAGTGGTGTTTTGTGTGTCTGTTGAAGGTGATGATTTGTCAGGCATGGTATCTGTTACACAGAAGTTTACAGCAGCAGATACATTCTCCCTTTCTGACTAGCAGCTTAGGCTGGCATGTAAAACAGAGGATTTTTTGATACCTGGTCTGTCCTGATATGCAGCAGTTTATGGTTCCTTTGAAATTATAATAAAAGATGAAAATGGAGGGGAAAGGCAGTTGCAAACGGAAACGGTTCAGGAACTTCAGTGAAGTTTCTCATGTGTTCCTGGAGTGCATTACTCGGGTTTGAGTAAATACAATATAGATAATGCAAAAAACCGCGGTGACCTAAATACCAGTGTCGTATCAACTTATAAAACAAGTTGACCTTGTACCTCTTTTACAGAGTTAGATTCAGTAATTTCAAAGCAAGTGTCATCGTGGACAGTCTCTGGGTCTGAATATTGGTCCGTTACATATGAGCAGTTCTCACTGGCTTGCGTATACATAGCTTCCATGGATCAGCTGCATACTCAGGTCCCCTCATAACTGCATCTATTTAAAGATGATACGGCAAATATAACAATTTTGTTCAGTGCTTAATATGCTAAATTTGGTTGCAAACATTTCACTTGGGAGAAGAAAAACCCCTACATACCTGTGCAGATAATAGTGATAGTTTTGATGCATATTTACTATTCATTTAAATCCTACATAAATAACTATGATAGCAATGTACTTTACTTGGCAAGTAAGTGTAAATCACACTAGCATGCACAAGTCCTGTGTTCATAGTATAATGAACCCCTTTTTAAAACATTATGCAAAAATTCAGCAAATGAAGAATGTACCAGGAAGTATTAAAATATTAGACCTGTTAAATTAGCAAACAAGCAGAATTTGGTTTACTATCTTTCTTCCCATCAAAATAGATAGGATTGTGCAGATGGGACTAAAGAACTCTGTTTTGAAGTAACAGCTCTGATTTACACTGAGGAAGTTGTTGAGGGACAGAGTTTTAAAATAAGCGGCTTTTTGCATCAAATTTGTGTAATTTGGCCAGTTGATAATTCTTTTCTAGGTTTTGTGGATGTCAATTAGCTTCTTCTGAAACAGTTACAGTGCAATTTGAAGTCTAAAATTTACTGCTTTAGATAGGTTTGTTTAAACCTGGTCTGACTGGATTCATGGAAGATCAGATCATTCAGGCGAAGGAAGTGCTTGTAAGTCTGTTTTCTGTTTCTGTAACAGTAGCATGTAAAGAGCTTCTCCATCAATGTCAAACTGCCTAGTGCTTTATCAGGAGATCTTAACTGAATGGTTAAGAACCAAAGGGCTAAAGTTAACAAATAGCCTTTATTACAGCCTTGAGACTTAACTGACTTCACCAAAACTGCATTCTGATGTTTGTTTTCATCACAGAGTGACTCTCCCAAATAGCAGTGGGTTTTCTTACCTTAGGACTTTCTTTTGCACCTGTTGTTGTAGTACTTGAGCATCTCTTTGGTAGTTTACATTGTATGTTATTGGACAATGTACTGTACAAATTAGTGAGCTGCTCTGATAAAAACCAACTGTAAATTTGTGAGGTTTTTGCTTTTTATAAAACCAAACTGCGTTCAGGACAACATTCAGTCTTTTTTATATGCAGGACAACTCTTGCCGTGGCAGCTCTACTTTATTATGAATCCACAGTAAAGACTCACAATTAAGAAAATATGACAGCTCTTGTTCTGAGACCAGCTTTTACGTGTGTGCATACAAAAATTAGCCTTAAACTTTTTATGTGCTGTCTTGTGCCATAGCAGAGCTGTTTGATAAAGTATTTAAATCAATTTCAAAATAGCTTTGAGAGTGCATGGAGCTTTTTTAAAATTCTTTTTTGTATAGAGTGGGATATTCAGTTTTTTGCGGGGGTGACCCATGCATTACTCAAGCACAGTTTTACTGAAAGAGTTCAAGTTCTTTTGGCATACTTTAAATCCTAACTATGCATAGACCTAGTCAGTTCCTTGATTGCCTACTTTGTAGCTTAAGAAAAATTAAAGGTCTATTTTTATGGACAACTTGACACACTTGATATTCTTGTTTTCTTGGTATTTTACACTTCTAGCCACACTTAAAGGCTAGTGGCAGCATTCAGTAACACTGACAGTTGATTTTGAGATATGTAGAATTTACATCTGGAGGAACACCATTTAGGGTAAGTCACAAGGAAGGAGGTCTTTGTTGTAATGAAAGTCCATGGTGGCAGCTATGACTATTGGAATCCTTTTTTTAAAAACTCAAGGCACAAGGGAAGAGGACTTCTTTGTTGAAGTTTGACCTGCTTCAGCTATTTTTTCCTTGCTTGGTGCCATAATCCTGTAGCAACAAATTTAAGTACTTGGAAAAGTAACAGATAATGCTTAAGTACATATATCTTGGAAAGAAGTTCTTGCTTGCACACACATCCCAAGTGAGGAAAAAAGGGAGTGAAAATTAAATATTGCATACTGTGGAAGTAAACTATTGCTGTGTTTGATTTACGTAATGCAATAGCAGCTCTTAAAAAGTATGTTTAGTCTCAGGGCTATTTTTTGGTTTGTTCTAAAATACAATTTAAAGGAATTTAGAATCTGAGATTGTTGGAAAACAGTGAAGCTGAGCCTTTTGGGAAGAAAAAAAAGTCATATCCATTAACCTTTCTTCTGCCTCAGGCCTAACTTCTTGTTGCTTATTGAGTTTAATAGAATTCAGTGGTACAGCAGTAATTCCTTGCTGAAGTATTATCTGTTCTCTCCCTGCCATCTCTGAAATGCTAACTGATGTCTTCACGGTAACTCACTACCAGTGATGTCCGTATTTCCTTGGTGAATGTTTCCTTGCTGAGTACCTGACAGCTTCTCTGTAAAACTGAAAGGGCGAAGGAGTATGCATAGAAAGTCACCAGAGACTTGCAGTTACAAAGATCAGTGCTGCAGGGTGACTTCTTAGGTATCTTGATTTCCATTTGACTCATCGTGCACACGCACACATATAGTCTGCGGAGGTCTGCTGCTTTTATCTTTATGGTTTGAGGCAGGACTGGTATTTGTAAGAATCTTTTTTTTTTTTTTTTTTTTTTTTTTAAATGGACAGACTTGCAGACCTGTTCTCATCCAGAACTGATGCGCACTTACATGTATCTCCAAAGCACAGCTTGTGTGTCATTCTTACTTGTTCTCATGAAATGAATATAACCTGCAAAAAAGACCCTTGGCATAAAAGCATCCAAACGCTTGAGAATATTAGGACTGTGCTTTCTCCATATAATTCCATAGTTTAAGTGGTTGCCCTTTATCAAATATCATAGCCTAAAGATGTCGTTATGGCTTAGACCCAAACCAGGTTGGCATGTATTAAAACAGAAATGTTCGCTCTTAGAAAAGGTAATGGAAGGTACGCCTTTCCTAACCTAGGGAGGTGAAAAGGACTGGAAGAATTGGTTTCATTGTGATCAGAGGTCTTACAGAAATGCTTTTCTAAACCTGGGTATGCAGGAAAACAAAATGACCACTTATTGCAAGATGTACCTGTATATTTTCGTGACATGAGTTTGTGAGGGTTCAGCAACTCTGAAAATCAGTTCTGCTCTTAGCATGTTGTTTATACAAAGAATGACCTAGATGCATTGTTTTGAAACTGTTACTTTGTGTGTCAAGTGCGGAGAGAATGTTAACTATTCACAAGTGTTTTGTGAAATTCCAGTCCTGTAACCCAACTGAACTGCGGCAGTCTCTTTCTGAATGCTCCAAATGTGAATGGAGTCCTGTTACTACTTGCTTGATTTCATTGCATGTCATCAGTAAATACTGAAGGTATGGTCTTTAGTAGTTCTTAATTGGGATTTGTATTTGACTACAGAGACTTCTGTAGTGTTGACAGGTCTGTCTGAATTGCAGAAGAGGACTTGGCCTCATAACGCTGCAAGTTAACATTTCTTACACAAATTCCTTTTGAAACAACTCTGGAAAATCTAGTAAGCTAAAAAAAAATGGAAGACCTTTCTGGACACCTCATCCACCCTAATTGTCAATGTACTGATAGTTAAAGAAGAATGTTGCTTGACTTTATTCTAAATTATTTCATTTATTGAAATGTGCAATTTTTGAGGGTAGCAGTCCTGGGGTGTCCAAAACTGCCATTAGATTTGCCTTTGTATGAAATTGGCTGATATGTTTTCCTCTGTTACACTGTGATAACTTGTGGAGGTGTTCTTGCATATGTTGTACTGATAGGTTACTTTTTGCATGTAAGGCCATTTTTGTAAGTAAGAGGAGTTCCAGGGGTGTTCTGCAAAAAGGGCCTATTCTGAGGTGGTGTACACTGGTGTAAAACTGGAGCAGCTCAACTAATTTCAGTGGAATTCTTCATGTACACTAGTCTCTTTGCTATGTGTAGTTATGCCAGTACTATTTTGCAGAATGTTATTTTGAATCTTGCGTTCTGACTTGTGAACTGTTTCTACTGAAAACAGCGAAAATTTTACAAACTGCAATAGCGGAATGTTTTTGGGAAATTTTTTTTTTTTTTTGGCCTAAAATAAAATGTCATCACTTCGAGCTATGGGCTAATCTTGGATTTATTTTTAGTAGCAAGGGGTTTTGTGTGCTCTGACAGCCTGAAGATTTGCCTGAGGATTTACCCTGAGGGTAGCAGGCATTTACTTCAAATAAAATACGCACTTTTAACCCTTTTAGAGGAAATTCATCAAGGTGAAAATCTGTGATTAATCCATGCCCTTATTCCTCCAGTGCATCCTCAGAATAGTCCTGAGAATCTGCCTTTCTCCGTCTTCATCTGCAGTAGGTTTGGTCAGTTCCTGAGCACTTTACAATTCCACTATTAGGGGAAGATGCCACAAGTCCTGGGTTTTGGGAGCAGAAGGATTTAGCATGTGTTCTCCTGGGAGTGAAGGTATGTGAACAGGACTAAGAAAAAAGACCTGAATTCCTGCTGGTAGGTTCATACTGCTATTCAGTAGAATGCAACTGCTGAAGCCTACCTGGGAAGGTACTTAGGCTGTTTGTTGAATAGTCTCGAATTCTACATTTTTCTGTTCATTCAAAACAAGCTTCTTTCTTCATGAGCAGAATTTGGAGCCAGGGCTCCTTTACACTAGAAATAGTGAGCTAGATAAATTATCTATTTTGCGGTTTCTTGCTAGCTCTTGTATTAAATTTAAGTCTAATTTGTCTAAAAGGCTTGGAGCAATTTCCCTTCTGGAAAATCATTGTCAGCTCTATTTCATTCCAGAATGAAGAGAGAGGTAGATTTCCCTGAGTCTTGAGGGACTGAAGGATTTCCAGTGTGTACCCTTCAAAGCAGGGCTGGCTTGTGCTTTTCCATTGGTGGAAAGGGTTGGGCCAATACATGTGATAGCAGCATCAAGTTCCCAAGAGTGTGCGTTTCACGGCCAGAGTCCATGGGTAAATTCGTGCCGAACTCGGAAACTACTTGGTTAAAATGTAAAAGAGGAATTCACAGCTGTTGCAGTCAGGAGCAGAATACAAGAGTCTTTTCTGTATTTGATGCTTTCTCACATTTTATTCTTTTTCACCTGTTCAGTTGTCTGCAGTTGTTTGCCTGTCTCCAGGTGAAGAGGACCCGATTCTTTATTAAATAGGCTGTGATCACATTCTCCATTAAACTGTTTCTTCACCACTAATTACAGATCTAGTATTTATGGTTCATGTATGTAAATTTTTTACTGTAAATTTTTTTACTGTAAATACTGATTTTACTGTAAATACATCTGTTGTTTAAATTCTTTTCACACCTTGTATTACACATAGGTAAACTGCAAGACATGTTAAGAAGCCAATGAAGATAATCTATGAAGACAGAACTGAAAGCGTAACTCTGTGTGGTGAGCAATGACAGTCCTCCAATTCTTGATTCACTGTTTTCATTGTGAGCAGTTATGTTCCTCAGTTAAATAGCTGCTCATTTTGTTCCTCAGTTAAATAGCTGCTCATTTTGTTCCTCAGTTAAATAGCTGCTCATTTTGTTTCTTCAGGTTGAGAAAGAGAACCAGGCAGGAGACCAGCTAGGAGAATTTCTCAGGTATCTCAGTTTTTTTCTTAGAGTTAGGTCTGACTGCATAGCAAATTAGTATAGAAGTTGTAAGCCAAGGCTGCATGTATTTTATCCTATCCCCTTGTTGTCCTCTTGCCTCCTCTTGGCTCACTGCTCAGCATTTGGAAGTTGTATAAGATGGTCATCCCACCCAGACTTTGAAACTTTTCAAATGCTACTGTCTTAAACTATTCCTTCTGTATACAGCATTTACAGAAGCACTGTTCAGCTGCCAGACATGTACTGGTTAAGTGCTGTGCAGGGTAGACTTAAAGTTAGAATAGGGTGGAGGAAATAATTCAGGTGAAGTTCTCCCACACTTGAAATAGGCTGGATCCATCACCACTGCATGTACCCTTTTTCCAAGTCTTACTCCTGCCAAACAAGCCTTACTTGCCGCCTCCTGCACTGTTTACAGAACCCTGTTTCACATACCTGAAGCCATGGCCCTGTAACTGATGCTTGTATTGACGTAGGAACATGTCTGTAATGAATAACACTTTCACATTGTGGTGACATTGCTCATAGGAAAGAAAAAAATTCAGTAGTATATTAAAAACTAATTACTGCAAGCAAAGTAGAACACTGTTCATTAATTCCTACACTTATGAGTAACTGCTGTGATTAAGCTGTTGATTAAGAAACTGTTAACACAGTACGTTGTGGATGCCTTTTCTAACTATAGATGTGTAGCTGACCAGTGTAAACACTGTCTCACTGTAAACACTAATTTCACTGTTGATGGAAATGGCTGTTAGGGAGGTTTCCTTGTTTCCTAGCAGCGGGTGCTCCACTACAAGTTTGTGAACAGTGAGCGCTGCTAGAATTCATCTGGCTGTGTGTGTCAGGCAGGCAGGAGGTGAGAATCTGTTCTGTTTGCACTTTTTCATCTTTCTGAACCTCTGAAGTTAATTACAAGTTAGGGCAGAACTTGACCTACAACATCTTGTACTGGACAAATTAAAAAAAAAAGGCTACATCCTGGCCTAGCCCAAATCTTTTGCATGGCTTTTGCAAATTCAAGATTTTAATTGTGTCTTAAAAATATTCTTCTGTATACAGAATTCATAGAAGCACTGCTCAGCTGCAAGACATATTCAGGTGCTGTGTAGGGTAGATGAAGAGCTACAGCAGAATTTGGTTTACAATTTGCAGGTAAAATTGCCTGTAATTGCTGCAGTGAATACAGTTCACATCGGCTGGGAAACTACAAACTAGGCTGAGCAGTTAGATAATTATGAGTTACTTCTCTCTTGAGATGACATTTTTGTTTCCATTTTCTGTTTAAATAGAGCAGTTTATAAAAAAAAAAACCCCTAGACCATTCTCAATCTTTTGTGAGCTGTGGATATTTATCGCTTGTTAAGAGGTTGCTTAACAGCATGTTCCTGCGGTATGTATGGAACAATTCCCTTTCCCCACACAGAAAATGATCTTTTTGTAATGACTTTCAATGCAAGTGGTAAGCCATGTCTTCAGCCCATAAAGTTGACCTTCAGGTTTCTGGGAGCTGTTTGCTAAGTTCCAACAAATTTCTTCAAATAAAACTGCAAGGGGATGTCCTTGTCCCATGAGTAGGATGGATGGCAGCATTCTCCTGCAGGTGTGTAACAGCTGCCATCCCAAATCACCGATATCCATCCACCCCCTAAGCCAAATACATGAAGAGCAGCAGGTCACTTAGTTCAGGAGTCACAATATGGGGTGATTCTGATCTTAAACTGCAGCCTCTGGACAGCATCAAATGCAGCCATTCAAAGACCATAGTTTCACAAATGTGTCTTCAGTTACGTTGCTTGTTTAAAGCAGTATCGCCTACCTGCCTGTTCTTTTCTTCCACAGCGCCTT
The DNA here is from genome assembly GCF_018139145.2 of Gymnogyps californianus. Lineage (NCBI taxonomy): Eukaryota > Metazoa > Chordata > Aves > Accipitriformes > Cathartidae > Gymnogyps > Gymnogyps californianus. The sequence goes on from NC_059477.1 coordinate 14,233,565, forward strand.
CAGTTGTGCCATAGATCTCTTTTTAGAGCCACAACCCCAATTAAAATAACCTTTAAAACCCACTGCTGTGCAGTCAGAACTGACAGGATCTGAAATGCAAGAGCAGCTAGAGTCTGCATAAACTAAAAGAAACGTTCAAATTGTGTCCTGCAGTGTAATTCTCCCTCTGGAGAGAGGGAGGTCCCTCTGGAACCCACAGAGGGTTGATGCTATTTTTCATGCTGCTAGAAGATAATTACAAGTTAAGGCAGAGCTTGACCAGTGTGATCTTGTACTAGGCAAATTCATAGAAGGGCTACATCCTGGCCTAATCTGGATATTTCTGTGTGTGTTTCTTCGGCAATATCAAGATTTTAACCATGAGATTTCCATGTGCCCTCATTTTTGGCATACTGGATCTATGTTTCTAACTGTAGTAGAAACAGTGCAGAATCTGTGCTCAATCTCACCTTTGTTGCCAAAAAAAGGTCCTGTGAAATTGCAGATAGCCAGCAGAACAATTCTAAAGCTGTCAAAGTGCAGTTAAAAATGAAAAGTCATGGCTTCCTCAGGGTTGGGAAATGATACCATCATCCTATCCACTTTTATGTCCCACATACAGTTCTGCTGTTTCAGAGGTGTGAGTCCTAAGCATGTGATTTCCTTGAACATAAAACAATTAAAAAGAGTCCATTGTACGCCCTGGAGTATTTTCCTGGAATGAGTATTTGCCTGGTAACCCCAGAGATTTTATTTTTAGAAAACCACGGGATAAAAAGTAATTAGCTAGATCTAGTTCCCCTCCCCATTTTTTTTTTTCCCTCTGTGATGCATCAGAAAACAAATCTTTTCTGCATTGAACTGTACCAGCTTAATAGGTTTTCAAACAGCTCCCAAATGTCTCAAACCCAAGGTGTTAGAGACTGATGTCTCTTAAAGCTCATAGTAGCATCCTTTAATGCTGTTCTGCTTGGAACTTAAATGTCCACCATCATGCCAGATGATGATGTATGTTTGGAGCAGGATTTTAAGCATTCTTTATAATGGTAAAATGAAATTAGTCTGTTTTGAAGACCACTGTAACAAAATACTGTAAATATTTGCCTGTGGGATAACTCTGTAAACATTAAGCAGTTCATCTGCTGAATATCCAGTGGCATCTGGATTCGAAAAGAGATGCAGATGTGCAAAAAGACTGAACCATGTTGATACAGCTTCAGTCATATTCTGAACAGCTAGAAAAAAGAAAGGATGAAGTAATGTTTTTGTTAAATCTAATAAGACCTTTTAAAATAATAAAATATTTAAATTGACCTCAGGATATTTCTGTAGGCAAACAAATAACAACTGAAGTATTTTCTTGTCTCTCAGCAAACCAGAAATGCTGGTTTTAATTGATTGGTAGATGCAATGAAATGGGAGATTGAGTTGCTTCACAAGTTGCATGCGACTTAAAGTATGTTACAGATCATCTAGAATTAAGGACTTACTGAAGTAGAAACTGTTGGTGTTTCTTACCAAAAAATATTTAATAATCCAATATAGAACACAATCTGCTTAAACCTTTTCTACCTCTCTCAGCGTGAGTTCCATAACGTGAGACTGAGTACAGCCAGTATCAAATACTGTGTGATAAGAGTGTTTATGTTACTTTTTTCTCTTCTCTTCATGGCACGTTTTCTGGCACTAGTGGAACTTAGAGTATGCAAATGTCATGGTTTAGACCCAGCCAGCGACTAAGCACCATGCAGCTGCTCACCCCTCCCCCTCCCAGTGGGATGGGGAGGAGGATCGGGAAAAAAAGGTAAAACTCGTGGGTTGAGATAAGAACAGTTTAATAACTAAAGTAAAATAAAATATAATACTAAATAATAATAGTAAAAATATAATAATAGTAATGAAAAGGAATATTAAAAAAAAAAAAAGAAATAAAACCCAAGAGAAGACAAGTGATGCACAATGCAATTGCTCACCACCAACTGACCGATGCCCCAGCAGTGATCCGCCCCTCCCAGCCAACTCCCCCCTGTTCATATACTGAGCATGACATTCTATGGTATGGAATATCCCTTTGGCTAGTTCAGGTCAGCTGTCCTGGCTCTGCTCCCTCCCAGCTTCTTGCACACCTGCTTGCTGGCAGAGCATGGGAAACTGAAAAGTCCTTGGCTTAGGATAAGCGCTACTTAGCAACAACTAAAACATCAGTGTGTTATCAACAGTATTCTCACATTAAATCCAAAGCACACTGTACCAGCAACTAAGAAGAAAATTAACTCTATCCCAGCTGATACCAGGACAGCAAAGTATAGAGCAAATTCTGTCCCTGTGCCAAGAGTGTAGTACTGCTGTCTAACATTGTACTGTCTAGTGCTTTCACTTGGAAGTGCAAAATGTGGTTGACCTCTGAAAGAGAGAAAAACGGATTTTTGGTAACTTCTCAAGTATAGTGGGAGCCTAGAAGGACACTAGGACTAGACCAACTCACATGTTGGTTTATTTTTCCATTGGAAATTCAGATGTTGTTATCACTTTTGCTGATAAGCTTTGAGAAGTAATGAGATTTTGAGAAGTAATGAATTGGAGACCAACTACAAGCTTAAGAAGCTGTAAAATATGAGCTATTATATCCAGTACAAGACACAGGCTACACTGTAGTGACTCAGTTATTATAAATTAGCACTTATTCCAGTTGTTTGGATTTTGTCTTTCCTTTGAGCAGCGTAAGGAAATAATGCCCAAGTAGATAGTATTAACTGCATCAGATATCCTTTTCTGATTTTTGTGTAGTGCTGGACACTACATATTTCACGTTGAAAAATGTGCTCTACAAGACCTACAATTATTGTAAGAATTAGAGATCTTTTTATTTTTGCTTTTGGCTGAAGTACTGACACAGATTTAAGGAATACTAGATCTCTATTTGTTGCATGCAAAGACAATCTCACCTAAATTTTAAAATGAATTTTTTTAGTGGATTTACTGGAAAGTCTCCAAGAATTCAGTTTAATCTATTCAATCCAAGCCTATTTCTGACTCTTATTTTCTTTTACAATCGCAGTCTAGAAAAAGCAACCTGGACGAGTATTTTAAAATGTACGTTTGAAGAGTGTGCATTCAAATTACAAAATTCTGAACCCAACAAATTTTTGAAAAGTGTTTGAAAAGATGCAGTCCTGTTCCTGGAGAAGAGGGTGGTCCACACATAGTGATTTCCTGTTTGCATTAGTCAGTAGTGGAATCGAAGATGCTGAGGGTACAGAGAGGTCCATTCCTCTATCCCATGCGATGCCTGTGTCTCAGGTTATATGGTGACTGAGTAGCTTCCCCATCTGCAGCAACTGAATTTACCTCTAAATATTTTGACCTTCCTCTCAGCATGCACTTATGGTCTGAATGGTGCAAGTATTGCTGTGCCATATCATGATTGCTTGGTAATGTAGATTTGTCCCTAATAACACTACAGTAATTTTAGACCAAATCATTTTGCTATGAGAGTCTTGCTGTTGTTTTCAGTGGAAGTAAGACCCAGCCTTTCCTACAGAAAATAGTTGTGGACCTATGATATTTTGCAGATACTTAATCCTGACACTTTCAGCACTGTGAAGATAGGAAGCCAGAAGAACTGCCTATGCTTTCTGATCGTGTAATTGACTCCTGAGATGGCTGCCTACCTTGAAGACTTAAAAATGTATTTTTACTTTGCTGGATGATCTCTCCAATGCTGAAAGAATCAGGAGTTACTAAGGGATCCAGATTCCTGGAGTATTATTACAATATATTGAGAATTGACTACTTGTCCTATTCTTTCAATTTGCTAGTTGCTAATACGTAACAGAATTTTACTTCTATTCCTTTAGTTCTCTAGTTGTCTTCTCTCCTGAAAAACTTAACAATGCATAAAGTAGGACAGTGGGATGTAATGTCTTTATGTGTAAACTTACTCAGATAACTAGTATAACCTACTTTCAGGAAGAAAAATTAATTTCTGTAAGTAATGAAGTTTTCATTTGGTTTTTACGGGATTTCAGATGGCATTTCTTAAATGAGTGCATGTTCTCATTTGAAAGTCCAGAGTCTCCAGAAATTTTTTCATGCTTTGGAGTAACTAATTCTGCAAGTGGCATAGAACTAGCTTGTTGGCCACTATACAGAGGACAGAGCAAAGTTTTTGCTCTCTGTAGCTGTATTGGGACATTTTAAGCCATAGTTGGTTTGATTCATCCTAACATTGTGTGCGGCTGTAAGGCATTAGCCAGCTGTTCCTCTCTTTTGCAGAAGATTATCACGCATGTGCCTCTGACCGGGAAGCATTTGAAAATGTATGCTAGCATCTCAGGTTGTGCACCTCATGGTCTGGCAGGTTGAAACACTCCTTCCTCCTCCTCCTCCTGCAGCACTTTGTGTGGAAAATGTTAATGATGTTAACATGTTTCAGTACACAACAGTTGGGTTTTTTGAACCATCTGAGCTACAGATGAGGAATAATGATTTATATGATACTTCTTGTCGCTGTCTACATTAACCCTAGGGTATTTATTAAGGCTGATCTCATGGAAAAGCTGCTCCATCTACCCTCTCTTCTGAAGAATAGTAATAAGAAATGTCAAAAAGTAATTTTGAGTACCGGTGTTAAAAGGCATTTTTCTTGAATTTTCTTACCTGTTTCTGGGCTTAAAAGCTGAGAATCATCAGGCTTGCTTATCTGCATGTTGTTTCTTCATTGAACTTCTGTCTTCTGAACTTCTGGAATAATTCCAAAAATAAAAATAGGACCGAGCTGAAAAAACACTGCCAGAAGAGCTGAAAACTAAGCCAGCAGGCCAGAAGAAATTCCCAAACAAATGTGTATGCATGGGGTGGGTCAGTCCCATCATTATTTGTTAAAGAAATAATTATATAAAAGTTAGATGACAAAGTATTTGCAGTAGTATTGTTTAAAGGTTACATCATTCTTGCAAAAATTGGGTGTTATATTTCAGAAAGTTCCTTTAAAAAGGATAACGAGAGACTTGACTTTGAGTCTCCATTGTTTGTAATATCCTCTTTCAGCATGAAAATATTTTCCGTTCCCATCAGTTTTGTCATTTTTTTATTTGGCAAACATGAATATTTTTCCTGAACTTTAAGTAGAATGAAAAATCGTTATTTTTGTTGGCTTGCAGACATTGTAGCTTCCCCTCCAGTAAGACTGGCAGACTTATTTTTAGAGATGTTGTACCAGTATATGTCTTACACAGTTATTTAGAGAAAGCAGATTAGACGAGCCTACAGAAAAGATTTAGTTTAGGGCTTGCTTGCAAGATTGAGTGAGCTATATGTGACAGAGAATATAGTTTTTTTGTGAATATGCAGTAAGTTTTACTCCATGGTTACACAGCTATCTGCTTAGTGCTCTTGGCTGTCTCCATCTCCCTCTAACCCTGCTCCAAAGGGACTACTTCTGACATTCCAAACTGTTGAGCAGCTTTCCGACAGCTGCCATTGAAATCGGAATAAAAACAAAACTGTTTTCTTTGCCTTCCTCCCAAGTGTGGATCAGGTGAAAACAGAGCCAATTTCTTGGGTGTGCCAACTCTACCCTACTGCTCCATCGCTGGTGTTGGGGTGGTCACCTCTGATGTGCAGCTGTCCCCTTAGGAAGACAACCAAAGACTGAGAGTTGGAGTTGCACTTTGAGAGAGGATGAACAATAAATCCTGGGCTTTGCAGTTCTAAGGCCAGTCTAAGGAGACGTGAGCCTCTGCGTATAGAGGGAACTGCTTGGCATTTCTGGTGAGGTGGTCCAAGATATACAGCAACCATTATTTACCACATCACCATGGTGCTGGGCCTTAACCTGTAGTACTCAGGCCTACAGAAAAACTATTTTAGGTGCCTTTCAAGTGTTTAATAACTTAAGTTTTAACTTTCCTGTTCCTGGTAATTAAGTTAACCAGGTAAAAGATTAAGCACCCTATAAAATCTGTGTTTTCTAAAAAGAATTTTAAAGAAAATACGTGATAATAAAGCTGCTGCTCCTTTGCCTGTATGGGTATTTCCATCCATTTGGTTTGCATTATAATAGATACAACAGTCTGGGGACACCTTCTGCAAAGATCTCACTTGGCTATAGCTTCTCTGTCCTCTGCCTGCTTCGGCAGCTTGGCCCGCCTGCTTTGGCAGCTTGGCCCACAGTAGCCTGAAGGACTTTTGTAGTATAGAGGGACTGATGCTGCGCTCTCTTCTCTGCCTCACTAGTGTGAAACCAGCTTGCTCCATGGAGTAGCTCTTTGCTCTGCATCAAAAAGTTGTAACTCTGACCAGTGTGGATATGTAGCTAATCACACATGACAGCATTTTTTTCTTTGCTAATCTGCTGTACTATATGAGGATGAAATTCACTCTGAAAGCAAGTTCCTTCCTATGTGGTTGGTTGGGTCCAGGCACGAGGGAACTAAGAGGGTTCAGGTAGCTAGTGATGTGCATGATAGGGAAGAATCGATACTGCTCAGTGTACTTCTGGCATGCCTTTGTCTGTTGAGGTGACTATGTTAATTGCTGAGATACTATGTCAAGTTTCTTGAAAGAAAATTGCTATACATTTGTCTGTGTCCTACCTATTCCAGTTACTGTTGTGACAGAAGTTTCTTTAATGAGGTTAACCTGAACAGAATACTAACGAATTGATCAGAGAGTGCTCGTGATGCAGGTTGTGTTGAAATCTTAGCGATCTACCTGCTGTATAGACAAGGAAAGCCTACATCTCCCTCGTGCTGATTTTGTATTTGGCCAACCCCAGCTACTTCAGTGGAAATACCTCTGACTGTACTGACGTCAGGGAAAGGACATTACTACTATGAAGGTATGTAATTTTTTTTTTTTTTTTAATTCAGTAGATATAAATTAATGAACGTGTCATCATTTACACACGTGACATAATACTACCAGGAATGTTGAAATCTAAAACTGTTGTAATGTGAAAGAAGATACTTATACTATTATAACTAAGGTGAAAAAGAAGAAAAATTAAAGACTGCAAGTTGAAGGAAAAGATTAGAAATTAGCAAATAGTCTTTTTTTAGGTTGGTTTTTTTTTTTAAGAATTCTGGGAAGCAGCTATTTCCTTCCTAATAAACATTCTGTACATGTTTTATGATTCTTCTGGACTCCAGCTTATTTTTTTGCTTACTTATTGATATTTCTGGAAATGTCATCTTCTCTCCGTGTTCTTCAGTGGGGTTGTTTAAGGGAGACTTCTGTAATGGCTAGGAAAAAAGATGTTTCTTAAGAAATAACGAACACATTGACCTATTGTTCCATCTCTCCAATTTATTGATTTGTACAGTGCAAGATGTGTAACGATAATGTTCCCTCAAGTATCTGCTTGTAAAAATAGTTTCAGTAATGTGTTTAGAAACTGTTACGGAAATTCTGGTTATACTTCATAACACTGGGACTGTTTATATTTCCTCAGGAAGATGATGATATGCCAAAATTTTGGTCACACTTAACAAGAAGATTCCATTGCTATGTTACGATGCTGTATAGCCATTTACTAATTTCATCAGATGGGTTTTTTTAATTCTATAAAAATCCTCTTTTGTAGATGGAATTTTAATATAAAATATGGCCAAACAGATTGAAAAGGGGAAAAAGTGAGGGAGGAGGAGGATAAATGTTTCATACTTCATTTAGTATAGATTGGCAAATGAGCATGGGGAATGACCTTGAACGTGCTGAATGCATTTCAGTTGTTTAATTCTGGATTAAATGATCATTCTTCTGTTCTGAAACTTTGCATCTGTAAGAAAGCCATTGTCTTAGTATGAAAGAAATTTACCTCCTGTGCAACAGAATTATATGGATGGAAGTCCACAGGCTGTTTAAGGACTTTGGACACAAGCTGAGCTCTTTTGCAGAAAGGTTACTAATGGAGGCAAAGAAGTCATTGAACAAATTTAAAGCTGGCTGCTATTTGCGTTGTTGTTTTAACTGTCTGGTTCTGCAATATGTGGATCTCAAACAATTGGCTTCCTATTCGATTCACTTTAAAAAAAAAAAAGTATACGAGATATCTCAAGCTTGAAAAACACAATCCAGTCTTACAGCCATTTCTTCATAAAGCTTCATATATTCTAAAATTGGAAAACTCAGTAGTGAGCATGCAGTTCTCATGTCCAGATACTTGTGCATGTGATTTTTGGATAGAAGGATAACTGGAAGATTCAAGGATGAATGAGCACAGAATCTTTTACTTGCTTGGAGGAAGACAAGGAATTAGGGCTCAGCCTTTTCTTATGGTGCTTTCCAGAAGGCTTTGCAGAATTCTTCATATTTTATTTTTCAAGTTGAAAAGAAATTCTTAAATACTTAGTTACATTTGCTCTCTTTTTCAATAAAAGTTGAGTAAACTGTGCAAGACTGCTGTTCAGGAATGGTCATTCCAGAAGACACACAAACAAAGGCAGCAGGTCTGTACCTACCATGGTAAACTGCATGCTTAGTCATGGGAGATTGGGGAAGGCAGGTGAGCAGGAGTGATCTGGTGCTATGGCAGATACCTGATAGACTGCCAGGGAATGTGACAACAGGTTACAGTGATTGCCTTAAAGGAGGTTCACTTTCTGACAGGCACCCCTTCAGCTTCTCAGACTCAGACTTGGTACCCCTTACTTCCATCTGCATATAAACCCATGAAAACTGGAAGATGCAACAGCAAAAGGAGATCAGTCTTTGACTCTTATTATATAGTATACTACCTGCAACAGTTTCTGATTAGAGAATCTATAAATTCAAACCAACTTAGAAATCTGTAGGACTGGGACATATTCTGTTGTTATGAGGTTTTTTACGTGCTTATATAATAAGGTGATTGTGTCTATCCCAGAGAAACTGATGATCTGTTGGAGAAAAGTGTAGAAATACTGAATAGTAATTATAATATAACCTCTTCACTTTCTAAAAGTGAAAACATACAGAAGATATGCAGCTAATCTTGTGCAGTAACCTAGCAGTAGACATGCAATTTTGACTTTCATTCATTTTATTTTACAGAATTTTAACTCTGCACTTTGCACATAACTACGGTGTCATCCTGGAGGAGAGTGTTTCAGGCAGAAAACAGAGTTAAGTTTTCCTTCACCCTTTTGTTTGCTCAGAAAAAGCACTTAAAACAGCAATGGCTGGAGAGACCGAAAATGGAGAGACTTTTGGAAGGCAAGTATCTACATGAGTAGGAAAGTTGTTGCACGGTCCTCTTATGGTGACTTGTTCGTGGTGATAAGCACATTCTTCTGTTTTAATAACAAATACAGGGACCAATAGGTTTTTGTTGTCCAGCTGTGAAGGGGATTCTTTTGTTTTTGTTTTTGTTTTGTTTGCTGAGCCCACTCATGAGATACAATAGATATCAGTAGCTAAAAAATGTACTAAGATGACATGTCTTTGCCTCCACTTAAATCATGGTGAACTTGTTGGCAACCAGTACTTCATCTAGTGTAGACAGTACTTGTATGGATGAGTGAATGTTTACTTTTTGGAATTCCCCATTTTGCTTGCAGTTGTCAGGATACAGCTCCTGGGATTCATCTTTCATCCACAGCGATGCTCCTCTGTATTCCTTGCCGGCTTGCTCCAGAGGGTATCAGATATTGTAGTTTTACGGCTGAATGTTGGTAGTTCCTGCCAAAGGTGAGACAAGGGCCAATCTGAAGGTAAAAGAACAAAAAATAGTAAAGTACGCAAGAGCCCAAGTGAGCAGAATGTTTTGGGGAAACATAGAAGTGGACTGACTGTAAATGACTGACTGACTGTACAGCATAGTTAAAATTAAGACTTTAGCCTTCATGTTTATCAGCATTCACATACAGGCTGCCCCTCATTGCCTTCTTATCACGTGGCAAGAACAATAATAAATGCTGAGCTAAAAGATGGTACATAAAGTTGATTTTCTTCCATTCTGTGCCACAAAGTGTAAAAGTACCAGAGATGCATGTTCCATGAATGCAACCATGTATTTACAGCAGTAACAGGAACCTGTTTGTATGCTCATGGCCAACAGTGCATCTGAACACTGCAAATGCCCAGCTTAGGCAATGCCCATTTTTTAAATTGGAATTCCCAGCATTCTGAATATAAGTAGAATTAAAATGTCATACGGTAATAATGACTCTTATACTTTTGCCAAGTCTCAGTAGACAAGTGGGTGAAGGATCTGATTTTGATAGGAAGGTGTGCGTCTATCTACCCAGCAGTAGCATTGAACTCACCTTCAATCTGTTGACTGAAAATGTCCAATAATAGCTTGAGTGTGTAACAACAGCTATTGCTTATTGTTGCCCGGGCACTTTAGCAGTAAGATCCCTCCTACAGAATTGCGTAGGGCTTTGCCAAGTGTTAGTGTATTGGGCTGAAATTTTGGATTTGGTATATCCGTGTGGATGGGTTTATATTAACTTTCGGTCTGAGGTGGTTGTGTGGCGAATCTGAACAGGAGAAGGATGTGTGGGAAAGAAATAGAGCAGGCGCACAGCTTGAACTGTCTTGAATGATGGGGAAGAGAGAGGTGTGTAGAGCGCTCTTTTATCACCAGATCATCAACACCTGCTAGCTTGTACTTTACATCACAGTTTAGGAAAGTGATTTTTCTCTTGAGGTATAAAATGGCTTTTGCTTTTGACACATGTCCCTCCAAATACCTCTGCACCATATACATGCACATTCTCTAAATCATACCTTCAATTGAATTAACAGCAGTACATTGAACTGAGTGAATGGGGACTATTTAAAAAAAAAAAAAAAGTTGAGAACTCTTGCTGGGCAGAAGAAAGGGAAATCCTCCCCTTGACATCTGTCCTTTTTCCAGCTTCACTTGCGTTCTGCTCTGCCTGAAACATTAATAAGAGCCCTAGCTTATTTTCTTCCTCAGATATGGCTATAAAAAGAAGTAATTGAAAAATAAAATGTGTGGCAATTCCAATTTATTGACTATTTTTATCATGAGTACTCTGGGGGTGGCAGAACAAGCACATTGTTCAAACTGATAAGATGCATAAAAAGACCTTCAGGTTTTGACAACGTTTGCAGTTAGATGTGGTGTACGTGGGGTTGGGGGAGGAATTAAAAAACCAAGTCATTAATGTCCATGTCAGACTTCATGCAGAGCAACGGTGAAATGATGGGCGTTGGGAAGAAAAAATAGCTAAGGGATATATAGGCATGCTACAAAGGAAGGTGAATGTGAATATTTTACTGTATTATTAAATCTGGTATTTTTTGCTGGTTTTCTACTTAAATGTCTTTAATTGAACTCTGGAGCTTAAGAAGGCATTCCTAGCAATGCAATGTTTCCAGGAATTTTAAAAAGGGAAATTTTTCTGTTCTTTTTCTTGAGACTTACGGAAGCTTAGAAAAAAATTATAATATCTGTGATATATATTTATTAATAATTCCCTAAATAACAAAAAAATTGCAAAAAGTTGAAAATAAATATGAGGGAGTGTGTGTGTATATTTTTATGTATACATTCATGAACATTTTGAAAGAATTCTGAATGTTTAGTATTTTTTAAATACTCATTATGAACAGCAGACAGCATTTTGAAAGGCTGTGCAGTTGTAATGTAATTCTAAATATTAATTTCTGAACCATTTCCCATAAATGTTCTTAACATATCTGTAAAATACTGATTTTACTATCCCGGGGTGTTTCTGTTTGGTTTTTTTTTTAAGGATCAAGGGGTAAAGGTGCAAGGGAAGAGGAACTTTTTTCCATAAACTTTCCACCTTAATAGTCCTGTTACGCTGTGTGATTTATAATGAATAGCACACTTACAATTGCATACTATTATGCCAGCATTTAAATTTGTAATTGGAAAGACATAAAATCCTTTTTAGTCCATAAAATCATTTGTCTTAGTATAAGGCGCCATTGAAGTTTTCAAGGATTATAAAGTTCTTCCTTCATTACAGTTATAGTTTCAGTAATAGACCCTGCAAAGTCTAGTTAGGTTGAATATTTAACAAAGGACTTTGTTTTCTTGTATTTGTGAAAATGCAGCATTAATGTATTTTTTCATGAAATCTCAAACCTAATCTCTCAGTGGTCAATCTGAAGCAGTGAGTGCCTCAGGAGACCGTAAATGTTTTAATGTATCCCGATGTTATAGACTATATAAGTATATTAATATATATAGAGATTATATATCCCTAATGTTACATATTCAGTATTTATTTGAATAATAAGAATGCTAAAAAGGACACAAGGAAGAGGAGCCTCAAACCAGAATAAACTTCTCCCTGCATATGGTACCATAAGGTCCCTTTCAGTATTCCTCAGTATTCCACTACTCAGTAGCACATATCTGTGCAGGCCATCTGAATGGGGAAAAAAAAAAAAACCCTCAGAAAGAAGCATTGATTCATTATTTTGTAGACAGAATAAGTTAAACTATAACATTAAATTATATAAGCATATAAATAAACAATATGAATTTATAATTTTAAAATCTAATATATAACAGCATTCTTTTATCTCAGAGCAATCAAGCTTCCCAGTAACAAAAAGAAAAGAAACTGCAAGTCAAGTTGAACAAAACTCTTTTTTAGAGGTCATCGGCATATTTCTATTGAGGTCTTGTTTCAGTACGGTGTTTCACTGGGCAGCAGTGCAATATAGGCAGAATCACTTTCAAAGACTAAACCAGATTTCAACTTGACATAAGCAGATGACGTTTCTGTTTGAAACGAGTTGAACTTGACTACTGACAAGTGATGAGTGTGTACTTGTAGACAATTTATGAAATATAATCAAGATAAGTCACACAAAAAAAGAGTGGTGTTTCAAGCTATTTGTGCCTTTCATTGAAAGTAATTAGGACCACAGACACGGGGGGAGGATTAGCTTCTGGAGAATGAGTGGTGGCTTAAGCTACAGGGGTGCAGACATCTGACTGTGCTTGTAGACCACGGGTGATGGTTCTTCACAGAGCCCTGCTGTTAGTGTAGGAGAGGTGTTAGCAGCCAGGGCTGCTGCTTATCACTTGAGCATCAGCTGTGCTTCCTTTCCACTTAACCCCCTGTTCTTCAGGTGCTTCGTAATTCTTCTAAAGGTGGGGGGAAAACTAATAGCAGAGACGTTTGCAGAATAAATGTATATGACAAAAAGGTGTGTCAAAGGCAAATACTGCCTGCCATAATGCCCCAGTATCATAATGTAGTCAGTAATGTATATGGGAAGAGAAATACAGTGGCAATGCATTAGGCACCTGGAGCGTCTGCTGTATCGGGACATGTTAGCCTAAAGGTCAAAACCTGATATATTTAAAAGGAGAGAGACTTTTACCTCCTTGATCTTGATACTTATGTGAGGAATAAGAAACTAGATACTTTCCTTATAAAACACGGAGTGGGTGGCAAAATAAGGAGAGTAAATAGCAAGAAGATACTACTGCAGAGGGAAATAAAAAAGCTTATGTTTCTCTCTAACTTTTTACAGTAGCAGCCCTACAAACTACTGTCTCATAAATTACAAAAAGTAATTAGAGAAGGCCAGTAGGAAACAGTGAAAGCAATAGTTGAGCTAAGCAACATGATTAGCTTCAAATGTGTCTGCCAAGATATGAGAGATACAGTTCAGACATCCCAAACTGAAAATATTTTTCAGTTGCTGCACTATACTGCAGCAAGCTGAGAAAAGATTAGAAATAGAGATTTCTTTCATTAAAACAGACTTCTCTGATACATAGTCTAATATTATTATTCTCAAGAATGATCTGGTCAGATAAAATTTCATATCTCATAATCCTCTGTTTACATCTAGCAAGCAGTGCTATAGATACTGCAGAGATTCAGAATGGTGCGTGGTGGGATGGTGCACGGATTGTAAACTGCTCTCCTTGCAAAAATGATGGCTTCTTTTTAACATGACACTCCGGACTTGTACATTTAAATTGCAGCAAACTAGAGGCTGGTAAAAGTGAAATAGGGAAACTGTAGTCTCTTCATCTTCTCATCTTTGGTGAGTTCATGCTGGATTCTGTGGCGCCAGTATCTCAGGCAGCATTTTTCATACTAAACATCTGTTGTTTTGATTCCTCTGTTTAAATAGATTGGATTAGAAGGGGAGAAAAACCATCATCTCTTCCCCCTCACCATTCTTCTCCAAAGCTTAGTTACTATGAAGACAAATCTCATTTATTTCCTTCCAGAAAAGGCTTCGCTGACATGCAGTATTTGATTTTTTTGGAGACTGGTTCTGACTCAATTTTCAGCTACATCAAGATACAAGATCTAATTATTGTAAATTACATTCAGATAGGCTGCTCGTAAGCTCCTCTGTAAATCTATATTAAGTCTATTGATTTTGATAGGCTTCGCTGTCTTAACTGACATGCTCTGGAATTACAGCAGTGTAACCGAAACCAGAATCTGCTTAAATCTGTGCTGTTTAGATCTAGGAAACATTTTCTTTAGTATTTTAACTGCAGGAGATAACTACTGGCCATAGTGCAGTTTTCTGAGAAGCAACGGAGGCTATCTGTTGAGGGTCTCTGTATGCTTTTAAACCTAAAGGCAAAACCTTATTATTATTTAATTTATTACTCTTTTAAATGCTATGGATATATTAAGAGGACCACTTGCATGTTAATGCAAGATGGAAGAAAGAGCTTTTGTGTAACACCAAGAACTATACTTGATCCCTGCTCCAAGTATTAAAAACCTACTGCCAGCAAATTCCAACACCTCATGCTATGTGCAAAGTCCACCAAAATAATGAACCATCAATCCAGGATCTGCTGAAAGATAAGGTCTCGCATCTGAAATTGAAAGTGGAAGAGTCAAAGATCACTGTGATCTTACAAGCACACAAACAGATTCTGGTCCCTGATGGAACTCCGTGAAATTCCATCAGATTTTGACTTTTTGGTTTGGTTTTTTTTTTAATTTTTTTTTTTTTAAGATCAAAAAGAGTTCCCAAATTTGTATGAACCTTCCAAGATTCAGGCTAACGTTGATGTAAAACCTGAGAGCGGAAGGATGGGAGAGAGATGGAAATTTGTGCTTTTTAAATTAGAAAACAAATTACTGTATTTACTTTAACAGGGGACATTAGAAAACAGATGTTTGTTATGAATCCAAACCACATCCTAGTATGAACAACTCTTCCTGCTAATGCACACCCATGCCACACCTTCCAGACTTTGGTTCAAAGTACATGTTTTTAGCAGATGCCTCTCAGTGTCTGCATCCACTGTTCAATCAGCAATGTGCCTTAAGGCTTAGAATCACACAAATGAGGCTTTTATGTCACCCAGCAGCCTTCAATGCTGCAAGTATTTTTAAAAAGGAGAGTGTAGCTTATTTGTTGTTGTCATCCTCCGGATCGCCAAACAAGCCCTATATGACAGAAAGAATTCTCGATCTGGCTGGCAGACTCTATGGTAACACTTTGGTTAATGCAGTAAACTCAAAACTGCTAAGCTATTCCACCAAATGTTCAGGGTATGCAGGGATGTGTGCACAGACATGGTAGCAACACCATTTAGAGTGGAGAATAATTTAAGAAAGTCTTCCTCTTTGATGGTGAATAGATTCAGAAAACAATAATGCAATTTCAACACTAGATACCATTTTTTGGGCTTCTCAAATGATACAAATGACTGAGACTGCCCTGTTGAAAGTAAGTAGTACTTCTTAGTGGCAGGAAAAATGATGCTATTTTCATGTATTCTTATTCTACATATCAATTCATACTGACACTGTTTACGATCCTTAGGTTTATCTCTAATTTGGCATCCAGCTCTGCATCAGATATTACCACATACTCATCTTCGTTCTTTGGTGAGCTTGTTTCAATTTCCAGTATTTCTTCTGCAATTTGTTGACCACTGGCCTGTCTTTTGACCTGTCTTGTGTGCAGAAATTCATGAGCTAGCTCTGTGTGTGCATGTCTGTGTAACAAACTCGAATGTTTTTCAACAACTGGGATAGAGTTAAAGGAGAGCAATTAAGTCAGTGAGCATTTCCTGAATGCTCTGTGACTCAGTGAGCTTCCTGAGCTCTTCCAAGTGATCTCAACTGTCTTTCACATGCAGTTTACAGCAGCTGTGGTCTGACTGAAGATCAGAACTTCCCTACTCTAAATTTATAGACCATAGATAATAGAAAGCATGATGAGGGGGACCCTTTTTGATAAGCAATCTAGATTATTGGGATGTTTTGCTATAATTGGCATATCGTATTTCTCCATACAGCTTTTTGTGAATTCTGGTTTGCATTCAGAGATGGTTTCGAACATTTAAAGAAATTTCTTTGCTTAAATTATAAGCTGAAAATCTCAGTAGCAATCACAGAGCATTTATTTCGATGTTTGTTTAGTTTTACAGACATTTAAACTCATACTAAGATCCCTTGTTGGTCACAGGCTACTAGTTGCCCAATGGAATAAATTGCAAAGATATGCAAAGTTGAGGTGTTGAAGTTTTGAATATGAATATTGTAACTGATACAGAAATTTTACATTTTTGTGGTTTGAGTTACATTTTCAGCATTCCATACAGTACACGTCTTGATTTGGACGGCTTGGTAGACTCATCCAGACTGAGCAGCTGTCTTGCTTAGACCAGACTCAGCCAGCTTCTTGCTGGCAGCTGAAAAGCCACTCATTTCATGCAATTTACAGGACAATTCAAATTGGTTTTCATGACAATTAATTTTAACTCAAGATTTGTCCCTAATTTGAGATCTCTGCCAACATGCTTACATCAAACAAAACTGATGATTCTAACTCGATTGGGCTTTTTTGGCATATGAGTTGCTACATAAGCTACTATAACTTTTTGCTATCCAACAAAGTAGTCTGTGCAGCTCATTGTATCTGTACGCTTCTCTCACCTGAGTTGGCCAAGCAGGAGTCACAGGGAACGTTGAAGCTTACGCTGGCGTTGGTGCTAAACCAGTGAAACAGCCATTCTGTTTGCTTGGGTGCTGGGCTAGAAATCAAGGGTAGGTTATAGTTCTGCCTGTCAGAACAGGATCTTCAGCCTTGCGCTCTGAAAAGCTGTCTTCCTCAGCCATTTAACTATCATACAGAGGTGCAACGGCGATAGCATGACAGGACAACCTGCCACAATTATGCATTCTCAAAGCATGTTTAGTAAAACTTAAACAGTAACTAATCCTACCAAATGTGAATACCTTTTTTTTTTTTTTAAAAACAAACAAGGAAACAAAAAGATGCAATAAAACAAATAATAGCGTTAAATGAAGCAGGGTGATAATCCATAAACTGTATTCACCCCTGGACTGGGGCATGTGAGGGCCAGCTTGGCAGCCCCATTCTGACAGAGAGTAGAAATCCAAGTCAAGTCTGTTGACCTAGTTCATGTTAAGTATTTAATCTGAGAAAACCTTTCACCTTTTCTACCACAGGGGAAAAGAGCACATACTGAAATTTCAGTGAGGTCATGGAACAGATCTGCCCAAATCTAGTCCACCACTTTTTTTTTTTTTTAAAGGAACATGTTTAGAATCCTACAATCTTGGAAATAACTTTGTAGCCTCCATTAATTCAGTGATGAGAAAAGCATTAAAAATTCTGAAATTCTGTCCTGGTTTCGGCTGGGATAGAGTTAATTTTCTTCCTAGTAGCTGGTATAGTGCTGTGTTTTGGATTTAGTAGGAAATTAATGTTGCTAACACACTGATGTTTTTAGTTGTTGCTAAGTAGTGTTTACACTAAGTCAAGGATTTTTCAGCTTCTCATGCCCTGCCAGCAAGAAGGCTGGAGGGGCACAAGAAGTTGGGAGGGGACACAGCCAGGACAGCTGACCCAAACTGGCCAAAGGAATATTCCATACCATATGATGTCATGCCCAGTATATAAACTGGGGGGAGTTGGCTGGGAGGGGTGGATTGCTGCTCGGGAACTAACTGGGCATCGGTCGGCGAGTGGTGAGCAATTGCATTGTGCGTTACTTGGTTTGTATATTCTAATTATTTTAGTATTATTATGGTCATTTTATTATCATTATTGTTGTTTTCTTTCCTTTCTGTCCTATTAAACTGTCTTTTATCTCAACCCACGAGATTTTTTTTCTTTCGATTCTCTCCCCCATCCCACTGGGTGGGGGGAGTGAGCAAGCAGCTGCGTGGTGCTTATTTGCTGGCTGGGGTTAAACCATGACAAATTCTTAAACTTATATCCACGTTTAAGTAATAAGTTGATAATTAACAAGACTTAGATCAACTTAAGAGTGTAAGAAAAGTGTGTATTTTTCCTTTGGGGAATCTCTGCTTATGCCTATCTAGCGCTTTCTGTTGCAGAAATGTCACAGAAAATGCAGGAGAAAACCTTGCATCTCAGGAGTTTTCAATAAAAGTGTATTCCTTTTTCTATATAAGTTTTTTTTTCTTCCAAGATCTGTGAAATATTTTTGTTTAAATTGTAGAAGTCACTTTAAGCATATGTAGTTAGATCTATTTCCTAACCTATGTGTGCTGAAATCTAGAGAAGTATTTTGAGTTTATACTGGAAATTTATCAGCCTATACAAAAGTAATTTAAACTTCATATAAGTTTATTTTCATTAAGGAAAAGCCTCGCCACCAGGCTTATGGACTGTATGTTGAAAGGAATAGGCAGAGCAGCACCAGCTGGAGATCCGCATCCTTGCCCTGAACTCATAAAAAATGCAACCTAAGAAACCCATGGTCTCCTGTCAGCCTGTCCTCTCCTCTCGCCTGTGCCTCCAGAGCGTACAGTGCACTCCTCAGCAGCTCAGACCCGGAGAAGAGGGTCCAGCAGCAAAGCGTTTGACTGGGGAGCGGGTATCTGAGGTGAGTTTGGGGGTCTCAAAGCCGTGACCGGCGTGCAGGTTGAGGCTGCCGTCCACAGTGCTGTGGGTGAGCTGACATGCCCTTCCCTGGTGGGGGTCTGCATGGTTTATGGAAAAGGTGCTGATCTTGTGGGTGGTACCACGGTGAATGGCATTATCCACACATGCTGATTTAGGTTGTGTGTCACTTTCACTGGAACATTTACAGTTTCCTTCCCCCTCCTCTTGTTTTTAATTCAATCTCCTAGTTGAGAGAAGGCTGAGAAATTAAAGATTAAAAAACTTAATGCCAACAAGAGAGAAAAAGCAGTGCTCTGCCAGGGCTGGCTGTAGGAAAGCGATGGCAATCATCCAGAAGCAAAGATGAAAGTCTCAAAGCAAGAAGAAAGCTGAAAGAACCAGCTAGGAAAAAGCAAACACATGAACAGAAAATGCAAGTGTGACCCTAAGCCAAGGGCCAAGCAGGTGAACCCTTGTCTTAAACTAACATTTTTAACGTGTGTCTTAATGCATGATGTTGCTTGGACTGTATTTAGAGGCAGCGTATGTGCACTAGTTAACAGTTTGTGCCAGGTGTCAGTGCAGAATGAAAAGATGAAATAGAACAATTTATTGCACAACCTCTCAAAACCAAACCCACCCCCCATCCCCATTGATTAAAAAAAAATTAGTAAAGCTTGCAGTAGTTGACTATTGTCTTTATTCCCTTTACTTGTAGTATCACTTTGATGTTTAAGGAAAACTAGCTGTTAGTACATAAGTTCTTTACTGTTCTATATTATGCTACCAGGGCACTATGAATATGCAGAAATGGTTGGGGGGGGTGGGGCAGTATTTTTGTGAGTAGAATCACCATCAGCACCTTGATTCTGGAAGACTAAGTTTGTTTTTGACTCAGTTCTTTTGCAATTTTAAAATCAAGTCATGCTGGCTATTCTAATTTCACATCAGTATTTCAAATGAAAGAACTGCATGTTTGGAGGAAAACAAATATTCTTATTAAAATGTTTTAGTTAAAATAACAGATTATCCAAAGCACTGTCAGTCAGCGAAATCCAAAAAGTATTTTTGTAGATTGTAGGATAATTTATAGGCAGTGGTAATACAGATGCATTCCAAAAATGTTGTACTTATGCTAGTATCACTTCATAATGTTAATACGGTTTACTTAGTTGCTTCTTTCTGTGTCCGACACGGTACTTTTCCAAATAAGAGAACCCAAAGTGAGAGGAGGGTGTAAATACCCTCCTGCTTCTGAACTGTGGTCTACCAAAACCCACCTTTCTAGTTACACTCTGTGTATTTACTACAGGTGACAAGTGTAATAGATCAAATGGATTCAGTATTTGAAATAATTAATGCCAGCTGGGATTTCTTAAATCTAAATAATACTAATCTTTCTAAGCTAAGCTGACAGTCCAAGTGATGTGACCTTTTTAGAAAGTATTTTTTAAATCTTTCTGGGAAGGCAAGAAAACAGTATTTAGGTTACCCATCTTGCATTCATGAGTCTTTAGACATATGCATATAAGAAAACCCACTTATTTTTATCAACTACTTAATTGGCTGGAGGTGCTCCACAGCTATCTGCCTGTAAAATACCACAGTAATTCTAAAAGCTATGCTTAAGCATAATTTATCTGAAAGTGAAGAGAGAGTAATAAAATGGATGTTTCTTATAATACACAAAATAGCTCAAGACTTTAGATTAAATGGTCAGTGGGACTCTTTGACAAGAAATGAAGCAAACCAGGTTCCAAACTTCCTTCACTGTCTTGCTTTCCACTAAAAACCTCTCCAAACTTTATTGGGTTAAGACCTCCAAAAGTCAGGTATACTGGATTAAGGATTACCTAAAGAGGATATTACTTTCTTCTGTTTTCACACTAAAAAATTATTAGAGATTTTTTTAAACTTTATGAATATTAGGCCAACGATTGCTAGAATAGACTGGCATATCCACAAATGTGCAGGTGAAATTATACAAATCTGTAATAGTGGGGAGGAAGGAATGCTGCATGTTCCAGCACATACTAAATCCCTGCTTAAAAAATGGTTTATATTTTTGGTAGGCTTACAAAACAAAATAGTTATTCACACCATATTTGCAAGTTCCAGTTTGTGGAGTAAATAGAAGGCAATGTTTTAAAGGAATAAAGTTTCAATAAGAAAAAAATACAATTAGTTGCTATATTAAGGTATGAATAGTGTATATTGCTTTAGAAAGAATATAATTCTTACATACTAAGAACATGCACATGGATAATAAGATGATGGCATGACAACTAATTCCTTGTAAGCAGCATTTGTAAATAAAGGTTAGTCTATTAGTTGCAGTACATTACTTGCAGAGCCAAGGGATCAGAGATCCTTCCCCTGTACCCTTGCTGTTTTCACCATAGTTTTGCTGTTCTGGTATTCCCTAAACTGCTTACTCAGAACTTGTCCATATTGTAAACCTGGAAGTCAGAGTTTTCACTCTTCAAAGAAAAATTATTAACCTTGCAATTTAAGCATTTGACTTGATTGTGCTGTACACACATTTATTGTAAGACACACAAGGTCTTACATTTATTGACTACTAAGACATTAGTGGGGATATTCAAGTTTGGGGATATTCAATTTTGGTTTCCACATTGTTAAATTATGTGCTGGTTTAACATCACATATATGGCATCTAACAAACTGCAGTAATAGCTTTTTCATTTAAATGCTGAATTAAAAGCAAGACCCCCAGCAGAGAAAATGAGCATGTTTGGATAGTACTTATCCTCTATCAACCTAAAAGCTGTTGCAACTTTTTGTATCCATTCTTTCTAGGAACAAATTAATTCTTCTTCTGCCTTCTCTGTGTGATCCTCCACTTGTTTCTATACATCTGCTGCTTTTTAAGAGTAAGATACATTAGTTGTACTGCAACATAACTTACTGTGGCACAAGGCAGGCACGTTGTTATAAAGTAATTTAAAGCCCTAACTTATGAGCAACAAAAAACTGGAATATTTCATCTGCCAGTAAATCTGTCAAGTTCTTTTATATCATACCATTTGCACTGCAAACATACTAAATCTTCATTCTAGAAAGAAGCCTGGGTTCATCAATTAAGGACCTAATCGCAAGAACTGCCAACAGCCATACTGAAAGGAGAGCTGAAGTCTGATTTTTATCTAAAGTGAGGCACTAAACCAATGAACTGTAGATAAAAGGTTTATTTTTTTTTCAAGGGAAAACAGGTAAACTAAAAAAAATAATTTAGTCCAGTGAGTAATTTTTCTGTAAGTATCAGGAACAGTTTACTCCTTATTAAAAGGGCTATACAGATAGTCATTTAAAAGATGTTAATTCAAAGCCATCAAAAAGGGAGGAGACACCCTTTGCTTTGTTTCGTACTAATCACATTCGTAACTGCTTGTTGCCATTTTTCTGTGACAAATATAGGTTACCAATACAAACAACAGGAACAACAGCTCTCTGAGCAACAAAAAACTCCTTTCTTCAGATGTTGGTTGTGTAGGGATGCTAACAGAGAGTGACTGCTGCAAAAATCTTTTTTTAAAAAAAAGTCTTCTGGCTGTTGACCTTCATGCTCCAACATCTGAGGCTGTAGCTGGGTAGCTGTAGCAATACAGTTTGTTGTCTGCGCCTCCACTCAATAGCAACTGATGAGAGGAAAAGAAAACTGTGATTAATATCAGAACTAAGCAAAATACCAACACAAAAGTTGAGGACTCTAATTTTCTTTCCTTTGAAGACATAAAAAGAAGTAATGAATAATGAACTGTTAATGCATGACTAAAACCCAGAATCAAAGTGCAGAAGCAACCTTGTCTCTTACCCTCCTCCTAAAATTAGAAGCAAAGCTTTTGCAGGAAAATTTCTAGTGCTTTTCCTGCCTTTTACTGAGAACAGGAGCCACACTGAGAATCTTGACATTAACAAAATGTTTTTTTCCCATTTTATACATGTGTGTACCGCCACAGTAGCAGAACACCTTGCTATAGAGGATTATATAGTTCCCCCCTTCTACATGTACTGCCATGCCCCAGCTGTCAGTTCATGCTGCTGCTTTAGTCTCCATGGCAGCAAATGGTACCTTGGAACATGAATTTTCTCAGCGAGGTGTGGTGCTGTTCTTGTGTCTCTCCTTGTTTGGAATATCAGTGTAATGCCCACTTAATGCTACAGAGCTTAAACTCCCATCCTACTCCTTTGCACAGTAGCATGGGGAAGTGCTGCAGTGCGTATGACAATAACAGCCAGTTATCAACCACAGCACAACTAAAACTTCCTGTTCTATCTTTAAGCATAAAGGAAAAAATAGTCCATGACTGCTTTTAGCCCTCTTTCTAACCACCATGCATAGCTATTGAGTAACTTGCTCTTCAGATTCTTACCCCTGCTTCTGTCCAGTCCACACACAAAACCTTGTCTTCATGAGCAGCCAAGTCATACAGAGGAGCTTTGCAACTGGTAAAACACAGGTATTTACAGTCACATGTTGGAAGTTACGTGAGCAATCACAGAAAACAAAATTGGTCCCTGGAAGAAATACTATCATGATGCTATCAAACAGATGTAGTCTAGCAGTTATAAACACTTTCAGAGAGTACAGATATCTACCATCTGTGGCGTTTTCTCTGCTTTCTCCAGAGCTGATCACATCAGTGTTAACCTCTCCTACATCCCCAAAGAGAAAAGCGGCAACATTTTTCACCTGCTTGCAAACTACCTTGAGACTGAAATTCAATCAGTCTGCTTGTTAGGAACAGTTTATCATATAGTTTCCTTCTTCCATGTGTGGATGCTGCTCGACTGTGTGTGTTTTCCAGAAAAGCCATTTATGTCTTCCGAATGCAAACCACTTCATTGCTTGGAAATTTGTAATGAAAGGTCTGAAAAGAGTATCAAGTGAAACTTCACACTGTTAGGCTCATTCCTTACACAGAGAATGTATTTTGTTCCTTAAAATAGAGGAATGGTTAGCAGACCTTCTGCTGTTCCTAATCTCAGCAGCAATATTATGGTTGCTGCCTTCTGCATGTCAATCAATGCTGCTGTTAATGCCAGGTAAGTCCCGTGTTGGAATGCCATACAGCTCTCACAGATGTTAAGCCACAGGTCTTCTGGTAGACTACAAGTATTTTTCTCCCTTTTGTTATATGCTTGACTCCTAAAACCTAGAGGATTTTCACAAATGCCACAGGAGTTTCCAACAAATGTCTCAGGCTCCTTTTGCTATTTCATTAGGTTAACTCACCCTGTAAGCTTACATGCCTTTGAAAAACAAAGAATGCATGTTTATTTTACCTCCTTGTGTCCCAGAGCTTCACAATGTTGTCCAGAGAACCAGAGATCAGCTGATGCTCATGGGTAGGTGACCACTTCACAGACGTCACCCAGCCTGTGTGAGATG
This sequence comes from Gymnogyps californianus, assembly GCF_018139145.2. Taxonomy (NCBI): domain Eukaryota; kingdom Metazoa; phylum Chordata; class Aves; order Accipitriformes; family Cathartidae; genus Gymnogyps; species Gymnogyps californianus. The sequence continues at coordinate 14,257,770 of NC_059477.1, forward strand.
TCAGAGAGAGGAGAACCAGAGAGCCATCTGGACAGAAAAAGAGGGGGGAAAGACATCAGTAGACGCCAACTGGAACCGGCACTTTTAAGATGCATACAAAATCCAGTGAGAAAAGCAGTCAGCAACATATTTGTGTTCAAGGTAAGTGTTTCTCCCACCAGTAATTCTAACTTCAAAATCAAAGTGAACTTTAAAGAAAGCAAACAAAAATATAAGCCACACAAGTTCTGGGGAGGAAAAAAAAAAAACCACCACCAAACAAAACTCAAAATGTATCTTCTTGTCACTAAACTCTCTTTTCAAAGATTTTTGAAAAAGGCAAACCAAAAAATGCTTTTATTATTAACATATAAGAAGATAATACTGTTAAACTCTGCATTAGATTTATAGAAGCTAAACAAGTAAACATGTCTATGAAATAAATCTGGTAGGCTCAGTCATACGTTATCCGCAATCCTGTCAGACATGGCACCACTATATTGCAACAGAGTGACTACTATTTCACTTTAATGATGGTCCGACCAACTTAGGTGTAAACCTTACCAAAAAAAATAAAGTTCAGGCCTGCAACTGCACAGTTGAACATTCATTAGTAAGTTTAAAAAAAAAAAAAAAGGGAAAACCTAAGCTGAGTTATTAGGTGAGAAATCAAAAGAAGTCTTGCACTAGATTACGGAAAATAGACGTAATCTTTGTATTTAATAAAAGCCTCCAAATGGGTTGTTTCAAGCAGAGGGACCAGAAAACAGTTTGTGAGATGTCTCCCAACAGGGAGAAGTTCTGATTTTGAAAAAACAACTTTGAGAACATGCATGTTTTAGCTCACCTTTGCTGCGAGGATCCCATAGTCTAATGTGTCTGTCAGTGCTCCCGGATGCGAGGCGTCGACACAGTGGTGAGTAAGAGACAGAATTAAACACTTTGTTTCCTGTCTGTCAGAAAAGAAAATAGTAACTCTAAGAGAGGAGCCATTATTTTGCACAACTTTTTTCTTTAAGCTGGACTTCAGCTGAACCTACAGACAAATTATAATGACCTCACCAAACTTGATTTGAGATCTCCAGTCTCCGCATCCCAGAGTTTAATGGTGTGGTCCCATGACGCACTGCAAATTTCTTCAGCATCTGACCACAGCACAGAGGAGACAGCTTCTGTGTGGCCAGAGAGGGTTGCCAGGGGAGTCTAGAATTCAAAGGTGAGAGATTAGATTGAATATTGCCAATCTATTCTTTCAACAAATAAAAATATGTGTCTGATCAGCCTGAGACATATCACCAGAAGTTTTCACATAGTCACTTTTAACAAAGAGAAATTATTTTGTGTGGCCACGCTTCTAAAATAAAATCCTGGACAAACTTGGAGCTCATCTTACCCTTGTTAGTCCCAGCTGTTCAGTTTTCTGCTTCTTCCGTGGTCTGTTAGCTGCTTCTTCCATTTCATCCTCTTCATCTGTAGGTACTGTGATAGAAGACAGTCAGACTTGATCTAGAGGTTTTTGAATTGCACTTCCATATAAGTAATTAAGCAAAACCCCATATTTACAGTTCCTAACCTGTCTATGATGCATGAATATTTTAACCTTACACCTCTGATCAGATCAGTATTACCTCCATTTTGAGCAAGAGAAAAATGAATACAAATTGAGTGATATTCCCCAGGTCACGCAGTTTTAAAATGAAGTCCCAATGAATTTTTAAGACCATCCTTACTCATGGAAAATTCCAACAGTAATTCAGGTGTATGATAAACACAATCTTTCTTTTAGATACAATACGTACATATATACTCCCAAACTGAAAGAATATGACTTGGAACAGTGAAAGAAAGCACTCAGATCAAATGGGATTAGTCTACATTTCTAGAAAAGACCTGGTCATCTTACTGTCCTCCATATTATGGTGTCAATAATAGAACAGGAAAATAACCCCCAAACTTTTGATTTGTAAGAAGTCTATACTCAAACCTGCACATTTATATAAATCCATTAAAAATAAATGAAAGGGAAAGTACTGTGTTGTGAATAAAGTAAACATCAGCACGCAGTTGATAACCGTATCTGAAATTGTGCTACCAACCAAAACAGTAACTTAATATAGTGATGTATAGCCTTACAAAGCTTACCAAAGAAAAAAGTTCTAGCTTGCTTTTAATATTACAGACTCAAATTTTCTTAAAGATGAAAGTATTCAGATACCCATCTTTCAGGTTAAGTACAGGGTTTTTTTAAGAGAGCCAAGAATCCCAGTTTACACTTATCTTACCTGCAGACCAGATCTTTAACATCTTATCCCAGGAGCCACTGCAGAACTGTATGAAGAGAAACATTTTGTTAAAAGTTGATCCAGACAGACCTTGTGAGCCATACTAGATAGACCTCCTGCTTGAAAAGTTAACTAATGGGTCATAACACATGAAGAACAGTGCTGGGCTCCTCAAAAAAAAAAAAAAAAAAAAAAATTACACATAAATCAGATTACTCTTTTTCCTTCCTTTGCAGGAAAAATATCTACAAAATATCTCTATTTCCTTCAGCACCAGAACGTTTTGTTTTAACCTGATATTGAGTCAAACTGGGAGCGATGACTCCATCTTTGGTGTAAGTGCTCTTAACTGTTGAATTCTTGGATAAAGGGAAAGGACCTCTTCTACCACCTGCTTTTTCTGAGTATCACTCTGGAAATTTTTGTCCCACAATACTGTGAAAATTTAGGTAAAATTTGAAAATAGTTCATTACAACGCAAAATTTACATGCGTTAAAAGTAAAATTTACTTAAAAATAAATATTCAACTTCACTCACAGAAGTCAAAAGCAGCAATATAATGGCTTGTGCTATCTAAAGTCACCTTCAGCTTTTTGTGATATTAGAGGTTAAGTGCATCACTTTGAAAAGATGGCCTAGCGTTGATATAGCACTCCTAATCCTCAATAACCGCCATTTATAACAAGACTGGAAACTTATCAGTGTGTCAGTCATAATAACATGATGACTAGTACCTATGCAGGGACAATGGGCTGCTAATATCCCAAAAGACAAACGTTTCTTTCCAGGAGTCACTCACTTTAGTTCCCGTGCAATCAACAGCTATGGAGTCTACACTCCCAGCATGTCCCCTGCAGCAGTGAAGGGCTTTCACTTTGTTTTTCTCCACATTCCACTCCCATAGCAGGACAGTTTGGTCCATAGAAGCACTGAGTAACAGGCACGATAAACTATCTGAGGAAGAAAAAAGTCACGCTCACACCAACTCAGCTTTCCAGTCTTTATAGTCTATATATAATTATTCTAGTCAAAGAAGAAATAGCAGATAGACAGAAACTCATACATATCTCAGTTTACATCATGTTACCCTGCAAGTACAATTAATATAAATATACATACCAATATTTGCTAACGAAGACTGCAAAGTGGCTAGACAACGTACATGTTAAACTAACCACACTCATTACTGTTAAAGGACTGTTTTACTCGCACCATGACTTCATTTCTAACACCACTGACAGAGATCAAAATAATTGTAGCATTTAGATAATTAAATATTCATGGTTGAGGAATGCTGACATTTCTCCCCTAATAAATCAAACTATTACTACTCCCCTAATATATATACTGACCTTGCTTCACCCATGCCACATCCTTCACTACTTCTGTATGCCCAGCTATTGTCATGATGGATTTTCCTTCCAAAGACCAGATTCGAGCAGTCTGATCGTAGCAGCCAGTTAATATCCTATGGGGTACAGAATTTGAAACATTATTGTGTTTAAAACCAACAATGTTTTTATGAAAAAAAGCCTCAACCAGAAACTTGGAAAAATATGAGCATAGTAACTGGTTAGCTGAAACGAATTCAAAATATAGCTACTTTGTGTGTCTTAAAAAAAAAAAAAAAAAAAAAAGGTTTGGAAAAGTAAAAAAATCTTTTTGTTACAGAGCAAAGCTTCATTAAAATCTACAACTGCAAGGCTAGGAGTACAGGCCACAAAGAAAAGCAATGGGAGTACTGCATATTCTGGTAGGTGAGACTTAAGATCACTTACGTCATTTAAAATAAAAGATAATTTGTTGTTCATGGTATGTTACTAGAGGATCACAAAGCATTTTCAAACCATTACTTAATAGAGGAACAATACCTAGTTGATTGGAAAATGAATGCGAAAATACAGTAGAAAAAGACAACTATGGTTGGTTGGGTTTTTTTAAAGAAAAGCTCTGCATAAAGGTACACTATTATATTTGTTGCTAATGAACGTCGCATTTGAAGTCAAAGGTTTAAGCTAAAAAGAGAGATAAGGAAATCTTGCTGTCCTTTAAGAGAAAGGATAGTAAACACCATTTGTATTATCCATTTGTATTAACAGTATCTCATGTTCAGTGACTCCAGCTGTTTTCTACTTGTGTTAAAGTCACTGTCAGCATAGAGATGTTAAAACTGAACTGCGTACAAAAGCAAGTAGCTGACTGACTTGACAGGTTAAAAAAAACCCCACAAACCAAAAACAGAGCAAAGAGGGGGAAAAAATGCCAGATTATTAAAGAGACTGAATACCACTCCATTTGACACCATGGAGTCCTCTGCACACAACAGGAATAAGCAAGACAAAACTTAGAATTGGCTTAGTGCGGTACCATTCTTCAGTGGCTTGAACAGAACTGATCCAGTCATCATGGAAGATGCATTCCTCTGGCTGAGGGGCCATATATTTCTCCACATACTCTATCTCCACCACTTCTTCCTGAGTTCACAGACAAAATACTTTAGTGTCGTTTTATTTTTTTTTAATCAAAACCAGTAATATTTAACCGTAGTATGGTGCAAATATACAAGTTTATTGGGGAAAGATCTTGGTATCCAAGTCCTTTGCCACATTAGTGGAATTCAAGTCTTTAGAAAAAAGTGTCTGAATTATATTGCTTTCCATATTTTTATCAAATTACTATTAATAGCAAGGCTGGAAGCAAAAGCAAATAATTTCACTCTTCTCAGGTTCCTCTTCTTCTGTATTTACCCATACAAAACTGGTGTCTAAAATACTTCTCAACATTTTCTAGAGGTAATGCTAACCTCCTCCATTATCCCCCAATGTAACTAATGAGTAGGAGACAAAAATATATTAATGATGAACTGACTAAGACAAGAATTTCCCCTCTGAACTGTATACAGACAACAGACTGGATAATGATATTCCTTGCACTGCTCAGTCCCATACTCTTTAATCACTTTGCAGTTCAGAATGGATTTAAAAACACAGAATTCTCCTGGGAAAATCAGAAAAGAAATAAAACTGAGCAAGGAATTCTACCTAATCAGGATGACAGTAGAAATTACTTCAATGTGACAGAAATCAGATTGAAGTAAACTGGCTAAGTCTGTTCTACTGTCCAAGATGGTGAGAAACGGCGTATGACTTACCGTGGAGATATTTTCCATTTCCATGTGCGTGACCAGCGGCATACGCAAGAACTGGCCATTGATAAGGAAGTCAAATTCCACATATTTGTGATCCACTGAAACAAATTAGGAAAAATCCATGTTCATGTGTCACTATTTATTTGATACCATTAAGAACAGCATCATTCTGTGGCTGGTTCAGGAGAAGAGAGCCAGCAAGAGATTAAAAAAGACAAAACACAAACAAAAAAAACCCCAGCAGAACAGTCGGTTTCTTCTAGTTGTGTGGGCAGCCCATGAATTCCACAGGATTATGTGAGTTAAGAGGAAGGAAAATTTGCTGTTGGGGTTCAAAGAGTTAAGTTTGCCTCTTATTGTTAACACATTATTTTCTAAATCCTTTTCTCTGTAGCTATGTCTAATCAAACCCCAGTGGTGCTTCATCACTGTTCTGTACGGAGCTTGCCCCTGCTAGCCCACATCTTTATCATCACTAGCTAGAGCCCTGTATTTGAGGCAGCAATAGGAAAATCCTAAGAATCTTTGGTTCATATTTCTCTCTCTGTAATGGCATAGTTGACAAAGGCCCCACATTTCAACCAGAGCACTGCACTGTGCACTAGTTTGTTCGCAATTTCATGGGTTAAAAGCAACTTGCAGAAGTCTCAGCAGGTTAAGATACAACTAGTCTAGTTTCTTATAGAAAATGGGATTTTTCAACAACATTGCACAGGTCTTTCCCCTGAAAATCTTTCCAGTCAGGCCCATTTCAGCTAGCATTGACAGAACGGCTGAGCTCTTCTCAAAGGCTTTCATAAAAACCAAACCTTTGGTTTCATTAGTTCTTTTGCCAGGTTTTGCGGAACACTCCCACTCCCATCTACTGGGGCAGCTTGGTCTGTGGTGCTGGGCACACACTAATCCAGCCTTTGGAGCATTTCTCCTGGGGCTGCCCACCGGCACTGATACCTGCTGAGTTTCAGATAAGGTTCAAAAAGTGTCTTACTCTGGATAGCCAGACCAAAACAGAAGGGCAGGACCAGCGCAGGCTGAAGCCTGACCTCCCTGAGGGGCCTGTGGGTCACAGGGTGCCACTCCTGACTTTGACAGCACATTTCTTCGGCCGGGCCTGCCCTGAGCTGTCCCGCTTGCAGCACCACGTGCTGCAGCGAGCCAAGTTCAGCCAAAGCATGAGCCTGACTCGCCTGGTGCGTTCGGCAGCGGGGCAGCTTGTGGCAGAGCCGCAGCCTGTGCCCTCGCCTGGGGCGTGTGGTCAGAAACACGGGGATGAAGTGGAACTTGTCACCCCTTGGCAGAGCGGCTCTGAAAGACAGGCGAGCACGCGAGGCCAGCGCCTGCTCGGGGCTGCTCTGAGCTCTCGCTGGGGAGAAGCGGCCGCCCGCCCCGGCACCTACCGTTACCGGCCGCCAGCAGCTTGTTGATGAGGTGGCTGAGGTCAGTGGTCTCGGAGGCCGCGGGCACCGAGAAGGGCACATCCTCCACGGCGTACCTGCGGGCACACAGCGCCGTTACCGCCTCTGCGATACCCCCACCTCAAACCCACCCTCCCCCGGCCCGGGCGGGCGCCCCCTCACCTGCTGTTCTCGGTGCGGAACCGCGCCGTGAGCTGCGCCATGCTGCCGCTGCTGCTGCCGCCGCCACCGGCCTCGCCCCCGACCACGTGCCGCGATTAGCCGCGCCCGCCCGCGGGGCACCGCCTCCCCGCCCGCCGGCCCCGCCGAAGCCCCCTCCCGCGGCCCGGTCCGGCCGGGCCCGCGCCGCGCGCTGCCGAGCCCGCTGCGCCACGCGGCCGGCGGCGAGTTGCCCTGGAGACCACAACGCCCAGCATGCCGCGCGCGCCCCGGCCCCCGAGCTACGGCTCCCGGGAGGCCCCGCGCCGCCACCTTCCCGGCGCCCTCTGCGCGCCCCCTCCTCCCTCCCTCCTTCCCTCCCTCCCTCTCGGCTCGAGGGCGGGCGCGGTGGCGCGCGTGCGCCGAGGGGCGGTCTCCATGGCGGTGCCTGCGGGAGGTGAGGCGAGGCTGAGTGGACTGCTTCTGCATCCGCCGCCGCTCCCCGCGGGGCTGGCGGCGGCCGGGCCGCCGTGGGCCGGGCCGCGCTCTTCCCTCGGGGCGGCAGGCGGGGCCCGCGCTTGTGTGTCCCACTCCCCCCGCCCCGGGGCTGTGGCGCGGAGGGGTGTGACCGGTGTGGGAGGGCCGGGGGGCGCAGGGTGAGGGGGTGAGGTGCCCCCCCCGTTCCCCTCAGGGCTGGGGCGTGGGGGGGGGGCGCTTTCCGTGGGGCACTCGCAGGCCCTTGCGCCGCTGGAGGGGTGTCCCGTGCCTCCCCCTCACCCGGGGGTTGCCTTGCTGCACCCCCGGCCGGGCCGGGGCGATGCGGGGCAGCCCGCGGTACCGGCTTTGCCTCCGCGGCGGTGAGTAGTTCCCCGTGTGGGGCTGCGGCGTTGCTGGAGCCGGCGAGCTGGGGAGTGGGGCTATTCGCTGCTGATGGTGTCTTCTTGGTGTAACTTGGGTTGTGTTTCTTTGCATGTAAAGTGACACATCAACAATAAACTTCCTGCTAAAAGTAATAAATCCAACATGCAGTGGACTCTAAAAGAAGCTGTAAGTGAATTTGCTTTTTTGGGAGAAGGCTGCTTGTGTGAGTACCTGCTGTGTGCTTGGTTTATGTATATATTTTCCGACCTTTTGGCAGTTACTTGTGACCTCTCGGGGAACAGTTGAGCTTTCCCTAGGTGGTGACTCAGGTTGGGGCAACTTGCTGGAGCGGGCAGGTGTTGAGTCTTGATGTTTTGTGAGACTCTGAAATCTCATCTATTTCTTAAGCGTATTTAAAAGATCTAACGTTGTTTGTCAATGTAATTGACACAAGTGCATTTTCCAGATACTTGTGGTAGCTACATAAAAGTGACTTACTTGAGAAACCTTTTAAGTAGGAGTCCCTGGATCTTCTGTGCATTCTTAACAGTATCTGCCTGCTCTTCCATGACAGAGATAAGCTAAATCTCAAACCTGATACAAGTTAATATAAAGCTAATTGTAACTCATTTACTTGAGGGTATCACTGTGCCCTAATTTCCTCCCTGTTGTGTTTTACTGTAATTTGTGCCCTTCATAATGGTGGTAGAGAAATGCCATCAGGGGTAGCTTTTTCAGAGAGAGTGTTTAATTTTTGTAAGCTGTGCAATTATCTTAAATCTTTTTATAAAACCTCTGAAACATTTAATGGAAAACCCAAAAAAGATTGTTGGTGAGGCATTTGACTATGTATTTCCTGTCATAAAGTATAAATTAAAACCAGAATGGGGAATATTGTTGTCAGAAATGCTAAAAACGGTCAAGCTTTGATTTCCTTTTTTTTTTTTTTTTCTATTGGGTATGGATTGAAAACTTGAAGCTTGAAAAATGTAAGAGAATTCCCTCCCTTCTGCCCAAACAGGGTACTTCTAGGTAGAACGTGCTTATTATCACAATGGACTTACCTGTTTTTTATGGTTTAGGTTTCTTCTTATGACTAAAATATTGCACTATTGACTCGGTGTTAAAATAACTAGCTCTGGGACTTTGAAAGGCAGTGTTTCCTTTTGGAATCTGGCTGCATGTTGCCCTCACAAAGAGGCCTCATAACTGAGGGAAGGCAGAAGCAAGCATTCATATGAAGCCTTAAAATTATGTCAGTCTAGAACTGGTGTATTTTTAGGGTCCACTGCTTGTAGTTGGTAGGTATAGGTATTACCACAGAATAAAGAATCAGAGGCAAGAAAATACAGAAATCTAATAGAGGTGTGACTGGTCAATAATAGGATTTTAAAGTAATGCTAGTTTGACTTTTCTGTTAGTGTCTTTAAAAGTTTATATATTAAGAAACAATATATGGGCTTCTGAATTAGAGAGGAGAGATTGCAACTGTTACGAGAGAGGTTCACCTCAGAGTGGGCATTGAAATCCCATTCCTGTTGAAAGTTCCTGATGTTATACGAGTTATGTCTGTGCATGACAGTCGGTGAGAACCTAGCATATGCAAGAGGTACCCCTGGCTTTGATGGCTGTATTATCATGAGAGTTCTTGATGGCCAAATAAATTGAGATCTGACTGTCTTTTGTGTTTTGCTAAATGATCTTGAACTATCAGCGTGTTTGTCTTTGGAATTGAACCACTGATGGTAATGTGTGGGCTAGATTGCAGTGCATAGCGTTTGCTCTCTTGAAGATCCTGTCTGTAAGACCCTGCATAAAATGCTCACGATGGTTATCATGTTTGCCTGTGCTAGCAGTTTCTGTGGCTGCTTGCTCTCTTTGTAGAGTTCAACCAAGGATAGCAATGGCCATAGATTTCCCTTTATTTTGAGCGAAGTGCTTCCCAAATGGAGGCAGGGTGAAGAAAGCAGTCCTATGGCATTAAAATGCGCTAACCCTTGAGTTGGAAACGGCCTTGGAGTGGTGGACTTCACGGAGAGCAGCCTGTAGAGTGGTTTGGGTGGAGCTGCATTAAGGCTAAAGCTGAGGCATGGAGAGCTGCCTGTTTGATAGGTGCACTGAGGATACAGCTGTTGATCCCATTTTACACTAACATTAAACTCCCACATTTCTCCTTCAACTCGTTGCTAAACATGGGATACAGTGGTCATACATTGGAAATTTTTGTGGCACTTACGTAAAGTGTTTATGAAAAGAAGAGGTACTTGTATGTTATTTACTAATTCATGACAAAATATCTGTACATATATATATGTATACAGGATTTAACTGCCTTGTTTGGGGAATTTGTTAGCAATATTTATACAACTTTAAAATTTATTAACTATGTATGTACTTGTAAGTATCTGTAAAAGTATATTTCTTTAAGACAAAAAAAAAAATCTTTTTTGTTTGGGGTTGCACAGCACTTAGGTTAATGAAATCTGGGTGGTTAAACCTGAAGTTCATTGTCCAGGGTGATGTGCATGCCAATGGTTTGCCTGGGTTAGAACAGTGATTAGACAAAGTCGCAGGGCAAAAATGTACCAAGGGCATTTTTTAAACACAGAGATAAAACTTCAGATATTTCTGGGCTGCTTGTAAGAGGAAGCTGGATAAATATCACTGTATATTTACCCTACTGCTGTCATTTTTTCCCTGAGCTTTATTATTAACCAGTGTTAGATACAGGATATTGGGCTACTTGGGCTGTTGGTCTGTCCCGATACAGCTGTCCTTGTGTTCTGTAGTTGAGTTTCAGCACACTCAGGGTACGTGCCATCAGTATCCCTGGAAAAAACTTCTTCAGTTTATCTCAAAGAATTAAATGTGCTGCTTTGGCAAAACTGACATATCTTCTTTACATCTTTTAATTGAGGGGAAATGGTTGAGTGATGATGAAATCTAGTTTTCTGTCTTTTTTTCATTTGCTGCTAGCATGCTTCAGACATTTTAACTGAAACATCTCATAATTGTTCTTGGATTCAAAGCTACAAAATATTTGGTAAATGTGAGGTAACTTCATTTGGAACTTGGTTTGGAGTGTCATCACTTGAAAATTGAATGGAAAAATAAATTGCTTTAGATGAAAGTATTTAGTATATTGAGCATATGAGCAGCTTAACTTCACAATGTTGTTTGTATCAGGAGGATGCTTTATTCAGCTTGAGAAGCCAAGGAGATGTGGATTTGCTTTGCTTGTGGTCCTTTATATCTTTGCAAAGCAAAATAAATTTGTGCTTCCAGGGTTGTACAGTTCTTTTCAAGTGACTCTCTAGCCTTTTACATTCTCCTTACTAAAGCTGTAAACGGTTGAAATACCACAGCCAAGAAGGTCCATCTCAAGGAATTTACTTGAGAATCCTGAACACCTTCTCCCCTCCCCCCCCAAACTGCAGGAATTAAGTTTTCTTCTATTCAGTTTGGCATATTATGTGTGTAGTCTAGTATATATGTTCTCTAGTAACATAGGGGCCAAGGTAATTTGTCATTTTGTCTCATTGCTTATGAATATTTGGGATTGGTCACTGCTTTAAAGGGCATACTGTCTGGGTGAAAGCCTTATCCTGTGGATGTGGTAATTCACTGTCCAATATTATCTGTTGACTTGAAGGTTTATAGTGGGCAGCTGAGCTCCTTGAACTACTTTTCTTTGGGATAGGAGGTAAATCTCCAAAGTGCCGGGAGCTCTGTCTTTTTGTCTTTCACCACATGATTCATGCCAAATTTTGTTTCAGATATCTGGCATTTTTCTTGCCCAAAGCTTACTGCTGTAGACTAACAATAGTAATTTAATTTATATGTTGTTTTATAACCCTTAAAAACAAATGTAATTTACTTCAAGATGGCTGCATGACAGAGTTGGGTAACGCAAATCCTGTCTGATTATGGAAGTAGATGACTAATATTTTTGTAAAGCAGTGTTGGTGTATCTTTAAATATCAAGTGTCCCCTAGATGCATATGGTTGTTAGTTGAGTGCTTGTGGACATGTTTAGATGAAAATCATGAGAGTGTCTAAGTGTGTTTTGTATCTGTGTGTGCAATGACAAGTCAAGCAAATTGTCTTATACAAGAGGCTAAACTGTACTCCTGGGGCAATGCGCTGAAATTTTTCTGCAGTGAGTAATAAAGTGATAAAGAGGCAAGGATTTCTTGAGGGCTTTGCCTTTAGCTTGCAACAACGTTAGAACTTGTAAGACTAAATTTGTAAGACCAAAAAAAACCCTGCAGCAATGTCTTGGTTGAGGCTAAAGTACAGAGGGCTGAGATAAATTTTTGTAACTTTTTCAGGTCATCTTGTAATGGAAAAGTATGGAGCTGACCATGACATTGCTATGGAAGGATCTAATGATTTGTTCATAGGGAACTGTAATAGTACAGGAGAGTCAGAAACAAATGATCGGGTTTTTCAGGTGAGGTATGAATGTCCTGTCTTTGTAGATGCTTTCTTTACATCCTCTCCGATGAATTTACAGTATGATATTTCATCAACGTGTTTTTTCTTGCCTTTATAGTAATACATTGTGTCTTTTAAAAAATTATAAAAGTTCCTTCCCTTGGATTCTTGTGCCATTCAGTTTTGAACTGATAAATATCCAGATGTTACATGTAATGACAACCTTTAGTAATTATATTAATAGATCCTGTAATAGTGCTGAAGAAATATGTTTTATTGTGTTAACAAAATCCTTTAATAAAAGAATACTTGATGACATGCCTTGGAGTAGGAGGGGTTCAGAACACTTGAAAATCAGGTCAAATTGCTTAGTGGCCAAATGTGGCAAATGAGAATCGAGGGACACAGGACATCTGTGTAGGTATTGAGGAAGGGGAGTCTTTAATGTATTTATTATCAAATATTGCCAGATATTCTTAGTCAGAGAGATTTCTGTGCATAAATGTTCTTCTGCAGATTACTTCAGCTAACAAAATATCATTCAGGTAGTGATTTAGTAGTGTGCTTATGGTCTCTACACAATGTCTTTAACACAACTAGTGCCATTTATTTGTTGCTGCTTTTCTAGTGTAGTTTACAGTAGGCAGTTTCAGCACAGATTTATACCTGCAGAATTTTTGAGAAGGTTATTTGGCCCAGGTCTGACTTTAATATAAAATTTAGAAATATTTTTGCCCACTCTTTGGATTTGCAGTTTACAAATTTTTGTAGCAAAAACGTCAGAGTTGTTTGTGTGATTGCTGCAAGAGATACAACAAATTGCACTCCTTCTTGCATTGGCCAAATCACAGCCTGACATGATATTTTACACAAGGGCTGCCTATTTCCATTATTTTTACATGTTTAATATTTGTGTTGTCAGAGTTTCAACACGACAGATATTTGTGCTTAAACATTTAAATTTAATGAAAATGGGATGTGCTGTAAGAACTTGATTCTGCAAGCTTGATGAGAATAAGCTCTGAGTACCTGTTTTTTGAGACTTGCAAAATCTGATTCTTGGTCTTGCACTGTATAATTCTTGGACTTGAATTGGTGGCTTTGTGTTGCTTGTGTTTCTTCTGTGGTAAAGAATTAAGAAAGCGTATAGAGATTTTTGTCTTCATAGCTAAATGCATGTATCTAAAGGCCGAGTAGAATAGTATCTAGGATTTCTGTTGAAGTCAAATCAAGTTGGTGGATGTTTTACAGGGGTATTTTTTTGGTATAAGTTCTCTCAGTTTATGGGTAGACTTGAGGTGTTTTAAAGTGATGAGTGGTTTTGGGGAACAGATTTTGGGCACAAGGGATTTTCTTTCCCCTTAGTAGAGAGAGTTTGTTCTAGGAAGCAGGAATATGAATACATTTTCAGCATGGAAATGGAAAACAAAAATAAAACTGCTAATGTTAGCTAGTAGCCTCTTGATTGGAAGGACAAGAACTCCCTCCGAGTATACAATACAGCACACTGGTTTTAAATGTTCTTTTCTTTTTCTTTCTTCTTTTTTTTTTTTTAATAGAAATTGCTACTCAAGATTAAAGTACATTTTACTGTTTTTCCTCTGTGAAAGCATCTAACCTGCATGGATTCCAGGGATCCATTGTTTGGACAGAGTGACTCTCCAGCAGCCTTGCCCATCACAGTACGCCTCTCGGGCAGTTCTCCATCATCGGCTGCACCCGCGCGGCCACCCCAGCCGCAGCCTCACTCTGCAGAGGAGTTCCAACTGGTAGACCAAACCGGGCAGCCTGTCTATGAGCTGCAGCCCCTAGGAGGGCCCAGTGCGCCGATGGTGAGTGTGTGTGAAAACAGGGCAGGTGGTGTATTCACAGATGAGGGAGCTCTTTGAAGAACTCTTTTACGTGGTGCTTGTTTGTTGTAACAATAGCTGATTCAGACTTTAGCAACAAGGTGAAACTTTTCAGTGGTTCAGTTCATGCTCCAGTTGCCCTTCCTCAGGTAGGCAAATCCTTTCTCCAGCCATTACGAATTTTATTAAATAACTTATGTCTTTTGTCATTATCAAGCCTGGATGTTATTGTGTGATGAGATCTCATACTTCTACCGATACTGCTTTCTCTATATTTCCTGGATAAGTCTCTCTGTGGGTTTTTCAGGGGATTGGAACATTAGCAATAAGCTAACCTATTATGTCTCTGCTTCTCCCCCCCCCCCCCCCAATTAATTTGCTTAAAACATCGCTTTGTAATTTTTAACACTTATTTTGTAAAAAGGTAACTCTCTCACCCAGAGGGCTTGGTTGGCATGTGTACTGTCAGTAAAGACACTTCATCCATTTAAAGTGTAATAAATTAGAAGCAAGATGATATTTTATGTTATTCTAGGTTTTATAACATTGTTGGGAACAAGTCCTTGGTAATTACAGGAAAATTTACCATAAGGAGTTGTTTAAGTTTTCCAGAATTCTAGGAGATCTAATTTACGGGTTTTTTTAAAGTCCTGGAGCTTTTCTTCTATCTGCTTTTGCATAAAATGCTGCCCATAGAGGTCAGTTTCTTAGGAGTAAAGGTCAAAATTTTTATGTTGTGATTAATTCTGCTAGTCCATGAACGGGATTACAGTGAATCCAGCTATGAATGGCTTTCAGGTTTTTGATAGCTTTAATAATAGTGTTCTAAGTTTCAAATAAATGTGTAATTCATTGTAGAATTCTGTAAGGGTTTTTTTTCTTTCCTTTAATCAATTAAAGGGCTATTTTAAAAGGGGGAAAGTGATTTTAAGAAATTGACAGTAAATAGGCTGTTTCCTTATTATGTGAAATCAAGTTAATTTATAGGTCCTAATTCCAACCAAAATATTTCCTGTTCTGGTAATAAGCAAACCCAGTCGTGCTGCATGATCATCACCATACAAACTAGTGCCATTCGAGCTTTTGTGTGTTTGCCTCACAGATGATTGTTGCCAGCCAGTCAGAAAATGGACAGGTGCTGCATGTCATTCCTTCTGCCCAGTCAGGAGTGGCCCAAGTGATTATTCCTCAAGGTCAGCTTCTGGATGTGACCAGCACGCAGGGTGAGTTTAACCTGTAGGACTTGTGAGTGTGTGCTCCTGTGACTAAGCATATCCTGCATGATGTCTTTTTAAGCACCTTGTTGAATGTGTTTCCTTTCCTTAGTCAGTTATAAGACAAAAATACATACTTACTGAATCTGCTTTCTGATTATGAATCTGGCACCTGACACACCACGTTTTCTGTTGCGCAAAAGCCTTATGAATTAAGAGCTATTACGCACACTCTAGATATGTGATGGATAGATTGAGATATCAAGCACAAAGCTGCTTCTTGCCTTATTTACCATTAATAAGGATACATGTGCCAAGTCAGACAGCTGTACTATCAGCTTCAAATTTTCACTGTCTGTTTACTTCATTTTGAGTGAAGTAGTTAATTCATGTAATGCAGATAGAAGAATTAATGTACTTCTGGTCTGTTCCAGAGATCACTGGTGATGATGCATCTTTTGTGAAGCCAGGAATGAAGTACCTAGGTAGAAATTCAGTTCCCAGTGAAGAAAATGAGATGTAACTTTCAATTCATTGCTAAGTTTTTTCCCTCAGTGTGTTAATTGTCACATTTTAACTATGTGGTGAGAAACACGACTAGAAGTGCAAATTTTAAGCTTTTCTCTAGAAAAGGGACATACTGAAATCTGAAGGCATTGATTATTTATCTGCAAGCCTTGCTGGGTGGCAAAATGCTGTGTACTAGTTTGCATTCACAGAATAAGACTGAGAACTAGGCTGTCACATTTTGTTAAACTCTCCAAGGTTTTTTAAACTGATTTTGCATTTTCTGTATAAAATTCTTAAAATCTGAGCAAATTCTCAAAATCTGAGCACTAGTTAAGTGCTCGCGTGGAACAAGAGCTCAAAGGTAAGACTAGAGTCCTGATGCTGGGTGGATAGAAAAAAGAGTTGGGATTCAAGTCATGATCCAGCCTTTTTCACTTATGGTTGGAATATGGCTTCATGACCTTGCAGTGAAAGGCTTGCTCCTACCCTAATGCTCATCCTTCCCTCCCTCTCCCCCTGCTCTTGCAGGAGTGAGACCACTGTTTGGTTACAGTGTAGTCTTACGTGACTTTAAGCTGACTGTGAGCCTTTAGTTACTAAAGAATTGCTGCTACTTTTTGTAGGCAGGAAGTTGCAATGCTGAATAGTATTTTTGTGTAATTTTTCATCCTACGTGGGGCTCTCTGTTTGCAAATAGCTCGGTTTCACAGTATTTGAATACATGTTCTACAATGGTGCTACAGGGTTTTTTGTGGGGATATTTTTTTGGTTTTTTGTTGTTTTTTTCTAGGGACTTACTGTGTAAAAGACTTTGTAGTTATTTGATCTTTAAAAGACAGTTAGGAAGACTTGTCAGTGGTTTACTATGGAGGTTAAAGGGGAAGGAGAATGGACTGTCAGCCCTTGAGTTTCACTTGCCTGCACATGGTGGTAATGCACGAAATGGCACAGGCTTCAGAGTAGACCGTAGTGTCTTAAGGGCATGTCTGTGTAGAAGGAACCAGTGCTCCAAGCTTTGAGGCAGAGTGGTGTTACTCTGAGGTGCACACTTAGGAATCTTCTGGCACAAGTGCTCTAGTGGAGTGATTTCTGTACTGAGTCAATAGCTTATCACTCCCTCTCAGAATGGGGGAAAGAAGCTTTCATAATTGAAGGGCAAAAATCCCGCATCTAAAGAGAGCTCCCTTTTCTTTATGTTGAGACCAAAGTATCAAATGTCTGCTTTCACAGTTTTCCATTATGTTTTTGTTTAACTATACACACAGGCTTCAATCTAACAGTGTTTTTTGGCTTATGGATTGCTCCCTGTTATCAAGAAAGGCTAAAGCATTTGTTCTAACAGCATGTCAGATCCAATTACAAGACGCCTGTTTTTTCTTGTTTAGGTGTTCTTTTCTAAGTACAAAGCAGTATCGTAATCTCCTTTTTTCTTATTTTAAAAGCAACCAATGTGTAATTTGCAGCTGAACAAAATAGTTGTGCAATCCTATATGGATTTGTGGAAATGTAAAGCAGGTAATTTACAAGTTCTTCTGATTATTTGCTTTGTCGTGGAAGGATTCATTAGCAGTAGCATGATTACCAAAGTCCTTGAGTACAAACAACCTTATCAAGTGTATCTTCATGTGTGTGCCTAGAGTTTGAGTATTGATTCACATTAAACTACTTTATCATCTAGAAATCTTATTTCATATGTCAAAATGCTTGCTTTTCCAAAACACAAAGTTTAATCATAGCTTGTAATTTCCCCATTCTGAGTTCAGTTATTAACCAGGAGGCTGTTTTATTTTTGCAAAGATATTTCGGAAGAGAAGCGTGGTGATGGGAACTTGCAGACTGTGGCGGTGGCTGCTATAGCAGACAGTGCAAGCAGTTACATTCTACATCCCCAGGCATCTCTCACCATATCAAAAAAAACAACCACCAGGTAGGTCAGGAGTTAAAAGGATGAACAATCGCTTTCATCCACTGTTAGTACTGCCTTTTTTCCTTGCAGTTTGTTTTTGCAATGGTTATCACAAAATTACCATAGAACGGAGGTTATGAACCCTCAGCATTAGTGAATGATATGTAGCTAACTGTGTTTGCAGGCAGCTTTTGTATGTGCCAGAGCAGTGGAAAAAGCGATTAAAGTACCTGTATTCCAGAGATAGTTGGATATATTCTGACCAGAGCAATAGGTGGGCATTTAAAATAACACAGTGCAAATTACTGAAAGTACTCCAAATAGACACTGATACTGCCAACCAAGAGTTGAAAGTGATCCAGTGAAGGAACTGCAGGGAAAGTTGAAGCTTGAGGGAGCAGAGTTTCTTGTATGAGTATATTAAAACCTATATAAACCATCCTTCCACAAGAAGAGTTGATTGTAGACATTAATTTTTTTGATAGAGATTTAAATAGTTGGCATTAACAGGGAGAGCCTAATCTTTGTTCTCTGAATAACTTCTTCAGCTTCCTTTGATAAAATATGAGAAAGTAGCTGCTAACTGTGTTTCGGTAGAACATGTAGACAGGCAGATTGGTTAGCAAAGTTTCTAAAGTTAAAATAGTTGTTATGTTTTTCTTCTCTTGATATCCACCTGATTCTGTCCCCATGCTAAGTGATGCCTACTGTTTTAATTCCTGAATACTGTGGAATTCTTTTTTGCTTAAAAAAAACCAACCCCAAACCCAAATCAAACAAACAGAACAACAACAATAAAAAACCCCAAAGAAGACGTTTGCTCAGTGGACTGCAGGCTGGCTTTGCATTGGTTTATGCTCTTTTGAAATCGAGATGTGGAAGAGCTTAGAGTAATCTCACTATAGCACAAATTATATATATTCAAGAAACATTTAAAATGAAGAGAAACAATTTGTGAGTGGATTTTGTGAACACAGTCTGTACATGTTAGAAAAATAATCCTGGAAGGGAGACATATTTGTATGGACAGGAGGTGATGCACTTGAGTTTTGGAATAATAAACATTGAGTAAGCATTGTTTCTGCCCCAGGATTTAGGGAATGGAGAAACTAGGTACTTATTTAAAATAGTTCTTGGAGCTGGTTTTCAGTAATTTAAAATATACCAAAATGTGCAGCATTTAACAGGTGTTTAATGTTGGTTTCAATCTAACATTCTACCATCTGTCTGCGTAAGAAAATTATCAAGACAATCAACTGGTCTGCTTCACCATGTTTTGTCTATTGTTGTCAAGCAACAATACTGAGAATACTGAATGCTCAGAGGTCTTCTTGAATGTAGAAAACTGGTTTTTTTTAAATACTTATATTTACAGTGAATTATTTTAACAATGAAATAGAATATGGGGAAGTGAACCCCAGGTTTTTAAGGCAAGTTGATACAGTATCTATAGTTTAATCATATGCTGTAGGGTTATACATAATGCACTGATCTGATATGTTACCTGTAGTTTAGAATGAATTGTTGCTTTCCTGGATGTCTGTATAGACTTCTATATTTTTTTATTTTTCAGGGTAGTGGAGGATCCCTTTCCCATCCCTCTCCAGCCATTGCCGCCAAATACGCCCGCATGGGCGCGCCGTCTCAGGAACTGTGAGGTGGGCTGCAAAGAATTATGACTTGATGTTTTATCATCTAGATCTAAGATACTGATCCTATTCCATGAAAGGAATAATTCATAGTTGTAGAAGTTGTGTTCAAGCTTCTGGGTATTATGGAATAGTGCTGGTACTACTATCACATTTAAACACATAAAATGCTATGGAATCCCTTCCTTTTTTGGGAATGCTAGAATAACTGACCATCAACAGCTCCTGAAGCAAAAAATGTGCTTCTGAAATCTCGATGCCATACAGCACTGGGAAAAGCCATTGTGTGCCATGTTGGAGTTCATTCTTGAACTACAGTGCAAGCTCTGCTGTCTTCTGCTGAGCAAACTGCGTTTTGTTGCCCTTAGTGATCCGTTAATTAAAGAATAAAATTGCTTTTGTATGGCCTAAGTCTGCAACTATTCTTATTAGTTTATGTTGTCACGTAGAAATCAAAATCCGTGTGACTTGCCAGGGTCAAATCTGGGACTTAGAGCACCTTAATGTCAATGTTTTACTAAGGATTTCTATTTTAGATATTCTCCCAGTTTTTTGTGGGTTTTTTTACCAGCTTGGTTACCTGTGCTTGTTTTCTCTTTTGTTAAAAAGTGCTCTGTCTTTATTCCCTGTGATGGCTTTTGACCTAAACAGAACTCTCTCTTTATTTGCATATTGTTAGATGTCTACAGAACTGTCCTGATGACTGGGATATCATCAACAGCTAGAATGTCTCATAAATCATTTAAAAGGAAGGGAGAGATGGGAAGATTCTTAAGAGATCACCTACCCCTTCCCCCTGCCAGCAGACTCTTACTGATAGACGTTTATTTTACTTTCTCTTAATACTTTTTTAAAGGAAAACTCATACTCTCTCTAGCTGGTTCACCTCTTTAGATATCCCTACCATTTGAGGGTTTCTCCTATTGGCCACTGATAACTGGAAATTGCAGTTGCAGGGACTTAGAAATTGAATTTCTTTCTGTATCCACTTAGAAATAATTTTTAAATTAACTAAATATATTAATCTATTCCTCATTTTTATATGCCTTTTATTTCATACAAATGGTACTGTCCACTATTACATCCACTTTAAGAGGTCAGAAAATTAATAACACGAATTCTTCCACAGTGGAGATACCATTTTCACAGAATGAGTCACTTAATTCAGTTGGCCAGTTAGTTGTTAAAGTCCAGTAAGATGTATAACCCTTATTACTGTGTTTTTAGCACTACGTGGCACATACTGTCCTGTCTTAACATCCATGTAGCTTATCTGAATCATTTATTATTGGTTTCATTTTATAGGAGGACTTGTATTATGATCTGCTTCATTTATCTCAGTCTATTACGAGAAATTTCACCTGCTGTGTTTAAAATTCACAGCAGCAGCATTTATAGAAGAGTTCTTATTTTTAAAGAAAAGGAAATCAAAATATTGTCTGTTTGAATGTGTTCTGAGGATATAAACATCTGCCTCTGCTGTTCAGCAGAACTGTTGCCTGTATGCATTAATTCTCCCTGTTCCTTTAAAAAAAAATAAAAAAAATTGTTGCTGTTCTCCCTGCAGAGTCAGCCCATCCAAGGAGGAATAACCCAAATTTTCTTCCTCCTTGTGTGTTATCAGCAGAGGTGCTTTGCTGAGTTTGTGAGTTACAGAGCGTAAATCCACTGGAGACTGCTAGGATGCATGTGCCTTTTCATGGGCACAGACTAGAGACAATGGGATTTTGAGGTGTCATTTATCTTTCAGGTGTGACTGTCTTACAGAATGTTTTGTTACTAGTATCAGGATTGAAGGGTCCAACTGGAATTTGGACATCTAGTAGAGGTGCAGATAAATATGGCAACTCACAATTCCACTCTTTCAGTTACTTGCCAGAACAGAAACAAACGTAAACAGCGTTGAGGTCTGTGTAAATTTCACTGAAGATGCCAGCAGGTGAAGCCAGGGCATAGCCTGGGTACATGCTGCCAATCGTATATCCCTGGGAGCTGGCCAGGACTGAACTCCAAAGGGCAATGACTCCTTTGGCAGTTAGTACTGCACGCAAACACAGAGCAGTTAAAGCTGCAGCTGTCCAAAATTATCACTAAGCTCTGTGTTTGGTGTTGATTCCCTGACTGCCTTGAAATGTTCAGCTTATACTTGCTGTGCCTAGACAGTGTAATGCCTCTGGTATCCTGCTGCTGTTAGTTCACTCAAGGGAAACTGCAGTCTTGATGTGTGTACTTTAGTGTAAGCTTTTATATACCCTTGCTGAGATGAGGCCAAGGGGGTGAAAAGGAATTGCTCCTTTTTTTGGCTTGAAGCTTGGCTGCAGTTAAAGGGTTGGAGAGTATACAATTACTTCAAGGTAATTACATTGTTAATAAAAAGTGGATTTAAAAAAAAAATAGTTATTTTCTATAACTTAGTTTTCAGTGGTCTGATCAGAATGCATTTCCAGCATGTATCAGCATACTGAAATAGAGTGTAACTAAAAACTGCATTAATTAATCAACTGTACAAAGCTAAGTTCATTTATTTGTGCAGAGCAGATGGTCTCATTTGTCCATTTGTTCCTACTTGGGAAGCTCCTAGAGAGCAGGGGTCCTATGTACTGTGTGATTTTTTTTTTTTTTTCTTCTCTTCCTCCTCCCCTCCCACCAATTTTGGGAAAATGATCTATCTTGCGCAAAAGTAAAGCCAGAATAGGAGACAATGCCTTAACTGTTATTGCTACTTTTCTGGCACAACAGTTTTATCAGTCTTCTCATTTCCCTAGAATAAGGTCAATGACCTATTTATAGTGACAGGTACAAGATATGGAAAGAAAAATGCTGGTCACACAGTATCCACTGTGTGGAGTGGTACTGTAATCCCTCTTGCAAAAGGGGGCATCCCAGGTTTCTGTAAAGAAGGTACTTCTGGTAGCCTATGTAGACTTTCTTAACTGCTGGAGCAGTGTGCTTGCAGTGCAGTGAGCTGCTGAAGTGTAAGCAACTGGTATCTCAGAATGACTCATGCGGCCGATGCATACATAACCCTCTGCTTTTGGACTTGTGCAAGCAGCAACACCGTGCTGTCTCAGTTCATTCACAAAGTGTTCATTTGTTCTTTGTTGACTTTAGGTCTTGCTAACTACAGACTCAGTGCAGTGTGTGTGTGTTGAAGTAGATGCATAGACAACTTTTAGTGCTTCAGAGATTCTCTGTGGGAGTCAAGTGAAAATGTTCACCTAAGACAAATCTGTCTAGGAGGTGACTGCGACCGACGTGTGTGTTGGGGGAAACAACAGGAGTGAAGTTGTCCTATGGAAATCAGAGTTGGCAGTAACTATAATCTTTCCAGGGGTTCTTGGTGTACTTAGGATCTTGGAGGGCTGACAAACTCCTGACCTCAGTGGGGACTGCTCTGGTGTTAGATCCAATGGTAAATCTATTTGTGAGGATACTAGTGTGGGGAAAAAAAAAATCACAAAACGACAAAAATCTGGGCCTGTGTCCTCACCTGCCAGAGTCCCTGACTGCTTTTGTTTTCTTGTGTAATGTTCAGCAGTCAGCTGGGTGAATAATCCTATTATTTCACCTCCTTTCCATGCAGAAAATTGGGGACTCGTACCGCGGCTATTGTGTGAGCGAGACAGAATTAGAGAGCGTTCTAACGCTACACAAGCAGCAAACACAAAGTGTGTGGGGGACACGCCAGTCTCCAAGCCCAGCCAAACCCGCCACACGGTTGATGTGGAAATCTCAGTATGTCCCATATGATGGGATCCCCTTTGTCAATGCAGGTAACTAACTTTTATTTTAATAACTACTTTCAAAATTTCAACATCATTTGCCAACTGGCCATAAAGAAGAATCTTTATGGTGTTCCTTAGTGTTGATAAAGTCAAGGCACAAACATAAAAAAAGAGCAGCTTGGGCACCTCCGTGACACAGTCTGAAGGAGCTTGTTTCCCTGAGACTACAGGCTTCTGTTTTGTTGTGATTATTTCCTTTTGTTCTTTAGAAATAAATTAGTTAAGTACCATTTGATGGGGTGTTCTTGTGATGAGATCTTTAAGTGGAGATCCCATCTGCTCTATCAGGACGTGAAAGTTCTCATAAGGGTAAGAGCTTGTTTGAGTATTCTTGCCTAACTTGGAGATCCTTTGAAGAGTTTGTTCCACAGGAGCCAATAAACTATGTAAATGGCACCCTTTAAAAAAATTAAATAAATTTAAAAAACAAAATAGACATCAGCGTACCTCAACAGACAGATTTTTGTTTTTTAAAATGAATGTGCAGACTTCACAGGTTGATAATTACATATTTAGCTCATGCAATGCATATGTGAAATTACTAAGAGTTCATTCGGATATGAAATGAACAAGTTTTAATTGTTACACAGAGATCATGAATGACTGGAATGTAGGTTATGTGCTTGGTTTTTTCCTTTTTTTTTTCCTGAAAGTAACTGAAAAAGTGAAATTTTAGCACCAGTTTTAAAGCTTCACCAATAAACTGTGAGGTATAAGAAAGCTAAGAACTTTAGCTTACACTTTTATTTTTTTACTTTTAAAACAACTTACACTTTTATTTTTTCCCCAAAATGCATGAGACATCTTTAGTTTCCTGTAAGATTTGCCTGATAAATGAGTTACTCCACAGTAAGATATTTAGAGCAAAAACACACATAGATTTTTTTTTTTCCTTTAAAGTGTTGTAGACTAAAAGAGACTCAGATTATTAAATTGTAATATTTTTTGCTTTGCTCAGACCCCCAAACAGGCATTATTTATATTTCTAACGTGTTGCCTTTCCAATATGTTTAGGTTTAGGTTATAACTTCTCTACGAAAAGCATTCATTAGAATCCTTTATACCTGTAGAGCAGAGCCTGTAAATATGATATACTGAACTGCAGTTTAAATCCCAGATAACTGAATTCTAAACTGTGCAGGACAAAAGGGGTGTTCTTGAGGAATTTCTCTGTTCTGCATAAGTGGAACCAATTTGTAATACCTTCCCTGCTGTGCTTCAGCTGTGGAGAAATATAGAGAAGCTGGGTAGCTGCCTATAGTGTAAAACATGCACTAATCATCAAAATCTTGATTATTATTTTTAATAAGAATTCTGGATAGTTGATACTCTTGTAAAACAAGGGCCCCATCAAATTGCTTTTGAGATTCATATTAGCAAGGACTAATTTAAAGCTGTTGAAGTCTTTTCAATCCTAGAATGATTTTGTTTGTTTGTTTTTAAAAAAGAGACAAGATATGTTTGCTATACATAATTCTCTTTTAAATTTCCTGTTTCTTTATTTGCATAGTTGTTTTTTTTTTTTTTTAATGTCACACTCTAAGGCAATAAATCATTGGGTATCTTACGGAAACATATTACGTTGCTGTTGTGATAATTCAGAAGGTTTTGGTTGTATCACTTGTGGTATAGGCAGCTCCTTGCCTGTATACTGGAGTATATGAATTATAAATAAAAGATAACTAAACATGACATGGAAGAAATTTGGAAGAAGTTCCTTTCTTGACCACTTTAATGCTATGCCTGTTACCCCTTTTGTTAGAGGTCTGACTGGAAGAAGTCACTTCAAGTTTAGAGCTAAGCAATATTTGTTTAAGCCTGTCTGGTTTTGTGGGGGTACACCACACTGAAACAGTGTTATTTAGCAGATAAGATAGGTCAGACTTGCAAGTAAGAATTTATGGGACAGCATGGTCTAAAGTATTGATTTAAGACAGGAGGCTGGAAATAGCTGCTGACCTTTCATTTCAGCTGTGGATTTTCTCGGTTATTTTGGGGATTATGCTTCTCTTATGTTTATTACCAGCATTGTGCTCCTTTGGTAACTTGCAAGGCTGCTCATCTTGTAAAGTATTGGTGTTCACCAGGGCAGAATCCAATATTTTGCCTTCATGTATGTTGCAGGAGTGTTATGAGGTGTAATAAGTTTGGGAAATGCTTTGAAAATGCTCTGTGTTCCTTATATGCTGTGAGAGAAGCAGTTGCACTGTATTTGAATGCTAGCTACACTTAAGTGTTCTGCCTTCTGAAGAGTCTGATGGTAAACAGAAATAACTATTTTGGAACTCTCATCTTTTCTGTAGTTACTGTTTTACTGTAATAACTTCAGTGGTTGCTTGAATAAATAGAGTGCATTACTTTCTGTTCCCAGGAAGCAGAGCCATTGTAATGGAGTGCCAATATGGGCCAAGGAGGAAAGGGTTCCAGCCCAAAAAAGCTGGTGAGCAGGAAAGCACCTCTGGCCATCTGTACAAAGCCACTTGTCCAGCAAGGTAAGAATTGTCTATAAAGCTGGAAGAGCTACTCAGCATCCTAAGAAAGCGTTCTTTCTGTAAGCCTTGACAGAGCACTGTTTGGGGGTGGTAGCTGATATGCACTGTAGCTCTTAGCTTCATCTCCTTGATAACTTGAGGTTGATACTTATTTAGAGGGAAGGAGGAAATGCTGTCCTGTTAAACTGAGTAAGGCTGAGATTTGATAAGTTGCCTGGATGCAAAGTAGCAGTACATCAGGATGTGAAATACAAGTGCGAATCATTCTCTACCTGAGCATTAGTTAGTTATTGTGGTGTCCTTTAGTGACCATTTTTGGTCCTAAAACTTTGTCATCTTATTTGTTGTTTTTCCTTCAGGCTTTTAATTGCACTCATATCAGCCAATCATCCTAATTTAGCAGATGTCATATTTGCTGAAGGAGTTACAGTTCTTCCTGTTCATTGGGGACTTTTTCCTTATACAACACTAATGGGTTTTTTTTCCTTGTCCTTGAGCATCCTCCTGGGTGCTTGTTCAGTTTTTACTGAGCTAAGAGTGTGTTTACCTGGACAGTTGCAGCTAGGTATGTATGTGCTCAATTCTGGCTTCGAGCTGGGGGAACTACAGCCTGTTCAGAAATGGTGGTGTGCTTTTACTATACTGAGGGACAGAGGGTTTTTGCTGAGGTGCAGAATCACTCTGGCTGAGTGGCTTCCAGATCAGAACGGAAGTGTGTCTATCTGTATCCATCTGCATCTGTCTCTGTTGATGTGTCCTTAACAATTCTACAGTTCTCTTAGAGGCTCCTCACCCCCTGCAACACTCTGCTTCCAACTTTTTCTATGCTAATATCTGATACAAAGTAGGTGGTGTTTTTGCCTTCCCCCCAAGGGCAAAGTGTACTGAAGGAAAATTTTATTTTTTTTTTTTATTTCCACCCCCTCGCCCCCCCGCCCCGGAAGGATCTACATTAAAAAGGTTCAAAAGTTTCCGGAATATAGGGTTCCTACTGACCCTAAAATTGACAAGAAAATCATAAGAATGGAGCAGGAGAAAGCATTCAACATGCTGAAGAAGAACTTGATAGATGCTGGCGGTGTCCTCAGGTGAAATTTCCACTTTTTTCTTTATCTTGACAAATGAAGCAAGAAAGAGCAATAATTTGCTTGGTTTGCTTTATTTCTTACTTAGTCACTTTATTAAGGCTCTTGCTTAATAGTAAAAAATCCCACAATGTCAGTAAGGCTTCTGTGGCTCTGGAGTATTAATTTGGTAAATGTGTTAAGCACCAAGCTCTGGAACTTCAGCAGATGTTTTCATGCAGGGAATAGATAGAAATAGTTGTATTATTTGGGGGTTTGAGCTGGTTTATTTTGCATTGAAAGGTCTGAGGGCCCTGAGATCTGAAAGGCAGTATCTTCCAGCTCAGGGGCTGAAAAGACTTAAGTCACTCTAACTAGGTTGTTTGTGATTGTCAGACTGTTCCCCCAAGAGACTCATTTTTTTGCCTTTGCTTGAGAATTGTGTGTAGAAACTCTTTCCTTCTTGCCAGGTGGTATGTACAGTTACCCACTCAGCAAGCCCACCAATATCATGAAATGGAAACTTCCTGCCTCCCTTCTTCACCCTCCCATTTTCCTCTGTCTCCTCCTGAGGAGGAGGAGGAAGTTGTTAGAGACGAGAACTGTACTCTGCCTTCCCGACTTCATCCTCAAGTGGCAGACAAGATCCGAGAACTGGTGTCTCAGGGAATAGAGCAGGTCTATGCAGTGAGGAAGCAACTAAGGTACAGAACTGTCTGGCATGCTCTCAGTCTGTAGTGCTGTATCTACTTTAGCATTTGATTCATTTGGTTTGCAACTAAACGGCAGTGCTGATGCGTTACTGAATATACTTCCCATATGTCATGAGAATCTGTTTTTGCCAGCTTTTGTCTTCTCCCTCTATTTCGTTGTAGGTAGCCACTAAGAGCTGCTGTCCTCTTTAAAGTTAGTTGAATAAATGCAGATTTTTAATTCCAAACTCTGTAGCAGATGCACGAAGAACGGGGTCAGAAGATCATCTAGCTTGCTCTTGTCATTGCAACAAGGGGAGGGAGAAGTTAGCAGTGTCTATAACAGAGGGAAATAGCACAATATATTTTAAATATGCATATTTTAATGTCCTTTAACATGTGACAGAAAGTATGTGGAAAGAGAATTATTCAAGCCTGATGAAGTGCCAGAAAGACATAACCTGTCCTTCTTCCCCACTGTGAATGACATCAAGAACCACATTCATGAAGTGCAGAAGTCTCTGAGGAATGGCGAGATGGTGTATAATTCAGAAAGTATCCCAGCAACAGTATGTTGGCCTTTGTGTTTCTTTTTTATTTTTGGAGTTAAATACTGGAAATCTTATTTTTAATTTTTACCACTTAGCTGTATTTCATCCAAAATTCTCTATGACTTTATATTTCCAGCAGCAATATTTTCAGTGGCATCTCTGGCTGAGCAAGATTCGATTAAATGTGAATAAAACCTTCTGACCTTCTTCGGTATTTATCTCATCAGCATTAGATTGCTATTAGTTGATTGACAAATTATACAATACTAGCACTTCATGATGAGTGCATGAACTGAAAGCCATGTGGTGTAGAAAAATTGGCATGCGTCAGAAAATTTTATTCATGGCTTTGTCATTGTCTGTGTTTTGGAGAAGTTACTGCTACTTTTCCATATCTGGAAAATGGGGATGAAGTATGTCTCAGGTGCAGTCTAAACTAGGGCTTGCACAACATTTTGAATCTGTAAATATTAATAAATGCACTTTATAGCAAGTGATGTGAGCATGAAGTAGATACTTCAGAATGCTCGGTAACTCTTATGTGGCGTTCCTTAATTTTCTTCCACCTATTGAGTAATAAGGGATACACAGTGATCCTAGTTTTCCTAGTTATGAGGCTGACTGCTAAGGAATTGCTGATTTAAAAGCAACTTTGACAAACTGTACTGTTACATCATGCTATGTCATCAGTCTTTTCCCTCTCCCTACACTGCTCTTGGCCCAGGTGTGTGAGTGATACTTGTTAGGAAAATGGTTTGACTATTTTCTATTTTAAAGTCTTTGAACTGTCATGAGCAGACTTCAGCCTTCCTGATATAAGGCATGTTAAAAAATCTTTTACAGTATTTTTTTTTTGTAAACCAAGAGCTCCCAAAATGCATAGTTATAAGAAAATAAAAAAGTGTAGTTTTAGACACTGTTTTCCTATGGGTCCTGTATTGAGCCTGTGTTCCTGTAGTAGATGAACTTGCACCCTTTCTGAGAACTGAGATCTTTTTCCTTTCAGTTGCAGTGGGCCACAGACAGTGGGAATGTTCTGACAGAAACAGTGACTGTTACGTTTGCCTCACCACCTTCAGATGGTAGGACTGCATTAATAACTTAGCTGTCTCCAAGTGTGATTTGTTTTATTAGCTATGTCACAGAAGTTCAGTTTCCTTCCAGAGAGGTTGCTGTCATGTTCTGTCACTCAGCTGAACTTAAGAAGGATTATTTTGGTGTGTCTATTTTGGCATACTTTTTTTTTAACTATTTGACTGCATGTGTGGAAAAATACGTGTAGTCGTGATGGGATTGGCAGAAGTATGAAAATTATAAATTTGGCTTTTGTTTAGCATCCTCAAGCAACTGAAGATTTTAACGGAATGGTTATGTGGAAAGAACATTTTACCTTGGAAGAAGGTGCTAGTAACACCTCTGTAGAGAGAATTAAATTCCTACTGAACAGAGTACACAGTACCCAGGAGCCAACTGGGTACTTGAGTTCCTTGATGGTTTGTGCTTCACACATGCTTAAACATCTTGCTAAAAAGGACTTGAATGCATATTGGGATTCCTGCTTCTCACAAAGTCGTTGGCTTGATGAGTTCAGCTGATAGGATCAGGCTCTGAACAACAAATGCTGTATTTCTGTTGTCAGAATTGAGAGCACTCTTTTCCATTTTTCCTTAATGCTTAGAATAGAAACAGAAGCACAGGTGTTTAGTGGCAGCAGGGCTGTGAGATATGTTTCTTCAGTTCTTTATGTGGTGTAACTTCTTTATTAATGTGTGAAGCCAAAGTAGCATCTCTTCCCAGCAACTGCTGAGCCACCTAACAAAGTATTAAACTTCCTCCCACTCTGCTGCAAAACCAGAGTGTAGATAGTGTAGATTTCTATAGAAACTTGGTTTTATGAGTTCATGGTCGAAGGTCTGGTTTTTTTTGAAGAATAGTTACACTATTTTTCCTTTGTTGAAAGTGAGTTCCTACTACTATTACTTCAAAACATGTACTAAAACAAAATACAGGTGTTTAACTAGATCTACTTGCTACCCACATAGTTAGGATTACACATACGCTGAGATGCTCCACTGTGTCATAGTGGCTGATAATAAATTTAAAATGAAATTATTCTGCCCTTTTCCCCAGGTTTCAAGGCTATTTTATCTAGTGTGACACTGAAAGAACTTCTCTGCATGTTTGTGAATGCTTTCCCCATCACTTGTTTAATAAGTTTGACATGAAACTCATCAGAAAAGTTGTTGGCTTTTAGCAGGGATATGATTGCAGCAAGATAGAAGAGCCTAATTGTTTGCATACATTAAGATAATGCTGCAGACTTATTAGATGTTTTTAATCTCAGTGGCACTGCCAGCTTGTTTCCCCATTTAACTGGAACATGGTGGTGGTACTTTTTGTTCCAGACAGCTGATAGAGAAGTCTACAGGGACCAAAGGGGCACTGCCACAGTTCTCATGTTTAAAGATTTACTCGTGTCAACAGTTATCCTCCACTGTGGTTCTTGCCTGAAGAAGTCCTGATGTGTTTGCGTTTCTTTCCCCTTTGGCCCCTGTCACTCCCTGACCGATTTCTTATCTTTGTAGGAAGGAATATAAACCCCCAGAGGTTTGGCTCACTGTGTGATTTCTCCTAAATGACTTGGTGAACC
Source organism: Gymnogyps californianus (assembly GCF_018139145.2). Lineage (NCBI taxonomy): Eukaryota > Metazoa > Chordata > Aves > Accipitriformes > Cathartidae > Gymnogyps > Gymnogyps californianus. The sequence continues at coordinate 14,288,394 of NC_059477.1, forward strand.
TGATTTACGTGGAGCAGTTCCATGTACACCAGTGTATTTACAGTTAATAAAAAAGGCCAATGTTGGACTTTGTTTTGTTTGGGATTTTTTTAACTCTTATTTTAGCTGTTGCTGCAATGGATCAGTTTGAACAGAAAAGCATCATGTATGCTTGGTGCTCTTAGAGCAAGAATTTCAGGGTTGACAACTGTCAGAGGACAAGAGGTAAATTTTTAGGCTCAGTTTGAATAGTGTCCCTCTTTTAAGGAAGTCTTGGTTTTTAGGAGAAAAAAAAGGAATTTGCAATATGAGCAGACTTACTGTACTTGCATGTCTATGTTAATATTTCCAATACTGCGCTTTTATGGAGAGACACAGAATAATTGTGCCTTCAACAGCTGTGATAGAGCTCAGCAGGGATGACTTCTGATGTGAACTCTCTGAACGCTGGAGAAGGTTCAGGAAGACCGATTCTTGCTTTTTTTGTCTTTCACAGATAATTTTCTAAGGCAAAGTAGCCTATGAAATGTGTAAACATCCATCCATACTGAATTTTAAAGGAAACTAGAGAATTGGATTTGTTTAGTTTTCTGCACATGTGCACCAATTCAGTGAATATAAGCAGATACTCTAATTCCAGCATATCTTGTCTCCCCTTATATATGTGGGTATGTGTTTGTACACATTGCAAACACATGTTTATAATTGTATTACAAGTCTAAGCAAAAAAAGAAGCCTGACTTTGAAAAAATCAGCTCTCATTAATGTGTGTGAAGTGGTACTAGCAAGGGAAGACAACACTGACTTTTCAAACTACTATTTGTATACGTTTTTTTTTCATTTCAACTTGTGCCGAATGGGGACAAATTTATATTTAAGAAATCAAACAATAACAGAACTAAACCCAGCTGTTTGTTTTCTTCTTGTGCAGAACTCCGTATCTCCACATGATACAGCTTTCTCTGTTCTCTCCTAGGTGTAAGAATCACTGTAACTATCAAACTTAAGTGTGCTCCCTTTTACATCTTTTATGAAGTATAATGACAAGTGAGATAAACTACCTGTATATATATTTACTTTTTTTAAACTTCTGGCATTCATACTGAATGCCCATGCAGTGTAAGGAGTGGGTAGATTAGGAGTTGAACTATTAGCTTAATTCCTAGGCATGTTGGTGTAGAATACAACCTAAGGAAAGAACTACCATCTCTTCCTACATGTGAATATTCACATATGCATATGGGATCTCTGTATAGTATTAAAAAGAGCCTAAATATTTGAAGTAGTTGTGTTCAAGAAGATTTATAGTGTATCTTATGGTCAGTTACGATAAAGAGTTAGAGTTTGCAGATCAGTATGTATGTTGAAAAATATATCTCCACTCGCTTAGATTGCTTTTGTATGATTTCCTGTTAGAAAGCTTTCTGCGATTGACCATTCTCAATTTTTTTCCATTCACCGGGCACAAGGCAAGCTCTTCTTTTACAGTCACAGCAGTGAAACTGTGAAATAAGAGGCTAAGCAATGTCTACTTGTGTCTGGATAAATCTTAATGAAAATGCTCTGGGTGGCTCAAACAGGAAATGGAATGATCCCATGGGAAGTTTTCTTGCAGAAATTGCTGCAAGTGAATCTCAATTTTTACAAGTCTTCAGGAAATGAAGTCCATCATTCTTGCATTAAATAAGAATTTTGAGGATATGATGTAATCTGTAGGCTGAAAGGCCTCCAGATAAATGGACTTTTGGTGTGATATTGCATAGAAGTTATCCTAATTCCACAAAGATGTTTGGAAGGGAGTGGTGAGACTTAGAGGATTACCTGTATAGATTTTTATTTTGGAAGACAACCCTTTCTTTTGTTGCCTGTCTGTTATTGAGCCCTTACTGAGGTGTATGTATTGTCAAATTATTTGATTGCTGCTTTGATAGAAATGTTTCAGCTTTTCTGTTATAACTAGAAATTCAAAGCACAGTGTAGGGTACAATTACTTTGCTCTCCAAAACAGATTTATTGGTGCTTCTTTTTTTACTCTGAACAGGCACATACAATCTTCCTACAGTATTGTCTTTTTCTCGTACCCAGTCTTTTTTCTTTAGCATCCAAGTTTTTCTGCAAAGAGAACAGCATATGTGTATATACATGTCTTTTATATGTCTTTATTGAGATTGAAGGGGTTTGTTCAGTTTGCAGGGGAGGCTTTTAAACAGGAAGAAGTAGTTTCATAACTGTCTGCTTCCTGTCTGTGGCACTGTAGGGAGCTCAGCAGGGGAGTCAGTCATCACCAAAGGAGAATCCAACCAGACCGGGGAGTCCTTGCTACCAGAAACAGCTCAGCTGTTGTCTTCACTCTCTTCACTTCAGCCCAAGATATTTGCACAAATTCAGGTACAGTCAAGTCGTTTACACAACGTCAAACGTTCTGCATTGGGAATGCTGAAGGCAAGCTGAGAACAGCAAGTTCCCTCTCTGCTAATGATCCCAAACACTGGCTGGGTGACACGGACTTTGAAATAGCTGTCAACTCTTACTTTGGCCTCTCTTGCATGTCACACTTAGCATACAGCTGTGGTGCAGGGAATCCCACTACCATCTTTTGACACTTTGAAGTTAGGGTCTCTTGTGGAGGCAAAACCAAGAAGATGAAGGTAGTGGGCTTCTGCCTCAAACCAAGCACCTATTCATTTTCCACATGGTCCAGTCATTTCATAATGAAAATGCTGCAAAACTCAGGGGAGATAAGTCAGTCTTATTTATTCCTTTGAAGTCCTCCTCCAGCCTCTTAAGAAAATTTGTTAAAATCCTAAAACTGCTCCCAGCTCAGATCTGTAAACTTCCAGGTTGAAAGGCTGAAGAGTGGGGATAAGAATGTCATGCTAAAAGAGCTTCTTCTAAAGCTCATCTCCCTTCAAAACTGGCTCTCAGCCTTCTTCCCTAACTACTTCTTTGAAAAGCTACTTTCATACTCCTGAACCCCAATGAAATGCACGATCTCTTCCCTAGAAATACGGTCTGCAGTAAGATGCTGTTCTACTTGCTGTTTCCTTCTGTTTCTGAAGACAGCCTGGTTCCACCTCACTCTTTTTTTAAAGCAGTGCCCACCTCTTGTGGGAATGGGCAGCATTGGGGAATGATTTGAAACTGAATATCAATCCCAGATTAGAGCTTTATGGTCATAAGTACTCTTCTGGATGCTACTGGATACCATTGTCCTAAGTGTTTTCTAATACAACTTTAGCCCAGGGTTGCTGGGATTGACTTTCAAAAGAGATGATGTATAGGAAGTCAGAAGCTATCCAGTTCCAGCATTGCAAAATAAGTGCCATTAAATGCAAATGCCTCCTGCTGTAAATACTAGTATGTTAGTTCTTCTGCCTTCTCTTTCACAGGGATTACAGCTGCAGTCAACTTTTACCTCCACAAATGGATCAACAGCCCTGATAGCTGTAAATAACCATTCCCCTCCTAGCCCTGCAAGTCTGCTGGATTCCATAGGGAGTGCAATAACCAACCATTCTCTAGTACTTAGTCAGGGACACAGTCTGCAAGCAGGTGCTGGCCTAACACAGCATAGTGCTGCTGCCTCTGCTTTTGGGACTCCTCCTGGCTCTGATCAGAGTCTGGTCACCATGGGCCAGTTGGTAGCAGTTGGAGGGGTAGATGACTCCAGAAGCCTGGAAAGAGGAGTCCATCAGATTCTCCTGGGAGATGTACATGCTATTCCTGTACGGATTGTGGACAGCCATCCAGCACTTAGTAAGTTGCAGTCTTCCCAATAATGTGTAAATATAGAAAATATGGTGGATTTTGTTCTGTGTGTCTTGAAGAAAGGAGAGAAATGTGTTGATAATGGGGAACTCCAGCATAGACTTCTTTCAGCTGATTCTAATTAGTTTTTACTGTGGAAAACATGCTGACTGTACAAAAACAAAACAAAACCAAAAAACCCCCAAAAAACCAAAACAAAAAAAACCCAAAACCCTGTTAGTTTTTGCTGTAAAAAGATGACTTCTTAGTTAAACTGCTTGTCACTTTGACCAAATACCAACTTACTTGATGAACACAATATTTTTGCCAAAAATCCTAACATTTAGCTAAAATTATGATCTTCGAAATAATTTTTTTAAAGGAAAAATAAGAATAGAAAATAACCAGTATTGAATATAGTTAGAACTCTTTGGAAAGAAATGTTGGGTTTTTGGTGACTTCTTTCTTTGCACCATCCCAGCAGATTTCTGAATTTTTTTAATAAACTTTTACTAGGATCCTGTAGTCATCAATATGCTTTAGCAGTGATCAATTGGAGTTGTATATAATTGCTTGGAATTTCAAACTTCTGTTTGAAAATACTCTTTAAAAAATACACACTATAAATAACTTGCTATCGAAATAAAAGGCTCGTTAAAACAATTGTTATTAAATATAGATACCGTCTTTGAATTCTCAGCCATGGAACCTGACTGAGAATGAAAGCTTGCATTCTCAAAGAATGAGTTCTAATTCTTGGTGAAGAAAACCTATTAGATATGGAGCATATATAGATCAGTGCAACATATCCTTTTGACTTTCCAGAGACTCTGAAACATTAGCTGTGCAATGCTTTATTATTTCTATATTATATTTTCTTGTCATCTATGACTTCTAAAAAGATGACTCTTGAGTAGTTTTGCAGGAACATATAGGTAAAGATGTGCTAGATCATAGCCTACACCTTCGTAATGCCATAGCTATAATTATCTCCATATGTCCTGATGACTTTTGCAGGTCAGCAAAATGTAATTTGTACTAAATTCTGTAATATTCTGAAAATGGGAATATAAGACTACATAAAGAAATAAAAAGGAAATAAAGGGTACATGAGGAAATATACTGAAATTCCTATGTGTTAAAGTAATATTGGGATATTTTGCTGTGGCAATATTGTCAAATTTAAGGGATTTTCTGCCTGTTGTACTCAAATGTCTGTCTAATTGGTTGTTTTCCCTTTTATAATTGAATTTGACTAATCTCCTGAGAAATTCTGTTTTCATTCAGGGTAAAAATTTCAGAGAGGTTATCAAATGCACCTCCTCCATTCAGTTGTTTAACCCATTTGTTCAATCTAGATGTCGATGCCTCTCAAAAATTTTTGTAAGTGATGAGTGTTGTAAGTGAATTTTTAAAGGAATACTATTTTACACAAAAAGAAATGTAGTCAAATATAAAATTATATAACTGCAAGGAGTAAACTCACCGTTCCTTTGGGATTTCCTTTTTTTTTCTGCTCAAGGTCTCAGTCTATCATCACCGGCCTGAATTTGGAAATTGTGAGAATATTGGTGCCATTCCCAAGTTATGTGGAGGAGTTGTCTATAAAATGCCCAGATACTGCCCCCCCCCCCCCCCCCCCCCCCCCGCCTCCCCCTCCCCGAGGCAAGTTCTTTGTCTGGAGAGGAGGAGGACAAAAACCAGTCTAGACTGAAGAGGGAATAATGTTACAGAGCTTATTTGGAGGAAACACCATATACTTGAATGTAGCAGTTCAGTCAGTGTGTATTTCAAGATTTTTTTTTCGCCTGTGTGTGTGCATACTGTTATGCACATGTGAGCTTGGTTAAAATTATCCTGTGTGTTCCGATTTTCTCTTTTCCAAGTGCTAACTTAAGAATAAGCTATTTCCTGCTGAAAATGTATGTGCAGTCATTGAGAAGTGGCCAGTAATGGCTGAAGTGTAAGTCATTCTCTAAATCAACATGCTTTAGAGTTAATTTTTTCAGCAATAGCACCTCCATTCCTCCTTTCCCCTGGAAAAGACAAAAAAAAAAAAAAAGATAGTGGCTTTATTTTTCCATGGGGAAGAGCAAGGACATTTTGTGTGAGAGTAATTTTATATCTCAAAACAATTTTTTTTTAGAAAATGTTTTAAATAATCTTACTTGAGGGGGCTCTTACGGCAGTAAATTCATGTCAACTTGCAATGTCTTATAGCACATAGATGACGTAACTGGCTGTCAAACTAAACAGCAGTTAACTTCACAAATGCTTTACCTATTAGCTGGAGTTCCTGAAATATTTTTCTTTTAAATGCATGCAGTTATTGGGGCTGAAGCGTTATCAGTGGAGTGTGAACTTCAATGTTTGATTTTTGTTTTGTTTTTAAGCTGAAGAAAATACAGAGGGTGTTATCTGTGTGAGCCAAGTTAAACAAGAGCCAAGAGAAAAAGCATTGTCTATGGAGCCAGATAAAATCAGACTGCTGTAGTTCCTCACCTGTTTAAATCTGTGAAGCCTGGAAGGATTTTTCAAATCGGAGAACTCTAAATGTCTTGGAAGGAAAGGCGGGTGCTCTCAAAGTAATGCCATTCTTTTTAAGTCATATTGTGACATTCAGATTAGGTGTATTTTACACTAGTTCTGACAGACAGCTGTTTTGGTTTATGACTGATGTGGCTCACTGCCAATTCCAGGTCACTCGGTTGCCCAGTGGAACACTGTCTCTCTCTTCTATTTCAAGTTTTGAGTAATTTGGATGCTATCCAAATGGCCCATTTTGGTCGACATTTCTGAAGGTCTTCCACAATTTAATTCCTTAGCTTTAGAATGTGGATCACAATGCTGGGTTTGCTTTTCTCCTTGAGACCCTCGACTGTTATGGCACTACAGAGACCATAGAATCTGCCAGCTCTAAGACCACAGAATCCAACAGCAAAGTGTATCAATACAGCAATGGGTTTGTGACAAAATGAAGGTCCAAGATGCTAAATTTCAAAGTGATGAAGGACATGGATGCTTAAGAAAATGCAACTTTGACCTGATCATAATGTTAATGGTGTGAAGATCAAGGAGAGGAGAAAGGTGAGGTTGCCAGGTGAATGTAAGGTTGTATGATGAAGAAAAGTGTGTGAATTGTAACGGTGAATGTTTTCGACTTTGACATATTTAAACTTGCATTCTGGTTTTATAATAAGGTTCGTTGCTGCATGCAGCCTTTGCAGTGGTACTGTATTAGCAGTTGGTCGTAACAACTGAATGCAGGAGTCTTGTCTCATGGAAAATGATTGATGCTCCCGTTTCAGCTTATCTACCTTTTGCTTTATGCACTTATGATATCAGCTCGGATAATTATGATTTAACGTGCTGCTGTTCCTGATGTAGGGCTTATGGATACATTACTAACAAAGAGAGGCCCAAGAAAACCAAGTAATAGAAATCCAAGCAATATGTGCAAGTGTGCTGTCACTATAATATTCAGAAAACAAACTCATCTTTTTGAACAGTGGCAGCTTCTAAGACCGAAGTGGTCTGTATTACTTAAAATAATTACCAGGAATCTTTAAAAAACTGAATGTGATAAAGAAATATCTTTTAGCAATATTTAAGCCAAAGCCATAATAAGTGACAAGTACTGAGTTGTGTAATCTGTGATGGACATGTTTCTTTAAGAAAAAAAACCCCACCTACGAATAACTTGGAAACCATTTAAAGCAGTAAATGAAATGAAACTGATGCCAACATAGATACCAAGTTAAACAATAACATTGTTTGCTTCAGATGCTGAATTCTTAAAGCAACATTCAGAGTATTTTGTATACAGCAATATCAGCAGTTCTGTTATTAGTTCCTACTAAGTGGTTGAGAACTTGATCATAAAATTAGATTTTTTTTTTTCTGCTTGCTGTACAAGAATGCAGTCTGAGGACTTTCTCTTTTTCAGACTTAAAAAAAACCAAAAAAAACCCAAAAAACAAAAACAGGAAAAAGATTGGTTCATTTATGTAGACAAGAAAGTGTTAGGAATATTGTATGAACATAAAGACTAACATTTTTAAATAGTTAAATTTGTTAACATACATTGAAGGCATTCACAAACATCATCTAAATAGAGGCCATTTAAAATTAATTTTTAATTTTGAGTGTTTAAAGCTAAAACTTTCAAAAGTCTCACATTGAACTTGGGTTCCTAATACCTTTATATGCAGCATCTGTTAGGTAGGTGCTATATCTTACTTTTACCTTAAAATACATTAACTTCTGTGAGGTTAAATAACACTGTTAATGCTGTTCATTTAAAGCTAATATTTATAGGTTAGCTTAAATTAGAATTTTCCAACAGGATCATGCTCTTATTAAATAAGAGTCAGTATTTTATCAGGCAAGTGCATAGAGAATCTCCAGTTCTTTTGGAGTCTCTCATATGTAGTTTCTACACTGACTTGTTTTGTGGTATGCCTTACTCATTTCTGGGTAGGTAAAATCCCACAAGGTTCACCCTTTTGGGTTTTTTTTTTTGTTGTTGTTAATTGTGAAAATATGTCCAAAATGGATGTTCTCTGCTGTAGTCATAGTTCTGGAGCACACAGGCAGCAGTCACCTTTTCTCTTCCAACTCAGTAACTATATACCAGAATGGGTACCTCCTTCCACACTGCTGTATTCAGTGATTCCATCACCTTCGGTTTTTCTTAGAGTTTAAACTAATGCATTGCGAATTATATCACCTTTCTCAATATTACTCATTTTTTGAGAATTGTTCCTTATTTTTGAGAATGCTTATTCTCAAAAGAATAAATTACAGCTAAAGATTACCAGCAAGAGGTTATTTCAGTTTTAGTTCTCTTCAAAGCAGACAATACATTTGCAGTTGGAGTAAAAGCTTAAGGAAAGAGAAGTTACATTTCCATCAGTTCTTCCTTAGTTCCCTCATTAGCAGATCTGTTCTTTAACAGTCACTGTTCTTCCCACCATGAGCTACAGTCTCATCCTGTGCTGAACAATATTTCTGACAGTACTTCTATTTTTGGTTTAGTGCTCACAGCTGGAGGAAATACTCTTTTAGTCCATCTTGAATTGCAGGCTATGAAATGAATTTTATAATCTACCCTGAAAACAATAGAACAAAAAGTTGGGAGAAATTTAAAGAAGCAGTAAAGAATTAGTTGTTTTTAAAAGCTGGGGATGAGAATTGCAATTCTGTTCATCGAAAAATTTTATTTGAAATGCTTCTTCAGCCAATACTCACATTTTTTTTGTTTTCAGTTTCCTTCGTTTTCACAGAGTTTCAGTTCGTTGTCTTCTAAATACATATTCCAGTTTATTACTGTGTTGTTTTTTAATTTAGTGTAACCTTTCCTCTTTAAAGAGCATGTTTACATTTGTTTTGTGCATGTTGCTAATGGAGGAACTCAAACTCATCACCCATATCCAGTCTCTATATTCAGCTTAACACCTTAGTTCACTAATGTCCACAGAAAAGACTCTATTATGTATATGAAAAAAGTCACAAGTAAACAATACCGCTTTCAATGAACTTAAATTTGTTTGCACAGAATACTCGAGGCTGATTTTTCAGAGAAAGCTATGTAGCTTGGTGCAAAGTAGTTGGTTATTACTTTGTGTTGGAATTGTAGATGTTTTTCTGATGTTTACTTTGTTTTCTTGTGCTTGTTGTGTTCAAGCATTTATTTTGCAAACCTAGAGATCCTGAGCTTCCGCAGTACTGTAAATGAACAAATTATTCTCCGATTTAACCTCATTGTTGGTTACCCGTAACAGTGATTGGTTGGCTTGACAAGAAGGGCTGTGCTTATGTATGTGCATGCAATTTTTTGCTAAAATGTAGAGAAGACATAAAAGGGCACACATCCATAGCTCTCATTCAAGGCTGGCAGTCTCTTGGATGGAAACCAGTAGTGTTAATGAGTCCTTTTCGCGCTGTTCAAAAATCAAGACTTGGTCATGTGGTATGAAGATTGTTGCAGTTTGTACAAAATTTAGAGACAAATGTCTGTATATGAATGTGTATATATATTTATATAGTAACTTAATGTATAATATTCTTTTTCAAATGTAAACTACTTCTTCTTTTAAAGTGACGGTCTGTGTTGTGGTTATGGGTGCTCATGGGGAGAAATACAAGAGTTGCTTGAGCACAGTGGTTTCTGGGGATGAAGGAGAACAAGTAGGACAGCTCCAGGGAGACCAGGTGGAAGAAGATCCTGAAGGTGTGTGAAAAGCAAGGGTCCTGCAGGGAGGGCTGGAGGGGGCTGCGCTGGGGGGGCTCCGGGGCCCTGGAAAGGGATTGCGAGCCGATTGCAAAGGCTCAGTGCAGCTCCTGAACCTATGTGAGTAGTGGGTAGGGTGAGTTCATGGTAGGAATTTAAAGGTATGGAAGAAAAGGGAAGCCTGTCCTGCCCTCAAAACCGACAGAGCTGCTTGAGTTTTGGTGAGTACCAGAGGCAGCTGAACGACTTCCAGTAGGCTGAGACACCCATTCTTATATTCTAATATGAAGAAGAAACTCCTCTTGGACCTTCAACCCAGGAGTGTAGACTCTTTTCCTTTATATGTTACCAAGGGAAAATACACCTTTTCTTCCCAACTGAATTAACTTGCTGCTCTCCTCATCCCTGTGACTGCAGCTCTGTCTACCTCAAGCACATTCAGTATCCACCCAAGTCTCTCTTCCTTCACACTTTTATTAGGGCTTCCACCCAAGTCCCATGCCCTCAGGCCCTCCAGTTCTCAATGTTTCACTGTTACACTGTTGAAGCAGCTGGTGACTTTACTGCACAAGTAAACACTGGTGAGATTTGCTCCCATCAGTTTTTCTTCCTGTCTCCCCAGGATCCTAAGTCCATTATGTTCCTTTTAATTTCATTCAGTTTTTTCCTTGCTTGCTCTGGGACTTATCATCCTTACCTGGATGAATACCAGGCAGCCACATTTCACAGGACATTTGGTACATTCACAGCAACTGAAAAGATTTGAGAAAACAAGGAGAAAACGATAATTTCTGCCAGCTGTTAGGGCTTTATATTGAGAAACTGGCCTCTTGCCTTTCATACCACTTGAGTTCCTGATTCTGGCTGTGGATAATAGCTGGCTGTTGACTTGTCTGTCTTTGGCAAACTTACAATTTGCTCCCTTAAGCCTATTCAAACAGATACGTTCTCAGAAGGTAGGCAGGAAGAATCTGTTCCATTAGGGATAGAAAGTGTGATATAGCTGAGGATGGTGCTGTGAAAAGTTACTGCTCTTCATGGATCTCTGATGAGAAAATTCTCCTTGATCTGCCCTTCCCTTCTGAACAAAGCTTTTGTAGGAATAAACTTAAGAGCCTATCCCATCAGTAATGGTTATCTTCTCCCAGCAACAGCGCACCTCATTAATGAATGAAAAAAGCGTTGTGTAAAGTAGGCTGTGTTGATTTTTTTTTTTTTTTAGGTCAGAAGCTATCCAGCAGGTTTATCCAACAAGCATCAACTAAGGTATGATTTGGGGGGAGAAGGAGGGGAAGGCAAAAATCTCATCACATGACAGGAGTGTATGTGGGTTTGTTTGGGTTTTTTTTTCCAATGTAAGATGTTACACCTTAGTCTCTCATTCCATTTCTAATGCACATGACAAATGGCATATTTATTTTCTGAAGTGATTTGATGTGTTTTCTGGAGAGTCTTCAAAGGAGTGATCGTAAACAGTCCTGCTGTATCGTAGAAAGTATTAATGAGTCTTTGTCATCTAGAGCCCCATCCTGTTCTAGTACAGAAGGGATTTAAAAAGCATGGGGTGCTTTCTGAGGACAAATACTGAATGTCCTTGTCCTAAGGAGTTTTCCCTGGACAGAAAATTAGAAGCATTGGATGCCATGATAGTAATTCTCATCAGTAATCCATTAGCCTGCACTAGATAGAAGAAAACTTACAAAAAGCATGCATACGATAACCTCTTAATGGAAAAAGTTTCCTTTGGATGCTTAATAGTTTTAAGTGATAAATGCATAAAGGACTGTATGTATCCTGAAAAAAAAAAAAGGAAAAAAGAAAATGGAGACATGAATATAGTTGTTTGCATGTAGTTCTTTAATACAGTTTTAATTACACTTAACTGGTTAAATGATGCAGATATTTTAGGGCACATATAATCAGATCTTTTAATGTGGATAATTGGAATTCATGTTTTTACTACCATCCTTAGCTCTCTGCAGCGCAGCTCAGTTGGTCATTTGGCATGTACTGGGCTTCTGCTAATGACAGTCTGCCTGTTTAAACAAGAGCATGCTGTTCTAAGCAAATTAAATTTCTCGCTCTTCCTGATCTTTTTTCTAATAGAGATTGATAAGGCTCATAGGAGGATGAAAATCTGTTTGTGGTATAGTGATTTCATAAGAGTTGGTTTCTGGGTCCACAGTATGAAGGAACTAGAGAGCAAAAACTTGCATACTATTGGATCTGCCATTTGGTAATTTTTCTAATGTACTTGGATATCTACAGCGGGACAGCGTCAATACAGCATAAGCTACCACTAAAATACTGTTAAAATTTTAGCTCTATCCTTTGGTTAAATGTTGATAGTTCAGTGGCTCCAGGAAAGATCAGAGACTTGCTTCTGCTCTTTGTAGAATAGTCTTTGTCTCTAGATACTATTTAAAATGTAATTAGGTATGGCAATCAAATGGCAGCAGGAGAGCCAGAAACAGAGATGTGTGTGTTGGCAGATCAGTGGGAGAGGGAGGAGTTCAGTCCCAGTGTCCTCATTCCAGACTAATGTTCTATGTGCTAGTCCTGAATGCACCCCTTGAGAAACAGTGGTGATTTGTCTTTGTGTTCTGACATAGCTGTTCTTTCTGCTTGCCCACTCAAGAAGTTGTACAAGCCTGCAAGGGACATGGAGATCATGAAGAAAGTGTGTAAGATCTTATGGGAGGAACTGTATGAATGGAATGGAGGAGATTAAAGGTTGATGACATGACTTCCATAAAGCCCACATTCTTTGGTGGGAGGAAGAGGATTTTTCAATAGCGAATAAAAGTAAATCTTCCTTTTCTGAAGTATTAGAATTACGGTGTCTCTCCAATCTGCTTGACAAGATGCCTAGTGTTTGGACAGATCTCAATGTTTATATGAGTATGTACCAAAATGTTAATGAATATTTATCCATGCATTGCCATCTTTGCATGTCATACTGAAACTGTAGGCCAGTGGTGCCTCCCGATATTTGTATTGTCTGTGTACATTTTCTTAAAGTAAATGAAAGCTTGTTTTATAAAGAAACAGTGGAGAGCTTTTGTCTGAACTCCTTTCAGATATATGCTTTTTACAGAGTAAGCTTTAACTTAAAGTGGATAATGTATTTCTGCAGAAATTTCTTATGAGGAAATACTAGTGTATACTTCTAACCCTGTGATAACCTAAAACAACCAAAGCCTTTTCCAATTTTTTTTTTCTTTTTATCCAGAACAGGAAGCATTCCAAACTGTCCTTCAAAACCACCACGTTCAGAGCCTCAAAGGTTTGGCACTTTTGTTCCTCTGTACGTGATCTTCCATCTATGCTATAAATAACTGTATTCAGGGTCTTCCACAAAAAAAGAACAACAATTATAGAACCAAACTTGCGCAGGGGAAGGGGTGGGGTAGGAAACAGGGATGACACCAGAATCCTTACTTACCCCTTCTCCCATCACATGAGGGCCCTTCCTTTCCATTTGTATAATCTGACCTGGTCACTTGACAGCATGTCAATAACAACATCTGCACACCATAGTTTGTTTATAAACATCTGTGTCACATCAAGTCTAGATGTGACAAGTTTTCTTTGTGCTTGGAATTTGCATTGGTTTAGTGAAAACAATGGTGTCATAAATGGTCAAGTCTCAAGAACTGACAGAGCCTTCAGCTGTGAATTTGGTCTTAATCTGAGCTAGGGAGAAATTCTGAGGCTGTGACCATGTATTCTGCGGTACTTGTTGAGCAGAAGAAAAACCTTCAGTTTCTTCCAGCTCGCAGGAAGAGCTGCATTTGTGTTTCTACCTGATGCAGATCTGCTCATATTTATCTCCTCAAGGATGGCTCATGGAATTCTGCTTTCCAGCTTAAGGAAAGATAGAGGTCTCCCTGCGTGAAAACTTGATGGTCAGCGTACATAGTCTGAGTGAGTTGGGAGCACCTAGAACAGTCACCCTCAAGCATGCTGTAATTTAAGCTGTGTTAGGAATGGGAGCTGGTAGAAGGAATAAGCAACTGAAGAATATAATGGTAAAAGTAGGCATTCTTGCTCTTCACGTAGTACCCTCCTCACACGGTACCTTTTCTTAAACATCTTGAGAGAAACACTGGCCAGCAGTGGGAGGAAAACAAATCTCAATTTCTCTCCCCCTCGCCCCCCACCTTACAGTTTAACAGTGCTTTTGCTAATTAGCCGCAAATTTGGCCTAAAAAATATCTTCTGTCCTAGATCTAAGTGTACAGTGTTTAATTCTTAAAGGACCATGCTAAAAATTCAGTTGTGCTTTGTCAGGTCACTGTTCTTTTAGACATAAATTTAACTTTTTCTCACAGATGTTTCTCTTAAAGCTAAAATTAAATGGGAGAGAGAATTGGAAATTAATTAATTATGTTTATTACAGATGACGCTTCAGTTTTCTAAAGTGTGCAGGTGTTTCCTCCTTGGCTTCTACTTTTAGCTCTTAGTTCACTACGTGTTGAATGTTTTCTCAGGATCACTTACCTCTGAGAGTACTCCAGATAACCGGCAAGAGACCAGAACAGAGAACAGAAGAGGAAGTGAAGCTTGTAAAAAGCTGCTTGCAGGAGGTCGAAAGCTCTCAAAGTTACAGCTCAAGATTGCAGTTTCTTCTGGCTGAAGTGGTTCACTTTTAAATGGTAAATGTTTTTTTTAATATACAACTTTTTTTATTGTTGATTTTGGTGCTATTTATGCTCTGAGCTCACATCTAATAAAAGAATGGTAATCGTGTATATTTGCTTTTATCTTCAGTGCACTAGCTACCTTCTGAATGCAAACTGATGTAACAACTCCATGTTCTTGGCTGTTGACAAAGCTGTTACCGCATCTAACGTGTTTTGTACGTGGAAGGAGATGGAGAAAATGGGAACCTTCTTGACCTTTTTACTTCTGCTGAGAACAGATGATCTGTGGAAAGGGGGCTTTACCAGTTTTAAATCAGTGTCTTCACAGTAATTTGGTGGGTGCACAGGTTTTTCATGTCAGGTTCTAGTGCATGTTGAACTTTGAACATAATATAAGACATAAAATTACCTCTCCCTGGCCTCCCTATATTATTTTTTGTCTCCTACCACTGTACTCATACTCAGCACTTTATGGGAGTGGGGGAATTGTTTTAACACATTCTCATCTACCACTTTTCTGCTCACTTTTCTGCCTTTCTCCCATTGCCTTTCTCTCCCATCCAGAGCAGCACAGAAACAAAAATTTCTCTTTTTAAAAAACTGCTCTATTATCCCCAGTTTCCCATGTTTGGGGATGAATTTCCTCTCTGCTTTATTGTGCTGGAGGTTGATTCCTTGCATGACTGAAATGTAAGATGCCATTATGTTTTGCCTGAGGAGGAGGAGTGTTGTGGTTTAACCCAGCAGGCAGCTAAACACCACACAGCTGCTCACTCACTTCCCGCCCCCCCCCCCCCCCCCCCCCAGTGGGATGGGGGAGAGGATAGGGGAAAAAAAAAAGTAAAATTCCTGGGTTGAGATAAAGACAGTTTAATAGGACAGGAAAGGAAGGGAAAATAGTAATAATAATGTTAAAAGAATTAGAATATACAAAACAAGTGATGCACAATGCAGTTGCTCGCCAGTCGCCGACTGATGCCCAGCCAGTTCCCCCCAGCCAGTTCCTGAGCAGTGGCTTCCAGCCAGCTTTCCCCCTAGTTTATATACTGAGCATGACATCATACGGTATGGAATATCCCTTTGGCCCCTTGGGGTCAGCTGTCCTGGCTGTGTCCCCTCCCAACTTCTTGTGCACTCCAGCCTACTCTCTGGTGGGGTGGGGTGAGAAGCTGAAAAGTCCTTGACTTAGTGTAAACACTGCTTAGCAACAACTAAAACATCAGTGTGTTATAGTTATCAACATTATTCTCATCCTAAATCCAAAACACAGCACTATTAGATACTAGGAAGAAAACTTAACTCTATCCCAGCCGAAACCAGGACAGGGAGATACTGGGGTGAGCTCCACTGCCCCCTTTGCTCCAGATGTTCTTGCAGGAAGCACCTGCCGCAGGTTCTGCTCCTGCACCTGCGTCTTCACACAGGCCAGCACAACTGCAGAGCCGTGCTGATGAGAGCAGCGTCTTGCACTACGTGTACCAGCAAATTATCGGTACGAATAACTGTCCTTCTCCCCCTTATATTGTTTTAAATCCAGATCAGTCTGTGGGTCTGGCCCATTGTGCACCCCACAAATGACTCTTTGGGTACAACTTGAAGGGGAGCACAGGAGAGGGTCAGGAAGTTCTTAATCTCCAGCTTTTAGGTTATGCTTCTGTATTGGGTGCCAGTGCCCAGGTGTGGGTGGCCCTGTGCAGGGCACAGCTGGTTCCAGCCAGCTCTGCAATGGACGTACTGCAGGACACAGCTGAGCTCATCAGTGAAGCTGGTGGCAGCTCTGTGAAAGCCTATTTAAGAAAGGGCGAAATGCTGCATGGCAGAGAGGAGTGAGGAAGAAAATTAGAGAAACACTCCTTTGAACACCAAGGTCAGAGAAGAAGGAGAGGGAGGAATTGCTTCAGGTGCTGGAGCAGGTATTTCCCTGCAGCCCATGGAAGACCTCATACCGGAGCAGGTGGAGATTTCCTGAAGGAACTGCAGTCCACAGAGAGAAGCCATGGAGGAGCAGGCTTATGCTGAAGGACTGCAGACTGTGGAGAGGACCCATGGTGGAGCAGGGGAAAAGTGTGAGGAGGATGGAGCGATAGAAAGGAGGTGTTACAGACTGACTGCAACCCCCCATTCCCCTTTGCCGTGTGCTGCTTCGGGTGGGAGGGAGGTAGAGGAGTTGGGGGTTGAAGGTGCGAAGTTGAGCATGGGGAAAGAGGGGAGCATGAGGGGAGGGTGGTGTTTTAATTTGTATTTGTTTCTCACTATTTTAATCTATTTTAGTTGGCAATAAATTAATTTTCCTCATATCAAATCAAGTACTTGAAATTTATATCTGGACTCGAGTCACAGTGGAAAACACTTACTGATTTCTCTTTGATCACTGCAAGCCATTATTGCCTTTAATTTTTTAAGTAGAACACAAAATGGATCAAATTTTAATTTTTAAGAAGTCATTCCGTGTGTAGAAAGGAGTGCACCTTGTTTGAATCAGGAGTTGCATTTTTGGATGTATTCCGGTTAGGCCTTTCAAGTTCTGGTTATTCACCTTTTCACTAGAGTAAATCTCAGCTGCAGAGGCAACTCAGGAATGGGTCTAATCCATTACATTTCTGCTGGAGAAGAATAGCAGCCGTATTTTTACAGGTTTGAGCATGGGAGAATCATTCTGAGGAAAGGATGCTGCAGCAGTAGATTCCACTTTATCTACTTTGGTAGTGTTGTTCTTACAGATGTTAAGGATGCAGCATCTTCACGGCATTATATCTAGCTGTGCTTCAGAAGGGGCCAAAGTTTGGGGTGAGTGGCATCTTTGGTGAAAGTACTCTTAATCTTGGGAAAAGAAATAAGCAGAGTTTGGGAATGAGACTTATATTCCTGTGCTTTTCAGAGATTATTTTCCTGAATGAGAAGGAAACTTCCTTAGAAGGTAAGTTATTTTATGTGGGTTCTTACACCACCTACCAAAAATATCTGGCACTGGCCACCAAAGGTATCTAAATGGGGTACTAGGTGACATGACACACTTAATGGTTTCTAATAGAGGCACTGTTTGGAGTACAAAATTGATGGATAGCTTCCTAGCATTAGCTAAATTTTTAATTTCTTCCCCTCTCTTCACGTCTTGCTATGAAAGGAAGATTCTCTGTTAAAAGGAACATGGTGAATTGTTAGTTGTCTGTATGGAGGACACAAAGTTATTTGTGGTGGATGAAGAAGACTTCTTTGACAATAAATTAGATGAGCTTCAGAAAGAGTTGCACCATCATTATAGCTTCATCAAGTAATTTCTTCCAATGATATCACTCACTTTTGATTATTTTCTTACTGTTTACTTGTTCCATAAGCTTTCCTGGCTATGCCAAGGCCATAGAAGAAATGCATATAACAATTCTCTTTTCTCTTGAAGTTCTATGAAAGGGAAAGGAATTCCCCATTTTGCAGCTCTCGGAGACAGCCGTGCTTGGTTAGCCACCAGCTGCTGTGGAAGAATACATGATTATCCATGTTCCCTAGCTACCAAAAAATCTTTTGCACTGAAGTACTCCATAAATTTGTGAACTTGGATCAGGCAAAGTGTATTTGGCACCTTCAAAAAAAAAAAAAAAAAAAAGGCAGGCAAACTACGCTGGAACCAAATTTAGTATCTTCAGGAGCTGTGGCCTAGGGTTTATGAGTTGCAATTGTAAAAAGGTCAATGTTTTCATAGTGAAACATGTTTTTATTCAGCCAGTTCAATCTTATCAAAAAAGTGTCTCCATTCCTTTTATTTCAGGCTTGTGAACTTCTTTGCAAAATGATCTGAGAGATCACTAGTGAGATTAGCTAATAACTGCAAAATGGAAAATTTTCACTGTGGGCAGGTGGTAACAAAAGATACCATAAAGTCAGCCAGCATAATTGTCATTAGTAAGGTAAGATCTTTCAGACATTAACCACAGGCTAATACTTTTGGTGATATGCTGACATTTATTCTGATCTTGCAAACAAAAATAGTGATTATGAGCCATTGCAGAAAGAACTGGGAAATAAAGCACTTCGTAAAATACCAGTCTGTGATGGTTTTGGTTTCTGCTGGCTTTGTCATGCTTTTACTTAGTGTTCAGCTCTTTTGCGTACTGTGTGTAGCATCTGTTTTATCCAATCTCTTATGTAGAATAAGTTAAAATAAGTTAATAGTTAACACATAGAGCATAATATACAAGTTCTTCATGGCAAGATATATGATATTTCATATATTTTCGAACAGAAAAAGTGAATATTACTGGTAATTATCAGAAGAGAGAAACTTAACATGTTCTATATTCACTCTTTTATCTATGTTTTGCTTTTGGAATTGATGAATTCCCATTTCTTTCAGAGCAGTTATTAGCAATGAAGTGACTACTTTCAAATGAGCTATAGGTTCCTGACTGCAGCAGAAATGGCTTCAGGTAGGGAAACAGGAACCATATTTAGTTTTGAGTGACCAGAATTTCTGAAGAGAAGAGGCACTGGAGCCACCTCTGCACTCACAAAAACATTACCTTTTGGGCATAATGTTATACAGATCAACAAGGTTTCCAGAGGGGTTTTGATGGCATCATACACAAATATAGTATGCTGTGAGGCAGCGATGCTTCCTGCTTTGTTATGAGACGCCTAAAATACTTTGTGTTCATTATTTAGTGTCTTGCCACTGACGTACTAGTGGGATGATACAAAGAAGAGAGTCCACAATAAATGTTTTGTTTAAACCCAGAGACAGAGGCAACAGCTGGCATATTTTAATTTTTCCCATGGGTAACTATCTTGAGATATTTGAGGGGTAAAAAACTGTTTTGTTTTTTATTTTCCCCTATAGCATTGTCTGGTGACAAAAGATAATATGTTAAGTTTATTTGGAGGATTTTCTAGGATCCAGGATCAGGTAGTGCTAATAATATTACAGATTGTTAATACTGCCATTTGGGCTTTTTTCAGATTTCCAGTTGCCATAACTTAATTTCTTCAGGGGAGTTTTGTCCATACATTCCAGTGGTCATGCTGTCTCTGGGATGTGAAGTATTGTAGCCTTGTTTACTAATTTACTCAGAAAAGATTTGTTTGCCATTACTTAGATGATTTACAGAAAGGTTAGTACAGTTGGCTGTCTAGATAAAAACTAGTTTTCCAGAGATGGAGTTATTTAAGGCTGCTGAGAAGGCAACACTGGCTTAAGATGGTGAGTACTGACGTTTTGAGGAATCGGAGGGGAACAATTTTTTTGATGATGTCATTGTTGAATCATAGCATTCACCAAGGGCTGATAGCTGAAGCAGAACGTCTTTTGCATAGGTCAGCAAGCAGTTATCATCTTTGCCCAGAGAGTAAGAAGTGAAGTAGCGTTACTGGCTACTTGACCAGCACTTACTCGGGTTCCTTCTTGCTGTTTTAGAATGAATGGTTAACCTTTGGC
The DNA here is from genome assembly GCF_018139145.2 of Gymnogyps californianus. Lineage (NCBI taxonomy): Eukaryota > Metazoa > Chordata > Aves > Accipitriformes > Cathartidae > Gymnogyps > Gymnogyps californianus. The sequence goes on from NC_059477.1 coordinate 14,308,423, forward strand.
TACATGAGAAGTGAAATTTCCCAACCAAATATTTTGGCTGTCTTCTCAGTGATAACGAGCTGTGTCAGAAATTTCTAGAAGAGAAGCAGTGGAAAATATTGAATAAAGACCTAACAAAATCTGTATCGCAAAGAAAATGTGCACCAAAAGTAACTCCTGCATTTGAAAAGCCTATAGAACATGTTCGTAAATCCTGGAGCATGAACCAAGACGGCATTGTGGACCTGAGCACACACTATCACATATCTCCAAAACCGTCGCAGCAGCACCCACACAAGTTTCTTCCTGTTCACCCCGAGCAAGGAAAGGAGTCTCTAGTTAAGCCACATACTGAGCTAAAGTTAACTTATAGTGTCATTTTGCCACATCTCAGTTTAAATGGTTTGCTTGAGAAAGCAGTTTAAAAGCACTGATGCAGTCGTCAAATGAAACTCCATTTTTAAAAGTAGAAGTTGGAAAAATAAATCTGTGTTCAAATTTGTAGTTCCCCCTGTTTTGCATTAGAAGGGAGACAGAGGGGAAATAATATTTGCTTGACTATTGCTACTTTCTTATGCCTGTCATCCCTCCAGGACTGCTGCTGTGAACTTGGGTGTACATACTGGTTTTTTTCCAGTGGTAATTTACTTTTCATTATGATAAGGAAATGTGTCTGTGTCCTCAACCATTTTCACCTGTGTTTTCCTCTGTGGAATACACCTTTCAGATGAAATACTGAGAGTCTTTTTAAGATTCCGAGATACTTTCATGTTTGTATATCCATCAAATACAACTAGGAGTAAAACTGAATAAAACTCTTGTCCCTCTTTCAGTTCAGGTGATAAGTTGTGTGATGTAATTGCTATGACATTTAAAGTACGTTGATTGATTAGAGTTGTAATAAATGCTGTAATCTTTGTAAAATGTATGCTTCCAGGTATTTGGGAAGTGGATACTATTGAAATGTGGTAATCGGAACCATAGCACTGTGTTCTGAACATTGCCAGGGTAAGCTGATTAAAGTTTTTGGTTAAACATGAAATAGGGAGGTCTTGATTAGTCTCAAGGGTTATTTTTGTAGCATTGAACTTAAAGGTACATAATCAAACCATAAAGACATGTTCTTCCATTACATTAAATCTCTTGAGAAATGTTGAGACCTACTTACACTTGCAACAGGTTTACGCTAGAGAAATGTCTGTCTGGTACCTTAGTGATATTCCAGAAGCATAATGATCCTGTAAAAAGTGATCCTATGAAAAGGAAGATAGCTTGAAAGAGCTGATCAGTGGATGTTTTCCTGGACTATGTATATGTGTAAGCTACTTGTGGAGAAGTCTTACGCATGAGGAATACAGGGCTGGAATTTTCTCATGCTTAGATGGGAATCTGTCCATGACCTTAGCTGAGATTCGGCCACTTGACCTGTGGTGGCCCCCTCCAGTGTACATGACTCTGTTCAGTCAATCTGTGTTGTCAAGAGGTTATAGAAAATAATCTGTATGTGTACAGAGTGCACTAGCAAGATGGACAGTGTAACTGTAGCTTCTGATTATTCCACATCTTTATCCTCCCATTAATGCAGAAGTCATTTATTGCAGAGTATAAATTGGAAGGAGTGTGCTGTATTATGCAAGATATCTTGATGTAGGCTTTAGGGTTTTCTATTTTATTTGACCCAATTTTGTGCTTGAGCAATTAACACACTTCTAACATGCTGGTGTCTGAGGAGAAAAAACTTATCCTGAGAGATGTCTATTTAAATGTACCCAGAGAGATGCTACAGTCTCTTACCTAGTACCTTGAAAGAAAAATTAGATTATGAACTTTAGGTGTCTGGAATGTATAAATTGACGTAAGATTCTGCAAGAAATTGGGGACCTAATTATTCACAAATGCTAGGCATTTGTAATGTAGGTGCTTAAAGCAGCAAAAGCACCAAACTGATCTGACCTGTTTTCATCTGTTGTGAATTTAGCTTCTGCTATAATGGGTAAAGTTGATCATTTTCATTCTACAGTACTTCTCCTTTAACAGAAAAATATTCTATTTATTAAGTTCTCAATAGATGCTTAGCATGTCTAGATATAGGCCAGGTTATTGCTTCAAATCTAAGCCAAACTGGTAATGATCTATTGATTTGTTTACCCCTCTTACGACAGAACCTAGTTTTAGGTTGGTGCCCAGAAGTAATAATGCCTGAGAACAAAAACTAGCATTAACTGATACATCCTTCTTGAAAGTTTCACTTCTAAAGACAACTTCCTGAATTGCTTTAAAGCATGCTAATAGGAAATGTGAGGAGGTCTTTCTTGCTGCATTTGTTCTCAGGATGATAAAGGTACACACAACAGTGTGTGTACTACAAAGAAGATAAACTGACAGTTCCTCTGTTCCTTTTGGAAAAGGGACTTCGAGTAAAAAAATTAAAACAATTATTTAAAGTGGAGAAAAAGAAGTCATTCTTTCCAAATACATTGTTAATCTACAAATGATGTGTCCGCAAAGTAGTATTGAGGTCAAACATTATTTAGAATGATAATTTAGAATATCCATAGTTATGTTACTGCTTTTATGTTGAAGCAATCTAAACCTTTAGCGCAGAGAGTACAAGCTAACCATGAACTGATGGGGATAAAGAATAACAGGATATTCTTTGGGGATCTGGGGAGGGTAACATCCCTTGCACTTCATCGTGAAATAATCTGGTACTGGCAACTTTCAGTGACAATTTATTTGACTAAATGGGCCAGAGGTCTGATTCATTTGTGCCAGAAAGGAGTGTTAACATTGACTTAAACTACTAGGATGAAAAGTACAATTCTTTTTGTTTGTTTTAATTTTAAAAAAAACTTTTAATTTTCTATCTTTATCTATATTTACTTGACTTGGTGTTTTAATATATTGTATGAGGAAAGCAGGCAATTTTTCTATTTTTGGATGGTGCTAATTCACATCTTGAAGTTCTAATCCGCATTTATGACACTATCACTTATACAGGGACAAGCAGTGTCAGACAGGATTAGAGAATTAGCACAGAGTGAGGCATCCAAAACCATTTCTCCTGGCTTTTATTAGATTTTTGTTTGTTTTGAGTGGCAGTAGATAACTGAGTTAATAATAATTATAGGGTCTTTAAGACCCCACTCTGTCCTTGGAAGGTCTGTGCCGTGCTGAAAATTTTTTGTCATCTACAGGGTCAAGCAAAAGAGACAGGCTGAAGGTGCTGCTGTTTGGAAAACAATAGCTACAGAGCTATTGAGTGTTGGCAGGGGACACAACCATTATCCCTATTTCTCAGCAGATGAGAGAACAAGGAGGGAAATAGAAGATGGACGTGAGCCCTGTTTTTCTTCTGGTTGTCCCCATACTAGATCAAAAGACTTCTAGGAGAATTAGTGAGCAGCGCTGCAAGAGAAAGCAGAGGTGGGAGCTCGGTAATGGCAGCTGGTTGAACTCTAAGTCATCCAGCTATTTCTGTAGCATTTGGAGTGAGAAGGTGCTTTCCCAGTCCTCCTTCAGGCTGTTTAGAAGGAGTATGTTTTATCCCAGACTGTCCATTCTCTAATTCTTCGCTTTGGGGGGGGGTGATGGCCACTTAGGCCAACAGGTTATGAAAGGAGGTGGGTGTTGGACAAGTGCTCTCTGCTCAGACAACATTAGTAGCAGTTCTTCTAAATGTTGCCAGTTCTCTGTGCAGCAGGTTGCTCTGGACACATTGAGAGAGAGCAAATTTAGGAAGTAGCTATACCTCTGGAGGCCGCAAAAACCCTGAAATTTGTGTGTGTATGTATAGCCTCACACAACGCGTGCACACACACACGTAACTATGTATATAATTTTTTTATCAGACTCAGTCATTGCTATAAACAACTGTTGGCACAAAGCCGTTTTCAGTCATGTTATAAAAAGCAAATAGCTTGTTTTCATGTGACAGCTCGATGAGACAAGAACCTTAGAAACTCTTTATAGTATGTACAGCTGTTTTACAAAGACTGTTGTTCAAAAATACATGTTTCCTGAAATGTTAGCTAACTTGCTTGTGTGTTGAAAGAACTTTAAACGTTTAGCATGGCTGTTATTGCTGCTTCTGTGCCGAGCAGTCAGTCATTGAAATCTACATTATAAATTAGTCACATACTCACCAATTTGATTTTTTTTACCTTTAAGTAGACAATATAGAGCCCAAGCTCTTTTCAATCTGACATGCATTATAGAAGAATTAGAGGTTTTGTTCTAATTAAATATTTAAATTTAAGAAATGTTAATAAAATCAGTAACGGCTGTGGTCAATGACAGTCTTACTTTTACTTCAGTGCATGTAAACTCAGATCCTAGGAAAGGATCTGAATGGTTTGTGAATCATTCAGCAGCACTCTGCTGCTTTCTCCAGCCAACATCAAAAAGATGTTTTCAGCTTGTATTAGCTGATATCCAGGCATTGCTTTGTTCTGCAGACAGATCGAGAGAGGGGGATTGCAATGGGGTCGCCCATGCAGCCATAGACAAGAGATGAGATGGTGCACATAAGACATCAGAAAAAGTAGCAATGAATGAAGGAGAGGCAGTCCAAAGTTCTAAATGTAGATGAGCACTAAGCAATACCAACATTATTAGGCACCACGCTGGAGCATCTGCACTGCTAGACCTGTGCTTATCTCCACCTGGCCTGATGTGGTTCTCCATGTCAGCTGGTTTCCCTGCCCTTCACAGTTTGTGTCTTTTCCCCCTGCCCTGGCAGTAGGGAGGGGAGGCAGGAGGGCACTTGCTCCTCTTCTACTCTTCCTGCTCAGTACCATTATGTTCTTTTCCTAAGAATCTACACAACAGATTTGTCTTGTATGTGGGTCATTGGGACTCTCTGACCACAACGCGAGTGCATGAAGATAAAGGATCTCAGACTATATGAAGGGAGAAGCAGAGGTTCCAGTACTTTCAGTGCTACTTATACTGCAACTTGCAGCATGGAATGAAGTCTGTGGCCCTCCCAGCAAGATTGGACCAGTTTAGTAGAGATGGACTCTTCTTGCACTAACAGCCTCTTCAAAACTGAAACTTTGTAGTGACTTTAATAGGTGCTTGGTCTTTCTGGAGTATTGGTAGCATGAGGGAATCTTCTTTCACTGATGGACATGTGATATATGTCAAGGACAGCAGACACTAGTGGAGAGGAGTCATTGGGAAGTGTCACAAACGACTGAAATCTGCAATGCCTGCGTGGACTACAGTGTTACGGCTTTCTCTTGAACAGGGGAGAAGGAACTCTCGCTCTTAACTACTGAGCACTAGTGTAAAGGTTGGTGTTGCTTCTCCGTATTATTTTGGCTTGCAATTTTGGCCAGCAACTATGTGTAGCTGCAGATCCATTTGACCTTGCCTCTCTTTTGTCAGGAGTTTTGCCCCATTCTGTTTGACACTCTTTGCTCCCTCTGTGTTTTGAGAGAATTGCTCTGCCACAGAGAGAGGCTGCCTGGGCCTCTGGCACAGCACAAATACTGTAGTCAGTAGAGCAGAGACATACAGGCTTTAGCACATGTTTGTGCTTGTCACCTCCCACCTCTAAAACCACTCCCAAATGCCACCAAAAAAAGATGTCGGCTACATCTCTTCTTCTTTCCCTCAGTCTGGGAAAGGAGACTTGCCAGCACACTCTAGATGTAAGATCTAAACCGTAGCAAGGGAACCCCTTTCCCACTCACATAATTCACTCAAGGGACACCATTTAGGTACTCTTGGGGAAGAGGAGCTCTTGCACAACCAAAAGAATCCTCTGTTTTGCTCCCAAATGCTATAAAATGGAACTAATGACTAGAGAAAGAAAGTCTCTAAAAACCCAGCCTGAGTATTGTGGCCTGAGATACTCTAAAGGATTATTTCACCCCCCTCTTGTCTAAGTTCTTTTCTGGTTTTCTCTTTTTATCTCCTTCTTGGTGACAGTGCTGTTTTTGGCAATAAGCACAGTGGTCTCCCTCCATAGAAATCTTTATGGCCAGAATCATCATCTTGCCAATTTACACTGTTCTCCTGTGAAAGCTGATGACGAGGGTGGACTTCTGCAATTTGTACCTCTGTTTCATGGATAAGGATGTAAACTACAATCCTGCCTTTTCCTGTCCTGTGAGCGTGTTTGCCTCATAATTCTTAAGATGCCAGTGCTTAGCTATGTGCACACAACTAGCTTCAAGTTGGTGGTTTGGGTTTTTTTTGTCAAAAATGAAGAGAAGGGGGAGAATTCCCTTGTCTTACTGATATTTCCTTACCACGTTTGCTCTCTGTTCCTTTAGGATGGCAAAGGTACCAACTGCATTAATCCTTTTTGATACTAGAGGGAGCTCATGCCTTGAGCAGTCAGAGTGAAACATGATATCTTGGACAATTCTTGAGGAAACACAGATGGGAAGTAAAGTGGCATTGATGACTATAATGCACCTTTTTCCATCACTGGCAAAACTAGAAGGGCTGAATTTATCTGCTTAGGAAATTACACATGGCTTTCAGAGACACTCAAATAATGAAATGCTGTAGCTGCAATTTCTTCTCTATCTGAGCACCTCTCTGTCATGGCTGGATTTATTTTCACAACTTCCTCTGAGGAAATAAGCCCTCTCATATCCCTATTAATACATGGGGGACTGTAACACAGGGAGCATTCACGGTAGTGCAGCTTTCAGACTGTACCTGCCATAGTGACTTCAGTCAGGCATCGGTCTTGTACATAGGCAGGAAAGCACCACGTAAGTGTTCTTGAGAAGTCCCAATGTGCTGCATTTCTGTGCTCAGTCAGTTCCTTGGGGCACAAACGCAGGCCTGTCACAGTACCTTCTCGTCCACCCTCGCAAGACTTCAGTTGGGACAGGCTGCTGGGTGGACAAAGCTAAGAGACATGCTTCTTAAGCCTCTCTGCGTTGTGCCCTCTCCCCAGCTCTAGCTCAGCCAGCAGCAGTCATGGAGCTGGAGAGAGGTCACGGGGCTGAGCTGTGAGTGCCCACTGTCTCAGGGTAGGGAGGAGATGACAGCAGGCATCTCATGCGCATTCCCATGAGATACCATTCAGCAAACAACTGTTCAGTGGGTTTCGGGCAGTGAAAGGCAAATACATCTTGGACTTGTTAAGGTCTTCTCTGAGACAGTGAAGGCTGTGCCAGCCTGGTGGACCTAAGGCATCCCAGAAGCACCTCAACAAGATGAACAGCCAGCAGTAGGCTGTAAAGAAGGCTGTTTCTCAGTGGCCAGAGGTGAGGAACAGCTCACCAGGTGTCCACAGAGAGTATTAGCCAGAACAGAAGACTGGGAAAGGAAGCTGGCAGGATTTGTACCCTGGAAGAGCCCTAGGACGGGAAGGAAGTGTAGAAAGAGTGTAAGCAGCGTGACAGGGTTGCTGTGTGAAGGGATTGGACGATCAGAGGAGAGAGGACATGCACATGCGAACAGATGTATGCAAATGCATTATATATATATGCACAAAGAAGTATTGCAAGGGGAATTTTCCAAAGCACCCAGGAGGAGACTTGAAAGCACAAGGTAACATCCTGAAACATGTTGGCTGACTCTTTTGCCACCTCCTTGTTTTTCTGCACTAGGGATCTGTTGCTGTAACAGGGCAGTTGAGAGCAGATTAGCCACCAGAAGCTGGGGTCTTTGGAGGCTGAAATGCAGCCACACTTGCAATGGGCTAGCTTAAATATCTTAGTTAAGATAACTTTGCATAATCAGAGCAAATTTAATTTACATTACAGCCATTTAATCACTCAGTTCTTGACATGTGGACTTCTAATCCTAGTGAGCACTACCTGTATCCTGCTTAATTATATTTCAAAAAATCCTTATTCCTTTAGAAGTAGCTCAGCTGTCACTGTGATGCTCAGTGAGGTTACTGAAAGTGTCAGGGAAAAACAGTAAGTGGACAATCATATTCCTTCAATGCCTGAGGCAAAGCAAAATTAACTGCTCGGCTGAGTTTTGGCAACCAGGGCTCCGTGTTTGTGCAGGGGCAGATCTGCCCGGGAGAGGGCAGTGATGCACAGACGCACATTCCAGCAAGGGGTGCTGGTGGCTTGCATAAACACAGACTTTTAATAGCCATCTCCTGCACGTATAGCTGAACTGCTCTTAGTTTATTCTAAATGTGAAGTGTTTAATGCAAGATAAACAAGTGCGATACCACAGGATGGAAGTGTGAGGCTTCTTTGACCCTTTCCAGTTCAGGGGTGAGAAGTGTTCAGTGCCATGATTTTTCTCTTTAGTTCCACATCCTTCCTTCCACAAGGAGGGAGCAGTGTCCTTCTGAGGGGCTTTCAGGTGCTGTCAGGCCAGCATCAACGTAACTGGGAGCCGTTAGCCTGCGCTTCACAGTAATAGCCATGGTGGGGAAAGTACAATATATCAGATAGGAAGGACCATACAGACAGGTGGATATTAGATATGTCACAGAATAATCGCTCAAATGCAAGTCACAGTAGGGGGATTTCAGTGGAATATTACAGCCAGAAACATGCTCTCCTGCTGGAATAGATGCTGTTCAGGAAACCATACAAGGGGGCTCTTGCAAATAGCTGAAAATAGGAAGGCATTACAGCATGTTGACTTCATAGATACCTGGGCTTAAGTACTACAGTTTTCCCAACATTCAGTGCTGATGATTACTGTGATTAGTAGCTCAGTCTAGTTTGTGGAATAGAAGATACTAGGATATACCTGGGTGCAGAGGGCTGAAGTTTTTCTCCTCAGTATCTTGTAACACAATTGCATAAAGCTAGATTGTTGGGCTTTACTCTTAAAGGATGCAGTAAGTACCAAAAGATGCTGTTACTTGCTCTCTTATAGGTGACACTGTAGAAAATCCTCTGGCCAAGGCAGTCATGTTCCTTTTTCACCTAAGCAGTTCATCTTCATGAACACCAATGGCATCATTTTTATTTAGCTGGATTCCCTGTAAATTGTCAGCCTTTTTTTTTTTTCTTCTTCTTTTTATTTGTGCCTGAACAATAGCAGTTGAAATGAAAAAGGCTGAGACTATTATAGCACGTACTACTCAGGATTTACAAAATGATTGATCATGTTCTTGGATGTACGCTGAATATGAGTACATATACATAGACTAAAGAGGATTTAGCTCTCAGGACAGTATTTGTATAGGAGTTGCAAGCTATGGGGGAAGTATACCTGGGGGTCACATTTATGCCCTTGCTCCTCATACCATAAAGAAAAAGAGCCTTGAGGTTGCTCTAACTTGTATCTAACTGCAGCTGCACCTGAATAGCTACAACATCAGCCAGAGATCTCAGGAATGCAGCAGCAGCAATGAAATCTTGCTTCTTTCCCCCCTCTGCTACTTGCTAATTAAATTAGCATTAAGATGAAGAGTCACTGTAGAGGAGTGCAGAGGCAGACACTGAAGGTCTGGCTGTAACTTCTGAGGAGAAAACAAGAGCAAGTTTCTAGCAGCAACAACTAGCAATAGTCAGTTGTCAGAGACATTTTTTAAAGTAGAGTCAGCAGATTACGTTTGTGAAAGCTCTGGCATCTCAGACTTCTTCTAGATGGGATCAGTTTCAGGTGTCTATCCAAATCTTTCCAGGGGAGTTGGGGCTGGAAGTCATTGCTGTATAACATCTGTTCACTGATCTCACTCCAGCTTCAGTATTTTCTTCTTACAGTATTTGCTGCCCAGCAAGGAGCTCACATAGGCTGTATCTATATTACATGCAAGCAGTGCCTTGTGAGAGATCCCTGAATTGGCTGGAGGCTCCACACAGTTGTGCTGCTATGCAGAGGGTCTGGCCTAGGCTGTGGGTGCAGGATGGCTGTTAGTGCAGTGCCACAGCTAGATGAGTTAAGTGCTGCACAGCACTGAGGTGTCAGTATTACTCCCAGTCCCAAAGCTGGCAGGATTGGCACTGGCTAGGGGATCTCTGCACTGAGCTGCCTCTCATAGTATAGATATTCCTCTTGTCTGCTTTATTAAAGGCTTCACAGGGAGAGTGAGCAGTGTCCTGAGACCAGAACCAGGTCAATGCCTGTGACGGGAAGCTGGAGAAACCATGGACTGCACCAAAACAGGCCATGAAAGGCCAAGAAACTGGGGTGGGACCAGGACAAGAAGAAAGATGGGCCTGGAGCAAAGGCAGGCAGGGAGACTTCATAGGCAGGGAGAACAGAGCAAAGACATGTCAGGAAATGACAGCACTGAACATTCAGCTGCATCCCTTAAGGCTGCCTATGCCCCCATAACATGGGGAGGCTGAACACAGTGCCCTGGTGATCCCAGTCCTTGGGTTGTTGGGATACATGAGCCACATCAGACTGGTCAGGAGATGAATTAATGAACAACTTAATTTCTCAGTCCCTATCAGTGTAGAGCTTAAGTGTTCTCAAATGTATCCTCACAGCAGCATTCCCCTTTCTGAACAGGGAGATGGAGATGTGGAGACAGAACCAGCTTGCCTAAACTCACACAGGAAGCCCATGGCATGCCCAAGGAGTAAAGGCAGAAAGTCACCACCCTAATCTGGCCTTTCTGCCTTTAAACCTTTCCAAATGGGGCTGCATGGACAGGCAAAAATGTCACACAATTGCTGCTGTCCCCCCTGTTCTTGTGAGGCTTTGGTCTAACTGGCTGCTAAGCAGGTGAGTACTTCTCTCCTGTACCACTCTTGTTGGCTAGGAGAATGGCCAGCAGGAATGAAAAGCAGAGGGCAGGTGCAGCAAGTGCCAGTTGAGGGCATGAGAGGGAAAGGTTTTTGCTAAGCTGGCAAAGCAAGACCTGTTTTGTAGAGAAAGAAGAGCTGAAAGGATACGAAAACAAAGCAGGGAAGTTACCCTGAACTAAACCAGGATGTGCTTGCAGAGATTAATAGCTGCTTCCTGTCCCATATTTCAGTATGTCTTCTGCTTGCAGTAATTTGCAACATACACAAATGATTTTCTGAAAAGTCATCTTTTACTCCTCCTTACTCCTGTTCATTTTCCCCTGGGTTTCAAGGCACAGGTGCAATTGAAAAAATGGCTCAAATCTACATTGATGAGCTCAAACACAATTCAGGGCACAATCTAAAACTGCACAGCCAATGCAGACCTGTTCATTGTTTTAGTGGGATTCAGATCAGATCTCGGTTAGATAGTTTAATTAAAGTGTGACAGTATAACAGCAGTAGAGTGAAGTAGAGCATCCTGGAAGGAATCCACTTACAGTCATTGTCTGTTAGCCTCAAATGCTAGCAGAAGTAACACACAAAAAGAAGGGAAAACTGGGGAGAAAATATCCCTGTACTAAACTATAGGTGTTAAAGAGCAAATCTAAATAGAACTGGCTTGACCAGGTCCAATGTAGTCACTCCCTGCTCCCTGCAGGAACTATACCTGAAGGAGAATAAATTGGACAAAGACTTGCTGACAAGGTGATGGCTTTCAGACTGCAGCTTTTGTTCCAAGACCTTACTTGCTGTGTTCCCATCTCTTTCATACTAGATGCCTCACCTTCAACTGTACTATTCTGGCTGAAGTTCTAAGAAATAGACCCACCAGCCTCTCATCGCCCATCCTATTTCCGTCACTGCTGTGAGCTCTCCTCCCTTCTACCACAGGACCATCTCATTTCAGTGTGCCATGCACAAGCTGCTCACTGAGTTTTTCTTCATGCGGCATCTCAAAACTCCCCTTTCTCATGACAAATCTCTTTGTCTGCCTTGGCCATACCTCCTTTCCCATGCTGCAAATGCTTTTTCTGTGGTACCCATATCTTCTAAGCCATAAACCAACTTTTTTTTTTTTTCCCCCACCTCCATTCATTCCCCCTTGTTGGATATCGACAAGATCTCAATTCTCCCTTCTGAGTCGCTATTTTGTTTTTGTTCAGATATCGTCTTCGTTTGCAACAATGCTGACTGTATTATCTGCTAGTGGCAAAGAAGGATGACATTTAAAGACACTTATAAAGCAAAACCCCCACCAATCAGAGGCTAGGTCATGTGCTCCTGGTAAACCATTGCTTTATGTATCAGTATATTAAGTCCCTCATTTAGATTGGAAAATCCATAGGCAAAGGCAGTTCCTCTGTATATGTTTAATGATTATTCTTCTAAAAAGAAAAAGAGAATATGAACAGAAACTGTGATTAACATGACGAATGAAATGCTGAAAATAGGACCGATTTTCTGTTTCAGGAGTGTGATCCTCCAGACATTTCAAAAGAGGGAGAAGGAATACTGCTGATCTCGGAACACTGCAGTAAGACTCTGGAGAAAGAACTGTATCCACTTCCTAGCTCTGCAATGGCAAGAATGACCTCAGGTATTGTTATTTAATTTCCCTGTGACTTAGCTCTCTATGTGTAAAGGGTGACTTAGCTCTCTATGTGTAAAGGGTGATTGCTCTCTTTGACTTGCAAGGTTGTTCTGAGATGTTTTGATCCTATAGAGATGAGTCAGAGGAGCACCTATGAAAAGTTTCTTTTGTTACAAGAGATGCAGTTACTGATGAACTGTTGAAAGGAAAAGGCCAAAATCATGAAAATTTCAAAACTACCAAGCCCTCAGGAAACAAGGGTGAAATCCTGTGTGGAGTCTGTTTCTTCCAACGAGAGTCTTGTGGTTTAAGCAGTGAGGAGTTTCCACCTGTCTTTCTTCCTCTGCTTGTGATAAACCTTTAGCACGAGGACATTTGCCTAAGTGGAGAGGGCTGGGTGGGTGCCTATACAGAGAAGTTCATTGTTCCATACCTCAGCTGAATAAAATCATTTCTCATAACAAAAGGGTAGCACTGGCATTGGGTGGTCACCAGGGCAGTTCCTGAGACTGCTGACGTGCACACCTACAGGTACAGAGGCACGCAGGTGCTGCTCTGTCTCTGCCGTCCAGGGGCTGGTTGTACGGTACAACCGTCTATTAGGGGTGCCTCATTTGAAGGTGAGGTAGAATAGCACAATGTCTAGGGCTTGGCTTCAGTAAAAGACCTGCACAAACTTGGGGGAATAATTTCCTTTTATTGTTCTTTAGTTTCCTCATTGGCTAAAAATGAGTCTAGCAGTTCTCAACCTTGTATCCACAACACCTTGCACACTGTAGTTGAAAAAGGCTATATTGTTCATTATTCGTGTATGTGTGTATCATTACAGTTCACTGTTTGAATGCTGTCTTTTGCAGAGACCTCCTGAGACCTCTTGTCCACATTTCACTGTTTTAGTGACCAGCGTGCATCTGAGCCTGTAATATTGCAAATTGCCTCAGAAGTTGGCCCCTTGCAACTGGTGTTTGAAGATGAGGACAGTCTAGGAGCCCTCAGAAGAATTTGAGCTGCATGCTCCTGAAGGTGGCTCTGAAGGATCTCAGGACGGAGGTTCATGCTGGCTTTTGCCTCAGTCCATCTCTCCATCACCAGAAAAGCACCCACAGCCAGAAGGTAGGGGACATTGGCCTGTGCTAGATCCCAGCCTGCCTTCTCCAGTGGTGTGGGGAGGGGAGGCTGCTCCGGTCCTGCCTTCCCAGCAGCATCTCCCAGTTCCAGCTGCTGGATAATGGACAGCAGCCCCAGGTTTTGCTGAGAGAACTTAATCTGCACTGTCATCCCTCATTACTGCCACTCAGTGCCGTCGGGTCCAGCCATGAAGGGTCACAAGATGACATGAGAGAGGTCGGGCGGGGGGTGTATAAAAGGGCCTGGCAAGCACCGGGAAATATGGAAAGGCTAAAAAGAGAACAGCTACCCAAACGATGCTCCCAGCGGCTCGGTGGGGCTGGGGCTGAAAGCGGCTGGGTTCACACTAAGTTTTCCCGAAGGTCATTCTGCAATATGGTAACTCCCAGCTCGGCTGTCAGCGCCCATAAAGGCAGCTCTCCTCACAGTGCGGGGGTGGGGAAGGGAAGGAGGTTTGTTTAGAAGCATTAGCGTGCCCCTCCCCCGGCCCCATTAGTGGCCCTTATTAAACCAACACAGACAAAGAGCAAAGATGCCCTCGTTAATGGAGAGTCTCCGATAATTACTCTGCTCTGCCGCTTCTTTTGGGGCCTGAATGGCCTTTGAATAATGTTTCTCTTGCTGTGGTTGCAGACAATACCCTCGCAGACTGCTTTAAGCGGTGCCAATCCCATTAGCAGAAGAATAGCAGAGCTTTCTGGTTGTGTGGGTGTGTGTGCTCACGGGGAGACAGCGGGCTCGCAGTGGGAACAGGGCTACGCTGCCCACTGCTTCGCTTGCCTCTCTTGCCCTCCACGGCCCAAGAAAGCAAAACAGGGAAGTGCTGGGCGAAACTCCATCTCGCAAACAATCTCCCTATTTAAGCAGCGCCCGAGCCAGGGGGCTTGCGAGGGCCGCGTTGCCCCTTGCTGCAGGAGCGCAGAGGCGGACGTGTCCGCTCACCAAGCGGGAAGGGAAGAGCTGGGAGGCAGAAGGCCCGCAGGACTGAAGGAGTGCCTCCAGCCCTTCCTCATGTTCCCCAGGCACAGCTCTCCTCTCACACCCACACAAGACACCAAAGGGGACAGAGGCCCAAGAGTCTCCGAAATCAGAATCAGGCTCTGCTTCTGCTTTACCGTACAGAGGAAATGAGGTGACAGTCATCCCTCAGCATCCCGTTGATCACAGAGCATGAAAATGGCTATACCGCCCAATTTCGGGAGGGTTAATTTTGTGCTGCATACCCCAAGCGGGAAGCTAATTAGTGTGTTCAATAGGTAGCTATCAACCAAACTTGGAGGAGTTGGAATAACTCTACCTGAGCCTTTCTCTTTGATCTCCCCTTCTGCATGATAAGTGAAAATAGTTTATAGCTGGGCTGGCTGCGGTGTTTAATTTAATCATCTGATGATATTTATTTTCACAAACATGAACTCAAGGAACAATTATCGGAAAGGCTTCATCTTGTGCTGAACGTGCCAGTTAACGGCCTTTCTGTGAGGTAATAGCTTCTATGTAGGGAGTCAGTAATTAAAACGTGTGAAAAAAGGCCCCTTCTTCAGAGGCAGCTGGGAAAGACAGTGGGTCTAACGCTCAGCTGGTGTGAACTGGCAAGTCTGTCAATGGCCACAATAAATGGGCATTGCTCCTTCCACATTATGCTAGCAAAGGATGTGCCCAAAGGGTTCTTGAGAGTTTCCCAGTTTGAGAAAGATGTTTGGATTCTTATCAACAGGAGCCAAACTCAGGAATACATGGTACAATGATCTGGTCTTTGGAAGATGATTCTGCAGTACTCATGGGAGATCTTCGGATCTGAAGAAGGGCACTCGGTCCTGCAAACTCTCCCACAAGGAAAGCAGCTAAGTTAAGTTTCTCGTGTTAACAGATAAAGCCATTTTCTCCCTGTTTCGGTGTTAACTCTCTAGACTTCCAGAACCATAATCTCAAAGCTAAGAAAAAGCTGACATTTGAGACATTCCAAGTAGAAGGAAGATGACTTCCTTTATGTCTTCATCGCATGGACATATAGGACACAATTTGTTTACTTGTACAGTTAACCACCAGATGGCTCTATGCACTCTGTTCAGTTTTGGGCCATATGTTGGTGGTTGAAGAGCAAGAGGGACAAAGCTGAAAGTTGAGCTGTGTGGAAGGTTCTGTTGGATAGCCACCACCATGTTTGTAACCATTATATCCTGCTTGAAACGGCTTGTGATTTCATGTTGGAGGATGGTGATATGCTTAAACGATGAAAATTGCAAAATCTGGATCTTGCATTCTTAAATATATATAGTAATAACAACAAAAATTTTTCCAAGGTTCATATTTCTTCAGAATTAGAGCGTGTTATCCTGCAGCTTTGAAGGATAACGTTGGTCATTTATTCTTTTCCACTGGCACACAGACTGCAGGAAGAGACTAGAGGAAGAAAATGTAGAGCCACCTGTTCTCAGATTCAGTTGTTTTAAGCTGTGGTAGAGGGATGTGTAATGCATCACAGATATAAAAATGTGATTTAGAAAGGGGATGGAACCTCTTCCTCCTGTCAATAAAATGGTGACAATTGTTTATAAAGTGCCTCTCAGACAGAATGGAAAATTAAAAACTTGAACTCCAACTGTTCCCTAGCAGCCAGTGTAAGAAAGGTGCATGTTAATTGCGTTTTACGTAGGAAATGGAAAGTGTTACCCATCCCAGTACCTTTGCAAAGGGTTTCCAGCAGATAAGAATGGAGTTAGGAATATCTAGAGCTGGGAAAAGTGCTCCTTAGGGGCTGAGAACGACAAAATTGAGACCAGTATCGGCCTTTTTCACTATTTCACTTCCCCCAAGAAGAGGGGAACACAGTGTTTCCTGCAGACCCCCGCAGTGCACAAGGCAATGCTGCAAGGATGGGGGGGGGCCTTTGGTGCTGGCTGGCCCCGGGGAAGCGTCTGGCAGGGCATGGAGCCCGGGCAGGAGGTGCCTTTCCCATCTCCCGCACAGCAAAGTGCTGGGGATTGCACCATGCGAACCATTGCAATGCCTGGATGTGTTTGGCAAATGGGGTCCCAAGGAGCCCAGTGGGACATGCTTGGGCTGTAGGAGAGCGAGGGGGCCAGGAATAGTGCCTGACTGCGCTGAATGCCTGGGACTTGACTTGGCTGCTAAAGACGACTGGGATTGTTTTGGGTTCATGGCACATGGTTACTGTCCTTCCAGATTTATGGCTGCCAAGTGTCTCTGGGAGTCTGTTTTTGAGCAGAAGGGTGATTGTTCTTGAACAAGGCCTCTCTGCTGTCCTCCCTTAAAAAGAAATGACATCTATGCCCTTCTACAGCCTGAAATCACTTTTCCACTACAGGTGGAAAATGATATATGGGCCACTTTCCAGAAAACTGGGTGTAATGTTAAACACAGGCAATTTCTCTTCAACACAGCAGTGAAATCAGAACCAGGGGAGGCATGGATTTTTACACTTCTCTGAGCGCAGCGCACACTGCCTACCTGCTCTCCTCCCCTGACGTTCGTGTCCCCACAGGTGATGGACCAGGGTGCCCTGTGCCTCCTGCACGAGTATGCTGGGCCTGGAAGGGGAACTCGTAGTTCATAGTTGGCAGAGAGGCAAAGTCCTGAAGCATCACCAGACCCAGGAGTCCTAGAGAGCCTCTTCCCTTCTGAGGAGCCCAAGAGAAAAATGTCTCAGTACCATTTGAGAAAAGGCTGGATGGTGATAAATAACATGGCAAGTGATGATACTGCCTCGTCCTTTGAGGGATCATGGTGCATACAGTTGAATTAGAATAAAAAGATCAATCTCTGACTGTTACCCAGTGAAGAAGCCATTCATCTTTGGGAGCAGGACTTGAAATGTATGGCGCTGTAGTAATATATTATTTGTAAAGGCCAAGATTTATTAATTTTCAGTCAGATAAACTGGTATTTTTTTGTGCCAAAGTCTTTCATTCATCCTTGCTGTCACTGAAATGAGATAACTCATACGAACACAACTTTGTTAATTGTGCCAGTCACATTTTGCAGTATGTACTAAACGGTTGGTGTGTGAGGATGAGAAGGAAAACTACTGATGAAGCTAACCTAACACCTGCCTTTTGTTGTGGATCGTGAATCCTCTTTATGGACTCAGTTCAGCACCACATTTTCATGCAGTTACGTTTCAGCACTAACCTTGTCTCGGCTGCTCAGCGCAGCACTGCTGACTCCCCTGGGACGCAGTCAATGAAACAGCACAGCGCCTGTAATTTTAAACATGTACGCGGTGCTACTCAGAATTGGTCTGTGTACACCGGACGTCAAAATTCCGGTACATCCCTAATCTGCACATGGGTATTTCTCGCCATGAGGTTATTTTTACAGGACATGTATTGTTGGGTGGGGTGCCACGCTACATACCAGTGAAATAAGCGATTTGTAATTGTCTTGTAACTTTTTGTTTTCTTTGGGTAACAGGTTGTGCCAGAGATCTTTTTGCTGCCCTGTGGCGATATGAATTCACATGCGGTGCTGCTCCCTGCAGCCTTCACGCCTCGGTAAGTGTGCTTGCGCTTGGGATTGTTAAAAATCCATTTAGGATCTTGCGTTTTCCATCTCTCCTGAAGTCAAGTGTCAGCTCCCTGAGAATCTCAGCTGCTGTAAATACGGAAAGGTGCAGTTTTACCCCTTATGTTTATATAGGAAAACCTGAAGGTTTTTCTGTTATCATTTTTTTTCAGAGGAAATAAGAAGCTGGCGGGTTACTGGGACACGCGGTTACCGCCGAGCCCCTCTCCCGCCGTTACTGGCGCCGGCGCAAGGCCGAGGGGTACCCGCGGCTGCCGGCGCCGCCCGGGCACCTCTGCCCGGGCCTCCCGGAGCGCCGGGGCTGCCGGCTGGGCGGGCGGCGGCGGCAGGAACCTTGGTGCCGCGGAGCCGTTTCCCGCGGCGGCCGGGACGGCTTTGCGGCAGGACGCGGCCCCGCCGCCCGGCAGCAGCGCGGCGGCGAGGAGGGGCCGAGCCGTTCGGCGCCGGGCCGTGCCTGCGCGCCGGCGGCTCCGCTCCGCGCCGGGCCCCTCTTCGGAGCACAGGTAGAGCGCGGCCCCCGGGCGGCAGGTAAATACTCCCGTTGGTCTGTGGTCGGTGCGGGGCTTGAAGGGTCTGCGAGGTTCCCCAGCCCCTCCGGGGCGGGCAGCCGGGCCGGGCTTCCCGCAGCCTTCGCCGTGCTGCCTGCCCGCCGAACGCGTATGCGGGCTGTGTGCGAGGACCCGGGCGCGGCTGTGTTTGCATTTATAGCACAAACACGTCTGTAGTCATGTGCCCATCTGGAAGGACGCGTTCCCCTGTGCATAGAAAGGCCCTGTGCTTTAGTTTTCCTCCACCCATAGCCGCTCCCGATCTCAGCAGGAATTTGGGCTGCTCCCCGTCGGTAGAATCAAACTCTAGTATGTATAGGCACAGTGTGCAGGCATCGCTCTCTATTTTAATAGCCCAGAGTATGACATAATGCCGTGGTCTTCTTACATTGCAGTAGAATTTGCTTCTTTTACGGAGCAAGCACCCAAACACAGCCAGTGGAATTATACCTTCTGGAATCAAGGCCCGACAGGAGAGTATCTGTTATATGGGAATGTGTCCTAGCTGGAGTATCAGCAGAAATGCTGGGATCACTGGCATTGCAAGGTAAGATAAGGGAAGAAACTCGAGATTAGGTTTGTGCAAGGAATCATGACTTGCTCCTGATCTGTTTTCTGTTCTGCGAATGTGCACTTATGGCCCTGATCCTGCAAAGATTTACAGACAAATCTAGTTTTAGGCACTGCATAATCCCACTAAGTGACTACAAAAAGTCGCAGTATGTAAGAGTAAGAAAGCATCTGAATCTTAGTAGGACCAATGCCCATACACTTTAAGCAACAGTAGTTTTCATCTTGTCACTTTCAAGGCTTATTTATCCAAAATTAGTGAATTAAATTTGAGATTAAAAAAAAATCAGAAATCTAAAATGTGAAACAGGGCACTACATAGTGGAATGAAGGATCTTCTCAGTCCACAGTAGCTAGATACATTATTCCTGCAGAACCTTATCAGACTGAAGTCACATGTGTTAATATTTCAACTTCATCAGATGTTTTGAGGTTTCTACTGGGCTTCTGCTAAGATCTTCTGTAATAAAGTTATAGTTCAGTTTAGAAAACAGCAAGCGTTTGGGCTGAGTAGTCACACAACTCTGTAGCGGTACGTGTGGTTACAACCAGCCTGCGGGGTTAGCTGTTGTGGCAGGGCTGCCAGGACCTGAGGGTTTGGGTTGCTGTGGTAGTTTGCTGAACTTCAGCATTATTTGGATCATTGCTTCCTTTCCTTCCCCTGCCTCTCTTCTCCTGATAATTAATGTGCCAAACCACTGTGGTCCTGGCTGTTTGAAAGACAAGAGGAGGGCTTAGTTTGAGGTTCGAAATGAGTTTGTTATTAAAGACTGTATTTCCATCAATGTCAGCATTCAACCACTAATAGTTACGGGAAATCCAGGTCTCACTGTAGAAAGGCTTGTACTGTCCCAGCTGAGCTCTTTGGCTGCCATGGTTAGAGAGAGGAGTTGGCTATAGTCGCAGATCAGGGCTACTCAGAAAGCTGTGTGCTGGACAGATTTGGATGTCAAGTGTGTTTTCTTATGGCTATGCCATGATCTCAGGGAAGAAACGTCTCCCATGTTCTTGTGGGAGATGCTGTGTTTCTTACCCTCCTTCTGGCCTCTGGGGCAATGGCAGCTGTTATTTCCAGCTGTGGGATTATACTGGGCTGTGCTGGAGCCTGATCATTGCTTCCTGCTTGGTGTGCAGGAAGAAAACTACCCTGCAAAGCTAAGTAAAAATTAGTTGTGTAGTCTGGCATAGATGGTAAAGGATTCAGTTATTATATTGCTATTTATACCAGCTAGTGCTTCATCTAGAAAGGTCCCAAAGTATCTTTTGAGTCCTGAGTCCTAGCTATAAGGAGATAAATGTCTTCATCTGGCAGCCTCCCCTCTGTATGTCCTTCATTGCTTGAATACAGCCACCTTGGGGTGCAGCAGGACATTGCTGCACACAACAGCTGAAAGCTCAGCAGCCTGATTTCCAGCAGCCTCTGTAAATGAGTCCTGGAGGAGCAACATCCCCAAGAATGGAATGTGTCTTTTATTTCTGTTCAGGGCTCACAGGGACAAACTGAAAATGTCTTAATTGCTGATCTCTTTTAAAAAAAAAAAAAGTCAAGCTTTTAAAGGCTGTCCGTCTTTTCCCTTCAGCGTAGTTCTAGAAAGTGTGGAGTGGGAAGATACTTGTAAAATTTCCATTTGCATTAACCAGAAATGTTTATTTAAAAAAAAAAAAGTTTTATCTCATCTGGCATATATAAAGTTCCCCCACATCCTAGCAGGAGACAAGCTGGCACATCGTGGCAGGTACAATTAGAAATATTAGACTGAGTCATGTTGTTTGTTGTTTCTTGAATGTCCAGTTCAATCATGTTTCCTCTTGTCCTGGAGGAGGTTTGTATCGCCCCTCTGGAATACCCTGTTCCCTGACAGTCTCTGTACTCTTTGTGCTGAACTCAGGAGGTAACAGGCTGTTTTGTGGTGTCTGTCTGCCTGGCAGAACAGGCAAGAGTTCTTGTAGTCAAGGGCAGCATGTAAAATGCAAGTTATACAACTTTAGACAAACCTGTACATACAAAGCAAATGAGCCCAAGCATAGAAATCATTCACCCTCCCTTGGGTTGTTATTTGAGACTACAGATATGTTTAAGACCACACATCCGTGCCTCAGGCCAAATCACCGCACTGCTTCATTCCGTTTGTCCATATAGATTTTGTGCCTGAAGTGTGGGTTTGAGGTGTTTGCATCCAGACAATCTACAGGGCCGGTGCTAGGACTCAGGAGAGCCTCTGTTCCCCTACACCTGACATCCTTCCCAGCGAGGTCAGCCACCCAACAGGCAGGATGCACAAGGGGCTAGTCTGGATTTTAGTCTGATGTAACCTATGAAGGTGCCCACATGCTGATGCGTTTGGCTGGCCTGTAGCCTGGGCTGTGTGTCACCATCAGCTAACTCCCCTCCGGTCAGTCTGCTTTGCTTTCTGTTCCTTTCCTTCCCAAGGGTCCTTCATCCTTTCTGGAGTCCCAGTCCAGCTACTGACATTTCAAATGGTTACTCATCCATGGGAAGTGATACAGCCCCTCATTACACTCGGTGGTGCTCCCCAGCCGGGGGGGATGTGTGTCAGATGGCTGCAAGGCAAAGGAGTCAGTGATAAAGATCTTGGGAGAGCTGTATAGCAGTCAGTCTCTGGAAAAGAAAAGCTTTCTGTGGTCCATCTTCCTCCACTGCTGGGTCCTACTCACCCTCTGGACCCACTTTGTTCTGGTGCAGCAGGCTGTTGTGGGCTTTTCAGCTTAGAGTTTCTTGCATTTTAATTACTGTTTACGAAGTGCAGTTAAAATTAAAAGATAATGTATACTATAAGCACTGTTTATTATTCATTACTGTGTGCTCATCACTGGATGAGCTGTTCTGCAGCTGTGATGTGTTAGTTCCCCACGCAGGGAGGATGCCTGGGGAGCTTCCTTGTTAAAGGCACTGGGTCAGATGAGCAGCTGGGGAAAAATCTATGCTTCACAGAGCGAGACTCATGTATCCTCGCTAAGGGTCTGCTTCCCCTCACAGAATATGGCATTCTTCTTCCTCCCTGGTTTCACCTCTTTCTTCGTTTCATCTCTTCTTGGTTGTTTTTTTTGTTTTGTTTTCTGTAGTGTGGAAGAGATTACTGCTGTCTTTTTAGCTTGACTGCGATTAGGCACCGAGTTAATTGCAGCTGTTCCTGCTCTTTGCCCCTCCCTGGGTCTAGCAGACAGGATGTGGGACCTCTTCTTCACTGATAAATGTTCGCAGTCAATTTCATCCTTAAGGGCAATGAGACTGTAGCAAACAGGTGGGTTTGCAACAAGGAGATGGTTATGCTTACATTCACAGTTATCCTCTCTAGCGCCTGGCCCTATAGCCAAGCATTCCTGTCCAGAGAGCCTCTTTCCCCAGTTTTTGTGAGCTTTTCCTGAATTTTGTCAGTGGTTTTGTGCTGGAATATCAGTCAGAAGGTATTTATGTGAGACGCTTTAAAATTGGGATCGTCTGAAAATTTTAAGCAATTACTTTCTCAGTTGTGTGTTGGGGAAAGAGGCTTTTGAAGAGGGGCTTTAAAAATGTGATCTAAAGACAATTATCTAGGCCATGTTGAACCAACCATTGACTATTGTATGGCAACCTCTTTGAAACTGTGATCCCCTGTTCCATATGAAAAGTTTCTTGTAGTTTTATCTCTTTGTGAGGCACTGTAAAGTTCATCCAGACATTTAAATGATGAATCTAACAAGCTTGTGTGCTGTGTTGCTCACTCGGTGTACACAGCAGTAGGTCACCTGGGGTTTTGGAATCACTTGGGGAGAAGGCTTGCCTTGTGCCAAGGGAACAAAATACAGCCAGGATACAAGGATATGTGATAGCGTGCGCAGGGACAGTGTCCCAGCAGACGCTTGCTCCCTGCAGTCGTCCCTCATGAAATTCCTAGTTATCAGTTGCCTCTCCAAATTGGGTATGAGAGGCAAGCAGGAGTGCAGCTTTCAAACGCTGCTCAGAGAACTGGCCACTGTATGCATGGGATTCATAACTGCTAGGAGTATAAGTGTTTTGAACCAGGACTGCTCTTTGGTTACATATGGATGGCACACAGTACAATGGATCTGACTGAGAACGTTGTATGCTGAGGCTTTAACCACAGCAGCTATGATACTATGCTTCCTGTACAGCTAAGGGAGAGAGGGCTTCTGGCTGGGAGAGAGACCTAGATGCCATCATGCGTTGAAAGAGCTTCTGGTCAGAACAAGATGGAGAATGTTTGCTGAGTAGGCCTTGCTATACCATAAATAAATAAAGCATCATCTGCCATCTAGTTACAGCAGGGGGATGCTGGAAAGTCGGGACTCCACAGTACCTTGTGTTGTGCTGCCATTGTCAGTTCTTCCAACTTTTTCTACAAGCATTCTGTGCCAGTGATGTACAGAAGTGCATAGGCAATGGTGAAGACTTTGTGTGTGAGTCAGCCATCTGTGCATCCTCATTCTCTCTCTACCCATTCAGATGTGCCCGCCTGACAAATACAGCTCAACTTCTTAACTAAGAGGTAGCACCTAATTCTTCAGCTTCATAGCTTTTTTCAGGGATTCTGCACAGCAGAGCCTGGTTTTCAGGGTCTGTCATTGACCTAAGCGCGTCCCATTTAGATTCTGGGCAGTACTTGGCTGATGTGACCCACAGAGCTAGTCAGAAATCCTTGTAGCAGCAAAACCTGTAGGCTGTGATTGTTCAAGGTGCCACTGGAAGATGTTCAGGTCACAGGCTGAGGTTACTCAGACTGACAGGCAGAAAAGCTCATTAGGTACTAGCTGCTCCAGCCCCAGTGGATTGTGTTCAAAGAGGCTGTACATCCATCTTTTCTTCAGATGACCTGTTGGTAAGACCAGGCTTGTCACAGCCAATAAACTGGACTGTAGTGGTCTAGGCCTGCAACATAACAGAAACAAAGGTCCCTGAGGCCGCTTGAATTTGCTCTGCTACCAAACTGTTACCCATTTGAAAGAACGTCTCTTTCTGTTTTCCTTGTTGGCATTGGAGTTTCAGCCCACAGTTGCAATGCAGCGCAAAATAAGCAGAGCTGGTTCCCACAGCAGGTTCCAGGCTGCTGAGAAGGGGATAGGGCAAGCTCTCCGGTGGCTGAGGCACCCCTGCTCTCTATTTGCATACAGGTAACTTGTAAAACTCCTCTTGTGCTCTTGAGATAAAATTCTCAGAAACACCCAAATCTTTGCCAGGAATTTGAGCCTAAGAGTCGTTAGGAGTCAACGAGACATGGGGGACTTTTAACATTATTACCTGCCTTTTGCTGTCTTTTGCTGGCTGAGAGCTCTTCTCATTTATGCATTTCCTCCTGAACACGTTGCTTGTGAACATCATTGATTGTTCCTTTCTACTTCTCTCTCCAAATACAAGAGAAAAGGGGAAATCCCTATTTATCTGTTGTGTATCGTTCATTGTTTTATACATCTCTATTACCTGTGTACTGAAGAGGAGGTCCTGTGACCACCAAAACTGACAAGACTGCTTATCAGGTTGTGTGATGCCTCCTATTCCTCATTCCTGCTTTCCCCCTCTGCCTCCCAGTGTTTTCAGATCCATCTCACACTAACCACTTGTGCTGTGGCTAATTTGGAGAGACCAATGTGGTGGCACTGGCCTCCCAGAAAGGATAAGGGACCGAGTTTTGCCTGCTCCTCCCTTAGCAGGAGCGTGAGTTTGGGCCTGTTTCCTATCCAGTGTTGAACAGCAGTTCAAGAACTTCATCTTTAAGGACACTACTGCTTTGTCACATCTAGTTGAAGTTACCTGTACAGTTCAAAAGAAAGAGACAGTAGGAGCATAACAGGCAAATAGGCAGGATGGTGGCACAAACCCTGTTTCCTTAGGAAACCAAACTGAAAGGTGCTTCTTTTATAGATACTTTTTGGATAGATTGGTGGGCTAAATGGATCTCTTCAGTCACTGATTCCTAAGCACATGCTGGCTCTAGCTTTCTCTCCTGCCTGAGCTAGAATGAACAGTCCTGAACATAATGTGTAAGCTGGGGGTACACAGTGAGTGCCTGTTGTGGTGGTGTGTACCATCTGCAAGATTGCTTTCTACTCTTGCCTTTTCCATGCCTTTTAATTTTTGCCATGCAATGCCTGGGTATTTTCCCTGACCCGTGGGGATCCGGAAAAGCACATCAGAAAGTTAAATGATCTCGTCTAGTGTACATTCCTTGGCATTTGTCTTCCATGATTTTTCTCTGCTGGCAAACTGTGCTGTCACCGAGGTTAAGTCCTTGTGGCTTCTCTAAGGGAAGTAATCTTGACTAAACTGAACTTCCGTGTCTCACGTGGCATGACCAGCAATCCTTGCTGTTTACGTCAGCCATATGAGTAATGTGGCCACTATAAACTTGTGATAGTAAAGACTTTACTCATGTTGCAAGTGCACATTAATTATCTGACTGCTGCACGTTCATGGATGAAAGCTGTATCTGCGCTAGACAGACATACAGAAAAGCATATTTTTCAGCTGCTGCAATCCCTGTGTCCAGCAGTTTTTGCTAAGTACAATGCACCATGTTCCTCCACCTTTTTTTCAGTACAGCTAGTTCCAGAGGGCCTGGATGAGCTGTTAGGATTCTGCTTCCCATAGCAAGTCCCTGCTTACAGTTGCCTATAGCTTTTGCAGTCTTTAATAGTTTGGGCTGATGCTTCTCTCTTCCTCTCCTATTCACTGCCTTAGGCTGAATGTCTTTGGAAAATTTCAGGTGTTTCCAATAAACAACACATAAGGCAATACATTTTATAGTAATTTAAAAGGAGTTCATCCTATCCTATTGCTTGCCTTTTTTTCCCCTTCATGTGAAGGAAGTGATTTCCACTGCTTTCCCTCCTGGAGGAGATTCTGATGGAGCTGTTTACTGCCATATCAAAGTTTGCTTTCATTTGGCACCAAATTCGTGCAGAAGTCTGAATTAAATTTTTGTTGAGTGCCACTGTCAGAAAATGCCAAATTGTGTTTATGGAGGATATGTGATTGCAGAATCCCAGCACTAGTGGGAATTACTGGCACAACTCTTTCTTTGATGTAAGGAGGTTCTTGGCGGTGTAGGAAGGCATGAGCCTGCCACCATTGAGGTCACCATTCACACCTTTATTGAGCAGGGCAAACAGACTAGTTTGGAAGGTATGAGTGCTGCAATTTGTGAACTGTGTGATGCAGGGGCCTGTCATCTTCTCATGACCTTGTGATTCAGCATCTTACTGGATATGAGGTCAGTTTGTAGTGCGGCATCACCACACTTGGCTGCGTGACACTGGATAGCTACAGTCTCACAGGATCCAGAGAAACGTGCAGCCACATGAAGCCTCCAGCATTTAAAAATGAACCTGTTAAATGTAAGTGTCAATTTTTTCCCCTTGCTTTCCACCTTTCCTCATGATTTAAAACAAAGAACAGAGCAACATTGCATCTGCTACCACTGAAATGCTTCAGTGGCATGTCACAAGCCCTTCTGGAGTGATTGCTGCTCCAGTCCCTTGAGTGAGAGCAAGGCTGTGTTCTCTGCCAGCCCCTGTGAAGCAGCATCTTTGAATGTGCCAGCCTGTAGCTTTCACTGTTGGCGTATGATTATGTAGTGCTGGTTTTGTTCAAGTGAATGTCTGTTGCAGTTTTGCAACTTCAAAATATCATTCTTGCTTTAAAGACATGCCATAGGAAGATGTAGAATAAGTGGACAGGTTGCACCACATCATGTCCCTTAGCCTGTTCCTGGAGCTCCCAAGCTCTAAGGTACCAGGGAGCAGAACACTGTTCTAGGGTTGCTGGCAGGAATGAGCTTCAAGAGTGAACTCCATGCTGCATTAAGCTGACAATGGTGATGTGCCCAGGATGACTTTATTTCCCACTGCCATCAACTGGCACAGTTGCACAGCTTTGCAGAGAGTCTGTTCCCATACTGTTCTGATTTGAAACCACTCCAGATCTGTTTTGTTCAGCCCTCTGGTTGTGGTTCTGGCTCTACCTTCAGTGTCTTACTCTACGTTTACTTGTTGAAGCTGATTCTAGTCCTGGTTCACTGTGAGACCAGTGAAGTGAATCCTTGCAAAGAGATAAGGGGAGGAAGATTGAGTGTAAAGGCTTGAAGTTTCCAGTGTTATGTGTGTCATTATTTATTGCTTTTGAAAGTTACTTACTTGGGGTGTGTTTGCAGAGATCATGATCTGAACTGCTGATCTGTTAGGTGGGAGGGTGAGCTGCTGCTTTCGAACACAACTGTGTCATGGCTGGCCACAAATGAAGCAGGGATGGGAGGAAGCCAGCGGGTGATTGCAGAGCGGGTTGGTTTGTGCTACAGGATTTTGTGCCCCCTTCTTGGGGGGCTGCTGGCCTCCTTCCTCCCTCTGGCTTTTTATAGGAAGGGGTGCCTATTTAAACGACTTTGCTAATAGAAGTTAGGCAAATAGACTGTTTTAGATTAAAAAAAGAACCTTAAATAGAAGTATTATCTGTGTTTGATGCTGTTTAATAGCTGTTTTTTCCTGCTAAGTGTAAATCTTCATGGATCCTGGTAGCACTTCAGCAGCATTCACAAGCTAATGAGCTGCTAATTATCATCCCTGCCCAGCTAATTAGTTCTGTTAAGAGTGTATTAATCTAGGCAGAGCTCTGAGCTAATGCAGCTTTGCTGCTTCTAGGACTTGAGCTGATGTGATCAAAACTGGGCTGTAGATCTCTGACTTTGGGCTGTTGTGATGTACAGGCTCTAGGTACTGTAATGTCTCCTAGCAGCTGTGAGAGCTGTTCTCCCGCTAGCACAAATGCCCGGTCTCCAGGTCCCAAGAAGTTGCACACATTTGACTGATTTCCCCAATTTAAACATATCTACTGTGCACTTCCCTCAACCATGGCAGCAATGTGGATGGAGCTTCATGAGGGAGAGGTTAGAAGGCAGCAGGCTTGGTGCAACGGAAGTCAGCAATGAGACACCTCTTTATTGCACCACAGGGAATAGAAACTCCCCTTCCTTCCTCCTCACAGGTGTGAGCTCAGGTCGGTCAATACAGCTCTTCAATAGTTCTAGCCTTAAAGCCCTTTGCTATTCTTACGTTTTGCCCAGTGAGTCAACAGCTTGGAAGTAAAGATCTGCAGATTTGTGACAGTGCAGGATATGGTATATTTTATTTTGCTGGTAGGATGCATTGTGGCTTAGGTTGCCACATGGTTTCACTTAGGTTCCCAGTGATATTCTAGAGAGAAATTCTATGTGCAGTGCTCTGCAGCAGCCTAATAGCATTGATTTTTTTTTTTAAATTTTTTTTTTTAGGCAAGTATCACAGTTCTGTTTATGCAGACAAGTAGGCAAAGTAGCTGCTGTAAAACTCATGTTGGTCTCCTAAAATTGGGAGTGCAAGCAATCTGGGAGAAAAAGGCAAACTATTTGAGGCTGGTTGGCCTATTTTACTAACCCTTCGTTTCTCAACTTTTTCTTACAGCCCCATGGGAACCTGTACTAAGCATTCCCTAGGTGGCTGCATTTGTGATGTTAGTCAGTACCGCCTCTCAGTGCAGCTTTCTAAAGCTTGGTTAATAAATGGCATCACTTTGGTTCCCCTTTATCTGGTGCCCCATCCTGCTCTCTGCAGGTTCCAGTTCAAGAAGTGATAATACACAGAGTTCACACACAGTGAACAACAGAAACCCCAAAGGGGTTCTTCCTACACAATAATGTTGGTGCCAAATGAAGGAGAAAGTAAAATCAAGAGGACTGTGACTGTGAAAGGAGTGATGTGATTAAGCATATTTATCTGGGAAAAGGCCCTTACTGACGTGATGTTTTGCTTTGCTTTACAGGTACTCTCCATCACTATGAGCTTATTTCATAGAGAGACTGTAGCCCACTGGATCAGTGGATGTTAAGTCTCCCATCTGAAGACGGGTTGATTTGGTTCCTTTCTACCACTAATGATTGTGGTTGGTGAATGTACTTGCCCCACCACCTCTGAGTTAATGGTGTGCCAAGGACAGATGTGAAGCAGCTCTTTCGCTGGATATTGATGTGGTATCTTCTTAACGCATCGTGACACCTCGGGCCCACCGGCAGCACAGGATATGGAGGCTCTTGAAGTTGATGACATTAGCCCTGCCTTGGAAGTGACTGAAGACTTTTTCAATAGTTTTGATACTAAGCTTGAAAAGATTGTGCAGCCCTCTGAGGTGTACGGTGTACAGGAGGTCCCCGAACTGGTTGGGCACGAGGTATTTAATCAGATAACAGAGAGCAGGAATCTGAGGAACGTCGCCTCCTTAGCCAAAAGTAGCCTCATCTGGGATCACTGCAAAAATGGCCTCTTGGAAACCAAAGCTCAGACAGCATTCCCTGCCAAAGACCAGCGTGTGGTGCAGAGGGGAACGGCTGCTGACAGCCTTGCTTGGGTAGGGGAAGGGGAGACCGCAGCTTTTAACATCTTCAATATCTGCCAACGGAGGAGAGACAGGCCTCGCTCGGTGAATGACATCCTGGTGCAGAATGAGGAAGCCTCCACATTCAAGCCAGGACACAACAGATCACGCTCCGATATCAGCCATGTAAACTGGGGAGTGGTCTTCACGGGCACCTCCCTGCAGCAGCCACCTGCGCCTGGTCAGGACAATAACTGTGCTCTGCTCTCTTACCTGGCATTAACGAATGGAGAGGACATCCAAGGAAACACAGGTTTGTGCTGGTGCTTTATTGTCTCTGTTGATATGAGGACTTTCCTATTTGTTTTTTATATTTATCTTGAAAGAGGAGCTGCATGTTTAAAAAAAAAAAAAACAAACAAAAAATACCCCCAAAAAACAACTGTGAGGTAGCTCTTAAGAGGACAGAAATCAGCACAGCTCTGTTGTCTTTGATACAGCTCTGTCTGTTTGCCTGCTAAGGATCAGTTTTTAAACCAATGTTGACTTCTGTTCCTTTCATGGTTTGAAAAACTAAGCTTGTTTTACTATTTGCTCCTATTTTGTTCAGTTTGACTCAGAAAAAATAATTTATTTGTTATATATTTCTGATAATTTCCTTACCTGATTTTCCCAAACTAAAAAAAGTTGAATGCTAAAGCTATTGGGAGAATGGCAAATCCAAACAAAGGTACTTTTCATAAAAGTTAAAGAGCGGCCATTAAAAAGAGAGCATACAAAGCTTTACTGTGAGGCCTGAGATCTGTGCTCTGTTTCTTTAAGAAATGCTGGCTACTCAGTCCATAAACAATTAACAAAAACTCAAGCATACAGTTTGAGTTTGTCAATACGAAGGCATCTCTGCCAGCTTTGTATGGGATACAGGAGGTCGTCTTATCAGATTGAGGCAGGCGTCTCCAGTGAGCCATATGAAGCGGTGTTTCAGCAAGTGATATTTTTTCCTTTTCCTTTCTCAAGCACTGCACTGGAAGAGGTTGTGCTCAGGGCTTTGGAAACACTGACCCAGTATCTCCATCTCCATGATTTATTTTGTAGATGCCAGAAGTGGACTGGGCACTTATGGAAAAGAAAAGCAGCTAGTGCCACAAAGATTTTATAATCTAAATAAAGGCAGGACTTAACAAAGGAATTTAAAAATCAAAGGCTTGTGAAAGCGTGCGCGTACGCGTATGGTGGAATGACTCCAGTTACGAATAGATAGTCTGTTTAGGGTTAAAACAGGGCTTTTGGGTTAGGTTTTCCAGACAAGTCAGCCATTTTGGAGCATGAAAAGCGGGTGCCTAAATGTTTGTGTTTGTGGATGTGTGCATATATAAATATAAATGTATATAATAGTATATAATACGTAGGAATATATATGTATGTATATATACATACAGAAACCTGTAGGTTTTTGTGTTATATTGTGACACAGTTGCTGTATCCCAAAGAAGGGTGCTCTTGGTTGACAAAGGCAAGTATACGTGCTGTTATTTTTGTTTAGGGAAATATATTGCTTCCCGTAGAGTAGGGTCTCTGTTCTGTGTCCTTCCTGTGGAAGAGATGCAGAACAGGAATGCACCTAGGAGCCTGGAGACAGAGCTCTCGGTTTTTGTCAGCTGTATCCTGGGCGTCTCATGGGTTTAATTTAACACGTAACACCTTTATATGCCCACAGAAACACCATTAAAATCTAGCCATTAAAGGTCAATACATGTCCCCGATAGTGTTTTAAGCTTAATCTTTTTGGCCCAATTTCCCCGCGCAGCCCTCAGAAAAAGAAGGGGGTTCTGTAAGTTATACTGTTTATAATAAGAAATACCTAAGCTATTCTGCATTTAAAGACCTGTTCATTTACTCACTCAATGAGAGCCGTTTCAAACTGCCACTGGATCCCCAACCTGCAAGAAGCAAGTCGCCAATCCAGCTGGTGCTGAGCAGCAGAGTCCGAGGCCGAACTGGTCTCCCTTCTGTCAGTCCAGGGCTCAGGCAACTGCAAGAGTATGTTGGGGTGCACCCTAATGGATTGCACCTCTGTCTAGGGTGAAGCAAATTACATTCCCCTCTCCCTTACACACAGATGCAAGACAGTGTGATGCAACTGTTCATAAAAGGAAGCAAAATGAAAAATGGAAACGATCCCCTTCTGGCAAACAAATTTTATTAGGAACTGCAGTGCTGGGATGCCATTGCTTCCAAAGTCAGGGTCTGCATACTGCAGTCTCTCCCCTCTCCTGGGTGAGAGTCTCTGTGCTTTCAGAAGCTGGGCTGTCTGCAGTGTTGTCCTCCTTTGACTGTGGCTCCCACTTCAGCTGTTCCAGTCCACTTTGCTTAGAGACGACAGGCCCCAGGGAGATGCATCAACCCTCTGGAAGCCCTAAAAGGGCCTTGCTGTATCCAGAGTCAAGTCTATAGCAGGACTTCAAACCAGTGTCTAGAACAGCTGGATGGAAAACCTTCTGTGATGAAACCATGAGAGGAGGAGAAAAGAAAAGCGCTCTGTGTACAGGTGGATCTAACTGCGGGATTCCTTAAGCTTGATTGTGTCCAGGATTCAGTCACCTCATCGCAGTGTGTGCCCAAGGCGTGCCACTTTGGTAGTAGCACTGGAGTTCAGTTGTACTCTTCCCAGCCCCTCAGCAGGTACTTATACTGTTTAAATGCAGTTAATCCATTGAAGTTTTTCTCCATACAGAAAAAGTGAACAAACTGTGTTAGAGTGTGATATACGCTTTATCGTTATGATTTCATGTTAAACAGTTTGTAGTTGCGAGTTATAACTGTGAAGACCTCGCATCTGTAGTTTTGTGAAGTATAGCAATATTAGCACTCTTAAGAAAAACAGAAATTGACAGATCTCCATGAAGAAAACTCTTGTTTTTAGACTGTCTGCAATAGTGCCAGGTACCTTATAGCCCATCTGTTCCAGTTTCTCTATGGTACCGGGAACAAGTCCCATTGCTATGCTCAGTGCTGCCAGAAGCATAGGTCTCTTCAAAATGGCTTTTTACAGAAGAGACTCAGTATGGTCAAGTTCTGGGATCTCGGAGGTGAACCAAGCAAGGGAAGGAAATGGATTAGTAAGAGTGGCTGAAGAACCTCTCCCAGTACTCACCTGTAGCCCAGCAGCGGTCAGTACCTCTAAGGTGCTCAGCCCACACTTTTTCTATTGCTTTTTGCAAAGGTGCAAGGCATTTGTCAGTGCCTGCTGTGTACCCTCCAAGAGCCTTTCTGCATGGAATGTTTGAAGGCAGGGGTACCTTCTTTGAGGAAGGAGAAATTGTGTGCTCTGAAAATGCACTCTTTTAACCTGTTTCCTTAACCTGTTCTGTTCAGCTGCTCTGCAGGTTTTAGAAGGTAGCCATGGTATTTCTTCCTTCTGTGTTTACAAGAGAGCCTGCCATAGACTTTTCTGCTACTGTGAGCTGAGCTGAAAAGAGAAGAGCAAAAGCAAGAAAGTAGGTGTCGCAGATATGTGTATCTGGGACTGGTAATTATTCTCCACCAGAGACCGAAAAATGTGTTTTAAGGTTGGCTAAAAGCTGCTGCAGTGGTTGAAGGGGTCATAGCGGCCACAGCCTGTGGAGACATCCCTTTCCAGGGCTTTAATACAGATTAAACGAATGCATATGAGAGCAACTTGAGCCACTCCTGTCGGTCCTCGTTGCGGTAAAGGACTTCCCTCTGGAGCCTGCAGAGGTCTCCCAGTCCTCGAGGCTGGTCGAGTTGCTGCATAGATTAACTCTTCACAATTTTTTTTTCCTTATCTTCATAGTATATTTATTACTATGAGCTTATCTGTTCCTGCTGCTTGCTTTTTTATAATACGAATAGAATGAAACTGGATCCTTTCCATGTGCTGTGAAAGAAAAGGATCTGAAAAGAAGCTGTGCCTTTTGGGGCAGTATCTCTTTAGGCCTGCTGGCAAAACAGCTACTGTGCTAGAAGTGAACACTGTTTGTGCTACGGAGCAGTGTCAAGCGGTAAGTGGAGCTAGCAGAGACGGAAGTTGTAAGCAAATTCAAGACAGGCTCTTGTATTTCTGGGCATGTGGCCTGGCAAACAAAGGGAGAATGCTGCTTCTGTAGTATCCAGCGAAAGCTTGCTTAGATCATTAAAACACAATGTGTGAGCAGTTTCTTTGATAGTCATGTGGATGTTTTCATTCAGACGCAGCCATTCCCGAGAGTGTGGGTGCTATAGTACTTTTCCCAGGTAGCTGTTTTGTTTGCCTGCCATGCCTGCGAGCTTGGGGAACTCCAGAGCTGTCATTGTGCTGAGCACCCCCACACTGACAAACTGTCCTTACTGCAGAAGGCTGGCGCCTTGTGCCCCTCTCCAACAAACAGCTATGGAGGTACTCAGCCAGACCCATTGATTTTTGGCAGTATGTTCTGTCAGGAAGCTGAGCCTACAGTGTGTTTGCAGCACTGTGGCGTGGCAAAAGAGACATATCAGAGAAAGGTGACTGCCTTAAAACTGGCCAACAGGCCCAAATTCTGCTGTGTCTGATCGAGGCCAGGATTTCACCACCTCCTTTTGACTGACTGGTTTAAAAAAACCCCTTTTTTTCCCCCACTCTCTTCACATTGTTTTTTATCTGGCTGGGAGCCTAGCCGTCATTTGGGACACTTTGAAGGTATGATCTGGTACTCAGAGTTTGTGCAGGGGATGTTTCAAGAGAGGCTTGGGCCCCTCTTCATATAGCTCTTGTACATATTACATACTTTTCTAGTGTGTATTTGTAGAGGTAAGACATCTAAATCTGTATTCATCAGCAACACACCGCTGATTCACAGGTTGGGGACTGGGGGCGATCCTTGAGTTCTGAGGAGTCATTTTACAGCGCTGCTTTCTCTTATTCTGGTGACCACACAGATTTTATGTCAGGGTGTTTTCTTTGTTTGCCAGATATCCTCACCTTCGGCAGCAGTAGTGGTGGCTGGTACTAGCTCTGTGCCTGTGACATTGGCTCATGCAGCATTTAGTGGTACATATCAGTGTGCTGAGCAGGTTTGTGGTGGTGGGTCACAAAGCAGCAGACAGCAGTGCCATCAGTTGCTGCTGTTGTCCTGCTCAGGGAGGAGCTACAAAGACAGCTAGCTGGGAGGGGGAGGTGTGCCAGGTACGGGAGCTGCTGCAGAGGTGGAGGTGGCCAGAGATCCTGAGAGATGTGAAATATTGGAAGCGTGACATGCAGTCTTCATGCTTCCCCTCCAGTGATGGCCAGGTAAAGCCTAGCTCCTTGTCCTGACACATCTACCACGGAGGTTTCTGAAGCCTAATTGCCATTTGTGATTTCGCAAAACACCCCCGTAGCATTGTGTTTTGTCTGTGGTATGTAGAAGCCACACAGCCAGGGCAGACCTGGCCGTTAATTGCCACTGGGATGGCAGAACATTATAGGTCTGTGGTGTTGTGCAGAAGATAATGGTGCTGCTATCTGAGAGGCAGATGTGTGGAAACAACACTTCTGCACCTTCCCTTCTGGAGAGCAGGAAGCCTCAAACCACTTGGAAATAATCCCAGAGGTATCAAGCCAGCTGGAGAACTGATGCCCCTCCTGTGACCAATTTATTTTCAGTGTTAAAAGGTAGCCAAGAAAAAGGTAGCTGTACTCCAGAGATTTGGGGCCTTCCAAGATTTGAGGAGGCAAAAATGTTATTTAAAATAGAATGCAAGTTGGATGCCCTCCTCTGCAGGGATCCACAAATGCCAGGGACTGTCTGGGCATCTCGCGAGATAGCCCCTTCTCCCAGGACATTACAGCTTAAATACATCATGCAGTAAGGATAGGGAGGGTGAGGGTCAAAGAGAGGTGAGGCGCTTTGCCCAAGATCAAATGGGAGTATAATTTGGATCACCTGACTTCAACTCATCTGCTGGATGATACTTCCCCACTAGCCCCTCTGGCTAATTCGGGGAGTGCTGCACTTGTTTTCTGCAGGCTTGCTCCTGATTGCTCCTTGGGCTTGGGCACCCTCCAAGCTGGAAGGGCCACGGGGGGCTGGCAGAGACCAGCAGCAGCGGAGGGGGCTAGGCTGGGCAGCGGCCTCGAGTGGAGGGAAAAGTGACTTACTCCACTCCCTTTCCTGGGAGGCTATGGCAGGGTGCAGAGTGATGGAGAGGGGAGTGCGGTGGGAGGCAATGGGAGGGGCTCACATACAGTGGATAAATTCACAGTGCAGGAAGATTACAGTAAACAGCACTGATGAGTTTGGTTGTGAAGCTGTTCTGGTTGGGAGAGTTATTCTTTATGGAGATTTTTGCTCTGGAGTTACGACACTCCATAAAGCTAATGAACAGAGTTTTCATCTCCTGGGGCAGTGCTGATTGCTTCCAGTGATGTTGTGATGATTTTCATAACTGAATTTTCAGGTTAGTTGCTATCATTCCCTTAGTGGTGTCACCTAACTCTCCTAATGTGAACTGACCCTTTTGTAGCTTTAACAGTCACTTTATACCCTTTCTTCCTTCTTTTTAAAGCTGAATTGAGTGAATTTATAAAAAAAATCAGCAAATCCATCTTCGTTTGATATTCTCACTTCTTTTGCAAGTGCTGCTATTTTGTGCATCTCCTAGCTGGTAGTGGGTAACCATCTCATTCAACTCATTATACTTCTGTCTCTGCCAGAGTTCAGTGCTGTTCTGGGTTGGTCTTGCACTTTGAATCCAGCCTCCTTCTCCGCTGCCCCCTTGGCACAGGTGCTGTGTCAGTATGCACAGGGTGCTCGTGGTCTGCTCAGCAAACACTATAGAAGTGTTCGACTTGCTGCAGAGGAGCAAAAAGGATTGGATGGAGTGGCTGGGCAGCCGGGATCCTCTAGACTTCAGCAGAGTTTCTTGTATGTTTCTCATACAA
This sequence comes from Gymnogyps californianus, assembly GCF_018139145.2. NCBI lineage: Eukaryota > Metazoa > Chordata > Aves > Accipitriformes > Cathartidae > Gymnogyps > Gymnogyps californianus. The sequence continues at coordinate 14,344,727 of NC_059477.1, forward strand.
TGCCACACTTGAAGGGAAAGACATAAAGAATAATTTGTTCAGGTTCTTTATCCATCTGTTTAGGCAGTTCATTCAGTGAGGAGCTTATTTTTGGTGAACAGCTAAGCCAACCTCACTAGCAATGCATAAATCTAAAATTAAGAGTTTGCAAGTTCAACATTTTCAAAGCAGGTTTTGCTTTCCCTAAGCCTAAGGATGAAAAAGAGTGAATGCCCTTCTGGTGGGGAGAGATGCTGTTTCTTTACATAAATTAATGCACACTGCTACCTAGTTACAAGTCCCGTTGCTGTAGCGGTCCCTTGAAAAGAGGTGGCGTTGGGAGAAAAAGCCAGATTTGGCTCCAGGACAGCCATCTGCTGGAAATTTGTGGCTAAATATCAACGCCATTATTTCAGGACCAAGTGGAATCAGATATGCTTGCCTGAAAGAGATATACCTGCAGAGCAAGATGGGAAAATGTGTGGGAAGAAAAGACAATATTTTTAAGTAGGAAGGAAATTGACGTCGTGGATCTGAGTCACACTGGCTGAGGCACAGTTTGTCCCTCATCTAGCAAACCCCACCAAGCAGGTGACTAGCCCAACCCAATTAGAGAGCATTTTAGATCCCAAAAGTGTCTGCTAAGTTCTATGGAAATCAGAGAGGAGGACTATTGACAAAAACTCTGTAACTTAAGCTCATCTCTTAACATTAGAGAATTCAGAGAGGAGTGCCACCTCAAGAGAAGAGACAAACCCCTCAGAAACTAGGTGTCTCTACTTCTGCTCTTTTCCAAGTTACTTGGTATTACTGTCATCAGAAATGCTTCAGTGGTGGAAAACAGGGCAAGTTTTCCTGCCGTTCCAACAGGGATGCAAGTACAGTCAGTTGTTCAAGAGCATATATCTTCTGGACATGCTGAGACAACATTTGGGCTCCCTCTCCTGCAATGCTGGTTGCACCAACTGCCCCCAAGTGTGAAGAGGGGTAGGTGTGTGCTCGGTGCAGGGTTCCTAGCCGGGACGAGTGGGCAGTTCCCAAAGGAGAGGAGAGACGCTGAGGAAGATACTGCCCTGTCCCCAGCTGCTGAGTCTCTCTTTGTTTCCCTCTGCCTTCTTCCCCCTCTTCCCATGAAATTATAACTCCAGATGGCTCAGGCGTGGGCCATTTACTGTGATTATTTACCTTTTTTTACTCTTCCTCAATTTATTCTCCCTGTCTCTGTAGGGAGGAAAAGAGATGCAGCTTCTGTTTGGAAGGTGGATGGAGACAAGGTAGCATTTGCTCTCTGAGTGGAAAGGTATTATCTGGCACACTGCATGTTGAGGAGATAAAGGAGCACAGGGTTGTAAGGTGTGTATGTGTAGCATATGGATTCAACCTGTCTCTGCCAGCATCTATTACTCTGACTTAAACAATACAAGGCATTTGAATTTTAATCAAGTTGGCTGCTGGTTCTGTCCCAGTTAGAGTGAGAGCCAGTAGAGCCGATTCACAGGAGCTTGAAGGGAAGGAGTCGGGTGAAGGAGGGAGAGGGGGGTGCCTCTGTGAAAGGCAGGGAGAGATAGCCTTTCTCTAACTCAACAAAAGACAAGCAAACCTGGGTGCAGATGAAGGAGGGGTGGCTGGGGGAAGGTTACGAGTTGTCTTATTATGGAGAAGCTTGAACTGTCATCTGTACTTGATGGAAGCGAGAGAGATTGCAGTTGGAGCTGCAGAAGCGCTGCCTCCCTGATTGGATTAATAGAAAGGGAAGATGACTCTAGAATGGCTGCCCATTATCTGCACTACAAAGGGATTAGTGTGGGTTTCAGAGAAATTAATGGCTTTTGAGTTAGCGCAGAAATACTAATGAATGTCAGGGCCAGAGATGTACGGTGAACAAAATTGTTTCTCTTTTAGTGTGTGTGTGCACGCACGTGTATCTGTCCATTTGGGCTATGAAAGTATGCTTTTTCTCTACAATTTCGAGTTTTAGATTAGGCTTTCAGTTTTCATGTTTAGCTGAAATACTCTTGAGTAGCCTATTTGTGCGCAAGGTATAGTTATATTGATTTCTTTTCCACCTTTTCAGACCTAGTGCCAAAGTAGCAATTTTTAAATTTTGTTATGATGTTAGTCATATATGCAGGAAATCTCTGTAGGTAATGTGTAGAGTGCTTTGAACATGGTGTTAAATGCAGGCTCCATTCTGAGTATGTGGGTGATGTGGGGAAGCTGAGGCTGAGCTGGCAAGGTGAAACCTAAGTGCATCCTTTTTGTTAGTGTGGATGGGAGGTAGCATCCTTCCTCCATTTTTTAACCCTCAGGAGGTTTGCATACTCACATTAAGTACATCAAACAATTAATTCTCATATATGTTCATTAACTGAAACTTGTCTGCTTAATCCTTATAAATCCTTAAAGCTGGTCTTCACTGGAGAGCTAGCCAAAGCTTTTACACTGTTACTGTCCTGAATCCTCCTCCTGCCCATACACAAAATTCTCACAACCAACTACAGCGATGCTTTCAGCCAAGGATGGGAGCATCTCCTTAGACTGTAGGTTACAGCCCAAGTTCTACTTTCTCACCAGTTGGTATCAGAAGCCCCTTGGACAGTAACTAAGTCCCTCAAATATTCGTAGTCCCTGACTTTCCTTGTGCCCCTGGGAGGATAGACAGACTCACCCATTAGCCAGCAGTGGTGAGAGCAGCTTGGCCAGAAATGCTGGCCGTATTAGCTGGGAAGCCCAGTACAGATGGGGATGCAGTAACTTCTATACAGGCTCATCTTTGGCTCTTTGTTTCCAAGCTTCATCAAGCCCAGATGCTTCTGTTCTCTTAGCTCTGCGTTGAAGACATCCTAGGTATACTCGGAGGTGATCATGTCTAAAACTTCTTAGAGCGTGGCCTGTTACATGAGTGGGAACTGGTTAAGCTGAGATGCTGAAAATATTTTGTGCCTCCAGCTGTCTACCCTATCCCTCTTCCAAAAGTTGTCAGCCCGAGGGCAGAAACCATGAGTGAAACAGCTCCTATATTGTTGCGGTTTGCAACGCTGCACGTTAAGGTCAATTGATGCTGATTTTGTTTTGACCTAATTGTGCAGGGCAGTGGATGAGGAGCTGTTCCCAGGTGGCTACCTTGCTCCTGCGTTGGGAATAGCAGTCTCCAAGGGAGATGGACAACCAGAGGCAGAAACTTTTTCACTTGTGTCTGTTAATTTTGCCACTGTAAGTCAAGACCCATCACAGGTACATTGACTGGAAAGGTGAAGTAGAAGTCAATGGGAGCAAGAATTTGTTCCTCAGGGCTTGGTTGTTTTGGGGTGCCAAATGTTAAAGTAGGTGTTAGAGTGTAACAGTGAATGCCACTGAATTTATACAGGGACCAACAAAAATTGCGTAGAACCACATGTCCAGCCCAAGGTGAAAAATACGATGTTTGCATGTATTAATGGTGGCTAAAGCGGTGCAAATCAGATTGGAACAAATTTTGCATGGAAACCTTTTTTAAAACTCAGCAATGCTTTAGATAATTCCTTTTAAATTCATATCACTTTGGTGCCTGGAGTGACTCGTGTATGGCTGGGTTTTGGGGATGAAGAAAATTCCCCTCGACTTTGCCTTAGGCCAAGGTTTGTGAGGGGGTCTGCTCCGAAGCACCTGAAGTGCTGAGGTGCTTAGATATACGTGTTTCGGTCTGGGCAGCCTCTTACTTTTCATTTTTGGTCGTGTCTGCTGGTCCTGAGCCTGAATCTCATAAATCAGCAAAGCTCCTCTCTAGTAAACGGAGCTGTGCAAAATGATCTGGTCCCAGGTCGTGCTGAAACATGGTAAGAAACTGCTGTCATTGGGCACAGTTCTCCGTTCCCTGTGTCCTGGGCAAGTCCAGGTGCCAGGCGCAGTGCCCAGGTGCTGGCAGTGGGGCGGTTCCAGCCGGTTCCAGCGGCCCCGCGGCGGCGCACAGCTGTGCCTGTCAGCCACAGGTGGGGCCTCTCTGGCAGAGTGCGTTTCAGAAAGGGCACAGTCCTGCATGGCGGTGTGAGGGGAAAAAGTGCGAGGAGCAGCCCAGGGTCAGAGGAGGAGAAGGGGCAGGGATTCCCCTGCAGCCCCTGGGGAGACCATGGTGGAGCAGGTATCTCCCTGCAGCCCCATGTGGGACCCCATGCTGGAGAAGGTGGAGATTTCCTGAAGGAACTGTGGCCGTGGAGAGCTCATGCAGAAGCAGGTTTGTCCTGAAGGACTGCAGCCCCTGGAGAGGACCCACACTGGATCAGGGGACAAGTGTGAGGAGGAAGGAGCAGCAGAGAGGAACTGACCATGACCCCCCATTCCCCTTCCCCCTGTGCTGCTTGGGACAGGGGGGAGGTGGAGGGATTGTGTGTGAAAGCATGAAGTTGAGCCTGGGAAAGAGGGGGGCAGGAGGGGAAGATGTTGTTTTAATTTGTTTGTGTTTCTCACTGTCGAAATCTATTTTAGTTAGCAATAGATTACTTGGTAATATTGTACTCTTCTGGACTAGGTTCTGGGGAGACGCGGTATTTTGTTGCTCTGTCACTATTCTCCTGGATAATCTCAGGAAAATTGCTTTGTTTCCCTGTCCCTCTGTTTCCCTGTCCCTCTGTTTCCCTGTCCCCTTTTTGTAAAGTGTTTTGGTACCTCTGTGTAAAAAAGTGCTGTATTCTCGTTGGCTCAAATGTAGAGTCAGTGCTTGTGTTTGATAATTATAACCTATTGGGTGAAGGCTATTTCTGTGATATATTCAGATATATCATGTATGGATAGGAGAGACGTATAAGCCAGAATGACATAGCAATTTGAAACAATTATTTAAAAAGAATTAATGGTAACATTCTCATTTTGTTTCCTCCAGAACACAAGCCGATGTTCGCAAATATTCTGAAGAAGGGATACTTGGAAATTAGAAGAGACAATGACAGCTACTGGCAAACCTGTTACGCTGAGCTCTCCCCGTACAAACTGTATCTGTATTGCTTGGACAGCAGTGGCAACCAGACTCTTCCCACTGTGTATCCACTTATGCATTTTCAAAGGGTCACTGTTACTGGTTGCATTGAAACCAAGGTGGTGGACGCGGTCCTGTCAGACAACTCACAGCTACAGCTGAAGGCGGAATCCTCATGGGAGGCTTTGGACTGGGGACAGAAACTCTGGGAAGCAGTGCGTGCTTCTGTGCCTGCTTTCACGAGACAGCAGGAGAAACTGGAGAATGTGCCAAAGCCTGAAAATAACAGTGACCTTTCTCAAACCAATGGATTGTTAGAGAAGCCTATGGAGCTCTTCCTATCCATGCATTTGACTGAAAACACTAAAGAGTACCAAAATATTCTCAAATCAGGGACTCTTTATAGGTTAACTGTCCAGAATAACTGGAAGGCATTTACTTTTGTCTTGAACAGGTCTTATCTCATGGCATTCCAACCGGGTAGGCTTGATGAAGATCCTCTGCTGAGCTACAATGTCGATGTGTGCCTGTCGGTCCAGACAGATACTCAGGATGGCTGTGACTCTTGCTTTCAGGTCATTTTTCCTCAAGATGTCCTCCGCCTGCGTGCAGAGACCCGTCAGAGGGCCCAGGAGTGGATGGAGGCACTGAGAGCAGCAGCCAATGCTACTAGAAGTCTAACTCAGAACCCACAGGTCACACTTAGGAACAAACCTGGAGATCGGCCCTTTGGAAACGATCTTAGAAAGAGCAAGCGCCAGTCTGTGACCACCAGCTTCCTGAGCATCCTGACCACGCTGTCTCTAGAGAGAGGGCTCACAGTTCAGAGCTTCAAGTGTGCAGGTAAGCAACTAGGCTGCAGCATCTGCACCCACTGCCTTCTGCAGGAGAAGAAAGTCACTTGGAAGAGCATGTATGTGTTTTAGCAGCACACAGCCATTACCTGCCTCTCACTATGGCCGTAGACACTTTGGTGTGTTAGCCTGCCTTTGCTATCTGTAAAATGTGGAGAAAAGCCTATGGGATGTTCAGGGATTCGCCTGCATTTGATGAGCAGTGCTACAACATTAGATCCTGCACGTAAAGCACTACATGGGCCAGGGCTGCCTTACAGGGTGGCCGAGCTGTTTTCTTGATTCAGGGCACTGGAAAGGTGGTCCAGAATCAAAGGGCTTTGAATTCTGGATACAATGCAACTTTCCAACTTCGAGCACTTTTGTTTCCTTTTGTTACTGTGTCTCCTCCAAGTCATTTTTGGAACTCAGTTTCAGCTCTGGGCCTTCTGGGGAGACTCCTCAAAGTGTATATGCTTCCCTGAAACACTGTCGTTCGGCGACGTGTGTTCTAGCACTGAGGTTCAGGCACGAGCTCGTCCGCTCGGTTATTCCCTTGAGGCAGGGGTGAAAACATGAGCTTAGGCTTCTACATCTGATTGTAAATTTCAGTTCATTTGACTGCTGACTCTAGTCCTAGGCAAGATCATGATTTTATCCAGTTTGGGAATTAAGTGAAAATAGAGAGGACCCATGTGAATGCAGTTCATTGTCCTTTTACTTTAGCAAGGGCACCTTTGTGGAGCAAATTTGGGCACCTTGTGCCTAAACTATACTCTCTGTCTGGGTTTAGTTACGCTCACTTAGAAATTGTCAGCTGTGTCAGAAACGGCTTTTCTGGAGGATTTTTGTCCTTTGTTATGGGAGTTGTGAGGGTCCTGCCTCCTCCCCAGTCTGCTCTGGGGTGGGGGTCTGATGTGGAGGTCTCCTGTTGCTCTGGAACCACACATGGCTCTGGAGTGGTGTTTGTGGGCCCAGGACCTGCTGGCTGGCCTGAATCCTTTCCAGGGGAGACCTGAGCCCCAGAAGTACTCGGTTGCCCTCAGAACTGGCTGAGGGTGCAGCTGGGTTTGTCCCTCTTTGGTAGTCACCCACAGGTGATATTCCCGCTCACCTCTCCACAGGCACCCACCTGGTAGCCGGAGCATCATGAAGGTTCTTGGCCACAAACTCTTTGTGTGACTTTATGTCCATTTTTTCTAGGAGTAATTATGTGCCAAACTACTGCTGAAACTGAAGGTGCCTGGGTCCTATGATAACTCTGATTACCTGAACGCTATTGGACAATGGTCATGTCTTACCTTTAAGGGTAGTTGTGAGAGTGAAAACTGCAGGGAGACTCTGGGAATGGGTCAAATATCCCCAAGATGAATCCAGCCCAGTGTGTTACCCAGCAGACAGCCTTGTGAAACTCAAGAAGATAGCAGTATTAACAGCCTCATTTTAAGGTAATGTCCCAGATGACATTAAACATTCATTCCTTTCTCCTCATTTCTTTTAATTCAAAGCTCACTAGAGGAAAATTTTATAATTCTGCTTCATCCTCTGGCTGAGGTCCCAGAGAGTTTCAAGTGAGCATTTCCAATTACCTCCTCAAAAAGAGGATTGGGCCCTGGGATGGCAACAAAATGCATGTCTCCAATGTCAAATAGGTTTTAGTCTTACATTACATAGTATGGGAGCAGACTTTTCTGTGGGAAAGGGTGAATTTCCTCTCCCAAACATGGGACGACTCATCTGCACTCACTCATGTATTCCCCACAGAAATAAGGTGCTCTGACTGTGTCAGGGTTGCATGGAGTCTTGTCCTGATACACGTGAGGCATTCCTCGTGCTCCTGTGGTCTCCTTTTAGTCTGCAAAACTGAACAAACACTCTTGTGCAGAGAAATATGAGTTGTGGACAGTCTGTGAGAAGCCAGCCACTGGGATTCCCTGTACCTGAGAATGGGGATGCACAGCACTTGCTGTAGGAGCAGACCCTTTACCCTCTGCCTGAGACCCTTAGAGCTGGTCTTTGAGAATCGGCTGGAACTTGTAGCTGTTACCATGGCGCAAAGAAATGAATAATTTTAATTGTAACTGGAAGAAACTGGGGAAACTTGTCTGGCTCAGAAAAGTTTGTGCTGAGGAGACTTCGGAGGCACACCAGCAAGCTGAGACTCTCTCCTTGTACCTTGCTCCCTGCAGGCAGTTTGTGCTGTTCCCTGGCATGGGCTGCTGTTTAACCTAAGGGGCCTGCTGTTGGTAATTATGGCTTGCAGGCATTGAGAGCGGTTTTCCCCAGGGCTGCTGGGAGGGGTAAGCTTGGAAAAGGATGAGGAGGGGGGAGGAAGAAAAGTTTTGCTGTGAATTCTTCAGCCATTTAGTGCAAATTCCTGTAATTACCGTCTTTGTGTCCTGTCCCAATGGCACATAATACAGCAGAAGCCTTTCCTAATTGAGACCTTACAGGAGGTACAAATCCCTCCTTTGTTCGGCCTGACAAATTAGTGCCAGAAAGTGGCAAGGTCCGAGTGGGAATCAAAGGCAAGCAACACAAAGATGGAACTTAAGGCTACAGTAATAACCCTCTCTAGTCCTGCAGGGGTGGGAGGGAAGGAAAAGTAATGACCAATGAAAAATGAAGGGTTTTTTTGTTATAAATTCCCTTGACATGACAGCACCTCAGGGCTGCTTTATTTATTTAGGAAAAGTGATTAAATAGTAATACAACAGGGCAGACCATTGTCTCTCGAGCTACCCCCCTTCCTACAGACCCCTGCTGCCTTGGCTAATTGATTGACAATGAACCTCTGATAAAGAAGGTTGTTGGGAGGACCTGATGGGGACAGGGTTTTTTTTTTAGTTTTCTCTTTGCAGTCTTTGTGGGGTTCCCCTCCCTGATTTTTTTCTGTTTGAAATGCCCTCTGCATCCCCCTTTCCTTTTCTCCCTCAGTAAAAGCTTTTCAAGGGACTGCTCCCAGACAAACAGCTGACACTCAGAAGCAGGTAGGGAAGAATGCGAATGTCTGTGCCTCGCTATTGACAAGTTTATCTTGGAGTCTGACTAGCACTTTTCAACTCGTGATATAAGCCAGGGCGGTGGTGTCAGATGTAGTCATGGGGCAGAAGGGACAAACTGTTGATACACTGGAGTCAGAAGGGCAGCTTGAAAAAAGTTTTCTTTTGCTTAATCAGCAGATACAAAAGCGTTTCCCCACATTTCTAACTCTTTGTCTTACTGCAGAGGGCAGGGCATTATTTCTCATAATTTCAAAAATAAACGAATAGGCCACCGATTAACAGTGGAGAGGCATGTTTTTTATAAACACTTTTACCTTTGCTGCCATTATTTATATTTTTGACTTGGAACAGCAATACATTTTGGAACATGGGGTTAACTAGAAACTGCGGGCACTGGAATGGCAGCCTCCTCTGTCCTTTGCATGTTCATATAACTGCAGCCTTGATCTTGCCCTGTTGCTAGGGTACAGCGATGTTCCCATGGGAAGTGTTTGGGGCTCTGAGAAAGAGTGGCATTTGTGAGCATTGATCTGCTCAGGTGAGACTTTGGAGGGACCTACCTGTTGTCTTCAAATGGATATGAAGTGCAAATTGATTGCAAGTCCAAGCTGGTAAATATCAGGTTTTGTGGTTTGTTCTTTAATATGTAGGAAATGAAAGACATGCATCATGTTAGGATGATCTGTTGGGGGAGGAGTGTGTTGTTATTTTTTTATGTCTTTATTTCACCTGGATTCAAGAGAAGTCCCCAGACTGTTCATGTTACAAATTTGGGATGAGGTGGCTTCCATCAAAACGTGTTTGGCAAGTGCAGCATCTTGCAGACAGCAGTAGCTGGTTGTGAGTACTCCAGTGGCTGTCCTGTCTCCCTGTTGGGCTGTCTATGGCCTCCTGGGGAAAGGCAGGCATTTCCCTTGGAGGAACTCGCTTGGAGGTCTGTAAGGAGCAAATGTCCTCAGCTACCCTTCACTATTGCTATTCCCTTGGCATGTGCCTTCACGTTTCCATAGATGGGGAAGACAAACGGCCTCTGCCCTTGCCTCCTGTTTTTGCATAGCTCCTGTTCTTTTGATGTCTCTCTTCCTTTTCACCTTTTATTTTTTCTCTCCCTGTCCTTTATTAAAACAAACATTTTTTCAGAGAAGTCAGTTGTGTCTGCCAGGAACTCTTGTTGCTTAGACAGCAAGTCCTAATGGATGTGGGAATTTCTGCCTTCTGCAGAATGTACTCTACACCCTTTTATTTGTCTGTGTGGCTTTCCTTGCTCCTCTTCTGAGGTGTCTTCTGTCTTTTCCTCCCTGCTTTCTCCATGTCTCCTCACTTGCCAAAAGGATAAATACTGCTATTAGGGCTCCATTGACTTGGCTGGCTGAGCTGAACACTAGGTGCAGAGAAGCCAAGGTTAGTAAACGGGCTATTTCCTGAGCTTGCAGCCCTGTTAAATTGAGCAGCAGGTGGAAAGCTGTTGGCTTTCAAGGAGCCATTCTGCCTCTAGTGCTGTGATCATGTGTATAGATGGGGGACAGTTCAGTGCAACATGCCCAGCTCGTGCAGCCTCTGCTCTAGCTCACCCCACTGGTCTGAAACCAGCCCCCAGTGCAGTAAAAGTAAAGTTCCTTCCCCCCCCCCACCAGTGAAAAGAAAGTATTTTCCCAATAGCTTGCAAGCCAGCAAGTGTGATTTAAAAAAAAAGGAAAAAAAATTAGCCAAGTGCGATGTTGACTTTGTTTAACTCCTCAAAAAGCCACATAGTTGAAACTTCTCAAATCCAGATAGTTCAAAAGCATGGGTGCTCCTTCCTTGAATTTAGCAAATACTTTGTGAACTATCATCACACCCAGCACCTATTTGTAGCATGTCACTGAAATAAAAATACTAGGGGACAAATCTTAGCAAACGTAGCACAATAATAAAACACCAGAAGGTCCTTTGGAAGGTTGTCAGCACTCTTGTCACATTTTTAGTCCCAAATAACAATTGTTCTTGCCTGTCCAGGGCTTTTAGGATTGTGCTTTCTAAGTGCTGTATATATTTTGTGCTTGGTTTCATTTCAATTGATCTCTTTGTTCCAAGACTTCAGCAGCTTTTTGCCTTCCCTGTATTTGAGACTCTGTAAAATCCCCTGAGAATGTGTTTTGCACTGTAAAGGTTTTATTGTTTAAGTATCTTCACTTTAGACCACAGTCTTCCAGTCTTGTATGTGACTTTCAGGCCCTGTTTCTATTGATTCAAAAGTAAACTTCCACTGCTAACAGTGGTATTTCTAAGCTCTTATTCTTTGCTCGCCAAAACCAGCTGAGCAGAAAAAACATCGTCCATGTCTAAATTAGTATTTGGAAAATACACCATGTCTAAACAAGGCCACTGACTTGTTGGGAAGAGTGGGGGGAAGGTTTCCAGACAAGGGTGACTTGAATTTGTGTAGCAAGGAGTAAGTACTTAATTTGCAGTGGACCTACACATTTCAAAACACAAGGTTGCTGGTCCACAGTGCTTTGCCATGTGACAGCTCTTGTTTGGGGAAAGATGAGAAGATACGCATGGTATCTCTTTTAGTTGCTTGAGTTGATTAAACCTGTTATCAGTGATCAGTTATGATCACAGAAGCCATTTAATCTTCAGCGGTAAGGTAAGTGAGCTCTTCAATCCAGTTTTAAGATGGCTTAACTAGGGGAAATGGCAGTGAAAACTATTAGCCTTGTCTAAGCTGGTAAAAGTTAGGTCCTTCACCTTCCTGAGATTTGGCTGGCACCTTCGCAGAGTGAGATTTTCCCCTTCATAGGATTTGATTTGGAGTTGGCCTGCTGCTGCCTAGAAGGGCAGTTTAGATGAGTACTTGGCCAGTTCAGTGCCTGTCCTGCACCCTGATGTGCACTTTGCAATCCTCAGTGGTGTTTTACTGAATTCTTTGCCTCAGCCCTGCAGGCAGAACAGCTGATACAGCTGTCTCTGCTGATGAATCTACATATTCCTCCTGGCAGGTTTAAAGGGTGCCTGTGCTGCCTCTATGGGGATAGGTGACCCCATTGCTCTAACCTGCCTCTGTGAACAACTCTGCAGGTTTTCAGTATGTTCCTTTTTTTTTCATCACAAAATATTTGTGCTTATTTCTTTTACTGTTATGAGCTCAATTCTGCTGCGTGTAAGCATGCCTCTGCTCTCAGCGTAGGCTCTGCGTTTGTCCTTGGCCTTGTTTCTTCCTGGCTTGTGGGTGCTACGTATTAGTTCCACTGTCCCTAAAGAACTCTTGGTTGCTTGGGGATTTTTTTGGTCCATTTATTGTGTGAGGCCAGTCTTGATGAATCTTTTGGCATGAAGTTTAAAGAAGAGAATGCCAACAACAGAGAGTCTGAATGTCCAAGTCTCACCTTTGTTGGGAGAGAAAAAGCTACATCTGGACAAAAGGAAGTGTTTTCGGACGTGAAAACTCCAACACACAGACACACACACCCCCCCAGTTCTTCTCTGGAGAACCCAGGGGTTCCTCATGAATTGAGTTACAAGAGACAGCTTTATTTGTTGGGCTAGCATCTTTTAAATCAGTCAAGCCAGCCTTTGCTAATAAAGGTCTTGCCTTCACAGAAAGACACAGGCAGGGTATATCTGCACAACACTTTTTCTGCAGTTGCGGTTTATACCAGGTCCCTGAGCTGGTTTGGGACATGACTGTTAATTTAGTTTCCTAAGAAAACAAAGCTTTTGTTATAATGCTGTTTGCTCACTGTTTTACCCCTGCCCTGTAAGATTTGAATCTACCTGACTGTTTTAACAAAATTTGACAGAGGTAGTAAGGATGTGAGAATCTTAGAGGCCCACAGAAGCTGGCGTCATAGGGAGCCCCTCTTAATGCTGCTCTGGAAAAAAACCTGCAATGTGCACTGTGTGTTTACTCGGCATCAGAGCATCCACGCAGGTGTGCAGCCTTGAGGGACAAATACAGAAGGAAAATGGCTGCTTTAGGTCCACTACTGCAAAACTAGGGCATTTGTGTGTGTGTTGGCAGGGCTCTCCCCCTTCTGTCACATGCCAAAGCAGTGTATTATTGGCAGAACTATTACATGTGGGTCAAATCAGGGGAAATGTAGAAGAAGTTACAGAACAAACCACGGGCCAACTGGTGGGAAGGTTTCAGGTTCTGAGTCTGGCCTTCTGCAATGTCAATACACTCTGATGCATACCCGTGCTGCGTAAATGTGAATAGTGCATATGCCCAAGGTAGTGATGTGTGACCAAGAAGAAATTTAGGCAAATAGCATTGGCAAAAATATATAACCACGCTTACTGCACAGTTGTTCCTCATGTTAAAAGGAGGTACAAAACCAGCTGTGTATTCAAACAGAAACAGAGCTGATTATTTCTAGGTATGTTAATAGCTGCTGTATCAAATAAATGAAACTTAGCAAACCAAGTAGCCTTCAGTGTAGGTAAATGACTGAGTGGTGCAGGGGTAAGTGGTCTTCAAACTAACTGCGGAGCAGAAATGAAAACTGAGTTAAGTAGAGACTCTTTTTGCTAAATGACCTGGCCACAGCTGAGGACGCTGGCACCAGCGTTTGCTCTGATCACACAAATGGCTGGCCTGCTCTTTCTCTTTGCTCTGTTCTCTTGTCTACCTTCTCAGTATATAAAACCAAGCATGAGTGTAATCAACTGTAGGAATGGGAATACCATTATTAATTATGCTCAAATTATCTACTTACTCCTAGCTGGCAGACTTCAAGAGCTGGCCCAGAGAGTGTATTCAGTTCCCATCCCTGACTAAAGAGCTGGTGAATTACTGAATCCTGCCAGTAAGTCATTCCACGGGAGCTCCCATTCCCTTCTGTCAGGCAGTGCTTCAGAGTCTCAGCAGAGCACCAGATATTGCAGAGAATAATCCTATAAGGGCATGGGGGAAAGAATAGCAAATTAGCTTGAGGTGTATGGTATTTTTCCTCAGTGCTGTTGTCCTGGGAATGGGGAGAAAGGAGTTGAAAGGATGCAGTAGGAGAACGCAAACTGGCCATGTGTTAAAGGATTCACAAACTATAACTGTGTGTGAAGCATGTCTTCATAGCTGTTTGTAATTCCCTCAGAGCAAGTTCTCTGGCAAGAATGGCATCTCGGCCCTTCTCAGCATTTGACACTAAAGGTAGAAGGACCTATATTCTGGTGAAATTGAAGTGGGAAAATCCAAACAAATAAAAAGCTAGTTTCCAAAAGTATAGTTTTGTTGCAGCCATTTGACACACAGCTAGTATTTTTTGGTCCTGATTTATTGATGAAATGTTGTTCTTGACTTATATATGTGAAGTGCAAGCTTACACTTTGACATTTATGTTTTTTCAGGGTTACATTTGGAGGCTTAACTGCTATTAGTTTTATTGGGAAGGCAGAATTTAGCTGTGTAACCTGCAGCATGCTTGTATGCTATCTTCTACAAAGGATAAGCATAATACAAACATGCAAAATGTTGTGTATGCACGTATATGTGCTATCACCTGGCTTGTTTCCACCAGTGATTTTTTTTTTTTCTTGATTGTTCATCTTCTTGGAGAGGGTCACAGCTCTGTGTTCAGCATGACTGATGTAAAGGGTGTTGTTTACTTCGCTTACCCTTAGCAGTCTAAATATTGGATGTCTACGCTAATCCAATCTTCACTGATTGGAAGAAAGCCTGGGTGCCTAGGGGATGATTCATCTCATCTGTCTTGGAGAGATGTTCTGCGGCAGTGTGCCTGTGAGACATCACTAGTAGAATGGGATGGATCACTCTCTGGAGTGGCCTGTCTCCCCAGCCCAGGCTAGAGCCTGTAGCCAGCAAGCCTAGACTGCGTAGGCTAAGTTAGCTGAGCTGGATTGTGCGAGATACGAAAGACAGGGCTATGCACTGTATCTTCAAATGGCACTAATGAAGATGGGAAGGCTGCTAATTTAGGGCTTAGTCCTGAGCTCCAGCTGATAGTCAAGGTTTCCATTGACTCAGAACGGTTGGTCCATCCTTTGGAGCCTATTTAAAGAAAAAAAAATGAGTCTGGGAGTTGGGGACTAGTGAACTCTTCCTTATTTCTGGAGAAGCTTATTTAGATTATAATTAAAGTGGGATTTGTACATTGCTGACATAAATAATGTGGGATTTATATGTTGCTTAGATAATTATAAGGAGATAGGGTCAAACCTACATGGCTTCAACAGGGGAAATTTTCTGCCTTTAATCTGTTAAGGTTTTGCTGAGTTTTTTTTTAGTCTGTAAGAAGCTTACAAAAAAGTAGGCAAGGTGAGTAAAGTGTCAGACTTTGCTTGGAGGTTTCTGAGTTCTTGATTATCTCTTTAGAAGGAGAATTGCTTTGGAAAAAAAAGTGATGCTGAGAAAAGGACAAAGTGTAATGCAAATTCAAACCTAGGTAGGCATGAAGGAGAACTGAGCTGGATTGTTAGCGTGTCTTCCTCGTGAGTCTGAGTTTTCGCATGGTGGAGTGAATTGGAATAGATACACAGAAACACAAGGCCGGCAATTGAAGGAATTCTCACCTTCTCTTTCTGTTTGTGCTGAGCAGCTAGAATGATGATGTATGTCAGATCTAACACACTGAAAATTTGTTGCTGTGCTCCTTCTGCTTAGTCTGCTTTATGGCTTTATCAAGCTGAAAGCCTTTTGAAGTCTGTGGGTCATTTTCTTTTCTTCATATTGTATGTTGTTTCTAAATGAATTAGCTTCTAAGCTAATCTGTCACAGATTTAATTATGGTACACAATCATGAGGGAGTTGCTTTTTCCTTATATTGAGCAAGGAACTTTATTGAATAAGGAAAACAGTTGTGTACTTAATTCTAGTTTGGTCTTCCACTTTCTCTGTTTCACTGTGGAGCTACTCCAATCTTCTCTTACTAAAAGATTAAAGAAAAAGGTGTCTGGATAAAAAGAATAGTTGTGTGTGTCATTCTTGACCATAAGAGTATGCAACACCCTGAAAGTGGCAGAAATGGTGTTTTCCACACTTTGCAGAAGAGGAATTGTATTCAAGTGTCTTGGATTCCTCCTCCGTACTATCCTCACCACCACCTTAAGTCAAGGAGAGAGACTTGTAACTTTTGAACCTCATCTTCCGGTACGTCTTTCTTCCCGAAGTATTTGCACTTGGAGATGAGACTCTTGATGTTGATACTCCTGCTCTGCTCACAGACATGTTGTTGAGAGAGGTTCATCTGTGCCCAGCAGCACTTTCTTGCTGCTGTTTTTTCTAACCCCTATTTTCTTTGCTTGATTCCAAGACTGTTTTGTTATATTTTCTGTGATGAAAGGTTTGGGCTTACTCCTTCCCTCACTTTGCTAACAGTATACCTACAGGTGCACTTCTTCCCTCTGTAGCTTGCTCTATAACATCCTTTAGGTAGAGATGATTTGGGGTAATAGTAAATATCGCAGTATTCTCCTTGCTCTAGGCTCAGGGTTTGCCAGACCTTTGTACAGGTGTTATATGGATAATATTCAGTGTGAGCATTGGGAATAGGTGAGAAGAGGCTTGGTGAAAGTTGTGCTGCTTTTTTTCCCCCATCCTGTGGAAGGTGCTTTCTCTAGCTATAGGCAAGTAAGTGTTTTCTCTGCAAACATGAAAGGGTCCCTTCCCCCACCCTAAACTATCTGTTGAGTTGTGTTACTGATCGCTGAGGTGGTCAGCTACATCTGACTATCTTGCTGCAAGGGGTGCTCAAGAGTTTAAAGCCAGGAATCAGTACTAGCTTTGCTTCTGGTAAACATGATGGCAAGTTGATGTAGCTGAATGTCCAGGTGCAGGATTTCCAAGGGCATTAAGCCACAAGCTATTCCTTCCTCCTCCTCTTTCTCTCTCACTCTTGCTCTATTTTTTTCCATCTTAAAAAACAAAGTAGCATAAGTGGTCTATGCCACAGAAATATGTTTGTCACACTACATCACTTTGAACTGCATAACATCAAAGAAAATCAGTGCTTTGATAACTTGATTTGAAAGGATTGTAGAAATAGCCATCATTATGAATCACAACAGACAGGAATAGAAAAGATGGTGATTTTCAAACAGCAAAGCTTGTAAGGTAAGGGAAAATGTAAGGTAGGTGCCAGTGCCACGTTCTCATCTAAAATACCCCAACCCTTACAACTGTTATGTAGCTTTGCAGAATATGATTTACTTGAGGATGTGAAGAGGAATGAGAGATACTCTGTGTAAAAATGTGTTTCTGAGGAACAAGGAAACAAACGTGGGCTCAGAGAAGGGCTGGAATAAGGGAGAAAGCAATGCATGCTGCTTGGGTAGGAACTTCTTCCACTTTCTCCTCTTTATAAAACCACCCTTCCTGAAGGGAAGGGCATCCAAGATTGCTTGCTGAGACCCTCCTCACCCCAGAGACCTTCAGTTCTTATGGGCTGGACATAGGGAGGAGGAGGGAAGTCCCGCCCCAGCACTTCTGTGCGTTGTCATTCCTCTCTTGAGGAAACTCTCTCCATGGACTGGAATGAGTTTCTGGCTCTAGGAGGCTGCAAGAAATTAGGCCTTAAAATGGTGACTTATCAACTGCAAACGTTTTGGTTTAGGATGATAGCAACTCAAATTGGAGTTTAGCTTATTCTGGCCTTCAGTCTAATGGATAGGAGTTAGGGCACTAAGACAAACTAGCAGCCTGTGGAGTGGCAGGGAGTGCACAGTGGCAGTTAGGTGAAATCAGTGTGTCCTGTCCCATCCCCATCCTCATCCCCGAGACGAGTGAGTGTTGGCTAGTGAGGAATGTTTATAAAGGTTTCAGTGGCATTGAGTTAGGAGACTTCAGTCTCATTCAGACACAGCTTTACCACTAGCACTTCATCAGCTGGTCCAAACACATTGAGCTAGAAAATACTATGTCATTTAGCAGTCTCTATTTCATCCAATGTGAGGCGATGACTGTATGTAATGAAAGCTCAAGTTGGAGCCAGTTGAGGTATAAAGACGGATGCTTCAGTGCTTTTCAGTTACAGGAAATTCAGAGGCAACTAGTGGGGAGAAAGATTCAGACCCTTCACTTCTTTTAGCAAGGCTGGCACAAAAGAATGTGCTGTACTGAGGTATTGCTAACACAAACATCCTAACTGAGGGCTTGTTCCCATTTAGCTTGGGCAAGGGGAATGCTCTCTTTCATAGATTCCTTCATCTTGGTCCATGAGGAGGCGCGTGGGCATACTTCTCTGTTTCCTTTACAGAGGGGCAAGATTTACCTCCGTTGTGCTTTTAAAAACATGGGCTCCATAGCAACAGTCTGAGTACCTTCTGCAAGCATCTTCCAGGGCTACTAGTCAGACGAATGTCATGTCAGATGAACAGGACTGGTATTTCATGTCTCCTCAGCTTCACCTTTATGTATGAATGCATTTTAAAAATTGAAAGAATAGTTCTGTATGTACTACAGAGCACTGATACTGAGCTTACTACCAGGTGTGCCTGCTGACTTCATCCATAACAGCATAGTGGGGTGGGACTGCATGGAAACTCTTTTAACTGACTAGTCAGGAAACTGCTTTTTTAAAAGAAGAGAAGAATAGGAAAGGAAAGACGGAAAAATGTGTGCTTTGCACTGAGGGAAATACAAAGTTGTTGGCTCCTAAGTTCTGATCCCAAGCCACAGTCATAGGTCATCTTTTTTTGTAACACACTGCTGAATTACTTGAATTAACTTTACCCTTATAAAAGGCATACCTGCATTCTTTCTGCCATAAAAATACTGCTTTGCAAAAAGTTCTGCTAATATTTACCATACAAAAATCATATCTACAATGATAATAGTTTGCAGTCATAATGTTTGGATTTTCTGTTTGATTATTAGCTGAGATCACATTTTTGCATTATATATGTTGAGTTATAACACTTGAGATATATGTTTATATTTATGCTCTGATCTTATGAATGGTAAAGGAGGAGACATTAACATAAGTATCTCTTTCATCAACTGACCTGTTTATATATTTGCCTTTTTCAAGAAACTGCGTATCCTCACTTCAAAAAAAACAGAAGAGAGAGAGATGGAGACAGGACATGTCCCACACTGATTCACTTGATAGTGTGTATTGCAGAGAATCAACGGCCAAATGGCTCTGGAGTGTGGAAGAGGAAGTTAACCAATTGTGTTGGTTAGGTTATTTTAATTATTTTGATTAGAGCAGAGGGGACATGGTGGCATCAGCTAATGGGAAGAAGGAGGAGTTCAATTTATGCCTAGAGTAGTTGAGCTGCAATCTCTCCTCAGATCAGGATAACTTATACTGGAGAAAAAAGATGCCTTCAGTGGGAGAAGTTACATGATTACACTAAACAAAATCTGTTATACTGACAAAAGCAGTCAGTCAGTTGACTTCTGCCTGAAAAACTCTGTTTAACCAATACTTTTGCCGTAAAAGTGATGTACAAGGATTCTGCTAATCAGCATTACTAATCAGCTCCAGCAGAGCCGTCTGAGCACACAGCACATGCCAGAGTGGGGCTCTGCTGCTAATTGTGTCTGTAGCTGTAAATGTCATATGGGGACACTAGCATTTGAAGGAAAAGCAGAAATACCGTCGTGTGTGCTGTGTCAAAGAGGTGTTAATAACAACCACAGACATCTCATTGTATCTTATCCAAACATTTTTAGCCTCGCTTCCTGAGCAGGTTGTTTAATGTGACTGTGCTGTCTGTCTTCAGCCCTCCACTCTAATATTATTTGAACCTGTTGGCTCGTTCTAGTCACAGTTGAGAGAAAGACAGAGGTGTCAAATACATTGAGTTTCTATGTGTTTTGTGAAAACAGGTGGTCAGGTGAAGGAGAGCTCTGCGTTAGTTCTTTCCAACTAAAGCAGCAGCTTTTGAATACATTGTTTTACCCCAGGGACTCCACACAAGAGGGCACGGGAAGAGGCAAGGGATCCAGCTGTGAAAAAAGTATCAGGCAGACCTCAGACCTTGTAAGACACAGGGTAGTCCAATTGTAAGGAAAAAAAAGCCTGCAGGAAACTGAGCTGTATCACTGCTACTAGTCGAGGACTACTCGTTCTCAATGTGACTGCTGCTCACAGTTGTTATTCATGGTCTGACTGTGGTTTGCCTTGGCTGTGCTAGTTCTGAGGCCGAATCCTACCTGCCAAGTCAGCATCCCTTCTGGCTGTCAGCAGGAGCTGGCTTGCGCTCCTCCAGGCAGCCAATGCTGGCCTATTCTGTTGTGGGGAAAATGGGAGCTTTCTGGAGCAAGCGCACTGTACTTCTGTGGTCTGGTGTTTTCTGTCTAAGCTTCAGGTCATGGTTTTCAGACGGCCATGGCTTTTAAATGCCCAGTGCCTCAAAGTTGGTCTTCTGCCTTTCGTTCTTGAGAATTGCTAAGTATCCTTTGACTGCTCTCTGAACTCTTTGTTGTAGATGCTCAAGGTAGCATATGCTTGTTCAGCGCTGGTCCAAGAGTACTGATATTTATTCCTCTGTTTTTTTAGGGAATGAGAAATGGCTCCATTGGTAAAATAAATAAATAAAATTTAAAAAGGGTCTCAGATGGGGGAATAATTACTTTTCTTACTGCATCCTGAGTGTGTACCTTTGGCATGGTGTACAAACCCAGACTTTTTCCCCTCTCTCTTCTCCAGGCTGTCAGCGCTCCATAGGCTTGTCCAATGGGAAAGCCAAGGTGTGCAGCTACAGTGGATGGTATTACTGCAGCACCTGCCACGTGGATGACAGCTTCCTCATCCCTGCACGGCTGGTTCATAACTGGGACACTTCCAAATACAAGGTAATCTCCCTGCAGGTTGGCTTGCTAGCAAGTGAACTGAATTGCTCTTTAGATAGAAACACAGACATTGCAACAGGTTGAAGATTACAGGCATGGACTGCTAATACTGTCTTCTTTGTCCCTCTTGCCAGAATGAGCCACGCTCTCTCAACAACACAGATGTTTTCATCACAATTTCCTTAGCCAGGCCTAAGGCGTTCCTCCACAGGAACAGCCATGCTCCTCTTTCTTGGTGGCATCTTTTCAATCGTTGCTTATCTGGTTGTTCAAGAGACAGGGAGGGACAGAACACTGAAACCTCTCTTTTAGCCCTAATCTTTGCAGTTACTGGGCCCTTGAGGAGTACGTGTTTCATGAGCACTAGGGATTGGCACTGCTTGGTGATGGATGCTAAATTGTGGAAATGCCCACAGGAAACTGGCATACCCAAACGTGGTGTTTGCAAGGCCCAGTATGTCCTGTCTCTTGGCACGAATATTTTGAGGACACTAGAAGGACATGGCTATAGCACTTGTTTGGACCAGACAGCTGAAAGTAACATAAAGAAAAAATTCTACAGTGTTCACTTGCCGCACAAGCAGCTTTTCTAAAACTTCCATAATCTGCTGTTTGCTGCTGCCTTGGTGGCTGGTTGCCAGATAGGGGCAACTGATTACATGCCTCAAAGCATTATGCCAGCAAACACGGTAGCAGTGTTGTTTTGCCATCTCAGGGAGCATATGCTGAAAAAATAACAAACTCATAAGGAATCCAGACCATGCTAGACCTTCAGACTTAGCAGCCACTGTTAGGAGAGGCTGTTTGATGTTTTGTGTCTGCGAATATTATTATTATGGGCTATTTGAAAAGGAAAAAAATAACCAGTAAATGCTCTATTAGAGGAAAACCAGCTCTCTTGAAGAAGAAAATTTGTCAGACGGGGAGATTATTAAAAGGTAGCCAGAGCCTGCCATCAGGAAAATGATAGTCTTGCGCCATGAAATGCAAGATTCTTCAGAGTTACAAAGCTCCTACATGTGGAGACAAAAACCCCTCCCTTTCCTAGAAGCTAGGAATAAATATTGAAGAGTTCTTTCTTTGGATGCTTTTACCAAGGACTAAACTTGCTAGCCCACGATAGCATAGGTCGCCCTGATATGGGGTAAGTGGATGGTAAGGCAAAGACCTCATATCAAGCTGTCAGTAATACTGCCAAGAAAATAAACTGTTTTATTTTCTAAACCTGCAGGGTAAAAAGTATGCTCTATGCTCTGTTTCCTGTGGTCTTGGTATAGGCAGCTGAGGCACAAAAGGAAATGGGACTTTCAAGCTTAAGCATTCATTGAAAACTTAATCTACTGTAATCTCACTATAGTAGTGAGAAGTTATCAATTTGCACTTTTTGTAGACAGGCAGAGCAGCTATGAGGTGGCTTGGGAGCACAAGCAAATTCTGTGCAGATACTTTACCAGTCTCTGTGCCAAAGTGCTCAGAGAGATGGATTTAAGAAAGGAACACCATCCCTTAGGTAGGAAAACACTACAGCATCCCCAACTATTAGAGCGGAAACTAAGGCAAGGAGGGAAGGTGAAGAGGACATCGTGTGCCACAGTGGCAGTGTGACAACTCAGCTGAGATCACTGGTTGCATCTCCTCAACTCCATCCCATCCACGTATAGCATTAAAATAACAAGTAGTTCTTGTTACTTTTGTGACATCTTTGAGATTTTCCCCTTTCTGTTCAATTCTGCATACGTGTGCTTTTATTTCTGTCCCTGCTACACCTCCATAAGAACTAAGCAGTCCTTTTCTGAGGTAGAGCACATATTGCCTGCACTTTTACATCCGCATCTCCTTTCTCCATTCAGAGATAAGGTCTGACGTTTATTTCTTCTGTATGGTCTAAAAGGCAACTTAGTGCTGGCTGCTGCACTTAATAGTTATAATGAAACTGCATGATTCCTTAGTAGTGTATTGATTAAATGTGCTGATTTGGCAAAGACAGATATCTTGTCCCACTTCCTTGAGATGATCTTGGTAGTAATAATTTTCTTTGGACTCATTTTTAAAAGATGATCACTTAATTTGTCAGCATTTCACCTCACATAATTGGCCAGTGTGCCCATACAAAGCTGTGCAGCAACATCCTAAAATGAAGCCAAACAGCAGAGCTTCTCCTAAACGCACAGCCCTGCTCCTCACAGGTAGCACAGCAATGCCTGAAAGTGGAGCTTCTGCAGTGGGTGACTTGCTCCCGGCTGGACTCATAGCATACCCCAGAGAGGTCCTGCAGGAATTAAGCACATACCACATTTGATGGTCAGAAATGAAACAGGCTTCAGTCTTCAAAAGCTTCTGTGTTCCACACAGTCTGAAATGTGCCTGTCAGTCCACCAAATGGAAGCAAAGTGAATGAAGAGTTTGAAAACCTGCACTCCTTCCCACTACCACCTTTTCCCCGCCTCTGCAGGGGTTTCTGGGGTCTGTCCTATCTGTCTCTGGCAAAGCAAGCATCAATAGGTACTCTAGGACATGAGCTTTTATGATGATACAATGTAATTGGGCATGTTTCTCTTTCATCTTTCATGGACTCCTAGGCATCTGAGCAGCAGCTGGAAAGTAAACTGTTGCATCAATTAAGTAAGTTTTGCAAATGAAGAGGTTCTTGTCTGCTTTTGGCAAGATGGGTTATGAAAAACCAGAAGTGGTAGAAATCTGTAGAGTTGTGTCTTCCCATACTCAGGATCTTGAAAAACAACAATGCACTTAACACCTGAAAGTGCATAGATAGGAAAAAAAAATCCCCTTGACTGCAATAAAAGCTCTTTGAAAGGACTTGGCAGTTAGGCACGTTTCTTCTGTCATAACCAAAGCAGCAGTTCAGTCCCCAGGTTCACTTTTTTCCCTGTCTCCCTGCTGTTTTCATATTTGTGTTTTTCACATGTTTGTGAGAAGGGAAAAGAGGCAATCTCGTGAACATCCTTGCTTCCTTTTATTTAGGCCAACTGTTTTCCCCATTTGCACACAAAACCCAGTAAGTATTGCAGTTTGGTTCAGGTGGCTTCCAGCCTGTGCAAAATGCCAGACAAACACAGCAGGAAATGAACTCCCTGTGCCAGAAGGCTTCAAGGGAGGCTGGCTTCTGGGAAATCGAATTCTGAACTGTAAGTTTGCAGCCTCTAGAAAAGAAAGGTCTGGAAATGTTAGCATCCATCCTTGTATGACATTTAAAGCTAAAACCTGGTTGCACTTTGCATCTTCTCACTCCTTCTGGCTTATTTAATGGGATTGTCTAGTCTGCCCAGTAAAATTGGGGGACTGTGAATATGCTAGTACATGTACTAGAACAGTGGCTGGTAGCAAGCTGAATTATTATGACTGCCTGACCCTTCCCATTACAAGACTGCATTTCAGCTTCTTGCTATAGTTGGCAATGTGAGTTAATGTTTTACATGACCTGTGTGCCTGTGTCGGGCATGCAGAGTGAACAGACACGTACCTGTCAGCCAGTGATGCTGGGCAAAGCTACTTTTCCTGCAATCAGCACTCTGCAGGTACGTTGTATTGGCAAGGAGAGAGAAAGGTTTGCTTTGCTCCTCTCTCCTCAAAGGCTGCATTCAGACCATGCAGCACCAGAGCCGCACAGTAATACTTTGTCATCATAGTGTACATGTGTTGCAGAGTTACTCAGGTGACCTCAATTCTGGCATTTTTTTGTTTCTCTACTCTTAACGTTGCAGCCTGAGGAGGGTTGCCCCATACAGGGTACAAGCGTGCACAGGCATGGGTGTAGTACTTAGACAGTAATCGCCCTCTGGTTCCCGAGACAGCAGAGCAGGTGGATGAGGAGCCCATAACTTCAGCAGGGGTTTAAAGCAAGGAAGTAAGACTACAAAGAACACTGGGCACCAGGTCCTCCTGGTGGGAGATGTTAGTTGCTGTACCAAGCATTCATGTGCCTTCTAGGGAATCACTGAATATGTGGCCTAATTTGCCCATTGGTGGAAGAGGAATAATATTTACTGTAGATACAGCAGTTGTCAGGGGATTGCTGCGGTATTACAGCCAAATAGTTTAATGATTGTAAAAGCAGGTTGTTTAACTGCAGTCTCTTTTGTGCACTGCAGTTAGCATGTCTCATAAAACATCAACATTGCTAATGTTAGAAAACTTGACATATTTGGGGTTTGTAGAATTTTGTTCTACGAAATCCAAGTTGCCAACACAGCATGTTACCTGTGCTTCTATTCAGACAGCACAATTCCTTGTACGTGCATTATTTAAAAAAAAAAAAAAAAGGAAAGAAAAGAAATTAGTGGGTTGTTTTAATACAAATAGGTGAGATATTTAGTACAACTTCAGGGCCTGGGAAACCTGTGGAGTTATGATCTGCTGTATTTAAAATTACACATTGTATTATTTGTGTAGTTATTGGTGGGAAGGCTGGCCTTGGCATTATTTCTTATTTTTATTGTGCATTGTGAAAAGGTTACATTTGGGGCTAGCTTTCCCTGTAAGTAGCTAGTGACTCCTGTAGCTAGTAACTTGTGCTGGTTTTGGAAGTGGTGCTATTTATAAGGATGTATATTGCTTTTCCCTACTTCCTACCTTACAGCACCAGAAGGGAAATAACATCCTAAATCTCAAGAGGCCATGATGTGCCCTTTCTCCTTTTGTTAGCCTAATTCATCCCTCCCTCGACTCAGTGTAAACAGTGATTTAAAGGTCTAGGAGGACTAATTGAATTGTGGAAGGAATAGTATTTCTATAGCACAGTTTCAAGTGATTTGCAGCTCATTTCAGATAATCCCATCTTCTCTTTTCCAGCTGTGATAAAATGCAGAAATAAGGAATGAGAGGGAATTTGGCCTTCTCACCTGAGAAACAGGAGTATCTTTTCTAGTGGGAACAAAAGTCCTGTTAATTTATCAAGATTACAGTAGCTCTTTGCAGGTGGAGATAGAACAGAGCACTATCATGAAAAAGGCATAAGAAAAATTTCTTGCAGATGAAACATTGGGAGTGTGTAATACCAGTAAAATTCAACTTTATTTATTTGTATTTAAAAAAACACAACAACTTGATAGATAAGCTTCTGATTATTTTCTTTTTACATAATTTTAACCATACTGGCTGAGCATGAAACAAATGGGAGTAGTACTTTACACTGGAGTTCTATACCTTGCGATAGTACAATGTGATTGGATTTGCAGTGTGTATGTTTCCTTTTCTAATGTTGTGCTTTGGCACTTACCTAACCACTTGCTTCTTGCCAAAAAGAAAACGGCGAACAAACAGAAAAATGTTAACAGGGAAGAAACTTGGTAATCAGTTTTTAGACTTGAAAAACATTTAGTAAGCTATGTTACCCTGCAGTGAAAACATGTGTGGCTGCAAATATTGCTGTACTTTGGGTAAATAAGCAATTATCTCATACACTCAACTTTGATGGGCTTGATGAAGTTTGACTTGGCTATAAGCAGAGACAGTTGGATCTCTCTCAGCTCTGTCTTCATCTGTAATTGGTAACAGAGTAAGTTTTCAGATGCAGAGAATAGCTGACAGATCACAGAGGGGGAAGATCTGCTTAAAAAGAGTTGGGAGAAAAGCCTAGCTGAACTGGTTGCTTTATTTTTCAGGTATCAAAGCAAGCCAAAGAGTTCCTGGAATATGTTTATGAGGAGCCATTGATTGATATCCAGCAGGAAAATCCCATGTTGTACAAGCACGTTGAACCTCTGGCAACTGTTGTCCGCCTGAGACAGCAGCTAAAATCTCTCCGAGCCTATTTGTTCAGCTGCAGAGCAGCAGTGGCTGAAGATCTGCGTAGAAGGTAAGAACCACAGACAACATACAGCACAAGGATGTGGTTTCCTTGTCATGTTGCTTTTCTCCTCCCACCCCCCCCCCACCCCCCCCCATCTAGTTCTGAAGGTGTTACCTGTTTAGAAAGATATTGTGCTTGTATCTGACTTCCCTGGGCAGCTGGGTTATCTACTGCCAAAGAAAATGGTTTTATAGAGTCTGAATATCTGAAGTTGTTCTTGACAACTATTACCCAGGGGTCACACACTGTGGTGAGCATCTTTTATTCCTCCTCAGGCTTCCTGGCTGTGCGTGGGTATTTTCAGTCAGGTGTGATACCTCATTCTCCCTGCCATGGCATCTCAGTGTGGTAGCCACTGTTAGGACCTTTGAAACACCTCACAGCATGGCAAAGCATGAGAGAGGCCAGAGTCAACCACCTGTCCAGCGCTTCTGCCCTCTTCTGTGATATGGTCTCACACAAAGGCAGAGGCCAGATGTAGTCCCCTGGCACATGACCCAGCATATGATTTATGTGACACCAGAGCAGTTGTGCTCTTGCTCAGGCACTATCTTTTCCATTCATGACATGGCTGTTCTCAGTGTTTTGTATATTGGAAAACACATGGTCACAGCACAGCAGAAGGTGTTTCATATTGAGTTTTCTGTGGTGGAAACAGTAGTTTTACAAAAAGTGAACTTCATTTTAGAAGTGCTGTATATTAGTCCATTCACCTGTTGCTGCATTTTTCTAACAAGCTAAAAATGAACAATCTTCTTAAAACCATGAAGCCACAGTTGTGACCTTAAAAAAGCCGAGTTACTTTTGTCATGGATCTCTGAAACAGATGGGGAGATGTCTCTGCCCATACCATACTGTGAGGTGAGTGGCTCCAGGCACATGCAGCTGACCTGATGGTAAATGCATCTGTAAGCATTTGTATCCCCCAAGTTTGTAAGACAAGACTGCAGATAGAAAAGCTGCTGCTTTGGAATTATGATCTGCCAAAGGGCAAGAAAGCAGATGACATCAGTGATTGTATTTTGAGCATAGTGTTTTAGGGATGGGGGACCTGAATTCTCTGGGAGGGAGACGAGGCTGCACTAGTGTCTTTATCCCAGGTAAGGAGTGAGGCAGTCTGCTATTTGGTACATAATCTATGTCATTGCTTTGATGAACTACCTAGAACAGTTAAGAGAAGGATATAGCAACACGTTTCTGGAGGGCACTACTGAGTTCTTGTGTCAGACCCACTGTGTGTTAATATGTGTTTGTGTCTTAGTGCTCAATTCCTATTATTTGATAGGGCAACTGACAGCATTTTAAAAATTAGGATGATTTTTCTTTTATTCTAGAGGATGGTATTATCTTGCAGAACTGTTTTGCTATTCAGCTATAATAACTTTCCTATGCCATCCTCTTCAACTGCAGTAAAACTAAAAGGAGAATAAGATTTGTGAAGGCTGCCGTTCAGAAAAAGTGGCAGAAAAGAAATTATGCTTTCTGATTAATGCTGAAGAAAAGAATGCCCTGATTAAAATAGACAGGAGGAGGCACGAGACTGAATGGACTTGGGTAAGAGAGTGAAAGAAGAGAGATCAAAGAAAGCCTAAGCAGAGAAATCAATAGACTAGAGACAAAGGGATGAGGGAAAGCCAGGAGAAGGAGGAGATTCAAAGAGGGAAGGGATCTCAGGAAATTAAGAGTTAATGAAGAAACCAGAACAAAGAGGGAGCCCAAAAATCTACCTCTAGAAAGGAGAGATGACAAGTGCTGAGGAAATGCAGAGAATAGAGAATAGACAAAAATTAGCACAGAAATGTGTGCACGGTCTTTTCTTGGGGCGGGGAGGAGAGAGAAAAAACTCTCTGTATCAAAATGAAACACCCAGAATGGCAGAAGGAGAAACAGGGAAATACTCCAAATGCTCCCTTTTCTTATCTAAGGGTTCCTTCACACTGTCTCCAATTAAAGCTCTCTGTGGTGGGGAGGAGGACCCCAGCCCAAGAAGGGTTTGCTTTTGTACTAGGGAAACATCTCCAGTTTGGTAGGACTTGTTAAAAGTGCTGTAAAAGCCACTGAAGGAACGTACAAAACACACCTTAGAGTCCAGCTCCTTCTTGGTCTGTGAAGTCACTGGCAGGGTGGGTTTGGTGCTCCAGTTGGTCCCTCAGATCTCCCCTAAGAGATTTGCAGAGATGGAAAGGAAGAAAAGTTCTTTTCCCAGAAGGAGTTATTGCTTGCTCAAAACTGGTCCCAATGGCTTTGCTTTCTGCATGTTGTATCACAGTGTGCAGACATTCACCATCAATGTGATGGCTTTATAGAGCACAGCTGAAAAGTAAACGAAGAAAATGAGTGAGTTAAATTTCCCTTTGGCTCATCACATGGGCAAGTTGCAAGAAAAGGAGGAGTTTAAACAATACAGTGAGACAGCATTCCTAAATCTAGTACTGTTTCCTAGTTAGAAATGAAAGGCTAGGGGAGAGAATCCAGTTATCTGTCCTGCTCTAAAAACGTTCTTTTTCTGCTTGGTCTTCATCTTAGCGTGTGAATGACTATTAATCACAGGAAAGTGAACACAGCATCTTGAAAACCTGTCAGACCCGTATAAACACACTGAAACAAACTGTTAATATTGCTGTCTAGGGAGAACTAAAAACAGACTGATTAATTGTATTGGCACCTTGCTGCCTTTGGGACACTGATAGAGCCTGCCTTATTAGGGAAAAGCAGGTCACTCCGAGGTTTCTTTTATTAATACTATTTGCATTATCATCTTCTTTAAATCTATACCTTGCTATTAAACCCAGATCGCAAAATGAAGATGGCAATGAAGTTGGAAACTCTTGGTGTCCTGTGGGAAGACAAAACTGTTTACAGTGCTTACAAGTCACTTTTTCTGAAGAATTCCAGATGGCTATAAACCAGGTTAGCTCAGGATCCAGTTGGCTTAAATACGGAAATGTTATTTATAATGACTGGTGTGCATAGATAGGTACTTTGGGAATTTTGAAACTTGGCATCTAGCAGAGAACTCAGGGCTGAACCACATTGTGAACTTTGAAGAAGCAAGTGACTAAGTAGAAAGAAAGGAAGAAAAAAAGGAAGAAAGGAAAAGCAGCAGAAGAAATCCTATAAGTAGCTAGAAGGCTCACAATAAAAGTGGTCTTCATCAGTTATAATGACTTGTTCTCATCTATTGCTCCACTGGATTCTAAGCGCTTTTTGTATTTACAAAGGAAAAAAATAAAGGAACTCAGACTTGGCTGGGAGGAGAAATAAGGCCCTCCACTGGTGCATGTCAGCAGCGTTCCTCTGAGATTAGCCAGTTGAGACTCCAAGCCTGTTGCTGAGCTCCCTGTTTTACAAGGGACGTTATTATGCCTAGTTTGCTGTGGCTGTCACCTCAGTATTGCAACAGACGTAATTTGCCTCAAATGTCTTTACTCAACAAGTTCTCGCTTGTTTTGGTTGCCTTGCTTGTGTGGATGCTGTTCAGGCATAAACATACAAGACCAAAACCTAGAGCCAACATAGAATTAGTACAAGTAGAGCTGTACGGATCCCACCACCACCTGCAGATTGTGCGATGATGAATGATGAATGAATGGTGCAGGCAAACAAGATGGAGTCAATAAAATTGGTAGCTAGGAAAGAGCGAGAATCTCCGAGTCCATTAAATAATGAGGTTGTTCTGTGAAGCTGTGCTGAATGATGCAAGTTTTATTCTGGTTTTGCTTTCTTCCTTTTATGTCTAGACATAAGCCACACTAACAGTGTGTCCGTATGCCACAGCCTCTTTTCCTCTGTTCTTTTCACGGTTGAAGACTCTTCAGGTCAAGAAACTGTCAGAATGATTTTTTTGGGAAGTCTTCAGGCACCTCCATGTCTACTGTAGGGTAGGCTAACCCAGGTCAACCTTGGAGCTCTCTCTGGGCTCTCTGCTCTCTCAGCTATACACTTAAACTTGCAGTTCAGGTGTTGCTAGCCCAGATATTTTAGACAGATGGCAGTGACACAAGGTAAATGTTTTGCAGCACATTCCGCTATACATTAGCGCTCGTTGAAGTGCCCTTGCTCTGTAAGTAAATCTTCTGAATGGTGGTGAGAAACTATATGGAAAAATTTCCTTCGTTACTCATCTCTGTCTGATACCATTTGTCTATCAGCTCCAGAACAGCCATACATCAGTTTTACCCTAGCAAAACTCAAGTGCTGGATGCATTACTTAGCGTCTTACAGGAAGACCAAATTAGAGCTTGCTGTTGCAGCAGGAGGTTAAAGGTACACCTCCAGTGCTGCAGACGTGTGGTCCTGGCTGAGCCTGCCAGTCTGTCAGCACGATGCGAAACAAGCCCAAATTCAGTTATGCTGAACAATAGAGTCCTGTCACTTCCTACAGTGAGGCCTTAGACATATCACTTGTGACACAGGAGTAGATTACTTTCAAAATATTTGTGTGGCAATTGGGGAACCTGTCTAAGCACATCACAGGAATCCTGATTGATCTTATGCAATCACTATACCACCAAATACCTCATGTATGTGAAGCTGGGGCTATGTCATCTTTCAGGCCAAGGACGACAGAAGGTCATTAAGTCATGTCCAGACTGTCAAAGGAGAGTGTTTTCTCCATTTTCTTTGCAATGGGCAGGCCATTTGGAGAGTGGAAAATCCCAAAGCAGGAGAACAAAGACACAACTTGTGAAAACAGTAGACTGCAAAAAGAAGGTTTGAGCAGGAAAGGGGCAGAAGGATGTGGTTTCATAGCACTCAGGGCTCTGATTTAACGGCAAGACCAACAGGAGAAGAAAACTTGTTGCATGGGTGATTGGAAGGAGGGCGAGAGAGGAACTCATTCAAAGGGGGTATCTGGATATCCTGAGAGAACCCAGTGTTAAGACCAAACAACACCCCAAAGTGAAGAAAGGTGAGAAAATAAATGCAGAGAAATATGCACAAGCCATTTGTTGTTTTATGTAGATCCTGCATGCATGTAGTCATTGCAGTAGCTGAAATAAAGCATGCCTGTTGATGGAGCTCTTACAGACAGACCACCTCTTTGCTTCAACTCTTGTGTCTTTTTGAAGAAGTAACTGTGCATGCAGGGTCCTTGCAAGTTAACATCTTAAAAAGCATTTGGCTAAAACTGTAGGAGATGGAGTTAATGTGTACTTAGAGCTTTCATTTCAACTAGGGGTAACAAACAGCTGGAGCAACAAGATGTGTGCCAGACCAGCCAGGGTGGAGGCAGTACTGCTGTCTGTTCAAGCCAAGGGAAGGTTAAAAGCCAGTGCTCTACCATGGTGAGCATCCAGCTGAGGAGCATGCCAGGGTATATATGATAAGTTTTCTAGAGGACAGGTGGGTCTTTCAGTTCATGTTAGCCTTTTCCAGTCTAGGGGCACACCTGCATCTCCTTGTCAAATAGATCAGTAATATTAGACATCTTTCAAAATGGTAGTTTCCGTTCACCTTTTGAGACTAGATTGCTTTAAAAAAACATAATGATTTAAAAAGAAGTTCCTGTTGGATGTGGACACCACGTTAAATATGACTTGTGCCATTTTTATCCCCGTGTTTTTATATCAGAACTTCCAACAGCAAACTGCAAGGGTTCAGAAGTGCCTGACAAAAACAAGAGAGCATTTTCTTATTCTTCATTTCAAGTTAATTGGGGGATCTAAGCTATTTTGATTTCAAAATGAAACTGTGTGCCTCTAATTCTCTGCATCCGCTTTTAGTAACAGCGGTACTTGATTCCTGAGTTTGATAGGTAGTAATTCTTGTCTTTCACAATGTTACCGTAACCTTGCTCAAGTAACCACAGAGGAGAGAGAGTTAGTGTACTGCATTTTAGTTGAAAGTTTATATACTGGTTCAGGATTGCTGATGGATGATAAGAGTAACTGTTTTAATATAGGGATGCTCATAGGCAGTGTGGGCTGAAGATATTTAGGAATGGCTGCTCGCAGAACATAACCAGAAGAGTGTTCGTACCTCACAAATGTGAAATGGTTCACAAACACTTTTTTAGCCAAACCCACAGAATTAGAAAAAAACATTAATCTGGTATGACACCACAAGAATTAAGTAAGTGATGGGTTTTTTTGTTTTAAATTCATTAATTTATTATTATCTTTTGACTTTCAAATCGCTGGGTTTCACAGGGCCCCACTTCCCTGAGTAACTTTTTTGGCTGGGAAGTTGGGGTTCTCCTCTCCCAACATACTTCCAGGAGCTGGGATTTCCAAGGAAATACAAAATCAAAAGCCTGAATAAAACTATAAGAATTAGCAACACTGGAAAGAATCCTACCTTTTCCCGTCACCTCTGATGGTGTTCTCTACCTTAAATTAACAGATTCCATGTCAAATGAATTGCAAGAAAAAACCTAGCAAGAGGTGTTATTTACCCTGCCACATATATTTGGGATAACAGGCAATTCACTGATATCCCTCTGTACTTTTTAAATCAAATAGTAACTCTGAAAAGTTTGAGCTCCTGTCAATGAGATCAGAGTGCACGCAGTTCCTGCCCGTGTGCTACGCACACAGCCGCAGCTGTTGGTGGTGCACACTGCCAGGACTTCAGAGGTCCTCTTGCCCCTTGTCTAGGGGGGCAAAAAAAATACGGGAACAGTAGTAATCAGCATGTGCTTGCCTGTCAGCTGCTTTAGTTTGCAGCGTGGTGCAGTAGCTTAAAAGTAAATTGGTGGTGGTGTAAGTTGCAGTGCCAGGGTATGAACTGTGCTGGCTGAGGAAATGGACTTGGTACCTGCGGTGCTGTGCCAGCTGTGGGTGTAGCAGCTTCCTACAGAGGGGTGGAGAGGACGTCTGAATGTGACTGCGTGCTAGACTGGTGCATCTGCGTCTCCTGTGAGTCAGAGCTCAGTCATACAATTCTCAACCTGGTCAAACAAGACACTCCTGGCTGGCACATGAAATTGTGGTGCCAGCTTCCCCTCCCCTCCCCGCTCCCATCCTAGGTTTCAACAGGCTTTTTGGTACAAAAGAGACTTGGTTGTGCCCACCTGCCAGCTAACTTGATTTCTTTTGATTGTGCTGTAAAAAGAAGAGTTCGCTCTGCTTATCACGTTTGTACTTTGGTTATAGTGTCAGACTTGGACAGATTAATTGGTTGTAGCTTTAGCAGAGCTGTCAGGATATTTAACCCATTGGAGAAAAATTACCTAAGCTGATGATAAACAGGCTTTAAATGCAGAGCAATTACTTAGTGCTAACAAAGCACTATGACTACACGCTTTGTCCAAATGCAAAAAGCAAAGTCTTATCAGTGGTTCTGTTTGCAGGAGGACACTAAAAGATAACCTTTGTTTGCGCAAATACTTACCTGATAAGATCATCCGAAAGGGAACGGATGAAATTTCTGGTTCTATCTTGCCTGAAGGTTATGCTTCAGATTACGAAGTATCAAACAAAAAAGAATAATAATCACAAACTGAGAATGCTCAATTCTCTCTCTTCGTTGGACCGAAAGTCTCTGATGGTGGGTTTCTTTCCTGCTTGCATTGATTGCTTTTATTTCTAGCACATAACAATAAAGCAATTTAGAGACCTTTAACCAATAGGACTTTGGATTTCATTGTTCACAGGAACTGGCAAAGCTAGAGGGCTGGTTAGCATTGAACTTGGTTTGTTCATTGCAGGCTTAACCCTGACTGGTAGCCAGGGTTTATAGCACAGCAGTCCTGTGACTCACAACTGTTCTGTTTTGCATCGATGGTGAAACTGGTCCGGGAGTTTCCAAACTGTGAAAGCTTAGGTGCTTTTAGTGGGACGTGCACTTGATACCATTTGCCTCTCAAGGGTCACAGGTCACATTCTAAAGCAGCAGAGGTTTGAGTTTTTATTGTGATGAGTATTAACGTCTTGCGTTTGACCTCTGTCTAGCTCACTCCATTTTTTTTTTTCCTGTGTTAAGATTTGACTGAAAGGACACTGTTTATTGAATGCTTTTAATTGACCAACTTTAAAAAAAAAAAAAATCAGTTCACTGTAGTGCGTCAATCAAAAGATTTACAAAACTGACATCTTTTGTTTTGCTTGCAAATAACTTGTCAGAGATTTCCCATTTGGTGTTTGTAAAGGACCTTTATATCAAGGGACAAATAAAATGCAAGCACATGTTTTGGTCTTTTTGGATCAAGGCCTTACATTAACCCAAGCATGCTCAAAGCTCCATCTCCATGCAGAAAGTAAATACGTGTTTAGTGAAATGTTTCTAAGTGTAGTTGTCTTAGCCTGCTCTGTGGTCTGTGTCAGATTTTTAGACATGAATGTGATTTTAGGTTGGTTTGGATGCCGTGTAGTACTTTGTCTGGGTGCTAATGCAATGGCATGCTGTTTGTGTGAGCCCCATCTCGCCTGCTCTGCTCTACTGACTTTGGCTTCCTTTGGCTAATTTCAGTTGCAGTTGACAGAAGGATGGAGATGGCAAAGACATTATGTTCCTACTAGTTACGTGAGAGGAAGTGTCTGGGTCGAGAAGCAAGAGGCTCTGAATTAGTCCTGTGTGCCCCCTACTGAAAAAGACTTTATATAAGCCATCACCTCGTTAGGCTCAGAGAACCTGTGCAGACAAGCAAGCCGTTGGAAACTGGCCGTCATTCATTTTCTTGCTCACTGGACTACTTGCTCCATGTGGATTTCCTGCCCCAACTGATTTGCTTGCATTTTATGATGAGGTTTTTTGAAAACGTGTTTGAGTTTGATATTCTGGTGCCTCTTGTGCTCCTGTTCTCCACCCACTAGAGGCTGACAAAACTGGCAATAAACAGACGCATTTTTGGGAGATGGCTTCACAAGTTATGTTCAGGTAGCTGTTGAGTTTCATTTTTTCCTTTCCAAATGGGACTAATAGAAGTTTTCTGGAGGAGATCTTAGTTGCAGACGTGCAGCACAGCAAGATGTGTTTTTGAAACAGCCACTCAGCTCACCACAGGTGTGGTGAGGGCGCATCATTTGTATTTTAAGTTATCAGGGACTGAGCTGCCTACTTTCAGGTGATTTCAGTGGTTTCGCACTCATGGAGCTGTGTGCTCTCCATCTTTGGTGACGTGGGCAGGTGTTGAGGGAGTGTTTTGTACCTCTGCATGTATTGGGAACCATACAGGAACTGGTCCAGTTGCTTCCTAAGAAATTTTGTAAATGCTGTTGTACATGCGAGCTCTGGCTGCTCAGCTGTTTTTCTGTGGCCCACCACAACCAAATTGTGATTTTTTTGAGTCAGGAGAAGGACTGCAAATCTGAAGCTGGACCAGCCTTACTTACTGAGGGGTTTTTAATGCCTCAGTTTCCATAGCAATGGAAATAAGCGCTCCCCTCACTTGAGTGCTGGCTGTGTGCGTGTGTATATGTGTCTTGCATAAGACTGGAAGGGCAGTGTCTACTTCTTTTCCTGGAAATAGATTTGGAAGGGAGGAGGAGTGTTGAATGCTGGCTCTGCAGAGCTGCTGCTGCACACTAGCATATCTCAGGGAGGGGGACAGGTACAGGGAGAGGATGACTGTCACCAGGGCCTGTGCTGGCTGAGACCCCCCTGACAAAGGAAGCCCCTCAATCATAAGTTTGCTTTTCATCTGCACACTTTTTATTAGAGTTAGAACTTGCAGGAAATAAAATGCAGTCCTTGAAGGCAGAGGAACATGATGTTAGTCATCGATATTAATCGTTGACAGTTTCTGCCTTATGGGCTATTCAGGCTATTTCCTGAAAAAGGAAATCTTTCATTAGCTAATTATTTTCCTTAGCAGTGCTGTAAGGGCATCAGCAGATACAGTTCCTGGCAAAGCTGCCACACTGTTTAGTGCCTGCCTGTGTGATCAGGCGGAATGATGGGGAAATCTTAATGAAAGAAATTCTGTCAGAGCTGAAAAATTCTAATGGCTTCAAAATGCTGTTCAGAGTTGACTGCTTAGCAATCAATTTTAATACATCTTCTGTGTGCAAATGAGGAATCCCAATGTCATATGTTGTCTGATATCTGGATTTTGACTGTTTTCTAGTGGTCTTTGACATTGTGCCAAATGTATTATGAAGGTGTGATGCAGCAGAGCCACTGAAACACGTTCGCCTCTAATAGGAGTGATGGTATAGCCTACAGAACTGAAAGG
The DNA here is from genome assembly GCF_018139145.2 of Gymnogyps californianus. Lineage (NCBI taxonomy): Eukaryota > Metazoa > Chordata > Aves > Accipitriformes > Cathartidae > Gymnogyps > Gymnogyps californianus. The sequence continues at coordinate 14,381,155 of NC_059477.1, forward strand.
GGAAAATGCAGTATCCCAGTGAGACTGCAGCTGAGAATTAGGTGGGTACAGCAGACATGCTTGGTGAGTCAGAAGGAGCAAGGGCACGGTCCTGCTCCAGAAGACTACTGTAAGATTGGCAGTGCCCAGTTGTCAGTGCCTTGCTTGCAGGACTCTTCCCCTCCCACCCCAATAAAGCTTAAATTTTTTCAAAAGTACCAAAGGGGTATGAGACTTTGTACCACTCACCTTAACAGCAGTGAAAAGTCCTAGTCCCTCCAAGACAGCTTTGAAAGCATCAGTTTAAGATAGTTGTTTAAGACAACTAATGGAGTAGAATGAACCAAGGTGCTTCCATTATTTCTTAGATTCAGTGTTCTGTCAAAGATTGCAGTTGGTACTGTTATCCCTGCTGATCTGTGTTTTAGCTAATTATGTTGTCACAGCTTCTAAAATCTCTTCTTTGAGTTCCTGTGTACTGTCTCATTAGTCTTATATCATGATCATGTAAGTTCGTATTGGCCTTTCACTATCTTTGGTTTTTTTAGCATGTCCAGTGGTCTTTCTGTTCACTGCCATTCAGTTCTATTGCAAACCAGTCTTTGCCAGAGCTTTGTTCATGCATTTAATAATATCAAGAATTTCATTTCTGTATTACCTTAAAACTACATGATTGTAATGTAGGAACTGAGTTCACAATTTCTTCTCTAAGCAACATGTGGTGTAAAATAGTTGCACCTCTAGAGATATTTGGTTGCTTTTTTTGCAAGAGTGATGTGATTCTCCACTCCCCATGATACCTTAGCATGGCGTTATATTTGTTCTGTGTGGATGGAAAATAAAGCTGGTTGGCTGCTTGTTTCTCTGTGTGTGCACGCAAAGATAGACATTTTAATTAGATGCTCTTTTTCTCTTCCTGACGTCTTTATGGCAGATACATAGGTTTTCATAAACTTTTCTTGCTAATATCCACTTACCTTTACAAGGTCCATTTTTCTCTGTAATGTTACTTTAACCCAGTTTTTCATTTTACTGCAAGTCACTCTAATTAGGACATCTCTTCTCTGTTCAGGTTTCTGTAGTTTAGCTTTACTGAACAGATCTGTCACTGGATAATCAATAGTCTTGCCTGAAACCTTAGTTTATGTAAGGAAAATATGTCTTTCTCAAATAAGTCATTACGAAGTCTATACCAATACATATATTTCTGTATGCAAAAGGGAATTAATATCAATCGAGTTTATGTTGGAAGAACAGTATCTGCATGACATTTTCCCCAATATAGTTATTTCAGTTACAAAACCATAAATCACATCTGAAATTAACTGTTACAGCTTTCTAGCAGACCAGGAATCTTGTACTAAAAACCATAAGAAATACTTTTAATGTGTAGTTTGAGTTACTTGTTTTTATTACTGGGTTAATTGTTTAAAGAAACACCTCTGTGTTCAGGATGAGCTTTCAACGGCTGTAAATGTCACAGTACACGCTTACCTGACAGTTGGAGAATGACACTGGCACAGCATTCATTCTTATTGTGGAGGAGTTGTGCCCATGAGGAATGCTGTAAAAGTATCTGGTGCTCACAGGGTGACATAATTCCAGTTTCTGACAAGCTCTCTCTCTAACATCATTGTTCTGCAGTCTTTTGGTGGGGAGGGGAAATCTCTGAGTTTCCCAGTCATAAAGGCATGACACATCCATTTTTCTCTTTTCCAGGATCTTTCCCAGAGAGTACCTTCTCCAGCAAATCCATCTTTATTCTCTTGCAGACCTTCAGCAGGTAAGTTTCTTCAACTAATTCTACCTGTTACACATCAAGCCTGTTCTCATCTTCAATGCTAATTGTACATTCCCCCTTCTAGCTAATCATAGCATAAATAGCTTTACTTCCAAGCCATCTCTGTGGTTTATAGTTTAATATAAAAATGGGTTAACAGGGGCATTGGTTAGGGATGAGAGAGAGAAAGCCTAAAGCATCAGTGTTGAAATGGGGCTGCAAAGAGGCTGTGAAAGAAAACTAGTCTGCAAAGAGAACTTTGCTGTGAGAAATTTTTGATCTGATCAATGAAGGCTCATCTAAGGCTTAGCCTACAGGTGACAAGTAGTATTTGTGTCTTTGCTTGAAAGAATAGTTATTCAGGAATTTATGAGTTTGTGCAACATGCTTATTTGCAAAGTCTGCTGGGCATTGCCACAAGAGGGGACAAAATAAAAAAAAAAAAAAACCACAAAAACCTGAGCAAGCCTGCTGCACAAAGTTAAGCCATGCAGTGTTACTATGACAGACGTGACCACAGAAGAGGTAATGTGCCAGCAAAACGTGTCTTTGCATTGATATTGATTGAACTAGGCAAGCACCTTGCAGTATGTTTGCCTGAACAGCAGAATTTTATTACGTACCAGATTAAACAAGAAGAATTTGGCAAAAATTTTACTGTGAGGGTGATGAGGCACTGGAACAGGTTGCCCAGAGAAGTTGTGGATGCCCCATCCCTGGAAGTGTTCAAGGCCAGGTTGGATGGGGCTTTGAGCAACCTGGTCTAGTGGAAGGCGTCCCTGCCCATGGCAGGGGGATTGGAACTAGATGATCTTTAAGGTCCCTTCCAACCCAAACCATTCTAGGATTCTATGATTGAAAAAGAGCTAAAAAGAGAGGATAGGGAGTCTAAGGTGAATGTGCTGCAGCGCTCAGATGCACAATGGAGGAAGCAATGAGGTAAGATGCACTGGCTGACCTGGGCACATCTGTGTTCACACTCTAATGCCATTGCCAGTGATATGTAAAACACATTATTTTAAGCTTCTTCTACTGATGTTTCCCTTGTCTAGCGGTGCCTTTTCTGCAGGATAACGGGTAGCATAGTCAGTTCTGGACGTTCGGTTGACACATTTAAGTTGAGGTAGTTCAGATGCCCCTCAGAGCTGGAGACTACAGAACTGCAGGAAACATGGCTTTTGTTGGCTGGTGAAGTCACAGGGTAGAAATGATTCCATATATAAAATAAAAAGGCTAGTCATCTGAGGTCTAAAACTATTTCCACATCTTTTCAGCATGTTCTGCTATCTCATCTTTAATAATCAAGGCTTGAAAAAGCAAGCTACTTAACTCCAGAGCTACAGTCTCCCTGGTGGGCCTGTCTATTAGCCCCCCGTGCTTTGTAAGCTGCTTAATCAGTTCCTAACATTGGTAGTAGATGTTTTAGAAGCAATCAGCAGCTTATCAAGCACCCTGTGGGAGGGAGGGAGGGTAGAAGTCACAATTCATCCATTGATTTAGCGGTTCCCTTTAGCATGTTTCTTTGTATTTGTGTTTGCAAGACACCTTCTCTTCCCCTGAGGGCCCCAGCCCCAAACTTATCATATTTAGAGGTAATATAATTTGATTACCATTTCTGCTGGGGTGGGTTAAATTGCATTTACCTTTTAATCTAGCTATATCCTTGTTGTCAGCCTGGAGAGGGTTTTCCACATTTCAGAGGCTCCAAGTTTGAAATCAGATTGCCTGTTTTTGTCAAAGTGGAACCAGAGTGGAAAGGGGAGGAGAGCTCCATTGAGAAAATGAATCCAACAGCCGGAGAAACACTAATACCCTTACAAGCCCTGCCTCCTCCCTGGTTTGCCCCTTACCACTGCTTTCTCCTGATTGCTCATCATTTTCTACTGACCTGCAGTTTGGGTGTTTTTTAATCCTCAAAATTTCCCCTCCTTTTGATTCCTCTGCTGCCTATTTCCTCATGTCCATGGGCTGCTTTTGCACTGTATCCTGCTGTCATGTAGATTGCATGTGTTTGGGGAATTAACTAAAAGGTTTATTAAAGATTAATGGAAAGATAAGGCATGGTGAGTGAATTAGAAAAGCAGAGAGGGGTAATCTGCAGATATAAGCAACCTTTACCCTGGTTAGTCCCAGCTCAATTCTGATTCGTTTCCTAGCCAAGTTCTCTTTAAAGATCCTAGAAAACATGGATCATTTCCTACCAAACAGCTGAATTTCAAAAATGTGGTATGAGGGTCTGTTCTTAGGTGCAAAAAAGTTGAAATGCCTGTTTGCCAGTAGATGAAGCAGCATATAGTACTATTCTAAAATGAAATCCAATTTAAATCTCTTTCCAAGCTTAACAGAGCACCATGGCTAGACCTTATGGATGTGGCAGTACATACTTGAGCTATCTGATGGTCTGGGGATGGTTGTCACTTGGAACCATTTGGACAGGGCTCTACTGGGGAAGACCTTAACTGTGAAGTTAAAAGCAGAGTGGAAAAAATTGGAACAAAGTGTCCTTAATTTTAGAAACTCACCAAATCCTGGTGAGATAGTGGTATTGCTAGTACTTTACTCATTAACAAATGCTCGTAGTGCAGATGTAAGTAGGCCTGACCTTTAACCAAAGAGGCAGCAAGTGATGGTCTTTATTTGTATGTGCATGTTTATTTTAAATAAATGCAAATGCACACATGTACCCCAGCAAGGTTTCACTGCAGACCAGGGCCCCAGGGACTACATTAAAGTTTGCAGCAAGTCTGTCTATGGGCATTCCCATGGGGTACATATTCTTAGAATCGTCTTGTCATTGTTGTCGTTGGAGGTGTTAGCAGACAAGATAACTAATTAGGTGCATTCAGATTTAACAAGCAGAAACACAAAGTGTGACAGCTTGCCTGTTCTGCCCCATTGGCTACGCTTGCTTTCCTTTCCAACCCTCCCTGGCGTAATCTGCCCAGAGAGTAATCTGCCCTGCGTCACCCATAACACCACTGCGTCTCTGTTAGCAGTTTATCCAGGGCTATTCCAATCAATTAAAGCTTTAAAGAGGGAGACCTCCAGTTGTTAGGAAGCAAGTATTCACTCCTGAAATTGCTGGTTTTAGCAGACATAGTACACTGGGAAAATGGATTACTCTTATTTATGTGCAGTATAGTCCCTGATGGTGCAGTCACAGTCCAGGGTAGCTTCACCCTAAACCTACTGGAGATGTGAACTCTGTTCTCTGCTGACATTACTAAGAGACGTGTCACTGGTTCTGTGGACATGTGGACACAGTTCATGCAAGCTGCACTTAAAAACTCTTCATTCATTTTGTGTGACTATGGGGCTGCTTTTGGTGAGACTAACAGTTTTTACACTGTTAAATGTTGATTTGGACAGAAGCTGACTCAGACACGAGTCTTGCATTTCTTAGGAAAAGTAATTCTTGCTACTTCCACTCGATTCCATATTAATGGGAGCTTTTAAAGTAAAAGACTTGAAGTGGCTATTGTGATGAGTTCAAAATTCAGGTGCTTAACCACACAGAGAGTTAACTAACATCTTGCCTGTTTTTTATGTTAAATAGCAAGATATGCAAGTGTACAAAGATTATTGCAGTGATGGTCTTTACTGTAGAAACACTCTTAATCATGGCAATTATTTCATCCTGGTTATACTACCCCCAAAAGATATGGTAAAATAAAAAGTATCCATGTAATGGCAAAAATGGCTGGATGTCAAAGATGGAAATTGTGAGCGAGATAGAAGATTTAAAAAGACAATGATTTGAAGACTTGTTTACATGGGAACACTCAGGAAAAAACAATTGAAGTGACAAAATATAGGAATTTAAAATGATGAGTTGAATTACATTGAATCACTGTGTAAATACTGTTATTCAAAATATAAGTGGATTTCATTTGGTTTATCTCCATTTACTTTGGAAGCAAAGTGAGCTAAATTGTATTAAGGCCATTTTCATTCTGAATGTGTATGTCCATACAGGGATTTGCTGTAGTGTAATTTATCCATTGTAACATTGTAGATAAACTAATCCGTTAAAATTTAATTAAAACATCCATTTACTTCAGATCAACTTTCCTGACTATCTACCTGTAGGCAAACCTACAAACAGTGTGAAGAACAGTGGAGAGAAACGATGAACAGGAGAGCCCTATTCTCACAATAATATAGAACAGGTCATACAGTGAATATGAGATACGCATAAAAATCCTTAATGGAAATGCTTCTTTGCAGAACACACAGTGAGCATGAAGAACTTCATGCCACAGTAATATTACTGAGGCCAGAAGTTTATCGTCTTTGAGAGGATTAAGTATCCATAATGAGAATGTCCACAGTTACACTATGTAAGATAAAGAGATTATAAGGTTTCAGAATAGACATATTATTTACTGAGAGGATTAGGAACATGTCTTCTCTATTGACAGATGGATCAATGATTACATCTTCCTCTGACATGTATAGTACTGATTACAGCGTCTGACAGGGTTTTGGACTAGGTGAACAGTTGGTCTAACAGAAGCATTCCCAATTTGAAAATCTTAATGTTCCTGTTTAAGATTTTGCACATATAAAGTTCCCTGACAAAAATGTGGGGAATAAAAATGAACTTCAATGAAACATAAGTTCCACCTAATTTGAGCCTGGTATATTGTTAGATCAGGATTAGGAAACGTTAGAAGAACAAAGAAATTGTTAGGTCTTGTTCACTTTTCCAGGCTTTTAACCCATGCTGTACTTTCATCACACCTCCTTTTCCAATGGCAAATTTGGGTCCTTCCTGTATTTTCCTAAACTGAGATGGAGGAGGAGATTGGAGATGCTCTTTCTAGCATTTTTGCATGTGCAAAACTTTAGGTTGATTTAGATAAGTTGTTTCATGAGTCCCAACAATAGCAAAGACTGCAAGGAGATGTGGACTTTTTTTTGATCTTTACTTGGTGTTTTCTTCAGAAGTAAAACTTCTTTTCTGATCACTCAGTCCTCATACAATTACTGAGAAATGCTCAGCTTAGATTTATAACATACAGCCTGATGACTTCCAAGTCCATCAGTGGTGGTGTCCTTGCCCAGCAGTTCCTTTTTATTCACGCATAAAAAGGGTGGCATGTGGCATCTAACCCACATGCTTGTGCTGGTGAAAGCCAGTAGTGTGCATGTGGCTATATTGATTGACAGAACCGGGTTTTGGCTAATATGCTTCAGCCTAGCTCTAGTTTTAGAAGTGTTACTGGGATAGGTGCATGACAAACACCCCCCACCCCACCCCCGCTCTTAACGGATTTAGCCATACCTGTAAAAGCATTAGTGCAAACTCAGTTATATCAGTCAGAAAGTCTTTTGCTGTCTTTTGTTTCATTCAGTGATTCAATATAAGCTGTATCAGCTTAAACTTTTATTTACCAAAGAGGTTTACCCATGTAGCTGTACCAGCAGATCCTTTCAATTTTAGGCAAGCCCTTTTTTTGCTTGAGGGGCAGGAGGTGGCAAATGAGAAGGAGAATTAGGTTTTTTGGCAGGCCTGGCTATGCTGAGACGGCTGAAGATTTGTCTGTTGCAGTTCTCTGTCGGAGTTGACTGTGCTCAACAAGGGCAGTAAAATGCCAGGCACATCTGTGCCGTAGCTGCTACAGTTCAGAGTTCAGCACCATAGTGAAAACATTGATTTACATCCCCAGCCTCCCAAGCAAGGGTTGACCCAGCATGTGTGACAGAGATGCAAGTCCTGCAGTGCGTTGCTACTGGTATTCAGCTGACCACAGGCTGGAAGACGTTGTTCAGAGTAGAGCTGGTTTAAAACAGTGGTGGGTTTTAACTGATGTGTCAGGTACAGCCCCTGCTCTTAAATATTTAGTAGGAGGTAGACAGAAATAGATGGTTGTGTGGGGAGGTGAGAGGCATACACATTGTTAATTTGTACCGTGGTCCAGTTCTCATCCTAAGGCACATGAGATCTGGACTTTCTTCCCAGCTCTGCTGCAGGCTTTCTGTGACACACAGGACAAGTCATTTCTAATGAGATTAAGGAAAAATGGGTCCCACTTTACTATGTGTATGTTTAAAATAGACATTCTAAGCACAATTAAGTTCAAAAGAGGGAAACCAGCACTTTGGAGGGGTAGTCCGTCTGACCTGTTTTAAATATGTTGTGCAATTTAAATACATTAAGATTTTGAGGCACTTAGATAATTCTGTACTTGAACTATGTAAACATGCATCTTGGACCATAACAACATAATGCTAATAACCATCTTTGTGTCCTTCCTTTATGACCTGTGCCTGTATGACTGTGGTAACTGTATTAGCAGAAGAACATGAAAATAGTCCTAGGATGGGAAAAACACACATACATTTCCGTAAATATTAAAAGGTCTGATAGCAAAACAGCAATTAAACAGCTTGTATACTTTCCTGTGGCTATGGCTCCTTTATCACTCACTTCTGTCACTCCTGGAGTGACAGCAAACTGGAGTTTGCTAGCGCTGAGCTGCCTTGCAGCAGAACAGGAAACTTCAGGTTAGCTGATATTCCAGGTGTGTGTATAATTCCCCAAAGTGCTGACAGCTCTGCTTACAATTAGTGGTAATGGCAATGATCTTACTGGCATTTCCTTTTTACCGCAGCTCTGCTGGGGAAGGGAGTTGCTGTCATTCAGAATGGCTCGTGGTCAGGCAGAGAGCATGGCAGAGCCGGCCAGGCTCGTGGGGGAAGAGCTGGCCAGGAGCATTTTGGCAAGTGGCAGCCAGGAAGACAAGTTCATCTGAGTTAGGCGTGTTAAAGTCTTGAAGGCAAAGTGTGGAGATATAGCAAGATTGTTAATAGATATTTTTAATAGCAGAACTCGTTTTTGCGCTGCTTGAAACCAGAGTTTTCAACAGGGCTTATTAAATACATGTGGTGCTTTTCCACGTGAATATGTAATCTAGGCTGCTTGGGGTAAGTGTGGCTTTTTAGAATGAAACTCTGTTTAAAACAGCCCAGCAGTGGTGCCAGTGGCTTGCAGGAGCTTCTGAGTTGAGATCTCCAGAGATATTTTAATTTTTTCAGCCCCTAGAAGAGGCAGTAGCAATATAAGCTACCCCTTTTCTAGTGCTTTGTGCTAACCAGGTTTCTTCTGTTCTTTTTTTGCTGTGCAGAATGAAAGGCCCAGTACTGGAGATCAGGGTTAGCAGTGTGAAAGATTGGGCTCTAACCTCATTGCTGTACTTCACATAAAATATCTATTCAGGAGAGGCAGCTGGACATATCTCAAGGAATAACATCCCAAGAAACCAAATTTCCCGAGGAAACAAAATACTATCTCAGGGCTACCTGCTTAGATGAGAGAACAAAAATTTTTTTAGTCGTTTTTTAAAAATATACTTTGTACTCACAGAGGTTTTTTCAGAGTAACCCTAGCCATTTTCTTGGTATGTTGCTTTCTTGTTCTAAAATCCTTCAGAGGACTCCTCCTTAAAATGCCCTGATCCAGTCCTGTGCAAGGCAGGAAGGTTTCTAATTTTGTGATATCACTCATGCAATAACGTCTTACGCAGTGGGCATGTAGAGTCAGTTAATATCTCTGCATGCAATTGCCTGCTTAATCTTAAAAAAAAAAAAAGGGGGGGGAGCACATATATACTCTCTGCCTGAATGCATATTTGCTTGTGTGTGTATTTCGAGTCACGTATGTTTTTAAGCTAAGGAAAGTGCTTTCTGTTCTCTACCAGTCAAATTCCTGGTACTCTTTCAACCTTGTTTGATTAAAACAGCCTTTAACCTTTGCTTGAATACCTGTTTCTTGAAACAACCTATAATTCATCCCTGCAACAAGATTAGGAGAACTTGGGGTGTGACAAAATTGACATGTAGCTGCCTGGAAACCTTGGGGGAAGGAGAAAGGAGGAAAGACAATTGAAACACAGTGAGTGCGAAGGCAGAAGTTGTGGGGCTGGAGTCTTGTTGCAGGGCTGGCTGGGGAGCTGGCACAAGTGATTTCCGGGTGTGTTGTTTATACTGAGACAATTCCATCTTTTTCTCAACTGTGTCAGCTTGCACCCAGAGACCTGCTGAAATTTCAGGCTTTTCTTCCTTTCCACGAGAGGAGTGGGGGAGGGCTTGGAGGGACCTTGTCATCCTCTCTGCCTCCTGCTATAAATTCACTTGGACTGTCACCAGTTTGTTCCTCTCCCCCAACCAATGTAAAACTCTGTCTTCACCTTGCCCCCTGCCTATGTGTGCTTGTCACAGATTAGCACCATTTGCTCTTGACCTTGTTTTGTTTTTCCTCCTCTTCCCAGGGCCTATTATAGTTGGTGGCTAATTTGTGGAATATCACTTTTAATACCAAATTAAAGTGCAACATGTTGAGTGGTCTGGTTTGGAAGGACCATGAACAGCAAATGGCTCTGCCATCAGTGCGAACTGCCTGGTGCAAAGAAGTCAAAGGGAGCTTGTGATTTCTGTTTATTCAAATTCTCACTCAGTTCTGCTTTAGTTTGATTTATTTGGTGGTTAGTTTTGTGGGTTTTTTTGTTCTTCTCATGTTTATTGCCAGGTTTCCTTTCGGGATGTTCTCTGCCCTGTGTGGGTGATGAGTTAGCACGGCACAATGTGTGGCTGCGCGATGTTGCTTTGTCTGTGTCAAGGCCAGCGATGGCAAAATGGTGTCATGTGTGTCAGAGCCAGCACCTTGCGCTGGTGTCAGCAGTGGGTGAACGGAGTCCCTGGCCTCACCTGCTCCTGTCCACCCTGCTGCCACCCGTACCACAGGCCGAACAGGCCTTTGGGACAGCCAGGGACCTGCCAAGGCTGTAAAGGGAAGAGGAGAGAGAGGATGGGGTGATACCACCCTTCCTGTTGAGAGCTGGGAGTGTGGCCCATAGCATGGCTGTAGCAACAAAAGATGGGGCTCTCCTGAAGTTACTGCTGTGTTCTTTTTTAGTTTGTTTTACAGCAATGCATAGTGTCTGATTCTAGTGTGCATGCACACAAATATTAAGAAATCATTCTTCCCTTAAGTCATTTGCAATTTAAACAAACAAGGCAGGCAATCTGAAAGAGATGACTGGGAGTCAAAATGGAGCAAGGAAAGCTGACCAGACCAGTATATTGCACAAAAGATGGGGCAGAGCTGAGATCTGATATCTGCCTCCCTGGGGCTTTAACCTCACGATCATACTTCCTCCTTCCATTTCCCTTTCCTCTGAACTAAAGATTAATTGTGCATTGAAATTGCAACAAGAATTCGCGGTGTTAAGAATCTGGCGAACGGAAGGGAAAAAATCCTCAAGGAAATTAGCAGTCCATGAGCATTGTCTGTTCCCTAGATATAAATGACTAGGAACTTCCCAGCCAGGGAATATGTTTTCCCTTTCTTTTCTCTGCAGCTTGCATTATCCTTAGCTAAGCATATTGTAGTATGCTTGTCTCCAAGTCCATGTTTTCATCGCAGAAGTCCTGACCCTGCTGAAATCTGTCGCGGGGTGGAAATTCCACTTATCCTTTGTGTTTTAATGCCCAATCTCCACGCTTAATGAATGCAGAAAATACCTGCTTGTTCTCCAGTTAGCAAATAGGTAAAGGCAACCATTGTAGCTTTTCTGCACCCCAATCTGCTTTTGCTCTTCCCGGCTTGTGACAGAGATCACCTGTGACAGAGAAGAAAATGCATCAGAAAATGGTTTCTGAAACAGATTGCACAATGTAAGGATAGGAGGTAGAGTGTGAAACAAAGATAGTTGACTGCAGCAAAAAAGATCTGAGGCAGGCATTAGGAACAACTTTCCAGCTGTTTTGAGCATTGGAGAGTTGTGGGATCTCTGTGGTGAGAAGTTTTTAAGCAAGTCAGTCATCTGTCAGTTGGTTGTGCTGCAGGGTGGGGAACAAACTGGAGGTTTCTAGAGGTGTTTTTTCTAGCCCTATTTTCTTATATCATTGGTAGTTCTTTCAAAAGCATATTTCTCATCTGTCCTGGAGGTGAAGAAAGATTACTGAGTGTTTAGTCCTCCTCCACAAAGCTTCCACCAGTGGAATTTGGAGGGTAGTGAGCACAGTGGTGAATCCAAGCCGATCTGTTCAAGAGATTTTATTTTCCCTTTCATTCAGTCCAGGAAGCACATTCTCTGTGGTACTCTGAAGTCTAGGCGAAGCTGGAGCCTTACCTCTGAGCTTGTTAGCAAAAGGCTTGATTCAGACTAGCTGTTTCTGGAGAGGTAGAAAGAAAACAACCAGGAAGAGGCAGAAACCTTGTCTTTAGAGGATGGTGGAAAACTGTGCACGATTGTTGACTGCACCTTCAGACAGCTTCCTTCTGCCAGACATGTTTGTGACACTAATCCCAATAATTAAAGTACTTTCTATCCCTTCAATGTATATAATTGAGGACGGTGAATGAGCTTCATGTCTACCACTCCTTCTATTTTCTCAGTACCTCTTGGCCTTTTCATGTCTCTTCTGCATTGCGTCAGTGCCTCCTGGCAAATTCTGTCTGTGTCTGTCTCTCAGATAGAGCCAAGTGTGTGTCTGGCCTTGAGAAATAATCATAAATTTTGTTCTGTCAGGAGGAGAGGCCGGGACAATCCAGTTGAGATTTGACCCTGTAGTTCAAGGTGTTTTAGGGATTTCATATCACTTAACCCATCCCCTCCAGGCGTCACTTGTGTCTGAGATGTAAATCAGACTGGAGGAGTAAGTGGTACAGGTTGCTCGGTGCTCCAGAAGGTTAGGAAGCAAACCTGTGTCTTTAAAGAGAGTGCCTTCTAATAAATGTTATCTGCAGAGAAATACACCAGCCCCTACATAAGTAGTTAATGTTACTGCTTCAGTGTTGGCTTATAAAACAACTTTATCACCTCTATGACGATAATGATTAACAAGCTGATTTACAAGGGTGGGGTCACAAAGCCATTTGGCAAATTTAGCTTGTCTCACAGTGGCAGTGGTACAGAACCTGAGTTTTACAGTATTTTCACCACTTTACCTGGAATACTAAACCCTGGCGGCAGGGCTCTTAAGCAGAGCAGTAGCAACAGATACTCCTCTATTAGGATAATAACCAGAGTTTCCTCCTGTGCTTCTGGTACATGAGGAAATTACAGGTCCAGGTCTGAGGATTCAGGAGAGTTGTGGACATTTCTAGCTCCCTTCTCAGCGTTTATTCCCTGATCACTTAGCCACAGTGAAGTGACGGTGTTCGTAGACATGCTGTTACATGATGCCTGTGGTTGTTGGCTGTCCCTTGTGTCAGAGCTGGCAGAATATACAGATTTGGGTAGGTTTCTCTTTCTTCTCTTAGATTCTGGATAGCTTCTGTTAAAATATCGTTCATCTGTTGATTCTCCATTATCTTGGATCTTAATAGAAAAACATAATTTTTTTCTTTTTTCTTTTTTTTTAAAACTGCTTCTGATTTTACTTTCATTATCATATGTTGGAAATTACTCAGACTAGCAAATTTAATCTAACAATTATTTTAATCCAGAAACCCTTGATGTGGTTTAACATACCGTGACACTTTTCAGAATTTGGACTTTTTAACCATGGCAGTTCCTCACATCAAGCAGAACAGTGTATCTGAAGGCTCAGCAAGCTCTGTTCCCTTTACCGCCTGTCTTGGTCTTGACAGTCCTCATGTAGGTGATCAAAGGTATTTATGATCTCCATGCTATGTAAACATCTACTGGACTTTTAGAAGTTGGTAAAAATGCACAGACAGGGTAGGAGATTTGATGACCCTCACTCAAATTCACAACATAGACTCTTGCAAGGATGGAGGTCTTACTCCTTACCTTTTACTTCTTAGCTAGCATTGTGGACAGGAGCCCTGCCCTCAAAACAAACACTCACTGCCCTGAGAAATGTCTGAAAACTGTACTGTTTTTTTTCTCTCCTGTCCAGAAAGTTCATCACGTCTGATAGATTTCAGTTTTGATTTATGTGGCCTTGATGCAAAAGTTGGGTATTTCTGTGGACCTGGTCTAATAGGTGGGTGGAAGGCTATGGAGGCATTACTTGAAGCAACAGTGGATTACAGCTGACTCATTTTTCCTTCTGTTTCCACACATCCCCCCTCTAGTTCCCCCTAAAGCCCTTGTAATATTACCTCTTTAGGGATGACACAGTCTGAGTTTGGAGGGGAGTTCCATGCTTACCTTGTCTAATCAATATTTGATTGCTTTTCAGTGACACCCGGTCAGAGGCTTCTATTATGTCTTTTCTAATTTGAACAACTGTCAGGGACTGGAACAAACTCTAACTAATTTTGTATTAGGTTTTTTTTCATGCCTTTTTTTTTTGTCTTGTTCTGTTTTCTAAACAGAAAGTTATTACAAGCCGTGAGTTTAGATTACCACCTCTCTAGGTTAGAACTCTTAACAGAGATGAGAAGTTCTGCCACTGTTACCTTGGCCACTTTTCTAGTTTGGTTTTTAATATGAAAACATATATATTGCAACACTGTGGCCACTACATTGCTCTCCTGTGGGACTAGTTTGTATAACCCTACTTCATGTTGGTAAGTATGTTCTCATACAAGGAGTCTTTGTTGACTGAAAAGGGAAGACAAAGTTACTTGACTTCTCTCTGCTATGTGTAATGGGCTGGGGTTTTGGAACCCCTGTACTGTGGTGCATGGGGAGGAGGATGTTTAGGGGCAAGGCTGGGGCTGGGGAATGGGGGCCTTCAGAGGTGGACTTCTACCAGCATTGTGCTCGGCCCGGAGAGCTCGGATGAGGGATGTGGTCAGGATAGAGCTGTAGCTCAGCATGTGTTGGAGATGAGGAGACTGCCTCTTCTCCAGTGCAGGGCAGCGTCATGGGCTCAGAAGTGTGTTGTGAAGGCAGGGCACAGGGATACCAGTGAGAGTCCCCTGGGCAACACGTGCTGCTCCTGGAAGTTGTCTGTGGGCAGTGGCCCTGTTGTGCACATAGTGGGCCGCTGAGGAGGATTTCTCTGCCTGTGGAGGATGCTGCGGTCTACGGCCTTTTCAGTTCTTATTCTCTGGAGACCACTGGCTGCCCGCTTGCTTCTGAAAACATCACCTTGATAGAGTGAGGGAACTATGAGTAACTTTCAGTCTTTGGATAGAAAGATCAGGAAACCTCTGGGGGCCAGCAGCCCTCCTGACAAGTAGTTAAACTTTGACTGATCACACATTGCCCTCATAATCATATTGATGTGATGTATCCAAAGGGATTTCAACTTGTACCGTAGACCCTGCTGCCTTTCATCTTCTCTGTCTTCCTGCTGAATCAGGAAAAACATAACCCAGTGAATGTGTGTCGTGTCTTCCTGCTGCCCAAGGCTCTCGTAGCCATTGCCAACATTGGCTTGTCTACTAGCATTCGACAGTCCCGATATTTCCTCCCCACCTCACTCATGCAGAGCGTAATTGTTTCTTTGCATTTATACTGCTACCCAACTGAACAGTAGCAGAAAGATATACAGAGAAGAAAGTTGGATTTACCCTTAGTCGTAACTTTGACTTGTATGAAAAGCCTCTGTTCTAGAAATCATCTAAAATAGTTGTCCCAACACCCCTTTGGCATGTGTTCAGATACTGTGTACCCTTTTAGTTTCTCACACTGCTGCAGACAAGTCTCTGCCTTCCCCACTTGCTTGCCAGTACCACCTCAGTTTTCCCACGCCGGGTGCAGGAGGCTGGGCAGCAGGGCAGGTTGCTGCTCCTGCTGGCTCTCCTGGCTTCTCCTCTCCCCTTCCCAGCAGCCCTGGCACCTGCAGCCGTGCTCTGGCCAGAGGGATGCTCTCTGCAGTGTGAGCAGGGAGCCTGTACGGGGGCTCCTCCAAAACAGTTTGTCCCATTTAGGGTGGGGGATATATGGCCGTTAGTGTAAAAAGTGGTGGTAATGTTGTTGGTTTAAATTGGAAGTGCTTTGAGGGCAGGGCCTGTTTTTTATGTGTGTACATGTGGGTGTGTATTTTTATACAATTCCTAATGCAAGACACACAGTTAGGAGCTGCAGTATGCAAAGCCATGGCTTTCTGTCCTGTGGTAGCTTAGAGAAGTGTTTTTCCAGATCCACAGAGGTGGACAGCGATCCTGATCTCAACACTGGGGCTATTCAGAGATACAACTTGCTTTGGGCCTCCAAACACAAGTATTTTCCTCCTGTTGTCACCAAGCAGTGTACCCCAATAT
Source organism: Gymnogyps californianus (assembly GCF_018139145.2). Classification (NCBI taxonomy): domain Eukaryota; kingdom Metazoa; phylum Chordata; class Aves; order Accipitriformes; family Cathartidae; genus Gymnogyps; species Gymnogyps californianus. Next base: position 14,397,045 of record NC_059477.1, read on the forward strand.
ATTCCAGGTGCAGCAGTGGTAAGCTAACTGTAAGAGCATGGCCCCCTGTCTAGAATCCTTTTGGGATGGGTTCCTTGACTAGTTTAGGAAGAGAAGGCTGCATTGCACCCTCCATCAATTGATGACCAGGATACCATCATCAATCACCTTTCACCCTTAATTTTGGGCAGCGAAACAATTGCTTGCACTACAAAGAATTTGGATTAGAAAACAGACATTGCTCTTCATGTGTGCTGTAGGTGGAAGAGAATCTGAACTCAGCAAAATTTTAATTTGTTTTAAACTTGATGCTTTTTTTTTTTTTAAGAGGCAGGAATATATTTTTAAGCCTTTGCAAGTGCATGTTGAGGCTGTATTATGTTACAGGGATAAGTCAATGGTGAAATTTTTGGTTTCTGTTCCTTTGGCATACTCTTAGCTTAGTCAGTTTTGTGCTAAATTTCCACATTTCTTATGAAATGTGATGGACTGTTCTGCAGCTCGTAGTGTGTGATTTCACAGTTTCTCTATTTTGTAAACTTATTTTGTAAGCTTATTTTCTAAACTGAAATGTCCTTAGGAAAGGTTCGGGTCAAAGCTTAGGAGTGACTCCAACAGTGAGAACAGATGTGCACTGCGTTAGACTGCATGGAGGCTGTGGAGTCTCCGTCACTGAAAGGCTTTAGTAACAGATACAGCTGTAAAAAATGACATAGATGTTACTGGCTCTGCCAAGACAGCATCTTGAGGTCTTTTATTTCCCCTCGTGATTTCCCTGATATCTGGATAATGCATTACATTTGTTTAACATACTTCTATTCTTTAATTGCTTGTGTTTCCTTGAAACTCAAGATCCGATTCCAGCATCAACTGGGACAACATCCTGGGCCTCCATCATTGTGGTTCTGGGATGTCTAAACTGACTGACCCTGGGCCTCTGGCTGTCACAAGAGAGTGCTTAGTCACAGGAGAAGTTTTGACATCTTTGATTACATGTTCTACACTCCTTTTCCCAAGCCACAAAACACTCACTGCGGAAGTGTTACCATGAAACTCCTCTTGGGGACAGCAAGTAGAAATCTTCCTTTTTGCTTGCCAGGGTAGATGGAGATGAGAATTTTATTCCTATTAGCTACAAACACGAATGAGAGAAGGCTGCAAGGAAAAGTCATATCCTGTGCACAGCCTTGAGGTCTCTCATGAAACAAAATGACACAAAATTTACAGATGCTAAAAATAGTGATAACATCAGTTTGATGTTGCATTTTGTCTTCCTCCTATAATACAGTAAAATGGCCTGTAATTCACATTGCAAAATTGGCATGCATGGCTCTTTGAAGGTATCATCTTCATTGTAAGTCTGCAGTGGCCAGAGTTACAAGCCAACCCACTACAGTGCTACGATGAGCCATACAAATAAATAAATAAATAGGGATAGATAACACCAGCTCCTCGGGGGCAGCTGCCCACTCTCAATCTGTCTTGCTTAGGTTGCAAGCTCTTTAGCATAGGAAACCTTTTGTGCCTTGTACAGACTTAAATTCAACCCTGGTGCTTAGGAAGGTAGTAGTTTATTACATTATATAAAATGTGTTTTCAATTCTGAGATGTAACTTAAGTCCTTGCTGACAGTGACATTAGTACAGACTTAGAGAGTTTGTTTGCAGCTCTGTCTTCAGCCTGGCATTTTAAGCTGCGCTCTTGTGGCCTGTCAGAGGTGGTTGCTGTAGCATGAAAATGCTTTGGAAAATATCTATGTATTGTGGTTTATTTATTATCTTTGTATGTGTATTTCACCTATTAGTGCTAAATGGCTTTTTGGAGGGTGATTGTAGCCATGTCAGTAGCTGGGTGGCTTCACTGTTTCTTTCCTCCTGTTTATTGAGTACTATCAGCTTTTGTGTCTTTCCCCTACTCCCAATTTGTTTGGCTTTCAGACCCTCTGTAACTCTGGAGTCTGGAAGCAAAAAATTTCTTCCTTTAAAATGAAAAACAAAACCCAGCCTAGGGGAGCTAAACTAACTTCTGACCATCTGTTAGAAGGTTAGTAATATCACTACCTTGAACTATGGCTTCATTTTCGTATTTCACGCAGCAGCTTCTCTGCATTGTTTATATTCTGGTTGAAGGGGATCTTCCTATACCAGGATGCAATAGGAACGTCATTTTTCCTCTAACATGAGCAGATGTCCTATCTGCAGTACTAGCAATAACATTGCTGCTTCCTGTTGTTGCAGATGTTGTTAGTAGGCTAGAGCTGAAAGCAAAGAGGGGGCACATTTCAGCCCCTGCCATTCAATGCCATCAACATCAATGCTACGTATGCACCTCCTTTTCCACATGTACTCTTTAATAGTGGGTATCTCAGCTAGCGGGCAGGAAGTTGCCCTGGAACACAAATTTATTTCCTTTCTACTTTACATAGGGGAGGAGTGCTTCCAAAATCTCTGTTGTTGTTCTCTGCCTTGACCTTTGCTTTCTCTAGATTCATTTACATTAAACCCAAATTACAAGTGGTGTGTTACCATATTTAGGCAAGGAGTGCCTGAACTGAATCTGGCACACATTTAAGTGTAAATCTCCCCACTCCTAGATTTCAGGGCACAGCCCTGTGCAAGTCTTCAATCAGCAATTATTGCATTCTTTTTCCTTTTTATAGGAGGTCACTATCAAATCCCATGACACATTTCTATCACTAATCTGGCAGGCTGCCATTCAGACCACAGGAAGCCTGGGAGAGAAGAATATACACTTAGGGCCTTATTCCATCTTCGTTATTCCCTACACCAGCAGAATTCCTTAAAGTCTCTGGAAGTTTGATCTGAATGGAAAGTATTTTGCCTGAATAGCACCCCTTATTGAGGCATTGTCACCGAGTCACAAATTTAGATGAGTGTTGTGGCTAGCAGTTTAATCTATACTGTATGGCCGTTTTTTCACACCAACACAGGGAGTGCTAATCGCTTCTAATGGTCTAGCAGTATGTCTGGCAGTGAAGGGACTTCTCGATTTGAGAGCTGGACACTGAAAGGAAAAAAAAAGAGTTCCTGTTCAAGACTTTATCTGAGAATTTATTCATTTTGACAGTGAGGGGAATATTGTATTTTAATGGTTTTCAATGGGAAACACAACCTTACTATAGGAGGAAAGCCAGGGTTCCGTTCACAAAAAATATGCAAAAAACTTGTGCTTTGGAGGAAAAGGAACAAAGACAAAACTGTGATTTGTGCATAAAAAATAACAAGAAATGAAAATCATAAATGTAAGGCAGTATCCATAGCTGTCAGTTAGATGATAATATGGAAGCCTTAAACTCTTTTCCTATCTACTTTTTTGTTCCTTAGTATATGAATGCATTCTTGTACTTAAAATGACTACTAATCTTGTATGTTATTGCTGTATAGAGACTTACAGAGAGATAGTAACTTTTTTTTTTTACGTTTGGATCATTGCCAGTTCAGTGGCTACTATTATCACTTGTGATTTCATGGAGCTGTAATTGTTGGGAAGTAACTTGCCTGTTGTTTTAACTAGTAGCACTTATCTGCATTTCTGTATTAATAAATATTGTCTCAGTCCTTCAGGGAGTTCTAGTAATTTTTTTTTTGGTTCATTCAATATTGTTTTCTTCTCATTTCAGGTTATTGAAGGAAAGCTGGCTCCTTTCTTGGGGAAGGTGATCAAGTTTGCCACCTCTCATGTGTACAGCTGCAGCCTTTGTAGTCAAAAGGGTTTCATCTGTGAGATTTGCAACAATGGAGAAATCCTTTACCCCTTTGAGGACATTTCTACAAGCAGGTACTGTAATGTCAGTCATACATCTGACTTGCGTATCATGTCTTTGCAGATTCTCAGCCTCGTGACCTCTTGTTTAAATAACTAGGGACTGGATCCCACTAATGCACATTTCTGGGCAGCTACACTAGATTACTGGTCCAGAGAGGCCACCAGGAGCAGACTTGGAAATAGATGGGAAGAGCTAATTCCCAAAGCCCTGTAAGTCTCAGAACAGTTGTTCAAAAAGGGAAGAGTCCCCAGTAGCATCACACAGTGTGATTTATCCAAAGCTCTTCTGAGTTTGCAAAGTGTCCTGAAAAGCCAAATGGATTCTCTGGAGTGATCACAGACATCTTTCTAGTATCTGATGTCACTGGGCCCATGATATACTGCAATTGTCCATTGTAAAACAATAACCATCTATTCTGAAGCGTTTTCCCCATGAAATGTTATGGCTAATTCTCTGCTTTCTGTGTGCATACTCCTCTGTGCCTATGTCTGCAAGATTTTTTTTTTTTTAAATGACATTGCTATTCTCAGGTGGCTACGAAATAAATATAAGCGTATGCCAGTCATAAGCTAAACAAAAGAACCTTTATTTCACATTATATGGAGTACTGGATGCCAGATCAGGGACAGGAGTTGCATGGAAAACCTAGAAGCAAAATGCAGGAAACCAGAGCAGACTTGGCAACACAGCAGTGTTACTACTCTTTTTCAAAAATGTCTTGGATTTTGAATAAAGGAGATTTTTTTTTTTTTTTTTTTTTTTTAAAACTCAACAGAAAGACGGTATATCTGACAGCACAGCATTCCTCCATAGATAAGTACTTTTCTGGCTGTTTCAAATACAGTCATTTTAATTTGTTCTCCAAAGTGTTCTATTCAAGGGAAAAAAAAAATTGAAGAGCCACCTTTGGAAACAATCAGGACCAGCCTGTTAAAAGGGCTTCGTTAAGAGTCTGATTCCCCTGCGTGCACAAAGATGTTAAATTAGAAGTAACCAAGGACTACTCTTCAGGGATTTTCAGCCTGACCTGAGTTTCAAAGACTGTTTGCACAGTCTTTTTCCAGACTCTCATTCTAAAAAATGCATTGACAAAGCAGTGGGCATAAGCTAAACAAGGTATGCAGCTGAGCTCTATAAACGGTTTTCAAGAAAGAATGTATCTAGGGTGCATGGTGAGATAGGCTGAGTTAAAAAGAGAGAGACTAAGATGACATAAAACATAAGATGCCTATTGAGACTGTATAAAAGGTGATTGAAGATATTCCCGAAAGATTGATGAGAACGTGTAAGAGCATTTGGGAAGACAGGTTTACTTGAAATGTCTGTGCATTTGATTTGTCTGGGGGATTTTTGGTCAGAAAAACATTGTTTGGTGTATATTGTTCCCCCGCCCTTCAGCTGAGGTCAGACATACCTTGCAATTACAGAGTTTAAAACCTTCTGGAATCAAATAGTATTTGTCAGCAGTTCAGTGAAAGCCAAAAGAAGCTGCTCTAGCTCCTGTTTTTATGTGAATTGGAAGCCAGAAAGGACTTTTGTTCATGTTTCACAAATGTAAAGTCGTGGTTGATGTCATGCCAAAGACAGCGGTCTTTGTTAATGATTTTAATTAAAACACAATCAGCACGAAAGGTTCTCCAATATTTCTCTTTCTTATTTTGTCAGAGGTCATTCTGCTTACTCCTTTTGTACTCCTTATCACTAAACCTTGCTTTTATCCCCAGCATTTTCCATTTCCCTTCCTAGTTAGTTTTCTCATCTCATTACTACTCCTGTGTGTACATGCATCTCTGTGAAACTAATCAGATTATTTCAGTTCCATATTTTTGCTCTTTTCCACGTTCAGGCTGGAGGCAAGTCATGCCATCAGAGGAGCTTGTGTGTTTTACTGTGCCGCTCCATCAGCTGCAAAGCAGTGAGGGAGAAGGCCAGGTAGAGGGGTTTTGTGTTTGTTTCCATTTCTTACAGATGAGAGAGATTTCTGAGGTAGGTGTGCTGACCACTACAATGACAAGTGTAAGGTGAGGAGGCTAGTTAGAAATAGGTAGATGTACAGAGTAACCTGTGGCAGATGGAATGGCAAGTCACAAAAAGTTTGTGTGAAGACTTGCAGTTATATGTGAAATTTCTGATGACATGTGTTCAGCTTTCCTTGTTAGTTAAGTGTCATACAGAGCTCTGAGTAAACAGTTAGCTCAGACTTGTGATTTAGTTGTACTATTCTGAGTCCACAGTGTGCAGTGAGAATTGACTATGATTCCCTTTCTCTATCCTGGTTTTCTGGAATTGCTGTCTACAGCATAGTATTCACATTTTGTACTCAATACTAGATTCCCAGGTACCCTGGCTGTAGCAGCTGAGTTAAGGAGGGAAGAGCAGCTGAGCTCTGAAGACCATGTTTTTCCTTCTTGCTTTTGAACGTTGCTCATTCAGTTTTGAGCATGCTACTAATTCTACCAGCAAGCTGGGCTGTTAGGTTAAAAATATTCAAAAGTGGGTGCATGACAGCTTTTGCGGACTTCACCTCTCTGTTTAATGTTTGAAAAGTGAAGTTGGGGGGGTGGGTGATGGGGTGGTGTCTGTGTTGAGCTGGCATTTGTTTTTCTGGCTACCTCCCTGACTTTTCTTGCTCTTTGCAGAGAAGAGTGACAGCTGTCAGAGAGGCCATTACAATTCCAAGGTTGTTCTCAGCTGGTTGTTACCTTTCCATCTTCATGGTCTCTTAGGTCAGCTTTGAGGTGGAGAGATTGTTTCTCTCCAAAATATTCTCAGGAGTTTCTGGAGCAGTCTTCAGTAGGAATTTATGAAGGATGAGTCTTCTTTAGACAGATACAGCCGAGAGAAGAGGAGGGCCCCTCTTGAGGGCTGGAGTTTCTCTTTGGTCAGGTTATTTGCTTGAGAGTCATTTTTGTCAGTCCTTGAGCAAACAGAGTGAATACCTGGGTTTATGCACTCCTCAGGGTTTGAATACACATATATTACATACCCTTCTCTCACTAATCAGCATGACACATTCCTTTGTTGGCAAACGGTTCCAAAACAAACACAATCAGTTCACTTAATTAGCGGGTCTGTGCGCTGTGCTTGGCAGGCTCTTTACATCCTGCTCAACAATACAGCGCAACAGTTTGCTGCCTTGAATGTAAGGGTGGGCTCACAAAGTCATAAGCTTTCTAATGATATTTCCTTTCTGTGGCTTCTCCTGGGAGGCAGCCATTCTGCACAGAGCTTAATGAAAGCTATGATTCAGTAGTTAAACGATTTCTTAAAAATTGTCCCATCCTTTTGGATGCCTCTTCCAGTCAGTTTGACTCCTCTGTCCCCTGTTTTCCTCTGTCTTACCCATATTTATATAACAGTTCATCAGGGTTCTTTCTACATTTCACAATTTTGGCATCTTTTTGAAGGCCTTTAAATCATGAGAACCATACATAAAGCCTCCTGAGTTCATTGCACATTTCATGGAGCAAATTGCCAGATAATGTAAACTCTCACAGCTCTGCTTTTGCTGGAGCTCTGGCAACTTAACCTGAGCATCTACCTCCTGTTTTATTTCTTGGACTAAATTTGCCCCAGGCTTAAATTTAGAAAATAAACGTATAAAGTTATCCTATTATATCACTAATTTTATTTTTACAAGTGTTGTGAAATGAGTTTAAAAATCCCTGGGTATAAATTGGCTTCTTAGAGCTATCCTTGCCCATTTGTTAGCAGCTAGGCACTGCCCCTCAAGTTGTTCTGATATTGCTTGTTCTTCATTAACGCGGTAAAAAGTTTTTGTTTCTTTCTCCTAAATGTTAAAAAAAAAAAAAAAAAGCAGAAGTGAAAAGAAAATGCCTGTGTGGTGGTACTATTGTCTGTAATATGTGGCTGTATTTGTTTTATAACCTAGAACAATTTTTAACAAGTTTTAAATCTTAAGGAATACTGAGAGGAATATCATCGGAACAAGAATAGAATTATTCATTAAAAAGGGTTTTCTGTCCAATTAGATAATTAAGTAATTATAGTTATGGTTAAGATTATTATATGCTACCCAGTTAATAAAGTTTTGGTCTTGCCTGTGTGTCAGCATCCTAGTGACTACTTTCACAGGCAATTTGTTGTGTTTTGCTGGTAGAGCTACTTGCTTGGTTAAGAACTATTTAGTCAATTCCTTGCCTTTTATGTGGTGGCTATAGATATATGTGAACCATGAAGAGTTGCTCTTTTGTGTTTGTATTCATTTATCAAGGCTAAACTGTTTTCACTTTGCAAAGTTAATTTGTTCTGCAGATCAGTTAAGACATGTAGACCTTTTAAGATACAAACCAGAAGACCCAAGTTTAAAATAGACGTGCCACAGAACAGGCTTGACTCTATCAACCAGCTTGGATGCCTCTATAATCTTTGGCCACCATCCTGATAAGACCTATGAATGTATTTAACTTTACACATAGCAAGAAGTCTTACTAAAGGCTCTGAGGCTGTGCTTAGCTTTACATGCATGCCAAAGTCTTTGCAAGATTACAGCTCACTGTGTTATGGATGCTGTGTCACTGGACAAAAACAGCTTTGAGCATTTGGGAGAATGTTAAAGACACATATTAGGTGGAGAGACTGAAATACGTAGTATAGAGCATTTCCAGAAAATACCTTGGCACAGGTCAAAGGCATCACTCAAAGTACATAATTTTCCCTCTTGCTTTGATTAGTTTGTTTTATGCTAGACAGCCTTTCCCCAAGCCCAGTTCACCTGAGCTGTGCTAGTAGTTTAGTACCTAATTTTTGAAAGAGCTTAGCTTATCAGATGTTGATCGTTGGTTCAAAGCACCTTGAAGTGATCTACTCAGCACTTTCTTTAAAGAAACTTAGGCACCTAAGTAGATGTTAAGTTCTCTTGGTAATTTAATTTCACCTGAATCTGTCAAAACTGGTCAAAATCTTCTGGCCTAGATCTTCTGATTTTTGTCTGTGCAGGGTAGTGCAGTAATGTTACCTAGAATACATAAACAGAAAGAGATAAAATATACTGGCTTTTTCATCAAGCGTTGTATTTTGGAACTGAATTAGCTTTAGAGGTTGGTTTACCTGCCTCATGTCAGACTGGTATTAACTAGAATGTTCAGCATAAAGGCAGATACTTATTTCAAGTAGGAAGGTCTCTGCAGTGCTGCCTCGTGCTCTTCCCCACTGGCTGACCATGGCAGCCATCTCGCTTCCAGTTTCTATTTTGCAGCTTCCCTGCTGTGTCTTCTTCCTCACTTTAGATACTTCCAACTTGCCAGTCAAGACCTTTTAATTCTTCCTCCTCCTTCCTCATGCAACTTCCCCTTTTAAGACAGACTTCTCCATCTCCCAAATATGGTTCCTTGTAGACCAGACAGCAGCTTTTCAATTGCTTTTTAGCCCATGAAAGCCAACATTGCCAACTCTAAGTGCTCAGAAATTCTAAGATTACCTTAAGAATCTTGTTGTTTATATGCTTTATTTTTTTAAATGTTAAGTTCCTTTTTTCCATCTTGGGTCCAGGTAGGCATGTCTTCAACGCTATGGCAGAGCTACGAAGTCCAGGTGCCTTTGCCTTTCTCTTTTATTAAAAGCAGAAATCCTGTCTTAATCACAGGATTTCCAGACTTGAGACTTAAAAAAAAAAAATGCAAAATAGTAGAATCATGCAGTCAAATTATAATGGTTGAGGGCAGTATGTTAATATTACTGTTAATAGTATTGCCTGACTCTTTGCTTTTACATCTTCAACCATCACTTTGTGAATACAATTCATTAATAACAGGAGGGGTAGGGGGGCGAAGTCCAGTTCATGGCATGGCAGCTAGCAGAGGCAGAGGATATATGTCTGAGCAATGTGAACACTTGAATGTCTGTGGCATCTCAGCCTCTCCACTGGTTTACAGGTACTGGATCTACCATGAGTACGGCTTTTCCCCTTTCCAAAGTTAACTTAGCTCCACTGACTAAAGTGTAATCACGTGAGTTTCAGATTAAATGTTTTAATACTGATTTTCGTGTGCCTTTACTGATTTCTTGTGAACTGCTGTGTATAGGCCACATTACTTGGCTTGGTATCTCTGAACTTAGACAACTCGCAAAGTACAGTACTGAGGTCGACAGTCAGTCCTTAGTTCTCCTGCTGGATGCAAGTATGGAAATATACGTAGATAAGTGTAGTATATACCACTGCAGCCACAGCTCAGAAGGAGCTGAGGACACACTTTCCTCCTTAATCAGGAGCGACAAGAGCTCTGTGAAGAGAGGTCTGGGAGCTGCAAGATCCCTTTGCTCCTGCTTGACCCTGCTGCTGTGCTCCAGTGCCGTAACTCAGCCTTTGTACACAAATGTCACAGGAGGATAGCAAGTGGTTAAATCAAGCTGTTCTTGTTCAGCCCCGGCCCGTAACAAATTGTTCTGTGAGGACCCAAAATGAAGGCCTGCTCTGCGATTTCTCTGGGTCTAGCAATGGAGGAGTTGACACTGAGGCTCCCCCCAGCTGGTGGAGCACTGGTGGTTTTCTCTCCCTTCCAGTGAGCTGCCCGCTTTTCCCCTCATTTGTGAGGCTTTAATATCTCTGACCACTTTGCACATCTGTTGGATGCAGTCGACCTTGGCAGTGGGTGCTGGCATGACAGGACGAGGGGCAAGAGACGGCGCAGACAGGGAGGCACCCGGTGGCAAGCCCTGGGCAGCCAAGCCAGGATAGGGGCTTATTCATTCATCCTCCCCCCATGCCTGGGGCACTTCTCCAGCAGCTCAGTGTAACCCGTGCTGGATAAAAGGGAGCAGACCCTGGTCTGGCAGCTTTCGTGCAGGGACACTGGGTAGCGTGTCATTCAGCCATCCTGGGGTGGCATTACTAGAGCAGCAATGGTGGCGTTGGTCACAGACACCGTGTCAGGCTGTGTTTGGGCTGGTCCCTGCGGCTGTTCCAGAGGTGCAAACCGTGGGCATTCTACTTGGTGAGTCCCATCAGTGCAGGCTGGTGGTTGCTGTATACCCCTTGCTAGCTGCCACCTGTAACCAGCTCACCCCTCTGCATCATTTCCCCCAGCACATGAGCTGGGCCGATGGTTGGCAGTTACAGTTATTTCCGCTGTTTCTGTACCCTCTGGGGCCAGCCCAGGACCCAGCCATGCCATTATAAATGAGGAGCATCTTCAAGCTCTGGCATATCAAGGGTAACCCCCATCTCATGAGCAGGTATATGGAAAGGAAAACTATGATTATGCTTTGAATCACTGCTGGCTGCCTGAACACTGAATTAATCATTTAGAGTGAGTTTCAGACATGTAACAGTTTGAGGGGCTCTGGGTAGTGGGCTCTGCTCTGTTTTTGTTTGGCCTTTTTTTTTTTTTCCCCTCTTCAGAGGCAAATTTTTCAAAAGCAAGTCAGAAGTATTAACAGTTTTTAAGTATGGTATTTAAAAAAAAAACCCGTGTCTAGTAAGGACCGTAAGTGTGTCATACAAGGCATTATCTTAACAAGCTCCTTGTAGGGACAAATCAATGTCGTATTAGTGCCAACTTTCTTCCATTCATTTACTACATGGGCGTCCCTCCCTAGGCAGACTCCTTGCGTTGGTTCCTAGGCAACTGTAATAATATTGCTGCACGTGTGTGTCAGGCATTGATTGCCTTTGGGGCTTTTTTTGTGTTGTAAGTGAACACAGGCTAGGCCATTTTCCTTTTCTTTGTGTTCCGCTAAAGTCTCTGAGAGTTTTGAAGGGTGCGTCTGTGATATTCACAGCTGAGCAATTCAGAAATACTTGCAGACAGGCACATGTGCATAGCATGGGATGGTGATCATGCTGGAATCCCTAGGCAAGGCTTACTTCAGCTACTGTGGTTTACTCTTCGGGGGTTTTTAATAACCGAGTTACAGGTGGCTTAGTATTTTGGATACTTGGTGAATGTATAGCATCATCTAAAGAAAACATAATGAACAACCCCGTTTTATCTTGGTTTTACTCTGCATAGAGGGAAAGAAAAAAACCCAAAGAGTTTTAGTCAATGAAGGGTTCAGCCCTAAATCAAATCCTTACTGAAATTCCTTTCAAGGGATTACTCACTTGAGCAAATGTGCGCAAGGTCTGGCACAGAGGAAGTGGGGTTTTTAAATGAAAAAATGAAAGTTAATGTATAAAATTACAAGAGAAAGGATGGTGGGTGAATATGGCACTGTAGTGAGACAGGGGAGCTCTTTGCCCTTCTCAGCTCTTCTAAGAGCTCCTGGCTGACCTTGAACAAGTCAGTTCACCTCTTGTTTCCTGTTTGTGAGGTGGGAATGGCAGTATATCTGTCATCCACCGTTTGTTCACTTCAGGGATGAACAGCATAACCATGAGCTGCTTTGATTCCCCACTTGGTGTTTGGAAGCCAGACAGGTACAGCCCATGTGCGTGGTACTGAAGCTGTCCTAATAAACCTTGCTAGTCCCAGCAGCTTCATCCCAACACAGTCACGCTGGTCAGTCTGTCAACCTGTAAGGTTCCTAGGAGATGAATAAAACTGTCTTTCAGATGACATCATGGGCTGCCAATTGATCATCCCTGGTTTATTTTATCTGCTTAAGGTGGAAAGTCTTTGAGGCCTCTTTGTGTTGCACCCCACTCTTTGGGCACCTGATCTTACCCATAGGTACCTAAATGGTGGTGCAGTACAGAGGAGAAATATAAGTGTAATCAATTGGTTGTGCAGAATCTAGAATTACTTGAGCCATAAGCCTGTGAAATACATGTGGGAAGCATGAAAAGAATTTGCCAGAATTTAGAATTTACCAGTATTGATATGTATATGTTTCAAATGCCCAGACTTAATGGAAGATACTAACATTGGCATTTCCTCAGCATACAAGGAATGATTTTATGCTTTTAATGCAGGAAGGCTTTTCTTTTGTAACTAGTAATGATAATAATAAGAGCATTATAATGCCTGGCTGGCTGTGGAGAGCTTTCCCCTTTCTCTCTTACACTTTTCAGTGCAATAGAAATTATTTAGAGGATTGAATAATTCTCTGCATTTTTGTTACTCTAGTGTTCAAACAAGTAAAACATCCTTAAAACATAAAACACCCCCTATAGTCTCAACAGAAATTGAGTTGGTCAGAAAAGAGGAAAAAAAGAGAGAAAACACTGAAATAGAGAGGAAGCTATTTCAGCTGCCTTCTTAGAAGACTGAAAGTATGTATGAAAACAACATGCAGTGTTCACCAATTCTTCAAATAATGTTTGAAAAATAGCAAGATGCTGTTAATGTGCAGCATCGCAATATCATTCATTAAAGAAGGAAACATGAAAGGCCCGAATGGCTGTGGGCTCATCAGCTTATTATCAGTGGTGTATAGAAACCTCACGAAAGATGCAGGGACTTTTTGGCCTCTAGCCAAAGAAGTCGACAGGATTCAGAAATAGTACCTGAACTGTGAATTACCTATGACAACAACAAGGGTTAAGGGAAAGATAACTAAGTGTAGTGAACTATTACGTGAGCCTTTTATAGACTACAAAATGTACTTTTTCTCCAGAGAAATAAAAGCATTTTGGAGTACTGAGGCTTGAAAACAACAGTAAAGAAAAACTGTGAAACTCATACGTGGAGATAAAATTAGATGTCAGGATTAAATAAGAAGCAATCTGTTTCTAAGAAGGAATATAATTTTGGTGCGGTTTTTGGTATCACTGGAAAATTTCTCGCAGTGAGATTAGGAATGGTCAACCAGTTGACATTTCCAGGGTCAGTTAAGACTGACTGTAATTGATATGATGAAAAGCAAAGCTGTAGATGGCTTGGGGTAGTATAGCTCAATCACTTTAGAGGGAGTAACTTACCATTTGCACAAAGGCAGAGCAAGATCAGCATTGACCCCCAGCCCTGGTGACTGAGTTTCTTTAGGAGTGAGGGGAGACAAGCATGCAGTGAAGGCTGACCCAGGTATCCTCTCTACCTGTCCCTATGGAGAGCAAGAGGCAGCTTTGTTCTCCAACTCAGAGCACCGTTATTCCAGGCTGCTGTTTTGTTGTCATCTGCACCCCGTGGCTGGGGCTGGGAGTACGGCAGCCTTCACTGGAGAAAGCAGAAAATAGGTCTTCAGAGCGGCAGTCAGGGGTGAGGGCACCAGAATGGACCAACGATGGTCACTATGGCTGCTAGTGCAGTGGACTGTGAGATCCGGGGCTGGCTGTTTGCGCTGCCTCTGGTTAGTGCCTGACAGCGTGGGGTCCTGGTCAGAGCTTCAGCTATTGCACCAGCTCTAATAAATAACAGTACAGACATTTATTCTCTCTCTTTTGGTTCTGAGTGATATAAGTTTGTTAATTTTTTCCACTGAGCTTATTTCTGAAAAATGAATTCATATTAATTTAAACACCATCAATTTTTGTTTTCTCTGCTGATGGCCTTTGACTGGGGACAACAGGTGTGCTGGCTCCTCTCTAATCCTCCTCCATCCATTTCAGCAGCAATTTCTGATAAGTTTTGTCACCTCCATGCATCCTGTGGAGAAATATTGAGCGAGCATAGGGAGTGGCAATGCGAGAGCACAAAATTACACCCCTCATCAATCATTACACTCTAGCAACTTCCAGGGCACTGTAAATTGCTGACTAACAAGGGAGAATTAGCTTGATAAAATCACCATTAGTGTCAGTTCAGAATGATGTAAAGTTTTAAAGACACTACTGTCCTCTCTGTCTCTCCCTCATCCATTAGTGTGTCTGTTCGTGGAGATCCCAATCCAGCAAAGCACGTAAGCACATACTTAATTGTAGGCAGATCAGTAATCCCAAGGAAATCACTGGGATATGAGTCCTAAGCATGTGATTATGTGCTTCACTGGATCAGGGCCATAACACACACTCTCTGAGCACAGAAATGATAAATGTATCTGTGAGAGCCAGTTTCTTGATTCAAAACCAGATTTAGACTCACTAGCTGGACTTAGAAATATGACAGTCAAGTTTTACTACAAGAGAGCATAGAAGTTAGTACATATACGGTATTATACTTAGCCTCTTTAACCTTCCTTTTCTTACTTATTTGAGTTTTATCAGTTTATGCTAGCTAGAAATGTGCCTCTAAACCTCTGCATAGCCTTCTCAAAGCTCTGCAATTACTAGAATTTAGACAGTGTTTGGACCCATGCATAAAACTTAAAGTGCAGGCAGATCAGGAACAATTTTTTAAAAGTTACAGGTGAGCTGCAGATGCAGCTAATATAGCTAACAGGTTGTATTAGCTTATGGACTTCTCTCAGTATTGCCAGACTGCCTGCCAAATACTACAATTTGCCTTATGGCTTCTCAGTGTTTGGGGTTTGTTTCTTCACGTTTTCAATTTTTCTTCACAGTCTTGAAGACAAGAATCTTAAGGAAAAAAAAAAACACAACAAAAAAGCTCAAAGCAAACAAACAAAACCCCCCACTAAAGATATTACAGTGGACACTTGGATTCTCATATAGTCATTTGACTACAATAGCTGCGAAAAATGAAAAGTGCAAGGCATTTCAAGACTTCCCACAGAATCACCAGGGTGACCAGCACCCCTCATTTGTATTTCAAAATTGCTCTAAAATTTGATGTTTTGTTGCTTTCATTATTTGCTTATCCAGCTGGAATCTAAGACTTTGTACCTCTGACACTGTCATCCTTTTATTTTTTTCATTTGGTTACAAAGCTGTAGTGACTTAACTCATCACTACAGATAGTTATTTGCATTGAAAGGCTGAGAATGTCCAACTGTTTAGTTGTAGCCCACTCCATCATCACCAGATGTTTCATTGCTCCACAGACATCTGGAACTGGGGCTTGATCTGCTGTGACATTACCTCCATTACCTCAGAGTGCCCCAAAAGTAATGCAGTCATCTTGTTTGAGCAGTTGATGTGTTTCAAGTCGTATCACATTTGAGAACAGAATAGCACAGCTTTGAATGCCAGAAGCTATAATTGTGTTGATCTAGTCCGATCTTCCGCAGGACACAGCAGAAAATATCACCTACCTCTGTTTCATTTTTTACTTTGTGGAATGACAGCTTCTCCTGCTGTTGAAGTGGACTGTACTTTACTCTTTCCAGAACAGCTGACCACTGGAACTTCAATGAGGAAAATGTCATATCTTGGCTGTTGCAAATGCTGAAATATATCTCAATGGAAATGAATATTTTTACTTTTCATTTACAAACCAAAGCAGCAAAGTTGTCTTTCATAAACCAAAGTTGATGTCTGTTCTGTGATAGACCTGAATGCTAGTTAATAAGAAGATAAGTATTAATCCTTCTAAAAATTTCTGTCTGTGAAGCAGAAGTGCTGGGACAGATTCTCAGCAACTGCAAATGGATACAAGTCAACTTATTTTAGTGGTCCTGAGTAGCTTTACACCAGCAGAGGTGTGGGCAAGTGTCTTTTACAACTCCACTCTTTTGAAACACAGCGCTCTTTGAGCTACCAGAACTGTTTGAAGGAATGTCTGCTGCCCACAATCCATGTGAAGTCCATTGCATGCTCTGGTCCTATTTTGTCATTCAATTTTGACACTGATTTGTGTTTGCAGGTGTGAAAGCTGTGGTGCTGTCTTCCACTCTGAATGCAAAGTGAAGGCTGTACCATGCCCCAGGTGTGTGCGTAAAGAATTGCAGAAGAAGCAGAAATCCTTCTGGAGGCGACTGAATATGGACGAAAACTTTGAAGAGTCTTGCAACATGTTTGAGTTGTCATATCAGAACACATGAGTTCCTTAAGGCCAGCCTGAAGAGAATCCCTTTTGCAGCTGTCAGCTCAAGCAACTTCTCAGCTTAGCCAGGCAGAAATATTTTTGCAAAATCGTATCTGACCTTCTTCATCTGTGAATAGCAGCTGCCAAAGTGACCATAAAGCCTTGTTGGCTTTGAAATGCCAATGGCTAAACTGCATTTTGTGTTAAAGTCTAGCCGCTAGCTCTCATACAAAATGTCGTTTACTTGAAATGCTTTAGGTCTAGCTAATTAAGCACCCAACTTTTTCTTTTCCACCTCTGGAGAAGACTTCTCCTCAAGGCAGAAAATATTTGCTGCCATGACCACATTATTTATGTTGTTCATTTAGAATTGATGAATCATCTTCTTATTTATATGTATTATTTATTTATTATTAGCCTTGGCAGAGGTTCTGATGAGGTGTTTCACAGAACCCAATAGGGCAGGAATGATTTTTAACCCACCTGCTCCTTCTGATGTGGACACGTGGTTCCATTTCCTCGTGTTTCGAGAGAGCTATTTTTAAAGGATCAGTGCATTTACATGTCACTCCTCCCTGAGGAAAGAAAAGTATCTCCCATCAAACCTTATTCAATGTGTTTGCAAACATAAGATGCAGAATAATTCCTTCAGCTATGTTTATATATTTATAACCACCCCAGTAAACTATTCTATATGCAGCACCCCAGTAAACTATTCTATATGCAGATAAGCAGGGGACTTGCTACTGTTTTTGTTCAGGCTGGGTATATTGGTTAAGCTCTGTCACTGAAGTCCATTGAGTTTTACGCTGGTTATTCTTGATCTATGTGAGGCCACGTCCTCATCTCCAGTAACATGATGTTGGTTCTGACCTCCTGCTAGTCTCACGTTTTAAGACATTTTAAGTGTCCACATTGGTTTTGTTTTTATTTCGTGAAGTTTACTTTAAATGTTTCTCTAACCTGAACCTGTTAGACTGATAGTCAGGAAGGTGGTATGGTCCACATTAGTTAGAAAATACCTCCAAAATTGTGAAACACTAGTTTGCTGTGTTCATGTGCAACTTGTGTCCTGTGTTCTCTGCGAGCTCTAAGGGATTTTATACTTCTGTAGTGACTTCTGTGGTGGAGAGCTAAGTTCCTCAAGGTATGATTCTGCTCCACACACCTGGAACACAGAGAAGTATTAAACATGGTGAATTACATATATTGTGAAAGGGGAGTACATGATGGATTTAACTGGGGAGATATGTGTCATCAATGGCAGTATGTTTAATTCATTGCGGCTTCACCTCCAATGAGCACTTAGAGATTGTCCTTCCTCCAGTCCACAGTCTTCACTCTTTCTCCAGACCCTGGAGTAATATGTGTATTACATACATATGAAAGCATTGGCATATACACACACACGTATCTATATACAGGAAGCAAATACGGTTTCAGGAGAAAAAAGCCAGTCACGTGCATGTGTATCTTTCCTCTCCTTTCACATAGGTTTGTGAAAATGTAGAATACTGATCTTTGCTTCCTATATAATCTGCAGGCTGTTGTATTCAAGGCAGAAAGCAGACTTGATCATTGAAGCACCTCACTAATTGCTGAAGTATTTTAAATAAAAGAACAGGGTACATCATGCTTACGTTAAAAGGTAGAATGCTGCAATGAATTCCCTTGTACTGGAGTATAAGTGGTTACCTTTTCCAGCCGCTAGTCAAAGAAAGTAGCTGAATCTGAGCTTTCTCAAATTTGAGTGCAACTACTATATATATAGAAGCATGTTTATATCTGTATACATTAGACAACCAGTGCCTTTCTTTTCCAGAAGTCCTTCTCTCAGTGGGATTCTTTGGAAGGAAGTGAGGGTTTTTCCATGTTCTTGGCAAAGTAGTATAGGGATTCCCATATTTAATAAACCTGGTGAATCATGCACCTTTGTCACTAAAATTAATACTTCCCCTACACAGCGATGTCTCTGTCTCAGCTCACTGTTCCTCATGTGAAATGAGTTGCTTTTGGCTATAATCCTTAAAGATATAATGTTCCTTGCAAGTCCATTCCCACGTGAAGAATTCCCTGCATGTTCACAAATGCAAACACGGGGGAAGTATTGTGGAATTAGTCATGCAAACAGGAACTGCAGTGGTACTGGCTGAATAAACAGTACGCTCCCATGTTTTTCAGCATGTGTCACTACAGCTAGTCCTGTGGCAAAGCCAGTAGCTCTGAAACTGTCAGAATCTGGCAGGTACTATTTTGAATTAGCTCTAGACATAATGGTGGGTCATTAAAGAAAAAAGGTGGTGTTTTTCGTATCATCATGCTCTGGTATTTTAGATACCTTACAGCACTGGTTCGTGTCCAGCTCACTTTACAGAAGGCTGCTTGTGTGCACTGTCAAAAACCCTATGGAGTCAAGGAATCAAAGTTCAGACATTGCAAACTATTAGTTACTTTGACAGATGTCCTGATCTCCAAAGTACCAGTCATGTGGGTGGTTAGATATTCTAGTTGAATTCTGGAATAACAACATAGACAGCATTGGAGTTACTCTGGGTTTGTACTGGTATTACAGAACAGTTTCTTTGCTAACGGAGATTTACAGAAAAAAAAGAGTACGATGTCAGCAAAACCGCTGGAATTAGTCATGGATCTGGAACCACTGCCATTACTAAGGGCAAAGAGCAAAAGCATGTTGTTACAATATGCTGGCAGTGCCCAAAGTTTTATGTAAAAGGATACTGTACAATACAGATCAGATTAATTTCTTTAAAATCCAATGTTGTTGTAAACAACCCAGTTCCTAAAATGGATACACATTCATTTCTACTTTGGAAAAGTAATATAGCTTCTCACGGTAGCTATAGGAGCAGACTGTAATGTGGAAGATGCTTTCCTCTCAGGGATGCCTAGCTCCTATCCAAAAAAAGTTGTTCCATATGAACGGGTAAGATAAAGTCTTCTGTCGCTGCCTTTCGTAAGCATAATGAAAGACTTGATCCTGCCCTCAGAAGGTGCTGATGCAGTAGGAACAGGCCCTATTAATTTTTCAGGACTACAAGGCAAAAGAATAAACTGAAACTTCTGCTCACATTACTAACTCTCAAAAGACCCAACTCTAAAAGGACAATTTTCCTGCAAGAGCCGTCTGCTAGCAGGAGACTCAGCCTGGGGTTCTGTAGGTGGTTTGGGTTTCAGACAACGCTGTACCCTTGCGTGGTTGTCTCTGCTGTACTAACAGTGCTGCATGCTGGTCCCCACTGCTACTCTTCCCATTCTGCAGCCCATAGCCTGCACGTGGCTCTGCTCTGCAGACTTCTGGGTGGGCATCAGCTGGAAGAGTACCTGGGGTCTTTCCAGATTGCACAACTCTCTCCCCACACACACACAGGTGAAATTATGTATTAGTACTTCTAGTCTTGTTCTACCCATGCATGAAATAAATTTGAACAATAGCATTTTATTGTGAATCAAGAATAAAATGTGCTGTTTGTCTCCTTCACAGAGAAGGTGCTTTCATAGCTGACAGAGGAGGAATTGATCTGTACATCCAGTTACTGCTTTTGCTTGTACAGAACTTGTAATCGGTGTAGAAATAGGGTGCTTCACTGCAATGGACTATAGCCTCACCCTCTACAACTACTTAGAAACTTCTCATCTCAGTTTAGCTAGTCTGAGATTATTTTGATCTAGGACACTGTAGAGATCCTTATTCAAGTCTCTCTCCCTCTTTCCCCTGACCCTCTAGCTTTCCTTTAATGGGAAGAAGGACCTACAAAGGGGATGGAAACCGCAGCTTTTTTTTATATTATCAACCTATAAAAAGAGAAATTTGGATCTCTTATGTAGAAATCTTTCTATTGCTTTTTTTTGTTTGTCTTAGGTGATGAAAAATGATGGTTTTGTGATGTGACACAATATCCTGGCTGGCACATACCAGTATGAGCTCATTGCTGGGATGATAGGAATTGGCAGTTGTGAGGGTTTCCTAGATAAATGAGAGAAGGTACTTTTTGGTGAGGAACTTGTTTTTCACAATACTCCACAGGCTCTGATGGCCCTGTTAGGAATGAATCATCAGGGTACCTCTAGAGCTCCTCTTGTCAATGTTTCTCTTCATATCAGGATACCGTGTGTATTATAATGGATTGATGATAATGTCCTGAAAGGCTTAAGAAAAGGCAGAGAATGTCTGTTTACAATGAAATGGGGAAGCTGCACAGTTGTATTTTGCTTTTTCCCTGTAGCAATGGAAGCCACTGAGTTTCCTGGGCTTCCCAAGGTCACAGCCTGGATTGCAGCCGACTGTTGATCTGTATAAAAGAAATGTAATCGAATAATCATCATAATAGTCTCTCCTTTTTCCTGCTGCTCAGCTGCAAGCCAGTACCCCCTCTCTCTCTCACTGTCTCTGTCCCTGTCTTTGCTCATAGTGCTGAGCCTACAGCAAGACTTTGAGCTTCATAGCTCTTTGTGTTGCTTTTGAACCAGTCAACTCTGATCATTCTCTCCTTTGTAATTTGCCTTCCAATTTTCCCTTCCCACTAGGAGTGCCTTACAGTACTGTATATTAGCATCTATCTTCCTATTTTGGACTTCCTGATCGAATCTGCTGTTCGATTAACTTGCTGGCTTAAACTGAAACTCTCCCGTGGCTGCACATGCTCTTTTGCAGGGGCAGCTGAGTAAATCAGTTTGCTTGTTCTGGCCTCATGAAGTGAGCTCTACAGGCTGCATATACCAGCTCTGAAGACACCAAGCTGCATGGAAACCCCTCACTTTTGCTCAATTTGGTGCCTTAGATTTTCAAAAGTGAAGAATTTTGTCAGGAATGCTGTGCCATGATGCAGTGTGTTTGGCATTGCAGCTCGAAACCCTTGCTCATGGCAGTTTCCATCTTTCTAGGAGTGGTGACCATAAAATTTGTTTGCTATCTATGCTTTGAGAGGGAAATATGAGAAAGGATAGCATGGAGATGGCATTGGTTTTTATTACGTATATTTTGGAGACTAGCTGGGCTTCTCTTCAGCCAGAAATGCAGTTGTGCTTATGCGAGACCTTCAGGAGCTGTGCATATATAATAATGGCAAGCACTGGGCATTAAAATGGGAACAGGTTACATGCAATTTTACTTCTCCTGGAACCACTGGCCAGCCCAAGCCACGTGGCGAGGGACTCCCGTGTGGCACTCCCTACCTGCATGCACGGCTGGGTCTGGTGCTGTGGGAGTGAAGGCATTTCCTCAAAGCTTAATTTTAATGTAGCCTGGTTCCCTGAAGGCTAACCCAGTGAGGGTTTGGTCAGCATTACCTTAGAGAGAGGGTTAACCTGCTTAAATTTTAGCCTTATTTGCTAAAGTATGTGGCTGACTCTTCCAGCATGTGTCAGCCCTGGGCACATGTCCATACTGACTGTAATCTTTTAAGCCCACGTTTGACACCAGTAGCAGGAATCCCGTTTGACAGCGGCAGTGCTGTCGCTGCATTTTAGCAGTGTAGTGAGGAGACAGCCTGGATGATAACGTGCAAAGTCCTTCTTTACTTGAAAACCCTGGTGTGCACACACTGCCTTGAGTCATATCTTAAAATGCCAATTTCGTCCAGATTCCTTAGGGTGGCCATTAGTCCAGATCACAAAGATGCCACTTGTGGGCAGCATCAGAGAAATCCAGGCCTGGAAAGCTATCAGCTGTCTAGGACCAAAGTGTATTAGGCCTGGTCTATGTGCACAAGTGTCAGTGGCTCAATTATTTATTTTTTCGTGTCTAATCCATGCATTAAACCAATGTAAATCCTTGAATACACAGCGTTCTTCTGGTGGAAAATAGTTTTGTTTCAGTTTTGTTTATGCACTTGTCTACAAAGTTGGTCTTGCTTAAACTAAAGTGTGCTTTCAGACTGATTTTTAATGGCATTGATACCTGTGATATCAGGTTAGCTTATACCAGTCCCTTCTACACTTGAGCTAAGCAAAAGTAAGAATTCATGAGCAAAATGTGTGTTTGAAGGGTTCTAAGTGATAAAGGCAGCTTCCAAATCAACTTTAGTTCAGTTGAGGCAGTTAGAAGCAGGGGGAAGCCAGGTGTGAGCAGCAGAGTGCAGTGGCTGATGCTGTCCTTGGCAGCCTGGGCTTTCCTTCCCGCCGGAGCCCCAGCTCACCTGCAGCACTTGCAATGGATTTTAGCATCGCTGGCAGTGCACCCTGAGTTTTTGGAAAACCATTACATGTGTGTGCTACTCTGTTAACTTATTGGCAACATCATTATGTGCATTTCATTGTTCTTGTGTTTGCATTGGATTTTTTTACTTTTGACAAGGATTTTTTTTAATTATCTGCAACTACTAGGCAATAGTCTTAATTTATTATTGATGTGTAATAATGTTATAATTTAAATTCAGTGAGTTGAATTGCTTGTTGACACTTGAGCAGGGTTTGTTTGCGTTCACTTGTGACAGCGTCAGAGCACCAGTCCCTCGTGTATAAAGGCAACTCTCAATAAACACTAAAAAAAAGTTACTCGTCCTTTTTAATTTGCCTTCTGGTGGGTACTGCACCATGGGTAGGACAAGCTTCGAAAGAGTGCTAGTTTCCTTAAAAATGCTAATCTGTTGGCGAAAGTCTTCCAAATCTAAGCAAATTATGATATTTACTGTTCCTGGGTCTGAGCCAAGAGGTCTCTGGAAATACTGTCAATGACTGCATCAGGCTTTGTGGGTTTGGATTCCCAGTTAAATCTCTTAAGTGTTTTTTGAAAGCCACAAATGCCTGGATTTTTAATGGTGCTGACCCCCAGCAGCTCCCAGGGGAATTTATTGCGAGCTGTTGTTGTCAGGCGTCTTTGGATACGGAGCTCCTGGGAGGCACAAAGGAGACATAGAGAGGCAGCTCCCCACTGCGTGGCTGTCACATGGACCTCTGCCAGAAGGGTCCAAGCTCAGGGCCTTGAATGCGAAGTAAGGGAGGCATCTCTGAGCTGGACTGAAGGGACCACTGAAGGGCTGGAAGGGCAGGATTTTGCCTGCGTTGTAAGGGCTCTCCAACCAACAGATGTAGGAGCAGGCATGATTCCTGCTTTACTGGGCTACTTCTTCCAGTGCACCAGCTGAGGAGCTTCTGCAGCTCCTTGGAGCTGTGGATTTGGTGACTGTAAGGATTGCAGCACTGAGCTGCGCTGGAGCTCGTGGGCCTAAACCCCCTGCCTGAGGGCCCCCAGAGAAATCCACACCTAGCCCTGTGCTCTTGTGGCCTTCAAAGAGAAGGATATATCCCCTCCCTCACTGTCCTCCTGCCCCTCCTCAGAAAGACCAGAAGTCCACCAGGAATGTCAATCCTCTCTCCTGCAGGAACCTATGGACTTCATCCCTGTGATGAAATCAGCTACAAGCAAGGAGTTAATGTTTGACTGGGACCACACAAGCTGTACGAGAAAACCATGTGCAAGACCTTCTCTTCCTCCTTATTTGCTTTACGAGGTAAGCAAATTCCGTTGTGATGTCTCCTTCCCCTTTCTCTGCCACCTCCCCTCCTCACTTCACCCTGTAAGAGATGGTGGGAAAAAGCATCAACACAGAGCAGAGACCGTGGGGTCTAGGGAGCCCTGGGAGGAGCACTTTGGTTGGTTTTTTCTCTGTCCTCCTGTGGCTGTATTTACACAGCTTCTTCTCTCCTCCTTCCCCCTTCCCAGGCTTTCTGATGTGCTCTATTACAGTGTATGAACCATCACTGAAATGAGCTGCTGAAAGGAAATACTCCAATAGCTGTCATGGGCAACTTAGGGCTGGAGTTTCAAGCAACATTTCTTTTGGTTTCAGTCAGGAGCTAAAGTGGTGGGATTTATCTCCCTGTTGTACATTGTCATTATGTGAAAGCTGTGCCCTCCAGTGAAGTGTAACTCTGCCCATAAAACCTTACATTGGCAGTCCTGTTCTTAACTCCTGCACGCACACCCCCAAAAGCCATGCTTTTTGAGTTGTTTTGTTAACCATTTGTGTTAATTTATCAGCTAGCCTTTAACGCAGCAGGCCACAGAAAATACCAGTCAGACTGTGAATTGCAGCATCCCCTCCAGGTCCCTTGGGAAACAGCAAAGTGGCATTTGTTTCTGATGGTGAGCAAGGGGGACAGACTGGCGCCCACCCACCTTGTTCTCTTCATGGTTGATACTCCTCATGCTGGTGGGACACGGCAGTGTTTTGTAACCATATAAGCTTATGTGTTTGGGAATATTAGATCATGGGCAAATCTTATAACCCCTTAGGTCCAACAACCAGTCTTTTGGATTTTGTACTTTCGTGTTCTTGTTGCATGTTAAATGCTTTACAATAGGTTGAGCCAGGAGAGTTGATTATCTCCTATGGCCAAGTCCCGTGAGTGGTATTATGGTTCATATCACCTAAGCATGCCAAGCCAAGCTCCAGCTCTTCTCTTAAAGGTCAGGACAGTTCATTTTTTAAAAGTTACCCTTCCAGCTCTTAGACCAAAATTAACAGGATTTGGTTTAATACAGGAAGTTGACTGGTTTTCTAAAAGGTGGCAGAACTGGAATGCAGCTGCTCTTCTGGGAATAAGTGACAGTGTCCACATGTTTATGAAGTCCTGAGGACGCTGTCTAAAATAAATGAAATGGTACAAGCTCCTTGTCCAGAACTGTGCTCCAGGCTCAAGGAAACAATTTTTTTTTCTTTCAACTTTTCCATAATGTGTATGATACAGTCCTGATTACAGTACAGTAATAGATTAACCCAAATGGAGCTAGCTTCCTCCTCCTTTCCTTAGGGACAGAGAGGGATCTTCCAGGTCTGAGGCTTACCATACCTTTTCAGTGAAAGGCAGGCTGAGGGCGAACGAAAATATTCTGGGAGTGTGTGTACATACCTCTGGACTGTCTTTTTAAAATAGTTCTTGTTTAACTAAATACTCTCCAAAATAGTGGTCCTGTCTAGAGGGCTGAGTATTGCCACTATGAGAAGGTGGCGAAAAGCATCTCAGATAATCGGGTGTCACAAGTAAAACTCAGACAAAGTTTCCAAGCCAAGCAGGAGTAAATTCCAACCATTTTAAGCATAGACAAATATAAAACTTGGCATTGAGGCTGTAAAAATGCTAAAAAGTCAGTCTGCTGTTTATAGTAAGTGACTTTTGATTTTCTATAATTGAGTTCGAGGCATTAGCCTCAGATACTAAAAATGAAGTTGTGAGGCTCATCTGGAAAGCAAGAGAAGTCAGATAAGAGCTTGTGTTAAGGGCTGAACTTTCATTGACTTGAAAGTTCCCAGGTGTTTATCATGTAGGTACAATATGATGTAGTTACAGGTGAATAAGAAGGAATTGTTAGTAAAGTTAAGTGTTGTTTAAAAATAAAAAAGTGCAAGTTACTGAATCTGTGTAAGAGAGTAATAGATGTAATCAGTGTGCATAGAGCAGTTCAGTGCAAAGTGCTTTCATAGCACTAAAGATTGTAAGTTAATCTCATTTGTGACTGACGCTGCAGGCAGGTACCTAAAGTGCAGCGACTAAGTCATGAAACATGAGTGTCTCTCCACTGAATTGTGCCTTGCACTGCAAGTAATCCCACTGGTTTCTGAGAGCAGGCTCCCACGGGAGAAAGGTTAGGGTGGAAAAACTGAGACCCCAGCACCATTCTGTCATCTCACCATGAGATGTTGGCACGCAATTGCTTGTGACACTGGTGGATGTTGTTTGTTGTGTACATATTGCAAAATGTCCTGTTCTGGCTTGGACTCTGCACTTCTGAAGAGTGCTCGTCTCTGTTTTAACAGACAGCATGATCGATCCTTTAAGCAGATACAAGGTCTGCCGACTCCGATGAAAGCTGCAGTTTGTGAAAGAACCAGAGCTGGGCTCTTGGTATTTAGAGACATGAACTGTAGCAGTGTATAAAATTGGCAGATTCTTTGTAAAATGCATATGCGTCTAGCACAGAGTTAACCCTGGGTGGTAACAGGTAAAAGAGAGCGAAAGCATAATAAAATGTGGGTCTCTACTGTAGGTATTTACACAGTATTGACATTGTTAGCTGTGCTTAGAGATTTATGTTGAGTGTTACTGCACTGTCATAAAACAATAAAGTACTTCTGTGAAGGGCTTAGGGCAAAGGGGAGACAGAGAAGTCTCACTATATAAGGCCCTCCTCCAGCACCCATGGTAATCCATGGGAATGTTTCCATAGCTGTCAGCAGGAGCTGTGTGGAGGCCTGCTAGGGGAGGGCGAGCAGAAGCGGCACGTTTACTATGTTTAGAGCAGGTAACTAGTGATTTTGTCTCAGGGAGGATATTGCCACCACCAAATTTTAGGAGCCTAACGCAGCTGACAAGTTCACCTTGCAAACAGTGCAGAGAGCTGAGGGTTCCTCCTGGGAGCAGGGATGTGTCTGGACTGAATTGTCCTCTGGTGTTTCATAGAAATGCTGACAAGGACCCATAAAAGCTGAGAGATGACATTAAGAAAAATACTGTGCTCAGGGTGGCCATGAGTTGAAAAGGGCAAGAGTCCAGTGTCCTAGGGTTTCTACACAGCATACCCTGGACTCAACACACTTTCAGCTCTAGGCTGTTGGAGCTCCACTACTCACATTGGGCTCACAGTAGGCTTCCCCTCAACATTTTGGCTGCAGGACCAGACTTTGCAGCTGAGCTCAGTGTTTATATGTAGTGGACCAAACTGAAGTGCCAGTCCCAATCAGTCAGAGCACCAGGGAGTTTAGATCCAGGCACAGTGCCTGCCTGTCCATGGGTCTGCGGCTCCAGTTTGTCTTCCCTGCTCATTGTCTCTGCTTTTCATGAGGTTATGGCAAGATTTCTTCTCCAAGCCATGCTGATACATGGGTCCTGTTAGTCTTGCTGCAGAAAAGTATTGCCCTTCCACTAGAGGTGGTTCCTATGTAGTTGTTCCCTGGTTAGATGCCACTGCATGAGAAGGTGTTTTCCTGCTTCTTTCCAGGTGCAGGAGGTAATTCTTTTCCATCAAAGCATTTAGCAGAAGTGTTCTCCACCATAGCAGTCCCACAGCTGTCCTGCGAGGGCTGGGAGAGTTACCTGCTTCCTGACCCTGCTCTGGACAATGCTTCTCAAAAATCAACCAGCGTCAAAAAAGAGAAGCATCTCTGTTGAGAAGGGATATTTCAGAGCCCTTCATAAACCTGAGTGTTGCTGCCAGCCTGGTTTGCCTTGCTTTCCCTGTCGGGAACCAGAGTGCTCCACACGTGCTGGTCTTCACTGTTCTCTGAGGGAACTGATACGGGCTGTTTGGAGAACAGGTGGGTAGATGTTGAGCGCTTCAGCACCTGACCCCACGTCTCTCAACTGTCTGAATTAGTTTTGAGCCTAGGCAACTGGATGAGCCTTCCATACTTCTTTCTCAGAAGCATTGCCCATGCTGTTTCCTGTCCCAGATTTTATCTTAAAAGCTAATGCGTAGAGCTGAAATCTGTCCCTTACTCGTCAGATACATCAGCCTCCAAACTCCAGGGCTAACTTCACACTGGGGCAGCTCTCAAAGTCCAGCCGAATCTCAGTGTGAGACTGGCTTAGTCCCTCCCTCTGAGTCCTGGGAGGTGTTGCAGTGGCAATAAACAGCCTCAGTTGTATGGCACCCGATGTCCCTTTCATTCCTCTGGTCCTCAGCTCAGCTGGTGCTGGAGATGTGGCCCGGGTGCATGCCCGTACTCCCAGCAGCACCGCAGGCTCCTACTCCACAGGACCGCCACCTACCCCAGCAGAGCACTATAGGACACCCTGTCCTTGCATCCCACTGTCCTTGTACAAAAAAAGGGTATTTTAAGCTCAGTTCAGTAAGAGATGCACACTCTCTCTCACTTGTGTACCCAGAGCAGAGTGCTGCAGCACCAGCATCCCCTTGGCTTTGTGTGTGATCTTTTCCCATGAATATCTCAGTGGTGTCCTCATCACATGAGCTCTTCAGCCTGTGGGATGGTGAGACAGCCTGGGAGATTGAGATGACGCTTTTAGTTTGCACATCTCTTGCTCTGCATAGCCACCCATTAAAATTATTCACTTTACCCTTCTCCGTAGGAATTTGGGGGGGACCTTGGAGCAAACTGCTTGGGACTGGCAGGGACGTGCACGTGGGACGCGGAGCAGAGCGTGTTTCTCGCTCCTCACGCTCTTCTTTTTGTTGACCTGCCTCACTGATTGGAAAAGACTCATGTCCCCCCCACGGCCCCCTCTTCCTCCCCAGCCGCACAATTGTCACCGCCAATTAGTGCATTGTTAGGGCACACAATGGCGCTGTGGCCACTGGAATGGGCCGCTTTTGTGCGTCTCCAGTCGGCTGTAGGGGCAGTCAAGATTCATTTAGGGCCTTACACAACATGGACAGAAAATACTATCAGAAAAGCAAAAGGGGGAAAGAAAAAGGGGGAGAGAGAGAGAGGTAGCAAAGCGGGGGGGGGGGGGGGGGGGGGGGCAGCCTGCTATTCAGGGGTTAGCCCAGCCGCATGAAAGGCCCAAGAAGCAGTGCCACATTGAAGACGCCCCTTGGAACACAAAAAGGAACCAGGGCTTAATAGTAATTAGTGGACAAACTGCAAAGAGTGCCGTGGCTCTCCAGTGAATTGTTCCTGCACTTACTGCCACTGCTGCCCCTTCCCCCTTCCCTCCGGATCTGGCCGGGAGGGGAGCAGCTCAGGGATGAGAATTGGCAGCCCTCCCTTACCCACCACACTCTGGGGAGGCCTCATCTAGCTCTTATTTGTGGCAGGTGAATTGGATTTCATTCTCTAAAGCTCGTAGCCAATTGCAGGAGGTACCTTGCAGCCAGAGCAGGGCACAGGGGTATGGTTTTGGGATCAGCGCTGTGCCCGTGTCAAGGACCTTTAAAGCAGCCCTGTCCCTTTTTGCAGCCTGGTGCTACACACCTTGCGGCTGGGCTGTGTTTGTCTATGGCCTGTCCCTCTTCCCCCAGCAGAGCCTTGGAGATCACTGCTGTTGTTCTCTTCTGCTTCCATTGTTTCCCTCTTTGCTCATGAAATAATCACCTGTAGGGGTTTTTACGATCTATTTAGGGAAAGGCCTGATAGCAATGCTGTCAGTTTAGTAGCAGTGAGGAATCTGCTCAGGCTGAAGACCAAACCTTGCCCTCCCTTCTCCACGAAAGTCTGCACAGTGCAAACAGCGCTTGCATCTACCCCATCCCCCTTGTTTCTGTGCCAGCTCTCAGTCACGCTAAGGCCTTCATTGGTACATACAGAATTTCTTAAAGCACATTTTGGCCCAGCACAGCTTGGGCTTGTCTTGGGTAGCTGCATTAGTGTGCAGCTGAATATGTTTAATCTCTACTTCTGTAGAGATCAGCCTGTTGCTGTTACCCGTTTCAGCTCATCTCCTGAACTGCTCGTACTAGGTTTAGTCAGGAGCTATGTGCCCAACAGAGTTAGCTGTGTCTCAGGAATATCCCAAGTTAAAAGATCCATAAGGTAGGTTTGACCTCACATAAATGTGCTTAAGTATTGAGGAGAAATTCAAGGCATCAGCCCAAATGGAAAGTACACAGAGACACAAAATTATGAATCATTCCTTTAATGTTGTCAGGGAATCTAAATAAAATCTATGGAAGAAAGCTGCAGGGCCTGATGGTTAGTTTGTTGGCTCTTCTCAGCTAATGGATGTGTGTTTTGGCTACCCTTGGATACAGGGGTACTGGAACCAGGTGCTGATCTCAAGCACAACCACACACAACCCCACAAACTTAAACTGGGCTCTTGTGGATTCAGCTCAGTATAAATTAGACCAGATACCAACTCACCAAATTTAGTAGTCTCTGCTGGAAATGTTTCCAAACTGCAGAGCATGAAAGTGATACACGCACACATGTACAGTTCTGGACCGCTGTCTTTCTGCTGGTAGAGACTGAAAATACCTCCTCATTTCCTCTGTTAGCTACAGGTACAACACTCTCCTCTCTCTAAGATACCCGAGCAAGCTTAGGAAATGCAGTTGCTGCTCCAGTACCAGTCTTCTTGCACGACCTGGAAGCCACAGCTACTCTGTATGTCTATACAAAATAGGTTTGATTGTATTAAAACAGCGAAAATAAGATTCACAACCAAGATTTTTGGTCCGTCCAAAATCCCATCACAGGTTTCACACAAGGCTGAGGGCAGCACAGCGGGCATCAAGGACTCGGCTGGCGTTGCTGGGATGGCTCCCGCAATGCAAACATGATCAGGGAGCTCACAGCGTACGTGTCTCACAGATAGAGCTGGTTGAAGGCACTGTCTCGCAACACAGAACGTGTCTGTCTCTCACCAGCCACAACACATCCTCTCTCTGCTAATTAGCAACATCCCTGGCAGAGTCTCAGCTGAAAGGATTACACTGCCTTCTCACCTTGCCCTCTCCCTTCCTCCCCCAACGAGGGGTGTTTAGTCCTGTTGGGATGCAGCTTGGCTGGCCCAGGTAAGGAATCGGCCTCGTTCCCCTCCAGACTGCCCCTCTACCAGAAAGGGATTTTGTCTCCAGGACAATCAGTCTGGCCCTGACTGAATGGACGCGCAGCCTTGCATCCCTGCAGCGTAGCACCAGAGGTTGTCAGCCTAATGTGCTCTAGTGGAACAGAAACAGAGAGTGGCGTCTGCAGCAGGAGCCAGAATGGTCTTTTTCCAGCTCAGGACTGAAGGGTTGATTTCCCAGCAGTGTGTGGCATGTGCCCCATAAGGGCAAATAACAGAACTTTTCTATCTGCAAAAGCAGAGAGAATTACCTGTCCTTTCTCCCATTTTTTGTGTTCCTTGGCTGCTCAGCCTGAGAGCTGTTTGTACCGCAGGTACATTCGGCACCTAGCACAGTGAGGGGCAAATAATGAAGTTGCATGATGGAAGCTTGCACAGTAATTTCTCCGAGTGCACCCAGTGGGGTCCTGTCTGCCTCGTGACAGTGTAATGGCTGGGGGTCTGGCAGTGCCAGCCTGTGGGAGGCATGGAGAAGAGCTCAGCTGCTCCCTTGTCCCAAATAGTGGAACACTTCATTTCACCAGCATAAGGGAAATACATACAGAGAGTGAATTCTGCTGCAGCTGGATAGACTTCTCTGAGCAGAAAGCTGAACCAAGCTACTCCACCATTTTCATGGCATAAGGAAGGTGCTGGCCTGTGTGAACCCTATCTTTGCAGCAGTTGTGCTACCTTTTTTGTCAGCTTGTTGCTTATATAAAATCAGTTTGATTGTAACAGTTTGGTAAAAAGAGCCTGTAAGAGGACTACACAACCTGGTCATCAAAGATTTTTGGCAACCCTGTGCTAGCACTTGCGGAAGGATTGAAAATACTTCGGAGCACTTTCGTGCATCACCAGGACATATCCCGGGCAGGGTAACTAACATCATTGTGTGCTTGATGGTGCTGCACATGACAGTGAGGTACAGGATTTAGAGAATGGATTCCTTCTTTTGCCCAGCAGATCTCTTTATGTGCTCCAATTCTGTAACACTAGTCCTTGCTAAAGCTGTTGCTATTTAAGATTGAGCTCTGTGCATCACTTGCATGTGTTAATTCTTCACATGTAACTAATGCCTGAATGTGACGGTTGCTAGCAACATCCTTTCCAAAATCACTTTGACCTGTGTATTACGTTATCCCATGAATGACTTGCAGAAGGAAGTAATCAAAACATGTATAGTTCCAGCTAATGCTAATTGCCTTTCCATCTGTTTATGTGTCTTTTTACTTGTGTCCAGTAAATGTTGATTATGCAGGGATTTAAATCTGTATTTCAACATAATTTGGTTCATTTGATGTGAATGACATGACTCACTAAGCCTTAGCTCCAAATATTCCTCCAGCCCCATGTCAAGCACTTCAAGGATGTCAAAAGCAGATACGGAGAATCTGAAGTGCCTGGTCTTAGCAAGAATGCCTAAAAGGTCAGGGAGAGGACATTGTTTCAGGAGGTCTATTTTGACTGACCAGCTTTCTCTGAAAGCCAGGCAGGACCTCAGGGACAAGTGCTCACCAGGCTGATTCCTGGCTGCATTCTGCCCAGTTTCCCAGCAAGCTCCTGGCACCCCAGGATTTCCGTGTCCCTCGCTCCAGCACCTCCCCCGTCCTGTGCTCCCAAGGCCTCCCTGGGCAGGGGCCTTCTAGGACTTCTCCACGTTGCGACTGGAAACCTCCTAGCTTTTCCTGATGCTGCAGGATTTCTCAGAAGTATAGGCAGCTTGCCCTGTTTGGCACAAGCTGATGTGTTTTACATAGTTTTTTAATGTTGGAATTTTCCACAAAACAGAAATTGCAAGTTTCAGCCAGCTTCAGTCCAGGCTGCTTGAGTGTTTTCTCCAGAGGATTTTGCACATTGGCCATTACAAACCTGCATCCTAACTCCGAAGTATTTGCTACAACATTTTCAGCCAGAGGTTCCCCTAACCTGTCTCTCTCTTTGCTGGATTAGAAAACTGCTTAGTACTTTTGTCCCTGGAAATAAAGTACTGCAACTGTAACAGATAATATCTTAATTTCGGTGTAAAGCAAGCAAATAGAAACAAGTTTCCAAAGGTTGTGACCTGAGGCAGGGCAGGGAAAGCATTGTGCCAAAGCTGAACTGCTTTGAGCAGTTTCACCCTGAAGGTCTCTCACAGCAAAGGAGAGGGCAGAAAAAGGAAATACCTATTTAGAGATGGCGTTGATCAAAACAGCATTGGTCTGAAGATAAAGCAAGCAGTAATTAGTCTATATTATTATTTCATAGAGGCATTTCATAGCTCCAATGTATGAGTTGCGGTTTTGTTTTACTCATGTGGTCAGAGTCAAAGCTGGTGTAAGCCAGTGCCGATCTTTGCCGGGCAGCGAAGCCACGCTCCTTCATGCCTCCTGAGGAGCCTGGCCAGGGGTTAGGCTTCTCAAATCTGTGTTCAGAAGCCAACACTTGTATTTTTGCATGCTGGCCCCCAGGAGGTTACAGAGAAGTGGTGATGGTCCCACCTCACATGCACATAGAGGGTTAGATGTGCCATGGAGGAAACCACAGCTTCATGGCTGTTAAGGTCACCTTTGCTGGACATTCAGATCAGACAGAGCAAAACTTGGGTGGTTCGTGGGAAATGCCCTGCTCTCTCAGCTGGGAAATGGCCTGAGCTGCTTAGACCACTGGAGTGGTGCACACTGGCCCCTTGGTCAAGAAAAAAATCTCAGATTTCATGCTTCGAGGTTGCTCATTTGGTAGCTTTCCTGAGAGCTCAATTCACTTACAGCTATAAGCATACAAATGTATGTGTGGTACAATCACCCTGCTTGGAAATCCCAGTGGAGCACAGTATTTAACTCTGGAAAATACTTGTAGTAACTTCTTTGCAATGTATAGAGCAGCGAGCATTTCAGAAACAATCTAACTGTGTATTTAAACAGTCATTACTGCCTTCTGGGTAAATAACACATGTTTTTAAAATGGTCTCTATACACAATAGACGCTAACACAATAAATCCTAATTGCTCTGAAGGACCCATTAGGCTCTATCAGGTCAATACATGGCGGAGGTTTTTTGAAAGTCACTCAGCCTGTTGTTACATAAGCCACAATTTGAAAGTCCATAAATAAGTATTTGCCCAATGAAGAGTGAGGGCTTTGCCAGGGCCATACTAATTTATCATGTCAACTTCACTATGGGCACTGTTTTCTTTTCAAGGGCCCATGTAAAAAAAAAAAAAAAAGCACAACATGATGTGTTTCAAAAAACTACTTATCTGAAAAGTTTCAGGCTGCAATATGCCCCCCAAGAAAATAAAATGTAAAGTTCACTGCCTCCTCCTTATCTTGGCATTGTGTGAATCACAGCAAGGAGATTTGAAGATCAGCCGTGGCTGTGGTGATGGTGGCCAGGCTGTGGCATGGCAGAGACCCTTCCTTGTCCCCACCAACCCTCCTGCGCCTTTGGGCCAGGGCCCTGATCCTGCCTCTGCCTTCTGTGTGCTGTGGTGGAGGCACCTCGGTACAGGAACACCCCTTCGGTGTACCAACCGTGCCTCGCAGAAAGGGGTCCCAGTCCCCGGGGAGACCAACGGAAACTGATTATGCACATTTTATGTGCACTTATATGTACAAATATTGTTAAGCAATAATTGGTGAGTCCAGGAAGATGAGTTTCAAATGCAGCCACTCTTCCTGATTTTACTTTAGTCTTACTTATCTGAACTTCTGGTAGCATTTTACAAAATGCAGCACTTGTGTCAGGTGTTGCTAAAGTCTGTGTCACTATTAGAAATCAAGTTTTGCATTAATTCACTCAGAAGTTGTCTAGTTCCATGTAGCTTTTTGCATATGACTACAGTTTGGCATGGTTTTGTTTTCCTGCAATATGTTAAGGTGTGTAATTGTACAGGTATATATAAAAACAAACAGTATTGATGTAGGTTAGGATCTTCAAGGGAATTTCAAGAAGGCATCCATAGTGAAAAGCATTCAAGTGATTTAAATCTGAATTCCTGTCCCCAGCCCACAGCTTTTAAATCATTTGGGCACATGAGAAAATGTTTGCTCCTGCTGCTGTTGCACTTCAGTAGGATTCGGGTGCCAGGGTCCCTCTGCAAATGCCAGCAGTGATTCTCATTCTGCTCTGCCTGCTTGCAAAGGGCTAAGAGCCACCCTGTCTCCCTGCCTGCCAGGTCCCTTCTGCCTGCGGGGCAGCAAGGACCTTGGTCTCTTATTAGGAGCCCGCTCCAGGTCCAGTTACAAGAGGTCATTCTTGGTGCCAGGGTTTGCAGTGCTGGCAGCCCGCAGCCTTGTGACTCTCAGGTGGGAACACAAACGCTTGCCACGGGTGGAAGCAGAAGCATGCCTGTCTTGGTGCAGTGTGCAACCGTGTCCTGTGCGTAGGGGAAACATTGATCTCCTTTTGTACCAGTACATGGTGGGTCTGCTGTGCTGGAGCTGGCTGGGGGCTGTATCATGATGCCAAACGTGACAGCTGTCCGTCCCTGCACCTGCGGCAGGCAGTAAGGCACAGCCTTGCCAGTGTTGTGCTGCTGCAAACCACCCTGTGGTCCCCAGCACCCCCTCGCTCAAGCAGTTTGTTATCAGGGGTCACTGCTAATTTGAGCAGCGCCTGAGCTAGCACAGCCTCCAGCTGGGGTGACTGGCAGGCTGCCCACCGGCACCAGGAGCCCATAGTCACCTGTGCTGGGCCCCCACCGCTCCCTTCCTGGGAGCTGGAGACTTGTCAGCAGTGCAGACAAAACTGGGATTTGCTGCTCCAAGCAAGAAGGGTCGAGGGCCAGGGACGGCGTGCTGGTCCTACAACAAGAGGGGCAGGAGGTTCCTGCCCTGCTTTGGTACAGGCAAAGCCAAGAGCGAGATCAGTGCTCCCCGGCTTTGTCCCTGCCCAGAGCCTGGGCTGAAAAGCTCTTTGCAGAAATCTGCTGAGTTCTCTAACAAGGGCAAGGGCAATAGCTAGTCTTTACAAAGAAAGCTCACTTAGTCCTTTTCTAAAGTCTTTTAAAAGTCACAGTATCCTTCACAAAGGCAGTTTGTCCAGGTAAACAGCGTAGGCTGACAATACAGTAGTGAAAGAATCAAATACAGAAATATTTACCACCTTTTTACTTTCTGCTTCTACTAGGAACTGCTGTATCCCAGCTGAAAATGCCTCAACAGGTGGAAGGTATGTTCGTGAGGACAGATACATTGTCAGCCCACGCCTGTATCCTCTGGGCTGGAGCCACGAGCAGGGACTATCTGGGCTCCCAAGCAGACCTGTCTAGCATGGTGGAGCTTCATGAACACCTGTGCACACGGATTAAAGGTAAAGCGGTTTCCTAATAATTTGTAGAGTTTTTTAACAACAGCAGCAAGTTCTTAGGGGCAGGAAACACTTTCTCTTTTGTCTCCAGGGTTTGGCATGGTAGGTTTTGTGCAGGCACAGCTTCTGTCACTAATAGTGCTGGATGCACATAAAGCACTGTACTCTCGTACTGTACTGTAGAGATGAATAACAAGCCTATCAACTGTACTTGCACTTACACCATATTTAATCCTGCTCTGGTTGCTCTGCTACGTATTCATAAAAAACAAAAAGGAAACAGAAGCACAGAGCAAGCCAACAGATGTCTACCTGGCTCTTAATTGGATTTTATGTGTCCCCAGTGTAGCAAATACAGCATTATTTACAGCCAGGCTCTAAGAATTAGATACATCTGGAGGAGTGGTGAAACCTGAACCAGGCTACAAGAGTTGATAGATTAACTGAAATGAAGAGCTGCCCCATTTTCCCCTTCTTATCTTCTCCCTTCCCACCTATGTACCTGTTCCCCATTGTGTGTCGAATCAAACCAAGATATTGCCCAAGGGAATGCTTATAAAAATGAAAAAATACCAGCAAAAAAGAGGATTTCTGCTCTTGTGGAGCTTCATCAGCATTTTCTAATTGTACAGCAATGATGATAATAAAAAGGCTGCCCTCTGCTTTCAGCTATAATTTGGATAATCAACTGAAAGCCATAATGAAACTAACTGTGATTGCTTTCTGCTAGGCTGCTAGTTCACAGAAACTCATTGTTGGGGAGAGTTAAAAGTTACGACTCCTGCTACAGGGATATGTCACTGTGTTCCAGAGGAACATGTGACTTGTAATTCTTTTCCATATAGCTTTATTAGAGGCAAAACTTAAAGCATAAAGGTATAGGGACTTGAGCTTTTTTTAAAAATGTTAAGCGTCAATGTTGACAGTGCCAAATGAGGTGCACACCTAGGCTGGGTGGACTTGTAGACACAGAGGATTTCAGAGGTGGTAATGATGTCTCTGGCCTTAAAATCCCTGAGGACTTTGGTGTGTGGTAGCAGCAGTCAGTGCTCTGCCCATAGGCACAAGAGCCACTGGCCACACAGCGACAGGCAAGCCAGATTTTACCTCTGGGAGGAAGGCAGGAGCTAAGTCATGCTTTGAGTCTTTGCTTTCTGGGCTCTGGATGCAGTTGGGGATATTCTGGGTGCGTGAGATTTTGGGTGCTGGCGTTCCCCAGCACCAGGCCTGAATGTGAGCTGTCCCTGTCTGTGATGTGCTGTGGGTATGTCTTGACTAACAGATCCAGTGCTGGATGTGAGTACTTTGGTCCAAATTGCCCTTCCATCCACATCCACTGAGGAGGAGTGAGGAGCTCCTGTGCAAGGGCTTGGGAGCAGCCTTCCTCCTTGGCCAGAATAAGGGCGCTGCCATAGCGGGTGCAGCCTGTGACCCCCAAATCTGGCTTCTGAAGCAGGTCTGTTCCCCTGCGTGCCCTGGATGTGTCATGGGCTTCCGCGGCAGTGGAAGCCACTGAAAACCGGGCTGGTAATTTAGGTGTTTGCTACTGCACGGATTCAAATTGCTTATGTTAGGCAGCTGAGCGTGATCACCACGGTAGCTCCGGCAGGAGCCCGCGTTTCCCAGAGCGCTGGGAAGGGGCCTCTGCCCCGGGCAGGGTCTCTCGAAAGCGCCGGTTTCGTTCATTTGCACCGTGCTCCAACGCCTGCCGCCTGCTTGGGCGGAAAGTGGTTCGTGAAGCATCTCCTGCGGCTCCGACGTGGAGCGGCGAGCCGGCCGGGAGCCCAGGCGAGGAATGTGGTAGCGCAGCTGCCTGCACCCTGCCAGCTGGGCGGGCGCAGGCAGGTCCGGTTTCCCTTCCCCGCGGAGGCTCAGCTTTCCGGGAGGCGGGAGCGCTGCCCTGCCAGGCAGCCGGGGAGCGCGCAGCAGCAGGAGGAGGCAGCGGGAGATGCTGCCGTGATCCTTGTAGCCGGGCTGATGTACGATTGCCGGAGCAAGGCCAACGCGGGGCAGGACCCCTGCACGCCGTTCCCCCCCTTTCCCCCCATCCCGTTACGGCGGGGTGAGGCCCCGGCCCCCTCCCGCGGAGAGGGGCTGAGGGGCCCGAAGAGGAGGAGGCGAAGAAGCGGCAGCAGCACCGCAGACGCCGCCAGCCTCCTCCCCCAGCCGCTGTCCCCGTGCCGCTTTGCTCTTCACGCTGACGAGGGGAAGCCGAGCCGAGCCGGGCCGGGCAGGCGCGGCGCCGGGGCGGGCGGGGGGTCCCGGGTCTCGGGAGGGGCCCGGCGGGCAAGAC
Organism: Gymnogyps californianus; assembly: GCF_018139145.2. Taxonomy (NCBI): domain Eukaryota; kingdom Metazoa; phylum Chordata; class Aves; order Accipitriformes; family Cathartidae; genus Gymnogyps; species Gymnogyps californianus. The sequence continues at coordinate 14,435,563 of NC_059477.1, forward strand.
GGGAAGAAGTTAGGATCCCTGCAGCAGACAAGGAGCCGGGGGCGGACGCGGAGCGGTCAGCCGTTAGGCAGCACCGTCACCTTCTCACTTCGCCGCCTCTCCCCGGGCCGCTGCCGCCGGCCGGGCCGGGGCCGGGGCCGCCGCGGGTCTCCGAGCGCCGGCGGGCGGGGGTCCGTCAGGACGCCTCCAACAGCCGGGGCCAGGCGGGCGGGGGCCGGGGGCAGCGCGGCCTCCCGGCGGGGCGCCTCGCCTCGCCGCCGCGGGACTCCGCGCCCCGGGCGGGGGCGGCCCTTGGGAGCCCCGGCGGGGGCGGGGCCAGCGGCGGGGGGCTGGGCTGTGGGCCGGACCATGGGCGTTCCCGGGGCGGGGGGCGTGCCGCGGGGCGGGGCGCGGGCGCGGCGCGGTGCGGGGGCGCCCGCCCGCCCCAGAGCGCAGGTGGCGGCGGCGGCGGCGGCAGTGGCGGTCCCGGCGGGGCCCCGCTCCCGGCGCGGCGGCGGCGGCGGCGGCGGCAGGTGCCCGGGGCATGCGGCGGCGGTAGGACGCGCGGCGGCGATGGGCGGCCGGGGGCTGCCGGTGCCGCTGGTGCTGGGGCTGCCGCTACTGCTGGGGCTGCCGCTACTGCTGGGGCTGCCGGCGGCGGGGCGCGCCGCCTCCAAGGCGCTGGTGTGCCAGGAGATCACGGTGCCGATGTGCAAGGGCATCGGCTACAACCTCACCTACATGCCCAACCAGTTCAACCACGACACGCAGGACGAGGCCGGGCTGGAGGTGCACCAGTTCTGGCCGCTGGTGGAGATCCAGTGCTCCCCGGACCTGCGTTTCTTCCTCTGCAGCATGTACACCCCCATCTGCCTGCCCGACTACACCAAGCCGCTGCCCCCCTGCCGCTCCGTCTGCGAGCGGGCCAAGGCCGGCTGCTCGCCCATCATGCAGCAGTACGGCTTCGCCTGGCCTGAGAGGATGAGCTGTGACAGCCTGCCGGTGCTGGGGGACACTGAGGTGCTCTGCATGGGATACAACCGCACGGAAGCCACCACCCTGCCGCCTTTCTTCGGGAAGCCCACGCGCCCAGCCAAGGATGCGGCCAAAAACCTGACGCCGCTTGATGGGCAGCGCCCCTCGGGGCTGGACTGCGGCCGGACTTGCAAGTGCAAAGCGCCCCTCATCCCCATCTCCAAGGAGTCCCATCCGCTGTACAACCGCATCAGGACCGGGCAGGTACCCAACTGCGCCATCCCCTGCTACCAGCCCTACTTTACCCAGGATGAGAAGACCTTCGCCACCTTCTGGATTGGCCTCTGGTCCATCCTCTGCTTCCTCTCCACCTCCACCACCGTGGCCACCTTCCTTATCGACATGGAGCGCTTCAAGTACCCCGAGCGCCCCATCATCTTCCTCTCTGCTTGCTACCTCTTTGTCTCCGTGGGCTACATTGTGCGGCTGGTCGCAGGGCATGCCAACGTGGCTTGCAACCCAGAGCACCACCACATCCACTATGAGACCACGGGCCCTGCCCTCTGCACCGTGGTTTTCCTTCTCCTCTACTTCTTCGGCATGGCCAGCTCCATCTGGTGGGTCATCCTGTCCCTCACCTGGTTCCTGGCAGCTGGCATGAAGTGGGGCAACGAGGCCATCGCTAGCTATGCGCAGTACTTCCACCTGGCCGCCTGGCTCATCCCCAGTGCCAAATCCATCGCTGTACTGGCACTCAGCTCTGTGGATGGCGACCCGGTGGCTGGGGTTTGCTACGTGGGCAACCAGAGCCTGGAGAACCTGCGGGGCTTTGTGCTGGCACCACTGGTGGTTTATCTCTTCACTGGCAGCCTCTTCCTGCTGGCCGGCTTCGTCTCGCTCTTTCGCATCCGCAGCGTGATCAAGCAGGGTGGCACCAAGACTGACAAGCTGGAGAAGCTGATGATCCGCATCGGCATCTTCACCGTGCTCTACACTGTGCCTGCCACCATTGTCATCGCCTGCTACATCTACGAGCAGCACAACCGGGAGGCGTGGGAGCGGGCACAGAACTGCTCCTGCCCGGGGGACCCTCACCGCCCCAAGCCTGACTATGCTGTCTTCATGCTCAAGTACTTCATGTGCCTTGTGGTGGGCATCACCTCCGGTGTCTGGATCTGGTCCGGCAAGACGCTCGAGTCCTGGAGGCGCTTCACAGCCCGCTGCTGCCGGGCCAGGAAGCCCGCAGGCGCCTCCGTGTACGGTGAGGCCAGCCCGACGCTGGCAGGCAGGACGGTGCTGCCCAGCATGGCCTCCTACCACAAGCAGGTCCCGCTGTCCCACGTGTGACCGGAGCAAGCCTCAGTGACCCCAGCCACAGGGAGGAGAGGGTTGCAAAGACCCTGGGCCACAGAAGAGGGGGTGGCAGCTGGGCCACCCCTGGCATCCTCAGCCCCACCGTGGCAGTGCTGCCCGGGACCGAGCGTGTGCGCCCACAGGGCACGGAGCAGCCACGGCCCCAGGCAGGGCAGGGAGAGGTGCTGCCAGCGATGTGGGGGCAGAGGGACAGGGAGGCCTGGAGCCTGGCACCACCGTGTATGCCCCATTTGGGGTCCTACGCCCTGTTTGGTATCCTGGGGTGCTGCTGCCTGTGGGCCGGTCAGGTGGCAGGTAGCCCTTGAGCACTGATTTGTGCCTCACAATGAGCCTCTGGGCAGGTCTTGCTGGTGCCGGGGTGAAGGGGAGAGCTGCAGCAGGCAGGGCGGGTGGAGGCCCCCGACCCTGGGTGATGTGCTGGCACTGGCACCGAGCTGCTCGCCAGAACCTGGGGGGGCGGTGCGAGGGGGCCGGGGAGAGCTGGCAGTGGGGGCTGCCTGCCTGCCGTGCTCCACCCAGGCCCCCCGGGCAGAGTGGGACGGTGCCCCCAGGGCCCCCGGAGCCCCCAGGCACAGCTACGTGTTGTGGAGGAGAGGGTTGGAGAGGGCTGGGGGCCCCTGGCATGCCGCTGCCGCTGGTCCCGCTTGGGCAGCAGCACGCTGAGCAGGAGGGAGGGAGCTGCACGGGCTGGGGGCTTCGCGGGCGGTGGTGGTGCAGGAGGAAGGGGCTGCAGAGAGGAACTGCCACTCAGCCTTTGAGGCGGGCAGGGACAGGGTCCGAACTGTCTGCAGCACAGGTGGGGACCAGGCGACCCCAGAGTGCATGCCAGCTGTCCCCGGGCAGGGGGCTCAGGGCCGGGCAGGGGCTGGTGCCGGTGGGGCTCACCTCTGCAGCACCGACTTCAAGGTTTGACCCGCCACTCTGTGATGGGCAGCCAGCTCCACTGCCCATGGAGCAACTCGCCCCAGAGAGCCAAGGGGCTGCGTGGGTGACAGGGCTGCTGTCCCAGCATGGGGTTCGCAAGGAGCCCAGGGCACCGCTGGCTCTGGCACCGAGAGCAGCCTCCTCCTGAGCTGCCGGGTGCTCTGGGAAGGGGTCGATGCCGCTCCGCACCTCTCGCCTCTGCAGCGGGGTGAGCTTCTCGCGTCTCGCTTGTGCTGTGCGGGTTACCTGTGGTGAGGTGGGCAGCCCCGGCGCCCTGCCCGCCGGCCTGCCGGCTGTGGCATGCAGTGCAGCAGTTAAGCGTGGCACAACCAACCCTAAAAGGGTTGTTGCGCTTCTGCAGCGGGTAGTGTGTGCATGGCAGGGGGTTCCGAGCCAGGCAGCGGTCTGTCTCTCCTGGGGAGCAGCTGGGTTTTCCAGCCAGCCAGCTTCAACACTTCGTGCTGCTTTTTTCAAAGCTGCGCCTGTGTTGGAGACAGTGCCGGGTTCGAGAGTGAGCAGTTAATTTAGCAAAAAACTCAGCGGAGCGCTCGTATTCCCTTTCCTCCAGCTTCCCAAGCCTTTTTCACTTCCCCAGGTCAGACAGCAGCAGAGCACTGACAGAACCGGTGCCTGGCATTAAGCGGTGGTGACAGCTGGGTTTCGATAAGTAGAATGGTGGTGGGAGGGCCCTGTTGTCAACTTCACCGAATGCAGCGAGGGCAAGGGGCTTTGGCTGCAGCACGGGATGGGGCACAGCTGGCGAGAGGTGGCTGCCTCTAGCTTCAGCCTGCTTGTGAAAGCACCCACTTCTTTTTTATTTATTTTTTTTTTCCCCTGCCCTAAGTGGTGATCACGTATGTAACTGCCCCAGCCATTACTCAAGTCCTTTTTGCCCTCCTTCAAGCATGGCACCATGACCCGGCTGCTCGAGCACTGGAGAACAACTGCTGGCTTTGTTCCCATGGGACTGCAAGGATTCGAGGTTGTTCTCGACACCCTTGGACCACTTCAGTCAAGAAGGTTTCCACCTCATTTTAAAACCAAAGCCTGGGAAGTGAGGGGACACTCGAGTGGCACATCTACTGATAAAGGTACCGCCAAGGTACCGCTTGAGTGTCTCTGGGGCATTCTGGCCAGTGGTGCAGGGACTGAGGGCTCGGCAGGGACGGCTCAGCTGCACATATCAGCACTCTTGCGACAGAGGGCTCGCTCCCTCCAGCGTGTTGCAGTACTTCATCATGGACAGAATTGCACCATGTTGTGTTACAAACTGTAAATAGTTGTATTATAGCCTGGTTTGTACCTACAGAAGCCGTAGTGACCTTTGATACAGGTTTGGGACAGGTGTGTTCTCGGCAGTGAGGCAGGTCAGGCACAGAGACGCTGTGGGTAGTCTCGTGTTGTAATCCAGGGCATTAAATGACTCCAGCCTGCTCCAATCCACGCCTCGCTGGACTCCTCTCTTTCTGTAGTGCCTTTTGTAGATACAGCTAAACACACATTATGCAATACAATGAACAAAACCATGTCAAAGGTGGTGTTTTGTTGTTTTTGTTTTTTCCAAAGTGCAACTGACTGTGTAAAGCTTTAAAAAAAAAAAGAAAAAAAGAAAAAAAGAAAAAGAAATCCAAGATTAGCTACAAACTGTTGCCTATTGAAAAAAGCAAGAGTATTTTCAGCTTTGATCTAACAGTAGGTTAATACAATCAACTTGCATTTGAGCCTAGCTTCTCAGCAACAAGTGGCAGGAGGGGGAGAGGAGCCACTGCCGTGTGCCCTGTATGCTGTAGCCAATTTACATGTTGGTTTTTGCCTCTTCCGTTATTGATGCTGTTCAACATATTGTTTAAACGACTGTACTATATTTTGTGAAAAGCTGAAGAAATTTTATTCAAAGAGAAGTATCGAGATTAGTTATTTATGAGGACAAAAAAAAAAGTGTGTGTGGTTTTCTTTGCTTCTGCTAGAATATTAATTACCATAAAATCTTAACTGGGGGGGATGGGGAGGCGTGTGCTGGAGGGCTGTGCAGGGCTCTTATCACTAGGGACCGTGCAGATCTGGTGAGGCAACTACACTTGGCTGGCGCAGGAATAGCATGTTCCATGTGCACGAACCCCACGCAGTGCTGCCCTCGGCATGGGGGGGCTGTCACACACCTGCGCCCTCACCGCTGGCATGCCATGGCCCACCACGGCGCTGAGTGTCCCAGCCTGGGTGCAGCAGCCTGGCTCTGCTCTCAACCAGGTTTAATCCTCAGGGGCTGCCGTGCCGGCTGGCTGTGCTTCTGGTTGGTGCCCGTGATCTCACTGAGAGCATGTTTCCTTGATAGGCCAAAGTCACACCTTGCTGGTAGAAGAGGGTTAACTATCAACTTTTATTGGCGTTCTGCAGTTTGCACAGTATCAGTCCCTCACCCTGCGCTGAGATCAGGCCCTGAAGAGGTGCCCTTTGATACTTTTCGGGCCAAGCAGATGACAGCTCTTAGCCAAGCAGGATGCTGCACGCCGATTTGAGTGTCCGTGTTGCCATCTGCTGTGCACTCTCTTGTGTTGGGAGGAGCACTGTAGGAAGGACAGCAAGGGGTTAAGGCTGGCTCCGTGGTGACTAATGGTGCAGGACTCTGCTATCTAGTGTGTAGGCACACACCAGGTCCCCCTAGATAGGATCTCTTACCTGGAAGCAGCATTCCAGCACCCAGCGATAAACCTGACAGCCGCACAGACTGACTCACCCAATTCCTCAGTGCCGGGTGATCTGCCCCCCCATGCTCAAGTACAGGCAAAACACACTGTGGGGGCTGATCCTACTGCATGCAGGGCAACTGTTTTGGGGTGTGGAGGGGACATGCACCACCTCAGCACGAGGTTCTTACTGAGGAGCTGCAGATGCCTGCTGCCTGCCTCCAGAAGTAACTCCAGCACCTTGCTGGCAGCCTTGTTGTCACCCTCACCTCCCAGGAAGCTGCCGTGTCCTCAGCTCCTCAGTAAATAGGAGTTTGGCAGAGCTGCCATCCACCACCTACCTCGAGCCACTGTTTCCGAGCAAGGGAAGGCCTATTACTGCAGGCAGCCATTTGCGACTTACTTACCTGCAGGACTCCGTTCTTGTGAGCATGCACGTGGTCACGCACACCCCAGCCTAACGCTTGTGCTGCTGTGTCGCTCCTGTGCTCTCCACGTCCCATTTGGTCAACTTAGGCCATCCTCGAGGCAGTCACTGGCTTCCTTGAGGTTGAACAGTGCAAATGCAGCACAATATCAGGCTAGGTGGCACAGGGAATGACAGCGTCTGACAGCATGGGGACCATGTGGCTTCTCAAACAGGTTTTAATATCACAGAGCAGAAGTTTCACCTAAAAAAATGCCTTGTCCACAAAGGCAGCCTGAGACTTTTCTAATGCTATGACAAACAAGCCCATGTTCAGCTAGTTAAATGCTCTTTCCCTAGCTAGTCAGTTGGGGGGGGGGGGGGTGTGTGTGTTAGGAAGTAAGTAAAAGTGCACTACAGTCACTTTGGCAGCGCCCTGTAATTCACTGTATATTGTCAAACAACTTATTTGGTTCAAGTGTAGTTTTCCCAGATAGCATTGTGGAAAGTCAGTCCTACGTAATGCTACTGCACTACTGTGCTGTGGGAAATACCAGCGCAGGATGGGGGCAGCAGCCCGCCCCGCACTGAGCTCTGAACACACCAGCTCACCCTGACCCACACACACCTGCCAAGCCCCTGTGCGAGCTCTTGCCTCAATTGCTCTTTGGTCCTCTTCTGCTTACTCAGGTTATGCTTGACGCCTATGCTCTTATCCAAAAGCAATGGTCTTGAGATTTATTCCATCCCTGAAGTGCCTGTCCTCTTAACTGCCAAGCCCAAGTAGTTCTCATAAAGTTCCCTTAGAAACAAAATACACAGTGCCTGTATGCAAAGGGAAAGGGCTGCTGAAGCCCAAGGACATCACGTAGCCCACAAACACATCCATGACTTCCTGCCCCTGCTGACTGCTAACACACGACGCTAGTGTTATTCTTGTTGGCACTCACATTATTCTTGCTGGGCCATAACATAGCTATTGTCTCTGCAAACAGTATTTACTGCCAGCTGGGGAGTGCTGCCCTGGAAATGCATGCAGGCAGAGGTCACCTCAACATAGATTAAATATTCAGTTGCTGGGTTAAGAGAAACAAGGTACATTGATCCTGTAGCTGCTTGCTCTTCCCTGGGAGCAGAGGTAGGTAACAATCTCTGTAATTCCAGTACTGTGATTGATTGGTTGTTATTCTTCTTTTGCCATTTTGAGAAAAGTGCTGCCAACAGATAAAGAATAGTGAAAGTTACAGTGTATCCCCCCCCAGTTCATCTTCCAGCAGAACCACCTAAATGTGATTCGTTCTGAAACACTATCACTGCTCATTCCTTCAAAAGGGAGCTGTATGGTTTACTTTTTATTATCTACCTAAGAAATCCACTAGCTGTGTTTTCCAGAATCTAACTCTTTTAGGGGGACCAGAATGTTAAGTGTTAAATGGAATTGCTATTTTTCCTCTCTTAAGAAGCTGAGTTGTAGTTGAGCTCTGTTTAGTGTCTGCTGATCAAAATCCTACTGACAATGTGCTCTGGGCTATGCTACAGTAAAACTAAAGCCAGTTAAGGTTCGAGGCAAAATTAAGTTCGGAGCAGCAGTCTCCTGCAGGATATATCGCAGGAGCGGCCATCAGCTCTTCAGCTGTAATTCACCTGCCATCCAGATCAGCAGGAAGAGCCTCAGTCTCATTTGGCAAAAAAGGGAAATGACTGCCCCAAGTTTCTGCTGAGCACCTCACAGCTGAATGGCTGCATTTGCAGAAGCCATGTGCCAGCCCCCAGCAAAGTGCATCCAGATTGATCCCACAAAGTTGAAGGCACCTGGCAGCACTAAGGAAAGAAAAGCTCGTTAGCAATTAGGTCACAAGTCAATCCAGGAGTTGGTCACTTGTAGCTTCCAATTTAGCGCTCCTCAAGGGAGGACTTAAAAAACACCAAATCACCTCCAGAGAAACTGGCCCTACTTAAAGGCCATTTAAGTGCAAAGAAACTGTCAGCCAGTAGTTATTTGAGCAGCCCGAGTCAAATTCTAAATCCAAAGGACATGTGGGAATAGCCAGGCAGCTACGCAAGACTCTGCCACGCCTTCAGCTGAAGCAGGCTGCCAGGGCCCTGCCCCACACTGCCGACCGAGCAGCTCACAGTTGCCGAATGACCTCTGCTGCCAGCTCCCCAGACATTCACAAGTCACCGTGACAAAATGAAGGCGAGGGGCTGCTACGGGGAATGGAGGGGCCTTAACGCGCACCACTGGGGTTTTTCTTTCTTTTTTCATACCTGAGAGAAGCTGCACAGCACCAAATACTCATGAGGGGGAATGAAATCAGACAGCTGTACAGAACACACAATTCACCTTTAACTTTAATTAAAATAGAGTTTATTAGCTTTTCTTTTAATACAAACATGAGAAAGGAAAACCACCTGAAGATGTAGCGTTATTTTCAAAATTGAATTGTGATCAATACCTGAAGTGCCAAGTTCCATGGATTTGGGAGCCAGGGGCTGGCATATTTGCATACTGCAAAAGGCTATATGCATCATTTTAACAGCTGAGTGCAGCCAAACTGACGATTACACTCAGACAGCCCCACTCTCAAAGGCATATGGACTTGCTATTCAGTCTAAGTTTCTGGGCCTTGGCTGGAAGAGGAAGTGCACAAAACCCGTGCCATTCGGAGGGAGATCTGCTCCTAGGACAAACCGCCTAGAATCTATTTGGATCCAAGAAGGGAAGATACTACAAAGACTTGTAACAGGAAGAGTCTAATAATACTTATCCTGTTTAGAGTTCAGTTTCAGAGCCTGAAAGTAAGCTCCATTCCAAAGTCTCAGAAAGAACAAAACCCAAGCTTCTAGAGTAGTTGCACAACATAAAATTCACTTCGCCAAAAAAAAAAAAATTTTAAAAATGGGTTTTATAGAAAGCTTTTTGATAATTCTCAATTGAAGACAATATTTTTCAATCTACCTTGTTAGGTACTCCAGGATTCCCAAACTCATTACTGTCTCATTATGAATGTAAATCCCTCCCAGGAAACAAAAACCCAAGGGGAGCCAGATGGATGCACAATATCAGCTTTAGGAACTCCACTGTATATAGCACAAGAGATCTGCAGTAGAACTCAGAGAAGCAGTGCTGCACACACGCCATTCACCACTGGATTGCTACACTGTTTGGGATGGTGATGATGTTTCCAGACCAACTTTCTCATTCAATGCCTCAGAAAAATATACAGATTGCGTCTCTTCCAGAGCAATATAAGTATTAGAAAATGAGAGAAGCACCATAATTCACAAGAAATGCAGCATGGACCCTATACATTTTAACAATACAAAAAACCATATCTCTGCCCCCAGTCGAAACATTCAAAGTCTTTTGACAATCTCTACTGGAGTGAAGTTGTGGGTGCAGACTTGGAATTCCTTCCTGCTGGGCAGCTTCTTGGTTATGAACAGATCACCAATAATAGCAGCTTTTAGTAGCCAAACCAGGGAAAAGCCGTCAACACGTCTATGCTACTGTTTTCAGCTCCAGAGTGGCTTTATACTTTAAGAGTCCCATGTTTTGTTTTGTTTTTGTTAACACTGCATCGACCTGAAATACAAATGCAGCGAGACTCTGGATGACAGGGGAGAGGAGGGAAGAACATTGTAACTATAGTCATGTGGTTAGTGTTTAAATTCTAAAATTTAAAACTACTTATTATTAAAAACCTCAAGAGTTCACAGCTATAGGCCTACATAGTAAGCAAACATCTGTGGGGGGGGGGGGAGAAGGAGAGAAGTTTGTTTTTGCACCTCTGGATACATTAGAAGGAGGAGAGAGTTGATTTGACAAAGGTCTTGTCTTTTGCACCAAGTATGCTCCTCAAGCTCTGGGCTCCCTTGGCTAGTTTACCCTCCTCTCCTCCTCTTGCTGGAAGACACCATCACCGCTGGCTTGTGTGCATGGAGTGGTGGTATTCCTCCGATTCATATGGATGCTGGTTCATGGTGCTGCACCTTTCTCTCTCCTCAGGAGAGGATGGCATTAGAACGACGGATACCAACTAAGTTATCAGCACTGAAAGATCGTCTCATAGCAGCTTTTGACAAGTCTTTGTATTTGTCTTCACACAGCCGGGAGATAGCCTGGATACCATGTTCAGATACAAAATGAAAAGTACACATTAGAAAAGTTTGAACATTTCAAGGAAACTTTTACGAGTGTAATATCAACAGAGCAGGCACTCAGTAGCAGTGATGCTACTAGCTTTTTTACCTAGAATGAGAGTAAATAAGAACTACTTTGGAGGGAAAATATTAAAGGGGTCTGTCCCCACGCTAACAAGAACCCTATCCATCAGAAAGTAAGACATAAAGAAGGTGAGTGATTTCCATATCCAAGTATCTTCATTCTTTTACCAGTCTCACTATCTAATGGAAAACTTGGATCCATTGCAGACATAGGAGTTTGTGGAAGTTATGTTCCAAATTGCACCTAGTAGCTAGGTCTGGTGCACGCAACAGCACAAAAATTTTAGCAGTACAAAACCGCACACAGCCATTTCTATGAGAGAAAAGGTTCAAACTGAAAAGGTTTCTGCACTCCCTTGGGCACCTTGCCCTTGGCCACTCAGTGCAAGTGAGCCTAGGAGATGAAGTCCTACTAGGACGTCTGTTTTGCCTTTACCTTCTCTACACCCTCACTCCCAACATGCTCTTCCCAGGATCACTCACATGATCAGGTTCCTGGAGAGGTTTGAGAAGGGAGGGCAGCCCACTGCTCGATGGCATGGCAATAGCCAGGGCACTTTAATACACCTATTACATGTCAGCACAGGTGGACAACTTAGTATTTAACAGCTTTTTCACCCATTTATTGGCTTGCCTCTGCTTATCTAGCTAGTCAAGCAGCCTTTATTCTGGTGCAGCTATTCTAGTAACAAGCCTAATTATTTAAATCCTAATAACACGATTGTCCAGAAAACACTGTGTGTCCTCCTCTGCAAGGCCTATTTCTGATTGGAGCCTCCAGGCATTATCAATGCAAATAAATAAGGATACCTGTAATAAAAGGCTGAACTGAATTTCAGTCTTGAACATTTACTTCCATTAATAATTTACCACCTATCACGAGATGAACTTTCGGAGTCCTGCGATCAGCTACAAGCCCACACCTTCCCTTTAAGGCACAGCCCAGTGTTCTGGAAGTTCAAAAGGTGAAAAGCACTCTGAGCATGAATAAACTTCTAAGTGTATTTTAAAATAATTATTTACATTTATTTCTGCCGACCTTCTGGAGGCATGCATTTGGCTCAAGAGTGGCATTCTTTGAGACACTGGCTGCATGAGCTCCCAGTGCAAGACCAGACAGACTCTCCATCCTGTTTTAATGCTAGCACATCAATCATAAAGCAACCTGTGTTGACATATTTAGCCCCAGTCGCCCATATGGTGTAAATCAGTTTTCAATCTCTGGAATACTAATTCACTGCTTCATACAGGCTCCTATCAACTGCTCGTGTGCTTCTAACTGAAAGGTAGAATTAAAAATTTTAGTAAATGGTTTAAATATTTATCACGTTTTAGAATTAAAAACCAAAATGTCCTATAAGTGCATTATGGCAAATCACATACTGTACTGAAGATTACTCTGGTTTTAAATACCAAGCCCCCAAATGCTAGCAGAGAAGAAACAAAACAGGCTCACAATCTGTAAATCATCCACTTATGCCTGGGCACTGAACAGTTCAGTAAACAATTTCCTGTGGAATATGAACTACCCTACAACCACATTTACAATTAGTGACAGTGCTAGCTTAAAGTGCAAGTAACAAGGGTGAGACAAAGCAGAAGAGTTGCATTGCTTAACTTTAAATAGAGGAATTCGTAGGCATATCATACCTATCATTCCAAAGGACCAGGACAGATCACACTTATTCCCAAAGTTCAGCCACTTCTGGGACGAAATAACAAAAACCTGGCACTTGGCAGAATTATTGGGGGTGGACAATAGAACAATATAAGGCAAGAATACCGTAGCACACCCCTCTTTGAAAGGGGCTATGGTATCAGTGTACACAGGGCCTGCGGTAATGCCTTTGTTGAAAGGTCAACAAAACAACATGCAGAGTCATCAATTAAACCTGGACAGATGAAAGGTTGCATTGATCCAACACAAAATTTTGCCTGGGAACCCAGGTAATTTAGATATTTTCAAAATGTCTTACATATCTCCAGCAACTAGGAAGACTGACTCTGCAAAAGTTCCAAGTTTTTTTAAAATGAGCCTTCATACCAAAGGACTCGCAGAAGGGCAGCCTTTCCCATCGAGCAGAAAGGGCCAGTAATCTGTATTTACACTCCTCTGGACATTCTGAAGGACTCCTAAGAAGCGGCTATTCCAGAAGTTTATCTTAAAGCAACATTTCTTTGGAACAGTGAGGTTCTAAAAGTTGTGAAAAGAAACATATTATTATTTCTGCAGCTGTCCCCAGACAAATGGTTTATTAAACCATGAGAGCAGTAAGAGTGCTCCCTCTAGATCTAAAAGCAGCTGTGCAGTGGGATGCAGTGGGAAACCTTCAGCTGGTAGTATTTAGAAAGGTCTGAGTGTGACTGTCTCTAGGTGCTTGGAATACAGACTGTGACCAGGGAAGGACAGACAATCCATTACATATGACACTAATCCTTTCAATCTTAAGTAGCCTAGCTGAGCTACGGTTCCCAAAATAACATCCATTTTATTTTGCGATCTGCTAGACTTCCGTAACCTCTGTCCCTTCCTTTCCTCAGAATACTAGCTTAGCCTAGGCATGGTTTTACAAGTGCTAACTGTAGTTATAAAGGGGTTAAATTAGTCTGTAATACACTAATCTAAAAGCTTTTTAGTTTTTCTAACCACCACTTAACATGATTAGCAACAGATGCTCTTGCTACACATACAGACAGAATCTCCTGCTCAGCCAGTCTCAGACCATTACCTCCAGTTTCTGTGCTCTCTCTTTACTGAGAGGCTCCAGCAGAAAGCTCAGGTTATTGTCATCTGCTAGGGAGCGAAGATCGAAGTAGTATTTGGCGTAAACACTGGCAGGAACATTGATATTAAACTGCAGTAGCTCCAAGAAGTGTCTTTCCATTTCATTCCTAGGAGGCGTAAGGGACAGAAGACAAAGGAAAAAAAGATTGTTTTAGCTGGCTGAAAACACTGAAGAGACCTCAACCTTGTTTTTAAAACCAGCAACTTTGAAATAGTCATTGAGAGCTCTGCATTATTAGTTTCGAGAGACAGGTCATTCACTAGTGCTCAAAACAAGGTGCAGCTTTTGAGTCCTGGCACCTCCGGCTCAGAGAGAAAGGTAGTGCCCTGTCGTGCACTCCTCGGCTGACCGGGGAGGTTCATTCTTCGGAGTTCCATTAGTGCAGCTGTACAATTCATGCGCCATTCTCACTCTTGTACGGCCCCACACTATAGTGATCAGATGAAAGGAATGATGTATGCTGTTTATTAGCTCTGAAGAACTTGCAGACATTTTCACCAGGCTGATAACAGGAAGGGGGTTTATTGAAGTAGAGGCGGACTAACAAAAGGAGTAGGCAGATCACCACGGCAACAAATGGATCTATGAAGAGCTGCTGCTATTATCTCACAGAAAAAAGCCTCTTGAAGCAACATGGATTCATCTCCAATAAATAAATAAATAAGCAGCATTAGGTGGGAGAAGGAATTTTCTCCTCAATAGCATTAGGCAGGATAACAAAGTACTATGTCAAAGGGCACTGTCCAGTTTTTACTCACTCGTCTATTTTCACTGGGCAAAATATTTAGAGGAAAGTGGGGAGAGCGCCATGACATGAAAAAGGCTGCTTCAGCTACTGTACCATGGTCAGCTAAATCAGAGGTGTTCTACACAGGAAAAACAATGTTTTACAAATTATCCTAAAAGAAACTGGTAGTACCCACACCAAGCAATTCAGTTCAACGCTAACTCAACAATTGTTCCTACTGATAGCAGGCCTGTCTCAACAGAATTTAGCAGCTGTATAGGCCAACTGTGAATACACCAGAAGGTAAGTTGCACAAATTCAGTGCCAAGGCTGTTCTTGCTTGTTTCTTGAGCTTTTAAAATGGATGTTTTAGAGGGGGGGAATAAATCAAGGAATCATCCAGGTTGTATCCTGTATTGGATGGTGGGTCTCAATATGAATAGCAGCTTTACGCTTGTTTCTAGCATAGTGGACTTGAGTATCATTGAACCTAGTGCCAAAATTAATTTCCTGTTCATATGGTCATAAGCCTATAGAAATGTAAATCAGATAATGTTTTGATGATCAGCTGATCAGAGCTTGATTTACCCTGTGAATAAATGCTCTTCACTGCCCCTTTTGTGCTCACTACGCTAATACATTTTAATTGTGTAAAAATACAATTCTTCATTGGATTAACAAGTCTATTAACAGTGGTTTAAAACCTGGGAAAGGATAATGCCCATGTGTTTTCTGTGCCTTATTTACAAATAAATGTAGCCAAAAGAATGAACAGCATGTGTCCCCTTACAAGCAATCATAGCAAGATTAGCAGCTGCACAGTTAATTTTTCAGTGACTATGGATTCACTCTCATCAAAGCCAGCAAGTTTTGACAAAGGATGACTTCCAAGTATCCATTTAATTTCCTTTGATTTTTTCCCCATTAGAAATAACAAAACAAAAAACCCCACCCCCCCAAAAACCAAAAGAAAAACCCCTTTCAGTAAAAAACCCACCTTTGCTTTGGTCAAATAAAGGGCTTGCGATAGAAAAAATAAGATGAACACTTTACCTATGTTCAGTAGGAAGAGGCTAAGGCAAATGAACGCATCCGCCAGTCACGAGGCCTGGAGCACATATCCTTTAACAAACTTTAACCCACTAGCAGTTTCTCTGAGAGCCACACAGCTCACACTGCTAACAGACCTGTAAGGTGGGGCTGCCAAACAAGTGTCTTTAAGCAATAAGGAGAGTGTGTTTGGTGGGGACGAGGTGCACCTACGCTGCCTTCAGAAGAGGTGCCTGGCTTGTACACATACACACATGCGCACATGCACAGATTTGCAAATTGGGTGAACTAAATCAGATATAAACCCTTTTGCCAGTTCCAGAGTGGTGGAACTCCCATGCTTGGCTTGCAGTGGCTCAATTAGAGTATCCATCAGGTTAGTGAGATCATTCTAGATACGTAGAGCCAAGATGAAAATTGACAGAAAGTTCACAAACAAAACTTGCCACCAGTCCTTGTAGACAGGCCTTTACTGCACAGGAGTGGCCCACCCAGGGAGCGATACCTGGTAGAGTCCTGCTGAGCAATCTTTAGCTGGGGAGCTGCTGGGGTTTTGGGTGGATTTTTTGGCAGCATCACCAGCCATCTCCAACGTTAGAATGCAACCATGCCTGAAATCCTTTGCCAATTGTTTTCTCAGTAACACTTGTATTCAGAATACCTAATACTCACCATCAAGTGACTAGTTTAAAAAAAATATTGGAACTACTAGAGCCAACAATTAACTATAGTACCAACTATTAACTGGAAGTAGACTTATAAACTTAAAACTCAATTTTGCTGAGTATTTTAAGCAGTTTTCCAAGGTCCCAATTATGGTAGTGTTATCCAACCCAGGAGCAGTGAAGTCTGCCGAGTTGCAGCAGTGTGGGGCCTGGGATGGACACCCCTGGGCCACTGTCAGAAAGGGGTTGTACAGTTTCTGCCCATACCTAAATTCAGAGGTCTAAGTCATTATTTCAAATGAGATGGGATTACAAAAATCCCATCTTCAAATCGGAGGAAAAAATAAGCCTAAATTCAGTCTATTTTCCTTACCACCATGACTGCTTTGAAAATGTAAGTACTGACAATTTCAGGATCCCAGCATCGGCAATAGAGAATAAACATCCTGCTTGTTACAGATATTTTCAGTGCTATCAATTTGATTTGTCCCAAATAGGGCCAGAAGAAGAGACATCAAAAAGAGCAAGATGTATACTCCAGCACTCCTAGCATCGCTGGCCCCACTTCAGCCATCTCAGAGTTATTTGCAGCAACGCTTCAAGTATATTCCTCAGATAGATGAGCACTCTGAGCCAGGCTGAGTGAAGATGTACATTGTATAAAATCACTAATTAGGCTTTCCTGAAAGCAGGGCTGGCACAGCCCTGCATTTGGAGACAAAGAACTCCCAAGCAAGGGGTACGTATAAAACAAGGTACTATGTTTGCTGTTTGCGATGTGAAATAACTTGAATAACAAAAACTGTGTTGGTGCAGATGACTCCCCCATTTTTAGAAATGCCATCCCCCACCTAAAAGGAAGAAAACTGGATATTCCACCTCCTAAAGAGTCCCAGATAAATAATTACTTACTGTGTTTTAAGCATTAGCTTTAGGCTGAATCCAGGGAAGAGAGCTTGGGGCAAGAACAGACTCTCTCACATAGGTAGCCTCCCAGAACTGTGTGCAAACCTCTACCACCTCAGCCTGCTCCTGTACTAGAACTGACTGTTACTACGTAGGCCTGGACACATGCTCAATTCCAGCACAGCAGCGTGATAAAACTCAAACACACATAAAACATAATATCAGGCTTTCTGGCCTTATGACAAGCTAGCCTTCTAGCATTTCTACCACTGTGATAAGAAGGGAAATAGGGGAACAAGCTGGCAAATAGAGTTAAAACAATAATGTTGACATCTCAAAGTTCTCAGAGATAGAACTTTGCAAGAAGAAATTTAACAGAAAATCTAATGGGCCAAATCCACTCAACATAAACGCGCCTCCAGCCCATAGTATGAGCCTGGAGCCACAAGGATGAACATCCTCTGGAACTGCAGAAATTGTAGGGCTTAAAGCTGAGTGTACCAAGAAAAGACAGCAGATTCAAAATTTCTGAAAAACTGAAATCTACATCTGAGACAAGAATATATACAAGGAACAGCCTAACATAAACAAGCAGTAGTAAGATTGAGGATTTTGTTCTCAGCACTGTAGGCAAGTCTAAGAACTCACCCAGATAGGATGAGCTGTAGCAGTAGTTGGATGTAACACATGCAACCACAGATACCAACACAAATGACACCCGTCTGCCAGCGGCTAGGAATTCAGACCTTGAGATATTTAGGCCTTAGCAGGATACAAGAGCAGACACATAAATCACAAGTTATGGCTTACCTTGCAATTTTTCAAATTCTAAAACAGAAAAGGCAGGGAACAAGTTTAGTTCACTTTTTTTTCCTTCCCCAAAAAACTTTTGATAAGACTATAAATTGGGCACTTTAGCATTACACCAATGCAAAAAAATCAGTGGAAACAAGCAGCCAGTCCCACGGTTCATCACTGAGGGAAAGAAGGTAAAGAAAACTAACTTTGAAGTTACTCACCCAAAGTCATTAGAAATACTAATACAGATTTGTCTCAAAGTAGGGTTATCCAAAGTTTCCTAGGTTAAAAAAGGGAATGAAGCCGGACACCAGATATACATCATGTACATATATCATAGCACCAGACAGACATTTTTTCAGTATGATCACAAAAATTGCCATTCCAAAAAAAAAAAAAACCCCAAACCAAACCACCAACCCAAAAACCCCACCACTGCAGATTAGTCAAACCTCGCAACTTACATGTCCTCAACAGTAATGTCCTTCAATATTTGGCAATAGTCCACATTCCACACAGCCTGATCATCCCAGACTTTAGAAGCCAGCAGAATAGCTCCTAGGACTATCCTCTTCCAGTTACTAGGGCATATGTCAATCTCTGCATAGGTTAAAAGCCTTTCCAAATAAACCTATAAAAAGAAAAAAAAAAACAACCAATTTTATGTGTGTAATTAAGACCTGGAGCTGAGTTCTTAGCAGCAAGCATGCCAGTCCAATATGACTATTTTATCCCATTACCGTTAAGTGTGTCAAAATAAGTATTAGTGATTACTACTTACACTTTAGAATCCAAAATTTCAGGAGTTAGAGATTCCATTTTTCCATTTAACACAAGAACTGGACCACCAAGGTACACAATAAAGATACTGAAGAGTCGGTTCTGAGCAATAAGCATTGCTGTTTCAGGGAGACGCTGCTAGAGTTCTTACTGTCACTGAGTCACGCAGTCACCGACAGGTTCTCATTAGGGCCTATCTGGGATAGTAAATCACTCAACATCACACTAGCCTGTCATCCCAGTTAAGGTTCAGCACTTGTAGCTTAACAGGAAGTGCCAAAACCTGCACTGTGATCTCTAGGCATGGGACAAAGATGCATCAATTGCTGTCTTTCCACAATGAAAGGTGTTATAGTGCTATTTCTACTTCACCCTGTAAAGAACAGACTTCAATCCTTCACCTACAACGTCATCCTCTGCTTTCATCTACATCACCAACTGCTTAGATAGTGAAAGACACCTAAGTCCAAAGATGTGTGTTGGTCTTTTGCTCATTCCTCCCTTGTAATGTCAAATCAGCCCAAAGATGTTGACTCAATCCCTTCCTTGAAAGTTTTCTCCTATTTCACACTCCTGTAACGATCCACATACTAAGTAATTTGCACTTTCAAATTTGAATATAGATTGTTTTTAATGTTCTATTCCCTAAACTAAGTCTAAGGTCCTAATGAAACCTCAGATAAACTGGTGGGCGCAGGAAGCTGTTGTACGGGTCTAAGGGCAGGATCAATCTTTATTACTAGGGTCTCCCCACACTTTCTTCCCATCCTTTGCTTGTAGCCTTCAAGTGGACTAAAGGTGTTCCTATAATAATAGAGCCATCTAGTGGTAAAATCCACTTTAAAAACTAACTCTATTTTTTGTAAGTACTTCCAGCTGGCTAGATTACCCAGGGTTAGCTATCATCTTGTTCTGTCAAAACTGCTTGCATGTCTTTGGAAAAGCAAAAACCTCAAACTACTTTCAGAGTTTCAATAGCTCTAACTATCTAGCCTTTTTAATTACTTATTTCCTTATTAAAGAGAGTCCTTCAAGCTGAGTTTAATTGCCACATTGTCTTTTGGTGACAGTTCTCTTCTCCTTTCAGACTGTTTTTCAGAAAGAAGCCACAATGAAGACTGAAGTCTAGTATGCAACAAAGTACGGTTTAAGAGATTGTCTAATGCAGCAATTATATAGGCTGTGGTTTTTTCTTTCCCTTCATACACATTTATGTATATGCATGCATATATGTGTGTGTGTATAAATAATCAGTATCATTGTCAATTTTTTATATCCATCTTGCTTTCTGAAATCAAACAACAAACTGTAATGAGATGATTTTCTTACTACTGTTCTTGAGTTCCAAGTACCTCCATGTCACCTGGGGAAAAAAGTTGTAGCCTCTTTGGTTTAATAAAAAAAAGTTTGATAGAAAGGTGGCAATGATTGAAGGACATAATAATGATAAAGTTAATCTCCTGAAGTTCCTACAGTATTGATCCTTGACCCCTTAGACGGTGTTACTTGCACTGTTCTGGTTAATATGAACTCAAAACTCCCCTTTCCCCTCAACTAAAATAAAAGATGTCTTTGTGTCTGATCTTACTATACCCCACTGTTTATGGTGTCCCACTGTTCTTCCTTTCTCAAGCTTCTTCAGTAAGTTATATATTATGAAACAAACAATGTTTGATTGGACAAGTAATTAAGCATTACATATTCATATACAGAAAAGGTAAGTTCCTTTTTAGTTAACCACGTCTGTGATTACTTAGAAATCTTCTCTAATGAACTCACTTGGACAATGTCTTCATTATTAACAAGGTTTCATGAGATACTGTAACTATTTAAATGTCAGGTCAGCCCAGTTCACTCATTGAGGGGAGGAAAAAAAAGTCTTCCAAAAGCTCAAGTTTCAGCAATCGGGCATCGCTTACCAGTGTCACTATTGCACATTCAGCTGTCAGCTGTGCAGCACTGAACAGTGTCCGAACAAACCGGTAGATGTGCTTGTGATCAGGGTCGTGCTTGTAGTAGTCATCTGGAACTTCTTCCCGCTGAAAGAAAGTTCTCTGAATTACTGAAAATCTGTCTTAATACGGACTTTAAAGAACAGCCACACATGGTTGTTTCTTCTCACCGAGTAGAAGTGTATACAACCCTTCCCTGTCACAGAGACAGAACAAAATTATATACTGAAAGAAGCAAGCAGCCTTGCAATATTATGCATATTCCAAACAAAACACAATAGCTTTAGCTGATATCTTTGTTTTGAACACTTTTTTGATCTGTAAGGCTAACAGGAAAGAGCATGAACTACCATCATTTTTACAGGTGCTAACTATTGTCCATGGAACATTTTACAGACTAAAAGAGATTTTTTTTAAAAAAAAAAAGGTTTCTCCGTGCAAGAAAATCACAGATATATACACACCAGGGAAGCACTGGCTCTTCAAAAGGCAAAATTAAGAGACTTCATGAGATTCCCCTTCCAGCTGAGGAAGAGCTGAAGAACACATGTCAATAATTCTGTCACAGGTAGAACTGGAAGGTAACTTACACTATCTTCACAGGACTTGTTCTTGAGAGATTCCAGAAAGACAACAAAGCTAATGAACAGCCAGATTTAACTTTGACATGACGCTAAACTGTTTCTAAATACAAGGGAGAAGAAAAGCTTAGAAATAAACAGTCTGTAAAAGCAATCCTAAAATGAGTGTTTGAGAATTCTGACCCTGTCCCCCCAGACATTCTGATATTCAGCACTCTTCCTGGAGGGATGAAACTTCAAGAGCTCCAACTTTACACACTGGTTCCACAAGAGTGATACTGAATAAGTTTCTATCTACAGTCCAAGTTAGACCTATAGTACGGTAAAGATACCAGATGAGAACAGCATAGCTGCTTGACATTAAACAAGTAGTCATAAGGTAAGCAAAGCAGCAAGCATTTTCATGTGGTTTTGTAGTTTAAAATAGCCAGGTAACAATGTCAAGTAAAATGAAGAGGTAAGTTAACTTTGTATTCTCCACACAGCCTTCCAATACACCACTAACCAATGGAGGTTACCTCTTCAAGGTGGGCATGCAACACTAGGAATAACGTGAGCAGGATCCCCCTTGCATAAGTCCTGTGCTATGAGCAGCACAAAAGCACATCTGGAAGTACATTTTTGCTGACTGGAACTGAGGAGGAAAGGACTGAGACTGGTATTTGTGACTAAGCCCTGTGATGCTGGTAACTTGAAGTTTGTTACTTCTGCTATTAGGGTCAATAGAGCCTGGATTTGGACTCCTTGTGACTGAATCTTTAGAGGACAAGGTGTTCAGAGATTTCTTCCAGCTAATTAACCTCTTTAAAGGAACTGTAGGTACCCAGCCAAAACCCCATTGCTATAGAAACTAACAAGCCATTTGTATCTTTCCCCTCAGAAGTATGACATACAGCCATTACTATATTTCTGTCTGTATACTGCAGCAAGATAGAAGAGACCTTTAAGTGTTCCCTAAAGGACACAATGATTTTCCTCTATTCATACTCATTAAACAGGAGGTAGGCTATATGAAAGGATCAAAAGATGTCAGGTTGCTAAATAAAGAAAAGAAATTTTCTGATGAAGTGGAGTTCATCTTACATAAATAATTTTCAATGTGAAACAACAGATTCAGGCAGTTAAAGCAGTTTTGGACCAGACTTTTCTCTTGAAGTGCCACAGTCGATACAAGAAATCTTCTATATAGCTCTGCTCCTGAAGTTCATTATTTTTATTGAGTAAAGAGTTGTATTTATTCAAGTGTACAATTACTAGCACAATGGGTCATGTTTAGGGATGAAACTCTAACGAACTTAAAATATTTAATTGTATATTAAAACCTGTTTATTAACAAGCCAAATCTGTGACACAGATTAAGCTGCATTTACTCAGGTAAGTCCCAGAGCAAACCGAATTTTTAAAGCCACTAGAGCTTTGCTAAATTCATTTCAAATGAAATACAAAGGAAGTGGTTCTGTAGGACAATCATTAAGCTAGTGGTGCTCAAAAAGGACATTAAAAGCACATGCTCCACTCTTGAGCTTGCCAGTACCATGAGGTTTTGCATCTTAAAGATTGTCTAAAAAAGTGTACCAGGGCCAGTCACATTAAAATCACATGCTGAGTGCTCCTAGCTGTTACTACAAGCAGCATTAAGTGTATTTGCTTTAAAATTTTGCCTTTCAGGTTTTTTAAAGACCAAACTCACTGTGGCCTAGTTTGTGTGATGCTTCACGTATTATGTTCTCCTGTTTGCAGTCATTTAAAAAGTTAGGCACGTATCTACTAACCATGTCTTCCTAAATAAATAGGAAAGACTTTTAATTAAAGTAGTGTTAAAGAGGGGAAGAAAGGAGTCAGACAAAGTTCGGATACGAAATATGCAAGAATCAGCACATGCTTGCTTTCTATTTATATTCAAAGCATAGGAAACCAAACATACTTCGCAACGTTAAGAAAGACTGGGTTCTCTTCATGATCTAGCTGGTATCAAAAGTCCAGAGGATACTGTTTGCACTGTATTTTATATATAAAGATACAATTTAAGATCAATTTGCTTGTGACCTGGTGCTAAGACATTTTTATGACTTATACAGTACAAATCAAGATGTTAAAAAAATACGTATATTGATACACGTATCAATGATGAGGATCAAAAAGTTACACTTACTGTGAGAGGATGAGATTTTTCATCAAAAATATCCAATGATCTGTCGGAATCTCTACAAAGTAAAAATCTCTGTTTTAACAACAAGAGTTAATTGGTAATGCTATGCTCCACTAAAAAGTATTATTCATTAAAGAGGATAAAGGGACATACTTTATAGTTCAGCTTTTCCTAGAATATGGTATGAAGTTATATTGTATTTTTGCAGAGCATTTAACGATGACATCTTACGACTGAATATTTAAGAAGCTAAACAATGCATCGTTACCCATGTTCTCATATTATGCTTGGTACAGTTCTCCCTTAAAATGTGAAACAGTCTCATTACTAGCATTTATTTCAAAAAGGCAGCTGTAGTTTTGAAGCATACACTGTAACTAGCTATAATGGCAAGGGTTATTTGTACATGGGACAGTGTTCCTTCACCCATCAAAACCAATCTGTACCTCCGTATTCAGGAAAAGCTAAACAAAGTCCAAAGGCTGATTTGTGGCAAGTTAAGTGTGTTTTCCTCACTCCCTCTGTTTTGACTTCTTATGCTTCGTTCTTGATGAAGCACGTGCCATTGGATGGGTGTATTACTGACCCTGCCATATCAGCTCAAGAGGGGGTACAAAGAAGCAGATACAGCATAAAGTGCCAGATTTTTCAACTCCTTTAAGTTATACTAGCTGTTACTGAAGTGACCAAGAGCATATCCCTGGCTCAAAAAGAAAGTTGTTATATTTCAGCAAAAAAAAAAAGTTCACTCACCTGTTCTTTATATGGTAGAATATTGCTAATGTTACACTAAAAAAGAGAAAGGAAAAAAAAAAAGACTTAAAGCATATTCTATGCACACTATTTCACTGCAGAATCTGTTGTTCAGGGCAAAATGTTCAGAATCCATTATGTATTGGCTTCCTCTCACATTCTCGAGTACTCCGTCTCTCATGTCTGATGTTTACCTGCCTGAACAGAAACTGGCCAAATCAAATTTGCTAGCCAAACTACTTTTACATTCATTGTACAGGTATTTGTGCCATGAAATAAATGTTATGCCACATTTTAAACACACACCTTCATTGCCTGATTAGGTGACATTTATTGAAAATGTGGACTATTCACAACTAAAATATAATAAAAGTTCTCCTTGATGTTACATATACTGTTGTAGAGATTCTGCTGATGTTTTAACTCTGTATCTCTGGCTGTCTAATTTAGGACCTGTCTAAAAAAAAAAAGAGAATAATAAAGATGATATTATGCCAGCATAATCCAAGAAGGGGACAAGAACAGATCTCAGTCTCTGCTGAGTCAAGTAAGGCAATAGATGTCATATTGACACTCATCTACTGTGGCCAAATTTCACATATTTTACTAGCAGTGACAACAGGAATACTGCCATCACAGGAATCCATCACGGGCAAGCTTTGATCTGTTGCCAGCTGTACACCACTTCAAAATGGCACAAGCACCATCTTTTAGGTTATTTCTTCTCTAGAAAAGGAGGAGTGACATGCTAGATACCTTTGTTTGAAACCAAATTCTAAAGTGACAAATCAACTTAGACATTTCCAAACTCTACTAAACTGTTAAAACAGTAAAGCTGCCTGGGCCTGAAGCTACTTTGCCTTCCTTTCCCTGCAAGGACAGTAAAACTCTCCTCAATTCTCGGCTGGTATTGTCTATGCGCAAAGAACTGTCTCTGTGGTACCCAGAACAATAGGTCAAACAGCCATTTCCACTGGAGAACCAAGAAGACTAAATAATTATCAAACTCACCTACCTAAAATAACAAATACACGAAGAAAAAGTAGAAAGGCTACAACTAAAACCAAAGCCAGCAACATACTGTTATCCACAACTAGAGGGCAGGCTAATACCACTGGCAAGTAGCACACACACTCCTGCAAACTTTGCCTGCAACTCCATAGAAAATCCATTTCAAGTTTTCCCAGATCGAGAGTTTCTGGACTTGGCTTTCAATGTGAAGCCTTTGAGCTCCCCATCCCAACACACACTTTTAAACCCAAAATGCTGACACACTTCTGCACTGCCTCAGATTCTCAAGTGCACAATGATAACTACTTTGAAATACAACAGTACATTAGCTCTGTAACTAAAAAAAAAAAGCTCACTTCAGCAGTCATAATTAACCAGACCTCTACACCCCTTCCATAGTCAACCTGAATAAGCAGCGCTGTGCTCCTCTCATTCAAGTGTGCGACTGGTTTTGGAACAGACAAGACTACCACAAAATCCCAAATAAACCTTGAATGCTACTCAGTCCCTTGTTGATGACAAATGGTTCTTACCACTTTATTGTGCTTCTAAGGTTAGGTTGACTGACGGTGCTGTCATCTATAAATATTGTTGAGCATGAGCTGTATTTTTTCGTAAGCTGCCCAGGAGAAACCTTGGGGGGGGGGGAGGGAGGAAAAAAAAAGAACAGAAATACATTCAAGAAAAGGGATTCTGTAAGCTTTCATTTACCACACTGAATACTGGCTTTACACCTCAAGTCGTTACTGCAGAGGTGGTCTTTGTAGATGACTGCTCCTGCTATGTAAGCTACCGTATAGCCATCAAGTTCCTGAGGATACCCTTTGTGTAAGACAGGTTTATAAATCATCCCTTGTAAAATACAACATGATGTTTTCAGATAAGTAATTTTCAGCAGAAATAGCTGCAGCTAAAGCAGCAAGTCCTCTGATTTTCTCAGTTCTCCTCCATTCCATTCTTGCCAGTTCAGGTCTCAGTCTTCCCTCTCTTATGATGTACTTTCTTAGATTTCCCTGTGACTCCATAATCATCTTCTCCCTTCTTTTATATCCTATACCTTTACATTTTCTGGCTATCCAGTATCACTCCCTGTAAAGACAGTTTTGCATTTGGGGTTTTGTCTTGTTATATTTTAGAA
This sequence comes from Gymnogyps californianus, assembly GCF_018139145.2. Lineage (NCBI taxonomy): Eukaryota > Metazoa > Chordata > Aves > Accipitriformes > Cathartidae > Gymnogyps > Gymnogyps californianus. Next base: position 14,461,428 of record NC_059477.1, read on the forward strand.
AAAAAGAAACCTCTTCCTGACATTGCTCACTTCACTCATGTCTTGTGTAGTATCTGGAATCTGGAAATAAAGTACTACTATTACTCTTACTATCCTAATCCTGTCCATTTTATACTGTAAGAAATCTTCCTATATAACAGCAAGTCAGGCCTCCCCTGAGCATTTTTAGAGACTGCCTTGCGCTACAGCTAGGATGTCATAATTGAGGGAGGAGTTTTAATCAAGCAATTCAAGATTCATTAGTTTTTGCCAGAATCTTTTTAAATGCCTTGTCTAAAAACTTGAAAGCCTTCCATGTGAAAGTGTTGGCACCCTTCACAACTCAATGGCTGCCTGGGAATATCTCCCATTCCAGCTGAAGTTTGCCAGCAAAATCAACCCAATCACACTTCACCTTGGTGCTGGCAGACTAAAACTGGAACTGTTAATTGAAAAAGAAAGAAAACAAAAAAAAAGCCACCCCCCCCATAATCATACTAAATACAACAGACTTGAAATATCATTGTCTTACCAGTAACTTACCAGTAGACACTTTTGCTAGACAGTATTTTTTAAGCCTTGTGTTAATAACTTCCATTCCTAGCTTTACTAGTCAATAATTTTTTATCCACTTATTAATGACATTGCATCTTTTTTGTATATTTTTTGATAAGTGAAGTGTCAAAACCAACTAATATTTGCAGAAGCAGCTTAGAACATATTTTCAGATTTTAAAACTAATGGATTATCATTTGTTTATAATGCTGATGATAATGTTTGTTCATCATTCTCTTTTCATGCTGGATACATTTCTTACAATAAGTCCTGTAGTGATGCTCCAACAGCAAGTCATTTAAGACTTGTCATCTCAGCTGAGAAATTAATCCAGTTTTATTTCTGTTTTAAAAAAAACAACAATGTAGGCAGTTTGACTTATATTTTCTCCTTTAATGTTCTCAAATGTTCGAGACATACAACGAAAAAATCCATTCTTATTCTTTTGACATCAGCCATTCTATGCTCTGTGATACTGTGCCTGTTTATTTTTTAAAGACAGCCAAAGATAATTCAATTTTATCTTGCTAAGAAGGATTTGGAACACGTGTAGGACTATATACCGAGAACGACTACAGTTGTTTCTTGAATTTGTCTTTGTCCCAATATGCTAATATTATCTATATAGCACACTAAGAATTTGTTTTACTTACATGATTGATGTGGTTACTCTTCCTCTTCTCTCGCACTAGAAAGAGGGAGAAAGAATGTGAACTGAAAGGTTTCTAAAATACAATCCCAATTTACATTCAATAAAGTTATTCTATTAACCCATTCTTCTGAAGTACATGAGTATTAAAAGTTTCAAATTTGACTTTAGGTGTCTGGAAAAGCAGTTTGAGGAAAAAATGCTGAGTTTTATCAAGCTAGTAAACTACATACTACTTCCAACTATCCACATGTACATTTAGGAACTACTTCTACCCATTGCACTAAGGGAAAAATGTCTCAGCTTTGAAAAGATGCTGAGCATCATGAAAAACTGGATGATTTCAGGGAGTTCAAATAGACAATGTCCAACATCCAACAGCAACCACTTAGCAATCAGAAGTAAACACATCACACACTGAACCTGCCAAAGACACACACGGAGGAAGTGAGGTGCCCAGCATTATATACATGTTCTCTCTCCTCCTATTAGACAGCAGAAGGTAAAAAGGTATTTCACTGTACAGAAGATGCTGGCACAAGCTATGCCTATTTATCATATAACTGCAACCACGTTATTTGATCATTTTAAACTGTGTCAGCCTTTCAAAAAAGATTGTAAGGTTTAACTTCCAGCTATAACAGTAGCAGTAAAACAGTGCTGTTAAAGGAGAGCCGCGAGTTGCATACACGCAGAAAGCTATACAAATGTGACCAGCCTGGACAGGTGACTTCTCCAAAGTTTTGACCTCAGATCATTACCACTTGTTAGCAGGACACATTCTCTTACATATTTAGAAAAATTAACAATTGGAAGAGAGTATCCAAATTTTTTTTTCATCTTTTTGCATAAATCAAAACTCATAATCCTGAGAACATCTCAGTGAGAGAGAACTTACGGATACTAATTCTACTAGTTCTATGGAAGGTTAACTAAAGAAGATCCAGTGAAATTAGAAAATAAATTCTTCTGCCTGACTTGTCCACAAAAATACCCTGTACAAATCAATTCATCCAACTAATACAAACTTCAGAGAATAGTTTAATAGTTATCTCACCTAGCAGACCATTTTTCTACATGAACACAACTGTATACATTTCAATACATTACATCTGAAGAATACCGAATCATGTTTAAAAGCAATACTACCCCCAACAAAGATGTTCATGTAGTTTGAACGTTATTTGCAGCAAGGCTGAACGGCTGCACAGTGAAGCTGCACTACAACGTTCAAGAACTATGTCAACTTGCTAACTGCAACTTAAGCAGCGCTCATCTAAGTGTTTGAAATGTGCAGGTCAGATCCTCTCTCTGTTTGAAGACTGACCTTAGAGGCCTCGAGGAAAGAGGCCTACATTTCCTTGGTATCATCTCTTCTGGAGAATCATGCTAGTGCTTCTCTCCACTGCTCACAGATTATCTGAGCATTGTGAAGTTGATACAACTCACGATTTTACTACTTGCCGTAAGACTCTGAATAGCAGGACTGCAACTGACAGACCTGTCAAAATAATTCTACTTTTCTGTGGCAAAGCTATGCCAAGGTGGAAGACACACTGCAGCTTTCCATCAACACATCCAATCTCAAGTGCAACACTGTCGTAGAAAAAACAGCGCTTCAAACAAGAACCAACTATAAAAGGCACAGAAGTATTTTTAAAAGAATATCTTAAACTCCTTTTTAGTTGCAACTTCAAAATTTACTATTGTCAGAATTCTTTTTTATTTGTGCAATATGGAAATGCCTCCACTTTTTAACAGCATTTTGGAATACACAAGCTATAATAATTGTTCAAAATTGACTTTATTAAGTAAACAAGGGATCTGCAAAGAAACTGAAAATCCCAATACATCCAGGTAATTAAAACCAGGATTCAACAATAATTATGCTACTGAAACTATTCAAACAGTTTAAAACAACATATTCAAAAGCAACTGATACAGACTGATGGCTTACGCTTATTATTCCTTACAGAAAACTGTCCTTTAATTTTTTTTATTTTTTTTTTTTAATTTAAAGCAATTTTTAAAACAGTCCTTGGTCATAAAAAAACCCACCACTGGTTGAAGCTTGAATTACACTAATGAAGAAAGCCTTGCTCCTTCAGACTACCAGGATCCAGACTCTGAAATCTCCTGATATTTAAGCGTTTAGAAGAACAAGTGATTTTAAGTGTTAAGTAAAACAGCCTACGAACACATTTCTGTGTAAACACGCAAATTATTAATCCCTATGCTTTGAAAGAATTAAAGCAATTTAAGTGTTCTTGAGCTGTATAATTAAAATAGGCAGTTATTTTTCCAGTTTTTCTCCAGTCTTTTTTTAAATTGGAAAAAACTTAGCTTACCATCTGTTTGAGACTTGCTCAGGAAAATTGTGCTTGCTCTGGGATGATCAGATGGATTAGATTCCAAGGCTAAATCTGAAACAGAAAGGACAAAAAAAGGAGAGACCTTTAACAGAAGAAGATGATTACTGCAACGATTCCCACCCAGCCTTAAAATGCTCAAGCACAGTGATGGAGACAAGATCAGAAACACATAGAACGGGCTGTCTCTCTAAAGCAAAACCTTACTTTTGCCAAGATAAATAAAAATCTGACTTTTTCCCCTCTAAAAAAAAGCCTATAGGCTTATTCCTATTGCCATGAAACTCTGAAGTAGCTTATGGTTTCCATCAAAACAAAATCTGGAAAGGGAGATCTCAGAAAACATCATACATCTTCAAAAGTCAGTATGCGCCCCTGCATGTTAGGGTAGCGGGATGTGGAGCCTGTGCTCAGTAGCAGGCAGAAAGCTAGAACTTTATTAAAAGCATAATTTTTAAAAAAACAACAAAAAACCAACCAAACAAAAAAACCCCAAAACCGGACACTGCTGATCTTTCACACTCTGCTTTAAGTACCCAATACAGCAGGAAACAATCTCTGTGGTCTTATAAAAGAACCTAATAAATAACTTTTACAGTGCTGATAAATATCAAAACATGGATCTTACACTATTCTGTTCTTTTGGAATTTTAAGTAAAACCCCGTACAGCTAATATAGAATTATTGAAGACCAAAATGATTGCTTTAATCCTTTGCCACAATGAACCAGTGATAACATTAGATGAGGATATATTACTCCCTTAGATTAAGATGGGAGTGATCACTAAAAAGTTTGTTGATGAAACTGTAAACATCATGATGAAATTTTGAGCTGCATTAGCTTTGACAGAAGAAACAGCTGTTCTGAGGAAGTCATGCTACACACACACTGACTTACATGAACATATGAACAGAATAATCTAGCACTGTGATCCTGTACATCCTGGAAAGAGCGAATTCGCATCCGCTTACATTTGTCATTCTGATCTTCCTGTGTTCTACTTATGCCATGCTAACCATAAAAGCATGCAAGCTTGCAAACTTGCACATTAGTGTTTCAAGGTGGTACGCCAATGCAGTTGCCACACCCTTAAAAAACAAAGTCATCGAAGAAACACCATCTACTTTTAATGAAAAAAAAAAAAAGTCTTAAGAGCTTTTTATGCACTCAACCAAAAGAACTCTGGTTAAATAGTAGCCAAAGCATACACAAACTGTCTTGGTGCTGGAGGTCTTAACTATGTGAATGTTTTGTGCTACTGCACCTAACCCATAGCACAGCCACAGCCCTCATGCGTCAGCAAGGGAACGTAATTGCAAAAGTACGTGTGTCCCCAAGACTTCTCATTCCAGATTCCCACTGGTACACAACATTGGTATCCAGACCTGGATGTTTTCCAAGTTCTTCGCTTACAACATCACTGATCTTAGTCCAACAGTATTGCTCTGACACTGGTCCAGGATGCAGACCACTGTAATTTTGAATCTCTACTGTATAAGTAAGGTAGCCAACACCTATTTAGGAACACAAAGATTGTTCAATCAGGAATTTCCCCCCTTCTCAAAAAAGGCCAGTCAGCTATGAAAGCAGACCATCTCGAGCAGTTTTTAAAAGCTAACTTACAAAAACAGTATTTCTATTTTCACCTTACTGTGCTCATTCATGGCACACAGTGAACAGACACCTGAATTTAATCATGTGGTTAAAATGTAAGAAGTCCTGGTTTAGAAGCCCTAGAACGGAATTTGCCTTACAGCTCATACCTGAAGTACCACTAATACGCATTTGATTCTCTGAAAAAAAATCCAGCACACAATTGTATGCCATACTGGCACTTTTTAACTACCGTTTGTAATGTCTCAACAAAATAGTGTAACTGTTGTTTAAAATTTGTCCCCAATGTGGACCAGTTTCTAACACTTACTTAGCAAAATCACTTTTAAGAGACAGTATAGAGACCAACTCTAGTTCTAATGCTAGCACTCCATTAAAAAAAACCCAAACAACTTTGACACAGACCAAGGAATTCACTAATAATGGCAAATATTAAACAACTTCTTAGATTTGAGAAACGAGTGATTCAGAAATGGAAGTATTTTGCTAGTCTACCAAATAACTTAAGTATCATCAACAGGCAAAACAAGACTGCAATATGCAAATTTAAAATACAGATTATTATTAGCAAGTTATGATGCAAACTGGGCAAACAACTCAGAATTTATTTATTTACAGTTCAGCAGCAACTTTCAGAATAACTGGATAAGTCAGGTTAGAAAGGACCTCAGGAGGTCTCTGGTTCAACCTCTTGCTTAAAACAGGGTCAGCTACAAGGCAGAACTAGGCTGCTCAAGGCTTTATCCAGTTGAGTCTTGAAAGCCTCCAATGAGGGTCCACAGAGCACGGATCACCTTTCCCACTGAGGGAGACTAATGCCTACAGGACTCACTATGGAATGGTAAGGAAGAGCACGTAGGCCTGTACAAGACTTCTGTGATATTTAGGGGAAGGCAGCAAGGAAGACTGGGGAGGACCAAGCACAGGAAAACAGTGGGAAAAGGGCTACTGAATTCACTAACTCCTAACACAGAACTTTGTGTTTCTCCTTGTTGAATTTCATAGGGTTCCTGTTGGCCCAATCCTCCAGCCTATCTAGGTCCCTCTGCATGAGCAGCCTCCAGCGTATTGACTGTTGCCCAATTGGGTGTCATCTGCAATCTGGGCGCACTCCATTGCCTCCTCCAGGTCATTGATAATTGTTAAACAGGACAAGTGCTTTTTTTCCAGGGAAGAGACAGTACAGGATAACGCCCATCCTCCCTCACTGCATAAAAAAATACACTAACATCTTGACTTCCCTGAGGTTTTGATTTACTTTGAAACTATATGACTTGTTAAAGCTTGCTTCTTACACTGTTTTTGCCTCTTCTTGTACTCTGCCAGTCCCTATATCCATGCTTCTTAGATGTCAGAAATCAGGTCTAGGGCTAAAAGCACTACAAGAATTAAACACATGCAAATATAACCAACTTTCATCCCAGACAAGAAGGGTCTAAGATCTGCAGCACTGCAGGATGCACCAAGGGACACAAATACTGACATGGCCACACAAGTCAAACTGGCCCCCCTGAACCCAAGCAGACCCACACATTTGAGGAGAGGAACAGCAGTGAAAGGAAAACAGACTTTACTGGCTCCAGTTCCACAGTGGCTCTGCCAGACACAAGGTGCTTTCTGCTGGACAAAGTCAGGTGTATCAGCACCCATAGCACATTAAATCTGCAATGCAGTTTATACAACCAGAGTTAGGGTACTAATGAAGTCCAAGACACATTGAGCAACCCCTGGTACAAAACCCCACAAGAAGTGGTCAAGACCAACCGTAGCTAGGCTTCTTATCCCAGAATAATGTGGCATTAGCAGAAACAGTACATCTGCTTTTGTCTTGCAACAGACCGCAAAGAAAGATGCATTTAGTAGACCGCCTCCCTGTAGCTTTCCCCCTCTAAGCAGCCAGAGAATTTTAACCGTCCTTTGTGCTGTTCTCCCTGGACAATGCTTTTTTCCAAGCAATGGAAAAGTTAAGTCATATGATTTGCTCTTCCTAAACTGCCAGTGTTGCTCATGAAATACCAAAAAGCAACAGCAATACAGCTGATGAAGGAAGCATAAGGCAAGAGGCAGATAAGGACATGAGAAGAGGCAAAATGTAATGGGAAACACAACAAAAGAAAAGCCAGAGGAAGAGATTAGTCTGTCTGCAAACCATTTGACTCACAACCAAGTGTAACTCCTTCTACTTCATACTGGTAGCACTTACGAGTCCAAAACCAAGATATCTAGCCCTGAAAATAACGGTAAGTCTTGATTAGGAGCTACATCAGAAGGTGTGTGACGAAAAGCTCAAGCTTCACAGAAAGTTACCAGAAAAAGAAAGAAGCATGGTATGCCACAGGATGAACAGAAATAATGGGAATTAAAACATGCAGAAACAGGAATGAGAGAAATGAGAAAAGCAACAGGATGATATAAAAAGCAAGAAAACAACTCCAAAACATTTTTGTTCTAGAGGCTATCAACTCAACATAAGTCAAAACACATTTTCTATCGGACCCTCATTCATACTTAGTGATAAACAGGTGAGAAGGGAAGATTCCCACCAGAAATTAAGTCTGTGGGAGCAGCACAGTAATGTTGCCACGCTACAACAGCCCTCCACCTCTCTGAGAACTGTGTATTAAAAATAGCCTTCCCCCTTATTTCTCTGCATCTCTCGGTGCCATTTACTCACGTGGTACTACCAAGCTTGTCAGATCGACCCTGTCTCCAACTGGAGCACAGAGAAGCCTGAACTTGCTTCCCTCTCTCTCACCATTCTCATTTTAAAGAATCCCTTGCAGCTTGCTTGCCCTTCAGACAATCTCAGCTACCTCTGTTGCTGCTGTGCACTCCATGCGCTGATAAGAGCATACAGTCCCTCACAGGGCAGATCATGTTACTTTTAAAAGCAAACCTCTGCCCCTAGCTCAAGATCTTACATCCTCTCCTCAACATAAAATCTGCATGAAGACTTTACTTTTACTCATCTATGCCATATAAGAACGTGTGTGGGGTTTAGGAATTTATAATGCTAGCTAGTTATCTACCATTTTACACACCTCCACAGGTGATTTCTATTAAGAACACATCTTACACACTGCATCGTGCTACATACATTATCTCGTGAATAAAGCTGACAGTCAAAGATGTCACTGTTACTAAGTAGCAGCCTTTTGATGACTTCACTACTTTAGAGCACTAAACTATTGCATTTCCTTTAAGTTTTAGCCCCACCCTCTGCTTTACTAGGCAGCAGTAACATTTTGATACAGCACATATTTAAAGCATTAAATCATAAAATCACCTCTTTGCTGTAAATTGAGTTTCTTCCCTTGCTCAGTGGGTTACTAGCTTTGATTAATGTTTGAGCTTCCCTTATATTTCATTACCTTACAGTCTGAAAGATGCAAGTTACACTCCCAATAAAGACTTAAAAATTAAAACAAATTAGACTAACAAATTTGCCAATACATTTCAGAAAGTCTGTTATTCCTACCAATAACTTCATATAAAATGATTTGTCCTTTAAATTATGTTATTCTATTTCTATTCCGAAAAACTTTCCTAAAAGTTACAATTCTGGTTTCTAAATTCAACCTGCTTTGTTTACTCCTCACCAGCCACACCGAACGCCCCACAGGACCCAGCACACATAGGTGTTTTCCATCTGCCTTCTCCTGTTATGTCCTCAGTTACGCACAGGTTACTTTATCCTTCAGATGCTCCATGGGTAGCTTCCTCCCCAAATTTGGACAGAATGAAAGCAGTTTGATGTCCTGATTATTCATCTTCAACAGAATACATCTCTTCCATAATGGGATGGACTCAGATATGAAAACAGAGCAAGTAACTAATACAAGCAAATTTGAATACATAAAGGACTGGATCTGTGTTTCAGAAGTGCTTTCAAACACAACCAGTTCTCAGAAAGGAACTCTATTTTGAGGGAGAATCTTGGTGAAAACAATCTTAACCAACACTTGCATATGCATAGGTCCCTTAAAAACACTCCTAACTCCCCAGAGGAAATCAACTCTTTATTTCAAAAGGAAAACAACTAAAAACAACCCACACAGTTGGCCTTTGTTCACAGAAAGACAGAATCGTTGAGGTTAGAAGAGATCTCTTGAGATCACCTAAGTCCAACCCCCTGCTCAAGCAGGGTCAGCAAAAGCAGTCTGTCCAGGACTGTGTCAGGCTTTGAATATCTCCACAGACAGAGACTTCACAACCTCTCTGGGCAACCTGTGCCAGTGGTTGACCACCCTCATTGTTAAATGATTATTTCTAAAGATCGTGACTTTACACAATACACACAGAAGGATGTTGTAAAGCTATTTAAAATCTGTCAGTTGTTCTTTATGGCGCTACTACAAGAACAGCAGTATCATTATCAATACCCAGCACATATCTAAGTGCACTGTGATGTTTTAGAAGGCTGCAGAAATTACTTCAATATACAACAAGCTCTCTTAATCAAGAAGGAATTGTTTGCTCTTTTACACCACACTCCTGAGTTGGGCTGGTTCAACAAGAAACTGACATAGTAAGCATTTCAAATGTGCTACTAAAATCAGAAGAATTTAGAAAGCAAAAGTGTAGACCATCTATTAAATACTGTGGGCTAGCCAGGGTTTAAGTTATCTATTAATTTCTGTGGTTTAAAAAAATCTATACAGTATTAGTGTTCTTGCATTTCTTAAAGTGTAGAAGGATCCACACCGCCACTGTCAGCCTCCACAGTAAATCCCAACATGATCCTATTGCACTTGGTTCACAGCCCCTGTTGTGGAAACACGATCGAGAAATCTGTTCCACCGTACACAATACCTAGCCCTTCTGGGACTGAACGAAGTCGAGTAGGCTTTCATGTGTTTCATGATGTACCTGCCAGGGTTATAATCACTGTTACACATTTTAGCTAGGCAGAGCAGCAGGATGTCAGGAGTGCCCCAAATTCCACAGTGAAGGCAGGACCAGTTAAAAGGGAGGAAAACTACATGTCCCTAGGATTTTATCTTGGAATTAGAAGGAAAACAGTAGTTCACAAGCTAGATCTTAAAAGTAACTAACCTTTTGTTAGAGATATGTTTCTGTACTGCGTTTAACTTAGGACCATTTAAAAAGACAAGGAGAAAGAATTGGTTCCATGCTGTCCACTTTTTACTCCCCACATAGACCTTCACACATAACACAATTCACTACCATGAGAAGCTAAAGTAGAACTCCACAGCTCTAATTTTTTAATTGATAAGCCAAAACAAAAATTTCTAACTGTACACATTAAAGATCAACCAAATTTTATAATCCAAGATCCATACTGATAACTGCAAGTGTAAGGAAAGCCTTCCCCATAACAACTCCTCACACGCTCTCTGCCTTACTTATCACAAGACATGGTTCAGAAAGAAAAACAGGTGAGTACCAGAAATTCCAGTGTCATCTAGTGTCTGCAGGTAACCAAAATAAGATGCACTGTACTGTGTGCTAGGTGTCATATGCCACCTGATGGACTGGCATGTGTTAAGTTTTTTCTCCTCTTCCAATTACTCATTAATGCAAACTTCAAATGAAGTCTGGGCTTTTATGAAAGTTAACAGTGTCATCAAGTTTTGTGCCATTCTAGGCACAAGCTCAAACACAGTCAATCTTTACAGCAGCTTTGTGGATTCTGAGCTTACCTGCAGTTTGTTCTATAAAAGATAGATAACTGCCTGCATAACAAAACATGTCCAACAGTTTTACAGAAAAGCTTTTTTTTGTCTTTGAAAGAAACTGGCATTCAACAGTTTATTATCTGAGTCTGATTGACACATTTGATGACAAGCCAGTGTTACTTTTCACGCTGGAAAAAACCCAACAACTATGTTTGATTACTGCAGTGACTCAAGACCCTTTCAGAACTCCAAACAGAAGCAAAGCTGTGCTATACACACACAGCTTATCAAACACTGCAGAATGCTACCTGGTTGACAGTGGGACTTTTGTGTAAGGTGTTGAGGTAACCCTGATATTTGCATCACCTGCAAGTATGATCTTCAGTTTTATTCATCTGGCTTTACTAAACATTTAAATAAATAGCGCCGAGCTTTTTAAGCCAGTTGCGCCCCCATTTGTCCCTTCAAGTAGAAACATTCACGGTTTTCCTCTGAAAACATTATTTTTCTCGTGAGTGAAATAAAAGCGGACATTCACACTCTAGCTGTAATGAAGAAAAAACAAAGAGATTTAGAAATCTCAAGATGAGCTTGTTGGCAAGGATCTACAGATCCAAGGTCTGGGTTCTTAATGTTTGGTAGAACTTTCCTCCTGCCTCCCAGAGTCACTTCTTCCTTCTTCCTATATGTGGAAGAAACATAGTTAGAAACTTTAATTTAATGTGCAATGTGAATTTGGGAGGAGTAGGTTTTTGTGTTTTGTTGGCTCGTGCAAGAGTTTGTTCCCTTGTTAGTCAGCTTTTCAATATGACCTCACCACACTGATCACGCTTGAGAGAACAGACACTTCTAGCCACAAAACTTCTATTGCTCTACAACATCTACCCTGACAGGTAGGAGGGAAAAGAGCAAGTCTCCTAAAGAAAGCCAGAAGAGGAAAAGATCCTAGAGGTAAGTTACATGGAAACAGTAAAAAAAAAAAATGTCAAGATGAAAATGAATTCAGTTTCCTTAGTTCCGTAAGTTTCATCAAAACCCTCAGGTTAGCCATATATTTCCTTTCAATATTTCCCATTTTATTAAAATCTCTGTTATAATAGCTGTTATACTGGAAGCCTGAAGAAACAAACTCACCAAAACAAACAAATCAGTTTCCCTCCATATGAGCTTCATGTATATAGGTTCCATATCAACTATTCTTAAAAACCTAAGGCTTACACAAACTTGCTCACTGCAGAAGTCTCCAAGATTTTAGTGAAGAGAGAAAAAGATAGAGGATTCCTTAGCTGTCAGCAGTACCCAAACATAAGAACATAAATACAGATACTATACTATGGCAATGATTTCTTCTATTTCCAATTCCCAAATTTGTAGATCAATTTCATCGTTGTTTCTGAACGACTTAGCAATTCAGTCATTTCCACTACAGGCACTTTACAGATCATTTTGTAAAGGCCATGACATTAGGCATCTTAAGCCAACAACATGGAAGGTGTTTCAGGTTTATAGAGAGTCAATTCTTGCACATTTTTCAAGATCACATACTATTTGTAACTGCTACAAATACCTTTGTAATTAATTCCTAGTCAGTTATAGGAAAGAGATATTGAGAGTTCTGGGGAAGGAAGAGTGACCGTAAGCTAGGTGAAAAACTCGGCGAATACAAGGAGAAAAGGGGAGGGAACACCAGAAAAGAGACCAGAGCATCAGTTGGTTTTCATTCCCGACTTTGTATTTGTCTAACCAGACAACAGTATTTGTCAGCCTATGCAGCTACAGATCTTCAAATAAAGAGGCACAAACCCAACATGAGATGGTTAAGCCTTTCCTGTGCTGAAAACTGCTGGCATCAAAAAGCTGACTCCTTGCATCAAAGCGTTCATTTTTTTTTATTTAACTTACTAACATTTTAACCAGGATTTAAAAAAAAAAACAGGAAAAAACCCCCTCCACCCACATGCTTGAAGTAGCTGACATTATATAAGAGAGGAACAAATGAACAGTATTTAGACCTTCTGCAAGGAGGTTTATAGACAAGCTGTTGGTGAAATCAGATCACAGACATCCATATATTCAAGTATCTGTTCATCTTCAACACTGTTTAATAACTGCGGCATACAGGCAACTTGAAGCTTGCCCCTTTCAGCATGGCACAGCCTCTAGAGAGCCAGGGGGCTGTTGAAAAAAGGAAAGTAGGCTCACAAGTGCTTGAAGAGTTATTCTAGGCACTAGTCTGTCTGAGCCTGTTCAGGTAAATCTCTCTCACTTCATTCTCTATTAACTCTCCTGTTCAAAGTCCCCTTCCATTTGTTTTCCCATCTAACCTCTGTGTGATGATCGCATCCCACTCAGCACCTCTCCTGATCCCATTTGCTGTTCCCTCTTATCCCTGATTGTCTTTTCCCTTGTCATTCTCCACCACCCAGCCCCCAGTTCTCCAGGTGAAGGTACCAGGTCATTTTGTCCCACCAGTTCAGTGGGTCAACAATCTTTCCCTTGGTTCATGTGAATCAGGCAAACCTCTGCTCAAAACTGCCGAATTCAGTAAACAGCAGTGGTGGAGGGAGATAACATTTTTAACTACAAGTGAGAAAAGTCTGCCAAGCGAGGCCTTGTTCTAGTTTTATCCAAAGATCAAAGAATTTATGAAAAATTAGATCTATGTTTAAACATAGGGATCTGGCAAGAAAGTATCAGCCATAAGAAGTTCTCCCCCAAATAACCAGGAAAAAAATCAAAGGAAAAAAGAAGCCCAAAATAAAGATTAGCAGACACTCATTGCGGGGGAATGGGGGGGGACACAACAAAAAAAAACCTAACCAAAAAACAGTAATCAGCACAGCCCAAATGGCACGTTAAGATCAAAGAGCTGCCATTTCTAAAACTAGATAGGAAAGCCTTTTTGGTCAATTCAAACTGCTTCGGACTGTTGCTTGCACGCTGAAAGAAGGAACACCTAATGCTCAGCTGAACAGTCAACTAGCAGCTTTAGGTTGATTTTAGCTTTCAATATTTGACATTAACAGTAGGCATGAACCTATTTGGAAGAAACTATCGTTTTCAAAGTTATGTTTATTCCCATTTACTTAATACAACTTGGCTTAGCATATGAAACCACAAATGCAGGCTTATTTCTCATTCTGAAAAAGCGTGTACTGAACAGGTTATGGCTCAGGATCTTGAGAACCATAAAATACAAAGTCATCCTTTAAATTCTCTCTTAGCAGTGGATCTGACAATCCCTTCCCATTTGAATTAACTTTTGTTGAAACATTACACTTTCAGTTTCACAGTGTGTTTTATCTCCATCCCACTTACCACGCCTTTTTTGCCTTACATAAATACCACTTCATAACCTCCCCATGTTAAGAAAGGGAGATTTTTCTTGTTTAATTCTGATCTGATACAGACAATCTAAGCAGTGCTGACTGGAAAGCAGTGCCTGTTAAGTAGTGTGCTGGAGAAGCTACAGAATAATCCTCATTTAAGAGCATAGACCTGCAAGGACCACATTCCACTTGCTATGAAAAAGCAAGACAAAAAATACAAAACAAAAAGTCCAAAGCTCAGTTGGTAACTTCTGCATTCCTGATACAACCAAAACATTCAATTTCAGCAAAACAAGTGCAAAAGTATTAAGACAGACTTAAGAACAACAAACAACTTAAAGACAGAAATTTAAGGAATGAAGCATCTCCATCACATTTGGATGCTAGCTTTCTGATATATTTAGCTGTGTTCTTAGAAACTCCTAGAACTGAGCAGCATGGAACAAAAATAGCCAAGATGATCTTGACTTTTTTTCCCTGCAGCTTTCTCTCCTTTCCCCCTGCCAAAGCATTCAAGAAAAGGCCAGTCAGTAGGTTCCCAGCCTTCCATTATTGACAAAATTGGCATCTTAGCTAACCTATGATATTATACATTAATAAATTACAGAAGTAATATCTATCCCTCAGATGAAACTGCTGGACTACTTGCCACTATAGCAACAAACTAATGCTCCATAGAAGTCAACAGCACAGAAACATGTAGGCTGCTTGCATGGTTTGGGTATGCTGACAGCTTTTATATCCTAGAGTTAAGAGGGATAAGCATAGCTATCTGGTATATGCAAGTGCTGCATTTACAGATTTATTATTTTCATAGAAGGTCTTTAACAGATAGCAGTATCACTTAAAATTTCATTATAATGTCTGTTTCATAACACTCGATTTCAGACTTCACAAATAATGCTTTACATTTTGAAGTTAACTGCTTCAGTCCTACCCAGGTAGCACTTTATAACGTTCAAAAACGAACACAAGAAGTTTTACTTCTAATATTGACCATCCAGAACTGTATTTTCGGAAAGATATCAAACTTTGATACTTTTTGCAGCCCTAATCAGTTATATCAATCAGAAAACTGTAGACAAATAGCATCTATCATTTGTAGCAGATCTACTTCTGAGGCCATGCAATAGTGAACCACATACCACTGTAAAAGTGATCTTTAAAATCATCTAAAACATACACTACTTATGGAGTTCTACCTTTAGGATTACCTCCTGCCTCAAGACTAAAGTTTCCATAGCCACAAAAGTAAAATTTGTGATAGACAGCTACTACCTTATTCTCGGACTACACACTTTTATTCATGTCTGCAAATTCAAAAAATTAAATACTTCCCTACTTCAAGGCCAGTTCTGATATCTGGATGAATTCACAATTAAGCCTAGTTACTTAGCACTGCTGACATGATCACATACTAAAGATTCAAACAAATACAACCCTTATTCCTGAGCAGATTTATTTAGCTTAGGCATTTTTGCTTGGCTTATTAGAATCTTTAGAGAGTTTAGCTCCTCCTCCCTTAACGAGTATGGGAGAGTTAAGAGATTTCTATAATATTTTTGTGAAAAGATGAAGTTTTATTTCTCCTAGGCAGCAAATACAATTTCTCCTACTGCTGTATTGCACAGCTGTCTCAAAGGAGATCCAAGGGGCTGACTGTTCCATCTCGTTTCTGTAACAGCTGCACCATATGGTGCTGTGCAGAACCATGCAAGTTTAATAATTCCATTTCTGAAGGTTTCCTCACACTCTTCTGCAGCCAGTTTCTCTCTGATAGCCAAAAATTTTTTCTTAAGATGAGTATGGAGGACCAGTGATAACTGCTATTGTATGTATTGCACATTAAAGATGTCAGACAGGCTATCTTTTTTCAACTGAATACATTTCATGCAGGTGTGGTTATAATTATGAAAAGGAATAGCAAGACGCTTGTTAATTAAACTAAGTTTTGAATATCATAAGCTATTACACTGTGCTGTACACTTACAGTATCACGTGAACATATAGACAGACAGGAACCCCTAACCTGTTACGTGTTGTCTCGGTAGCTCTCACTGCAGCACAAACCTGCAAGCTCTTCCTAGGCATGTCTGGAAAGGAGATGCATTACAGAGCAAGTCTGTGTGACACCAGTGCTCCAGGTATAACTGGAAGGAATCTGAACAGCAAACATACTTTCCCATGAGCTCAAGGAAAGCAAATTGGGAACACTGAGAACTACATGACAAGGAACCTTGGTGTAAACGAGTCCACAGCCATAACCGAGCACCCTGCATAGCTAGATTATAAATTACCCACGTCCAGCCACAATGATGTCATATGCACACAATCTTTGTAATTCTTAATTCCCTTGTTCCCCACACACCCTCTTCCTTCCTCCTGTTCAAGAGAAACTAGAAATTCAGCAGCTTTTGCGAACTGCCTGAACATTACGACTGAGTCACGACTCCATAGTTAGGGAGAAACGAGCAGCCAGACTTCCACCTCAAACGGGAGCACCCGGGGGTTCTGCCATGATTCATTCGGGTTCCCCGACCTCTCTCTCCAGCGGGCCGGGAGTGGCCTGCGGGGCAGCCAGGGACCCCGGCAGGGCACTCCCCGGGCAGGGGGGGAACCGGCCGCTCCTCCGCCCTTGGCCGGGTTACTTGTTAAGCGGCCACGCCGGCTGCGGTGGCCCCGCGGCTTGTACTTCGGAAAGAGGTCCCGGACCCGCAGCCGATTTCCCCCGTCCGGCGGCAGCAAGTCGGCGTGCCCGCAGGAAAACCCCGGAGCTGTCAGAGCGGTGACAGCCGCGGGGAACTTTGCTTGGGGCGCGGCGCGGGGCCGGGCGGCGGCAGGCCGCCCCCCGCCCCGCCGTCGGCGCTCGCCGGACCGCACGGTCCCCCCGCCGCCGGGACAAAGGGGGCGCGCCGCGGGCGGGGAAGCGCCGCGCCCCGGGCTGCCAGTCCCCCCGGGCACCCACCCGCGGCGGGGCGGGGGCACCACGGGGACAGCCGCCGGCGGGGCGGGGACGCAGTGCCCGGCGCTCCCCGCCGCCCGCCCGCCCGCCGGGCCCCGCCGCTCGCCCCCCGCCGCCGCCGCTCACCATCCGGGAATTCCCGGTCGCTGATGTGCTGGAGGTGGGGGCCGCCGCCACCGGGATCCGAGTCCCCCGACTCGGCCTCCGCCGATCCCGAGCCGCCGCCACCGCCGCCGCCCGCCGCCGCCGCCTGGTACGCGTCCGCCCAGCGGTCGGGCCCCGGCGCTGCCCCGCCGCCGCCGCCGCGGGCCCGGCTGAGCTTGGGGCTGGCGTCCGGGGATACGCAGCAGGTGACGGTGTTGCCCATGGAGCTCGGAGCTCCCCCGCCGGGCCCCGGCTACGCGGCTCCCGGGCTGGGGCGGGGAAGGGGGAGCCGAGGCGCCGGGCTGAGGGAGGGAGGGAGGGAGGGGCGGGCCTCAGCGCCGCATCACCGTCGCCTCCGCCCCGGCCAGGCGCGGCCCCCGCCCGCCCCAACGGCCGCGCAAGCCCCCTCGCCGCCTCCTGCGCGCGGCGAGCAACGGACCTCGCGCGAGCGGCCACCTTCCCCCGGGCCGGGGGAGGGGCGGGGGGAGGCCGGGGGGGAGGCCCGGCCCGGCCTCGCTCCCACCCAATCGCCTCCCGCCGGGGCGCCGCGTGACGCCGCTCCGCCAACGGGCGCGGGGTTCGTCACGCGGCCGCCGCCGCGCCCTTCCTGGCCTGCCCCCTTCCTTCCCCACGCGCACACGCACACGCAGCGCCGGCAGCGGCCCCTCGGCCACGCCCCGCAGCCCGCCCCCTGGCAGTGCCACGCCCTTGGCTCCGCCCCCGGGGACGGCTGGCTGGCGCTGCGCGGCCGCGCGGGTGGTGGGGCTGCAGCGGTAGCAGCGTAAAAATAAGTGATACTATAATAATAATTAATAAAAAGCAATAATACAGTATAATGAAATAATACATAAATGTATTAATAAATAATAATATTCATAATATCCCGCCTGCGTGGTGTGTGCTGCCTCCGCGGTGGTTGCGTGCAGCAGTCCAGAGAGGCTTAGTAAAGGATGCAGGCAGCCTCGGTGCTGCTCTTGTAAGTTTAAAAGGTTGGTTGCGAGTCTCGCCGGCTCTTTTCCCCCATTATTAAAGGTTTCAAGGGCTTCTGGGTTGGTCTGGGGTGTTTTGCCCACCTGTCCCCATGCGTGCTCCACGGGCAGCTCGTGTTGCTGGGTGGCTGGCTGGGCTGGGGGTTGCAGTGCCCGCCTGGGAGCTCTGCGGTCAGTTCTGATGACTTTACAGTGAAGTCCCTCAAGTAGTTGAGCCTAAGCAATGCTGCGTCCCGCTGCTCACTTACGGCTTACAATTTGCTGCTCTGCACGTTACCCGCGTGCAATCTGGGGAGGAAACATTACACGTGGCCGCTGGGATTCCCAGGGACTTTTGTTTCACTGTCTTGAAAGTCTCCAGCATCTGCGTTTTTGCTTGGTGAGTCTCAGCTACCTGAGAGCTTCTCAGAGGACTGGAATGCTCAAATACACTCCAGGGAAGATGGATTAGAGGGCAAGATATCCACAGCAGTTAGAGGGCCTGATAAACACGAACATACGTCGTTCTGCAATGGATCACCTCGCTATCGCTACAAAAATTTAACTCTGGCCCCTGACAAGAAGAATGGCTCTGCAGAAGACTTAAGAACACACAAAGTATTACAAAACGCTGCTATCATGCTGGCAGTTATTCCAGAGATAGGCAAGCCCGGGGTTTTACTTCATTTTGTAGGACAAATCCTAACATTGACTCTCCCATGTGATCGTGGACGCAGAGTTTTCAGACAAAACCGTGCTTAGTTTCTTTGAAGAGAGGAAGTCATAGATGCTGCATTTCTGGAATCTGTACAACTTAATCCCAGGCATGATAAAGGGAGGAACTAAATGATTTATACTCTTATATGAGGATTATTCCCTCAGACTGATGAATTATACTTTTTCACTTGCCGGCACATTCTCTAAGCTGTATTAGCTAAGCCTCTCTACATACTACTGACAGTTTGTAAAGCCTTGTTACTCCAGAGAAATCTGACCTCGCTGTGGATTACATGAGGGCGTCAGAGAAGATTTGCTTTCAGCGCTTTTTGAACCTCTTCAGCCCAACGTCCCTCTGCAGCCTCTGTACTCTGCTTAGAAAGCTGTAGGATGGCGGGTCCTACTCCCAGGTCTAGGAAGGACTGGGACTTAACCATCAGGTGGGACAGGAGACTTGCCTGAGTCAGGGAGCTAAAAAAGGAGCTTCACGCAAAACAGCCATTCAGAAGTTGGTGTTTTCTTCCCTCTGGCATTGCATCCACTGATTTTTGGTGAGGATGATGGGGGAAGAGAAGAAAGCTGGAGGGTTGGTGTGGTTTAGTGAAGTAATTAATTCTCAAGCAAGAGTAAGAGCTGGCTTGCATCTGTGCTATTTAATATGAAAACTGGTCTAAATTTACCCTCTTACACCAGAAAAGCACTACTCTTACTTGTTTGCACCTGGCTGACTCTATTTTAAAAAGCAGCAGTGGCTGAGCAAGCTGCACTGCTGCTGCGCTGCCGGGCCCCATCCAGCAGCTCAACGCCGACAGAGGTGAGCCTGCTCCGTCCGGAGCGGTGGTAGGCGTCACAGGCAAATCTGCACATCTCAGCCAGACAGCTGTGATGCCAAGTGTCCGTTTCTTAAACCGTGTCCATGTTCCTTGCAGCCACACCAGCACGTGCGATGGGGCTGCCCGGCTTCGGTGGAAGGAGGTACAACCGCAGTAAGTGCCTCGTGGGATCCCAGCAGCAAGCTGGGACGTCTGCTAAGTCTGGGCTTCGGAGCAGCCTCAGGGAGCCCTTTGCCAAACCTGTGGTTTTGGGCAGTGGAAAATCCTTGTTCAAGGGCGAAGAAGAAGTGAGCAAGAGTGGCTCACCAGGTGGCTGAGCACCGGGACCCAGCCGTCGAGGGCAACAGCCAAAACCCCACGTACTTGTCCCGATAGATGAAAAATGCTGGGAACTCGGAGTGGCTGGAGTATGTGACATGTCCCACTGCTATTTGAGCGTGAAGGTTTTGGTTCCTCTGCCTCCCAGAGGCTGAAGTTTCCCATGGGTCTCATACTTGTTCTCAGTGTGTAATGCTGCAAAGGGGAAGAGACGAGGGCTGCTCTTCCCCCCCCCCCGCTAGCGCTGTTGTAGAGTATCAGGATTTATACAAACATGCAGAGGGAGGAAAGAAATCAGTAGTCTCTTTCCCTGTATAGCCTTATTCATGTAGGTCTTAAGCAAGAGGAAGCTGACTTTAATCCCTGGAAATCACAAAACAGCAAACCGTCCCACCTCCCCATCATTCCAGGAGAATTTAAGCTTCCACTTCCACATACCTCAGTACGCCAGTAAAGAGTATTTTTCCATATCTGTGCATGTTTCCCTGTAGCTGCAGTAATGAGGAATATTAATCCCCCCCCCCCCCCATTTTGGCAAAGTAACTCTTAAAATCTTAATACAGATCTGATTTATCAGGATCATATGACAAAACCTGTTGCTGTGTGTATTTTCTGCAGAACCAGGCAATGCTTTTAATAGGTATGGCCTGAGCAACACCCTGCAGAGATGAAACACATTATCTTTTATTTATGCAGCTTAGCACTCTATTGACTTACTGCTATATCAATATACTGAATACCATCTATCATGATTTATTACTGGTCCTGGTTCTCTTCCTATTTTCCGTCTTGTCTTTCTACTGTTTTGCTTGATTTACCCCAGTGAATCATCAGACAGTTTCCATTATAAAAAAATCAATTACTTTGATGTACAATGGGCAGCACATACCTAGTTCCACATTTTGCATGGTAAGTAGGCATTTTGGATGGCGGATCTTGGCAATAATGAACGCATAAGCTGAAAATAGCTTACTACGGACTGTTGAGATTCAACCCCTTTTCCTCCTGCTCTGGAAAGAGAGGTCTGTGCCACGGGACCCTCAGTTACTGCCCCTTCTCTCTGAGCAGGGCACCCAGTGGGCAGCAACCCCTCCTTGCTCACAGACACCAAATACCGTGCTTTTACATAATTCATTGGACTGACCTGTTTTCCACCCTGCTTGAAGCGTTTCCCATTAGTTGCAGTGTTCACCCCCCACCTGGTTTCAGGGCTGTCCTGGTTCACCAGGGCTGCGGCCAGGGCAGGGCAATTCCCAGTGTAGATGACAGTGCAAGGAGGGTGGGTCAGTTATATTGAGCTCTCCTGATTACAGTGCTGGGCCATAAAGATTAGTAAGTCCTATTGCAGAGTAGCAATAACTGTTGATGTCCCAGGTAATGGGGGAGAATCACTGCTATTCCCAGGGAGGAGCTGAGGGTAACACTGGCAAGCACCAGTCCCATCGATGGCAGCGTGCCGTTTCTGCACCTTGCTTGGGAAGGACGCTCCAGCTTCAAGGTGTACGGGGTGAAAACTGCCATGAAAGAGAGACTTGCAAGTTGATGGAAATGGGATTCATGGTTGTATTTGCTTGCTTGCTTCAAGCCAGAGGCAGACACTTGGGAAGAAGCCTGATCGCGAGCTATGGCCTATTCTGAATGGGGCTTGAACCTGCATGTTTGCAGACAAAATTCAAACAAATCGGAAAGAACTTCTGTCATCCTCTGCACTGGGCAAACACTTCTTAAAATGGTGAAAGCTTTTTGTTATGGGATGAGAAAACAGTTTATTGCTCAGCTTTAAATGCATGCAGTATTTGTAGTTTGGATTAGTGCTGAGCATTCATGCTCAGTTAACCTCTTAGGGATTACATTTAGTTTCATTTGAACACTGCCTCGGCGCTCCATTCAACCAGGATAACTCAGGCAAGGAGGGCACAGACCAAGGTCCTGGATTTTAGGCAGGTGTGATCCTCAAATGAAGGTGTTCTGGGTTTTTTAATTCTCTCTTTTCTTGTTTCAGTTGCATACCTAACAGGTTTCAGTCGCTCACCATGGGGAAGAAGGACCGGCTCCCAGCGCTGTCCTGAAAGTTGGCACATAAAAATATCCCCCCGCTCCAGAGTGCTGGCCAGGCTCTGAGCACAGAGCAGGGCGATGCAGTGGGAGCTGCCGCTGCACCGCAGCGAGCGACCATGCACTGTGCCCGGCTCGGCTCGGGGAAAGCATCCCTTCTTCCACGTGGCAGCTATTCCCCACTGAGGCAGCCATGCCTTAATGTGAAGAAAAATGTTTCCTGGCGAGTGGGTTACAGCAGGTTTTCTTGCAAGGTGCCACCCAGCTGAGCTGTGGTGGGCAGACTGGGGATTTGCAGTGCCCAGAGCATGGATGGATGCAGTCAGGGCAGGGACACAGGGCCTACAGCTGCCGGGGGCGAGATGCAGCTCTCTGGAAACCAAGGGTAGGAGTAACTTCAGTAGGGTCCCTAGGTCTGTTCCTCAAAAGCATACTGCATCTTTCTCCCGGGGAACAGAGAGAAGCAGAGCAGCTTTTGACTTGTTCTGGCATTGTAGGTTTGCTTCCCCCCCCCCCCGCCCCCCCCGCCCCAACCTGAATCTTGCTTTTATGAAGATAAAAAGTAATTATCTTGCATTTGTGTTCACAAAGAAAATGTGACCTAAATGTAACCTACAAAGTAATAGCTCAAGGGTACTGACTGCTGAATGGATTCCAGTGGGTGTTAATGCCAGCGCGGATGGGAGTTTATAAATTTGACACTTAATGTCACTGTTCCCTAGAGAGAGCAAGTTTGTTATACAGGCCTTCGTTCCTCCTCCAAGTGATGGCTCATGTTTAAGTTTTAATAATGCGTGGTGGGGAGAGAGTATGTTTGCTTTAATTTTCACAAAAGGGAAAGCAACTTTCCAAAATGTGGGAAACAAATCCTAATTTAAGCCCTCTGGGGAAGTTGCTGTAATTGCCAGGAGAACTCCACACAGCCTTTAAGGAAGGCCAGGCGGGATCCTGAAACAAAACCTAAGTCAGATCATGATGACAGCCAAAGGAGGAGCAACCTATATTCCTGAGATGCGGAGATGAAAAAGACCTATGATTTATTCTGAAAATACAAAGGACCAGATTCACTCCTGATGTGAGTCTAATGAGGTCAAAGGATCTATACCAGTGAGGAACGTACCCTGCCAACTACTGAATGCAGCTTCTGAGCTATAAGCTTAACTATATGTATAATTATTTGCAGGGTGCATAATAAATGAAGACTGCCAGGCTTGACAGGACTAATATTAGTGCTACCAGCTGTGTTTTGGCTTGTGGGCTCACAGGGGAAGGTAATTCTGTCTCTTTACTTGGCCCATTTGCCCCGTACACATGAGCCGCTGTCTGCTTGTGTTCAAAGGAACTCCACTTCTCAGGCAAGTCTTTACATTTCCTGCGATGGTTACTTGTAGGTAGATTTGTGCATGTTTTTATTTAACTCCCTCTCTGAAAGCTTAGCGCTTGTGTTCATAACCACACAACCCCGTAGTTCCTTGCTTCATGATGCAAAACCAGGCTTCCCTTCATCTGTGAGCAGCAGTATCCCTGAGAGGAGACGTCTGAAACCATAGTTACCAGCGCCTATCTGAATAACGACTCTTGAAAAATTCCCAAATCCAAGGGTACGTTCTTGCCCACACCAACTGCAACAAGAAGCTGAGAGTCTCCTAAAATGCTTGAAATTAAATTGTGGGATTTTCTGTAAGCCATCCAGCTTCACAGTCACCATCAGTCCCAGAAATGGAGAATGGCTCCTTGCAAATGCTCGGTTGTGCTTCACAGGGCCAAGAATCTTAAATCCTGTAAATTCTGCTGTTATCTTCACCTTGACTTAGTACTGCACATGCCTTTCCAGGGCCATGTGCCTCCTTGCTTGTCTGCAGGGTGATAACACCAGCTCTGGGATGTGTTTTGTTCCATTTCTCCCTTCTTAGAAAGTGTCCCAGCTGCAGGAGAAGTAGTGCTTTCTGATCTTACTCTCAAGCAGTCTATGGATAACTTGGAGAAGAGCCAGGACTTTGTCTTTTCCTGGAAACATAGCTGCAGGAAGAATGAATCACCAGGTTGAACCTGTATAACCAACTGAAAACAAAAGCTCAGACTCTGTGTCTCACTGTTGCAAATAATGGGGGGAAAAATAGGCATCCTGTTTTGAAATCCACTACCAGCTGACGGGACAAAAATATTGCATGTGTGATTGTCTTTTGAAGCTGACAAGTAACATAAGACTATGGCCATTTAAGGGAAAAAGCCTGAAGCAAAACAGTAGTTAGGGAAATAGAAAATTCCAATGTTTTGAGGGAAAAAAGTAACCAGTGAGGTTGTTCAGAACACAGAAGGTGGATTTTTAGTAGCCCTCAATCTTCACACTTTAAAATCTTCTGTACTACCCTTGGCTAGCAGTGAATACATGCAAACCAGGGCCAGGAGCCTGTGTTTCATAGCGTAAGGACAGACTGCAGTGCTGGTGTCATTGATTAAATCCGTCCTTTTGCCTCTGCAGCAATCTAAGATGTCATTACGGGCAATGCAGAGGCTTCTTGGTTAGCATGCGAGCATCTGGATCACTGCAGGGATACCAACAGCACAAACACATGGGAGTTAATGTTTCTTTACCTTAGCTTCTCTTTTCTGATCCTATTTGCATTTTGTCTTAGGGTAAAATAAAACTAGCTTCACAGTTATCAAAGGCTAAGGTAGAGTTAATGGAGACTTAGTACCTGAGAAGAGAATTCAGGATGTGCTGAAGCCACAAAAGACAGGGGCCTGCAAAGCTCTACTTTGTGTGCTCTTGGGCAGAGGGCTGGCAGAACTACCATTTTGATGTACTAAGTGTCAGAAATAGCTGTTACTGCAGGGCATGGATACAAATTTCCTATGAGGAAAAAGAAAATACTTTCTAGTATTTTAACACAAACATTAACATGAATGCGTGACTTCATTCAGAAAAGTCAAATTGCATGCATAAGCCCTGCAGTAAGTTTGTTTAGGGCAAACTTCTAAAGGTTTAATTCCAACCCTGGGCCACCAAAGCCTGGAGGGAGGCTCTGAGGAGTACTTCCTATTAGCTTTAAGGTACCCGAAACTGCTTAGACTTGACTCTTGCTTCTTCTCCATTGTCTTCTAAGGAGTGGAGAAGAAAAACACTGCCAATACGATTACAAATAACACTAAAATCCCCACATTTTTTGTAAACTTGAATTCTGCTTGGTTTTAAAAGGTAACCTTTGCATGGAGGCAGATGCTCTTGCATCTATATGAATGCTATAGCTGTTTTCTGCCTGTCCATATAATTGTTTTAAAATTGTTTTAAATTAGTTGTTGTTAACTAGTTTTAAATTAATACAGTGCATTGCTTGCACTGTAATTTCCTCTCCAATTATGTAACACTGCACCTATAGAGCACATCAGGAATTTGACCACCTAACATTAAGCCTCTAGATCCATACTCAGACCCCATAAAAAGGAGTTTTTTGCAGCATTTTTCCCCACCCCAGTATCCCACACGCCAGACACACATGTTATCCTGGCCTACAACCATCAACCAGCTGCAACGAGTACAGAAGCTGCTGGCGGAGGAGGGAAATAACAGCATCGCGCTGCCGTTTCCCCACCACGGCCCCGCACTGACAGGAACAGTGCCGGAGCAGCCCTTCCCGGTGTGCACCAATGCCTGCTCACGTGTCAGTTGCGCTCCGGTGGCTTAGGGACTCTTCCGTCGCAAGACCCGCCACGTGCCATCTCATGGCCTGGAAGTCCAGCAGCTGGAGATGTGGGCAAGGCTGTAGGTATGTGAACATCTGAAAGTGCAGTGATAAGTGGAAGGGGTTTCCAGCAAACGAAGTGCAGCTGAAACTGCAGTGGTTGCTTGCGAAGAAGAGCTTACTCATTTTGCTTTTTGTTCCTTAATTAAAACTTCAGAATAATGTCAGCTTTCAGACCTGCAAGGCCTTTGAGAGATCAGTCACATAATTCCACTAAAAGCTAAGTGATCTTTCTGTAACAAGACATTTTAATAAACGTGGTGATTATGTATGACAGTTTATCAAGATGAGAGGTTGAAGGCGTGAACGTAATGTTACTGACGGGAACTATTCCCTCTTCAGAGGCTCCAGAAACTTCCTGCGTTTCAGCTCAAGCACTTATGAAATTATACATCTTTACATTTGTGATCATTACTTCCATTGTTTAATGTAACTCTGTGTGTAAAGGAAATGACATGCTAAATCAGACCATACATTTCTTTCAATATTTAACATTTTTTGCAAGGATCTTGCTGAAGCAGCAAGTTATAAGGTCCTGCAGTTTCTGCAGAAACTTAAGGTTTTATTTTTAATTCACCCCATTGGTTTAAAAAATGATCCAGATCAGTTCAAGCTGAGGCTGTCTTGATTCTGCAACTGCAAGCTGTCATCAGCCAAATTAATCTCTGGTTTATTCCCTTTGTATTTAACAGCAAGTGATTTACCACCCCATCTATCTCACTGGTGTGGAGAATCTGGAAGCTACTGGTGAAGATGAAAATGTAAAAATTGTTAAATTATTTCACTGCTAGTCATTTGAATGGCCACTTATGCTGATACTTAGGGAGAAAGACGGCTTTCTTTTCTGGGTTTTCCTCTAAGCTTTGTGTTAGCTTGTGTTCATTTGGTTGATGAAAGCTCTTAGCAAAACAGATACTTGTCCAAACTTTACTTCAAAGACAGTTTTCATATTTCAGTGGAATGACAATCAGAAGTAGCTGCTATTTATTCAGAGAGGAAAGGATTAAACATGTACAACCAGAAGTTTCTACACAAATGTAGAACAGAACCATTTGGAATAAGGCGTTGCTGTCAGAGGGTTATCAGCAACACAGGTTTTTAGATAGAGTTTTAAAAAAAAAATCGGATTGTTTCTATTTATACCTGCCTTTGCCTTGGTAACCAGAGACTGCGTGAGGGATGCAGTATTTTCCCCACATCATGGATGGCTCCAAAATCCATGCGCAGCCATGTGGTACATGCAGTGTCTGCAGAACTATCACAAGAACTGTCACATTCATTTCTGAGACAGGATTTTAAATATTAAGCAGGAAAGAGAAGATTTCAGAAAGGGAGGTATATTAGTATAGTTTCAAAATAAATTGTACTCATTTCTGTCTCATCTACTTGATTCTTTGATCTTCTAAGTATTACAAGGACCATTGCTCTTAAACACTTTTTCTTAATTCCCCCAAGCAGCTTACCTGCATCTGAGGTAGCAGGATTTACTTATAATTGGACACATTATGCCTGCTCTATCAAGTAGCTGAATGAGATAACAATGGACTTGAATTGGTGTTTCTTTATACTTCAACTCATTCTTGCTTACCTTAAAATCAGCTATTTCCTACTTTGCAAGTTCATCTGCAGCTTAGGTGTCCTTATAGCCTTCTGCAGTGTTTAAAAGCTGAACCAGGCTATGTTCTTGCAACTTTCTTGTTGTGCTAAGCTCTAGCCCTGCTGGGAGAAAAAGCATTTCAGTTCTGGGCAACTGTTTTAGCCATAATTCTTTGTTGTTGCGTTTTCCTTATCCTTTTACTGTCAGGAAGGGTGGAAGAAACCAAGTCTCTTTCTCTGCCACTATAATACCCGGGTACTGTATCTTCTTAGAAAATGGATATGGAAAGGGGAAAAGCAGGTAAATACAGGCTTAGAATGCATACGGGGAATCAGGGCCCTTACTGAACTTCTAGTGGACTTGCTTCCCTTTTAACAGCTTCACTATCCAGTTATGATCTGGAAAGTAATTTCTGATCTCCTGTCTAAGTGCTCATGGAAGTCAGTGCCAAAGTAACATTAGCAGGGAAGAAGGGGAAATACTTCTGGGAAGCAGGGCAGGATTGGTAGAGAACTTGCTGGGCTCCAAAGATATTCAGGGATATCTGACTTACAAAAACATGTTCTTGGGATAAAAGCTGCATTATCATCTTTGGGGAAAAAAAGGATAAATTTTCAAATACAGCCTTTTTTCACTCTAGCTGCTATTCAGCCAGACCCTTGGTCTTACGAAATACTGCAGGGGAAGAAAACTGATCGGGGCGGGGAGGAAGAGGCAGTTGGGAGCACTGGAGCCCTGCCACACTCCTCCACACCTCGGCTGGAGATCCCAGGGCTGGCATGTGGTGCGGGAGGTGGAGGCGAAAGCTTTGTGCCATTTGGGAGTTTCCCTCCATTTGCCTGATGGTGTAGTTTAGGCACAGCATAAGTGATTCAAAAACTCATCCAAGCAGAGTTCTCATTTCAAGTGTAATCACTCTCATTGCTTTTCCCACACTGCCCATATAAATAATTAAAAAAATAATCAAGATAATAGCACAAGCAGTTTCAAACTCTCAAAAGCAGAAGTAGTGGCAAGGGACCAGCACTTTAGGACATAAAACCACAGTAAGCTGAATCATCACACCCGCTCTGGCATGTTTATGAGGAGAAGTCTGAGTTGCCATAAGACAAGTATGAACTGGTTTGGGGCAAGTGAAATTCTGGTTTCCATTCCCCTACAGTAGCAGAACCCTAAAAACAAGCTTTAGTTCCTGCTACCCCTGTGCAGCCTGTAACGCTCCTCCACAAAGGCTTTCGTGAATCTCGAGCCACTCTGTTGAAATCAACAGCTTTTAGAGGTAACCACATTTGCTTTCGTCTGCCAGCCAGATTTGCCGCTCCCTGTGGGAAGGAGCGGGGATGTTTTCTGGAGATGGTTACGCTCCCCAGCTGTGAGGGCTGGCCTTGCCCCGTCGGTGGTGACACTGGGAGGTGCCGAGCCACACAGCCGCTGGAGATGGGTGCAGGGAAGGCGCGCTGCTCCCCTGCCCCACTCCCCCACATGTGGCCCTTCGCACACGAGGCCTGGCCCCTCGCAGGGGCTGAGGAGCATGGCTGGAGGTGCTGCGCCTTTTTGTGGAGTACCTGCAGCAGCGCCTCCAGGCAGCCAGAGCGCAAGCGCTGGCAGGACGCTTCCCCGGCCCTCCTGTGGCCTTTAGCAGTCTTTGGAGCAAGTTCAAGTAACTGGAGATGGAGACACACAAAGGAGAGGAGCACTGTGTTGTTTTGCCAAACAAGAGATTAAACGGAGCCAAAGGTGAAGAGAAGCCCATGCACAAACAACGCCGCAGGAGTGTTATGGCCACACCACCAGCCGAGAGCAACTTTGGCTTTACTGCCTTGGTCAATGCTCTGACCAAGATGCACAAGAAGTGGTGTGTTTCTGTGACGGTTACCCAGTTACTGAGGGACTGCTTCCAGGCTGGTGATGAGCACTTGCAGAGAAAATGTTCACTGTGCCGGCAATGGAGGACGAGGCCAGAGGGGTTAGACAAACACTTTTCCTTTGCACTGACTTCCAAAAACCCCTGAAACAAAAGCCATGAGCCGGAACCACAGAGAGGCTGTGGGGACAGCAGACAACGTCCCACAGGGCGTTTTGCACCTCGTACCTTTTTGTGCGGCACGTAGGTCTGAAGCTGCGAGAAGCCCCCCGGCTCCAGCCTCCCGCAGGAAGCAGCGTGATACTTTTCCCCTCCGGGACGCCCCGAGGACCTGCCAGGGACGGACGCAGGCACAGCCCTTACCCAGCCAGCAGCTTCCCAGTGCCATACACCATGCTGCCAAGCCCGTGATGGCCAGCCCCAGCCCTAGGCCGTCGGCATCGCCCTGCAGACAACCACGGCGTGCGTTCTGCCTTGCTCCCCCCCTGCCCCCCAACCCCCTCTCTCCCGCCGTGGCGGAGGGGCAGGAGCGCTCTGGAGACCTTCCAGCCCCAGCCGCAGCCTCATCCCTCTTTACCCGTGATTTGATCGCCCCCCCGGCTCGCCGGGGGAGGCCGCTCAGCGCCGCCGGCCCCGCCACCGTTCCCCAGCCGGGCGGCGGCCGGGGGAGGCCGCACCCGCCCCAGGCCGCGGCGCTGGGGGCCGGGCGGGGCGCTCCGCGGCGGCCCCGGGCCTGCGACGCGTGAGTAGCGGGCAGGCCGGGCGGCGAGGGGCCGGGCCCGGGCCCGGGCCCAAGAGAAAGCCGGGCCTTTCCCCGCGGCGGCCCCGGGCCTTCCGCTGCCCTCGGCTCGGCCTCGGGCGGCGGCGCGGGGCGGAGCGGGCCGGGACCCGGGCCCGGCGGCGGCCAGGGCGGGCCGAGGGGGAGCGAGGCGCCCGGGGAGGGCCCTGCCGGCGGCGCTGGCTCCTGCCCGCCGGGCGCGGAGGCCGCGGGGGCGGTGAGCCGCGGGGGCTGGGGCTGCGCCCGCCGGGCCCCGCCGCGCCGCAGGAGGCGGTCGGCCGCCGGCGGGATGGCCTTGGTCCCCTACGAGGAGGGAGCTGGCTGGGGAGCGCGGCAGCTGCACAGCCCTTCGGCTACCTACCGCTTCGCCAGCCACACCATCCGCGTCAAGCAGGACTGGCGGCGGCTGGGGGTGGCGGCGGTGGTCTGGGATGCGGTAGGTGTTCACACCAAATGAAATATTTCTGTACTTGATGGCTTCCTGTAGCGCTTGCCCTGAGCTTTCAGAATCACCTTAGAAAATTATTTAACATTGAATTGTTAAGGGAAGGCTTTTTTCCTATAAGATTTTTTTTTTTTTTTTTTACAAAAAGAAAACGTTAAACTCTGCTTTACCTTTGTTTTTTCTCATAAGAGATCCTGGAGGACTGCAGGGGAAACGGGTCACCTTAAACCCTGCACAGCCAGTGCCAAATACAGGAAATATTCCGCATAACTCACAGAACTCTCACCCATTTCTTAACAGTGGCCAGCGATGTTTGCTTAATGCCCTTCAGAGCACAGTACAGATCCTGCTGCCTGTAGCGTCGAGAAGGACTGCTGATAGACTTTATCTTGGGGATAAGAACTGTCTAGAACAGAGGGGCTTGTGGTGGGCCCAAGGCTTCAGGGCAGTCGGTCGCAGTACCACTGTAGGAATCCAAGGGCTTCCTGTCGGTCGGGTCTCTGTCCACACACAAATTGCACTTTTACCTCTAGCGTTAAAGAACAAGCATAGCAATTTTAGCAAACTCTTCAAATGAATATTGGTGCACAGGGCTGTTGGTCTTTCCTGACATCAGCTTTGACAGAACTTGCTATGGAGAATGCTCCTTGTCAAGATTTCTGTAAAATGCAACATATGTTAGATACAAACAGAAGTGTTATTACTTTACTTTCCCTATGTCCTTCCTGATGGCATGCCAGTGTTGGGCAGAAACCTTTTGAAATACCACGCAAGATACTATGAAACCTTATCCTGGACTTTTGCAATACTGTGTTCATTCACACCCCCCAGGTTTTCCTTTCGAAATGCAACTCTTTCTGCCTCCTCTTATGTTTGGGGATTCATGAAGCAGTGTTGCCACATCCGAGTTGTAGCCTCCATGGTTTTTTTTTCCTTTTGCCTGTAAGAGTCTTCCATAAAACTCATAAAAAGACCACACGTGCACACAGGAGGCACAGAGAAGGGCTGAACAAAGTCTTGCTGCAGACCTGAAGTGCCTGACCCTTCCCATAACCTTCTCTCTCAGTGTAAATCAGAAATCCAGTGTTCAGTATGACTGAAATGAGCCCTGTGCTTAATTGCCCTTGTCTCTTGGTTTAGGCTGTTGTCTTGTGTGCTTATCTGGAGATGGGAGGCATTGATCTGAGGGATCAGTCTGTGATTGAGCTGGGAGCTGGAACTGGATTGCTGGGAATAGTTGCCACGTTATTAGGTAAGGGCTTTTTTTTGTTTGTTTAAAGCAATTTACAACTGTGGTAAAACTAGCACTTTTACATCTACATGCCTGGTATAGAAGTTAACACCAAAGCTACATATGTGAACTGTGATGTTTCCTGTCTGAGTCATCTTCCTTTCCTGTTAGACTTCAGAGCCTGCTGCGTTATTTATTGTAGTGATGGTGCCACTGCAGTTTACTTTATGGTGGGACCCTGTT
Organism: Gymnogyps californianus; assembly: GCF_018139145.2. Taxonomy (NCBI): domain Eukaryota; kingdom Metazoa; phylum Chordata; class Aves; order Accipitriformes; family Cathartidae; genus Gymnogyps; species Gymnogyps californianus. The sequence continues at coordinate 14,493,461 of NC_059477.1, forward strand.
AAGGCTGATGCCTGTTACCATGGTACCAGCTCAGCAGCATTCAGTTCTGCAGCTATTCTCCCCCAGGGAGCAAGTGCTGTGCTTGCCGTCTTCCACTTGTCCTCATATGCAGCACAAATAAAGCTACAGACAGAAACCACTCTCTGAGCTTGCGTAAGCCTTGTTAGCCTATCTTACAGACAGGGAAACCAAGGTCTGGAGAAACGAAGTGATTTGCCTGTGATCTGTCTGTGTCTGAAGCAGAGACTGGGTACTATGTTACATTTGTGCTGTCCCAGGTTAACTTTGTAATTCAAAGCTCTAGTGGCTGTAGAAGGTGCCTATTGAAATAATAATAAAAAAGCAGTTTGACAAAATACAATCATGCCATGCAAAATCACACAGGCATAACTTTTGTCTGACCTGTGAAAGAGGCTCTCTAGCTGCCTCTCTCCTACTGAGCAAATACGGAATTGGAGCAGGTTAATTGTAACAATCCCTGTAACTTATTCTGTTGTCACCTACAGAAAGGCAGAAAGTGACTCCTCTACTTCCATACACTAAGAAAAAGGCCCAGAAAACTTTTGTTCCCTACCCAAATAAATCTTCATGTGGAGTACACTTTATATTCTTAAGTGACTGATGAAGGGTAGGATGTATGTAGATAGTGGGGGTTTTGCTTGTTTTGGTCTTTTGTTTGTTTGTTTTTAATCAGGCAGCTCAGGGGAGTTGTTAATGTTTAACAGGAACTAAGGAGCCTACTTGACTTAGAGCATTGTATTCCAAATGCTATATTTATGGACATTGACTGTTTGTCTGAGATGTACTCCTGTACCGCTTAGGTGCTCGTGTTACCATCACAGACAGGGCGGCAGCACTGGAGTTCCTGGAGTCAAACGTACAGGCTAACTTACCTTCTGAACTACGTCCGAGAGCTGTGGTGAAGGAACTGACTTGGGGAGAAGACCTGGGTAACTTCCCGCCAGGAGCATTTGACTTCATCCTGGGTGCAGACATCGTTTATCTGGAAGAAACTTTTGCAGAACTGCTTCAGACGCTGGAGCACCTGTGCTCAGAGCAAACTGTGATTCTTCTTTCCTGTCATATCCGCTATGAACGGGATCACAAATTCTTGAAGATGCTGAGAGGCCGTTTCTCTGTGTATGAGGTCCACTATGATTCCAGTAAGGATGTTCATATCTACAAAGCACAGAGGGGTAGTCGCAAGGATGACTTTTGACTCTGTGCTATGTTAGTAAACCACTGATGCTGTTCAATCCTCCCCTTGTTTCTACTCAATACACTTGTTCCTAAGCATATAATTGCAGTTGTGTTATTTCACTGGCTTCTTGTTCTGATGGTCTTGTCTGATCGCTTGGTCTGATACAGCAAGGATTGTATTTCTGTTCTGCATATTGAACCTCTGCTTCGTTTCTCAGTAGAGTTGTATAGGGTATTCCACTGACTTTTTATCAAATGTAATTTTTGAAATGGATTTAAGTTGCAGAAATCTCCAGGCATCAAAAATGTCATCAAGAGATCTGTTGTTTAAAATCAAACCACAATTTCTGTGGGAAACTTAGAAATAGATTAGAGTGGGTTTTTTTCCCCTTATCACTTCCTTAACTCTAGAAAAGTAAAAGTGGATGAAATACAAGCTAAGACACCAGCTCTAAATGCTTTAACTCTTCAGGCCTTCTGCATTCTAAAAGTTGTGGTAAAAGAAGCAACTTAAAGGGCAAGACCAACAAAGGCAGCTGCTACAAAGTTGTTCTATTGCTGTCACTGCTGAATTGAAGAGGCATAGGGAAACAAAGAACAAGATCTGGGGGGTGGGGTGGGTTGGGAATCAATATTGCAGAGTAAGCCAACTTAGAAATCAGTGGTGTTTTTACCTGACTTGCAAGCATGGAGGCTATGCCTGCAGTACCAAAGCAGTCGTGGTTCTTCGGTTGTCCCTAACAAGATAACTTTCCCTCGCACAGATCAAGGCTCCTTGGAGCAGATATACATACGCATGTGCCAGCAGGGAAAGTGAAACAAGGAGACTCAAGCTGTTCTTTAAATATCAAATCAGTCCTTGACTCTCAAAGTACCGCTAAATAATGTTCTACTTTCTGCCTTTGTTTGTGGCTCGCTCTGTCTCTGAGAGCTGTTACTTAGGAGAGGAGGGTGCTGCTATAAAAGCTTTGTAGCTGGGGGAGTACTTATTCTTGTATTACTTGGGACCTTGGGGCAGTGTCTAGATTTTGGCATGCTTTCTGTGCACAGTGGTAGTTAGACACTGTTCTAAGTAACTGATTTCATACCTTGAGCTTGTGAAAACACCTCTGTGTGTTTATCCCACGAGATCCTACGTGAAAAATGCTGCAGCCTGGAATCTGGCTCACACCAGCAGCAGACTTCCTTCTCTTTCCAGTGGTGGAAGAATGAACCTGGTGAAAACAATGGGCTAACAGAAGACAGCTAACGCTTCTAAATGCAGGAATTGCTATAGTACTTTTTTTTTGGTGGATGTAGAACACTTTTTTTCTTTAAACTTAACTTACAAAGCTCCAGGTCAGGTTCAGGCTTTAAACCTGTGCATGTCTTTGGCACTAGCAACAGCAACCACCAGCAGCTGCTTCGGGCCATGGACGTTAGGAGCTCTTTATCACTTCTGCTTGCATCAAACTTCCTAACTGGAAAAGATGCAGGCGGTCTGTGGTCCAGAAGTGGTATGCAGACTGTAATCTGGAAATGACACATTTATCATTACAGCTCTCATGAATGAGGCCTGAAGGTCTTGTGCTTCATCCCTGGCGTGTCTCTCACGTGTTTTGAGCTAAGTTCCTCGTTTGGCTCTGGACTCGGCCTGAGAGTTGCTGCTCTAAAACACTTGCTTACAACTATCCTCAGAAGCCACATGGTGTCACTAAAACAGTACTTACGCAGCTGGCTGGGAATTTGCAGTCTGAAACTAGAGTTGAAGTCCCTTCGAGGGAAGGAAGACAGCACCTTTAATTAAAAACAGAACACTGTATGAGCTTTAATGTGCCAGATGTGGCTTTTTCTGTCGTATCAACTGGGTGAGCAACGGTTGAAAAAAATTATGAGCTCTCCCCACTCTCTCTCTGGCTCTAGTTTTTGGAGTGTGGCTCTAAGTTCTCACCGCTCCTCTTCCTTTTCCTCCCCGCTGGTGTTTCCTTCTCTCTGAGCTCTTCTGTGGTCACTGTATGTTAGGCTCCCTCCTGGCTGGAGCTGGCAGAAAGCAGCGTGCTGGTGCTTGGGCTTGTGAGTGCATGTGACTTAGCCCATGGGGAAAGCCTGCTACCTGGCTGTGCTCGGCCCTCGCAAGAGGCTGCAGCTTGCAATACTGAGAGCCTTAGCAGCTTGTGTTGTTGCCATAGTAGGAACATGCTCAAAAAGCCTGCTTAAATAGCACAGAATAAAGCCCAGTGTAGTACAGAATAAAGCCTAGTGCAGCAACCTACACACTTTTAAGAAGGGGACTTTGCTCCAGGCCTTGCTTTGACGACAGGAAAAGTTTTGTACTTTTAAAACAAATCAGTTTAATTGCATCTCTTCCTAATTGTTTAGCAGCTTTCATTGTCTGTTTTCCCATTGCTGCTGTTACAGCCCATAGCCTTCCTGTGAGAGCAGGCATGTGCGAGAAGAGACCAGGCCTGGCTTCTTTTGCTGTGTTGCTGTTGCACAGCAGCTGTATGCAAACCCGAAGGAGTATGTTTGAAGGCTGAAGCAATGCTACTGCCCATAAGTAAATACTTGTGGAGAAAAGCGTGAGATGACACTGGCAGCTCAGGGAAGTGCCTTGCCCCTGACCTGCAGAGCTGAGCTCTTGGTGGCCCCTCCCCAGCTCAGCAAGTGGCACCCCCTCAAGGGGACACCCTCTCCTCTGACTGCTACTGGGGTGTGGGCACTCCTTTAGATTCAGAAGACCAGACCCAGGAATATTGCAGTTAGGCCACCACCACAAGCACGTTAGTTCTGGTTGCTTTTTAAGCTACAGTGTTTAGGGGCAGGCACCAACCGTGAGAACATAACTCAGCTGAAACCTACAGCCTGTTCCTGCTGGGCAGTGCTAACACCCACCCGCACCAGGCAGGGAGCAGTGCCTTCTGTTGTCCCAGGTTGGGCTTCACAGCTTTTTTATATTCCCATCACACTTAGCTTCAGGGAGATGTCGGGAGTGAGCAGGACAGAAGTAGCAGAGGCGTAATTGCCCGGTGAGTGAGCGCATAGAGAGCAGCCCTCTGCAATGACACCTGCAAACTCTGGTGTCCCAGGTGAGCTTCTGCTCTAGTATGACATGATGCATGGTAATGCTTCAGCGGCTGTTTGGCAATTACACTAACACCCTGCCCAAGCACTTTCTGTCATCCTATTCATCCCAGCACTAGAGAAGTCAGTGTGATTCTCCTTTGGGTGGTTCCATTGCATTGGTCCTGTTTTGTAACGGATGATGTGAACTCATCTGTAGGGAGGATGTGTTTGGGCATGGGTCCCTGAGTAGTGGGGCAATGCATAAACAGTCTCTTGAGAAATACAATACTCACCCTAGGGAGAGGATCTAAGTCACAGGGAAGTGACCAGATAAGACATGAACATGCTGTGAGATTGTGAAACCACCCCTGAAACATGCCATTCTGCAAGGGAACAAACTTCCAAAATGTCATTGCAACTAAAGTCATTTTTGATTAATATTAAGACACGGAGTATGAAATTCAGCTCTGTATCTTCTGGACAAAGAGCTTTAAGGTGCAGCAGTGTCAGAAGAATCAGGTTTACCAGCTGACCTACTGACTGCACAGGGATCTGTGCTACCCCATTCTTTTCAGTGCAAAATTCAAGCCAAACTGCATTTTTATATCATGGACTAACCCCTGTTTGGGATTCTCCCTCATTACTGACATGTAGATTTTTCTGAGCAAGTATGTGAATGGCATTATGAAAACGCTCAGTTGTGAAAACCACAAAATCCCAGCCATAATGAGCTGACCTTCCTGCTTCCCCTTGATTTCACTGGAGGTGTGTTTACCTCAGCGCTGAATTTGTTCTTCTGGCTTTCATCCCAGTGTTTGGATCCAGCCTTGCAGATTACATAATCGGGTTGCGATCCTTGCAGTGTTTGCTGCCTTCCGTTCTGCTCTGTTATTAACATCAGTAGTACATGGTTTACAGGAATGCTTAAAAGTGAGAAAGACAGCATATTTAAACTGTGAAAGGGAAAAGTCTTTCACACATTATTAAGCAACGGAACTAATTGCCACCAGAATGGATACTGGAAAGCAGGTTTCAAAATATCAGAAGTGGAAGAGAAACTGTTTTTCAGGACTTACTTAACCTCTCACTAATCTAATTCTACTTAATTAAGATTAAAAAAGCCTTCCCTTTGGGGAAAATATCTCCTGAATGAATACTTACAGCAGGCCACAGATCATGAGAGGACACCATAGTCTGCTTAAAATATGCCTTTTCCCATATTCCTGTCTAGCTACCGTTTGCCACTAAATTAGTGTAAATGGAACATCCTGCTCAAAAAAGAGACTTTGTAGAGTTTTTTAAAGCATGTTTATGTGACTGCACATAAATGTTTGTGTAAAAAGGGAGTTATGACAGTTTATACCACAAAGGTTACAGTAAGAAAAAGCACTTCTTTATGACAATTCACAAATTCACAAGAATCACTTTAATATACAAAGCAATTACTACCATTCTGAAACACAAAGCAGCTAATATGTACATAGTGTTAATAAAATGCATTATAACCCAGTACAATTTTTTTAAAAAACACAGATAAAGCACAAAAAATTAAGTAAAAAAAAAAAAACACAACAGGGATGTTTCTAGATTTTTGGGGAGATGTAAATAAGAATTTATTTTCCCCCAATAATGGATTTTCATTTATTCTTTTAACTTCCACAAGAGTTGAGCTCAAATACCCTGTTCTGTGCTGACATGGTTTGGGTAAAGAATCAGAAATGCAGATGAGGTGAACTTACTCTTTCCAGCTTACATTACAAAGGAGAATAATAACCCTCGCTCTGGAAGCTTCCCTGAAAAACTTTGTTCCAAAACAATTTCAAATTGTAAATCCAGAGTAGAAACAACTCATTTTTGAAGTGACCAACCAATCTGCGGATAAGTCTGTGGAAGGGTTGGCTGCCAACTAGCACCTCTTCTTGCCCTGTTCCCCATCCCATCCCTAGAAGTCCATATAAGCAGCACAGTTTCAAATCTCATACAATGTTGAAGCTCTAGAACTTTTTAAAATTAATGTTTTAATATAAATAAATGTCATTACACACACAAAAAATGGAGTGGCACCTGGATAAAACACAACTTGTGGAGAGCATCCAAACATCCTCAGTTCTTAAGAGTGGCCATTTCCAGATAACTAACTGGCTCAAGGCCTTCCTTCCCCATGCTCTCACTCAGCTATCCCCTAATTTAGAGAAATACATAGCTGAGGCTGAGACCGAGTGAACTGACTGCTCCCAAGTCATGAGTACAGTAAGTGCACCATGAAGTGCGCCAACCGTGGATCATTACAGCCTGTCCCTGGCCCTTTCCCTGCCAGCACACAGCTCCTGAGGACAGCTGGTTTCTCCTGCCTCTCGCTGGTGAACGCGAGACCTGAACTCACCACTTAGACAGCAAGTCACAAACTGCATCTGCAGTACCAGAACGCAAACAGGTCACTGTCTTCAATTTGTGCTACGCAAACTAGCCCAAGCAAGTTTCTTTGAGGGCCAGAGCTTAAATACATTTAAAAAACACATTCCAAGGCAAAACACTTGAAATGCAAATCCTCTTTACCAACTGGATCTAGTCCCTTTTCCCCAAAGATGTACAGATTTAAGCCATATCCATCCACAGACCTGAACCTGTCACAAGCACACAGTAGATAGGATTTCAGCACCCTGTTTCTTTTCATCAGTCTGGCTCCTCCCAGACCAACTGAGCTTCGTGATACATTCAGGTTTCGGCACTGAAATCACTGCACTGCAAAATCAGTGTCTTTTACAGCTAGCAAATTCAAAAGCTCAGGGAAACGAGTTCCCAGGCACAGTACAGAGAACTATCAATGTACTGTATGCTTTTAAAACCTGCTCACAGTGACAGATTTCAGGGTTATAACTAAATTATCATTGTTCCTGCAAAAGAAAGGTGGTTGTGCTTTTTTTTATCTTTTGAAGCAGGGTGACACATGGTCAATGTACCTTTACTTCCTGGTGTCAAAGAATTGGAAAGCCTTTTGATTTATTTTCTTGGAATGCAGCTTGTAAAATCTGCAGCCAAATCTCAAATTAAGAAAAGGGGAATAAAGTGGCTGAAAAATAGTTTAGCTTTCCTTCCAAATTAACCTCCCTTTCCCACTTGGGATCACTGAACTAGTTCTATTCTAAAAATAATTTCACATCCATCCTGTACATACTGCTCTGAGACACCACACACTTAATTCTTTCCAGTCTTTAGTACTGCCAGTTCAGATCTCCTGCCACTTTGAAGTAATGCCTGCTGGACGCCAGGTGCTAATCAGCAAGTTAGATTTCCAAAGGAGTCAACTGCTGCAGGGAGAGGAGTGAATTGTGTGCAGGCAGCAGGATTACAATTGTGCCAGGAAGCTTCTCAAGCAAATCCAATTGCTCTTAATTTTTTTTGTTCTGTGTTTTTTTTTTTTTTTTTAAAAAGTGCACATTTTAATTAAACATTTACAAAGAATATAGTGTAACAAAAATAAATACATGACCTTTTGGTTAGATCATTGGCAAATGTTACATCACTAACCAGCTTCAGGGTGAAAAAAACGACAATAAAAACAGAGTCTTAGAAAACCAATGAAATCCTCTACGAATTGTCATAGATTTGCAACCACTGATATTGAACTTGCTTTGATGGGGAGACTTGTCTTTATTTTAACCCACAAAAAGCACTGGCTATCATAAATTAAGAAAATATAAAATAAAACAGCAGAGGCCAGTTTTTGCTAACAGATGACTACTTGCAGCTGCAGTCTACTGGAAGCCCAGATTTAAAAAAACCTGTAGTACAAATTTAGATCAGAAACTATCAGGGCTGTTTTTCCTTATTAAATCTAACTTTTTTTTTCCTGAGCCTCTTAATGATTCCAAACACCCCACCAATTTTCTGATCAACGTACAAATACCGGAGAAGACAGTGGTCTACAACGCAAATGCCAACTACAGAATAGCCAGAACGTACAGGTGTCTGTACAGTCCTGATGAGCATGACAGGCTAAAATTGTGCTTTCAGATGCAAGCAATGGTGCTGGCAACTACCTGATTCTGGTGAAATCGGTGCTTAAATAAAAATGCATCGCCACTACCTCAGGAGGAAAACAGAAGTCTTACCAGTGGTTCCTTTAGAAAATAACACCTTAACAACCTTTCCAATTGTTTTGCCTTTGATATATAGCTGCCAAAGAGAAAAAGCACAAAAGTGAATTATTCTGGGGGGTGGTGGTTGTTGTAAAACAACTGTTTACATAATTTCAAAAATCTCCATCAATAAAAAACAAAAACAAACCTCACAAAAGCCATGAAAGATGAAATAAAATTCTTGAAAATGGATAACTGAGAAACAGCACAAAACAAATCAGTAATAAGCGCTAGAATAATGCATCCCAGAACTACTGGGGCGGGGGGGAAGCTTTCACACACGCGCACACATCCACACACACCCAGACACACAGAAAAGTAAAAATTTTTTCTGACTTCCATATACTATAATACTCAGCATTCCTGACTTAAAAGCTCTCAGAGCTGTAGATTATATACTGTGTGTATATATATATATGTACATATATTATACATATGTATTTTCCAAGAATATCTAAATTAAAAGAGCACCTCTGACAATATCTTAACTGCCTGATTGGTGCTGTTGTTTTGCAAAATAATGACGTTACAAAAATTATATTTCAAATCAATTCTTGTTTATTATGAACATAATGGATCTAGCCCTTTCTAACCCTCTCTTCAGGTAAAACAGGCTATCAATTCTTGAAAACTCACAACCGTGAGATATAAAACTAACCCTCCCTGCCCCCTGCCAGCATAATTTCTGTCCTACTTCCAAATGGCCTTAGTTTATAGAAGCTGATTACCCCAACCTCACTACTTGGTAAATTACATATGAATGGATTCCTGTGTCATATTCTTTCCCTTTTTGGGTCAATACGAATAGTAAAGCATGTATGGGTAACCCTAGCCAGCCCTGTACTTGGTCTAATACATTTTTTATTATTGTAATTTAAAATTTCCTTTAAATAAATTCCAGTCCCTAAATCCTCAGTGCAGCATAAATAAAAATAAAGATTCTTGCAGATCCCTACGTAGTTTAAAATAATGTTCTTTTTCTTAGTGAAACGTTAGTCGCTAATGAGGTCTAGACTAATAACACTACAGACTACTCGCAGACCACGCACAGACAAGCTGGTAACACAGTTCTCCTCTCACTGCCGCACAAATTTGCACCAACCCTGTATTAGAAGAACTCCATCCGGGTACTGGCTTAGGCTCCCTGGTCCATTCAACTCCCAGGCTTTGTGCCGAGTGACTATCAGCAAGCGCTAGACAGTGCTCATTACCCACTAGGAACAGCTCTCAGATCATGGCTAGCCTTATTCAGGTTCACTGCAAAAACTCAAGTTTTTGCAAACAGATGGTTCTACAAAAGAAACAGCCTTAATGTAGGCATGTACAGCCTTTTCCGTGTTTCTCAAAGCTGGAGGAACCATTCCATGTAACTGTGTAAATTAGGCCATCATGAGTTTCATGTTTTACAAGAATGGCTCCTGCGTTATCAACATTTCTACTTCAGTGCTAGTTCTGAAAAACTGGTAACTGTTATATGTATTTGTATTCTCTGACTTTAAGAATCAGACAATTTTTATAAAAGCATTACTGAGAATTTAGGGTCTTCTTTAAATTTGCATTGCTAAACTAATAAATTCATCTTCCATTAAATAAAAACATGAAAATCAATTCTCTATGGCAGATAAAAATAGACCATTTATAAACCCTCTCTAAACTTGTGAAAATGAATTCTTTCATAATTCTGATACTTATGTCCTCTTCTTGAAATACAAACGTAATTTGAAATTATTGATAACTCTAGATTCAACAATAATGCTGTAAGTTTAACCCTGCTCCTTTTAAAGTCTCTTGGAAACTGAATGCCCTCTCAAATGAGAAAACTAGAACTTTTAACACTGCTTAGCTGTTGAGACTCAACTGCCCAGAGTCTTCCAAATGTTCTTCTTACAATGTCACATTGATTGTATAACCTTTTAGAAGCTCGTGTTTGAAATTTATCTTAAAAACAGACAGAGTGAATGGGAAAAAAGTATTAGCTAATACTTTGCTAGGCAAGGCATTAGTACAGACCAGAGTCTTATTCATATGTCTCTATACATAAAAGTTTGACCAGAAGCCCAAAGTAAACTTACTCCATCAAATGACCCAAGTTAATCTATCACGAGACTGGCTTCAGAGGGCCAGTAAACAAACTGCACATGATTCTTTTTGACACATTCTTTTTGACGACTTCTTGACATTCTTTTTTGGTTCTTTTTGAGCATGATTCTTTTGAAGTCCTAATGCTTAGTACAGAGTTATTTTTAAACATGAACTACCTTTTTAACAATGTAAATCTGGGAAAGATCACATTTCCTCAGTGCACACAAAAAATCTGGTCTTGCAAACATCTGAGGCACATGAGTAATTTTACTCACAGGAATAAATTACTCAGTAAATCTGACCCTTTACATGAAAAAATCTTCTGAATACATTAAGAATTTAGCTAGCCTGGCCAGGTTCAAATAATTAATATTGTCCCTTGTGAAGCAGAAGTTGGAATATTTGTGTTTGAAGTCCTCTTCAATATTTGAGGTTGTCCTGGTATTTGTCATACTGCAATTTAATTTATGCATGGAAGGCAGCCTCAAAGTTTGAAAAAGAATCTAGCAAACCAGGCTGATGTTTCCATTGAGTACAATAATTTCCATTACATAAGACAGCGGTAGGGAAATAGAAATAAACTCATTGCTTGAGAGGACTTGGGACGCAGACTATACTGTCATCAGGGAGTATGTACGTGGAGTTGGCCATGCTTCAACTACTTAGCTGTTCTGCATACAAATAGGTAGTGCTTTCATGTGTTACCCTTGCTTACTATGTAACTGTTTTCAAAATGTCACTATTGTACCTTTTTTATTCTGAATTCCTTTCCCATCCAAATATCATTTCCCAACCAATATCCTATGAAGCTGGTGTTTGCTTTTTGTGCATTCAGAATGCTGAACACACTTGCACATATAAGCTTCAAGAAGCAACAACTGACCAGTGAAGCTCATTTCAATGCATTTGTTTCTGAGGTATGGAGAAGTTTCTACTAGTCCAGGAGGGCTTAATACAGATTACAAATCAAAACCTCTCCTGGGCTAGTTTGAAAAAGTATCTTATCTCCACACCAAGAACGTGACTGTGAAGCGCTTTTCATTTGGCATGCCGCTTAGCCGTGTATCTTTATAGTTCATAATGAATATGTGAAACCAATTTGGCAACCATTGCTTCTTCATTGCACCATGCATGCTCCACGTATGTGGCCCACAGTTCTCTGGACCAAGAGGCTGGGGTGGTTCCGTCTCTAAGGCAATGGAAAGAGCTCAGCACAAATTCTTGAAATCATTACAAAAGGACCCTCCCCACAGTAACTTCCCAAGTGACCACTGTTACTCCTTGAAGAGGATGGGGAGACGAGAAAGAAGCCTGTTCTTCTTCACACTGAGACTGATGATGAAAATAATCTTGTAGGGGGAGAAGTGGAGGCAAGTACTTGAACATTCACAGTTTGATGCAAAGCACAGATGAAGTATATTCTGTAGTTGCTTCAGGCAGTTTTGCGCATAGAAAAAAAGAAATGTTTAGAAAATAAAAAGTTTACTTTGTCTTTCTGGGTACAGCCAGAACCAGTCTCTATCCCACCTGGACAAGTGAAAATGGGAATCCAAAATTAATCTGATTTGTGGCAGTAAAGGTCCTTAAGTGCTTTCAACTCCTCAATCAGTGTCTTGTTTTGGTTTTCAAGCACAGCCACTCGATTTTCTAGACATTTCACATACTCCTTTTTCTTCCTGCGACATTCACGTGCTGCCTCTCTGCAAAGCAAAAAAGGCCATTCAAATCCAGAACGATCACTTGCAGACATGGGCTACTTAACTGTTCAGGTCAAACCTTTATCTAGTACTGCCATTTTTAGAATATGGAGGTATTGTTAAGATATGCAAGTTAGGAAAAAATGCTGAGTTCATAACAATTGCTCCTCAAAAATCACACACACTCAAGATCTACAGATCATTTCAACATGCAGATCCCAGTAAGTCAGCACCAATAAAATTCTGCTTCTGTGAGAAAAGGATCCTACTCAATGACAAAATTCTGCTTGCAGGATTTACATTACAGCCTTTAGGCTGAGTTGAATGCTGCTGCAATAATTTCACTGATTTTATTATAATAAATAGATGAGTAATAAAAACATGGATAAGACCAATGTTAATCTATTAATCTCTTTATAGTCTCAACTACTCCCTTTGCTGCAGTCCAACCAAATACTAATGGTCAGGATGTTCAACGGGTGCAAAAAAAGCTGTATTTAGAGCATTTATATATTTGCTTGAGCAATACTTTCATTTTATTAATAATGTCTGCATCACTGCAATGATAATATAAACGACCAAAATCATCAAAACAGTCACTAGCAACCATATCATTCTTTAGTCCTTGCCTGCTGTGCCAAGAACATGGCAGTGTTAATGTGCTGAAGCAGATCTTGAGACAGTCAAGCTTTTAAGGCTTGCTTGTAAAGACTGAGCTGCCTGTAGGTGACTTGGTAACATACTAAGAACACCAATGAAAAATACCTGAAAGGTGTTAATGTGCTGCTGAGCATCTGAAGGCAGTAACACCAAGGCAGAAGCTATCCTGCACAGCAACAGTAATGGTACCAATGTGCAAAGTAAGCACAGGCTTAATGCCACAGGTGGGTGGGAGTCCAGGCAGAGGGCTCTCCTCCTGCAATGCAGCTCGTCAAAGGAGCACACTGCAGATACATGTAAATGTACATGCTTGTTTGCCCTGAACCCTTAGGTGCAAAGCCGAGTAGCTCCAAAAGGAGAGTCTGAGTGTCCCTTCATTGCAAATACTACATGGATTGGTGATACAGTAAATGTTCTGGGAAATGAGAGGACAAAATTGAACCCAGTTCTTCCGCTTGTTAGACAAATAATAGTTGTAGTACTAGGTAAAAAAGAATGTCTGTTCCAGGACCTACCTGGTAAGAAGACTCTAAAAGTAATTTTTGAAATTCAGCTCCACAAAGAGACAGCATGAAGAAAACCTAGTTTGTAAGCCCTGAAAGGACTCAGGTATCCATTTGTCACTCCTACAAATACCATTTCACATGCTTGCAGCACTTCAGTGGGCCATGTGCAACATTTAGAATTTAAGCCATTTTGGGCTGTTACTTGTGTCACCAAAAGATTAAGTACTACTGGATCAGGAAGTCCCTCCCAGTGCAAACTACTAACATGTCTTCTTGGGTGACAACTTTTTCTTTCTTTTCGTGATTTTTGTGCCACCTTGGGTTGTATATTAAGCCACCTCAAGTCTGTGTGCATTAGTTATTCATTATGAACAGCTAGAGTTATACTGAATTACAAGAGAGCTTTTAAAATGTAAAAATTACACAGAAAATTTGCACAATAATATCTATGAATATTTACGCTATAATCCTCCAATAAGTACCACCTCACCATCTGCCTCTCTATATCCCTTTCCCCTGCTTTGCTATGGAGCCTAGATTTGCAAATATCTATTAAGCAGGCAGGCTAAAAGCGCCACATGCAACATGATACTGTTGCAAAAGCTGTCAGTTTAACTGAAGTGGGCGTAATTTCCCATTGTTTGTCTTGGCTTTCCCAAACTCAAAAGCTTTCTTTTACTGGAATAAGACTGCTGACTAAATGAGGGGATTCAGAATGCTAATTCAATTTTTCTCAAATGCAGAGCCTGAAAGGGTGACATCTACTATTCACTGATATCACAAAAATATATAAAAAGGGGAGATGGGTGATATTCTGTACAAAACCCTTTTAAAAAAGTGAACTCTGCTGTTCAGCATTATTTACTTTGTTAAAGCCCCTCAGATAAGCATTGGGTCTGCTCATGTAACTTTCTATTGTGTTCACAGCTCGACAACCTACAGCAGATAAATGCACCTGTACAACATCACAGTTTTTTCAGGCTGACAGATGAAGTAAACAGTGCTTTCACGGGGCTTCCCCTCCTCACAGGGGAGGGAAACACTGCTGTTTTCCCAGTGTCACAGTGTAACATACAGGCTCAAATCTGTGGCCTGTGGATGGAGTTCAAGCTTGGTGTGATGGGTCAGCTCAGGCCCACCCCTTCCCTCTCCCACAGCAGCAGGCTTAAGAGGCATCACGCCCAACTTCTCTCTGCTGCTCCCTTCCTTCGTTGCCTCCACCAAGCCCAACCTCAGTAGGCTTGGCTGTTCCTCGTCACACACTAAATCCTACAGGGTCAAGTCTCCTCTCTCTCCCCCCCCCTCCCTGCTGCCACTACTGACTCCACAAGACTTCAAAAGGAGCAGCTGCTTGTTTAGCCTTTCCTTGAGTCTTTCTGCCTGCAGAGGATAAAACCCAAAGGGGCAAGCAGCTAAAGAGAACCAGTGAGACAGTCAAGAAAGCACTCGTGAAGAGTGCAGGTGGGCCAGCAGCAAGGAGAATGCATGCAGAAGGCTAAGGCAAAGAATCCAGGAAAGGAAACTACATGAATGTATTAACTCAAAAAAATGAACTCGGTGTTTGTAAGAACATATCTGCAGTCATTCAAGTCTCTCACCAATGACTTTTCTCCTTATGGCAACAAACAAATTCGCACACCTCACAGAATGAGTCTGGCACCTTTACTTAAGGTTTCATAGTCACAATACATGGCATTAGCAGATGTGCTTCTTTGCTTTGCATCTCTAAATAAAGTCAAATTCTTCAGACAGCATTTCATAAAATGACTAAGACAGACCAGGATTCTTAGTGCTTAACTCTATAGTTCTATGCAGAGCTGAGTGGAAAAAAGTGATCTAAATGTACATGCCTGTTCTTCATTAGACGTACTTCCCTCTTCCGTGCGGCCTCTTCTGCTGGCTGGGTTGGAAGTGCTGGAGAGGATGCCATGACTACGCCTGGTGCAATGGTGCTGGTAGGGGCGGTGCGAATCTGGTAGGTCTGCACATCTCCTGAGGCAGCTGAAAGACACAAGGGAACATGACGTCAGTTTGGTGACAGTGCTGTTAAATGTGGTGCGAAGAGCATCTAGTCACCTATCTAACCATGCACTCTGGGCTACAGTACAGGAGGGATGACCATCATCTGGGTCATCATTGCTATCTCAGTCTTAGTTTCTTAACATATGCAAGGTTTTGGGCATTCCTCCTAAAGAAGTCTTCACTTGTGCTTGATAACTTGATTTGTCTTGCTGTATTGCTGCGCTTCTTTATCCCTTAGTATATTTCTTTTTACTTCTCTGCTATTTGGGCAGTTTTAGCAGTTTTAAGAAGATGAAGGATGGCAAACAGTATTTCTAGCTATGCTCCAAATGTCTATCTGCAAAAGGAGAAACTGCATGTGTAAGTATTTGGCACAGAAAAAAGGGTGTAGAAATGTACCATTTACTCCAACAAGAGAGAGACAGTGCAAACTAGGCATTCAACTTCACTACTTCTCTAGAATGAACAAGTTCTTGGATTTCTTTTGTTTGTTTACTGTAACCTAGGAGTGTGTTATATTTGCCTGAGCTCGTAAAAAAATACGATACCACCTAAAGAAATCACATGTCCTTAAAAACACAAACAACAGAAGATCAATGCAACAATAGTATTTTTCTCAGCTATGTATTTTCACTGATGCTTGGAGACCTCTTCACTGGATAACTTTCAAATCACTTGCTTTACAAACATAAAAGCAGGGGTACACTTTTCTGTTATTTTTAATAAACAATTTTTAATACCCTCCAATTTTTAATAAACAAAAAAATATATTTTAATACAATAAACCCCCCAACTTATTCTAAGTTGAAGTAGCCCTGCTTGCTCTAAGTGGAGGGCTAAACCAAATGATCTCTTAAGGCACTTTCCTAAATTATTCTATGATTCTAAGACTCAGTGATAAAGTACGTGGTGACTAGTTACAAAAGCCACAATAGGAAGAAATTACGACTTGTAATTGAAAAGGGGAAAAAATTACTAATAAATTAAAGTGTCCTTACAGAAAGAATCAAACAACCTTCTTTCCTAATTTTAATGCTTTGCTTTAAATTTACTGTTGTTGCAGATGACTATCTGGGAGAACTCAGAAGTCTAAAGTGGTATCAGTTTTTGCAGAACATAAAAAAAATCGTGTTGACAAAATACAGGAAATACAGCATGGAAAACCAAAAATAAATATATTGTTTTAAGAAGTAAACCCAAAATATCCATAATTTTATCAATCTGAAGGGAAAGGCTCCAAGAAAATATGACAAATAGCTTTGTCCAGAATTTCCTTTAATCATTTTGGAGACTTATCTGTGCCAAAGCTGTTAATTCTGTTTCCTGACACATTTGAAGGAGTTAGGTTGGCAACTTATATCTGCATGGAGAAAATGTTATACTGAATGACTGGCTGTGAAGTTTCTCACCTTGTACAACAACTTGGTTGCTGGGTACAAGTATCTGTTGTCCATCTGTGGTCTGTGCATATTGTAAAATGGTGGTGCCAGGTTGAGTTGCAGCTGCATTGGTCATAGTCAACGTCTGGAGACCTTGTACTCCATCTGTGCCATTGTTAGACAACTGTATTGCTCCTCCTTGGGTAATAGCAACTGAAGACAAAAAAAAAATAGACACAGCATTTAAGACACTAATTTACTCATTAACTTATAGTATTAAACCTAGATATGGAAGAATACTGATCTGAGTTAAATCACTTGAACCCTTATACACCCTCAAATCAGACACATGGCTTTAATTTACATTAAAGAAATCATGCTTTGAAAATAAGTTTTCAACTTTTCATGAGACCCATATTTTTAGGGGGGCCACAAAACATAGCCTAAAACTCAAATTAGTTTCTCTGATAAAACAGCACCGCACAGAGGAGCTACAATCCTCCCCCAGGGAATACTTTTTAATTTGTTAGTTAAGATTTTCTTCTTGGTTGGTTTAGGTCTTTTCCTCAGTCCTTTCTTTTTTCTTCTCATCTGAAATTCCTCTCCTCTTCCATGCTTCTGCTGCTATTGCTATCCATCTTGTGTTTCACTTTCTTCTTGCTTTGGCATTTTTTTTTCTTCTGATTGTATCCCCCCTTCTCTACAACTTCCTCAGCACCTTCCTAGCAGTGTTTTCATTCATAAAGGTCCAGTTACACACATTTCTTTTTTCCTTCAAGCAGTCTTACTTTGCTGTTTTTTTTTCCTTTCTTTCCCCCAATCCTGTCATGCAGGTGTACTGAGACATCACCCCTCAATCGTGATTCCACAGAATTTCACTGTGTTCCTATATACACACACACGAAAATCTCAAGTATCTGCACAAGCAGTTATTTTACAGTTAGGGTAGGAAAGCAGAGTTAACCACATCAGTTTCAATAAAATTAAGTAGGTTATTAGGCAACGTGGCTAAGGAGTAAACAGAGATACAAAATTTTAAAGAGATTTTAAGACAAAGATGTAAACAAGTAGTTCTTTCTCCCTTTTGTATATTTAATACTGTGTTTGTGTGAGACAGCGTGTGAATTCTAGCTTTACTGCTGTATCCTCAATCCTTTAAGTCAAAGCACTACATCTATAACATCTAATGAATAAAAACACAGAAACATATATTTATTACATATTTTAAATAAGGTTGCTGAAGTCCTTATTTTTTCAGGACTTTCTAAAAATGTAATTGCAGACTGTAATGTTTTTTCTATTAATGAGGTGACAATTTTGTGAACCAGTATTAATAATCTGCCAGGAAAAAAAGAAACTTCTGAATTACCTCATCTGGTTCCCAAAGTGAAAAAGTTTATAATAGCATTATGGTTAGTTCATATTTTGCCTCAGGATACATTAGCTGCACTAACTGGCAAGCAGTCCCAGAACGTTAATTGAACATTTCAAATACTTACAATAGGAATGTGTTTAAAAGGCATGGTTATCAAACAGTCAAATTAAAGTGATCTTATTTTCACCTCCTGCTTTGTCCTAGTCCAAACAGTTATAGATAGAAATAATAGTTCTTCATCTTCTCATCCCCACTTACTAGCACCACTGAGAAATTCAAACTACATACTGTACTGCCCACTGCTGGTTTGGTAAATGGGAGTTGGCACCGTAACAGTGGCGATGGCAGGTGCTGCTGTTTCCTCTTCAGACTTTTCTTCTTCGATCCTTGGCACTCCTGGGGCGTCTGAGGACAAGTCATTCAAAATTTTTCTGGCAAAGACAGTGTGTTGTAGAGATTTTAATAAAAATTGAAAAAAAAAAAAGTCTATTTGATACATAATGCTGGAGAAAACGGAAAAGTGCAGCAAGCCAGCAAGGAAAATACGGGTGCAGAATGAAAAACCCGCACTATCTTCAAACTCTTATTGGAGAGGATTGTTCAAAGTGCCATGCACAGATGGGGAAGGGAGCCAGCACAGAACAGCTGTGCTTGTCAACACAAGATACAGGTGCTTCTCAACAGGTTCTTCTCAACCCAAGATACAGCTATCACAACCTTCCCTTTTTCTTAAAAACATGCTTCTCTCTCATCCATATTTACTTGTTTCCTGCTTTTAGCCGCATAAAGATTTGAAGAAAGCAAAAGTATGTAAAAACCTGTCTCCTCACTTACATTAGGGGAACTGCTCCGTTTCAGAGACCATAAAGGCCTCAGCCAGAGAGCTGAGTATAAAGGAAGTTAGCAGAAATGCTTGTAAAGAGCAACCAGTTTATAATGTAACACCTGCCTGGGAGACAATACCGAGTGTTTGAGTGAAGTCACACAGTTACATTTACAGGTGCCCTGCCTGAGAAAGCTGTGAGATTAGCATGGGTAAAGGAAAGAACAGCTTGTTTAATTACTTCCATGGGTTAATCATCCAAAGCCAAAACTGCCAAAATATCACTGCTACAGGTCCCACTGAACATGACTGTAAGACTGACCATAGCAGTTACTGCAATTTGCATCATTTAGACCAAACACTGTCCCTCAGAGGACTGTCAAGCCCTTTTCACTGCTGGCATATTCTGTCACTGCAAAATGCTACTTAGGTAAAGGGCAACATTTTTTATAATTCTCCTCATATGTTTTCCTGTGGACTGTCACTAGAACTCAAAGCGTGATGAAGCAAACACAGCTGTAGACCCCAAGCTCCAAGACAACACTCATTTCTTAAATAAGGCTCCTAAGGCTTTGGGAGCCAGAACATCTGTATGGAGCTATCTGGGCAGAGCAATCACTCTGCTAAGCAACTTGACAAACAGAACTTTGCTGTTGCTGTTTTGACTCTGTGTGCATGCAAGATCCCCAGCATTGCACAAGCACTCCACTGTGCCAAGCACCACTTGGACAAATAAAAAATTCCCATCCAGAGAGTTTGCAACCTAAGTGTTAGACTAGAAAAGCTAGTGGACAAAACAGATGAAAAAATATGGAAAGAGCAGGGAGGATGAGGAACAAAACCCAAGAAGCTCAAAATAGAAAAGAAGAAAGTACAGCTTACCACTTTTTAAGCTCATGTCAGATATGATCTGGTGGTTAAAACCTACCTTTGCCATCATAAAGATCAATTTAAGATAGAAGGGAAGGTGGCAGCTTTACAAATATAGGAGCTATGAACTGATATGGGGAACACATGATATACTTCAGTAGCAGGATCAAAGCAGAGTTTCTGAGGAAGAGGTATAGCTTTCAATTCTGTGAACCTATCTGCACCTATCTTGTCTCTGGGGCCAGTTACAGCAGTTTGAATAATGCTAACTGGGAACTCACTAACACAGCAGTAGCCTGGCTCAGCCTTTCTGACATGACCCCTATGCCGGCCCAGAGTCTGAGCTGCATATACAAGTACTGCAATTACAGAGTTTTGCTGAGTCATCGGGATCTGGTTGCAGGACAGAGGCTGTGGTGTGGCATCAGTGCGTGCTAAGGAGTCCATCTCAATGAGAAGTTAGCACGCACAAGTACCCTCTTCTCAGTTTTGCTGCTTGTTTACTTAGCTCTGTTGTCTCATGATATACAGCCATTCTTCCATATATAGTAAAAGCAAGTGTCTCACTGCAGAAGCAGACTGTAAGGAAGTCTGTGACAGCCTTGAAGTTACCAACACTGCTCCTCACAAATAAAAATATTTTCCCAGATCTGTTATGGCTAGGGATCTTCAGCAATGATTTTCACTATCTTCAGCAGAACAGCCTTGAAGGCAGAAAATAATCGGCAAGTGCTAAAAAAATATAATGGTTGAGATATGCTCAGGCCTAGAGTCTAGCTTATATTTCTAAGGCTACGCTCAAAAAGAAAAAAGGAGCATCTGAATTTTCTGAAGCAGCAGGAATCCACAGGTCACTTAAAACCTGCGGAACTCCAGAGCTGTTCCTTAATGCTATTTAGCATGTTTTAAGAATGAAAAGTGAGATTTAGTATAGCCAGAAAAAGCTCTGCAAGGGCTCAATTAATAAAGTAACATATGACTAACACTGTGTGAAGGAGCACCTCAGCTGGTCTTAACTGCAGAAGTATTTGCCATGACAACTAAAGATATTAGATGCCTATCACTACATTCAACTCACACCCTGACTTCTTAAACTTTAAACACAACCAATTTTGCTCAAGCAGAAATTCTCTCTGAGCCACAGAACACCACATGTTCATTGGGAGTCTCATGGGAGAAAGGAATTAAGTTTGATTGCTGCTAGCATTTCAACAATAATGAAAAACAATAGAGTTGATTATTTTGCAAACTACAGATTATACAGAAGCCACTTTCTTGCAAAGCTTGAGTGTATTTCATGTATTAAGTATCCATTAAAGCTATCTCTAAGGCACCTAGCACAATGATACCTCAATGTTTCATAAATGTGGCAATTAGCTTATTCTCAGCTCATTTCTGTCTCAACCAAGTGTAACGGCTGAGGTTTCTTCCTCCTCCTCCTCCTATTTGCTTATCTCTTTACATCCTATTCCATGGAAAGACAATGCAGAAGAGAGATTTCAGTTAAATGGTAAATGTAAAAAACCCTATACAATCACACTGTTTGTCTCCCCACGTGAAGAATGCATCCATCAAGCAAAATGCTTCTGCATTTAACCTCCATACCTGTAGGAGGGTCGTCTGGAAAGAATTTCTCTTCGTTTCTGTGAGTCTGTGACACTGTCTACTGATTCCTGTGAATCTTCACTTTCTGCTATAGTGGAGATCTGTAAATAAGAACAGCAATCAAACTTAGCAAGACACTTCAATGTCTTTATTTTAAGGAAATGTGAAAAACACTACAATGCAAGTATTCTACAGTGCTTCTTGTTGCCGTGACAGGTATCATTCTACCTAGGCAATGAATAGAAAGGGCAGGCTGTTTAGTAACAGATCCAGTGAAGAATGACCATAGTCAGTTATCCACCCGTGAGAATGTCCTTTATAATTTAAATACTCCAATAAGAAAATATAAACAGTAATTCCATACACTTTTTGCTTTCCATGATTCCTTGTTTCCATCCATTTTAAGGAAACAAAGAAAGATTTTTTAGTAACATTTAGGGAGAGAATAACTGAAACCAAATTAAGATAGCAGAAATGTTTGGAAACAAAGAGCAAAATACTGAAGTTGAGAAACATCAATTTATAAATAATTGGGTAGATATGTTATAGAGAGACTGCCTTTTGGGTGGGTAATTGTCAGGAAAATGTCATACATGAAGATGCTAAAAAATAATGCAGTGCTGCAATTCTGAACATCTGTGCTAAAAAAAGACAAAGGTTTATGACGGAAAGCTAACATGTTTGTATCAGTCATATTTTGGTAATTTTAAATTCCAGGTGTGCCAAAATGTAAAAACAACTCCAATATATAAAACCAGAGACTGTTTTCCAAAAGACTATAGTCATGTGACAAATATACAAAAGCTAACCATAGTGAATAGAGAAATGCCTGTGTGAGAAACATAGCTCACAGCCCAACATTTTATGCACTGTAGGGAAGATTACTAAAGGCTCAAAAAGCTTGCTGGCATCCAAATCTCACAGTTATCAGATAGAGGGCCTGAACAGGTCCAAGGCTGACTGTGAACTACCAGGCTTTGAATATCCAAATACACTGGCTTCGCACTGAGCCAGGTGAATTCCAAGCATGGTTTCATTGTCAGTTTCTTATCTTCCACCTCTGGGCTAGTAACTTGTGCACTTATCTGAAAACTGCTCACCTCCGATAGATTAAAACTCTAAACTTTTGACTCCAATGGCTGAGGAGGGTAGAGTCAGCCAGAAACTCAGCACTAAAGCTGACAAGGTGTAAACAAAGATTATTAGAATGGCCTAGTTTTAAATTATGCATGCCTTATTATTTTTTAAAGTAACACCCAGCTAAATATCTGTATTAAATAGTCACAATGTCTACTTTTTAAAATTAAACACTTTTTGAGCTCAGTGTGCTAATAGCAAAGGACTGATGTACAGTCCTTGCCCTGTGTAGCTGCTGTACGCCAAGCAATTTCTCTTTCTGCATTCAGTAACACTGAGCTTAAAAGTGGTTAAAAAAAAAAAAGTTACAGGTTTTAAAGATTTCAGACTACTTGTCTCCTATATCTTCAAGCTACCTCATCATATTGCATTATTTGTCTTGCTTTACAGAAGAGAAAATGCTAAGGCTTTACAAAGCAAACAACATCCAACAGGCAAATTTTAAAACCATTTTTATGACAGGACTGATAGGTTTATTTTAAGGACCATTAACATACAGACATCTGTTTTGTAAAACAATGCAAATATTTTCTAAGTAGGAAAGACTCTCATCCCAGAATATCAGCCTCATTAATGATTAAAGATTACATTATAAAAAAAAAAACCAAACCTTTTGTTCACCTCAGAATAGTATGAACTCTTACTCAATAAAAATGTATGAAAATGCAGTAGAGAGAAAAAGTAGAGTAATACTGTAAGAAAAACCATGAAGCTGTTAAACTCACCAACCAAATTCTAGAGGGAAATGAAACTCAGCAATGTTTGAAAGTGAAAAGTGGTTAAACCAGAACAGAAAAAAAGTCACAGAGTAGCAAATATTGTACAGGTTTTGCCTTCAACGTGCTCTTGAAGTTTATATATGCAAAAACACAATCCAGGACACAAATACATTAGAAACCAGTGAACTGGCAGGACTATCCAAAAGGCCCAATTCACGTATTAGGAATTTCTTCTGTCAGTACCTGAACTGTCTGGACCTGTGGAGACTGAATAACTGACGGCTGGGCAGCCTGAATTACTCCGTGCACTTGAACTGTCTGCCCATTGGGCAGCTGAACTAAGGTCACCGTGGGCGCAGAAGACGTTGCGTGAGCTGCTGGCATAGATACCTGCAAAGAGACAGTGAGCATAAATTAGGTTATTGCAAAATCTTCTTGTTGCACTATGAAGAACACTTTTTGGTGAAAGAATTGTGTCTCTTCTAGATCCCAGTTAGATGACCCAAATGTTTCAGCGTAATATAAAACCTCCTGAACTGCCTAAGCCCAACATCTGACCTACTTTACAAATTAATCTAATGCAGAATTTCTACAGGCTCAAAACATCACTTGCAAAACCACTGACAAGAAAGAATGAGAAAAACACAACTGCCTCTATTTTGAGGTAACCTAATAAAAACACATTATTACCTTTCGCTTACTTCAGTTAGATATTGCTAAGACCTGGGTGTACTCCTACAGACACTGCTGAGTCAAAGGCAGATACATATGGGAGTGGAGCTATTTTTATTCTCACTCTAGAAAATGCAAAGTGTTTGCCAGATGTAAGAAGTTAACATTTTTAGGGAGTCATACCTTTCAGACTTTCTAGAGACTAAACCATACTGAGTAGCTGGCAAAGTCCATTTAAATGAAGAAAACTGACCGTGTGTTCAGACAGAAAACCCATGGGTTTGCAGTGGAAACGAATGGTTTGTAGGCAGTTATTGTGATTCAGTGTAACGGGTCAACACAAACTCTAGTCCTATTATTTTTATGAGGAAAAATTGCCCACACTTTAAACGCTCAGTTCCTAAACACAACTTTGTTTCTCCAGCACAGATCTGTAGGCATAGTGGCTATGCCAACAGGGATACGCTAACGACTTCAGCACGGTACGCTAGCACTGCGTGCACAGCCACGCATGTCCTGCGCAGGGGCTCAGGCTCCGAGGACAGCTATACCCACACGAAGCTGTTCACGTCACGCAGGGAAGTCTCACTCTGGCAGGTCACAAGAACAATTATGGGCGGCTGAAGGGCCATGCACCAAGGTTGCTACGTGGCTGGGCAGATGCCCTGGTGTGCATCCAGTACTCAGCAACTGTCTGGTGACATGATGCACGTGTTCATGGCTGGGGGCTCCTGAAAGGCAGGAGGTTGCCAGGGCTGCTGTACAAGCGCACACGGCGCTCGGTTTGCGCCCGACTCGCACCATCATAGCCCTCAGGGAAGGACTGCAGGCAAGCGTGAGCTGCTCTGGCAGATCTCAGCCAGGTCATGGGTCACTGACTAGCCAGCCTTCTTCTAGACACCCAGGTTTGGAAAATTTAACAATCCTCCAGTGTTCAACAGCATTTTCAACAAATTCGATTCATGTAGCTACAATGCGAGAAGGGGCTGTGCTGCTGTCCTACCTAATCTCAAAGAGCTGCTATGTACCGGATGCAGAAGTAAATCCTCTGCTGTCCCCATGAACATGTGGTTCTCAAAAAGCTGCAGTAGCTGATCTTTGAATTTCCATAAACATCCGCCACTTACAAGGAAATCTTGCCTAACAACAAAATTAAAGGGAATTACATGTAGACCTCTCTCCTCCACAGCTGTCTCTCCCTAATCCACAAATTTGTGTTTGCCTTTACCTTCCTTTTTCAGGAAAACAGCTGCAGCATTACATGGTGGTACTTAACTCACATCTGAGAGAAACCGGGGCTGAGATTAACATGAGCGCACTTTCCTCTGGCAAATTGTATTCCTTTACCAAGCGACCTTTTTTAATAATGCATGTCTGACTGAACAGTCCTTGGCAATGACAGCAAAGCTGATCAACTGGAGGCGACTCTGCGGTTGGATTAAGCCAACAGCAGAGTGTAACTTCCGCAGATGTTTCTGACTCATACCTTGTGGAACTGGAACGAGTTTCCTTTTGACTCTGAAAACTACCCTGAACTCACAAAAAATGCAGCAATTAAACTAAGCTTACAAGAGGGATGACCTTACAAGAGATAATGAAAGAATTAAATTGACATAATTAGTTATTTAGATTTGCCTAAGCCTCTGAGGGCACTCCCTAATGCCAAACACTGCCACTTCACATATTAAAAATATCATAACAACGTAACACTGATGTGAACAAGACAAGGAATTATCTTTAGACTGTTATATCACCTCCACAAGGAATATAAAGCCTGGGGAAAAGCTAAGGTGCAAATAATACAGTGAATGACAACAGAGGAAATGAGGAAAAATATAAAATATTTCTTTGTGGTTCACATGGATTTTAACCATAGCTGTATAGCTTTTTCTTACTTGGAAAAAATTCTCATTCAAGTACCAGGGTAATTTTGCCCGACTAAAGTGCATTCAACCCACTATACACTTCTAAGTTCAGCTACCTGGAGGTTAGTATGTTAGCACCTGAATTTAAAACATTCTTGCTTCTCTGGACTAAATCTTAACGCATACCAAGTGAGAAGCAGTTTACTGGTTTTGCAAGAGAAATAAACTACTTCCACTCAGTTCACACTGAAGTGTTATTCGCACCACCTACATCCTGTGCCTAAGTTAGACAGTGAGAAAACTGCCCAAAGAGGCAAGCTGGTGCAGGGCAGCTGGTGGCCTGTAAATTCACACTGCAGCTTCACTCAACAAAATCACCCTGTGCATTAACAGCTCCAATCCCTATACTATCACTTGAATGGAAGTGTACTATCTCTGGTTTACCAAAAGGTGCAATGACTTTAAAAAGACATTAATCATTTATAAAATGGTAAGTGATTTAACACTTGTGCCACTTAAAAGACACTCAATTCCCCAAACTATGAGATCTAAAAAACCTGTTTGTTCTTTGCAGACTGCAAATAGTTTCAAAATTAAATGGTTACAGAAGAGAGCCGAACAGATTCTGTACTCATTTACACAATGGAGTTGCTTCTGCCAACCATCAGTGTATCCAAGAATGAAACCAGGTTCCAAAATCAGAGATGTAGCTGGGATCGCATATCTCGTCTCTCCAAAATAATTTGGGGATAATAAATGATCTACTACTGTCTCTCTAAACAGTCAATAATTCTGTGAAATTCTGGAGACGAGGATAACACGAGCTGTCAAATGCCAGGTTGTTCCACTTGATTATAATGTTTATAATACTAATTCCATCAGATAAGATGATGTATTTGCTGCATTATTCATCTATATTTTCAGTTTGTTTTCTTCAGAATTAAACTGACTGCTATAGGCAAGTTTCTAACAGAAAACATAACAGCAAAACAATCCAGTCAATATAAAAAAAGACAGTAAATTACATGTTTTGAAAAAAATACCTTTCAGTGGTATGGTTGTGGTAAAGAATGCTAGAAATATTTTAATTCATTATTCTGTTAACATAACACAGTTTACACACATACAGTTCTTCAGAACTAACACAGCCTAGTGTGATGGGAAGTTAAAAATCTACTGCTTTAAAAATGTGAAGACAAATATTAAAGGAACTATACATCGCACCTGTTTCAGAATTGTATCAATGGAACCTTCTCTCAGGCCCATGAGCAGACATTATCCCTCTTAAAAAAATTATCCAATAGGTAAAACTATTACACCGTATGATTTTATACCTGGGCTAACGTTGCAATCTGTGGTTGTGCCTGTACTGTCATCTGTTGGGTTTCTGCCTCTGTAACGGCTGCATCTCCACTCTGCTGGTTCTCTGCTCCAGATTCCATGGTCATTTAGTTACCTACAATCACAATATTTGTCGTAAGTCTGGGTTGGTATGAAAGTCCATTATTCTTGGTGGATCTGGTAGCAATCACTGCAGCTGAATTCCCATTACTACATACTGTTTTCATTTGCTTATTAAAATGTTGCCAAACTATTAGCATTCAGGCAAAATTTTTTTATGCCAGGTGTCTGCCTCAGGTTGATCTTTCTGTGTGTAATGTTTCTGAAAAACAGGTCCAGTCTCCTTCAATAATGAGATCAGAAAAAACGTGTTTTGCTCATCTTAAAAAAATTGTTTGAGCAATTGCACTATGATGATCTAGTACCTCAGCAATTTGGAATAATGACTGGCAGTTTGTCAGGAAGGGCACTCCCTCAGTGCCAAGGTGACAATATGCCCTGCTACAGCCCTCCTTCTTCCCTGCAACTGCAGTTTGCAGATAACCAACAGCAATTGCTTCTGTGTTGGGCACTTAGTTTTCATCCTTCTTCTGTCCGAACTAAATATGCAACATCTCCATGCAAATTCTTTCCACAACCAGACTGTGTATGGCCCTATGTGACAGCAACTTAAGTCTTTTCTACTTGGTAGTTTTAAAGTCAGCATACATAACAAGGGAAGCCATTTCTACTTGAACCTTACTGCAAATAAATATTTTTATATTTAGAGGTACATAGCAGTTTATCATGACCTAAGCTTTTTATCATATTTAGCTCCTAAGACACTTATATTTCTAGGCAATAACTGAGCAAGCCTAGATCACCGGAACACACAACTCTATAAAAAGAGGTTGCATAACTTCCAAAACTATGCATGTAGGCAGAGTGCAATGAATCTTAAATTCTGCACTGATCTGTGAAAATTACTTTTCAGTTCTTCTTTAAATGCTGATATGAAGATATTTAATATATAAAAAAGAACTTCAAAATACAAGGAAATGCTCTCAATGGTGATATAGCAATACCACTGTATTATACAGAACTCCAAACACCAAATATTTAGAATGGATATTACCTCCAGAGCCACAATACTAATCCTATGTACTGCCCTGTGCTGCCCAATCTACCCTAAGGCAGCACACCTCTCTTCAGAGCTGGAGGAAAATAACCGGTAGAGCATTTCTGCTTTGGGAAAGGGCCTGGAGGCAGAGGATGCTCAGATCAGAAGAAAGGTGGAAAGAAGGAGAAATGCCCCTCTCCTTGCTCAACTTTACTGGCCCCCCAAGGAAAAGATTCAGAAGTGTCAATACAGGTGGTGGTACCATGACCACCTTCAAGATATTTCATTTTAAACACAAAGTCAGGGAAACTTCCATTTCAATGCAAACTACACTTCAGTATTACAGGAAAGAGAATACTCTTTGGAGATGTGTTGCTTAAAGCAGTAGAGTCACACTTCAACCCTGAGTGTAATATGAAATGTCTGTCTTACAGTAAATGATTGCTAATCAACAAAGATAAAACAGCATTTCAAAGTAGTAGCTGCATCTCACATCAAAAGAAAGCAAGTCAATGTATATAAATAAAAATCTGTATATTTAGTATTGAAAGTGACTGTTCAAATGAGTTTTTGTGTTTGTGTGTGTGTCTGAACACTGAAATGTTTAAATACCAAATATTTAGTTCCAACATCAGTTTAGAAACTCTTAGGAAATGAAAAGAAGGAAAAGAATTAAACCTGATTTTCTTTAAAAACAAACAATGAAAGACAACTTACAAATTTTTGGAAAAAGCAAATTAAATTCTTCTAAGCACCTGGAATTTTGTTATGCCACTCCCTGTTGCCATGATTTTTGTCCCACATAAACCAGGTATTAGTCCGACAAATGCTCACAGATAAACAATACTCTACCTATATGTATATACTGGTAAACTGGCCATGAAAGAAATTAATTGTAAACTCACTGCATTTTAAGCAGTCTAGACGTTACAATTTTTGTAAGAATTTCAAGAATAGCCTGTGTCCATGCAAATATAACAACCCCATTCTTTCCTACAGTACCAAGTCTTCTCCATGTTGCATTTCATCTTCCAGAAAGCACAAAAGAAAACCCATGCACTATTACTATTTGTAATATACATTACCAAACAGTTCTTAAAGACTTCATTCATGACAACAGTTTAAGTGGTTTTCTATCCCAACTTTAACACACGAGTTACATTTTAACAGTCTTAGTCCTCCATGTTATACACCCAATTTTTGAGTATTCTGCATTTTCAAAAGTGCAAACTACAAATCAGACTATCGTAGGTTTCCCTTTGATTTTTATAATTTTTAAGGAGGTATCTAGTTTAAACACTTTTTTGTGAGTATCAGCCAGTTTGTTCAAGGTAACCAAATCAACTTTTTCCCAATTCCTATGCATGTATCATGGTGACTCCAGCCAAAAGACTACCTCATCAGAACCATTTCAGGAGCAGATCTTTTGCATCAGCAACATCTCCCAGCCAAGTATCTGAAAAAAACTTTAAAAAACAATTTCCCAGCTACAAATTCAAGTATGTTGCAAAACTAATAATGCTTTTGTTTGCTGATAGAAATCGTGACTCCAGTATGGAGTCATTTACTATACAAATGGGATTAGAAATAGATGAAATGTGAAAGTGAGGAGTCTCTTGAATCAGGTATTTAGCAATGTTCGCAAAGGTAGATGTTGCCAAATTCCTGCTGATAAATGCAATGTTTTCCTAGGAAGAATTTCCAATCCTCTCACACACGATTCAGCAAAGGACCTCTGGTTTTACAACCTTGGTTTCCATACTTGCATCGTCTTTTGCATATGTAAACAGCAAAAGCATTAACTGTTTGAGGTGCTCCCTCCTCTACAACACCAACATTTTGGAAATCGAATTCTTAATGTGACTTGTAAACACCTAACAGGAACCTCCTCATAACATACAGTAAGCACCAAGCAATGCAGGAAGCTGCCTGCAAGATTTACATCTTGACACATGCAGTTTAAGCGAGTTTCTGTGACTCGTAGTTTTTGGACAAGCTCTTAGTCTCTTGTTATTTGCAGGTTCTAAGTAGTCTTGAATTTGGTTCAATTTACCTTGCACTTATACATCACAGTATTTGTATTCTAACATCTTCACTACCACCTTTTACAGTAACTTGTGAGAAAAAGAAGGAATCAGATTTTTGAGCATCACGACATCATATTCCAGATACACTGATTACTACATTGTTTCATGTTTGCTTTAACAGTACGGTAGGATTAAGATTGCCAAGATATACAAGACCAGGCACCTAGAACATAAATACTTATTAAGTTGTGTGTATGGATAAGACCATGATGGCTGAAATTAAGGTTGTCAATTCCTACTAGTTCTTGCAATTTACAATGTAACAGATGAAATGATGTTTGGTTTGAAACCTTAACCTCCCCACACATACAAATGAATGCCAATCCTTACATCTCCTTTCTAAGCTCTTCATATACCCCTAGTCTAGACAAGCTTTGCTGACCAGTACCCCAGTGTCTTTCTGTTCTTGTGTGAGCTCAGGCCCACCCCACCACCCCATCCTTTTGCTCCTCCTGCCCCGTTCGCAGTGGCCCACCCTGCTCCCTGGCACTGATTTCCCTGGCAGCCACCACACCCGGACTTCTCGAATGGAGGCAGGGATCTGAAAGTGTCCTGGTGGGGAACAAGTATCCTGGGCAGGGAAGGCGTATGGGAGCAGAGGGAGCACACCTTCTTCTCATTCCTCCCTGCTTCCAGGCTACTTTCCATCTTGTCAGGAGAGGACACACACCCCCACTTTGAGACAAAATTAGTAATTGCTGTAGTTCGTCTTGAACCAAGTATTCTAAATGAAACTAACTGAAAAAACAGTTAGCTATTAACAACCAGGGTTGGAAAACCAGAGTCTGCTTGCCTAAAACACCCCGGCTATGAACTCTTAACACAGGTTAAGAAAGCTGATGACATTACCTGGTTGGAGATGGTTTAACTCTTGACTTTTATGTAACACACAATCTTCTTCATTAGTTCAAAAGAGCTAGTATTATACTTACTAATACTTTCTTAATAACTTACTTACTAATGATCTGAAACTCAGGAGGTGAAGAGTCAAACAGTGAAGCATTGAGCTGACACCCAGTGATTTGTTTTAGTCAAATCAGGACTGGGAGAAAGAAGTTCAGCAGAAGATAACTAACTGTACTAGCTGAATTTATACCAGGACAGCAGAAGATGGATGCTAATAAACACAAACAGTTGCTGAATGCAGGGGAAACTGAACTACACACACTGTAGAAAAATCCAAATAAACCTGTCTCATTAGCTGCATAAACCTGGGAAGGAGGCCCAGCACTACTGCAGATAGTTCACTTCAGATTTCTGCTTACCATGCCTCTATGACACAAAAAGCTAAAGTGTTAGACCGCAACAGTAATAAGATACAGGGTAATCTTTAAAATTATATTTGTATAGATGGACCCTATACATCAGCTTGATTACAGTGCAGAGGTTGGGAGCCCATCTTAAAAATGGGTTCTGTGCAATCTGCGCGTTCAGAGAAAGCAAGCATTTAGACAATGAAAATGTGGTGTATGAACAGACTGGATAGAATTGTATTATTTACCCCAGAAAGGACAGAAATGCTTCAAACACTAAAAATATACTTAAATTAGTAACAGGGTAAGTAAACAAGAAACATTCACTGCCTGATTATAAGAACAGCGAAGCTGAAAGGTGGAAAATTTAAAAGTATAAAAATGAAAATTTTAAAATATCTGTTAAAAATATAAACAATGATACTTCAGGTACTGCACAAATAGAACACTGATGCTGCTGATGATAAGCAATTTATAAGGATTCAAACAGGGGTCAGGCATGCACATGGATAACAAGAATATCCAAGAGTATCCAGAACTGGTGTGGTTATTTCATACCAAAAGTAGTGCAGAACTGAAAGGAAGATAAAACCTCATGAGCCAGGATTTAAATCGATCTCTAATCCTTAAAAAGTCAAATAAAGATTTTCATGGGGGGGGGAGATTATGTCACATGTAATTCTTGCACGTTCCAGTAGTCTTTTGAGGTACCTACTGATCTTCAGTATCTTAAAGACAGGATACTGAACTAGGTGTGCTACAGATCATGGTAACTTCTGTAATCTCTGTTATTTAAAGTGAGCATCAGTGCTGTGTATTCAGAGCATGAGCAGAGTTACGTCCCCTCCCATCTGCTTACAGAGCCAGGAAGATACAATTCTGTCTTCCTACAGCTTTCATATCATCTTCTTCACTCTTTAGTACCCACCTACTGATACGTCTGTGGTCTCCCTGCTGTATCTTGCTTTCTTACTTCTTTTTCTATCTCCTGTCCCAAATATCCCCATAAACTCCAGCATCTTTCCTGAACGTTAAGCTCTGCTCCTTGGTTTCTCCTTGCTCACATGAGCCATAGAGCTTTCCTGCTCTGCAGACAAGGCTGCTTTTTGTCTCCCAGGACAGACTGGAGAAAAAAGGTGGAGGTCCTTTCCCAAACACCACTAAATCCAGGAACCAAAATACCTCACTGTCTGTTACAGAAGATACAACTTTCCACCCACTTTCGTATGTGAAGGTTCTGAATGCCCCAAAGCTTTCTGTGCTTTTCAGTTGCACCAGTTGGCACAGTAAAACACATTACCTCTCCCCGCAAGCCTTTCTTTTCTTCGTCTTTAGTAACATCGTGGTGACAATTCATGGTTATCAGTTAATGCTTATGCTGACAGTTATTGGCCATACAATATAACTACACCTTGAGGCCACGCGGTTCGCTTTACACCTCAGATGTACTATCACAGCCTGCTCACAAGCAAGCACAGCTTTACCAAGTGACACGCTTTGAAGTCTCCTTCTCCTCCACAGCTAGATGATTACTTCTTGTTTTATTTTATTAAAGTACACACTCAGATTTTGAAGAACAACATGACAGCCTCCAAAAACAGTGCAGAGCGGAGACCAAACAAACCTATGCCCATTTTGAGCCAGACTTCTGCCACATCCAGTCAGACATTCACCTAGCCATCACCTGCAGAGGCCATCTCTACTGCCACATTAGGTTCCTGATCCAGTTCAATATCCAGCCACCCATCTGCTCACAGCAGCGAAGGGCCGGGGCAGCGAGGGGGCTGAGGGAAGGGAAATGGAGGCAAGGCCTGTTTCTCAAGCCCTGTATTCAGATTTATTCATAGCAGCCATGCCAGTACAATTGTTTAGGAAGCAAATACAGCTCCACCATCCAAAGTTCCAGGAATTCGACTCACTGTATTTACTATATGTGGCTTTATAAAGCCACAGATCCACCACAAAAGCACTGAAAAGGTCACCAAACACTGCTCTTGTATGCTATTATTTGTTTTCACCTTTTCAGTGTAATTATGGAGGACATTCACATGAAATCTGTAAACATTTCCACTGTTACCTTGCAGTGCAGCAGCCCTTTCAGCTGCAGCTCAACAGCTGCTTTATGAACTCCATTCAATGGCTGCCAGACTGAAAATGTTCAGAGAAAAATAATTTTATTTACAGCTAACACATGGAACTTCAAACAACCAGTAATAAATGCTCAACAGGACAAGACAGGCCCATAATTATCTCTCTCTGTCGCTAATGACTACAGTGGGTTGGCACAGGAATTGCAATTTACACCAGAGCTTCTCTGTCATCCCAAGCTGGCACTGCCCCTGCCGCTGCCCCCTGGGTATTTGCTCCTCCTGCCTTCTCCTCGGGGTGACAAGACTGCGCGCCATACTGTGAACACAACCTACGTTTGCTGCTTTGTCTTAAATCTACCTTTTACAACTTCTCTCAACGGGTTCACTACATAGCCACTCGATGATCATGCCAGCTTCTGGGTCAGGGCAGTGCAAGGGCCGGGCAAACTGAGGGGAAGTAAAAGAATGGCTTCAACAACCAACTCCACTGAAAATGCCAAAAATGGAGAAGAGTCTTCAGATTATTTGCATTCACACACAGCAATCTGCCAGTCAAACTGAAGAATAAAAAGCTGGAAAAATTCTTCATGTCACTGAAGTTAAAATATTTGACCTTGAACTTACAAGAAAAATTGAATCTCACTGTAAAGAGATCTTGCACAAAGCAGAATCAGACCATTAGCTGAATGTAATACCTGTAGTCCCCCTTCTGTCTCCATCAATATGACACTCAGAGAAGTGTCTGAAAACTCTCTGCTGACTGAATACATGCTGTAACAGCCAATGCAAGAGAGGCAAACAATGTAGTATTTTCATACAGATCACAGAAGAAATGCAACCAGGAGCCTTCGTTATGTGTAACAAACTTTTCTGGTTCATGACTTTTCCAACAAAACTTCTAGTGCAGTTGTAGCTGCACTTCCAAAGTCAGTGAAAATTTCTCATACTTAACAGATTTCGATATGTAAATGATGAAAGCACTGGAACAAATTACTTGCGTTGCATGCTCAATCTCCCTTTCACTAAAGAAAAAGTAGTGGCAGATTTTAAAACAAGGGCAGAAGACCAAAAATCTAATCTCACAGTTACAGTGGTGAGCACCCAAATCAGCGATCGCCTCTAGATTTTGTTTTCTGTTAGCATAACACAAGAAAGCTGACATTTACCAGGCAGATGGTGAATCAGTATGCACAGGTAAGGTGTGTGAGCGAAAGTTGCTGAAACACTCTTCACTGCCGGATTTTCCTGATTTGACTCCACACTCTTGGCATTGTACTAGCACCTAGTGTTTCTGCCTTCAAGATTTTTAAAAGGAAAAGAGACTCTGACAGCAATCAACCGCAATTTATTTCTTGTATCACTGATTCTATGAACAAATACAAGAGCATCCAGCAAGCACTTGGTACACACACATAATTTAATTCAGGTTTAATCTCTACCGCCTTTTCTTGCTCAATACAGAATCAAGGGACCTAACTGAATTACAACCTTTCCCTTCGAGACTGTGAACTGGGCACTAAAAGTAAGGGTGAGCCCTCCTGCACAGCTTAAAAAACCCAAACCTACATATTTTAATTCTACTGATAATATACATATTTAAAAAAACCCTTTTTCCTAACCTTATCTAATAGTTGGGATAGGTCTTACATGAATACACCAGTTCTGCAAAGAGCCCGACAGAAGAGCCCGAGGGGAGAGACTAGAGCAAGCATTTCCTAAGGCATTAACAATGAAAAGCAAACAAATGCCTCTCCACTGTCTTATCCCCTTCGCATTCAGAAATTCCCCCAAAATACTGTCAGACTTCACTTAGACAAAACAAAATGTCAAAACAAATCCCAGAAAGGTTATAAAGTCATCGGGTAACATTATTATTGAAAACGTAATCCATAAATATGTTCTATTTATAAATGCTCTGTCCTCATATTGAATGCACTTAGGGTATTAAAAGACTAATTCACATGCTTTACGTCTGTGATCCTTAACATGCGACAGAATTGTGATAACTACTTATAAACACCTTTAGTGAATGTGTAGTAAAAAAACAAAACAAACCAAACCCTGAAAGATGCCTGCAAACTGAATTTTAGAAAAAACAGAGATTTTTAAGGATGTCCTGGGCAGTATATACAATCTATTCACAAAGACTTCATGAGAACTTGCTTGTTTCTGAGAATTCAATACATTTTGCAGTTCTTACACATTTGTTGCCAATATCATATTTATGCAGTGTATTTACATATAAACTGACCGCTCTTTACTACAGCTTACCATCTTTTCTCTGACATTATTTTTAGAATATAAAAAGCACCTAATTTTCAACCTATGCTGATTTCTTGCAATTCCTACTAACTGTAGAAAGAAGCTTCCCTTTGACAAAAATGAAACCACATGAAATTGTCAAAATACAGGTCTCTTGTCCATGTGTCTGCTGAAAGTACTGTGGCTCACTTTGTGATGTGTAGCTGCTGGTTACTTAATAAAAACTATCACAACAATGTATCTGAACAGTATCATTCCTACGCAGACATCTTTAGCACAACATAAAATACGGTCATTGAATGAGTTTTTATGACAGCATCTGGGAGCTAATGCTTCCACTGAATACATCACGAACTCCAGGAACAAGCTCTTTGCAATTGGTACAGGCCTAGCAAATTAATAATCCGCATAGGCACTCATGACGAGGTTTAATTTCTGGCCCTAGTCAAATTCTTTTACCTTTGACTGAAACAGCAGTGGGTGGAGAACTGAGGAATAAACGACTCCATGAGATCGGAAGCTGACCTCTCAGCACAACTGACTGCAGTGACACGAAGCCAGCCACTTCGCGTATTTGCACTTCTAACTTCAGTGCTAAACTGTGACCATACACTAGTCTGATGGCAGTTCTTAATAAAAAAAAGGAAGATATGATTATATCTGTACTAAGACCCGGGGAGGGGTGTGTGTGTGGTGTGAAGGGGTGGGGGTGTCTCCAAAAGGCAGCCCCTGTGATGCTACTAGATGCTGCAGTTCACTGAAGTGCTCACTTCTGCAAACAGCAAGTACCCCACACGGTGAGGTGGGGACGGCACCTGCTCAGCCCGTGGTGAAAGCTTGCTGGATGCAAACTAGCACCCACCTAAAAGCCATGGGGTGTATTAATGCAGCCTGAACCCAAGTAAGGTACGCACAGCAATGGGTACAATAAACTAACATCTCTGTTCTGCTAACGAGGCCCTGTGCCCAAGCTGGTACACCCTACCTCTTAGTATGGGTTGTTAGCTTGGGCTCAGCACTACGCTAAAGTGGCTACATAACCCGTGCGTAAGGAGGTAGGTTGTACCTGGCTGGCACAGCCAGCAATTTAGAAACAGTGCTCTGGTACCACCCAGCTATCTAGACATGCCAAATAATTTATCCTGCTGTGCTGGTCAACAAGCAGAACATTTTGAGCCACCTCCTTTCATAGCAAACGTTGGCATGTGAAGGTGTTCCAGCAGAAGAGCTAAGGCCATCCAGAGTGACAGAAAGGAGAGCTAACTCTGCAAGCGGACAGAGACCTTCTCCTTCCCCAGTGACAGGGAGAAATGGGAGATGATGTTAGAAAAGAGGACTGTGTCCCTACCAACAATGAAAGGAGTATGCAGAGCAGAAAATGATGCCAAGTTAGCAAGGTTAAGATCCATCTAAGAAGGTGCCTGTGTACCTTTTTTCCGCTGCGTAGACCTGTCAGGACTTGAGATTTCCACTTCACCTGCCAGAGTCATTCAGATGCATCATAGTTGTTCTCCTCCATATGCATTTCTGTGTCTTATGGCCTTTTACTGCCCCATCATTCATTCTGGCAGAATAAGAACCACCTAAATGCGGCATGAAATATTTGACAACGCTTTGACATGTTGTAAGGATCTCTGTCCACGTGCCAAGCAACCTTTAAACATCCCAGGTCAGAGGCATCAGCTGGAGGAACTGCTGCAATCCCAAACCTGTGGCAGCACGCAACTCTGTACGGAGAAACTCTACACACATTTGTATTAAATAAATGGTTATCTCCAAGGTGGGGAAACTACTGAAACTTGTTCTCAGCAAACAACTACAGGAGAAATGACTGACTGCTCAACAGAGCTACTCTCCTAGAGAGAGTGAAGTAGGGCTATGATGCTGTTAAGACGAGGGTATTTAATAACTGTGCCTCCTGCACAGGCTTTGCTCCATATATGTGGTACAGAGATTCACATAGTCTCGACCACTGGTTCCAAGACAAATGCGTAAGTGAACAAAGCTAAAACTACTTTTAAATTATACAGAAGATCACCCAGCTCTCTTTTGGTGCTCAGAGCAGATCAGGAACAACTTATTAAAAAATAAAACTGAAAACCAGAGCATTACACAGACTTCACATCAGTCTGGTTAACCTGAGTGCTCCAAGCCCAAGGGCCAAGAATACAATTACAGTAATTTTACACCTGTAACAGAGAAAGGAATCACCTCCATACAGGTGTTTCCTTAATTGTAATAATTTAAATTACATAGCAGGTATGATTTAATGGAAGCATATGCAGAATGTGATAAAGACAGATAACCATATAAACATGTTTACTATTACCTGAATCTTTCTATCCCAAAGTAATTTGTTTCCAGAGTCTCTGTTAATTTTAGTGTGAAAATATTGACACGTCACATTTATCAGAATAGCGTAAGACTGTAAGACTGGACTGAAGCTTCTTAGAGATTACACTGATTAAAGATGACATTCTAATTTAACATGAATGTGAATTTATATTCTGAAACTTAATCTTCTGGAAAGTCCCAGAAATGCAGGGGACTTTCCCATGAATAAAGTAAATGTTTCCTTTCCCATCCTATAATGAGGGAGGGCAACTGTCAGTATTTAAAGTTCTTTGTTTGGTCTAAAACATTAAATTAGATATCTGAATTTCATCATCCATTTGTTTATGTAAAAATTAAAAAAAAGCCTGAGGTTTGAATACTGTAGGTCACCTCAGCAAAATACTGCAGATTGAAAAGGGTCAGATGTTGGAATCCCAAAGTGATACAGACCACACTTGTTTTCACATCATTCTTCTGTTTCAGAGAACTATCAAATCAGTTAAGAAATTCAGGGCAAGCATGGAGTTTTAGGTATTATCAGCAGCATAGCTGAACTTGACAAAGAGAATTTTAGGTAGAATTTGTGTCTGTGCTGAGATTTTGTCTGTTGGCAAGAAGGGACAGCTCCATTGCTAATGCTTCTAACCCACTTCTGAATGTCAGTGGCTAAAGGATTAATTCATAAAAAATGCCACTTTATATATTTACGCTGCAAGCTTTATAGGCATAAACTATTAAAATAAACACTGCTCATTCCATTTGATGCTTGGAACGTACGTGGTATTTCTAGAGTTCAACCCATAGTATAAGAGCATGAAGCTATATAACTTAGTAACTATTGGAAATTCTTGTTTAAAAAAAACCACAACGCTTCTAATAAGTTCAGAAAGAAAACACAACAGAATGGATGTTTCAGACCAATGCTTTCACTGTTTTATTAATAGATTATCTTTAGAACGGGTCATCTGAAAGTAAGATAGACTGAATTATTTACACAAAGCTGACAATTACCAGATATAAAGCCAAATGTCTGAAACAAATTCAAAATAACCTGTATCTGTACAAGCAACATACTTTTTGTTATGATTTAATAGCTTTGTTTCTTTCTTAACAGGCAGTATAGACTATTTTTTGCTTCAACTATCTTAAGTGAAAACCTTTGAATTCTTTCTGCAGTTGGAGTGCTACAGTAGAGTATGCCCAGGTATGCACAAGAAAAACAGCACTTCCTTACAAACCTTGCCCTTGTCCAACTTCTGAATGCATCCTATTCACAAAATTTATTGCAACATTAAAACTGAAAGATTTGGGGCTTAAACCACAGCTCAGACTTGGAAATATTTTAAATCCTAAAATTGCTCTGGCTTTACTAGTTATATTGAAATCATCGTTGCTTGGTCAATTAGCACTAGTCTTGAAGCAATAGCAGACACATTATCTTGCTTAATGCACCAACACTGAATCTATGACCCACCTTCTCCCTAAAAACCAACTGAAATGAAACAGTGACCAAATTTTGTAGTAAAATAATTTTGACTAATGTTATCAACCGAGTGGATTCTGGTTTATTTTTCATGTAATTTTATATTTGCCTGGATGGTGACGGAGAGCTTCTTAAATGAGAAAGATCTCTCATATGCCTGCCAGGCAGATCTACTCTGCAAAAGTATCATCTCCAGAACAGAGAATAATTTATCTTGGTTCTCAAATACTTAACTGGAGTTTAAGACCTGCATTACCTGTGGGCAACACAGATGTCTCCATGGAACAGAGATGTGACTTGCTGATAATGCTGAAGGTCAGAACGATGACCCTGAGTAAGCAACGTGAGCCACTGATGAACCAGAAAGAGCCAGAGAAAGAAACAGAATCCGTGCTTTGCATCAGTGTGTTGCACACAAAAGAAAATCTCCATTTTGCTTTCTGCAACTACAGTCTTACAAGCATGTCTGTTCGCAGCACAGCCAGCTCAGGCTCTGCTTTCCTCCAGATTCTTTCCTATTTACACCTTTACAGCTGTCTGTGAGGCTGTGTAGTAAATGGGACTGTGCAACCAATTTGCACTACAGACAGACCAGAAAACGCAACTTATTTTTTCCCTGGACCAGTTCTCCGATCCAGTTCATGTCACTGCCTCACTGACAGCCGTACCGGTGCTACTGGCACAGAGGCAGGAACAGGGAAGGTGGAGCGGAGTCTACCCTGCTGCAGCCAAGCCTGCCAATGAAAGCAAAGTAGATCAAATCACGGGTATAGGTGTCATAAGACTGCGGGAAGTCAACAAAGATGCTGAAGAAAATAAAACATCTACATTCTGTAATTTGATTATTATTGTTTTACTGATGACTCTGCTTAAGAGCGGGAGGCTGGAAACAGGATGATTATTTTTTATATAGTCAACATTAGCTTTCTGAGGATTGGGCAGAGAAGCATTTTTCAAACAGCCACATCGCTGACAAAGCAGTTGTTTGCAGGAGGTAACATACTTCCTCCTCTACCCAGCCCAGGATAACGTGCACTGGTTATACACTCCACATTAACCTTACACTACAACTTTCATGCTAGTAGTTTCAGCCACAATTATTATTTTAGAATCAGGAAGACAGGCCAAGGCATCTATCAGTTTGTAGTAACAGTGAAAGTAAAGCGAGCTCACCGCCCAGGTGCCTTGGGCCAACTGACAGGATTTACACCAAGGTGTTCGACCTGGACCCCTTCTGGAGCTTCACCTTTCAACTTGGGCTTGGTTAAAGAAACGTTATATATAATTCTCCCCATCTGACTGGGCTCCTCATAAAGAAAGGGACCTAAGAGTTACACTGATCCAACCTCTTGAGAAGACTGAAACCTGCCTCTGATAAGGAGTAGCTAGTTCAACCACACAGGTGTTACCAGGCTTTCAAAAGAGGGAAACTTTCTTCTCGTTCTTTTTTTTCTTCATCTGAGGCACTTGGTGTGTTCTAGCTTTCCCAGCTGCAAAGACAAACTGATGTGGCTCTGATCACCATGGACAGAGCCCGACTCTTCCTTCTTTCACTCCAAGTCATGGATGTGCTGCAGTTCCCCAAGACGGTTCTGCTGACCCAGCTCTCTGTTGCTGAAGGGAAAGTTGTGTCCCCCTCCTTCCTTTCCCTACAGTCTTCCTGCGAATTTGCACCAGTGCTGGTGCTAACAGCATCTCAATCACCAACCAATTCAGCTCACTGACACAGAAGAAAACTAACCTAACAAAAAAAGCACGGTTTTCTCCTGGGTTAGTGATTTGAACTGGCTCATTAGATTTTACATACAATCAACACTACAGCCAACATAAGGGATGACCAAACACCACACAACCAGGAGCAGGAGAGAAGGAAGGAGTAAAGTGTCTGCCTCTTGAGAGCCCCATACAGTTGTGTCAGCTCAGATGAAACCACAGCAACAGACTTCTGTTGGTATTATGCTGTGGCATTAGTACACAGTGCCCTTTTTCACATCTTCCCTCCCTTGGTATCTCCCAGAATTTTCCTATCAGCACAAAAGAGAAAAATTTGGATGAGTTTCACAAAGAGGGGCAGGAGTCCTACTTCTATAGTAATGCCCTAGGCTTTTTTTCAAGAGAAAGCTCTCTACAATCTACAAAGGCATAAATTTACAAACCCTGCTCATATTCCATGTCACTTGGAGAAATGGACAGGCACCAGCAGAGTTTGAGGTTGGGCCAGCTACACAGAGCCAGAGGAAGAGTCATCAGAAAAAGGCAAGAAAATAATGCTTCCCATCCATTATTTCATGGGGTATAAAAGATAAGCTAGATGAGAAGAGATTTTACATTCAAGCCCTAAGAAAGGTGCAAGGGAAAGCAAAAGCCAATTGATATTGGAATAGCAGTAGAGAACGAAAGAAGATTTAGGGTAGCATCTATTAGAAAAATGCCTGTAATATTGGAGCCAAAATGTCACAGGAGGTTGCAGAGCTGCTAGAGAGATGATTAAGAAGATTGCAGCAAAGAGCTGCAGAGAATGGCAATGGGAGGTTAGAAGTTAGAACAAAACATGTGAGAACAGGACTGAGGAAGTGAACGTAATAGTTGTTAAAAAAAAAACACACAAAAGGTGTTTAAGCCAAGTAAATAAGTAGCACAAAAAACAGTATGTATACATGATATTAAAATTTGGGAACAGCTGCTGCTCATGTTCATTTGCTCATGTTTAGCACAAGTAAAAACTTAAACTTAGCTAAATGATCCAGCGCTGCAGCAAGAAGAACCACAACAGGATCTATGCCATCCAGCTTAGTTATAAACACAGCAATAATTTAAAAACCTTTTATGTAGGCTGCGTTTTCTCATTTAGCAGCACTGCTGTTTGAACTGCCTTTATCTTCCTGCTCATTCCAGCCCCATCCCTTCCCCTGATTACGCTGGTACGGCTACTATGCAGCCATGCAGCAACCAGGGGAGGGAACGATCCAGGTGAAAAATAATCAGGCTCCCCACTCCTCACCCTGCTAGATCATTTCCCCAGTCAGGTCTACCACGCAGTAGCCCAAACATTTGCGCCAGTGCAATGGAGAAGACATGAACAAATCACCAGATGTGGAGGATGCTTCAGCCAGTATTACCGTCAAAAAAACGTATGTGGAACTATGGTGTCAGTCCATCATGCAGTAGATAAACTTCAGAAATTCCTGGATTTCTCAGGCTACTTTTTTTTTGTTGTTGTTGAGTCTGCCCAAGAAAAGAACCTGCTCTTTTCTAAGTTTAGAAAACTATCTGAAAAAGTTTCTCTCAACAGAGGAAAATACAACCCAACTTTACAGTTCTTCCAAATGCAGGGAAAAAAGTTTTGCTGATAACCTCATTGACCAAACAAGCTATCGCTGGAACAACACTTAGAGGATCAGAGATTTCTACACATCACTTGAACTCTCCCCTCCAAAAAGTGTGAAAACATCAAG
Organism: Gymnogyps californianus; assembly: GCF_018139145.2. Taxonomy (NCBI): domain Eukaryota; kingdom Metazoa; phylum Chordata; class Aves; order Accipitriformes; family Cathartidae; genus Gymnogyps; species Gymnogyps californianus. The sequence goes on from NC_059477.1 coordinate 14,536,658, forward strand.
GGTAGACATTTTTATTTCAGTTTCCTGCATGAAGGTAGCTTCAAAATAGTTCATTATACGGCGTCCTGCAGCTTTGTCTAAAGTAGCTAGTGTAGTCTTGTGTCAGAGACCAATTGAAAAGTAATGAAATCCAGAACAGCAATTGGCAGGACTCTCCTATCTTTGGAATTATTTTTCCGTCTTTCACCTAATGGGCTTGATTTATGACAAACATCAAATCTCACAATACTCTCAGGAGAAAAACAGGTATGCTTATTATCTTAAGCGGTAAAAGAAACCCTTTACCTATGTACTTTGCTCAAAATCATTGAGAGTACCTAACAAGCATCAGTGCTGCTTTAAACTTGTATATATGTTTTACATACACATAAAACATATACATGCATCCAAACAGGAACACAATTCCTCCAAATTCTTTGTCCTCTCCCCTTTAAGTGGCCCTTCCACCACCTAGTTTTCTATTCTCTCCACTTCGCACAGGATACTCTAAATCCAGCACTGCCAGAAAAAAACAGCAGCGGCATGAAATGAGAAAATCCTTGTCTGTTTTCAAATGCTTTTTTACCTAAAAGACCAAGTAGACCCTGGCACATCTTCACCTCCTGCACAGCTGATAAGGCTGTTTTAGAAACATGGAAAAATGGAAGATGCCATATTTGTTCTCACTCACCTTTTTAATTGCAGTACAACCAAGTGATCTAAAAGTTTTGAAGAATAAAATAGGTATCAATGCCTTCATGCTGGGTGATGTACAAAGATCATTAACCGCAGATTGCTCAGGTTTTCATAATCAGCATGAAATATGACTGCACAGACTGCAGATGAGGCAACACAATTTTTGATTCAGAGAAAAACCACTGCCTTGTCATGAAACTTCAATTGCATGCAGGTAGGGCACCAGAGAGCTCAAACTGAATTCAGTAGGGTTGCTTCTGTAGATGAGGATTGCTGTCATGTCCCCTGAATCTAACTTTAGATTAGTGGCAGAAAGCTAGCATGGCCTTCTCACTGCACAAAAGCCTTGAGAAGTACGGCATGAGTAACTGATCTCCACTTGCTTCCAGAGATCCCAAAATAGAGGTGAAGTGTGAATATCCCACTTGTTTCAAAAGGGTGTCAACAGAAATTCCTAGTCAGGGCCTTGCCTGCTATCAAAATCTGCACCTACAGAGCTGTAGCTGCACTTAGGCAAGAAGAGGCTGTTTGCTTCTTACTGCAGCTACTTTCCAGAATAAGATCAGCTACTACAGAATATTTTATATTTGGCATCAGCACCAGCAATAGCTACGCTGGTGTAGGCTTCCAGGAAACAGACAGATTGATGACTTGACAGTCTAAATGAGATGTTACTAAATTTTCTGTATCAGCAGACCCCTCTCTCCCCTTTCAGACCTCTGGGGTTTTTTTTTCCACTCAGAGTAGCAGACACACCTATCACCAAAAGTATGGGAGGAAAAAAAAAATAGATCAGATGCAGACCATTTATTGCAGATCCAGACACAAAGCTGAGAGTACTAATCTAAACATTGATATTCTATCAATGAAGTTAAAGCATTAAAAATTATTACACTCTTCTTTCCTACATGCAAATATTTCATTTTAGGTCACCTGTAACTGATGCTTAGCAAATACACAACTACCTCTCTGTTCTGTGAGGATACAAAGCTGGTGACGAAATGCAGAGATCTGTGTTAGAAAATATGGATCTGAGAGTCTTCCACTCTATTATGAAATAGAATAAAATAAAATGTTGTGTTTCTAAAGCTACAAAAAACAAGCAAGGATTTACTGTCGCATTTTTGTATTTAAAATGAAGTGCATATTCCATCAAACCAAGAATGAATGAAATACACCAATGACTACACTCTCTTTAATCACTAATCAACAGCTACATTGCCTACTGAAGTCCTCAGATGTCTATTAATCAACTACAACTTTAGAAACTCTCTTCTCATGTTGGTATTATTCAGAGTGAAGTGATGTAGAGCACCTTTGGCCTTCATTTCAAAACAAGTGGTGGAAGTGACAGAAAACAGAAATTCACATACAAGGAAGGTCAGGCGTATCTACACATGTGTATCACAAATACCCATCTTGAATAAAAACTTATTTCAGTGACTTCACATTTTACTGTAAAAATCCACATTTGTTAATACAGGGAAAGGAAGCAAGCAGAGTCTCAAAGTTCCTGTATTCTGAAATAGTGTTTGGTGGTCACAATGGGACTAAACAGAGATATCTGACATTCCTAAATAAGTCTCTAGTCCTTTATTTAAGAAATAGGAAACTTGTTTCTAACCCCAGGGGAAAAAAAAAAAAAATCATGACAGGTGTTATTCCAGAAGCAGATTATGTGCAGGCATTTCAATATTTAAGAGGGAGAAGAAAACAAAAAAAAAAGATTTTTTTTTTTTAAAATGTTTTTGGGAAGAAAAGTCACATGACCTATAACATTTTTTTTATCCTTATATACATTTGAGAGGTGTAATAATCTTTGTTAAAAGAAGTTTTTTAAGACTGCCACATCATTTTTACTTATTACTGTACACAAAAATGCAGATATCCAGGTTTTGAAAGTAGAAATAAAGTCAAAATAATGTCTTTACTCTAGGCAACAAAATGGGAAAAAATCCCCACAGCTGCAGCAAGGCAAGGCTGCTGTAAGGTGGAAAAGGCAGCTGAGTTGACATTTGCTATTAAAGCAGGGATAGCGGTTAAATCCTGCTTGCTGTGCAGCACCTAAGTCTGTGGAAAACTGGCAAAAGCAAATCCCAAACCGAGATTTACCAGCCACGGCCAGGTTCAAGTTCACTTTGGGTTAAAAATACTAACAGGAAAAAAATAACGCTGCAAAAGGGAACCGTATCTCTTGTTATGTGATCTGCGCATCGGGCTTAAAGCTCTTCCCTCCGATATTTCCCCGGAGCGCGGTGTTGGGTGACCGAGCACCATTACCCCTTTTACAGCCTCCTGGAGACCGCCGTGCCCCACGCTGCAAATAAAAGCAAACCACCAGACCAAGCGCTGGCCCAAGCTTCTGTGCACAGATTTTATTAAAAACTTCTCGTTACAGAGCCTAGGAGCGTGTTACAGAGCCTAGGAACACCCCACGTACTCGTTTCCATCACGGCAAGAGTTTATTTATTTATACAGCGCACTCGGGTCACCGGGGAAGTGAAACTCTCCGGGCGCGGAGCGGCGGGCGCAGGGGGCCGCGGCGGCCCCGCGGGAGGGAGGGCTGCCCGCCCGCCCCGCCGCCTCGGCCGGCCCCGCGTCCCCGGAGCCCGGCGGGGCCGCGCCGGCCGGGAGGCCGCGCCCGGGGCCGCCGCCGACCGAGGCGGGCAGAGCCGGGGGGAGGAAGACGGGCGCGCGGCGGCGGGGAAGCCAGCTGAAGCGCACACGGAGGGGCCGCGCGGGGAGGGGGCACCCCGCCGCGGAGGGGGCGCGGGTGGGTGCGCGGACGCCCCCCGCCGCCGCCGCTCCCCCCTCGTCGTCTTCCTCCGCCGCCTCCTCCTGGGGCCGGGGGGCGCGATCCCCCTTCCCCGCCGCGGTGAGCGCCGCCGCTGGCTGCCGCCAGAGTCGCCGCCGCCGCCGCCCGGCCGTGGCGGCCGCCGCCGCCGCCGGGGCCGGCTCCCATCCGCCATTATCCTTTGTTCGCGGCGCGGCGGCGGCGGGGATGTTGCAGGGCTCGGCTCCATCTTTAAAGCGGGCGCCCCTCCCGCGGGCGGTGCAAGGCCGGGCCCCCGCGTCCTGCCGCCCGGCGGCTCCCCTGGTCCCCGCCGGGCTCCATTTCCTTCCCTCCCCCCCGCCCCTGTTTGCTGGGCGCCTTCCTCCTCTTACCGGTTACCAGGCTGCTCCGTCACTGCTTTCGTTCGCGCCTAGGATCTCGCCGCAGTTTTATTCTCTCCCCCACGTAACACACCGCGTCAAACTACACCTCCGCCGCGTCACTCACACACACACAGGCGCTCCCAGCCCGGCGACAGGCAGGCAGCGGCCGACTGAGGAGCGCCAGCCAGGGAGCAAGCGCCGAGCGCGCCGCGGCCCGCACGGAAAACGCCGAGCGCTCACGGAAAACGCCGAGCGCCCGGCAGGCGGCGGGAACGGCCGAGCGCGCCGCCGGCCCCCGCGGAAAGAGCCGAGCGACCGCGGAAACGAACGAAGCGCCCCGGAGGGGAGGCGGAAAGAGCCGAGCGGCCGCGGGAAGGCGCGAACGGCGCTTCCGCCCGGGGCAGCCCGCGCGGAAAGCACCGAGCGGCGCTGAGGGGGGGCACGCGCCCTCCTTACCCCCCCACCCCTGCCCCCGCTGGGCGCGCGAGCGGGTCCGAGGAGGCCGGAAAGCGACGAGCGCTCACGGAAACGGCCGAGCCGCCCCGGAGGCGGGTGGCCGAGCGCGGACCCGTCTCCCCCAGAAATCCCCCTCGAGGGCGCTGGGCCCCCCCGAGTTCACCAAGCACGTCCCCACGCACACAGTGGCGCCCCGGGGGACCTGCCGCCCCCGGCCCCGCAGGGCTGTTCCCCCCCACCCCACCCCGGGGATCCTCTCCCTGGGTGCCCCACTGCCAGGGCAGCTGCCCAGACCCCCTTCCTCAGGACCCCGATTCTCACCCCATGACCCAAACACCCCTTGTCTTCACAGGCGCAACGTGGCAGGTGAGGTGCCGTGGTGAGGCCATACCGCGCCTCCTCGATGCCTCCTGCCTGCCTGGCGTCCCCACCGTCCCCTCCCCACGTGGTGAAGCACTCACATCCTTCATGTTGCTCCTCTAAACCTTCCTCTACTGCCTGGTTTTCGCTCCAGGCTGCGACTCCTGTCCCACTGCCTACCCTCTCTGGCCCTGTGGCCAGCCATCTGTGGTGGCCCAAAACCAGGCGCAGGGTGACTGCTGCTCCATTGTGACATAAATATCCCTGTGAAATCCCCCAGCCCTGAGCAACCTGCCTCCACCAGTGCTGGAGGGACAAACCTGTTTCGGCAGAGGTGCAGACACCAGGCACCGAAGCTGTAAAACCACAATTTTCAGAGCAGCTGAGGCTGAGGCGGCAGTTTGCACCCATGGCGCCAGCCCCGTGCTTCGCTGCCTCTCAGGAGGGACAGACGTCACGATGGGGCAGGGGATAAGATGTGGGTTTTTGTCTCGTCAGAGAAGAGGAGCAGCTGCATGCTGTGGCCCTCAACCTCATCTGCAGTGCCAGCGTGATGTCTGTCACTGGGGGTTTTAAACGCTGGATAGGTGAACATTTTCTGGTAAAGGTTTTTCAAAGAGTTGATGCCACCATGGAGCAGGGAATGGGCCAGTGGTGCTCCAGCTGGGTGCGTCCAGCCCTGTCTTCTCTGGTTCACAAACACAGTTGAATGCACCCGATCATACACCCTGAAGAATGAACTGCTCGAACTACAACCAGATAGTAACTATACATAGCCTTGAAGAAACTACTTTTCCTTTCACAAAACCTCAAGATGGCACTACATAACAAGATTTGAAGCTCCAAATCCGGTTGATTTTTGCAGCCAGCCTGGCACGGCCACCCCATGATACATTGCTGTGAGGCCATAACTGCCGCAGGCGCTGCATCGGACGACACCGGTGCATGGTTTAAATTAGTTTTGCTCTTGTCAAGTCTTGTTTTCTCAAGAAAGTTGAACTGATTTTACCTATGCTGAGTTTTATCTAACTCCATCAAAAATTACAAGAGACAGTGCAGAGAGCAATTACAGGTTTACTTTGCGTTTGATTTTGTTGATTACAGTTATTCTAAAAAAAACTGGAAAAAAACACCTTTGACATTAAAAAAAAAAAGGCAGCTCAAGTTAAACTGATAAAACATTGCTTTATTGACAAGACATACTATGGCTTGGGCCACAGCTCCCTTTCTGCTTCTGTTGCACTTTTCCCTCTGCCCTGCCTGCAGACAGGAGCTCCAAGGTTGCAGCACAGCGTAGCCTCCGCTGCCACCCTCCTCGTGCCCGCTTCTCCCCCTGGGTGTTGTGGACCTGTGCTGTGCCTTTGGCTTGTACCTGATCCTGGCTGCAGTGTACAGCTGACATACTTTTTGGAAATTATTTTCTCTTTTTAGAGTCTGCTAGAATATGAAAGCTCCATCCACTAAATAAGTCTTTTACAACTCCTATTGGGAGCAGAATTTTTCTGCCATTTAAAGCTTTTGAGACAGGCGAGAAATCTAAAATCGGTGTTTCTAATTTGGTCTATTCATTGACAGTGAATGGAAATGCTTCTCACTCCAAATTGCTGGTAGAGGTGCGAAAGGCTTGTCTCACAATCGTGTCCTTCTCATTTCACTCCACTAGATACTGAGGTAGAGGGTTGTTTTTGATAATGTTTTGACATTTGAACTCTAGCCCCGTTGCATAGAGTTTTAATATTTTAATGTGTGTTTAATAAAGTATCTTCTATGCATTTGGTTACCATATACAGATGTAAATCAAACTAGGTAATTAAAAATATGTTTTAATTCAGCTAAAACACGGACATTTTGCTGTGTGGATTTTAAAGTTTGCTAAAACTCCTGTGTTTCAAGGAGTGATTCTGAGATCAAAGTGTAAGGGATCAGCCTTTGTGCTCCTCTTAGGAGGAGTAAAGTACTTTCTGTGAGGAAATACTTATAATGAGCAGAACAAACATAGCCATCTGAGTGTCTGTTGACTCATGCATTTCTTTATCTGTTTTCCCATCCTTCTCTTTTCTCTTTGTGTTAATGTTCGTGTTGCATCAGCTTCTTTTGCTCCCCCAAATGACCAAAATCATACACATTCTCCACCCATGCATGTTTCCCAGAATTGGATTGCTTGCCCTCGTGCAGCAAGCCTGAAGAATTGCAGCAGTAAGCCTTTAAGGGAATAGACTCTGGTCCTCGAAAGGCAACTAAAATGCACTAACCAGATCTCAGTGAATGGCTCCCATCAGAAACCTGGGCAACGCTCTCAACCTGAGTGATTAGAGTGCCGCTGGTGGTACTGAATTATACCTGGTCCCCCAGACCAGCCAGGACTGCCCTTACGTAGCTAGGCAGCTCCTTGCGTGGCTCTGATCCTGCTGCCTGTTTAGGGCTGATACTCTGGCGCCCTGCTGATCCTTGCCAGCCCTGCTCTCACAGCTCTCCAGCCGGCTCCTCAGCACTTCTCTGAAAGTCTGTCAGCTCACTGATGAGTTTGCAAAGGGCATCTTGTGGTGGTGGCCACTTCTCTGCCAGCCAGCGTAGGCTCCTCGTATAACAGACAACTCAAGAGAGCAATTTATCTCAAACTAAAACAGATGCCTCAGATAGGCCAGATGCCTGAAGTAATTTGAGATTATACCCAATGTTGTGTGTCTTTGGTATCTTCATCTCTTGCCCCATCGCTGAGGCTTAGACCATATGTGGACGGGAGCTGGATTCATCCCTGACTCATACTGGCTCAGTGGCAGGGCTGGGTGAACATCTCATACACAACGGCTGTCAAACCTTCTGACAGCTGTTTTGCACATTCCTCCTTCCCTTACAGGTTTTCTGGGGTTTTTTTTGCCTCTTGCCACATCTGAGCAAAATTGGGACACTAAGCAAAACTGGAACTTCTTTGGGAGTGGGAGTGAAAGTCTGAGCTGCAAAGCCCCCTTCCCTCACTGACATCTACGTGTTCCTTTCACCGTTGCCTCTTGGGGAATCTGTAGAAAAAGGGATAGTAATGATGTGCCAATTACCCACACAGTCCAACAGGGAGAGGCTCACTTGGGGAGTGAACTGGAATGCTCAGCAGTTTTCTTCTTCATCAGCAAAAGTTTGCTTGATGATGAGTGAAACCCAGCAAGATTAGTTACTTTTCTTACAATTCAGCCTCAGAGGCAAATTCATTAGCTTTGCAGCTTCCAGCTTGGTTACCCTGGGCAGTGGACTCCTTGCATACAGCATCGCGGGTTGATTGCCCATGGCCCAGGGTTTGTAGAGGCTAACGGGTGACATATAGATCGAAAAAGGCTTGCGCTTGGCTGTAAGGTGTGGCAGAGCCACAATGCATATGATGCAATCTGGAGCAGTTGACACTGCTGACACTGGTAGCATGCAAGATAATATTTATTGTGGAAACACAGATACACATGCATTTTCAGGCTATACACACCTGTAAAGAGAGCAACACAAAAGTATTTTTTACAGGCCACAGCCACCTCTGGGAATGATTTATAACAAAATAATCTTTCAGCATCAAACACTCACTGACAATTTCTAGAGGATTCACTAATGGATATTCTCCCAAGGAAAGGGAGAAAAGGAGAGTATTTGCAGATAATGAACGTGGAGGGGGACAGATGTTACATTAGACAGTTAGTAAAGTGTCCAGTACTCTTCAGCGTAAGGAGCACTTCAGCATTGCACTTTCCATCCTATACAAACAGAGCAACGGATTTTAAAGCAGATGTAGGGGAAGGTAGGGGGTGCCACCATACCCCCGTGATGGACGTGGCCATTCAGTAGCACAGACAAAGCACTGAACTGATTATGACTTTCTGAGGAGAAGATGAAGATAATAAAGAGGTGTTATTCTGAAACCCAACGACAAAGGCATGTCAGTCCTCCATTTTGGTCTCTGCTTCTGAGGCAGATGGAGGCTTAACTTCAAACTCCCATACAGAGCAGTCTTCTATCATTTCGTGGCCTCTCAGGACCAGCTAAAACTGCTTACTCATCAGGATAAGGACAAAACCCTACAGGTTTAGTATCTGCCATAGAGAACAAGATTCACTGGACTCCCTGAGCACTTTATTACAGAAGTAGGTCTAAATTCACAGTTAACTCAGAACAAAGTAACCAAAAATAGAAATGGTTTTTCAACATCATCCCACTTAAAGTTAATGAACTGCAGCTCAGGTCTGCCCTCACTGCTCTGGGACATTCATCATTGCTAAAAGTAATAAATCTTCCTGGCCAAATACAGGCTTTACAGGCAGGCAGATTGCATGCTCAATTAGTCCAAGGAAATTGGTCACTTTGCTTAACCCCTGCCGTTTGAAATATGGACCCCCACTGCTGCACCATCCTGCCAGAGCAGGATCACGTTTCTTCCACTGACGGAGCAGCCGGGGAAGGGAAATCCTCCGTCCCGAGCCAGGGACACAGCCGTTCCCTGCCATGCCTCACCTTGTGTGGAACAGAGGAGCTTCCCTGGCTCGCAGGCTGCCGCAAGCAGGATTTGCCCGCTCCAGCCGGCATAGCAATTAATTTCTGAGCCCCGAATGCTTTTGGTTACATTCTCTGCTAAATAACAGCCCATTTCTGAATTATCAAATATCACACCCCCCCTCCCCCAAAGCAGAGGGGATATTTCAAGGGCAGGAGTGCAGGAACAGATGAGCACAAGCAGCTTTTCAAAGCTTTGACAATATGCTGTGTTTTCTAAGCACAGCCAGTAAAATAAATCTTCTGGCTCCCCAAGCACACTGCAGCAAGCCCAGCCTAGCCCACTGTCTGAACAACTCCATGCAGACGAGGGAAAAGTCTAGGCTTTCCCTTCAGTTCATGAAAAATGCCCCTTGAAAGTCATTGTTTTCTTGCCACTATAGCTTCACTTTTCTTTGTCTTCCTCATTAAGCTGAATTTCTTCTCACTTTGCTTGACTCCTGCTTAATCCCTGCTTAACCATTTCTGGTTTTGATTACTTTGTTCTGAGTTAACTGTGAAGTTAGACCAAATTCTTCACACAGTGTCTTCTCATTGCAGAGACATCCTGGCTCACGTAGTCCCAGCGGCTTCTGGGGGGCCCCACTCTTTATCCAAAGATAAATGATGAATTGTGTTCCCACTAAACCCCCTTCCTGCTAGGCTGCCTCCTTTGCCCCTATCTCTGTCCCCTCCATGACTTAGCAAGATATGACTTAGCCTCAGCGCTGCAGTGCAAGCTCAGGTGCAGCCTTTCAGCCTCCCTCCTTCCCCGTGCTACTTTCCCTGCCTTGGGATCGACAGATGACAGCCCTGCAGAAGCTTGGTTATTGTTGTTATTCCATCTTATGGCAAGTCCCTCGTGTGCCAGATGTCAGCAAAACTGCTTTGGGCTGAACCTCTAAAGGTCACATAAGCTTTGAAGAGCATCTTGTGTTTTCACATGACAGACTGTCACACAGAAGGGAGAACTAAAATGAATTGCTGACCAAGGAGGGGCTTAGACATGCTATAAATACCTGGTTACGCTCCAAACAATGGTGACTTTTTTTATTGTCTATTAAGCCCTTTTATGACATACTTCATGGCTTGTGGGCCTGGGTATACTCAAAAACTTTCTGTTGCTTTAAGAGCTATAAAAAATGATGACTGATATTATCAGCACTCATTAAAGTACCAGACATGGCAAATATAATACGAATGGGATACTGACCTGGTGTAGATACGTGCTGTGGGTACACTCAGGACCCTGCATGCCATGAAGCAATTGCTGTCGTGAGGCCACATCGGCCCTGTGCATGATGGAGAAGGAGTTTGGGCTTCCCAGTAACCCACCGGTCGGAGAGTTTTTCCTTTCAAACGAGAATGGGATTTCATCTGCCGCACATGGAGGAAAAAGCTGTTGGATGAGGCACAGTGCAAGTCAAAGCTGAAATGAAAAACCAAACCAAACCCAGTAACTGCTGTCAGAGTGAAATGGGGAGGAGGAGGGGAAATTGTTAGGGAATAGTTCTTGGAAATACCCTCAGCTTTGGCCCTGAGTGCCCACATTTTAGCTTAAAGGTGGCTGCTGGGCGTGGTACGTTCTACATCATTCTGCTGGTAAATATCCCATTTCTATCGGCACCGCCTGGTGGTTTTGAGTCAGTTCCTATCATATAGAAAATATTATTTAGACTGACTTTCACACCTTGAAAAAATAAATCTTACGCCTCTCTAGCTGCCTTTCCTCCATACGAGAAGCTAGCAAACACTAATTTGGTGAATAATTTCGGTGGTGGCAGAAAGAGGATAGCCTGCGTGTGGTGCTTGGTTTCAGGATCGCTATCTCACTGTCTTGGTTTAACAAATGTCTACATATGTTCAACAGCTCCAATTTTTAGCATGTCCATTTACTATAAAGTCAGGTTGCAGGAGTTGTGGGAAGGAGGGGGAGGTTGTTCAGAAGAGAAAAAACAGTGGAAACACTTAAAAAGTAGTGCAGGTCAATCTGAAGCAAAATGCGGGCAAAAACGAGGGTGGGTGGAAGAGAGGAATGATTACCATTAGCCTTCTTTGGTTTCCATCGCAGGCATGTGCTATCTATTACTAATTTAGCTGCATGAGGGAGCCACAATTTCTTTAAAACATGCCAGGACTCCGCTCTGTCTCTCAGCCTGCAATATCTAAACAACAAATTGGGTCCCAGCTGGGCTGTGTTTATCAGCTTAAAAAGAACTGATTTTCTCTTCCACAGTCAAGAGGAAAGCGTTGTCTGACAACATGAACTGAGATCAATGCTCTCTCAAACTCCCTGCAAATGGGCAATTTCAACCATTTGGTTGTCCAGGTACCGATTTTGGCTCTGCGGGCTTTAACTGTGCCCTGTAACTGCTGGCACATCCCCATTGTCCATTGTCCATCCTCATCCCCATCATCCATCCCACTGGCAGGGTCCCTTATCACCTTTTATCCACCACCGCCATCTTCTGCACAACTCATTACGCTTTGGCCTCCCTGCCCAGATGCACTGGCTTAGGTGAAAATGACTCTAAGCTGCTTTGAATCGCACTTAAACTGGCAAGCAGGACGTCTTGGTTCAAATAACTAGGTTTAGCCTTTTTTTGTGCTTGTTCTTGCCTATTGTCTTTCAGGTCGATTTTCATGGACTGCTAACTATTAAAGCACAGTGATTCGTACAATACTTCCAATAGCCTTGCTATTATGTGTAGGTAAGAATGAGATACTGTATCTAATCACAAGTATTTATTTATCCAATTATATAACATATTTACTTGTGTGGCTATATAACATATAATTTAATTTGTTCTATGAATATAGCGAGCCTTCCTTACTAGATTTGTGTCAAACCATCTGAACATAAATTGGAATTCAAATAAAAAATCACATTACTTTAAAGTATTCTTATTTAACTATTGATAAAATAGCTCAGATGGGCACAGTGTAAATGACAGTAAAATTGGCGTTTACAACAGACCTATTAGACAGAAGGGAATTGGACTGAGAAAAGCAAATCAATTTTTTTCCACACCATGCTTGAAGTAAAAACTGCGTAGAGAAGGGATCTACTCATTTAAAAAATCGTGGTCAGTTGATTGATTAGGGGGACAAATGTTTGCTTTCTCCCTCCGTCTCTCCCCCTGGGGGTGATCTCCTGGGGGTAGGTGAGGGCTGCGGTGGGAAGTGGCCTCCAGTCCTCTCCGAGGCCCCTGTCTGACCTGGTGTCCCCCTCTTTGGGATGATGGCCCTCAGTCCCACTGAAGTGACCCCCACATGCCACTGCTGGGAACACGCTCAGCAGCATTTTCACCGTTGCCTGCGGGCTCCTGATGCTGCAACATGCACCCGCCTTGTCAGCTGCTCCCAGTGAGCCGCTGCTGAGGGCTGGGGAAACGGCCCCAGGACTGTCTGCATGAAAATCTGCACAAGAAATTAGTGTCTGAAGAGCAGCTCCTCACCTGTGGCTTAAATACAAAGCATCCTTTTTTTTGGAAAGCCCCTGTTCTTACAGCTGTGGAAGTGCACACTCCCCTCCCGTTCTGCTGTTCTCCCTAACCCCGAGGGCCACAAACGTTTCGTGTTTCCAACCCACAGCCGTGGCCAACAGCCCCAAGATGCTCGTGGTTCCCAGAGAGCTGCAAGGCAGCAGCTGACTGCAAAGCGCTCTGCAGGCGGCTGGCTGGCCCACGCCGTTCGCTCAGTGGGTTTGTATCTCCTGGCCGACTTTTGGGTTGCAGAGCAGCGAGCTTCACGGCGCGCTCACCCTGGCCAGGCAGCAGGCAGCCTGCGCCCGCACGAGCTGTGACGCTGGCCCTGCTTGCAGGAAAACAGGAGGCTATTGACTTCAGATCTCTTTGGCAAGATAACTATTGATTGCCCCCCTTTCCCCCCTCCCTTAACTGGTAAGATTTGATACAAATGAGTTGCCACGCAGAGCTATATACAAAAGGATATTATACGATAGGGAAAAGGCAAAGCCAAGCATTTGGCTGAGTTTAGGCTGTTCTGTGCCTTTCCAAGCACAATAAAATTAACAGTATTATCTCTATGTGTGTGCTAGCACTTGCAGAAGGCTAATGGTGTCAAAACAGCAAAAGAAAACGAGAACAGGTTTGGGAAGACAGCAGAGTGTTATCCCTAGAAGAGAAGATTTGTGGTTTAATTTGAATAGCATCATGTTGGAAAGTCTCTGCCCTGGATGGAGAGTAAGTTATTCCATGAGAGGAACTCTCCTGCCCATTTCTATCTGTAGGAAGAGATTAAGGAGGACAGTGGCAAGGATGCTGCTGGAGAGCAGCACGTGGGGACCTGAGGTTGCTTAGCAGAGAATATTTCCTCACTTTTATTTAGCTCTGGGGCATGGGTGATCTCTAGCCCTCTGCTCACCACACCTGTCTCAATCTGCCAAATACATTTAGCTCTTCTGGGAGCATAAGCAAACAAATAAAACCAATGTAGACATCCATGGCAACAGTTTGGTTTCATTCATGGATGCTTTTAGCAGAGAAGGAACAAATTAGACACTGTCTATCCAGGTTTCTCGCTGAAATTTGGAGTTTCGGGTGAACTGCATCTGGATGAATCTTGATTTCTGCAAAATGGAAATGCAGTAGGAACTTTGTAGTTTGCAAAACCATAGCCAGGTCTGATCTCCCTCCTGATGTCTCCCACCACAGATTCTCATGGTTGACATGAGACCTGCCCCGAGTTACAGCAGTTTCTGTGCTCCTGAGCACTGAATTTCATCCTCCTCTCATTCTCTGGGCTTGCCTTCACTGCCACTTCCATCGTGGCTACAACATCAACTACAACATGTCAAACAAGAAGGTGGGATAAATATCCCAAAGCTGCTTTTGGCTTCGAGGCTTGGCAGCCCTTACGATTCCTGTGATTTGTGAGGAACGGGAGGGATCATGAGCTACACAGTGAGAAAACAATGCAACACGGTACCATTTCAGTGCCAAATTTTCATGGGTTGGCTGACCCAAACATCTCAGCAAGGCAGAAGCATGAGAGCCACAGAAACCCAAAAATGCAAGAGAAAGTACCATGCTACAGCACTAACTCCTGGTTAACAGAAACATGCTGTTTCTATAAGCACAGCACTGGAGCTATTAGAACACGCAGACCCCAGTCCAAGAGGAATAACCTCGGGTTAAACGGCTCTGAAGTCCAGATAACCTAGGGTTAGCTTCATCTGCAGAGGGTGCTGGGCTGGATGCCGATTACTTAACCAAGTTAAAATTTGGATGATGGTGTCTGCTCTGTTAGGCTAACTCACATGAACTACCCCAGCTCAGACACCTTGGGGGGGAAGTCTTTTTTTTTCCCAGCGCTGATTTCTTTGTGCTGGATCCCTGCTTGCTAAGGACACCTCACCCCACGTGGGCCGCTACACAGCTATGAGCCTGTCATGGCAGTGTCTGCCGTGCCTACATTTGGAATGATAGCTCAGCTGCCAAAAATCCCGATAATAGTGTTCTTTGATCATTTCTTTCCCCATCATTCCTCTCTTGTCATCTCTGTGGGGAGGTATCTCAAGTGATGAAAGGTTTGTAGGGAGAGGTGATATTTCTGATCTGAACAAAGGATGCAGCTGGAAAAACCAGGCGGACTTTGGGCCAAGCCCTTCTCCATGCTGCTATGCAGCGTGGGGCAGGGGTGGCTGCCAAGTGGCCTGCAGGACAGCAGCAGTCCCAAAACTCCTCCGTCTGCTTTTACTGCAGCAGTGAGTCCAACGGAGGGTATCATCACCTTTCCCTGCAGATCTGGTCTTGCTTTTGGGAGGGCAGGAGTGTGTTTGCATGGCAAGGTTTTGGTAGCGGGGGAGGCTACAGGGGTGGCTTCTGTGAGAAACTGCTAGAAGCTTCTCCTTCCTCTATGTCCGATGGAGCCAGTGCCGGCCGACTCCAAGACGGACTCGCTGCTGGCCAAAGCTGAGCCCATCAGCAATGGTGGTAGCGCCTCTGTGGTAACACATTTAAGAAGGGGAAAAAAACTGCTGTGCAACAGAGCTGGGAGAGAGGAGTGAGAATATGTGAGAGAAACAACTCTGCAGACACCAAGGTCAGTGAAGAAGGAGGGGGAGGAGGTGCTCCAGGCACCAGAGCAGAGATTCCCCTGCAGCCTGTGGAGAAGCCCACGCCAGAGCAGGTGGATGCCCAAAGGAGGCTGTGACCCTGTGGGAGGCCCACGCTAGAGCAGGCTCCTGGCAGGACCTGTGGACCCATGGAGAGAGGAGCCCACGCTGGAGCAGGTTTGCTGGCAGGACTTGTGACCCCGCGGGGGACCCACGCTGGAGCAGGCTGTTCCTGAAGGACTGCACCCCATGGAAAGGACAAGTGGAAGGGACCCACGCTGGAGCAGTTTGTGAAGAACTGCAGCCCGTGGGAAGGACCCATGTTGGAGAAGTTTGTGGAGGACTGTCTCCGGTAGGAGGGACCCCACGCTGGAGCAGGGAAGAGTGTGAGGAGGAAGGAGCGGCAAAGACAATGTGCAATGAACTGACCGCAACCTCCACTCCCCGTCGCCCTGTGCCGCTGTGGGGGAGGAGGTAGAAAAAATGGGGAGTGAAGTTGAGCCCGGGAAGATGGGAGGAGTTGGGGGAAGGTGTTTTAAGATTTGGGTTTATTTCTCATTACCCTACTCTGATCTGATTGATTGGCAATAAATTAAATTAATTTCCCCGAGTCGAGTCTGCTTTGCCCGTGACAGTAATTGCTGAGTGATCTCCCTGTCCTTATCTCGATCCACGAGCCTTTTGTTATATTTTCTCTTCCCTGTCCAGCTGAGGAGGGGAGTGATAAAGCGGCTTGGTGGGCACCTGGCATCCAGCCAGGGTTAATCCACCACAGAAAGACAGAGCCCAGGCAGAGGCAGGACCCTGCTTCCCCCACCCTTCCTGCAGCCACCCCCATTCCCGGGGCCAGAGCAGCCTGGTTGGGGGCGCGGGGCGGCTGGAGGCACACCTTCCTGCTGGGGGCTCTGTGCCAGGGCACGCTGCCCTACTCCCCCTTGAAACGCTCGTGTGAACGCGTCCAGTGTTGAGCAGGATGGGGCTGCCGCCCTGCTGGGGCACTGGCACGATCTTCCTCCCCGGCACCGCGAGACAGCTTCTGGGAGACCAAGACTGTTAATTTTTTTCTCCTTTTAAATCTTCCAAACAAGAACTTATGTGCAGCCTAAGCAAAAAGTCCTGAGGCTGCAACTAGCAGAGAAAAGAGCTGTAATGACTGTATATGTTTAATGGCAGATCATAAATGACTGGTGATGTGTCAGCTGGAGGTCTTCAGCAGAGCAAGACTTGATGTCAAAATGGTAGCTGCCACCCGTTATCTGCAATGAAACAAATGGAAATACTTTTGTGTCTTTGCTTGATGCCTTTTTTATATTCCAGGTTTGGAGATTTTCCTTGTTCCTGTGAAGCAGACTGTGCTGACAAAAAGGAAAATGGCTTGCAGCTGCTTCTGTGAGGTGACTCGTGCCGCTAGCGCAGCCTGAACACTCCCGGGCTGCTTTCTGGGGCTTGGCCTCAGCTGGGTGCCTGCTGCCCTGCTTCCACTGCAGTCAGGAAAGGTGAGGCCCTGAAGACAGAGGCAAGATCCCCCACCTCTTGATCCTTCACCTCTTGCTCCTTCCTAACTCCTTGTGTGGACAGTACTGTCCCGAGGGGATAGTGCTGGCCAACAGTCTGCTTCAACCAAACATGGGTACTGGCAATGGCATCTGCTGTAACCTTGGTCAGACCGGGTTATCTCTGTTCCCTTTATTTGCCTTCCTACCTTTGACCTTATCCACCTGGATTTGTGTTTATAAAGAAAAGACTAATTTCTTACTGTGTGTTTTCTCTTATGCAGTCTGTGGAGTCATACAAACAGTGCATTTTCTGACCGAGTCAGGGAAAAAGATGTAGTTCAGATCAGTCCAGATTGTTTGGCTGGTACAGACCCTCGTGGATTGGAGTTATTTCACCCTTTCTAAAAAATTCAATCTATATCCAATGCAACAACAAAAAAATCTGTTTTGAAGAAAAATCAAAATATTTTGATGCTCTCCCATTTGCTCTGTCACTGTGAATGCTCTATAAGAGTCATACAAATGTCTTGGGACTTTAGACACTTATTTCTTGGGCCCTGATTTTGGGGTGGTGTCTGTCCGGTGCAGGTCCCTGGCTTGGCAGCCAGCGCCTGCTCCCGGCACAGCGCCAGGCGCTCTTCCCAGGTGCAGCCAGGATGAGGTCTGCCTGCGGGAGGTTTTGGGGGGCTCTGGGTTACCCCAGCACGGCTGCCCCTGTGCAGGCCCGCCACACATGCATTATCAGGGCAGAGCTGAAGATGGCAGCAGGAATTTGGTTTCCCTTAACGCATTTTGTCTCCTTGGGAAGCGCAGCTGCGAGAGGGGCTGCTGCAGAGTGCAAATGGGGCTGTGATATAGGTTTAATTACATAGCTCCTGGGGTCACTGCAGAGAAAGACAAACTTTTCCCCCCTTGCATTTAACCCTATTTCATGCACAACGAACACTGAAGAAACCCAGAAATCTCCATGTGCGTCTTGAACTGAGGTGATCATCTTTTCTAGGGATTCCCCATTTGGTGTGGGGACTGCGGGCTGTACCCCCAGGCCCATGAGCTGCCTGCTCGCCCGTTCTCCTGGACAGAGTAACATCTCCATGCTACCTCCGATAGCTTTCAGGAATGGGCACCATGTGGGTTTGCAGTGCACAGCTAGAGAAAGAAAAAAATTTCAAGATAAATATGCATTTTGCATGCCGGACGCCTTGCTTGCAGGGGCTGATTGCTGAGGGGCTGGCTGCGGGTGGCTGGAGAGGAAGCACTGCCAAGAGCCCTGGGCGCTGGGGTTTTGCCTGCTCTACCGAAGGGGATCGCGGCATGAGATCTGCCTGTTTTATAGCAGTAGGCAAGGGAGGGATGCCTGGTGCTCTGCCAAGTACGCAGTTGTGAGCACTTGACTCTCAAGCCAACGAGAGAGAGGCCAAGGAAGACAGCAGGAACTTTATTCCGCATCTTAATTTATAGATGTTTCCTTAATCCTTTCACAGACCTCATCTGTTCGAGAAATCAGGTTCATATGTCATCTGTAATGTCTCCTTCCAGACAAATAGCACCACAGCATCTGCAATTTCCATAAGTGCGTTGCACTTTGAAGACGGAGATACATGGGACACTTCAGTGTAGCTTGCTTTTAAGTGCCGCAGGATTTGCCTCATCAATGTGAAGGTCTATTCGCTGTTCAGTGCATGCCGGTATTTGTTTCAAGTTGCTCAGATGCATCAAGAGTAGAAGAGCCCGTTGCTCTGGGAAGGCACTGTCAGCTGATGCATTGCCCAGATCCTCATTTAGAAGGCAGAAATTGAGAGGAGGCCTCAAGAAAGGAAAAATAAAAAGCAAAAAAAAAAAAAAGCACCCCCATAAACTTTACATAATTTCCTGGGTTTCATTCATTTTGCTGTAATTTTACACATGTCTTCACATTAAGTACTTATATTGTCAGAGGAGCACTCAGGGTAAGTAATGTCACTCAGCGAGTCACAAATGGAAGCCATGTCGGCTGGTGTTGCAAAATGGATCTATAACTGGCTTTTTGTCCCTCAATTTGAGATGATCTAATTCAATTCCTGTGATTTACAGCTAGGAGGAGGATGCTCGCCGTCCTCCCACTCCCTCCGTGCGCCTGGGTTCAATGTCTTCCCCTCTTCTGAATATCCCGGGTTTTGGAGGTAATTAGTCTCTGAAAGGGCAGTGCACGTGTTTCCTGCCTAAACCGATTTGTATACCAGTAACTGGAAGAGGGAATTTTTTTACCTGTCCTTGCTGACATCCCAGGATAACAAGTATCGCTCATGCCAGCCCTGAATTTGGAGATCATGGTGAAACTGCAGTTGTAAGAAAAACGAGTGAGGCATTTGGGGTGAGTTATGGAGACCTGCAAGAATTTACCACCGCAACATGGATCTGCCAGTGACAGCAGCGGCACCCGATGCCAGCCCTGGCTGCTGCTGCTTGAAAGCCTCCTCTCCACGTATTTATTTGCTCACTGTATCTCTGACACAAAACCTCCCCCATCGGTGGGTTTCCGTGGGTTTCAGTGGGCTGCAGATCAAACTGTGACATATGAAAATAAACCGTCTCTAAAATCTCACAAGCTACTACTTGGGCAAAGAAAGAATTGGCGCTTAATGTACTATGTCTGGTTTAGCAAAAGAGGTGTTGCATCTCAGTATCAAACACGATTAACATTGAGATAGCCATGCACATATGGCAGAGGGCCAACACATTCATCTTTGTGGACGTAGTGTGTTAAGGTCCCTGCAGCCCGGCAAGGCGCTTCCGCTCTTGCTGGCAGTAGAGAGGCAGCAGTCGCCGATAAACCCTGTGGACCTGAAAGCTGGGGCTCTTCCCAGCTCACCCTGACTAGAAGCCAGAGCGTCAACGTACGAAACCCATTTGCTTTAACAGCACATCCTCCCCCGTGCCAGCGCCAGTCACTGCACCTTCCCATCCCCTGGAGCACGGCAGCGAGCCCCCGGCTCCTGGGCTGCGAGGCCAGCAGTGGCCATGCCGTGGCTGCTTGCAGGCTGTGTGTCAGTCTGGTGTGCAGGGCAGCGGGGTCAGCCACAGGCACGCAGGGGCTCTGCGCTCACCTGGGTGCTGCTGTAAGTCACGCACATCTACACATGTGCACACACGTGCACACACGCACCACTCCACCAGACTGACCCTGGCTGACGGCACTGTGGGGGTAAATCCACTCTGCCAACCTAAAGCCTCTCTTAATATTCACAACACGCAATGCTCTCCCTCTCTGGTGCTGATCTGCTATAGGGTGTGGGTATGAGCCACTGACCAGCTGCGGGGTTCCAGTGACGGTGGTTTTGGCATGCAAGGAGCTCCCAGAGTCGCCGGGGTGGAAGGCATCCTATGAAAGGAGAGATGATCACCCCTTGTCTTGCTCATTCCACAAACGCTCACATCACTAGCTCTGTGAACAGCCCCAGGTAAGCTCCGTCCTGACCTCGTGAGCCAGGATTTTGGGAAGAAAACATGCAGGGCTGCCTTTGTGCACCCTGTGCCCCGGCCACCCACCAGGTCCCCACGCTACATTCCCCTAAAATTTGGGCAAAATTTACTGCTGGCTGTCAGCAGTGGCAGGACAGACAGACTCCTGCCACGACCCTGGCGGGTTGCTTGTGGCTTCCCAACACCCTCTTCCCTTGCTGCATCACACTCAAGTCATGAATATATGTATTAACTACAGAATAGTCTTAAGCAAACATTTATCTTGCAGAGCAATGGCTGTTGTTAAAGACTCCGGGGATGGATGTTTAGGAAAAGAAGCCTATTTGAGCGCAGTGCTGGAAATGAGGATGTTCTCACAGTAATTTTTTCCTCAGGTTAACAGTTTCCAAATAAGCAGGTGAAATGGTCTGAGGTGATTAAAGCAATAGAGAAGATTAGTTTTGTTATATATAATCACCTTTGCTTCTCTTTTATGTGTGGAGTGATTTTCTCAGCAGGATGCGTTATCTATTTTAGGGAACGCTAGACTTTTTTTTCTTCTTTTTTTTTTTAAATGTAAATCAGCTTTTTAATCTTTTTGTGTCAATTTGATAGACTGCAATAGCAATTCTGTTTGGTAGTAGTTTCCCCCCTTCCCCAAGCACTTCTTTAATTGCCTTAATTGTTCCAATTTGAATAAATCTGGGATCACACCTTGGCTTGCGGGAATTTGCTGAGGATCTGCGGCGTTCTGCGTGGAGCCACTCCTTCAGACCTCTCTGTCAGCTCTCACGGGTGGGGATGGGGTGTGAGGGGTAGGTGCGAAACCCAGGTGGTGCCTGATCTCAGCAACAAGAGGGTACAAATGCTGGACCTCCTCTAGGATGGGTTACGGCTTTATCTCAACTCTATTTCACTCCTGCTCCTACAGGGAGGAGACACCTCCTCCTTCCCCCTGGCTGCCCCCATCTTCTCAAAGAGATGAAGTTTTGGGTTAAACAAGGCAACTCTCGAAATACACATGTGCTTTTGTTGACCATTGCAACTTTTTCTGGTGGTAGATGCAGTGCTGGGGCACTCGCTTCTGCAGGATTTCCTCTCCCTGTGCCTCAGAAGAAGACACCGATTTTAAATGCTGATCTTAAGTGGCGCAAAGCAGCAGCAGCCTTTTTCAATGGTGCTCGGCTCTGCCGCCCTCAGCCCTCTCCCTACTTTGGGGGGAGGACGTGGCTGCCCGTAAGGGAACATTCCTGTCTGAACTCCTGCGCTGCTCGCTGCCTTGGGGAGCTGCAGACCCTGAGCTACTGCTCCACTTCAGATTACAGCCAGAAAGAAGGCAAAGGTATAATTTGGCATCCTCATGCATTTTATTGGTGAGCCGAGATAATTTCACCCTGGTAAAATACGCCTCTCTATCAATCCCCGGGCCTCAGTGGGGCATCCTCTCCGAAAGACGCAACGTGGAGAAATGCCTCCATCAATACGGGATGTGTTCATGACGGCACGTGAGCCGATACAGCCTGTCAGGTACACAACGGGGCGGAGAAGAGCCTGAGAAATGACTTCATATAGACCACTTGGAAAACAGTCTCCGGAGCAGCCCAGATGAGAAGGGCTCCCTCGGGAGCGCTGGAAAATGAGCGTTCATCTGTCAGGGACGTCTTTAGGAGAAGGTGGAAGATGGCTGTGGGCTGCCTCCTGCGCTCCCCGGCCCTGACGGGGGGACCTGTGGACAGGGATGGGTCCCCGCATTTGGGATGCTGCCCGCACCAGGAAGCTCCGAATTCAGGGAGGAGGGAGAGAGGGGATTTATTTCCAAGGAAATTGTGCCCAGAAGGCACAGGGCAGCCCAGAGAGTCAATCCTCCTTTCTCAGCCTCTCTCCCCATGCCCCCCAGCCCAAAAGCTGCCAGGATGGGGGGGGTGCTCTTTTGATTAAGCCGCCACGGGGGCACTCGCCAGCTCTGGGGTCATCACCTGCTTTTATGGAAAAGTTAAGCGTTATTGGGAAATAAAGAAGGAAAGTGCTAGATGATTATCGGGGAGGAAAAAAGGTTACAGTAAAAAAAAGGAATTAAGAGAAAAATAACAAGTTGACCATTATTAGGGAGGGATGCAAAGAGATAAGGGGGGTGGGGAACAAACGTCTAGTACAGTATATTAGACTTCGGTGTGGATGTAAGTATAAAATGCTCCACAAGTCCTGTAATTGAGAAAATCCATCAAATGTCCTGACAGCTGTTCCAGCATTTCCAGAAGCGATAAAACTTGAATTTATTTCACTTCTGGAAAGGGGGCAGTATCACCTTCTGGCGGCTTTAATGAAATGCCATAAAATTCGAGGAAAAACTGTGCTGTAAAGTAATAAAAAAGGGCAGTCAGCAGTGGGTTGTTTGCTGAAACACTGTCAGAGGGGACACGGTGGGGTGGACCTGCTCCCGATGGTCACGGCACCCAACCCATGAACCCTGGGGGAATGCTTTGTGCCCCGGCCCTGCTCCCCGCAGCCGGCGTGCCTGCAAGCGGCCAGAGGGGAGCTGAGCATGGCTGGGGCTTGGCCCTGGCCGGGAGGCACAGAGGTCGTGGAATAACCAGCACATGCCAAGGCTCAGGCAGGGCTGCAGAGGACCTGGGAGAGGCTTGTGCAGCTTCCACCCACTGCCGGCCCGTCCTGGCACCTGGGCCAGCTCAGAGCAGAGGAGGGCTGCGAGGGTGGGCACCAAGGAAATTGTTTTAATTTTTTTTTTTGTTGTTTTAACTGTGTCATTTGGTGACAGGAGAAAAGGTCGTCGCTGCAAAACGCCTCCCCTCATGCGATAGCTGCTAGGCAGTGAGCTTGTTTTCCTATTTAATTTGTTAATTGAAACTAAATTTGTAATACAGCGTTTAACTTATTTGAACACTCCCGGACTCTGTAATTTAGCCCTAATTTGTTGGCAGGAGAGCACACCTTTTGCATACCTTTTTCTTTTTAGCTCACCATCATCTCTCACATAATTGCTGAGACAGTTTCCTTCCATTGCCTAATTTTGTGTAAATGCCGCAGGCACCTTGGGAGCCAGCATTACTACCCCCAGCTGGCAAATGTTATGGATCTAGGTAATATGTTTAAACAAGAGTAGGAGGAGACATCTAAAAATAGAAGAGAGGGAAGGAGCAGTGCTGGCCATGCGGAGGGAGCCCTCTCCTCCTCCTCCTCCCCGCGGCTGGCAGGGGTCAGGAGCAGGGGTTACTGGTCACACCTTGCCTTCCCCGGGTGACACAAGGGGAAAGTGGCCAGGAAAGCAGAGCAAGAGCCACCAATTTGCTCCCAATTAGGGCTTAGTAGTGTACAATCCTCCATGCCAAACAAAAAGCTCGGGGTGAGGCTGTAAAAACGATCTGGCTATCACGCGCCTCAGTCATTACAAGCAGTAAAACATTCTGTGTAACGCTGGTTTCTGCTCCATGACCCCCCGTGCTGCTGGCAGCATGGCCATGGCCACTGCTGTGTTTCTGCCAGCATCTCGCACTCTCAGGCACCTCCTGTGGTTGATGAACCTTTTGGGGAGTAACTGGGACAGCTGTACACGATGAGAAGTTTGTACTTTGGTCAGACTGTGGTTTTCAGTAGCTTGGCTGGAGGATGAATTACGGGAGTCGTGTGGGAGCGGGAGTCTGCTGGAGGGGGCTCAAATCAAGGGAAGCATCTCATTGCCAGTGTGCACGAGGCAGGGCTGCTTGTGCTCCACAGCACACACCGAACATTTTCCACCACAAACCAGAAAATAAAGAAAGACAAAAAAGGTGGTCTCTGAAAGGACTACGAAATTCCTAAGTGGGCTTGTCTTTTCACACGCACTGGTGTATATTGGCCAAATCGGAGAGGCTGAGCCCTGCTGATAACCTGCGTGCTTTATTCTGTGTTCCCAGCCCAAGCCCTTGCTGCTTGCAGAGGTGTTGAAATGAGCAAGGAATGATCGCCTTCAACCTGTGATGAGAATTCGGAGCCCTTTTCCTCTGACGGGAGAAAGGCAGCTCATGGCCTCAGCTCTCTCGCTGCGCGCTAAAAGCCCGGCGGTGTGTGCAGGGGGAGCCAGGGCCCGCCCGTGGCGTCCGACCGGGCGTCACAGCCATTCTCATGGAAAAGAGCTTTTTCCACAATAAGTACTCTGAGGCAGCCCATGACTTCCACTAGGAATTATTTGGGTGTTAGGGAGGGAATTTCCCAAGACTTCGGTGACAGCATATTAGGGGCTGATACTAAAATACCCTTGGGCATGAGCAGGGCAGAGCTAACCGCTTCGGCGAGGGACGGCGCTGTGCTGGCACTGCACTGGGGGAAAATCCAGCTCCTGCCCAGCAGTGGGAAGGAACCTTCTGATTAACCCAAAGTCCAGATTTCTGCGTGAAGGTTCCCATGGCAACAGGGCTGCAAAGATTAAATATTTAAAAATATGGAAGCGATGCTGGCATGCGAGGCGAATGCAAGAACTTTGGGGCAAGCGGCATCTCCCTGCTCCATCCATGTGGCCAGGTCATGGCCCACACTGGTCTCCTGCAGCCCTGCTGCTGCCACCTCACCTGGCAAGGCTTCCCCAGGCAGGGAGCAGCCACCCATCACCCTGCCCATTGCCCTGCCCATCGACATCGCTGCCCACAGCCTCCGTGGGACACGTCCCCCCTCTCCACACGATTTTCCGCAACAGAAACTGCAGGGCACGAGGCCAGCCCTTTTCTGCAATTGCTCCCGTTGCTACCAGCGCTCCTTAGCAAAGGAGGGGGGAAAATGCAATTTAAGTGAAGACCAAACCTTCCCCAGGCCTCTGCCCAGTGAAACGTCATTTGTGGAGAACTTCAAAGTCGTTCCTGATAATTTGGGGTGGGGGGAGCAGACCAAAGAGCACTGCTGATTTGCCTTCATTTTACAGCGCTGCTATTGAGAAGCACTGTTTAGTGAAAAGCAAATGCTCTGTGGGAAGTGATCAGTTTAATGATATTTTGATGGAAAGTTTCTAATCCACTAGAAATGAGTAATCTGTTTTGACCTCCTTGT
Source organism: Gymnogyps californianus (assembly GCF_018139145.2). Classification (NCBI taxonomy): domain Eukaryota; kingdom Metazoa; phylum Chordata; class Aves; order Accipitriformes; family Cathartidae; genus Gymnogyps; species Gymnogyps californianus. Next base: position 14,561,858 of record NC_059477.1, read on the forward strand.
TTTGTTTCTGACATACTGCTTTACCCACACTGCATCGCTTGAGTGGCACTGGCACTGCTCACTGTGGTAAGATCATTCTTCCAACTTGAACAGTACCCATCCTACAGTAAACCAAAAAATACCACTTACAGCAATGCAGGATCTTCACTGGGAGTTGCACATTTCAGGCTTAAGGTAGTCACCTCTTTTCCTGCCAGTCAACATTAATTTATTGATCCAGCGATTGAGTAATAGTGGTAATACTAAAGGAAGGCGGTGCCAGCATCCAGGCATCCGCAGAGAGGTACAGATGGCCTCTCCAGACACGGTGGAGCTTTAACGGCACCACAATTCAGCTCCTGTCTCTGGAAAAGAGATATCTCATTTCTGAAATCACTGGAAAGTTAGGGAAGTTGAGTGTTTAATGGCACCCACCATACCTATATCCACGTTTAACATTTCAGCCTTGTCTCTAAGGTAAAGAAAAGTGAGGCTCATTAGAGCCCTTTTTCTAATTAGCTGCTGCAAACAGATTTTCTTTTATAAATGCCTGAATGTAAAGTTATTTGTGTACCTAATTTCTTTCTTATGTTACATTTATTTTTAAGTGTAATTCACTAAGGCTTAACATTTGTAATTCTTGCAGGGGCATTACAACCAAAGATGCACATTTATTACAACCCCTTAAATTGCTACATTTTATTTCCATATGCTTTTGAATTGCTATTGAGCTTGTTTTGTGCTCTTCCCATCGTTAAAGTGTATTTTTTTATTGTACATAAATGGTAAATAATTGATACCTGCCATCTGGTGCTAATCATCCTGCCAGCCCTATGTCTCCACCTTGTCCTTTCATTCCTTGCTAGCTCTCCCCAATCAGCTCTTCCCCTTTCTTTCCCAGTTTTCTCTGCATCTTCACCCCTTTGCTCCCTGAAGGTGCTTGCAGTGATGTGGTGCCAAGAAATGCGCTGCCTTTCACCTCTGCTCAGCCCAAACCCTCCTCTTTCTCCCTGATGCCTTTCAGGGGAGGCGATTCCCCCAGGGACAGTCATCCTGCACTCCCTGCCCAAGCTCCCCTCATCGCTGTGGTCCGGCTGGTCCCATCACCAAGGGACCACTGGGGACCCTCCGGCTGGAGCCGCTCTGCACTGACTCCGCTGGGCTTTGCTGCACAACTCCTATGGCGCCCGTGTGCCTTGTTACTCTTACAGAGGCGGCATCCTTGCCAGCATTTTCTCCTGCGTTAGCAGTGTGTACAGACCCGTGTGAGATACCAACACTGAACTGCAGGGCTGGGTTTCTCTCAGTATAGACTGTGCTGGAAAAAAGCAGCTAGGCATTACGGTAGTTAATGGCAGCAAACCTCAAGTGCTGGTGGCTCCAGAGAGAAGCAACAAGCCAGAAGCCATGGTGACATGATGCTGTGACCACCTCCTGCCCTGTCAGGGAACAAAACAAGGTCCCTCCAACCTCTGAGCAGTGAGTTACATGGGCTACATACACTAAAAAACACGTTTGCAAAGTATCCAGTTGCCAAAGCTGAAGCAGGGAAAGCCCAGAGCTGCTTACAACCAGAGTGCGCTTTCCATGAGCAAAGCAATTTCTTTCTCTTAGCCTGAATTAAAGCTTTCTAGACATAAAAATCCCCTTGGAGGCAGATTCTTGGGATGGAGAATTTCTGTCTAAATGGTTAAAAGTTTGGCAACCCTGTGAGTGACCAAAAGCAAGGTTTTATAATGGGAAATGCCAGGGAAATTTAGTAGCCGGCATTATTACCAGCCCAGCCAATAATAACAGCTTGCACTGTGCAGATATGTGACCATCCGTGCTGAGCTAATTGTTGATAAAATCCTAGGAGTTATAATTAGCCCCGATGGGACTCTTTGTGCTGCTAAACCGAAGCGCGTGCCTCCCTGTTTGCAAGGGGGAGCTGCAGGGCAGGGTGGTGGCCCAGCACCCTCAGGGTGCAGGATGCGACCCGGTGGTGCAGACCCCACTGGGCAGCGCCGGCCCCAGAGGAGGGGAGAATGGGGGCGCTTGGGGAGGTTGGGAATAAACGAGCCAGTGCTTCACTCTCTCTTCTCTCCCGCCTTTCCACGTGATGGCCAAAATGGGCTGTTATATGACAATTTTGCCATTCTGCCCTTGCCAGAGCATGAGCCCTCCCTCTGCCTTTACTGCCTGCGGGACAAGGAGGTTTTGGGATGCTGTACCTGTCCATCTGTCCATCTGTCCGTCCTGAGCACTGTATGCTGGGCACAGATGCACAACTGCTCCTCTCTGCTCTGGGCAGCATCACGGGTGCAGGTGTGTAGCTGCGCATGGTGCCCGACCCCTCCAGCAGCCCCCGGCACAGCCCTGACAGTGTCCCCAGGGACAGGGTAGAGATGGCCTCGGTCCCCAGGCAGGGGCAGGTACCAGTTGCACCTCTGTGGGCAATGGGCTTTTTGCCTCTCCCTCAGAGCATACGTGTGGGCAAGCCGGGCTGATCCCCCTGTGAAACCAAAGTCTCTGCATGGCCGCGGCAGGTGCCAGCCTGCGGGGACCGCTGGGGGACGGGGCTCCGTGGCGGCAAAGAGGAGCAGCAAAGGGGCCGTGGGCGGGAGGGAGGAGGTGTGAGGAGAGCGGCGGGAGGTGGCAGAAGAAGGGGAGAGAGGTGGGGAAGGTCTGTGCGCCAGCGCTGGGGCTCAGGTAGCCCGAGCTCTGTGAAGGGGAGGTCGCTGCTGGCCGTGGGTCAGAGGCAGCAATCTTTGCTTCTGAATATTGATGACTGACGGTCCTAGGAGATGGGAAATATGCTGAAGGCTAAAGGCATCCCTCCTGATGGACTGATGCCTGCAGTGTGTTTAGTAATGAACCGAGCTCCTTTCCATACTGCCTGTATTTTAGTGCACAGGGAACAGCCCTACCGAATGTGCCTCAAGCAACTAACTCCCGGAGAGATGCAGATGGGCTTTACTCTGTCCTGAAACCCCCTTTTTGGCAATCTTGCTTCAGAGGGGGACTGATCCATCAATAATTAAAACACAGGATAATTAAAATCTCATGAAAACCTTCTCTGAGTCCTCAAAGTGAAATACATCAGCTTCTCCACTAGCTACACCACTTGTCCTTATTTTGCGATGTCCCCCAAGCACGGTGATCTGACCACGGCGTCTTGCTGCTGCAGAGAGCTGGAGACGACAGCCTCCGGGAGCACCAGTCGCCGGCAGCTCCCTCTGGGGCCCTGATGCATTTCCAGCACCGGTTGCATCATTTGCAGCGCAGCTGCGTGCAGGGACATGCTCATGTGTGTGCATGCCAGCTTTTGTTTGGAAAACAGGGCGGTTTTAGCTACTTACATCCACCAGAAACTGGAAGCCCCGGGTCCCCTCACAGCTGAGCAATGCACCCACCAGATATGAGCAAGAGTCACCGTGACAGTCCAAAGTCCAGTGAAATCCCACCATGACGGAGGAAGACTAAAGGCATTTTACCTGTTTGCTGCCAGGTAAAAGGTGACCATTGTAAGAGCTGAACCTGTAAGCTGGGCCCTTTTTTGTGTGTTCATAAATCTAGTGACGACAATAAAATGGCAGTTTTCCTACAGAAAACACAGACTTTTTCCAGGCATCTAAATGTTAAAACACATCAGGCAGACTTTGAACCCGGAGTGCCCCCTGCTCTCTCTGGCAGAGCAGAGCCCCTCTGCCCTGGGATGCTTTTCTGGGTGCATTCAGGCCTCTGAAACACTCTAGCTAAATGGCATTCATTAGTTCGGGGGAATTTCTTCAGAGAAAAAAAACCTGTACTGGAGCCAGGCGCCACCAACATGTGATTAATAGCAAGTGGTGGGGTCTGCACTCACCAGCAGGGGGGCAGAAATGCTCTTTCACTCCCAAATGTCTTTGGCACAAGCCTTGGCAGCTCTTTCTAAGCTTTTCCTGAAAACTAGCTGTCTTGCAGGATTAAAAAATGCTGCTGCGTCAACAGCTGTGCTTATGGGAGCAGGTGAGACGCAGCCCTGATGTTTCCAGGTTGTCCAAGCAAGAGAGTTCCTGACCGTAGCTTTGCCTGGATGCTAATGTTGGCTGCCAGACCACATCCCCCACATCCCCTGGGGCACACAGGGGAGCAAGCTGCAGAGCGGGGGGCTGCCGCCCTCCTCCAGCCACCTGGTCACAAGCCCACCCCTGCGGGTCCTGCCCCCGTGGGAGCCCGGGTCCCTGGGGGCAGGTCTGCACTGCCCTGCAGCCTCCGCATCCCTGCGGGCCATGAGCATCTGAAGAAACGGCTGCCGCTGCCAAGGCTGCCGGTGCCCAGAGCTGGCACCGAGGCCGCAGACGCGTCCAAATCCTCCCACGCCCCCAGCGAGGCTTTGAGGCTGGCAGCGGTACCTGCCGGCTTCGCAGCGCGCCGTGGCAGCGTTCGCAGGGGGGGCGGAACGTGGTGGCTCCCGGGTCTGAATTTTCTCGCTCGTGTCTGATGGGCTAATTATTATTGATTGACGTTTTTGGAGTTTTTGGGGCACTTTGGGGGAAGAGCAGAGTGTGGGAAGAGGAATATGTTGACAACTTTTTCACATAATCCTTTCCAGCCCCCTCATTTTTCAGTCAGCCATGGAATGTGTCCAAATATCTGGGATTTTAATGAAATTAAAAGCAAGCGGACCCAAAACCCCTTGAAAAATACAAGAAAAACCACAAATGGCCATTTCCCTCCTCTCCAGCTCCTGTGCTGCATGGCTGGGATGGGCGTCCAAGGGGGTCTGGTGGCGATGTGGGGAGGCTGTCCTGGCCGTTGCTCCCGGTCCCACACCAGGGCAGCTCTCCTGGCCCTGTGGTGCCACGTGGCCACCCTGCTTGGGTGCTCGGGTGGTGTTCGGTGTGAGCATCTTCCCCTCCCTCCACGGCCTGCCACCAGGTCCTGCAATAAGGAGTATTTATACGACTGTCCTCTACCCACACCAAGAGCATCATGGCATCCTCAGTCCTTTTACAAGGTAGGGAACCAGTGATTTTGGTCCAGCACCCCTGCACGCTGAGCTGTGTTAAGCAACGTTTTGAGAGCCATAGCTGCTGGTGTGTATTTATCCTAAGCCCCGAGTGAAACCCTGCTGGGAGCTGCACCTCAGTATATGCTGTTCAGGATCCCCAAAGGGCTTCAAGCAGGTTTGTCGCAGGAAAAAAAAAGCTCTTTGTATTAATAAGTAACAATCTACTTTAGCTTAACTGAACCGAAGCAAGCAATTTGTATTGCACGTGCTATAAAGATGCAGTTAAAGGTGGTTACAAGGGACAAATGATTGCATACTGGATACATGAGCATCGACACGTGCAACATCTACCTCAGCTGCTTTAAATGCATTTGCACAAGTTCAACCACTGCTGCTGGAGGTAACTTTCATATTATATTATGTATGGTGCAAACCGGTGTACAGTAAATACCTAACTAGCAAGCTGGATTTTAAACTGGCATCAAGTTTTCCTTGGAAACGGCAACCCGAACTGCCTGTGTGGCTGGGAGGCATCACTGCATCCTCACTGCCACGGCTGCTGGCGCTGGGCAGAGCCAGCACGGTGATGTCTCCGAAAGATGCTCCCGTTGCGTGCTAATACTGCGAAGGTACAATCCAGACACAGCTGGAGCTCTGGCTCCTACAAGATATTCAAACGTCAGCCTGCAAACACATACTCTTCGTATTTTCCCCAGGCAGCTTGCTTAGCCTTTAGGCTTCCTGGGTTTTGAATTGACTCTGCCTTTTGAGTGGTAGTTTTAAGAAAAAAAACCCAGCAGGTTGAATGGAAAGGAGCTGGCTGTGCTGACTAACCATTTTGATTTAAGGCGAATGTGGGAAATACCGAGGCAAGAAGCAAAGCCTTTGCTTTGTGAGCAGCGCATCGGCAGTCAGCAGCAGCACGTGCTTAAAATGGATCCTGATACCTGTCGTCCTAAGCTTAAGATTATTAATGTTACTTAACCTAAACAAGACCGGACGGGAGGATTTTCCCCCAGCATGGATTAGTGAGTCAGGAGAAAAACAAAATTCAGCAGAAATCCTCTTAGTAATTTTTATCGGGGGTAGATTTTCACATCTGAATCTCAGCTGCCAATTTGCATGGATAATCTCAGATTATCTTTAGTCCATGATTTATTTTTTTGTTTCCCCCCTCCTAAATAAGCGCACTTTTGCAGTGACAAAGGACACGAACAATTCTTTAGGAGAATGGCTGCTACATCTAAATAACAATGATAAAAAAGTCCATCTAAAACCAGCAGCTCGGCGCTTTTGGCTCCCCCCTCCTCACTATGCATTATTCATAGTAGACAACAGGACCAAATGTGTACGCTCCCTGTGCAATTACCAGGAGAACATATTCAAAGACATATGCTAGTGCCTCTTAGTGAAAGGAGATGTGCAAGTACCCATTATTTACTAGGCACTGTTATAAAATCTGCAAGTTTGACTCCAAGGTTGAAGCTTAATTGACTCCCCCTGGTAGCTCTTGTCATCCATCTAATTCAAGCCCTGCGAAAGCCTGGTTGTTTTTTTGTGTGCGTACAATACGCTGGCTGCTTTGGCACACGCTGGTGGAAAAAAATGTGGTTTGCATCAATTAGCCTTTTTTATAGCAAGGAGAGTGGCTGAATGACAGGGCATCTGAGAAGTATGCAAAACTTCAGCACATCATTCAAAGCAAATCATCACTGAGGTCGTCCGTGTTACCATCATGGCTGCCTTTGGCCCTGCTCCTCCTGAGCACAGAAGCCTTCATAAGGATCATCTGCCCAGTTTATTGCCTCCTTGATCCAATAAATATATTTCCTGTGAGAAAACCCTTCTGTGGGATTTATTTAGATCAGCCTCCCCAAATTAATCTCTGCAAACTTCCTTCCTCTTCCTACCACACCGGTTCTCTCTGCGTGCCATAAGCTGCAAGGATCTCTGCACTGATTCCTTTCCGTATCCCCTTCCCAGGCAGGCAGTAACCTCTGTGCATGTGGAAATAATTTTCCTCCAGTCACTCAGACCAGTCAAGCTCTTTTTCTGCCCAAAGCGCGTCCCTTGGAGATGCATGGCCCTTTAGAAATTATGTACTGACAGGTGGTGGCATTGAGGCACCACCAAAAGCACCAGAGGAGGGTGCTTTCCTCCATCCCCTTTCACAGTCGAGATGAAGAAATCGGGGGTTATTTATTTTTAATAGAGGCGCTTGACATCCGTGGTACAACCACTGCCAGAATAGAGAGCAGTGCGAAGGTTGCGGAGGCCAGTGGATAACTGGCCGTCCATCCCCATAAAGGATGGCAAAACTTCCCTGGGTAGGGGGTTGATGCTGACAGGTGTCACTGAGGCAGTGACTGAAATGAAAGACAGCAGCAAAGTCCTTGTTGTGCCGCCTGCGCTGGGCGCTGGCCTGTTTTAGGTGGCTGCTCTGGCCAGGAAAGGGCTCTGCAACAGCACCGGGATCAGACCTGACCGGGATGTGCTGGGGCAGCCTTGATGCTGGGAGCCGCAGCAGGGCCAGCAGCAAGGCATGGCCTGTGTCTCTGCTGCACCTCGTCATAATTTATCTGCGGCTCCTCTCCCCTTTGCCCTCCCCCTCAGTCTTGCACCAAATGGTGTTTACCCCGGGGTGCTGTCTGTCATCCTCCGGCAATGCTGGCACAGCAGAGGCCAGGTAGCCCATGGCACCTGGCTCTCCCCAGGCGGGACCCTGGAAAAACACAGCAGCAGATGTGCTGAGGATGTGCAGGTGTGGAAACGTGGCACCTCTTTCCTTTTAAAGTGGGAATGCCCCCAAAAAGGAAGGTCAACAGTTAAACCAAGTTTTGGGATGACAGTATTGTACTGTTCCTTAGCCGGTCAAATGAATGTAAGAATCTGTATGGAAACGCTCATCCTAATTTTGAATAAGAACAAATTCAATTAAATAGGCATATTTTGGAGAATTCATGTGACATACGCACACTTTTTTTTAAGCAGCTCTGCTCTCTGCAGTGCTTTGGGAGGTAAAGCATCACTTCCAGCTTGCCTAGGCTGGGAGGAGCGACAGAAGTGGTGATCTGGTGTGCTTTCCATGCAAATCCTTAATGTAGACATGCTGCAGCACCGCAAAAGAGAATTGACTTCACTGCAAATGAAGCAAGGCCTTAAGTGCTTTGTTGAACAGCAGCCGAGCTCTTTGGTAATGAACAACAGTGACAAAAGAAATAAAGAAGCAAGCCGTGATAGCCTGATGTGGTTGCAGTGGAGTAGCTGTTCTGATGGTTGCTGGCGTGTGAGATGACATGTGAATACAATATATCTCCACGCATTGCTGCAGTCTTTCACCAGAGGCTAGTTTAAAAACCTTGAAGACTTGGCAATTAAGAGGACCTCTAATTGAAACAGAACAACGGTAGCATTTTAGTTGCCATGCAGCTCCCCTCCAGAGCACTGTGGTCTAGCGGAAATCCAAGGTTTCTACAAGCAGGTTTAAAAGCAGGTTTTTAAAATCCTACAGAAACTGTCATGCGTGTGCTTTGCCTTGAGTGGTTTGCATTCGTGGGGAAGCGATTAGTTACTCCACAACACCAGGACCACACATAGGGTTAGAAAAGACATGCTGCTTCAGTGGGTGACACTTGCCCTGGAAACCACTGTCTTGGAGGACAGGGAAACCAACTGCAAGCATCGGGCAATTTAAAATGCATTAAAACATGCTCTGGAGCCCAAAGTTGAGCCTCCTTAAAACAAACCATTGGCTGCTAACGATTAGCAGCTGGACAGGGACAGGGAAAACCCACTGGTGTTGCACAAACTGGGATGGTGTTGTTCTGATGTGCCCTATGGAGGTGCTGCAGAAGTTCAACAGAACCGGAGGTCAGGATATTCCTTCCCATTACCCGTGTTATTCTTCAGTTTGGTGGCATTGACACAGAGCTCTTCAAGGAAGGGACGCTCTTTCCTTCTATAGCTGGGAAGAGAAACACTCCAGGTAGCGCTTAGAGTGATAATAAATGGGATTACAGCAGCAGTCTCACCCCTGCACAGAGTAACTGTAACGCTGTGGGGACGTGGACCCTTCAGGGAAGGAGGGAGATGCTGGAGGCGCTGGGAGCGGTGCCAGCATCCCTTGTGGTGGGTGCCAGGGCCCACGCTGGGCAGGAGCCACTGGCAAATATATGTTGTAATATATTAATACACTTTTATAATTCCTTTCATTTCCAAGAGCCCCAAGACATGCTGCAGCAGATAATCCTGCTGGTGAGCTGAATCAAAGCTTTGTGAGCAAAAACTGCACACTATTTAGGGAGCTGCGCAATATGAAATCAATGTATTGAAAGAGCACTCTCCACAGCCCCCATCCACTTCCCATCTCAAGGTGACTGACATCGAAAGAATGGTCGTGGTGTTGTTTTCCATTGCTAATTATCTGCTGGTCCTGGGCTGGATGGCACTCGAGACATAAAAGGCACCATCCCTTCCCCAGGGAGATGAGGACCAACACACAGAGGCAAAACTAAGGCCAGGAGAGGAGGTTTCTGCTGCACAGTCTGTGCAAGACACCAAACCTGGGCTGAAGCCGCAAATGCATTTTAGGAACAAGTCTGCAAAAAATGGTGAGCAGGTGCCTGGCACGAGGGGGAGAGGAAACACAGAACAATGGATAAAGAATAAAGATCTTTTCCTCTACCCAAAAGCTGTATCAGGAATCTTAATCTAAAACCAGCCAAAGCCAAACCCCTCACTGGGAGCTTGGGATTCGCCCCTTATTTTTGCAGAAAATCCCAATGTTAGGTGCTGCTGTCTGCAGTTGGTTTCAGCTGTGTGTTTCAAAACTAGGTCCTGGTCCTCCTCGAGAGGAAGCAGGCAGCAACAGCAGTGCTGGGGGGAGCAGCACCCTGCAGGACCCCCCCACAGCCCCCCCTTTGCAGCACCCACGAAGAGGCACTACCAGCACCCTTGTTTTCATCCTCGCCGGCCCCAGCGGCACCACAGCAGCCTGACACTCCACCGCGGGAAGGACCTATTAGATAATTGACTGTATCCCCTGCCAAGGCAGGAGGTAGTCTCCTGACAGAGGCTGTAACAGATATTAAACATACTGCTCTTGATCTCAGCAAAAAAAGGCCACTGGAGTAATTTTTTTTTAACTCGCTAAGTAAAAGCTTTCTAGCTAATATTAATAGGTTTTATCTGATGAAAACGGTACATTCATCAGGGAAGGGCTTTTCTTTTTTTTATCCCCCATTAAACTTTCGAAGAAATGTTTTAATTTTTTTAAGCTGTCATTGATTTTTTTGTAAGCAAAAATGGACATGTTCAAGCAGAAAAAAAATCCATTTCATTGTAAACCAATTTTCATTTAGGAAAACATTTCAACATACAATTTCCAATTTGGTCTTGTCGCATCCTCCTTGTCCCGCTGTTACATGGGTCAAAACGTTACTGGAGATTGATAAAAGTGCAAAAAAGTGAGATTGTTTTAGCAGTAATTGGAACTTTTATATTTGTTTCCAGACAGTTTTGTCTTGCTGCTTTTCTCTTTTTCTGTCATCCCAAGAGATTAATGCACTTGGGTAGCCACATGTTGCTGCCAAGCCCATCACGGGACGATTTGTCCCTCTCCCTCTTCCCATTTCTAAACAACCTCCTCAACCAGACACGGAGTAAGACCCGTATTTGGGTGAGCAGGCACCAGCACCACCACCGTGGGTGATGACCAGCAAGTAATTCCCCTGTTAAAACCAATCCCCTTGCTGAAACGCTGCATGTCCTATGCTCCCAAAAGCCTTGGTGCCCTCAGCCTTGCCCTGCTCCCGCCTGCCCAGCTGGTGGTGTGCAGGATGTGGAGCGGGCTGGGGGGCAGTGGGGGCAGACCCCCGGCAGGTTCCTGCTCCCTCCGGCTGGGAAACATGGGGTCACCAGCATGGTAAGCCGCTCCGTTCGCCTGGATAACGTCACCTGCCGGGCTATCGGATATTGCAACGGCCCCTTGGTGCCGGTAAATACCAGCATTGCTGGCGGTGCCAGTGCTGTACCTTTTAGCCCCGTGTGCCTTGTGGCCTCATTAGCCCTAAATTTTGTACAGCCAGGGCCACGTATGAGCCAGTCTCCAGCAGCCAGGGCTTCCCGCTGCCAGCTCGGCACCTCTGCCTGCAGCCTCAGATGTATTTTGCAGTTGTCTCCATTTGGTACCAACTGAAGGAAAAGAGGGAAAAGGTGAAAAGCAAGGAAGCGGGCTCCCACATTGTTTGTCTCCGAAGGAGGGAGGGAAGCTGCTGCTACAGCCCGCAGGGGCACCGTCTGCCGTGAGTCAGCAACCAGCCAGATTTACTGCCGATTGATTAAATTAACATTTGTTATAAGCCAGGGAAGGGAGGAAGGGGGGGAGAAATCCTCTTCACGGCTCTTGAATTATTTATGCCCTGGAAGCCTCCACGCCGTGCTCGGGGCAGGCGGCAGCGACGCAAGCTGCAAGTCCTCGTGCATGGGGACAGGCTGGGCTCCTGCAGGACCTCCTATCCCCTGACAAATTATAGCAACACAGGGTGGTACGGGGCGTGCAAGATGCGCCGCTCCAGAGGGCATTTTCCTCCCGTTATTTTGGCTACAAGCTCTGTTTTCCCAATAACGGTGTGATGGATGGTAGTAAAGCGCCGCTGTATTTCTAATGCCCTCCACTAAGTCTTCACTGACTGGCACAAGAGCAAGGGCAGGTTTGTGTGGGCAGGGTCAGGCAGGGCTGGCTTCGCTCTGCTCCCCTGACAGGGAGCCAGGAACGGGAAAAAAACTAAGCTGAATTCCCACCAATTCAATGTGATATTTTTTTCCCAGGTGCCGATAATGAATCTGGATGCAGTCAGCTGCATGCTCTTAGATCTCAATGAAACCTGCCTCCATGTGCAGCACGTGCGATGTGAGGTGCTGAATTTGGGACTGGGCTCGTGTCACTCTGCAGGGGCTGTCTGGGCTCAGCGCGTGCCTGGCGGGGAGGGGGAGAAAACATGGCGACACTGCTGAGAGACGTGTTACACGGGCAATGCCTGAGCGGGCTGGACCTGCCAGGAGAGAACATCCATGCAAATCTGGGCACTCAAGCTGCCGAGCCAGCGAGGAGCAGGAACCACAGGTATTCTGTTCTCGTGGCTCATGTTGGGTTTCAGAGCCAGCCAGCTCCTACACAAGACCATAGCCCTGACCACAGTGGCCATCTATCTGCAGAGTTGGCAGCCAGCCCAAGCAAGAAATAAGGCAACTCTTCCCTTTCTCCTACAGACGAATATCCTCTGCGCAAACACCATCAGGATGTGTTTCCTTTCCGCCAGCTGTACGGGGACGATGACGTGAGCCCCTCATCCCCATGCAGGATGACAGGCGAGAAGTGCGCTCCCCGCAGGGATGGGGACACACGGTGGGGACAGGAGAGCGGAGGAAGGAAAGGAAGAGCCACCAAGGCGCGAGGGCAGCAGCAGGGCTGGCCCCGGGAGCAGTGCCACCTCCTGTCCCCACCAAGCCCAGCCACTGCCTGCACCTTTGCAGGGTCTCACCCCACAGCCCATGCTGGCACGTGGGGGCTCCCTGGCCCCCTGTAGCCCTGCGCAGCACCCGCCAGTCCTCCCGAGCCCCAGGCTGCCGTGCAGCTGCCCAGCATCAGCAGGGCAGCCAGTGTGCCTGTACAGGAGAATAAATTTAGGTATTTAAACTTCTCCTTACAGTCAGCCATCAAATATTCATAGTAACAGATAAATGAGGAGAGGAGGGGCGAGCCTATTGCACAAGGGCTGAAAAGGGAAATAACTTTTTACAACCAGCCGATTAAGTTATAAATCTGGATATGTCCAGGATTTATTTAATGTGCTCTCTGGATGTAAGCACGCGGTAGTCGCCGGGGGAAGCCACAGCTGCGAGCAAGGGCAGGAGGCATGTGGTTTGTCCAGCCCTGGGACGAGAGTCGGAGGGGGCAGTAAGAGGAGGGGGGGTCAAGGAGGAGAGGAGCCTGGTGTTGGGGGTACAGGCAAAAGTCAGTGAGGAAAGCGAGGAAAGGCTCCCCTGCACAGCCTGCAAGGGGATATGGGGGTGCATGGCAGTGGGGGGGGGGGAGCAGGATTGATGCCCAGCGAGCCGGGGCACCCGGCAGGTCTCTCCCCTCTCACTGCCCAGCTTCATCCAGCCTGCAGGATGCTATAATCCTACCTGCTGGGATTTAAGCTGAGGGCTCTGGTTGCTACTGCAGCACAAGGTGAAAAAGGTAGCAAAAGCTGAGAGGTGGGCTCAGGCCACTGAGCCCCTTCCCACAGGTGCCCGAAGGGCCATTGCCCAAGAACCGTTTCCCACCACCATCAGCTGGGAGGCAAAAGGCCTCTCCCCCCCAACTCCTGCTGTGAGAAACAGCCCTGCTGTCCTGGTTTGCAATGGTGTGGCTTGAAATATTGCAGGGAAAAAGCCACGTCCTTGACATGAAGGGATGAGATGTGGCACTGGGGAGGGACCACATCTGCTGGCACCAGCCAGAAGATGCCTGGGAAACCCCTCCGGCCCCGACTGCACCACGGGGGTGGCTTGGGTTTCCCTTCCCCTCCAAGTGGCTGCTCAGCCTGAGCTCAGCCTCCAGCACCTGGAGAGACACCAGCAAGGAGCTGTTTCAGCAGATTTTCAGTTACCGGAGAGAGGGTGGTGCACGGAGGGCGCTGCCTGCTGCCCTGCTCGCTGAACCGCTGGCAGGCACAGGCGCCCAGCAGGTACACAGCAGCCCCAGAGGTCATCAGCAGATTTTCCCCCATCACTGGCAGGAAAAGGGGTGGGTGGGGTGGGAAGGCTGTTCTCTCGCTGCATACTCCTTCCCCAGAGCCCTCTCCCCATCCCCGCTTTCCCCCGGTGGCTGTGCCCACTGCGGGGGCACCAGCCGGTGCAGGAGCCCCACAGTGAGGGGGGGGCCTTTGCAAAGCTTATTTCTGTGCAAGGATTTTCCCTCAGCCAGGCCAGGATTTTCCTAACCCCCAAAGGCCCAGCATTGTAAAGGTCAGGATGTATCTCAGCAGCACAGCGCATCCGGCACGACGAGTGGATGCCTGATCCCTCTCCCAGCAGCTGGTGCACATTCCCGGACAATATTGCTTCGTGAAGCTCCAGGTTTTCTGCGTCCCAGGGAGCAGAGCCGGCAGGGAGGGTCGGAGGCATGCCAAGGAGAGTTCAGTCGCTGATGAAGTTTCCAGTCATATTCTATTTTAACGTTGAGATCCTCCATTTGTTCAATTCTTAAAGGTGACCCACAAAGGAAAGTACAATTTGGGCTCATGCCCAGTATTCGCTTCCCTGTGCTGAATAAAAAGACCTGGAAGTAGGTATTTTTATAAAGCTACTTTTTGGCATTAGAAATGTGGATCCTTGCTTTACCTCAAGACTCTGGGGAGGCAAAAGGACTTGCATACGGTGTGGTTACAGAAATGATAACGATGCGAGCTGAGCTGCTGAGAGGTGACGGAGCATGCTGTTTTCTGTGTGGTGTTTTTGTTTGGTTTGTTATTAACATCACTTAATTTCAATGACCAAATGACATTTTGGGTAAAAAGCCTTTGTTAAAGCCTCAGCATTCTTCCCCCTGCTATGGTACGCTTTCCATGGCCTCATCCTCCATCTGCTTCAGCAAAACATATCGACTATCACTTCCATCAGCTAAAACAGCAAACAGGAAAAATCTTTAATAGCTTTTCCCCTCCAGGACTTTTGTCATACAGAAAAGACACCTACGAGACAGCAACCCAAATAAAAAAACCCCAGTCCCAGGCCCCAGGTGCCCCCAGAGCTGCCCTGGCTGCGCGGGGCTCTTTGCTCTTCCACGAGCCACGGGCGAAGGCGAGTGCTGGCCTCCCGTGAACACATCCCTTCCTCAGCACAGCCACCCTCTGCACCCCGTTTTGGGGCAGGATTCATGGCTGTCCTCTCATCAGAGGCTGCTGGTATGAAGGCTTTTGTCTCAATCTGTGTGTGTGTCCTTGGAGCCATATCCCTGTCACCCCTGTACGGACACCCCCACCCCTCTCCTCTCACCTTTCTCTTATTTCCAGAGCCACTGTTAAGAACTGGGGTAACTTCTGACCCCGGGTGTATGCCTATACAGTTGACAGTAAAAACACTCAGGGAATTTAATCACTAATAGAAATCCACACCCCATGGGGCTGACACCGCTCTTCAATGCATTGAAGTTTTCCTTGTGATGCCCCCACCTCTTCCAGTCCTTGCTGTTGGGCCAAGGCCACTGCCAGCCCTTAAGTGCTTGCCTCTGGGAGGAGCGTGCCAGGCGTGCTGGCAGGCAGGAGGAGGGCAGTGGCGCAGGGCTGGGGACGCTGCTGCAGCTCTGCCTGTGCTGAGTCACGGCCGCCGGACGCTCCTGCAAGTCCCTGTTTCCTACGCCGCTGGAAAGGTACCAAGAGCATTAGCATTGCGAGCCCAATCTCTGCAAAATAAGACAGCCTGATCCTTGCAGTAGCTCCTGTTACAGCCCATGGCTCCCTTCCCTGTGTCCTCCAGCCACCCGTCTCGCCCGGGTCAGGCAGCCTCCCTTCGGTGTGTGCTGCGTGCCCGATGTTCAAAGCAATATCCTTGGGCCTTCTCCAAAAAAATCCTCCAAACCTGGTAAGCTGCTGCCATAGCTTGTTTACAGCCTGTTTCCCCTCCTGTGCTCCTGTCCTCCAGCAAGTACAGTGATGGCTCCTGCCTGTTTGTCCCATCCCGTGGCACTGCCTGGCCGTGGGCATCACTACGTCCATGCAAGGACCAGACAGACGCCAAAGTGGCCTTCAGCAACACTAGAGACTCGGATGCTGGCCTTTTGTTGACACTTGCAAGCAGGGGGGAGGCGAAGGCTGGGAGGGACTGGCTTGCCCTGCACCCCAGGAGGCTCATATCCCACGAGTTCCCCTTCCCTTCAGCCGCAGGCAAGTGATTCATGGCCTCTGTGCCTCCGTTTCCCTGCCTGGGACCCAGACGTGCATCCCTCCCTCTCCAGGCTGCTGTGACGATAGCTGTCTTTAAAGCCTGAGGTTCCTGGACACTATAGCAACGGGGCCATACAAATACTTAGGGCTGAGCCACCCTTTGTTTGGGGTTTCTGGAGCTCTGGTGTGACTGATGAGTTCTCACCAGACCAAAACCATCTTGAGCAGGCTCTGCTGGGGCCAGGCTCCTCTTGACGTCAGTAGGATTTGGACCGGGGCCCATCTTTCAGAGGAGGCAAAGCCAAAGCTGCTTTTAAACTGTGCTGCTTCTGCCGACGGCGGTGAGGACAGAGTGGGGTGCAGGTCCACAGTGGCTCTGGCAGGGTCCTCCAGGGATGGAGCTTCACCAAATCCACTCGCTTTAGCTGGCCGGCCTGGTCAGCATGACAGATGGCTGCTGGGACCACCACCTTGCCCCTGAGACCCCAGGGCTCCTGGCATGGGCAGTGGACCTGGCATGCTCCCTGGCCTGAGAGCCCCAACTGTTGCCTGGGAAGACAGGGCTTCCTCTGCCCAGCTCCTCAAGCATCATCCATCATCCCTCCATGTCTTCCTTTCCAGCAAGGTTTCCTGAGGGGACAAGATTACTGCCACCAGGATCTGGTGACACCTGGGGACTGAGGGGGACTGAGAGGCCACAGGACCAGCTCCGGTTGGCACTCGCACTGTGGGAGACACCGGAGAGACCAACCACAAGACCCCATGATCCCAAAGAGGTCTCCGAGGCAATACTGCAAATGCCAAATAACCAGCAGTTCAGGCTGTCCGAAGGGGTCTCCCCTTCCTGTTGGGCATCTAAGCGTCTCCCTCCCAGTCTTGGTCCTTACTACAGTGTCAGAGACAAGGTGAAGGTCTGTGGACAGAAAGCAATTCCTTCATCACCCATCACGTCTCCTCCCCAGGTTGCCCTCCCCGTGCCCCGCGGCTGAGCTGCTCCTGGCTCTGGCTCCTGCTCTCCAGTTTTCGGTTTCTACAGGGGCCTTTCCAGGCTCTCCCTCACTCAGAGGCTCCCAGGGCCACCGGGCCATCAGCCTGTCCCCTGGGCTGCCAGAGGGGCAGTGGTTGTCCAGTAAGGGCCCTGACCTGCAGTGGGGAGCCCAGCATCAGTGCTCCACGGGAAGCAAGCACTCCTCTCTCAGCAAGGCAGCGTCCCCAAAGAGGCGTGTGTCCGTATGCCTGGTGCTCACTTTTGCTGTCCCCCAGCAGCAGGACTGCCTGTCACCCCAGTCCCAGAGGTGCTGGGGCTCAGCGCACCCCGGTCCCCTGCCGCCCAGGCAGAGACCACGCCAGCCGCAGTGTGCAGGGGGCCCGTACCACCTCTCTGCCCTGACTGTCTTCCCCTGGGAAGGAGGGCACAAAGGGAGGGGAAGGGGGCAGCGGCGGCATGAGATGCCCATCCAGAGTCAGGATCCAGCCAGGACAGGTGCTCAGAGCCAGGGTTCGGGCACACTCCCCGTGCCCTGGGACAGGCAGAGCCTTTGCTGATGCTCCAGCCCCACTGCTCCAGGCGCCCTGCAGGAACCAGTGTTTGCCAACAGTGGTGCTCATCTGGGCATGGCTTCCCACCACCCGCTGCCCAGGCTGCTGGCTTTGGTTCTGGGCTTGCCACGTGCCTGGGGTCCTGCTCCAGGCTGGAGGTTCCTGGGCAGGACGTCAGCGTAATTAACTGCTAATCTTCCTCCTCCCTGGATTTGTTCAGCTCTGCTAGGTCTCCCTGCTGCTGCTTCCAGGCATTTCATTGTCTCCCAGCTCCTTCCCGCTCACCCTCTTCCATCCCAGGGCTGCTCTCCGAATCCACCAAAGCTGCTTCTTGGGTCTTATGCTAATTTGAACAAAGGTTCTTCCTTACCCTGGGGATTTTGCTAGTGTCTCTGTCAAAGCTGCCTTTGAAAGCTTTGCTACTCATGCTCACTAATAATTTAGTGTTTGGCTTCTGCGTGGCTTCCTACTGTTCTCCTGGCTCCACCGGTCTCCCTCCTGCTTCACTTGTCTTCTTCCTCACGCAGGTTGGGAGCACAAACCAGTTAATATTTGATTTCCCCTCTGACTGCCATGTCTGGGAGGCATCAGGGGATCAGCCACAGCTGCCCAAGGAGGGAGCAGGAGCCCCCCTAGATCTATTCGCAGCCCTCCCAGATGTCTCACTTCACCGCCTTTGTGCCTCGTGATGCCCCGTCCCCTCATCCCTCCCCACACCCACCCCCCGAAGGTCTGTTCTCCCTGTTGATAATCCATTATCTACATTTAATGCCTCGCTGATGTCCTTCCCTTTGTCTGACAGTGAAACCCCGACCAGATGTGAAGCTTCTTCTGTTACTAATGGCAAATCCTTTTGCAATAGCTGGTTGGAAAATGGGGAAACCATTTTCATGAAATAAAAATTGAAACACTGGACTCATTTTCATTCTGTGGGCCTCACAAAGGAACAGGGTTTGTTTGGCATTATTTCCACCTTTTTACAGAAAATCACCCTTTAGAACTGTGGCTCAGAAGATGGGTTTGTATTGTCAGTACTCGCGCTGCTAAATGTTTTGCTGTTCTGGTGTAGTTACTATTGCTCTCATGGTCCACTTGCCTCCTTAAAAAAAAAGAGGGAGCAAGAGATGGAAGAAAAAAATGCAAATGTCCTGTTATGTGTTCAGACCTCAGAAAACTGACGTCACCAGTGACACTTCCAGAAACACGACTGCCCTCTGTGTGTGCTGAGCATGCCCGGGTGGATGCGTAGATGGGCTCCAGGAAGGGGGTGAAGTACGGCTCAGAGGAAGGTCTTCAGTTAACCCTCAAACTGTGTTTTTATCATTTGGCATCATTTCCAGAGTCCTTCTGCAAAATTCCTTGCTGCTATAATAAGGTGTTAGGTTGTCCCATAGTGCCACCCCCACGCAAAGTTACCCTCATCCAAATTACTATTAAAATATAGCAGTGCCGGCGGCTACGCAGCGGCAGAGCTTTACAGCAGCAGCAGAGCTGCAGTACCCAAACAAAGCCCTTGAGAGCCTGCAGACGGAGCCATGCCACACTGGGCCAGCATGTGAATGGAGACACCCAACCTGGAGGGATGCAGATAAGGTGGCAGCATGTGCCCCTTTCTAGCGAGCCAGCACTAGCACGGCACTTCGGTCTTGCATTTGGGCTGCATGCGCTGGGATCTGCATCGTCTTTTTTGCTGAGACAGGTGGTAAGAGGAGATCCTGGACTGCAGGAACCCCCAGCACTGCCAGCAAGCTGGGAGAGAACTGTCCTCCCGACCAAATGCTTATTCCCATCACTACAGATGTGCCTATCTATGTTTTTCCTTCAGATGCAAGCATTCATTTTTGCAGCTAGTCAGAAATTCACTGACAAATGCCAGCGTGAAATGTTTCATCTCCTGTTCAATGAACTGTCACTGAACCAAAAAAAAAAGATCCGCAAGGACATGCCTGTGCTCCTGGTGGGTCTGCCCAGAGCCAGGATTTGAGGAGCCTCCCAGACTCACTCGTGACATTCTTCCAGTTGAGGGGAAATCTAGCTAGTTTTTAAGTTTCGGTCTAATTCAGAAGGATTTTTTGCTTTTAATTTCTGGATACAATGGCATATCCTGTGAACTGGAAAGCCTGTGCACCAGCAAAGCTGTGCATTAGACCCGTGCAGGTTCTTGTGCAAAGCTGTGCATTAGACCCGTGGAGGTTCTTGTGTCCTGTCACTTGGGATGAAGAAGTCAATGAACTCATCTGATACCCCAAAGAGTTGAAACAATAAACAGAATATGCAAACCGCAGCCACACAAGGCAACATGAACACCTACGCTGCCCGAGAGATTCAACGGGAGCTGGTGCAGCAAACGTGCTGGGTTGCAACTATGAAGATGTCCTGGGGCAAGAAGAGCAGGCAGACAGAAAAGCTGTGAGGGATGGCTGCAGGGAAGTGTGGGAGCAAGCTGGCGAAGGGGACTGAGGAAAAGAGAAGAGAGGGAGAGGTGCGGGACCACACACCAGCAAAAACAGCCCTGGAGTCACGAGCAAAGACATTTTTCCCCACATAATTTTTCCCAAGCGCAAGGAAACGTTTCTCAGTGAAGGCAGAGGTCGGCAGCAGAGGTCGGCAGCAGAGGTGCTTCCCCTCGCCATCATTTTCTCTTTCCAAGGCCCAGAGTCTGCTGGGCACTGCCTTTTCTGCTCCCTACCACCACCATGGAGAGGCAGCCATACGAGGAGTGACTGACTTCAATGAAGCCATGGTTCACTGAACCACCCAGCTAAAGACTTTTGACCTGGGAGGAAAAAAACCCTGGAAACAGTGACAGCATCTTTGCCTGGCTTTTACCCTAAAGCTGAAGGCAACAGCAATGAACGCAGTGATGGGAACAACCAGGGCAGCCCCTCCAGGGCCTGCCATCCTTCAGTTCCCTCACCTTGGCTCACAGCTGTGTTTTGCCCTTAACAGCAGGGCTGGTGGGTCTCACAGGGGGAGAAGAGCGCTGCTGGCTGCACAGTGTCAGTAGGAGGTGCTCTTTGCTCCCCTCGTTTTTTTTCCTTCCCATGTTTTTTTTTTCTGGAAATTTTGCTGCCGAGGTGCCCTCCCAGTTGGCAGGAGCAGAGCCATCCTGCACACAGCAGTGCCACCAGCACAGGGCACACGCCGGGCATTGCTCCACCACTGCGGAGTGAAATAAAAGTAGGTCAGGAAAGTAGGTTTCACAGAAGGTTTCCAGTCCAAGGACTGGACTTGTCACCTCACTTGCCACCGGTGTGGGAACCAAAAACTGCCAGCGCCAGCCAGCAAGTGGGACAGGCAGCTGCCAGGACGCTGGGCAGAGCGGGCAGCCCCTGCCCTCCCAAAGCCATGGCACAGTACACGGCCGCTCTGCTGCACCCACCTCTGGCAAAGGCTGAAGGTCTCCGTGGGGATGATTCAGGTCTTGCAGGTTCCCCAGCCACCAGCTGCACTTGCCTGATTGATAACTGAAGCAAACTCCTAAGCCCAGGGCGAAGGCACTAATTCCAAATGCCCACTGCCTCCGCCGGAGCGGCAGGACAGCGCTCCGCCAGCCGGTGCGATGCTCCTCCTCGCTGGAGGGGTCTGCCACCGGTCACGGATAGGGGAACAGAAATCACTGCACGGGGCCCCCAAATACTTGACTTTGCCCCACTAGTGAGCCAGAAAATCACCCACCACACTGCTGCCTCCTGCAGCAGAAGGCATGCTCCTTTGTTTAAGACACTTTCTAATGGACGTGCTGCAGAGCCACCACGTGCGTTTCTGTGATGCCCACTCCAAAAGTCCTCTGAACATTTAGGAACCCCAGTACACTGGGCTCCAGCATGGGACTAGACTTTGTGGGTCACAGCAGCAGGGAGGATTTCTAACCACTGAGGCAGAAGGGCTGGTGTTGGCACACAGCAACTTTCTGGGAAGAGAAGTTACTTGTGATAAACCCCACATAAAGGAGGGAAGATTCAGGCCTTGTGACCTCCAAAGCAACTCAACCCACAGAGATCACGGCTGTATTTTGGCAAGTGGGGCCCTTCCACCTGAGGTGGGGGTGGCAGTGGCTGGGACTGGGCAGGCAGGAGCAGGACAAAGCCCTTGCTCCCTGCAGCAGCTGGGGCAGGCAGCCCGAGAAACACGGATGCAGTCAGTGCCTATTGAAGTCCCTGTCCCTGGCTGCCCCCCCGCCCGTGGCTCCCCCAACGCAGGCGCCCATGCAACTTTTTGGGGGCTAAAACCAGTGCCGCTCCCTCCTCGCTCCTGGCTAATTGCTTTAATGCATCCCGAGGCGCCCGCCCTGCCTCTCTCCCACCAGTGGCTCATCATTAATTCACAGGGCTGAAACCCCCCGAGCAGCATCCCGCTGGCCGTCACGCTGCAGGGGGCTGATGCGGGGCGGCTGGCCGGCCACGGAGAAGGATGACATCATTTTTGTGCTGGGAGCCAGGCGCGCGGGGCCGGGGGAAAGGCTTAGCCCACTTATCTTCCGACGTACACCTACAATTTTCCCTTTCAATCTCCTTCCAATCTGGCTACTCCCACGTGAGTTACTAATATAGGACACGCAACGGGGCTTCTCCCCGCCTGGCCTATCCTCATCTATTTGGCTAATTAGCTTGGTTTCACTGGGGGGGTGTGGGGGTAGAGAGAGGGAGAAGGGATGAAAGGGGAGGGGGGGATCTTGTCCAAAATCCACCCTTCTGCTCCATCTTCCCTAACCCCTAAACTGGCCAGGCTGAGCACGGCTCTGCTGACACTGGCCAGCAGGACCCGCCGCGGGGCTTGTGCTTGGTGGCTCTAATGCCATATCCAATGCCCTGCAAAACTGGTGGGCACATTGTTCCCTTCCCACCCACCCTGCCAAAATACCTGCCCACAGCAGCAGCCCTGCAGGCACTGGGGCAGTATTGCCCCTACCCTGGGGAAATTACAGCCCCCGGCCGGCCAGCAAGGCAGGGTGGGAGGGGAGAGGGGCAAACAGCAGAGGGGTACTAATTTGTTTTCCTCCTGCCCCCTCCTGCAGTGAGTCCGGGACACATGGGGAGTTTGGGGGACATCTCCCCCTGAGAGGGAGTCCCTGACCTCCTGGCGCCGGGACCCACCAGCACCAAAACTACCTGCAGCCGGACCCGTGGCACGTGAGAAGCTTTACGAGTCATTCGGCGGGGAATGAGTGGTTAATTACCATGTGCCACTGCTGTTAACCTCTGCAAATAAGTCTAATTATCACAGATTAATGAACAGAGCGCAGGCACATCCGAGGAGCTGTCGCTGAGGGTCTTTCCAGGACCACATTTCATTATCTTTCTGAGCGCTGCTGTCCTGCCTCCCCCACTGTCCCCGTCCCCCCTCCCCGCCATGCGCCTTACTGATGCTCCAGCTGGTCCCTGGGAAATGTGGCCCCACGGCTCCCGCACTGCCGCAGCAGTGGAGAAACCCCAGGGGGTACGCCAGGGAAGGCATGAAATCGGGGTCCCTGACGGCTCCCAGAGCTCGTCCCATGGACTTCAGTGTGGACCTACAAGGATGCTCACATATCAGGGCCATTTCCTTGTATGGTGTTATGGGGACCCCCATGATGTTTGGGTTGTGCCTACCCCAGAGGCCCTAGCTTTTGTGGGTAAATAATCGGATGAGATCCTCCTGTCTCATCTGGGAAAGAAAAAAAAATAAAATAAAAAACCTAAAGCATGTCATTAGCTCTTGTGGTTGCAGGGAAAAGCTCAAGTGAATCTCACAGGCTGAAAAAGCAGACAAAGGAAAAAGAGACCACAGTTATTATTTATTTTAAAAGCCCACTCCTTCCCTACCACCACCTTATGAGAGCCCATGGCTGGGCAGAAGGGAGTCCTGGCACCTGCTGTGGGATGGGCAGCGGAGCAGGCAGCCACCTCGCAGGGCACAGCTGTGGGACCTTGCTGAAGACGGCAGGAATGGCAGAAGGCTGGGTATGGTATGGGATGCAGCCTCAAAGCGAGGAGCATTAATAAATGATAAGATTTTACGATCGTGTCAGGAAAGCTTACACTTCCAGCATTAAAATAAATAATGAAACATTTTTTTTTAGCTATTCTGGCTTATTTTCAGCACTTGCTGAATGGCTGATGCTTTGTTATGGTTGCTTACCCAGCACTCAAGAGCATCCTTTCAGATTTGAACCAATTAGCCCACGCTCACCTTGATGAGCACTGCTACAACACACGCACATGACTGCTGTACTGAGGCTCCCATGCCAGCAAATCGATGGAGCCTTTTTTCGTTACCCTGCCTGAATTTAAGAAGTTGCTAGCCCCATCTTCACGTGGTCTGATGCCAGGAGGGGTTTGCCAGCGGAGAAAGGAAATCCGCATGCGGGGACGTGCTGCCTTTGCAACCAGCGTCTTATTGCCCCCACAGAAGAGCCCCATGGGCCTCGGCAGCATCGGAATCGAACGTGTCCCATTGCCTCCCTCATGGTGGTTTTGCTGCTGAGCAGCACAAATGCGTCCCCAGCTTTGACACGCTGTCGCGGGGAGGAAACCAGCAGATGCAGAGGAAGCTGAATGGGCAAATGAATGTTAAAATAATTGGAGCCACCATTTCAGACTTGATGAATATGTTGCTCAAATTACAGCTCTGCCTTGAAAACAAAACAAAACAAAAGCCCCGATGAATGTAACATTAATTTAATAATAGCAAAACTTGTAAATAATGTAACACAGTTAAATGGTTGCTCATGCAAGATATCTTGAGAGGAGAGTAAGGGACTTTATAATTTTGGGGCTGGGATGACACATGTTCTGTAAAACGCAATGTTTTATTCATCAGCTCCCCCAAGAGCTGGTGAGGCGGTGGGGCCGGGGCCGAGGCACTCACAGGCAGCCCCCAGCCCTGCCACCAGCCGCGCGCGTGCCCCCTCCTCCTCGCCAGTCCCTTGGGTTTCCTCAGCACCGTCCCTCCTTGTGCCCGGGTGCTGGCGGCTCCTCCAGGGCTCCCCCAGCCCGGGGCCCATCTCCCCCATCCCGCAGACATCTGTGACACCCACACATCTCAGACGTCTCTCCTCCCTTCGCTATGGCATTTATTTAAATATTTCTCTTATCCTTCACTCTCCACCACGAGGTGGAATTTAATTCACAGAAAAACAAGAAATGCAGTCCAGGGCCAAGCTAGTAATTACCATCAAACCCAGAGAAAACCAGAGCAGAGATACTCAATTTGACTCTTTGTCCCTTCAATTTTCTTCAGTTGCCCTTTTTTTTCCTCTTTTTACTGCTGTAACAGCCTATCACCAGCATCTACAACTTCCTTTCACCAAGGACCTCTGGGTTTTTCCCTGCCTGCTTCCTCTCCTTTACTTATTGACATATTCAATAATTCAGAGAAATCTTATTTTAAATGCACCGGGCAGAACTCGCCCCCAGGTTTAAAAAACAAATCCTGTCACGTTTGGCAAACAGCTGCACACAGAAGGCAGACATCAAACGTATATATCCAAATATGTAAATTCAAAGAATCAATAGATATAGCATATTCTTTATTTTCATTTTTCATCTGGAAATAAAAGCTCGTGCGTAACATTATCATAATATTGCCGTATTGATTTCCTTGCGGTAAGGAGCATCCTACGAGATGTGCCCCAGGAATAAGCTTTCCTCTCAGAGTGAAGGTCAGCCTGCTGCCATGGGGACTATTCTTACATGACCAAAACTGCTTGATGGAGAGCTGATTTGCGGGCCTAGGCTCTAACCTAGTGTGACCAGTCTTCTTCCTCCTCCTCAACCCAGGAGGCACATAAGTGCCAGCTAAGGGAAGACCTTATGCACGGGGCTTTCAGTGCGAGTCCCATGGCACCTAAGCGCTCCCCCAGCAAAGACCTGGGGTCTGAGCTGGTGACGCAGGGGCTGAAGCCTGCAGATCAGCACCCACCATTCATTTGCCCCCCAGTCTATATTGATTCTGTGCACTAAATTTATTCTGCTCCAATATGGTATTCGGAAGGTTACCTCTCCTATTTTATAGCCTGTAGTATACTTATTTTTCACTTCTCTGGCGCCCACCACGTTACACAACCTCACAGTTGACCAGTGCTCTCCAGCCATCATCTGCCATGTAACTGCCCAGGTTTGTTTGTAGATAATTGAGAAAGAAATGTAAACGCGCCGAGATGATTAAGATATACACAGCTGGTGTCACCAGAAACAGGAAAAAGGAGCGAGCACTGAGTACGTATGAAAAAGCAGCCCGTGCTGTTTCATACTGACTCATCCAGGACCGTTAGCCTCCAGATGATGCCAAAGGCAAAGAGGCTGCATGGCAAAACTGCTGGGCTGTGCCTCTGGGATTTCTTCGTGCATTATCATTTTCATCTCGCTGCTGTCGGTTATAAAATAAATGTGTACATCGATACAGTAGTGGCAAGCAAGCGTCTGTTTTGAAGAGACGTTGGCATTGTCTTATAAATGTCAGCAGC
Organism: Gymnogyps californianus; assembly: GCF_018139145.2. Classification (NCBI taxonomy): domain Eukaryota; kingdom Metazoa; phylum Chordata; class Aves; order Accipitriformes; family Cathartidae; genus Gymnogyps; species Gymnogyps californianus. The sequence continues at coordinate 14,587,725 of NC_059477.1, forward strand.
TGAACAGCAGCGGGCTCCGTCACCTGCTACCGCTTCTATCGCTTCCCTTTTATTAAAAATACATATTGACAATAAAAGCTTCGGCTAAAAAACCCAAGCCCCTCCCTCCCCAGAAGAAAGACCTTGCTCTGCTCTTCTTGGAAAATCTTTAAACATGTGCCCTGCGAAATGACCTTACACATCTTCTCCCCTCCTGTGAATGCCATTGAAGTACGCTTTTAAAACCAGGCAGTAAAAAGTGAGGCTCCTGTAAGCAGTTTAATAGCGGTGCTTCTCACAGCCGCTGCAGCAGCAAATGTTTGAGCTTTCTAAAATACTGCATTTTGTCCAACCCGCCACACTCCCGGCCAGGCGGTACTGTGCCGTGCTGTGTCGTGCATGCACGTGCGGCCAGCGCACACAGCTGCACAACACACGGCCCCCTGCCCCATCCCTGCAAGTGCTGCAGTGGCTCTGGGCACGCACGGGGCTTGTGCCACAGGCAGCAGGGATGGACACAGCCTCACACCAAGAAGCCTGATGCTTCTTGCTCACATTCAGGGGCGTTGAGTGCGGAGGGCTTTGCTACCCCTGGCAGATGGGAGCCGGGCTGGAGCTGCTCCTGAAGGCTTTCGCTCACTTCTCTGTGTGCAGGCGGTAAGGAGAAGTCAGAAGCTGGGCAGATCTGGAGGGGATTTATCATAGCTGACCGAAGCACTGTGGACAGCACTGTTGGAGCTTTACGATGATATCAGTTTAAATTATTTTCTCCTTATTGTTAGGTGGATTAATTTTTAATTGAAAATTATTTTTAAAAGTGGGAACCCCTTTCCTTTATAAGTAATACAGGAGAGAGAATTTAGAAAAGCGTTCCATGAAAGCAAATGGACTTTATTTCAACAGTCCCTGCCTAAAACCTCACTATTTGAGTTTCTGTCTCTTTTTTACTGCTTTCCTTCACCAGGCATCTTGAGGACAGAAGGCCAGCGATGTTTTAGGAGGGTGGCTTACTGTACACAGCCCACTGGGTGCTTCAGACTCTCACACATATCTTGGGTTTGCAGTGGAGATGCTGTTAAACAGACGATGGTCATGCCTGCAGTTTGCATCCCTTTACACCTCTGTATCAGGGAACCAGAAAGCTGCAAGTCTCAACACCTTTACAGAAACCCTAAAGAAAATACGTTGTTCAGGAACACGAGCACGTGAACACCGCCACATAAATGTCAATCTCCATGAATCCTAAACATCAGCGATTTGTAAACTATCCGACTCCAAGTCAAATTGTTTTATGGTTAGAGGAGCATTTAATATACTATGAACAGTTTAAAGTTAGCATTTCATATTCAGAGTGATTAATGGCACCATATTGTATTTCAATTACTATGAGATACTTCCCCGTAATAAACGATGACAATAATATTCACATTAAGTCAATAAAAAGCATCTTCAAAGTGTGATGTATAAGTGCCATTATCACAGCCCAATGTGAAAGCATCAGACAACAAGTTAGCAGCACTGATAACAGAAACCCCAGCATCCAAAGGTAGATGTTTGTGCGAGGCAGAGGTATTGCCCTCTAGCTCAGGAAGCCACACCAGCTTCCCCACTTCTTCTAGGTACAACTTCATAAACTTCAGTCGGGGAGCTGATGAGATGGGGACTGCAAGCACGGACATCCTACAGCCATTTCCTAGGCACTACGGCTGGTAAGAGCTACACAACAGATCACACCAAAGCCTTTCATCCTCTCTTTCTTCTTCCACGTGAAACCTCATTAACTGAAAAGGGAAATTATTTTTGCTCATACTGTTTTAACCTGCTTGCTTGCTTGCTTTTTAATTGCTAGCACTGATTTAACTTGAGTGCCCAAGAGCATACTGACTGGGAACAGCTGCTTTCCGCAGCCTCACACCTAGAATATAGTTGCATTCCCCATCAGGAAGTGGAAAACTGGGAAAAAAAATTTTTTTTCAAAAACAAGAAAATATTTAATTTCAATAAACAGTGAATTTTTTGTTTTGGCATCTTAATTTAATTTTGTTTCATTTGACTAAAATAAAAAGACACTTGGCTTAGATGTCAAAACACAACAGCATATATAAAAAATTAGATACAGTATTAAATATCATCTAGAAAAAGATAATGATAATTAATAACTGTTATGAACAGTGTATTTATAGCTAGCAGAAAATGCAGTAAAATGAGAAGGTGGAAGTAAAACGTTTTTGCATCATAGAAATGACAATTCTGTCTCTGTCAAAACAAAACATTTCACAATTATCAAAACAAAACAGAAAAGCCCAAATGACTCACTTTGACTTTCCTGTTGAAAACTATGTCCAGATTGGCACTTCTCACGAAATGCCTCAATTTCAAAAAAAGCTGCATGTTCTTCAGATGAAAATTCACTTCTGCTGGAGACCTTTGCAGCCACTCCTGCGGAAGGGCTTGGGAGAGAAGGTGCCTGTGGTCGCACTTGGCACCTCTGTCCCTCTGGTTAAGGATTTGGACCCCCTGCCTGAGACCCACACACTCCCTCCACTCAGTGGAGGCTGGACTCAACAGTCTCCTTGTTTCTAAGGTAAAATATAAGCAAGTTTGTCTCCCCACTCCACAAAAAGCAAGGCTCAACCTTTGGTGCTACCACTAAGAAGCAATGAGCAATGAATCAGTAACTGTGGTATTTCATAAAACTCTACAAGGACTTTTTTTTTTTTTTTAAACAAAAGAAGACGAGACAGAGAGAGAAAATAAAACCTTTTTCTTTGCAGGTCAGCTTTAACGCACCCGGTGTGGGGATTGCAGGAGAGTCTGGAAATCTCAGAGGGAGCCATTATCCGTAGATCACTGCCTGGGCAGACCATAACGGCCTCTCCCGAGCTATTAGAGGCAATTGTTTCAATAAGCATTCGTCCTGCAATCAATGGCAAGACAAATGGTGATGCCCCTCCGGACTCCTGTTGGTCTAGTGGGGAGGACACGGCCCTCGGGCAGTGGGTCCCAAGGGGACGGGGGCCCCTGGCCTCGCTGCGGTGGCCTGGCCGGTGAGGACGTGCCAGTGCTTGCCACACAGGCAGGGGCTCACCTAGCAGTGCTTCCCCAAGCAGCTAGACCCACAGTGGCTGGTGCCCTTCTGAGGCTGGGTGGCTGTAGCTGCCCATCGCGGCCATGGGCACATTGCTTCTGCAGTCCTTCATGGAGATGCCTCCACCAACATGCTCTGCAAAGCACTGCTGAGCTACCCAGCACCCTGCACCATGACCACACAGCTGCAGCCCTGCACTACAGACTGCCTCCGTGCTGTTTTATAAATCCCCGACATTATGACCAGTGGCTTTTATTAAAACAAACACTTAGACAACTTAGACTTGGCTAAAGACCCCAGCACTGCCTCCTGGTGCCGCAGCAACCAAGGTCTGCGGTGGTTCTGCACAGACACGTGGGGTGACCACGTGGGCTAAGCTGAGTACCACGCTGTATTGAAACCCTCCCACAGTGCCTGCCCATGTGGGGGCTCGGGGGATCTTCACCCAGCTTCCCGCAGCCAGCGAGCGCTCTGCCCGGGGACATGCACCATGTCAGCCGTAAGGATCAACCCACCGCAGTAACATCAATGTAATTTTATTAACTGTCTACTCTGCTCTGAACGAGAAAATACCAGCTGCTTCAACAAGCTTGTATTTAAGGTTTTCGTTCCAAACACCATTTTATTTTGTATTCCTAGACTTTTCTACCAGCTTGTCCAAAGCAGGAACAAAACATGCATGACAAATACAGGGGCTGTGCGCCCTGCCACACACTCTGTCCAAGCCCAGTTGAAAGTGGAAATTACCATCAGAAAACAAAGAAACCTCCATAGTTTATCAGTCCTAATCCAATTAATGCTAATAATGTAGGTTACTAATAATAGTACATAGGTCTATTCAACACAAATCAAACTCGTACCGCTTAATGTACAGCTGAGAGATGGAGGCAGATGTAGCAGTAAAACACAAGTTGAGTTTCCAGGTCAAACCAGGCCATGCCCTGATCATACTGCTCCTCGCTTTTCAAGTTTCATATTATTCATTTCTTGAAACACATGTTCCTACTTAAGCCAATGGGAAATTTGCCATTGACTTCAAAGGGACCCAGAGCGAGCTCCTGCAGCAGTCGCTCTCCTTAAGGAGAAGGACTGTGCATCCCCAGTTTTGGCACGACACAAGCAATCCTGCCGGCTTATAAAGTCATGGTCACACTTAACACCACAAGTGCTGGGTGAAAGTTTTTGCAGAAATACTCTGCTAACCTTCATCACAGCAACTTACGAAAAACACACGTGAACTTGTGCAGAATTCAGTGAATAGGTTCATAAAAATGATTTTAAAAGTACATATGCATGCTGTAGTGGCTCTGCCCAGAAAAGGATGAGTCACAGTTTCTCGGGACACTCTCTGCAGCAGGACTACACGCTTGAAAAATGCAAGAGGGCAGAGATTCAGCCCCCACAGTTGGTCTCCCCGGCAGCCCCTGGTGAACTGGAATCTACTCGGGGTGGAGGAGCCGAAGGGTGGGAAGTTTGCAGCTGGGGCTCTTCCTTCTCATCCGAACAGGGGAGGGCTCATTCCCCAGCAGAGCTGTACTGACAGCAAGGGCAAGGCAACATTTTACGTCACCCGTCCAGGCCGCGCAAGCCCTTGTGACTCCCCTGTCAAAAACCCAGTGATGTCTTTGTGTGTTGCCATGGAGAAAAAGTGATGTCAGAGACCGAGGCAGCCGCTGAGCCCGCTCGCCTGCTTCCAAGAATCTGCAAGAGTTTCTGGAGAGACACGTCTCCTTCCTTCGCTCCTCCAAGGCTCTGCCTCTCCATCTCTCAACTCCTGGTTTCAGAAATCAGCAGGGATCCATCAGGCATGACAGGCACCTGCCTTCTGCTTGGCAAAGCTCTGGCAGAAATGATGACACCCAGCGTCTCTACCCTCAGCCACCCACAAACCAGCTCTCATGGCAGGGCATTGCAGAACAAGACTCAGATCTTCTTGGCTACCACTTATCACCCGTATGACCTCTTAATTTCTTTCCTCAGAAAGAACAACTTCCCAGCTCACCTTCTACAGGCAACCTCCACTTTATAAAATGATTTCCCCCATCCCTTATAAAATAATCTCATAACATTCCTCGTGGCTTTAATAGTAATAACCAATTACTCACTGTTGGCAGGAATTGCTATGGGTAGAAAGGGCAGGGATGACAAACTGCTGGCCACCCTGCTGAGCACTGCCCCAGAGGAAAGAACAGCTCAGCAGAGCTCCCTCAACTCCCAAATCGAGGCGGGCAGCCAGTTGTCTTCTCCAGCCACAGAGGGCTTGGAGGGAGCAGGTACAATAGCTACAGGCCTGTCCCTGCACCTTAATCTGCAATTTGAGAGAATATGGCGTTTATTCTGGGTTCTGACTTGCTTTGTGACTTTGGGCTAAGCTTTGCCTCTCTCGCATTTAACCTGTGAGCTCTTGTGTTGTGCAACTAACACCCCAGGATTAATGGAGCGCTCTTGGTGCTACTGCCTTTCTACCAGCAGCCAGATATTCATCTGACCCAGCAATGCAGCGTGCAACGTGGGCCAAACGGGTATGAGATGCTCTGCCAAGTGCTGCTCACGCTATAGACAGAACCATGTAGACCCTCAAGGGAAATCAAAGCCAAGGAACAAAGACTGTGGTGGGAGAGAGGCCCAAAGACTGACTCTCCCTCTTGAACAACATCCATTTTCCTTTCAGCAGTCCACAGTTGCCTGGCAGACAAGGGCTGAACCCCCAGGAGAGCTTGGTTGTGAGCCATTTTTTTTTACAGACTATGTCTGCAGGGCCTTGTTCAAAGGTCCATCTTCAAGCAGGGTAAGGACTGAGAGAGGGAGAAGCCCTGGAAGTGCAGCTGGCATTGGGATGGGAAGGGGCTGCCCAAGGGAAAAGCTGTTTCCATTTTTTTTCTTACAATAGCAGTCCCCGAAGAGATGCTCTTTAGAGGGTGAAATGCTGCGATACCCAGGTGATGCCCCTGTGTCACGCCAGCAGAGCCCGACTGATAAAGCAGAGCAGGGACTATGGCCCGGGGTTGAGTTTGGCTCCAGTCTCTTCGTATGAAGCCTGGTCACTGCTGTGGGGTATGCGTGTGCTTGTGCCAAGCCAGGTATTTTATTCTTCATGCACCTCTGCTGGGGAACATGAAAAGCAGCAGGCGAGCAGCACAGCCGGGACACCCGCATGCGCCCAGCACGACTTGCTCTGGCAGGCAAGCTCGAAGCCTTGGCTTGCTTCCCTGCACTCCAGCATTTCCTTATTAATTCACACATCTGTGCTTGACTGCGAGAGCCACGTCTTCAGCAGCTTCTTGTAAGGAACGGGACTAAGAGAGAAACCCCAAGAGGATGTGAAAACAGCACAGTAAGAGTCTTGCAGCTTCCAGCCAAAGACAGACTTTGCTTTCAATGCATTGCATTTCCTTCATCTGTGGAAAGTCTATGGAGAAAAACCCAGCGACGCTGCTCTAACCCCTGCTTTCTGGAGAGCCCTCTCCTTCCGGCACGCACCAAGCGCCACGGGTGTTTGCTGCGGTGCTGCAGAAGAGCCGTGCACTGCAAGCCCCCCTTGCTGCATGTGCTACCTGTGCTGTGATGCCAGCTCTTCTTAAAAGGGCTCTTGCTGGCTAAAGCCAAGACAAACCAATGCTTTGTCCAGAGTAATGTGTGTAATAACACAAGCCAGTCCCCAGTTACCATCTGCTGAACCATGCCAGTATCCTCCTATTTTATGGTAAGGTTTCCTATAAATTACCCAAGTGCAATCCAACTCAGTCATTAAAAGGCCACCAACCCAGAGATGCAGCACACAAATGTGTCTTTCTCATCTGCTGACAGCTGCACAGCACCTCTCAAGGCTGCCGGGACCCCATTCCCAGGCCACTCTCTCCAGCAGCATTGTTGCACTGCTACCAACAGCAGCCCAGGAGGGTCTACACAGTGGACACCTCGTGTGGAAGCCATAAGAGTCAGGCCTGAGCCCAAGACTCAGAGGTCTTCCTTGCAGCTCATTAGTATTTATTATTTGTACTGTAGAAGTACCTGAGAGCCTACTAATATGATTAGAGACTGTTTATGTCAGATGCTGAACACCAACAGAATAGCAATGATAACTGCCCTTGCCAAGAGGTTCAGAAACATACAGATCACTTTGGGCAGAAGGGAGGACTCGAAAGACAGCAGAGAGAGCAGTTAGATGCAGATATGTTCAGAGCTCTCAGTGGGACCCAAAGGAAATCACGTTTCCCACCGGTAACACCAAGGTTGTACCTATCTGCCTCTGGAAGCTTTGACCCATCACCATACTGCTCTAAGCATAACTGCAGTGCTCTCCTGGACAGCACTGCTTTCCATTCTGGCTTTGAAAACTGGGAGACAGAGACCGATCCTAATGCGAACAGCCACAGCCATAAGGTAAAAATGATTACAAGAAATACAAAAACCCTAGAGCACGTGAACAAACCACAGCAGATGAAGACTCCTTCCCCAAAGTGGAAACTCAATCCTGTTACATGCTGAGTGTGCTCAGTGCCTTTTCAGGATGGGGGGTCAAAACCCTCTGGGACAGATCCAGATCAGGCCCGTTCAGCTATGATTTCTAACCTTCCCTTGAAGCATTGGGCTTTGTTTTTTGTCTCAGCCCACAGAACTCAGCTGGATAATGTTTCTGCTTCAGGATGGCACGTCCTGCTTTCCCACCAAACATCTTCTGCGTCTGGCCAGCGATCAACTTGCAAAGTCCACTGAGACTTTTGGATGCCCTAAGCTATGATTATGGGTTAAACCCATTCATCTCTAATCCTGGAGGGTGCTCATTAGCTGCCCTGCAATTAAACCCACTGCAATGTCCACAGGGCACGGATTTGAAAGGGAAGGGGAGCCAAACGGTGCCTGTTTTCAGGAAAGATGGGAGGCACGGGAACCTGCTATGCCACACTCCGGTGTCCCTTTCCGTTGCTGCAGATCTGGGGAGCAGCTTGTGGCTCACTGGAGGCCAGGAGGCACCTCCACCCATACAGGCCCAGCACGGAGATGCCACCACCCTGCTTCACAGCGTGTCCCATCCAGGCAGAGTCACGCGCCAGTGAGGGTGATGGCTGCGAGCTACAGCCATGCTGCTCCCCAGGACGGAGACGGGAAGGGAAACCACCTCCGTCCCCTGTGCCCTTGGGGATGCTGTTTCCGGGCTGCATCTGCCAGAAGGAAGTGTGAAATACTGAACTACCCTTCAGGTCACTGAAATGCTGCTGTGCAGGGATGGGAGGACATGGGGCCAACAGCAGAGGCCTTTCTCCAGGAAACTGAGGTCTGAGGAGGAGGTGAGAGATTGGGAGGGTGGGAGGTATCCAACTGGAGGGGGAACAGGGGATGTCCGGGGCCTGCAGAGAGATGCTTCACGCCATGAAAGGAAGTTGTCTGCCTTTCAGCTGCTTGATGTTTGTTGGGATTTTGGTTCTCATCAGACGTGGACACGGATACAGATGCACAGACACATTTGGGTATTGGGAAGTGGCAACTCTAAACAGCATGGTGGCTTTTGAGCTCTCCCGCTGCGCCTCTGGCAGCCTCTTTCCAGCCATGCCACCTGACCATAAACCACCACCACAAGTCCTCCACTCCCCGGCAATAGCTTTCTGCATCCACTCCTGGAGAGGGTGCAGCTGCAAATCCAAGCACGCTCCAGTGGGCTTCTCAGTGCTCTTCCTCCCCTTTGCTCTTTGCAAGGCTTTACAACCAGTGGCAACGTCAACCCTACCAACGTGCAGGTACAGCCTCTTCCTCTCCAGGAGGGACACTGACTGAAGAACCAACACCTTTGAACATCTCTGTCGCAGGTTTTAAGCACAGGAAAGCTGTATTAGCTCTCAATTTGAGATCGGGAAAGAAAGCAATGCAGCTGGCAGCCTAACATGCAGATGTGACAGTAGAAGAAACCGATAGCCTAGACACCTGGAGAAAGTGCTTTAGCACTTTTGTTGACTACGGAGAAGACCGCGGGTTTTAAAACTGCATCATGAGCTGCATACAGGGGATCTCAGTATAGCTGTTTCATTGGTACCAAAGGGAGTGTATCCAGTGAAATGTTTAAACTATAAATTGATATACTACCTGACGGCTTTACGGCACATTGTCACTGCCCAAATCAGAGCAGTGAAACACAGACCCAACACCCCAAAGTCCCCTGCAAATCAGCCTTCCCTGTCAGGTCCCCACTATGCACCCCTCGCCATTGCTCCTGGGGGCAGCAGGGCTGGAAATATCACAAGGGAAAGCAACCAGAGTGACCAAAATTGTGATTCTGCGCACACCAGTGGCTTGCAGAGACCTGGCCAAGTGCAGGGGGTCATTCTGCGCTCCCAACTTGGAGAGGGTAGAAGAGGTTGTTGCCAGAGGTCCTGGGGCACGCAATGAGAAATTCAAGTTCTTCCCAGAAAACAGTGAAGTCACCTCTCTTTCTCTAGAAGAGCAGAAGGAACAAGGAAATGTTTTCTTTCACTAGCACTAACCACTCCCATTTCCCCTTGATGCCAAAAATACAACCTCTTCCCTTTTTCCAGGTGCCAAGACCCATCGGCGCTATTGCACAACAAGCCATACCACTTCCTTGCATCTTCCTGACATTTCAGCAAGTCACAGGAATGATGAAGTTTGGGGCTGGCCTAAAAAATCCTCTCCCTATCCAGGCTATTCTCTTTACCCATTACGGGACAAATCTGTGCTATGGCTGAAATGCCCATCCTTACTCCCTGCAGGTCCAGCCTGCACCCTTTGCCTGAATTTTTGTGTAGTCCTCTGTGCCCTTGAGCCCAGCCATATAGCAGTGGCGAAGTATTGCTCCTCCTCCACGTCTGATCGCGTTGCTCTCCGTGATGGGTGGTGTGGTTGGGCAGGAGCAGGGAAAGTGGCTATCTGTCAAGAGTAAGGTCAGTACAGCCTAGGAAACAAAGGAGAGCTTGACAGAAATTGCCTTCCATTACCTCTGGTTTAGCACAGGTAGATGCTACCTCAGGTGCTGGACCAACAGCATTATACCCAGCGTATCACCACATTCATTTTTTGTCTAGACTTTTCTACTTCTGCCAAGTGACAACCCCATTCTGCTGTCTCAACTGACCTCCAAAGCAGAATATCCAAGACAATAAAAATGCAACGTCTGCCTGGAAACCACCCAGGCAAGCGGCCAGATCTCTAGTCCAGCTCTTCACCTCAAGGCTCACAGCCAAAATCCTGCCCTCAGACACAATTCCTCCCGAAGCCAGCCAGAGCAGCAGACCAGCATCTGCTCACCAGATCTGGCCATCAGTTACAGTGCAACCTGGGCACAGGCTGGACTCTTCGCTGGTGTAAAGCAACTGAGCTCCACAACTGAGAACAACCTTCACCCCGAGGGTGGAAAAGTGGCTGTTCCTACAGGACATGTGTTCAGCAGGAAGTTCAAGATAAGATAGACAAGTAGAAAGATTTTAATTGATTCAAATGAGAGCTAGTCAGTAGCAAGCATAGGTGACTATCACTGCAGAGGGGACTCCTGGGTTGCCTGTATACGCCAAGCTTTGCAATAAACCAAAGCATGAGCAACCACAGCTTGCACAGGCCAGGTCTCCTCTCACGCCAGTGTTAGAGGGGAGCTTGGACATCAGAGCACTAAACTTTCTACATATTAAAATGGTAGTTATCCTTAACAAGGCCAGAAGTATAGCACCAAAATGTTTTTCAGCCACAGGAATTACAGAATTTGAAGACAAAAATGTATAAGTAGCTTGTACCATAAACCTTTGCTGCTTTTGTCCTCTATTGCCTTGCCTAGGTCAGAAAAAGCCTCTGCATATACGTATGGCCTTGTTCTGACAAGCTCTTAAGGATAAATGCTTATCGAAAGCTTTTTCTGAAACAGGTATTTCTTGCATAACCCTCTCGGTATGGGAGCTGTGTTATGATACCCTAGTGCTGCTTCTTTCCAGATCTGACCATCTTAGTCCAGCTCTCTCCTCCCCTGTCTTTAAGTTTTCCCTTCCCAAGGTGTCCAGGAAAGGTGTTGCTTTGCCAGACTGAGGCATGCTTGGAATTGGTGACAACAGTCTGTAAGACCTCTCCAGCGGTGATAGCTGCACTAACCTTCCCTCTCATCTTCCCACTAACATACATTTACACATTTATGAGTATATTTATGAGAAAGAGCAGTTTATTATTCACATCCAGCCTCACACCTAGCGTTTCTGCTAAACTAAAGGTGCCGGAGATGGTCCTGTTTGAGACAGCCTACGGCTCCCTAGGCGAAGGCTGGGAAACAGGCATCGTTTTCACAAGCAGCTCACAGGAGACAGCCATCTTCAAGTGAGCCGCCCCTGGACCGTCCAGACCTGCAGCCTCAGGGTCAAAGCCTGAGCGACAGCTCCCACAAGCCACCCTGCTGCTCCTGCAATGCAAGCACCCAAACAAAAGTGTTTTTGCAGCAGTGAGACCATTTATTTGAGAAAACTGCCTACATCCAGTCTCTCCCGATTACTGCAGTTCCTTCAGCAACAGCTTCATTTCCCCCTTTCCCTCTAGATTTTGTCTCCTCAAACTAGAGTGCAGCACTTACTCTGCTTTATTCTGAAGTTACGGCAGTGTTGCTTGCCAGCACCTACAAGAATTTGGGGTTGGTGCAGCCATTACCTGGACTTTCTTCAGAGTTTTTTTCTGAGCAGCTTTCTTCAAACATGGCTTTCAAAACTATTAACATGGATGCAGTCTTGGAAAAGGCAATTTGTCTTCGTCACCAAGAAAGAAAACACACCATGAACTAATTAGCACTGATGAGTTTTGCTGCCTCATACTTTCACATCAATCGGAGTGGGACACCTGGGATGAGACATGTGTGTACTAGTGGCATTGCACCAATTTACACCAGCTAAGAACTGGCCCAGGCACTCTCTGGTTGCAGAAAGAAGACAATAGCAAGTAGAGACATCTTAGTCACTTAAGGCAAGAAGTGTGATGCCAACTGCTCTAAAATCAGATAATTTAACAACCCCTGGCAGCATCTGCTTGCCCTGATACCCAGTCCAACTCACACAGCCAACAACCCACCATAAAAAGGCACCGTGGGATGTTTGTCCAGCAGCCTTGTGGCTAGATATGGCCCTGGCAATGCATCTGATGGAACCACAGGGCCCTCCAAATTTGAGAGCAACAAAGAGAACATATTTCTTCTATTACTGGACCCACCCCCCCCCATCATCTTTACAGGAGCACACTCAGTTCTGCAATCCTTCCAAAAGCAGAAACACAACCATGCCCAGTGCAATTTTGGGGAAGCTCTGGAACACACTAACCATTTAAGGTCAAACAGCTCATTAGCCAACCCAAACTAGTACTCAGCTCACAGTTAAGCCTGCTTAAATGCCACGATAGATGCCTTAATAAGTACATGAGCATTTCTGGGGATAGTCTGGCTGGATTAACACTGAGCACTGCCTGTGCCTCAGAAGCTGGGTTGCTGTGGTCTCCATGCACAGGCACTGAGCATGTGCTCCTTAACGCTGGCTGCTCCTGCTCAGGGTATAGTCCCACTCTGCCTCCTTCCAACACCCTCATATCAGCTGCCCATCTTTTCCCAGCCATCCGTGACTGAGAAAAAAAGTGCTTTTTTCAGTCTGGCCACCCTCAGCCCCTGGGGACTCGAGCGCTAGTGGCTGGAGAGCGGCACACGGCTGCACACAGCGCAGGAAGGGCAAGCTGCTCGGCAGGCACGAAGTGCGCGGCTCCTTCCCCATCCCCTCCAGTGCCCGCGCCTCGGCGGGGCAGCCCCGCGGCGGGCAGAGGGACAGCCGCAGCCGCCCCGCTCAGCACCCTCAACGCCACCCAGCCTCTCAAGAGCAGCGGTTTTCCGCCGAAACCGGTAACTGCGGCCGGCCCGGAGCGCGAGCCCGCCGCACCTCCCCTCAGCGCGCCGCGCTCTGCCACTGCCGCGCGCCCCGCCGCCCCCTTATATAGCACCCTAAAAATAGCTCGCCGCACACCGCCTCGCGGGCCGCGGAGAGGAGGCGGGAGCCGCGTTGCCAGCCAATCGGCGCCGCCGGCGGCGGCCCGGCACTGCCCCCCGAGCCCTGAGCGGCGTCGCTATTGGGCTGCAGTGACTTCAGGAGCGCCGCGGCCCCGCCCCTCCCGCCCCGCCGTTTACCCTACATGGTCACGCGCTGCCTGAGTGGGCCGCGCGGCTGCGCGCTGAGGGGGGCCGGGGGCGGGGCGGCAGTGAGGCGGCCGCGAGGCGGCGGCGGCAGCGGGGGGGGCCGGGCCGGGTTTGCCGAGGGAGGGTGAGAGGAAAACGGGGGGGGGGGGGGGGGAAGTGGTTCCCGAAAATAAAGAGGGGAGGGGGCGGGGAGGGCGGGCGCGAGCGCGCATGGCCGCGGCGCGGGGCTGCGCGGTGCGCGGCGGCGGGGACGTGCCCCGGTGCGGCGGCCGCGGGGTGCTCGGTGCGCGCCGGCGCCTCTCGTCCTCGTCGGCCCGGCCCCCGGCCCTCGCCGTCCCTCCGCGCTGATTCTCTCTCTCTCTCTCTCTCTCTCTTTTTTTAAAGTGTGACTGAAACAAAACAAAGCCAAAGGGACGCTGGATCTATCATTGGTTGATTTTCCTCCTCCTTTTTTTTTTTATGATCAAAAACAACCCCCCACCCGAGCAAACAAACACACACAAAAGCAGAAAGAAAGGGTCTTGCTCAGCAGCAGCATGGATGTCTTGGCTAGTTATAGTATATTCCAGGAACTCCAGCTTGTCCACGACACCGGCTACTTCTCAGCTTTGCCATCCTTGGAGGAAAACTGGCAGCAGGTGAATCATTTAAATTACTCCTGTAAATCTCTTAAGCGCAGACAGTCGATGCATTGGGGCTGCATTTCTGACTTTATTTTATTTTTGTTCTTTAATTCAGGGTTGGTTTTTTTTGGTGGTTCTTTTTTTTCCGTGTGGGTAGACCTTTAAATCTCTGTATTTTTTGCCATGACAAACTGAGCAGTCCATTCAAATCTGTCTGCCTTCAGTCCTTTCTGAGCACGCCTGGCAGCACCTGAGATCCGGTGGCATTCTTTAGGGTTTTGTTTTTATGATGACTACTATTTTTATTTTGAGCTTAGATTTTTTTTTTTCCGTTCTTTTAAACAAGGCTGATCACTTCCAGCCAGTGCTGACAACTGGCAGCTGGTGGAAACGGAATAGATCATTCTTATTTTCAGGTAATTAGTATATGTCAATAAAAATCGTAGCTTAAATCAGAGATGGGGGGTGGGCAGCTGTGTGGAAGCACTAGCAAAAGCTTTTAGGCTAAATTCTGTAACTAGGGAGGTGACTTATTTTTCTTTTTTTTTTCCTTTTTTTTTTTAAGAAGGTGGGGAGGAACACACACTTCTTGCTGTATCTTAAAACAATGACGCCTTAGGCTGGTTCCAGTAAACCAGTGTGTTTTGAGGCACCATAGGGTTAATATGCAGACAGAATTAGGATAAAGATGGAAATCAAGTATTACGAATGCATTAAATGATAACTGGTGATGTGAATAAATAAGACCAAGGAGAAGAGCAGGTTACAGAGAAAAGAGTTGTATAAAATGGAACTATGAGCCCAAATGCATAGATGTATAAATAGTTACCAGCTGGGATACTGAGGGAAAAGGACAGACAGGATTCCTCGTTACAGCAGGACATTGTGAGACAGTCCTGTTTCTTGATGTGATTTTCTGGCAGAGGTGATACGCCAGGCGAAATTCTGGAAACTAGTGTCTCTTTAAAAGAAAAAAAATCCTGCTGGTGGGTAGGAATAGTGGAGTGTGGCTGGGATGACATGTGGTGCTAATGCAGTGCACGGACCCGTGGCACTATCAGTATAAGAATAACGAGCCACTGGATTTCATCTTGCCAGCATTCACCTTAGTCTTGGCTAGCGTAAGGGTAGCGTGTGTTAGGTCTCCAGTAAGTGACAGCTTGGGATGTTCATTTAATTTTTCCTTAGAAGTGTGCGTGGGGAGAAATGTGACGGTAGGGCTTCAGGGGAGCACTCGGGCTGTAGCATTGTCATCCAGCTGGACCGAGGCTGGATCTTTAAAGGTTTACCCTAGTAAAATTGTTTTGGTTTCAGCTTTGTGTGTGTATATGCACACACACAAGAGGTTTATTGGCAGCTACAGTGCGAACACATTCAGGATTTAATTTGCAGAATGACCGATCCAAGTTTGCTTTATCCTCCAAGGGGGAGGGGATGGTTTTTGTTATTAATATTCAGCTCGCACATCCATGATGGTCACATCTGCTTTCCTTTTGTATTTTTAACATGCTAATTAAACTGAAGTGGTTAATATAATTTCATTAAAAAAATAATTTCGTAGCATCGTTGTTGTTGGATCAGTTGCATATTCAGTTGCATATTAGTAACAGTCCAGACAGTCCAAAGCAAGATAATCTGTTGACATAGCCAGCATGCTTTAGGCAGTACTGTGTGTGATACTCTGTCTCCTGCTGCCTTCTTTTATGCATGGAAGAGCAGCAGTTTGTCAGTACAATGTACCTACCCAAGCCCACTGTTATTATTGTGAAATTTAAACTCACACTCTCCTAGTTAAACCCCACTGATTCTCCACATATGTTTGAAAAGAGAAGTTGAAGATAATTTATTACATTTTCCCTTATTTTCCCTCAAATCCTCCAACCAGTGCCTGATGTTTCATAATACATCCTGTATTTACAGTTTGTTTTTATTCCCCTGTTGCTGCCTGGACGCTCCTTGCAAACAACGGGCAGCAAAACTGATGTATCAATGGTGGGAGCAGCCGAAGCTGGCTGTACAGAGCATGCTGTCACACAAGCTTGGCAGACTCACTGACACAGAGACCCCAATTTCATTCTTCTGAATCACTTGCAAATGTAGCCAGATCTTGGGGATTTATTTATTTTAGGCAAACTGTAGCAACCTGGGGATAAGGGATGTGTTGTGTGCACGTGTGTGTGTGTTTCTAAAGGTATCCCTTAAAACTCCCAGGCTGCAGTTGAGAGCCGAGGGAAGAGAGCTGACAGGGCAGTGACTGATCCCTGTGGGAAGTGTCAGAATTGGGAAGCAGCAGCTTTAATTTTGAGTGAAAACACTTGAATGGGTCTTGCCTCCACTCCCATGAAGAGTGCCATACCCAAGCTCCACAGAGGCTCCAGAGCAGTGCTTCTCCCAGCAGCAAAGTAGCAGCCCGGGAGATTACTTCAGTCTCTTAAGAGGAGGGAGGTAGTTGTGTGGGTCAAGAGCAGGCTTCCTTGTCACGTTGTGAGCTCCAGTTCTTTTGTGATCAGCAGCAGCTACTAGTGCTTGATGTGGAGAAGTTAGTCCGTGCCAGTTCCTGCTCCTAGAAGTGGTGTCTACTGTGATACCATAAAAGATGCACTTGCCCCACTGAAATTCAGAGCATACCTTGGGGTTAAAGTGTTGACACAGTCCTGTCTTCCTTTTCTCCTGAGTCTGGACCACGCTTTTGTAGCTGCTGGCTGAAGGCTACACAGCTGGGGCAGTTGCTCATATTTCTGATTGTGAAACACCCATCACTCACGGAGGGCACCGACAGCACAGGCAGGTTGCTAAATGCTTGCACGCAGTCAGCTGATCTCTCCCTTTTTTCCTTCCCACTGCAAGAGAAGTGTGAGCAAGTTTGGTGTCTGTGCTTTTGACAATTAGCATTGGAGTTGAATGAGAGCAACCCAGCAATATGTACAAAACAAACAGATTTTGTGTAGGAAGAGATTGTCATCTCTTGTGTAGGTTTCTTTTTTAGGATGAAAAAATACAAACAAAAAAACCCCCTCAGTCTGCCCTGGACATAGTTTACATTGTAAAAGTGGAAATACCTGAAGTGGAAGCTGGAACTGAATCCATGATGTGTTTCACATTATTTTAAAATACATGTTGGGAAGGGAGGGCTTGGTTTTTAGGCAGCAAAAGCTTAGCCTCACTATATCAGCTTTGGGTGTAGTCCTTCAGACAAAACACTTTTGAGGTCAGGAGGGTTTTTTCTTGGAGTGGGGAGATCAGGATCTAATGAGTAATTCATAGCGCAACTTCATCAGGAGAGAGAGAACTTTGTTTAGTCTTTGTTTAGCTTTTCCAGCAGTGTTGAGCTGCCACAGCACTGAGAGAGATTAAAGGAAGAGGTGGGCTCTGTGCATTGGAAAATGAGGCGTTTGCTGCACGTCAGCTGACTGGTATCTCTGCATCTGTGTGTTTCTGCCTGGCGCTTCATCCTGGCTCTGATTGAACCGTCCTAGTTGCTCTCTGTCCCTGCGAGCTGACTCTGCAGTTCAGGACCAGGGCGGGAGGAGATTTCAGCACCTGCGTGGCTGCTGCGGTGCAGCGGGAGAACCTCTGGCCACATATGCCGTTGCTTGGGGGTAGCTGTCTGATGTGGCATCCCCGAGATTGGAACCAGACTGCTAGGAGAGGCAGCACGAGGCCGAAGAGCGCCTTGTTACTCTGCAGAGGAAGGAAGTGGGTAGGAGGCTGTTTTTGAGGGAGGCGACTGTGAGGAGCATAGGCCGTGCAGCTGCACGTGGTCCCATTCTCAGTGTGCCAGGCTGAAAAGAGGGAGAGAGCAGCGCTGACAATTGGGAAGGGCTGGACATGGGGCTTCTGTCTGTTCTTCCTGCTCGGCCTTCACAATGTCATTTGGGGGGTCATTAAAAGATCAGCGTGCAGAATGCATCTTTTGTAGTCAGATATGTCTCTTAACATTTCAAACCATCCCTATTGTCCTTCTCCATAGGCCCTTTGGAGGACTCTGGACTCACCATCCTTGTGTGGAGAACGGGTCTGATCAGGAGACATTTTGGGGCTCTCTTCATACTCCGTAGGGCAGCCTCTAGCATGGGAATTCCCGTAGTGTCAGAGCACAGGAGCACAAAGAGCAGGTAGATGCACAGGGTCACCATGTGTGTAGCTGATGCAGGTGTATAAAATCAGCAAGGCTTAGGTCCAAAACCCTGGCTTATTCTAAAGGAGCCAGCCTTTGCCATGTGTGTCATCGGGCAGAACAGGTCTAACTGGCTGGCAGAAGTGGAAATGGCATTATATTGTTTGCCTGATAACCATTGCCCGATAACATTTCCTCTTGCCTTGGCTGACCTGGCTGCTCTCAGCTGAAACAAACAATGATCCTTCCAAGGAAGATGCACGTTTCCTGTAAAGCATAGGATCAAGGAAGCCTTTGTTTCGCTCTTGACTCTGATGTAGAGCCTTCTTTGCATATTTTTAATCAATTCTTCAAGCCTCAATTTCCCTCTTTCCAAAGTGACTGACAACAACGATGCTAAGGCATGGTCTTTGCGGGGCTGGGAGGCTGAGTTTTGACACATTCTGGCAAAGTGCTTTGAGATCCCTGTGCTGTGTGAGAGCAGAGTATCCCGAGGTGACTAATCCAGCAGAACTCTTACATCTTAATGCTGACTTCTGTTTGGCAGACAGGGTCATTTTCAGGCCTATAGGAAAAATTTCCACTGCTACTGGAAAGGAATAAATCACACTGGAGAACATTCCTGCCTCCCCATCGTCTCCATTGTTCTAGTTTAATGGCATAGTTGGCCACTACATAAACTAAACCATCTCTTTTAATATTGCTATTTCATCTTGGTTCCAGTCACAGTGTAACACATTTCTTAAGTGCTTATAGTACATCATGCCTCTTGAGAATAACTTGCAGAAATGGTTGACTTCCAAGAACAGCCACATGTGTAATGCAGTGTATTTCAGACTCTAAGTGCCGGTCCATTTATACCTGCAGGCTCTCTGCTTGCTCCATGTGCTGAAAGCACGCTCCTATCACCTTACAGAAAGAGACGGAGAAAGAGAGGAAAGACAGCTTGAAACTGCTGTCTCTATTGTTTCATGATTCCTTATTTACAGAATCTGTTGTTATAAGAGATTATTTCTTGGCATTATGAAAGTGCAGAGCCCTGCAATCCATGTTACAGGTCTTAAATAGCTGATTATGTGTGTGACTTGTGTCAAGTGATTTTGAAACGGGGTAAATACCTTTAAGCAATGCACAGTCATAATGTGGGTACTCAACTAGAAAATATTTTCTCTTGTTTGGGATGCTTTAACCTCCCCTCCCCCAAGCCCACACATTTCTGTATGTCCTATTGAATAGGCAGTGCATGGATTAGAGTAGGCTACATAAAAATCATGATACATAGCTAGTCTGCAGTGTGATACTTCCATGTGGAAATGGCAGAAGGTCTTCAGTTCCACGCAGTAATTTCACACATAAGCTCTCCAGGATGGAGGCAAATGGTATGTTCCGGATATTGTTGTATTTTTTGAGGACTTGTCAAATGAGTCTCCACTGAGAAACATCCAGTGTGTTGCTTCTTCATTCTGCATGGGGAAACGTTATAGAGAAGTGAGAAGGAAGCTGCTTCTGTTTGACTCTGTAGCTGCATATGAACAACCTTGATTGTAATTGTCCTTATAAAACAAAGGGATTTTGCTCACTGGCAGAGCGGCATTGATGTTCAGTACATTAAGCAATGGGGTAATAGTACACCTCATCTCCTATCAAGTTTGTCACATTCTGCAGAGGGGAAGAAGAATTGTAGGCTTTTGATCACCACGCTCAAAACCTCATAAAAAGTTATTCACAGGTATTGTAATTGGTGGCGGTTTTACTTTTTGATGGTAAACCTGAATTCTGGAGAGTTAATAAAGGTGTTTTCAAGAATGGTGCTGAGTCCCTCTTACTTTCCTTTCTGTTTCCCTGGACTCTCAAGTGCCTCCTGCCCATTCCCTTATGTATTCATCTACAATGTCCCCATGACTTCCAAACTCCCAGCAACACTCAGGAGCTGGGAGTGCCATTTTTGTGGTGTCTTTTAGGCTCAAGTTGCAGGAATCACTCACCTGAATTGCTAAATTTCTTCTCCCCACAGGTCCTCTTTGTACTATGGGTGCTTCTGCCTTGGTCCAGATGAATCTGGATTCACTTGAACTGCAGGGTTCAGCTGATTCTGTAGCAAACAAACAAAACACACATGCCAGGGAAAGAGCCTCCCCTTCTCCCAAATTTTTCTGG
The DNA here is from genome assembly GCF_018139145.2 of Gymnogyps californianus. Lineage (NCBI taxonomy): Eukaryota > Metazoa > Chordata > Aves > Accipitriformes > Cathartidae > Gymnogyps > Gymnogyps californianus. Next base: position 14,607,833 of record NC_059477.1, read on the forward strand.
GTAGTGAACAGGTTTGGAGTACAGATGATGTTACACAGGTATATTTCCCAGCTTGATGCTGTTGTATTTGAGACCATCCCAGTTTTCTTCCATTGGCTTCAGTCTCGATAGGCGCTACACGTGTTTTGAGTGTCTGAGTTTGGTAGTCTCTTGGCTGTGTCTCCTTCCCAGCATTGCCACTTTGAGTTAAAAAATGATGTGGCTGGTTCCCAAGACACTGAGATTGTCTTTAAAGTCACCAACTTTATTTTTTAATTTGATGTTCTTTTTACTTTCCTTGCTTCTGAGCCACTGAAGATTTGTTTTATTGTCTTTTATTCAAAAAAATAAAAACCCTGGGATTTCCAACACTTACTTGATTCCAGCAGCATTAAGAAAATGCCACTATTGTGGCATTTTGAGAGCTGGCAGTACAGAGATAGGTGTGTACATCAGAAAAAGCTTGCATATTGCTGCGTTCACCAGGCTGTATTTGCCATCCCTGCTCTGGCAGCAGCTGGTGAGGAAGGCTGCCTGGCTGTTCAGGTTGTTAGGCTGCCTGTGAGAGCAGGGTTCATGTCTCATGTCCCTTCTTAGAAGAAATCGTTTCAGCCTTTATGCTCAAAGGTAGTTAGACATCTTGGATTTAATCAGGACGCCAAACCTTTGCTTCTCAGTTCTTCGGTTTCAAGATGAGTTGGCAGCTCTTGCGTTCTCATAGGGCTGCTGCGACGATTCATATTACGGGTCTGTGGTGCTCGGGCACAGCGGCTGGGGCAGGAGAGGGTTGCACTAGGCTATGGGGAGATGGCCAGCCAGCCCCTCTGAAGCTGCCGGCCCAAATCCTGCCATGCCAGCCGGCCGGTGCTGAAAGCGCAGGACAGCTCCTGTGCAGGGAGCCCTCGGCAGAGCACGGCACTGCCTCTCTGAAAAAATGAAAATAAGGATCTGAAAGGTAAGCTTGAATCCCCCTTCCCAGAGGTCTGTGTTGTCTTTGAGACAGCCTGTGCACAGCACTAATTTGACCCCTTCTCTAGGTTTTTAAAAGGTGTTGGAGTTGGGTGTAGGAAGGTCGGGCAGAACGGAATGGGATTTTTTTTGTTTAAAAGGTTTAATATATCAGCTCTGATATATTAAGCTGCTCTGATGCTCTTAATACTTTTAAAGCAGGTAGCCATCCTCTCCCTGTTCTTGCACGTGAAGGATCTTTTCCAATCCAGAGCATTTCCGCTCAGTGCAACTGTATATTCATTACATGTGTTATTGTTTGGAGAACTATTAAGATGCATGTAGCATACTTTACAATGTACACTGAAGAGTCTGAGTCATTTATGCACAGACTGCGTATTAATGCTTGCTGAAGGTCCAGCAGGCATACTTATTTAAGTGTCATAATGGTTTTGAACGTGGTGCTTATAGACCATGTCTCACATGTCCTAATTCTCTTGGTTATTTCCCAGCATTGTGGACCCGAGTGCAAAGCTGGGGTTTAAATCATACGTGGGGGTCAACAGCTCCTACTCGGCAAGGGATAGAGAAGTAGGCAGTGACACAGGCGAGCTTGGGAGACAGTGTGATTGATGGGGAAGGATGCGAAGGAGAAGGACGCTGGCTTGTGAGAGGCTCTTCTGAGACATTCCAATTAGTGTCCTGATTTACAAATCCTGCCCTTAAACCTGCAGCCTCCCAAGGTCAGTTTTAAAGGGACGCTGGCATAGGGTTGATGTTTGACCATGATGGACCTTTGTAAACCAACAGGTTCTGACAGAAACTGCAATCAATGGAAGTATCTCCATCTATATAATTAAAAAAGCCCTGGAAGCAGGGTTTGTGTTTTTTGGACAGGATCATCTTGCCCACCTGCTGCCTTTGCAGCTCTTGCACTGCAGCATTCTTCCAATGCAACTGAAGTGACTGGAAATCAAAGTGAAAATGACTGTTTGTTTGGATTGTGCAGTGAGGAAAAAATGCATGTGGCATGACAAGTAAATTAGATTTAAAAAATGCTTTCACTACTAATAGGCTACTATGCTGTTAGGCATTTGGTTTTAATCCTGACTCTCGAGTGGGCAAAGTTCACTTTCAAGCATAAGGACAGTTCTTGGGTTTGTAAACATTTGCAATTTCTGCTGACTTGTCTTCAGCCCAGGAGGGGAATCAGCATTGCACTGAATTGCTTTGTGCTGGTGGGGGTGAAGTAGGGGACTGCCTTTAATCGCCTGCCTTTATTCTCCACCAGGGCTGGATGGAAAACAAAGGTTCCAGCGAGCAAAGGCCACGGTGAGAAGTGTTCAGTGGGTGGAAGAGTAGAAGGGGTGAGAGGTGCTCCTGTCTGCTTACTTTTTACAACCAAAATGGACATTGGCCACATCACAGCACTTAGGTGTGATGTTAGAGACCTAGATTTGAGACACTGCTTTGCTTGATTCAGGTCTGCCCTTCCAGATTATACCTTAGATGTGTGAAATTTTAGTGCATGACATAGTGGCTCCAAAACCAATATATTCCAATAAAACACTTTAGATTGGACAAAAATGTGATTTTTTTGGAGAATGTTTGGTAGGAATGTTTCAACCAGTTCTACTTTCTAGAAGTTTTCCTGAGGGCCTGGCCCTGTTTTTGGTGTGAGAGACTTGGTTTGGCTAACATCTTTGGCTTTGTTGTCAATTTTAGCCTTCTATTTCAGGGCTTGTGCCCCTAAAACTCGATTCATTTTTCCCAGCTATTAGCAATTTGGCTAGTAAAAGGTATCCAGACTCTCTGCATCCTATGACTCTCTTGCATCTTTTGAGAACTGCAGCCACAACCCTACATGATGCCGTAAGCAATGTCTGGATATGTCTGGTCTCTAACCTGGGTGCCTGCTCTCCCTCCAGGCAAGGGTCTGGCAAGGCATGTTGATGCACGAGATGCACAAGAGCGGTGCAATCACACATTTTCCTCGGCTCCTCGCAACTGCCGGTCACTCCTCTCTCCTCTGCTCAGCTGCTGCCAGCAAGGTGCTGTGCCGGTTTGTTGGCAAGGAGTCAGTGCACTCACCCTCCCGTGGCACCTCTGGCTTACCGCTGGGTCTGAGGTGCCCCACATCCCAGGGTGCAGGGTAAGGTGAGATGTTCAGGGGCTCTGTTCTTTTCCTGTGGCTGCACAGTGGTTTGAAGGGTGCCAGCCCTGCAGAGCTTGCTGCCTGCTTCGAGCTGATGAAAAGTACTAAATAATCCTGGTTTGGGGTTTGTTTTTTTCTTTTCTTTCTTTTGGCTGCCCCTGTCAGCCTGGAAAATTTATGCTGCTCCGAAGAAAACATTCCACTCATCTGCAAGCTACTACAGCTGCCGTGTGAGTAATAAAGTGTGGAAAGGAGGAAGGGAGAGGGGAGAAGAAAGATGGGAGCTGGTATTTCATATGGAAAGCATCAGGCCAGAAGTGGCTTTGTTTCCGACACGTGGACAGTGGAGAGGCTGCATTTGCTGCTCAGTGGAAAATCGGTGCCAGTGAAAAGAAACCTCCCTCATTAGTGACTAGATCAGATGGGGATGAACTTCAGTGCGTCTTGCTTTTATTTTTAAATTTGTCCGCATTTTAAAATAATAAGGAAGAAGCAAAGGCCACTGGACTGACTGATTTGAGAATACAGCCAGTTTGGGCAAAATAGCTGTTTTCTGTCTCCATCTGACACTGCTGTCCCAGTTCACTCTGGTGGTGTCAGAGCCCTCCCCCAGCTGTTCGTAAGCTGTGCCAGCACCTCAGAGTGGTTGTGAACATCTGAAGGTTGCTGTACATCAGGTTCTTGGCAAGGTGCGTGCTCCTTCTGTTTGTTTTTGGTTTCTGATCTTTCGGGATAGTGTAAAATCATGTTTGTAGGCTTTCCTGCACAATCGAGGAAACCAGGAGCTTGGTTTTGGTGCTGAGAAAGGTGGTTCTGATGTAACCAGAAGCTCCTGAGAGTTGGGGCTTTGGGAAATATGTGAAAGAGCAGTGGGGGTTGCAGTCAAATAGTGAGAGTAAGGGGTGTTTCTGTCTGATGAGATCAGAGGAAGGAAGCACTTACAGTTTCGGAGGTCTCCAATATCTTGGAAGAAGAGGGAGACTGCTGTAAGTACTGACGTGACCCAGTGAAAGGGCTTGTAAGGTGTTTCTCTTGCAGGTTTGAGAATTTCAGGGTAAGTGGATGTCACCTGGGGTAGTTTCCTACTGTGTACCACAGGAACATAGCGTAGACTTCTCTTATTGGCACATCCTTTAGCTCTCCTGTGTTTTTAAAGTGAAAAGAAAGATTGTTGTATACAACGTTTGAAAATGGAAGGGCCTGGTTTAATCTGTGAGTTTTTTTCTAGAGGGAGTGAGTCTTTTGGTGTTTGATTGTACAGTTAGGGTCAGAAGGAGCTTTGCTGTCTCTTCCATTGATTACAGGATGAAACCTTCCAGACACAGGCTGGAATCTCTGTCTCCATTGCTTCTCTGGATGAAGATGTTTGCTTCAATCAGTGCCTCAGGAGCTGGGGTGATTTAGGGGTTAAAGAAGGTAATGTGGGGGCCTTGGTCTGCTTGGTTCGCATGCCTCCAGGACAGCCTGGTCCCATGGCACCAGGCTGTATTTCTGAGTTGGCTGCAAAGCTCGTGCTGTCTCTTCAGGCAGCCCTGATTTTCTGTTCACTCAAGACAGTTTTGTGTTTTCTGAGAGTGACTCCTTTATTAATCTTTCTTGGATGCTGGCAAATGAGTTTCAGGGTACCCAGTTTAAATACTCTTTGCTGAGTGTGCCTAGCTCATCTTGGGCTTTCTGAGCTTCGGCGGTTTGTTTAAAACATGAATAAGCCCCAGTTGTTTGAGGGAGAACAGAATGCCAGTGCAGAGTGACTTTCTGGTGTGAAGGACTTGATAAACAGGTGACTTCTCAGCATAGTTTCTCAGCGCTGAGAAGAATACCAGTAGGTGCACAGAGCCCTACAAAGGCTGCATTGAGGTTTCTTTTTCCAACATGAGAAATTCATGTTACATTTCTTTGAAGAGCATATTTGAGGGAGAGCAAGGGAAGCAAGGCGTGAGTGGTTTCTTACTCCCAAATACCTCCAGCGCATGTGACTTTTAGAAAATGCTGAATACGCATCTTCCAAGTCTTGAGTGCCTGTCGAGCTGGACACTGAGTGGATGCCCTAGGTTGAAGACTCCTCCTCACTGGGACTGTCTCACATGGATTATCTTTGTGCAGTGAGAGCTGTACCAGCTGCAAGACCTTGTAATTCGGTCAGTGTTTTGTTTGAGCTAGCTGCATCTCTGGTCAGATGTTGTTGCACTGTGGTATAAGATGGGATTTTCTGTCTCCTTTCCATTTCTTTATGTTTAAGTGGAAAAGGTCAAGGAAACCTTTGACATTCAGTTCTGAATGCTTTTTCTCTTTGTAAATGGGAAGAATAGTACCCACATCAAGTTGAGGATTTCACATCAGTCAATGAGTCAGATCCTGGGCTGATGCAAACTGATACAGATCTGCCAAAGTCAGAGTGGCGATATGCGGATTTACACTGGCCCAGTGTCCACGAAGTCACTTGACACCTTGCAGGAGAATGGTCTATACAAATCCCAGGTCTTGTCAGGATGTGGAATAAATATCAGGATGTGGGCAGAAAACAGCACACCCAATTTAATGATTTGATTAAAACAATATTGCTGCTCTATGGCTCTCATAAATGTATTTCCACTGGTGTCGGGGGGAGGAGATATTCTCAAGTGCCATAATGAGAGAGTACATTTTTTAAAATGTTGCACAATAGGCCACTAAGTTGTGCTCTAGCTATATTGACTTATTTCTGTTTTATAGTGAGCATGGCCTTAGGCATCCTATAAATACCATTTCTCCCCCTACCTTCAGCTAATAAATAATGGAAACTGTACCGGAAAGAAATTTTCTTTCCATGAAAGAGTGGGAGGTCCTGAGCTGCCCTCTATAAAACAAAGGATGTAGCATGATTTGTTTTCTTTGGTTTTTCAAATGAAGAAAATGTGGGGGTGGGAGGGAATGAGAAGATGTTTCTAAGTGCTAAATGTGCTCTCCCCAACACTGCAAGGTAGGATGATGTCTGGTGTGGGCATTGCTTCCCCCAGGACAGTAATACCCATCTGTGAAATGAAGACAGATAAGAGAGGTTTTTACCCTCGGGCTTTCATATCCAGCAGTAGAAACCAACCTGAAAGTGGGTGTAAATGAGCGTCTAAAGGAGCCCTTTGTGTAATTCAGCGGGTTGTGTCGTCCAGGGTCAGACTAAATTATCAGAATGGCCCTTTTTGACCTTAAATTCCGCTTCTGTAAGTAAGTCCTCTTCGAGACATTTTTGCTTTGTTTTAATGATGTCAAAAAGCTGTAGTGTAAATGTGAGTCATGAGGGTCCCTGCGTGTGCACATACAGGCGGCCAGACATGTTTCATTTTGAGAATCCATCACACACGTACTGTGTGTCAGGTTGGAAATGTGTCTCAGAGGAGAGACCAGGTTTGTGGAGGTGGGGGCTTCCTCCTGTGTTGACTAGAATCAGAAGCGAGTCCATGTCATGTCACGTCACGTCATGTCACGTCACGGAGAGGGTGTGGGGCCACATTCTGAGTGCAACTTGGCCTCTAAGGTTAGAGCAGGGTCAGGGAAGACCTTGTGTTCAGCAAACGGTCTTACTGGCTAATTTTGAAGGCAAATGAGGTTCAAGAGCAGGGTGCACATGATGAAAATGCTTTTTTGGTCACTGCCTTCATCCAGCAACAATAAACTGTGCATATAAGCAGATCTGGTCCAGAAACAAATAAGCTTGGAAATTAGCACTGTTAGATCATGAAATTATTCTGCCCAGGTGCCATTTCTTATTGTATGCTTCAGTGGTGCTTTCCAGTCTCATTTGAAATCCACCTAGTCTGAGGCCCTGCTTTCCTTGGAAATATGTGCTAAAACCTGATTTAGGGGAGTAGTACCTAACAGGCTGTTCTCTCTCCTACCTGAGTCTAATTCCTCCCCCTCCCATATTCTCTCTCTTCTCCATGAACAAGTCCATTGCTTTGTTTGGGTTCGCCCTGTTCATAGCTGCACAGTCGGTGATGCTTTTTCCCTTCTTTATCTATATTAACTCTTTCAAGGATTTTTATCTAAATGTGAAATGAGACCCCTGCTCATTGACTGGAGATTATAACACTGACTGTGGAACAGACGTGATAAATAGTAATAAATGTGCATGTCCCGTTCAGTTTTGTCATACTTTCCGTCTCTGTGTTCCTTCCAATTTTCCTGTGTATCAGATGCTAAGAATGCGCCTCAAAGCTGTATTGGTCTTCTCTGTGTCTTATCTGTTCTAGGTCTCTTTTCAGCCTTACTGGATCTCTGCTTTGTATTGAGTGTGCATGTTGTGTTGCTGTTTCTTCCATAAATGCATTAATTGTCCTTTTCCAAATTCAATCTCAAGGATTTATTTCCTGCCTCTGCATGGTTTTCTTTATATACTGCCTCTCTCTGCTGGCATCACAAAAAAATTTAGCATTTCCTCCTTAAGCCCTTTTCCCTGCTTTTCTTCACAATGAAAGCTTTTTATCAGTTTCCTTAGTTTTCCGATTTGTTTTTATTAAGCATGTTTTTATAGTGAGGGCTGTGATCCATCCGAGTAAATGGAAACAAAAAAAATTGATGCCAAATTTTTGTTTGTGTAATGAAACAGATCAGGCTTTAAACGGGATGAAGACAAGTCGGTGCTGATGACTTGACTTGATGGTAGCTGGTTCTAAGTGCTGGCTATTGACAGCGAGTCATGGAAGATCTCAGCATTTTGAAGAGCCTAAAAACACAAATACAACCATGGGGTTGAAAATCACGTGGTGGTATTAGTATCAGGAAAAGCAGGGTTGCTGTGAGTTGCTGCCCTTTGTTTGGGAAACAGTATCTATATGGTGGTTAGTTAGTTAGTTGAAGACCACTGGTTTTGTGGTTGATGGATGCGAGGTGGGTGTTTAACCTGCATCATGGTTGAAGGGTAAAGGCCCCTTGAATTTCTTTGCCCACCCAGCACACCTCTGCCCTTCTCTTCAGCAAAGGGGGCTGCCCTGACGCGGGCAGGAAGCAGGCCTGCCCAAAATGCTGCGGGGTTAGTGGCGGGGTCCCACCACCATCTCTCTGGAGGGTCCCCCCCTCTGCCACCACCCACTGGGGTGGGTGGCTGTGGTGGCCTTGAGCAGGGTGGCTCCCTGCCACCCTGGCCCCACCGCCTTAAAGGAGGATTTGCCAAAGCTGCTAGCGTAAGGCAAAGGAGCCTGCCTGAGCCAAGGGGAGCGTTAGCTGCTCTGGACTGCAAGGCACTCTTCGGTTCGCTTGGCGGGTCACCCTGGGCTCTGGACCTTCCTGCTGTGTTTGTCTGCTGTGCTGCTTTTAACCATCTCCGCTCCTTTGAGTCAGCTTGGGCTGCTCACACGGCAAAAAAATATTTTCCTGGTGTTTCAGAAGGTGGGTGATTCCCTTTCCTTCCTGTGCAGGAGGAAAGCTGCTCACCCCATACAGAGTCTGCTGGGGTTATAACAAAACAGTGGGGCCTAGCCAGACAGCAATGAGGTGCACAGCTGGCTGCAGGCAGCAGGGCTCTGCTGGTTTTTGCTTGGTTCTGCCTCTGTGAAAACTTCTCACAGGAACTGTCATCTTTCTTCCCTTTATTCAGCAAGCTCTTAAGCTGTGGGTATCCGTGAGGGGTTTTTGTGTGGAATGTGAGGACTGTAAAGAAACAGGTCCTAAACCATGTGCTGTTGCTAATGATCCTGCAGACCAGCATGTAAAAAGCCAAATGTTTTAACAGAAATTAAGGAGTGAAAACAAAGAAAGGACCTGCTACAATGAGGCACCACGTGGCACCATCCTTATGACTTGATGGTATGATTGCACTGGTCTATATCCTGGGTGTATTCTTCCATCTAATGATTTCCTGGAAGAGTTGAAAACAGAGGGTTATGCAGAAAATCCACTGTCCATCCAGATGTTAATCAGTACAAAAGTCGAAGTTCAGAAATAAAATATGAATGAGAAAATTGTGGGAAAGCAGTACTCTCTGTGCCTACCTCTATTTCAGTACCAGGGACTGTGCCGGCAAATTTGTGCAGTCTCAAGCAGCAAAAATCCTCAGCAGTACCCCAGTAAGTCAGAGGACCTGACACCTACAGTCTTGGAAGCAAAACTTGCAAGCTGCCTTTTTGAAGCTCAAATTTTCCAAGAGCAATGACAGAGCTTTCAGCAGAGGAAAATACATACCCTTTCATCCAAGACCTGGAGGTTTAGAGCATTCAGATGTCTGTTTGATTTGATGGTTGGGCTTTGAACAGATAAGATGCTTCACAGCCATTGCCCTTAGAAAGCAGGGAAGCTGTAGCATGCCCATTTTACAGGCTGGGAAACTGGGACACCCAAGTGCTCAGTTGTTGGAGAGAGGAAGTCAAGAGCAGAGCTTGAAAAGGATACCAGCTCCCTGATCTCCATTTTAATTAAATTCTTTCTGCAATTGTCTTCCCTGGCAGTTTAACTGGTGGAATGTGGTCTAGCAGAGGAATTTTTGGCTGCAAACTTGACAGGAATATTTTTCTGGGCCATATCCTTGCTTAGTGTAAATTAAGATGACTCCACTAGCTACGATTATGGTGCTAGCAATTTACTCTTCCCTGTGAGAATCTGGCCCTGGTTTGCAGACAGTGGGCAGTGTCATATAATTTGTTCTTTTTAATTTTAGTCTGTCTAGACACTTTTGCAGCACCCCTTTCTGGGAGGACTTTGTGCCAGCAGCTCTGGAACAGCACCACAGTTCTCTGGTGAGAAACGCTTAGCAGCCACAGTGTGGAGGTGGCCTGGTGTGCTCAAACTCAGCATTTCACCTCCTTGGTGCAGGGTTTGGCTTTGATAGTCTTGGTGTTCTTTGGTGGAGAGGTGGCAGAGGGGATTCATAGCAGGATTTCTTCCCTGTGGAGGGGGAGCGAGTCTGTTGTTTTCCCTGTTTTTGATGATGTGTTGTCCCAGCTGAGTGCTGGAGAAAGATGGCTGGTGCTGATGCAGCGTTTCTGTGGTAGTTTTTCTTTCCAGCAATGGATGACACACCTCTCTTTGTGGGTAGGAAGGTCTTTCTCCTGGTTTTAAAGGCCATTTGCTGGTCTTGTGTTTATTATTACAGTCAGTCCTTCCTCCCATGCCGTCAGTATTTACCGCTCAGCCTTTAGCTTCTCTGCTATGTTTTCTCCCACACTGAGTCACCTGGCATAGGGGTGGTACCTCTCTAGCCTTCTTCAGACTCGTCACGAGGCACACACAGGACCTAGTTTTTACAAAATCCTCAGATTTGCTGGCTGTGGGTAAGCAGGTGATTAGCTGGGACTATTTTTCTTCCCCTTCCATTCTCTTGCCAATTCCCAAGTTACTCACCAGGATTGTCTGTAACTCTGTTTGTCAAGAGCCAAGCACAGAAAGGCCATGACTCTGGCTGGGGCTCAGGAGCAGCAGCGATATATACGCTTTTACTACCGTTACTTCTGCTTGAATCCAAATGCACTTAACTCAACCTCTAATCCTTATAATCATTTTTACAAAATTTGCTAATCATAAAGTCCTACCTTCTGTTGTTAACCACCTACATTTATGTGTCTGTACCCAGCCCTCAAAAGGAAGGGTCTTCATGGCTGCAGAAAAAAGCCTGAAGATAGGGATCCTAAAGTCATTAAAAACAAAATTTGTTTTTGAGAAAACCATAAAGCACACACGATTTCTGAGATTCCACCTGAGCTTGATCAATACTAGTGAAGCAGAGCTCCCCCAAAAAAGCAGCTTGCATGGAAATGGGTAAGAGATTCTTTGTGCAATCTTAATCATTTTGAGAGAGATGTTTCCCCTGTGAATTGCTGTAGGAGTTTGCACCCCTTCCCCCACGCTCAGCAGAGGCAAGAACATATGACTATCCGCATGTAAGGTAGCGCAGTGTTAATAGTGCTGCTGTATTGATCAAATTGGGCTGCTTTGTCACCAGGGACATCTGGGAGGATTTATTCTGACTCCTAAGGCTGTGCCTCCTAAAGTGCATTTTCCAGTCCTTTGACTAGGCGAAGGGTGTGTTGTGCTTTTTGTCTTAGCCTGCAGGAGCGATGCTTTCAAAAGATTTCATGGTGTCCCACCATCCGCTGCCTCTATCGTTTCTGCTCTCAGGGCTCCCACCTCACTCCCACTCAGAGCTTGACGTGTCTTAAGTTCAAAAATGCATTGTGGTGAGATCCAGTTATTTGCCCTTGGAGAGCGCCTGGAGGAGCAGCCGCTGGCTGCTGGAATGTGGATAAACACAGGGTGACGGGAACAGGAGAGGCTTCCTCTTTGCTTAGAAAGTGAGCAAAACATCAGTAAGAAAGCAGCGTAGAAGGAAAAACATGTGCAGGGTGGTTTTGTTCCCCCCGCCCCCCAGCTGATATTCATGACCTTGTTAAAAAGATCAGTCTGCTTCAGAGACTGCACGTGGTCATTTTTAAGTGTAGGGAGAAACCGAATGTGGCTTTTATTTTTCCATCTGATAAATTGCCAATTGCAGGTTTTACTTACAGAACACTCTGAGTAGTCTGAGAAGAACACGATCACCTTGATATTATATTTATGAGTAAAAATGGTATGAGGCAAAGAAAGCTCTTAGCTCGCATGTAAAGAAGACTTTTAATGCAGTTTTTGCTTCCAGGAATGCACCATTACTCGTGGTGGGGAAGGGACACATTAGCAGGCTTGACAGGAGGACTGAAATGCCTAGGGGCACTTGGGGGCTTGCAGGGGCAATTTGACATCATGCTGCTTTGACAGGTGTCGCGAGCTTGGTGCTGGGTAGTGATAGGACATCTGCAGAGCAGGGAAGGGTTAGAGACATTTGAAATGGAGGAAAACCCCTGAACCTTGCTCTGGTGATGGTGGGAGCACCTCTGGGGTGCTCTGAGCAGAGCCCACGTGTTCAGAAGTGCTGCGATGTATTCTGCAGGGGCTCAGGGTGGCAACCAAGTCACAAGTCATGCCTGGAAAATTGTGTCCTGAATGCGTAGGCCGCCAATAGTGCCGGCTATAGCTAAAGAAGCACTGTTTGCATGCATTTCTCTCCCTTTCTGAGTCCCAGTTCCTGGACTGCTGGGTCTGAAGCAGATCCCTCCAGCAGCCCCGGCCACCACAAGGCATTTTGGCTCTCGCTTCAGCTCTGATATCATGCAACCGCTTGGGAAGCACAACTGCTTGGGAAGAGGGGCTGGCTGGAGGCGAAGCAGCAAAGTGCTCCCAGGAATGTTCCCTGTGAAGCAGAGACTCAGCCTGTGGTCTCTCGCGCGGCTCCTCCTCTCCCAGTATAAAGGTTACCTTTGTATGTTTATAACCAAAATAAAATAGCAGCTCCTGAAAGCTATAATTCGTACTTGGGGGAACATAATGTTTGTATTTAGCTATTGCAGGGATTGTACCAAAGCACAGTGACAGAAGTCTGAAGTGTTTGGGATGACGATAGCTGCCAACAGACTCCGCCTTTTGGGGGCTACTAAAAACAGCTTTAGTTAAGCAAAATCAATGATAAACAAAATGCCAGGGAGGATTGGTTGTACCACGAGGAAGAGGACCCCCCTCCTGCAGTGGGAGAGGCTGTCCTTCCTCATTTCCCGCTCTTCCCCTTCCCACAAACCAAGGCAAGAGAGCCTGGCTGTAGTCTTCCAAGCTGTGACATTGGAGACTTCCATCCCATCTCAGAAAGACAATAGAGGGAAGGAGTGGTATATAGCCAACCCACAAAGGCAGGCTTATCTCAGGAGATGCTATATAGGCTTAAATAGAGTGGAAAAGGGAAATCAAGGAAAATAGGACACATAAGGTAAACTAACTACATTTTTTAAGCATCTGAGTTGGACATATGCCCGATAACGTCCACTGTTGGGATTATAATGACTACAATATGTTTCCTCTTTTCCTTGTTGGTAAGTGGGTTTTGTTTGTTTCCTTTCTGGAGAGTGGTGAGGGACCACAGTTCCCTGCAGTGCATGTTTGGTAGTGAGCTGGAGCTGTCTATGGCAGTTTAATGGGTAAGGCTGTAGTGCTGTGAACGTGACATCTTCCAATTCCTGGCATCATCATGTGGGCCTTTTCGTCTCAGGGAAAGACGCAGTGTTGAGTTTCATTCGGTTTGCTCAAGGAGGATACTTAGGGATGGGGCTGGAAAGCCGAAGGCCTCACAGAGAGCGTCTCAGCAGCGCGGGTGCAGGCAGAAGGGATGCTAAAAGCCTTGCGAGCGGAGAGATGCCTTCGTCTGGTATCATCTCCACAAGGTGGTGCTGAATGTTGTGTTCGGTAAAGTATCTGGAATTAATTTGGGAACCCTCCCAATTAATTTTAGGGGGAAGGGTGCCAAAATAAACTTGAGGCAGGGTCTGGTGATTCTGCACAGTATTCTCCAATATGTTTCCGGGGATATTTTGTTAGGAGAAACAGAAGATTTAAGAGAGAGCATGAAAAGGGACAGTGACTTGCCTTGACTGCAAGGCTCCTGCCCAAGTAAAGAGTGTTGCTGAGGAGATGCAGTGTGAAGAAACAAGGGAAGGAGAGGGTGCTTGTAGGGGAAGAGAGGCTGAAAAGAAGAGCCTCTCTGAGGTCCTGGAGTCAGACAGGTTTCTGAGCAGGGCTCAAACAGGTCCCGTCCCATCCTCCACCTCCTTGAGGGAGAGCAGAGCTTCTCCTGGCCTCTGTTTCTGCTGATGCTTCATCACAGCGCCCAGCCTCTGCTTTTCACCAGCCTGCTTAGAGTAACAAAGTGCCACCCTTTGGGCCTTTCTGCATTGTAGTGTCTGCAGACTTGGGACTCTGCAGGTACCCATACAGGGTATTTCTATGAAGGCATGTCACGATGGCTTATCATACAGTTAGCTCCTCTAACAAAAGACAGTCTTGTGCACAGAAACATCTTGAATTAACCATGGTGACTGCTTGGATGCTGGGAAATTGTCGTATCTTCCAGGAATACCAAGACATTGCATTCCTTCTAGGCTATTTTCTGGCTGCTTTGCTATTAATAACTTTGTCCTGAAATAGCACTTTCATATTGCAGCATATTAAAATCCATAACAACTGGGTGGGTGTCCACAGTCAACAGACCGAAGAAAGTGAGCCAGTGCGAGAGCTGTGGTTGTGTAAATTGGCTCACAGAGGTGTGCTGACTCTGAGCAGCTGGTGATCTGACCTGCCGAGCTTTCTCAAGTCAATAAATGGCAGGGCTCCTAATGGGATCTCCCGGCTTCCCATGCCATGCTGCAGCCAGTTGCTGTACAGCCTGCTGGAAACCGCACTGACACGAGGCTGATCTCCTGATCCTTTCATGAGGAGTGAGCAGTGCCGCGTCCAGTTCTGGCAGCGCACCTTGAGTTGCTAATGATATCCACAAAAGGCGCTGCCAGATCTCCTTTTGTTTGATCTAATGCATTTTGGGGGTACAGGTCTCCTCAGATGCCTGTGGGCAGCTGCCTGGGTTGCTTCTGAGCGGTTGGGCCAATACTGGCAGGCGCTTTACCAATGTGCTCTAGCAAATTGCTTTTAAAGAGGACCGTGCTGCTTTTATCAGGGTGCGTAGCAGCCCAAGTGCACTGCCTGTGAGATTTGAGGCTGATCAAAATCCCTGAAGGCTAGAGTTTTGGAACAAGCGCCTTAGCAGAGCAGTGTAGAAAAGAAAAGCAAGGCAAAAACACCCTTGGCTGTAAGGGAGCATCTTTTGGAGGGCACCTGGCTTTTAAGTGAGAGGCAAGGTTACCTGCAGTGGGACGTTCAAGTGCAAAGGCTGTTGTTTCTGTGCATAGATGATGAAAACTCTGTCCTAAAAGTGGCAGAAACCAGTTGGTGAATACCTCCATATAGACTGCCCAAATTAAAAAAAAAAAAAAAAAAAGAGAAAAAAGAAACAAATCCAAGTATCAGGATGTCTGAAGTGGTGGTGTTTTTAAATTCTTCCCATTTTTCCATTTGGGTCACATTGTTCCTAATAAAGTAGACAAGATTTGTAATATAAAATAACCATCTCCAGCTGTCAAAGAACATGTCAAATTCTGCTTCACATAAGCCACAGAGTTAAATGGCGCTAATCAAGAGCAGAATTTCATGGAGTTTGAGTGTTGGCAAGGTCCTCAGCTGATGTAAACAGGAACCATGAAATCAGGGCTGCTCTGTGCTGATTTACCCCAGCTGAGAATCCGGTTGTGCTTCCCATCGCTTTGTTTCTAGTCTGAGTTTTTTTTCTCGGTGCAACGGTGAAACTCAAGTCTGTTGTCTTCTCTTTTCCTTGCCCAGACTGGCATATTTGTCACAGTAGCACATGGATCTTCTTGCTCTTGTAAGATAACAAATTCCCCAAATGATTTAAAAAAAAAATCAAAGAAAAAAACAGCAAATGGCTTTGTAAATGTGCTTGGACAGTTGCTGTGCTCACGTTAAAGTTTAAACTTCAGCCAAGCAGCCCACTGCTCCCCGCGTGGCTGGAGGCAGGCTTTGGTCCTGTATGTTTATTATCGTTTAGAAATGGTATAAATGCTCTTTTATTATTTTTTGTTCTGCCCTTATTCTACAACACATTCCCCTCCTTCCTCGTGCTTCCTGTTTCCCAGACAGGTCCCCACCTCTTCCTCCCCACAGCCAAAAATAATACAAAAGGGAACATACAAAAGGTTTTTTGAGCCATGAGATGTGATAATGAATGGGCATCGTGTACAGGGTAGATACAGTAGTCCCAGCGCAAAAAAGTTGATCACGCAAAGTCAAGATGAGGAATTGCACGTTTTGGGTTAGGAATTCAGTGTTATGCATCCTCTTGTTTAATATGTTTTTAGGTCAGAGCAGAAGAGATGACTCACAACCCAGGACTCTTATGAAACGTACCATATATTGAGTGTATCGATCAAATCTCTTCTCCAGGTTTGATTTAATAAGCTAATTGTGAAGAATAGCGCTTACGAATATGCTGTTGCCTGAGAGCGTGCGAACACAACTGGCGTATACATTTGTGTCAGCTGCTGAGGAGGAAATATTAAGCTATCTCTGGATGTTAATGAAACATCTCTAAAGAGTGCATTTTTTCATTCATGATCCTATCCAGAGTAATTACAAGGAATCCAATTCTGCTGTGTAACCCCACTGCAATACTTTGTAAGGATGAATCTTAATTGAGGATCGAGACCTAAAATATTGCTCTGCTTTGTACATTCCACAGCCGTCAGCATTTGCTCTTGCATATCCATTTCCTGTGAGAAGTTTACCACACTCTGGGGCATGCTTTGAACCTGATCCTTTGATTTCAGTGGGATCTAGGACTGGCAATTCAAGGAGCTAATTGTGCTTTTTTGCTATTTATAATGCTAAATTAAAGCTGCTTCCAAACTGGATGGCAACAGGTTAAATACACACTTGATGAAGTTTGGAGAAAAGTTTGCAGTGAGGGCCACTAGCCAGCTCACTCAAAGCCATCCAAGGTTGTTATATAAATAAATGATCTCTTCAGAAAGATTTTGAAACACACTTACGTTACATATATATCATTTCTCAAATGGTCATTGTATGGCTACTTGCTGTCTGGACTGCATGGCAGCATGCAGGGCATGTGCTGGTGTACAAGCACACATGGGTTTTATCATATTTTTGTGCTAGCATAATGGGCTGCCTGCACTTTTGAATTCTTGATTTGGCTATCCTTACTCCTTTGCTGACATTGATGCTATTTTTTGTTCTTGTGACTGGTTGCAGATATTTTTTCTATCTTTATTAAACAGTCAAAAAACAACAAAAGCCCTCCAAAGCCCTGGTTCAGTGTTTGCAGATTTCTTTCATCCTTTTTTTTATCTAGATGCCTATCAAATTCAGCCACGCTTAGCTGCAGTCCTTTGTTCAATATCTCACAACCAGTGCACTGAAATTCTCTATGCTTAGAGCCCAAATACCACAGATCTTTAGTGAACAAATTTGGCTTGTCCAGTTAAAAGAATATTTGTTAGATATATTTCGTTATCACTAGGTTTGGGAACAAATCTTGATTTTGACTCCTTGGTTAGAGTTACGGGTTCAGACTTTTTTTTCTGTTTGAGACATTTGTTTTACCACCCATTTCTGTTGGTGAAAATTGCTGATTTATGGCAAAATTGGTTTTGATGCTTTGAGCTTTAGAGGCTGATCAAAGTCTTTGATAACCCTGGTTACCTCATGCCCCAGAGCAACAGAAAAATGGCTTGTGTTTATATGAAGGAAGTGATTCTGTCCTTTAAGTAAATCCGCAGAAATGTTTACATTAAAATGTATCTTTGCTGAATGTGGTTGAGGCTTCTGATTTCAGCATCTTTTATGCTCTGAAGAAAAATGCTGTGGAGAACATCCAGGGAGAAAGCCATCTGGGTGGTGATAGGAAAGTGTTCATTGAGAGTGCTGTTGTGCATGAATAACAGCGAATGGGCTGGTTTGGCTAAATACATTTCCTTGAAGGTTCATTCTTTGGGCTGAGACCAAGGGGCAAAATGGGCACAGGCCATTATTATATTGAAGAAATTTGCAGAGGCTTGAGTCCTATGTAGCGTAGTCAAGAGTTAATAGACTTGTCCATTGCAGATTCTGGTGGCTGGTGAGACCCATTCAGCTGGTGTTAGAGAGGACTAGCCTGATGGCTCAGGCATATGGTGAAGTTACCACGGGAAAACAAGTCTTTGCATATCAGATGATCGTTGCTGGCTATGTGTGTGCCTGCTTTTTGCTTTTGGCAAAAGCCTGTTTGTTGAGCATACAGTTAACTTGATCTGTTTCATGTATACAAGGGATTAAGAACATGCATGCAGATATTTACCACGAATTAGCTGTCATTAAGTGTCTTATTGTTGTACCTAAAAAGTGATTTTAGCTGTCTTTTTTTTCAATGAACTATATAACATGTAGGCGAGATGTGCTGGCACATGACTTAGGAGTTTTGTCTTAAATCCTTTGCGATAGAAATGATTTGCTATCGCCTGAAACTTTTTCTTACTATTCATTTCAGACTGCGGTTTTCCATTTTCCCAAGTGTATTTTGCAAAACTACTTATTTTAATACTAAAACTCTGTTTATTTTATGCTGTCCTAAATGTTGAGCTTCTGATGTGCTGCAGCTTTTTGACAACTAGCAACTGCCCAGTAGAGGTTGCCAAGAGGAAAAGCTGGAGGTTTTGGCAGCTGGGTGGGAACAGATGACAATCGTGGAATAGATGGGCAAGAGTATTGGGTTTTGTTGTTGTTCAGAAAGTAATGAAGGCTTTTGGCAGTGGGAAGAAGATGCATCTTTCAAACCTTGTTGTAGTGTTAAGGACAAAAAGAGCATGGCATTTCAGGGAAGGCACATGAATTTTGAATCTCTGATTCCTCTTAACTTCAGGGCTGCCCCACAACATCCAGTTCAATATCTGCCTCTGGTATCAGCAATGCAAGTGCCACTGTAGCTCAAAGCTTTCGCTGTTCTGCTGAAGAATGAAATACTGACACCAGCCACTGGACCTGGTGCCGCTGTTTGCTCTGAGCTTGAGTGAACTACGGTGGCACTGACCTTAAAATTATTGTTTTGGGTTGCCTTCAGGTTGAGGATGCTTTCTCTTCCTTTGCAGTCTTGAGACTTTCACAATTATTTAAAGTTAGAGATGAGGCCCCTTTTTTATGTGCCAGTGGAAAGCAATGGGGTCATGATGGTGGTTGGAATTTGACCTTCACTATTGCATGTATAATTCTGCTTTGCTCGTATAAATTATGCTGCAAAGAGAATCCTTTCAAGTATTGTAAACAGAGCTGGTAGATCAGACCTGTTGTCAACCACATTCAACATTTTCATTCTCTGTCACAGCCTGATCTAAGTATCCAACTTCTTAATTAGGTTTTGGATAACTTCCAAGATCGGTGCTTGATGTCCAATTATAGCTGCAGTAAAATGGCACTTAGAAGTAACTAGCACTTCCAGATAAGAACTTCCCATGATCTGCTAGAAAAATTCAAAATCAAGTTGTTATGAAATACTTCGGCATCAATAAAACAGAGGAACCCAGTGAACATGTTGGTAAGGTGTCTTCCCTGACTTTCTGTCCTCAAATCATTATAAGTGTTTGGGCTTTGTTTTACCCTTGGCAGAACTTCACGGTTGCCACAGTGTCCTGTCTTTAGCTGTGCAAAATGCCCAGGAGTTTGAGTGCTGTAAAGACTTCACAGCATAGGCAGGTGCTTTTGAAGTGACCTGTGATTTTTCAAGAGCCTGTATGTATGGGTCAAATTCTGGTACACAACATGGCTGCCAACTGAGACCAGTTCTTTGCAATTCATTGGAGCAAGTTAAGATTTGTACCCTGGGAACTGAGCGTTCATTTTGGGTCATCAGTTGGAATTAGGTTTTCCAGAGCTGTCTGGACCTGAACCCAGATGCCAAACTTGTGTCCCTGCAGAGGCCCCTGGCCTACGGGCATGTCCTTCCCCCATCATTCTCTAAAGGGGAGACAGAGACGTTGGGTACCTACAATGCCTAGAGGATTGGCACATTGATGACGGTGGTGGTCCCAGCTGGAGCCTTCCTGCTGGTTGCTCTCTGGGGGAGAGTGATGAAGTCAAATGTCAGCATGATGAGTGGGGACTCCAGCTCCTTCATATCTGGATTTTGAATGTTCTGGGTTGCACTTTAACCTGGACAGCTGACAAGCACCCTAAAACTTAGGCTGTCTGAGGCAAACCGAGTATCTGCAAGTCTGGAGGGACTGGAAAGTCTGGGGTTTGTCTTCTTGTTGTTGCAGTGAGTAGCAAAACTGTCTTGATTTCTGCTGGCTGCAGAATTAAGTGAGTGCTAAGCTCTGCTGAAAATGGTACACGTATCACATCTCTACTATCAGAGGCACACGCTGGGTTTCTCTTGTGTTGTATTTCATAGTGGTGAGCATACTCAACGTGTTTGGTAAATAATCTTTACTTTCAGTAGATGACCTTTAGATGAGCTCCAGAGGTAAGAATACAGGTAGAGTAGAGATCATACCTTTCTGAATTGACAGATGTACTAAACACTGAATTTCCGTGATCAGTGCTACTGCAAACTCTGAAAAGACTAACAAGAATTAGGTCCTTACCAGGCATAGGACAGCACTACAGTGGCTGTCTTGTACTGTCTGAAGGATCTGGTGCTGCATGTGGAAGTGTCGTGGTGTGCAGTTTACATGTATTCTGCTGCTATTTGTGCCCCAGAGGACTGAGATGATCGTATAATGTGGGGAGCGAAGAGATGTTATGAGTTACTGGTGTGTAGGCAGGAAACACACAGCATTTCTTGCAGGTGATGGAAATGTGCCTCTGCTGGGAAAGTGAGCCTTTTTGCAGTTGTATCCAAAACTGAAAAATCAGACTGAGGCGTTGTCGGGATTGTCCACATGCCAGACTGCCATCCTTTTCTAGCTGGCTTTCTGCAAGAATGTGGGGTCTTGCAAAGTCACATCCTATTATTTGTCAGCCATGAATCATCATTTCTTTTAACTGGCTAAATTGAGGAGCAAGGTGCAAGGAGAATGACCCTCGTTAATCAGGGCAGATGGGTTGAAGTAGTGGGTCACTTTTTATCCCTAGCCTGCAAAACCAGCTTGACAGCAAACAGCAATCTTATGGATCTTCTTCTTGTGTTCCTGAAGGGAGCCATCTTCCTCTTCCCATTGCAATTTTTGAAGTCTTTATTGCTGTAAATCCTACAGGCACTGGGTAAGAAAGTTTAATACCTACCAAGTTGCCTGCAACATAGCAACCAAAGGATAGTCAGACTTAATGTCGCAAGTGACATGTATTACATCCATTACACAAAGCTCCCCCTCTCTTGCATGAGTGGTTAAGGAGAAGCTGGACATCCAACAGAACTATGACAAGAGCAACTTGCTCCTGTCTTAGGTATCCTTGGACCATTTTCCTGCCAGGCTGGTAGTGGAAGTAGGAGATCTACAGGGTTCACCGTCATCTGAATCCAGCGGTTTGGGTTCATATCCCTGTGGATAGTGGTGAATATCCTGCTGCTCCCACAAAAAATTGGTAGTTTCTGATGCATTTGCTGGCAAATAACTTTGTGGGAATGGAGACCAAAGAACTCTCCTGCCCCTCCTGATGGTCCACTGGGCTGGACTGGGGACCTTGGTGGTCTCAGCCTGACTGGTTTCTGCAGGTCAGAGCGCAAGATGAGGGGTTGGGCTTAGTTGGCCTAAAAATTGTCTTGCGAGGGCAGGAGTGAAGAAAGGAGGCTGATTTAAAAACCCTGCCTCACCACTCCCTGAATGATTTGGGCCAGGAGGAGGGAAGGTCGCATAAGGTACTTGGCAGAAGCTGGAAAGTGCATATGGGGAAAGACGCTTTGTTTCTGCCGGCAATTGCCTGCTCTGGCAAATGCAGCAGCAGGTAGGGCCCTGGCAGGGGGTAAAGGAAGGGCTGTGGCTGTAACCCCTCGCCAGGCTTTGTCTGCCATGCAGATTAGGTGGAGGGCTTTTCTGGCTCAGTGTTGCTAGGCTCTTCCCCCCTATTGACTTGGTGGAGAGGCTGAGGGGGGCGGGAGGGAGGCACTGCATTATATTGTTTCTTTGAGTTGTTTTTTTCCCCCCTCTATGGGGAGATGGGCTTGATCCACTGGTTTTGGATTTCACAGGCAGAAGGCAAGACATGACCAGCTGGTGTCTTGAAATGGCACAGGTGCAATGGCTGCGGGAGGGGGGAGCCAGGAATAATTACAGGTTTCTGAAGCATCAGGCTTTGCCTGAAAAGGGCTCATCGAGAAACTGCTCTTTATGGAAAATTAATGGTGAAGCTGGAAAAAACTGTCAGGCTCACTATTGCTGTCATGGGGTAGTGATGCCTTAAAGGAGCAGCACCTCCTGCTTGCCTTCCCTCCACAGGCAGCCCGCAGCCGGCGCGCAGCTTTCTGATCCCACAGCAATTGAAATTTCGTGTCACTGTCATCAGATTTAATGGCCTTGAGTCCCTGTCTCTTCTTTTTTTTTTCTTTCTTTTTTCCCCTTTCCACCCCTAATTTCTGATTATGCTTGCTCTTTCCTTTGGAAGCCTTTTATTTTTTAGCCCCCTAAACCTGTTTCTGCCTCACTGAGTGAAAGCTAAGTGGGCCAAAAAGCCTAAATTACATGATGTGGGGAACTCAAAAGCATCGCCTCCCCTGGTGGGGGGCGTTATTCCTGAAAGACTGTGGGGCACATTGGAAAGCTGCTCCCAAAACATGTTAGGATTTATCTGGGGAGAGACCAAATCCCCAGCTAAAGCCATTCCTCACGGTCTCAGAAATGCATTTTAAAAAGAAAATGAAAAGGTTGCTTAAGGGAAGTGCTAACTGATCAGTGTCCCACCTCCAGGCCTGTGTGCAGACACATCATACATACAGTGTCATGCCCCTGAAAATAACCTGCACGCTAAAGTATAGCACGTCTCACTTGCATATATTGCTGTTCTGTTGCTTTTTGTCCAAGTCCATCTCTACAGCTCAGGTCTATAATCAGCTATTATTTTAAAAAGAAACAACAGATAACCGTCTGGCAAATTCCATTGTGAACTCTGAAAGTCGTCCCACCACACTGTATCTGCAACCAGCAGTGCTGCTTCCTGGGTGCATTGAAAGTAATAATCTTGAGTTACCTGGCAGCTCCTAGAGAGCTGTGAGTGGGGCCTCTTTACACTCCTGTTGATGGGACCTTTGTACCCAGAAGGCAGGAGTCTCTGTCTCTTTTCCGGTCATATGAAGCTTTTGTTTCTTGATCAGATGCTGGACTCTCCAGGTTGAGATGTAGTTGGGTCGCCAGCTCCCATAGGCTGAAAATTTTTGCCTAAAATCCCTTTCTCAATATCTCTAGAAGTGTTCTCTGAGGAGTAGTTTTTAGAGGTTTCTAAAAAGTATTAGCTAGAATGTCTCTTTCTCCAAGTCCTGTAAAATCGCAGTGATGGTATTAAACCAGCTAGCCTTTCAGGCAGCGAGAAATGAAAAATAGCACTAATAAACTCCATTAAAAGCTCCTGAAGCTACAGCAAACCGTTTTCTATAAACAATAAAAGTTTATAATGTTGGTTATGGAGAGCACTGGGCAGTGTAATGGTTCCTGGAGGCTTTATTGGGGCTAGCTCAGGGCACCTCATAATAAGGTACATTCAAGTAGGAGGCTCACCCCATCCTCGTGCTGATGATCACTGCTGTGGAGATGCAGGAACACATTTTTATGCGGCAGCCTCTTTGACTGCAACTTCACCTACTTTTTAATAAGGTGCGTGTGTATGTTTGTGTGCAAGTCTGATGTCCTGTACACAGGAAGCCCTGTTTGACCAGGTGTGCCAAAAACCCTCTAAAACTGACAGTAGGTCCCTTTTTTCTGTCACATCTTTCCTTCTCTCAGGCCCTTTAAAAAAGCTGTGGTGTCACTGGAAGTTTTTCTCTGTCTCCTATCTTAAAATGCTACACTTCAGAATTGTGCTGTTTTAGGAACAGATTGGGCCCCAGCCAACTACGCTGAGTTAAATTTGGAGTGAAAGTTAATGTTTGTGAAGGAAGAGGAAGCAGTTCTTTGGAAAGGTGACTTTTTGTTTGTATGTGGCCAGGCAGTGGGGCCATTAGGATAGTTTCATATGGAAGTGACTGTTGGCCAGATTACAGTTAAAATTGGGAAGGGCCTGGCATCCATGGGACAATGTACAGACTTTCATGAAAATGTAGTGGATGTTTTCTGGTTGTCATATCTTCACTTCTACCATAACATCCGCTACTGTACGTGGATATTCGCACACTCTGTCTCGGAGCAGCATCAAACAAGTGCCAGATCCTCATGTCTCCCAAAATGTGACCATCTCGCGAGAAGGTGCTGCTGTGTGCATGAGTGCTGTCTCTGAATGGCTCTGGACCACGTTGTTCTCCTGCCCTAGGTGGGAGCTATGCTGTAATCTCTCTCTAACAGTGGTTTCTCTCCCTCTCCCTTCCCCTCCTGCAGACATGCCTGGAGTTGGAGCGATACCTTCAGACTGAACCGCGGAAGATCTCTGAGACCTTTGGTGAGGATTTGGACTGCTTCCTTCATGCCTCCTCAGCCCCAGATGCAGAGGACAATATCCGACGGCTGGACCCCATCCTTTTACCAGTGGAGACGAGCACGTGTGACAAAAGCGCCAACATGGACATTATCCTCTCACGGGACAAGCTGCTGTCTGAGACGTGCCTCAGCTTGCAGTCCACCAGCTCTTCCACAGAAGGCTACACAGCCGTCAACCAGGCCCAACTCAATGCAGTAACCTCATTAACGCCCCCTTCCTCTCCGGAGCTCAGCCGCCACCTTGTAAAAACCTCACAGACTCTCTCAGCAGTGGATGGCACGGTGACGTTGAAATTGGTGGCCAAGAAAACTTCACTCAGCTCCGTGAAAGTGGGTGTAGCAACAGCAACCGCAGGGACGATAAAAAGCGGGCAAAGTGACAGTGAACAAGGAGGTACAGGGGCAGAAGCATCCCCAGAAAACAAGAAGAGGGTTCATCGCTGTCAATTTAATGGGTGCCGGAAGGTTTATACAAAGAGCTCCCACTTAAAGGCTCACCAGAGGACTCATACAGGTACTTGTGTAGGATGCTTCTCTCATCTTGTCCTTCTGCCACCTAACCGTAACCATATCCTTTTATTCTCATTTAGAAAAGAAAAAAATCTCTTCTGAAAGTCCAAGCTTCTATGAAACAGGGCAGTGGAAAAATATGGTAGGCCAGCAAATGTACCCATTATTGAATAGAACAGATGAGTTCACTGTCTACCGTTAACCTGTTGGGGTTTCATATGTCTTATGGGGCTTGATGCAGAGTAATTTTAGGATACGTAAGGGATGTAGATGTATCATTCATGTTAAAACTGTGGCATGCCAGTTTGGGTTTTCAACACTCACTTCCCCAAAACAACTTTAAAAATGTTAATTTTAGTCAAGTGTTAATTGCTTCAAATAGAAAATAGCGTGCGTACATTTTTGTTGCCTTTTGTATGGGGGAAAAAGAAAAACGTGTTTCAGATCTGAGATGTACGGTTTAGGAATAATATGTGTGTAGATGCAGACATGTAGGTACGCAGATGCACGTACCCTTGAGATACTCATGATCTTGGACTTCTCTGGTGATAAAATACAGTGAAACCAAATGAAAGAATGACATGGAGTTTGAATGGAATAGTGCACGTAGAGAGAGAACAGGATGTATGGAAAGATGTCAGGCTGTTATTTTGGGTAATAGTTACTAATGTTGCATATAAGCTCCACTGTGTAAGCTTCTTGAAGCATACCGAATTGGCTTAGGTTTGGATGTTCAGGATCCCCACTCTCCTGTCATTTGTTCATAGTCCCCGGTAGCTTTTCAGCTGGTATTCATTGGCAGTAATATCTGTGCAGTTTGCGCACATTGCTGCTTTGTTCTAAGCTTCACATGTGATGAGAGATGATAAATTCCCATTAGCACTGTCTTATCATGTGATTATCCTTGTTTCCAGAGGGATTGCTGTAATCAGTTTTCTCAATTTTACTGTAAAATGTGTGGTCTCTTACGATAACTGCACATTTAATTCACGATCTTATCATGCAGGCAGATTCCTAGAAGCAAGGTTGTTCTTGCAAGGTAGAAAATAACATGTTGGACCAGTGCAGTAAATCAAACAAATGTGTGGGTTGTTAAGAGAGCTGCATCCATCAAATACTAGGCAGCCCCGTAAAAGTTACATGGTCTGAAGTATAAATCATATTAAGACATAAAAGGCATTGGTTTTGATCTTTTTATATGGGTGTTCTAGTGCTTTTAGTGGGGATAGCCACCTTGCCAGGAGTGACCTCACTTGTGATCCAGTGATTTGAAAGCCAGTGAAAATAGTGCAGTCATTTTAAAATCTGCAGCAACATGGTCAGGAGGCTCCTCGTAGCTCCAGTGCCACTGTGAGGCTGGCCCCCACCGGGGCTGTCCGGGGGGATGTCCCAGCCAAGGCCTTCCAGCAGGCAACGGGGCTCCCGTGAAGGCACAAATGCAGAGCATGAGAGCTGTTGACGCGGTGGTCTTGTCTGTTCAGATGTGACCCCTGCGTTCCTCCTCAAGCTGGAAGTGATGGGTCTTACACAGCTGTTCCTGAAGTTAGTCAGAGATGTGACACGATTGCCTAGAAAACGTGAACTTGTGGAGTTTTTCTGGTTTTGTCACCCAGTAGGTGGGGATGTGGACAAGGAGTCCCAAGAGAGCACTTGCAAAAACCACTACTTTTTCAGCATCTCCACCCTTTGGAGTCAAAATCTTGCAAGATTTTGCATGCTTTTGAACCCAGCCTTACGTCTGGTTGAATTTTGTATCTGAGGTCAAAACCTTTCTCCTTGGTAACATCAGCATGTGGAATCTTATGTTTTACAATTAATCCATGACGAGAAACATTTCTCACTGGCCCTGTGATACTTCTGTTGAATAGCCTTAGACTGTACATAGTGCCATTGACGTGTATGTGTCTGCCCGTCCACAGCAGTGCTCAACATGGTGAGAAAGGCAAGTCCACCTTTGCTGGCAGATCAGGAAGACCTGTATCAGATGATGAGACTGCAGCTGCCCGGGTGCAGTGCCCACACCTCCCACTCCCAGCACCTCACCTAGTGGGTTCAGCTACCCCTCTGATCTTGCCAGTTAAACCATCAGTGGTTTAACCAGCCCCTAAACCATGTACTAGTTTATGGGAGTGTTCCTGTTTCCATCCACCAAGTCCTAAGCAGATAGTCTAGCTTCTTAGGAAAGCAGGAAGGGAAAAGAAAAGAGGGAATACAAACCTGGATGAGGAGCTCTCCTGTCTTTGCAGCCATATAACCACCCTGCACCTGACCACATCCTAGCTGTGCGTAACTGTGTAGAAAGCATGGTTTCATTTTGCGATGAGGACTGGATGCAGCCCTGTTAAAATACATCTTAGATGCAGAACCTGGGAGCAGGTAGGCACCTGGCTCCCATTTTTCTCTGTGGAAAGCAGATTGTCTAAATACCTGTGAACATTTACATCTTGGGAACAATCTGAGTGAATCGAGGGGAAGGGTGTGATAGGCTTATCTAACTAGCTTATTTGAGTCCAGAGCACAAAGTCATTCAGACCCCTTCATCCTGCTTAAGTGCCCTGTTCCCTTAAAAACCACTGACCGTTGGATGCCTTAAATCAGAGCTGATACAATCAAGACATTAAATCTGTTCACGCTGGCCTCTACAGTGGGGTTTCCCCGCAGGGAGCTCCTGCCTCTGATAAAAGAGAGGGACAGAGAGGAATAGCTATGGAAATTTGGGACTGAATTATAAATGGCAGGGCTGCCTCCTTTCCAATGCACGCCTTCAGGGCTAGGGACAAGGAGCCCTTTTCTCCATTGACGCTTTGTTTTTTTCACGCGGTGAGCTGAGTGTGCTGTGGGTTGCGAATGCACCCAGCAGTGCCAATGGCTAGTAGCCACTTGGCTTAGTCAGTGGCTGAGCCAGAGGGTCTGAAATGATTGCGAGATATTTTCCTTTGGCTGGTAGTTTGTTAGTGTGTCATGCAAGAGCAGTCTGCCAGTGCGGGCTCTGTGTAAAAGGGTGTGAGTGCCCTGACAGACAAAGAGCTCTTAGTGTGGGGTTCACAGGCAAGGAGGCAGATGCAGGCTGGTCACCCAGCTTGCACGTGCAAAGTCCACTTGCTGGATCAAAGGGATTTACTGCAGTGCATGAAAACAAGAAAACCATGGGCTGGGGAGCTGGAGGGTGAAAGTCGGCGGAAGGAGGTTGCATTCTTTTTGTTCGTGTGTAAGGCTGACCAGACGGATGCTGGCTGGCGTTCCTCGCTGCTGCATGATGAGCCAGGCTGGGCTGGAGGCAATATAGACTGATAGCAGCTTGCTAGATTGGAGATGATCTTCTCTTAGGGCTTTACTTTGCTGGGGAGCCCAGAGACAGTCAGACTCCATATTGCACTTGGTGCATCCCCCACGTTACTCTCCTGCATCTCATCCGTAAGAGAATCAGGACAGTGCTGTAAGGCCCATCAATGATTGAACTGGTTATGAAACCACCTTCTGGATGACCTTTGGAGAGGGAAAAACAATCATCTGTGTGGGAGAGAATTTAATCTGGAAGGGAAAGGGAAAAACATTGGATGGAAAGGGAAATGAAAATATTTGACTCAATTCAAAGTAATCTGGGGCATCTAAAGCGAAGGGTGTGTAAAGGAGCTAAGAGCAGTGGTGGGACTGACTGTCAGAGGGCAGCAAAGAAGCCACTCAGGGGAAATAGCAGCTGGGCCTGTAAACAGGAGGAAAACGTGAGCTGTAGGTTTGGAAGGACCACGCTGCCAATGTGAGGGTGAGGTAAAAACATCTAAAGAAGGAGCCACTGGGACTGGCATGGTAATCCAACCCTAGCGCATTCTCTCACAGTTATTCATGGAGCAGACATCAGTACAAACAATGACATTTTGTCTCTTTTGAGAGACAGAAGTTTTCGTCCAGCCTTCACACATACATGGAGATGAATTGCCAATGTAATGGAGAGTGGAGAGGGAAGAAGTTCGAATGAGCCAAAACCCATGTGTAGTCATCAGTACTTCCTAAATTAGAAAGCAGGATATTGCTGGCGAGTGTCTGGATGCAAATAAGTCTAAGAGTGAGGTGGCCTGTGACCTATGGAAAGATTAGTCATGGGACGTGGCTGTGTCTCCTGGATCGAAGATCTCTGGAGGAGATTTCTATCTCCTGACAAAACCATTCATATCAGCCTTCCTTGCAGTAATGTACAGGGGAAGGTAAGAGATGGCGTGGGTGCTTTCTGGCCAGAGATAAAGCATCACATATAAAGTGACCAGGAAATCCTTAAGATTGGGATGGTGATAAAAAATTACCCTTAGGGGGTTCTGCTGGGGTTTGCATTTTATGAGTATCAGAAGGTTTTGGGTTTTTTTCTTTATCCATCTAAAATCAGGATCTGATACAACCTAAGCTCAAGTCTGAGAAACAGCAGTTGGGCACCTCACATCTATATTTAGGTTTCTAAAGCCTAAACGAGTGGGAAATACCCATGTAAATAGATGTTACGAGTCTACATGCGATCTTAAGATAGCACTTTATTAAGTGGAGTTTGTTTCACATTGTCAGGACATCTTATTTTAAATGATATAGTTCTTTGATCCAAAGTGCTGGGTGAGAGTAACTAAAACAAACAAATCCACCCTGCAGGAAAACAAATTACTACATTTGCAAGAAAAAGACAAGAGACACAAGAGTGTTAGAAAGAGCATTAATGAACAGGAAGGTTTTTGAGATGGGATTTAAAACAACAGAGAATAGCTTTCCCAAAGTGTTGGAGATAGAGGAGGAAACGTCCAAAATTTGGAAATGATTGGAAAAGACCAAATTGAGGAGAGTAGGCTGGATGATAGATAAAGAAGATTAATACAAAGTAAAGGAATAATAGAAAAAATAAAGACTATCTGTGTCAGTGATACCACATGAATGGGAAGCTGCATTGCTGTATTGTGTTAGTGTGGTAGCACCCGTGAACAGAAAGCCAGTGAAGAGAAAGAAAATGCAAATAGCCAAGCACAGCACCAATTCTGCAGGATGCAAGATTTTGAATAATGACTTAGGGAAAAGCATGTGGGAGAACAGTATAGGTAGCATAGGAGAAATGAAAGCCACAGCCCAAGATTTTTTGTTGTACAGAGACCCACGGCTTCGTAGTGAGTCCCCAGCTCTGTGTGCAGGGCTGCAACCTGGCAAGGGGACACGGAGGGACACGGAGGATGCTGAAGCTCCCATGGCAGCAGCTGAAGCAACAGGTGAATTTGCCACTGGAAACAAGAGCAAGGGAATTGAGGGAGGAGGGTTGTGTGAGGAGGACCTTCATTCAGGGCTGGATTTGTTTTGGGGTACAGTTGCAAATGTGTTTTGTTGTGGGGTTGGGTTTTTTTAAGTTTTTTGGGTAAAAACATAACAGTTTACCAAAGCTGATTAAAATAGGCACCACCTGATCATGAGCTCTTTAAAACTTTCTGGTTTTGAAGCCTGTTAGCCATTTGGCAAGTTTGGAGGGGAGTGTTGTGATTTCACTGTGGAGGGCCAGAGCCTCACTTCATTTTTACAGTGAGAGCTTAGGCTGAAGAAACGAGCTTCGTGAACCTCCCAGGCAGCAGGAGGACGGGCCCTGCCAAAAGCAGCCATTGCTGTTTAAAACACCGGTGGTGTTCATCCATTGCTTAGTTGCCAATACCTGAATGCTCAGTCCTGTGTTTCTGCTCCGTCGTTTGCTAAATCAATAGCACAGGACAGTCTTACTGTTTGGGTTTGAATATGTAAATAGGTATTGTTTGTTAGTTTGTTTGTTTGTTTGCCATGTGAGATGATTTTTGGCACAAAGGAGACCTAGAAAGTGATGTTTGCTGTCTGTTCAGTAGCTGCAGGAGGGAGAGTGCAGGCGCCTCCAAATGTTAAGGCAGGCTGCCTCGGTAAGGCACGGAGGAGCCATCTCTAGTTTGTCATCTAGTGTTTTCTTTATATCCATCCACCCCTGAGCCCCCATGAGGCTCTGTGATAGGGATCACAAAGACTCGAAGAGAAAACCTTCAACTTTGTCTTCTGCCGATTTCCCTTTGTGTTGCTGCTGTCCCACACTGGATACAAATGGCAGGTTAACGACGAGAAGCTATGATTTTCTTGTCCATTTGTCCAAAGCATTGGCACTTCTGAAGTGTTTGAGGTCACGCCAGGCCTGAATTGGAGATGTGTGCTCAGAGATGCTGTTTTAGGCTAAGGTGGGCTTGCTGGAAAAGAAGGGCCTGAGCAACCTTGGAGAGCTGAAGTGCTCTGGGCCAGAAAAGCCAAGTGCGCTACCTCTCATCTCAAAAGCAGGTGCCGGGTTAGACTCTTCCTAAGCACAGTGTGGGTGTTTGAGTCTGAGTCACATCTGGGCAAGCAGTCAGGAGCCTGGATGGACCTCTCCTAATCCAGACCCTGCCTTTCACACCCCATGTGGACATGGTCCCACATACCTACGTACCAGCAGCAGCAACTTGCAAGCAGGAGCGGATAAACTGCAAGGCTTCATGGAAGCTGACCTAAATACAGCAGAGGTGTCCACGCTTCTGCCAAGGGTGGTGGGGTCCCAAACAAAACCATGGGCACCATGGCGTAGGTGATGCCCACCGTATAGCACAGACTAACTGTGAGTGGGGAGACCAGCCTGCATTAGCACTAGGAATAATGGCTGAAAAAATGTACTTAAAGATAGCTAAAAGGCAAGCTTATGATGCAAAGAATGCAGGGTGGATTTCATGAATAAAATTGTCTCTTTCTCTTTTGCTGCAGTTTTGGAGAAAGTATATTTGTGTCTTCAGAAAACTTCTGTCTAACACCAGTCTCAAAAGCCAGTTGATTACCACATGTCAAGCAGTGAATGGTAATGTGCTGCAGTAGATTGAAATGAATGAGAAACAAGGTTGTCAAGTGAGGGCAGTTTCAAAGACTAGTGCAGCCATTTGGGAAAGGGGAGGACAAAATACTGCGTGGGACCTGCTGTATCCACAGGTCTCTGAGAGTGACCAAAACCTTTGTGTCACTGCAGAACCAAAATCTTTCCATTGGTCAGCTTTATACATGGTAACAAGGCTTAAGAAGAATTAAAAGCCTTTAAAACATTGCAGGCCAGTTTGCAATCCCAGCAGTCCCCGTTTGTAGATAGGCACCCAAATGTTGAGTTGGGCAGATTTGCTCCTGAAGGTGTCTGACCTTCAAAACCCTGGACTGAAAACTGGGGCTCCAAAAACTGAATGCTGAAAAAACATTTGCAGGCGTGCTAGCTAAGCTAACGATGACAAGCATGTGTTTCAAGATAAAAGCTGATCCCCAGCTGAGTTCTGAAAGAAAGGTGTCCTCACTGTATGGCAGTGCACATTCAGAGGCTTAGCGGGGATTTATTCCTTCCTCCTGTACGTCTGGACTCTTACCACCGACAGAGAGAACTTAATAGATCAGTTGGACAATTTTGCAATGTCATTCTAGTTTTTTATGATGACCATAAGCGATCATTAGTGCACTAGAAGCTTGTATTAGTTCTTGGAAATGAATGTTACAAAAATACAGGCGTGCACACCTGCATGTACTTTTGTTCAATATGTAACTGCATGGAACTGTATTATGGTTAATTTTGCATAAACTTGGATGTGTTCTTGTTGGTCACCTGTAACTTTGCAAAGCTTTTCCTTCTTCAGAGTGAAATTTCCTACATTTGGTCTTTTTCCAGTGTGGTTACTGTTTGTTATTTTAGAAGTTGGAGGAAAAATAATTGGTTTTTAGGAGAATGTGGCATGTGTGTTGGGGAGGGGCAGGGAGAAAAGAGCTGTCCTCAGTGTAACAAGTTGAGCTAAAAACTTGGCCTATGTAGTGGAAAACAGTCTTTGAGTAGAAGACTTCTATCTGTGAATATCTGGGTAAAAATTAACTTGAACGGACTAAGCTATGATCTGTTGTAAACTGACTTTCATATGAGTGTGGTACATGTGATACAATTTTATCATTAATTCTTTGCGAAACCCATAGAATCCCAAAGGTGATTCTTTTCCTGGGCTTTGTTTGGCATTGACTGTGTGTTAGGAAATGTGTTTCATACAGAAAACCTCTTTATTTTTTAAAGTTTTCTCCCTGAAGATGCAGCATCACCCAGCAATGGAATTTCATAGTACATTTGTGTTCTCCTTTAGTTACACTCATCTGGCAGCATGAATGACCTGAGTGGTTTCCAACTGGGTGCTTGTACCTCCCTTAGAGCTAAGGACAGGTAATGATTTGTGCCTTTTCCAAAATCCAGATGAGGAAACTTCCTAGCCAGTAAAATTAATTATCTTTACTTGCTGCCTTGTGCTCTTGAGACCAGGCTGCTTGGTTCACCAAGGTTTACCCAGCAAAGTTGCCAAGACCTTTTTACGGAGCCCTGCTCAGCATGAAGCAGCAAGGAGCTCCTGTGTTGCCGGGCACAGCCTGCCACCTCCAGCCCCAGGACAGGGAGAAAGCACCAGGAAGGATGGGATCTCCCTCAGAAACATCACATGCCTGCCACCATGTAGGTAGCCCTGCCCTGACACCAGGGCAGCCTTCACTGGGAGAACTTGCCAGTGTATTTTTTAAGCCCAAGCACACAATTTCCCTTCCGCCTCCACCCCCAAATCAAATCCAGTATCTAAATCAATGAAAGCATCCTGGGTCTTCTTCCATTTTTCTTTTTGTTGTTGACAGAACTGGGAAACAGAAAGGAATGTATGTTATTTTCCCCTTGTGTTTTATTCCTGTGCTGTCTCTGCCAGTCTGCATCATTTTTTTTGTCATCTTTCTCTTTTCAGTGGCAAAAGGGAGAAAATGAAGTGACACGTAAATGGTGAAAAACATCAGCACTGTAATAATTTGAATAAGCAAAAATCCACATTCGTTAGCAAAAATATGGAGCAAAACCATTTAAAATGTTAGCATTTGGAAAAGGGGATGTCTATTCCTCTTAATTTTTTTTCATCGGTTCTAGTTCCTGATACATGTGTCTTATATTTTGCCTGAAATTTCTCAGAAACTCTTGGCCTAAAACACGGGTGTCCAAAGAGCACATCTTTGATACACTGCTCTGGATTATGTAAATATGCGCCATGTCCCATAAAGGGCTGTCTTCATTGTTCACCCTCTGGGATAACTTACAAAAAACAAAGGGAAAAAATACATTTCAGGGTCCTGGAAAAATCTGACCCAGTGAACTGCTGAATTTTTTTCCTTTTTCATCTGTTCCTTCTGCCGCTGCTACCTTGCCTTGCATCTTTAAGCTTGCAGAGCTCCACTGAATCTGAAACTAAAAGCCCTTATTAGAGGAGATTCTTTTTAAAGTTCTTGCCACTCCTCTGGGGACTGAAGTAATGGCAGCTTGAAGCAGCGGAGAATGTGTAATTAGGGCAAACAGCGATGCCTCGCATGATGGGGAGAAACAGGAGGAGAGGAGGCGAAGTGCACAACAGCCCGGTGTGCACAGGCTGTTACTAGGAGACCCCGGCACAAAATGCATGAGATGCAGGGTGCTAATGGGCCAGCCTGCCGCCTGGGTACCAGCCCGACCTGCTGCACAGCTGCTTCTGCCCTCCTGTTGCCAAGCAACTCCATCCTTATTTTTTTTTTCTTTTTTTTTTTTTTTAAATTTTCCTCCCCCCCTCACTCACTTATTCTGGAGGCTTAATTGGGTAGTTTTGCTGCCGGTGTTGCTGCTGGGTGCCCGCCTGGGCCTGCCGCTCTGCTGCTGTCCCCAGAGCTGGGGGCTGGGGAAGGATGTGCTGGCAATTAATGGGGCACAAGTGTGGGTTGTGCGCCCAGGCTGGCGCCGGCATCTGTCCCCTGGCCCCGCTTCCCGCCAGCCAGGAGCTTCCTTTGGAGGGGAGCTGCAGAGAAGGGGTTTAAAAGGGGAGCAGCATTTTGAAGGCTTTATCACTCTCGATGGGAGTCTTGCATAGACTCAGGGAGATAAAGCGTGGCGTTCCTCCCCACCTTCAGTGCTTGGCATGTATGGCAACGGGCATTTGTTAAATGCGTCCTTTTAAGTAGAGTAGAGAATGGAAAATTTCCATTTCTTTGAATGTTGCTACATGGTTTGCTTTTCTCTGCTTTTCAGCTAGGCAAGTGGGCTTTGTGGATGTGTGTTAGGTGCTTGTGTGTATGTAAGACATAATGCTGCAAAAATTCATTTCTTTTTGTGTCCTGAATGGCTACACGCTGAAGACTGCTGCTGGCTCAGTAGACAAGCTTTGGCAAGGCCCTCAGGGACTAATCCGGAGATTTGAAGTTTGTAGAAAGACTGATTGGACATTGGGTCTGGTTCTTAACCTCTTTTCTCCCATCTGTAATATAGACATGATCACAGCCATCTCTCTATAAGGGCACTGCTGACCTTTTTGGATGAAAGGAGCTGTACATCGTTCATGGAAATGTACTGCTTTTACACTTGATCATCCCTGCCCATCTAAAAATAGGTACAACCTTCTCACATTGTGTATTTCACAGTCCTGTCACATTCCTCTTCTGCCCCGTACTGTCTCCTGCCAGCTTTTCTCTTGTGCTTTGTCACCCTTTCAAAGGCTTTTCCATCTTTCCAGCAGGTGGCAAAACTGTGAATAAAATGCCTTGGTTTTTTTTCTTTTTTCTCTTTTTGGGTAGAAGGCATTGGTGAGCTACTTAAGCGCTGACCACTGCCCCCCCTTGCATTCCTTTGTAATAATAAAAATAATAATTAGGCTTTCTATTCTCCAACAAAAATCAATTAGGAGTATATTGAGGAATGAAAGGCTCAGAAAAGTATCTGAAATTGATTTTTGTAATTAGTTTTACTGGTTGATGGGTTGCACGCACATACGCTTAGATGTTAGCATTGATCTCCAGAGGATGTGTGTATTAAATAGCCTGCTCTTCCTTTTTGCTAAAGAAATGAACTTATTAATCTTAAAAAGAGGGTGATGTTGTTATGCACTGAACTGCAGCTGCTCACTAGCTTTTCTGTAACCTCACCAGCAGAGCAGCTGCCTGAGCCATGTGATGGTAACTTGCTGAATCTAGTGTGAAAGTGGGGATATTTAACAAGCAGCAGGTCTTGGGCTACTCCTCTTCTGTGTCTCTCATTTGATGAAGTGTGTGTATGCAATGAGGGAGGACAGGCACAGGTGTTAAGGAGACCTGTCTGGTTAGATTTCATTTTTTCAGGAGTCCTTAAAACTGAATGTCCTTCTGCAACATGCTTCTATTAAATATCACATAGGTCTTTCCATAGGAAGAGAAGAGTGACCGGTAACATTTTCTGTTGTGCCATGTGCTGTGTGCTGATGTTCAGCTAATTAGAAGAATTATGGCTCGGCTTCATTGGTATGCCATGTATGTAGCTTGTAAAGCTCTCAGGGACTCTTGGAGATGAAGAGTGCTACATAAATATAAAATATTGTTAATGTGATGTTCCACATTAGGCGTCCCATTGTGCTGTGGCAGACTTTTGTAATAAACTGCAAAGCAAATATGAATGCCTGCCTGGTGTTTCTCTACAAGGCAATCTGGGGGGCTGCTCGTCACTGAAAACAGCACTGGTTTCTGGCATTTCTGAGCGACTTGCATCTGCACCAACAACATCTCCATGGGCACTGGCCTCTGAAGGATGCCTTGGGTCATCCCGCAGTGACACCACTGCTCGCTGCAATGGCACGGTCCCAGTCACCAGCTCGGGAACAGCAGGTCCCAAAAGGATTTCTCAGAAAGGGTGGCAAGGAAAGTTATTAAAACACTTTCTTAAAAAGCCAGTGGCACTACTTGATTCTTCACATATTGCTTTGCATGGCTCAGGCCCCCAGAGCTTCCTTATAGGAGAAATCCAGGTGAGAAATCTTGCATTTAATTCATTTTTCAGTTGTAATTTGCAGTTTGTCTGGTTCTCCAGGATCACCAGTCTTCAAGCAAGTATAGCTAAAGCTGTCTTTCAATACATATTTTTAGACATTGAGGCTTTTAGAACTAGTTTCATTTTGAATAGTTTTTAAATCACAGATTTTAAACAGGAAGGAAATGTTTTGTGTTTCTTTCATAAAACTTTTTTTTTGGATCCTGAAACTATATGTAAATAATTCACAGTAGATTAGAACACACGGTGATTTTTAAGGGGATGTTTCTGTTGTTTTCTTAAAGATATTTTTGCATGCTAGTTTTGTGTAGTTACGTAACATATTAAGGAGCTCTTAAAAAATAGTACAACAAATGTCTTATTTGAATGGCCTTCAAAATGTGCACACAGACAGGATTTGGGTTTTTTCCCTCAGTTTCTTCAAGCATTTTTGGCTAAATCGGTCATATTGACGAAGTCCCATGACTATACCATGTTTTGGCACAGAGAGATAGCAGCAAGGATTTTGACTGTGATTCTCCTCTGAAGTTCATTGCAGGACTGGGAGCTTAAACTACTTGGTTGTTTTACTAAGTGCACTGTAATCAACATATGTTTGTGGTGTGGTATTTAAGGTGGGGTGCAGGGGAGGAATAAGGAAATAGATACGGATGGATAATCATAATATCTTTGTTTACTTTTAATTTTGTAAAGATACAGGGTGAAACTCAAGCCTTAATGGGCATTTTTCCAATGACTTTGATGGAGCCAGGATTTCACCCCACAGCATTGCCAACTCTGTGATCTTATCGTGCATATCCCAACATCTGGAGGGTTTTCTTCTTAAAGTCCGTGCTCTTGAAATCCAGGGAATAGCAAGCAAACTGCTTTCTCTGTATTTTGTAATAAATGTTTCTAGCCTGCAGGGCTGCAAAGAGAAGTTTAAAATCATGGCCCTAGTTTATCTACAAAGCAGAAGGCAAATGATCTCTAAATATTATTGTTTTATTCTTTAAGATCTCATTATTTCGATGGGAGACTGGACTCATGACTTTTTAACCCTTGGGGTTGGCAATAAATAATGCAGATATAAGATGTATAATATGCCGAGTATCCATTGTGTGCTGTAGTTTTGTGATCATGACAGTGTCCTCAGCTGATCTCGGTTATGTACCTCTGTGTCCTGTAACCTAATGTTTCTACTAATCACTCTCTGTTGAAACAGCCACTGTGAGATGTCTGTAGCAAATGCTGCCTTACTCCTTGTACAAAAGAAATATCGCCGGCACGTAGAGGGTGCCTGTGGGATGTAGGTGGCAAGGATAGGGGGTCTCTGGATTTTGAGAAGAGACAACATCCCCACTGCTGTGTTTTGTGAGGGAATATTTATTGTGAAGGCTTGTATAGGGTTTACAGTCTAAGTATGAGTTGGAGAGAAAACCTGATGTTCCTGTTTTGTGCCTGGAGAGCAAAGATGCAGCTGCCTGCAGCTGAGCTGCTTGCCTAGCCCCCTGTACCATCAAAGGAGAGAAATTCACCGCCGATTCCAGTCTGACTGGGGTCTGATGTGTCACACTCCACACATGCCTTTGCCTCTCCATTAACTTGAAAAAGAGCCGTAGGTGGCTATTTCAGATGATGGCTTTCGATATCTAAAGTTGCATGAGATGAAACTCACCAAGACTGCCTGAGGCTGGAAAATGGAGGGAGAAGTCCCAAGGACCAGTGCAGTGTCTCCATCACAGAACCAGCCCAGCTCTATAAATCATGTTTTGCTGGGAACCTGGTGCGTGTTTACCACGGTACTGTTGCTGGGATTGTGTGCTTGGCTCTTTCATATTTTCAAATGATAAATTTTTGGCTTTCAAGAGAAAGCTCTACCAATCGTTTGTTTATTTTTGTAACTAGATGCCTAATATTTAGAGTCTTGCATTTGTGTTAGTCACCAAAGGAATAGTGACCCGATTTCAGGGCTGCCAAAGTCTGATGGATTTTTGTTATGACTTATAAATTCTAGCTTCACTATTGCATGTTTCCCATAAATTTGCAAAGGTCTTTGTCCTCCAGTTACCAGATTGGACCAGGCTGGATGAAATAAAGAGGATGAAGGCCCAGACTGTACTCAAGTGTGCTTTGGAGGTACTTTTAGAAGAAGGGCTAGGTTGCGTGAGGTGCCTATTTCCCAAGCATCCCAGTCTCAGGGTATGAAAATATGCTCCAGGAAGATGAAAAGATTGAAGTGAGCTATAGACTGCAGGACAGAGCCACAATGAAGAGAGGCTGCTTCACAGAAGTATGCAGTCACGATGGACTGAAACCCTAAAGCATATCTGAAGGGCTAATAGGGTTTCCGTACCACTAACTTTTCTGATAAGGTCCTTCTAGATCAGTAGGTTTCAGCACAGCACTCTGTGCACTTGCAGGCATGCACAGGCTGCTTCTCGGGGATCCTCAGCAGGCAACTAAGGATGTGTCTGTGTGAGTGTTTTCTGGTGATCAAGCGTCCCCTTTTGAGGTGAAACTCCTGGTTGCCCCCATTCACTGTGCTTCGGTTCAGCCTGGCCAGAGTGCAAACGTGGTTCTGGATGGCCTGTCCCAGGAGGTGCTCTGCGAGTGCACAGCTGGCACACTTCACCTACGGGTGGGTTCAGGCCACAGGACCAGGCTGTGGCTAGCCAGAAATAACACCCTTCAAATGCACATGGTGTGGATGTTGGGTCCTGCGTACCCACTGTTTCACTCTACAGCTCGCCTCTACTGCACTGCATTGCTCTCCGATGCACATGCTGCCCAAGGAAACTGGAATGTGATCAGTAAGCTTGAAATCACCAGGTAGCAGTTTCCACCTCCCAGGGAAAAAATTAGAAAAAGCTGAAAGCCACTATTCTGGGTCGGTTCTAGAAGACTTTCCATAAGCAAGTGGTACACTGTTTTAACACTAGTGCTCATCTCAGAAAATTGCATAATTCACTGCTTGAACGTATGTCTGCATTGCTGGCTGCCTGCCTTTCCCAGGTGCATTTGTGGATGTGTGAAAGCTGAACCGGCCCCTCTGTGTGGAGCTCGTTCTGAACTGAAACAGCTGAGTATTTAACAGCTGCATATCTGGGTATCGGCTTCTTCTCGGATGTGCATTGGCTCCTCTGTTGAGTGCATTTGTATAAATGTGGATTTATGGATTTGTTTAAGCACTACACAGATCCTTGTGTTGATTAAAGGTGACTTAAGGAGTAGAGCCTCCTTCCTGGGAGTGGCTCGCAGGCAAGAGTTTTAAGTGCGGTTATTAATTTTGAGGAATTAGAGCCTGAAAAAAGTCAGTGTCGCACAGCTCCTGATGTTCCTATTTTTAATTGGATTTTGAAGCTCGTAATTAATTTGTTAAAAAGGGGGAGATCCTGGCCCTGTAGAAGTGAGTGGGAGTTTTGCCATGGCCTTCAGCAGAGGAGGATTTCACCATCTATCCTTTTATTGTCGCTAATCCTCTGCAACAACAGAAGAGCAGCCTGGCACATGGAAAGGATCCTTCCCATTTCTTCTCCCTGCCATTGCCAGTAGTGAGGTAGGAGGACCCTCCCCCCCTTCTCCGTTCCCATGCTTCCTACATATGTGCACCTCAGCAAGATATGCTTTCATTTCATCTTTGGGTAAGGTGAAAGCAGCCATTAAAGAAGCAGTTTGTTCTTAGTCTTCACGTGCAGAGATATGGAGGTCTCTCCTCCTGCCCTCTCATGTTTTTGAGTAGCTGCAGGAGGGCAGGAAATCTAACCTCTTTGAGGTCTCTGGGTCAAGGAGCTGTCTGACATGGCTTTAAAGGTCACCGTGCTCCTTTGCATTTATCTTGTGCTACGTGAAGCATTGTATGCTAGCATGCTGTCTGGAGCACAAAGAGGTACTGCCTGACATTTTGTGGAACGGGGCTTGGGTTACAGAGGAAAAGCATCTGAAAACAAAACTCAGCTCAGGGCTGTGCAAGGCCAGACCAGGAACACTTGAGAGAGGAGCCCCTGCAGCAAGTAACAGAGATATGTGGCATCCCATGGGTTTACCAGTAATCGTGCTTGGCATTTCTGTCTCTTGTAACCTATATACAGCACTGTACATTTTCAAAGCTCTTGACAAATGTTAACAAGCCAAACTCAGCTTCAGTCCTAATAGCCCTTGTTTCACAGAAAGCCCAGGATGTTTTTCCTTCACCCTTCTGCTCTGTAGGCGACTGTATCCTTCAGACTGGCTGTACCTGCCAGATTTGGCTGAGCAGTCGTCTTCTGCATTTGCTTTGCAGCGTGTGTAGCAAACATGCAATGCAAGGCAGTTTGTCTGCCTTGCTGTCTGCACTCTAAGGTAGGCACTAGAGAGCGTCAGAGAACTGAAGAAGCTGAATTATCATCAAGAGTTGTTTACTGACAGCTTTTAAAAATAATGCATGAACTGTTCAGACAAAACTGATGCGCCATCATAGACATGACCAGAGCTGGGGAAATCCCTTTCTCTGAGAAGGGGAGAGCAGATGCAGTATGCCAGGTAGGATGTCAAGGGCTGGGAAGGGAGAGCACTGCAACTGCAGCTCTAGTGTCTGCGGCCAGCACTGGTGACAGTGTTTGAATTACAGTTGAGTAACCAGCCCAGAAACAAGACACCAGGACTTGGCTCATTAACAAGAAGTTCCTTGCTTTTTTTTTCCCTGAAGAAATCCTATTAAAAGAAAAAAGAACAAAAGACAAGTCTGCAGAGATGACCAGGCAGGCACAATCGAAGTGGGGTGGTGTTATTGTTGGCTCAGTCTATTGTCCTGTTGGGCATTTTCCCATGGTGGACTGCGGCACACAACAGAGACATCCAGGCTGGCCTTTCTGCATTCAGGGACTGAGGGACAAATGGATATTTTGGCGAAGTCTTGCCGGATGCTGCCCGCTCTTCATTGCTTCACCCCAACGAATCCTTTAATTGAGCTACTGAGCCAAAGAAACTTCTCAGAGGCCAGTAAAATGGCTCAACTCCAATTAATGTCTCAGCCCACTCTGCTGTTCTCTCTGGGGCGATTGACCACTGTGCAGCAGAGCTGCCTGTGCAATAAGAAGTCTGCAGAAACTCACCAGAGAACAGCTTTTTTTCCCATGTATTTTGATGCAATTCTCTTGCCCTTTTCACTTTTCGTGCTCATTTGGCCTCTCCAATTTGTCACCTTGAAATACATAGGTCTCCCATAATCAGATCTCACTCCTTTACTTGCTGAATAGACATGCTAAATATAGAAATCTGCGTGTCTGCACTGAGAAATTTGTCTGCTGTGGCCAAGTGATTGTTTGACGTGACTGGCATAGAGAGGTCGTACAGACTGCAACTTCAGTTTGGTCAGTGGTGGGTTTTTTAAGATCACCTTCTTAGCAATTTTAAGAACAAATAAGTAATAATCCCTCTCTGTTTATAATTCCCATCTTAGAAGCTTGGTAATGAAAGTGATTTCTTGTCTGCATTTTATCTCAACTCCCTCCTCTTCTAATGCATCCATATGGTGCTGACTGCATAGGGAACAGTGACATGGATTTTATATAGGAGGAGATGCACTGGAGCATTTGTTCTGGGGGGAGATGATAAATTTGCATGCACACAAATATATGTGCACTGAATAAGAAAAGGAGAGGCATGAGACCTTGGAGTTCTTCATCAGAAGGTGTTAACGACTCCACGGATGTTACACCGTGGCAGACTTTGATCCGCAGAGACTGATTTGCATTAGAAGATAGGTAGATGTGAACACAGCAGACCAGAATCTCTCCTGTTTTATCACTGCACCGTTTCACTGCCTTCAGTGCTATGGTTAATATTTTGGGGCAGAATAACAGCTGATAAAGGTGCAAAAAGCCTGAAGGACCAGCTGATTTAAAGAAGAAAACATTTCTCCTCTCACACTCACTGTCCTGATGCATAATTTCTTGAACCAAGGAACAGTTTCTGTTGTCAGAAGCAACTAAAGAAAGTGCAGTCCTAGGGGGCAGTGGGC
Organism: Gymnogyps californianus; assembly: GCF_018139145.2. NCBI lineage: Eukaryota > Metazoa > Chordata > Aves > Accipitriformes > Cathartidae > Gymnogyps > Gymnogyps californianus. The sequence continues at coordinate 14,650,246 of NC_059477.1, forward strand.
ATGAAAGCTTGAGGGGAACAGATGTGAGTCTGGCCACATGAGGGGTAAGTGGCAGCAGGGGTAAAGCATGTGATGCAGTGGCAGTGGTCACTCTGGAGTGGTGCACACCTGCAGTGTGTTCAGGTGTTAGTACAGCCACTCGCAGGTACCACAGTAATTCATCTGGCAAGGGTGGAGTGAGCTGAAGAGCTGACTGAAAATCAGGCTCCAGCCACACAGCAGGGCAGGCATTTGGGGACATTCTGAGGGCTTCTTTGAAGAGTAATTGACTGGTTTTATTAGAAATGGGAAATAAGGTTGTGCAAGAATTTTAGCAGCGGTAAAATTTCGGCTGGATCTATCCTCAGTACAATGCATCATAAGCCCTAAGTTGTTTCCATCCCACACTGGCTATGAATTGTGTGACGGGCTAACCTGCCCGAGCGGGACAGAGGCGAGGTGGGAGGACACAGGGCTTGCAAGTTGAGTGTTCAGTAATCCTGCTGCCACGCTGACTGTTCTTTCCTCCCCTCTGCAGGTGAGAAGCCTTACAAGTGCTCGTGGGAAGGGTGCGAGTGGCGTTTTGCACGGAGCGACGAGCTCACGAGGCATTACAGAAAGCACACGGGTGCAAAGCCCTTTAAATGCAACCATTGTGACAGGTAATGCAGCCTCCTAACATGGTGTTCAAGCAACATGTGGATTTTGTGAGTGGCATGGAGCCGCCAGCTCCCTGAGACAAGAGACCTGGCTCCCACCAGAGGGGCCCCTTCTGGCCTCCTGTCCCCCTGCCTCGATCCCCTCCACTTTGCCCCTGTCCTCTCTGCCTCAGTGGCCAGGCGGGCTCGCAGAGGGGAGATACTTCCTAAGCAGCCTAAGCTGTTTCCATCCCACAGCACAGAGGAAGATGTGGGACTAGGTGTAGGTCTGACTGAAACCTGCCGGTGTCTGTTGTGGGCACAGGATTCAGTCCATAGGGCAGCTCTTGTTAATACTTGTTAATAAGCTTAAAGCAGAGAAGACATCCAGAGGGCCCTAGACCACTTCAGTGATGGACATCTTGACAAAGCATCTCCACAGCTTTCCGTCTCCTGGTTCTATGAGCCTGGTGCCCTCACAAAGGCAGAGCTCCCTCTCTTTGCTCTGCTTCAAGGACTACCCCAGCACCACTGTTGGCTGCCTGCATTTTGGCAGCGTGGGCCTCACAAAACCGATGGGCCTCACAAATACATGGGTGTACAGCAAGGGGGGATGGGGAGTGTGTGTGGCTGTTGTGCCACAAGTGCCCCAAATCTACAGGAAACCTCTAGGAAAAAAGCACCTAATTTCTATATGATCATTCTCTTCTCTTACCGCTGAGTCCAGGGCTCCATGCTTCCCCAGATGTAACGGGAGAGTCAATAAAAGACAGCAAAGGGCATCATTTTCAAAAGCACAAGAGTGATTTAGGTACATCTTACAGTTCAAGTTCGTGGGGTTGTTTTGTGTAGGATCAGTGATCTCTGCACATTCCTGCTAATTAGTGAATCTTTTCCTACAGTTTTAAATCTCACCCTTGACATCTGTTTGATGTGGGAAATACTCTGCACCTTCATTCTGTGTGGGCCCAGATTTAAAAGCCTGATAGGTGCCCAGAGCCAGGGTTGCTGTAGAGACTGTCATGCAACAGTCCTCCTCTGGGCACTCAGAAATGAGGGGCCAGTTTTGCCTGGTGAGCTGAGCACCCAGCAGCTCCCAGTGAGAGCCACGGTTGCTGCCGCTCACTGCCGATTCCTTTTTGCGGTCCTCACTGCTTTAGCTGCTTGAATGAATGATGAGCTCGTCCGAAAAATCTGGTCATCCTTGTTTGGTGCTGAGCATTTTTGAAAGCTAGGTTCTTTGAATTTAGAAATAAAACCAAAAGAAAACCCTCCTCCCCATCCCCAGTCCCAACTGATAAGAAATTAGGGTGGAGCAAAAGCAATTACCCCTGTAATGACTCTTGACAGCATTGACAGGATTGAACAATGAGCACTTCTCCCCCTCACACCCCCCTAGCTGGAGATTGGCAGTGCCCTGGGTGAAACCTGGATCCACTAGTGAGTAATCAAATAATGTGCTTGCATCTGAACATGTTATCCAGCTAATCCTATTTATATATATTTTTGAAAGAGGCTTAAGAAAATTACCCATCTTTTTAATGCAGCACTAAGGTTCTCTGCTCTGATAAGGAAACGTTTTGTAATACAATAAAGGCTTTAGGAAGCCTCTGGGTACACCAGACCAGCAGAGAACATGCGTGGAGAGAGGATGTGTGGGACATAAACAAGGGACCCTATCCTTTTATGGGAAGGAAATTCGATCATTTTCACATCCTGCCTTTCCAAGAGCTTCATCTCCTTAAGTGCTCTTCTGCCCTTGTCTTCCCTCTTCCCGTCCCCCTTCCCCCATAGAGGGCTTCCTCTTGGATTATCTTTTGTTTTATCCCTGGATTATCTTTTGTTTGCTTAGAATGAGGGACAGGATAAGCCAAGTAGGGACCTCTGGAGTTCTGCTTTTGTATAAGCACCTCTGTGAAGGATAACAGTTATGTTCTCTGTTTTAAATGTAAGGCATTGCCTTTCTCTTTTCTTTCCTCTGAAGAACAAACTAACCATCCTGGCCCCACAAACACACACACGCACACACACGTACACACAAAGCCCCAGGGTTTCTGTGTCAGGACAGACAATATTTTTAGCAGAGATCTAAAGAAATACAGTCAGTATTTTCAACTCCTCAGTCTGTGTCAGCCCTTTGTTAAGTATTCATTCTTCTCCCTCTACATATTATCCCTTCCTACCTAGGTTTTTTCTTTGGCAGCCAACTCAGTCACTGCAGTCAAGAGATATATTCCTGCAATCACCATTTTCTGCTCTTCAGCTGAATCTGTAGATGAAGGAAAAATATCTATTAATAAGTTAAGAGTGCTGGGGATTGTGCACTGTTAAACTCCATGCACATACCATCTGTGTGTGGTGGTAGGAGACAGATTTGTCTTTACTTACCCAGTCAGTTGTTGCAAGCTTGTAGAGAGACAGTGCCTGTTCTTCTTTTGGCCCACTTTGCCATACCACTATTTTTCCTTCTTTTCTCATTCACAGATCTCTCTGCTACCACCTATTGCAGATGTCACCTCAAGCAAGCACTGAAACATGTGCCTAAATCTGTCCTTAGCTATTTAGGCAGACTTTTAATGTTAAAGACACTCCTTCCTGAGCCAGGCTTCCCAGTTTCTCCGTATTTGAACTGCTACCCTTTATTGCACCCACCGTTATTGACAGGAGTTGTGGTCACTCCCTCAGACGTCCTGGCTTGCTGAACTTTAAGGAGCCTTTTGGAGCTCTTTTAACAACACTGATGTAGCACAAAACATATGCCTGTTGTTGTTCAGAGGTGAAGGCCATACCTTGGCAATCAGAGCATGAAAGTGGTGATTCAAATAGCAAAAAAGGGGAATGTTGTGCACACAGTCTGGCTGCAATTCCCTTCCCAGGCTGTTTTCAGATGCGTTTGTGTCTCTGACCTTCTGGCTGACATCAAAGGGGTATTAATGTCCTCTGTGTACAGGTCAATTTTAAAACAAAAGAGATAAGAAGGCGTGATTCTCTTCTCCTGCTGTCCCAGCCCTATCCCAACACCATGCAGCCCACAGATCACATTGTTAGTTATAGCTGGCAAACTACCACTGGTTTGAGTAGCACCATATGTACTGCAAATGGTGTGTGGTTTGGTGGCAGCAGGGTAGAAAGGAGAATCAGCAAAAGTGGTGCGGAAAGCTGTGTACAAGTCCCGAGTGCCTTCCAGACACGCTGGATATGCTGGTTATTAGCATTCCCCAGGAATTTTGCTCTTGAGAAATTACTAGTGGCACTTGCTTGTTCTGCATAAATATGTGTTTAGGAGATAGCAGCTTAATGCCAGACTATTGCGGTATATATTCCTCTGTGTGTGTGTGCACATGCACGCACGTGGTTTCCTTTTTGACAGCAAGCTAAGAGCGCACTTAGCCGGAATGAACACATCCCACAGTGGAGAATCCACAGCTGGTAAGAAAGATGGCTGAGCAATATATTCTCTTCTCATCATAGTTACCTTCCCTCTTTCTCCTGCAAAGGCTTCAGTGCCGAGCAGTACTGTGTTGCTAAGGAGATAGAGCAAAAAGAGAAAGGAATGAATCGTGTTTGGGAGCAGGGAATTTATGTATCACGCATGACTGTGTGACTTTCAGAATTAGAATGTCTTATTCTAGCATAAACTGTCCTTTCTAGGAAGAGCTGGACTGGGAGAGGGATAATGGGGAAGATTGTGATGGGCCCATGTACAATGTGCAGAGCTGGTCTGGAACTGGAAGAGGTGCAGAGCCAGAGGTGTGGAGCAAGGTCTTCTCTCACGGGCAGGACTGGAGACCAGCAAGCTGCTGTTTCTTAATTTGTGAAGAAAGGAGTTTCCCTTGACAGCTTATCCTGTGGAGCCTCTTCCACTGCTGCCTCTAGTCCCAGAAGGAAAAAAAATGTGTCCACTGATCAATAACTTTTTTTGGCAGTGTGATTTAGCTGCAAAATTTCGTAGGGACTGTTTTACTGTTGAAAATAAATGTCTACATCCACCAGTCTTACCAAGAGATAGAACTAACCAAATTAGTCAGCAGGAGAATGTGAAGAATTAGTATTGTACCATTTTATTAGCTATAAACTAGCAAATATGGTACTATTTTATTAGCTATAAAAATATTCTAGGGCTGAAAAATACACTAGATGCTAATACTGTGGTTACTGATGTGAAACAATGTATTGAATCCATATTTTTAACAGATCTTGCTGTGCTGTGACTCAGCATACTTTTTCCTGGGTTGCATCTATAATAGAGACAATCGGAGAGGAAAAGCCATGCTTGGGTGGTGGTCTTATGACTAGTCCTAGACTGAAGTGCCAGCTGGTGCATGTCTTTTTGGCAGCCACTCAAGCTGTTGTTTTGTTTTGGCAGCCCTTGTAGCCAGAGCATGCTGCTTTCTCAGTTTAGACTGACGAGAGGGATGTTGGTCCAAGGGTGTATTTTGGCACCCTAGGGCTAGAAAATTCTAGCTGTGCTGAGCCTGCTGTGTAGAAAGCCAAGTGTCCGTTGTCAGATTCACGTCTGTCTTGCTGTGCTTCATGTAGGAGCTTGGAGGAATGCAGCCTCCATCCTATTTGGAAGTCTTTCTTTTTAATTTTTGCCACTCTGAAGGTATTAACCCCCTTGTAAGCTGCTACAAATCAGTAGAGAACAGCTGACTTGAGCAGAACTGTGCTCACCCACAGAAGATGAGTATCTAGCTTTTCTTGTGAAAGTTGCCTTCTTATGAGGTTTCTTTGTCTTAAAAATGCACCTCTCGATCGCTCATCTCTGCGTGTAGATGCAGATAGTTGCCTTCTTATGAGGTTTCTTTGTCTTAAAAATGCACCTCTCAATCGCTCATCTCTGCGTGTAGATGCAGATAGATTGCCCATGCAGGGGAATACTACCAGCAGGACAGAAAAGATCCCCTAATTATTTAAAATCTCTTCACTTTTATAGTTCTCTTTCTCAACCTTTCTCTGCTTAGGGTGTTTATCCTCTGGGTGTTTGCCTTTAGATTGAGTGTTCTTTTTTTTATCTTTGGGGTTTGGCTTTTTTTGCCAAGTAGTTCAATTCGTTCTTTTACCTTCTTCTTTCTGAAAAATATGAAATACTTAACTACTGCTTTTTTGGAAATGCATTCAGTGCCCATGTATGAGCTATCCAGATTCTCACAATAAGCCATTTGGATATTCTTCAGACCAGTATCGGTGGCTCTTTTCTACTCTAAATCTGTGGAGCATTGAAAAGATATTCCAGGCAAGTCAGTTCTGGAAGTAGCTTTTCATGATGCCCTTGGACCCTACAAAAGTAGTTTACTCAAAAGCCCCAGATATGTGGGGCTTTGTGTGATATTTATAATAGATGTTTTTTGCTAGTAGTAAAAATAAATAAGCCAGTGTCTTGTGGCTTAGGGTGGAAAGAAGGCAAGCCAAGATTTGCAGGGAACTTGGAAACCTCCAATTTTTTAGTGCTCAACTTCAAGTATCTAGTAGAAGTTTAATTTCTGAGAGTGTCTGAGTCCTGCCGCTCTGACAGTCAGGCTCCATTTTAGGGCTTTGGGGTAGGCAGCCAGAACCACTGCCTGCTTGTCCTGCAGTTTGCTCTCTGGTGCCATATGTATCTGTAATGACACTGTGCTGGTGGGTGTGAAATGGGTTGGTGCTTTCAATCCCATTTCTAATGGGTATGAAGTTGAAAAAATATTCTTGTTTACTGGCAGTCTTGATAAAATGGGGTATATATTGAATGACAGGGAAGAAAAGCACTTGTCCTCCTGAGAACTTACTCCCCTGATCACTCTGACAATATCTTGGTGGTGTGAAGTGCCTGAATTTGGGCTGCTGTTCCTGCTGCTGTGAGTGCCCTGCAGCACGTCTACTACAAGGCAGCTGTTCTGGAATAGTAATTCCTGATTAACTCTTTGTGGGGTTGCTCTTCTCCTGGAGTAAGTGTGTTTTATTCTGAGTATCTTAACCCACTTCCCAAGTGGATTAAGTCATTTCAGAAGAAGGCAGTCATAAGCCTTTAGAGAGGCAGTTAATCAAGAATAGATGCTTCATTTCAAATTCATGCCCTACCTTATTCTCAATTAACTGCATGTTTAGACCAGCCGTAAAACTCAACTAGTTCTCTAGGGTTGCCACTCTAAGTCTGTCTCATCAGCATCCATCTACATGTTCAGAATGTCAAAACATTCCATTTTCTTATGAGACGGAGAAAAATGGCTTTGTGGATAAAGAACAGAAGTTGAAAGCTGAAGTCCTGGCATTTTTTTTCTGGTTTTACCACACTTCTTGTGTGATTTAGAATTTCCTTGCCTTCTCTGTCTCTCAATTTTCACTCTTACAGAATAGGCATAATACCTTATCTTCTCTCAACATCCTTCAGGGAGATAGCGTTCATCAACATCCACATATTACCACCCAGATTCCCAGCAGAGAGAAAGGGAAAGATATGTAGCCTGACGGATTGTCAGCCTCCAAACTCGGAACCAGCTTTCCTTCCAGTTTGGAGTTAGAAATGAGAATTCAGCTTTCAACACTGGCATCGTGCTTCGATGTTTGTTGCAGTTACTGGGCACTTGAGAAAGCTGGTGGTTTTTTAAACTGGTGTTGCTGAGTACTTGAGCAAAACTGACTTGTTTTATTTCATTTTTTTATATGCACACACACACTTATACTAAATATTTCATTTTATACTGTAGGTGCATAGATGAGCACTCTTCCCTGATGTTTGATTCAGTGAAAGAAGAGGGAGGAAGGGAGAGGAACAGAGAAAGAAGAGCTATTTAGCTGCCGAAGAGCCAGGATAGTTAGCCATCTGTTGTCACAGAGGTCAATCACACAGGGTTTGGTGGTGATCCATGGATAACCTAAGGAATGTCTCTAAACTTGGATATATATTTCCTCCTGTACATAAGGAGGAAGGAGCAGGAACCCTGTTTTCCCAAATCCTGTATTTATTTCATTTCCCACTTGCTTTATTTTGCAGGTGTTTTTCCAGGTCTGATCACCTCGCCCTCCACATGAAGAGACACATCTAAATATCAGTCAGCTTGGCATGGATGTCATCTGAGCTAAATGTTGTGAGATGAAAGTGGAACTCGAGTTACAACGCACTACCTTGCAGGAGAAGAGAACTTGATCACGTGTAATCCTCTGTACAGAGACCACATGCTCACACTGTCATGCACCCAGTTATACTTCAATACGTACATTGGTTCTTTATGCCTTGCCCCAGCTGGATGGGAGACGATGCAGGCGAGGAAATGGTATAGAGGTGAAGTCAATGAGCAGGAACAATTGCTTACAGTACTTCGTCCCTCTTGGATTTGTTTCCTGTTTTTGCCAATGGAAATCAAAGAAAACAGAGGAGGCTTCCCTGCAGGTGGACAGCAGTAGGAGGGGCTTATTTAACTTGCTTCTCAGTGCAACTCAATAGGAAAATATGTCGTCTTGAAGTTGCATATTTGTAGCACTAACTTTCTTTTTAAATAGATGAGGGGAAAACAATGACCTAGAAAACCAAATCCCATTTTGGTAGCCAAAATTAACCTCTTGGTTCATTTGTTCTTTGTCCGAGAATTCCTAATGTTCAGTGCGTCAGACTTCTCACAGACACTTTGACCTGTCTTGGTTTTGGTTCTTCTTCCTAGAACTGAGCTATTGAGATCCTTTTAAGTCAATACCAGTGGCCTTAATGGCAGTAGACTGTGGAGTGACACTTGTGACACAAATATCCTCTTTTTGGCCTGAGTTTATGTAGACTTCATGGAGGACTATATTTTTGTTGGTTGTTTTTATTTTAATTTTTGTTTTGGCTATTGCACAACATATGCACTAGGGACTCTGGAAGCTGCTGCCATGATGGCTAAGTGGCCAAGGGATAAACCCCTGAGAAACAGCACCTAATATCTCTGTTGGCCTCACCTTATTGCCATAGTTAGGACTTCTTGTTTATTTGTTGAACAAAAAACTTTAAAAGCTTATTTGGAAGCTTAAACATTTTTTCTCTTTTCTCCACGAACAAGTGATCTTCAGAACTCCTTGTCTTCACCTGGATATTGGTCTGGGACTGGCCACACAGGCATGACTACAGGATTCCTTCCACATCATGTGAGCATGTTAGCCACAACCCACAGTGACTTAGTGGTGAATTATGTTGCTTTTTCTTGCTGTTCTTCTATTAACCAATTTAAAACATTAGACTTTTGTTTGTGTAAAGAGCACCTGCAGACATTTTAATTTAAAGCTAATGTTTGTTGAGCATCCTACACACAAAAAAAACCAAGCCAAAAATCCTGCTCCAGTCTCTGAGTGGGAAATCGCGAACCTCTTCCAAGTACAATGGCTTCATTCAGCATTAGCCTTTTAAAGAAATTATCAAAGTCCTCCTTTTCCATTCATCAAGTTGATGCTGTAGCCCACTCCTATATGAAAAAATGTAACAGTGTGAACGGTGAAGGAGGGGTTGGATTTTACATACAGCAGTGAGGCTTTTCCAAATGATTGGTCTAAAGTATTACTAACCTAGAGGTCCATTTTGGCCTACTGTGTGAACCATCAAGGAGAAGTGGAGGTCTCATGCTCACCCTTCAGCCCTATTGATAATTTGATTTCGTTGGCTCAAAGTGGATTAAAGTCTTCATTACAAAAGAAAAACAAAACCATGTATCTTACCATAACTTGCATTTGAAACTATTTGGCACTGGCCCTGACTCCAAAGACTGCATTTAGGACCATAAAAATGGCCTGTGCAAGCAGGCAGGTGGTCGTTAGGTTGTATATTTTGTATATTCTGGGACCATCCCTACAAGATGTGTCTAGAAATGAAACAAAATGGCGCGTGGTCCACAAATGGTTGCTGCTCTTTTATACTGTATTAGCCAACTGCCCTTCTTTGACTGTTTTGACTCATTGACTGTTAAATATTTCCCTTAATTTATGTTTTGGGAGGTAAAACTGTACTCTTAGAGGAAAAAAGAACAAACAAGAAACTCGATAGATGTTTAAGAGCCGTCACCGGGATCCTTGGCACTTGAATTCTCAGCATTTTGCAACCTTTGGTTCCAGTGGGAGATTGAATTTACTCAAAAGATGCTGTTTTTCCTCACAGTTTTCACAAAACACTGTGACTGTCAAATGAACGCTTTGGGGACAGGGGGGAAATACGATGGCTGGCCCATATGGCATGAAATATGGACCAAAATCTAACCATCTTTTAGGGACAATGATGTAACATTCGTGATAAGAGCATGAGAGAGAGCAAGAGAGAGAGTGAAAGAAAGAAAAGAAAGAAAGACAGAGAGAAAGAGAGAGAGAACAAAAATTGAGTTTATTCCAAAGATTTAAAACTAACTATACTCTATATGTGTATATATATATATGCTTAAATATATATGTATACATTTAAAAATTGCGGAGCACTGCTTGCTGACAATCTCGTATTTCTCTACTTCTGTATTTGCATACTTTTTATGGCCATTCCACCCAGCTGTTCCACTGGGACTGAGGGCCCTAGAATCCAATTTGTGTTGGAATATATAGAGCATCCGCCAGATGTCTAATGGGAACTGAAACCTCAGCTGTGTGAAACTGTAGAGCATCCAGTGAGTGCATTAGATTAAAAAAAGGATAAGAGAATCCTAGAATTTCATTACTGTAGTGTCCTAAAGTGTGTGCTCTCAAACCCACCACTATGATATTCATTGGCTGTGAACCTGCATAAATATCCTCCTTTGACCTCTGAACACACCTGCCTTTAGACATGCTATCAGTAGCCTACAAAGCTTAATTATTAAGTGACAGTTTAAGTACCAGACTCTATTTAAAATTGAAAAAAATCAAGCAAGACTGTTTACTTCCAGTGGTCATTTATGGTCTTGTTGACATGTTATTTAAATATGGCAGAACAAGGGCTCCATGGAAAAAAACATGCTGAAATGTCTGATTATTTTGTTCTAGAGGCAGGCCTACATCTAAATCATGGATCCAAACAGCCTAAAAAACATAGAGAAAAGGGGGATAAGAGAGTTAACCAGATTCCAGATTTCTCAGTCTCTCTCTGTAGCAGGTCTTGAACTCTGAAGCCAAATTTTGAGCGTTGGGACCATCTCTTCTGTTTGTAAAGGGAAATATTTTTCACCTGTATACATGGTGTACTCAGTCCATCTCTGGACTTCAGTTTTTGGGTGCTCATATGCAAGTGTCTTAGTCATTACTAAAATTTTGAACCATAGCTGGTATTCTGTAGGAGTCTCCATTTTGGAAAGGCATAATTAGTGACACATTCCGGGATTCGTTTTTTACAATGACAAATTTTGTTTCTTCGCAGTTATTTTAAGCTGTGCACTTCAAACTTGTCTAATCTGTTATAGCTAGATCCTTTTTGGGCCTGTGTCTCCTTGCTAAAGTTGTACAGTTGTCCTCTATTTGTAAACTATGAGTAGAAACAGACTAATGAGGAAAGGCTAATCCTCTCTGTAAGGCTTCTTGGAAGCAAACCCATAAATAGATGATTTGGTGACAATTGAGGACCGAGTTATCCAGCTGTAGAAAGGAGAAGCTTAGCCTTGTTTGCTTAATGCTAGATTTATGCCTATTTGCAAAACAGAAGCCATTATAAGAAAGTCAGGTTGTGGTTTCCAAGGCCATGGAACTATAGGATGAGAACAAATTGAGACAAAAGTCTCACAAAATAGTGTACATAGAGGAAGCAACTAAAGCAAATGTGTTTTTGTGAATAGCTAAATAATATTTTGGAGCAGAGCGGTCAATCATAGACTCATGCAGGTGGCAAGGCGGCTCCAGAGGTTGTCTTGACCAACCTCCAACTAGAGCTGGTTGCTCAGGGCCACATCCAGCTGAGTTTTAAATATCCCCAAGGATGGAAATTCTACAACCTCTCTGTGCAAGCTGGTCCAATATCTGACCACCTTTATGGTAAAAAAAAAAAAAATTAAAAATCCATGTGTCAAGTAGGAATTTTCCATGTTCCAACTTGTTTTTATTGCCTCTTCCACTATGCACCTCCAAGAAGAGTTTGGCTTCTTCTCTACACCATCTGTTAGGTATTTGTAGACAGCAATAAGATCTACCCTTACCCTTCTCTTCCGAAGGTTGAACCATGTCTCTCAGCCTCTCTTCATCCATCGTGTTCCAGAACCTGATCTCCATGGTGGCTCTCTGCTAGACTCGCTCCAATATGTCAATAATTTTCTTGTAATGGGGAGACCAAAACCAGACAGAATATTCCAGATTGAGATGTACTTCATATGTTACAGTGTTGATATAATTTATTTATTCTGGATTTTTCCATTATCTAATTGAGACAAGCTATACTCTATGACAAGATTCTGTTTTGAAAACTGACTTATGAAAAATCATTTAGGAAGCACCAGTATAAAGATTGTTCTAATCAGATTTGCTGAATCTGTGTATAAAAATATGCTTATAGAAATAGCTTTCTCTACTGCCAGCTTGAGGCCTGGCAAGCAAAATTATGTTTTTCCAACATAATCATTGCTGTTTTAACTTAAACTAAAAAAATGTATTGTTTCACTCATACTATATCAAATATGAAGACACATGATGCTGTATTTTAGTCACTTTTTAGACCAAAACAACACTTCAGGGTATCTTTGTTCTGTTTGGCTCTCCCCTTAGGAGATAAAGAGCAACCTAAAATATCACATGTATTTTATAAAGATTGGTCTAACAGAAAAGGGGATTCCAAAGTCCAGAGTATTTTTTATTATCCCAGAGTTGTTCTTTTTCAATAGCCAGTACTCAGTCTAGAAAATTTTATTACCTGGATAAATTGGCAAATGAAGAAGAGAAAGGACGGACTGAAATCCTAGATTCTTCCAATGTCTTGGACAAGGCCCTGAGCAGCCTGATCTAAATAAACTGTTTTTTAAACAGAGGGTTGAATTAGGTGACCTCCAGAGGTACCTTCCAACATTAATTTTTCTGTGTTTCTATGATTCATTTCAGAGCTCTCACTGATTAAATGTGTACTGGTTCTAGTTCTTCCCAGTCTTGTGCTAGCAGAACAGACTGTAGGACACATCTGTAGGGTTTCTCTCAAACTCTGATAGTTTCATCCTTATTAAACTTTATAAGGCTTCTTCATGAGGGAGACTTAGAGAGGAAGAAATCTTAAAAAAAACCAAACCCCTTAGCAAACCAGTTTGAAGCAATATCATACCATGAGATGTGTCAGCTGCAGGGACCAACCAGATATTATGGAAACAAGTTTGCTAGCCTGGAAGACCCATGTGATGTCTCAAAAATGGTTTCCAGGACCTGAAATATAGGCCAATGTGTATTTCTACAAAGGTGAACATTAAATCTTTTTTTTTTCATTCATTCTTATTTTCCTCAGACTTTTTGGAATTGGGTTTACTGGTTTTTTAGATTAGCACATTTTCACTTAATACATGGAAAGCACTGACCAAACACAGATGGGGAAGAAGAACCTGAATGCAAGAGGAGCCCCCAGGTCCTTGCTTTTGGAACTGTTTTAACTTCAGGAGTAAAAAGATAACTAATCACTAGGGTGTACAGCTAAAATGGAGTTGAACAATATGATAGTTGCAGTGATTGAGTGTATCTTATCTGTGACCTTTCTGAAATCTACAGAATCAGGCTTTCTCCCTCATTTTTACCTGGCCCTAGACAATTTGGGCTTTTTAACTGTCTCTAACACAAAGGTTGCTCCTCCTATTTAACATAGTTTGTTTATTTGTGTACAAAAGAGGTCATAATTGGTGCTTTTGACAAAACTGATGAAAATCCAACTTGCTTAAGTGTTTCCTTTTCTCTGCCTGTTCCCTTAATGTGTGTCAAAATCTTTAAATTTAAAAAATAAAAAAAGAGGAAAATTTTGTAAATAATTTAATGTTACTAGGCCAGCACCCAGTGGATCAAGGGCTTTTATTCTTGATTTCATTCAGGACTTGGCACATCCGCTCATTCCATCCAGTAAGACTGTTTTTAAGCTTTCATAGCCTGGGTGACGCCTCTAACCCAACACTCTTTTAAAGTACTTTTTGCTAATTTCAGATAGAACTGCACTTGCAAAGATCCCCACATACCAAGAACAAAAACAATGGTTGACAATAACTCTATTTAACTCTGTCTTGAAAAATTATTTCCTCCCAAGATACTACAACTACTCATTGACAAGTCTTGCCTGTCTTTCACTAGCATTAAATCTACACCTTCTTGAATGATAATTTCCAGATAAAGCTTGGATATCCTTCTTCCTTTTGTTACATTTGTGTCTCTTTTTATTAACAGTTTAGGGATGACTACTGCAGTCTTTCTCCTCCACAGCTCTACACTGGCTTCAGTGGCAAGATTTAGCATTGTAAGAACTGTAGGATCTGGCCTACCAGGTACTAAGATCTGTCTCATAAAGCTGAGACTTTCCTCCTCCCTTAGAGGAAGAAGTCCAAGACATACTCGTGCTATATAAGTTATATATATAATGATATAGTTGTATATATAAATTATATACATAAAAATGTGGAGATGGGGGGTAGGCTGCCTTTATCACCTCAAGAATGGGTTTCCCTACCTGAAAAGTTTGAAATGCAGGCGTCATTTTTCAAACAGGGTTTTATAGTTTTCCTTAATGCTTGTTAATGGCATTTTTGGTGTAATAATTGAAGTTGGAACTCTTCACGATTTTCAAAATGAAAGCTTTGATGATTTTTTTTAAGTGCTTTGGTCCTAACTTCTGTATACTGCCAGAAAACAGGTTCTCCACCCTGGCTCTGTGTGGGTGTGGATGTACAACAGTATACTGTATATACCTACACAGAAGAGGAAACTGAGCTACTGACTTACAGTTTGTAGTAGCCAACCGTGCCTATTGCTTTGATTTAGGGAGGGCACTTGCTGTTGCCACTGCGTTTTAGGAATCATGTCAGCTTCTGTAGGGAAGTTTTCAACAATGCTGGGAAATACATGTTGCTGTGTACTGTGAATGGGTAGCCTGCAAATTTGGGCATTGGGAGGGGAGGTGGGAAGGGAGGGGGACGAGGGCTTAGCATGTACCCACTAAAAGTGAACTAGAATGGACAGAAAGGTGGCAATTTTAGCCTTTATTGTTGGGCTCTCGGGGAAACAAAAAGCTAACACGCAGTCCCTGGAAGGCCTGATGGCTGAAGGGCTGATATTTACTTTATATTTTGCAACATACATCTTATCCGTTGCTCTGTATTTTAAACCCCAGGCCTGTCAGATTCTGGAAGTAGATCAAAACACTGGTTTAAACACTACTTTGTTACCAAGGCCATGTCTCTGCCAGGGAAGTTGCCCTACGTTAAAATATCAGTCTAGTTAAAATCACTTTGTAGCTGCACCTATTACTTGATTGCCTGGATTGAGTTTGCATTGGCATCCTATGCAGTTAAGCTGAAGTGTAAGAAATGCTTCAGCCAATTAAGATACCTCTACAGGAAGGTTCTTGCACCAATTTAAGTACTTGGTTTTGAAATCACTGCATATAAACCATGACAGCTTTTCTCTTAGAAACAAGGCCTTAGTTTAGCATGTCAACTCATCTAGTTGAAAAAATAATAATGCAGGCTGAGATGTTTTTCCTTGCTTTGCAAAGCGGCCTGTTTTCTTTCTTGTCCTTTGAAACCTTTCTTGCTCTCTACTACACATTAGATTTTTGTTTGGGGGAATTTTTTTTAGCAACAACAAAAAAAAGTATGAATGCTCCCTATTTAAAAAAAACAAACAAACAACATTGCTTGAAGGACTTTCATTTTGCACTATAATTTTTCTTTTACCAGATGTGTCTGACAAGTGCATTTTGGAGATGCCCTCGGTCACGTTCTCTCAGGCCTACTCTGGTATTTCTAATATATCACAGAAGTACCCAATCTTGTAGCCCTCAGTTCTGCCTTTTTTTGACATTTTATTTTTTTTAAGCTTTTTATATATATATATATAAATATATTACTTTGTCAGTTTTTTTGCTGTACAAAAAGTCTTAAGATTTAAAAATATTATTTGTATTATATGATGGTGGTATGTTAATGTTACAAAATTATTAATGAAGAAAAAATTTATTTTTGTTACTGGTCTGTTTCATAATTCTTTTTTAAATTGGTATATTGTAAGATATCTATGCAAAAATGTTATGTGACGCATTTTTATTTAAGAATGTAATATGTGTAATAAACAGTAGAATGTGTTTGGCCCGACAGTCTTTAGTGTGCCTTGTATATTATTTCTTTATGAAAACTTCTGTGAACAGTGATATGGCTTTTGAGTATCAGTTAAGGCTATGGTTCTGTAAACAGTTATTGACATAAAATATATAACTTCTAAGTATGCTTTAGCTTATCAGAATCACATTTTTTTATTTAAATAATTTTTTTTTTAATGTATTTATAGCAGTTCAAGTGTTACGTATATTCGTATTGTATCACATGTTGCTTTTGGAAAAGATGCTCAAGCAGGAAGTTCTTATTCTTAAAAGCTGACCAGATTTGGCTTGTAATACTGCTTCTGTTGGAGTCAGTGACTTCTGTTATTTGACAGTTTGCACTGGTTGAAGATTTCAGCCAGTATTATTTTTGTAAAAGTCACAGAGAACACTTGCATTGCATTTTCCTTGCCTAGCTTTAAAACATTTGTCAGTCAGTGGTCAAAATAGGACTAGACTTTGAGGCTCCTGAGCACTAGTGCTATGCTCTAGTCCGTGTATCAGGCTGTCTCGCAGGAGTGCAGTAGTGTTCTCTTTCCCCCGCCTCAGTCATTTAGCCTCCCTTTTTAATGTCTGCAAAATTGCAAGCACAATTGAATCCACCTGGATGCTCAAGTACTAAAAATGTATTTAGGCAGTAAAAACAGTCATTCTGAGCACAATTACTTTGCAGTGTCATGGCATAAAATGAAATTACTTTTTCAAGTCAGGCCAGTATCCCTTTAGGTTTTTGCTGTCTTGTGCTCACCCGCTGCAGCAATCTCAATGGGCATTGCCTATGAACATCCTATAGGGCTCATCTGATGCCAACTTGCTGGCTTTTATTTCTGGGACAACGTGCCTCACTTGCCCTGTTGGGAAACCTGCTAGGACTGTTTACGTCAGACAGACAGAGGGTAGGATTCCCTTCCTGACATCTGCATCCAGAAGCCAGATGACCATTCTAACCTACTCATTTGTACTCCCTCTGTAGCTAATGAAGAGAGACATATCCAGAGGTGACTCACTCCAGGGGATGAGTTGAATGCAAAAGGAGCTGAGGTGATATCAAGCATTTCTGGAAAGCCACATGGTAAGTTGGAAGACAAAAGTTCCAGTGATGCCCATGGCTGCTCTGGTCACTCAGGTTGTACCAGATGTTTGATGATGGACATAATTTGTAGTGTTTGGATGTATGTTAATGAACAGCTCTTGGACACTGGAAAAGGTTTCAGCACAGGTCAAAATTTTGGGCTTGTGTTCCAAATGGTCAAAACTGCACGGTGCTCTGGCTGCTTCAGTGTGGCAGTGATATCTTGGTGTCACTCATATAGAGCGTGAGTGAGTGAGGCAGTCAGTTGTCATAGAGTTTTTGGCATCCCACCATGAAAATGTAAGGCTGAAAAAAATGGTCTCTTTGTTGCAGATTGAAGTATTTGTATGATGGAGGTATGAATGGAGTTATGTACGACACAGAATTCTTTCTGCAAATAGAATTTTGACTTTATAGCTTTTTTCTTGTAAAGACAAGGTCCAGGTTCCTTCACTTTCTCTCTTCCTTGAAAACCTCTGGAAGCTTTTAGCATCATCTCACCTACCTTGAACTTTCTGACAGTTATATATCTGTATGTCTAGACAAAGGTACTTCTAGTCTAAATTAGTCCTCTGCTCTCCACCTATGAGAGGGACTTCCACAGAGCTCTGCAACAACCTTTTTGAAGGAAACTTTGGGGCAGCACAGCTGGTTCTTTGGCCTATATTCAACTGGCATGAATTGGAAGGAGGATTATCAATTACAGGTAAACATATAACCAGTTTGTTTTCCACGAACTTTCAGAAAATACAGTGCTGTACTATCATACACTTCCTCTCAGAAGCAAGTAGGTTATTAGTCTGCAGTAATAGCTGTCAGACACTTCCCCAGGCTGGGGAGGCCAGGGAAAAGAGATACTGTGAAAGAACTCCTTCCCTCTGAAATTGTTCAGGTAGCACACAGTCACACACCTTGGGCAACTCCCACTGCTGGGGTGCCGAGTTCTCTAAGGAAAGAGAAGAAAAGTTTATTCACTTCTGGGGTTAGACTGCATATGACCAGCCTATTGAGCTCATCTGATGCAAACTCATCATGTGCAAACTTTGCATGACTTTTCAGATATAGTTCCTCTCCTTCAAATGCATCTCAGCTGAAGCAGAGAGGGGCTGAGGAGTCCTTACCCCTTTCTCAGGCTATAGGAGGCTGAGCGAGCTCAGCGCTGTCTAGGCATGACTCTGCAACACGTGGCTATCTTATGGGGCAGCTTACTCTAACAGAGAAGGTTGCCAGATGCATTAGTTTCCTCAAGTATCTTCTTTTCCAAGCTACTTGAGCTGAAAAAAGAAAAATGCTTCCTATGAAACTTACAAATGTAGATTTTTTTCCCCTCTTTTTTGTATTATTTTTGGCTTTACCTCACTTTTTCCTAGTGAGAGTAAATAATGAGAGCAGAATTAAAAGTGAATGAAATTGAGAGTTTGCCACCAGAATTATGCTATTTTAGTGCTTTTTACCAATATTTGTAATACTTCTGGGTTTAATTATTTTCTAAAGATGGCAGTCAGTTTTGATATGAAATAAGCAGTTTTTCATGAACAGTTTCTGACCACCTGGCTGGAAGTCTTTCCAGAGGCCCAGTTGCAAGCCATGTCTGCTGACTGAGGGCGCGCGTGCCTCATTGTGTACCTCTGTGGTGCTGAGAGCTGATGAGGGTTATTGGAACTATTGCTTCTAGGGGCCTTCTGTGTCCATGGCTTGCCCATTGACTTCAGTTTTCTGGAGATCTTTTGTCTGAAACCATAACGGACACATCCTATTCTCAGAGACCCTTCCTCATGTACCCCTACACATGGTTTCAGATTCATTGTCTGCTTATGTTCTGGCTGGTTAATGTTCAATGATGGAGAGGCAATAAAACTGAGCAAGATGAAGCTGTGCTGTACCTAATTAGTCTTGAGTTTAAAATTCCTCAGGGCTTCGGAGGCTCTTCCAAACTCAGTCAAATTTACCTCTATCATCTGCTGGATTTCTGCTGGACTTTTTGGGGGTGCAGACTGAACAAAAGCATCTCAAACAGGTGGAACGGGATAGGTGTACCTCAAATTCAACTTGAGTTCCCCAAATAATATGGAGTGTGGGGACTAGAAACCAGAGTCCCGATCCAGGCAAACGCCTTCTTGTCCAAGGCTCCTATGTAGTATTTCTAATTTACTGAGGTAATCAGAAGGCACTTTTCCCCTCAGGATCCGGTCTAGCTGGTGTTAGCAAACCTAGGACCATTACTAATCCCATAAGTAAAGAGAAGTATGGTTGAGTGATACCATTTTTAAAGTATTTTGGGATATTCAGGAGGGATCTTTGAGAAATAGGAACTTTCCTGCCCTTCAACAAAAGCCTCTTACCCTTTCAACAAAAAGCTGCAAAATAAATACAAGTTCCTAAAATTCAGTGATGAGAACATTGGCCTTCTGAGGTGAATATTTTGGTCCCTAAAATACACATTTCTTTCCACCTCTTTCCTGTGACCCTGAAATATTGTGGCTAGCTGATGGTGCAGAAAAAGCTGCTACAAGGACGGTAATTTGGAAGAGGAAGGAGGGCACAACCCTCATCATCAGAACAACACCTAATGCTCTGGGAAATGGCAAGAGCTGCCAGAGTATAACCTAAATATGGTTCATGAGCTGTGGCACAGAACGGAAGGTCTCAGCTACAGATCTTTATCTCCACGCAAAATCACATGAGTAGCTCCAAGGCATCGCCACAAACACCCTGAAATCCCAAGTAACTGTTATTAATAAACCTTAACTGTTTCCATTCTGCTTTTCTTTTCTGATGCTTATCTTGCAAACATTTCTGTAAATCCTCTCAGCCCACTCTGAACCTCCTCATCTCTCTGTTTTTTCAGGTTTTTATGCTGCCAGATGACAGTTTCCCTTCTTAGCCCGAGACCATCACCACCCCTTTACATTTAACTGATTAATTGATATTTAATGATTATTATTAAATGATAACTTAAATTTTCTTCATTGTGAAGGATGAGTTACAGGGAGCTAAAGTGATCGCTGTTCAGAGACCCAAGAAATAAAATTGTGGCTGGGTCACTGTGCACCTCAGAGAATATAACTACGTACTGGTGAGTCAATGGTATGACACCCAAGGAACGTATGTACTTGTCGTATAGTCGTCCCCTTGCTCAGAGACCCCATTCCTAAAAAGTTAGTTAGGCGCTGCGCCGGGGCCCCAGCACAGCACAGCCCGAGTTAGCAGAGAGGGGGCGAAATGCTCTTCCCCGCCACCCGGAGGACAGTCTGCTGTACTTCCGAGAGGCAGGGACCGAGGCGGGGGCCTCTCAGGCCGCTACATGGCTGAGGCCCTGAGGAGAGGCACGGGGGCCCTCAAAATGGCGCCTCTCTCCCCTCAGGTCTCCTGGCAGCAGCCGGACTGTCCCCTCAGGCACCTTTTGGCATCAACTGCAAGCGCCAGCCCTGCTCAGTGCCTGAGCAACTGGAAATTGTGGCAGTGACAGCAGGAGCATTAAGGTTGAAGGGAAGTGCAGGAGGAAATGTTCTCCTCCCATCAGGTGGGTCCTTTCCCGGCACGTGGAAGCCATGCTGCCTTCTCCCCGTACAGTGATTCTGTCACCCTTCTGTCCCCATCCCATACTTCACTGTTTTGGGGTCCCTCTTGCAAAGCTGGCCAGGCTTTCTGCTGAGCCATGAGGGTTTTCTTTTCACAGTGCTGGTAACCAAAGAATTATAAAATGCCGCCATGTTCTTCACGGTGGGGATTGCAATTAACCCCTCGTCTGCTTTTCTCTCAGCATTTCTGATGCTGGGTGCCTGCCCTCCCGAGCCATGGCACGAATAAAAACCAGCCACCTAGGCATCCATGGGTCACATTTTCATTAGTAAACTCAACAGGGC
This sequence comes from Gymnogyps californianus, assembly GCF_018139145.2. NCBI lineage: Eukaryota > Metazoa > Chordata > Aves > Accipitriformes > Cathartidae > Gymnogyps > Gymnogyps californianus. The sequence goes on from NC_059477.1 coordinate 14,671,009, forward strand.
CATAGTCCAGTTGTCTGTACTGTTAAATTGCTGGTATGGCCTCATCAGACACCCCCTGCAACACCGCCTGGGTATGGCTCAGGGCTAGCAGGTGCCCAAAGGCAGCCCAGACATGGGCACTGTTTTGGGAGATCGTGTGGGGAAAGGTAAGAGATTTCAGTGGTGTGAGACATAAGCCATACTGAGCCAGTCAGCCTCAGGGCCAGAGAAGGCCCCAGGTGTGTTTACTTGTCCGTATGAATGTTGCCAGCGCTGCCACACAGTGCCATTCCCTCCAGCAGCTGCTGTTGGGTTCCTTCAATGACAACAGCTGTCTGTGAGGAGAGCACTATGGGCTCACGGGAGCTGTGTCACTGTCATCAAATGATGCCCAAAATTAATTGATCTGTGGGGTGAGAAGGTAGCTGTGCTGCTTTCTGAACACAGCCCCTGGCAGCCAGGCCACTCTGGCTTGGTGCCTCAGATGTCTACCATGGCGCAGAAGCTTCAAGATGGCGGCTGTGCCAGCAGTAGCCGGGATGGCCACCAGGCTGGGCAGGCCTCCTTCTTCCCCTGCCGCTGCACGTGCTTCGTGGTACTGGGCAGCAGGAGGTAAGCACATGCTCCAGAAGGAAGCTGGCCCGCCATGGTGGGCAGGCGAAAAAAACATCCACAGACTGAGCAATTTTGTTCAGCCCCTGAATGAAAGACCAGCCCCTGGGTAGTTGCTGCCTGACAAACTTAAGGAGGGCAGTTTTCCTTTTGACGTTAGTGGGAATTACATTGTACACATAGCAACGGGAGAATGTGCCTGTAATTAGTCAGAAATCACTGGCATCGAGTCACTGTGTCAAAAGGGTTTTGGCCACTCGTCCCTCACTCTTCAGAAGGGCCCCATTTCCACACAGGGAAGGACTTGCTTGGAGTGGCTTGAACAGATGAAAAATAGTCAACAACTCTGAGAAAATTGCCTGTATGTTTGTGTCAATTTAATAGAGAAATATACACTCAGATTTAAATGCCCTCTTGATTTATTTTTTTTACAGAAGAAAAAAGAATGAAGAGGGCACTGAAGACAAAACATGCAAAGAAAACCTCAACTCAAGTTTGGTTTTAAATAGAGCAAGATGTTAGTGGAGCTGTATGGCAAGGAACTGTACCATGATTTGGAAGTGCCAGATTGTACCTATACCACAGCAGACATTTTAGGTAAATTTAACTAGATATCATCATCTTGTATTGGCTCAGTTTTAGTAATGTGCACGCCTTTTTCCTCTGTATGCTCCTATGTAGCACAAGTATAGTATGCCCATGGAATTCACTTGCTCCGTGGCTCTAGCAGACACACAGCAAGGTGTTAATATCTGCGTAAGATATTTTGCCTGGGTGATTCTGCTGTGAAAGGCTAATGCTGTTTTCCTCTTTCCATGGGGAGAGTAGAGATGATCCACTTAACAGAAGTTCAAACATTAGCAATAAGCAATGGGGAGAGGGTTTTTACTGACAGTAGCCAAGCCCAAGGAGGATGGTTTGAACTATCATTTGTTATTACTGAATTTGTGAATTACTGAAATCCAGATTCTAGGAATTTACAGCCTAGTCTGCAGAGGACTTGAGTTGACTTTGACACGAAGTTGGGAAAGGCATCTCTCCTTGACCAAAACCAAATCCACGTAACTGTAGCCGTTGGTTACAGTACCCTTTGTTGTAAGTACAGCAACCAATTTGCTCTAAGGCATGGAGTGACTTCATTACTCTGTGTGTTGATTTTTCTGAAAAGAATTTGTAAATAGTTTCAGAAAAATCCATGATTGCAGTAGAAGGATATGACCCTCAAACAGCTCCATAATTTTCATTCATCTGATTATGGTGCCAATTATCTTACAGTGTGATGGGACTGAAAACAAGAAGAGTCTGATGCCAAAATCGCTTTCTGCTCATGATGTTTTTGGTTTTGTTTTGTTTGGGGAAAAATTATGGCTGGTGAAAATACTGGATAAATCAAGGAAGTTTATGATTCTTCCTTCACATGCCATGTGCCTCACACCTGACCCAGAAGAACTCTCTGAAATGGAAGACTAAAACAATCTCTGCGCCACTTAAGTTAAAGGCTTATTGATTCTAACTGCCTTTAGCTGTGCCAAGCATCGCCAGCTGTGGAGGTGGATACACATCTATTAAGAACCAGACTAACATCTATTTTGTGTGCTGGCAACTGTCAGAGTGAACAGGTAATCACCATCAGCATGATTACTGCTTTATGTGTTGTCCCCCACACATGCGTATGTATTTATACATGTGTATACACACATGTATTTAGGGATATTCAAGTTCTTATGTTCCTTCCTGACCTCCTGGTGGTACCATAACACAATCCTTAAGAACATTCTCCTACCCCCACCCCTGTACTTAAGTGATGTGAAAGGAGAGGAACAAAGCTCTTCTGAGTGTAATACTAATATGGTGTTAAGAGGCCTTGTCTGCCAAGCCAGATACTCCTGTGACACTGTAAACCTGTCACTTCAGTCCAAATTCACAGGTGGAATTCAATGCCTAAATATCTTTATTGGTATTGGGAGGCTTTAGCCTCCCAACAACTCCCTAAACCAGGAACGACAGCATTCCTCTACCAGACAGGGGTACCTGCATTAATGAGATTATCAGATTCCAAAGAGACAGAGGCCCCAGACTGACTTCCCTGGTCTCACCTGTCTGCTAATCTGTTTATAACACCATGTCATTCCTAGTTAATATCGCTTCAATCAAGTTATATCCTGTTAAACACCAACTTCTCCTTAGCCAACTGCCAAACCATGAAGTGATAGCTTCAGTGGCAACATCATGATATTCAAATACAGTAGGTGAAAGTACTGCGTTACCACAGTTCTCCTCCTTCCCTGCCTTGTGTTCTCTATTCTGTTCTTTATTGGATTTGTGTGATGCATCACACAGTGGCTGTGTGTATTCTGGGAAGGGCTAGGCATGTGCTTCTGAACTGGATGAGTTCTCCATCTCAGTAGGACTTGTTTCTTTTCATACAAAGACATGTAAATTTAAGGGAGCGTATGTATTTGAGCCTTGGCTGAGGCCATACTGATGTATGCTGTGTGATACTGATACATATTTTGTGATGCCAGTGCACCTTTACTCTCTCATCTGGAACTGGAAGCAATACTAAGAATTCCTTGTCAAGGGTGACTGTGAGGATCAAACATTTTGAGGGGGGGAAGTAACTGTTAAGAATATTATTTGTTTGGTAGTCAGCAGATTTTTTTTTCTGTATCCCTGAATCTCTATTGCCATAAAAGACAAAAATGCACCATGGTTCTGTAAGAAACTCTGAGATCAGTGCTAATACACTGTGACTCGCTTAGGAAAAAAAAAGAAGATATGTATGGAAGAGGTTGTATGCTATATATCCTTGGGAGTGCTTGAGAGCATCAGTGCATACTCTAGTCTCTTCCTTTCTTGGAGAATTGTAGGGTGCAGACATTGAAGTTCATGGTCCATAGATACATAGGGGAGGAAAAAGGAAATTAGGGTATTTAGGTAGCAGTTATTCAAGCTCATGTTTTTGGAAAGAGAGATCATCTCCAAAGAGAGGAAGACGTTAAGTTCCAATGTGTCTGAGCAGATAGAGTTTTATGGATCACTCTTCAGGGCTGAATACAGAAAAAAATTCCTTTTTCTGAAAGTTAACCCTAGCCTGGTGTCTGATCTAAAGACCATTACAGCTACTAGGCAGGTTTTCAACTTAAATAAAATTTAGACTGCAACCTTAATTCTCAGTCCTGAGTATGGAGATTTTTTGATTCATGCCAAACTTTTCTTATTTTGTCATACAATACAATAGATTTAAAAAAAAAAAACGCGAACAAAAGTGCTAAAAGACAGCCAATCTAATTATAATATTTCTGTCGGCACCCATTCTTTTGGCCCCAAAAGGAGCAGACTCCTGCCATGATTCTGCTCTTCCACATAGTTCTGATTTTAATAAGAACAGGAGGAGCCATATAGAGAGAGTAACATTTTCTGCATGGGACCAGTCCATGCCTCAGCATTAATAATGTAGCAAATTAACAGTCTTCTCTAAGAACTGCTCCTTTGTATGATGACAGCCCAGTGTGCCATATTTCCTACAAAACCATAGTTTATGACTAATACGCTGGTCAGATGTTACACGTACATTCATGTCACAGATTACCAAATGGCAGTAACAATGGAGATATTTTCCAAGCTTTACACAGACTTTTTCTTTCTGTTTCTCTTAAAAAAAAAAAAAAGTTAATTATCAGTCCAGCTCAAGCACTTCTTTTTTCTCATCTAACTGCCCCCAGCCCCCTCCCCACCCATGAAGCTGTGTGAAGTCTTTCCAGCAAGACCTAAAAACATGTGATATCCTCTTGGATTCATGTTTCATGTGGAATCTCAAGCTGAGAGAGGCCTCAGGATAGAGCACTAACTGACAGGGGCACGGCGAGGCAGTCGGGATTGTGTAGGCGTGCAGAACTGAGGAACCAGGGCTGCTCAATATGTTTTTAATGAAACTAATAAATACAGCCATTGAATGAATAGAGCTGATTGACACAGGGAGTTCCTAGTTCCCCCCTTCCATCTGCAGCCTTTTCAGTAGCAGAACAGAATAAAGAAATTTAAAAGGAAACTGGGACATGTATTTTCAAAGAAATGTTATACAAAATTGCAAGCAAAATGCTGGATAAAAGAAAAATTGTTCTTTTTCTACAAAAAGCCTAACAAGGTTTTCCCATGTTCTTTCCACAGAAAAGAATCAAACCCTCTCTCACAGTTTCCAATGAGCCAATGGAAAGATCAGTAATGGAATAGCTGAAAAAAAATTCAAAGTAGAAATTGTTTTTCATTATCATTTTCATGACAGTGAAAAAATTGCTAGGAAAAATCAGCTATCCCACTGCTTTAAAAAAAAGAAAAGAAAAAAATAGAAGTGAGCTTTGAAATGTCTTGATGATAAAGAGGGAGCATTTCCAAGGGAAAATGCAGCCCTGATCTAATTATGGAAAGGGGTTTGCAGCCACACAGCTCTGACCTCATCGCACCATGCAGGATCAGGCAGCGCATTGTCTGCACTGGGTAGGATGTGGGTATTCAAGCCTTCAGGTAAAAGAGTGCCTGTATTTCCACATACCTTCTTTTTCCCCCATCAGCATGTTGACTGTGTATCCAGTTCTAAAAGATTGGAACAGGGATGATAGATGATCTTGAGGATAACTAAACTGAAATCACAGTGGTATATTCTGAAGTAGGGAGCTAGGTAGAGGAGTTGTTTAAAAATAGGTAGATGGCCAAAAATAAATACTATCAATGTTTGCATACCACAAGCTTAAAAATAATAACAGGTGAAAGCAGAGTGTGTTACAGAGGAAAGAGAACTTGACGTAACGGGTATTTCTGAAGAATGAGGGAGTGTCAAAAATCAATGGGATATTGTAATACTTACTATAATCTCTAGAGCAAGGACAGGTTAGGTCACAGAGGGGGAGGAAGGGGACTCTGCAGCTGCAAGACACCATTGGATCTATATAGATAAGATTTTAGTAGGTGAAGAAAACCAGATAGTAAAATATTTATCTATTAATGGCTGACAAGAAGCAACTATATATTAGGAGTAAATAAAAGGGACTGCAGCATAACTCTGAGCAACATCCTCTGGGTAAGAAGCATACCAAAGAGTAGCCTGCCAATATTAAAATTTGGAAAGGAGGATTTTTTTAATAAAAAATACAAAATCAAATAGAGAAGCTAGTGAACAAGCCATAGAACTGCGAGTAAGGATATTCAGAGCCTTAGGCTGAGCAAGGAGGTTTTTTCTGAGTAACTCACAGTGATCACAAAGCACACACAGTAGATTTTAAAGACTAGATTATCTAATGCCTGCTTCTCTACCTTCCCACCTCACACCCTAACATTTCACTGAAATATTTTCCAATATATTCTTCCTTCTGCTGTTCCCCTTTACATCTTCCTCCCACAAAACTGTTATAGCAATAGCCCAGCTGTTTTCTTGCTGCTGTGGATATATGCAGAAGACTCCCACACCATTGTATAGATGATAGTCCAGAATGCCTCAAAGCATCCCTGAGCTGCTTAACCTTATACCTTTCACATGCTGAAATCAAGGAATTAAAGTTGGGGGGGGGGGGGGGGGGAGAGAGGGATGGAGGGGCAGGGGGCTCCTCCACAGGGGTTTAGGTCAAACATATGCACAAGTCTTTGTAGGGACAGAGCCTCCAAATGTCATGCAAAAGTAAAAAAACCCCTGCGTATTCATAGTCACAACAAAGATGATTTGTATTTGAAAAATAATTCGGCCAGAGCCTGACTTGCAATGGCTAATACTCTTATTTCATAACTAGGTTAGTCTTGCTGGCTCTGTACCGAATCCCACAAATATCCAAATTAAACTGAAGTAGTTCAGAACAGATTTTCTGTAACTCTCACTTCTCATGCTGGGTCCTAAGTAAATAGGTGCATGGTGTGCATCACGCCAAGTGGTCAGCAAAGCTGAACTCTGACAAGTCCATTACCAATGCATATTCCAGGGTCAAACTCATTGGTATCAATGGAAGTTTTGTCTTAACAGTTAAAGTGGATCAGAGTCCCCTCTGGGCTAATCTGTAGTGAATGCTTGTGCTATTGATAGACTATTCTAGGAGGATGAATATTTTTTAAAAGTACAGGAAAAGGAGTCAGGAAGAAAAGAAATAGTAGTAGCATGAAAAAATACTTAATTAATGAACCCCCCTTCCCCAGTTCTTACTTTTCTTTGTTCTAGGGAACCATCTATTTAATCGGGGAGTTTTAATCAGATGAGTGGTTTTTGCAGATACAGGCAATTAGTACACTGCTTGTCACAAGTTTGGCAATCAAGTGATACTCTTCATGATTTATGCCTCCTATGGACTATGAAGCTGGAAACCTTGCGATAGAATGAACCTTCATGAGTAACCCTTATAAGCACATAAGATTATCTTTAAGGAAGTGATTAGACTCCTTTCAAGTACTTCAAGTTAAATACACCTAACCTGAGATCCTCTAATTCATGAATCACATTTCTAGAATTTTTTCCCCTGGAGCTCAGATCCAAAATCACAACTTCTGCCAACCCTAGGGCTGGATCACATTTCTGTGAAAATCAGAATCACCACATTGGCTTTCCAGGCAACACATGCAGGCTCTAAAAGTCTGATTAAAACATGAGACTTACTTATTAAAATATTCTTAAAATATTGGTGACATTTTTCCACATTTGCAACATGTGGGAACATTTTTTGCCATGGTCACAAACACTTAAAATTAGATGGGTATTCAAAAGATGTCCTGGAGGCTTAGGAAGGATAAAGTTTTGCATGGCAGTTTTATTTCTTCCTCTTTTGTTTTGTTTTGTTTTACTTGCTATTTGTGTGACTCCTTGGTGCTAATTTATGGTTTTCAAAAACATAGTTAAAAGTAGTTCATTTATAGAAGACAAACATCAATAAAAAAGCCAGGTTCAGTCTTATGTGTACTTAGTCCTCAGGCTTCCAGAGAAATTGAAATGGTTCAGAAGTACAAATTCCTGTTAAAAAGTTGGGAATGTGCTGCTATTTTTATAACTTATTCCCCCACGTTATTATTTAAATAATTGCCTCCTCGCCCACCCACCATATTTAGGAAAGAGAAGAACTTTGCACACATGTATTATATATGACAGGGAAAAAAGAAAAGGGGAAAGGTTAGGAAAAAAAGGAGGAAGTGGGAAAAGGGAGGGGAAAAAGAAGAAAGAAAAAAAGAAGAAAGAAAAAGAAAACATAAAAAAAGAAAGCGCCCATCTATAGAGCTGCAGAAGAGAAGACATACACTCCAGTTCAGGAAAGACTTCCTGTTCCCAAAGAGGTGATTAATCATGTGCTTGAAGTTAAGCACACACTTATGTGCCTTGCAAAATTGGGATATAGGAGGAAATTGTGTGCTGAGTAGAACATCCTGATTTTATTTCCTAAAATGCCCTCTTGTCTTTAACATCTTGTCTGTTCTGTCTGACCGGAGAATTGATAATCACAGGACAAAATTGATCTAGGCTCTGGAGCAACTGATTGCCAGCAGGTCAGCTGAAGCATATCCTGCGCTGGGGACTAATTGGTGGAGGTTTCCAGTTGTTAGGGAATCTGTTGGGGAAGACTGTGAAACCCAGCATGTGTATTTCTGATTTTATTAGGACAGGGACAGAAATTGGGAACAGATCCTCATTCTTTACATTCATCCTCACTTGCAAGTGTCTGGGTGCTAGAAAAAAAATTAATGGACAGATTCTTATTTATATTCTGGTACCTTTGTATAGCTGGGTAGAGGGGCCTTCATGTGAGAATCAAGAAAAAAATGGCACTGAATTATAAAGTGGTATAAATAGCTTTTCTGTAAATGTGAATCTGACCTCAAGTATTAGGAGCTCCAGAGTGAAAGAATAGCATTGTTAAAAAATAAAAGGGCAGATAGGCTTAAGTTCAGGCACGTAATTGCTTTGCAGACATTCATCATGCAAAAATAGAAGGCAAAAACTTCTTAGGAAAAGTAAGACAGTGTGATACATAAAGACGTTTACCTCTAGGTAAATCAGGAGTAGTTCTCCTGAAATCAACAGATTGGTGTAAATTGAGCCTGGAGCAAGATAGGACTCCGAGATAACATTTGCTCAAGTTACCTCCCTTATTATTGGAAGAATTGTCGGCTGCAGCCCCGTCTATTTGGAGCTGCAGCACAAGAGGATAAAGGGAGAATGCTTGAGACCTAATTAACAAGTTACCAGCTGAGTGAGTCTCATTATTTTGAAATGTAAATGCTTTTGTTGATTAAATCTGGACCATTAGCTCTGCTCTGTGATAGAGGAAGTTTCATCAGAAGTGAAAGAAGAGGAAGCAAGGAGCTTTGTGGTGGTGTGATGGCCATTGAAATAGCTGATCCATTGGGGAATGTCCCAAGAATGTACAGAGAGCTGAAAACATGAGCTTTTATATTTGAACTTATCCTCTGCAACTGGAGTTGTGAGAGGCTCTTACTCTCTTCAGATTATGCAGAAAAGAAAAACATGACTTACACTGACCAGCGGTTACCAAACAGTTTAATGACAAGATAAAATCCTATTCAGCAGGATCTTGGTAATGTTTCGTATAAATGTAAGTTCTAGCACAGAACAGGCAAAAGTTTCTTCTCAGATCCTTACCACAGATTTTTATCTACTCCAGATGCCTGGAGTTCCTATTCATGAAACCAAATTTCTGCACACATAAAAAGACATATGTAGTGGATTTAGACACCTTCCCAATTGACTTGCACAAGAATAATCATCTAATTTAAACACCCACTGAAAGGTGCATTTTTTTATATACAAGGTCAAATTCTATCCTGATTATAGAGCAGGATGAAGGAAAAACATTGAAGTTAGCAAAACAACCATGGGTAACAAAGCCGTCCTTTCAAAACTTCTGGTCCTGTGGTGTGGATTTCTAGATCTGAAATATGCAGTCAACTTCCAAACAACCTCTTCTTGACCTATGTCAGGGAGCCAAGACCATAGCATTTGGATTTTGCAATCCACTTTTCTTCTGTCTTCTTTCCAAGCATAGTAGGAGACTCCCCAGGAGTTTCATTACCAGAAGTCACAGTGATCTTCTGTCTACCTTGGGAGAGTGTTAAATGAAATGCAGTTACCTATATATTGAATGACCAAAGGACCAATCGGATCATCTGAAGTATTACTCTACAGCTATGCAGCTCAGTCACCCTGTCAAAAGTACCATACTCTGTGTACTGCAACTTTCACGTAAATGGTGAGCAGTATTTTTCATAAAGTTTGTGGTGAAGGCTTTGGGTAAGCTGGCCAGACTTGCAATTATGGGCTTACCTCCAGCTCCACTATACTGATTATTGCTCAAGTTCTTGGGCTACAGAGAAAATCTATGTGGTATTTGAAAAGATGAGCCCCTGGAAGAACTGGAAGGCCTCATTATATATTGGCTAGAGCAGAAAATAATTCCTCCTTCTTGTTTAACAAGAAACCCCCATCTACTTTTCTCCTCATTCTGTCCAGATACACAGTCACGCTTTATTTTACCCATTCAAGAAATAGAATCTTAACCTCTAACACGAAAACGTAGGTTTGTGTCATGGTAACACCAAGAAGAACTAATTAGGGGCAGGATGCCCATTATGCTAGGTGCTGCACAAACTTCTGAAGGAAACTATCTGTGATAAAGATGTTGACTTCTAGTTCAAGACAGAGCATCAACACCCAGGGTAGAAGGAGGTAGGAAGTTAGGGGAACACATGGTTATAGAGACCAGCTTTGAGAATGTAAAATGGGTAAAGATTTTGAATTCTCACCCTTTCTGAACCTAAGGCCCCAGTAATGGGATACCAATAGGATAGGTAAAATCGTGTTCCTTTGAAATACCTTGTCTTGTCTTCTGGGTTTATCAACTGACTAGCAGTTGTTTTCACTGCAAAGTAAAACAAAAAGTGAAAAAAACACAGAGTGAGCATACCAGATGCTTTTCATGTGTGTTTAATACAGCACTAGTAGAGCATTATCCCAAATGACTTATACCCTCTCAAACAATGATAGCTCTAGGAAAAAGCAAATATTGACACTCCAATGTTTGCCCAGCAATCAGTGAGTGGTATACAGCACTCGGGGCGTCTTTGTTACAGGAATCAATTAGGAAAATGGAGAACTGAGGTCCTCCAATAAGAAGTGTATAATAAATGCTGACATTATTGAAAATGTCCACTCTGCGAATCTTTCTGAAGCTATGCATTTATCTGCTTCTCAGCTGGTACCACTTGAAACTCCCACTCCAGTTGACTACCTCCTGGTATCCATACTTTCCATTTTAACGTTATCTCCCACATGTGAAAACAGATGTTTGTCACCCTAGATCCACACAGCATCCACCTGTTCTGCCTCCAAAAATGATCAGTACCGGCTTTATCAGAGGATGTAATCCTGCAGCTGAGAAGAAATTGAAAATATGCTCCCAGGGAATGTTTCCTCCTATTCCCATTAACTGCATGGTGTCCTGACATAGACTTCATATACTTTGATTACATGACATCTGTCTTCTTCCTGCAAACAGTTGTTTCCTTCTCTCTGCTGACTGATGCTAAGGTTAGCTTTCCTGTGTACCAAAACATTGAGATTTGAAAATAAAGGGCTGGAGTCTGGAGTAAGTTCTCCTTCGCCACTTCATACCACCAGCGAGGCAAGGGAGTCAGCAGTCCATCTTCACACAGTGAGGACTGGAGTTCCAGCTCTTCTGTGTCACTGGAGCACTCAAAGCAGTTAGAGGAGATTAGTGATTCGAATCCCAAATGTTCAGTGAATGAAAGCTGGTTTCAGTCATTTGTGTCTGCAATGCATGGGATAGAACTTCTTACAGGAGAGATTCAGCAGCCACTCTAAGCGACTCCATCAGGGACAGATCGTTAGTCTGTTTCCTGTATGCTATTTTCTGATTCTGTTAGCATTTACAAATGTCTCAGCATCTAGCATTTTTCCATTACAGCCTCTATAATTTGTCACTGCTTCTCCCAGGACAAATATTTGCTGTGGAAAGATGAATCTGATTGGCTTGTTTTTAAGACCATAGCTTTTTCTTTTCCTTCTTTTCTGATAGCTTCATTATTGTTTTTTGGCAGCTGAGTCACAAGAAGATGTTACACAAAGGGTATTTACAGTATAATGAGGTTCAATGAAGTTGAAAGCTAAAGTTCATTAGCCTCACATTTAAGACTATTAGAGCAGAGAGGCTGTAGTGAAGCATTGTGTTTGTCATTTGCACAGTGTTTCTGAAAAGCAAACAGCATAGATTCTCCGGACACTTACTGGCTTCCTTTCTAGCCTCCCAGCTGATTTTCTTTTGCAACAGAGTCCAGTATTGCAGAATGGAGATTGATGGAACCATTCAGCACAGTGTCAGCAAGTGTACGTAACCTCTGCCTCTGACCATCACCAAAGTTACCAGGAGAATGAATCAGAAAGGATTTTAGCAAAAGATGGTGTCGGTACCATAGTGACCATGCAGTTGCTAAGGATGTGATTAGCACTCTGATTGCAGGAACGGGAGAGTTAGTTGCGATGTCCTCATTCCATTTCTCTAGGGGAATACCTGTTTGCCAATTCTACGAGACAAAAAAAACCCCGCCTCTTGATTTTACAGCATCTGAAGCCAGCACCTGTTTGACCCTGAACATCTCCATTATGAAACTAGAATACATAACTTCTATCCACTAAGTGCAGCACATGCAATACTAACAATTGCCTTTTTTTCCCCTTTTTTGCTATATTTCCCCCTCCCATGCACAACACGCACTTACTTGCTCACTTCCCTCTGGAAGTTTGAGAGCCATTTTTTTTTCTCTAAGTCTGAAATTCAGCTATTAAGCTGAAGAAGGCTCAGGGAAATGAACTGAAATGTCTAGTGAGAAGAAAAATGGCACTGTAAGGATGGGATAAAAAAAAAGCTCAGGGTAATAGAGATTGATCACTCAATCTGTCCATGGCCTCAAATAAAACTGAATTTAACACATTAGGTTACAGTTAAGAAGCTGAGTTGTTTCCGTGGATATAATATAGTTTCAGATAATCATGGGGAGCCATTTATTTATTTTTGCATTTGTGAGTCATTTAGGCAGTCCCTTTATGTGAGTGAAAATATGTTTATTTTCCCACTCCCTGCTGTTGTGTGTTCTATTAATATCACACTAGTTGAAATAGATGGGCACACTAGAAACTATTTGGTGTTGAATTTGTTTTTCAGATTTCTTTTTCTCTTCTTTTTCTTCTTCAGGCAGCTGTTTTTATAAACCAGTTCAAAAGCCCCCAGGCACTTTTAATACAAGTTTTCGTCCATTTTTTAAAACACAGGGCTTAACCCTGCAATAACCATCCACAGGGATGCAGGAGCCTATGTAAGGTCTGTAATGTCTTTTATCCCTTTCAGACAAGATAGAGGTGCCACTGTATTTCCCTAGCTTTCCAAAACAAAGCATTGGGCACTCAGAAGTGGCCCCAGTTCCAACTGTTTCTATTTTATTAAAATAAAAGGAAAAAAGCTAGATGCTGTCAAAAGAGAAGCTAAAGCGAATAGAAAAGGAATGTTGCTGTGAGATATACTGGTCCCTATAGTTTACCAACAACCACAATTACCATCTCCCCTCCCTCACCAAGGACATTCCTGGTAGCTGCTGCCACAGATACTGTTGCCCCTTTCCTCATGGCAAAAGCTAATGGGACATGGGTCCATTTGACCCTTTTTATGCTCCCCATAACCTCTTGGAGTTGTTTCTCTTTGCTCTGCCCTTCCTATGGCTCCGTTTGGATTTTAGTGAAGTATGGACACTCCAAACAGGGATCTGGTGCCATGTCATGCTTGGTGCTGTACGTACAGACTATAATGAGGATAATGAAGAGCTTATTATCTAAAGAGACGAGGCACAACAGGTTTACAAAGGAAATCAGTGGAGAAAATGAATGTGTCGTGTTCCTAGCTGAGCCGAGCCATTCCCAGCTGAGGGAGGTGACAGATGACAGCTCAAAGTCCAGGAGCTGGAGCCAGAAGACCTGACTTTCAAATCTGACTCGGCTGTTCTCGCTCATGTTGCAATGATGGGGAATTAAAGCATTCATACTTGATGGAGGTGCCCTCCACTTGATGGAGGCAAGGGGATTGTACTGGGGGCTCCAGGCAGTTACCTGTGGGCTCCTGAACTCACATAAACTGAATTGTGCTATTACTGCTGTCCATAGCAGAAGCAGGATGGCACTGAAAATGAAACCCTCTTCACACCCTCAGCCAGCCTGACCCAGTTAGCTTGCAGCAGACATCAGTCAGCATGTTTGCCTCTGCCTGTGACTGAGCAGCAAGCCTGCTCTTGTGCCCCTGGCTTGGCTCTTGCTTTGCCCCTCATTTGTCTCCCCGTTATGTGTCACTCTCTCCTTGTGCTGCGTACTGTCTAGGTAGTAAGGTATGTGCACTGTGGAAGAGGCGCTGTCTCTGTTTTAAATGTCACTATCATACCTTGTCCAGCATGGCCCTGGCCTCTTGGTATTGGTCTTAAGAGCTACAGAAATAGAAATTGATACATAAATCCTCCCACCTTAACAATAAAGGAAGGGTGGGCTGGTCACGACCCCATGATGCATATTCCCACCCTCCCTAGGAGTCTTCAAACCTAGGTTGTCACTCCATGATGGAACACATATTACCATCTTTTGAATGTAACCTCACCAGCTTTCTCCTTGTGGGAAGGTGCCTCTGTCTCTTTGTTCTTTCTTGATCATATATTTTGGTTCACATACAACCCATCTTATGTCCTTGCCTCTGCCAGTGGGAGGGCAGTAATTTTGAAAGGGCATTAATGGTCTATCATTTTGTAAATGCTTCAGATGTATCAAGCAAAGTGTCAGCTCTTCCAGAGATACTGCTGGACAATAAGCAAATGTTATGTAAAGGTGAAGAGCTACATAGACTGCTCCACTGGCTTAGGCAAACAGATAAGAAGACATGAACAAGCTCCCTGGAGAGGGAATCTAAAAAGACCAGTCACAGGGAGCAAGAGATAGGAACAACAGATTGGAGGAGAAAGCAGAAAATTAAGGACAGCTATATTGGTGTCAGTCCTACTTTCCTGAAGTCCAAGGGAGATGTGTCAGCATCTACAAATAAAAGCAAGATCAAGACATGAGAACTTATCCCCTCATTGCTTACCACTTGCATTGAATATGCTGGTATTATCTACTTCCTCAGTCACTTTATTCAGCTGAGGAAACAAGCCTGATGAAACACGTCATATGTCTTCCCCAGGAACAAGTCCGCAACATCTGAGTGTTTTTGATCTAGGACATAATTTTCCTCTGATGTTACTAGCAAAATTGGTGGTATCACCTTATGAGTCATCTTGTACAGCAGCAGTTTTTGAAGGTGTTCTGCTTTCTAATTCTGCATATCTTTTAATAAGTCTTTTCCCAAAGTCCTCAGGCCCTAGGAAGCCAATTTATAACATCTCTCTTTTTAAATACATGTGCCAAAACCCCACACATTCAGCATGTCAAGCACAGGAGTTTGACATTAAGTTCTTAAACCTGTGGCTGAGATCCTAAAAATAAGCACCAGAATTTTCAAAAGAGGGATGAAATCTAAAGAGCTTCAACCCCACATCAAGAAATGATGTATTTCTTCCTTTTGAAAAGCCAGAAAATAACAAGAGACAGGGCTTGCAATGCAGGACTCGTTTTCTAGCCTGTGTGAAGTGTTTTACAGCATTTACACTGGTTGCTCTTTAGAGTGATATCCATCCATTAGAGGACCAGACCAGGGTCCAGGAACTTTCAGCACTTCTTATTGTTGACCTGTTCTCTTGGCTGCAGTTTCACCTTCTATAAAATGAAAGGGAGGGAGGGAGGGAGGATAAAAATGTAAGAGGAAAAGCGGAAATTATGGTGACCAGATTTATGAAGCACATTGAGATCTCCTGATGAAAACGGGGCAGAAGAGCCAGCAGTTATTACAGGGTACCATATTCATACTGGACTAGAATGTGTACAAATAGGCTTAGCAGAGTCTCCCCAGGAAAAGGAGTCCCTGAATTTGTTCCTATATTTACACAGGGATGTAAGTATAATTATTATAGGACTGCACAGTCCTGATGTAATGACAGGGAAATTGCTGCTCCGTTCTATGACTCTCCCATATAACCAACCCGCTGCCCCATCAATCATTGCCCAGTTACATTGTTCTGGTGGAGAAACTTCTGTTACTGCCCTGAAAACATAAAAAATAAATCTATACTACCTGGCTTTTGGAGGCACACAGTGGCTGTGCCTGGAAAATTGCTTCCCTGGTAACTCTTTATACTAACAAACCGTGTTCCTTCTGTGCGGGCAGATCCCAGGAGGCAAGAGCATTCAGCATTCCATAACTTGGGATCACAGTGGCAGGACCGGGCCTTGGGTTTTTTAATTTTGTTTTGTTTGTGGGGTTGTTTTACATGACTAGCAGTCTGCTAAGCAACAAAATGGGTAGGAGGAAAAATAGCAACTAGGCTAATAAAAAAACTAGGGGAAATCCCAGCCTGAGTCATTGTAGGAAAGGGAATTAGCAGTCCCCTTGAGCCTTGTGACACTTATTCGACAGAAAAAGTTATTCAAGATTATCATCCTGTCACCTGATGAAGATGTGCGGTATGTGCTTAATGGGTCTTCCTAACTGTAGAGCAAAATTCCCTCCTTGCCTTGCCTTTTGCTTGCTTTTAAAAAAGCGGTATTTTAACAATTGGAGAGAGAGAGAGTCCTCTCTTCAACAGGAGCTAAATTCACATAGAAACCAGATTTTGTTCCCAGATTGGCTTTAAATGGGAAAAAAGCCTGGCATTTCTACAGGCTTGCTCTTGCTTTTCAAGCCACAAATGGGAGTAGAATCTGACTCTCTAGTCACTTCCATAAGGGCAGCTCCTGCATAGCTTATAGCTCCTCATTTCTCTACACAGGCCTCGTCTGAGATCTCTTCTATCTCAAGGATGTGTTTTTTTAGGGCTGATGCTTGCTTTATCTCTCAGCATTTATGCTGATGCTCTAAGCATATTCCTACAAAACAGAAAGTTGTTCAAGTGTGTTTCTAGAGAGTGCAAGGGTCAGTTCTCAGTTAACACTTCCACAGGAAGCTGCAATGCAATAATAAGGAGTTTTGGTTTGTCCAACTTCCCAAAGGATCAAAGAACTCTCAGAACAACCTTTGGCTGAACGCAGGTATGTCTGAAAATACACACCGATTTATGTAGGTGCCACCCTTGTTCTAAATGCCCTGCAGGTTCTTTCCTATTTTCAAGGGCTTTCAGTATGTACGTTACTTTAATTAACATGGAGTGTAAGTTATATGTTGATATTGGCTCTTACTGTGTATGACTACATATTACATGGCTTCTCAGCATTCGAGCCTCTTTTCTCATCATCTTATTGTGGTTTCGTTCAGGCCTTTTCATGTCGGTAATGCAATTCAGTCAGCTATGTCTAAGAATCCTCATCATTTTCACAGAAAACAATAATACAACCAAGCAGCAGAATTAACCAAGTCTAATTTCCTCTGAAATTTTGTCCCCGCCCACACACAGTCTGTAACCCACTTCTCCTCGATTTCCATCATAAGTGTGCCAAAAAACACCCTCAATTTCCTCCACTCTCCTCTTGGAGAGGCCCTCCCTGCTCTTTTCAAACAAGACCTAATTACTGACCTCATGGCACACCCCTTTCCCTCTTAAAGGCACTAACGTGGGGTCCGTACTCCACGCAGCCACCTTTTTCTACAGAGCTTGTAAGAACTTTTGTGACCTCTTTCACATTGCCAGTTTGGCTGAAGGCAGCCAGCTGCTTCACGAGTTATTAAGGAAAGGCTTAGAGATAGAAGGTATGATCTCTCAGGCCTTATTTCTTCAGGAATAGAGGATAAAAACACAAGGTGATTAGAGCCCAAGTCTTTATGTCTATGGACCTGGGGTTTTAGAGGCGTCTTTATCCCACAGAGCTGGTGATTTTGTTGAGGAGTTATTGTGTATACTCCCACATATTATCTAATCACTACATTTTACCATCATCCATTGAGGACAATAGAAATGTTTTAGTATAATGGTTAATTTGTCTAGTTGGCTATGAGAGACTGGGAACTGCATTTAACGAAGGCAACAATTCCCTTCTTTTTTAAACTGCTTGGAAGTTTCCAGGGACCTTGTCTGACTTCTGATTCCCCTCCCTTACTGTTCCGTGTTTTCTAAATTGGCACATGTTACCAAAAGTGCCTGCTGCCCAAGGAGTGGATGGCATGGCTTCCTGTTGGGCTGTCAACATAGTTCTTTTAATCAGTCAGGGATTTGTTGCTGAATGAAAGAGATCTCCCCCAGACATCTTTCAAGTGAATGGTCTCCACAGAATTCCCAACCCAAGTTGCCGTGGGAAACTGGGTAAAAAGGTTTTAGAAATCAAGCTCTGGTCTCAAGCATGTTAGGATTTACAGGGTCAGATCCAGCATTGCTAAGGGCAGGAGAAGTTTAACTATGGACTGAGTGCAGGATTAAGCCCATTGCCACTTAGCTACCATGGTGACAGAAACCTTAGAAATTTCTGAGACATTGCTGGTGTGCTGGACTAATTTCAAGATTAAATTTGGAATTGTCTGTACAGCAAGTTTAACATTGCCATTTAAATTATAGTCAATTATCTCTTCTCCTAAAATGCATTAAACAATATATATTTACATCTTGGATGTACATTGTGGTTTTGCAAATTCTCTTCCTTTTCATCTAGAAAAAATGACTGCTGAACAAAGAGGATGATTTCCCTTTAAGCAGCTTCTGTTTCCACTCTCCTGTTTGGAAAACGCTGCTGTTCTTTAGTTAAGAGCCCTCTGAGACACTTCGGCTTTCTGTGAGGTCAGAACTCCTCACCCGCTCGCTGCAGCCTGCTCCTGACACATCATCATATTAATGTTCCTGGTGGGTTTCTCTGAAGTGTCTGTGTGTTTTGAAGCTGAGGAAGAAGTGGAGTCAGTAATTTCACAGAGTACTATAGCACCATGTCAACATTTGGTTTTAGTCCTCTAAGTAAAACCTGCTGCACTTTATATAGAAATCTAAGGTCTCTGTCAAAAAAATGTGACCTTTAAGCAGGGTGTATTTCACTAGAATACTTGTTAAACATACTTGCAAATGCTTTTCATGGTTTTTCTCTAGAAAAGCAAAATGAAAAATTTGCACTACATATTACTAAAAATACTGTGTAAAAGAGAAATGTGATAGGCAAAAAATATTGATTAGCTCTACGATGCTATGTGTTTTTAAAGTAGACCTGTGCTTAGAAACAATTTCTTTTCCTTTGAAGCCATTTTTCATTTTAGAGCTCTGTGGCTCAGTTTGAATGCTACAGGGTAGTGAATAGGTCACCGACTGAGACTCCAAAGATCCAGGCCCATTCTGTGTTCTGCAGCCCATCTTGCTAGGTACCCTTATGCAAGCTGGTTTTCTTCCCCTCAGTTCATATGTGTTTTGTTGAGCAGTTTCTCCTGCTACTAACAGGAAGACTTTCAGTAGCCGTGTGGGCCTCACTGGTGGTACTATGGTCACATAAAAAGTAGTATTTTTGCTGTTCAAAAACACAGAACTCCAAAATAGCTCTGCAGTGGGTGTCATTGTATTTGTACAGGGAGGTGAAATAAAAAAGTGTCTACCCTTGAAAGTTTACAGTATGGGAAAGTGCCATTTTAGCCTATTCAGAAAATGAATAACTTAATATTTCCTGGTCACTTTTGCATCAACATATCCCCTCTGAGACGACCTTCACCTGGCAGACGACTGAAGAATAACATAGCTAGATCAGTGGGACGGACCAGCCTGCCTAATTTGAGTGAGCATGGAGTAGATGTAGGGTTAGAACAAGCTTTGACTCAATAGCTATCTTAGGCTAGAGAACTCAGCTGGAGTTCCTGATTTTCCTTGAAAGATAGTCAAAGAGCTCAGTCTTCTGCTGATATGATAAAGAAAGCATACAATAGATACAACATCAGATTCCTGGTAGCCTGGACAAAACCCACATGTTACAGCTGAAAAAAAGCTTCACAGCCATCTTATGCATACAGTCTAAAGGAAGTGACAATTTTGGGAACTTACTCTTTTTCAGTCCCTGGGACACTGTGGGTCACAAGATAGGTAATTAATGGGTGAAGCCAGTGGCTGTCTCTGGATCCTTGAGAATTCATGGGTTTCACAGAGGTAACTAAGACAAGTAAGACTTGCTAAACAAAACGAGTATATATATAAAAAAACCATATATATTTGAAATATATATTTCCTGTGCTGAACAAAGTCATACATATTGGAAAAGGTTGAAAACTGAAGGTAAAAGTACAACTCTACAGTTTGGAGGGGGACACAGAAGAGGAGAGCTTGAGACTTTAATGACTCAACTAGACAACCCCCAGAAATGTACCCCAGAGAGCAATCCTAGGAGACAGATAGTCTTTCATTGGCCTTTTTTGTCATTTCTAACTTCTTTGATTCCACACATTTTCATGTCCTTTAAATAGAACAGGGCTCCTATCAATCTCTTGATCTGTTCTCCTGGCACACACAATGACAGTCCTATGTGCAGATGGAGCCAGGGGAGTTTTACTGCCTTTTTTTCTAAAAAACATGTCCAAACTGCTTTTGGATTCACTGCTTCTCCACCCACATCATTCTGCTACCTCTTCCTATTTCTTTGCTGCTTACATTGCATGACTTTTCTCCCACTTGTAAGATATATGCTTTATTTTATAACGTTTCTCATGCACTAAAAAAAGTGCTAAGTCAAGCAGTTACCAGAGCTGGAAGATCTAAACTTCCTCCAATCGGCACAGCCGTCATGTAATAGCCATCGTGTTAACTTTAAGTATAGATTATTATTATTGAGCTTGTATTACCTTGGCTGTTTGCCCAGCATGTCCTTGATAACTCAGGGTCACAAAAAATGACTAATACTCTGGTCCTACTCAATAAGACACAGGATCAGCATGATGAAAATGGCCTTAGCATTCAACAATCCTTTAAATTTGGCACTCCAAATTAAATTAAAAAATGGTTTAGATTGCTTTCCATGAATAATTGCTATTAACCCTTATTCCCCTTCTTGCCCCTTCCCAAGACTATTATTGATTCCCAGTTGCTCGGATGCTGAGAATATCCTTGGATAATTTTGGGGAGATTTAAGGCACTAACAAGTTTATGAAATTAATTAGATTCTGTAGGTAGCAGACAAAAGACAGCTGGATAGATTTCTCCATGCACAAATAGCTTGATACCTGCCTCTGAGATGGAAGCAATGCCAAATAATGCATTTTGGCTGTGAAACTCTTGTGCAATCATTTCCCCTATAGAATTACATTCTCCTGGTGTGGGATGCTTTGTCACCCCTGAGCATGACCCTTTTATAATATTTCCTAGTCAACTGTTTGACACAGAGCTGGCTTTCCCAGATTTCTACCTCTAGATAATGATCCCTTTAAGTGTTTTCAAAATCACACTGTAATTGGTTCAGGTCAATGTCACAGGTAACTGGTGAAGCAAACAACAGTGAATTCAGAGACAGTTCCAATATCACAAGTGTTCCGCCACAAGGGACATTGCTTATCCCAAGGAAGATTCATTTTTCAAGTAGAAGCTAAAGCATAAGTGCCCCAAAACCAAACCAAAAAACCCCTTCATTTGTTTCTAACTAGGTAGCTTGGAAAAAAAAAGAAGTCGCAACATGCAAATCTAAAGAATATGCAGAAACAGTGACTGAAGTGAGAAGAGAGAATTTGGAGTAAAGTGGCCTTTCTCATGGATTCATGTGTTTCTGTTTTGCGTTTAGAATTTAGGAACACAGACATTAAATACAAATTTACTTTTTGTGTGTTGGGTGATGGCAGTGGATGGGGGATCCTTGCTACAATCAGTTGATTGACCTGCCCTGGCACTAGCAGTAAATGACATCAAAGCCTGTACTGCGATCTCAGGATGGAAACTTCTGTTATGTGACTGGCAAATAGACTTTTACACCTACTTATCACAGGGTGTGCTGCCTACTCATGTGTTCCTTGCTGCCTGGTTATGCTTGTGCTCAGTATCTCCCTCATTAGTTCTAGTCCTTCTTCCACCCTGTGCCTCACTCATCAGAGCTAAGTAACATTAATCGGTAATCCTTTTCCTCCTCAGCCCTCTCCCAGGTAAAGCTGTATGGGTGTTTGAGAACAGGAAGAGTTTGTATTTTCAAAACGAGGGCTGTCTCTTTTAGACACTCATGCAGAAGAAGCTAAAGCTAGGAAAAACGGCGTTATTAGTCTGTCTGTGACCTACCCATTTCCTCTTTCCCACTGCTAAAGCCAGTGTTACTTACATCTTTGTCAGCACGATAAATTTCCATCATTTTCGCAAATGCTCTCCCTCCTCTAGGGATTTTCCATTGCAGTTGGTACTATGCAATCCTAACCACCTCTCCCTAAATTCCATTGCCTTCGTTTGAGGCATTCCCACACAATAGAGCGCAGCTGTGATGGGATGTACCTTGGGTCAGTGTACCGAGGTGAATTAAAAGGTGTGACCATGACACTGCATTTGCTCTTTCTGCTTGCCACTGGCTGCCATGTGAATAGCATACTCATATTGTTTGCCAACTTGCAGAAAAGAAGCTGGTTTTATGAATGCCTACCATGCACATAAACAGACACCGTGAGATTTGGCAGACAGGAGCAAGTGATGACAGGTTGTCATCAAATTATTCCTTTATATTTTATACCAACAAGGATCATCCAGATTTGTTGGAAGGAGGATGCAGGAAATATAAAATGCATTTTAGACAAGATTTTCATTAAGACTACCCAAGTTTGCTAATTCTAATGCCCAATCATAACCTCTGTTTATTTTTTCTTATTATTGGTCCCCTCTCAGCTTAGTGGTAATGAAAACAAAGCAGCCTTGGCTAGCCATTTATGTGGAAGGAAATTGTGAGCGCAGCATGTCTCATCAAAGCAATGGGCTCTGCTGTGTTTTTTATGTATGGTATAACTGGACATCCCATCTAGTCAAGAAAACCCAGCTCTGGATTAAGCCAAAAGAAGACACAGGGAATGAGACAAAGCTTATCAGGACCATGAATACCTACAGGTTGTAGGCTGAGGGAACCCAAGACCAGCTCAGGATACTTTGATTTCCATTCAGAGCCTGACCCTTCTGTCTGAAGTAGGTCCCAGGCTACTTTGGAAAAAGGGGAGTTTTGGCTAGAGGGATTTGGGACACAAATGGCTAGGTCTTCAGCTGTCATAAATCAATACATTTCCATCTATGGTAATGTCTGGAACACACTGAGACATCTTTCTGTGTTTCTGAGCAGGTTTGTTCCAGTTAAGACTACTTCTAATTTTCATACACAATCTAAGATATTCAAGTCTGAGAGTGTTTCGCTTGGAATAGAATCTGCACAAAAGAATAATGTTTGAGTGGATTTCTGGAGCATAAGCAGTTTATCAGGAAGTAACAACTTGCATTGCAAGTGCTTCCCCAGAAAGGTCAACTGGCAGAGGTGTTTTCCACACTCCCCTCAAAACTGTAGGTTTTTGCTCTTGCATCATGTGATGCTCTAAGAAATGAGGCTACACACATTCGTTTAATATTATAGTTCCCTCGTGATATCTTCACTTTCCTTAATGAGGGCAGTGTTGCTAACTTGTTAGGAGCCTGAGGACTGTATCAAATTAACATAGCATGGAGGAGAAATTAACAGAGAGAGGAGCTCCTTGCATGAAATGGAATGAGATCACTGATGGCCCTTTCTTCAATCTGTATTTTTGTATTACAGACAAAATGTTAACAAGGATAATATAGAACACTGTTACTCAGAACTGGGATGTCCTTGTTTTTATTCAGTAACCTGAATGACCAAAAGTAATTAATCCTTTGCAGTACTAATTATATAATAAAGCAAGCATGATTTGGGTGTTTAACTGTGAGAAAGAAAGGGAAGGGGCATGAGTCTTGGTAAAATTATTGGGGAGAAACAACAATGAATAAAAGAAACTTTTAGTTTTGCATGATAACTTTTAGTTTTGCATGTGTTTACACATAAGTAATCGAAAGTCACACTGTTATCTCAGTAGGATAATGCTGTGCTTCTGCTAACATGCAAGAAATCAGAATGCGGCTCTTTCCATACTTCATCATAAAGCAAAACCTGGCAAGGGTCAAAGAAAGCAACAGAGGAATGCAGGAGAGAGAAAGCCAGGTGATGGATTCATGAAGTAAGGGAAGTTTCAATAGAGACATCCATACTATGTTTTTCTTTAAAATTTTCCTTTGCAAAACATGGTTGATAAAATACACCCTCTCTGCAGTGATTTTTGTCAGCCATACATATCACTCTTTTACAAGCACAGAAGGTACACAGAGAAGTCAGTAAACTGGGCGGGTGTGTGAAATATAGAGCCCGTGTAATGTTTGTAAAGATCAATTCGCTGCAGCCTTGGTCTTTTAGTGGTTGTGGCTTGCTTGTGCAATGATAGTTCGTAAAAGGGGCTGTAAGCACTCATTGCAGCACATCTGTTCTACAAAGGCAATGGGAGCAAGGTGCTGCTTCCACACAACCTTCGTTTGTGGTTTTGCTATGCAAAGTGGGTGAGTCATTGCTGACAGATCCAAGGAGCTGTAAGCCCGGGCATGATCATTCTTCTAGATAATGGTTATTGCCAAATATCTCTTTTTTTTTCTGGCAAAGTCTTCCTCTCCGCTTGTATGATTCTTGAATGCTGGGAATGCTGAAGGCAAAATCTCCTCTCATCCCCCTTGCTAGATGCTGTGTGCAGGGACATCTTCCCCTGCCTGTTGGTGGTTATTACAACAAGAGGAGCTAATGAGGGACTGAGCCAGTCCACAGAAACCTGCTAATTAACTTTGGGACACACCTGGTTGTATCTTGTACTGGTAAACAATTTTATCAAAAGATACCCAAGATCAGCAAAATCAGCTCCCTTCCTCTCTGGCTCTAGGTGTACAGGCTGTGCAATGTCTCTGAATCCAGTAAAGAAGCCCTGGCTGGCAACATTTTTGTACCAGTGTAGTCATGGGTTAGTTTTGGAAAGCGCTTGGTGGCAGCCCAAGCTTGGGTTGGCTTTGGCAAGGTGAGTGTGTGGGCATCGGTCCCCAGAGGGCACTGCCATCTGCTGCTGGTGGCACTGTGGAACTTCACTGCTGTTTGCCAGCAAATGGCTACGAAACACTCGTGGTCAAACCCCACTTGCTTGAAGAGAGCTCACAGTCATGGGCCAGATGGACTTGTCTTGTTTCTTACAGTTCCAAAGACACAATATACAAATACAAATATAAAGACTTACAAGTCACATCCTAAACTAAGCATAAGTTTGGGGAGTGATGCTCCTGTGGGGAGAAGTGCTAATTAGTGACACCTTCTGCTACAGAGCCCAGCAACAGATGGGTCTTACAGTAAATGAGTGGTTGGTCTGGAAGGACTATGCTCTGGGGAACCTGCAGGAGTTAGACAGATTTAGCTACACCAATTGGTAATAATCTGTGGACAATGAACACAGGAGCTGAGATTTGTCAACAGTACAGACAAAATGATAATAAGATGTGCTTTGGAAAAATGACTGCAAGGTTTTATCTTTTTTTTTTTTTTTTAACAGTACCATGGTCAAGTGATACGCGTCCTTCTCTTGGCAGAATTGGAAGAGAATTGGACAGAAGAATTTTTCAGGTTCTGCCACAGACCCTCTATGAGATCTTAGTCAAGTCACTGAGTCTCACTGTACTTTATAACTTGAGGACAGTAATATTTCAGTCCTCTCAATGTCCTTTATCTGTGAGATTTCTGGCAGAAGCTCTTGATCTGCATTTGCCATCACTAGCCTTCAAGCAGTCAGGGGGAAAAAAAAGCATTCTCTTCCCCAAAGTTGGAAATACTTTGTTGAAAATCTCTGGTTAGAACACTTTCAATTTTCAAGCAGAATCTTGAAATTTGCTAAGAAAATCAAACATTTCATACAAAATCTTTTTTTTTTCTTTTTTTTTTCCCCCCCTGGACTCTTCATTTTCTATCAGGAAAAAAAAAAAATCTATCCTATTATCTGTAATAGCCAAGTCTGGTGGACATATTTCTGGGATGCAAGACTCCTGGATTCAAAAGCAGAGTACAGGTTAAAATAGGTCTTCTCTATTTCAGTGAATGCCCTGCACCCTCTGGTGTTGGCTGTGACAATACAGAAGCTCTTTCCTTGGCATTTCCTTTCGAGTGGCTCAGGCGGAGGGTCCCTGCTCAATGGGCTGAAACGTTTCCTTTCCTCTGGCGCTCTACTGAGCTTCCAGCTTCGCATGAAGATCCCAGGCAGATCCCTCCAGGCTGCAGGCTCTCCCAAGTGATGGAGAGCCACACAACCGGGCCCCAGTCCTTCTGCAGTCAGCCCCAAAGGATTAAGGTGGTTTGTAAGAAAGGCACCCTTCTGTAAATAGACTTTCTTTATGTACCATCTGTAATGAAATTCCTTAGGAGTCTGACTTGAGGAGAATATTTGTTGCCACCAGCCACACAGTTTTGGAAGTTGGGGATGTGAAGAAATCACTCTCTGCTCTGCTCTGTAGGAATAGCACCCCATCCTCATCTTCCTTTTCCCTTTCTGTTTTGTATTTTTGAAGGATCTGGGCAGTTTCTATCTTCACTAATTTGACTGCATGTAAGTGACAGGGCCACACCTCTTGTCTGTCCCCACATGCTTGCACCAGCTCAACCCCTCAGCTTGTTTCAGGCTGTTGTTGGTGGTTGCCTGATTATGACCTTTCACCAGCTTTTGAGGCCCTGTGTTTTCTGGTAAATCCCAGTGTGGCAGTTTAGGGAAGGAAGGTGGATGTCAAGGAAGTTGTCCAATTTTCTGTAGTGGGAATTGGGGACATTTAAGTCTCACAGGTGTCCTGCTAATGCCGGCAAGACCCAAGAGTCAGCGGGGTCAGGCAATGGGGAGAATTGTGACAGAGCAGGACTGTGGCTGACAGAAGGGCTGCATAGGCCCAGGTGAGCCCCTGAAAACAGGCTAAAGAACCAGGGAGTAATAGTGTTCTTTCCCCGTGTGTACTCAAGCTGGCTTCTTGCAGAGCCAGCAAGTGAAGCTTGGGAAATTGCCCCAGTTCTTCATCCTTTCCTCCTTCCCTAAAACACAGCTATCAAAACCACAAGTGGATGCTTGTATTTTGTGGGATGAGCCTTTATTGTCTTGACATTTAGTTCCTCTGCTTATGTAATTTTGTCTTTTCAAAGGGACATTACACTTTGCATGGGAGTCTCTTGCTGGGTTCTCCAAGCAGGTTTTAAGAAACAGTCCATGTAAGTACAACACTCAGGCAAAGGCTCAGGCCCAGGCTGCTGGAGGTCAGCATCACAGCCCCACCTGGGAAGTACTTCTGATCAACATAGTCTATAATAGTTGTCACAGCCAACATAGTCTCCTCACATGTGGGTTGGATCTGGGCAGGCGGTAGAACAAATCCATGAGTACCCTTGTCTCGCAGTTCAAATGTGTAGGAGAAAGGAATGCCAATCATGTGAGCCCAGTCCCGTGAGGAGCCTGAGTTATTGTCTGTGAATTTAAAAATAGAGGGGAGATATATGTATTAAGCACGGTTCTTTGAAAATACTTCTTGCTATAGTTAATGCAAGATCATACCAGAATCCCTGAACTAAGCAGTAACCATATATCACTGTGACATGGAGAGCAGAGTTTCTAGGTGCTGCAATTCTTAATTATACTAAAAGTCTTCCATGGAGTTTCCTAAGAGAAACAATCCTCCACAAGATGGTATTGTACAATAACAGGAGATGAGTTCCAGAGATTCTATGTTTTTAGCATTTTACTGTGATTAGTGTGGGG
Source organism: Gymnogyps californianus (assembly GCF_018139145.2). Classification (NCBI taxonomy): domain Eukaryota; kingdom Metazoa; phylum Chordata; class Aves; order Accipitriformes; family Cathartidae; genus Gymnogyps; species Gymnogyps californianus. The sequence continues at coordinate 14,698,482 of NC_059477.1, forward strand.
TACAAGATAGATTGGCCATTTGTCTGTTCTGGTACTTCATTTCCTACATTGACACTGCCTGGAATTTCTTTGTATATTTGTTTTTAAGCATAATTTTGGTCGAATCTGAAAAATTTCTGGCTACCCCCTCTATCACTGTTCATCTGCCTCATGGATCTTTTTTCTTACCCGTTCAGTATAAGTACAAACCCTGGCAAAATGCAGTCCTAGGCATGGACAAGTTACCTTATACTTAACACCGCATTGCTCATGCAGTAGGTGACTCATGTGGTTCAGGGACTGGCACAGACAGATGCTGTGAATATGCAAAACCACATGGGTACTGGAGCCAACTACTTACTGTTCTGAGTGACTAGTGTGACTTATTGCTCACTGGGAAAAGATTGGGTTTACCAGGCAGTCTCTAGGGCCCTCTAGTCCTCTACATAAAGGCTGTCAACTAGTATCAGCTGTGATGGTGTGTTCGTGATGTGGCTATCCAGTCTATTAGGAATGAGGCTGAAACCAACATATTTCACACAGAACTGCAAGCAGCTGCCATGTGATAATGTCTGATGGAGTAACTATAGACCTGATTGGGATTTTAATTTTTGCTTGACTCCAGTGAAGACAAATAGGAGTTTTGCTGCTGACTTCAGCAGGGTCAGGATGATCTATCACCAATCTCCTCTGTCCCCTGTGATGTATCTGTGAGCAATTCATGTAGGAACTAGCTTCTGATCAATGCTTCCTTCCTTCCTGCAGTCAGCTTTATAACATACAGTGTTATCTTGTATTCAAACGACTGCTGCTTAGATGTTCCACCAAACCAGCCCATTAAATATTACTCAAAGAGGAAACTCAGCAAAACAGTACTTACTGATGCCTGTCACACAAGAATGACTCTCTTATTTGAGAAGCAGAGCAATCAAAGGGAAACATAAAGAAACTTACATAAAATTAAAGAGGTTGATCCTACTTCATAGCTGGTCCCATACTTTCCCATCAGGGCAGCAGCTGCTTTCTCTGCAACATGCATCTGTAAGTTCAAAATAGGAACAGCATTGTCATCAGTGTCAGTACATTTGGCAATTATTTCGAGTGGACCAAAATTTTTTCTCTTTCAGCTTTACATTTACATATGATCAGCTTTAAGTTTTGATATTATTAGATCAGGACTGTAGAGAAACCCATTACAAACATTTGGGCAAGTTGTTCTTGATGTTTTTAATGCAAATTATGTTAACATTTTTTAAATGACTGCTATTAGGTAGAGAGGATATTTGCTTTGTTCTAAAGCTAGAGGGCCATATTTTGGAGAATTAGAGTCTATACTGTATAGCATACTGATACTGACTACAGCAGTGATTGATCTCTTACACTTGTTATATTGCCATAGACTCTGTATCCCACCATCTTTAGAAACTGAGACATAGACAGACTAAATGGCTTCTCCAATGACTCATATGAAGTCCGAACCCAAGTCCCTCGTGCTCTTGACTAGTGCTCCAGCTACTGGAATGTTCATAAATGCACGTTAATGAACTCAAATTAGAACACTCAGAAACTGAGGGGAGAAGTAACCAAGAAGCAGATGCCTACTTTGCTCCCATTCTCCTAGTGAGCACATTTGGAATACCCTTTCTGGACACAATTGTGACAACCATGTGTGTATAACGTGCTGGCATCCTAAAGTGCAAACGCTTTCTTGTAGGCAGCAAGAACTTGGTGCTCTTCTCCACTTACCTTGCATTGCAGTAACCCTATCTGTAATAGTTCAATTTTCCTGATTTAAGATGAAGGATTAGGATTAATTCTGAGACAAATAAACCTTGCTGATACTGCACGGAGTGGCAGTAACTCTGGGAGCCAAGCCCCTGAATAAGCCCAGCTCCTCTGAAGGAAAGGCAAAAGGACAAATAGAGTTGTGCCATGTGCTACTGCCTGTACTTGTTCTCTACAAGTGTAGAAGATGAATGTTTTGCCCTACCAGTTCTTCATTGTTACTTGGAGGTTTAGTTGTGGAACCATATGGAGTGAGGATGTACTGTCCGTAGGAGTGAATTGTTAAATAGCACAAAATGTCACTCTTCTTCCTTTTGATAAACTGAGCCACAGCTCTTGTCTCAGGCTCTGATTCTGGTCCAGATCCACAGAAGATTTCACTGCTACAGTTATAAGAAACACCAATACCTGGAGAGGAATACAAGAAGTGAATCAAAGGAGAGACATATAAACACCAGTTCAGAGGGAACAGGGAAATTTACCTTGGAGTGTTAAGGTGTGTCTTTATGTGGGCAGGGAGACTAGACAGCTCAGTGGGACTTTAACATTTTACTCTGTTGGTAGCAACTAAAATTTGCTACAAGACTGAAATATTTAATGCGCATTTACAGGCTGGCTGCAACAAAAACACTCTGACACCACCACAGTGTACCACCTGCCAGGGAAGCTTTGGAGACTCCTTGAAATTCATGGCAAACACAAATACTGGCTGCTAAGTGACTAACTCCTAACATCGCTGCCTAGACCTGATGCTTGCTCCTGCAGTGAATTAGAGGTATAGTTATATAAGCAGCAATTTTCTGCTCACAAAAATAAATGCCAGTTGAAAGTCAATGACAATATTTTTACAAACCAGGTTTTTATTTTTACATATGTCTTGATGACAAGATGAGTATTCCTTTCTTATAGGACTTAATCTTATTTCAGAGACTAGTTATTACTCTTGCTTTGCATTTGTGTTGCTGATCTGAAATGCTTGGAACTTACTGCCCCAGGAGGAGTTGAAGTTTCGGTTCAGATCTGTCCCATAGCAGGTGCCATTCATATGTGGAGAACGGTTTTTCCTCCAAAAACGATCCTAAACAAAAGTAACTTAAGTTACATAGCAACTCAATGATCCATAGGGCCTAGTGATAATATGGTGTAAAGACTCGTTTATTTTAGACCTCTGCATTCTGAGTAACTCTTGCATTGTAAGAGTGCAACTCTGTGTGCAAGGGTGATAAAGCTTAGTGATAGAACATTTTATCCACTACAGCCAGGCTGTCATCTTCCACAAGCCTGCATGCACCTTGAAATGAGCCTCCTGAGCTTTAAAAAAAAAGTATGCTTTTTCTGTAGTACTCAACTGCTTCCATGCAGTGTTGCACTCCGAAGAAAGACTTGGCATTGTGAGGGATATCTCTGTGTCCACGAGATGACAGCTGAAGTTATGTTTGTTTCAGATTCAAGAAGATGAATGCTTTTTTGTCAGCTAATCTTGCTGCTGCTCCTTGGTTCCCTGCTATACTCACTGCTGTACTTGGTTCTCTGCAGACCTCACTGCACTGCCTGTATGAGCTTCCTGGCTGAATTACCTGTGCATCCAAGTGCAATGTGTGGTATGCCCCAAACCTGCCGGGGAGCAAGCTGGGAGACAGCAGGATCCACGTGGTGGTAGGCTGAGCCTGTTGGGCCATGCTGAGGTCCTGCATTAAAAGGTGTTTTGACTGGGCTCAGGAGCCTGGACACATAATGAGAGTTGCTGAAGACCAACATTTTGCATTATCCACCATATCAGAAAAGGAAGATTATTTGGGAGGGCACACCTGTTTCAAAACCAAATAGCTCAATATTTGACCAACTCTCCTCCTGTCCCATGCTGCAAAGGTGCTTTGCTAGTTGAGATCGCTTATGAAGAATGACTGACTCCTCCAGACATGCTTAACTCCATCAACCAAGCCTTGAGCTGTTAGCAGGGAAGTAAGTCCATCACCAGAAACCCAAAAGCAACTGATCCTGTGGTTTTGACCTCTCTTCCCAAGGCTCATGACATTTGCTGGGAATTTGTAGCCCTGTAATGTCAAGTCACTGCTGATTTACCAGAAGAAACAAAACCTTTCTGCCATGAGAGGATTTGTGTGAGTAATGATTCTGTCACTGTTCTCTGTTTAAATATAATTGCTATGATCGTATCTAAAATTAACAAAATATGCTGTGCAAATCTAACTTTCAATCTAATTCCTGGATTTTCATTACTTACTTTTTTCCAGGAATAGATGTAGCCATCAATATTGAGGACTGGCAAGACATAGAGGTCCAAATTCTGCAGAAATCTGCTTATCTTTGGGTCAGATTTGTAATTTTGAAGAATCTGGAAAGAAAAAATATAGAGGACTGAGCAGAGAATCTAGTGGTAATCACTGGAAAGAGCTAGTTTAGAACTATCGTCAGGGAATCACTCACTCCTGGATATCACCATGATATCCAAGATCTACTTGATCCCCAGATATGTTGAGGTATCTACCTTTTTCCATTAACAAAGTGACAGCGTTACAAAGTGACAGCTATAAGTACACTTATAGCGTACTTCATATGGATACAGTCTTGCAGGTATGAAAGCTGCATGATAGTGTACCTGTGCACCAGGTACTTTCAGTACACGTGGAACATTGCTATACCATATTTTAGGGTTGCTTTATTCCAGGGGGACTGTGGCTTTGTGATGCAGAGAGGCTTGATCCAAAAGCCACTGTGGGAAATTGAGAGATTGCTGTCAAGTTCAGTGGCTTTGGAATCAGTTCAGGTCGAGGAAACAATGCGCTAACAAATATTGTCCCATATCTCATCTCAAACTCAGTAGGATCAAGATCAATTTGCCCAAATGTTTGTATTTGGACTTAGGTCTCCACAAGTATCTGTACTATGTATTAATTTTGAAAATCATATTTTAACAGAAAAAGCATAATTCTTGGTATCACAATAGAGAACTGAAGTATCCAAAGTGATATGGATTTTTTATTATCTAAGTGGAAAAGTGAGGACTCACTTCTTTCACAAACCACTGGCAGAAGGCTGGAGAGATCCATTCTCTGGCATGAATCCCACAGTCCATCCAAATGATCTTTTTGTTTTTATCTGATGGTTGACTGATCTGAGAGAGTGTAAAAATGATCATTTGGAAAACTGTTACATTACAATAAAATAGCCTAGCATAATACAGAAAGAAAAGGATGTGCCTTGATATACCGTTGAGCCGTCTGAGATTATTATTATTACAGACATCATTATGACAAGCTCTCCTTCCTAATAACCCCATCTCTGTAGTATCGCAGGGCAAGAGTTTTAAAGTGTCTGTTGAGCAGGAGTGTCAATAAAACAGTTTCTTTTTCATTTATATTAGTCATTCACAGGACTGGTTGTTCTTACTTTGAGATTCTTTTTTTTTTAGAAGGGGAAGCACAAAAAGGCAGGGAATCTGATTTTACTCAGTGAGAGGAACAGATTAGACAATAACTAACCCAATTATTAAGACTATGATTTTTACTAGAGCGTCCGATAAAAAATGTCATGGAATACTCCTAGCAGAAAGGCTATATGCTGTAAAAAGTAATAAAACCAACAAAACAAAACTCTTTATCCTTACTTTTTTGTGAAGATACCTTTTATTCATTTTAAGAAAGTTTCTCCCTTACCTGCAGATAATACATTGTTCGATTCTCGATTGTCTTCCCCAGGTAGTGCTGAGTCACCAGCTCACTGTTGCTTTTCTGGATCTGAGTCATCCATTCATAAATCTGAAATAGTCACAGAGAATTCTTGGTCCAAAGTGGGAGTTTCCTTCTCTTTCCCACCTCCATTTCCAGATTAAAGCATTTTCTTTTGCTTAGACAAGCAATGTTTTCCTCAGAGCTTATTTCAATCTGTGATATCACTTAACACTCATGGAAGGCCTTTCACTTGCCTCTGAGCAAAGGCATGGTCATATCTCACTGGGTGTTAAAAGATAACATGACTGCAATACAACACTGATACTCTATTCTGGATCTCATTCAACATGCCCATCCTATTGGGCATCTTTCTGTTGACTTCACCAGACGTGGAGCCACACCATCAAATCTTCAGAACAGTATTACAGTCTCTGCCCTATCAGTACTGATTTTTTGCATCTGACTTCAGCAGCAGTCATCCCCAATGGGTAGCTCAAACAAAATATACATGAGGATTGACTCTGCTCTCTCACTCTTATTATGTGGCTAGGAGGAAGAATACCACCATACTCTGCCTTTGTCCAGGCTTGCCCTCTGGTCTGTGAAACATAGCACCAAGAAGTCTTCACTACCCACCCTCATGACATTATTCTCTCCTGAAGTGTCAAAAACCTGTCCTTAAATTACTTCTTTCTGCAGGTCTCCCACTGTTCACCTCTTCTTCCTCACTGGGATTCCAGAGACCACAATAGTCATTGCACTTCACATTTGGCTCAGCGTCAAACATACTGGGGCTTAAATGAATAAATACTAGAGATAATGATAAAGCATAATAGGGCAGAAAGGTAGCAAACCAATCAACTGAACCCCAGAATATTATTTGCAAAACAATGTGGCTGCTTCACGCAGAGCATTTAGGTTTTGGTCAGGGAGGAATGGAGGATTTAATCAAAATCAATGGCAAATTCATGTTCAATTCAACCAGGCCAAGATTCTAGTCAAAGAGTAAGGATTGATTCTGCAAAGAAGGACAGAAGGAGCTCCACTGACTTCGGCTGAGCTTTCTGCAAGCACAGAGTTGCTTGCTGTGGCATTTACAAAATAGCAGCAACAAAGAAAGCAAGCAGACTTGGGTTGCTCTTTACCTCTTCCATTGGATGATATTGGGTGTAGACATAACCTTCGGGGACCTGCCTGTGGCTGCTCCTCTCCCTTGGCATGCTCTGATCCACAAGTTCTTGCACGTCAGGTATTAGGACTCTGAGGGGAGGGAAAAGGGGGAGATGGAAAAGAAAACAATCCCTAACAATTACTGCAGAACTATCATGGTGAATACATTGCCTATATCAACAAATGAAAGGATTTAGCCTCCTCTGTGCCTGGAAAATTCATCACCATCAGCATAATGGTTACTTTCATGTAAGAGAAAGTTCAAAGTACTGAGATTTTCACTAGGTTTTAACAATGAAGTAATAATTTTACCAGACAAAGATTGACAATTTTCTACACAAAAATGTTCAATATCTTTCTTTTCTTCACCACTTCTACTTCTAGGCAAAACTGTAAAATACCACCTTTTGGGAAAAGAAGGGAAAAGTGAAAAATTTAAGATTAGTGTTTCATTGTATTTTATGGAGACATTTTCAATTTGCAAAGACTTCATAGAAGTATTCATTGCAATTTACAAAAGTCAGAACAAACCCCCTCTTTCCTTCAAAAAGCCCTTCATGCTTTTTAGCTAAAAATTAGTTCAGAAATGAGTATAGCATAGGTGTGATTCCGTGATCAAGGGAGTCAATAAAACCTTTTCCTTGGCTTCAGAGGACTTTGGATCATACACTGTGCTTTCTCACTGCAATCAGCCCCTTGTAACACTGTTACAAATCTGTGCTCATTGTAAACACTTGCGATAAGACAATTGCAAAGGTAGCTTAAACATTGTTGATTTCAAACACTGTAAGTGCTAATAGGCTATTTTGCTGACAGTAGCACTGATCAGCATTTCTGGAAACTGCACATAAGAAACTTTTAAAAGTAGTTATGGCTGACTTTCACTCTGAGCTTTGATGTTTATTCACATCTGAACTTCAAACTAAAATTCAGGCAGTGCAAATTCCCATGAACTGAAACCACACACGCAAAATGCCTTATCAGAGCTCTGGAGAATTGAAATTCTAGAGTCTGACACAGTCAGAATATTGATGTCCTGATTATAATTTGTCATTTATGTCTCCATCATTATATATCTAACTGTCATGTTACCTTCCTTGCATGTCAACTGCCTTCTAAAAGGTTGATCCTGCTTTGAGTCTGTTATAGGAACTTTAACTCTAACATTGCCATACTCATCTTAACCCCTTTGCGATACAAAGCCAAAATTTCAGCTTGACTGTTAAAATACCCACCTCTTTCTTTAGGAAGCTACACAAGGTGGATACAGTTCTGGCCCCAATTCAAGGGAAAAGCAAAAAAAGAGATTAAGCTGCTAACTTCAGTTTAGTCTTTAAATTTCCACTAGAATGAGTTGAAACCATTAGAAAATGAAGAGCCTTGATAGAAATAAGAGGTTAAATATCTTCTGGAATGTTGTCTAAGTCCTGAATACCTAAACGTGATGCTAGATCATTTGTACTGGCTCCCACCTCATCTCTCTCCATCTCTGGTTGTCAGGGCATCACACTTACTAAAAAGAATTTGTCAGGCAAGATGCAGGATGTCAAGATCAGCTTTAAGTCTAAACAGCTTTGAAGTGGCACCAATCCTCCTTTCACTTATCTTTGATTGATAAATGTCAGTGTATGTCCATAGGCCGTTTGTCACCAGCCCTGAATGACTACGGGATTGTTTGTATGAAATATAGCTAGCTACTGGTTACCGGAAAAAGTCAGTTCCAAATGGGAATGGGACTGTGTGAGGAATATATCTTATTTAATCCCATTTGGGTTTATAAACAGTCTTTGTATCTGGATTAGATCTTTTGGTTGGAAGTAGGAGCATGGCAGTTAGTGAAGATTTGTGACTGGGTAGGTGTGATAAAGCATCATGGGCCATGTGCAGCTCGTGGCTCCCTATTGTGTGCACAGTGGGGACCTGCCACCAGGACCTTTGTCCCAGGCTGGGATGCTTCTGTTTGGCTGGATAGTGCCAGGAAATTGTCACCAGCCTGGCGGGAGGGATAGGGGTAGGAAACTGCAGCTTTGAAGAAACTGGCTGAATATTCACTTTGAAAGGGCTCTTCTCCAAACCAGAGGCAACAAAAGACAGGGAAGGGAAAAGGAGAGCTACAGAGACTGCTTCTCTGTAGTGACACTGATTAAACCTTTGGGGTCTCCAAAACAGGGAGGACCCTGTGTTCAAGTATCCGTGCTTTCCAAGAGCAAAGCATGCTCCTATAAGCAGTAGTTGTTCCAAGTTTGGCTTCGTGACTTTAGACTAAAGAACTAAGTCGTACATCTGAGCGCTATCCTCTGCCACTGAGAAGGCAACAGCAGGAAACAAGATAGATGGAGCTGTCTCAGATCCCAGCTCCAAATTCACAGTCCAGGATAGCTGGAAGGTGAATAAACAGGGCATAGGGGAATATGCTTTTAAAACTCAAAGGTATATATAGCATCTGTGCATTGGGCAGGTAAAGGTAAGTTGGAGGACCTTGGAACAAAGGTCGGGTCCTATCGTCAGTACTTGCTGACTGTTGATTGGAAAGGGCTAGGTCCTTTTGTGATAGCAAGGAAGATTGTTAGAGCCAGCCTCTCCCATTAGGAAATTAAGAGGTTGTACTTGTAAGAGATCATATGCTGATCTAAGCTGCCTTTCACCTCCTGCACCAGAGGGGCTGGGACCCTTATGTGCAGGTCTTCTCCAGCCCAGATGTCTTCAGGCAGCAGGGGCTTCCACAAATCCAGCTGTGCAGAGGAGAAGAAAGAAATGCACAAATCAAGCTTTGTTTTCAGAATGAGAAAATATATTTAAGATAGAGTAGCTGCATATCAATAAATGGAAGAAGTTTTCCTTCAGATTCTCCCCTTAACTACTCTCCAGCCATCTGTTCATAGAGCATGCAGCACACGCTTAGTGTTTCCATTGACTCAGGCACCACTGACAAGGAGCAGCACCTTCACAGAGCCATGCAAGGAAATTAACTTCTTCCCATAAATTCCTTCAGGTAGTGGAAGGGCAATTCCACCCTACACTAAGAAAAAAAAAGTTAGGTAAAGCTTTTTCAAGTTTACTTTAACCTTCATTCTTGTCCAAAGTTACATGCTAATCTGTTTTACAGCCCAAGACCCCACTCTGCTTTTTGGGCGCACATGGTTATTCTTACTCACCAGTAAAGTGCTGCAAAGATGCTGAAGATGCTGGACTTGCTGAAATGTTTCTGGCACAATATGCAAAACCTGATCCCTGGAAATTCAGCAGAGAAACAAGATCAGTTTTAATGTCTGTTAAAGTATCCATGATTTCATAAGTCAAAAGGAGATATTTTGTTATGTAGAAGGAAGATAGAGCATGTAATTGAGTGCTGTTCCAACAAAAACATGTCTGAGTGACGAATTCCTGGAATGTTTTAGCTACAAATAGGACTAAGTGATGTGAGTTTTCTGTTGCTAGAGTGTTAGGTTAACTCTGCTTCCTTGCCAGTAGCAATTCTTTATTCATCATACCAGCTTCACTGAAGCCAACTGCTTGCATGAGTCCTGGTGTGTGTTTCTGCCTTTGCAGGACCAGGGCCAAAATAAGATGATTGGTAATATATAATAAACTATTTATATGATAAGATGTCACTTTTTTTCCCTCCTGTTTGGGAATTATTCAATTATTCCAGATAGACTTGGTGCTTTGTTGATCTAATTCAGCATGCAAAAACATTAGATAGCCATGATAAATGAACATTCCTAAGCACTTGAGATGTTCACAAAGTACGTGTCATGAGAATAGCCAATTTATTCCACAAATAGTGAATAGTGTGGTCTCCAGAATTGCATAGTCTTACTCAATTTGCAGGAAATATAAAAATTTCTAGTACAGGATCTATCATTTTATATTTCTAGAAAAGACACACAGATCCAGTGTCTGAGTATATATGTTCATGAGGCCTCATGAAACTTTCATTTACTACAGGCTTAATCTGAAAAAAATATTGAAAGTTTACAAAGAACAAATTAAAATGGTTGGAAATGCAGAAAAAGCAAATCTATATGTTCTATTAAAAACCCTTTGTAATTATTTTTCTAATTTTTTTCTCAGTGTTCATTCAGATCAACTTTCCTGGACTGATAGCAAGTGTGACATTTCTAATGAAAGGGTTTCATAATGAGGAGTGGATTTTGACGACTACATTACATTACTCAAAGGTGAGATAGCAGTTATCCACTACTGATGTGATAGAATGGGAAACTCGAGAAATGTTTGTATTTGTTAGTAACCAATAACTCACAGTCTCCTTCAGTGACTTCAATGGGCCTTGGAGCCTTTAAAGGACAAGTACAGAAAAAGAACATTTTAAATTTTAAAGCTTCTGTAACAGAAATTCTTGTTGCAAAAGCCTTGCATGGCTTTTTATTAAAGCCATGGTCATTATGGTCACCAATATAATATGCTCTCATCATCTGAACTGCAACTGCTATCATTTGTGCTTCCATACACAAATGTACAATTATCAGCTTAATATACGTGCAAATAGAATTCACTATTCATTCACATTATCCACTGAAAAATAGGGAGATTTGGGGTTTTTTACATCGCTCTTGAAAATATCACCTTTGCTGATAGAGAAATGTAGAACTTGATAGTTAAAATGGGCTGTTTACTACTGGTTCAGGAGGTGCTGTTAGCATATAGGACCTTCATCTATGGGGCAAAATGATTACATTTGCATTGCTAACGATTTGGTACAACAGCCATGGTATCTTTGTAATAAACCTTGTAGATGCAGGATAAACATCTTTGCTAGGAGAATAAACATCTCAGCTAGGAGAATAAACATCTCAGCTGCAGTTCAGAGTTTATTCTCTCTAAATGCCTGGGCTTGCTTTGCTCTTTGTCTGTCAGGAAGGGAAACAATATCCTGTAATATCTTTCTATCCTCATTGACATTATGTCTTAATTACACCAAATGAAAGAAATGCCAGACAGTCAGATTGCTGCCAGATGGCCGGCTCTTATTTACTGATAAACCTTTTACAATAGCCAGTGTGGAGACAAATCATTTTTAATAGTAAACTAAGATTAGAAAGCACACACTCATTTATGATTATGGACTAGGATTCTCGGTGGAGAAGTGCAAAGTCAGCCCATGTGCCCACGTGAGAACAACAGTTTTTTAAATGCTACAGTTAAGCTTTCCTACCAAATTAAAGGACTATTCTCAGCACAAGCTGCGTTTCCTTGGATGCTCATAGATCAGATATTTCATTTAAGTTGTTGAACAGAGCAAATGACAACGAAAATGGGCTTTACTAGTCATTTCATCTTTGTGCAGATGCTGCCCACCCAAAGTCACACTGACTATTCGATTAAGTGTGTTTTTAAATCCCATGCAAGTACTCAACAGGTTCAGTCCTGGGCAGCAATTAGAAACAAAAATGAACACTACATTACCAAGGGTCTGTTGAATTCTATTCAGTGAAATAGACAGGCTCTGACTGCGTCCCTGATACAAATCTAAAGACTAAATATTATCCAAGGGAAATAACACATTTTAAAGAGAGAAGTAGTGACTCTGTATGCTCTGCCAGGAGCTTTGCCAGGAGAGTTGTTGAACAGGTATACTATAAAGGAACTTACTTGCAGTAGGTATTGCTTGGTTTTCTCTCCTTTTAAAAACTATATTCTGGGGTTATAATTAGTCTAGAGGCTTTCAGCACTGGGCTACTTTCTCTGTTTACTTCAGAAAATTCCGTGTATAAAGTTATATGTGGACAGCTGGCCTCCACACTGTATTTGTGCCCCTCCTGCAAATCCCAGCTGCTGTAAAAAGGGAGAGTGACCTATCATTCCTTGTAAAGTTGAGGGTGAATGAAACAAAAAAGTTTAGATATGCAAACAGCATAATTTTATATCACTTATTTTCTTACGAAGCAGAACTGATAATGGAGAATACAGCAAAACTAGACATTTCATACTTTTCAAAAACATTAATCAGTAATAAAAAATGTGATAATCTCATTCTCTGAACACCTTGGGGTGAAGATTGTCTGGACCAACTCCATTAGCTTTTTTTTGTTATTGTTACAGATTTCCAACAAGGGTTCAGTATCTGAGCTGCTTTTGAGACATCATCTTTTTCACATAACCTCAGCTGTCTTTTATTAATGGATATAATTTTGCTCAGTCATTCCCCCCGCTTTATACTCAGAAAAGGCATTTTATTCCTACAGCATCTGATTTCAAAGTTCATTATGAAAGAGGATAAGCCAAATGAGTTTCAGCTAATGGAAGCAGAGCATCCTGAGGTGCATTTGAGGGGCATTCTGTGTCTCCTATGGCTGCAGCCATATCTTTGTTGGCTTGGATTTGGTTCAATCTTTCTTCATTTCCCATCTTTATGTTTTCTTTCCAAATCTTACAAAACTTACAGCTTAGTAACCCTATCTCCAGGTTTTCAGTTCATAATCGTTATTATTATTCTTACACAGTTCCTGGGAATTTCACTGCATGCACAATTCTTCATGATACCCCATTCACACTCACCTGTCATATTGCAATTTCAAGCTGAGTCTTCCAGGAATTAGCATCCCCAGAGAAAAGATGATCCCAAGAAAAAGCCACATGTTTGTGCAAAGGACCCAGCCCTGACAGTGCAGGACTAGAGAGGAGGAGGATGGATCTGGACTGAACACATTATTTGTATCATTATAATATATAACTAGACTTATCCTGGAAGGCAACCTGCCCTTGTTGAATCATTAACTTCACTTTTAAATAGTTCTACTTTTTCTTAATTCTCCAAGCTCTCTTCCACACCCCAAAACACAAACACATAGAAATAGCAACATTCTCACTGAAGCACTTCTTCTAAGAAGTAAGAAGATTTTTCTATATGTCACCTTCAAATCTTTGAAAATGTTATCTGGCAAAGTTGGTAGTCATTGGAGAAAGTGTTACCTGCAAGGTCCATGACAACTAGTGAAAATTAGCTTATAAAAATCATAGGGATGGGAAGAACAAGAGAACAGTGGTAAAACAGACTCCATCCTTGTTCTCTTCCTTCCTGTGTTTGTGTCTTTGTGGAGCACTTCTTTGACCTCTTAACTGCGATTCTGTCACTTGCCTAGCCAAAAAGAGGACATGAAAGAAACAACCAACACTCCTGTAAAAGGGAAAGATGAGGACATTAGAGTCTCATCTAAACCACTTTCAGACCAGATCAGTCTCTGACCACAACTATCAACTTTACACTGTCATAAAGAGTGGTTTTGTTATATACTCAAAACAGTGGGCTGGTTACTATCTGAAATATTTAATTTCTTGCTTATTTCATATATCAAGATTTATAAACAGTTGAATTCCTTCCTTAATAGACTACGGTTAGACATATAGCACAGTTCTTCAGAAAGAAATTGTTTCACTCAGGTTCTCTCTTGGATTAAAGCTATCCCATGGTGATCTAACGCAGAAAACTGCATGGATTTGGGGTGAAGAGAGTCCAGTAAGTCAGTTTGTTTGTGTACACATGCAGTGGACATTAACTGTAATTATGGTATCTTTGTAAATCTTTCTCAGCAAAGTATGAAGTCCTCTTACATTACTACTAAGGCTGTCATCAAGGAAACAGACAGCAGAACTGTCCCAGTATAAAAAAGGAACAGCTTAACTCAAAAGTGTGTTCTCACAAACCAGGCTGCATGCAAGAGAAGAATATGTTCTTCTTCATAAATCACACCAGACCCTTCCTGTTTTATTGCCACACACTATAACCTGCTCAATAGCCTGAACCTGAAAATGGTGAATATTTCCCTCCATGTAGATATCCAACCCACAGTGACTTCCAGAAGAGCTGAAGGAAGTCCAGTTTAAAAGATTAGAGGCAGCTCCATTTGTGAGGAATCAGAAAAACAAACTCATGTTGGAAGACGATATTTCATATTGACACTCAGGACATCTGCTCAGATAATCTTTGCTTTTGCTTCCTTTGTCTCCACCACTGCTATGAGGTGGACTAATGTTTTGAAGTCTTCTGCAGTGTTGTCTGTGCCCTTTTACCAGAGCTGGCTTTGAACTGGGGTTCAATCCCTTGACAGTGACTCAGAATCTGTCGTGGTTTAACCCCAGCCAGCAGCTAAGCACCACGCAGCCGCTCGCTCACTGCCCCCCCACCCCTGGGATGGGGAAGAGAATCAGGAAAAAACTCGTGAGTTGAGATAAAGACAGTTTAATAGGACAGAAAGGAATGAAAAACAATGATAATGATAATAATAATAATATGACAATATCAATACTAAAAGAATTAAACTATACAAAGCAAGTGGTGCACAATGCAATTGCTCACCACTCGTTGACCGATGCCCAGTTAGTTCCCGAGCCGCGATCCGAGCCGCTCGGCCAACTCCCCCCTGTTTATATACTGGGCATGACGTTCCATGGTATGGAATACCCCTTTGGCTAGTTCAGGTCAGCTGCCCCGGCTCTGCTCCCTCCCAGCTTCTTGCACACCTGCTTGCTGGCAGAGCACGGGAAACTGGAAAGTCCTTGGCTGAAGATAAGTGCTACTTAGCAACAACTAAAACATCGGAGTGTTATCAACATCATTCTCTCACTAAATCCAAAACACAGCACTGTACCAGCTACTAAAAAGAAAGTTAACTCTGTCCCAGCCGAAACCAGGACAGAATCTAAGAACAAGAAAAATGGAGGCATAGAGGAAAAAACCGAAAGGCTTCAACTTTTTTTTCTTTTTCTCTTGCAAAAAAGATAAATGCACTAATGGAGCAAATCATGATACGTGCTAAAATTCAACTCCAAAGCTTACACCTCCCCACTGAAAACAGAAGCTATTTATTCTGTGGTGAAAACATTACTCCTATGATGCCAAACAGTTATGAAGATAGATAGGGTCATTTTGCTTAATGGGCATAGGATTCAGAAGAAATGACAGTTGCTTGCTAGGTCTTTGATTCAAGTTCCTTTGAAGTCTAGTTGATTTTAATGGGCTTTAGATGAAAGTCCTGTGCAAATAATCATGGACATTTCTCACTGATTTAAAAAATGGACTTGTTTTGGGACTTCAGCAGAAGATTTGTTCATGAAAGACAATACTTAAGTATGTACTTAACATTCAGCTTGGAAGCAGCACTGCTGAATTCAGAATAAAAGCCATTAGAGACATTCTGCCACCAATGCAAAAATATCTTAGGACAGTTAACTTCAACAAGCCTATTGCCCTCTTGGGCATAAGTAATGTCTCTCAGTAATAAAGTCTGTTCTTTGGTCAGGTTCTTACTGGCAGCTGCTTATCTTTCTAGCAAATGTGGAAGGCAGCTTAATCCATTTATTCCCTCCTTGAAAACTGTGTGCAAAAAGGCATGGGACATTCTGGGGAGAGGAAAGGTCGTAAACATATGGCACAAACATGCCATATGAAACCACGCAGTGTCCTTTCTTCCAAACAAGTTTGCTTTGCAGTTCTTCCATACATTCTTCTTAGAGCTTCAGAGCATTGTTTCAGCATCAGTTTAGCCTCTCAACGGCCGTGTGAGACAAGCAAATATTATTTCCGCTCCTTAAAAGATTAACAAAAAAGGGGAAAAAAGTGACTCCCCAAGGTGACATAGGAACACTGCTGCAGAGCCAGGAATAGAATTCAGATCTCCTGACTCCCTGTCTGGTGCTTCCTTAAATATATGACCATCTGCTCTCCTGCTGGAAATATAGATACTATATGCTGACTCCAACAAGCTGGCTGCTAAGCCTGTTAGTTTATCCTCTTTTTATCCCATACTGATATCATCTCAAGCTAAGCTTTTGGCCTGGAGTCAAAGTGATTTCCAGTATTTGAATGATTCGACCTGCTTGTTATTGTTTTAACCTTGCACCACACATATGCTCAGCTATTTGTGACTTATCTGCATACAGTCTGTGTAGCAACAGCCGCAAGCTAGAACTGTTTTGTTTAAAGATTCCATACTGAAGCATACCACATGTTTTAAACAATTATCATATAGTGGTGAGTTTGATCCTGGTAGCTGCCTGCACCCAGATTTCCTACTGAGCTACATGTAACTTTCAAGGACAAAGAGCTTATTAAAAAGACAAGAAACTTACACACTTGTGTGTCCCCACAAGCATCAGTTCATCATGTTAAGCTTTCCCAGTTCCACAGCTAAATCCTGCACTGACTCCATCTGAACTAAAAAGCAAACTAGAACTAGATGGAATTCAACAAGATCAATATTTTTTTAAATCATCACCTTGATTCTGAGAAAATCATCCTCTAGTAAATCTCCTTCTCTCATTGCTGCAGAAAACTCACGATATGTGTCCAAGACAGAATCATCACTTAGTAGGGTCAATACAGTAGCATGCTGACTCATGTGCCTTAAATCCTAGTCTTCTGCTCCACTGAAGAAGGGGGGTGGATAATTCAGCTCTTTTATTAAAATATCCTCTGGTTATCACTGTAGCTTTACTTGGAGGAAGCACGCAATGAATTGACAGGTCTGTTTCCCATTGACTTGTCATAGGAGATAGCTTATTCTATAGGTATTGTCTTTTTCTATGAGTACTAAAAGATATTTCTGTCTTTCTGAGCAATGTTCAGAAATTCCAATTCATTCTACAATATTAAGTATATGGTCTTAATTCTGTAGCATATGAATATTCAGCAATACGTTTTGTCGTCTGCAATGTGAATCATTGTTCCTCTCAGTATGCCAAGTCTTGAGCTTTCACAGCTTTGTTAGAGAAAGGTTTTTCTGAAATTCTCTGGACTCCATTGTGATTTGACAGCGCTAACTGTTCTCAAGCCTCATTAGCTCCAGCAACAATCCTAGCATAAGTGGGAATGTACTGGAAGCTATGCTGAGTTACGAAAATTCTCTTCTAGAGTAATCTTGCTGAGTTTTCCTCTCTCTCTCTTTCTCTGAGATTACACTGAAAACACCCCATTAACCTTACATTTAGGATTTTAAAATATTCTTAAACCAGAAAGAATTCCAGCCAACATACACTAGATGAGAATGACATTACTAGCAAACCTTAAGATTAGTTCTGTTAAGGCAACCTTAAGTGTCCTGCAGATCATCAAGTGACATAGGATACTTAAGCTTTAGCTTAGTGGAACTAATCTGACAATTGGTACATGATCTAGTAATTTCAGGAGATATACATTTACAGATACTTTCAAAGATTTCTCCATCGTTTTTACAGCATTTATACACATGCATACTCACGTATTTTGAGCCAAAACTGGAAATATCAGTGTGTTATGTCAGTGTGGGAAGTAACACCTGCCTTTTCTCCACAAGTCCTGTGACGCAGTTTTTAGACAGCTTTGTTATCAGAGAGGAGCTTCAAGTACCCGTTCAGTAAGCAGTTCCTTATGGAAGCGGGCTGAAGCAGGCTGACAAAATCTGTATTGGTTTAATTAGGCTGGCAGAGCAGCTTCCTCAGACACCATTTTCTTTAACCAGGAAAGGAGAATGTTATTAGTGAATTGTCTTTCCTTAATAACAGGTGGCCTGAGTGGTTATTTTTCCTTCATCCTTTAGACAGCAAAATGTTACTGCTAAGGAACCTTGAGCTGGGCCTTTAACATACAATCTGAATTCAAGATTATATTTACCACCTGTTACTAAAAGGTAACAAACACTATTGGTTCAGTTCTAGGAGTTAAGGGTGATCACCTCTATGAGGAGCTGTGCACAAAATCCTACAGTCCTTATGTAAACACAATTCCTATGGGAAATTTGCCTGCATAAGGATTGTGCAATTTAACTTAAAAAAAGTACTAGTAGTATATTTCAGGTGCAATGGTAGATTGCTGAGCCCAAAGTCCACACATACAAGCTGGCTGCAAAATATTGCCCTTGTAGTTTGATCAAAGGAAAGATTCAATTTGCTGACAGTTTTTAATGTGCCTGAATCCACTGTTAGAAAGACCAGTTAGATTTTCTCACTCACCTTCTCCAGTCCTGAAAACTTTCTCTCATAAGAATACCTTCTGATTACATGATTAGAACTTATGATTTCAAAGGTATTGCTCTGGGAGAAAAGGATTTTCAGAAGTGTTTGATCCTATATTGATATTCTGAGTGGGCAAGAGTTAGGCAAGAATCCTTGATTTTGTGAAGAGACAAAACTTCTTGTAAACCTTTAGCAGTCAACGCAATAAGTTGTTTGTTTTAATTAGGCCTTTTTAAAGAAGATGTCACATAACATTAAAAGCCTATCTTGTATTTTTAAATAAAATAATTACCTTTGTAAGTAAATAAACTACTATTATTTTATTGCTACTAGCAGAACTGTAAAGGATGGCACATAAGTCTCTATTATTGCTTAATGGTTAAAAAACAAGCTTACTGCACTGTATTCTAGAATAACCAACATTATTTTTAATGAGTTCTATTACAAGCACTAAAATACTTTATGATTAGATGCAAATATGCTTGCATATGATTTCTTAGACCCAAATAATATACCCTATATTCACTTTAACTTAAGTAATTAGCTTTTGCAGCTATAAAACATGTTCATATTAACCTTTGGCCTCCGTTCCATCAACAATGATACACATACTTAGCTTTCTGTTTAATACCAGCACCACTGAGCATAACAGTATTGCTTGCATGCATGCAGTTATGTATGTACGTCCATGCAAGGTGAGTAATACTCCAAACCCCTCAACCAGCGTGAGGATCCCTTAAAAATGGTTATGATGTCCCTGAGGAATCTCAGTGATTATTAATGAAACCAATAGTACCTGACAAAAGATCTCAAAGCAGATCTCGTCTGAGCAAAACAAGTCCATTCTACGTAACTTATACTCAGTAGAATTTCCAGTGTATTTTTGCAAATGAGCCTTAAAGAATTATAAGCCGGGTTTGAAGTATGTATGGGTGTGACATGCAGTAGAAATAGCTTGTATTTTAGTGTCTGATTTTGTAAAAAATCATTGCTGCTAGTAGTATCTGGGGAAGGGACTGGGTAGTATAACTTCAAAGTGCTTGTTGTGACAGGGCTGGGTAGGTTTGCAGTAAGGCTATTGACATGGCTTGTATTGGTCACAAGTTCTGGGGTTTTTCAGCGAAGGGAGCTGTTTCTTTTACAGTTAGCCAAGATTTCTCCACTCTCAGTTAAACCATGAATTCACAATCTGCACCTATCTCTTCTTAGTTCTCTTCTTTTTTGGCTTCTTCCTTGGGTGCTTCAGGAACCAGGATGACCTTTCCAACATTCTTCTTTTGCATCTGCCTGATGCAACACTCTGAACTGTTACTATTCTTTGTGCAAGGAGTGGATCTGAAACATCAGCCAGCTCTGCCTGGGAGAGCTTACAAATCCAAGCAACTTGACATGGGGACATCCCCATTATACAGACAGGGAACACAGACACCTGGCTGTGCTGGGACTGTGCTTCTGCTACCAAGCAGGGCATTCCTTTGAGTCATAGCACTACTGAGATGGGTGTGAACACCAGGACTCTGTGCGCGCCATGGGGACCCCCTGAGTGACTTGCCCATGAGCAGACAGATAAATGGTGGCAAGCAGGGAGCTGAACGCGAATTCCCCATGTCTCTGTCTAGTGCCTTAGTGTCAGATCATCTTATCTTCTGTTCAGAGAGTGTGGTTTTGATACCTTCATTGTTGTTCTCTTTTTTTCCCCTTCAAATACTTAGTTACTAGATTCAGCAAATAAATATCAAATCTATGACCAGCAGTGGAAAGTTTGGAAAGTTCTCTTTTTATTCTGCATCAGCAGAAATTAAACGAACCTTCATCCTCCTCAGTACTACCTTTTGGGGGGAGTACTGCCTACTGAGAAGGAAGTCTTCTTGCTGACATCAGTGAAGCATTCACCATTTTGTACTGTTCCTTGAGCATAGACTGATACAGAGCAGATCTCCAAACACGTGCACACACATATTTTTTTGCCTGCTTAACTTTTCAGATCTCTGTCATTTTCCTTACATTTACACAGAAGTGACTCAGACTGAAGATTCATTTAGAAGATGGTGTGTCCCTGGGACAAATCGTTCGTTGGCAAAATTGAGCATATTCTAAAACAACAGAGACAAATGCATCAGCAGTCTTTACCCTCTTCTTCCCTCACACACCGCAGTGTACAAGGGGTTTAGGTTGCCTTTGTATTTTCCAGAGAATTCCCTGTGTCAAGGAATTGTCTGTTGTTCCTCTAAAGCTGATCTCTAACTGCTGAGCCAGCACAAAGGGCAAGTAACAACCCAGCATTGGTCTTCAACATGGATATTTAAAAAGATTAAATAGTCTTTTATTATGTGACTGACATTTCAAATGTGGGCTCCATGCTTGGTCTCTCCTCCCTCCCTAGCTATTGTGTGCAATAACGTCTTAACATACAAATATATAATCTCCTCCACAACAAGCCACTGTGTATTTCCTGAATCTTGTCTCATCTGTGTCAGTACATATGAAGACTTCAGTGACAATTCTCACCATTTACACCAGCCTCTGTGCAGTCAGAGTTTGATTCACCAGCTGTTCCGTACTGCCGAACGAGAAAACTGGGCTCACATAACAGTTCAAGTTTTCTCCTTTGAAGTTGTAGAGCCACAGCTTCAGTTGGTGTATATTGCTGTAGTGCCCTGACTTTAATTTAAACCAGCTGATGAGCCACTCCCCCTTTCCGCACACTCCCCACACACTTCCCCACCTTTCTAAAGGGTGATCGAGTACAGATAACATCTTATGTACAGCAGAATCTGTACCATGAAAATCAAACAGGCAAATACAGAAAATTTAGCAAGTGCCCTTTGTGGATTAAACTGATAACGGTAAACTGTGGCACATACTCAGGAATGACAAAGAGTGTTCAGTAAATTGCCTCTGTCTGGAGGCGTGGATAGAGTCCCTTACCTATAGCAGTGAAAAGTGAAAAGAAATTCTCCTGTTTATAAAAATTTGCATCTTGCTACATAAAGCAAGAACATATCTGGGGTTTGATGGGTGCCATGGCAACAATGTTACTGGAGTATAGCATAAGAGCATTTTTGGAGAGAGGGAACAGGATGAAACAAAAAGCTCACTGGTTATCTGTGGACACAAGGACTTTTGCTGCAGACCCAAAGACAGATTCTGCTTCTTCTTGTTCCTGGGTGGCTAATTACAGTTGCCACCACATTCACACTTTCACTTTATACTGCGGTTGTCCAGAAATAATGAAAAAAGGGAAAAATCTGCTGCAACTAGAAGGACCGATCTTAAACATAGTTCAGAGTTCCATTATATTTGCATTACTTAAAAGAGAAGAATAATGCAGAGCTACTAAAACCACTATGGTTACTAGCAAAGAACAAAACCACAGCATTACATGTTCAGTAAAACCTATGTGTAAGTACCATAATTGCTTTAAAAGTATGCATGTAGAGAACAACAGATAACTGTGGCTCTGCCTTTGTTCTGAAATAACTTATTTCAGCACATTTCGCCTAGGGGTGAATGCTCCACCTTTTTTGAGATCTACAAAACACCTGCAATTCTTTTTTAATTCAGATATTCTAGTGTCAGTAAAGAGGTATTGAAACTGGGACCCCATTCATGCAAGCTTACGTGCTCTGAGATTTGTGTGCAAAGAGAATAGCTTAACGTTAACAAATGGCAATATAAAATAATACCTACTGCACTGGCCAGGGGGGAAGAAAAAGCATTAGAGGGAAGTCTTAGTATTTTCTTCACTTTAGCAATTGACCAGAGCCACATCTCTAGGTCTCTGCATACAAAGCAGTATTCAACCTCTTGCCTATGCAGAAACAGTCGCAATACCTGAGAAACAGACTTTTATTCTCTAATTCCAAGGTCCAGTTTATTTAGATTCTGATTTCTTAACAAAAATCAAACTCTTGCAGTGGACTTTTAGTCCCTCTTTCCCAGTCACTTTTGAATGTCTTGGCCAATTTGAGAGCGAGGTGGACGTTTTAAAGAGAGTTCCTGGATGTTTCTTGTGAAAGAGTGGCTGGAATATTTCATACCCTGAGAAGGCTGGAGTTCAGGCTCAAAAGTGTTTTTAGACATAAGCAAATCCAAGCAGGAGAGAACTACAGGTCATCAGGGTCTGCAAATCCAGCTGCTTATGGAAACAATTTGTTTTTCCAAACACTCACTGTTCTCTTTCTGCATTACTTCACAAACTTTGTTTCATTTTTGCTCAGATGGTTCTAGTTTATTTTCTGTTCATGCAAGAGCCTTCTTGACCCTTGCAGCCCACATCTTCTGCCTTCCTGTTTCTTGCTCTCATTTTAGGTCTGTTCACACATCCTGCAATGCTTAACATGATCCTTGGGCCAGAGAAGTTTGCTATATAACTTACATTTGTAAATCCTTCTCACAATGTTTTCTTATCGATTGTGTGATACATGACAATGATCTGAGCTTGTCACCCTTTTGTATGTGGATATCCTTCAGATGACCTGGAGAATTCAAAGGATGAACAGTATATGCATTATTCTCAAGGAAAAAATTACCAGATAAGCCAGCTTTATCATGGCATTTTACTGTTTTGTAACAAGATAAGATTTATGAATCAAAAAATGTCTAACAGCAAGCAGCATGTAAAAAACAGGAATCATAAAAGGCAGTATCTGTTTCTTTGAGATTAGCAGGACAAATACTTAAGTCCAGTATTTCATAGCTCAGAATGAAGGGAAGATTTGTGTGGATCTACTTTTCAGACTTCTTTGTGGCCCAGGAATAAAATATGCTGCCTTCATACAAGAACCTGGTCAAGTATGTTGTTGCTCTGTGCAGCTGAGTCCACTGTCTTTAAGTCATAGCTCCATAATTACTTAAGCCCTATACTTGTTTTATCTTCTTTAACAAGCCTTCAATTCATTGAAGATCCTCCCCTCCCTCAGCAATCTAGTTTACTTAATAAATTACCTATTTTCACTTTACACAGGATTGAGGACCTTGGCCTTGCTACAGATTGGATGATACACCCTTGAAATACCTTTACTGAGTCAAACACCACAGCAAATGTCTGGGTTCCATCCATTAATAAGATACACCCATGGGCTGTATGAAATAAAGCCATATTCAGCTTCCTGGTTCCTCACTGCTTGTTCAGAAAAAAATTCCAGCCACTGCACTTACAAAGTGCTCCAAGTGTGAATAAAAGTTAGAAACACATGTTCCTGAGCCTGCAGGCAGACTGTGAAAATGGTAGAGAAAGGTACAGCTTGCATCTCCTGTTGGCCTCACTGGCAGGTCAGCTAAAAACATCTGTTTAGTATCTGTTTCGCTTAAAAAGGCAGATTTTGTACCTTTCGCACAGAGCAATCCATGCAGTGACAAAACCCACAATTACAGGAGCAAAATAATTATTGTTGATCTTCATTGTGAGTCTCCCACTAATTTTAATAAGCATGATTCAGGAGAGAGAGAATGGTATTCTAAATACAGATTGTAATGCACAAAATAGAGGATTAGATCTCCCTTACTACATGAATTGGACACCTGAGAAACCTGGGTTTATTTCAGACATTGCAGCAGAGTAGCTTTTTAGCAGATGTAAAGATTCAAGAAACCCACAGCTCTGAAGTCTCTCTGGCAGCAGCTACATACTGCTTGGAACTATGAGTCAGTGTAGGTGACATAGTAATGACTTAAATTATTGAGGTAGCATAAAGCAAGATATTTTAATAAGCAAGGTGATCATTATGGCAGACTACTACACTTCCATACTGCTTGTATAAGTTTCCACCTACGCGTAAGGTGTTTAAAAAAAGAAAGATGGGGATCAGGTTATTTAATGTAACGTGCCATGCCATTTTGTGCCCACTGGTGGCTAATTCTCTCCAGGCTGCTGGCACCCAAGAGGACAGTATACTTCCTGCCTGGTGTTTTGTCCCTGAAGAGATGGGAGCTACGTACCTGCTACTGAGGACCTGTCTGAAAAGCTCGAAGCAGAGGAAGCAGTTCCCCAGCCCAGGCAAGAGCTGCAGCTGACACTGCATTAGCTTGGTTTGTAGGGCTTCAGCTATGAACAGCACCAAATGCTTTCTCAAACACAGCTCTGAGCACTACCCAGCCCTCCAGCACAGAGTATTTCAGGCCTCCTCCAGCACAGGCCAGGAGCATGAGTCAGTCGGCCAGCTCAGAACATCAGAATGGCTCTGACCAGTCTGCTTCACAGATGAATTTGTACAGACAATGCTTTCCTAAAGTAGCAGACCCAAACAGGGGACACAACAAACTTCTCATCAAGTCAAGCAGATGAACTCTGCTCTGGTTAAGTTTTACAATTGCATCAAATCTGTTTTTCTACATGTGTGGCACTTCAGGGATTGAAATGCTGAACAGCTTTCTCTGCTTTTTATGCCAGACTGCTGTGACAATGCTTCTTTGGTTGCACAGTTTCCTTCATAAATGTGCACCATATTCTCTCTACATGTTCTGCAAGAAGTTGGGCAGTGATTTTTTTTTAAGCACATTGTCTTTTCACCTTATCTCATCACTGTAATACCTTTTTTATCTCATCATTGTAATACCTTCAGCATGTGTCCACGTTGCTTCAGAAAGACAAAGAACGTAGTGCTTGTAGCTTATTAAGTGAAGCAAGGGCACCACGGTTAGGTAGCACACAGTCACTGTACAAAGTATTGCTGTTTCCCTTCATGCTGATTGGGCTGTGGCTATTGTACAGCAAAACTGTTACTAAGATCTGGTTACACCGCAGAAACAAGCAAGCTGTTGCTGGCAAAAGTATGTATTTTGAGCATTCCAATGCTCTTAAGTACTTCAGCAACTCCAGCACAACAAATGGATTTTACCAGTAAATGTTACCAAGAACGGAAAAGAGGCACCAGTTCTCTCTGCTCCTTCAGCTCAAAGGCCCAAAGCTGCTTTGAACTTGTAGGACTCTGCAACATCATCAATTCCACCACTACGTAACAGGCCAGTTGAGATGCATCACAGTATGTAATGAACAAATCTGAGTATTGCAACACCTTTTTAAATAGTTGTGGAGACACTAATATCAGAAACAGAGAGCAAGAGTCAGTTTATAAAGACATGCCAGACCTGTGTTCTTGTAGCGAGAAGTCTCAAAATCTATTACAGTAGCAGTGAAGCAAAAGGTTCAAAAGACAAAGCATACAGCTAACAGAACCATTACTGGTCTGAACTTCTGAAAGCTGGGTGAGATTGCTTTCGTCAGAAACTTTTCACATAACTTTGGATTTTTTAATATACCCCTTAGGCTGAGTTATTTACTAGTATACCGTCTATACTTCTGCATAAAGAAACTAGGGGATGATGGGGGTGGGATGGTGGGGGGAATCCTAGTGCATATTTGTAGGCCAGCTTCCAATAGTACTTGAAATGGTCACTTCCTTTCCCTGACCCAGCTCAAGAGAAGAGAGAAATTTGACTTGGGGCATGGGGGAGGGGAAGCAAAGTGAAGATAAAATTAAGCCATTTCAACAGCAAGAGATGCCAGGATGCTTTTTGGATTGATTAAGTAGTTCCTTCCACTAAAGAAAACCCACTCCCACTTCACAAAAGAAAACCTCCACTGTCGGCAGACATTGTTCACTTTACAAACTTTTCTCAATCTGTAATACTTTGGAGCAGGCAGTTGTGTATAAAACTGCTTATCTCTTCCATTAAAACCTTACATTAATTACACAGGAAAAAGAGATCAGGAGACCCAAAATCGTTCGTTTATTTTAATTATTATCCTGCACAGTCACTTCAGGAAAAGGGAAAGCATCTTCTGAATAAATTTTTCCTTTCAGAAACTCAACTGCATCTTCATTTGTCATTTCCTGAAACTTCTTGTTCAGGACCTGGAAGAAAGGAAAAGGAAAGGGTACATTAGTTCTATTGTCTTTAGCAAACCACCCTGTCCCATAAACCAAGCGCTCAATGATGGGAAGGCCATAGGGAGTCAAAATATTTTGAAAACAAGTTGACTTGAATCATTCATTCTGTAAAAATCAGGGAAATAAGCCAAAGTCACATAGATTTTGAAGTACAAAGCAATTCAGTGGCTTGATTTTTTTTTTTTCCCCTGAACCATGATTATATTTATTTCACTGATAATGGTAAATGGTAGCTTGTCTTTTAGAGTTCCTCTGTCCTTTCTCCCTAGCGACACCACCACCACCTTCTAAGTAGAGATGATATACAATTACCACTCTGGAGAAGGTTCACCATTCCCTACAAGGTCTGTTCTACCAAATAAACATACTCATCACTGCGCTAGTAACAGGACCGAAACAGAGAGAATAACAGGACTCTCTTACCAGAATCACATGATAGCCCAGTTTATTTAGATGCCGCTTCTTCATTGCCAGCTTCCCTTGGGGGTGCATTGTACCCACACAGAAGGCAGACAGAGGAACAAAGAGAACAGCCAATCTACAACCAAGAAAGGTAGGGAAGACTCCATTGTACAAATGCAGAATAAGCATTTTTAAGACAATGATTCAATTGTGTCCTTTAACACTGCAGAATATATAGCTGTCTTTCTGGTAGGCAAAAATATCAGGACTGCACAAATTTCATTATCCTTTTCCTTCTCCAGACTTAAGTAATTTAGACCCTCTCTTCTTCTGTGAGCTTCACACAAGTACCAGCATCTACCCAAATTCCTACAGCAGAATTAAGTCCTTAGATCTCCACTTCTCCCCAATGACAAGGAAACAGATCATTCAAAAGTCTACATTATTTTGACAGCTTCTGCATTTACTTTGATCCTTTGCTAATATTCAGAATCAGTTACTTCCTGCCATAAAAACCTACTTGGAAGGGTGAGGAAAGCTGAATGCCTTGGAAGCCAGACAGTGAGTTTCTGTTACACAATTCACTAGCTCTCCTTTTCCCAAAAAGCAAACTATACAAAATACATTGCTGTGCAGTGATCCATCACACAAATGTTAAGTATTACCCAATTCTACTTAAGCGTTACTCAAATGACAGACGTCCCACTTCAGTTACTGAGGTCATTCTTCTACACAAGATTAAATTAATCACGTAAATTGTGGAGATGATGATCCTTTTTATTGAAATTATATTTCAGCAGCTGAATTAATTGCCATAACATACCATTGAGATGCACATTTTAGAGACTTAAGAGAATAACTGAATGTTTAATTGGACACAGAAATACCTGGAATTTTAAAACCCATAAAGTAGCAATTTTTTGGAAGGGATTTCAGTTGTACTTCAAAACCTGTATCCATTACAAGAGTATCAGATTACTGTAACGTTTCCTGCCTCTTTCTCTGAACTGTTAAGTTTTAGCCTCTGTTAGAAGAAAGTAGTGAGCTGGATGAGTTGTTGCTCTGAACTGGCATGGCAATTTTTGTGTATTTCAGTAAGCATAAATAACAAGTTAGTTATCTGCTTCTGCAAATCAGTGAGTGAACCGAAGAAGTAACTGGATGGAATACATATAAATAAAACTAGCCTGCTAGGAAAAATATGCAGTCAAAAAAGACACCTTTGAACACTTGAGTCAGCATGATCATCTGTTGCAGCTACTGGGAGCACTTTCTTTCTGTCTGAATCCATTCTGATTTCAAAATCTGAAAACAAAACAACAAAACATTTAACACTGCAAGAGGTTACAATTAATGTTCTCATTTGAACATTAATTGTTCAAATTGTTTTCAAATGAACAGCTCATTTGAAAAAGTTAACAGACGTGGTCACTGCTCTGTTTCTAATTGCTGTTCTCTAATAATTTACATCTTACTGATGGCTTTTCCCTCCCTGCAACCAATATAAACAGCTATAGCTTGCACATCTCCAGAAAAAAAACATTTGTTTTTGGAAACTGTAGATAGAACTTTATGGGAGTGAAATCATAGTTTAAAGAAACTAGTCTTCATCGCAGTCTGTCATACCTAATAAAATTTTCCTGTAATCCGATTCCTCATTAGAAATATTTAGCAAGAAAACTATTACAAGTACAGAAAAATTGGTAAGCTGTGTTGCTGGCAAAAAAGTAAGCAATATCAAAATATAAAAGAAACCAAATGTTATTAAATGATATCTGTCAAAGAAGGTCACATCCCATTTCCTAAATGAAAGTAGAACCCAAACCTTAGCCAGAACTTCAGAGAAGAAACAAGTCAGAGAACAAAAGAAGGCTGCTGTTTGGCTTTGTTTCTAATGTGATTTAGTACTAACATGTCAACTCTCTAAAACAGTTGGCCATATTGGATTTATGTACAATTAACATCTGTTCATTGATGCTTAACAAAAAGTCCAAAGCAGTTTTGTAAATAAGAGCAATCATAAAGTTTTACTAAATTGACTTAAATACTTTAACAGAAGCATCCTAGAAAGTATTCACCAATTAAGGACATCATTTGTTGAAAGACTGTGTCTTCAAAGTGTTACACTTTTAATCACTTGCACCCTACGCAAATTTATTTCCGCCTTACTATTTTGGAGATTATAAATCTACATTTAAAAGAATATGACAGTAATTTGGCTTCATACCAATATGATATTTGTATGGCAGCTGAACATTTTGCCGAAACATGTTCTCATCTCCCAGAAGTTCTATCAGTGCATCCCGAGCCTTTCTGAGATTAAGAGATACTAATGAGGAGAAATTCTCAGTCAGCACAAATGCAGGCTTTGTGAAGGAAGGGCTATCAAGTTCCGTACATGCTTTCACACAGCGAAGCATCATTTCCTTTTGTTCTTTGTAAAGATCATCTGAAAAAGGATACAAAAAATATTACATCCAATGTATTATCTCACAGAATTTTTCATTTTATTATCATTTATAATCTGTTCTGGCAGAGCAAATGAATTTCAATATAGGAATCAAAACCCAATTGTTTTTTCACTGAATATTGAGTATCTTCAATATATTGTTAAATATATACCATCAATTCACTAATTAGAATATTAAAGTCTACGGCTGGGACCTGCCCAGTTATCCAGTCTTTCCCCTCTACTGTACACAGCTCTGTGCATGGTATCAGTTATTAAGGAGAACATGGAATGAGAGAGCATGCATAAAAACCATTTTTAAAATCCAGACAACTAGAAGGCTATTTATAAAACAAAGAAGGGATATCAGACTTGGCCATAATTTTGAAACTGTAATTTGATTACTAAGCTGCGCAAACTCTAAGCAGTTACAGCTTTACAGCTTTCAGGTTCAGTCACAGCAGGCTCAACAGCAAGACACAGTGTTGTACTCTACACTGAATTTCTACTCCGCTGAACTACTCTACTGGCTGTAGAGAATTGTAATGTGGAAACCAAATGCTACTACAAACCATTCCAAGTTCCTCATTATAACTCAGAGCAGTCAAAAAAACCTTTTACTCATGATTCCAGCTACTAAAGTTGGTTTACAAAGGTTAAGACTTCCTGTGTTTTTAAAAATGCCTGAACATCTGTCGAAGATAGAACCCCTGACTCTTACACGTTTCTACCATTTCCACAAATCTCATATTCACCTCTCTCCATGTGCACACCTACTATTAAACTGTTGCCACCCTGGGGCCCAAGACAATAAGCCTGATGCCCTAGTGCAGAAACAGATCACTTAGATCACCATCACTACGTTAGCTTTGTCTTAAGGACTTCAAATTTAGTATTAATCATGTTTGCATTCTTTAATTTCTAAACTTTTAACACAGTTACAACAAATTATGTACGGAGGCAGACTATCCCTTTTAAAACAAGAACACGACAAAGTAAGGCTTGACCTGACAGTAGAAGTTCATCCCTGCTGTCCTTTTGCAGCAGCTCATCAAGTGCACGATGAGGAAGATATCCTAAGATGCAAAATGAATACACTGCCTTCAGCAGTTCTGTGTTGGAAATCTGAGGGAGGTACTTATTCAAGCAGCTATGAAGAGTCTCAAAAAACCTTTTCCAAAAGCAAAAGAAAAGTATCTAAATACACAAATAAGGCTATATAAAATACAGATTTCAAACAAAAATACAAGTTAGAAATCTTTATTATCTTGTCTAATCATATGTTGTGTAATCTAACGTTAACTTTTGATTCTTCTTTGAGGATACAGCTACCTAGCAACAGATTTAGTAGCCTGGTCAGTCTAGAACCAAGATCTCCATTTTCAATTACAGAGAAAAATTCCTATGTAGAAAAAATGTGAAAAGACACAGCAAATTACCGTACAGATTAATAAAACAGGATTATGAACTCTTTCACAACTGAAATCAAATACTAGCTGCTACACATTACTCTATAATGACTACATAACGTATTATCAAGCATTCTAAATGAAAACCTACAGATGCTTTTGGCCTCTGGGAACATAGTTGAGTCGTGAATACACTCGGAGAACAATCAAAAGGTTTTTCAAGTTGAGGAATTCAGGGTCTTCTGTCACCTTCTCAGCAAAAACACCCATCAGCTCACTAGGCTGAAAGCCAAGTGTCTCGAAGGCAGAAAGAAAAAGGATAATCTAAAAGAGAAGATAGTTTTATAAGGTCAACAAAGCCAATAAAGTGGATCCTACCTGTTGATTTCATAAAAGGCATTTTTAATGAAAGCAAATTTTTCAAACCGTAACATCCCTTTTATTTCTTATTTCTTTATTCATCAATAAATAGAAGAGCATTTTAAAAATTTAACTGTATCAACTTCATCAGATTGGTATTCCTAAAAAATCTGTTCTCCACAGATCAAACACAAACATGAAGAAAGGTAAGATGGAAAGCACCAGATATTCTACTAGTACCACTATAAATTATTTGGTCTCAAACTCACCTGTCTTTTGTCCCAAATGCAGGCAGTAGAATTAACATAGTCTGCTAATGCTGAAAACAGTTTTACGTTACGGTACTGGAGACTGTAACAAGCTTCCAGAATGAGAATTAACTGCCGAAATGGAGCATCGTGGACATTCTCTGTAACAGAAGAGCAAAAAAGGACAAATGATACAAAGCAATGGAAGGTGTAGGTTGGAGACATTGTGGGAACAGTTTGGCTAAGGGATGGGGGGGGGGGGGAATCAGATAGGGAACTGTGGAACAGACTGAGACTAGCTAGGCAAAGTCAACTGAGCTAAAACACATGAAGAAACTGAGAGGTAGAAGAAATCAAACTGAGTCAGGATCAAGCTAGAAGGGATAAATCAGCACAAGGGGACAAATTAACAAAAGAAGCAAGAAGATTGTGTTCCCAGAACATCTTCTGTTCCAGGATTCTTGATTTTCAGCACCTCCCTGCGCTCAGCATGGAAACCCTCAGGGTAGCCCCTTTAGTACTGATTGAGCCTTTGGGCTGTCCACTTCACCATGTCAGCTGAAGGAGTAACAAAGAGGTGGATCTAAAGCTGCTGATTAATCAGATATTAGCACATGATGAAATTTACATTTTTTTCCCATTTGGTTTTACAAAACGGCAAGAAACCACAAATATAAATCTATGTCTAAAAAGCACTAAAGGCTGTCAAGCACTAAAGCATTAGTGTAAGCCAAAATGGAAAACATGGAACCATAACGTAACTTCCTGGCATACAAGCATGATGACACAGATTGAGTGCCAGATGACAACAGACTCCTGCACAGGACTGCTGCTTCATTTGCCACACAAGATGGACCTACTCCTGAGATGAAAAGGATTAAGTACTGAAAAACAATGCTCTCTCTTGAACATCCCGCTTTGTTTGCTGCAATGAGGGGCATACATGTCATAAAAGACAATGACTGCAAGAGAAAAGAGCATAGTTACAGTAGTAAAATCAACACCCATCAAAACTAGACTTTATCTTTTCCTCTGCCAGAGGACTCAAGAAGATAGCAGGAAAATAACTGAATTTAACTCCTCTAAGTTGTGCTCGGTGATTTTCCAGGCTCAGCATAAAACACTGTTACCTCATTTCTTGAAGTGCTGAGTGCTGACAACTGCGATTGAAGCCAATGAGAGCTGTGCATCAAATAAAGTGATTTGTAATGCTAGGTATTCCTAAAGAAAACAGGCTAATGGAATCTCATATTACTGGACATTTTGACCTTAATCTCTCTCTTCTGCATAATTAGAAAATTAATATCACCACTGGGTCACTCCCTTGCTGCTGCAAAAATTAACTCAGTAAGTACATATGAAGTACACAGTTATTACAATCCTGGTCAGGTCCCCAGATATGGGAGAGGGGGCTACTTTCTTGAGAGCCCCGGCAACAGCAGGGGACCTGGAAAACCTGCTGGAGAATTCCTTTGCCTCATGGGCCCCAAAGTGTGCTCCTCCCTCCTCTTCCTATTCTATCTCCAGCCTCTGATAGGGGTCATTTCTGTCCAGAAATTAATCACTCTGTCCCCAGAGCAGCATTTGCACGATGTGCAGCATGTAAGTCCTGAGA
Source organism: Gymnogyps californianus (assembly GCF_018139145.2). Classification (NCBI taxonomy): domain Eukaryota; kingdom Metazoa; phylum Chordata; class Aves; order Accipitriformes; family Cathartidae; genus Gymnogyps; species Gymnogyps californianus. The sequence goes on from NC_059477.1 coordinate 14,731,429, forward strand.
ACGTGCACTAAAAAAATGCAGAAAAAAGTACTGAGTAGCTGCTCACTCTGTGTATGCCATCTTGCCCATGCACTGAGTGTGGTGAAAGTCCTATCAGAGAAGCCAGTACGTGTAATTAAAGACCGTGTCCTAACACATATGAACAACCAGGACAAATAAAGGCTGTACGAGCAGCCCAAACACTCCTGGTTCATTTATGTTAAGAATGCTATTTTGCTATCTTAATGGTTTTTTAGACACAAATTCATATGTAAGTGTGAATCAATACATACTGACCACATATACTTAAGAAAAGTATTGTAAATGTATGGAGAGAGGTGGAAGCATTAGCTTTAATTTAATTCTTTTCTGGGCTGCAGCATGAGGTCAGTTATTAAGCAGCATTCAATAATTAAATCCAGTTAATCAGGGAAACACTATGTTCCCTTTAGTTTATCAACTAATCACACTAAGCCACCAATCCATCCTGTAAGATGTCCACTTCCAATTCAGATTAGTTTTAAAAGTTTATCTGAAATCTGTTTCTTCTTGCTAGAATTCTATTCTTTTTCCTAAATTCTGCATACAGAAAAATGCAAAGAAAAATATGTAATTCAGGTAAATGTTAAGAAGGGCAGAGACAACAAGAGCTATTTGCTTTCATTATCGATCAGTAATTTTCTGTCTTGCTGCTTGTCAAATGGCTCCACATTACTATAATATCCTGTAAAACAAAGATGTTTCCTGAGTTTTAAAGGAAATCAGAAAAGGGAGATGAGACAATAATTAGGAAGAATTTGGTATAAGGAAGGGAAATTTAATAAACTTATTTTTTTCTTACCCTGGATCTTTTTACTGCAGGCATTCAGGATTGGAATGGAACAATAATTCATTGCAACAAGAGCCAAAAACACACGCAGAGCATTCGGGAAAGTCAGATGGTCTATCTCTTTCAAAACTGCCATCTAAAGTGAATTAGAGTTCATTAAATCCTTCATTCTTCAGGTATATTATCACTGCTTTCTGGTGAAGGCATTTTCACCAAAACTTTCCCAAACTCCTTAGCCTGTTCAGACTTACATGAAAGAAAAAGGAGCAACAAACACCAAAAGCATAAAGTAACTCCTCTCAATTTCTTAATACACAATTATAGCAGATCAAGTGCTCTAGAGCCATGTCACTAGGCCAGTTCCCAGCAATTTGCCTTTATATGTTTTTTTAAAAGAAAGAAGTCTCAGTAAAGCTCATTTCCAAATACTGTGAATATCTATCTTCTATCAACTCTTTAAAAAGTAGCAGAAATATAATTGGCACAGTTGACTTATTTAATAGTACTCCAATTACTGTTGTGGATGCGCATGAAAGCTGTAAGCCTTCAAAGTGATCCAACAGCACACTGAGTGGCGTATCTTTAATACAAACACCCAGCTACAAATGTGGACTGAGGCACAGAAGGTCAGCTCTGATGCCACAAAAGAGACTTCATTTATCGAAGCAGCAATTAGATTGATATAAATGACAGTAAAAATGAGACTACAAAGTATATTTGCTATTAAAATACAATATTCTTATTGCATGCATATCAAAGGTTAAATACAAAATGCATCTAAAATAGAAATTACACAGTATTAAAAATAGCACCTGTAAGCTCGGAAAATTAAGAGCTCCCTTCAGTTAACAAGTGGAAATGTTACTTTCCTCTCAGTTCCATATTCTACCACATCTTCAGCCAGTTTCTCACCATCTTGTAAAAAGCGGTACCTTGTCCAAGGTTTTATGATTTACTTACATCTAACACACTGCATGAGCCCCCTGCCCTGCTCTGTTCTTGCCCAGTTTCCCATCAGTGGTATCTTCCCTCAATTCCTCATGAATTCCTATTACAAACTCTGACCTCAGAGCCCTTCAGCTATGTGATGAAAACACTAGCAGGCCCTGTTTGAAAGAAGGTTTCAAAAAGTGTCCTTAAATCAGGGGACGAAACCCAGTATGCCCTGCCATAAAACCTACAGCCTGCTCCCAACCACTGTATTTCCCAGGGAACCTTTCAGATACACAGAAAGATAAGGCCATGAGCTAGGTGAGTTCTCCTGTCATCTCACTCCCATCAGTCCTCTAGCCCTGTACCATTATTGGACACAGCCCCATCAGAGACTAGTTTTCTGTCTTCTCATCTTCCAGCCACAAGCTGGGCAAGGGAATCAGGGAACAGCCTGTAAGCGCTTCTATGAAATACCATGTGGCCAACCCAAACAACAGGTGAGGGCACTGCTATTTTACTGCCTCAACTCCTTTTGTACCATCTCCATTGCTTTCTGCCCCCTTTCATGGTGGGATATTCCCAGCCTCCAAATTTAAGTTCTTCCTGCAGATACAGCTGGACTATGATTCATATAGCAAACGCAGTTAACCTTTCTGTTATATTTTCTCTTTGAGTGTCTGGAAAGAACCATATACAATTTATAAACAATGTAAGAGCACAGGCTTTGTGGAAGTAAAAATGAGCTTCCAATTAAATTTACCTCTAATTTCTTTTTCAGAAAGACTGGAGCATCTTTTCCCATGCATTTCATCAGGTTTTGCAGTATAAAGATGTTTCTGATACTTGGAATGCGCTGCTCCACTAGTAATCTGATGAAGAAACACACACAAGGCCTTGAGTTAGAGAGAGTAACTGTTTAATAGAGCTTTCTTCATTTCAGCAGAAACAGGTAGGTACCCTCATTCTCCTTCATTGATGTACTCCCAAGTTAAAGCTGTAATTCCCTGCTCCTCTCCCACCTCCTTTTTTGCAAGGCTGGCATAACTCTACATGATGTAGCTGCAGCACCGATATTTTGCATGTGGAAATAATTATATATGCTTTCTTAATGTTATCCTGATAGATGAGTGTTCTTGCTGATACATTAACAGCAGGGGCACCTGACCAGACTGCACATGTGACTCTGCAGACGTGAGTGCTGTTAAGCCTCAAGGAATTAACACTCTTCTGCAGGAAAAAAAAAAAAAAATTGCACATTTTTATCACAGAATCATCTATGTGCAGGCAAGTTCTGAAACAGCTACGGAACTCGGGGACGGACACTGACAACAACTGGGTGCAAGTGAGGGAAAAAACAAAACAAGCAGTGCTGTGGGCTGCAGGAACAGAAGGGGATATCATAACACAGAGGGATCATAAGCACAAGATGAAGGAGTTCTGCATTCCCAGCACCTCCTTTTCTGGCTCAGAGGGAGATATTGTAATTGTTATGTCTGAATCACCCTTAAATATACCTGCACAGCTACAAAGATATGAAGTGTCACTTTCTAAGGCAGTGCACTGCTCTGAAATTCATCCCTGCAGATGCAGCTTCCTGCAAATGGTCAAGAGCTCCAGACACCAACACAGAGAAAGAGCTGTAGATGGATCTCCTGCTTTCTACCAACTTACAAGAACTGTGTACCTGAGCTTCCAGGAGAACCTATTTTTTGCATATCACTAATACATCCACATTCTCAAAGCAGGACCCGACACAGGACCAAAAGTACTAATCCACGGCAAGTTTTGTGACAGCCTCAGTAAAAACAATCTCAGGGGAGTGAGCAGATTGGTCACCCACATAAATCTCACTGGCCTAGAAAAAAATCACTACAGCCAAAGAAGTTATTCTGATAAAGCACTACCACAGAAGGCCTTGCTGGATGCACAGATAAAGTCTAAATTTGTCTTCATCTTAATTTTCGCTTTCTAAACTAAAAGAAAATATTCCCTGGCTGTTAAACAGCATTTTTCATCATGACAAATCAGAATACTTCACAAAGTAAGCTAGTCTCATTACCTCCTTTCTACACACGGATAAAACAGAGCATAGATATGCAAAGTGACTTGATCAACATAGCAAAAAAACCACAGTGGTGGAGCTGCAGTCAGAATATGAATCCCCTGCAAAGCAGTCCAGCACCCTATGCCATCGGAAACCTTTCTGCTTGAAACTGCAAAGACAATGCCAAAAATCACTGTCTTGTACAGCTGTTATCTCATGTGATATTTGAGTCCTAAAAAAAAAAAAGTATGTCTTTTATGCACAGACATTCCCTCCATGATTTCTAAAAGACATATATTCAAACAACATTTAAATATGAAGAACACGTGAAAGATAGTTTTCTCACTGTAATCCAGCTTGAAGAGCGCTCACGTTCTTGTCTTTATCCAGCCCTGCTAAAGTAGTTGCCAAAACTGAGATACACCGGTTATCAAGTTGATTGAGCTTCTCCTGTTAAAGTTTTCACAATGTCAGATTACTTCAGATCAGTGAAAAGTTTCAGAAAAGAAAAACTGACCACCCTTAATATGGACCTCCCGTCTTCTCTTTCCCCCCTGAAGTCAATTCATAAGCTTTAATTCCACAGTGACCTACAATGTCTCACATCAGTCAAACGTAGTTGATTTGAAAAGGGTAATGATTTTTGAGACTTCTCTCTGTTAAATCTGTCTGAAATCAGGCAGTGGTTTCAAAAATGAAGGAAATTAGAAGTACACACAAATTATCTATGGGAGCCCTATTTCCATGGAACAGCAGACTAAACCAGGGATGTAACCCAACTCTCTCTGATGTTGCACAGCCTCCCAGAATTACCCCCAAGGTTTAAGCCCAAACTTAGGAAGAGGGATTTTGATACTTACTTGGCACACTCTCACCAAAGTCTGGACTAGGAGAGTGTTCTGAGGAACACCTAGGTTCACCACAGCATGCAGACTGAACACCAGGTCACCCCGCGTCATCCTTCTGGAGTCCCGCAGCAGCTGCTGACAAAGCTTGACAAAAGCTGGGTGCTCAAAGATCAGCTGTTTCTCGTAACGCTGCTGGTCTTCGGACAGGTTTTTGAAGAGCCTCCATACTGTAGTTAAGCAGTTTGTGAAGTGCTTAATGGAAACAGCAGACTCTGAAGCCAGGTCCAGTACATCGCAAGGACAGGTACATTTCTGGAGACTATTAAAGAACGGTTCACTATGATCCACTACATGCTTCACTTTGAAGCTCCCAGAATCATCCAACTTTTCAAGTTCCAAGGAGCTTTCGGGAGCCTGTTCACTCACCAAAGCCTCTGTACTCTTCTCTGGTTGTATTTTAGCACCTGTGCTGAAAACATCTGTCTTTTGAGATAGAAATCGAAGAGATGATCCAGGCAGAGAAGGAAAAATATTTAAAAATAATTTCCTGAAGTTCACATTTTCCAGGGGATCCTTGTATCTGCCAATCCATAAAATGTGTTTTCTTGTTGCGGCTGAAGATTTGGGAGTGAGCGCAGAATTGCACCTACGTATGCATCTAACAGTATTTAACAAATAACTTATTTTATTATTCATTTTTGCTAATGTCTCATTAACAGATTTGAAATGCCAACTCAAAGTAAGGGATCTGATGAAATTCTACCAGTGCAAACAGTCCTGGAGAAACTGCGTAAGATCACTTATCTGTAAAAACAATTGAAAATTATGCATTAGTTACCAGACTTTCAATTCCTAAAGTTTCAATTGCCCAACCTATGCACATCTTTTACAGGAGGAAAAAAAAAAGATTTGGAAAAAGATCCCTGGAAAATTATTTGCAGAGGGGCTTTTATTGGATCTTCTACATTTTAGTCAAACATCTCAACACAAGGCTAACTCATCCCGAGTGTCAACTCTTTTTCCTCTTTGCTGTTTTAACCAAAAACTATGCCGGGAGAGAGAGTCTTCTCCTAACTGACGTCTCTCCAAGCAGACGCGTCTCCTGACAGGGCTCTGGTGGGTCACTGCCAACCTTCAGCTCCGGTTAACAGAATCCTGCCCGGCTGCGGCCACAAACAGCCTGTCCCAACCAACAGCCTGTCCCAGCCTCCCTGCCGCCACCCCACGGGCCAGCCGCCTGCCCGGCGGCCGCGGCACACCCGCGGGCACACTCCCAGGGCCGGGGGCACCAGGCGGGGCAAAGCCTCTCGGTTTCGAGCTCGCTTTCTGCAGGCGGTGGGAACGCTGCCCAGGAGGGTACGGTACCAGTAGCGTAGGCCCGGCGCCAAGGGGACAGAGGCCTTTCGGGGGCCCCGCAACGGCTCGGAACACCCGGGCGCAACGGCGCGGGATCCCGCCGCGCCGGGCCGGGCCGGGCCGGGCCGAGCCGCCCGCTACCAGCCTCAGCCACGCCGGGAAGGGACGGGCGGGTCGCACCAGACCCCCGCTGCCCGGTAGCTGTTACCTCGCATGCGGCGGCGCCATGACACCCGGGCCGCCCTCTCCGCGCGCTCTCGGCGAGCCTCGCGAGAGGGACGGCGCGGGCCGAGGGACAAACCGCCGTGGCGCGCGGCGCGTTGCTGTGCAACGCCGAAGCGACCGTTGGAGGGTGCCGCGTGCATGGCCAAGTTGGTGCTGGCAGGTGAGGCACCGCGTCGGCCGCCGGGGCACCGAGCGGGGAGGCGGCCGCTGGCGACAGCCTGCCTGTGCTTGTAGCGGCCGCTCGTGTCTGCAGGCTTCGTAACTTTCCGTTCTTTTAGTCTCTCTTGAGAGCGGCGTCTGTACGGCACGCTGCTTCAGCCGTTTCCGAGTCGGCCTTCTCCCCTTATCCCGTCGGTGAGACTTCTGCCTCTCTCTGCTGCTGTGCCCCCCGGGGTGGCCTCCTCAGCCCCTTAAACGCTGGCTGAAGAGACTGTTTCACCTCCGAAATTATCCTTTCTTTGCTGGCTCATATGCTTGTCCTGTTATTTTCTGGGAATTCACGGGGTGCAGGTTATGTAAGACTCTTTTTTAATTGGAACAGTTTTTAATTGGAACAACTAAAAAATATTTGGCCTGTTAAGCCCTTATCAGTCAATATCACAAAATCTTCCATTTGTGGTGGTGTCGCTGTGTCCACAGGTAAGGCAGACTGCCCTTACTATGCCAAAGCTGAACAACTGGCTGATTATCTTCAGGCTAACTTGCCAGACTTCAGGGTTCACAAGATCACTCAGCACCCTGACAAATGGGAGGTAAGAGATTGTAAGTCAAGTCGTTGGTAGATGCCCCGGTGCTCTACAAAGCAACAAATGTGCTTATCTGTAGTATGTCTCTTCTCCTGTATTAGCATTTTGATATGTGGGTAGAGGTGCTGCAGAAGCAGCTTTGGCTATGAGGGCCAGACAGAGGAAAGGTTTGAATGTTGTGAGAGACTGGCATTCTTGTGAGCCTTACCACAGAAGACGGGCACAAAATGTGGGCCAGCCTAAAGCTGTGTTTTGCAAGTAAGAAGTTCAATTTTATTGTTTTTTTATTATGCATAAATGGCTTCTCAGCCTATAAATCTTTTGCACACTGTGATTGCATATGCCTTCAGAGTTGTTGTTGAGAGCATCTCTGGCATTCGAGGGCTTTGAATTACAATGGAAGTATGAAATTAAATCTCACATATTTGTTTACAATGTGGATGGGCCTGAGTACTTTTCCTGTAGACACGTTGCCATGTGTAGTCATGGGACACTGTACTCCCTATAAGGAACTGAAAAAGCTGCGGTATTACTTCATGAGATAGACAGTACTAAGATTTTTATTACCTCTTATATTTTGCTTGACACCTCAGCCAAGTAACTTGAACAGTTAAGTGAATAGCAATTAACCTCTGCAGCTTACTTATCTTCTGCGGCTAAATAGGAATCCTCAGGTTACTCGCTGCTTCACAACGTTGCTATCTTCAGTACCATTAAGACAATTGAGCAAAATTACAGCAGTAAAATCAAGCAGAAGTAAGACCTTTTGCTGAGGTATCACAGTGTATCACCATGCCTTGTTTTGCATTATTCCCCCATTTTGCACACACTGGTACGTGAGTTGTGAAGCACCTTCTAATTATGTATTGAGAGGAAATTATAAGAATGTTTATAGCTGTAACATTTAGGTGTTATCAAATGTGAAAAAGTATTAAAACCTTTTGGCGGGGATGTTTACATTAGCAGTGGCTTCATGACATTTGTGAAAAGAACGGATGGGAACACAGGCGGTCTCCTATCATTTGGAGAGAACTGTTGGACCGTGGAGGGAAGGGTCTGCTTCTGGGAGGAGTTAATGATTTTCTGCAATATGCTCAGGTAATCAGCTGCTTTTAATACTGTAAACCCATATTTTACATTTTCTTATAACATTGTTGTTCTTTATTCCTCCTTCAAATGTAAAATAAAGCTACCCTTTCTAATGTTACCTTGCTGTGTTTGGGTTGTCATTTGATTAGAGATCATCCTTTTTGTTCTTAGCACTATTACGGCATCACGTCAATGATGTTGAGTGAGGAAATGTTAGACATTGCTGAGGAGAACCTGCAGGCGCATATTGAAATTGAAAAAGAGGAGGAAGAAATTGAAAGTCTTATCAAGCCTTTGCAGATCTGGATCACCAGGTGAGAGTGAAAAGAATATCTATGAAGTTTCGCTCAGCTTCAGAAGAATGCACCTTTTCCTATCACATATAACCGGTGTAACCATCTGAAGTTATACACTAATCCCTGTAATTTGCTGATTTGAATTAGGTTCTGCACCCCTTGCTATGAGCATTCAGTGTATAATTTAGAAATTATTTCTACTCTTGTTACATTTTGCACCAGTTTAAGTGAGGGATGTGAACAGCCAACATTTAGGCCCCAGATCACCTTAGCGAAAAGCAAGTATTTACAAAATAAGCTAGGAATTTTGTAGTGCAACTATCTTGCATTAAATGTTTTTGGAAATATTTAAATAAGTGAAGAGTCTCTTGCAGTTCTAGCGTTAGAAATTTCTGTATTTCTGGTAGTCCTAACAGAGCACCTTAAAAAAATTGTGGTTCTTTAAAGACACCAATTTTTAAGTGACCGTATCAGCTGAAATGTATAGGATTGAAAAACCTTCAAATGAAAGGAGGACCCAACTGTTTTAATTTTTAACCTGTTAAAATGACAGCAGGAGCAATAAAGGGTCCAAACTAATGGTCTATTTAAATATAATCAAATACAAAAGAAAGATCTTTGTGTTTATTTGTGTAATACTTCCAAACAAGCAGTGGTTAGTCGTCAACTATAATTTTTCTATATCCTTCTTTTATCAGTGCATCCGCTCCAATCTGTTATCAGCTGATCCCTCTGTTGGCAAATGGAGAAGTGTTTGGGATGACCACAGAAATCAGTATCCATTTGCTTGACACTGACCAGTTTAAGGAAGTTCTTTGCAGTATTGTAATGGAAGCTGAAGACATGGCGTTCCCACTCCTCCGCAGTATTTCAGAGCACACTGAAATAGACGAGGCTTTTATTCAAGCTGATATTATCATAGTTCTTGATGATGTCCTCTTAAACCGTGAAGTCCAGTCCCTTGAGAACTACATCAGAGAAGTGAGTGAGATCTGTCAAGTGTATGCTCCCCTGATTGAGAAGAATGCCAAGAGTGAGGTCAGAGTAATTTCATCAGGAAAAACCTTTGTAAACCTTAAGGCGATGATGATTATGACATACGGCCCGTCCATTAAGCCTGAAAATGTCATTGCCATTGCAACATCCTGGGAAAGTGCAGCTAAAGCCATGCTGGCCAGGAAACTGAATATGAATGCAGCAGGTGAATATCTATGTGTTTTGGTAGCATTTGGGGAATTCAGTGGATGGACACCTTCGAGAGTACATATTTCATTGCAGAACACAGTTGATGTGTGTGCAGAAATGCAAGCACAGCAGTGCACCCACTGAACTGCATGGCTGTACAGAATGCCAGGGTGTGACTAGCAGGTGCTACCGTTCTCTGTGCTTACTGCTATCTGGATCTGTGCCTGATCCCATGAATGTCAATTCTTTTGCTAACTCGTGGATGCAGCCCTGCCATTCTGGTGTGTATTTCATGCTGGAAATACACTAGGAAGGTCTGAGCTGTGTTGCGGATCCGGAACTAGGAGTTCAAGATTGCATTTGCACTCTGCAGCGCACTTTTATTTTGGAGACACACAAACTAGCTGTGAATAAACATGACAACATACTGCTGTGCAGATAATGAGAGTATAGTAGAACTGTGTTGTAGTGTTATTTCTGGGTTAATTAGCTTTCTTTCTCAGGTCAATTGTTACAGCTTGGTTATATTTGCACGGTTCTGCACTGCATAGCAAAGGTGTGCTCCGACAGCCTGCTCAGCATCAGGATTCTTTCAATGTTGCAGGGGTAGGCACTGGTCATCAATGACAAGTCTAGATATTTTGGAGCCTAATAAAATAGAAAAGTAAGTTAATAGGCTGAATAGCCTATCAGCAGGTTATTTGAGAAATTCCTTTTGCACCAAAGCAGGTAGATTTTTATTTAAATTATTTTTTACTGTTAGGCATTCTATATTTGCGTGTACGGGATTTTAATAGGAACATTGCAATATGATTTGTTTTGGTTTTTAACAGCTAAGTATTTACTAGGTTTTGTCTATTATGTACAATAACATGATATAAATTAAAGTTCCTTTTTCAGCTTGTGATGAGATTTTGTATGTTATGGAGAACGTTGTTGCATTTTTGAGATCAAATAATTTCTGCTATCAAGGCAGAACACTGAATTGAAGAATAATTCATCTTGAAAGGGAATTCTGAAGGTCATCTAGTCCAGCCTACATTGTGAAAGTATTTGTCTGTCTCTTCATTAATCTATGTGTTTTCCTCTGTTACAGGAGTTAAAGACGTGATTGTCTGGGGCAATATTACTGGCTGTAACTACATTGATTTGTCACATGCAAAACTTTATGGATATGAATGTGCTATTTGGGGCCCAGCTAATTTTCCACGTCCTTTGTTGAGTATGATTTATGATAGGTACAGTACAGATTTATTTTTTTAAAGTAAAACTAAATAACTGCTTTTAATCCATGCTTATCTGAACTGTGTGATAAACATCAAGAAAAGTTTTTATTTTCAAGATTTGTCTTTACTGACTAGAGCTGTACATAAAGGAAAACTCAAGTTTTCAGTCTGCAAGTACTGAGTAGTGCAAGGACTTCAGTACTAAGTACTCAGTCTGCAAAAGAAGTTGAGTAGTTCCTAGTGCTATACATAGTTGTGACTCTCCTGCCAACTTTGTTTGTAACTATATTTGCCTACATATTGTGTTTCTCTTCTATCATATCATGAGCAGCCTATAAGAAGTAATGAAAGTCCAGATAGTGACTTAGATGTCTAATATGCATGAAGAAACTTTGAAATAATACTAAACATATATCTGCATCTTGAAGTATCTGAATTCTATTGAACGTATGGCCTGAGCACACTAATGTTGTCAGTCTCCCAAAAATAGACAATTTGTTAACATATGTAAAAAGGATACCTGGCAGCTAGATAGCTTCTTGTGGAAAGAAAAGTAGCAGAGAAAGGACGGGTACAATGAGAGGGCAGCAGATGTGATATACACTCAGGCCTGACCATTTGGAGCTCCCACTCTGGTCTAAACCTAGCATTTACTGGACAGCAGATGTTTCTTTTGTTCTATACTTGTATTGTGCCTAGCACAGGGGGATTATGGTTCATGGCTGGGTTCTTACATAAGACGGTAATACATATAAATAATAATAATAATAGAGGTTAAGACGTCAGTAAATGACCTAACTTTCATAGATAAGTAGTTCTTGTTGTTACCTTTTGAGCCACTTTTTGTTAGACCCTCTTTTCTGTCTTTAAGTGCCTTGCCTTCAGCAGTGAAGTTTGAATAAGTTTTGACTATTTTCTTCCCTCAGGTTTAGTTCTTTTTTCCTCTAGAAAACTACTCTTCCTGCAGTCATCTTAGTTTTTTCTTCCTTCTTTTTTTTTTTCCCTTTTTTGTTGGTAGCGAATGGATCCATTCAGAATTTCTATCTGCACAGAGTTCACTGTGTTCCCGGGTCTGTCATTGTGTAGGAATGTTACCTGCTCATGCAATAGCCACTGTACTGAGATACTGGTATCATGGCTCTCCTCCTGGGGAGATCGTTTCTGTGGGAATACTTACTAAAGGTAAATCTACTTTTGCTTCACATAGTCTCTTGTAGCTTTCCCCAGTATGTATAATGTTATTTTTTAATCAAGATTTTTAATTTAATAAAAACTTGTAAAACAAATCATGATATAATGGGAGGCCGAGAGTTTGTTTCAGCGTAAGTACCTCCAAATCTAAGCAATTTTGCTCTCCAGAGCTTGTGATTTGATACTCACTCCTTACAATCATCTCTCAGGTTAACGTTGTCTTGTTGCAGATTGTCTCTTAGTCTTTTAGTTTAAATGCTTTTCTGGTGTATGTGTTTTGCACAAGGACTCTTTATAGTTCTTAGAGCCTAAGCTACAAAAGCATGTTCTTCTTGCGTAGTTATGTGGACCAATAAATGGAACATTTCACAACAGCCATTTAACCCTTGTATGAAATAAAAAATTTAATTTTTTCCCCTTTTTAAGATGTAAAATTGTTACAGCAATTGTGTTACAGCACAGGAAAGACATGGACCTGTTGGAGCGGGTCCAGAGGAGGGCCACAAAAATGATCAGAGGGATGGAACACCGCTCCTATGAAGAAAGGCTGAGAGTTGGGGTTGTTCAGCCTGGAGAAGAGAAGGCTCTGGGGAGACCTTTTTGCGGCCTTTCAGTACTTAAAGGGGGCCTATAAGAAAGATGGGGACAGACTTTTTAGTAGGGCCTGTTGTGATAGGACAGAGGATAAGGATTTTAAACTAAAAGAGGGTAGACTTAGACTAGATATAAGGAGGAAATTTTTTATGATGAGGGTGGTGAAACACTGGGACAGGTTGCCCAGAGAGGCTGTAGATGCTCCATCCCTGGAAACATTTGAGGTCAGGTTGGATGGGGCTCTGAGCAACCTGATCTAGTTGAAGATGTCCCTGCTCATTGCAGGGAGGTTGGACTAGATGACCTTTAAAGGTACCTTCCAAGCCAACCTATTCTATGATTCATGTACATCTAACTAAAATACAAAGTTACAGTAGAAGGAGAACACTTTAGTCTTTGAACTGTACACTGAAGAAGGCAGTCTCCATTTATACTAAGATCTTACAGTTGTAGACTTTTGCAGGTCTGTAGGACTTAATCTTGACACTGGTGAGGATGTGTTTTTTAATCAGAAATAATATGTTTGAGTCATTTTTTCCCTCTTCTTCAGGTCAATTTTGCGTTCCTGAAGGAATTGTCTTCTCTATGCCAGTGAGGTTCCAGAATGGTAACTGGGAAGTCATGACAGAATTAGAAATTAATGAAACAACCCAAGAAGTTCTGGGATGCTTAGCCCATGAGCTGATTCAGGTGATGATTTCTTGTATTTAATACTATGCCCATTCTGCCACCTATGCATACGTTGCAATATAACTTTGAATACTGAGACCTTTACTCCAAATGTTAGACATACAAACTGCACATGTGTACTTATGCATGATAATACCAGTTATTTATGAGTGTAAGGTAGTATTTATATATTGAAATGAACAGATGACTGTTCTGTTGCCCAAAAAGGAGATGATAAAATAAGTTTACCTATGTAAGTGTAGAATTTGCCCCCCCAAGTTCTGTAGGCTTTGTGCAAAACAGAAATATTAGCTTTAATTTAATGTTTCTACGTTCTGTGCTGCTGATGTTGATTTTGCTTGTGTGGTATTCAGAGTAGTTCTACACCAGGAGACGTATCTTTTGGGATCCTTATGGCAGTGACTCTGCATGAATGAAGGCCAGATTTTACTAGAATTAGGGATTTTTCAGAAAATATAAAATCAGTAAGCAGTAATTTCATCATGAACTTCTTGTCGCTTAGTGAGACAAAAAGAATTTAATTTGACTAAAAGAATGGTTCCAAACTCTACATTCTAGCTTCAATCAGATTTTGTGATCATTAGTCATACTAGTAACATGTAAGGATTATTTTATTTTAACATGTTTTAAGTTTGTGCTAGAAATTACAGTGGATGAAAAGAATGGGTGATATTAAAACTGCTTTTTTTTTTTTTCCATTCAGGAAAAGCTCATTGCACTAAGGGAAATAAATGAAATGCGTCCGTATGGAGCTGATAAAATCACCAGTAGAAAATATTTGCGTCAAGGTGGGTTTTTCTCCCCATAAAAGATGAGATCAATTTTTAAGTGAGAATTTAAGTAAGGGATTCTTATTTTATGTTCCTTTCATTTAAAATAGATATAAAATCCTTCAGGAAGGAATATAAATGACAAGTGCTTGACTGATGTATCCTGACCGTGCCTGGGACATGGTGATAGGAAGGGCAAGCTTGCATGGTAGCAACCTTGTTTTGATAAGTTTCTGTTGTGTCATTCACAGATTATGGATATAAAAGCTGAGCATAAATAATACATTTAGCATGACACATTTTGTCTTAGGTTATTAGTAAATATAAAATCTTTTTAACCCAAGTAACTATTATTAGAAAAGCACTTTCACCATATATCCTACTATATATTTTTGAAACTATTCTTTACTGTACTTGAGTATTCTTTACTATCTAGAAATAATGAGTTGAAGTTCTAATAGAGAAAAAAATACTGTAAATTGGAACTAAAACTTCTCATTTTTCTGTTTGTTACGGTACCAAACAGTTCATTCAGTATCTTTAGTCTATAAGTCAGTCAGAAGAAGAAAAGGTTGAGACACCCAAAGACAGTAGGCTAAAAAAAGAGATATTCCTACTTTCTATAGAGAAGGCAATCTCGGTAAGTGGCAGCCACATCTGCCACTTCTTCCAATTACAATAGATGAAAGATCTTTTAGGGAGCCCTACATTATAAATTATTAAGTCATTTTGCTTTGTTTGTTAATGACACACCAAGTTTATCATGACTTATTTTTTTTAAATGCACAATGATATGAGAAATTTCAACTAAAAATCTATAGAACAACTCCAATATCCCTTCCTAATATCTAGGAGCATGTGGGAACGCTACAGGCTACATGATACTGCCATGGCAAAACTCCCCTGAATCCACAATCTACATTTTCCATGCAGAATAAAAACCCCACATCTTCTCCCAAGTCTTTCTGTGCTGCTTTTCCTGCCTATTTGCTTTTCAAGTTCTCTGTCCTCTTAAGATTATATAAAGGAAAGAATCATTCATCAAAATAAGAACAGATGAACTTTAAAGTGTGTTTTATTTTTGTTTTCTCACTTTTTCCCTACTCTCAGATTCTGAGATCCCTGCACTTTCCCGATGTTCTAGCCATTTCTTTCTACTTTTAGGTCCTACAGGCCTTTTCCCTAGTTAGTTTTCTTTCTCCCTTCCTTCAAATTCTTTCCAGTGCTTTTATATCAGCACTTACCATACTATGAGCTGTTCTTCTGCATTAAGGGCAGGCTGAAGAATGGGGGAACTATTTGGAGCTTGATGCCCAGGGCCTTTAGTAAGCACATAAGCCTTTTGGTTATCCATGCTTGTTTCTCAGGAAAGGACTACAGACACATTAAGATTTTCTTGATAAATGCAGAGTTTAATTATTCCACTAATCATGACCTTGATGAACCCAGACAGGAGATTCCCAGTTAGATAGGAGTATCCTTCCCTGTCTGCTCTCTACTTGTATGGCATTGCTTTTCTGTAGAGCTGTCCCATTCCTCTTGTGGCTGCTTTAAACACTAAGCAGAGGGCCTTTCCACTGCTAGCAGCTAACTGCGTAGTTGTGGCCTACTCTTGTGACATTAGTATCAGGTGCCGTACTATTCAAGTATGACCAAAGTGCCCTGCTTATCTCCTTGCATGTGTAAGTATTTTAGGAGGTTGGCAAAAATATGTACTGTTTTTGCTTTTTTTACAGAGATGGAAACCTTGCCTACTGGCTCACTTTAGCCAGAGTTGTCTGGAGAAGAAAATGCTGAAAATTCCCATACTAAAACAATGTTTCCATTGCTCAAAAGAGCAAACTACAAAGAAAGGCTAAACATTGTCATAGCTTTTACAGTATCTTCCTCATCAAAATGTGGAAATCCGTAGGCAGAAAAATATTTCAAAAACAGTGTGAATATAACATTCTTAATCTGGAGACCAAAGCAAAATTCCTACTGACTTTAATGAGTCTAGGATTTCATTTACATCCAACAACTTATTTCTTCAGACCAATAAACTGTTTCAAAAACATCGTTTAATGTCTAAAACGTTCATATTATGACAATTTTGAGTAAGATTGTCACACACAGAGTAGGAGTTATAACTCCAAATTCTTGTTTCAGATGTAATGAAAAACAGTACTTGTGTAAGAATATATATGCTTAGGCAAAATTGATTTTTAACACAAAAATTCAAGTGCATACATCTCCTTAGTGACAAGATCATTTTTGTCTCTGTGTTTTTTATTTATTTCATGAGTTTCGTAGGGACTACTCATATGTTTTAAGTCAAACATGCAATTAATTAAGTCCTTGTCTAAACAGGATGTTTGAGGAACCACTTTCACTTGCATGTCTTTGGTGTCTTAAAAGACGGAGACTGTGTTAAATGAAATATTATTGTACTTGCTAATTTTTTATCGGATGTGAGTGTTTGAAACAAAATTAAAAGTTTCCTGTTCTTTGAATCAGATACATATAGTTGGAATAAATTCATTATTTCTGTTCAAGTGGAGGTTCAAACTCTGAACAGGGGTAGACTTCTTCTTACATGAGGAAACCAAGAGGAGTTTATTTGTTATTTATCAGCTGTCGTGGACAGAATGAGGAGGGGTGTCTCACTGTCTTAGAAAGAGGAGCTCAGAAAGCTGGGGTATCACAAGGGAGGTGGAAGAGTGTAGTTTCTTATGTGAAATGTATGTGGGAGAAGCAACATTTACAGGAACTGAGATACTGTTACAAGTCTCTTCATGGAAGAGTTCACATGGGAGTTGTAGAGGCAGGTATTGTAAAAAGTCTTGAAGAAAGCGGTTAGGAATCATTCATTTCATGAGGAAGTAGTCTCCAGGGAATTAGTTTCTAGTAGTGTATGCACAGAAAATTGGCTAAGTCTCTGAGGAGCGTCTGGAGGCAGATGTCTCAGGAGAGCATAGCAGGGAAGGATGCTACCAGTAGTCTTTACAAACTACCTGGTTTGTTCCATAGCTCCTTCTCCAAGACAGGAGAGGAAAAGTTAGCTTCTCTAATGTGTATTTACGTTTGGTTTTTTCTATATGGAATATGATTTGGCAGTCTTTTACTCTTTGAATTTTTATTCTACCTGCGGAGATAGTAGTTCAAACAGACTGCAATTCAAGCACGAACGCTGCACAGCTGTTAATGAGAGGGAAATTAACTGTTTCTGCAATATATAAGCAGGCTTACTGGACTTCTGAGTCACTACCTGAGAACCACAAGCAAAGAATTTCTTCTCAGAAGTTGGGAGGAGAAAGACAAAACGAATGTCTTGGATGTTTCTTGTATCCTAAATCATTCTAATTAGATTTGCCTAGTGGCCTACAGGGAAATTCAGGTCTTTCCTCATGGAAGCATAAAAGAATGGAAAAGTTTCTTTTCCTAGCTTTTGCTTAGGAGAGAAAGAAAGAATAAAAATAATAGCAAAGAGAATATATGGTAACATATTTTAAGTTGGTTACAGTTGTAACACAGTGATTGACTTAGTCATCACTGAGTTTGGGGTTTCTATAAGTAATAAGTAATTTCTGGTACACACTTTCTCACAAGTTACTGAGTAATGCTATGTATGCAGGATATTCATTGCATTGATGAATCCTACTACCTGGGTGTTAGAGTAACTGTTGAAAAATTTATGAAAAAGGGCTTTAAGATAAATGTATGTGTCTTACAAATGTTATATATATTCTGCATAAACCCTAGCATTTGGTTGTACTGAAGAGTGTGTAAGCTTTCTGGTTGGTCTGAACAATTCTTATTCTAGGACGTTACACTAGGACTTACTATTTTTCCTCTTTGTGTAGTTGCACCAACTGTTTGTTACAGCACACTGTGCTTTCTGCATTATTGTGCCAGCTTCCACCTCATTTTCAGTCTCTATAGCAACACAGTTTCTCAGCAACTGGGAGATGCTTAGTAAAGGCACCTCAATTTAGAAATATTGCACTCCAACCATAAGAAAAAATTGCTTTGAAACAAGATCAAAGAAGTTTTATCTTTAATAATTCAGGATATTTATTACTAATTAATTAGTGTTCTCTGTTTTGACTGCTTAGACAATTACCTGATACTTTGATCTGGGCCTTTGCCAGGCATTTGTTGTGAACAGCATTCATTTAAAAGGAAAACCTTTAGAACTGTGTCTTGAAGTCAACTTTTAAGTGCTATAAAACTACTGGACTTCTCTGGCGATGTTGTCTGACTTCTGGGCCTTTAGTAAGTAGCTGAGAGAAAGGTAAGCGCTGTTACTGTATTTAAGAGGAGACAATAATTTCGGCCTTTGAACACAACATAGAATGTTTTCACCCTTCACAGGAAACAAAAGTAATTGTAGTTTATTTTATGCATATTTAAAACATTGATCATACATTGATTTCAAAAGAAGGAAGGCCTCTGTGATCAAGTCAATTGATCTATTGAGAGATGTCTGCCTTACTTGATCTGGTTTGTCTTTCTCTGTACTTTAACTTAATTATGTAGCATGCTTAAAAATGCATTTTATTTGCTAAAGTACATATTCCGAGAACCTGTATAGGCAAACAAAAGACATATAAGTAATCAAACATGTTACTTTTCTTACACATTCCAATAGGATTCAAGAATAAGGCTACTGTTGTCCTGCACATAATTCGTGTTAATGGGATCGGGGTTTATAATTGTAAAAATTTATTTCCTGTACATTTGTAATTAATTCTGAAATTCTTTTTTGTTTTATGGAATTGTTTTTAATTATTAATAAAGGGCACATGTAGCTGAAATACAACACACTGAGTGAAATAGTGTATCAATGAGCAGAGTTAGTTCAGGTTTGATGGCAGGCAGATACTCCTTCTACTTTCATGTTATGTTCATTATAAAGTTGATGTGCTAACACTGAAGTAGATCTTGTTCATTTCACCCAAGCACTCCTACTGCAGTGAAGATCTGGACTCTCCATAGAGTTTTGTATATAAAAATGTAGACTGTACATATGTTAATAATGTGTTTCATTACTTTTTGGAGGGAGGGTTCATGGGTATGATGTTATAATGTTGCACAATGACAGCCAGTTCGGTAAAACACATAAACACATACTTTGAGACCATGAATACCCTAGTACAAGAGTATAGTGTGTTTATCCATATGGGTAATTTAAAGGTTAGACATTGTGCTGTTCTGGATAGAGAGCTTATCATCTTACAGTAAGTATCAAGTACTGATAGATTATGCATGCTATGTAACTCAGTGAAGTCAGTGGATCTGTTCTTATTTGAGTGAGCAAATTCTAATGAGTGAGTTCTAATTTAAGTGAGTTTAACCTGTGTATTTTTACATTCGTCCTCTTGCTTTATTTTCTGTGCCTTTGGTGGAGAGAAAAAAAGGAGGAAAACATGAGGCAAGCTGTGTGTTTGTAAGTCTGTCTTTTAGGTTGCTACATGTAGCTTTCACTAAACACTTATGTTTGATTCATTGCTTAGAATCTTCTGATTTCATTGATTTCCCTACACTGACTTTTTTGTCAAGCTATGCAGGGGCATATACTACTGCACCTATTTTAGGAGTAGTTGTATAAGCAAAGTTACATGCCTATGTAAATGTTGGGCAGAACTGCAGTCTTGCAGAACCCAGGGTTGAGTCCAAGCTCTAAATCTTAGTAAGGAAGAAGATAGAAGAATAGTGAAAAAGAAATGTAGTGGTATTTCTTTCAAAGAAGGACTTCAATAAAAACTGTGGCATTGTAGTCTTTAATGAAGAAGTTTTAGAGACTGAAACACAACGTTGCAGCTTTCACCAGTTAAAATGGTGAGAAGCATATTTATGGTAGACTCAATAATTATAGATCATGGAATATTTATGCTTCATAATCGGCCAGTATTCTGTCATGTTTATGACAAATGATCACTGACTCTCACTGGAAAAATGTAATAAAGTGAACATTTGGTAAGTTCAGATTTAATACCAAATTTATTATTTAAGTTTTAGATAGTTTCCAACTATTTAATTTTTATTTATTCTAGAAAATTTCCTTTTTTTCCCCACTACAAGCCATATATGTGGCCTTTGGAGTCTCATGGAACTTAGATCTGTTATACCTAGTGTTTTTCAACTCTAATATTAACTGAAAGATAGTTACTATACTGAATTCATATTTATATGTTTATGTTTAAAAATATAATGTAGTTTAGAGCATTAATGAAATAAATCCTGAGGGGAGCCATTCAGTTTCTATTATTATCAGGTACATAATTACTTTTGCTTTCAGGGTTGTGTAAAGAAGTAGATTCATGGTTATGCTTCCTTTTTCCCTGCCTTCTCAGCTCAAAAAGAAATAATGTCAGCTCAGCTGAAAACTAGTTCTGTTTGAAAATTTTAGAAAATAGACTTGTGAGCAATTGCAATCAATGAATCTTGGGAAGAGTCTGGTGTAAAGGTATGCCCTCTCTGACCTGAAATTATACACTATGGACTGTGTAGTAATCCTGTATGTAAACACTGGACTCTTCAATAGTGAAAGATCGCATTTCCTGTACTTGAAACTGTTTTGGGGACTGTTTTCTGCCTGATACAATTTTGCAGTTACTAGAGTTACTCCTACTTTATCCTGAGCAGAGAGCATGTAATTTTCTGCAGTTTCTCTGCACTTGGCACCAAAACTATTATGTTGTTTCATGTAATTCTGTTTAATTTCATTTCTGAAATGCATCCAGTAAATTGTTCAGATTAAAAGGTTTGATTTGAATGGTTCGATATGTCTCTGTCTAGAAAATGTGGTTTTACACTTTGGTTTGTTTCATTATAGAACGCCTAATGCCATCTGTTCATTTCAAATGGATCCAGATTTGCAGGGTAAGGATTTTTCTCATTTTTTCCCAACTTTTCTCAAGAGACGTTTCTGTGTCTGTTTGAACAGAAACTACTGAATTGTAATGAAGTCATGCCACTTTCAGAATCTCTGTGCTGTAGCACATAAATGAGAAATTACGCGGCTGTGATGTCCTACCTTTAGTTTTGGATCTGTCCTGGCAACTTCCTTGCCATTATCACGTTGGCTTATGGAACGGTCAGGCGCACAGGGGCCATGTTTCCTAATTTATAAGTTTTTTTCACATATTCTCGAATAGGCATGAAGGATGGTCATACACTCCCTTTTTGAGTGCAAAATCTTAGCAGATACTTCATCTGCTACACAACAAGTAGCACAAAATGCAGAACTAGCAGGTAACCAGCTGGAGATGTCAGGAAACAGTGCATTCTTTTCTATATGCGTGGGAATTCCTTTGTCAGCTTCTCAACAAAGGGCATTTATGAGTCTTGTGGTGAAATCGGACCCACTGCAGAACGATTACATGCTGGTTTTCTGTCCAAAGGGGAAGGTCCATTCCTATGAGAAATGAAAGAGTTTAGTGCCCCTAAATAGCCTCTCATAAATAGTAATCCTAAAATATTTTGTATTTTATTTGGGCTTTTTTTTCTTTGTCTGCTGTTTTACTTGTGTGCTCTTGCAAGTTAATTCTGGAACTGTGCTTGACAGGCACAGAATGCCCTACTTTGAGGCCACATTTTGTCTGTAAGGATGGACTTGAAGTGAGTAGCAGATGGCTACTAAAACAGATTCCCTCCACTTAGCAAGTCATCTTGCACATGGAAGGTGTTTGAGTTGGATCATGTGTATGTTTCTAGCATTTGTATTTGAAAATAAGCATTTGGAATTTAATCCATAACCTACTGAACACTGTGGGAGTCTTTCTGTTACTTTCAAAAGAGCTTTGGATCAGTTTACTGAAGAAAGAGAACTGATGATGCACGGAAGTCAAAACTCATTTTTCACATTGTGACATGCTACACTACATCTCCAAATAATATCACAAAACATAGTATGACAAGAGCAGGACTAAACAGATGGTATAGCAGATATTGGATTATTTCTATATTGTAGGCAGCATCTGGGAACCAGCAGAGCCCATAATTTGCTGACTATTAACATTAGTCTAGTACATTTGTGGGAAACCATTGCACACAGATTGGCTCATTTCCAGACTGAACATGTAGAGAGTTTTGTGAGTTCTTTCTACTCAGTTATGCATATTTGTTGCTTATCTTTGACCTTAATCAACTGTGAGTAACTCTTCCTCTCTGAAGTACAGGGAGAAGGAGTCTCTGAGGACAGGAGGATAACTGATAAATCCCTTTCTAGTTTCTAAAGCTTTGTGAACAAGCCTTTTTTGTCTTGAAGTTCTAGGTATGTGTGTAAAATATCAGGTATACGTCATGTTCAGAAGCCCTTACTTCCCACTCAGGAAAACATCCTTTAGGGATGTGAAAGGAATGAGCTGAAATCATGTAAGGGTATGGGATTTAGTCAAGCAGCTTGAGTGGGATTACTAAGCAGAGATGTCAAAGGCCAGTTGCTCTGGTAAATTGCTTATCTTCTTCTGCGAGAGTCCCAGCTGTTGATCTTGACAGAAAATTTGTTTAATGCTTGAAACAATATGCATCCAAAACAATAACCCTGCTGTGCAGACTGACAAACTGTTCCTTGTAGAGGAGCATCTCTGATCAAGAAACTGTTTGGCCTGAAGAAATGTTATTTCATTATGATCTTGGCTAAAAGTATGCACAGTGCATATCCTTTTTTCTGGTCTATGATGTGGTGGGTTGACTGTGGCTGGATGCCAGGTTCCCACCAAAGCTGCTCTGTCTCTCCCCTCCTCAGCTGGACAGGGGAGAGAAAACATAATGAAAGGCTCATGGGTCAAGATAAGGACAGGGAGATCACTCAGCAATTACCATCACGGGCAAAACAGACTCAACTTGGGAAAAAATTAATTTAATTTGTTACCAGTCAAATTGGAGTAGGATAATGAGAAATAAAACCAAATCCTAAAAAAACCTTCCCCCCACCTCCCCCTTCTTCCTAACTTTACTCCCAAACTGCAGGGGGACAGGGAATGGGGGGTTTGGTCAGTTCATCACACGTTATTTCTGCCGCTCCTTCCTCCTCAGGGGGAGGTCTCCTCACACTCTTCCCCTGCTCCAGCGTGGGGTCCCTCCCATGGGAGACAGTCCTCCATGAACCTCTCCAACGTGCGTCCTTCCCACGGGCTGCAGTTCTTCACGAACTGCTCCAGTGTGAGTCCTTTCCATGGGGCACAGTCCTTCAGGAACAGACTGCTCCAGCGTGGGTCCCCCATGGGGTCACAAGTCCTGCCAGCAAACCTGCTCCAGCGTGGGCTCCTCTCTCCATGGGTCCACAGGTCCTGCCAGGAGCCTGCTCCAGTGTGGGCTTCCCATGGGGTCACAACCTCCTTCAGGCATATCCACCTGCTCCGGCGTGGGGTCCTCTGTGGGCTGCAGGTGGATATCTGCTCCACTGTGGACCTCCATGGGCTGCAGGGGGACAGCCTGCCTCACCATGGTCTTCACCACGGTCTGCAGGGGAATCTCTGCTCTGGTGCCTGGAGCACCTCCTCCCCCTCCTTCTTCACTGACCTTGGTGTCTGCAGAGTTGTTTCTCTCACATATTCTCACTCCTCTCTCTGGAAAAAATTGCTGCTGCACAGTAACTTCTTTTCCCCTTCTTAAATATGTTATCCCAGAGGTGCTACCACTGTCACTGATGGGCTCGGCCTTGGCCAGCGGCAAGTCTGTCTTGGAGCCAGCTGGCATTGGCTCTATTGGACATAGGGGAAGCTTCTAGCAGCTTCTCACAGAAGCCACCCCTGAAGCCCCCCCGCTACCAAAACCTTGCCACGCAAACCCAATGCACATGAATAGACTTAATTCCCAAGGAAGCAGGTGTGCTTTATATGTTAACTACTATTTTTATGACTTGTCATGTCACTGGTCATAAGAAGTGCATTTTCCCGACAAAGCTATTGGAAAAAAAGAAAATGTTTTAATTTTTTTAATTTTTTCAAAATTTTAATTCAGAGTATTGTGGGTTTGATCAAGTCCAAATTTGGTTATTTTGATTTTTAGTTAAACAATTTGTCTTTCTTTCTTCCCCCCCCCCCTTTTTTTTTTTGAAACGAACCACTCTGTTGTAATATGTGTTTGTTTTCTTTCACAGAGGCTTTCAATGATGTTCAGAGCTCCGTCTACAGAACAGCCCTAAAACTACGCTCACTACAAAGTCTGTGCCAGTGTTAGTAGCTGAAGAGAATCCTGTGCTTTGACAGGGAGAAGAATCTGTAAAAAATTTGTATTGCTGTCACCATGAGTTATTGTGCTACTTTGCTCTCTCATTTTCCACCTGAGAATCTCAGAATACATTATGAACACTTAAGAGCTAGATAGTGCTTCGTATACAAATTGATTATTTTTTCCCCTTTGGAATGTCAGTGGAAATACATTAGTAAAATTCTAAAGGCATGGGAGAATCAAATTATTATTACATTCTGCAACACTGCTATGTAGACATCACTGACAATTATGAATCTTTATCTGTATATTATTATTCTCGTTAAAGGTATTAATGAGAACAAGATAAAATACGATAGACCAGAAAACCCCTGGCTAGCCCCATTCTCCCTGTCTTTGAAGTGAGTGAGAATTCTGTGCAAGCAAAGAATTATGGAACAAAGCCCTGGTCACCTATCTCACTTCGAAATTATTGGATGTAAATTCCATATTGAGCTAAAATGCATGGAAATCTTGAATTTTCCACCTGAAACAGTCTGTTGCTGAAAATGCACAACATTGCAAGTGAGGTCTTCAGGGCAGCACAGAAAAGATGACTGGTTTGTTGGCCTTGGCCATATTTTTTCATTTGGGCATGCTCTTCTATGAATGCATTTAGTCTAATCTCAGCCCTGATATAGTAAATCTGCCTGGTGCTATGTGTCACAGCATGGAAGTACCAGTTCACACAGGTACTGGTTTTCATTAGCTCTGTTGCCTAGTCCTCCATGTCTCCTCTAGGCACTCATAGCATCTATCCCAGTTACTCTACTCCTCCTTGAACACTGGTGACCAGAATTGCACATGGGTTTCCAGATTGAGATTCACCAGTGTCTCACACTGATATTTTCCCAGCTGTGCTGGAAAGACCATAGGTGACAGATTCTAGGTTCTCTGCTTCTTCGACAGTCTACGAACTTTCACTCTACTACAGTCTTTCTCTCCTGATGTTAATTCTAATTGGTCATGCTTCTGCAGTACTGAATGTGACCTTTAAGAAGCCATAGCTCTCTCTTCCCACTGGGTATTAGTTATTCCATGGCACGTTTATAATACAGCCTGTTTGCCCCTTTCTTGGCCATAGCACCTCCCTTCTCTTTGTATTTGTGCATGAGGAGAAAGCTTACATCAAAGCACAAATTGTTTTCACAGTCCCAGGTGAGCTTTTTTCTGAAGTACTGAATGATGTGGAGTTTTATGCTATCCATACATAGAATGAAAGTTAGGTCTATAATCTGGATGCAATTAATCGGGCTATTTTCCTCTGTAATTTGGATGCAGTTAATTGTGCTATTTTCTTCCCTTCCTGTCTATCCCAAAATCACATCCAGGGAATTTTAGTGGAGCTGTTCTGTCTTTGTAGCCTCACGAGTTTTGCTACATCCATAAACCCAGCAAGACCTTTCCCAGATTATTTCCTTTTTATGTTGCATACGGTTTAAACTTCGTTTTGCAGACTTGTCTTAGCTAAGCACTTCTAATAAAAAAATGTCGAGCTTCCATTCATGAAAAGGCAGGGATCCTCATTCATTTCTCCCTTAATTTTCCCACAGTGGATTTGATTGATGTTTCTCTGATTCAGCACATCCTATCAAGTGAACAGAGCCAGAGGGAAAAGCAGATTTCTCTGAAAGTGCAGCAGATCTCTGGAATGCTGACGAAACTGTTCCAAAGGGCGAGATTAGAAAAACCAGGCCAGGTAGATCCAAGAGCCGCTGAATTCACGTTGAGCCTGCTAGCTGCCATGTATGACAGGTGAGAGGAAGCACAAATGGAAATCCATCATGAAGTACTGCTAGACTAAGTCTGTTTCTGCCACTCTTATACCGTTTCTGTATGAAACTCTCACATTTTTATGGTATTTTGCTTGGCATACACAACGGGAGTAGTTCAGCTATAGGAATATGAGGCACAAAGCTTTATCAGAGGGAACAGTGGTCAAATGTTTCCAAAATTATCTGGAAGTCCAGATGTCTGCCAGTCCATGCTAACTTTTTCTGTGAACAGCTTTGCAGAGAGTAGCTCTTCTTTTGACTGCCAAGGTATTTTGATACACTCCTGAAAAAAAATCTGTATTTGCCTTTGAATGACAGTACCCATGCACAGGTCAAGAATTTGCCAGTCACTTTTCATTATTCATTTTTCTCCAGCTTAAAAAGTTCGTCAACCAATTATGAAACAAAACTACTGTCTCATAACTAAGCTGATCAGCTAGCTCCTGTGAATAGCAAGTAGTTTCTGGGAATAATAAGGAAGCAACTCACAGAGTGTACTTTTCTCATGTATTGTTTGTGAATAATGAATTAATTCACTAAAGGCAGGATTGGTTTGGATTGTATCAGATTTAAAAGACAAAGGCAAAGTTCATTGTACAATTTATTCACCACAGGTGAAATTTATTCCCTTCTACATCAGAGCAAAGTTTTTTACTGCAGGTGAGTGAGATGTAAGTGGTCTGCAGGACTTTTTCTTGAATCACTATTCATTAATAATATGATCACTACTGCTTAAGGTCCCATATTATGAATTTTCTTGTACTTAAAAAAAATCAATTAAGGCTAAGAACAAACTGGTGTATTATGAAACAAAGCTAGAAACATCAAGAATATTTTGTAATTTGTGTGCACTTTAGGGAAATAATTTAGAAGAATCTTCTTAACAGGACTATCTTGGTCTTTTTTTCTGGTTTCTTAGGACAGTGTATCATTTTCTTTTTTCTGTAATTTCTTTAAAAAAAAAAAAATTCACAAGTTTCTTGCCATGTATATAGGATAGAAAAAGCTTCTTATAATTTTCTTCTAATCATGTTTTCTCTGTAGAGTGCTGTTCTCCACTATCAACACTGGAAAGTATTTCATGGCAAGAGCACATAAGGGCTTTTCCATGTTTGTGTGGTAGCTTACTTAATAAGCTTACATAAACCATCATAAGGGTTTTTGATTGTATACTTTAGCTTTAATCTTGGACTTTTTTCTATAAAAGTTCTGGAAAAACTAAATATATAAGTCAAAATCTAGAAACTTTTGACCAACCGTTTCCCATGCAGCTCATACTTTAGAGACTATGTTGCAGCTTTATGCAGTATGTTCTGTAAAAATGCAGTTTATCTAAAGACTCTTGAAGACAATTTTGTGTAATGATATTCTGAAGTGCAATACTGCTTTGCAAAAGTGATATCTTAAATACAGAATTCCAGGATTTCCTGATTTTATGGTTTCCAATTCATGTCTGCTTTGTCTTCACATAAAGAAACGTTTTTTTCATTAGGTGCCTGTGTCACAAACTTGGGTTCTAAATTAAGCTACATTCTTTACGATCTAATGGTCAAAACTAAAGTCCTGCTCCTGCATATATCCTTTTGATTAAATTGAGTTGCGGTGAAGTTAAAGGGAATCAGCCCAAGAGAATCTCACTGCAGATCTGGGGCCACAGTGGAGCTGCCTGATGATATAATACAAAAACCAGATTGTAATCCTGCTTTCTCTTCCATATTTGGGAAGACTTTCCACAAATTAAGAGCAGAATTTTTTTAGGACATGTATTGTAAATGTAAAATTATATTTTACTTGGAATGTGAGGTCTTCGAAGGAGATGCTATCTTTTTGTTTTATGATTGCATGGTATCTTGAACAGTTAACTCTGTAGTTATATTCAGTGACAAAGGGTCCTAGACATAAAATATCACTAAAATGTGACATCAGTTATATACATATAAAAGAATATGAGTTTTGAAGTTGTATTCCAACATAGCAATATTTTTTTCTTTAGAGGTTTCAGTTTTTACATTCTCAGTGGATGTAGTGTAACTTATTTTATTTTCCTAGATCTGGAACAGGTTATATAAAAACTAGATCTGCTGCAGCTGCTCTAATTGCCCTTTCAGGAGACACTCTACTGGCTAAATACAGAGGTGGGAAATGTATGATTTTATACACTGCCTGAAATACTGAACGTTGAGAAAAATCTCCACTGTAATTTTTTTACTTTAAAAGAAAATACAATTCTGCCATGCAAAAAGTAAATTATGTTGACTGCTTAGTTGTAGAGAAAGGCTGATGCAGAAGAATACTTTTCCATCCATGTCCGTAGCCATCTTTGCATAAGGAGTCTCAGAACAGGTCATAGTAAAGTTTAAGATAAGTAGAGCTTAAAAATGAAGGCCAAGTTCTATTTGCCTAGCAGAAAAGAAGAGAAAACCCCTAGTTTTAAATTTAATTCGATTAGAAAACAATTTTATATATTTGACCCAGGAAGCTTTTAGAGCCCTTTTAACATTAGACAAAAATGCTTAAAGATCTAAGTGTAACAGATGAAGGTAGCCCAGTGCAATGTGCAGCACAAAGATTTCTGCCGGAATTAAATGCTCAAAATGGAGAACAAGTGGACCACAAGTGACATATTGGCCTCATGCTCTCCTACAGCACATTGTGTATTTCCTTCCAAATTACAATTTGGAATTAACAATTCACAATTTAAATAGGGCATATCTTGTATAAACATATTTAAATATTTTTCTTACAGCCATGAAAATGAGCTCATTGTTTCCTTCATCCTTACCTGTCTTAACTGCCAGGAATAAGGAATTGCCATAATTTCCTTGCTTTCCTTCCCTTTCCCCTGCCTGTAGGAAGAAAGTATTGTCACAGCAGTCACTGAGTGCCTGTTAGATAGACGATAAAGGGGAACTTTCTTGAGGGGTTTATTTGGTAGGCTGCAATCATCATGTAGATAGTTTGAGAATAAGTAGATAGAAGACACTTCAGGCTCTGCCAGGATTCCCATTTCTTTCCTCTGGTTGTTTTCAGCTTTCTTCCAGTTTTATGCTGTCCCTGATGGGAAGGTGGCCTTGATCACCCGTAGTGCCCTGAGAAGCCTACTGACAGACTTAAATCAGGTAATGCCACTGCAGTGCTGTTACACAACAGATCTTGTAGGAGTATCCTAATCTAGGAGAAAAAAAAATATGGTTGATACATTTTATGTTTGATTACATTATGGGACTGAAGTCAGTAGGGCACTCTCTGGACATAGGGAGCTACCATGCAAAGTAGGTAAAAGAATCAGATTCTGTAGCTTTTCTCAGTCAGAATAACCGCTTGTATCAGTGCCTCTGTGCATTCATTTTGCCTGAGCTTACAGGTCCTGGGAACAGCTGCATACAGCTGTTCCTAAAGCGACTCCGAACTTCAGATGTCTGTACTCACTAGAATAGCTTGCAGTTGCAGAAAAATGCCTTAGCATACAGGTATTTCCAGCTGAACTGGTGCTGAAAATGGGATCTGAAAATGACCTCTGAGGTTCAAACCCAGTGTCCTTCAGTATTCTAGTATGGCAACATAGCATGTTGATCCATTTCAGTAAGTGAGCTGGAAGCAAATCATTCTGACACATACTGAACTATGAAATTGCATACTGATGGTATGAATATGAACAGGTTTTCTTCAGAACAGTATGTAAAATGGCATTTCTATAGATGCTTCACCATCTGTGTGCTGTCATCATCTCAGCAGAGCATGATGGGAACATCTGTTTTTTATTGAGGTGTTTCTGAGCCTTTCTTCTTGATGCAGATCCCAGCCATTGTGGGAGAAAGCTGCACTCTGTCTTGTGTGGAAATTGCAACTCACAGCTGTTTCTGTGGGGTGAGTGAAATCCTGATGTCCTGCGAAATTATTTTGAATGTTGCTGGTTGATTAAAATTGCAAATGCATCACCATATAACATCCACCAGTATCTACTTTTAAGGGGCAGGACTGATGGTCAGTCTCACAGTATAGGAGGACTTATATATATAGAAAAGTCGCTCAGTAAGATACTACTGAAGACTCTTGCATTTATTCCAAAACCTTTGGAACCCAGTAACTTTTTACATGAATTGAAAATCTATGCTAGCAGAGTCCAGTATCAGAGCTTTTATTAGGAATTGTTAATGAGACACCTGTTCTTTTCAAGTAAATGGCTGAACTTGAGACACGTATTTTTTCCAGGTTCTGAATTCAGCAATTGTTGAAGAAAAATTCCTGTCTTGGCTGAAATCGGAGCCTGCTGTTCTCCTGTGGCTCCCTACATGTTACAGATTATCAGCCACAGAAATGGTTTCTCACCAAGCTAGATGTAGAGTCTGCAAAATTTTCCCCATTACAGGCCTCAGGTGCGTCAATAATTACTATAGTCTATAGCATCCACATAAATTCTTACCATTGTTTGCATACCTTACAGGCTCTAACTGCTGTATTAAGCAACAAACTTTGGACATAATCTAATTTAACAAGTAACATAGGGAAAGAGAGAACCATCACAGGCTAGTACTCAAGCCTGCATCCTGCTTCTCTTTAGTTCACTAGCACAGACATGATTATGGAGACTTACTGAAGGTAAACTGGCAGTTCAGTGGTAAAGCCAATTAAACCTGTGTATCTCAGTTCTTTGCCCCATGATCAGGTGCATTAACTGGCTAGTTAAGTTATCCATCTCAGCATCTTATTCATCTAAGTAACGGTATAAAATGGCCTAATGGTATAAAAAGAACACTATCCATTACCTACTGACCAGAATGCTCAGAAAAGCATTTTACTGTTACTCTCTTCTCACTAATAGTAAGCTTGCAGGTTTAGTTTTTTGCATTTTTAGTTTTTTGCAAAGTTGCAAATCCTACATCAATAATGTAATGCTATTACAGTTCCATGAGAGCAGCAAATAGAGATAAGCTGGTGCATAAGAAGCATATGAAGAGGTAACTGCATTCTCAAAAATGGTGCTAGAACAACTGTTCCTTCCTTGGACTGAATTTCAATGCAGCAAATAAATAATATCAAAATCATTAATGGGTTCTGGAGAATAGTCCACTGCCATTTGGACAAAATAACTCTTGCATTCAGAGAATGCTGCGGAAAGTCATTATTCTAACAAAGGTACTTCTCTGCATTTCAGAACCCAGGGATCTGGATTTCCAGTAATTAACACCAAGTTCTTACTTGTGGGGAAGTAACTTAATCCTTCTGTTTTCCCTCACAGGTATCGCTGCCTGAAGTGCCTCAATTTTGACCTTTGCCAAGTCTGCTTTTTCACTGGCCGTCTCAGCAAACCACATAAGAGGTCACATCCTGTTGTGGAACACTGTGTGCAGGTAAAGTCCCATTGTACTGATTCATTTCCTTGTTCGGGTTCTTCATGTAGGCAAGTAGGCAGTAGACTCTTGAACTACAATGATTATGAAATTATATGTGTATTAGCCATAATGGCCATGATATGTTAGTGTTATTAATCTGGGAACAGAGTCAGGGAAAGGAAAAAGGGGGCTTCTAACTTTAGAAGGAGTCTTTTGTTCTGAAATAACTGGATAGAGCCATGAAATCTCATAGTGCAAGTCCTCTTCCCAAGGAGTTTTATGGCAAGTTTGTCATTTGCAGATCATCCTTAAACCCGTGGAAAGGGCCCTTAGTGTGTCCCAGTGCTCCTTCCTCTCAATCCCAATGCAGACTCATTCAGAAATTAATTCATCCTAAAGTTGTACAAACTCTTGCATGACGTTTCCTTTATTTCAGAGCTTTTCCACTTTATTGTAAACATTTTGGACTCATTTGTCTGTCAGTTAGGGACACAGCACAAAGAGGCAGCATGGGCCCAAATAAGCTCACCTACTTAGGCTCCATTACAGGGGCAACTTGTGCTTTCATCACACTAGTGGCGAAGTTCAACACTGGGAATTTGTGTTTGGAAGATCAGTTTCTCCTTTGAGCAGGAGATTCCAGATCTTGCACATAGCAGCAGACAGGGTTTTTTTATGGATCTATATAACAGTATCTTCTTCTGTTCCAGTAAATGAGCTGAAAAGCACCCATGAAAGTTTCCCTAGTAAGCTGTACTTCATGGTCTCCTTCCTGAAACCCTGCACTTAACATGAAAGATATCTGGGTAGCCAGTGTCTGCACCAAAACTAAAGAATGTTAGACTGCTCTTGCAGTCACCCTTTGTCTGGGGGAACATTAAACTGTAGCCACTTCATTGCTCTCTTTCTGAAAACCAAACCCTATTGCTAACACTGTGAGAAACTATATCTGGGTGTTCAATATCTGCATTAAAAATAACAGATAGATGTTCCTTCCTCCAAATATTCTTCCTCATCCTCCATCTGTGAGAAAGTAGGAGAATCAAATGGCAACTGATCTCCTCATGTGGAGATTTCTAATAGAGACATTAAAATCAGTGTGAAAGGAGAGTGAATGGGAGCATGTGGATGTGGAAGCACCAGAAGGAGGGGCAGGAGTGATATAACAAGGCAGGAGATGAAGCAACCTGGATTAGCTGGTCAGCAAGATCACAGCACTTCCACACACAGCTTCTCAGGACAACCAAATCATGAAAAAAAAAAGTAGCCTGAAACAAAGGACAAACTGCCATTTGAAGATGCCATCACAGGAGATGATGATGTGAAGGTAAAGAACAAGACCTATACCTATAAGACACCCAAATAAGGAGACAAAAGATCACAATCACTGACAGCTCCTAAAGGCACTAAAGGCACATCCAAAAACCAGCACATGGTCACACTAAGAGGAACCCAGGAGGCTTAAAGAGAACTGGCATCTCGTCCTCCATGTCACTATAAGTCATCATGGCTATACCATGTGTATACATACACCTTGGTGTGTGAATGCTGGGAAGACCACTTGGACACACGTATGTTAGTGCTTGTGAGTGAGTGAGTATGAATGAGTGAAATCAGTTTTGTTTTAAAATGAAGTCCCCTTCCTCTCCTATACTGTCTGACATTGAGCTTTCCCACATTGTTGCTGCAATATTGCAACTGGATCACTGAACTTAGGTTTCCTTTATGAAACCCTACTCTGACACTAACCCTGTAAATATTACTTTCGTGGCCAAAATCTATACCAAAATTAAAAAGATAAGCTACTCACTATGACAGATACCATTTTTATATCCTTTGTGTGGCACATAAAAGAATCAGTAGTAAGCCACTTTTCCAATACCTTCCACTCTTAGCAGATGCTGTCCTTGGCTGGGTAAGTTTTCACATTGCCTTTATCAGGGAGTGGGCTGCTGACTCAGGATTTGAAATATCAGCACTTACCGTGCTGACACCTTGTGGTAGTATTATTACCATGTTGAGAAATGACTAGGAGGCATGCTGTATGTTTTCTTTGTGTTTTCCTATTCAGCCTGTCAGGGCTCACCCCATGTTGTTAGTTGTTGTACCTGAGCCTGACACTGCTGTGACAAATGGAAGCGTGGTTTTTACCGCATTGTACGAGAGGAGGACATGAGGCACAGAAGGCTGTATCCATTAACACTTCATACAAGTATAAAAGTACTTCTTCCCATTGATCAAGAGGGAACTTAGAAACTAGTCAGGCAGAATTATCATTGTGACTGTGAGCTTAATCATTGTAACTGCCAAAATCCTGCATTAGGCATTTCCAGGCTGCCTGAATTTGGCCCAGGCAGAGTGTTTTGCTTACCTAACAGAAATGGAGCTGCTCTTGCCTGTGGTCCTGCATCATCATCCACCTCAGCTCCCCTTCTAGGGCTCAGAGAGCAGCCATGAGCCTCTTCAGCTGTTGAATAGGTGGACCTTTGCTTTCTTATGTCTTGCCTTTGCCTTGGACTGTGTCTGCTTCTGGGCAGCACCTGTCTGAAAATTCA
This sequence comes from Gymnogyps californianus, assembly GCF_018139145.2. Lineage (NCBI taxonomy): Eukaryota > Metazoa > Chordata > Aves > Accipitriformes > Cathartidae > Gymnogyps > Gymnogyps californianus. Next base: position 14,765,290 of record NC_059477.1, read on the forward strand.
CTCCCTTCTTTATTATCCCTCATTCCAATAGATGTCCGCAAAGGCGAATGCAAAGCACTTTCTCCGCACCATCAGGAACAACCTGTTTCAAGAGCGCTGTAGAAGAAAGGAGGCTCAGAGGAGGGCTCTGGAGATAGTGCAGAGGCACTTCCCTACTCAGAAAAAGACTTAGTGAGTTTCTGTTTCCGATGAGTTTATAGTCTCTGAATAATATGTCAGGCTGTGAGATAGTGCTTGATTATGTCCTTTGAGTAAGTGATTTTGTTATGACAGACACCATGTCATGATTTTTCCATTAAAAAGGGAAAGCATAAATGGGAAGTTGCTGCACATTGTTCTGTAGCTTAACCATGATTACCATGCTGACAACCTAATGACCACTTGTCTTATAAAATGTAACATGCTTGTGTCTTCCTTCCCTCCTTCCTTATGTCATCTCTTTCTCTCTATGCCATTTCTTATGCTCAGTCTAGGGTCAAGCATGGCAAATATTTAGTACCTGTCACAACTGCATGGGGTTTTAAGCACCTCCTCTGTGTCAAATTCATTGGAAATTAACTGTGAATACTTTCCATGTGTGACCCACAGTGTGTTCACTGACAGTCATTCTACTCAAGTCCTGCTGAATTGCAGTCCTGTGGGATTACTCACAATAGTGAGTAGCTGATATCACCGTTCCAGTTCTTTCAGATCAGTTCTGTTTTGTGTGCTTTTAGTTAACGTGTAAATTCATTAGTGTATTTCCACTGATCACAGTGGTTAATAATGATCATTAGAGGTCATGTTGTGATTTTCCCTATAGTCTTTCCTTCCTTGCTCTGAGATTTTGGTTGATATTTAGGTGTAGAAACTGAAGGGAATGATTATACAAGATGAGCACTACAAAGGTATGAAGGGTGAGATTCCTTCCTAGTTGTATAAAGACCTAGCAACTATCTTGCATCTCACATGTGTTCTCCAAATGAGGCTTCAGTGAGACTGAAATAGGGAAAAAATGGTCACTCCTCTCTAAAAGAATTCATTTCATCCTTGTGCGAAGGAGGAGAAAAATCTGTTTATAAAACTTGATTGTGCTACACTGCTAGGTAAGTACATTGCTATTAGAAACCAATTTTGTATATACAGTAAGACCAATGGATGATAGTTACAGTGATTCTCACAGAGAATATTATTTCAGTGTTTGTTTTTAGAATGTGGTGAAATGCAGAACATTTTCCATTGCTAATATTTCCCCACTTGTATTCAGCAACAAAAAATATTTTGTCATTTTGAATGTCATTTAATCCTGCTGTGAGCAATCAAGATTTCTCTGTAATTCTGTGGGGTTTTGCTTACCTAATGCTTGGGTAGCAATGAGAGAAAGAAGAATTTGGGGTTGCCATTACAGGTGTCACTGTGGGGCTGATAGGTATCTGGGCTTTTCCTAGCATAGAATGGACTGAACAGCAGGATATCTGGCCCTTTGCTGTCTTGTTGTAGTTGAATTTCCCAAGATATTTAGCTCTTGGCTAAAGGAAGCAAAAAAGAGAAGCAGCAAATTGCACTGATGGGTGGAAAGAAGAACCTGTTGTTGAGATTCTGTTGAAAGAGTGGAATTTGTTTTAAGGAATTTCATTCTTTCAGCCAAAATATGCCAGCAGGTATAGCTAAACCATACTTCTTGCTTAGTCAATAGCACAGCTGTCTGTCTACTTACAGTGCATTAGTTTTATTTTGATCTTTCTGGGTACCGAAACCATGTAAGGCTTGATCCTTTCTCTACTCATTATTCCTCTGTTGGTATACAGTCCCCCTGCAGAACTCAGTGCTTCACCACTACCTGGCCCTGAAAACCTGTCTTTCCCAGTGGACAGACCTGTCCTGGCGTCACCCAAGTTCATATCTGAAAACAGAACTGTAACGCAGAAGAGTGAGAATAAGATCAAGACACCAGAGCAAGGCAAGACAAAAGCTCAGGTGAGCAAAACGTGAAGCTGTAATAGTACTAAAGCTGTGAAGAAGACCTACCAAGGTAACTATCTAATTGTCTTCTAATTACCAATGAAAAAGAAATGTAATGGGCAGCTTCACTTTTCTGTTAATTTTTCATTTATGGAAAAAAATGTGGAATCTGAAAACTTAGTGAAGCTTGATTAGTGACTAACTCCTTGACTTCCATGACCTTCAGAAGCATTTATAAGAATATTTGCTGTTACTTTTTTTTTTTTTTTTTTGTCTTAGAGTAGCACATTAAAGACTAGCTGAGACTGGAGCCCTCTCTCTATTCTGACAGTAAAAAATGCCATCATGTCCTCCTACTGCAAGCAAATGTCAAGGAAGGACACCTTAATTCTTATTAGGCTCAGACCATTTTTGTCACCATGGCAATAGCAAGAGGACAGAATGGGCCCTTCTTGAGGATAAACCCAGAGTAGTATCCACTCCAACTAAAATAGCTCATGCATAAAAGCTCTCCAGTAATCCATTTCCAGGTTCCCTGCATAGAAACAATGCTAGAGGAGTGGGTAGGACACTGTAGATAAAAATAAGTACATAGCAGTTTTTTGTTTCTGTATTTATTTGAGATTGGTAGGTCTGCACATACTCGGAATATAGGGAACACTGGGTTGTGTTCAAACCAGTTAGTGTCATCCACTCGTCTTGTTCTTCCCAGAAGCCAAGGGTGCAGTAACTGAGAACTAGCCTGTGCGTTTCAGGTCACTTCTTTGACTGCTACTCCTGTGCTGCCCTTTGGAAGACCTGTCTTTTAGGACTCTGCTGCCCAGCTCAAGGTATAGTGCCAGCCAGCACATATCTGCAGGAGAAGTTGTGGGCAGACATTGCTTAGGCATATAATTTTGATGGCTGGCATTTGTTGTTTTAGAAGACAGCGAGATGGGACTTGCATCCCTGTAGTGGGATTCTGTCACATGCATTGCTGTCTTGTTCATTTTCTGTCTGGGCTGAAGAATTCTTTTTGAGCAGTTTTGTACTGATTTCCAACATCTTATAGTGCAGATTATTTCAATGTTGCTTAAAAAGATGCAGACTGTAAGTCCAATGATAGCTTTTAATAGAATCCATGAGCTCGGAGGTCCTGGGGACCCAGCTCTTAGTCTCATAATTTCCTGGCAGCCCTGATTCCAGCCCAGCTTATAGCATGCCTCTGAAGCAGCTTACCTGGAAAGTGTTTGTCTCCCTGACTTCTGGGTTACTGTCCCCTCTGTGGCCCAGAGACTGCTACTTCCATCCAAAGACCAGGAGTTTCTCTTCTCTCTTCTACATCCAGTTTCTCCCTCCATCTCCTTGTCCCAAAGCAGTTGTGGGACTTGGGAGAGACTGTTCCCAAATCAGAATATTCCATTTTGCAGAAATTCCAGGGAATGAGGTTTTTGTTCTAATTTAAAACAGAACAAATTCTCATACACTTAGAATTTGTCATAGGACAAAGAATTTGTTCTATAGAATAAATTCTCCAGTGCATTCTAATAGCCATTAGAAATACTTTAATGCGTCAGTTGATTGCAATCAGTTAAATAAAAGCTAACTAGTAAATCTGTAAAACAGACCAAATCCCAAATTTGCCATGCCCTCTTACAGAAAAATTTGCATAGAAAATGAAATGTTATTGCTGATAAAGTTACGAACAGATACTTTTGTCTTTTTTATTATAGGCAATAGCCTCTTTTGAAGCAGATGTGTTAAAAATGCAGGAATCCATCAAAAGCATTCACAAAGAGAGCAGGTAGGTAAATGCAGTAGTACAATGACTGAAGACTGGTGGGCAATGCTGCTCCAGTGAAGAGCTAGAAGACAAATGATTTTTCCATACTTTAGAGATTTTGAGATTTTAAAAAAAAAAAAATCCTATCAAATGGGGATGAATGATAAAAACTTCGCAACAAAAATTGTAAATGGAGATCACTGGAAAAACAATTTCTGGCAAAGCATAACATTTTGGTTTGCTTTCATCAGCATTTCTGCAATTGTTAGTTTACATTTCTAAAAGTCATTTTTAAGGGAAAAAAATGTTCATTCACATAAAAATGTCAGAATAGCATACTTTTTCAAATTTTTCTCTGAATAAGGCTTAATCAAAACAAATTTCATAATTTGCATGAAGTTTTTAAATCAAAGTAGGATATCTTTCTAAAAAATATGCTGTAAGTCAAATAGAGATTACAGGCTTAATACAGTAACTATTGGTAAAAATTCCACAACTTACATTATCACTGAAGTCCCTTCTGATATTCAAACCTTTGACATGATAAAATATTAATTCCTAAACTACAAATTTCTTGGGTGGTTTGTTTGTTTGGGGGGGGATGTTGGTGTATGGGCAACCATACTTACCTTTTTCTTTCACTTTTGCTTTCCCCTCCTTCATTTTTGTAGTTATATGTGAATGTGCTGTAGATATAATCATGTCTGTGACCACTGAAACCAATGGGATTACAGCGAAGCGTAGAATTTGATCCTGAATCTACTCTATTTCCTTCAGTATGTTAGGTTCCCTCTAATGCTGTTTTCTTTCATTCTAATAAGTTAATGTACAATTGCTGCTCCAAATTCACTCAAGGGCACTCCAAGACTAGAGCAAAACACTTGCAGTTTCATTGTAAGTCTATGTCCTTACCTCACTCTCTGTTCTCACATGGCAAAATAAAGAGATATGGCAAAGATCTTCAGCTTTCGTTTAGATTAGCAATAGTTGAGAGGATATCTAGGAAGCCTGCTCCTGAAATACTGTATCACCCTCTGACCCAGAGCTTATCATATAACTGGGTGAATGAATCACATTACTCATGGGAAGCTCTTTGTTCTTATTTGTGGACCAACTTCCAGCATTTATGTGACTGTTCACGGAACTGGGCTCTGAGTTGAAGGTAGTCAGCATTTTACAATAAAGACCCGTTAAATGCTGTTATAAGGGACCACTGTAATATTAATTTTAATTTTAAATGGTCTGACTTGCTGTCCCATTCAGGCAAATCTTGCATAATTCCAGTGAAACTGGTGGGGCTCTTGTCTGTGAGCCAATGCATACCCAAAAGAAAGTGAATCAGATGAACTTCTGGATGTAACTAAGCAAGGGAGATAACTATTTCAGCTGTGTGACATGAAGCAGCTGGTTTATTACTGTAATGTTAACAGGCTTTTCTGTCTGTGTCCACCTCAGCCATGGGGAAGACAAAACTGTATTTCTACCCTGACTTCTTAGAGAAATCCCAACTCTGGAACAGAGATATGGGTGGTATTTTTGTCATACTGTGCTCTGAGTAGGTAATTTCTAAATCTTCTCTCATGTACATGGGAGGGTGGCACTTCTTATTGCAAAAATCACAGTATCTTTTCAAGGACAAGTGGCCTGTGCAGAAACTATTGGTATCATCAAACAAGCTGCATAGAATACCAGGAGCAAGAAGGAACTCCATCAAAGGAGTAGAGGTTGCTTTTACTCCCTTGTTTCCCTGGGGGAAAATGATGGGAATCTTTTGCAGGTCAGGGATTTGCCGTAAGTAGTTTGCTTCCAGACAGAGGGACTGCTATAATGTCTCTCCTGTTGCAGCCACCTTTGTGGGAAAGGTAAAATCCCACGACGCAAGGCTCAGTCCTGGCCACAGTTCCACTCAGCTCGCATCTTTCCTCATCTGGAACACTCCTGTTCTTGCTAATTCCATGGATATAGCCCAGTTCCTGAAATACTGGCCTCTAACCCCAAAGCTGACAAAAATTTCCTGAACTGATGAAGAGGAGAAAGTTTGTGCTACAGTGTTTGCTCTTTTCCATGACTGCATGTATTTGTGTGTGTGTGATCTAGCAAAATTCCCACCCTCCTCTGTCCCTGGCAGGTACATGAAGAAGCAGTTCAACAAATGGAAGGACAAAATGCAATTTCTTCACAACTGCCAGGAAGACAAAAGCTCCAAAATAGAGGCAAAGCTCCAAAGCCTGAGAGCAAGCCATGAAAACCTACAAATGAAGCTGCAGCAAATGAAGCAAGAAGTAAAGGTATAGTGATAAATATACCAAGAATCTTCACAGCTATGGGCAATTACTGAACCCTAACTACTCCTTTTCCTGCAGACTAGCACTCTTCATACTATTTTGCGCACCGTCCACTTGTCTGCTCAGTAATCTTAGGTTCTTGTCTTCAGAGAAAGCAGATAGGCTCTTTGCAGCAGGGATTTTCCTGTCATTGTGTATATATTTAGCATCTAGCACAGATATTCATGTCTGGGATGTTTAGATACTACTGCAATGAAAATAATGAGAGGATATTCCAATAAGAGTGAGAAAATGATTTCCAACAGAAGTGTTAGATACTTCATTGGAGTCTTTTCTTTAGAGAAGAATCTTGTGTTGACAATGAATATATAAAATACTCTTTTCTCGTTCCTAATTGCTGTCTTGTACTGGGATGTAATACAGACCTCTTACAGAAAATATTTTATTTCTTTTCAATTATATTGACTCTTGTTCATTTAAAGTATCTCTGAGGTTCTAAAAAGGCCCTTATTTCACAGGGAATGCATACATATTTGCAGCCTACAGCATTTTTGTGGCATTTTCTGCAATGCTGGTTTTAGAGTGTTTTTCAGGGATGGTCAAACGTAAAGGAAAGCCAGACACATCTGCAGTGCACTCGGTCGGCTTTATATCACTTGCACATGGAGTCCAATATGACCTGGCATGTCATACCATCCTGTGTGTATGCTGTGACACTGGCCTGTCCACAAAATGCAGGACTGGCTGCACACACGCAGTTAAGTGTCCAGTGCATGCACAGTCAGTTCAGTTACATCACACTCGGCGTTCATGCAGTGGATGGTATTTGCCATCATAGTTCTGTCTGGAAAATTCCAAGTACAATTGTGGCACTGACAACCGACCTAGTTTTGGAGTTTCAAATGTTAACATGTGGGAGGTGTTTGATATGTGTTTAATATACACATATATTTTTCCCTTAGTTTAATTCTTTTAGAACAATTTTCCTGCAAATTTACTCTTGGAACATTATTATTCCCACTTTTCAATGGCATTAAAGCATATCATGTCTTCAGATTGGAATTGTGGAAAAAATGGCCACATAGATTTGTCCAAACTCAAACACAGAGTTTTATTTTATTGCTGGAAAATATTTTATTTGTGAAAAGGATTGGTTTAGTTCACCAGAAATTAAAAAAAAAAAATTATTCTGACCCAAAATTATTTTCCTACCTATTTTAGTACTACCAGCAAACCAAAATATCAGTTATTTTCACAATATAGTTTCTGTGTTTTGTCTGTTGTAGACAATGTTACAGTCATCAGATCATCCTTTTGCACAGTGTCAGAATATGATGCCAAGAAATCCACATGTCCTGCTGGAAAGGAGAATGCAGGGTGGATTAAATCCTGCCCAAATAAGGCCTACTTCCAGAACATGTGCAGACTGGAAATCTTTGAATCCCCCCAACTCTGCAAATAGATTGCAGCTTTTACAGACACCAGAGGTTCCTGCTGCAGTGGACTTTATGTTCTCAGAAGACCCACTGGAGTCAGTGTCCCTGCAGAGCAACAGACCTTTTATGGGACAGTTTAAAAAAGCAAAAGAGAATCAAACGTATCTGCCTGAATTGACAGAAAACTCCCTCAGTGGCATCATGAGGAATACAGTTCTTACTCCCACTGCAGTGCAGATATCACCTGATGAGAAGGAAGTCAGTGAGGAAGTGGAACTGCAGCAGCTAATGATGAAACTGAAGGATGCATTGTCTCTCCAAGCCCAACCAGGTATAAGTTCTCCCAGTTATCTTGACACTGTCTTCTCACCTTCATCCAGTTTACTCTATAATATTGTTCATAATCATTTAACCCTCAGAGGAAACTCAGAATCTTGCCTTTGCCATTGTAGAAGTACTCCAGCTCTATACTGTAAGATAGAACATATTCCTGTAAGGTGGAATATAGCCCCTAATGTTGGACTAATTTGAAACAGGATGACTCAAAGTGCATAAGAGGAAATCAGTCTTAGCAGTCAATTAAGGAGCAAACTTACACTGGTGAGGGCACTGGAGGTCTTTTCTGTTGCCAATTCTGTGACACTGTAACTATGACTCTAGTCCCAGGCAGACTTCCAGCAGTACAAAATCCCTTTGTAATCAATGGTCTTACACAGCAGAGCTTTGTTCAACATTCAGGATGCCTCACTTTTGATAATGAGGATGTAATAAGGAGAATGACAGAAAAAGCTGCTGTTTCTACAGAGTTATCTTAAATTAGAGATTTATAAAGAGTTTTTCAGGGCTCTAGCAGCATCCAAATGGTCTGAAAGACTTAAAATCTGTTCTGCTTTTCAGCTCAACAGTCTGCTTTGCAGAAGGAGTTCTTATCTACAGCTGAACATGTTTGCAGATTGTTTTCTGACCTCATCAACCAAGTAACTTCACCAGCTTGTAAATGATGGAAACTACTGTTCACCTTAGAGCTTCACTGAACTATTGAAGGTAATTGATGCCATGTCAGACTCTTTAAAGTGTCTCAGATGTTGCATTATAATAACCCAGCATAACAGATTTCTGCATTTACTGACTTTACCGGGAACCATAAATAGTGTTAGAGAATGATGTTCCTTTTCTATTGGTGATTTTCAGCTCCTGTGCAGTAGATGTTGGCCCAGCTTCTAAAAATCAGCACGCCTTCATTAATGTTACACTTGCTTTCACAACTGTCCTGCCCTGTCCTCTTCTTACTGCTATATAATCAGTAATGGCTTGTGTTTCAGGAACATTTATTTTTTGTATGAGAATTGGCTTGAGTCAACTGGTTTCAGTGATGTATTTTCTATCACATCATTGTTTCTTAGACTAAAGGAAGGAATAAGTTCTTAACTGTCAGACTTCTCAACACTTGATATTTACATATTCATATTTTTCCAAAGTACTGAATTCATATTTAAAGGAAAAGATGCTTTGAACATTTAAATGAATTTGATTGCTTTAGAAAGGCCTTTCCATTATTGGTTATATATTAGTATAGAACGGTTAATAAGAATGTAATGTTTGGTATAGAATGGTTAATAAGAATGTAATTTTACCTGCAGCATCTAAAATGTGAGAAAAGTAATTTTTTCCTTGGTTGCTAGTACTTTGTATTTGATGGAATATACCTAAAACTTCCAGAGTATTAAAAATACTTATCAAGCCTGTACACACACATACAGGCATATATATGCATGTAAGTAAACATATAAGCTGCACAGAAGTTTGTAAACAGATGACTGGCTGTAGGTAGCAGGTTGTACTTGCTGAAGTTGATTACAAAGCATCTCTTAGGCATCAGCAGTGAAACAGGCTGGGATTTGAAGAGAAAGGAAGATATCACACAAAAGAAACTGCGTACTGCTTTGATCCATTCATACTACAGTCTAGCTTCATTTCTTGTAACGATGCGCGAGTGAAGGCCTTAGATCATTCTTAGAAGAAAAATAATAGATGCTCACTGCTTTCGTTTCATTGCTTCTTGTTTGCTGCATGTTTCTTACAGCAGTGCAACTCTGAGATACATTGGTATAGTCTGTGATGATAGTATCATCAAATGCATATTGTTTCAGTGACAGCAGTTCTGAAGGTTGAGATAATGGGTTAAGATACGGCATGTTAATGATTTGCATGTTTTTATCAGATGTTGTACTACTTTGGATTGTTAACTATTTGTTAAGTGACAACGTGAACTAATGGCAAATTTACCAAGTGTGATTCCTCAGCAGTGCAAATGATCGCCCATTTCTCTCTGTTTAGCTGTTGATATGCCATGGTCGAGTTACTTCCTTGGAATTGTGCTGTATCTCTTGTTGATGACAGCAACAAGGAAAACATTTTTTTCTGATAATGCACAGAAGTATTTTAAAGATCTGAGAAACTGAAATGATTCAGTACCACTTCAGAGAGAAAAATTATAGATTCAGCCACTTACTATCACTGTTCTGCAGGAGGTGCATAAAAAATAGTGAATGAGTACATGCATGTGGGCTCAAAACTAGTTATGGTTCAAGAAAATTTGCATATTTTTAAGGATTTTAGTTGAACCACTGGAACTATACCAGCTTTCCAAGAGAGAAAATACTCGTAGTTTTTACAGGAATTTTTCTGATTACTAAGAAAATAAATTTGGTTTGCGTGAAAGCAAAATATTTTTGGAAGCTTTTGGAGAAAAGTCAGGTAAATTACATATTCTGAAGCTTTGTTTCATGTATAATCAAACAGGATTTAGGCTGATGTGATTGAAAAGGCCAATGAAAAGCGTAGTGCTTACGAAAAGCTGCTCAGCAGAATGCTTAATTTTCCACATAGATTTTCCTGGTCTTGTTTTTTTTCAGAATGAATTATAATCACCAAGATAAAGGGACTGACTCATTAAAATGGCTAGAAATCTTCTTTTCTGTTGATAACACCTCAGCCACTTTCTTGAAGGACCTTACGCTGGTAGTGATAGTAATGAACGTTCCTGGTTCTTCTGCTAGTTTTGGTCACAGGAGGCCTTAATTACACATACTACAAACACTCAAGAATTACAGCAACAAATAATGGTATGCAACTGAAAGCTAACAAGCAGTTTGTTTCTAGCAAAGGAAGGGTGAAGAAGATGAAAAGTAAAGAAATTAACTGAGGGAGGAGGACCCCAGAAAACAAATAGTGATGAGGTCACTAGAAAGTGGATACACCCATATTATCACATAAACAGAATATAGTGTGAGATAGAAGCTTAGTAGCTTTTGCAATATACCAATGCCAAGAGATACAAACAACAATCCAAGGAACTTAACTGTTGATTATGGGAAGATATCCATCAGCTTCTGATGAGGCTTTAAATCTCCTTCAGAGTGAGTGCATCTGAATTAAAATTGGTTGGAAACAGTGACAGCCGACAAATAGTGGTTTGGTCTGATGCAACATAGAACAGTTCTGGAACACAAATTCTTACAAATAGATATTCCTGAACCACCATGAACTCTTACTTCATGGCAGCATGTAAAGACTTAAGGAAGTGTTTTCCCATGCTAATAAGCAGTTGTTTAGCTGCCAGGTCCCTATAAGATGAAAGTGACAAAATCCCAAGGCCTTTATTTTGTTGTTACTCCGTTCAGCTGACAATGAAGCAACCTCAGTCAGACATGTTCATTCCATCCTTCTTGTGACACACTCAGACTGAGGAACAGTAAGCCAGGAACAGTATCTGCAAAACCAGTCCTAGCTCACCCCAAGATCTGCCATGAAGTTTACAGAGGAGAGTGGTAGGAGGCAGTATACTGTCTTTAACCACAGGGGCATTTTGAATCATTCCTGTACAGCAAATCGGTTTGCATCTTATACTCACAGCACTTGCTTTTTCTTAACACAGCCACCCTGGAAGTGTGGCTCTATAAATTCACTCAATTTATAGTGAGTGAATCAATAGCAAACTTCAGTATCATCTGATTGCGTTTTCATGCCAAATTGTTGAGACCTGGATAAAAGCAAGCAAGACCTAAGTTATAAAATAGAATTGGGCTCTGAGACCTTCAGAGAGGAGATATTGCCTGAGGTAGGAGTTCCTTTAGGAACTTTATCACTTGCAAGTTTACATGTAATTAATTGCATCTCCTTTTTTATTTCAGCACAATTAATAACACAGATTGTCTCCTTTACATCAGCAATTTCCAAATGTTCTCCATAGTGTGACCTATGCTAGAGATTCATCTGTTTTCTCAGTCTTTCCTCCACAAACTAATTCTTGCCTGCCCATTTCCTCGAAGGCCAAATGATGCTACAGCCTGTTAATTAAGAAGCTTGCTGAAGCAGAGAAGTATTGCAAATCTGTTTAAGCTTAACATCAGCTTGGCCCATAGTGGTATTTCACCATTTCTGTTGCCATCTGAAGGGAGGAAGAAAGCTGCCAGCAGCCCTTTCCTAGGGCATCCTGTTGTTACAGGTGAGACGTATCTAAAGTGGAAGCACTAGCCTCTTCCCAAAGGGCCCTGTGGAAGAGCATCTATGAAAAACAGTACCTGTTCAGATAATCTGTCTGGTTTTGAGTTTTCTAGAGCTTGAGAGCATATGGGAACAGGTAACATCTGGTCTACTACAATACCAGTCCTACTTGACTGAGGCATCTAGCCCTTAACACGCTCTGTCAGTTGCTGGTCTTAACAGCTGTAGGGACCGTGGGTGAAGACTGTGTCTCTTATGTTAATACAAAGTTGTGCACAATGGGGCTTTTAGATGTATTAATATAATTTAGATAACTAACAACAGTAGTACAGCAGTGAGCAGATCTGTTGTAACAATGCTTTTGCCTCCCTCCCGCATGGTAGCAGAGCACTCTCATAGGCTGTGGCTGCAGGCAGAGGCAGCTGGGGGGGTGTTGCTGAGTACACTAAACTGTGTGTTCTTGTGCTCATCCTGCTTTAGCGTTCCCTCCTCTCTTGAACATTTAAATGGTTTGTTGCATTCTTAGCTTTAAGCACAAGTTCAATGCCATTGAAGCTGATAGCCCTCTTATGGTTTTTTGTCTGCTTCCATAAGATCAGGCTTTCATCAAATGGGACTATGTTTAACCTTTATTTTGTTCAGGCCCAATAACCATTTTAAGATTTCATTTACATATTTTGCTACTTGAACCTATTTCGGCAAGTTGATGAACACCCAGCAAATGAGTTTTTCTTTGGGCATTTGAAAAAAAAAACACCCAACCAAATATTGCCACATGCTCAAGGAAAGAAATTTTGAATGAGCAACTAAATGTAGTTGCCCTGGAAAGCTGTATTCAGCCAGCCAGGCAATGGAAATATTTCATTTCATCAAAGCATCAAATGTTACCTGCCCAAAGTTATGTTGCATTAGTTTAATATCAAATTGCTTGTTAGAATTATCAATAACAGTCAGAGGAAACTGATTTGTCTACAAAGAACTTGCAAAGTAAAAAAGAAGCAAATTCAACCTATCTTTTGACTGAACACTTTAAGTAAGAATATGTAACATTTTAAGTGGCATTTTTAATAACTAAAAATTTAGGGAAAATACCATAAAAATATCATGTGAAAGCAAACAGAGGAGCTGATAAAACCTGTTAAGCCTTTTACTTTTGCTGCAAAACTGAAAACATTTTTTAAGGTATTTTTAATATAAAAATACATACTACTTTAGTAGGATGAAGTCTTTCAGCAGTGGTTGCTTTGTGCAAGTGTACAGCTATGCATACAGTAAAACATCACCATCTCGACTCTAATCCTGCCTTGGAGCCAGTGGACATTTTTGGCAACTTCCTGCTCTGCTTGTCTATATCTTATTGAAGGATCAGTTATTTTCTGTTTTGGCACCCAAAAGACAATAGTTTGAATAGGTCACATGCATTACAAAAAGCCTGACATGCACACAGATTAAAGTAGGCAACTGCTTATAAATCGTGCAGTTTATTAAGGAGACTGAATTCATAGGTAATTAAAAAAACCCGCAAGTCCAAGTTAATCAGAGATACAGTGCGCATAGTTATAGGCCTTCTTCCACCATGTAAATTGACATCAATGAGGATTGAAATGCAAAAATTAAAGAGAAGTAGTTAAAAAAAAATCTACGAATCAAGATCTTGGATTAAATGTGTCATTTCCTCTTTTTCCCTAGCTCTCCAATGATTCTTCCAAGTAATGTAGATCTACTCTTATGCCTGTAGATACTTATTAAATCTCCAAACGACTCTTTCTTCTTCAGAACTGGCGACCTCTGACTATGAGAAAATATCCCTGAAAAGTGATATGAAAATGCATATAAGTAATCAATTTCCAAACAGCAAAGAGCAGCTGAATACTCAGTTTCCCACATCTATGTTTCTTCTGTCTTTAGCTGCTGCTGGTCCCCATTTATTAGCATTGCCCCCAAACCTTTTTTTTTGGCAATAGCCGTATCCCTCCATTTGCAAGTTGCCTTTCAGTGACAAGTTACTTTGATCTTTTTCTCCAGCATGGACCTTTTCCTTCAGTCTTCCTATAAAACTCTTCCACTGGTAATTAGCAGAGTCAAAGCACTCGAGTCTGCTCACAGTCTTACTGACTCACTCACTTGTCATCAACCTCCCTGCACAGTGGATGAGATCTCTCACACCATTTAGTAGCACATTTGTTATTTCCTTGAAGAACTATGGGGTATTTTCTTTGCAATGATCTCCAAAAGCCAGCAGATTGGCCTTATTTCATTTAGACACATTTGTCTTCTGAAAAAGTAACTGGTTAACACAGTATCTGTTTATTTACCAGACCTCAAATGCACAATACAGCAGCCTTTGCCCCACTACCCTCCCTAGCAGCCTGCAGCCCAGCAGAGTTGGGAAGCAAGGTGTGTCTGTCTTGGGCCAGGTGCAAGGGCTGATCTGAGCCCAACTACCTGCACCTGTGAGGGAGGTGCGCACAGCTGTGGCCACTCTGAGTGGTGAGGTAGCAGGGGCACTGCTGGGTGAGGAGAGAAGAGGTAGAGAGGTTTTTGTGTTTGTATTCTTCAAGTGTTTATACTGGGGATGTGTGATTTGGCTTCTTGAGGAGGGTCTTGTACAGCTGCTCTTCAGGAAGATTTGCGGTGAGTACAAAAGCTATGTTTTCCTTGTGGTTCTTAAGTCTTACTTTGGCTCATTAAGAGTTGTTACAGCTATAATGTATCTAACTCTAGTGTTGTAATATATTGGAAATGTTTTTATGAAACCTGCTTTTTCATAGTGTTTAGATTTTGTTAGGGGAAAGGGATGAGTTACTGGAGATACTTTGGCCAGGTAACTGTAAAGGACTCTTCCTACTTGTCTCAGTTTAAAGCTGACTAACACTTCTCTGCAGGATATCTAGGGAAGTTGAAATGCTGCTGGGTTAAGCAGGATGTTAGCTGGATGGAGGTAGTTTGTCAGATAACTCATATACAGCTGTTCTGATTTTGTTGTGTTTTTCATGGATTGTGTAGAGTTTGAAGAGTATCTTCAGACCTATTAGTAACTACAATCAGGAGCCTGGCAGGACTAGATTGGTTCAGAAAACAGTGTTTGAACCCATAAGTCTGGACCTGGGCTACTTCTGCCACTGTCTTGGTGTACACTCAGACAGACTAGTTTCCCAGGAGGGCAAAGTATGGGGAACTGTGGAAGTGCTTCTTAGATGTGACGAAGTAGTTCTGTTCAGTACTACTGAGAAGCTTTTACCAAGGACTTCACTAGTTTTTTTGGCTTGGAGGGCTTTTCTGTTTTTTTCTTAGAAAAGCTCAGTTCCTGATACTCAGTTTTCACAATGACCTCATGGGATTTATCCTTTAGTTCTGAAATCTGACACTAGAATAATAACACCTTAACATCAGTATTTCTGTGCCAAGTCTAGATCTCTGTCTTGCTTTTCCAATTCAGTGATATGTTTAAGGAACTACAGTGAATGCAGCTTACAGATTGCTCCTGATTTATAATCCTGTTTGCAATTAAAAAAAAAAAAACCCAACCAAACTGAAATTCTGAATATTTAAGAGGAATAAGATGAAAAACTTCAGTGTGGAGCAATAAAGATGTTATCACCGGTTGCAAAAGTAACAGTATAAAGCAAAAAATCTTGCTTTATTGTTTGACTTCTGGAACAAGCCTACTGAAAGCTATTCATATCTGCCCATGTAGATGTGGAGTACACAAGGTCATTCAGATGCCCTTAGTGCTGCTCTTTGGGCTAAGAAAACAGGTTTGTACATCTCTTCACGCATAAGAAGTGGTAATTCTATTCCTCATCATTTGCTAGGATGTGATTTCTATCTGCAATTATTAACAATTGATTTCTGCTTTCACTGACCAAACAACGCGGTAGGGTCAAGGGTTACAAAGATTAAAACAGCTGGCTTTGTTAAGAAACTGGGATACTTGGATGAGAGGTAGATAGCAGTGACAGCCTAAATTTTATTTTTTGGAGGAGCTATAAGCTGCATGCTGCTGACTGATGTTAATCAGTTGTACAGAGAAACCAGATTAACTGATTACAATTCACAAAACAAAGAGGTAAAAGAATAGAGAAGGGGCGGAATCTTTGTCTTAAAGTGTGAATATTTAGTAGTGCTTAAAATCTTTCTGTATAGGAGTAAACAAAAGTCGGTATTATTCACAAAACCTATAATTTGATTCTTCAAAATACATCAGACTGTAACTCTTAAATCTTGCCTGGAACAAAAGCTCTTTGTTTAGGAAAATCACAGTGTGATATAGATATGAAGAGCCAGATGTAAACAAAAGGCTAAGGGGGAATTTAGTGATATTCAAAGCTGCAATCCTGAAACAAAAATTCATCTGGTGCTTTAGCCTGGTGGGCATCTCAGTTTTTGGTAGTACTATTGCCTCATGTGTCTAATGCTGCATTCTGTTTGCACCCAGAAGTGCATCAGACTGGTCAGGACTGAGCAACTGGTTGCCTTTGTGATGTCTAAGGCCACTTGGGAACCAGAAGGGGGTTCTGTGCTGCCTGCCATCAGTGTATCTCAACACAGTAAAGATCTTCTCAGAGCTATGTGATAGCTCAGATTCTTTGCAGAGCAGGATAGGATCCGCTCCGTGCTTTTAAAATGCAGATAGTGGTCATTTGGCTCAGAGTTTAGAAACTGGCCCTGTGTGTGTGAGGAGTTCTTCAGTCTAAGGGAATTGATTCAAACGCAACTCCTCTCTCCTGACTTAATGGCTAGAATACTCTCTGTAGGTAATGAGGTTAAGGACCTCGTGATCCTTCCTATCTCAAATCCTATCTTTCAATACACAAAACATTTTAAGGTTTGTGGGCAAGAGCTGGACTGTCCAGTGGTATGGTGTCCCTGGGGTGGAAGAATCCTGAGTTCAAGTCCCTTTTTTAGAGACACTCTAATGGGTAACTGCCCAGAGAGGTTCTTCATTATTCCATGGACATTCCCTCCAAACATCTTAATAACTAAGACACTGATCTAGGAAGTGGAGATAAGGTCTGAATCCATTCAAGTGGAAAGGCAGTTCTGCCTTCTCCCTGCGGGTCCGATGTGCTGCACTGTTGGTGATGGCAGCAGCACTTCTACCCCTCCATCAAATTATAGCACCTGTCCCTTTCTGAAAGTGGACATTCTCAAGGGAAGGATGCATCTGTTGGTAGCAGGATGAAAACTGAAGCCTTGGAAGGAACTGAGATTTAGGAAAAGCTATGCTGTATCTTCCTGCTGGGAATGGGGAGGCTAAGTGACATGCTACCTTTTGCAGATCCTGCTGTGAGGTGCCAGCTCTCACTTTAGCACATATGGAGACACTTACTTTAAGCCTGTGGATTCTGCTCTGGGGCTGGGAACCTGGAGATAAGGAATTGCAGCATTTAGTGTCATAGGTAGTGTTCTTCCTCCTGAAGCTGTAGCTGTGTCTGAAAGCCTGCATGCATCTGAGTCCTAGGTCTGTTTCCATTGTGTGTTGGGCAAAGTTACCAGTATGGAAATGGGAAATATCTAGTGGTTGACTACTAGATGGCAAGTAAACATATCCTTACTCTTCTGCTGAAAGACTGCCACTCTCCCCAGCAGCACCAGTGCGACGCACTCCTGGGGTGATGCACCTCTCGGAATGAGGAATTCAGAACTAGCCTGTCCATGGCACAATAGTTGTAAAAACGCTGGTGTGGAAGAACATCTTTGTATGTTCAGTTGCTGAGCTGCCTTCTTTGTTTGAATCTTCCTACGTTTCATTTTCTGCTGCCCCTCCTCCCCCACCAAACTGAAACATAAAAGCTGTCATTAGAGTTCAGGTAATTTGGAGGTCCAATTTTTACTGAGATCACTTTGAACATGAACATAACTCTGTACTGGAGTGGGGGGATGATAGTGCAGCACTGTCCTCTGTTTTTGTACTATTACCACATAACACAATAAGCCTGTATCTCTTTTCTTTCCTACTAGACTCTAGTTATTGCCCATGAGACATGTATTAAAGGAGTAGTAACCTTGGTTTCTCCCTGTGAACTGAGAACGTAGAGTAGCAATCTTCTGTTCAGCTTCTTCTAGCTGCCTTCTCCCTAGGCCATGGGTTCTGGAGAGCACACAGTCCACATAGATATCCCAGAAGAGCTGAGCCAGGTCCCAGAACAGAGCCCCATGTTTCAAGTTCTCTGATGATTTCAGGAAGATCATGAAGTCCCAAAAGCCACTGACAGAGTCAGAAATGCGAGGCTTCCTCATCTCCAGTAAGACACCTGAGGAGGATTCCCAACACTGAGGGTCTGCTCGCCCAAGAGCTAGTGGATCAATTTGGCTATGGCAGAGGAAAGGTGTCAGGCAGAATACTCCCATGATTAGCAGAGTGCAGGTGAGTCTCATGCTGCAGTGGATACTTCCTCTGCTCCCAATGTCCATTGTGTCACTGAAATGTAACAAAACCAAAAGGAGCTGAAAAACTTCTCACTGTTAGATGCAGGAACAAAGCCCTGGTACCTTACATGATACAGAAGGCACTTCAGATGTTGATAATTGTTTCTCTGCTCTTTAAAGATCTGTGTATGCTTTTTTGCATGTATGAATATAAATACTAGTGGAGTTGCATTACTCTGTGCAGCAGAAGCCTGTGCTAAAAATTGTTAATCATCCTCAAATCCATATGATGAACTCTCTTATCTGGAACTTCTTCATATTGAAAGTTTTTGGCCTTTCTTGATTTACAGACCCCTAGCCTTTTTCAGTAAAAATCCATTCCTTTTTACAGAGAATTTGAGCCTTTAGGCAGTCTTGCTTTCCTCAAATTTTTATGAGCCCTTTAAAATAGTCTGCAGACTCGCAGGGATCTGTGGACAGCAGGTGGAAAACTATTTGTTGAAAGTGTGTTCTAATGAATTAATGCTAGGTTGCAAAATCATCCATTGAACACGAGTGTTTTACCTGCTAAAATGCAGAACAGTTCTGAAAAGAGGGTATAGCAAAGCCTCAGCATAGTAGCTGTATTGTACAGCATGTATACATGCATATAGAATAGGTTGGCTTGGAAGGTACCTTTAAAGGTCGTCTAGTCCAACCTCCCTGCAATGAGCAGGGACATCTTCAACTAGATCAGGTTGCTCAGAGCCCCGTCCAACCTGACCTCAAATGTTTCCAGCGATGGAGCATCTACAGCCTCTCTGGGCAACCTGTCCCAGTGTTTCACCACCCTCATCATAAAAAATTTCCTCCTTATATCTAGTCTAAGTCTACCCTCTTTTAGTTTAAAATCCTTATCCTCTGTCCTATCACAACAGGCCCTACTAAAAAGTCTGTCCCCATCTTTCTTATAGGCCCCCTTTAAGTACTGAAAGGCCGCAAAAAGGTCTCCCCAGAGCCTTGTCTTCTCCAGGCTGAACAACCCCAACTCTCTCAGCCTTTCTTCATAGGAGCGGTGTTCCATCCCTCTGATCGTTTTTGTGGCCCTCCTCTGGACCCCCTCCAACAGGTCCATGTCTTTTGCTTATTGTCCATGCTTATTGCAGATCACTGTAACAATTGTCTGTTACGTTAAAATTGTGAAACTTGATAAGTAGCAGCTATAGTGGGAGAAATCCTGAGAATGATAACCTTTTGGGGACAGAAAGGCCCAGCTGTCTCCATCAGATTTAATTTCTAGTACATGCTTCTATTGTGCATTTTCTAACATGCTTCTAGTATTTTTAATATTACATTTCTGATACACATTTCTAATGTATATCAGGTTTAGGGGTTGTTTTTTGTGTAGCTCATGGCATATGGAGAACCTCCCATTTGTGGAAATCGGCACCATCTGAGATCAGCTTTTAGGAGAAACAATTCTGTTTAATGTGTGTTCTGATCTGTTGAGTATTCATGCTTTTATGTTTTCAGTTTGATTGTTGGAGGGTGTTGTGGGGGGAGAAGCTACCTCTCTTAATGAGCTTTACTTAATAATCAACTGGCTTTTTGTGTAGAAAGCCTTTTCCATGAGTGATCATCAAAAGCACGAGCAATGTTTCTCTGTTATGTGAAGAAAAATGTCGAAGGCAGGATAAATGTGTGCAGACAGATTATGTGCGAAAGGTAGCCCAGCCACAGCCAGTGTGCAAGACCAGGGAAGGGCAGGCTGCTTTGTGGAACATATTTTGTTGTGGAGCTAAAGGACTCTTCAGAGATTTCAGTCCTGGCAGTGATATTCTTACGTAGCCCCCTATTTGGCTACCTGGTCAGGTTCTGGGAACATTTTGGAGGTATTCAGACTTTACTCTCCAACTGCTTACAGTCTCTTTTTAGTCTGAGTTGGGATCTCATGAGGAGAATTGGCTTGACAGTCTTGGATCTGAACCTTGCATTTAACGAATAGAAGAGGGATAGCACGCTCTTCCCACGCTGCTCTGCCTAGTGGGATGTCGCTTATGATAGTGGTGGTAGTAATGGGGTTGTCCTCATGCTGCTCCCAAGATCTCCAGAAGTATCATTCTTCTGTACCGTACTGCACAAGGCAGGTTTTGATTGCTTTCTCAGAAGCAAAACTGAAGACATCCTGCGAGTCACTACTCCATTCTTGTTTGTGCATCAGAGCCTTTCCACTGGGCAGCAGACACCTGTGCATATATACTATGCAATATGCACATATATCTGTTTACCGAGACTTTTTCAAGGGACATAATTAACTTTGTTCATCAAGCTTCTAGTTTTCAAAACAACTTAGCAATCTCAGATATGAACATGGGGAGGGAAAAAAAAAACCCACCAACAACAGATAGTTCAAACAAAGGAGTAATACTAAAATTGGCTTTTAAGGATGGTTCTGTCACTTGGACAGGGGCCATCTGGTTTGTACTGGTTAACAATTGAACTGGTTGCTTTGCTTTCTCTGCCCCTCAGCCCCTTTGGAAACTTTAAAAAAGTTACAAAACTGGGTAAGACAAGGACAAAGGTTTTGGATTTGTCAGAGGTGTGAGCAAAGGGACTGCCCTGGGCAGGGAGTTGGCAAGGCATTGATATGAGGTGGGTGCATTTTTAAGGTGTGGTGTGAATGGCATTGGTCAGGGCCAGTAGCCAAGACCACAACCTTATGATCTGGTTAAACTCGGGCAGCATTTTGCTGTTAGTCTTCTACAAGGTTCAGGAAATTATTTTTTTGTTTTAGATGGCTGAGAGCTGAGGAGATGATCAGGAAATGTTAGTTTTCATTCATCTCTTACCTGTGCTTGTGGTGAATGCTTCCATGCAATTCCCCCCCCTCGGTCTCCAATCTTTAGGTCTTTCTGTCCATAAATTGAAGTTCATGTGTGTGTGCTATTTTCACCTTCTGGCTCTGCCTTTCCCTGGCCCCCCCCTCCCCCCGCAGTTTAACCCCCCATTCCACTCCCCATCATGCATGAGTAGTGCCTTACAATAATAATTAAAAAGTTAATTAGCTCATTCGTTATCACCATTTTACTTGGCTGGCGATACCAGTTATGACTAGTCACTCTATTCTAGACCTTAAAGATGCCGACGCCGGTCCCACGGAGCAGGGGCGGGTGCCCGCCTCGGCGGCGAGCGGTATTTGCGAAGCGTCTGCCGAGAGGAGCGTCCGTGGGGAGCTCCGCGAGTTCCGCGCGGCTTCACCCCCAGGCGCCGGGCAGCGCCGCCGCTCTGCCGCGGGCTCCCCGCCCGCCCCACCCCGCTCCCGTCCCGTCCGCTCTGGTTCCCCCGGCCCCGCCGCCGCCCGCAGCCCTTACCTCGGCGCTCCGGTGTGCAGGGCTGGCCGGGCCGGGCTCTCCGCGCCCGCCGCCGCGCTCCTTAAGAAGCCGGGGCGGGCAGCCCCGCTTAGTTTTTACGTCAGGGCTCGGGGAGAAGCCCCCACCCCCGGGGCCCCGGCCGCTGCTCCCGGGCAGCCGGCGCTCCCTCCTTCCCTTTGCGGAGCTGCCCCTGCTGCAAGCGTGCTCCGCGCCTCTGCCCCGCCTGTCCTCCTCTCCCTACGGACCCCGGCCCTCCTGGGGGCGAGCCTGGCAGCGGTGTTGCCTCTGGCCGAGGGGAAGCTGTGCGCAGGGGCGGTGGAAGAGTAACAGACCCGGGCGCTTGGCAAAGCTGCAGCCCTCCCCTTGCCCACTCTCCTAGCAGTGCTGCACCGCGGGGGCCAAGGGTAGAAAGCAAGTCCCCACCTTGGAGCTCAAGTTGTCCGCATCTGCCCCAGCCCCCAGGCATCTTGCTTGCTGTGCTTGGCTGCTGGAGGTCCCTCCACCCCAGAGCAGGAGTCTGTGTGGCGCAACTAGAGCTATTTGCTGGCTAGGGCTCAGGCCATACAGCAGCAGGTCCAGCTCCCCTGGGAATTGAAACAGAGACTCAGAGAAGAGCAGAGTCCCAGAAGAAAGCCAGTAAAGGCATTAACTGCAGCAATGGGGCTGAGCTGCTCACTGCAGCTCAATTCACACGACTGTAGGTAAAGGAGAGCTACCTTGGAGGGCTGCACACCCTCCAAAAGGAGAGGGCCCTGGCTACGTTTTCCCTCAGGAAAAAAAAAGATAATGTGGTCTATTATTGTTGCATTTTCTCTCTGTGAGGTTCTCAGCTGCAGCCCCTCTCCACTGCCACCTCCTTGGAACAGCTGCAAAACCTCTGTACACATTAGGGAAATGGGCCAAGTGGAAGGAAGCCATTGGTGAAAGGGCCATCTCCTGGTACATGCAGTGTGGAGAGGAAAGCCTGAGCTCAACTCTGCAAGTGACAACTCTGCCTATGTTCGCTGTGCCTGCTGTAGCCACCCCCTTGCATGCATAACACGTACAACTCAAAATGCTGGGGCTGCAGGAACAGGCTATTTACCAGTGTTGGGCATAACTTTTTTAGCACTGGGTATTTGAAGCAATAGGGAGGGTGAGACCATTCTTTTTTCATAACTCTGCGCAGTCTATAGGCCAAATCATGTAGCACTCTGCTGACTGTCTGAAGCCAGTGCAGCTGCACCAGTCTGTACCAACTGGGCAGTAGCCCTTTTTTTTTTCAAGACTTTCACTGGCAGCTCCCTTCTGTCTTTGCACTTGGAACCACAATCCTTTCTCCATGAAGCAACTGTGCTTTAGTAGCACCAGGCTTATCTTTGTTGAAGGCAGTGGGGCCACACTGGTTTATACCAGCTGGGAAGTTGACTAGAAACACTGATTTTTCTGTTTCTGTATCCTTATAATTTACATCTTTCTGTACATCCAGTCCATGTAAATGGAGAAGCATGTTCCCTTCCCATGATCTTACAATGCGTCTATGACAATAAACACTATTGTTCTTTCCTCCTGATGCTTTATTTCCTCTTCTCAATGAGCAATCCATGTGAAGGTGTATTTTGTGTAAGTGATGTTACTTTTTAACAAAAGTGAAAGGAACTTTTTGGGGGTGAGAACATCTGGCTAGAACCAATGTAGATAACTATATTGTGAGACTTCGGCAAATTTGCAAATGTTCCATTTATTTCTCAAGAAGTGTGGGGTTGGGAATGAGGGAATAGTGAGCACCAACTGCTGAAACAGACTTCAGGAGGAACTGAAGGGCGCAACGCCTTGCAAGGTGCCCTTGCAACATGGCAGGGGGAAGCATCCCATTGCATGTAGGATCTCCAATGTTTCTTCTCTGTGCTATCAAATACAGGCTGTTCCAGTAGACTTCCTTCTCCCTGGTTCTAGGGCTAAAATAATTGTTAAGCATTTTTTTTTAAAGTCTGCTCTGTAGGAACTGATTCTGGGCCCATGTGCTATCTGGAGCCCCCTTGGCAAGTAAGTAACCAGTGTGCTTCTCCTAGCCTCTGTGTTTGGGGGTTGAACTGGGTGAGGGAGAGAAGGAAAGTGTGCCTGTAAGACATGGGTGTTGTGATGTAACCTAAAGGTAGCTCCTGGGTAGAAAAGGCTCTGAGGCTGCTTGTGTTTGTGGTTGGCCTGGGTGCAGGAGACCAGAGCAGGACTAAGATGCTGTAGGAGTGTTTTTTGCTGATGTTGCTGGGTCTGTGGTACGTTGCTCTAAGGACTCTGCCCCATGCTGTTAAGGGTAGAGCAAAGGAAAGGAAACTGGAAAGGAAAAGGCAAAATGTTTCTTGTGAGTTGATACATTTCTGCCAACCTGGAACCTTTCTGGATTCATTGTTAAGAAGTGAGTTTATTTGAGTCCCCTTCTGGGGAGCACTTTATCTGGTTTTGGATCAAGAACTACATTGGTTTCATTCCACTCAGAATCCTTCTGGTAGACCCAAGGGTGCTGAACCAGGGGTTCTCAGAGAAATGACCGTTGCTGCTCAAGGGAAATACTGCTACAGATAAAATACTCAGCTCTGCAAATACTTCCTGAGCCTACTACGCTCTCTTCCCTCTGAACCAGAGCACTTGTATTCTATTTCTGGGAAAGAGGTTTTTGGTAACTGGATTCATCACCTCAACCTCCTAGTGGAGAAGAAACATAGAAGGATTGGCTGTCTCATTCAGTTCCACATACTCTCCCTCAGTAAAGCTTTCTGTGCCCTTTTTAGGCTATCAATAATCTTTCTTTCATTGCACTGTATGACGTATTCCCCTGCAGCCAATGTTCACATCTTCAGTGGGTCTCCATATCTTATGAATGAATTTAATTCAGATGGGCTGTAGGTCATATCCAGAGTCATTTGTCGAAGGATATTTTTATCAGGAAAAGTTGATTCTTTAACTCACAGATAAGAGAGAGATTTCAGATTATGTAACACTACACAAATGATGTTATTTCTACCAGAAAAATATAAAAATAAAATGTAAGCAAACATTAAAATGATCAGGCTATAGGAATAGGGGATGGGAAGAGAAAAAAGTAGGAGACCATCTCATTGGTATTCGTATTTTGAATAAAGGCATAGACAACTGTGTGCAGAATTGCTTCCTTCCTGCATTTGCTCCCTGCAAACTCTCCAATGTGATTTAACATTAGCAGTTAATAGGCAATGGCTTATAGTTGCTTGAGCTAAGTAAGCATTTACAAATTTAAAAAAAAAAAAAAATGTAGCACTGAGACTGTGAGACAGCAATGTGTGATGGTACATACAGCTTGCCTGTTGCTTCCATAAGCAGCCACACCTGGACCCAGTATTAAGCTTTGTAAAATGATCTGCATGATGAAAGATACCTGTTTAAGCCTTAATCTGAGAAATGCTTTAAAGACATATTCTTAGCTGAAAGTTTGTGTTTTGCAGAACTGGGTTCCAAATTATCCCAGCTTTGTGTGAAACCTGGCTAAGTGACAGCAAAGGCAAAACTTGTGATGCTCAGAGGGGGGGAAACCCAAAGGTCTGTTGTTTTTAAATTCATGGTACATGGCAGAGACTTGATTTTTCTTCAAAATCCACAAAGGCAAAGTGGGGAATCTAACTCCCATTTATACCTTTGCAAATTCTCTTTTAAGCAGGAGATTAAACTGTGCTTAAAATTGGCTCCATGACAAATATACCTAAGAGCTTCTTGGAAATGAAATACTTATGCTTGATCCAAAGTCCGTTTGTGGATATTTTTTATTAATTTTTAAAATGATATTTAAAGGGCTTTGAGTCAGGACTCTGAGTGGACTCAGAGTTACACTACTGCCTAGTAAAGAACAATGAAAGCCTCTGAATGCAGAACTTGTTTGAAAAGTAGAGTGTCTGTTTCAAAAAATTAATTTTAGCTAGGAAGTCATATAGGATAGTGAGCAGTCTGTATCCTATTAGCAGGAGACTGATGTTTTGTAAGTGGAAATGGGCAAAATTGAACAAATTCTTCACTGAATGATTTGATCACACCCACACCCCTATCCAGGATGACTTGTGTAACTCTTGATAAGTAGTGTATATCAAAGTACTGGTATCAAAACATGGGGTTTTTTACACTTTTGATGTCAAGTCTTTCAATTTTTTTTTAATTTTCTCTGGTGGATTGAATCTGTGGTCACAAGGCATTTGATGACCCCACGCTGCTCTAAACAATCCTCTGGATCTATTCTCTGTTGAAATGGCCAACAGGAAAGTCAGTGGATGTGATGTGACACTTAACCAGTTCTAACTGGTGGAGAGATGTAGTTACTTAAACATAGAAGTCTTCAGTGCTATACACTATTGGTGATGACCTGAAACATCTCCATGGAACTAGCAGACAAGACATGCGACAAGCAGGAGACCGGTGTATTGCTGGAGCCCTGTGGACACCCTCGGATGTCTCTGTCCTGTGCCTGAGAAGTGGACTCAAGCCCCTGATGACTTAGGCAAGCTTTGTGGTGCTCTGCTTCTGCTGTTTTCCTCCACCAGGACATACTTTTGTGCTCTGTTGTATTTCATGGAGTTCGAGAAGTGTTGGTGGAAACAGTCCTCTGGAGTTCTGTAGTTCAAACTTCTGCTTGAAGCAGGTCTATTATCAACACTAGATCAAGTCAGCTGTGGCTGGACTCCTGGTGGAAGTTTTTTTCCTGCTATCTAGCTTGAGTTTCCTAATTTGTGGCTATTGCCCCCTGTATGGCTCTACCAAGAAGAATTTGGCTCTGTCATCTTTGCAATTATTTGAAGGGAAGTTAGGTGGTTTTTAGATCATCCCGTAGCCGCCTCTTTACCAGGCCCAACAAGTCAAGTTACCTCAACCTGTCTTCATAAGGTAGCAGGAGCCTGTCTTGGTTGCCATCTGTTTTTTGGCCCTGTGAGAACATGTAACACCACTGTTGTCAAAGGGCTTCAGTATCTCACCTAACAGAGCCTTTAGTGCCTCTGACTTGTCACCTGCTTTGGCTAAACCTTAGCCAGTTATAAGTTGCAATATTCTGGTATTTCTTTCCTGATGCATGCTGTATCTAGCTATTCTCCTTGCCTATAACTTTAAAGGGTAATGTTTTCATTGCTGTTAAGTCCTACCTTTAAACCTGCCTAGAATGTAAAGTCTGATTTCTTGATTAATTTCTAGATGATTTGAATGCATAGATTTTTGTGACACAAGTTTAGAACACAGCTTGAGTTATAAGCAACTGTTTGTGGTATTTGTCTGGAATACCACTGGGTTTTGCCAGTTGCTACTAACTGGTTATTGCTTGTGTACTCAAAGAAATGTGTGTACAGATCTTCACTGTGAGCTGGTGCTGCAGTTAGTATTTCATATAAGAAAACCAGGCCAAAACCCATCTAAGTTCTTACAGGATTTCTAGTTCTTAATCTCTTATTGATAAATCTGATATTAGGTGATTATTTGTGTGGCATGCAAGCCATGCAGTGTGTTTTGTTTGTTTCCCCACTTGCCATCAAATGGGTTGTATTCCTGTTCCGGTTTTCCTACTCTGTGGCAGATCTCTAGATCTTAGCACCTAGAGGTTTGATTCTTATTGCTAGATTTTCTCATCCTGTTTCAGCAGTGTGTAGGGACCTTGTTTATTAAGGCCTTTCAAATCACTGGTATATTTTGGCCTTAGTGTAAACAGATCGAGTGTGCATTCTTTTATCTCCACTGGTTTCTGCTTCCACTAGAAGGTGTGAGGAACTGCAGTTCCTTATTAGAAGAGATCTATATTTCTTTAATAAAGTTTTCCTATCTTTCCTTGTCTACTAGCGAATAGTTAGTACTACTACTAGTAGTTAGTACATACATATTAGTACTTAGTACATACTACTGTATGCGAGCAGTTCTGTCACCAGGGGCATATTTGGAGTGTTTTCCCAAGAGTAAATTTAGGTGCCACGAGTCAGAAGTTTGAAGTGGCTTCATCACTGACACTGATTTAAATTAATTTGTGAAAGAGGTAACATTTCTTGTGGCAAATGTATTTAACACAAGCTTTGAAAAGACATTTGGAGCAGGTATTTTACAAGTGCAAACTAAGCAATGTTGGTTAGAAAAGTAATATATATTTTTGAAAATGTAATTTGGTGACATGTGACACTATAAACGCAAATGACCTCTGTAAAGAATGTGACTATGAACCTCCCACATTTCTATCCAGACTGAAACATTCCAAGAAAATAATTAAAAACCCCGAAGTGATTAATATAGTACATTAAAATTAACTGTTCGTGTCCTGTGGGCAGGTTGTCTCACTTTAACCATTCAGTGCAGTTTTTAGAGAGCTTTTGATTAACTTTAATGGCATCCAGGTTATTTATATCCAGACAACTGTTAGTTTTTGAATGAAGGGATTCATTGCCATTTGGATGCTGCACTGATACCTCCGTGCTCAAGAACAAAGTAATTGGTTCTTCCTGATTTCATCCCCCCCCCGCCGCCCCTCCTTCCTCAAGTACTCACAGGCAATACCGAAAGCCTTCTCACCTTCAGGCACTCCAGGCTGAAGTGAGAGTCACCCTGGGTATGTCATGGTTAAAAGAGCAGTTCAGTGAAACATGCTTTCATAAAACTGCCATTAACATCTAAGAAAGCAAGCCTATTATAGGAACAGTTTCTCCTAGTGTGTTACAGCCAAATCTTCTGGGGAAGAAAAACACTTTCACAGTGTGTTCTTTCTTGACGGCGAGTAGGATTGTAATGTGGTCTCTCCGACCTTTTCTTGCTCTAAGGGTGTTTCTTTCCTGCAGCTCTTGGGAGAAAAGGGTGTTTGAGCGTGCTTGCCTCAGGGCAGCTTCTGTGCCCTGACAGTGGGCCAGCCAGGGATGTGGGCCAGCCCTGCCACTGTCATGCTCGCCCCGCAGCACGGGCACTCCCCTGGCAGCCAGGACCCGATGCAAGGAGCATGCACATTCAGATCTGAAGCTGTTTGGAGAAACTAGTCTGCAAGAAGAAACTGGCAGCAAATTATTGAGGCCCAAGAAATGGGTCACAGGAGGTTCTGGAGAGTAACGAGGATATTCTGTCTCCTATGAAAGGCATGGACTTGTGGGATCTTCAGCTTTTGTTAGTTACTTGCTGATTCTCAGATAGTCCAGCAAACAAT
This sequence comes from Gymnogyps californianus, assembly GCF_018139145.2. Taxonomy (NCBI): domain Eukaryota; kingdom Metazoa; phylum Chordata; class Aves; order Accipitriformes; family Cathartidae; genus Gymnogyps; species Gymnogyps californianus. The sequence continues at coordinate 14,794,098 of NC_059477.1, forward strand.
CTGCTTCATTATATGTTCTGCTACTAGTTCTGGCCTAGCATTCCTTAGCACTCATAAAGTACTTGCATCTCGCTAAACCAGAGATGTGATGCCTTATGCATAGACTAATGCTGCTGCTGTTGTCAGAGGAAAATGGTTGTTTCCATGCAAAATCTGATTAGAAGTGTTGATGTGTTGTCATGCATAACTTATTAGCAGGGAAATCTGCCTTCTTGAATGATTTTTCCAAGTGAAGTAGTACAAGCTCTGTTATTTAGCATACTTAGACCAGACAAAACCCATACATTTTCAGTAAGGAACAGTGTGATAGAGGCAGATAGAGCATTGATTTTTTTTTTTTAATTTATTTTTATTCTTTATTTTTTTTAATAGCTCAGACCACTCAGCCTTTGAAACCCCCATTTTTCTTTCACAAATGTACCCTTTGAAACCTATTCTCAAAGGAGATGCTACAAAGGTGATACTAGAGAGGAAATTCTGTGTAGTAAGTTTATCTTTAAATCAGAGCTTCTGGAGAGAGTGTAGTTTGATTTAACAAAGTCCTTTCTCTCCTGTTCTATTCTTAATTAGGCATGCCTAAAGAGCAATGTATTTCATGAAGAACTATAATTTTTTTGAATGCCTGTGTGCGGGGTTGTCATAAATGTATTAGCCAACCAGCTCTGCCTAAAATCAGAGCTCCATGGGCTAGGTGCTAAAGGTCACCTTTCAGTAAGACAGTTCCTGTTCTAGAGATCTTATGTTTGAAGTGGAAAATACCCAGCCAAATCGGAGGAAGGAAAACTGAAGCAAAATATAATGGGACCTGAATCTTTTACCTACCTGTCCAGCCCTCTGATCCAACAGCATGCAGCTAGGATCCTGCTATGTAAGGGAATTGTTTCTTTCTTCCTGTGAATGAGGCAGTTTTCAGTCTTGAGTTCAGGGCCTCCTCATTAAACAAATGAGAACTTAAAATCTTTAATTTCCTCAAGCTTTTCAGTGAATGATGGAGGGCACTATAATAGTTGCAGTTTCTTGGAACTGCTTTCTCATTACACAGAAATCCTAGTCAACCATGCATTGTCTGTAAACTATGTTAACAATATCTGTAAGAGTAACTTCATAATTTCAGGAGAAATGACTGACTCCAAAGCAAACAGGCTTGTTTGTGCACTTTGCAGCCATCTGATTTCATTGTTGTGCCACCCCTACTTAGAGCGGGGCGTGTTGACAAGGGAATAGGTCTGGGGAGGAAATGGATGGTCAGAATGTCAAATGCCTACATAAATATATGAATGGAGTAGAGAGGCTTAGACTGTGGTCCTTGGATCTTAGAAGTAACTTGAGCCTTGTCTTTGAAAGCGCTGTTTGAGACTGCTTAATGTGACCATGAGCACTGCTACAGCAAGTTCTGTACAGTCTTTCTCTAATTTTAGAGTTATTGGTGTGTTTTGGAGCAAACTGGACTGCTATAAATCTTGTTTTGGGAAAAGGTCCTTGTTAGGAAGATAAACATCTCTGTTTACATAAGCTGAAGAGATGAGTAGAAGCATGCTTGGTGTGACTGCACTAAGGCTGATATTCAGGCTTTGCCAAATTTAAGTGCTATAGACAGTTGGAGCTTTAAGCGTCTATAATGCTGCTGCCACGCAGCTCAGCACACTGACCAGTGGAAAGCAGGGTGGGTGTTGTGCCAGCATGATCCAGGCTCTTCCTTCGGCTTGACAACAAAAGGTGCCATTCAGCACAGCTCCCATCCCCTTTGTGCAAGGGTCCTTAGGACATTGTCCATGGTGAGTCAAAGCTGCAGGGTCACTGGAAAGTCAGCTGCTGCTGCTAGTGCCGTTTTCTGCTGTAACCCCCTGGGTGAGGGGACTTCCACTGGAGCCGGTCTGTAGCTTGATAGCTAGCTGGGAGGGGAAGAGGGGGTTGTTTCTCTCTCAGGTAAGAAAATGCCTCTGCTGTTACAAGTACTGTGAGTTATTTGGTTGTGCTGCAGCTCCACAAGGCATCCAGGTGCCCCATCGCCTGGATTAGACACTAGGGGTAGATCTGTCTAGTTTTCTGGAATACTAAATGCTCCTTTCTGGGAACGGTAAAGCTTTCATGTGCTGATTAGGAGTGTTTCACTGTTCTGTGAACCCAGAGCATCCTAAGTAATATGTGTATTGAAGAGTCCCCTCTAAAGAGCAGATACATAGTAGGCATTTTAAACCTCAACCTTTACAGTCCAAAGACCCAATCTATGGAAAACTGTCCTGAATTAGTAAGGTCAGTGCTTACTCTGTTCCAAGGCAGATGGTCAAATTTATATCTTGGATCTAATGTGTGAGGGCAATATGCGTAAGGATATTGATTCTTGTTTCCGTATAACCATAAATGTGCACAAAATACTTTTAAAGGAGTCAAATGGGGAAACTTGGAGCTGTCAGTTGTCAGCCCAGTGCTTCTTGCAATTGATACAGAAGCAAGTTCAGCACAGCTGCCATGAAGTTACCATTTTTTTTTAATTTCTCTTAAATTGAAGCTTATGCAAATAGCACTAGGTTGGAGGTATCCAGACGCTTTTCGTTCTTGAGAAGAAACTGGTCGTCATCTTAGCTGGAGATAGGAAACCAGTCAAAAGTACTGTTTGCTTGTGTCATTGTTTAGCTGGACACTGTCCAGGTTAGACTGTAAAGAAGCAGTGTGTATTTGTGTGTGGGGACGCTTCCTTTCTGCAGAAGAGGCAAAACTGATGTTATGGAACTGCAGCGTGTTACCAGTCTGTAATGTAATGAGCATGTCATACGCTCATGCCTTGGTCATCAGTTAAAAGCATAGCTTGAATAACCTGCACTTCTCTGTATCTGCAGGACTTCAAGCAATAGACAAAGCCATAGGTAGTGCAGATGAAAACCTATTGCTTCACAGTCTCATAAGCAAATTCAAAGCTTATAATATTTGGTCTGATGGCTGAGGAAATCTGCCAATGTATGATATATGAACAGTTAGAGAACTTTTAAAGTGGTGCAGTGTTGTGCTTATGAAGTCTGAGAACTGGACTTGGACCGGGAGATTTGTTCCGGTTTCTGCCTCTCCACAGTTAAGTGTCACGTAACAGCGTGTATCCTAAAGAGGACCAATTCCTGGGTCAGTGCTTCAGACTAAACCCAGCCTTTGGGGGGGGACTACTGGGAGACTGAGGCATTGGTTAGGTCAATGCTGAGAGCAGCAGCTTCCCCCTGGGTTGTACGATGGATGCTGGGCACAGCTGCGTGCAAGAGCAGGTAAAAAACATTGTTAGCTCCTTCATGCTTTGAGTTACCGGCTTTGGTGGGGACATTCTTGTACTGGCTTAGGAAGTGCCACACTAAAGCATGGCCTGTTATACTACTAGTGGTAAAGATGAGAGGTGTCCTGTGACTTATGACAAAAACAAGCTCTTTTAAAAGAAAATTTTAACAAGAACAAATAGACTGACACTTGATTCCTGGGTTTCTAGAAATTAGAGCGTTCTGAATTATGCTACCTTCATCAGTTTGTGGTTGCTCAGAAATAATACATGTTACGTGGATGTCTATGCTGGTCTGACGTGGAGTCCTTGTACTTACCTAGAGGCCGCATGTCCTCTTGCGTTACACGCTTCCACTAAATAACTTATTCAACCAGCCTACAAAAATGTGAAGATGTGCTGCTGTGCTTGCTGAGTTCTGAACAATAAATCTCTGAACTGAATTACAGTATGTGCAGCTTTAAGATGATGTTTTTTATGACCTTTTGCTTTCAATAGTGTTGCTTTGAGCATCGCTACTACTAAAATTCCTAGTTACTTATTTAATTTTCTTCTCCAAGCTTTCTGAGGGCACTTAAACAGTCTCTGTTGTATTTCTGATGGATGACTCATGTTAAATTAATTTTTCAGGTCTTGTGGGTAGGCATCTGTAGTAAGTGCATTTAGAACAAAAGAGGGTTTTTTGGGTTTGTACATCATGACTTGTTGTTGTGTTGGTTTTGTTCTTAATAGTAAGTGCCCCAGCAAGATCATTCTTCAGTATCTTGTGCTCTAACTGTGAAAGTTTTCAAAAACAATTTTAAGAATTTTTCTTGTAAGATCAAAAGCAGATATGCATCTATCTATCTATTGCTTTTGTATTCATACACTGCAGAAGGCTTAACTCCTATTTTAGGAATGACTGTCTACTGTAATTATAGCCAAAATGTTGCATGTTCATATTGAGTTTACAGGTAAATCCTCCTATGTTCAAATGACAGGAAATAAAAGTGGATGATAGTGGATCCGTTAATGGCAGTGTTCCCTCACTCTGTAGTTCTAAATGAGAAACATGCTTTCGTACATAACCTTGGGAGACATTAAGACAAAAGTGTATTTTGTTCCCCTGTCTGGAGCTGGAGAAAGTAAAAAAAATCAGTAGTTATTTGGTAACTGTGTCATGCACACATTTAGTTTTCCCCGGCTGGCTTCACTACTTAGTCTGGCAAAAAAAAAACAAAAAAGGAAACTGAGTTTCATTCAGTAATCCATTAAAATGATGACCATATTATTTGGTTATTATGAGGCCTTCAAAATATTTTTTTTAAATAATTCAATCATTTTAGATTTTTTTGTCATTATATAATTCAGATTTTTGAACGGCAAAAGGCTTCCCTCAACTAACTAATGCATATAGGTCTCATTCAACTCGGTGAAGCCAGCAGACGGGACTTGAAGCAGGCACAGCAACCCTCGTTCTGTATGTCTGCTCAGCCCTGGGTGCTGAGGCACTGGTCCCACGCACGTCAGAAAGCCTGCGTGCAACGTCCTCTCACAGACAGAACCTCGCTGCAAGCTGGGACACAGTTTTAGAGATCTTCAATGAAAGAAAACTCCAGTCAATTTCCACTGCTATAAAGGTGGTGATAGCTTGAACACAGAAATTAAATAAAACAGAGAGAATAAATAAGGAAAAAATGACTGGAAATTAAAAACTACTCCATTCCATGTTCATGACATTTTTAATACTCATCTTGCTAAGATGCAGAACAAGGACTATTGAATTTCCATTCATTAGCAGCCAACAAGATATGAATGAGTATTAACTTCAAACAAAAACTGATTTATAACATCAAGTTGTGCACTTAAAAAAATAATTACAAATCATTTTTAAAAGGAAGAGTAACAGTGGAAGCAATAACAAATATAAAACATGACTGATTAGGCTTAAAACATAACTTCAAGTATTTAATGGCATTTCCTCAGACATTTGTCCTAAACTTGTTTGTGCAATACCTATCTTTGCATAGTAAAGAAAAATTGGTTAAACTCCAGCCTTAAGTAATCTGTTTCTTTTAACATGCACCTATACAGCTGTTATCTGCCTAGCAGACTTCTCTTTTAGGAGGATCAGATCAAATCTGTGAGATCATGCAGCAAACTGGAATGAGCTATACAGTTACCATAGTTTCTTGTCCAGATGAATAGATAAGTAATAGAGCAAATGTGTAGTGGATGAAATGGAGGTAGTGCTGACCAGGTCTTCTTTTGATGATGCTTTGTGATGAACAAATTAACACGAAATGGATACGTACTCCCCAAAGCAGAGCAAAGGTGGGATGTAGAAAATCAGCACCTACCAAAACCAGTTTTTTGTCTACCACCACAGAAAGCACTTCAGCCTGTACCTACTCTGAGCAGTTTGTCACTTGCGTTCTGTACACACAGGGCAGAAAGTGAATGTGGTGTTCCACATACGCACAATGGCTGATGAGCGGAGCATAAATTCAGTCAAGAAATCATCATTCCTATGAAACTGCTGGTGTAAATAAAAAAGTTACTCCAGCACTGAACATATGTACATAGTAGTTGGGGACCACCGTGGTCTGATTTAAAACATTACACACTAACAATGTTGTTTGTCAAATGCTTCTCAAAGGTTCATTACAGGGGTACCTTATGTATATCCAGTTGATTTTACTTATTTTAATTTTTGGTAACTACTAGTGTTTCTGTTGCGGGTTACAGTTGCTTTGAAAGAATCCTAACAAAGTTGGGGATTATGTTCCCAAACAAAGTACTTTTAGAGGACAATAACACAGTTGCAAGTATTTTTGGCTTGCCGTAAAAGTATTGTCACTAACTTCATTCTGCTTGAAGCCAGGCAGGAATTTTTCAGAATAAGATTTATAATATATATCAATGTTGACTACCTGTGTGCAGCACCTTTAACTCATAATGTAGTAAGCATTAACGTGGTTATGTTAAAGCTGTTTAAAAACATTTAGTAATAACTGTCAACCAAAACAATATATTGTAGTTCTCTTGTGAGACTGTTGGACTGAACATTATCGTAATAAGAAATATAATTGAGATGAGATTTTGTAAGTCATAGGAAATCTGCAACATTTTCTTAATGTTTTGGCTCTTAGAGCTAACTCAGTAAATAGACTTCCACTGAACAAAGATGGAGTAAGTAGTGTAAGTGGACTTCTGTTGTTACTAATATCCAACCTTTAAATTAAATCCACAATTACCAAAGTTTTTAATTCTGATTATCAGATGCAGCAATGAAATTTTCTGGTCACTTCACTTACACAGACTGAATTACCTAGGTTTTAAATCAAGCTGAAAAGGATGAGCCAGACTGCACAGCTCTATATTTTAAGGGAGGCCTAAACTAGACATCTCCATACCTTTCTCAAGCCAGATACACCCAGGCTAGCCTGGTTACCTAGCCTGGTCACTAGGGGAACAGTACTGCTGCCCAGCTCTTCTCTGCAAAAATCTATGTTTGCGTACAAGGTGTACCTAAAAGTAACCACAACACACAACCCCCTAAAATTACATGGGATTTTGCATGCTTTGTGATGGTAACAAGCGATCAGTAGCCAAGGGTCAAAGTATTAATTTTGCAGTGTACTTTGAAAAGTGAGATGCATCAAAGAGATACAGGGAGTGAGTCAGCAATGTCAGTCACCTTTGCAAGCTGGTTTGGGTGGGTGGGCAGAAGGCAAGAGAAGAATAACTCGTTCCAAGCTTTTAACGTTTTGTGAGTATTTTAAGGCTTATTTAAGTTTTTATTTCACAGGATCTAGACAGCAAAAAAAGTAGCTATAGTTTAAAAAAAAAAAAAAGAAAAAGCTTGGCACTTCTGTGATTAGTTTGAGACAGTGTCACTTATCTTACGTTATATTATGGAAAACCTGTATAACAGCCAAAAAAAAAAGTAATCCAGACTTATAGTCAATACATAGATATGCATTTACACATTTTAATTGTTTTTGGTTTCAAGCATACAAACTTTAGATCACATCTGTTTGGTGTCAGAACTCCCTGCACCTGCATGCTATTATCTGCCTTTTTTGAGCAAGCCCAGAACATCTGCTGTTACAACATGCTACAGAAAAAAAGGGGAGCAAAAAAACCCAAAACCAAACCCAACATCAAAAATAGATTTACATAAAGAATAGAACCTTTTTATATGGAAATCCTTTTCTCTCATATATATATATATATTTATATATAATCTGTGAAAATGATACGTCAAAATCTTATTTCCATATTTACACTTTTTCCTTCTTGGAAGAATTACATCCATCACTTGATAGCTTCCGTACCCAACAGACTCCTGGCCCAGGAGACCAAAACAAGGTGGACAGTGAGCTCACAGAGCAGGGAACTCTGAAGTCCAGCGGCAGAATGCACTGCGTGGCTGGAAAAGCTATCAGAGCTTGGTATCAGCTTCCCAGTGGTTTGCATTTATGGGGCTGCAGATTCTGCTTGGGGTCAGCTTGCTAGCTTGGTTGGTTGTACGTGAGCCATGCAGGTTACCCTTTCAAAATTAGCTCCTCATGCCACTGGAGTCTGATAAGAAAAAGGAAGTCATGCGAACTCAAGTGAAGTTAGAGTGCCAGCAGGCTGGGAAACAAATCTTCTGCTATTTCATTGGTTTGGAACAGTTCTCTTATTGCACTAGGTCTGTGTGTCTCCTCCTTTGTTTGAGAAAAGGGAAAAAAACCCCTGATTTTGAAAGTTTGCTTGTAACACTTGTCAGTTAATGTTAACAAGAGAAAGGTGAATAGAGGAAGTATTTCAAACTTATCTCCAAAAAGGACAGTCTTCTACCACCTCAAATCCTAACTTCCCAACACTGTGTTTATAGTTACTGTTTCTCATGTTCTTCCTTACTGATTTAGTTCCTGTGCAGCTACAGCAAAGACATCATACCCAAAATCCAGTGGTGCAAGAAGCAGCTTTTTGAATCACACTTCTTCAGATAGGGCCTTGTTGACTTGGATCGAACCTTCGTTTTTTGACATTTCTTCCAGGTTGCATCAAAAGGAGATGAAAAGTGAAAAATGCAAGACATTAGTTAGATATAACAGGAACAAAGCCATTGCCAAGGTCATAGTAAAGTAAAAGGCTCACACCGAGACAGTTTAACAAGTAACTTTTCCAAGGGGTAACAATTTAAGGAGTTTGGTTGCATGCTTTCTGTAGCATAGTATCAAGTATTGGTTTCCTTATGCAGTTTAAGATCATGCTGGCATACAGAATTCAATTATTTCTGTAGTACTTCAAGTGGTGCTCTAAATTTGTAGAAACTTTCAGCCCACAGTAACATGTGCGTCCACTAGGCCAAGAAAGCATGCATGTGCCTAAAGGGAATGAGTCAGAAGTGCCAGTACTGGAAACACATAAGCACACAGAGACTTGAGTTCTCAGAGCCAGTGCCCATCTCTGGCTATACCAGCATACCAGAATTTAGTTTACGTATTCCGGTGTCATGAAAAAGTGAGTGCCTCTGTGAGCTCTTACCACACTATTGACCATAACTGCTGTGAATCTTAGTGAGGTGCAAAATATAGCAAAGACATTGCATTCGAAGGAGACTGGACAGTTTTGTAAATTGTGTAATTAGAATTTAATGTTGACAGTGGATAGCAAGCTGGTTGGTGATATCCAGTCTCCTGCGATACCGATATCCTATGTCAAACAGCAAGACATTAGGAAGCAACAACAAAAGTTGGGTGCAACCTCCCCAGTATCTGGCTTTATGTGGGGCATCAAGCAAGGGGCTCATGCATTTAGTTTTAACATTGGGCATAGGCACCACTACCGCCACCAAACCGACATGCAAAAAATACAGAACAGGAATTCATAAATTCCCTAAAGCTACATACCAACCCCAGGATTTTCTGTTTTCTGCAGCCCTGCTAACTACTACCACTGCTACAATATTTATAAATATACTATACACAAGGTTTGCCTGGTGGTTTAAGAGGCTAATGGACGTATGCAAAGGCAACTTCTTTTTGAGAAGACCTCCAGAGACTGGTAATTCTTGGGCATCCTTTTGTTTTGTTTTGTTTTTTCCTTGGGTACCAGTGCCTACAATTTTGCAAGCTGAATGCTTAAGAATTGCTGGTTTCTGAAAGATCACTGTATTCATCTTTCAATCGTTTCCCCTCTAGGAGTACCGTACTAACGCTCCTTTTGAACTAGGCTGACATTACTTCAATATCTCAATCCATCCTCCTCTGTACTACAGGTAAATTTCAGATGAGCAAATTATTTTTTCAGGCCAACTTGCAGAACTGCATGATAGGAAGTATGACTATATTATAACTTGCTTAAATGCGAGTTAAAACCTGCTTTGCATCTGCTTGTCCTGCTGCTTTCAATGGGGAAAGGACACATCTGCTTCTCTTCCCCCTCTGCTCTGCTCTGCCCCCCTCCTTAAATACTGTCTAGCATACTTGAATTCAAACACTACCAATGAGCAACTAATTAGTGAGTCCCCTTAAATCATCAATGCATGCCAAAAATCCAGATGATGTAACTTGTCCTCCTACTCTAGGGAAAGTACCATATTCCAGTTTGCTTGAAGAGGACAAGTCATTAAAACATACACTGAATTACATTCTGTTACCCGAGCCTATTTTAATTAAAGAAATGGACTTTATAAGTCTTAGAACAAGGTACAGAGGACAGATGCTATGCTAGCTTCCCAGAAGAACTCTTGTAACAAAACTCTTTTGACTTTTATCCTATCAAATCTTTTCTAACCTGATCTCTACCAGTGTAGTATTCCAGTAAGGACCATTTGGTTGTACGACAGCTCAGCCAGCACCCATGCCATGGGGCAACAGGCAGAGTCTGCTGTGCCCTCACCATGCGTTCTGTGATCTGTCCAAACCATGTGTTTACTCATTCCCTAGTTTTATCCAGCAGAAATACACACTTCAAGGAATAAGATACTGACCAAACCACTGCCTGCCTTCACTTAGGATATTCTGCTAACAGTGTTGTATGAGAAAGAAACGTGTGAAGAACTAAAAGAACATTTAACATAAGAGTCTGAAATAGTCTCTGAAATACGGAACATCAGGTGCACTGTCAATAAGGGAACATAGTACACGTGCAAAACACTAACACGAGCCTGCCACATCTCTCTGCTGCGATCATAGCACTTCAGAGGTAGGCAGTCAGGTGTTACCCTGCAGGAATCGGAATTCTATTCTGATTCCCTGACCTGCTTTAACAACTTCATCCCGAATTACCAACCATTTTAATACTAAAATGAAGACAGTAGTCTTACTTAAATCAGCATATAAACAAGTCTCTCTTCCCCAAGAAAATTACAATAAAAAGAAAGGAAACTAGGCGAGTATCAGGTCCTGGACATTTGCACCTCTCTAGAGCTACGTATTATAGTAGTACAAGGTTCCTTTCAGTATGCTTCAGTAAAATGATAAGGCAGGGGGCAGAAGAGTCCTCTATGGAAGGACACACAGGAGAAAGATGCCGTTTCCTAGTTCTTTGTTGTTTTATGTGGAAGATCTTAGAACATTAACTTCTTTTTTGCATGTAATGTTTTAATGCCTCTAAATAATGAGGGTCAGCCTTTCAGTCTGTAATCCAACCAGAAAAAGTGTCTCTAACAAAACCAAAGTTACAGGTGATTGAATCAAAAAAAGCACACCATGCTACAGCACATCACTGCCTCTCTAACATGGTCACCTTTACAAAGAAAAAATATTTTAGAAAAGAAAAAAAGGCTGGATATATACCAAATACCTTGCTGCAATCCTCTACGGTTTTTTTGCAACTGATTAGGAATGTGGTTACATAATGCATTACTTGCAAATCTATGCCTTTGTCTGTGATCACATAAATACAAAGCTTTACTTAAGTATTTAAAGATTTATCCAAAACCAGTATTTTAACCACTTCAAATAGCTAATGTTTTCATAGGCATTCCTAAAGCATGGTTCAAATGCTGAAGAAAAGCTTAAATAAATAACCTGTTGCTACAAAACTGATTCAAATTCACAAAATGAGGGATTAAAATTAGCAGCTTAAAATAAGACATTGACCTGCCATTTATTCTAGTAGTTTGGAAAAAAGTGAGACAATATCTCACGTTTGATTCTAATGCTGATGTTTGTGTAGTGATGACTGTATTTAGGTCCACAATACATGCGTCACGGCAATGCTGGTAAGGGACTGAAACCTCCTTCCTCACAAAGTCGCCATTAGCATTCCACTGCCTTATCTTGCAGAAACTTCTGGGGTCTAAACGCATCTGCACAGACCAGTTAAAAACTTGGCACCTGTTAGTCTTTGGTCCATCCATTAATCTTCCATTAAAGGGACAGAAAACCCTGCAGCTCTTCAGCTAAGAAACAATTGCTGGAAATAGAATTGTGTCTACAATCAACTCTTCTCTGTCAGCCACTTTTGCATTCTGATATAACGAGAAGCAGCTTTTCATGTGCACCTCCACATCACTTTTACTAGCATTGTCTCTTAGCAGTGTTGTTTTGTTACCAAAAATTGCTTTAATACTGTTAAAGTCAGCAACAAAAGCATTTAATTGGCTTATATTACTGCCATAGCTTTGCAAAAGTGAATATATGCTAGGGAAAAAAGTGAGCGTAGGCCCCTGAGACTGTGACTGCAGCCAATGCACAGAAGAACTACTCTAATGGTAAAAATGTCCTTCCTATATCGGTCCATATATTAACCACTGTATACTGAAATCTTGCACAGACTTGCTACATCAAAATGGATTTCACATTTCATGAATGCTGTACTTCTGTACATTACCCAGCAAAGTTCATGTAGAAATATGTAGGACTCCCTTACTGCAGTCTAAACACCAACAGCTTTGAAAGTACTACGCAAGGCTCAGCTGAAGTAAAATCTACTTCTCAGCAAGGTTTCCACCCACAGCCTTTAACTCTAAGCCACCTGAAATGTGGAATGAGGCTCTATGCCCCCTAAAGTTGTCAGTTAACTTTTTCCTTTCCTATTCTATCCATATATTAACTTGATTAGAAAAATTAACCTAGGATTCACTCTTGAAACTGGAAGTTTTTTTTTTTTTTTTACTTTGTTTCTCCAAACTTGCATCAAGCCTTCTTTGACACTTCCCCTCCAACCCCCACCCACCACCACCTCAGTTCATGAACAAAGTTTGCTTAGTTGCAGCTTACGTTTGATATGGACTTGACACCACAGTACCGTATGTTCATATGAACATCTGATAACCTGTGAAACAGAAATCACATCTCCCAGTTTGTAAAGCATTAGCTACCTTCTCTCATATTTGCAGAGACTAAACATATGACTTGCTTAAAAAAGAAAAGTTAAAATCCTCTTTGTTATCCTCATCTGTCTCTCCAGATATATCTGAAGCAAAGTATCAGAGGGTCTACATGTGCTAGCCCCATTTTGTATACAAGCTGAAAAGCCTTTTCAGTTCCCCTCTGACCCCCAGAAGAAACATGCACTTCAAGCTGTGAGCTAGGCCAGGCCAGTGTATTTGAGGTTCTGCTACAGAATAAACATTTGTATCTTGCTCCTTTGAGAGTAAGAGCTTCAAGAGACATTTCCAATACAGATCCTCTATAGGGATAACAAGCTTCTACAGCTGGGCAAACAAATGATACCAGGGTGCAAAGCTGAACACTTGTGAGAGTAGTTTGAGAGATGTGGAACACAAAGGAGAAACAAACAATCAATTAAATACTGTATTGTTTCAGACAGGGAGGGATTCTTCTAAAGATCTGTGTTCATGTGAGCGCTCAAGTGTAGCTGTCCCCAGTCAGCAGCCAGACTGCTCACACAGCTGCTAGCAGGTGCTGCAGCACTGATGCAAAAGAGCAAGGGTTGTTACGGCACAAGACAGCTTAAAAAGATTCAGAGGAAGAAACTGCCTAAAGTTTTTATATTTTAAGGATTTGTACTGTGTTTTCAACAAGTTACCTTCTGCAATACAAACGTATTATTTAGGGATGAGTACTCTGTGTCTGGAAACTATATGAATTGCTAAGTAACAGACATGTCTCTGACAGCAGAAAACTGGTCCAAAAGTATAATCTGACATTTATTTTTTCCAACAAAATCTAGCTTGGTTAATTCCTATGGGAACTTGCAATATCAGTGTTTCTAATACTATCTCTTTAAATGTGCGTGCATTGTTTTTCTCAATAAATCAAAAATTTTAACAGACATGTTAATGCAAGCCTTGCAGAAAATTTGGCTGTATTTATTTAAAAAGTTAATAGCAGTGAAGTGCAGGGGGAAAAAAAAACCTCAGTTCTGCAACTAACTGAAATTTTTATGTATTGTTTATACGCTTTATTTAAGTTAAAAGACAACTCTCTCCTATAATTCTGCATCTAGCAGGATACGGTAGAAAAAATGTAAATGTACTTGTATTAGTTAATGCTATAGAATGTGTCCAAGTATTACAGAGTCTGTAATAGGCCTTTACACAGAAGAAATCTGTCAATCCATCAAATGAAAAGAATCCCAATTCTTTCTTGTGTTACCACCACATACATGGGAATCCATGTCTGTCACTGCATATTCTAAAATACATACCTCAGTTGAATTTCTGCCTTTGAACATAGATTTCATGAAACAACAAATAAAAAATGCATAAATACTAAATTATTTTACTGTTTATAAAAACGGCAAATACAAATCTCAGCCATATGAGACACAATGCAAAAGATACAGGACCGTATTAGAACTACATTGTTTAGAGCTGCCCTGTAGTAACTTATAAATACTGGAGGCTGACCTAGGGGTATTTATTGTACAAATAAGTGGATTTAATTTATTTAACTGAGAAGAAGCTGTAAGAAAAAAAAAAAGATACAGCAGCTCAAGGTAAGTCTATCAGCAGGAATTAAAAAGGCTTATGAAGATCATACACCCATGTTTGAATACGGATGTTTTGATACATTTTGTATTTAATCTTTTCTTACTAAAGCAAATGAGGAGCACTGACTCCAAAAGGAGCACTTTGAATTATTATAAAAACCTGATTGAGGAATTATGGCTTATTGCTGTACCATGGCTTAACCTTGATTCATGTTATTGAAAAGAAATTGCAACTTGAATACCATGAGAAATTACTTGTTCTTGTGCTTAACACTTCCATGATTTGTAAGGTTATAAACATTGATTCTAAACTTAGATCCTTTTCACCAAATATGGACCATGCATGTAGGTAGACTTGACACTACAAAAAAAAGGCAAGAATTAAATACCTTTGTACAAGACACTCTCTTTGCTTTAACGGTCACAAACAGAATGACTAGTATGTTACTCTTCATAGTTATAAAACACATTGAACTAGAATTGGGTGAGAAATGTTTTCATCTTTCAGGAGACAGTTTAAGATTTCAAAATGTTCTCTCTAAACCTGAATTTTTTTAAAAAATTGTGAATTGATAATAATAATAATAAAAAAAAAATCAGTAACCACAAACAAAAGTTAGCTCTGGTACTTCTGAGTCAACTGTGTTAACACATTTGTTACTGAAAACTACTCTGCTACTGCCACCACTTACCATTTACACGTGAAGTCTTTAATTATAAGAAAGTTTATCAGTTTGAAAGTACTACTGCATTCAAAATAAACACTCCTCAGGACATGTATCTTTTGGGGTTTTTAACCACTGTAGTCAGCTTCTGAGAACAACGCTACTAACTGGAGGTGAAAAAAAGACCTTGCTCCCTAAGTGTTAAGGTGAACTCATGAAAGTTAAATTCAATCTTCTATTGTTCTTCAACTTTGCACCCTGATGACATCTGCTAGTTTCAAATCCATTTCCTCCTCTTGTTCAATGCATGCATAACCCTTTCTCTTTAAAGCAGTTTGTTATAGGGTGGGGTGGGGGAGTTAACTTAGAAATCTTGTAGCAGGAACTCAAAATTTAGTGATGTAAGCAAGAAATAGAAATGCCATAGCCACTGAAGAGAAGACATGCGGCATTGCTTACTTAAAGCCCCATCCTGTCCCCCCAAGGACAATAGCTGCTACCAGGATGGCACCAGCGATGGAGCCTATTATAAGATTGGTGGCACTAGGACCTGTGATAAAGGATTATGGTAAGACAGACATAAGAACCAACCACTTTATTCACATTAAGTGAAGCAACTGAAGGGTAGTCAAACAATTCAAGGAATATAGACAGCACACAAGGTGATGTCTCGAGACAATTTCAGCAAGCCCAACTTACTTTTATTTAAAGCTGTTGGTCTCTGCATTGTGCTATGTTGACTTCTACCATAGATAAAAACCTAGTACTAGACAGTAAATTCCACTGTGACTTACTTCATTATCTAGTGAATGAACTGTCAGCTAAGATATTTGTGAATAATTCCTTAACTTAAAGGAAAAGTATGAATGCTGTATGTTTATGACTACAGCAAATGAGAAGGGGGAAAAAAAAAAATCAAAAAGCCTAACTTCTTTCATGGAGATCCTGAAAGGTGGTAGATATTTTAATTTGAGCTGACAGCATCCAGCACCACTTGCTAATCAGAGTCCAGACTCCCTACAGTTACGTCAATGCTAAATTTACAAACAATTGTTTGACAAAAGCAAAGGATTATATAATGAGGAACAAAAGCTGAAATAAAAGCTGTATTCCCATTAAGCTTTCCAAACATCAAAGCATCTCTTCATTATCCTCAAGAAGCTACTTAACAACAAAGTGAGGAAGGGTGGAGCAACAAAAAGAAGCAGCACAAAATATGTTTGTGCGATTTTCTGAAGAGGGCAAGAGAACACCTAAACAAGATATTCATAATTGACCCTTAAGTGCTCTGTTTACACAGGGTGGAGGAAAACTGACAATAGGCTTGAGTAACATTTTAATTGCTCTGTACAAAAATTGCCTATTGAGCAGTCTTTGATGTAAAGCTAACTGCATCTGAGCTCAAGGCAAAATGAAACCAACCCAACAGTTCTTTTGCAGCACACTTCTTGTTTAAACATTTACATATTCAGGAATAGCCTTCAAAAACAGTTCTTACTTCCTATCCCAGTCTCCCCAAACCAACACTTCTAACACAGCAATTGAAATTTTCCTGTTTTAAATGTTTTGAAACTGAGTTTGGAAAACTGCCAGACAGCTAACATAAGGAAGAAAAAGGAGCAGCCAGAGATCAGCAAAGGAAAGAGCAAGGGCAGCTGCAACAACTGAAAGTTTTAAGCTGTTAGGTCGGTATCACAAAACCTTCGGCCCAGTCCCAAACACTACAGTAAGTACGTACCCTAGGTTTTAAAATTTACTGCAGTGACCTAACTTCACTGCATCCATTACATGTTTCCCATATCAGTGCTTCTGGAGATCAGATTAGCTAAAAGAAAACCAAGTTTTAAAAATTGCTTCCTGCAATTCCTACACAAAGAGTATTCAGGAATATGAACAAAAGACTTGGACTGAAAAGAAATATAGTGAGCTTTACAGATATGAGCAGTGCACAAATTTGACAACAATAATTAAAAGGTAATTTTTCACAATTTGGAAGAACATATCTTATTTGGACTTACCTTTAAAGCCACACCTGGCTCAAATCAACAGGAGTGAGCATGGTGGAGGGTAAATGAATGCCATTCCACAGGCATTATATTCCCAATTAAGGCTTGCTTTCAACAGCAGCCTAATGAGGTACTGTATCTGACTCAGATCTATGGCTTACTCTGGATTTTATCAAATGATTGCACACCACAAAAGACTGAAAACACAGCATGTAATTTATCTGTAATAAATTTTAGAAGCCTTGAAAAATTCTAAAGCTGATTTCTTTCTAGCCATAGAATGCTATCTTCCCACAAAAGAGGTACAATGATTAACTGATCGTAACATAGTCATAACTTAGATAAGGAAGTACCAAATTGCTGCTTTTTTACACCCCTCTTCTTACTATGTTCCCTGGTTGTTAAATGTTTGGGGAGGGGGTGGGGGGAATCTATTTCATAGTGCACATCCATTCAACAAACAGCAGTTTGTTCTTTCAATACAGAAGATCAATATTGGTTTTATTTACTATAAATATGGAAGAATTCAATCAAAATTTAAACAGAAGAGGATAATATACAAAACAATTACGTTCAGTTAAAAGTTACTAAAATTATGTTAAATAATAAATGGGTCCTGATAAAACCACTTTTTGGATCTGAGCCAATTTTATAAAGTGTCAGTGACTAAAGAAGTGATGTTTGTTTTTAACACAAAAAAACCCCTGAAAATCAAATGCCTGTGAGAATTAGGCTATCCGCTAGAGAGAGCCTAAGAGCAGAGTAAATGATAGGCGGCTGCGGATAAAGGCATGTCCATTGCTCTGGAAAAATTTTAAAACCCTTTCACAGTATGCTGGGAGTGGCATTTCCTATGAATGCAGAGAAACAGCTATTTTTCCTAGTAAGGAAACTGAAAAGGCTACATTCAAGGTAAGATTTCACTGATAATCAACAAGACTATAATCTCATTTCTGACTTCAATATAAAAACAAAGCTAGTGGAATACTTATGATTATGAAACAGCAACCACTTGTTTACCAGAACGGAGTCCTCCAATTAATGAATTCCAGTTTCAAAATACAGAGATTTAAGAGGATTATTGGTAAGCCATTTGAAGACCATAACAGGCTGTGCACGTAAAAGTGCTTACAATGGGACTACTGTTACATGTTATTCCTTTACCTTAAGGATGTATGCCTTATGTTTTATTAAGCATTATCATGGAAATTGTATTATTAATAAACCAGAATTTTGCTACCAGGATGAAGCCCACTTTGCATCAGGTCATTTTAGTTAGTGACATTTATGAAGAAAAGTATAAATCAGTATGTTTCAGCTAAATAAGCCTCTCTAGTAACTGGACTCAGATGCTTGACATGCAAACCGAGTAAGAGGAAGGTTTTAACAACCACCGTACTGTGGGGTCATTTTCCATCCAGACTATCACAAGATGCAACACTTCTGGTATACTTGTTCTTTCTGCCATACTACTGCTATAACCTGCAGACACAGGTTTATCAGGAGGAAGCTCTTGCAACTAACTGCACTGTAACCGCCTGGCACACCACCCTTTCCTGCAAGGTGCTATCTATCTGCTTTGGCATGGCTATTGTATCATCTCTAGTGATCTTTTAGGACCCCGATACAAATCCAACTGAAGGTGTTAAAACAGAACACACCTGTAATTTCAGTGGACTTCACTCTATTCCCTAAATCTTCATCATCAGCAGCTAGATTCTACAAAAATTAATATACATTGCTTTGAAACTCTGCTAGTTGTAGAAGAGGCAAGTTTACTGCATCTTGTCCTGCAGGTAACAACACTCTGTGGTGGTTTGGTATTTTTTTTCTTGCCTGCCACTTTGCCAGCCAAATCCTCTGGTTTAAGTTATCAAAGCTAAGTATCCATTTTAGGATGATATCTGGAAAAAAATGTACTCCGCCATTTTGTCCCCCATGATTACTAAAATAAATTCATAAAGCATTAAGAAACTAAAGTTATTTCAGCACTTTGAAGAAAAGTTTGCAATTTGCAAGTGAAGTGGCAAGGAAGAAGGAAGAAGGGCAGGACCTGGCATCAGGTTGTGATGAACACAACCTCCCCCTGCAGCCATTGATGGTAACAGCCACCAGGGCCTGAAGGGCATTAGGAACAGAGAGGGTATCTGTGTTCCCCATGTGCTTTCTTTAAACCAAGCAACAAAAAGTAGCAGCGGCGTGCCTTGAATGTACATTTGTATCTGAAGGAACCGGAGAACAGAGAAAAGACTGATGGGATCCAGGAAAGAAGAACGGATAGAAACAAAAAGAAGAATGAGTCAGGTAGTGAGTGACAAGAGGAGAGGAAAGATGAAGAAAAGCTGGAATTAGAGCAGAAGGATACAGCAGCAAGAACAAATGGTCAGGGACATTGGTCAGAGCTGAGTGGATTGAGACAGCAGGTAAGGGAAGATAAAACCAGAAGGGTACAAGGCAGAATGTAAGCAAAAGGCAAATGGTCCTCACCCTGTAGGCAAATAAATATTTTGCTCCAGAATCTGGGTCCCAAACCTCTACAACCTTCACAGTCTTCAGTTTTTAGCAAACAGCTGTAAAAGCCACCAGTAAAACACAGATGCGACCTTTCTCAAGCAGAGGATCTATTACCTTCTTCCTTCTATTTGTTTTTCTATTAGTTGTTCTCTGTGAGCGCAAAGGTCTCTACTCTTCTGAGAATCTAAGATGAGTTTCATGTAACAGTCCAGTTCAGCAAAAGCTGAAAAGGTTATATCCAGGGCTGCAAACTCAGACATGCAAAATGCTGCCTACCAGAAGACTGCCTGGGCAGCCTTAATTAGAACTGTACATGAATGCTTTTTCACACAGCCTGATTAGAAAACACGGACTGTCTTGTTATGATTTCCCCTTCAGAGAGATGGCACTGTCACACACAGAGGTGATACACAGTATTAGAAACACAGTGTAAGTTGGAAATCTCAGAAGAGCAGAATAACAGCAATTTATTCTGTAGTTTGCACAGTGAATGCAGAATGAAGAGAGTTCTTATATGGGCATTTTTATATGTGTATATATACATATACACACACATGTGTATATAAATCATAGCCACTGTTAAAATTGAGGTAGTGGGCTAACACTTAAGATTACAGTTTCCTAAAACTATGAAAAAACAATAAAAATTGCTCATACATATTCTTTATATATGAATTCTATACTTCAGCATTCTACTGCCTTGAGGTAACAGAATCCTAGCAACGGAACATTGAGAAGCTTTACTGTAAAACTAGCCGTCTATACTATTATCATCAGCTTTCATCTTCTTAGCTAGATCGTGTGACCTATTACTAGACTGAAAGCCCCATAGATTGTAATAAACAATTTCTGCATTTTATGAAATAGTCCACGTTAGTCTATTTTGCAAAATAATCACAAACTTCCACTTTTTCCCATTATTTTTATAATTTGGTGTAATGGAAACATTTAGACATTTAATTTTACTGTGACAATGTAGAAATTCACAAACTTATTGTTTTATGCCCCACATTATCCCAGACAGGAGAAGGTTCAACACTGCATGAGCAAACCACATGACACAGACACAGTCCAATCACATGACAAATACGGTCACCACATGACAAAGCTAACGGGGTAATACACAGAGGGCTCGGGTGCATACGGTTACCTCACACACTAGGCACCAAACATAAAACTCAAACTAAAAAAATGCTTACTCTATTCCCCACCCTGTGCCTCCAAAAATCACCCCCAAGGCCAGAATGGTCCCTGCCACTGCACCTATTAGCCTGTTAGTGGCCATGCTCACTGTGTGGAGGGAAAAGGGAAGATTTTTTAAGGAAATGATCACATATATGTCTGAAATGAAAACATGAAATAATTCCTCAAAGGAATATTTTACGCTATAATCCATCGTCAGATATACAATTCAAACCTCCTAATAAACCTTTATTTACCAAATACTGTAGCTTTAAAAATTCTGAAATGAGCCATATTTGCTTTTCTTTGAATGCTTACAAATATTTCAATGAGAAGTTTTCCTGTAAGACTATTCCTTTTAGCTTGTGAGTTTATTTACTTAAAAAGGGAACATCCTCAACCTACTGCTTATTTAAAACAGCAAAAATGTAAATAAATTACCAATAAGAAAACTTCCTTTTGATCACCAGAAACTTACTGTATCCATAATATAACTAAGCAAATGAAAACTGTTTGTTTGGAAACAGTTCTATTGCAGGAAAAGAAAAAAAAAACACCAACTTTTTAATTAATTCCTTTACTAGTTAGTAATATTTTCCTTTGTTACTGCATTTATCAATAGCACTCTCTTAAAAGGAAAAACCTACCCTAGAAATGTGCTTCAGGTAACACCCTGGAAATTTCAATATGTTCAGATAGTCTCCTAAGACACTGAGGCCTTAGTTTTTGTTTTTTAAGGGAACTCTTTTGAGAAAAAACATCTATACATTTCCTATGTTAAAGATTAAAAGCTTGACAGATTCATTGAGTCATAACAGACCACAAACAAGCAGCTGAATTCCCTGTCTAATGGGAACTTTTCCAAGGGACAAAAACTACAGTCTTCATGCTGAATAAAGTTTCTTTTGAAATGGTTTCATAATTTTTTCCTGTTTCATAAATATACACAAACATACACACACACACACACTTGAGACATAAGTTTTATATTAAAAAAACCCAAACAAACACTATTCCACTAGTCAACCAAAGGCCTAATTCTGCAAATGAAATTGCAAAGGAAGAATCTTGTGTGCATGTGGAGTCCTACTGATTTCAAAACTACTAGCCAACCCTCTAAAGTAGTTCAAAGTTTCTGCAGTAGCCGAAAACTAACAGCAAGAACTTTGTCTTCCCAAAACTGCTAGCATGCTGTGTAGGTCTGCTAGCACAGGATACAGTAGGTTGAAAGAAGGGTCTGAAAAGTGCAGCAGGAGTAGCAGTCAATTGCCAATTATCATAACAATATATAAATAAATAGCAATACTTCCTAGCTATACATGCTCTAATTGTAGTAAGAAAAATGCTTGGATTTATGGTGTGAAAAATCTTAAATCTATTAGGTGATTTTTCATATCGTGAGTGTTCTGTTTCTGAAATGTAACAAAACTTAAATTTAGGGCTAAGGAAAAACAAGTATTTTGGTTTCTGTCTCAGACTTGTAAACTGGCATATGACATAGGAAGTACTGGTAGTACGGGGAAAAAACTTAATGGAAACTACTTTAGTACGTTGGATCTTTACAATACAGAAAACTACTTCTGTATTATTCTGACATCTTCTCACAAAGGGATTCCTCTATTAGCACACCAAAAGAGATTATAGTAGCTGTCAGCGTTCAGGTTCCTAAATTCATTTCTAGGTGCTTCAAAATCAATAAATTACTATAACAACATAAGTAAAAATAATCCATCTTTTGAAATCATTTAGCCACCTTGTACAAAAACATATTCTGCCTTTTTGCAGAGGCCTCCATTGAAAAACGCACTCTAAACTTTATGTCTGTACCTACTGGCAGAAATCCATGCAGATACTATTCATTTAAGACTTTTTCCCCGAATATTTCAGCATTGATGTATTAATTTTCATAAGGGTATTTCCACTCTGAATTCGATGAGTTAATTTGAATTACAAAAATCTAACCAAGATAAGTGTACTTTCTGTGTTGCCTTTTTAGGCAATAGACCTTTTTACAGAGGAGGGAATGATTTCTTACCTACAGGATTTGGAAATGAGCAATGTAAAATTCATGTACTCTCAGTGTCACAACTGTAAATACTGCTCTCCTCATCCACACACAAAGAGAAGTAAGCAGCTCTCTTGTGCTGTCCTCCACTGGTTTTTTTAAGACTCTGTAAGCAGCATTCCACAGTTAGTTAGGAAGGTTTTTATGGGAAATGGAATGACAAGTAGCTTTGTAAGACCGGGTACAAAGCAGGCAGCTCTACACTGAACAGTGGTGACGTTAGGAGTCCAGCAAGCACCTGCACAGATTCCCTAATACAAATCTGGACTGTTCCAGAGAGCCTTCTTCACAGTGGTAACTTGTTTTAAGACAATCTCTTCAACAGTTCTTGGTAAAAGTCTACTGGAACCATTTGGCTAAGGGGCAAAAGAATAAGGCACATGAGACAGAAGTAGAGCCATTCTGGAGGGACATACCAAAATCCTGTCCTCCCTTGAAACCTTGGATATTTTAAACAGTAATCAATTAGAGTCTGAGCTCTAAGGACTACATTTTTTAACAACTCTATCTTCTTTCCATCAGCCATGTATAAGGGACAGAAGAACCTGGAACTGGGTCATAGCAGAAAAATTTTGTTTGGGTTTCTCAGTTGTTTATTGGGAACTTTATCTGTAAATGCGTAACACTGGATAAATATAGTCTGATGTTGGACAATGTCCTGACGACAGAAAAGACATAAAAAAATTGGACAGCACAATCCAAAGACATTCTTTGGCAGAGAAGTCAGAGAGAATCTCAAGTGTTTTTCTTCCTCTTTGAAAAACTTTTTTGATTAATTATTTCCTCAATAGCTCCCCTTTGTATTTATACTTCACATGCAGTTGAAATACCTACTAAATACATAAGAGTAAGTAATAACAGTCATAAGAATAATGTATGTCCTGAAAATTTTAATTTAATTTTTTTTCCTCCCATTGAAATCTGATTTCAAAGAATCAAAGCTTTTTTCACCAGGGACATTCCACTTTTCCCTTTTTTATGCCATAGCTCTCTGAATTAGCTGAGAACAACTAAAGGAACTGGAAATCTCTAGTAAAACATAAATACTCAATTATCATTTAAATAATAAGAGCTATACTCAGTCAGATTCCAATCACAAAGAAAATGATCGTAAAAAATAGAGAATAAGGGACGAAGGAAAAAACAGAAAGTACATGCCATTACCTGTTGAAATCTTCCCAAAATTTAGGTTAGAAAAATAAAAGTTTCATCAATTCTCAAAGCAGAAAGACCTACTTCATCTACACAAAGCAGAATTTTACTGTCTGGGTCTAAGCAGGACTGCACAATATTATTCTCTTTCTATATGCTAATTCTACTACCATGTATCAACAGAAAAATGTCATAAATACTTGAAAGAACATCAAAACTGAAATCACACAAACCCTTGGGTCCTTCATCCTTCTTGCTACCAGTATCTCTTATAGGATCATCAATACTGCAGTCTGTCCCAGCCCAGGAGAAATTACAAATGCAAGTGGCTTCATTACTACAAACCTGGAAAAGAAAGTAAATGACAATAGTTGGGTTTTAACTACCTTTTGTTAAGTTTATTTAACATGTAATTAGGCATTTAATTCACAAAACTTATCCATTTATATATTGTAGCAATAGCACTGAGTGTTTAGAATGAGTATAATACATCAATAACCTAAAAGTTTGCTTTAACCCTCTAAATACACTCAGATGCTAGGAAAAGCAGAAGTGTTCCCAGTGGTTCCATCATCACTTGCACTACACACCTGCATAGGATGTAAAAAATAACAGAAACTCTCATCCAAAAAACCCCTTATCTAGACTAGTTAGAGCTTCACTAACCAACTGTCTAGACTTTGAGCCTGGATGTCCAGAAGGAATACAAGCATTTGCATTTAAAAGGTTCAAGACATGGTCATGCTTTACAATCTCTCATTTACAGCTTGCTCCCATGTAGAAGAAATAGTAAGATTTTCATTGGTTTTGTCATCATTTTTTTCTAAGCAGCAATGAGGAGTGCTTGCTTATCTTCTAGAACGAGAAGAAACAGTTCTTCCTAAGTTTACATTTAGTTGAATGACCTCTGAAAAAGGACTTAGGACTCACTAAAATTGGCAGTACATTTATCAGATACAGGAAAACCTATCCAACTGACAAAACCTAAAAAAATCAAATCAATAGTGAAAACTTTCCATATGAAAAAGAACATGGAGTGTGTTGCTAGAAGAGGTTACTAGGGAAAAAGCATGACATGAGAAACAGACACAAAACAAAGAATGAAGTTTTGATTATTGGACTAGAAATGAAGTCAGTCATTAGGCATCAGCTAATAGTGTCTTTTGGACACTGGAACATAATGTCAACAAAACCCCAGAAAATCACCTACACACTACTGATTACAAGTAGTACATGTGATTTTTTTAAATTTAACTTTTATCTCACTCTGCTTCTTAAAGTATTCACTGAAGAATCTTATCTAGGAAGCTGAAGATAAATACATCTTATGGCAGCTTTGATCAACTGAAGTATTCTTTTAAAATTATAAACTGCAATCATCCAAAGCAAAACAAAAAAGGTAACATAGTTCTCTCACCGCTCATGCTCCAAAAGTACCAACACGATTTCTAGATCGCCTAGATCCTTTACTTTCCAATTTTAAAATTTTTCTTCTTGATTTTGAACCTAATCCTCTTCTTTGAAGCACTCAAATTCATCTTCAATTACACATAACAAGAAGAAAAAAAAAAAAACAAACCTTCTTCTATAAAGTCTAGCCCCTTGGGCAAGTATCTGTCCACTGAATCCCACAGTGGAAAGGTTTTATCAATACTTTATCAGTATCAGTTAAGACACGGAACAGTGAATCTGTTCATCAAAACATATCTAACGTCTTAGACAAATGGACTTACAGGTAGAATAACAGAGTATCATGTGCCTGAATGTAAAATGATACACTTTGCATCTGTTCAAGAAGAATATATCAGCTCTGTTGAGGTCCAACAGTTTAGAATTTTAATTATTTAAGTCATGAGGTATAAATCCATGAACACAGGACCAACTTTATAAAGGTGTTAGTATGCAGGAAGAAGTTTAACTGAAGACTGCAAGTAGCTTGAAGTATGGGTAGCACATTACAGAAGTCTTTACAATAACTGATGTCAAAGCTCTTGCTAGTAACGAAAACACTTTGGGTATAATTGCAGAACTAATTTGACAACTTAACTTTCTAAAATTTTATCTATGCTTCACAGAATGGCAGTCTTCCTCTGAATCTAACATTTGTGTTTTCAGATCAACAGGTCTTAGGAACACTTTCAGGTAGAAAACTCCACAGGGTACATTAAGATCACATACAGCAGAGGCAGCTGGAGAAGCTTAGCTGCTAACTCCCAGTACAGACTCACCCCATGACCGGAACAGACTTTTCCGTTAGAACCAATGGGACAGCTGCTTATGTTCAAGGACTGAATTGGCAGGCACTTTTTGTCCAGACACATCATGTGAGGTCCACATGGAGCTCCATCCTCCACATAACCTAAATCTGTGTCATCATCTAAAAGAACATGAGCACCACTAGGAGAAATAAGTTTTAAGATACTATTAGTATTATGACTGGAGTCTTTTGAAAATATTAAACAGGTTAGTGTAGATACTAAAAGCCTCATACCTTTCTCTCATTCAAGCATACAGACAGATTGAACAAAATTATAAAGTTTTTCTGTCTGTCTACAGCATTGACAAGGTGTTCCAGTTGTCAGACTAATAAGAAGTCTAGATAATGACTTAAATACTCAAAAAGGGCACCTTAGGCTGTGGGGGGTTTTTAACAGTCTTTGATGGGCTGTGCTTTTTTCTTTTTTTTTTTTTTTTTTTTCTTTTTTTTTCTTTTTTTTTTCCCAAATGCTGTGAAATACTATTGCTAGAAAAATTTTAAAAAACTAACTTCCCATGTGATGACATTTAAATAAAAATACTAGTGGAATGACAGAAGAGTTAAGAATCATTGTTCACTCAGGACCTAACTATTTAAAAGAGTATTCTTAGCATGACAGCAATGTTGCCAATGTCTTTAAAATACAAATCCAGTATTGTGCACAGTAGACTAAAACCTATTTACCTGCCCTTTAACTGAACTGTAGCTTAACATCTTACCCTGCCACAACTCTTCAGTTTCCTCCCTCTCAGCCTTCACTTCCCTACAGCTATTTCTCTGAGGATATAATACTCAAAAACATTATGTTTAATATATGGGTCTTAGGCAATTACAGACTTCCCCCCCACCCTGCAAAATATAGTGCTGAACATTAAACTCTGACTCTGAAGTTCTGCTACTGGAGAGATCAGATAGAGTAATCAGGAGGATAACCCACATTTTGTCCTCTTTAAATGTGGAATATTAGCCTTTTTTTTTTCTAAATCAAAAGAAATACCACTCAGAATAATGATGTTGCTGTAAGATATTAATTACCTAAAAATCATACAATTTTACATTTATGTTTATCTTAATTCAATTAGGTTTGACAAAGCAAAATCATGTTGGAACACTGCATTATCTTTTACCTGCAATCCACTATTCGTCCTTGATGATAAAAAGAATTTGGGATAATTTCTCCTTGAACTTGACCAACTCGTGGAACTCTAGTCAGATTAGTACAGAGCAAAAAGCCACAGAAAACATCACTGTAAAATGAAAACATAAATCAAAAAGTTACTGGAATAATATGAAGTAAATTCACAAAAAAGAAAGATTGGCAATGATGCTGCTGATCACATTAAGTAATATATTATCATAAGGTGCATGACAGACTTCCAGAGTACAAGTCTGGAAATAAAATAATATTTGATATAAATGACAAGAGGCAGAAACAAGTAATCGTTCACTCTAATGCACCAGTGAATGTTCACAGCAACAAAAAAATTTATCTGTGCTCTAAATACAATACAGTACAATTACGAGGAGCCAAATTGTACAAAGCTTTGTCATATCAGACTAAATTACATTTCCCTCTCTCTAGCAGCTTGGACACTGTACGTTAATGTGAAGTTTGAATTTTTAATTATATTTTGTTTCCCTTGCAGGACAACAGAACCATAATAACAATAGTTAGCATGCAGTGTGTGCGCTTGAATTTTGGTAAAGAATCTGCTTTATTTGATGTTCTTTTATATGTGCAATCTTCAATAGAAGGATATCAGCTTAAAACTTCCATCTCTTACTCTAATTGCCCTAAGTCATAGAAGCAACTGGATGAATGCTGGAAATTGTGTTTGTTAAAATTGCAAAAAATTTAAATGGCCCTTCAGCTAGACCATTTTTCTGCATCTCTCTACTGACTAAGAAAAGCTTTTCGACAAATGAGGTTTTTAATATACATATCAGAACACAACACTATTCTCATCTAAATATAAAAAAAACATTAAACAACTTCTTTGCTTATGAGCCTATCTGAAAAGTGAATCATGTAATCCAAAAAAAAAAAACAAAAAAAAACCCCCACTTGACAAACATCAGATAGTCAAAGAAGGAAAACACTGAGACTGAAATTTTTACATGCATACTTAAAAATTACAAAACAGTAAGTAAATTAGGAGAAATTTAAGTCTATCCACTAGTGATCATTAACTTGAAAAGTAAATTTAATCAAATATTCATCTAGTAATGATCACATGCAAATGAATCAGCCATTTTCTCTATAGCATCCGAATGTCTAATGGTCCTCTCTGGTCAAAATAAAGGTTGGAACAAACTTGAAATAGCATAATCTGGTATCAATCCCAGAGCAAGCGAAAATAGTGTGTGTATTTACAGCCTCATTTATCCCTACCAAGTCTGAGGTGTTTGTACACTATGAATTTGTGACTTTTTGCTGCCCTGTCCCCCAGCTCCTCTGAAAGAATTAGTCACAGTACATTCTTCTGAAAATGTGGAATTCTTTACAAGTGTATTCCCGAGTCACCCGTGGACTTGTCAGAATGAGCTATGGAACTTTTTCAAGATGCAAACCTTGTGAGGGAAAGAAGATTCAAACTAATGCAAAACAAACTGCTGAAACATTCATTAAAAAGTAGACAATATTAAACCAGTATTAATCTATTTAAAATACAAATAATCTCCACCAAGCTGAACTTACTGTTTGCTACACTGAATCCATCGGTCTCCATCCTTTCCACAGTTTCCTTTTTTTGTGCCTTCTGTATTAAGCTTTTCATAACAAAATTTGTCAGATCCTGAAGACTCTGTTGATGAAGAACGGAAAAAGGAATGTACTTTCCACTGGCAACATGAGAGCTTTGAAAACCTGCATAATTTATTGCAGTAGTTCTCTGTATTTTTTTAATACAAAACAGAAATCTAACCGCATGTGTATGTACACAGATGGTATTTTCCAGTGACTACAGTGGGAACGTAGCAGACTGAACTGCAATACCTACAGACGGCTTTTCTAAAATAATGCTCAATGTTCAAAATTTGCTCTGAACTTCTAAAAAAGCAATCTCCACAGTGTCTGTATTGTCTTCTGCATTTGAATTTATCTGTGGTCTAATTTTGTTCACATAGCTTTAATCTAGTTGTTTGCACTGCAATTATTCCTGACCTGTATTTCAGGAGATCAAAGATTGTATATCTGGCATATACCATAAACATATGTTCTGACATCAACTCAATGTTTATTTTATTTTATTTTTTAGGAGTTCACAGAGAAAACAAGGTTGAACACTCAGAGTGTAATTTCTACCGCTTTTTAGGAGTAGAAATCTGAACTAATAGGTTTAAAAACACAATTATTTACTAACAAGCCTACTTGTTTTTTCTAAAAAATCAATTAAAAAAAGAAAACAAGAGCAGCACAACAATTATACAGAGGAAGATAAAATAGTAAAGGTAAATAAGAGTAGTTTCACTAAAATCACCTGTACAGAAGACAAAATATTTTAAAATATAAGTGTGTAAGATACAAAGAAATTAGTTAACAATAACATCTATTGCCTTTAATATTATCAATAAACATTAGGTGGCAACATAAACCTCAAAAAGGCATCAGAAGACAAAGAAAATGTTGTCTCCATCCAATTTTACACTTATATAGCATCTTTTGTATTGTACAAGACAATAAATGGTAAAACTATATCCCTCTCCTCCCATCTTCCCTAGAATGGAATGTTTCTTCTGCCTCAAATAGGCAGTGTCAGCAGTGGCAGTTATGATTAGACAAAATGCACAAGAAAACATTAAGTGCAACATTAAGAGTACAGGACATCCTGATAGTTCTGCTCTGCTGAACTGTCTCAGTCATTACACAGAGCATTTACTCCCTCTCAGCTGCAAGCAAAATCCATTGCAACTACAATGCTATTTTACTCAACACCTCTGGGCTTAAATTTGTACTATGTATATTTAAATTCACACCAATGTACTAATTTTCCTGACTTGTAGGATGGTATAGCAAAGAGAGGCAAGGTGGAGCAGCTTTAGCATGAACCACTGCTGGGATAATGGAATTGACAATTGTCATTAAAAACCCCCAAAACATCTGTTTTGAACTATAGCAAAAAGATCTTCAAACCCATTTTCCCCCCCCCCCCGGTAACAGTAACTCAAAGTTGCCAATATTTTGTATTTCTCACCTAATTCCACCAGAGTCCAGCATTTGCTGCCCTACCTATGTCTACAACAACATCACGTCAGAACAATCTCACTGTCATCACTCCCAAACTCAAAATTTCACTTGGCAGTCAAGCCACAGTTTCTCACTGCAGTCTACTCCACTGAGCAGAAAACTTTAACTTACAGTGGCAAGAACAAAAAATAAAAATACTAAAAATACAAAACAAAGGCAGGAATGAACCAGAAATAAAATACATTTAAGGTAGTTAAAGTCAACCTACTAGATCCCCAGATATATTTGCACTGATTATCTCTTGTCTTGCATTCACCATTATAGCAACGACCCTAAACAAAACACAACATGTTAGCGATAAGAACTGAACACTATTTCATTTGCTTCCCCTCCCCCAACAAATGTCTCATTTTGATTCTTCACACACATATTGGGATGTGTAACAGTTTCACGAATTTGGGTAGATGGAGTACACATTTTGGCCCAGATTCTCAAAGTCAGTTGGTGTCTAATACATGCTGACATTTCAGCAGCTGCTTTATTCTTCTCATGTACACAGTTGTAAAGAACTTATTAACATGGAGTGTAATAAAAGATCTACATGTAAAATGTAAAGATACCAAGCAGATTTTACTCAAAGTATAAATTTTTACTATTCATAGAGTGCATAAAGCACAAGCAACATTGATGTCCAAAAGACAAAATTTATGAAGAAATATGGAAGACAGGATGAAAAAAAAAAAAGAAAACTTGTATTTGGTTGATTTCTGTTTGCTGATGTGCAGGGATTTTGAAACACTGCATACCTGATTAGAATCACAAGCATACCCATCTTGTTTATGAAGATTTGGTGGACACTGAAAAAAATTAAGAATTTTTTTTAATCATGTGTACTGTAATAATACATCAAAGGATCACATATGGAATTTTCCCGGTTTTAAAAGACAATTGCACAACATATAAAGGGGGTAGATAACATACTTAGTGCAGGAATCTTTATAGCTACAAACAGAAATGAAAAAATGAACACCTTGAGCCATGAAATACACAGTTTGATTCTAACTTTCTGCATATTCCAAGTAGAAATTAAGGAGGTGAGGCAAAATAAAAAGCAGAACAAATATGTTCAGTAACAGGATATTTGGTAGCTAATACTGGGGCCATGTTTGCAACACTGCCACTGTATTCATTTCAGTTCCACTAAGAAAGTAAGCAAGCACCTAGTTGTAGCCTACCAGTCTATTGCTTACAGAGCTGTAGTTTTTTTATGATGTTAATTGTCACGTTCTCTTGGCATTGGAAACTCTTATGGTATGAAGAAGTCATTAGGTCCAGAAGCCTCAGATTGCTAAAGCTAGGAGCAGACCATTCTCAAAGCTTTTCCTCATCAAAAAGGGACCTGTGTGGGAAAGGGTATGGTGCTGCGATGTACCGTATTAGCCAATACTTTGAGGGCAGCCTTTCTAGCTTAAGAAAGCCCTTCTCCCTCCCATTAAGAATGCTGCATCTACAGAATAAAAGATTTAAAATAAAATCTCAGCAATAGCTACTTAGCTGTAAGTGTGGATGTCTCAGATGATAATATAAAAAAAGCTTACTGTTAATTTATTGGCATCTATAATTACAGCCAATGCCCAAAGAGAGACATGTGATCTATTCTGAATCTTATTTCTTCAAAGCTAAGAACTTGATGCAGTAGATGACTGCAGCAGAGTTATGAAGTTCTTATATAACCTTGAAGCTAAATACTCAGTATTGAAAAGGAGCATATATCACCTAAAGCATCAAAGTTGCTGTGAAAATGGAAGATGTACACGATGTTGACTATTTAAAAGAGCTCAGGTTAAAACAACCTTTTGGTTACTGTTTATTCCTATACTTTTGAGTATTAGCCAAATGTTTTCAAGAGAAATGCGTAAGATCCACAACTTTTAAAATTATCATACATGTGCACACTCCTAAAAAATGTAACACTTTGTACAAGTCTTAAGAGGAGCGGCTGAGGGAACTGGGGTTGTTTAGCCTGGAGAAAAGGAGGCTCAGGGGAGACCTCATTGCTCTCTACAACTACCTGAAAGGAGGTTGTAGCGAGGTGGGTGTCGGTCTCTTCTCCCAAATAGCAAGTGATAGGACAAGAGGAAATGGCCTCAAGTGGCGCCAGGGGAGGTTTAGATTGGGTATTAGGAAAAATTTCTTCACCGAAAGGGTTGTCAAGCATTGGAACAGGCTGCCCAGGGAAGTGGTTGAGTCACCATCCCTGAAGGTATTTGAAAGACCTGTAGACATGGCGCTTAGGGACAAGGTTTAGTGGTGGACTTGGTAGTGTTAGGTTAATGGTTGGACTCGATGATCTTAAGGGTCTTTTCCAACCTAAATGCTTCTATGATTCTATACTCAATTAGTTGTAATTTTCTACATTTGTATTTTAAACTATTTTATTTCATAGAATCTTACTGTTACTACCTTTGAATCCATTCACATTTGCAGTATATTCTTAGTACTTATGCTATAGACCAGGCAAAGAGTAAAGGAGCATGTCTGACACAAATATGATACACAAAACCCCACGAGTTTTAAAAAACAAAATAAAACTACAGAAGTCATATTTTGAGTCCACTTAGATTAATTCTTTTTTGAGCTTTGAAAAATTTTGTTAGGATTAAAAAATAACCCCCCACAGTTATTTGCAGGTATATAAGAGTGCAGTTTGTTAATCCAGATTTTCCTCTTAAATTGATATAAAATGAGTGCAAACAAACATCAATAGTGTAAGCAGAGAAAGCTTCTGCATACATACCTGGCCAGAATCTCCAGTGCAGAACTCTGCAATATCACATTCATTCACTGCATATCGACAGTCATAGCCTCGTGGGAAAAACTAGAAAATGAAGAATATAGTTCAGTACTAAGATTATGTAAAAGCAAAAGTAAAGGTTCCTGTTTGGAATTACTCCTCATTTTAACACTCTGTAAACACTATACTCACACATATTTGTCTTTTTTTGCTTGGCTAACAACAGAACACCACAATCTCAATAGTTATTTCAAAGTGTTGAAAAAGATTTCAGTTTCTTAATATTTTAAAGGCTAAAATGAAGTATATAATACTTTGAAAATTTAGGGTTTTTTTCATCTCTGATACATAAATGCAAATAAAAGGCATTTTTACATGAATACATATCCAATGCAATCTATTCCCTTTATATTTGGGGCAGTAATCACATTATTGTCTGGAATAACAGTCTGAGTCTACATAAGCTGTTCCTTTTCATTCTACATAAAACACACTTTGAACTAGAACAGGCTGCACGTGACTTCCATGGACAACTGAAAAGAACAACAGATATACTGCAGCAACACTCACAAGACATGATGTATTACAGCAGGGTCCATCACTACAATGAGCTCCATTAGAAAGAGAGCACTTCTTACAACAGTCTGCATAGCATTCCTGAAGAAAATATTAAGCAACATTTTTAGTTTTCCATTTTAGATAAGTTTTTTCTTCACAATCTTTCCAACAAACTATTATGTACCAGCAGATTCAGTTCAGCACTGATGACCTGGAATTATCAGCTGGAAGAATCCTTTGCAATGGTCAAATAGTAAAGTAAACAGAAAACAGTGACATATGCTATAGCAACAAGGGGATTCACACCTTCTGAAGCCTCTTCACAGGTGTGGAATAGCCTGTGCCAATGCATGCTGCTTAGTTAAATTGCATTCAATGCAGAAAAAAATTAAGAAAACTAATTATGGATGTAATTAGATTTAAATACTGGAACTAGGACTCAAAGCCACAGGGCAGATTTTTGCAAAAACATTCTTGGACTATTTCTACAATAGAGAAGAAAACAACAGTTTACTTATGCTGTCTGAACACAGGCACCTATCTCCAAAGCACAGATAAGGAGTCTACCACTCCAGGCACACTATCCAGGAAAAGTAAAGGGGCAAGCACTTCTATGGCACAATTAAAAAATTGCTGGGAAAACAGCTATATCTTGTTGTTAGTATGACAGGAAGACTGTTCTGAGGACACTCTGTCTTTGCACTCATTCTCACTTGAAAAAATGTTTTAACACAGTCCTTTAAGCTGTTTCCTAACAATAGGCAAAACAAATTCATTTGCATAACCTTTCCCCTTCCCTTACCAATTACATAATTTATCTTAATATATTTTGTAAGAAATACTTGTGGAGTAATATATAACTCTACTTGCCATTCGGAAACCGCAATCACATTCTTCTCCTGCTTCTACATATCCATTTCCACACTCAGTCGTTTCAAAGAGCTGAAAGCAAAAAAGCCCCCCCCCCAAGTAAGAATAAAACTAGTATCAAATGACTTTTCTGTCACACATACCCATCTCTGCAATGCTACAGAAACACGCTCTCACAGAGAATATATATATGCTGTGCTACTGTGATGGGGAAGGCAGCATGTTTTTCAAGTGCTGCTAGTCAGAATTGTTAAGACATGAAAGATGTACAGCTAAATCACTTGATTGCTAGCCCTCTTTAGGATAATACTGAACTCAGAAAATTATGCTAAACAGAGAGACAATAAAATAATTCTCAAGGGGATAACATTTGAACTTCATTCCAATTCCTCTGACAATTCCTTCAAGAAACCAGTCAATAATATGATCTCTGGAATCTACTCAGGTACCCATACTTTCTCATGCAATTAGCTACTGTCTATTCCAGTGTAACATGTTTGTGCATGAAAACAATAAACATTAAGAAACACTGCCAAAAGGAAGTTCTATGTGCCTTATTAGTAAGTTAGAATAACACAACCATATATAGATAGTGCTAAACAGTTACTCCTAGGACCAGATATATACAATACAGATAAATTCTACAGTTCAGGATGATATAGATTCTATACTGGTTTCACATATCATAATTTTGATTAAAGGTGATTTAAGATATTTTTCAGTCTTGTCACAAATAATTTTGCAAAAAACTTGTCTGTTTTCAATATAATAATTCTGTTTTAAAATCCTATAAGAACATCAGGATCTCCAATTTAACTGGGATATTAGCAACAGAAACACATTCATCATTAGAACATGGTTGAAATGAGAAGTTAAAAGTTAAGTTAAAATGAGAACAGATAAATCTACAGCTAGATGACGGTGAAAGATGCGAGTAAACATGTTCTTTCTGCATGGGCTTAGTGGCAGTACAGCTGTTGAGGATCATCAAGATATAAAATGTAACATACAATACAGTACAAATTATTTATAAACTTGGATGGAATTCTTCTTTGGTACTTTGGGGTGGGGGGAGGTATCATACTGCCTAATCAAAAAGAAAGAAAACATTTTACTTTTGTTGCATAAACTACGTAGGTAATCAATAGCACCTACAATTTTGGGTGCCAGAAGCAAAACTACACCAAAGCAATACCCGTATGTACTCTTCTTCACTAGCAATGTTGACATGATTCAGAAAACTGAAATTTCTTTTTTTTTCTCTATAAGCCACTGTTGCTACTATGCTTCAGTGGAAACAGCAAGATCTCTTATTCTGAACCTGAAATTCAGTTCTCCATCAAACAGACCTGGTTATCTGACCTGTAGCTCGTAAGAAAACAAAAAGGGGTCAACCAGAGAAATGCAAGAAAGTAACAGAACACACACAAATGTCCTACGGCATTAATCAGGAACCAGCAAATGTTCATATACATATCAGAGCATAACTAAAAGGTTATAATTAAAAATTACATCATGGTGACTGCTTAACACAACTATGGTTTATTTACCTAAAGATTAAACACACCATTTTCTACCTTTCCTCCCAACCTCCAAATAATATGTTTCAAAACATGGTATGATTTTTTTTCCCCCAAAGTACTTTAACTTCAAAGCTGTGAAACACTGACACAGATAACATATAAAGATAATTAAGCAGCCATTCTCCTGGGAGCATTTTCATGGAAGTAAACCAGATTTTTATTCTGTATACAGTCAATTTGACAATTTGTTCACATTACCTTGCTAGACAACCATCATCAAAAAATGAAGCTGTGTTTTTCTTTCTCCCTACTTACTCTTTTCTGTAAGAATTCTTACATTCTTATTCTATAAGCAAAGAATGCTGCCCTGGGAAAAGATTAAAAAACACTCTAACAAGCAAAATTTTCTTAGTTAATTGTGCAAGGTGGTGGTCTACCAAAGGATACAGCACAGTAAACAGAACAGCCTAATAGTCTCACGTGGTACTGAATTCTACAAGGACAGCAAGTTTGACACCATGATTAAATAGAATATTAATACTTTAGATTGATCTTACTTTGCAAAAAGTACTCAGCTCTAGAAGGATGTCAGGCTAATATTGCCTTAGAAAAAATTATGACCTTGATAAGTTTTTAGGCGAAAAAAGCAATGGATGGTACAAGGAAACAGTTAAAAATTACAGAGTTTGCTAGAAGTACATCTGAAGTGAAATGAAATTAAATTAACTTTGAGAACAACCACAAGCTGCTACTGTCTATATGAAGTAAGCTATTGATTTCTAACTCCTAGTGTGGTAACTGGCATTCTTTTTAACAACCTCAGGCAAAAAGTCCAAGAATTGAGTGTATGTGGAGCATGCACTATGACCTAACTTCTGGATTTATTTTGCACTACTACCAGCTTAGTAAGTAATGCATTTATGCTGAATGGGGATGCATCTAGCTGTGAAAAATCAACTGCAGTATTTGTCATTAAGAATTGATGGAAAACAAGTTGCATTCCTCTTAAGATTATTTTTAAATGTTATGGGAATGAACAGCTAATTACAAGCAACCTCAAGAAAATACCCACATAGACATTTGAATAAATTTGAGAACAGATGGGTGTTAGTGAAATTATTACATTTTCATTACAATGCTTAGCAGAGGTGCTGACTATCAACATATTTATTACCTTTGTTGGCCTGTTGAAAAGACAGGCACCTCCCCCACGAAGTAAAAATTCTTTGTATTCTGCAATGCTGCATTTGGAGAATTTCCTGGAATGGTATACCCTAAAATGGCAAAGAACTAGCTGAGTAAATGCCTTGAAACACCAACAGTTACTGGAAGGGGGCAGAGAAGTCACAACATTTTTTTAATACTGTAAATCCCAGTTTCTTACAACCACTGTGTGCAACAGTATGTCAGCTCAGTCTTATGCTCAAACAATAAAATCAGAACAAAAGAAAGTTTTTAAACTTTTTGCATTTTTGTATTTCTATTATATGGATCTACAGTATATGAAACTGTAGTCTTCTAATCTTCTTAATAATGTGAAACGACATTATCATAATAGCTACCATGCACTTTCTCGACTGCATGCATAATCCAGTGTTCTCTTGGGTTTGTTTTCCCTGCAGCTTCAGTTTAAAAGATGGATTACATTCCAGATCCCTGATTTCATGCCAGGGTTTTAAACCTGTTCAATTTATCTGATCCTGTTAATAAGGTTAATTTTTAAAGTAAAAGTAACTGTAGCCAAAAGAACAGCTGTATAGGGTCAGACTAAAAATCCACTTTACCCAAATCCCATCTCTGATTTTGGCCCTAAGAATATGCCCAGGGAAGAGTAGAGAACAGGACACTGTACTACTACTTGCAGAATATTTTTCCAGCTTCCAACAATTTTCAGCTCAATAACTTTCTCGGGAAGCCTTGTTTTGTCTTATTTAATAATCTTCATTGTATTTTCTCCCATGAATTTGGTCAAAATCTTTTAGCAACTACAAGATGCTAAAGCAAGAAGTTTCACAGCTTAATTACAGACTGGTAGAAGAACAATTTCATCCTGTTTTTTCTGTCACCTATTTGCTAGTCTCATTTCATGTCTCCCTAGTTCTTACACTGGAAGAAACAGTAATCATTTGCTATGTAGTTCATGATGTTACAGACTTCTCTCATATTTCCTCATCTCCATCTTTTTCCCAATCTGATGAAAACATACTTTGTCATTTCTCACACAGAAACTGTCTGATATTTTTATTAGCCATATTTTGAGATCGGGGAATGAGAACTCTTCACACTATTAAAGATGGGGGTAACCATGCCATAAGGAGGTTCTCCATTCCTTTCCTAGCAGCTCATTGCTACTGAGCTGACATTTCCCCACTGAATTATTCTATACATAAAAAGTGTCTTCTGGCACTGATGGAGTTAAGTGAAAAGGCTTTACACTGCAGCTAATTATTCACTCATTTCATTAGTCAGTCCTTTTTCAGCTTCTAGGTGACTATCATCTGCTCCTGGCATTTTTTTTTTTACGGTTACCTTATCTACAGAAGAGGTTTGTTCCACAACCTCTTCTACTGGTATTTCCATCTGAGACTGATACTTTATACTTTGATGAGTTCACCGCAGGAAGGAAGCTAGTATCTATTCTGATCAATGCCTTACTTCAGATTCCAGAAGCAAACTTACTGAATAATTTTCTGTTGCATTTATACGGTGGCTGGCAATTACAAGTCTACAGGAAAGCCACACAGTAATTCTATTGAAGAACCAATTTCCAAATACCGTATGAAGAAACTAAGCTCCTTCTGTCTTATTTATAACTAATTTTCTCCAGGATTTTTGCAATCAAACTTCCACAGCGAGCAAGAATTCTGACAGGAAGTGATTTATAAGACTCAAAAACCTATATTTCAGAAGCTATCCTTTTCTAATCAATTGCTTACAGTATAGAGAAAAGAATCTTTGGCAGTGTTTGAGGGTAGAGGGCAATGATACCTGGTTTCCTCCCATGTAGATATGCTTCCCCCTCAGACATCACTGACCATTTAGCTAAGGATTGAGAGCACTCGCTGAAAGCTTCAGGTTTCTACTTTTATTCAATGGAACAGAAGCAGAGACATCTGTTCACTCAAAAGTAGAATTTTGAAGGAATTGGGGAAAAAATAATTAAAATTTAGGAGGAAAACAGAAATATCACTTTATTATAACACTTTTTCAGCTGCATGTAAAAAGTATAACTGGATTTATTTAATGAAAAATATACACTCTTTACTTTTCAATCATTGTACGTATAGCAAAGCATTAGTGAATACACTGCATTGCACTGCAAAATATAAGATTTATTAATAATTTCCTAAAATGTGAATAGCAAAGGGAATTAATTGCTGAAAATTGAAATCATTGATCTATATGTTTGGGTTGTTTCAACTGCTTCTAGTTTTTCATTTATCAGTACTAAAACACATGGACAAAACCCAATACATAAATATTTATGTCATAATGTAAACTATGAACACATTCCAGAGCCCTCAGTTACTGATAGTTATGACATACCCCGTTTCCTCCATGATGCAACCACCCCAGGATTCAGTGCAGTCACACTCTTCTCAGACAAGACCAAAATACAACAGAAAAGGAAAGCAGTTATAAATATGCTTACAATAAATATAAAGTACTCACTATAAAAATGGACCTTGACTAATTATACAAAGATTAGATGGTTGCTTGGCTGTAAAGATTCTAGTCCTAAGAAGGAAACCAGCCCACCTGAAGAGATACTAATATACTTAATATAAATGCGGTACTTTCAAATTACCATATGTGCATGTCCTTAGACTCAACACAAAGTTTCAGGCAGTATAGAAAGCTAAAAATAGCTGGCAATGTTCTTCCCTACATGCTCTGAAAACAGGCAGCACAAAGGTATG
The DNA here is from genome assembly GCF_018139145.2 of Gymnogyps californianus. Taxonomy (NCBI): domain Eukaryota; kingdom Metazoa; phylum Chordata; class Aves; order Accipitriformes; family Cathartidae; genus Gymnogyps; species Gymnogyps californianus. The sequence goes on from NC_059477.1 coordinate 14,833,927, forward strand.
TGCAGTACACAAGATACTGATGATTAAAAATATTCACATTTCCTCCTCCCTAAAATGTGTATAGAACACCTTGAAGGAGAATTGTTACTGGACAGGCCACGTTTTTTCCCTTTGGCATAGAGTTATTAATAGTAATATGTAAATTGGCCAATCAAACATTCATTAGAAAAAGTAGTTGAGTGAAAATGGATTTACAGTTTACTTACAGCTATAGCATGTAAGTTAACAGTGACCAAATTAATGAAATAAAAACAAAAGACCGACATCTTATGGTTGGTAAAACAGAAGTTATAAACTACTCATAAAAATCATCTACCAAAGTGGTAATATTTTCAAGAAGAAAGATTCTGTATTCTGGTTACTACAGCAAATCCATACTGTTTCTCCACAGACAATATTCACGGATTATTTATATGGTTATTTCTGCTCTATCCAGGTCTTTCATTAATCTTTCTCTATAAAGGGTATCCGAATAAGAAAACTAAGCTATCATTTTAAAACCCCCTATCTTACAGTTAAAAAAGATTCTGATTTCCAAATTGTATGAACTCTGTTTTACCTGTAATCAAAAAACAATGGTATAGAAAATATTTTAGCAATTTCCAAGTTTACACAATTCAAAAGGAATGCTTTACAAAACAACATTCCCTAAACTTTTCCACAGTTTCCTAATTCACAGATTTCTGAAGTGATTCCAAAATAAAGTCAGCATTATCATTCACATTTTTAAAGAAGAATCAAAGAGAGAAAGTAGCCAAATTGCTTACAAGAAGTGAGTGGAAAAACCCAACAATTTTCTTTAGCCCCAAAAAGGGCTTTTGCAGCAGCTTTTGTACCTACACTCTACATGTGTTAAGGCCACGTCAGTCCAATCTTCTGGCTGTGAAGCAGCAAGATAACAAGTTGAGCAAATGTCACCCTGGACTAGGTTACAGCTTCTTACCGTTTCTTCAATTATAAATCAGGTATTTTTGTATTTTAAGAAGTCAACGATAGTTCTATAGGAATTACAGATGTCACTATGATAAATAAGGAGTTCTGAGTTAGATTAATGGTGTTTTTACCATTACACCTTTGAACGTTGGTTATGAATCTAACCTCCTGACACAGGACATCACTGAGGTCATTGCAAAATGAGTGCTAAACTGGTGGCTCTCAATTTGGTTAAACTCAAATTTTGGTGCACATATTTCCAAAAGTAGCAATTCTTGTTCTACAGTTACAGCAAGTTTGGTATTTGTGTCAAATATTACAAAGGAAGAGTTTATATATTTAGCTAAGGAGGACAAAAGAAGACTCCATGTACATACTCGGTTTCCTGGCAGCTGGCTCCCATTGTATTCCAAGGTTCTGAGCAAGACTTTGTGCTAGTTCCTGTGCCATGGCCAAAGGGAGGCCATACTGCATTTCAAGAGGAGTGCAATTAAAAAAACCCAAACAAACAAAACAAAACACGTAAGTTATTGTAATGAACACTACACCAGCTCATTCTGGCCTACCACATACCTACTACTTCAGTAATTCTGTACAGCCAATGACAAATCTGTGTGCATATAAGGAAAATAAACACAATGAAGTACCTAACGGAAAAAATTTTCCTCTCTTAACCTGATGGAATCCCTGTCCGCTGGTTAACCTACAGAAAGGAGTCTGTTTGATATATATGTAATATAGTTTTGTACAGTATGATTAACCCATGTTAAAACAGGAGATTTTCATTATCGATTTTACACTGCACCGAGAAAAAAGAATAATTTTAAAAAAAGAAAAGTCAATACACAGGGACCAAATTTTTCTAGTTTTAATGTTAAAAAAAATCAGTAAGAATTACATATCATTAGCACCTCAGAAGATCAGGCCTCTTATAGTGAGAAGACCCAAAAGGATGTTCAGTGCTATATTTCAAATACTCCTGTCTGAGATTTTTGGGTCTAAATTCCTGTCAAATATACTAAAAGCCAATTTAAGATCTTATTAAGAGAATAATGCAGACAGGAGGAATGCTTTTTAAAAAGAAAAGCACAGTGAGCAGTAGTTTAATGATGATACAGGAAGGTTGGCTATGAGAATCCTAACTTTTTAATATGTAATTTATCTTTAAAGCCTGAAAGAATACTGAAACATATAAACTCTGAGGTTATAATGTACAGTTTCTATTTTATTTCACTTCAGTCGTGAAAAACAATTACCTCATTCACTCCTACTCCTCTGGTCACAGAGCAAACCCCTCCAAAGTAACTTAAGCTGCTCCTTTTGTAATGAAATGTCACATTCCTTACAAATAAAAATAAAGAAAATATAACACTTTGACATTGGGCACCAAGAACTTATTGAAAGATCACACTTTCACACATACTATGATACACTGCATGCACATTAATCCTCATCTAACATCAAAAGCAAATGCAAGTTTACAAACAGAACACCGACATTGAAAGAGTTGATTAGATACAACTTTCGACAAAAATACTATTTTTATCTTGTAGAGTCAGAATCAGTCCCAATCCACAAACAAACCGAGCAGAGAAAGCTAGAATATCAGATTCCTAAGAAAATACAATGATAACATTTCCTTTGAAAAGATAAGAATGTATTCCAGTTTATAAACTGTCAAGAAGGAATTCTGTACTGAAATGTATCAGTGTTGAGAATTTTTTTAATTATGTTCTTAATCCAAACCAATTCAAATTCTAGCTTCAACTCCAAATGAAAAGACTGAGAAGTATACCTAAAGGGAAAGTAATTTAATACTGCTTTTTAACCCTGCCTCCTTTCATTTATGGTTAATCACTGGGGGGGGGGCATTTCTGAACAACTGATATACCACATGATAATTTTATTTAAATACTTTTTTTTTTTTTAAAAGAGCAGCCAAGCCCCATATAATTTAGTTAAGCTAATATAATCTGGAAGATATAAATTATTCTATAAAATGTCTATAAATGATTATGAATGATACTTATTTTAACTTCATAGGCATAATAATAAATCTACACAGCCTTGGGCATGCATAGCAAATGACCATAATCTTTGAAAATGAAATCCTTTTACAATAGCAGAATCAATGTCCCTTTTGTTTTTTTAAATGACAGGATACTTCAGACAGGTATATATTTATTTTTTCAGAACATTCTGACAGCCATCAGAACTTTCAAACCGCAGCTTAACTATGCTAAATGCTTAAAGCTAGATGCTTTACAATAGACAGAACCACAGTAAGGGCTGAGGTTGGCAGGCACTTCTGGAAATGGTCTAGTTAAACCCCATTGCTCCAAGGAGGCTCAGCTGGAGCAGGCTGCTCAGGGCCATGTTCCATTGGCTTTTGAACATCTCCAAGCATGGACACTCCACAGCCTCTCTGGGCAACCTGTTCCAGCATCTGACCACCTTCACAGTAAAAGGGATTTTTTTTCCCTATGTTTAAATGGAATTTCCTGTACTTCAGTTTGTGTTTGGTACCTGTCACTGTGCACCGCTGAGAAGAGTCTGTTTGCCCGCCAGCAAACTCTTCAGCAAGTGACACAATACATGCATAAAAGTAATTCAAGAGTGCACATCATCAGCACTTTGCATATCTTATGAAAAATGCAATTAGCATTGTGTTGCAATGCCTGTATTAAGGCAGCACAGCTATGACAGAGGCTGGAGGAAATTCTTCATCCCCTATTTTAATCTTCCTCTGCAGAAGATGAATGATAGGAGAATCACATGGAAGACATTTGTCACTCCATCCTCATAGTATGTCATGCTGCTGGGAGAAGGCTTAAGATCTTTATGCTGCACAGGGGAACACACTCTTCCTCCTCTTTGCTTACAATGCTGTGAAGTAAAAAAATACTGTTGCTCGAGGTTGATGTTGTGCCTAATGATGCAAGAGGAATTTCCCCTCAAAATGCATTGTGTCTCAGAAAACAACTCATTACAGCTCTAAAGGAGGAGACCTTCCATTAACAAATCAACACTGCGGCTACATGTGTGAATAAATATAGTAACTGGAATGCTCTTGTGGCAACACATAATACTGTCAGCTCTGCCCTCTCCTGCTCTTTACTGGGAAAGCAGGACACTAGACGCCTGATTAACTAAAGTAAGTGTCTTTAAGGGCTCATCAGAAGACACTTCAAATATGCGACACTGTCTCCAGGTTGCAAAGACATTAAAATTTCATTATAGATATATATCAACATGACCATGGTAGATACTACACTTATTAAAGACAGACTAATGTGTTAAAAAATAGATTAAGCTTCCTAAGGAAGGCAGATGTTGATTGATGTAGTGACTACCAAGCAAAAAAGTAAGCAAGAAGAGACAGGTAGATAAAAGCAGTAGACAGAAAAGTATATAAAACTGTAATAGTCTAAACCATTGTATAATGGTACATACGAGAGCAGGTGCACAGCATCAGCGTGCTGTTTGATGTAGTGCTGTCGATATTTGGAGAAATCATGAAGCATCTGCAGAGGGTCAGGGTGAATATTAATACGATCTCTCTCTGTCCAAGTTTCCACAGCAACAAGAACCACCCTGGTGTTCAGCTGTTCCTTGTATATCTGAGGGCAGAGACAGGACAGGCACAGGAGTAGAACACTGGGTCAAACATGCACAGTTAGCGAGTAAGAGTAAAGTGGAAAGACAAGAGGGATAAAGCAGGAGGGAAACATGGGAAACCGTTAGCTGGTAATGCCTTAGATTTCCTAAAAGTTAATATTGTGATCAACTTAAATTTTATGTTTTAGAGGACAAAAAAACCCTTGTTGCTCTTTTTTTGAGCTACTCCCTTTTCTTTAAAATTCTCATGTCAAATAATTTCACCACTGAGTTTGGCAGAAAACCTGTACAAAAATCAGCAAAAAAGAAATGTAAAGGTACACTGGGTGATCTCAAAGAAAAAGAAAAGGAAGATCTCAAAGACAAAGAATAGCCAAAGCCAATTCTTAAGTCAAGATTAAATAATTTCTCAGTTCTCCAATATATCCAAAATTTAATTCACATAATGCTTGATTTTTATTTACAGTATGATCACTTTATGCTACTCAAGTAATGTGAGAATTAAGAATATTAATTTTTCTATTAATTTTAACGTCACTGTAGCAATAGACAAGGAAATGACAATCAGGCCCTAATAATTACAAAACAGCTTTAAAATATCCATTTTAACTTCATGCATGATACTTGATTCTGAAATAAAACTGCTGCTCTCTCTACGTTCAGGTCTTAAAATGCCAAATTTTATTAACTAAGGTTATTCAGAACTGGCAGATCTACAAAAGATGCACTCCTTATCCGCAATAGAGAGTCTTACATGGGACACGAAGAACACTTACTGATCATACTTAGTTACGATCTAAAAGCACTGGATAATTAATCCATTGGCTGCCTAATGCATAAAATACACAAAAGGCAAGTTATTTGGTCACTTCCATGAGGCACCATATTAAATATATGCTTTTATTATCTTTTTTCCAAATTGTACCTACAATACACAACATGAATTGCAAATATCCTCCTGCAATTATGATCGATATTTATACTGAATAAACTAGCACTGACTAGCATGCCAGTCTTTTGTATCAAGGCAGCATTACCCTTACAAAAAAGTCAATGCATAATATTCAGCTTGGAAAAAAGGCAATAAATATAGGAGCAAGAGAGAGCAACCAGCTAAGCTCAATTTTATTCAAGAACTTTGAAAGAAAAAAGAATATTAATATGTTTCAATCTGAGGGAGACAGGCTGAAGACATACACAGAAAATGGTTAATGACATGAGAAAAATCAATAGAATTAAACCCTAAAAATTTTATATGGGTGGATCAATAAAGACTTTACTTGTGTTTGCTGAGGGGAAAACTCTATTTCCTGAAGCAAACAGGAAGGAAAGAATGGAAGAGGGGGCAGAGAACCTGGAAGCCAATATCCTTTTCCCAGCAATATATCAGTAAGAAATACAGCCCCCTCCCTATGAACACAAGGGAATAACAAGGTGGAAATTCCTGCTCCTTTTCATGCTTTGTTTAAAGAAAAGGCCATTAAGATGTCATTTTGCAAGATGTCTGAGGGGACTGAATTCTACACTGGAGAGAAGTTGAATGTTTCTGTATACACACATACAGCAAACAAAAATGGAAAAACAGAAGGAATAGTCAGAGAAAGGAAAGATAGATTAAATAACTTCTGTTAAAATGCAGAAGAAATACAAAGAAATAATGATCAGATGAGAAAAAAAATGAAGATGCCACCCTTTCTTTGGGAATGTCCAATATAAACTACAGAAATATTATTTCAATTAATTATATTTTTATCTGCTCTAGTAACTTTTCTTCAGACTACTGGCATTTTCAAACCATTACACAAAAATATTCCAAAACACTTCCAGTATTTCATGTATTATAAATATATTCACCTAAATTTTCAATATACATACAGTATACATAATACTTTATATGTAAGATATTAAGAATAAATACTGTATTGCTTCCTCAAAACTAAACAAACTGTTGACAATGATTTGCACTGAATCATATCACACAGTTCTATTGGTATCAATAACATCACACGGAAAGGGGACTTTGAGTCGGAATTTTGCTAGCCATTGTATTCATCACTACTAGAGAATCTATCCTGTTTTCACTACAAACACAGCTCTGAAATGTGTGTAGTCACTACAAGTATACCAAAAAGAGAAAAAAATGAAATTTTACCACAAATCTTACTTTTCGTTTATACATTCTATGTGAAATTGTTCTAAATTTAGTCACAGATACAAGTATGGTATCTGTGTCAGTGCCACCCATTTATAATGTACTACAATGGGATTTTGTTCGTTCTTAAGCTATAAATACAGATTTATAAAGGAAAATTTTTATTCATACTCTCTTTTTCTCCCAATAGATATGTGCATTCTTTGTGAACTATACCTGCAGCTTCAACCACTTGTGGTTAGATTTGTTTCACAAATCTAAACTCAATTGAATCTCATTCTTAAGCAGTGACAGATACTGAAAGCTTCTTCAAGTCTGAAATCCCCCCTGCCAAGGGCAAACTCTGGCAGTTGCAAGCTTTGAGAAAAATGCCAAGGATAACTTGGTAGTTTCTTACACATTCACCCCAGGCTACTATTCTGCAGAGGAACTGGAAACTAGTTTTAAAATGTAATTTTTATAGCTGCTCATTTTTTTTATCCTCGTATCTGCTAATGTTAACTTCTTAAATACAGTGCTAAACTAACAAAGTCAGTGATACAGTTTTCAGAAGAAACATTGATACTTACAGCATCTACAAGGTTTACCACAGACTTTGCAAAATTGTTTGTGTACGCATTTGAAGAACGGTGTTTTCTGAACTAAAAGGAGAAGAAAAAGTAGAACACAGTGAGAACTTAAATATTTATTACTAATTCTTTACTTTTACAGCAAGAAAGGAAAATTAATATTTTAAGAAAGAGTAAGGGAAAAACTCAAAAAGCTTTTCAGATCACAGCCTACATCTCATATTCAAGAATCCCTGGAAGATAAAGTAAGCCATGTATGCTAGACAGCCTTTCACAGCTATAAAAGGAGCATTTAGCCACAAGAAATATCCTATTTAGAATCAAGAGTTCAAATGTTCGAGACAAAATTACAGCTAGACATGAACATAAACATGAGCTCAAAATTGAGAGGATGCTGTACCCATTAAAACTGTGCTTAACCTGATGAGTTAAATATCAGACTGTACTAGCCACATTCCATGACTATAATTATGAGACATGAAGATGAAGCATTTACCACTTGTCCTGTTTACAGCTCTTTGCAAAGGCATCCTTTCTCTACTATAGCTCCAGACTTTTATGACAAGTAGCATTAGTTATACCAAAAGGCAAAAAGGAAGAGGGAATGCATGGTAAAAGTAAATACGTGTTTGAATGTGGAAAGAGTTAAGCTGAATATCTTAAGTTTAAACTTCAAATTTTTTCTATTTCTATAGACTTAGATGAGCTGTATTACAAGTTCTGCTTCCTAATTTCTGTGCATGTCATTACAATTGTTTCATGTCTTTCCTCATCCTGCCCCACAAGTTCCCTCTGTTCCAAGTCAAATTTTCCAAAGATGCTGCTATGGTATCTGAACATGAATCCATGACTTTCAAAATAAAATTATAAACCAAAATTGCATTACACAATATGATTTGCAGGCAGGAAAAATAAGTCTTCAAAATTTCACAGAAAAGGAACACAAAATTGCATAGAACAAAGAGGGTAAAAAGTCTTCATTAAAAAACCCTTACTAATTTCAACTACTGGTTAAAAGCAACAAATCTCATCACCTCATGAGCAAACATTATCAAGTTCCATGAAAGTGTCAGCTATTCCCACTCCAAAACACAGTACCCAAAAAGAGGCCTTGAAACAAGAGCGTCTGACTCTTCTCTGAGCAACTGAGTAGCTACTCTGATCAAATAAATTAGATGATTAACTACCTTCCCAAATCAGAATTACAAAACAGACAAAACCCCTGTTCTCCAGGATTATGCTTGGTGCAAAGGTGAAAGTAAAACTGGAAGACATATATGCTTTTAAAATTAAATAATCTGTTTCTTAAATTGAAAGTCAGAAGAGTGACACACACACACACTATATTATTAGATGACAAATTTTCCATCCCTTTAAAGTCCAGTTATTTTTGTATAAGCAATCTAGTTTTAGACGGATGAAATGTCATAGAGATAACAAAAAGTCCATCAAACTTAATGATGACACTCATTCATTTGACTGCAGGAAATAAATTTTTTACGTGTGCAGTTATTCACTGTTAAGTTCCACAATGCTTCAGCACATCCACAACAGGTTTTAATACACAAAGACCCTACAACATAGGTTTGCAGAGACTCCCTCCCCTATAACTATTCTCAAAACAAAGAACTTTCAGCTACAGTGCTAGTAGGCACTTAGGACGTACACTGAGAAGAGTATCCGTATCATGGGACTCTGCTCCCTAGGGAACCATGATACTAGAACAAAATAATGGGGAAGGGGGGAAAGGGTGGCTTTGGTTTTTTGTTTTGAGCCAATCCCGAACTTTCCCAGAAATGGAAAGGTAAAATAATATGGTTTGGAAAATGTTCTTGGTTTTCATGAAAGTATTCAAATGCCAAAATCAATAGCAATATACAACACAATGTGTTTAAACACAGCTCCTAAACAGAAATTAAGCCGACTAAGTCAGTAAAAAGTGCAACAACCTAATTACATTTAGCTGTGCCTTTAGTGTTACAGGAAAAGAAAATTTTGTGAAAATACGTAGTATTAACCACTTAACAACACAATGGCCAAAGAGGTTTAAGATAATTCTTCCAACACAGAACCTTGCTGCAGGAGAAATCTGCCCTCTACTGGTAAGCAGAAAACCTTAAAAGTACATTTAGTGAGCTCCTGGATTGGCAGGCTTTACTCGTAATTGCGAACACTTCCTTAAATATATCCATTTTATTCCTTGAAAAGAATTATTATCTGCTTCTGAGTCACTGACAACTCTGAAGCAAAAAATCTTGAATGCTTGCAAGTCTAAAGTTCTAACAAATAAAGCCTGAGAGGAGACAACAGTCAGCGTCTGTAACAAGTGTAGTGAACAGGATGGTTGTCCTTTAAGCATGTCTGTAATACAAGAGGCCACAGGAAACATAGAAATATTATCTCTTCATAAGGAACACCAACCACAGACCTCAAACAAGACAACAAAATGTCCCTAACTTCAGTTACTGTGCCCTACCCCTAAACAACTAACACGTGAGCACTCTTAGAATAGGTTCCTACCAGGTGGCTTTACAAGTGAAAACAGTTGAAGAAATTTCTGTCCTACTTTTTCCACCCATTCAAATTCCCCCTACATTGCTGAATTGACACAGATTAAATATAGGTTATTTTTGCCCAGACTATTTCTATGGTTTATTAAACAGATGAGGGAAGGTTGTATTATCTGTCTATTCAGCACTGGAACAAGTACAAAATACTGCATCCTGTTCTGATATCTGCTATTTCTGGCTCTTTAAAATCATCCTTCAGTGTTGACAGAAGAGCCCAACAACAACATAGAGCATTGGGAAAACATGCAGTAGAGTGAGAGATGCAAGGAGCTCTTACAGAAACTTAAAAGTTTATTTTACTTGCACATAAAATAAGCAGAAACTGCTTTATCAACAGAATTTGATTTAAAAAAAAGGTCTTGATCATACAGAAGCAAAGTCATACTAAGAGTTGACGATCCTTATTTGCCTCTTAGTCAATGAACAGCTGAGAAAGCTAAGCAAGACAAGGGCTCAGAACAAGGCACAATCAAGTTGTTTAGAGTAACTTGCTGTCAGTTGCAGTATATTCTTTGTTACTAGAAAACTTTTAAACCTACACTGAGTATTTTTCCATAACAGATACGCGCTAGTTAAAATGTAGTTTTTGGACTCAAATTTGTGATGCTTTTCAAAAAGGGTCTACAAAATCGTTGTTTAGGTTTATAAAACTTATTACTCCCCAGGCCCCTCTCTCCTGATTTTTCGTCAGGGTAACACACGGACACTTTGATAGCCTTACTTGGCATAATTAGTGAAAGCAGTAACATTTAAATAGCAAATGTCACTTGGTCTGATTTTTTCCAGTCATCCCTCAAGACAAAAAGGAAGAAAAAGTGGGCTTTTCCCCTCCCCCCTCCTTTTTTTTTTTTTTAAATCAAATGATAAACACTTTCTGAATCGAACAAACAACTTATCTTGCACTTCATTATGAATCCTGTTTATAAGCGTGGAATAGCCAGGAAGAACAATCAGATAGTTTTGTCTATATGCTTTGCTGCATTAAAATTTAAGTTAGTAAAACTAAACTCAAAGTAACAAGTTCTGACCTCTGTCTTTATTACTTTAAGGATAGGATGTAATTTTAGAATGTTTAGTGTGCTTGTTCTGGACATAAACGTTCTGTTGCTTTACTTTGTTGGTTATGGGCATATTAAATTATCCATTTGATACCAAAGTGTTTCAGACATATTTTGAATATATAATTGCTGTAGAAAATCTTAGGTAACATTAAGCATTATTAAGTATTACGGCCTATACTGTGTCTTACGGTACAAAGGTTAACAGCTGCTGATAAACAAAATATTTGACCTAAAAGTAGCTGATGCAGCACAGTGCTGTACATCAACCTACAAATTATAAACAAAAGGAAGATTACCACTGAATTGATATACTTACCATTTTATGGTCATTGACTATCATGAGCTCCAGATATTTCATTTCTTCAAAGATACCACGAGATACCTGATGGATTAAAGAAATTCTTTGAAAAATCATTAAGATGTAGGGATTTTCAAAAATAACTGCAGCTGATTTAATAGGATTAGCCATAAATATTATGTAGGGTGTGTAAACCTGTAAAAACTGGGTCAGACATTCAACTAGGGCTCCAGTAACTTAGTGAGTTATGATAGACACTGGCTGAGAATCTGAGTCACACCATTAAGAATCTTTAGAGTCTATTCTTTTTGGTTCAGCGCAGAAGCCACCACTGCTTCCCTCCTCTCTTATTTTCACAAAGGAGAAAAATCTCAAACACTAAAAACTCTTGGTCTACTGTACTATTCATCACAGATTTAATGAGGAAGGAAGTTACTGAAAACAGATGCACCCTCAAAAAATATGCTGTGGATTGTGCAACTCGGTGAAGAAACACAGATTAATCTTCTTTAACTCAGTTATTCCCCTAAGTGACACATATGCATGTGCAGATCATGAGAACTGTCCATTTCTGTTCTCTCAGTAACCCAGTTCTGGGTGTCCTCATTTGGATTTTTAATTTAATCATGCTATGTAACGAGCCAAATGAAAATAAAGTCAGATATCTACAAAGTAGCAAGACTTCCTTCCAAATTATTCTTTATCCTCAAACTGACTCAAAACTTAAAATTCTAAACTCATTTTCACTACTAAACTTCCATTCAATTGATGTATAGTATTGCTGTCACTTTAGAAAGTTTATCCACTCTTCTCCAAATAGAATATTTTTAAAGAAAAATCTTCTTGTTTTATCATTTCATAATTGTATTATGTGAGAATATTAAGCTACCAAAAAATATCTGTTTTCTAAAGCCTATGTACTCGCAACATTTAAAAAATAGGGAAATTAGTGGTTTTAGTTTTATAAATGGTCTTAACTCAGGGTCACACTTCTACTCACTGCTCTCTTTCTTCTCTTTCTCCTCAGCCACTGTAGTTCAGACAGAAAGGGCCATTCAGAACTAGATTCAGTCTCTGTACAAATTACAATTTAAGAATTTCATAGCATTATTTTAAACTACTTATGTACACTGTCCAAACCAAATGTAGATTAAGATCACCAAAATTAGAAGAATCTTTGCTATTGAAAAGTTCATTTTTTAAAATACACAAAATGTAAAATATCTCATATCAAAACTCAAGTAATTTAGAAATCTAAAGTTAGAATTCAAGCATGCAAGGGGAGGTAAAGATATTGTAACCTGGGCTTAGAATATATGTTTTCTTCCATCTCATGTCCTCAATAGCATTAATATCACTGATTAAATGATTTGCAGAAGAAAGGTCTTCATGGATGGAAATCTTTCAGCTGCTTTTTGACAACTCTAAATTCCATTGCAATAATTGTGAAAAAAGTCAGGTTAGTAGCTGTTTTTCAAGTTTTTCTAAATAATCAGCAATTTTATATAGAATGTTAGCCTAATATTAAAATTTTTCAAGTTATATATACAATTATTTCCAATATTGAAAAACTTGTAACATCAGCAAAAACATACCAAGGTCCTGCAACTGCTTGGAGGCTTGTGTTCCGTAAGTTCTTTGGATGATATGTGGCCTACTTTTACTTTCCTGATAAGAAAAATATGTGACATTTTCTTCTAATTAATAATGTCAAGTGAAAAGTGAGGCACTTCTTTCAGTATTTATAATTTTTATTGTTTTTCCATAAAATGCAAGCAACCATAGTACCAATTTGGCATAGTACTAATTTGAAGCAATCTGTTTGCAATCCTGAGCAAATCATGGAGCCTCTCTGCTTCAGCACATTTACTGGCCTACAAAACTGAAGTATCACAGATGTCTTTGAGATTACTTGAAAAAAGTCCTTTAAAAGCCTTAGTGTTCAAGAACACAGACCATTTATTCCAATAAATCAAACTGGAGAGTATATATCTAGTTGAAATCTTCCTCCCACAGATGAAAAGCAACTATTACTATTTATGACAAAAATGTATCTTTCTAATTGTAGCAAAACGGAAGAAACTAATCAATACGCTATCTTTAAGAGGATTATTTCACCCTGTTTTATTGGTGTCTACAACACTTGAAAAGGAGAAGACTTTTAATGCATATTTTCTTTAGAAGTCTGACATGCCCCAAATTATCACATTTTGGTATCTGCTCTAGAAAACAACTATCTTTTCTTCTGTAACACCTCCTCTGCAGAGCCTGCCAAAACAAGTAATTCTTTTCAAAGGGTAGGATGCTACTGTTCCGTAACTTCCATAAGAAATACATAACACATCAAAGGAAAATACTGCATATTTTTTCTGGGTTTTTCCTGGGAGGGAAAAAGAAAAAAAAGTTTTATATAGTATCTACTGTAGTTAAGATTAATCAAGTTGAATAAACTACATGACGAAGGCTGTGTCCAAGATATTTATCTCGTGTAGTACAATCAAAAAATGAGCCTCTGAAAGCTCTCTGTAGCTGTATTATTTTGCATCAGTAGTTTTGAGAAAAATATTGATCTCATCTGTCTTCTTATCATTTAGAATTCCACTTGAATCCTCAACAGAGTTGGCAGATGGTATCTCACTTTTATAACTAGAATTTTTGCTCTACTTCCAAGTTTTACTGAAATATCACACTGAGAGAGAGAGATCCTGGTTTCCTTTGTCCACCCAAGCAAGAAAACAGTTTAGTCAAATTCTCCTCTGCCTACTATATGGATACCATTGTATAAATATAATCTCCATGAATTTACTGTATCTGTGCTGTCAGTTTTCAGCCTTAGAACATTTATGAATATGTGCTACATCAAAATGCATTACATAGCTTAACACATGGCATGTAATATTGTTCCTGAGGAGACTGAGAAATCTTTTTGGATGTAATATTTTCCCGTGTCTCTATAGTTTCATTTACAGCCCAATAATTGACCATCAAAATGATACTGATTCCTCTGAATGTTGATCCAGTTTCTTTGAAAACGTCAGGAGTCAAAGATTTTGCAGATCTTTCTTTGGACTGTACGTTCAGCTTTACAGTCACTAAAACATATCAGTTCTGCAGCACAACATTATTTATCATATACTGGTAAGTACTAGAGCAAGACAAGCTTGAGAGCTGTGATACAGCATCTGGAATATATCCTACAGACGAAGCGGGACACAAACCTTAAGAATTCTGTCTCAATGTTGCAGAATCATTTCACTGAAAATCACTCAAATCTTTGAACCATTCAAGAGGTAGAAATCTACCTGGTTTTACTACTGTCTACGAAATTGAGTCAGTTCTATTAACAGCTAAAGTTTTAGGAACAGCTGTATTATTATACTTAACATGAAGTACAAAAATAGTAATAGTAAGCAAGATATTTGCATAAATGCAGTCCTACATGCTGATCCAGCATAGTCATATATTTGAATACGCTGGATCAGAATCATTTAAGCTATACAATGATCACTGACTTAACACATATAAAGTGTAAGATACCTACATACAATTATCTACTTCATTAAGCTCTTTGTGGAAACATGGTAGGTCAAGAGCAATCTGATCCAACTATTTAGAGAGGGATGAATAAATGACTTCCAGAGAACCCTTCTATGAATTTATAAATCCTTTAGTTCAAGTACTAGAGCAAATTGATAAACACTTTTTGACAGTCTATAACCATTTGCTATGCAGTCTTATTAGTCTACTCCCAACATCTAAATGATCAACAATAACTAGGAAAAGAAAGATTAAAGAAAAGCAGAAAAAAATCTTAGGTAATTCATACTTACACATTTCTTGCCTTAAATAAATTCCAAACAAGTGTTCTAAAACACTTTTGGTTTTCATATGAATGCATGAGAGAGGTCACTAATTTATTGATTTATTCTAATACTTTTATTTGCTATTCCTTGAGCATTCTCTTTCCCAAACCAAATAAGTTAGATAAAAATAAACTTACTGCACTGTGGGTCAGATCCATCGGTTCTATCAAGTATAAATAACTACTATCTTCAAACATGCCACTAGAACATGGAGAAAAAGAAGTGATATTTAGGATTACATGGCAATTAATTTGACCCCAGGATATGATTTTTGATGAGACAAAACTAAACTTAGGGCTGAAAAACTGATCAATATTAAAATAAATTCCATATATGTTCATTACTACTGCATGTGGCTAAAGCTAAGAATTTTTTTTAAGACATCAGGCGCATTTTAATGAACTAACACTGAATGTAATGGCAATATAATGATAAAGCACCAAAAAGAGTAAAGATTTGACCTTGGAAAGCGGAAGTCCTAAGACACACATCAGCATGCAGAATATAATCAACAGCTGAGCTGCACTCAGCAGTAACTAATCCTAGTAAGGACTAATTTCTTACATTTTTTCCTTGTACAATCTAACAAAAAGATCAATTTTTCTATTGGCTGCCAGAATCATACATGAATACCAAGCATGCAAACTGCTAAAGTACAATTCTTGTTTATCCTTTACCATAATGAGTCATCTGGTGAAATATTTGTTTGTACCTACCATATTCAAAGGTTTCATGAGAGAGCACCAAAAGACTTTAATCCCAATGATACTAAAAAAAAAAAAAAAGCTACCAGTTTGGCAGAGCTGGTACTGGCATTTCAAAACAGCAAAAATCTTTGCACCTGTAGAGTTTCAGTCCCTCACATATTAAGAGATAATATTCAAGAGTGATAATCAGTTAACAGCCTTCTTTGAAAAATGAGAACGTGCACTTACTGAAGTCCATTACAAGTTGAAAGAGCAACTTTGGAATCCTTGATACCTCTGATATTTCCATGGTAGTAACAATGCTCTCCACCCTAATAATGTTTAAAAACAAAGAAACAATCACACACACATAAAATTACCCTGATTTAATGTCCGTTGCTTAAAACCAAGGCAAAAAAAGACCTAACACCTTGCATTAGGTAAAATTCCAGAGAAAGCAGTCATTGCTAAATACCAATGACTAACCCTGATTGCTTATAAGAGAAAATCTGTGCCCAGTAAAGACTGACTTATATAAGTCTTCAAGCCATAACACGGGTTACTCTTTTGTTGAAGTCACAGCATTCTCGATTTTTTTAAGTGCATTCCTTTGCTGTAAATTGATTCTGTAAAAATGTTATGTAATGCAGGTTACATGAGCATTGAATTGTTTCTTGATGCCTTCCAGGTCTGTTAAAATTACAAGTGATACAGTGTTCATCGATCACCTGGCATGTATTTGACTTGGATCTGGATTCTACCAATTTTGTCTCGCTAAAAGTTTATGAATTAAAATGTTACATCATTAGACTGCAGGTACCAATATCACTAATGATGAATGAGCCAGAAAGTGAATCCAGTTTAGCAACACTAAAGTATACAGTTGCATTTTTACTGTACATATCAAAAGGGTACTAAAAGTCAACTCTTGATTTTAACTTCATAAAATTCCAAATAGATGCAAAACTCAAATTATTCAAAAAACGGCAGGATTTTTGTGTTTCTCTAAGGAAGTCAGCAATCATGTTTTAGACAAGGTCCTGCCTTCTATTTAAAAAAGAATAACATTTAAATTACCTACAAGTGTGTTTAAAAGTTAGAGACTAAAAAAAACCCCAAAATTAGGCAAACTACATCCAAAACTGCGATCCAAAACCTCAGTTCTCAAAGGCCCTAATGATATGAAATAAGGGAGACCCTGCTGAATGCTGCAATGCAAGATTTGAACAGTCAACTGATGCGGGGATTAGGCTGAATAGAATTAGTGCAAAATGTGCTACCAAATGGGCGTGCAATGAAGCTCTGTGTATAGTCTTCCACTTCTCCATAAGAATGTAAGGGAAGTTGCAATATGTGTATATACGGGGGGAACAGGACAAAGCAGGAGACCAAAATACCACAGAGAAGAATTCACACATACTTAAAATCTTAAAGATTTGATCCAAAAAAGCCTTGCTCAGATGCCAACTAAACTCTAGTGAATGCTACATGCTTTCCTCTGAATTAAAAGTGAATTAAGGTTCCCTGGACCTGCCTGGTTTTCATCATAGAATGAGCTAAGTTGAGCTCTTCTCTCCTGAAGCAACGAGCTCCTGTCTAAACTCTCCTTAAAGTGGGCAGAGAACTTCAAGCATGCTCAGAACACACCTAAGACAGAGTGACAAGATGGACCCTCACAAAACAGAGTTGCTGTGGCTTTCTTTTCAAAATACTGACATTACATGCCAATGCCCCTCTGGCTAATAACTACAGCACTCATCCCAGGTTTCCCAACTGCTGAACAATTTCCCAGGTCACCTTAAGGCAAGTCAACTCACATCTCACCTTCTAAAAGTGTGCTCTATCTCCAAAGCTACTGGCTACTTTCTGTCAGAGCACCCTACATGAATCAAGCTAAAGCAGCCTCATTTTGTAGAAAACAAAGATTTATGAAGTCAGAAAAAGGGATCGTGATTCTGTACCCCAGAGGCCAGGAAGCTTCTAGGAGAAGGTCTTAACAGCAGACTACAATAAATAAATGATTCAGATGAGAAATTCAGAAACAATTGTTTTGTCAAAGCATCATCTACTCGCATACAAGAATTACTAGTGTTAAAAAAATTTCATTAACATCTTTTTAAATCTCCAATTTGTGTTATTTATTTTCTCCATGTAATGGAAGTAGAGTTCTACTGCACTATCAAGTAGAGTTCTACTGCACTATTTGACTGTAAATAGCTAAAGATGTATAAAAACCTAAAATCTTTAGCATATTTTTAGGATTACATACTATAAGCAGCCACATGGCAAATTATTAAATCCTTTCTATCTATTCTGATACAGAAATTAATTCTATCCTTATTGCTGGACAGCAGAATTACTAATCCCTAAAATTCCATAAATCGCTAAGGAATAAATTGATTAGACTGTTAGAGGCTTACAGAACTACTTATCATGACCAAGGGTAAAATAAACTGGCTTCATAGGAATGGTTCAACTGAGTAAACAAGAAGAGTATATTTATTTTCTCTAAGAAAATAAGAGCAGCAACATTAACAGACTGTTCAAGCTATGACTGTTTAGAAAGAAACCAAGAAACATTACTTCGACTTTCTAAAGCGTTACTTTGACTTTTCTAAAGAAAAAGGACTAGTGAATTTAAGAAGCTGTTAAATACCAGAAATTCTGCTGCTGTATGTCAGTGAAGCTTAAATGAGGAAAACTGAATGATACTAATTTACCTCATTTAAGTAGTTGGTCTTTAATGTCCATCAACAATAACCCCAGCTAAACTAAAGATAAAAAGTATTCTCAAAAAGTTTTACTAAAAGCCTTTAAGTGTGGTTGTCTCTCTCACACATTGTTTGAAAAACGTACCATTCATCATCAAAATATTCTTAATTCTGGTGTCCTATGTCATCTGAATTCCAACAAGCATATTGGACCCATTCCTTCTGCAATTATTAGAACTCAAGGAAGTACCAAAACTACAAATGCTCTTTGTTTAAGTATGCACAGCATTATTTCCATTTTGCATCTTATTTAATGAGTTATTCAGATGCTGAATGAAATTCCTAACAGATTCTTGTGCATAATTAAATCAAAGTACTACACAGAAAGCAATCACTACATATTTACCTTTCCATCACTGAGAATGCATAACCCATGCTTTTTAACAACTAAATTGTGATTATCTTTCTCACACAAGTAGCTTTTCAAGAATTTTTTTAAAAGCAGTCATCTGAGTAAAGAAATTGCTGTTTGTTCTTCAGTGTTTTCACTCTTGTAATAAACTACCCCTTTCTAGAAAATACAATACTTTTTATCAAGATCTCACTTCTTTACATCCAAATTAGGAAACAAAACAATCTTTTACTTACTCAGGTCTAAAAAGGATAATAAGATATTGCAAAAGACCAGGACACAGTCCTTGTTTGATCTCCTACACAAACTGTGTGTGTATCTTCTGAACTTATAATGAAGCCTTTTACAGATTAATGTGACCTCAGGAGCTCTATTATTGTTTCTAAATAAATCAATTCAGAAAACATCCCCTAGGAAGTTTGGATCAAGTTACTGCAGCATTCAAAGGTAGTTCATTTGCTGAGTCTAAAGTTCTAATATAATTTTCCAGTCAGATTCATGATTCAGCAACCGCAGTGCTGAATGCTAGTGCTGCAGCTGACAATTGCATGAGCTTGTCTAAATGCCAGAGGGAATTGTTTTCTCGCATCATTTAGCATTTTTGCCTATTCTGCAGAGTACTGAGTCTTAATGAAACAACTTCCTTAGTATGTTACATGAAACTACTTTTCTTCTTCAGTGGAAGAAAACAAAACAGTATATTGCGATAATTATATTGCAATGTAATTGTTTAATTTTGCCCTAATCTGTGATATATTGCCCTAATCTGCGATATATTATTTTATTTGAGATTCTCTGTAACAAGGGCAAAATAATAAACTAGACATCTAATACTTGGACAAAAAACAGTCCTGACTTGCTGAAGGCATAAATGCAACTTGAATGCTTGCTTTCCTCCACTCTAGAGATATATTACACATGTAATAAGCCCACAACAAATATTCCAGCATTCATACCAAATACAAAAAAAGTCATTCCCTGAAAATGTAGTTTATAACCTTCCTAGGAACCTACCAGTCCTCATTTTGTTACTACAACAAACAAAAAGACTGATCTGGTTCCCATAGTTAGGGCTGAACTATCTTGCGTAACTTTAATCTCTTTGTCTTTGGATCAATAGCCTATAGCACTGAATTCAATTTGGGAGCTAGTTTGACAAATGTAATTAATTGGATGTCTGGTTTTGTAATAACTGAAACCTTAACCTCTGGAGTTAAGTCTTTCATTTTCTGTTTCACAACTGTATAATTCTTGCAAAGAAAAGTCACTGCAAGTTTTTTTGGTTTGTTTGAATGTCTTATATTACCATTATCCTTTCCCCTTACACTTTGTGCTAAGGACATGTAAATAATTAATGAAGACTGTACTGATGGTGACTTCAACCCCTCCACCCCCTACATTTTACAAGATGCAATTGTTCTGGCAGTATCTGGATCATCTTCACTACTACCACCTACCACTGCCTACCCCTCACCCCAACACACAGCTTTTATTTTTTGTACAATTCTTCTTGTATTACTGAGGTGTCCTTAAAGACAAGATCACAGTTAACTTGTATGTGTGGAAAAAGGCTTCCAGTGTTTTTAAGTCTTGCAAATTTTTTTTTCTTTTTTTAACATTTTATTGGCACTGTTCCCTCAGAAAGACCATTCTGACACATTTTAAGAGCACAATACCTTAGAAAACTTCGGTTTTCCATCTTCATAGTGAATCTCCACATAATTGGAAGACAACAAGTCACTGTCAAAGAAAGGAAAAATCAAGATGAGAAAAATCTGAATATTCTTTCTATTGCTATGGGTGGGTTTGGTTTTTTTGGCTCTTTTTTTTTTTTTTTTGAATTTTCAAACCATTTTTTCTTTCCTTGTAAATTATTTTTAAAAAATCAAGCAGCTTGTGTCCAGTAAACAGTTTGCTGGTACACTGGAATTCAGTGTGTTACAGAAGCGGGAACTTCATTCTGCAATCTAATCCCCTGTATTTTAGCTTTATAATTAGATTATCAGCCTTTTAAATATTAAAAAAAATATCCCATGGCTTTAGAACTTTGTTTGCTGCCAGTAACTGGTATTGACAAAATGTATGTTTAGTTCATTATTGTTTTCAAATAAGTTTTATATTTTATCTAACAGTTAAACAGAGTATATGTAAGGCTGAACAAATACATACACAATTGTTCTGAAGACAAGAGCGCATACTTTACCTGTACCTCACTTTCACAACTGCAAATACTCAATTTTTTCCAAAACCAGTAATGTTCTTACAAGAAAAAAAAAACCAAAACACAGACACGTCCCCGCATACTAACCCTTTTCTTCCTTTTACTTTTTCTTCTCAGATTCTTTTCTCGCTCTTATTTTTTTCCTAACTCTGGCAAGACAAATTTCTGAAGCATAAAAATTTCCCATACTGTATAATTCACAGTTCGAATTTCTTTCTTTAAAATAAGATTAGCTAGCCTGTACATATCCTGGCATAACTTCAATGCCCCATTCACCTCTCACCCTGTTATAATCCGAGTTTCAGCATAGCGGCCCAGGGAGAGCAACGCAGTTAAATATGTTAACTGGCCCCATCATACATGCAAGACAAGCATTTTACTTAATGTGATCCAGAATTCTCAGCATTTTTCAAGCCTCTAAGAGCCTGTACCCTTCCAAATTTAAAAAAAAAAAAAAAAAAAAATCATTAAATGGCCTGATAGTGGTAGATATATCAAAACAAAAATATTGTTGCTATGAATAAAAAACTTCATCATTATGGAAGCCTGGTCTGACAAAATAGCTCTGATGGGAATTCATGACTAACCCATTATCATAAGTTGTTGTATCTCAAACTCAGATTAGGCTATTGGCAATCCTGATACTTTAACTCTGGGACTACTGGCTCATAAAATCAATTCTTCATGCCACATTTATCAGGCACTACACTTATCAGAGATGACCCTGCAGAAGTCAGTTAGCAGTGGTTCTCTTCAAAGTCCTTTTTCATGGAACTGAGAGACCACATTATGGGCACTCTGTGCCTGCAAAACCAACACTAATAGCCATGAATAATTACTGAAGTCTCATCATTTGTCTTAACCTTCATTTTGATAGCAATATTTAATAGATAAATTTTTAAAGTGCAGATTTAAAAATAAATTCAGTTGCATAAAATCATTTTAACTTTCTCTATTTGTATCATAGTAAGCTATAAATTTTCTGCAAGAGAATACAAATGCTTTATAGTGTAAGCGCTTGACTACAATGCAAACATTCACTCCAATGTGGCAAGGTTTGAAGCTTCTAAAGAGGATTACATATACAAAGCACTTAAACTTTAGAGTGTTGATAATGTCCTTTTCATTGCATTTTTCATACTTATTATGAAGCATAAGGACTGCCATCCTCAGTACTTAATGGGATGGTATAGACAAGGCTACAGGTAACTGACACAAGTAGGAAAATGGAAAATTCTGATTAGATACAAGTTTAAAAAAATCACTGAGGATGGTTAAACACTGGAACTATGCTCAACTTGAAAGGGCCTTGACCAGATTCAGATTTTTACAGACACTTCTGCTTGGATTCATGGAGACCGTTTGGTTTCCTCAAACCAATTCCAGGATCAGCATTTATCTACCCATTTCCAAATCAAGCTCATGCTCTCATACCCCCTTTTTTGCCCTCTTCTAGTAACCTTGCACGACTGATCTCAGAACTGCTTTCAGTGCTATCTAGTGCTTTTGGCATCTTGTAAGACTTGCAGTAGGTGATTTCCCACTGTGTCTACTGACTCACAACTAACTGTAGTTTAACTAGAGCATTTGTCTCTTACATTTATCCCATTTCATGTGACATAAGAGCTGCTCAAAATTTCTTTAGTCCACCCTTTGCAGAATCTTTCCAGAGCTCAGTGCTCTTTTCTTGGATTTTGGTTGAACTTCTGTTGTAACCCAGTTGTCTCCTTCATCTGCCAACCTTTTCCATTCTTTAGCTTCTCATTACTCCCAACTGCAAAGGGATTCCTGATTCAGGTAGTAAATACAGCGTCCCACATGATAGGATATCTAACATGACATGCTTATGATGGAATACTCCTATATATATGTTACAAGTATAAAATAAGGATGCAGCAGACAGCGGCTTTTCCAGTAGACTCTACACTTTTCTCATCGCTGACTTTCCAATACTACTGTCCTGTGGGATCTGCTGCATACAAGGCACATCGATGAAATTCTCCATATTGAACAAATTCCCTCCAAAGAAAACTGAAGCCTGCTATTCATGATATACTTCCCAAATGCCATGCTGTAAACAAAACACATCTTTAATTTGTGAACCACCCTTTTGCCAAACGTAACACAGTATCTATCACCCAGAAGTTGGAGTACAAAATCTATTATAAGGCTATTGTCTTTCACAAACCCGTTCTCATGGTACACTGTAACAGGGCATTTAACACTAGCTTCTGATCATTATTATGTTCTTAAGCTTGTCACACATAACCACCAACGTACTGCAAGGGCATTTTTCTCTTAATATTTCCCACAGGACAGCAAGAATTTTGAACTTTCCATTGAAAAAAATCAGTCAGCTTCTCCTTAAACTGTATGTCTCTACCTTGGTAAGTACCTGATTTTTGCCAGGTTCCTTGTATCACTTATTCTTATTTCAAGTATCTGCCTACCCTAGCAAACATCCTAAAGAACACCTTACTTCCAATCATCCAGAAATCTCTCAATGTATACTGCTAATCTGAGACAACCATGATCTTATTCAGGGGAAGAGGGGGGAACGGGAGGGGGACAGTATGTTTGCAGGCGTTTTCCAACATGGCTCTACTAGTACATACAACCAGTTGCTTCTATAATAAAGCTAATCTCAGTCCTCTTCTTTATATTCATAGCAAAATCAGTACAAACACATCCGTAACCATGCTTATAAATGGTTAGTATTGAAATGTGATATTGCAGAGAGTAGTCTAGGACTGAAAAATTCAGCAAAAATGTTCCACTACTGCCACAAAGAAAAAGACAGAATTTGGGTAACGGAGTTTGTTCTATATTTTGCTAAAGCTCCAGGAATAACAACAGCTGTAAAAATAAGCGTAAAACTGCTACTGTAAATTTTCCCTACCAAAACTTTTACCTTTTATTAATGCTGACAAATCTGACAGAAGACAGGAGAAATTACTTAAGGGGAAAAAAAAAACCAAACCAAAAAAACACTTAACCAAAATAACTTCCAAACATTTTTCCAACTTGAAAGACAGACACACAGAAGACCACTGTAATTTCACCAATAGGTGTGATGGGATCCTTTATGCAAGTGGCATCAAAAAGAAAGGCCTGGAATACACTGATTAAGAGCTCTTGTAGAAGTACAAGTGCCTGAGGAATGAGATACAGAACTCATGCATAAAGCAGGGAGTCTCCACATCACAAAATAACTCTTCTTCCTTCATTATCATTTACAGAATGCCTAAATTTACCTCTGAAAGGCAGCCCTGAATTTTAGAAAATACATTTGTGCCTCATCTACACTGGACTGTGTTTTGTCACCTTTCAGTTGATCCATATACATTTTGATCGAGCAGAAATGCCTCCAGTACAGCAAATTCATTTTTCAATATTATGAGCACCAGAAACAGTGCAAGCTTTAATTTAAACAATTGTGTAAGTCATGATCACATCAGATAAAAGCATATTTAGGCTAGTGACACATTAGTATGATGCCTTACAATGAACACATCAAATTGCAACATGCTGAATGAACTCATGAAAAAAAAAATTTTAGTCTGCTGTATCCTTTTCTATAGTTCCTTCCACCCTGCCTTGTTTGTCTTAGGTAATTGTTCTTATTAAGCTGTCCTGCATCACCAGCTCTTCTGAGTTACACTGAGAGACACAAAATAAGCAGCAAAGGGATATGCCATTCCCGGTAGTTGCTGCCTTTGAAGACACAGGCCAGCTGTTAAAGCAGGCAGCAGATGCTTTCTGAAGAACTCACATCCACTTCCTTGGCACATATTTCACTGCTGCTGTTTTCATTAGCAGGAGAACTGCAGTGTGAAAAGTGGCTTACCTCAGCTGGCATCTAACTAACCTGATGAAAAGAACTGTTTTGGGTAGGTAAAGGCTATGAAAAGACTAAAAGATAGCTCATACACAAGTAACCACATTAGCTTCCAGGAACCTAGTATGCAGCTTGCAGAAAATCGCGCTACAGCTGAATTATCTTTCTTGCATACTTCTTAAATTATCTTTATACTAACCTACTACCAAGCAATGATTATTATTTTTTTTAAGTATTCTGAAATGATTCAAGCTCAGTATCGGTGTCTGAGCAACCTAGTTTAGTTGAATTACTTAACAGAACACCCATCAGATGTTTTTGTCCATTTGACAGATATAGTTTAGTAGCACATAAAGATGTGAAGAACAAATTGAGACCTTGCTACGGCATTTTGTTAGATATTCCAGACACTGTCATCTAATGAAATGGCCATCTATAGCCTTGTTTCTATTACCAGTTTCAATTATATCCACAAGCTTTGTTGAATCAACTGTTCTTATGGGATTTTATTATTAAGTTTCCAGTATGTATTTACAGTAGTCTTTACTTGGCTGTTGTCTTTGAAGCTGCTCTGACAAGAGTGTCTCCAAGGAATAAATATACTGCAAATATTCATTGTTATTTTTTAAAACACAGCAAGGTTTCACTACTTTTTCTTATATTATCTTGAAGGAGCTTAAAAATCAATACGTGATACTGTGGATCAAGCCTCTATGTTTACAAGCAACTAAAAGAAACATCTGATGATGCAGATGTATAGGTTAGTTTTTTCATAACTATGGAACCAAAGAAAGTCCCCACTCACTTCTGCTATTAATACCATAATGATTCTATAACAGTAAACAGTACACTTATTTAAAAATCACTTCTTGCACGGTCTTGCTCTTGTTGTTTGTTTTTGTTTGGCTTGTCTTTCAGGTAGAGGAAAGGATGACCCGACAACAAATTTATTAAACTGAAATTACCTAGGTGATATTTCAGGTATTTTTTAAGAGGTCCTCAAATGGGGAAAGATGTCCAAAAAAGACTGACAGGAAAGTCAGTTCTGAAGCCGTATAGAATGGTGCAGAAAATGCTCCAGATTCTTTTCTGGATCAGTCTGCCTCCCTCAGTGCAAGAAGCCCTGAGTCAGTTCAAGGGAGTTCAGACAATAAATTCTTCATGATCCTTTCTCTAGTTATGTCCTGAAGCCCTCCATCTGAGAATGGAGCATGCTATATTTTAATGGCTACTTCAGTAAGCATTCTGAAAGTAGGAGCTTGAAGAGTTCTTCAGAATATTAAGAACGTATGTTGCTCAGTTTCCGCCATATCTTCCTTTACCATAGCACTGAAGATGATACCACTTTAAAAGTGCTATGTAAAAGGATATGAAGAAATGAACGGCTAGACAATATTACAGAAGATATGAGTACTGTGTCATGGAAAACACCTCAATGTAATTTGCTATGACAGAACTTTCCTAGAAGAGCAATTGACAAAATAAAGATTTCATTTAAACAACTGTTCAAGTTCATTCAATATTGCATTTGAATTGATCCCCTTCTTCCATCACCAGCTTGGAAAACAGGTAGTTTTGAATTATCAATAAGAATTTTATTAACCTGCAGTGTAAGGTTGAGTGCTACTGTTGTCTTTGCCAGAACGGTCTCATTCAATGGTAACCATATTTGCCAAAGCTTCCTTCATTTAAAGCAAGCTTTTTTTATATACAAAAGAAACTTGGGTTTCTTCTCCCCTTAAAGAATTCACTGAATGCTCCGCATGTTCTGATACTTTCTGTCTAATGACAACAGTTCAATTTAAACCAACTCTTACTACGAAGGAAAAATTCAACCAGATGTGGGTGTGGGGTTTTTTTATTGTTTTATTTTACTTCTAATACTAAAACTAATGAAATAAGTTTTTCTATACTTATAGAGAGCTGACTTGACCACCTTCAGATTAGATTAACGACTATAGCAGAATCAGAGGTACATTTTGGTACTCCAGCAAACAAAGTTTATTTTGGTTCCCTTAATCCATGCTTCCATGTTGAACTATATTGCACAACTTCAGCTCTGTCATTGAATCAAGTAAAACTCAGTGATATAGGCTCTTAGGAGCTAGTTTGATGAACTTAATTAATCATGTCAAGCATACACAGGCTTTATACTAGCTCCAAATGCAAAGATTTCAGCCTGACTATAACAGAATCCAAGATCTCAGTAATTCATTTCAGCATAAAGATCTCACTATTAAGAAGACTGGACCATCTCAGAAACAGACTGAAAAATCTACTGGATTAGAAAGATAATAGTTCTTCACCACTGCCACGTTACAGTGCTTACATGTGAGCAAGGAGTAAGAACATAACCTAAGAAAGGATGCATCAAGTCAGACAACTGCTTAGTATGTTGTTTGACAGCAAATACGCACATGTAGCAATTTTTCAGGGAGTTTTCTCAGCACCCAGTGATCTGTGACATCAGGATTTCATAAAACAGAGCTAGTATAATTGTCTTCAATGGCCCTCAGTGGATTTCTTCTCTGTAAGTTCTTCCAATCCTTTAACACCTCTGAATAGTCTAATATGCACAATATCCTGTGACAAGAAGATTTGCATTTTAATTTTTTTTTGTGAAAAGCACCTCTTTTCAAACCTCCTCCTATATTTGATACCTGTAGTTGTTACATGGGAGGAGGCAATAAACATCCTCATCCTGCCACACAGAATTTTATAGCATTGTCATATTGCCCCAGATGGGTATTTGCCTTGCCCTGAACTTGTTGACCCTAGCAATCCACCAAACCAATGGCTGTGGTCGCATCTCAGCTGACAGGCATTCAAAACCCTGTTCAGAAGGGTGTGAGATCCACACTTAATTAAATCCAGGATCAGGAATACACAGAATGAAGTCTTTTCACTCCACAAGCAAGTGGTCTGACAAGAGGGCTAACATTCACAACATCAATGTCTGCATTTTAAAAGACAAACAACATATCCTCTCAGGTTTTTGGGTCTGGGTTTTTTTTTTTGGGGGGTGGGGTTTTTTTGTTTGTTTGGGGTTGGGGGGGGTTGCTTTGTTGTTTTTGGGGGGTTTTTTGGGTTGGGTTTTTTGTGGTTTTTTTTGTTTTTGTTTTTTTTTTAAACACAAATTCTTTAAGATGCCTCTTCCCAGAGGCTCCTAGATCCCATGCAGGAATGTACGTCCCAAGAGCTCTTACATCAGCACACAAAGGAAAAAAAAAAAAAAAGTGGAAATGCAAACAAATTAGCTGATGCTGAGTTTCTTATAGTCTTGTTGAAATAAGCTCTGCTGTCAATGATTTTATTGATAGCCATTCTATGGAGCACAACTCTACTCATGCATTGCACAGCAGGCACATGGACATGACTTAATTACTACAGGGGAACCCAAAACTTTGGTGCTTGAAAGTCAGGGAGTGCAACATTAATTTCTATGGCTGCAGTTGTAAGTTCTCCCCTATAAAACATATATAGAAACAGACACACATACACACTTTTTATTTTATAAATATTTGCTAAAGAGAAGGGGATGAGATGACAAAAAATGAGATCAAAAAAGAAGAGAAGATATTAAAAGGACTGATCTGGAAAGTTCTAGGAGCAATGAAAGAAGCAGATGACAAGGAGCTGGAAATACTGCTGAGAAATATTTGAGACACTGAGCTAAGAGTGCAAGCCCTTGGTCAATGGCAGGATTAGTGCTGCCTCCTACCGTACTCCTGGAACAGTGAATGAGTAAAACACTAGACAGTGCACATTAGTGAACATACAAATGTGCATGCATACATAATATTATAAAATACACATTTTTATCATAACCTTAGTGACAGGATGGAAAAGAATACCTGAAGAGAATTGTACTAAACACTTAAAATTACAGAAACAAAATACTAAGAGAAGACAGAATAACTGAAATATTGCTTATAATTAATGCTTCTAATTTAGAGCTGAGCTCAGTAATTGACAAGGAAGCTTCTTCACACCGTCAGGTTTTTACAATTTTTAAAACAACAAAAGTGTTGTGGTTTAACCCCAGCCAGCAGCTAAGCACCACGCAGCTGCTCCCTCACTCCCCTCCCAGTGAGATGGGGAGGAGAATCGGGAAAGAAGGTTAAACTCATGGGTTGAGATAAGAACGGTTTAATAACTAAAGTAAAATACAATACTAACAATAATAATAATAATAAAATACAATAATAATAATAGTAATGAAAAGGAATAGAACAAAAAAAAAAGAGGAAAAAAGGGGGGGGGGGGGAACAAACCAGTGATGCACAATGCAGCTGCTCACCACCCACTGACCAATGCCAGAGCAGCGATCCGCCCCTCCCAGCCAACTCCCTCCAGTTTATGTACTGGGCATGACGTTCTATGGTATGGAATATCCCTCTGGCTAGTTCAGGTCGGCTGTCTTGGCTATGCTCCCTCCCAGCTTCTTGCACACCTGCTTGCTGGCAGAGCATGGGAAACTGAAAAAACCTTAACTTAGGATAAACACTACTTAGCAACAACTAAAACCTCAGTGTGTTATCAACATTATTCTCACACTAAACCCAAAACACAGCACTGTATCAGCTACTAAGAAGAAAATTAACTCTATCCCAGCTGAAACCAGGACAAAAAGAAAGCTTTTTTCACTCACTAATATGTTTTGAAATATATGGAGAGGTTTCAGTATCTGTCTCTAAGTCTTTTTGCATGTGAAATGCCTACTGAGGCAAATGATAACTTTTAATAGGTTGCCTCCAGTTCTGGGAGTGGCAAATGAGGCAGTAAAGCTCTGTTATCTACAGCTGAGACACTCAAGACTGCACTTACTTACAGGAGTACACACGGATTGCTGTAAAATCCTAACACTGAGTTCTTTGCATCTCATCCGTAACCAATTTTAAAAAGCAGAATAGAGTTAAACTTGCCACAGTAATATTATCACATTTAATTTACACAGCTGGTGTATCTTATTTAGTACCCTAAATGTTTAAGTTTTTATTTAAGAAAACGTTATAAATATTTGAAGTTTCCTTCTGGAAAACTGCGACTAGTTTTCCCATTTCCATTAAAAAAGAATTTTGAGAAAAAACAAGAATCAAATAGATTCTCAAATAATCCAGTTACTGCCCTACTGTTTTTTAAATTATGCTAACAATGTAATCTCCTCTGAGACAATTCTCAAGTTAAATTCAGCCCTACAGAAACATACACCACAAAGACTACACAACAATTATAAGCTTTAAACTATGGATAAAATTGGCTGTAATATGTTGGCCATAATGCTGCACTTCACGTAAGAGACTGACTGGTCACAATAGTCATCATATTTTAATGTCTCAAATATTTAAGTCATGTTACAGTCAAATGTGGTGGGGGGAGGTTTCAGTTCATGACAAAGATGCCAGATTTTTTTCATATGATCTCTTCATTGAAAAGAAAATCCATTTTCCTGGAAATGGATTTTCCTGGAAAGGTGGACTTCTACAGGGAAAAGAAAGAAAAGCTGAAAAATACAGGCTGTTTTTGGTGATTTTTTTTCCCCTTCCCCCAAAATCCTAAATTTTGAGGGAAGTTTTCAGTAGGAAGGGAGAGATGTTTTTGTCTTTGGTTTTTACCTTCTGTTTCTGTCCAGCTCAGGTACCTAATTCCCCATTCCTTGTATGTGCCTCAGCCACCACAGTCCCAGTGGGGGAAGGCTCTAGCATCACCCCAGCCCCCAGTGCTGGAGAACACTCCTTTATTTAGAGACTGGTGCTAGACCATCGGCTGAAAACTGCCAGACAATATAGCCAACTTCCCTCATCACTAAAAAAACAGCAAGTAGACATTTTTAATTCACTGCTTTTGGTAGTATTGCTCTCTAATGTGTTTTAGTACTACACTGAAACATAAAGACTGCTAGCTTTAAACAGGACCTAAGAGTTACCTGCAGAAACACTTGTCCTTCAACAGAAGGATAGCAACTTAAAAGCCTTTTACATGTTGGCGGAAAAGAGATCATTAAAAAGTAATTTGTTAGCACCTCACAGACATTTGCTTATGTATGTAATACATAAATGAAAAAATAAGAAATTGTTCAGATATACTGGGATCATTGATTACTCAAATACATTGTTACAACAAATGAATTGACAGTATTGTTTGAGTACAAAAATATGAATTTACAAATTTACTGAAATTAATGAACACACTTAAAGGCTTTTTATATAAATTGGGTTTTAAGACAATGCTACATGTTACTTGTTGCATAGGGAATTTATCGAGTTTGGGCAGACAATCATAGCTGAATTATAAAAAGTCTAACTTTTCAAATAGGATTAATCGTTACCCTACTAGTACCCTATAATCTTTCATTTTTGTACTAAGAGCATTAACTAAACACATTATTTAATCCGTTACAGATTAGAAAAAGTATTACTTTTTACATCAAATTATTTCCATAATCCACATATCTGCAACTATTATGCATTGTCATAAATGACATCACACTGACAGCCTGAAATTGGTCAAACATTTAAGTGTAATGAGGGGCAAGATGTCTGAAACTTCAGAGTAGCCCACCTTGTTAAAGAGTTCAAAACTAATCTTTTTTTCCTGAGTCTTCTTGTCAGAAAAAGCTGCCAACAATGACCTTTAGGATAACCTTTCATCTGTTTTAACACCTGTAGGCCTCGTGCAACTGAAAAGTTGATTACCTATTCAAACACCATACAAATCTTACATTTGAATTGTCTCTGCACACTGGATTCAAGAGGTTTGATGGGCTTATATTTTCTTCAAGCTGTTTGTGCTGTTGCACTATAGCAAGACAGAAAACATCAAGTAAAAATTATATTAACATGCTCCAGAAACTTTAAGATTGCCACCTGATACTCTTACAAAATCTTGATAGCTATTAATGCAAGTGTATCCAATTTTCTTCACCTCCTGGTTATAATACTTGCTGTGAAAAAAACAGAGCAGCTGGAACACAGAAGGTAGGCAAGCATACAGATTCCAACAAAGGTAAAGAAAACTAGAACCTGTTTGTAGGCAACAACCATCCTCTGATTTTAGCTTGATATACTCAAAGAACTTTCCTAAAAAAGGCAGGGACAAAACCAGAATACACACACTGAGTAGGTGACATTAACTCACCCTAGAGTAACTGATACAAATACATATTCAACATATTCAAGGGTATTCTGGATTTTGATACGTATTCCACATGTGACCAGATTATTTTGGCCAATAGCACATAACAGCTCAAGTCTGTGGCCCTGTTGTTCTGCCTTTCCTTCTGACTAGACATGAGTAATACCAGTATGCCAACTAAAATTCACTGTAATCCAACATAGTAGCAAAAGGCAGCATTTTGCTGAATACATAAATGTAACAGATAGGAGAATGGGTCTTTTTCAAATCATTGTCTATGGGTATTTACAATTTATGATGTTATAAGTTTTATGACTTATGGTTTTAGAGTCTTTTGTCAGGTCAAAAAGTAGGACAGGTTTTTGAAGTCTTTATTTTCTGGAGCAGAACCAGATAGTCAAATGTTTATGAGTCAAAAAATACTTAGGAAGCTAGAAGACCTAATGTATAAAGAGGCAAACGGGAGGGATACCGTTAAGGCATCTGAACACCCTGCACCTTACATATAGCCAGTAAGAAAATTGTTGATACCCCAAGAGCAGAACTTCTTCACATAAGGTGCATAACAAGCGATCTCCCTCTCTCTTTTTGAAGTGAAAGACATTGCATTTCTTGATTGCTGATAAAGGAACCACAGTTGGAAAAAATATGTACATTTACTTTCTTTATGGACCACTTGTTGTTATAAATAAGCAAGGACAAACAGCAGGGCTGGACAATGGGTAACATTGCAAGGATATGGGGAACGTAAGGCTATCGGGTTTGTGATGGTATTTGGTTAACAGCCATTCAGTATAAGAGACTGGGACAGGAAAAGCAACCAACACTCAGACACACAAACCCTAATGAACAGGAGATAAGAGTTCTGGTCTTTGTTATTACCTGTTAGGTCACTGACTGACAGGCCATGGAAGGAGCCACTCAGGCATGGCCTTGAAGAGGTTCAACCAGAACTTTAGAACAGATAAGAAGTGGTAAACAATGTCATCAGGGGTCTTCCGGGAAAGAACAAACTTATTACAGGATGTCTGCAGGGGCTTGTGGAAATGTGCAAACATTTTTATGGGATGTTCAGGGGAAGTGCCAAAGGTAGGGAAGGTGAATCAGGATGGAACAAGTGTGGGGAAAATGGAGAGGAAGTGACATAGGAAGGAGTCATTAGTGTAAGCTGCAAGTCAGGAGGTTTGTTTGGCCCAGCCCTGCACCTGATCACTGCAGTCTGTCCTGTTTTTATTGAGTCCTACTTGTAATATTTTCTATGTGACTTTGCTCTCTATTCTGCATAGGTGTGATGTGCAAGCAAACTTCAGATTCAGTCAACAACTATGAGGAGACCTGTATCTGGAAAGACCTAAGGTCTAAGCCAGTGACCAAGTAAGAAACCTCAGGCCTAGACACAAATGTTTGATGAACTGCGTTAACATTTGAGTCTGTGAATGTGGGCACGCTTGTGAATCAGGAGAGGGCTGGTGTGCGTTTCACTAGCAAACTTACAATTCCCATCAGCTGGAGAACTTTATCAGGCTGTTTGTACTCTTATTCACCTGAGTGCTGTTTGCATTTACATGTGGTGCCAGTAAAGGCAATGATTTTTCTCTGTGATGGTCTGTGTGACCAGCCATATCCTATGTATACTGCCATCTTGGGAATGTGTGCTCAGTCTCGCTAGTGGCTGGATGTGCAAACAGGAACAGTGGCAAGCAGACCAAAAGGAGAAATTCCTTGTAGCTTAGAGGCCACTAGATACAGATTCCCTTCACAAATATGTCATAATTACCCCACTGGAATTAATCTGCATGGGTCCAACTTCGACTCTAATAAAACACCATAGTCTTGCACTACACTATAGTTCTTCCAGAGGCTAGAGAACATCCAGTTATCTTCAAGTCTTCTTTCTCCTTCCATTCTGTGTGCCATTCCCTACCTTCGTACTAACTCATCTTTTGCCAGCCACTCAGGACTTTGTGTCACATTTTAAAAGATGGAACCGCAAGAGCAACCTAACTTCAAAATCATGCATGGATGAAGGAAAATGTTTCCTGTTCACCTTTACAGCAAAACATCTGATAACTAGTAGCCAAGCAGCAAAATATGGGAATATAACGGTTCAGCAAATTTTATAACGCCATAGCTTGCTGCTTTGAAAAGCTATTAGATTTAATAAGCTTGCATTTTTCTCCCTAACAAAACTTTCATTACATGACAGTTAAGGCCAAAATAAGACCTCATATGGACCTCAAGACCAGAGGAACACCTTGGGTTTTTTTAAACCAGTATGCAATTGTCTCTGTAAATTTGTTTCTCCTTTAAGTGTGCTGAAAGGCTCAAGGGCAGCAGAAGGGGCAAATGCTGTAGATAATTTTACCTGTCCAGTATTTAGTACTGATTTTAATACTTCTACTTGATTCTTAAACTTTCTCAGTGTAAACTTCAGTGGCAAAAATAAACTTCACTACAATTTTTAGAAAAACACATAGTTCCATACCTTCAGCTGGGGATATAAATAGATGTGATACAAACAACTAAATCACCATTGACCCGTATACAAGTCAGATCTTCTAGACCTGACAATTATGTAAAATTGTCTGTCTTACCAGTAAACAGACTCTAGCTGCACCTTTCAGTACAGCCAAACCTTTAGGAATCTCACCTCATTAGGAACTTCACGATTATAGTGACAATAGCATGTTTTCCAGATCATTAAAGATGAGCCATTCATACAAGTATTTACAATATTCCTACACACCGACTTGAACATCTACGTGACAGTTCATCAGTAAGTAAAAAAAATGCACAAGAAAATCCACACCTTTCAAGCACTACCGGTACTGGAATCTCTCTATTTATCATCATCTATTTTATCATGAACGATGAAATTTTAAAGGTATGTATGTTATGGCATCAGCAAGGATAACAGTTACCTCGCTTAAAAAAGGCTAAATGTTATTTTGTATTAATAAACTTAGATAACAGCGTATTTTTCCGCAGATCTTGGGATTTCACGTGTCCTGACCTTGTACCATAAGTTAAAGACAATAAGAGCAGGAAAGAAACCTCAAATTGTGCACTTACTTATTCAATGTGAGGTCAAGGATGAATTTGGAGCCAAAGGCCTCAATCTGGAAACTTGCCTGGGCCAGATGTACAGCCTGTAAACATGAACACATAGGAGTACTATACAGTTTTGCAGAACATTTAAAGTTGTCAAAAGAATCACTAAGCTTTATATGCAACAAATATGTGACAAACA
Organism: Gymnogyps californianus; assembly: GCF_018139145.2. NCBI lineage: Eukaryota > Metazoa > Chordata > Aves > Accipitriformes > Cathartidae > Gymnogyps > Gymnogyps californianus. Next base: position 14,869,243 of record NC_059477.1, read on the forward strand.
CCTGTGAAAAACAAAGTTATGGACAACACACTTATTTTCATGAATCTCATAGGCATATGAAAAGCTTTGCCCTTGTACCAAATTCTGATTCAAAGGGATTTGCCTTTTTAGAGGGTAAAAGAAGAGAGAGAAGCAAATAGTACCTGAAAAGCATGCTTTCAAATACACACTCATTTCTCACAAAAAGAAGGAAAAAAAAAAAAAGAAAAAAGAAGATTCACATAAATGTCTATATTTTGCCATAACCAGATGGCTATGGAACAAAAGCATAAGTAATGTAGTATACTGTTCTTTTAATTATGTTACTGCATTCATTCACTTTAAAAGGCCTGAAATAATTAAAGCATTTGTAATACACACCTTCAAATAAGAAAATCACGGCAAGGCTAGTATTACACGTTATGAAAGACTCCTTCAAAGTAATCCCTTTACAATTAAAGGCTTTGTACTTGGCATTGTAGCCAAACCAGTGTACAGAAGACTGATGCTGCTCAACATACACCACCACCACCACCACCACAGTAGCTTGTCTCGCATAGGGAGTTAACTTTAACTTTCAGGATATTCACCTTTTGTCAGATACATAAATTGTATTCTTTATTCTTTTCTATACTGTTGTAACTGAAGCCAAAGACATTTAAGACATTCTCATCTGTTTTCTAGAAAAATAAGGAGAAGATAGGAGATGATCCAAGAATTTCTTTTTGTGAAGACACTGTTCCAGCAGGGCAGAAGAGATTAGATCTGAATTTCATAGAACCTTTTCCCTGATAATGTTCTAATCAAATCATGCTTACTTATACACTAATTTGATACAGCATTAATAACTACATAAAGTTGGAATATCATGACTAAGCCCTTTAATCAAAAGACAAAAAAATACTATTTTTTATTAAACACCGCAATAAATCTTCAGGTATGTCACAAAAACTATACAAAGTTCTAGCTAGTTTACAGCATAACTTAAATGATATGAAAGTTAGCTTTTACAGCCCACAAGGCCCACAATTTTGTTCTCCTCTGGAAATTTTTCCACAAAGGATAAATTCTTTATGTTCCTCTTCCATTCTTGCACTACACAGAGCAGCACTGATTTTCATCTTATTTCTCAGCAAAGGTATCCATCATCTTTCATAAAACCCTTCAATACAATTTTTAAAAACTAGTCACTATAGCAACCTTTAGAAATAAAATCAGCTGTAATGTTTCCTGCGTTAGTTTATCACTCTATGCCCCCAGAATTATCATTTCTCTTTCAACAGGGTCACAGAGCTTTGTTGTCAAGCTTCTTTAGAAAGTGTAGTTACAAAATTTTTTAAAGGTCTTTAATATCATTAAACAATCTCTTACCTAAGCCTGTTTTTTGTTTATTAAAAAAATACAATAACTTTAAACAAGAATTTTAAAAATAATATTCCTAGGTGATATCCAAAATAATATGGAAGCAAACCAGTATCAAGCTTTCTCTCTGTTACATTTTTTGGTAAATGAATATTAACGGTTTTCTCACTAGTTCACCAATTTGCTGAGATAACCCCGGCCTGGCAAATTGAGTTTACACTGTTCACCAGAGTGAAACAGTTAAACAGGCGACGAAAGAATCTGAGAGAATCTGCAAGGATGAAAGCTAGCATATATATACTGAAGGAAAAAAAAAAAGCATAGAATCTCAGTTTAAATGCATGTCTAGTAGGAGAGGCTTTTCAGCCCCTGCTCCACTTTTTAGCACAGTGAAACCAAGGAACAAGTGTCACAAGGAGCTTTTCAAGCACCCATTCATGACAAAAACCTCACTACATTTTCAACATGCACATGTATTAATTTAATTTTTTAAAAAAAGCATAAAAAATTGTTGCAGGAAAAGGGTTGCAATTAGTTTTATCCCATAAAGATTCCACTTAGAGTTACAGGAGCTACTGCTCTGAGTCTCCTCCACATGTGACATTTACCTAAAATTATGTGTCTTCATATATATGCCAGAAACAAGACTTTAATATTAACTATCTGGAAAGTTTAAAAGAGCATGTACTATTCCATCAAGATCATTCTGAAACATGAGAAATGAGAACTACAGAATTTCTTAAAGTACCTAGTTTTTATTATGTTTCTTATATATATACACACCAGTTTGGAAGTTTTTCAAAATGTCTCCTGCTCGAAGATAAACACGGCAATTTTGAGTATATTGAATTTTTACATACAAACCATGAAGATTGAGTCTTTCCTTTAAGATAAGATTATCATTTACAGATCTATGACATAACATTCCTGACACATGTAACATGGCAAAAAGTGATGGCCCAATCAGGATTTACTCAGTGTAGTATATCATTAACGATGTTTTCAAGTGATTTTAGAAACAATACTACCAGTGATTCCAAACACCATACTTAGCCAAGCTGAGCAAAAAAGTAACATCAAAAGTGACTACATACTTTTTCCAGGGTTAGTTTAGAAATAAAAATACACTCTTTCTTTTCAGTTTGATACAAGTCCAGCATTTCTTTCACTTCTCCTAACAGACTATGCATTACTTAAAATGTGTATTCTTTGAAACACTTTTCAGAACAAGAGCAGCATCAAGGTTAAATAATCACCTGCAAGAGAGAGATACCCAAGTATTTTGTTTCCCACTTAATTTTTTTTTGTTTTGTCACCACCGTTGTTCTGACTGCCAATTCCAAATCAACTAAATAAGCCAAACTCTTGAATATCTTTCCTTTCAAGGAGATTCAAGCTACTTAACTGAGAAAATGCTTAAGTGTAGAGGATGACATACCGCCTTGAATAATAAAAACACTTCAAAAGCAATCACAGTGTACATGCCAAAATCCTGAAACTTCAGCACAAGACATCACAGATACTAAAAATGTACGTGTATAAAAAAAACCCTGGATAACCTCAAGATTGGGAACTCCCATCAAGGGCTAGCAAATCCAAAAGACAAGTTCTGGTTCCCCGAAGATCCTGAGCCACAAATTGCTGGAGTGTGGGAGACCAGTCTAGTAAGTAGCACCCCATGACTGTTATGCTCCTACATCCCTCCCTAAGCATCTGCTACTGATTGCTCTCAGGGACAGCTAGATGGACATCTAGTCTGATCTGCTATAGCTTTTCTTTTGTCCAATCAAGCCCATTCAATGATACATGTATATCATCCTTCAAGTTTCTAAGCCATCAACCATGTATTCTTTATCCTTCTGCAATTTAAAATTAAAGTAACTTGTATTCTCGGTCTGCAATATCATAAGAAAAAGTTCATCTTGTAGGACTAGACATATTATCATTGCTATTTCTGAAAACAATTACTTCTGTATATAAAAACACCACTTGCTATCTATTATTGTGCCTCACTTAACAGATGTAGCCTGTACACATAAGCAACTGCTGCAAGGCAGCTGACACTAATTTGCTACCCTGCAGTAGGGCATGTTCTCCACCAAACTCAGCTCAAACCATTGGTTACAAAAAGAACATTGGATTTCAAATCCCTGCAGTTTAGCAAAAACACTGTTTTCAATTCAGGTGAATGTGATACACCACCGCTGCAGCAAAACACAGATTTTGTTAAGCCAGTTTAATAATACATAACCACCCATGAAAGCCGTAAGCCAGAAATCAGGTGAAGGCAATGAGACTAAAGTATTCAATCCTGAAACTGACATTTTTCCTCTAACAAGTTAGCACAGAAAGCTACCAGTGAGTTGCCACCAGGTGTTTTACCTGTTACAACTGTCATGTACCACCATGATGGGAGGAAGTGTTTCAGAAAAGTATCTGTGGAATTCTGTTATACAGCTTACCATTTCACAGTATTCTCTTATCAGCTACCATGTAATACAATGCCTGAAGTATAATCTGAAATATGGCTTTCTTCTGACTGGCATAGAAATGTAAATTCAAACAAGAATATAATGTAGATTAGCATATTTTTTGACCAATATATATGGGCTAGATATCTTACCATGTCTTTTCACAGGAAAAATATTAAACATCACCTTCTTGTACCACTTGCATACATGCATATGTTCACATCTGCATGAGTATTCTTTACTGACATGAACAGGAGACCAAGTTCCTTTGTACATGTTTGTTTATAATTTAAAAACCTCTGCAGAGGTTCCCACTTTGACAGCTATAAGCTACTCCAACAGCAAAGCTGCAAAATTACATGAAGTTTTTCTGCAGCAAAGGCTTACTGATGATATATAGAGGAGCGGGTTGAAGGAGGGTCTAAGTCTTTAAAATTTTTCCTGCCCCCAAACCCAAATATTGGGGGGGGTGTGGGTGTGGGGGTGTGTCTTTTTTCACTGTTCTGGAAGCTCAGATTACTAGCGTAGTCACTGTAATAAGAGATTCTTCATACTAGGGACATTGTAAGAGTGCTGTAGCTGCTTGTGCAAAGCAGTAGCTCTCAGGTTTTTTTCCAAGCTAAAAATCCATATACATAAACAATTCCACTTTCTTTCAAATCAGTCACTAGCTTACTGTAAGTTTCAAGACAAAAATGGACTAGAAGGCTGTAACTGGAATCTCAGTTCTACTGATCCATGTCACAACTTCAATGCTTTCAGTGTTTTCATTATTGCACTTGGGCATCATTTGTCCATAATTCACTTTTTCCAGACTTTCAGGAATTTTACAACCATCATCACCAGAAGTAAAGTACTATATTGGTTTTACTTTCTTCACAGTAAAACTATGCCAAATGCAATAATGTGTTATCCCTTCAAAACTACTAAGTTCTGTCACAAGTCTTTAAACAAAACTAACAGCATTATTTAACTGACTGATAGCACCTACGGGTCTTTTGCTATATTCATACAGATACAATCTTCAAATGACAAGCTCATTGCTTTTAGAAATCTATTTTTGCATATAGTTCTGCTGACTAAAATAATGTCCAAAAGCTGCCTCTCTCATTTCAGTAGCTGAGCAAGGGGTTTCATCACTCCCATTTTGGAATTCGAAACCTAAGTCAGATTTAGATGGATTTTACACCATTAAAACATTTTTTTGATCTAGACCTTCATTCTGATAACAGTACAAGTTTTGTCACAAATCAATGTGACTTACTATACATTAGTTCCTTACTCTTCTTTTAGCTTGTTTGCCTATCCTCAGACTTCATAAAGAAGCCATCCTTTTCTAGTGTTTGGAAAACATCTACTATATGGCACATATGCCAAGATAACCTTCACTATTCATTGGAAATAAAGCATTTCATACTGAAACAGCATACATAAATGTCACAGCAGCATGTAAAAACCTCATGCTTAAAACATACAGGATTTCAGAAAAGTTCCTGTTAATGATTTGTTTCTGGTCTTTAATGATTAACAATAGAGGTTACTTTGACGCATTTGAACCTCAAGCCTTGAAGACTGTTCTTTGAAAGAATGGTTGTCGGCATGTGAACAAAGGCTCAGGCCTACCTCTGAAAGCAATCCTACTGTTGCTTTTTTGACCCCAGGGGCCAGAACCCACCATTCTCTCCCAACAGGACAATACTTCGATAGCTGTCTGCAGTGACACTGGCCTCTAAAATCATACCCCTCTCGGGGTTTTTTTCATAAGACTCTACGAAGTAGTGCATCCATATCTTGGACCACTTTCCTGCAGTACCCAGCTTCCCACAAATGCTAGAAAACCTATAAACTTCATTTTTTTTAATTTCAGAACAAGGCCTAACAAGTGCAAGTGTTGCACTACCTGAATTGAATTGAAACTTTTTATAGGTTACTGCTCGAAGCTCATGAGAGGACCCAGAAATATATTATAAAATAAAAAGGATTTAAAAAGTTTTAGAAATATCATGACCCACATTTCAGCTAGGAAACCAAGATGTAAATCTATTTGAGGAGAAGTTGGCATAAGGAAGACGGCCTTCTACTCCCAGAAACCAAAGAAGATAGGAAGACCAATTTCAACCCTCCTGTTAGTCAGTAACTACTGAAGACGCGGAGTCCAGATAAGCCTTTTGTATCAATATGAATTCAATATAGAATAGAAAAAAAAGACAAAGCACACAAAATCATCCATTTGCTGAGTAAACTGAAGCTGCATGACAGAAAATTCTGGAAAAAAAAATGCAAAGCCAGCCAAAATACTACAAAGATTCTCCAACAGTCTTAAACTCATACACATAAGCCACATGAAGTTCATTCATTATTTTGATAAGCTTTCATTACATGGGAATTAAAAGTGAAGACCTGGCCTAAGACAGACAAGGGAAGGGAAGACAATAATTAATGCATAGGATTTTTATCTGGATTTTAGCAAGAATTCACATGATGCCACCTCTTGAGAGATTATCAACCATGATCTTTACCTTTTACAAAACAGGCCTGCTTCTTCGTCACCTCCTTTGCAATGGCTGTGATACAGTAGTTTTCCTTTCATCTTAAGGATGCTTTCCCTCTCAACTTTTGTACGCCACACACCAAAGCTGCATAAAGGACTGAGACAGCACTGTATCTCAACCTTTAAAGCAGGGCAACATACCAGAAAACATAACATTCAGCCTGGCAGTAATATTTTCTTTATTTAAATGACAAACAGCTGAGCTGAACAGAAGCACCTGGAGTTTTCACCCCAAGAAAAATAGTCCAAAATCAATATAATTTGGGGGGTGGGGGTGGAACTGTCTTCATAGTCAAAACTACTATCACACATTTTTTTTCCAGTCATTAAGAAAACTGTTTTGCAGACCCTAACACCTCCCTCCTCCCCAAAATTACACTAACAGCTTAGAATTATGCATGAGGACATTGCTTTACAACTTCTGAGAACTTATGATTCAGTGATCTAAAAACAGTTAGAAACTGTCCAGCAGATACAGTCTTCCTTCATATGCACCTAGTTCAAGCTATTTTCTGCTCAAAGTTTGGTAAGGTTGCCCTGAGCTGTTTCTCTGGCAATCCTATTATCTTGAGATCACATCTTGTGTTGCAAGATTTTTCCCTCTGCTGGCTACCATAAGGACTTGCTCCTAGCTTTTTGTGACAAGTGTCCCATGCAGTCTTTCCGCTAGCTCCTAACAATCTTGTATATGCAGTCTGCAAAAATGAATCAAAGCAGTCATCTGGTTCAATAGAGAGATTACCAGTTCATTCAAAACGCTACCTCCACCTGCAGAAGTTTAGAAAGAGAGCGCCACAGAACACAGATGACTCAGACCTCTTCAGCAAGTTTAAGGATTCTTGTGAGCTTCTTCAGTGTGTTTTTATAAGCAGATGCTCATTTTTGAGCATTTCACACTAAAAATAACTTCAGAAGAACTCAAAACCAGCTAGCCTTAATTTGACTATGAGGAAACAGGTATACAGATTTTAGAGTCTTCAAGCACCAAGTATTTAAAACATGCTTTTTTTAGAGCACAAAGAGAAAACAGATTATACACTAGAACTGTCCACCTTGGAGACAGACCACTTCACTTAGTCAAAACTATGGTGAACATTCCTTTTTTCCAACAGTGAGAAAACGCTTCTTAGAAGAATAAGAAGGAATGAGAGAGGTTCTACCAACATCTAACAAAGTTCAGATCACATACGCCCTCTCATTATGATGGCGTTTCACCAAATTCAAAAGGGGATAAAGAGGATCAAGGTGCTAAAAAAGCAATTTATTATTTAAATTTTTGATTCTCTGGTACACTGTTTTCTCCTCCAGCCCTTCATTTCTACATACATTTCATGAAGAAGGTTGTAGACCGTTACTTTTAGGAAGAGACTTTAAAAAATATTTTAAATCATTTTACATAATTATATTTCTCTAGCTTTACTTCTTTCTTCCCACGTGAACACAATTTCCTCTACTCTTCCCCTCTCCTTATAGTGACTCAGCATTCTGAGGTATTCAGGCCTAATCCCACAAACTATCCATATGGCTTATATTCTTCTGGCCACTACAACGAATTTCCATAGAAAGGGGCCTACTGAATAATATCCATAATTAGGGAGTATATCCACACCATATGCCTACAAATGGTATATTAAGGCTGACAAGAAAATACAGGTTAAAGGATGTATGAATCCAAGAACAGTAAAAAAAAAAGAAAAAAATGGTATTTTTCTTCCTCAGCTGTTCACTGTGTATGTATATAACATCATCATATTTATCTTCACTTTTTTCACATGCTAAAAATCAATCCTAAATATAGATTTCTTTCTTTACCTAACTATAAAGGTATTTTGGTTATTTCTTTTTATTACCAACGTGGGAGACAGCAAAATCTCACAAGTAGGATTTATTACAATATAGCATTTATTTTAATTCTGGGAAAGTATAAAAGCAAGTACTAAAAAATGCCACTCCTCCCCTCCCCCCCCAACAAAATCAAAACCCTTGTGTATCTTTCACAATCCAATTGCATTGTTTTCTTTATGGGTTGTTTTCCTTTTACATCCTAAGCAGACTTCCCCCCACCCAATTATTGCTCTACAGAGACAATTATAGTGAATGTTAAAAGCAACAAAATAACCAAAATATTTGTTATTATATTATTGGTAAAATAGATGGAAGGGCAAAGAAATTACTTCACGCAAGGAGAGACACAAGACACAAGTTGGATAGGGAAGCCCCCTATGGTGCTCTGGAAGCAAGACATGCAAAAAATCAACCCAGACAAGGAACATAATCAACCCTTTCCTTCAATTAAACGGATCAAAGCAATAGAATTTTCATGCCAGAAGAATGAAGTCAACATAATGTCACTCTCCATGAAGCCCCAAGCTTAAAGAACCCTTCTGTGGGAAAAACTGCAGCGTTAGCATTCCCTACGCTTAAAAGCAACACAGTGAGTAGAAAGCAGATCCACTTTACACAATACTCAGCAGCAAGCATACCCAAGGAAATCAATATCAATTCTGTCAGCACTGATTTCTGCAGAGCTGTACCACAACAGGTAGATATAAGGTAGGGCATAGGAAGGATAGGCAACGGCAGCAATGTTCTTGTGGGCAATGCTGGGTAAGTAAAGAGACTGGCAGACATTCTCCTCCATGGATTCCCAAGAAAAACTCACGTAGAAACATGGAGGAAGCACTATTCCCAAAGGCAGGTCTGCAAGCACTTGCAAATCCCTTTCTTCCCACACCCCTCTCCAAAGAGGAAAACAGAAAGTCCCTAGTGTTTATTTAAGAGTGGTCTCACTTTAAAGGTGTATTAGTTCTGACTGTAGTATTCTCTTAAGTAGCTCCAGTTTCCAACAATCAAACAGTTTTTCTGTGCCATCCATAACATACTGATGTATTTAGATGCATCCGAAGGCACATACTGGTATCCAAGTTAAATAAGCTAGGAAACAACCTTTCTTCCCATTAAAACATCAAAACTATACAACTATCTCATCTTTTTTTCAAAGGTTCTACAATGCCTCCATATTAATTCCACATCTGAAATGGCACATAATATCGACAAAAGCACGTATAATGCATAATAAATTCACTTTCTAAAATTTCAAAAGAAATGCAATGCAATATGTAGGAACTCCATTATAGCGAAGTCCTTCAGTAATATCATACACACTGATCTGCTTTGCTGTCTCTCTTCTCTACCATGGCAATCTCTTCCTATACAAACCATCTTTACCTTCACTTCACCTTTTTAACCTGTGGGAAGAAATTAATTTTTAAAATAAAAATTTATAAAAATAGGATGGAGTCATTTTAAGGGTGCCTCCTAAGCAATATAATTTAGAATAGGTTTATTTTTTTACCAAGCTATTTCCCAAAACCAAAGTTTGTTCAATCCCATGCAATTTCAGAAAAAAATTTACTACCTGCCTCTATACAAAATGAAATATTAGATCTTGTCATTAAAAACGAAAAATGCAGGTATTATTTGACAAAAACTGGTAACACTTTACAGTGGTCCTCACTGGTCATACACTGGCAGGAAACCAATTCTGCATTTATTAGGTAGTGCATGATATACTCAAAGCCAAGTAACTCATGCTGTAAGTTCAGGATTCTAAAGAAACTCCCTATGCAGACATTTCTGCAGTCTAGAGCTATTTCGGAAGAAGCATTTTGTTGATGATGGTATACCACAAGTCAAGACACCGGAATCTACGCTGATCAGACAAGTCAACTTTGCATAATTCCCATTCGTTTTATCTACAGTTCAGCTTCTGAACCATGCTGAAATTCAAAATAATTATTTTTAAATTAACACAAGGGAAATTACATTCTTGTTTAATTACATGTCCTCCTTTAATTCCTAAAAATGGTGGTAAGGACCACCATTAAGTCTCGAAGATCTACAGAATAAAACATTCAAACACAGTTCCACATCACATATGACCGTTTTGAAAATTCTGCAGATAAGCCTCTTTTTACCCTACCTTGTCGTGTTTCTGCTGGTGCTTTGCCCTAGTATCCAGGATATGGTAAGGGGTTTCAGAGTCTCTGTTGATGTAATAGATTAGTCTTGAAGGCAGTGTGATTTCTTTCTGGATTGCATTGCTGTAACTGTTATTCTTACTGTTACTGCTTTTATTCTGTTGAAATGTATTCTCTTCATCCGCCAGTACTCCCTCTATACCGACTGCCGTTTCATTCCAATGCAGGTCTGAGGAAGAAAGATATGCCAGCCATAAATTAGATGGCAGAATGTGTTTATTTCCATTAAAAAGCTACATATTTAGCTTGCAGTATTCTAATATTTTATTAATCACTCAAGCAAACAAAAAGATAGCTTACTCATTGAGCTAAATGACTCATTTTTCACACATAAAATGGTTTCAGAAATAACATTATTTATTTAAATGCATATACATTTTCATATGTAGTCATGGATTATAAATATTTTAATGCTTCTCAACCTCCAAGAGGGAAAAAAAACCTTAATGGATATGTAGTTACCCCCTGCACCCTCTTTGATAGCTAAGTTCTCTTCTCTCTCAATGACACACACACAAAAAACAAATACAGCTCCACAAAAGGCTAAGAATACTCCCCATGTTCCCAAGACAAACTGAATTCAGAGGAAGTTTTCTACCTCTCTTAACTTTGACAAGAGCCCTTTTCTTCAGTGGCACCTTTTCAGATGAAATCATGTATCCTTCCTCATTAAAATTTCAAGATACAGTCAATCAGCAAGCAAGGTAACAATAAGTAATAAAATGATGCACAAACCGACTATATTCAGCATTTCACGTCATCTATATGCAATCAAAAGCAAATAAACAAAAAGCACACATAAAAATCCAACCCCAAACAAACAAATTAGCTTCCCAGTCAGATCCTCGTACACATGCATTCTAATACACGCAAAAACCACCTAAGCCTTTTTTTTTGTCGCATACCTCACCAGCGTATTTCTACGCACACCATCCTCTATCTAAAACACTGCAGCACTGGCTTCAGAAGATCAGAGGGGGAAACCTCACATTTCTCTCTTTTTTGTAAGCAAGCAAGCCAAGGAAACGTTTTCTGAGCCCCGTTTTTCTATACGCCGAAACAGACACGTACACAAAGCTGGAAGGGGCGGAGGAAGAAATCGGTCAGGGGAAATGGATGTTATCGGGGTTTATCACCCAGGGCGGAGGCAGGGGGGCCAGCGGAGGGTGAGGACGGGGACCGAAGAGCAGCAGACACCTCACGCACACGAACACACACACAGCCCGTCATACCCACCGGCGGCCGCTGCAGCCGCGCGGGCCCGGGGGCAGGAGGAGCCATGGAGGAGCAGGAGCAGCGAGACGAGGCGGCCGAGGAGCGGCAGGAGCGTGGGGCGGCAGGCGGCGGCGGGGAAGCGGCGGCCGCAGCGAGGCTGCCGCAGGGAGATGCTGCCGGGCGGCTTCATGGCTCATAGCGCCCCGGGGCAGCGTGGGGGAGGGGGGCGGCCGGCCGGCCCGGGGGTAGCGCGGCGCCCTCACCCCCGATGGGCTGTGCCCGTGGGGCCGGGAGAGGGCGGGGGGCCCGGGCGGGCAGCAGGCGGAGGCGGGGTGAGGCAGGCGGCTGCCCACGGCGGCACCCGCCCGTCTGGCTCCTCTCTCCACCGTTACGGGAGGCCGTTACCTCAGCGCGAGGGCGGGCGGGTAGCGGCGCGCGCGCACCTTCCCCTTCGCACCCCCCCCCCCCCTCCAACTGCCAACCCCACGGCACGCGCACGCGCGCCGACCTCGTCCGACGGCGCGCGCGTGGGATGGGGCGGGGCCGCGCGGCCGCTGTCCGTTGTGCTGCCGCCGGGCGCGCGCCGCTGGGGGCGGGGGTGGGAAGGGAAGGAGGGAGGGGGCGGGACACGGACACGACACCCCCGAACTCCGCCGCACCCCTCAGGTGCGCACCGGGGCAGGGCGCGCCGCGTCCCCCTCGTGTCACGGGTCACGACGCGCGCTGAGCAGTCCGGGGGGGGGCGGGGGGTCGCTGCCCTCCGGCGGGGTGACCGCCGCCAGCTGCGCGCACAGCTGCCGCCCGGCCCCGGCGCGCAGGCGGCAGCCGCTGCAGGGGCACGGCCTCCGCGCTGCCCGCGGGGGCGGGCGGCAGGGACGGGGGACGCCGCCAACTGCCCTCACAAGCACTAGCGCGTTTTAACTCGCACCCGGGGCAGGCAGAGAGCGAGTATGTAACTTCCTGATTGGGGTAACGCGCAGAAACCCACTCTTGCAGTGTGCACAGTCGCAACAAGCTGCGTTTGGAAACATTCAAATTATTTTAAGAACTTCACGCAGAGTGAAATTACTTTGAAAACTGGCAGCCCTGAGCAAGGCTTGGAAGAGACTTTGGAGACATGAAGAAGCCGCCACGGGACAGTTTGTTCCCCTGAGAGCAGAGGCAGGCAGCTCTCCTCTCCCGGGGAAGCTCTGCCCGTGCACAGGTACGGCAAATGAGCCATTTTGCAACTTGCAGTCCTCATGCTGCAGAGGGCTGCGAGGGGCCCTTCCCATGAACCCTCCCCCGGACTCTCCTCCTGCTCCAAGTGTTGTGTGGAGCTTCAGGCTCCCCCCTGCTCCCTACCGATGCCTCCAGCCAACACATGTGTTCCTTGCATCCCCCGCCTTGTTCTCTTCTTTAGTCCCTGCGACCCGCTCGTCCTTACTGACTGCAGCCAACCTGTGATGAAGTGGTTGTGGAGGTGAGAACCAAATGTTACCAAAAGTGTACGTATATTGACAAAGAAAATGGATGTGTGTACAACAAACAAAGAGGAGCACTGCAGGAAGGTGCACGATCAGACTGTGGCCTGGCGTAAATCCCCTCTGGCGTGCTGTGTTCGGCAGCAGACAGTCTGGACCACGAACAGAAAGAAGTATTAGTGCATTTCTGTACAGTGAGTAGCACCTCTCATACTTCAGTCCAGCGTGCCTGGGGTGAACCACCAATATGAAGAATATTTGCAAAGATAAAATAACTTCAAAGAGATACGAGAAGATTAGTCTGCTGCTTTGTGTTCATTCCATGGCTTCAGGAGTCAGAAAACCTGGAAGCTGAGTTCAGAGACAAGTTTAGATATTGAGTTCTTAGTGCACATTTTGCCCAGCAGACTTCTAATACCCAGGAACAGATATGTTTTATTTTGGTGCAGGTCTCACTGCTGAGGAAATAAAGATGTTTCTCCTTTTTGTCTGGATATTGCTTTTTATTTGTCAGCTTATTCCTTCTAATCTGAGTCTGCGTACTACATGGATTTCCAGAAAGATAGGAATTTTCTCTGCTTCACATAATTTTCTTTAGATTCTGGCCTGAATTCATTATCATTGTTAATTTAGAAAGTATAAGCAGTTTTATAAATCATTACCATGCAGACTACTTCATAGCAGTAGTGTTGTTTTACTTTTAAAAAAAATTAATTCTGAATTCTCATGCTGGTCAAATAGTTGCTACTTGTGGAAGCTCAAAATCTAAGCGTGTGACAGCAGACAAACACAGAGAAGACACAGACCCATGTGATGACCAGGTGTGAAAAATAACAGAAAATGTGCCTTAGGATTTCTCTGTTGTCTGGGTCTAGGGAGAAGGCTGTATCACTTTTCTGTATAAAATGGTCTTCCTTCATGCTCGTGTTCCCAGATACTTTCCATGCAGCCCACCTAGCCCAGCTGTTCCTCATCATTAGATATCACTAGAACATTTCAACCAACAGCAGCTCCTCTTTCTCCCCATAAACATATAAACAGATCAAAGGACCAGTTATGTCAGTGCATCTAGATCTAAAATAAAGAAATACAATTTAAAAAAATATTTTAGGAGCAAAGAACAAAAGAGTAGAATGACCATAAAATTAAAAAAATAAAATCCAGAAACGAACTTTCACCACACAACAAAAAAACCAAGTCTAGCAACAATGAATGCTAGGAACACCTGCTCTCTGAACTATCAGTTCTTATTTTTGCTGGCCAGATTTTGAGGGGAGAAAGTAATGATTGCCTCTTTCTACAAAGGTTGTCTAGGGCAAAGATTTTCTAAAGTTCTTTTAACTCACGTACAAGTCTGCAGCAGAAATAATCACCTGAATAACCATCTGAAGCAGACATGCCTAGTCTCCCAGTCCCTGATGGACATGTAACTCAAGCTGTGTTTCATAAACCTGCTACAAACCTTCAGATGGTCATGTGCAGTTCACAGAGCATAATCAGCTCAAGATGAAATACCCCACTAGGAATGACAGCTGCCTTTTTTTTAAAACCTGCTTTCATCTTTGAAATACACTATGAAATAATCCCAGATAGATTGCACTGCAGACGTCTGAAAACAAAATACCAGAAGCATGGATTATCATAGCAACATCTGTATCCAATGAAAGAAATTGAAACGTCTAAGTCAGAGGCACGCAGGAAACTGTTGGTAGCCGGTGCTTCAAGACTGGCTAGGGAGCAAAGGCATACTATGCAAGGGGTATACATACTTTCAATCTGGGTGATAAATAAACTTTACATCACATCTCCAGATGATTGCCCAGAGCTTTCAAATTCATTGCTCCTTTATCAGGATGGGGGTCAGTGAGCACATGGGATGAAATTTTGTAATGCTACAATTCAAATCAAAAAGGCTTCAGATGCAAAACTGCTGATGGTAGTCTTGGCTGTTCACATTGACAGCCAGTCAGGAAATGTTAGTCCAGGCTCTGTTAACCCAGTGGTAAAGATACAACCTTCCAACACAATCAAATACCTTTTCTGATATCACCTGAAAAAAAAACCTCAGCATATCACTCGACTCGGCCAAGTCTCTATGTAGAATACGTTTTTAAAGAACTTGCTCCTTACCAAGGCATAAATAATATTGACCTTGCTAAGTGAGCACAATAAGACCGTGTCTTACTAGGAACTAAAGAAAATTTCTGGATTTCAACAGTGTCTTATCTAACACTTATTTCAAGAATCCAGTTAGGTCCTGTAACAAATGAGCAGGTGGGGTATTCCTGGATATTCCTCACACAGACAAACTGTTTACCAGTTTAATAGAAAGAGGAATATTACTGTTGCAGATGGAATATGAAGGAGACAAGTTCAGGAGATACAATCATGGATAACTAATTTATAAAAAAGTCTTTGCAAGGATGCCGTAGAAACACTGGCTACCAAGTTTACAATAGTGATGATTATTACAGAAGAGGAAACCACAATATCAAATATTCAGTTTAACAGGAGGTTAAGCATAGGGAGACTAGCATAGTTACTTTGGTAATAATAGGTGATACCAGTCGGGCAGCTCAAGACTGGCCTTGGGTGATGAAGGGTTTAATGCCATAGGGAACAGGCAGCACAAACAGCAGCGTAGAAGCAGCCATTGCTGAACTCTGTTATCAGGTGAGTGCAGTAGTCAAGTATGATTATGATTTATTAATATTACTGGCAGGCTCAGCCGTAGGCCAAGGTCCCACTGTGCTCCGTGCTGTAGAGACACAGGACAAAATGACAGATCTGTTAGAGAAATTTCCTTTTGATTTGCAATAGCAAATAAGTCAGCCAGTGCTGTAAATAACAGAAGAAATAGAACAGCTCTAGGAGGGGTACCAAGCACACTGCAGGTCTAAAAAGCGGTAATTACACAGGGGACATTGAACAACAATAGAACCTCATTAGTTGGCACATAACTAATCCACACAACCTGTAATTTGCATGCAAAAGGTGGTGGTAGCCATTCTCTGTTTCTCAACAGGGGGTTAACAGCTAAGACAAAGCTGTACTGAAACTTCATGCCAGTCATGTTTCCTTACTTTGTATCATATGCAGTGTAAGTATGGATAACTTATACTTAGAAGAAACCTGGCAATTGGAATGAACAATGCATTGCATTAGTATAACTTTTTTTTAATCACACATGTTTGAATACTCACTGATTCTCCATGTTCAGCTATTCTCAAAACGCTCCTCAGTCATTAGTGTGAAAGAGAATATTTCTATACAAAGGGCTGTGTCTTGGTTTTGGCTGGGATAGAGTTCATTTTCTTCTTAGTAGCTGGTACAGTGCTGTGTTTTGGGTTTAGTGTGAGAGCAATGTTGATAACACACTGAGGTTTTAGTTGTTGCTAAATAGCACTTATCTTAAGGATTTTCAGTTTCCCATGCTCTGCCACCAAGCAGGTGTGTAAGAAGCTGGGAGGGAGCAGAGCTGGGACAGCTGACCCGAACCAGCCAAAAGGATATTCCGTACCATAGAATATCATGCCCAGTATACAAACCAGGGGTAGTTGGCTGGGAGGAGCAGATCACTGCTCGGGCATCAGTCAGTGTATGGTGAGCAATTGCATTGTGCATCACTGGTTTGGGGTTTTTTTTCCCCCTTTTTTCCCCTCTTTTTTTTTTTTTTTGGTGTTATATTCCTTTTCATTAAAATTATTATTATTATTATTGTATTTTATTATTATTATTGGTAGTATTATATTTCACTTATTAAACCATTCTTATCTCAACCCACGACTTTTACCTTCTTTCCCGATTCTCCTCCCCATCCCACCAGGAGCAGCAGGGGAGTGAGGGAGTGGCTGTGTGGTGCTTAGCTGCTAGCTGGGGTTAAACCACGACAGGCTGTTAAAAATCTCTTTTATAATGTAACCATCTCTTGCTACACATCCCACCACCTAACAGCCCAGCAGCAACCCAGCATTTGGTCAGCAAAATAAGTACTTTTCATTTATTCTGTTTCTTTTAGCTTCTTTAAATACCTTTTAGCAACTGGGAAAAAAGAAAGCGTAATGTCACAGTAATGCGACAAACACATAAGACTGATTCAGGAAACAGAGCTGTGGCTCTAGATTCTTCTGAAGCAAGCATTGCTTTCCAAACTGTAGATCTAACAGAACAGGGTTTCCATTGCTCTTTGCTTTTCCATCTTCTTTATTTCAACCTCACACTCTTCAGAGGAAGAGCTTTCTCCTGCTACTTAGTCCATAGTTCAACAGAGCCCTAAACCCAGCTTTCCCCTCCATGTACAATAGTGGAACAATGTACAATGTTGGGCACAACACTATTTTAAACGCAGTAATATTATGAAATAGAATACAGTAAAAATGCCCCTTTTCCATCAGAACTGTCACTCATTTACCAAGCTCTGCATGCACATCATCGTTAGCTACTCCTCTCACCAGTAGTACTACACAAATGAACTCTCTTGGGAGTACCATATGTTCCAGCACTACAAGTTAGAATATACACGGTAATTAGGATATACTTGCCAGCCCCCTCTCCTCAACACTGTGAAATATTAATGGTAAGGTCAAGTGAAGAAAGTAAGATGATGAAAAGAACCTATCTTGCCAACATTCAGCAAGGAAGGGAGGTGAACACAGCTGTGCTGCTAATAGCAAACGAGTCAGAGGTTATATTAATTGCAGTTCAGTTTGTATCCAGGTGAAACTTAGCATCAGTAATCTACTTTTGACTGCAGGAAAAATTTATTTTGAATAAGCCACACTGGACTCTAATTTCGTTATTAACTCACTGTGTACTATTGTGTAATTAACTAAGCATTCATAGCCAAAGGATTTTACAAGTTGTTCAGTAGGATTCCTCAGCAATGTTTAAACAACTGCATATATGTCATTGTATACAAGATACTGCAGTGAGGTATTTTTGCCGTCAATAGAAATATTATGATACTAAAGGCTCCAAGTATTCACCATATTGTCCAATTTATTAATAAGAGACAGAGAAGCAGCAGAAACATGCTGGTCAGTGATGCTGTCTAGAACACATTTGTCAGCTGTTCTGATATGGATATACTTAGCAAGTAAAACATATGCCACCAGCAGAAAAAAAAAATGCTGCTCTTCTATTAAGCAAGCACTTCTAGCTGTGGCTGTGACATCAGCCTGCTCCTTGCTAGCTCGTTTCACTCTTGTGAGTTAAAATGTAAAAACAGTGTCAAGAAAGTAAGACAGGGTGGCAGGGGAAATCTTACTTAAATATGTACTTCCATTTATATTTCCTTCAAACTACATACATGTTCATATCCCAAGGACTTGCCACAGCTGATCAAATACTTCCAAGTGGTAGGTTCTAAAAAAGCCAGATTTCAGCTATTCCAGTGCGACTTTGCAAAGGGGAGGGAAGATATCATCACTCTTTCCCTGACCCACTTGCACAGGCGCAGGGGAGAAAAGGGCTGCAAGGGATCTCTTGAGTCATCAAGTCCAGCCCCCAGCTACCACTGGCTATTCCATCTCAGAGTTATTTTCATACATTACATTTAAAAGTAATTGGGGTTTTTGCCCTTCTGCTACCACTGGATGGCTGTTCCAGAAGCTCATTGTTAGAATCACTAAGTAAATCCTTCTGCTTCCCAGCCTAAATTTATTCATGCCTAACAGAAACCCATTTGCTCTTGTGCCAGCGCTAGCATTAATAGCTCATTCCCCCTGCTGGTAGAAATGACCAGATGCTCAATGCTTACAGCATCTAAGCCCAAGTGATGGGTGAAAATTTCAGGAGACTGTAGTTGAAAATATTAAGGATGTTATCTTCAGCACAGAGATGCCCAGAATAGCAAGGACTGCATTAGCTTGAGAAGCAGAAGGAATATGGCCATGCCAGTACAACGCATGCTTGAGCTACTAAACCTCACTGGGAAAGGAATTTACTAGCTACAGCTACTACTACTTGGAAGCTGGTTCAATGGGCATGGACATGCAGCGTTTAAAGGTGTTATAGTTGCTTTTCTTATGTTCACCCAAAAATAAAAATAAAAAAATTCTTCCTCCAATAATTTGCAGGTGCTGAGGCTGCTGCTCAGGTAAGAGACTTCTACACAGTCTTGCATTCAGCAGAGACACCTGTGCTGATGCTGCTGCCATCACTGCTGTCATCCTATGCTATAAAAGGTAGGTAAAAATGCTGTGAGGCAGCAATGTTAGTCAGATGGGGAAAATCCTGGCGTTTCCATAAAATGCAGCTCCATGAAACAGGAAAAAAAAAATAGAAACTGCTATATCCAATTAGGCATCCTGCCTTTTCTCCATAGGCAAACTTGGACCAGTTTCCCTGCTCCTTCCCTAATTAGGGATAGGGATGAATCAGACATGAAACACACTATCCTGAAAGATTCTTATTTGAGGATGTATCTAGGATTTGGCACTGTTTCCTCTAGAGAGCCTAAAACATTTGACCATCTTTTCTCTAGAGAGATGGTCTGAATTTTTAAGAAAAATCAGTGCAAAGTATTATCGGAGTGTTGCACTAAAGTCCTAGGGTGTCCCCGACACATTTGAGTTACTAAAATACATTTTTTGTCACATAAATAACTTTCAGTGTTGGATGTCGATCACAGATTGGTGTGTTATCATCCCCCCTACCAAAGACCTTCTAAACTAATTTCCTTACAAGTTTCATATACAACCAAAGAAAGTCCTCTTTCAGCTTCTCCCCACCAATCAGTCTGGACCTATGGATTCCCAGATTTTGAAGAGGTCAGTCACAGATTTGGTGATTCTTATGATCCATCTGCCAAAGACAGCATCTGGTAATGTCAACATAGTTGTTTTGTAACATTGCGTGAAAATTATGCACAGATCCCACTGAATGCTTTGCATAATTTCTGCTGTTAATTCCTTGACCGGATTCTTGCTTCCTAAGGAAGCTCCAGCAAATTTTCAATCCCCCAAAGCACAGAAAGAATCACAGCCCAGTAATATTTTACTAGTTTACTAGACTCGAACTGCCAGTGCCATAATGCAGCAGATACTTCAGGGGATTACTACTTCTGCTTTGTCAGCTTGGTACAAAGGCAATTAAGACCCAAACAGTCTTTCCCGATGTCGTACGCACCCCTCAGTCTTCTTGCTAATTTTCTGGACAAAAATCTCAGCCACATACCTCTAGAACACAAAAAACCCCCAAGTCCTCACAATCACGTAAGTAGAAACTCCTCTCTCACACCCACAGGAGCCACACACAGCCTGACCATGTGGATTGTCATGTCGAGAACCCACACTTGGGGGATGTGAAATTATGCCCTTTACCCCGCTGCTTCCATTCTTCCTCTCGCCCACATGAACTCACACTTAGTCACCCTTCAAAGATCTTATTATTTCTCTATATGCATATGTTCCCCGTGATTTTCTGGAGTTCCTTATCCCACTAGGTAACTATAAGTTTAAACACACATTATTATTTGTTGTTACTATGGAAATGTAGCATTTTTTTTAAGACTTCCTTGGAAATTAAAGCAGCATTATTTTATCCTGCATGGAGTATCTTTGTAGCATACATGATTGAAAAAGCTCTAGTTTTCCTATACTACCCCCCCTTAAGAACACAGATATTATTCAAAACCCGTACTTCAAAAATCACTTTCTCTATTATTACTTACAAAACTGCTCCTTACAGGGAATTAATTGATTTGCTTTTCTATCTTAAATTCCATCCATATCTTATGGCTAAGAAATGCTCTAACTTTAACCCTCTTTCAGTTTCTCATCCTCCTCATCCTGCTTTTTACATGTGGGCACCAGAAGCCCCATAAATAAAGGAAGAGATCACTTCCTTTCTGAAGACTGTTGCCTTGAGAGACCAAAGGCTTCAATGCATAATGATGCCAGAACAATTTCTTGCTGCAGAGGAGCTAAAGCAGCATGGCAAAGTTGTCTGTATGCATACATGTGCCATCTACTGCTTGAAGTGAGACATCACCAAAAGCAGTTCGCACCTCCAATTAAGGTTTAGTTGCACCAACTACACTATCGCAGTTAAAGAATTTCGCATAAATATTAAGAAAACCATAGGAATGCATTAACTTGCAGCAGAAAATATTTGCTTATTGTAAACAATTCCAGAAAATTAGCTGCTCCTACTTGTAGAAAGGGACCACTGATTATCAGCAAACCATTGCAAGCATCAAGTGCCTGAGCAAGAATTGGGTTTCAGAGCAAATCTTCTTCCCATAACAAATGCATACACAAAACTTGGATCATGGGGCTGCAAAATAAAGAATTTAGTCACAGAAACTTGAATTACTCTTAATTTTTATTACTGTTCTCATGTGCTGATACTACATGTGGAGCTTGGAGTGCAAAAGAATTTCTTAAATAAATAAAGAAATACGCTTCAACTGGGAGAGCTTGGTGGATTGAAGCATTAAACAGCAGGGGAACATGCCCAAAGGTACAAAGCACATTAACTGCACAGTCCCAAGGACAATCTGACCTCTGCAGACCAAAGGCAGTTCAAGGCCCTTCCCACTGGACAGTGTTTTCCTGCCTTTATTTTTTTATATTATTTTAGCCCCATCCCAAAATTTATGTTGCTCTCCAACACAGTTGCATAATCAATGAAACTTCCATTTACCAAAGAAATCCTGCTGAGCACAAAATGTCTCTTTTTCCTCATTCTGCCTATAGATAAATTGACTTTTCTTGTAGAAGAGAAAACTGCTTCTAAACAGCCACAACCACCCATTGATTCAGCGACTGTTTAAGCAATACGACAGTCTTTCACAATGTTATACCACCTACAATCTTTATGGGGGAAATAACAATAGCTGAATGGACATGGACAAGGAGCATCACTAATAAAAAAAAAAAATCATGCTTAGAATGAAAGCAATGCAATCAGAGTTATATCATCTCTTTTGCATTATTTTGCGTTCCTATAACCGCAAGACACCCATGCAATTCTATTTCTGCTTCAAGAAGACTGGCCACTCAGCAGTACAGTTCACAATGTCAGCCTGTTTTATGATAGCTAAAGAATCACCCTATTTTCTTGACCCCAATTGTTTTAAACTTGACTTTCCCACTCTACACTGCAGTGCAGCACCCAGACCAGTGTAAAATAGCACTGGTTACCACCTAGGAGCTACCATGCTTGAAACCTCTCCCTGGTTTCCAAGTGTATTTAGTAATTTCTAGTGTGAGAGCAGCCTTTACAGATGTGGGCATATGGTAATAGCCCTCAGTCTGGACTTAGATAAGCACATGAATAGGTTTAAAGTGACATTTAAATGCTGGTTTCTGGAACTCTTTTTCGTCCCAGACATATGTATGAAGGCAACGAGTTGCAGAGCCAAAACTAGACTCTGTACTGGAAGCACTAATGTGCTTATCCAGTCAGGGTATAAAATGTTATTTGGCTTATATGAGCTGTCATGCAGCTGAACTGCAGAGCTCAAATTTAAAATATTCATGATCATCCTAGCAATATTCCCTCCCCCTCCCCCGGCTCCAAGAGAGCAATGAAGAAACAGTCTTACATTTTCAGATGTAACTGTTTTACAGAGGGAACATCTTTTGTTGGGCTGCCAAGCCTGAGTCATCCCTACAGACTCATTTCTAGAAGAAGCGTGTACATAGATAGGACTGACAGCTGATCACAAGCTATCTCCTAACTTCCATAAAGATCTTATAGATTTTAAAGAAACCTAGTAAAATTAAGACACAGTAACCCTTTCTTTATAGTGGCAAACATTAATAAAATTCTCTGTTGCTGTAGTTATGAAGAGGGAAGACTTTTTTATTCACAAAACTAGGTCACTGAGGAAATAACGTGCTCACACAGCAGGGGAACACTCTCTGAGTGTGCAGACAGCATATTTCCCAGCTTGCTACTGTGGCTTGGACTGCCCTGTTTGCCTCTCAGCTGCTCCCACTGCAGTTCTGGTGCTGGACCTCGCGGGTCCCCCAGCAGCAGCAACACAGGCCAGGAGTGATGGACCCTGAGAGCTTCACCAGCGTTGCCGTGAGCACAAAAGGGACTTTCTAGTAGCAAGTGAAAAGAGTCAGCACAGAAGCTTTAGCAGCTGGTATGTTAAGAGTATTAAGATGGCAAATAGCAGGTGATAAACAACTTTAACCTCTAAAAAGCACAGATATTGGGTAAATAATAATCTTCCCTTTGGGATTCTTTTTGGCTGATGCCACCATATCAGCCAGAACGGGTCAGTATTTCCCACGTAACCTGTGGGCAGGGAGATCCTCCCAGCTGGCTTACTGCTGCAGAGGAGCTTGGAAGAGCACACGACTGCTGTCTCTCCAGAGGCTGGGTTGCCATGTGACATCCATCTTCTGGGGACAGACTTGGGCAGGGATAGGGGGGCTTGTTTGGAGAGAGTCATCTTGGCAGAGTAAGTCCCTGGGTAGAAGGCTCCAAGGGTGCGCAGGGAAAAGGGCTAAGCATCACGACCAAGACCTGCAGTGTTTGGGCCTGATGGCCTTTGCTGGAAATACAAAGACAAGGAGGCCCCCAGGTGACTGGCTCCCTCCCAACAGCCCAGGAGCCTCCCCACCACACACTCACAGGTAGGTACGTGGGTCAGGCACTGAGCTCCTTCTCCATCCCCACTGCCATCTCCAGGCTTTTCTTTGGAGGAAACCTCACTGCCCGGTGAAGACGCTGGTCAGCATCTCTCCAAATTCCCTGGCTCCCTGCTGCCAGCCAGATCAGGCACCAGCAGCCCCCACAGCAGACTTGCTGCTGCAGCCAGGTCACCTTTACACTCACTGCCGTGCTGAGTGGCAGGGCAGGGGCAGAGAAGGGCTTGGTGGCCACAGCAATTGGGTAAGGGCAGCCAGGTCTCTGCGGGTGCCAGAGCAAGTGCCGTATCCTTTTGTCTCCCATCCCTTGGCTTCCTGTCACGTTGCTGTTGGAATTGAGGCACCTGCGAACGAGGACTTTGCATCATCATCAGGGGTGCCTCCCCTCTTTGAACAGCTCTGGAAGTACAGGAACTCTCTGGGTTGCTTTCATGGTGGAGTGTCTCAGGTTTCATTGAGCGATTTTCCTGTGTCAGGCAAGCGGCGTTTTTCCTGGCCTCTTTCTGGCTCCTCTGCTGCGATGCTACATTGTCACTTCAATGGAACTGCAAATAATGAGACAAGAAGTGCTGAATGCTCATCCGGTGACCGTCATACCACATCTTTCACAGGTCTTAGATGGCTGTGTCAGGAGGAGACACAGAGAGATCCTTTGCTGCCTCCCCTGAAAATTGACTCTGTTTTGATGGAAGCAGCTGTAATCTCTTCCCATTTATCCTGCCAAACCTGCCCTCCACCCAGCACAAATCCCTGGTAGGATCTGAATTAGGCTGACAGCAAGCCCTGTAACTTTTCCAGTTGACATTTGGAGATAGTAGAGATTTCTTACATTTTTTTCATTTTTACAGTAAAGATGTCCTCAAGGAATTTACACGGAGATCTTTCCATTACCTTCCCCAGCAGACATTTCTGCCCCAATATGAAAGGCAGCTGAATACCTAGAAGGCTCTTTGCTCAAGGCACATAGTAATTAGCATACCTTGTGCTAGGAGGGAGGGGATTAGACTCTCCCCAGCCATCTGCTGAATATGCCTTGCCAATGTCAGAAGAGCATTTTGCTATATAAACTGCACAAAGCATATATCCATATACAATTTTGAAATTTAGTAATTTTCCATGAAAATAAAATCTGGCTTTGCACAATGCAAAAAGAACAAGTGGAAATGCACCACAGTATAACAAGACACAGAGAGTTATGTTATTGAATCTTAAATTTTAACTTTGGGCACACTGACACTAGTAGGAAAAAATGACCATGTAATGCAAGTTCTCAGAGATTTCACAAATCACCTTCATGACATCCATACTTGCTCAGCAAATACTTAAGTGATTAACCAGCTGAATAGGAAAATTGGAACAGGCATGTGAAATTTAAAACAGAGACTTTGAAATTTATTTGGAGGAAGTAACACTGTAGGGCCTAGGAGGAAGAGACACCCATGTTCTCTCAACTCTCATTTGTTACACCATCCTTCACCAAAGTATTTTCAGCTACAACAACAGATAAGTTGTACTCTGCAGAAAGGCAATTCAATTTTCTGGTGGATTCTGATATATTATTGCATTATGTTTCATTTCAGTCTGGAGCAAAACAGACTTGTTTTGTTTTCAGTTGCCTATCAAGGAGGACGGAGCTCCAGCTCTGGAAGAGCCTGTGTCCCTCCTCTCCAGAAGCTGAGCTGCTCAGAAGCTGGCAGACATCATTACAGAGACTTCTCCATGCCTGACCCTGTTCCACTTGCCCAGGATTCGGAATTGCTGGGTAGCAGGTACATTGGTATCCTCCAGGCAAATCATGGAGAACTTGGGAGTAAGGACTTCCAAATATTTAATCCACAGCAACCCACCAGCTATACCCCTACAGGTGGGCCTTCCTCCTGTTAGGCCTTCAAGCAAAATAGGACCTCAGTGCTTCTCTACCTGCAGCCCCTAATGCAAATAATAGAAAAAGCAGAGAGAGAGAAGATGACATATAGCCTACTGCCAACCCATGTCTTATGTCAAGGCAGAAAATGCTTACCAGTAAATTAAGCTTTAAATACCAGCTTTCCCCTTGCTTCAATATTCATAGCCTACTAGCTGGACCCTGAAATATGATAAAAACTTAACAAGAGCTGCTGAGCAGCCTCAGCATCCACTGATTGCAGAAGCAGAACATAAAATACACTGTAAGGACCAAACCTGGAGGGAGCTTTATGCCTAAAAAGAATTTTTTCTATCTCTAATTTTTGTAATTCCTTTAAAATCCATACAACAGCTCTGTTACCCTTCATGAGCCTTGTCACAAGTACAAGCCTTCACGTTGGCACATTTTAAAAATAACCAGTGAGTAAGATCCTGTTCTCATTTCTATAAAAACTCCCCTACTGATGTTAAAAACTGGTTAATAATTTAACAAAGTAATCTGAGTGTTCTAAAAGTGGCACAGAGCTGTTTATATTTAAAGAAAGTGCTTAGTTATAGGAGATTAATCTGCAAGAGAGAACTACTATTTAATAAAGAAAACACTTCCAAAATAATTTGCATAGGCTCCTAACATCACCTACCTACGGGTAACTATAGGCTATTTGTTCCTCATGTTGCCTGCTCTCGTGTTTAGAGAATGGCTCCACTGAGAAAAGGCTGACTACTTACAGACTAAAATATTACTCCACAGGAGATTCATGCAGTTTGGCCAATATAATCAAGATCTAAACTTCACCACCTCACCCAGGCCCCAACAAAGTCATAAGAAAAGTCGGGCCCCTGCACTACAGTTTATTGATCTAAAAATCGGAAAGAATTGGAGGGTTTGTGTTTCTTTTGTGGATTCTGGAAGGTTGCTTATCCCCACATTATCAAGGATCTCCATTTATGCTGAATGCCATTTTTATTGACATTCATTTCAGGTTACCTAGGGCCTGATCCTCATAAATATCTAGCAAAGACTTGGACCAGCATCCTGGCCATTCAAACCTCTCAATGTTAGTCAGTGTGCATCTTGATTTGAAACTGAAGAAGGTCAAAACTAGTGAACATGTTTAAAATGTTCCTCTTAAGCATCTTACCTCACTTTTCCAACCTTTAAAACAAGCATAATACCAGTTTATTATTAAGAAATATTTTCAAGAATACCAACTAATTGGAAATTATGGAAAATGGAAAAAATAAATATGGGTTTTCTTTATTTGGTTAGTGCATCCCCACATCCTTCACATTTCATCTTGCAGATAAAGGTATAAAAATATTTTTAAAAGTTTTATGACTGAGATCCATATTCCAAAATTTTAATAAATTAACAGGGTTCTTTTTGTTTTGTTTAATATATTATTTTTATTCTTCAGACAAGTTAAATTTTATAACCAAATCTATGAATATGGAATACTGAGCTTCTGGATAGCTGACAGTGAAGCCTGAAAGAAAAATTACAGTTCCAAGGCATTTTCTAATTTGGTTTATAAATAGATGGGTTTGACATACCACTCACAAAAACAAAGCTATAGTTAGCTTGCCTGAGGCAGCTGCGCAGCTGGGAGAAGAACATACACTGGCAGCCTAGCTGTACAGTCGCCCGTGTTGTGATACATGCTATCAAAACACCAGTTAAGAACACAGGAAGAATCAGCATTTTGGCTCGAGGCAGAGTGATAGGAAGTGGTCTTTGATTTTACGTTATCCAACATGTAAGCCATTGAAGAAAAGCAAGCTAAACAGACTCTTAATTGGAAGCAGCAGGTAAGAAACTCTAACACAACTAACCTTCTTGGGTGTTTTGGTACAAGGCAGGTAGACTCATGTGAAAGTTACTGTTTCCTGTAGTTGTAAAGCTTTTTCACTATTCATAACTGTATAGCAAAATAATTCATATATTTAAGTCAAATGAACAGCAGAAATATTCTCTGAGTATGACTAGTGGAATGAACACCCCATAGAACGGCACATCCTGTTTGGGGCCTTATCCAGGCTCATGTCCGCCACTGGAGGTTTTTGCATCACCAGCTGATTTCAGCCCAACCACGCGGATGAATATTCTGCTATACCTGCAGCATTCTGGCTCTGAATCAGCACAAAACATTAAAGATTTCAGCTGAAGCTCAGAAGTAGGTCCCCTTAAACTGACAGAAGCTTCCTGGTTATCTCTGACGTGATTTGGGCTCTAACTTACTGGATTCGTGCCCTATTGCCCTCCCTTGAGTGGAGCAGATATAGCAATTCTAAAGTTTATTTTGTATTTATTAAATTCATATATTCAAACTGCAAAATTAGGATCCACATCCAAACTTTCCAAAATCTCAGTTACTTCAACATAATAATTTGTTTCAGAACCATCTTTCAATGAAGCACTTTCTAGCTGACCAATAAGCCCAGTGCATGCACAAATACGAATGGATAAAACCTTGATATGACACAGTGAATGCCATAAAGGCCTTTCATGCTATATGCAAC
Source organism: Gymnogyps californianus (assembly GCF_018139145.2). NCBI lineage: Eukaryota > Metazoa > Chordata > Aves > Accipitriformes > Cathartidae > Gymnogyps > Gymnogyps californianus. The sequence goes on from NC_059477.1 coordinate 14,897,359, forward strand.
TTTTTTTTTTTAATCAAGAACAGTGTTTCCTGCCCCTTTACTTAATACTTCAATTTTCAGCATAGTAGATGTATGTATTTTGCAATCACAAAAGAAAAATTCTATGTGCATTAAGTGACATAATACCAAGAGGCTGAAAAAGAGCGGGTATCTTCCCACACGCTGCTTACAAAATGATCTCTAGACATCTGAGATGCTATGTGACCTTCACTTACATCAAGTGCATTAAGTTTGAACATTTACTTTAAACAAAAATAAAAACCACCACAACCTTTCCTCACAGAAGCATCCACACTTAGCATAAAAATACCATCAGAATTCATCATTTAGAAAAAAAAATTTCCTTCCTTGAAAGTACAAACCTGAGACTGTGATGTAAGTGATAGTCCTCTTCACTTCTAAGTGTTAGAAACATGAAAATGAAAGTTAAAAACAAGAGTCAACTTGTGCTTGAATTTCACCACTCAGTCCTTTCAAACCCACTTATAGCCAGAGCATTTTGACTGTCAAGACATTGATAAAAGTGCAATGTAGCTCTTTAAAACAGTGCTGAAGAAAAAGAAAGGGGAAAAAAAAAAAAAAAACCCAAACCCAACACAACTTAAATACTTTACATAAAATTTCCAGAGGAGTCTGAGTGACTTGCAAGCTCACGTCTTCCCCCCCTCTTCAGATGTAATTCAAGAATTTAGTAAGGTTCATACAAACTGATGACAACGGAGCTCAGATTCACAACTCACCTTTTGGCAAATGTTAATTCTTTCCCCTTATAAACTTGAAAGACATGAGTACATTTACAAAGAAAAAATACAGCACTATCATCCTATCCAAGACGGACTAGGAGAAAGAACTTAAACTGATGATAGAGACGTGCCACAGTATTCAAACAAAAAGAAAATGAAAATAAAATGCCACCTTAAAGATAAATCTAAGTATAAAAGGAGGGACAAACAATGCAAGCTCACACACTGGGAATGTTTGTAACTTCAGGTCTCTGATATAAATTTATCAAGTTTTGTTCATAGCAAATTTAGAAGAGACCGCAATGGCAAAATGCGCTCATCTCTCTAATATTACTGGCTTAGCTGTTCAATAATGTTTTTAATCTACACACCTATGTTTTACAGAGTATACATCACTGACGCTTAAGAAAGGAGATAAAATTGTAAAGTATAAAAATTCCATTTAATGCAGCCTGGGTTTTTGCACAATGCCGCTAGCCTGCTTTGGAGAAAGCAATGGCAGCACAAGTCAGCAAAGGAGGGCTGTTTTAACTCTTGTTCCCCCAGCCCTTCTCATCAAAAGCTATTTAACCTAATTATCAGCAGTAGGAAACCAAACACAAGCTCCTTACAAACACAGGCAAGAGAGACCGTACAAAAGAAACAAGCAAAACCAACAATAAAAAACTCACAGCCCAAACAAGCCCAAAAGAAATAAGCCACAGCAAGTTACCCTGAATACTACATTTGTAAAATATTTATTAAATCAAATTAATGCTAAGCCAATTAGAACAAAATATTGGACACAAAGTAAACCAATACAAAAGTCTCAAGCAACAGCAAATGGAGCTAAAAGCAAACAGGAAAAAAAGCCATGAAAAGAACATACATAAGAACTGTATAGACTTGTAACACATTTATAATCGTATCAAACAACTATGAAGTTTTAGATTTACAGTCAGCAAACCCATATAACTTGAAATATTCAAAAAAGAACCAAGGAAAAATATTCCTATTGGAAAAAAACCCCTTAACTCCTGTAAGATAAAAGGGAGGGTTAAGCCTTAGGAAGTTGGTTTAGAGGACTCATTTTGCCACAGAAGCCAGGCAAACCATAGGAAAACCAAAGCCCGCACAGGTCCTCGTTGGCACGGCTGTTTGTTGCAGCCACCTTCTCCTTTGTGGGCTGGGCTCCCCACTTGAAGAAAATCTCCCCTGGCACAGCTGGGCAAGGGTTTCAGTGCCAGCTATTCCCCACAGCCACCGCAGACCATGCCAGCGCATCAGGGGATGCACAGCACAAGCAGCGGTCCAGCTGCCAGCAAGCAAACAGGCTCTTTTCAGCGGTGCGTGGTGAAAGGACAAGAGGTACCGAGCACAAACAGGAAACTTCATTTAAACATAGAGATAAAAACCTTTTTAACTGTGAGGGTGGTCAGATGCTGGAACAGGTTGCCCAGAGAGGCTGTGGAGTGTCCATGCTTGGAGATACTCAAAATCCCACGGGATGTGGCCCTGAGCAGCCCACTCCAGCTGAGCCTGCTGTGAGCAGGGGGTTGGACTAGACGGTCTCCAGAGGTGCCTGCCAACCTCAGCCCTTCCTGTGGTTCTCTGAGCTTAGAGGAGACGGTGGCAACACAAGGCTTGCCAAAATACAACTGTCAGATTTTTGTTGTTTCCCCACACATGCATTAGAATGTGAGTCTCTTACAGGAAAAATTGGTTGAAAATAGACTTTCAAACAATTTTTTTCTGTGAATTAAAAAATTTTGTTTTCCCACATACTCTAGAGTTAAATGAAATAAAGAAAATAAGAGGACTTGATCCACGGGCTGCACTAGGGAGCTTGAAAAGGATGCAGCAGACAGTAAAACAAGACTCAAGGACTAGAGACAGGCAGGTGTGGATGCTTGGCTCCCCTTTACAACTTCCATAAAAAGGCAGAGATGTCTATGAAGGCATAGGCCATAACTACATAATTACATAAAACTATATTCATGATACAGCCAAATAACACTCATCACACCCTACTCTATGAAAATAAAGATGGAGAACTCTGCACTGCAGATGAATTTTTATTTTAAAATGGAGGAGTGTGAGGGAGAAAAAAAGAAATTTACTAAGCACAGAAAAAGTGAACAGTCTCTGTAAAGGTGGAAATAAAAATATGTAAAATACAATTTCATTAGTGTGTTCTCTTTTAAGCTCTAAAAAGAAAAAAATATTGTGCTTACCAATGCATTTCACAAAAACCATTGAACACTGAAGTCTAAAATAAGAAGACTGTAGAAGATAATTCTTGATAATATTGAACACTTAAGAGTTCTTTACAGCCACAAAAAGTGCTGTATGAACATTAACTAATTGTGGTAGGTGAAAAAATGCTGACTTTGACTCTAACATTATCGTGACCCCAGATTCAATCAAAATTACAGTGCGCAATAACTCAGGAAATGACAATTTGCTAGAACAGACTGGAAAAATTAAAGTGTTAGACACATTTGGAAATCCATAAAGTATCTGTTACCAAAATTCAGTATGTTTATTTTTAATTGTATGCAGATTGAGTCTAACGCCATTAAAATGAAAAGCACAAGTGTTTCCATCATCATTTGGGCAACTGATTGATTAGTCATCATTAGATCAGAATTTTAACAGAGCTTCTTTCTGTGTATGGAGAAATCTGCTGGTAGCCACATACTGCCTTACAACTTTTCTCTTTAGCCTTCAAAAAGAAGCACGTGCACAATCTTTGTTATAATCATTTTTCCCCTCTTAGCAGTAGCTGAAAGGATCAAAACGAGCAGCAGTAAAGAGAAATATTATCTGTGTAATAAGCAAATAAAAGTAACATACCAGAAGAAAGAATGATGAAATCCACCACAGGAAGTAGATGGATTTTGCCAACTGTCTGCAAAGGTTCAGACAAAACAGAGATAAATACTAAAAAAAGAACCCAAACTGAATATTCATTGGTCTAGTTCCAATCTATACTACATCTTTAAGTCTTATTCCTCACTTCTACCTCCCTCTTCATCTTAAAACTTTAGTGTAATAAAAAGCAAGTCATGCACATGCATTGCATCCACAAGGGATGCAACACATATGCTGAGGACTACGCCTACCCCCTTCACTGTTAATTCTTACAGCACAATCTCCAGGCCAGCAGACAGTGTCTAAGCTCTCTGCATGAGCTAGCACGGGTATATTTTGATTCTGCAACTTGTTTGTACAATATTGATAATGACTAAGTAAGCTATAACCAACATTTTCAGTTGCACCAGTGCCAACATTAATGCAGTATGACACAGCAAATATGAAAAGCTGACCAGCTTTAATACACTAAAATACTTTTTTTTTTTTTTTTGAGGATGAGAGAGATTTAAAAACCTGTTTACAAATGCTAACATTTGGGAACAACTGTTTTTCAGTTTTCCTTAAGGAAGGAACACTGACAAAGAAAAAGTCTAGGTTTAGAATCACTGACACTTTAAATTACACAAGCTGTAATAATGATCTGTGTCCATGTGTTTCATCAAAAACAACTCTTCTGCACTTCAAGAAAATCATTATGACTTCCAGGACCACAGAAACACAATATTTTTGTGCATCAAACCACTAATGACTCCAAAGAATCCAAAGCCAACTAAAACCATGCTATTAATTTCATCATAACTCTCAAATATTCCAACTTGCACTGGACCTCCATCGTATTTGACACTCTATAAGCATATCACTAATTGCTTATATTTCCCATGAAAGATGCAATCACCAGACTTAAAATTTGGTTACAGTATCATGTTTGTAACTCCAGGTTTAGATGGTTGAATATGTCTTTAATGAATTATTATTTGACAGCACAGTAGTTAACTTCATTCAGCCAACTACATAATACATAGCTATCTTCAAGTTTGAGTTGAAAACTGCAAAGCATGTAATGAAATTTTATGACGTATTGAAGCCTCAGGAAACAATATGCCTATGCCTTTCAGCCATTTATTGATCCAAACACTGACACATCTGTGTGCATCACTCCTGCAAAAGATCATGCTGGTTTAAACAGGCACTGTTACTAACAGCAAATGACTACTAAATTTAAAGAACAAGGTATTCTACATAGGATATTCTATTGTTCAAGGTATTCTAGTATTCTATCTACCAGTGTCCTGGGTTCAGCTGGGATAGGGTTAATTTTCACAAGAAGCTGGGAGGGGGCACAGCCAGGACAGGTGACCTGAACTAGCCAAGGGGATATTTGATACCATATGACATCATACTGAGTATATAGCTGGGAGAGCTGGCCTGGCCAGGGGAGGAGGGAACACGGCTCAGGAACTGGCTGAGCATCTGGGTCCAGGTGGTGAGCAATTGCATCGTGCATCACTCGCTTTATACATTATTAGTATTATTGTTATTATTACTACTTCTCTCCTTGTGTTGTCCTATTAAACTGTTCTTATCTCAACCCATGAGGTTTTACCTTTTTCTTCCAATTCTCCTGCCCATCCCACCAAGGCAGGGAGGAGTGAGCAAGCAGCCACATGGTGCTTAGTTGCCAGCTGGGCTTAAAACACAACAACCAGAAAAATCTCTTAAAAGTATTTTTGCACACAGCTTTGCAGACAGTTCTGCATGCATTGTAAGATCATAATCACGATTGATTTGGTCTATGATTACGGAGAAGCCAATCCATTTTGCATAAAGTAGAAAGCTACTTAACATTATGATACTTCCAGCCACCGCTCTCATTTATTAAGTGCCCATTCTGAAAAAACTGTTCATGAGTAAGTTCTGCAGGGATCTGGCTTGCCATGTGGTTGGTGCTTCTTGGTTTCCTGCTGCCAAAATGCAATTAGACATCTCAAATACATCCAACGCTTTTTCAATGCCATCCTAGGATGTCATTGCTCCAGTTGCCACAGGATGGGATGAATCTTGGCTTCACTGAAGTCAACAGAAGACTTCACTGGCTCAAGACATCATACAGTTGTGAACAGCTGTTTAAATTATGACTGGCCTTCTTCATAGGAGCTGATTCCATAGCATTCTGTGGGGTTCTTTCCACAACAAATTATAGCAAATAGTTTCAAGTTAAATTCCACTTCAAGAATAAAGAAACTACAAAAATGCAAATTGAGTCTTTATTTTATTAAAACAAGATTTGTTCTGCTGAAGAATAAATTCCTAACTGCAAAACATAAACAAGGAACAAAACCTTTCCCTCTGGGCATGCTCAGACCTATGCTACTACAAAGTTTTCTGAAAAAGATTATCAGGAATGCTGTAATTCATAGTAGATAAATCATTAAAGACAAAAATTCTGGGATTTTAATTGCATTAGCAAGTGAGATACATTTCACTTTTCTTCTCTGTCCCCAAAACATCAACAAGTTGAAACACTGTTCTATTTCCAGAATAAGTATGAATTCAGATTAGTCCATTCTCAGGCAGAGTTACCCTAGGGGAAAGAGAAAGGAAGACAGCTAAAGAAATCAAGAATCATCATCCCACTCCTGTTTCACACTACTCAGTGAAGTAAGCAGACTCCCAAGCACAGGGGAACATATACCAGCTTGCCCTCTACACTTCAGATCAGGACACCATTCACTTCTGTTACCTGTCACTGACTTACTTCCAAAAAGAATATCCTGTCCTGTAATTTAGCTCTTCACAACATAAAAAAAAAAAAATCAAAATGCATGACTGAGGAAAAACATGGAAACCATAAATCTGAAATTAAATGAGCTGAAGATACAAAGAAAGAACATCCAGCAATAGCACTGGACAAGTTCGTAATACCACTATATTCTTACAAACTCACATTGTGTCAAAGACCACAGATAGTAGAGACAGAGAAGCAGATAAAAAAATTATAGCATCAAGCAAGAGTGTTGCAAAATACAACACCAATTACAAGAAGATGAAAACCACAAAAACACGTATTCTAATTTGGGCACAAATTTAGCATGAAACTTAAACATAACTTCAGATTAAGTCATAGTCTCATTATAAATACAACTAAATCTCTCATTTTATTGGAGTCCCAGAGAGGAGCACTTTCATACTACAATTACAAGAACATCGGATGCAAACTTGTCAGAAAGAACTAGAAAGCAAAAAGGGCTATCAGAAAAGGAACTAAAGAACTGCTCGGTGCAAGCGTCAGACATCTAAAGTTTTGGGGACTTGCTAGTCTATGTTTGGTTAGCACCTGGCACAGTAGGAGTCTGAGTCACACTCAAGGTTCACAATACAAGTAAATAATAAAAATCAAGCTGCTTAGAATGAGATTGTTTTAAAAGGTTGAATGAGTACTTTGTGGGGGAGAGACATTTTTAAATTATGAACTATATAAAAAACATAAGCATGAACTTGCAGAAGGTCAAAATTACATATGCATAGAAGAAATAATAACATTTTTCTCAACTATTAAAAAATATCCTGTATCTAACTGCTGCCAATTAGATTAAAAAAGCATGACTTTATCCCTCTTTAATCCAGTTACCTTTTCTTGCTTCTCTAGATTAAGACATGCAAACATACTGACAAACATCTTTGTTCACTAATTAAACTGTTAAAAACAACAACAACAACAAAAAAAAACACTCCCCCACCCCAAACCAACCAACTGTCCCATCAATTTCAGTGAGAAAGTATTTCAGCTTTGAAGTAGACTTCACAATCGTGTTTCAAAGTTTCAGCCATGCTGCTAATGAAACAACACGCTATTCAATAATAGCGGCAGAATCTGTATCATTTATCTAAAAGGGAAGTGTTTAACTAATTCCTCAAGACCCCAGAAAACTTCTCTTTTTTCCTTCATGCACACGATATTTTGAGTGTCTCTGCAAATTTATGTTTTGCACATATCTTCATTAATTCCCTTTCCAAAGCAGTTTCTACATTTACTTCTCATATCACAATCTCTCCTCTTTTTCCTAGCAGTCATTGAGCATGCACAGAAGAGGTTTCTAAACAGTCAGAAGTGAGGCACAGAATAACATTCAAGCTTACAGTAATCTTATTTTGACACTGTCAACCACAGAAATGTTTCCAGACTTGTACTCCAAGTCTTATTTTTTTAAAAAATTGTTACATTTCATACTTTTTTTTTAAAGGAAAATATATAGCTACTTACACTTTTATTTAAATACGATACATCTTTCTTTTTAAAAAATCCACCCTGACAAAGGGGTCTACTATTTACAAAAAAAAAAAAAAAAAAAAGACATTACAGGCTAAAAATATTAGTCATTCTAGAGTCCTCAAGATATTTTTATTACTCAAGGTTTCAAGGAAAAGTTGCGTGCTGGAGAAACACAAGCTTGCAATGAATGAGTATGGAGAACAGTATTTTTGGCTGTAAACAAATATGCACTAGTGATCTTAAAGTACAATGCGCATTAAACATTATTCACACACAAAACAATTCATGCTCTTCATGTGTACAATACTGTGAAAAATAGGATGGAAGAATTTAGATAGGAAAACATTCTTGTATCATAAAAATATGTTAAAATGGGACTTATCTATAGAGTTAATTTAAAGCTTTGCCTTAAAACAAACTTTATTTAAAAAATCTTCTTTTGCTTTATCTAAAAATTAGCCTTTCTATAAAAACCATTCCTTTAAAACTTTGCTTTAAAAAAATTAGCTTTATATTAGACAAAATATTAAATTATACAGGCACAATTAGTTAAGAGGGCTATAAGAACTCATATTACAACCCTTCATTTTCCAGTGACTTGCAATATGGTCATAAGATTCTGTGTCTACTGACAACCACAGGAAAATTCATCCATAGAAACCAACTTTTGTTTCAAAAATAAAATAAATATTAAAAAAATCAAAAATCTGTCAGACCATATTTGACTTGTAAGGGAACTCAGTTTCCAACTGGCTTAAGTACGTGCCTCTTTTACTTATCTTGCGAAATATGCACATACATTAAAAAAATCCCCAAAATATTTTTTGAACAAGTGGTTTATGATGACAGCTTTTATCTTTCCTTCAGATACTGTATATTACAATAAAACATTTCAAAGTCCACCTTTACCTCAATCCAAACCAGTGACCCTTGACACTTCAGAAAATGAATCAAGAATGATTTTGCTTTTTCAGGGGAAAACGCACAGATATGTTCAATGGCAGAGAGAGCAGGGTCTGGTCCTTTCTATGTTTTTCTTGCGTTCTGAAAGATGTATTGTACAACTATACAATTTACAAAGGCCTTTAAAGTAAGATAGATTATATAATATACCAAATTGCAGATTTACAAACCAGAGCCCTGACTGTGATGATATTTAACTATACGCTTAATACAAATGAACAATTAATCTTGGATTTTAAAGCATAGAAACATCTGCAAGACTGGGGTTTATGTCTCCTAAACACATTAAATAAGCTGTCATCATAATAATTATTGGAAAAAAAAAAAAGAAAAAACTAAACCACAACAATACAATATTTTTTGCCATAAAATCACAGTAGTTAGAGTATCAGTGGCCAAACATGAATCACTATGGAATATAATTTTAATTCAACTAAATATTTTTAAACAGATATTTGAACTCTAATACATTTAGATGGATGCTGCTTTAGGTTTATTTAAATATTTTACTGAAAGTTTAAAAAGAAAGTTTCAACTATAGTACATAAAAATGTAACCAACAGTACACCCAATTAAAATAAAAAAAGCACAGAAAGTCAAATTTAAGGTTGAAATTCTAGAACAACTCACTGCTCTTTGTTTGTATTATAACTTTTCCATCCCCCCACTAAGGAATGTGAAATTCACCTATAAACTTAATCAATAAGCTATTTAAAAAGAAAAACAAACAAACAAAAAAACCCAGCCCAAACCCTAAGCCTGTATTTCTTTTGGAATTTGAGATTTCACTTTAGCCACCACCATTTGAACAGTGCCCTAAGAGAGACGAATTTCCTTACCAGCATGGTCCATTATTGCTTGATGAGAGCCCACAGTGACTTTTTGTCCAAAATAACTGCTTTGGACATGGTTTCAGGGAAAAAAGTCAATATAAAAACATGTACAATTATATTTCATTTCAAGAAAGCACTGAATTGATCTGAATTGTATCATACTGTATTAATTTTAATGCCACTCCATAGGCAAGTATATATTACGTGTTGAAGGAGGTGTGCATATACACAAACACAAAATACATACACAGAATTCAGCCCAGATTAATGTATCTTCATTTAATTTCTAGCATAACAACCGAGTCATTTTTTGCACTTTAGAATTATGTGGAAAAATTAGAATAGGCACAATTAATTAATACAGCTTCTAATTTACCTTATTATAGTGCACTATTACGCACTGATAATGCCATAAAACCAATATGATACTATTCAAGCTCATTTTTCTGATGTAGAGTTGCAGTCTAGTAAATAGGATTCTAAGTGCTTTTTAACTCAAATGCACAACTTCTGTAGCTTTACACAGTAGAACAGTGCAATACATTATGTCCCCATATTCCAGGAACAAGAACTGAGTTTACAGTTGTACTTGTTTCACATTAGACTGGCTTTGCACTTTCTGCAGCTCAAGCACTTCAACTGCTTCATCTGTGACCTCCTTTTGTTCCCTTTCCTTTTCCTCAATCTTTTTCCAGGTGCTGGCTATAAAAAAAAGTTCTTTTGGTAGCTAGCTCTCACCTGGTAGAACAAGACAGTTTCGAAGTAATGGTACAGCAGAAGTTCTTCTAGAGGATTGGTTCACAGTGCTAGGGTGACCCCGATCTCCACTTACTTCCCAGTTCCTGACTTTGGAAGAAGCTCGCTCTGGCTTCTTGGGAAAAGATTCTGATGTGACTTTCTGCCTCTTTTCAGGAATTCCTGTGACAACTGTTGAGTTCAGAAAGGTCCTTTTTGGTTTCCTCCTCACCTTTAGTTTTTTAGCATCAGGCTTTTCTTTCTTAAGGTGCTTTCCCACTGTAGTTTTCCTTGTCTGGCACCTATGGATGGAGAAAGCAGATGATTTTTGGGCACGAGGACGAAGTTTCCTTCTCATCCCCTCTTTTTGCTGTTTTTTAGTTCTGGAAGTTTGTTTGCCTGTGGTTACTCTGTTTCCTCTCCTCTCAGCAGTGCATCTGACAGACATAGGTCCTGCAGCCTTTCTGGAAAAAACTGATTCTTTATTAGTGCCTTCTTTTCTCTTCCATATTGCCTTTGGATTCTCCTTCTCTAACCGCTCACTCCTGATGGAGGTCAGAGTAGTTTTGGTAACTCTACTGTTAAATGGAGTTAATCTACCATCTCCTTCTACCGCAGACTGATGAGAGTTCAAAGGTGAAATGATCAGGTGTTTAAAAGAGTTCTCAGAGTGACCAGATACTAGACAATCTGTTCTTTCTGTGGAAACAGAAGATCCACCTGCCTTTTGACTTGAGGCTGCATCATTCCCTTTACCTGGATCTGGCAGGAAAGATGCTGAAGATGAACTATAGAAGTCTGACCAATTCAGTGACTTTGATGGTGTGCTTTCTCTCTGTGCATCGGCTAGTTTCCTCATGTTTGCATCAAAGCTGAGACTTCTGAAAAGCTGTCGAACGTGGGAGGGCTTTTTGGCCTTTTCTCCAACTGTACTCTTCGGAGGAGTTTTCAGAATTCGATTTGTCAGTGGGTCATAATATTTAAAAGAACACTGTTTGTATTTATACCTTACAGAGTCCTTGCTATCTGTGGAGTTACGATTTTTCCTCATTTTGGGAATATCTATAGGTTTACCTTTACACTGTTTTATCTCTGGGCACGAAAGTACATACACCACTGTCTTGGGCTGTACAGGACTCATAATCTTGCTATAGGACTCGGGAAGTTTAAGGGCACATAGTCTAGTTTTCATGTTTGGAGTTTTTTCATTCTCTGGCCACACGATGCTTGCTTTCTGATCAGCTGGATCAGATTCCCTTCTAGACAATTTTCTTTTTGCTACAGGATAGTTCAATAGACTTGTTTGGGTACCATGGCTGACTTTAACCACCTGGCATCTTGAAGCCAGGCGCCACGTCCTTTTCCTAGGCATTTTAAGAATTTGTGGGTTGCATAGTGTATCTGAGGCTAAAGATGGGTTATCAAAACCAGAGCCACCACTTAAAGCATCATTAAATTCTGGCAATGCTTTAACTGATGCACTTTCTGTTCTATTACCCTCAACAATATTGTTCTTTTTTTCATCCTTCTGCTTTTTTTTCTTCTTTCTCTTCCCTGTACAGTTGGCTGACAATTCACTGTCAAAGTAGCAGCGAAAACGGCCTTCCCTGAAATCACGCACAAGTTCTTCAATTTTTATATCATCTTCATACATTATTTGAGACCAAGTCTTTCCCACAAAGGAAGGAGGCACATGAGGCAGAGCTGGAAGAACTGGTTCTTCGGTATGAACGACGACATCCTGTTTCACTGCTTCTATTTTCCCCACTGACTCACCTTTTAAAACAGAAGAAAGCTGTGTTCCATAGTCTTTATCCTGCAAACTTATTTGGACCTCTTTCAGGAATTCTATATCTTTTATAGCTGCCTTGGGTAAGTCTGTTCCTGCCTGAATAGGTGCATCACAGTCAAAACTCATTTCAGAACCCTCTAAATGAGTATGGTCCAGAAGTGATGAAAAAGTTAAACAGGGATTATTCTCTTTGAAATAAATTTCTTCAGCTGTAGTTCCATGGCAGTATTTCAAAATAACATCTTCAATAGTTTCATCCACTGAACTTTCATCACCTCTGTTCATCTTCACGTTTTTGCATCTTGCTAGTTGTGGGGATGTCCCAAGACCTAGGGAGCTGCTGATACCCACAGTATCCCTGAGATGGAAATCAGACACCAAAGTTTCATCCTGAGTTCGTAAACCATCTCGTTTTGAGAGAGATTGACCTGAGGTAATACATAAAGAATTGCTGTGGCTGCACATAGGATTCTGATGAGAAACTGAAGGGCGTTTTGGGTGAACCGGTGCTGGAGCAGGATTCAAGCATGGGTTCAATAACACATCACTACTGCATACCTCCATTCCTGTTTTATCACATCCGCTATGCAGAATCAGATTTGATGCTGCCAAATTCCTAACATTTTTTCCTGTTTTAGGATTAACAGAAGAACTATGGATTAAAGGACTGACAGAAAAACGCTGAGGTACTGGGCTCACAGCTGTAAACTGGCCTTCATAGCTATGATTTGCAATTTGAGCATCTTTCAGGGTATCCCTTTTCTCATTGCTACAAATGCCTATACACTGCTGGGATATTTTTATAACACGTTCCTGCTGTCTTTCTAGTTTTTGAATAAATGCTTGTGTTACAGAAGTTTTCTTTGTCCCCTCACGAGACAGGCATGGAGCAGAAGAGCATATTTCACCAACGGACTCCTGGTCTTTGTTGGAAATCTCCTGTCTGTCTTTGTTCCTCTTCTTCTCCATCTCTTCTGGGGACCAGCAAGCAATCCTAGCAGCCTCTGGAGTGACGGGGAGTGGTATGTCATCATAGGTTGGTCTAAAGGGAAGGGAAAAAAACCACCTTTTATAAATACTGTAAATATGCTTAAGATTTTTCAAACGATAGTGGTTTTTGTTTTTTTTTTTTTTTAAAGAGTAATTACCTAGAGTGCATCACATCTAATGAACAAACTCAAGTTACCAGCTCTGCTATTTTAGCAGAGATATTCCATTTTAAAAAAGGCCGGAGGGGGAACGGGGAATGTTCCAGAAAGCTAAAGACAACAATTCGGGCATTAGTTGGTTACCCTCTTCATGCAACCACCCATTAAGAATGGCCAAACACACATTACAATCATTTTATAAATACAGCAAAGCAAGAAAAAGTAAAGATATTTCCTTTGTTTGAAGTTGTGAGCTTATAAAGAGGTTATTTCACTGGTAAAACTATCATTAATTAATATTGAGCTTTTGTACAGAAATGGAACATTATAATATGGCACAGTATAAAAATACTATTGAGTATAAATGTCCCTTTCCCTACAAAATATGGCTGCCTGATAGGAACTCTGCACATGTTGCCAAGGAATTCCACGCTTACTGTTTTTCACAGACATACCACAGCTTCTGACTCACTTCTATAAGAAGCCAAGTTACGATCGTTCAGCCTCACTGTGACAACAGCAGATTTTTAGATATACTGTAACTGGCAGTTCTGTCTTTAGGACTGCCTCTAATACAAGTGCTTGTGTCTTGCAGAAATAACAGAACAGACAGATATGGACTACTACTCTTATGCAACACAGGAACCCACAAGGCTTCAATGTGTAACAGCTGGGCAAATCCAATGAAAATAATTTTTAAAAAAGTAAATATAACTGAAGAGAGACTATTATGTTTCATTTGAAAGTTATAACCAGACCTTGCAAGACCCAAATGGACGCTTACTTTAATACATCGCAGACAGCCATGCACCTCTTCTGGTGCATTCATCTGCTAACATAAGTATTGCGAATAAATTTTATTGTACAGTAATTTCCTTGGTTGTAAACATTCAGCTTCCACATTTATTGAAAGTTAAAAATCAATCAGGAGCCAATAGAATTAGCAATGCTTAATAGTCAACATGTGCAGAAGTCCTTGAAGGACTCAAACATTAGTTATTAATAAAGCCAGCTGATACCAAGCAAACTTGTAGCAAGTATTTCTAAATAGCTACTTCACACTGAAAAACAATCACAAGAGAACTTATCTGAATATAGCTATGTCTCAGCCTTTTACTGAGAGATGACAGATAAAAGAAGAATTCTCAGCTTGGAAGAACTGTTTTATAGTTGAAAAAAAATGATAGGTTTGGCCAATGTTTCAAAGAAAAATTTTATTTAAAACTGACATTTGAACTCTACAGAGTTAACAAGATTTAGTCCAGAAAAGCATACTTCATAGGATCACCACCAAAACAAATGAACAAAACTCCCCAACCCCCCCCGACCAATAACTCATACTTGAAAGCACCTACTTCAAACCTCAGGATAGGGCTCAGTGATAGGGCTCGTGATCCACCATTAGATTTTGTTCTCGCTCTCTCTGAGCCACTAACAACTAAGAAAACAGTTTTCCAGCCAGCTACATATTCATTTCATCACCATTTAATCTCCAACCACATTTTCCTTAGCTTGCTTATAAACCTCATACAAGAACATGCCAAAAGCTGGGCTTTTGAGAGATGGCATGATAGATGCGACATGACAGATGGCACCAAGATGGATGATTCTCCTCTATTCACAAGGTCTGTTATCCTGTCAAAGAAGGAAATTAGGATGACCTAATGTGATTTTTCTTGACTAAATCAGCAATAACCATTACTCATCACTTCATTGTCTTCTAGATTCTTACAAACAGTTTGGTTATTCAGTTCTCAGGGAAATACTGTAATTCAAGCAAAGAAGTCTGTAAGCAGATCCTCTCTCTGCCCCTACTGATAATTGACAATCACTACATTTGTTTTTTTCCCAGTCCTTCTGAAACATCACACATTCTCCGTGGCCTCTCAAAAATAATTACTAACAGCTCCCAGACTGCTTCACAGAGTACTAAGTATCATGAGTGCTGAAAACCCTATTTACTGAGGTCATGTGAGGAGAACTACAGAGCCACTAAGTCATAAACAAAACAACTTTTTTTATGCACAATAGCATGGAAATGAAAGTTATCAGAAGACCAAGACCTACAAGGTATTTCACAGTGCAGGGACTGAAGCACCGTCCATCAAACAAACAAACAAAGCCTTCCAAGGAAACACAAGGGCAGTCACATGAACATCCTGTAGATCAAAGTCCCCTCCAATCATTGCAACTCATAATAAAAATCACACTGGCTACATAAAAAGTGATAAAGCACTGCATGCTATTTATAACGAAGTAACTTATATTTTACTTTGGGTATTAGCATATTATTCTTCATTCACTAAAGTGACGTACATATCAAATGTTGACTGCCAATACTTGATCTGAACTAGTGGTGCAAGTTGTATTAACTCACACCCCAAAAAAAGATGTTTGTTATTACAGACTCACTACCTATGGCTCCATAGGTAAAGTTGAGTCCAGGTTTTTCTTGAGTCCAAACACTAAATGCTGAAAAATTCACGTTGCAAAATTTTACCATTGCTTAAAGTAAACAAAGGCCCAGGATAGTGTTCCGGGTGGTGACACAGGGCACAGGATATGTTTCCAGCCATCCAGCAGTTGCTTCCACCACCGTAAGCACATGGCGCTTGCCTTGGTGGGTTTGTGGGAGTGTGATATAGTCAGTCTGCCAAGCCTCCCCATATTTGTATTTCGGCCATCGTCCTCCATACCGAAGAG
This sequence comes from Gymnogyps californianus, assembly GCF_018139145.2. Classification (NCBI taxonomy): domain Eukaryota; kingdom Metazoa; phylum Chordata; class Aves; order Accipitriformes; family Cathartidae; genus Gymnogyps; species Gymnogyps californianus. The sequence goes on from NC_059477.1 coordinate 14,913,402, forward strand.
GCTTTAACTGCTTGGCTTGCTTAATTGCTGTGCATGTTTCACATTCATGGACAACGTGTGCGATAGCATCCACAGTCAGGTCCACCCCTCGATCACGAGCCCATCTATATGTTGCATCTCTCCCCTGAGGGCCTGAGGTGTCATGGGCCCACCGAGCTGTAAATAATTCACCCTTATGCTGCCAATCCAGATCTACCTGAGCCACTTCAATTCTAGCAGCCTTGTCTACCTGTTGATTGTTTTGATTTTCTTCAGTGGCCCGACTCTTAGGTACACAAGCATCTATATAACGTACTTTCACAACCAGGTTCTCTAGCCAGGCAGCAATATCTTGCCACAATGTGGCAGCCCAGATGGGTTTACCTCTGTGTTGCCAGTTACTCTGCTTCCATTGCTGCAACCAAGAGGTTAGAAGATAAAGGCCACCATGCCTATCTAACTTATTATAATTTTACATAGTCTTCAAAAGCATGTACACATTCCCATATCTGTAAAAATGGTGTGTGGGGAGAGTGTGTGTCTGTGGAGGAGTGAAGTATGTGTGAATGCATATACCCTTACATATTGTAATAATACACAATTTAAGTGAAAGTAAGGAAACTAAAGTGGTAGCTGTCATGGCTCATGCACACCAGAAGTGGGAATCTTGCAGAAGACATGGCTGTCTTGGTCAAAGGAAACAAGGGTGTTTACTGTAAAGGATGTTTAACTGATACCTGCCACAGACCTTAATTTTATTCCTGGTAATGCTTATGGAAAACAATCACAGGCTGAAAGTCTGAAGAAAAAAATGTCACAACAAAACTTTTCTGTAATAGATAATTACAGTTACAAAAGACTGGAAGGTGGTAAATACATTGCTAATGTTTAAAAACATAATGAAGTTATAGGTGGCAATACAAAAAGTTTCATAGCAACTAAAAGCTTTTAGAGTTGTACCTGGCAAGTTAGTTCAAGTAACAACAATTAAAGTAGAATAAAATAGCTGGAAAACTATAAGATCTAGCCACCATCAAGGTTTTTCGAAACGAAAAGTTGCATCTCGCTGATCTCTGAACCATGACAGTGGTAAAGGAGCAAATAAAGAAGAAAACATTTACTACTTTGATATGCAAAAGGCTTTAATTAAGGTCCCTGTGAGTCTATTAAAAAGCTAAATAATCATTGGGGGAGGAAAAAAAAAACCCAGTCAAACACCAAGAACTGGTTGCTAATATCAAATAGGAGGGTTGAACAATCACTCATCATCACAACAAAAGATCGGAAGTAGACTGCCTTCCAGTTCAGGCTAAGTTTTATGACTTACTGTCCCCTTTCAAAATTTTTGAAGAGTGAAGTATTAAAATCTTCAGATGACAAGGAAATGCTAAAAGGATCGTCTGAATACTTTAAATAAAGGAACACAATAGGGATGTTCAGTCAAATTTTGATAAACAAGGGACAAAACTTACAACACACTTTGCATGACCCTAACAAGCCACATCGATTCATCAACAGTGGTATACAACTCCTCTCTGCTCAAGATGCATTACTTTAAAAGAAAATTAATAACATTTTATGACACAATCTGCAATATTCCTTGTGGTACTCTGAAAAGATAACATTTTTCTTAAAGGTGTATCATCTTTCAGAATACTGTGGAATTCTGGTTATCCAAGAAAAGGGGATAGAATTCATCAGAGTACAGATAAGGGTTATAGGACTGACTAAGCAAAAGGAGAAACCTCATATAATGAAACATTTAAAAAAAAAGAGGATTATTTCTATTATCATATGAATGCAATGTAATCAAATACATCAGATGATCAAACAATGCCTGTCAGCTGAACTGCTGTGCCTTACTGCTGCATGCATTCTTGTCCACCTAAGCTATGAGATAAAGCACCTTTGTTTGAACTTCAAAATCTCACAGATCAGAATTAGACCTAAAGGGAAGGCCAAAGACAGTAGAAGCAATCTTTTAACTTTCTCACTTCAGAGTTCTTCCACCTTTGCGTGAAACACCTGGCATCTGGATACTGCTGGAAGACTGAATATAAGACTAAATGGATTTTGGTATGGATAAACCACAGCAAATTCCTAGGCTTCTAGCTCGCTTAACAGCCTATATCCAATTTTCAAAAATTACTTGTAAGCAAATGTCTCTGGGGTGGAGGGAACAGAACTACAGTTCTATACACTTAGGAACTTCTGACAGTTTTGCTACAAATTACCCCCAAAAGCAGAGTGAAGATTTACTCTCTTAAATGCTCAACATTATTTCTTTACGTAAAAAACTTCTACACCAAGGGTTTGGAGGAAGGAATGATTTGTTGGTTTGTGTTTTTTTTTACTGGGGGGAGGGGCAGAACTCCAATATCCTTTGAAATTCAGTATAAGGCAAAGCTCTGATGAATTTTTTCCTTTTTCCACATCACTACTAGGTATACTGGTTCTGCAAAACAAATCAAGTCTCACAAATATTTCTACAATCCTTTTAAATGACACTCTTAAGATCCCTTGTATGAATTCAGCTAAATAGTAAAAACAGGTATTTAAGAACTGAGTGAAACTGTGTATCAATCCACATGTTTTTATGTGAGAAAGAAGAGAATCCAATTCCTACCTCAGATGCCAGTTAAGAACGTGACTTTTTTTTCCAGTCATTTTTCAGAGCAGGATTGCAACATAAATCTATTCACACTTTCTTCTCCATCTTTGCTTTTCTTCCTCCAAACTCTGTCTTGATTTGGGATTACTCCTCCCCCTTCTCCCTCCAACTTCATCTAGATTTTGTACATTATTTTTCCTCATTCCATTCCTTTTTCCAACAACTTAGAGTAACACGGGTAGCTTGTTTTTCCTAGTTAATAGGTTTCGTTCACCAAAGGAATAACCTTGTATTAGTGACACCTCAAGAGAGGGCTTTTTTCATTTGGGTGTTGCCTTAAAGTGAATGCTATATTTTCTCCATGGCAAAAAATTGTGGATGTTCTTAAGCTAGAAGGATTAAATTTATTTATTTAAGATGGAAGGATTAATTTATTTACTTGTAGTGATGTGTACATGTCCTGAGCTAATTTGTCATAGACATGCCTATTAGCTTGTTCTGTCACATCCCTGATAATATCAATATGACTGCCTTCAGACAAAATACCATTCTACTTGTTTGTCAGATCTATAGCAGAGTTGTATATCAAGATACCCTTGGGACTGGGATCAGACTGGAATTTTTGTCTGCCTTGCAGAACATAACAAATGAAGAATGAGATTTAATTGATTTCCCTTCATCCACAGAGAAAAACTTACACACTGACCCTCTTATCACTCAAACATGCACATGATAAATAAAGAGAATACTTTTCAAAATCTGAGCATTAATGAATTGGCCAATTAATGTAATTCATGTAAGTATTAACTGAATGTGGGAACTGCAAGGATAATGAAAAAATAAACATATAAATATTCACCTGACATTATCCACAAACAACAAACCAAAATTATGAACTCTTTCAAAACATACCATAAAATATACTGCTGAATATATATATATGTAAAGCACAGAATTGTAAGAATAATATATATATAAAGCCCAAATTATAAGAAATTGTAAATGCATGTCAGACTGTACAGTCTGCCATTATACCCACTGACCCATATATTCCTTCTTTTTTCAGGTCTTCACATTTAATTGCTATCAAAAGTGTTGTATCAAATCCTTAAGTAGTGAAACAAAGTTTAAAAGTGCAGAGACAACACAAAAGCGATATACTTGGACATTGTTTATATAAATACACTCCGTTCTAAATTGTCTTCAATGTGAAAGTTTCACCTCAAATGGGCAAAATTTACTGCTCAGCAGTGGAACAGAAATAAGAACTCGTAATACATGCATTCTACCAACACATATTTAAAAAAAAAATAACAAAACAGCTTCATTATACCTGTTGTCATGGTATCTGTGGGGATGATGCTGTAAAACATCTTGCAGGAAACGCTCCATCAAGCTACTGGTACCCATACGATTCCTACAGTAAGTGGTAAAATGTCTGTGCTGGGAGCTGAAAACATGCTGGTGAAAGATAAAACAGATGACTAGTTTAATACCACTGTTAACACACTGGCCTGTTCCTAAAAATTACTTCCCAGGTTAAACATTACACTGTTGCTATGAAAATATTTAAATAAAAAGAAAAATCTTCAGCCTTTTCTACTTTAAGGCCTTGATTCAGTGAGATTTTTAAGCATGCTTAGGGAGTCTCAAATAACACTAAAATGTATTGAAACATCTTTCTGAGTTGGAACCTAAATTACCAGCTCTGGCAGCTGCTCACAAACCTCTTGTAACTAGTACAAATACTCTCACAAATATCACAGCCGCTCACAAGTCTCTTGTAACTAGCACAAATACTCTAAATGTATCTATAAACAATTATTAAAATATTCTTGAACTTCATATGGGTAAACATCCTATAATTCACACGAATTAAGGAAAATTTTCATATGCATAGAAGATTAAATAGGCTTCTACTTTCTAATTAAAAAAGTCTAAAAGACAGGAGACTGACAGAGTTAAAGAACAGAAAAGAAAATAGTTGATCAAATGTCTTCAGCCTCATTATCTAACATATTAATCCTAATACTTTACAATATATAGAGATCTCAAGATTAAAGCCACAGAAATAAACCTAACGGATGCAATGCACAGCAGTGTGCCACTTCAGAAAAGCAGACTGCAGTAGCCATGCCACTCCACCAGCATCTTTTCCACAGGTAACAGATAAGAAGGGTATCTTCTTCTCAGTGCATACATTGTGCAATTCACAAATTGATTATTTTTCATTCAGTATTGGTTGTTCAGTGTAGAGACTGATACTTTATAAGCTGATAAAGCCTTTTGGTACTCCTTGCTATCTGTTGCTGAATCAGAAGCCTTCTCACCTGTTCCAGATTACTGTAGTGTACATGGCAACAGTTGCAGTATCCTTGTCTATTTTGCACAGTGGATGCTCCAGGCCGAGGATGTTCTTGCCCTCTTGTGTGTAAACTGAAAGAAGCAGGTAATATTACCAAGACATGTTGGGTTGTTTAATTCATATTTAGAATTTCCATGTTAAGAACATCTATCTTACTGTAGAGCTGGAACAAATCTGCAAGATAAATGTTTCTATTTCAGAATTGTAATGGCAAGTAGGACTACATATTTTAAGGTACTCCCAAGCAAATTTCACTAAAGAAAGTTTTTCTTAAATGCAGAACAAAGGATAACAGGTTGAAGGCACAGCTAACACAAATGCTAATTTCACTTGGCTGAAATCTGAAGAGAACTGTCTCTCCAGAAAAAGGCAGAGTCATCTTTTCATTCTTCTGTTTTTCAGTATTTTGAAATTAAAAAAAAAAAACAAACCGAAGAAAAAGAAATCTTGACACCCACCCATTAGTTTTGGGCACTACAGTGTGCCTTCCCCACAGTTTTTAATAGTATGTGGGTACAAGATAAAAAGGACCTCCATCATACACTTGATCTATATTGCATCACTGTCATCCATTACACAAGATAACAAATAAGGTTGAAAAACAGATTCTTCCTGTTTTACTTGGTGTAAGCAGTAAGCTAGATGCCAGTTAGATCATCACCTAACTTACCTGCTATTGCTGTCCTGTTGTAAAGAGCCTTCAACACCATGTCTTTCGAATCCTATAGGAAAAAAAAAAAACAAAACAGAATATTAAAGAGATGGAATAGAGTTTTACCTGCAATTAGTTACTTCTCTTACATTGCATTTGTCAAAACTACTATTTTAAAGGAAGATAAAAAGTTCAGTAAGTTCAAGAAAGCATGCAGAGAGAGATCCTTTTGTCCTCAAGTTCCTCTAAGAGCTTCATAAAATAAGCTTTACTCTTTCATGATTGAGGTGAGTGGGAATTTTTCTACTGATTTGTCTGGGATCAAGACTAGGCAATCTACATTTATACTGCTACATCTGTGATCACTGAGATAAAGTGTAGCATGTGTTAAACAGGACAAGAAAATTACACCTACATGGAAACTCTGTGGATGATTCAGAAGTCACTTCTTCCATCTAAGTTCCATAATGACATTTAGGAAATCAAAGTATGCAATTGAAACTACAAGGTGAACTAATGCTTCTACTGTGTCCTGGTTTCGGCTGGGATAGAGCTAATTTTCTTCTTAGTAGCATGTACGGTGCTGTGTTTTGGATTTTGTGTGAGAATAATGTTGATAATACACTGAGGTTTTAGTTGTTGCTAAGTAGTGCTTATCCTAAGTTAAGGATTTTCAGTTTCCCATGCTCTGCCAGCAAGCAGGTGTACAAGAAGGTGGGAGGCAGCATAGCCAGGACAGCTGACCCGAACTAGCCAAAGCGGTATTCCATACCATAGAACATCATGCCCACTGTATAAATGGGGTGGGGCAGGGGGAGTTGGCCAGGAGGGGTGGATCGCTGCTCTGCAATCAGTCAGCAGGTGGTGAGCACTTGCATTGTGCATGACTGTTTGGTTTTTCCGCCTTTTTTTCCCCTCTTCTTTTTTTTGTTATATTCCTTTTCATTACTATTATTATTATATTTCATTATTATTATTGTTGTTAGTATTATATTTTACCTTAGTTATAAAACCATTCTTATCTCAACCCATGAGTTTCACCTTTTTCCCCGATGCTCCTCCCCATCCCACTGGGAGCCGGGCGGGGGGGAGAGTGAGGGAGCAGCTGCATGGTGCTTAGCTGCTGGCTGGGACTAAACCACGACATACTGTTAATCATTACATTAAAAGAATAACTGCAACAAAAACATCTGCTTTAAACTTCTCACCTTGTGCTGAAGAAGCAGAAGCTTCATCAGATGGTTTGATTCTGTCAAACATCTGTAAGCAAAAAATAAAATAACTGAGAATAAAAAACAAAAAAATCCCACAGTAAAGCCCATCCTCAAGTTCATCCTTCAGTCCAAGCTCCAAGCTGTTCAGAAGCACTATATTGTTTCAGCTATAGGCCAAGACTTGACTTAAATGAAGCTGCATTGTAAAAATAAATTTCTGCTTTACTAGGTTACCCTAATATTATATTTAATGCATGTTAGCTTTGATAGAAGGGGCTAATTTCTGATCTAATTAATGAAGTCAAATCCTATACTTATGAATACAGCTTAGACTCTGTTAGGTTATTAAGCAATAGCCTTGTCAAATTCATTTAATTACTTAATTTCCTAAGTTGCCTTTACAATAAAGATGAAAAATGTATGCTAATAAAAACCATACAAGACCTAGATCACACAAAATAATTATCCAGGCTGGAAAAGTAATCCTTACTGCTCAAAAGACCTGCAAACCAATATTGAATCCCACAATTTTTAATTAAAATATGACTGCAGCAACACGCAGTTACATGCTTTAGGGTGCCCAAACACAAAGGGCTTCCAATTTTCACACAGTCCTTTTACATTATGGAATGCAAGCATAAAATCAGCTTCTAGTACAAACCTTAGAGTCATCAACCTTCTTCATCCACCAAAGCTGACTCCAGACTAGCAAACAATAAATGTCGAACAGGAGGCCATTTGCAGTGCAGGACACTTATCTTTTCTCATCCCATCTGGCAACAATGAAGTTAAAGAGCCTTTTAAAATAGAGTTAATAATGCATGTTTTCCATGCCCTAAGGCATGTAAATTTTTCTGTACCACTTTGCAAATACATCAGTCGATAAAATGGATAAATCCCTTTTTGAAGTCTGTAGTACATCCTTCTTTTTTATTATGGAAGTTGTTTTGACAGTCTTTCCTACATAAATGTTAACCGTTCCTTCTGGAATAACTTTGTTCCTTCTTTCTTCCTCATAGTACCTATGTATTAAATATCGTTGTTTTGGATGCTAGCACTCATGAAATTAAGTATACTTCTACAGTAACAGAAAACAAATTCCTCAATATTAACCAAATGGAAATTAATCTATTTCGAGCATCATTCATGAACCTGCTCAGAAAAACAATGTTTTATTTTGCTTATGTTACATAAACTAGTTAGATATTGTAATAATACATTAACTGGAAATTTCACAGTAGGTTGAATGTTCAAAGCATTTTATAAATGAATCATTATATACTCAATGAAGTATTATCATTAGCATTACAGACAGGAAAACAGAAAGGCCACAATAATTTGCACAATCACTGTTACCAGCGTCACAATGAAAGTACTACATCCTGTCTCAAAACTCAGGACTTCGCAATTCTTAGATCTGCCCTTGGCTTACCATTTATGTAATTGTGGGATGACAAACGTAAAGTTTCAAATCAACCACTTTTATTTTTTATCCTTTATAAACTGTTTTTACAAGAATCATTCCTTCCCTTCTCCTTTCCTATTCTCATATATGTAGAAAGGATGCTACTACATGAGGCTACATACCATCAGGCTTGACAGATGTGTGGTTTGTTGTTTGTTTTCTTTAAACTTGTTTTGCTCTTTCCCCAACTATGCACTGCTCACTATAAAATAGCAGGGCTGTTATAGCAGTTATGGTCAGAAGGAATATCTTAATATCTCAACTCAAAACCAAACCAAAACAAAACGCCAACAAACCATCCAACCAAAACACCAGACTCATTCTCCTTCCCATAGTGTATCAATTCATGTAATAATATTAAAAAAACCCCACGAAACAAAAAACCCAGCTGTTCTTATAAACCTTCTTATTAGGCAACTGAGAAAAGCTTTCTTGATAGATCAACTGATCTCAGTCACCCTGTTCAGTATCCTATACACAGCTGGGATCCAAAAGAAAGTAAAGGAAAAACCCACAAGACTATCTTTCATCAATGATGCTTTATGGAAAATAACTTGTTCCATGTGCTCGAAGTCAACTTACCGATTTTTTAAGGTCTTACTATGTATACATATTCTTAAGATAAAGCTACAAATGTGGAGCGTAGTAAGAGCATAGCAACCACAGAGGCGGCTACCCCACTGACATGGCGGTCAGACAGTCAGCAGGGGGCACCACGGCCATTCGCCCCCTTCCACTGCCCCGAAACTGGATTAAAGCACCTCGATATACAAAATCTAGCTTCATCTCAGAGACGCCAGACAGTGGCAACTGCAACATGTTGGAGGGTAACTACTACAACAGTTCGTTACTTCCTTATTTCAAGGAATAATTTCAATGGTGGTGCACTACTGAGAGTTCACTCATCTGCAAGGACAATTCTGTAAGTTACACCCCGAGGTCGGGACACAGACTCATACACATTTAAAGGAGCACAGGAACTTCAAACAGCACAGGACTATGAAAATAACACTGAATTACTCCAGTCTGCATCTCCTCGTCATCTTTCTACAGTTCGAGGAGATTCGATGGACCAGATTTTCTCACTGGAGGAGGGGCGTGTTAGGTAAAACTTGTAAAAGCCTGGCTATCACTTAGTAACTGACAGAAAAACATCAGAGGAAGATCTTTCAGAGATACTTATGTACAAAGCTGACAAGAGAGGAAAACCTGCTTTCTTTATCTCAGTGTTTAATAAGAACACTAGTGTACAGGACAAAGAAAAAAAATCTGAACTCAAACTATATACAGCTTGCTTACCATCTGAAGTCAAGCTCAAACCACAGGCTAGTAACGTAAAAGAAATCTGCTACGTAGATGCCTTATTTATGTTGCCAAAATCTGGACAGCCTAACTGCAATCCTTACTTTATCAAAACAGAAACTACAGCTATAAATCCACAAAGGATTTTTCAGATGTCCATGCAAAATGGACAATTTTGCAAGACTGCAAAATTCTAGCTTAGTTAAGATACATCCAACTGTAAATATCTTAAACTGTGGGATTAAAAAAGTAAATTATATCTGTACAAGCTTTAAACATTTTACCACTGAAAAATCCTGTAAATTGTAACAAACGTAAAAACAACTGGCTACATACAGAAATGTTTGATTTGGTAAATTTCTAACCAGGCCACTTTAGCAGTCTCTAACACCAATGCTTCTTTTTGGTTTTATCCAATTACTCTGCGTACAGTAGCCAGATGATGAAAAGCCTCAGACAATCCCACTTAACAAGAGAAATCCATAAAGAGGCAACCAAAAGGCATGAAACGTACACATAAAAAAAAATAATCAGTGGTGCATTCTGATAGTATATAGATGCGTCAAATGCATCGAAGAAACTCTCCAGACAGTGTCACTCTTGTACTGCAACAGGTAAAATATAAATAAAGAGGCAAAAAGGCCACTCAAAACTGCTCCTCCAAAAATACCTCACGAAAGCCTCTACTGCCCCTTCACCTGAGAAGGTCTGTGCTGGGTAGACAGAGGGAAAACAAGAGGAAAAACTCTCCCTTAAACAAAGTTATCTGTCTTCCAACAGCATTAGCACAAATAGGGAGGCGGTAACTTATTTCAGGAACTGCTTTTGCCCCACCGCCACACAGCACCAGCTCGGGCTCCGGGTCCCGTCCCTGCTGCGCCACGACCACGCCGACCGGCGTGTCCGCGGCTCCCCCCTCGCCCCGTCTCACCGTCCAGCCCCCGCCGCCGCCGCCGCCCGGGGCGGAGCCGCAGGCAGCTCCCAGGGCCCGCCGCTAGCTGAGAGGGACGAGGGCCCCCTCTATTTTGAGGGAGCTCCGCCACGCACAGCCGAGACGCCCGCCCCTGCCGCAGGGGCTCCCCGCCGGGGACGGGGCTGAGGGGACGCTGGCGACACCCACACACATTAACGCCCGCGCGCGCGCGCAGGAGGCTCGCCGAGCAGCGCGCGGACCCCGCCCCAACGGCCCCTCCCGCTCCCAGCCGGCCCCTTTCCCCCCGCCCGGCACGGCGGCGCGCATTCCCGCTGCTCCCGCCGCCCGGCTCCCTCCCCGGTGCCGCCTCACCTCCATCACTTCCCCATGAGCTCTTCCGTGCCACGCTGGGGTCAAGGGACGCCATCCTCTGCTTCCTGCTCCGGGTCGGGTCGGCGCGGCGGGGGCGGAGCAGAGGGCCGCGGTGTGGGAGGGGAAGGGAGGGATCTGCTGTTTCCCGCCCAGGCCTGAGCGGCTGCCGTGCCGCTCCCTGCCCGCCTTCAGGCACCCCCTTCCCTTCAGCGTCTCTCTCCGCTCGCCCGGGCTCCTGCGTGCCCCTGTCCCGGGCCAGCCACGCCTGCGCTGCGGGAGGCGAGCCCGTGCCGCCGGGCGAGGCGTGCCGCCGGGCGAGGCGTGCCGCCGGCCCCCGCGGGAGCCTCCCGCCCCTGCGCGGCCGTTTCCCTGCTCCCGGCCCCCTCGGCCCTGTAAGGGCTGGTAGCTGTCTCCAGTGGCGGCTGCCTGTGTAAAGGAGGGAACTGCCCGGCACAGCCTGCCGCCCTTTCGGCCCGGCCGGTTTTCTTCCCCTGTGGCTGTGTTAACACAGCTTGAACGGAGCCCGAAAAGCCTTGGTTTCTCCAGCCAAGGCGCTGGAAATCTGCTCCAACAAACCGGGGGTTGCGTCTTTTTGTCAGCTCCGGTCGGGATTTTTCTGGTTTGGGAGGTAGCGTCTATGATAAGTTTTATTTCAACAACTGTGATAACATATTTTGAAGGAGAAAATAACTATTTCATATGCTTGAGAGCAGGCTATAGGGTTTATACTTTTTTCATTTTCTGTCATTAAAGATAGCTTGCGTGTACCTGGTTTAGGTAGATGTTATCAGAAGGTGAAAAGTCTTAGTTTGACTTTTTGATTGAGTTAATGCTAGATCTGCTTTTCTTTTTCTCAGAAATGGGCTTAAGAATATCACCTTAGTTCAGGTTCTCTTTTGTTTTCAAGTGTAGGTTTTTTTAACGTTTATCTAATCTCCCGTGGGAAACCAGCTATTGCATATTTCTCTCATTATGCTGAAGCAGCAGGATTTTTTAAGCAATCTGGGCAGGCACAAAGAAAATCAACACCCTTATGTGTGAAGACAGGTGCAGATACAGGCTTGTATTGTGCAATGGGGTAAAAAAAAAATCTTGAATGCACCATAATACGGAAAATTTAAACAGAGGCTGCTGTAAAAAGACGCTGTTGTGTGATTATGAAACCATAGCTTAGAAGTGTCCACCCACGCTGAACAAGTAATTGAACACAAATCTCAAATGGCAGAACAGCAGGAGAAGGCTTTTCTTTAGGAGGGGACTACCTTAGTTGCTGTTGAGTTCTTTCGATATGTGCATAGATATGAATATGTTTTTATTGCCAAAAAATAAGTACTTAATACAGAACTAAAGTTGCCTGGTGATATTTTGTTGCCTAGTATAATACAGAACTTGGCAAAACTGAAACTCATTAAAAAAAAAAAAGAGGGGGGGAGAATACAAGTTTTTACTTGTTTAGTTATGTATAGCATAATGTTTCTGCCTTTTAAGGCTGACAGGATCCCCTAATCATTCTACACTCATTTTAGCTACATTTATTTTGTTGGAGATAACTGAGTAAGATGATGGCTTAGTTGAGGCATCTTGGCAGACATAAGATTTCAATACAAGTATATGTGGGGGAATCAATCACTTCGATAACATGGAAAGGGTTTTTGAATTCGGTGTTGGACAAGTGAAAACCTAGTTTTACATAGAATCTTATGGGTAGGAGTGGAGATCTGTAAGAAGCACTCATAAAATTTTGCAGATGTATTATTTCTGTGGAGATTTACATGCATGAAAGCTCAGGCACGTGCCCAAATTATTGCATGTCAGCAGAGCTGCATTGTTTAAACATGTGGCAAACACACTTTGAAACATGTTCGCTTAGGCTAAAATAGTTTACCTTTATGATGGTTTATAGCAGGCTTAGTGAGTTACTGTGGCTCAGCTAACCGTTCATAACTTGTTGAAACAAAGTAAGCTCGGTTACATAGCTGAGGTACTGATACTTCTTTTTCAGAATGGCTCATGTAAAACAGAAGTCCTTCTTAGCAAAGAGAAGGCTATAGAGTCTGTGTTATAATGCCGTATAACTTGTACTTGGAATGTTCCTGCATATTTTTGCAAGGATAGAATGTAATATTCTATCTTTTAAACTGTAATTCAAAGACAGCAGAACTTAGGCTTGTGTTGCCAAGTATTTCTTGGCTTTGAACTCTTTCTGTATTTATGAACTTGAGGTTGCACCTTGATTCAAGTTCAGGTAAGGTATTGAGAGATATCCCTTTCCCTCAGTCTCCTCTTCCCCCCTAGGAACCTACTCCTCACATACATGCATGAACACTGAGCAGGGCTGACAAACTTCCTTTCCCCTTTTAAAAAATTCTTCTCTCTCCTGGTCTAAGCATCAGACTTTTTTCTCTTTGCTGATATCTATACTCATATATTCAATTTCCATAAACTGTCCCATACACCTTTCACTGCTTTGCTTTCTACTTTTGCTTTGATTTGCTATGTTTTTCCACTTCCATTGGCCAAATATATGTCAAGGTTATACCTATGAAAAACATTAAGAAAAATGGACAAAGGTGAACAGCAGCTATTTTCCTAAAAAGAGTCTCAAATTTCTTCCAACAGTTGGGTTCAGATTGTAAAGAGAGAATGTGACAAAAGAAAATCAAGGTTGGTAAAACTAGCTGGCAGGAAACTCTCGCCTAGATTTTTAGTTTGTTGCGTATGTGCTTTGTACATTCTAATTTTAAAAGTGTAATTTATCCTTAAATTGTTGTTTTGGTAAAATTCTTCAAAGGATCTGAGTTAAGCATTGACTGACCGACAGCAGTTGAGGGCTGCGGTTTGAGCCATGCAGAGAGTATTTTTGCCTAATGTCCACAAAGATGGATTGCTAGATCTAGCCTGGATTGTGACAAGCATTGCAACTTTCAAGACAGTCTGTGTAGATTTTAGAGCACCTCACATTCTGAGTAAGCTTGGGAAAGGAGGATCTTTTCCACTTCATAGCAGAATAAATTCCATAATGCCTGGCACTACATTAAAACCTTTAATTACTAAGAAGTGTAAAATTCTCTTAAAAGAATTTTGTTGTCTTTCTCTGAACAATCTGATGCTGGCCACTGTCCAATATCAGATGCCAGAGTAAATGGAGCAACGATCTGATCTTCTATGGTATTTCAATTTTTTCCCTTTAATGTCAATTCAGTTACATTTAATAATAAGGGTTTTCAAAGTAAAAGAAAAGAATTCCTCATCTGTGTAAAAGGCAAGGATAATCTCAAAACAGAGCTTCTTGTTTTCTTTGGTCTGCTTTACTTAGACTGTTTGCTGGGGTTGGCAGATTGCTATTGCACATTTATTTTCTCTATTATAAGCATTTTTTCATTTTTAAATTAAAAATATGTTTTTTTAAAATAATAATGATATTTTATTTACTTTGGTGTGGCACTGGAATTAAATGCAAGCCAAAAAGAAAAACAATTTTTTTTTATTTTTTTTTTAAAGAAAGAGTCCTATCTTACAAGAAGGCAAACTTATTATGGGCATTTCTCTATCTAAAACTGAGCTTTCTTTTTTTGTGTTGTACTCAAGGTTTTGTAAATTTTATAAGTGCTTTACCTGAGTTAACAATAAAAACATCCTCAGTATATGGGATATTAGCTTAACCCCCAAACTTAAGGGATAGTCTAAAGGTTGTTCTTTCTATTTTTCATTCTCTTGCCAGAACTACTTTCTTAAGATTAAAAAATTGCAACTTAAATTACCATTTTAATTGCTTAATCATTTAAACAACCAAAAAGCTTAGCAGTTGTGTTATAATTGAAACATGATTGGATAGTGACCAAGGAAGACGTTTAAAATACCTTTTAAAGCTGAGAGGGTTATAAAAAGCATTTTTGAAATGCATGGACCAAGAATTTTCTCCTAAAAATGTTATTTTACTTTCATGTAATCAAGCCTTTCATTTTTAAGAGGTTACTTGAAGTACTTTGCAGTTTGAATCTTTTTGCATATCTTATTAGAAGTAAATCCTCCCTAAGTCTTTTTTTGACTGTTATTTGAAGGCTGTGCTGCTGCTTTCACAGGCTTATGTTTTCAGAGTTTGTGGTTTTTACACTTCTTTTTTTGCACTAAAATTGCTTTCAATAATATATTTCTGTATACAGGTATTTTGAAGAATACAGAGATTTTGATTATAATAGTGCTGAGCAAAATTCTGAGATACTCATGCTGGTCCCAGAGCGTTTTATTATTGCTGTCAGAGCTGCTGTTGCTGTTCATTTGCTGGCAGATCATCCAGAAGGAACAGCTGATGAGACAACTCTAAATGTGTCACTTCAAACAGTAGGGCTACAAAATTTATCCAAATTAAGTGTTTTCAGAAAGTTTTGCATGATGGGCTACTAATGTTCTTACATTACATTTCAAATCCGTACCCTAGCATTCCTGCAATTGTTTTGAATCTGTCCATTAGCTTAAATTAACCTGGTTTTAGGACTTTCTGTTCTAAAAGAAAACACAGATTAAATCAGCAGTTGAGAGGTTTGTATGCCATGGCTCTAACACTGCATGAAGTTTTTCTTTACTGGATCAAGACTAACCATGCTGTACCGAAGACAACATGGAGAAAACGTGGTCTTGGTGTCCAGACAGCCCACTTGTGGAGCGCAGTAAAATTCTCTCGAGTTAAGGTAAAGGGGAAACTCGTCTCCAGATCCTTTTCCCATTTGTAACCTGAAGGAGCATTCTGCTTTCAGAGAACACATCTTTCATCATAAAATGCTGAATAGTTTACTGTTACATTCACAGTAATTTCTATTTTCTGTTAGTGATTGTTCAGTCAGTTCATCTCTCTGAAATAACTATGCCTGTTTTTTTAGGGAAGTGACACAAAGAAAAGGACTAGGTCAGGAAATAGGTTGGGGGTTGCTTGTAGGTGCCTGCTCATGAATTGCAGGATATACTTTGACCTTCATGTTGTGCATGGAATTTTTTTTAGCTTGAAAAATAATAGTCCCTTAGAATTTCTCAATTCTATTTGCCATTGTTTCATATTTATTTTCAAAAATAACACCAATTTTAAAATTGATTGATATAGTCAGATTGACCCTTGAGAATTGGCAAAGGTTTCAAGTATAATTGTTCATTACCAAATTACTTGGAAATATACGATAATTTCTGACATGTATGTGCTGGAAAATGCAGTGGAAAGTTGTAAAGTGACTCCATTTCCCCATGCTGAAGGGAGCTCTACAACCCGAGAGCTTTCAACTATGAAGGGAACAGAAAGACCAATAGGTTCTTGTATTAACCACAGTCAGATAACATGACTGAAATACACTTAGAACAGAATTATTCTCATCTGCATGGCAAAATGTTTTGATTAGCATGTTTTAAACCATCCTTTTTATTATTATAGATAAGGTACAAAATGGATGTGGATTTTTAAATCAGATGCTAATGTGAGAGTCTTAAAATATTTTAAATAAGTGTAGTAGGTGACTAGTACTCCCTTCTAGCCTACCTCACATTCTATCATAATAGGAACTCCATGGCATTTTTGCAAAAGTAAATATTAATTCCCATTACTCTAGCAGGGAATAATGTATTTCTAATATAAAGACGTAATTTTCTCAAAGCTTCTTGGAGGGTTATAAATTCTGTTTTTCAAGAATTTTCAAGCTCCCAGAAGTTGAGAACCTGCCTTGACCCTTCGGAATATTCTGAATTAGATGTTTATAGCCATCAATTTCAATGGAACTGTTCTGGTTTTAAATAGATGCAGATGAGCATAAGATGATCCTGAATGTAAAATACCTCTGCAGCTTCTTTGTCTGTAGTGTAATTTATAGCAGTCAGGGAGTTCCAAATATATATACTATTATGTTGAGTCACTGGATGTTCTGCAGTCAATTTAAGGTGGGGTTAAAATGTATTCCCAAGGTAGTTAAGTAAGCGTTATTTTCCTCTGCACTGGCTGTTCTAAATCATGTTAAATTTTTTTAATGTTCCCACAATAAACCACATAAGATATTTTCTTACATCTGAGAGCAAGCAGACTCTCTACCTTGCTTTACCCTGCGAATAATTTAAAGAAAGATTTCTTTATCCTATTCAGGAAAAAAGCAGAAAGTTAAATGAGAAGTTCTGGGTTTTTTCCAAGGACAAAATTTAATTTTAGGCTAGGAATGCTGATAAGCAAAAACATCAGTCTTTGAAAGAAACCTCTTTCTCTCATAGTTTGAAAATACAGAGACTTTTTCATGGAAAATTTTGAAAAGAGAGAAAGAGAAAAAGAACTTTTGAACAAAAAGTCTTTTATTCGATTTGTTTCTTCAGCATTTCACATACTATTACTGGAACTGCAGTAGTTCTTTGGATCAGAGTTTAGTCTCTTTTCTGGTCCATCAGTAAAACCAGAAGTCTCTTCTAAGTTGTTGGATGGTCTATAGTAAGTAGAGTTCAGTTTCTGGTTTGCACCCAGGCTACATACAATTAGTGTAATTCCCCTTTGTCTAGTTTCTCACTTTGAAATGGAGAAGTGGCTGTTCCCTTCTCCACAAGCTCCCTTCTCTTCTCTTGAAAAGAAGAGAGCCTACTTGTCTTGAAAAAACTTAAATAGTCTTTACAGAAAATGCTGCAATTCTAGTCTCTACGCTCGTGTAAATTCCATATTCAGGTTCATGCTCAGTGTTGAATTTGGGGGCCATAGTCTTCCTAAAAAAAAATTTAAAAAATTGCAAAGTAAGAAGGATTTAAAATTAACCTTTGTGTGTCTTTATACAGCTTAAGGAGTAGAACTAGAATGGACAAATAAATATTGGGGATTTTAGCTGCCTCTTTGCTTAGACTGATTCCCTATGCTTCCTTCCCTGAGCCCACTGTCAATTTATTAGAGATAGTGCTAATTTTGCTTTCATTGAAGGCAATGGAAGAGTTAATATTGACTTTATAGACTGAGCCCTTAACTAGCAAAGTGTTTTTCAGAGCTTCTAATAATTTGCTTTACCTATATCACAAGCAGCAGGTTTATTGGGATTTATCAGCTCCCATCTCATTAGAGCGGCTGAGGGCTGGGTAGGGTTTAGAAGCAAAACGATGTTCTCTCCCCTGAGAGTGATCAGAGGAGAGGGCAAATGCAGAGCAAGAGGCAGAAACTTGCATTGGTTCTCACTGTCTCACATTCATTTCTATGGATAAATAACTTAAATCTCTGTGGAGTCAAGGTTGCCTAGCACCTTTCACAAAATGTGTTTACATCCACTAAGCAGAAAAACAATCTGGCAAATGTAGCTGACTATAAAAAGCAACTTTACAAATACAAGTGAATATGTGCTGAAACCACTGACCACAGCTTCTCAGAACATCCATAGCTGATTGAGTTTGATTTGGATTTGATTTGCACCAGGCTTTGCACTGATGTTCAGGAATCATTCTCCATTGCAAGGAGCTACTGTCCAATTTAAAGCCTTTGCATCTCCATAAATCCTAAGGAATGTCAATGGCTGGTCAGTAACCAGCAGGATCCATGATTCCACGTGTGCATAGGTGTGCATAGGTGTTTCTCTTAGTTAAGATGTTGAGTAGAAATGCTGCAAAGCAACAACCTTGCTTGCTCACCCATGAGTCCTGTATAGGCACCCTGTCTCTCAGCATATATTTTCAGGGAGCTGTCCCTAATTTTTTATTGACCCTCAGGTTTGCTCTCTGTCTTTTGCAGGGGATTAGAACTTTTCAATTTCCCTGTTTGCAGTTCGTTAGTGTTTAAGACCAGCTCTGTCACAGTGAGCACAGTAGCCAAGAGCAATAGTCTAGCTGCAGAATAGTGAAGGACTGGAACTTGTAATCGACTCCTCCCTGTGGATCTGCTTGTTTTGTGCATTGTTGTTCATCATGACAAACTTCAACAACTTAGCTGTGAACTGTTAATAGATGAATGGAGAACGTGAAACTTAAATACCTCTTGAGTCACTGAGTCGTGTCCATTGTATGAAACACCATAATATAATCCTATTTGAACTGTGGATTTGGGGTTTTAAGCAAAAGACCTATTGCATAAAAGATGGATGACTGAATCTCCAGAGTTTATACTTTAAATGGAAAATAAGATCTCAGTTTTTTGAAAGAATAGGTGTAGGCAGCTATGCTGGTGACTTGGATCCCAAGTGGATGGAGACCGCTAAAATCCTGAAGAGGTGTGGCTCACGTTCATCTCTGTGCTTTGAGTTTCTTTGAACCTAGGCTGGTTAGGCTTTAGGCAGTTTTTGAGACATCTGACTCAATCCATATGTTGTAAATTAGATGCGTAACAGTAAATTCTGTCTTCCATTTTGAGGGCTTCTCTCCTAAGACCTCTCTAAGTGACTCTGTAGTTCCTGGTAAATTCCTCACCTGGTGAGGTGAAAAAGTGCAGGTTGGTTAATCCCAATAGCAGTACTAAAGATTGTGAAATACATAGTGAAACAACTATAGTTTGCATAGCCTTATTTTTGTTTCTGTAATCTCTGTAGTGCTCTCTGAAATTATTTTTCCAAACACTGGCATTCCTTTGTATGGGAGGAGACAGCACTTTGGCTAAAATGGAAAAATACTGTTGTCAAGTTGGTTATTTAGCTATTCAATGACTATAATCTTTAGCACTCAATGACATATCAGAAGGTTCATTGTTAAGACACCCTCTGAAAATTCCATGGATTTCAAGTGTTATCTGAGTGGCAGGTATAATCTCTTATTTTATTGTCATATGAAGACAAAATTTGGATAGCTGTGGTCTGAAAGTTATGTAGAAAATCATTCCTACTTATTTGTGGAAAATGAGAAAAAATGCAAGTATAAAAGCAAAATACGGGAAAAAAAGGCTATTTCTAATAGTATTTTTTCCAGGTATCATTCTTCGTAATAAAAAATATATCTTTTTCTTTCCCTTCCTTGTAAATTATTCTCCAATATTCATGATTTCATAGAATGTAATACCCTGCTGACTTTGCAGGAGTTAGGTGAAGTGCTGCTTTTAAAGATCCTGCTCAAACTTGTATGTGTATACATATATATGCACACACATACAGCAATTCATTTATATGCTTGTGTGTTTTGACCCGACTAAAGTAATAGTTAGATGAAGAATTTTGCCCTCTGCGGAATTACTGAATTTCTTCAACACATTATACATGAAAATCTTCAGATTTCTAATATCAGCATAGAAAGAGGATGTGGACCTGCCTAAATGAGCCAAACCTCCCTTCATCAGGTGGTTTGGTTTAAATGTGTCGCTAGAGAATTTTGTCATAGTTGCTGACTATGGTATATAGTGGGCAGTTAAGCCACAAGTAAACATTACAGCTTTACCAAAAGGATAGGCATGAATAGTCATTAGTTTCACAGGAAGGGAGGAAATTACCCTTTTCCTGATTGTCACGTAGTTAAACTCTGTCTTTCCAGAGTGGATTTTAATCGATGAGGTGTTAATTCAAACAGTGAGGACAAAGGAGCAGTGAAGAATTTTTTTTTTTTTAAAAGAACAGAACTGTAAACAGCTGAATCCTCAAAAGGTAAGTAACTTCTTTCTTGTGTTGTTCAGCTTAAATTAACCCTGAGAAAAACTAAATATCTTTTGTTTGACCTAATTTGCAAATTCATGGTTGGTACAACTTAATTGAATTAGTGCACATTGAATTTAGCCTGGGGTATTCATTAGTGCTGAGATTATCTGCACATACTAATAGGCAGCTTGATAAGATCCGGTGGTCCCAGCAGTGGGAAAGAATTATTAGAACTATCAGGCAATTTTTGGTAATCCAGGTAAATTAAAACTACTTTGTTTATTGCTTTGTAATTTGTGCTTTGGTTAATACTGGTAAAGTATTTCTGAAGGTTTTTCCCCTATATCTTTTTTTCCATACATCCTCTGCCTTTGTTTTGTTTTATAGGGTTAAAAAACCCACAAAGAATCAGAAATGCTTTTAAAACTAATTTTCTTTTCAATAGGCCTAGTTTATTCACTGCTGGACACCCAGTATCTATTATTTGTATGAAAATGCTCTCCTTTGTTCTTTTTCCATCAGGTATAAAGTATTATTTCTCTGCTCTGCAAGTCCCACATGCACTGTATGTTCATGAATGCATGTCCCTCTTCAGTATAGCTCTGGCAGATTGCCATACTTAATGCAGAGTAAAAACTCCAAGACTTCATTAACTTACGCTGTTGAAAAAGCACAAATGACATGGCAAAATAAAATACAACTTCCAAGTAGAAAAAGGAGAAGACATGAAAGCAAACAAGGTACATTTTTTTTCATTAATTTTCTTCCAAGCATATAACTTTCACAAAATTATCTGAAAAGATCATACTCATAAAATGATGTCAGTGGTTAATGGGTTGCATGAAGGTGTATATTAAAAAGCCGTGTAATTTGAGACTCACCATTCCATTTTTACCATGTCTGCATATAGAAGGAACTAAAACAAGGAAAGGTTTAGGGCCCCAGCTTATAGCCTTCAGGGACTTAAGATTCCTACTGTGGTTAATCAAAGCTGTAGAAGAATAAAATGCTGTATTTAGCTCTAAACAGAAAACAAGCAGAACAAAGACCTTTCAGATTAAATGCAATTTTGTCTGTAAAATTCTGTTCTCTTTTTTTTTCTCCCAGATACATTACATATGCTGGTTATACTGTGCAAATTGGGTAACTGCTCATCAGAGCAAAAGTCCCTTTCAATTGAAAAGGAGCAAATGTAGGTAGGACAGATTGGTAGAAAAATTCTTTTAAATGCAGTAATCGGCTGTTCTTGAAAAAAAAAATCTCATTTTCTATGAAAACTTGTCTCCGCAAAACGTCTTCTGGGTCTGTATCAGTTGTGATTTCATATTTGGTACAGTGGTAGGAAGGGTGAGGAAAATTGCTGTGTGAGGTTTAATCCTCCCTTAGCTCTGAAGGATGAAGGAGCTGAACTATCAACCCCAGTACATGTTAGAGTAGTCCAAAGCCTGCTTTAGTTTATGGTGAAAGAAACAGCCCCTTAAGGACAATTCTTCACTACCCCAAAACTGCTAGAATCCATTGCACTGTCCAGAATGCTCCCTTCACTGAGAAGGTGAAGAGCATTTGGCAAATGTGTGACTCTACTTTGCTTGCTGAGGTTTTTTTCTTTTACTGTAGATCAATCATGTGTGAGGGTTACCTACCCAGTAATTTCCTCTTTTGTCCTACTGAAATAGTACTGAGCAAGCCCTTGAATTAAATGCCTTACAATAACTGGATTTGGCTAAGTACCTAGAGACACACAGACTCATGTGCCATTACAAGCAAAAAAACCTCGGCAGATCTGCTGTTAAATGGTGCCTATATTTACCCTATCCCAATATTTACAAAAGAAGAGAACTACTATTGAAAGAGCTTTTATCAGTGAAAGTTCACCAATCAGTTACCTAGAGAAAACAGGAAATCTTTAAAATGCAAGAAATAAACAAGTGAGGTGCCAAATCATGAGGTCCTTGAGTCTTTCCGTACTTTCCTCAGGCAACGCCCCTGTTTGTCTCCTATGTCATATATTCACAGGAATCATGCCCCCCTGTCCTTTCCTCGTGATCCAGGGACTGGGTGTCCCACCGTAGCATAATCTCCATCCTTTCATTCATAGCTTTTCCCCCTTACGTACAAGCTATCAGCATTTTAAGTTATGTTGGCAGAACAGGAAGAGCTGTCATGGAGGAAAGACAAAGCAGGGTGGTTTTGCTGGAATGAGTTTTTCGTTCCTATTAAGAGAATCTGTGATCTGTGGACCATAAGAGAGGTGCTTAAAACTGATAGCCTTGCTAACCAGATGCTGAAATTTCAGTTTTGCTGCTTCTCACTAAGCACTTCCCTCTTCTGTGTTTTTTGTTTGTTCGTTCGTTTCTTTCTTTCTTTCTAATTTTCACTGGAATCAATAGAGTTGATACCTGGAAAATTTGGAATTGACTAGATTCAGTCAGCGTTGAACATTTTACCTGTTTTGCATTAATGACAGAGGAGTACCACTGTTAGATTATTGCTTCCACTAGAAGATTTGATTTTTGCTAAGGGCAGACTGACAGATGCTCAGCTGATTTAAAATGGTATGATGATTGCGGTAGCATCAGAGTCAGGTGAAGCTATGGTATGTAGATACGAGTGGAATGATATTACCATTTTACTGACTGAGAAACTAAGCAACATGGAGATCATGGGGCCTGGCCACAAAAATGCAGCAGGCTCTTTAAAGAACTGGAAATCAAGCCAAATCTCCTAAAACCCAGTTCAAATTTCTGACCAGTGTTGCACTGACTGACAGACAGAGATACTAATTAGTGATGTTTTGAGGAGCTCACTTCTCTCTTACACACAAAAGGACATTAATCTACTAATCATAAATACAAAATGAATGTATCTCACCGTACAGTTACAAAATGATGCTTTCAGTGTGACTGTTTAAGCATCTTTCTGCTCATTCAACGTTATTTTCTATAAACCAGAGTGCTTACAAAGAAATACTGTTCAACCTCTTCTCTGCATAACAAAAAGCAGCCTACAACTGTAAGGTCTCTTTCCATTCATCAGCTACCACATCTGTTGCTTGCTTGGACACTGACCAAAATGATTCATTCACATGTCTAACATTTATTTTTGGTGAAATACTGGGATTATACAGAAAGGCAATATTTCAAAACCTGGTCTAGAAAACCAAGGGAAGTTGGAAACAACTTCCTCAGCTGAAAACAAACACGACGTTATATCATTCTGCAGCTTTATTAGAAGGAAGGCAGTAGCCAACTGAAGCAGCTGGAATCACACTGAAGTCACTCTGAACTCTGCAGATCACTTCATTCTTCCTTCTGCTACAGAGCTCACATCCCTGATTTACAGTGTGTTTCGTTCCAAAGAACTAAACAAGGTAGGTCAATCTCTCTGTTATATTTTAAATCTTTCTCTCTCTCCCTTCTAAATAATGTGTTTCTACAGCTACAACAACACTTGCAGGCAAATCCTGTGAGGTAGCGTAGCAAATACTGGCTAAAAATGTCGTGATTTAACCCCAGCCAGCAACTAAGCACCACGCAGCTGCTTGCTCACTCCTCCCCACTTGCAGTGGCATGGGGAGGAGGATCAAAAAAAAGTAAAACTCATGGGTTGAGATAAGAACAGTTTAATAACTAAAATAAAATATAATAATAACAATAAAATATAATAATAATAGTAATGAAAAGGAATAGAACAAAAAGAGATAACACCCAAGAAAAGACAAGTGGTGCACAATGCGATTGCTCACCACCCGCTGACCGATGCCAGAGCAGCAATCCGCCCCTCCCAGCCAACTCCCTCCCATTTATATACTGAGCATGATGTTCTATGGTATGGAACACCCCTTTGGCTAGTTCGGGTCGGCTGTCTTGGCTATGCTCCCTCCCAGCTTCTTGCACACCTGCTTGCTGGCAGAGCATGGGAAACTGAAAAATCCTTAACTTAGGATAAGCACTACTTAGCAACAACTAAAACCTCAGTGTGTTATCAACATTATTCTCACACTAAATCCAAAACACAGCACTGTACATGCTCCTAGGAAGAAAATTAACTCTATCCCAGCTGAAACCAGGACAAAGAGCTTCTTGGAAGAATGAATGTGGTACTCATTTATTTCAAAGATTATTTTGAACCACCCCTGCAGCAAGAAAAGATATGAAAGTATGTGTGAATTTAATTAATGACTTTTGAATGTGTTTATACACACTTCAAGGAGTCTTTTATCCTATCAGAGAATGGTAAGTGACCTTGAGTTAAATCTCCCTCTCTCTCTTCCCCCCCCGCCTTCCCTTGTGTGTTGGTTTTAATATTTTATTTGCTTAGGGATAGTATGTCTCCTATAGCTATAGCAATTCCTAGTATTATTAGAAATAAGTACATCAGTTCTGATCCGAACAGATACTAGAACTGAAAGTGGAAAATAATTTCAATTTAAGTAGCAGATTAACAAAATAATTCTGAAGAATTACAGTCATGCAGAATTAAAAAAGGCTTCTATGATCTGAGCTGGAAGGTGTGTGTGTTTTCCCTAACCATTGTGGAATAAGGTAGGATGTGGATCTAGCTGTCATCAAGTGCATGGGAGCATGTTTCCTAGGAAGTGACAAGATTTGAAGCCGTATATACTACCGCACAATGAGACAGGGCTAGATTCTACCTCCTATTCAGACTTAGTGATAACCACGTCATTGTCACTTGTAGCCTTTCTAAATGTGATCTTGCAAAGCCAAACAATATCCCAGACCTGTTTTTGTAGTTTTACAGAAGATGTATAGATTGTCTATGAATTAAAACACATTTGCTTTCTAGCTGAATAAAATTGTATTACTGAATAATTTTAAATGTTTATTAATTCATAGCTAAGGAGAAGAGAGTGAGTGAGGGTACGTCAGCGTAAAGGAAGTTGTCAGACCAGGTTTGTAGAAACCGATTCAGGATTAACTTGCTTATGACAGTTTACTTTCACTAGCATCATATTGTTTTGCCTCAGCTGAACTAGGAAATGCAAATGTTTTGATAACCCAATTTACTTTTGTTTAATGTCACTGCAGCTTCTGCCTGAATTGAAAACATTATCAGCCACTTATGTCACACAGACAGGATAGAGGTCCTACCAAGTTTACTTTAATCCTTGGGATTTTATATGTGCTGTGAGTGATACTAGAGTCCACTTTTATTGCACTTAGAATCTCTTTGAGTGTGGCATAGTGGAAGTTATTTGACTCTGGAGAATTAATTTATGGTTTGGATTCTCCAATTGCCTTTGTGGAAAGGGATCTTAAGTCAGGGAAACTCTATGTAAGGATTCCTAGTCAGGATCTGACTACAGATTTTTACTGCACCGGTGGGGGCAGAGGAAAACTGTTGAGGACAATAATGCAATTTGTATGTACTATACATTATAACTTCTTCCTTTTCATTTTAAGAATGTCTTTCTCTGCTGACAGCCTAATGAGCAACTTCTGAAATGCTGTTAGATTTGTGTTT
Organism: Gymnogyps californianus; assembly: GCF_018139145.2. Classification (NCBI taxonomy): domain Eukaryota; kingdom Metazoa; phylum Chordata; class Aves; order Accipitriformes; family Cathartidae; genus Gymnogyps; species Gymnogyps californianus. The sequence continues at coordinate 14,939,295 of NC_059477.1, forward strand.
ATTTCTGATAGATTGAGTCAAGAGGAAAATTTATATCTGTTTTCTAATAAAGCCAGTTGCCTTAAAGAATTTTCTTATGTTTCCTAAAAGCCTCTTGAAGTTTGTGATCTGTTCTTAGATATTAATTTTTTATTAATAACTCTGCTATTCCAAGCACTAAGCAGCTAGTTTTGCAGAGGATTGTAGTCTGTTGAATGGTCTTGTTATTTGCTTATTTATTCATTTTGTCTTATGGAATGTGCTAACAGTTCAGCTGTCTCTCTTACTGTGGTGGCTGGCTGTCTGGCTAATTTTCACTCATTATTTCTGATAATGGTTTGATTTGTGTTCATTCAGTCTGAAGCTAGCAGTTTTCACAACAGTGCAGGGCTCTGTTGTTGCTGACTTTGCAAAAGAGAGCTGAGTGGGAGGAACAGTTTCTCATGGGCTGTTACCAGAAGAAGGGATTGCTGTGACTGGGGTGGGCGGTGTCCAAGAGACATTCCGTTTTAGAACGGAAGATGCCGTCATGCACAGATCAACTCTCCCACACTTGCTACTACTTTTACAGTGTGCTTGAGGCTCCTGAGACAGAAAGAAAAATTATGTGTCCTCAAAACAAGCATATAGTAGTTCCAGGGGAGCTCAGCTGTGCTCTTTGTATCTTCAATATGTTCCAGAGGTTGAGGGCCTGGAGACAGGAGCAAAAAGCCCTGTATCAGCCCACAGCTGCTCTCTTCCAGAGAGAATTTTTGCTGTCTTGTTGCCGCTCTCTTATACCTGGCCCACTATTTTACTGCATTACAATTCTTTAGATGAACTGAACAGACCTGCTGCAGATACAGTACTTTTTCATTAGTGGGCTCAAAGGGAAACTAACAAAACCCAAAAACAAGTCAGGTTTGTTTGCAAGGGTTATCTGCAAAGGCCAGCACTCTAGAAGTCTCCAGTCCTTGCCAGGGACACTAGCTAGCAAAGAGTTTGCAGCCTTCTCCTACTTCTCTTCCCCAGCCCAGGCTCCCTTGTCCCTATTTGATACTTCTCAAAGGATATATTTCAAGAATCACAAGGCACAAGTATGAAGAACCAGCACATTTTGCCTCTATCCACAAAAGGTATTTGCCTCGTCATTCTGTTGGCAAGGTCTGAATTCTGCCTCCAACTCTACCTTTGAATCTACTGTTTGGCTTTGGGCAAGGTACTTCTGTTCCTTTCCCTGCTCTTGTTATGTCTGTTTATTCTGTTTAATTATAAACAAGGCAGGAATTGTCTCTCATGATGTGCTTATAGTGCTTGGATCCAGTGAGGCTTTGATCTCAAAGGCTAGGGCCTTTGGGTACTTTCCCAACATAAAATACTTGCTTCTTTCAGCAAGTGTGAGCCTGGCACAGAAGTTTTATTCTCTTCTGAAGCCTTCTAGATGAGAGAAAATGGTGAGTAGTAAGTCCTGTACCGTCAATGTGATATCACTTTCTACACTCCCATTTCTTCTTTCTAGTGATCCTCTTTTAATGAGCTCAGCCCCACATCATTTCAATTAGATGTTTTGGAAATGTTAAGAACCATTGTCCATGTAAGAAAACTGAGTAATGTGTTGTCGAGGTCCTAAACCCGTAACTGAGGGTGTTGTACCATACCTGGTGGAATCAAGTGAGAAGTGATTTGCAAAGGTAATATGGGAAGCCTGTAAAACCAGTATTTCCAAGCTCCTAATTTAACACCTTAATCATAGGCGCAATCTATTCTTATCAGTGCTAGGGAGTGTTCCCAATGCTGTATTAGGGAGATAGATAAATATCCAGCCCTCCTGAAATTGTATTAACAACATGAATTTTTCAGTTTTGCAGGAATACAGGCAGTGCTTATTTTAGACTTGATCTTAAAGTAAAGAAAAGAGTTAGCTTTGTATGAGTAGGAATATTAGAGTAACACTGATACAGAAGTAGACACCCTTAATCTACTGTACACAGTGATCCTAGTGTATTAACTGTGAGGACAAAATAAAGTATGTTATCTTATCAGCTGGAACGTTTTGGTTATATACTAGCCATATTTTGGAACTGGATGTTCTGATATACCCATGCAAGAGTATGTGTCAAGAGTAGTATAACCATAGCAATATTATAATCATGCTGGAAGAAACTGCTGATGTAGATTTAATGAGCAGTAGAATAAACCTAGAAGAACAGAGATCAATTTAGAGAGCAGTACATAACCAAGCATACTGTTAGAAGTGACTGGGAAATTAATATGTGAAATAGAATAGGATATAAGAAGGCATATTTGAGGAATGAGTTGTGTTGCTAATTTTCTCTGTGGTTGTCTCTTAACTCTTCTTGTTAAGAAGAACAAAGAACATGTAATGATCATATGAATGCTAGTTAAAACCTTCTTTCATCACAAATATATGAAACAGTTGCAAAGTAAAAATTCCAAATAATTTTTGCATGAAAAACGTAAAAAGCCATGCTTGGTTAGAAATACAAGCGTTCGTTATCTTATCAATCCAGTCACTGTGAAGCTGAGGCACTTAAAAATTTTAAATCGGGTATGTCCATTACTCTAGGTATGTAGTTATTGTGGTGGCTTATAGCCAAAGAAAATACTGCTGGCATTTGTGGAGGAATAGAAAACATGTGAAACTTCCCTGGAACAATACTTCATTAGTATGCATATCTTACATGCTGAGGACACAGCCAATATGATATATGGTGTACCTGCTGGGCTTTGTCATCCAAGAGGTGTGCTTAATGGCTCTGAGGTATGTCCTGGGCATGCAGAGGTGCATTATTGTACATGACAAGCAAATGGTGGAGATCCAGGTTCCTTTTCTCTTCAGTGTAGAGAAAACAGACCAGAATCTGCAAGGGCTGCCCAGGTAGGTGCTGGCTTCCTCCAACACAGTGGACCGCACAGGGGAGGGCCTCTCTTCAGGAAGGGGAAGGTCTCCCAGAGGCAAAGCTGTGGTTTTTCTGCTCCATCATGAGTGAGGAGACAGTGTTATGTTTAAGAAAGGAGGATAGGACTGTGGTTGAACCACTAGGCAGGGACTCTAGGTTTAGCACCTGGTTTGATCAGAGGCTTCCTGTAGGTCATTCTCAGCCTTCTCGTCTGTAAACCAGACTGATGATACTTCTAACTTGAGCCCACTTTCACTAAGGGTTATGAATACTGAGGTGTTATGACTGGTTATGTAAATACTTCGGCAGTGCTGACACATACAATATAAAATCATATTTTAAATCTCAAGTGGCGCTGTTTACCTAAACTTCTATTTTTACCTACTTGTAAGAATGCTTAGGTTTGGGGTTTTTTTTTTGGAATAGGGCCACTTTAAGTGTTTCATAGATATCACCTGTCATTTTCTTGACTATGAAGTAGTATGTTTGTGGTCACATGATAGACTTGCAGTGGTTGCGGCAACTCCTTACATTCAAAAGGAATATTAAAAAAGATATTTCTACTTTTACCTGTATTAACAGAAGGGAATAAGAGCAGGAGCAAGAACTAACTACACAGTTACCAGGTGCCCCCTTCCCTGCCCCAGTGCATATCCTGAGGACATCTGAGTTTCTTTGTCTTCTTTGGGGATGGAAGTCTTGGTGCTTGGGATCAGCATGAAAATAAATCACTTTTGGTGATATGCGGTTGCTGGTTGCAGAGATTTATGAGTTACCTGATGTGGAAATGGTACGCTGCTCAATTGCAGCAGTTGTCTGGATGATTTGTTATATTCAGGCCAGATCTACTGTAGTACTTTTCCTATTACAGCAGCATTATTTAGATATAAAGTTGGGTTTTTCATTTGTTGTTTAACATTTCTGTGGCAGCAAAAGTGCTGGTCTGAAATCATTGCTTTACCAATATTAACTGAGTCTGCTCTATAAAAGTTTGTTAATCCTGCTGTAACACTCACTTTGTGTAAAATGTTATGAGGCTATTATCTGGTCAAATGACTTCAATACCACAGATGAAGTGGTGTGTTATGACTAACAGGGTCATGTTTGGCCTTGCTCAAAGTAAGTTGTTTTTGGCATAAACTTTAGGAGATGTCTAGCTAGTACATTGCATATACATTTCTAACACTGCTTCACTGAGAGACATAATGGAGAGTGATGGTTATTTGCATTCTTGTCTTGTCTGCTAGAACAAATACATCTATAATGTGGCTTGAAAAGTATTCCAGTCGCATATCATATCTATTATGACCCATTCTAGTTGTTGAATTCAGGATGGCTTACAAAGTCATTTTGTTACCATATGTCTAATGACCATTAAAACGATAGTCAAGAGATAGACTTTGTGTATGTGTCTGTGAAAGAGAAAACATACACACAAGCCTTGATTCTGCTTTTGTGTATACTAGCTTAAAATGCTCATTTCCTAGTAGCTTTGTCTGCAGGGCCAGCTTTAGGCTTAAATTATAGCATAGCTATGATTTAATTTTGTAGTATGGGTGTATCAGGCACTTCCTGCTATAGGAATGTTTCTACATGGAGGCAAGTGGTCATCTTGGCTTTGTTCTTTTGAGGGAGAAATATGAGTCTATGACAGCTTGTAATCTCATCAGTATTCCTTGTGAGTTTTAGGATCTTTTCTTATGTCTTTGTAAAATACTTGCCAGAAATACCTCTAACAAACTTGCTCAGTCTTCTGTGTTTTGAACTTTACAGGCAAACTACTGGATGAATTTCATGTTTATGTTTTTGAAGCTAGATAAATTCAAAATTTAGCACCTCAGAATTTCCAAGAAATTTTTTTGAGTGCTCTCAAATGAATTCAATATCCAGACAAACTTGCTGAGACACAGTATGACAAGCAGGCTTTAGGTTACCTTTTGAGAAACTAGTTATTCTCCAATATTTGACTCTTGCAAATGACAAAAGTTGCAGTGAATCAATCAAATAAGCTTTCCTTTAGCCATAGATTATACATGTGGGATGTGATATGCTCAGAATTATTCATAAAGGCATTAAAAGGAGGGTTTGTGTAATATAATCGCTCTGTGAAGTTAACTGTTGAGACAGCCAGCTCCGCAAACCATCATTTTCCTGTTAAGTCAGGACCCACTATTGTGACCTCTGAAATCAATTTAGCTGGCCAGAGGCTCTGAGTGTTGTTTATCACACTGAACAAATAGATTTTGGGACTACCACTCAAATATTTGTGTTAACTTTTAACTAACATAGACAATTAATAAGCTCTTCCCTTGGACTTCTCTGTAAATTTCGAAAGTAATGAGGACCAAATGTGAGAGAGAGGTTGTGTAGGCTGTAGCCCAAACATGTGGCATAAACTACCAGTGTAATTAAGCTGGACCCTAACTTGGGTGGTGTCCAGAGAACTCTGAAACCCCAGGAAGACTTTGCATCAAGTGAAGTAAGTGGAAATTGCAACCGCTTTCTTTGTTTTCTCCTATTTTAGACTGAAAACCCAATGTAGTTTAATTCCAGAGCCATTCCACTGACCTCAGGGCTGAGGCGTGGAGAGGTCAAACGACTTCCCCTGGTCAAACAGGATGCATGTGGCATAGCTATGAATAGAGTCCAAAGTACTGGTCCCATGTCATAACGGTAAGACCATTCTTAGTGTGACAAAAGCTGTTCTATTTTCAGCAGATCCAATCATTTGTCCAAGTTGTTATTATGGCTCAACTTTATGAAATACTATAATGGTGGCAGAGAAAACGAACTCTCGGTACTTGTAGTAAAAAGCTATGAATATATCAGTTCAGATCCGATTCTGTAATTCCCTGCTGAAATTCAGAGAAAGACAGTTCCTGTAGCACATGGTGAAATCTCTTCCCAGCAGTTCTGTGGCTTTGTATTTTAGAAGTATTTCCTAATGATCTGTATTTCTTGGTAATTCTGTTTTCTGTCCCAGGATCTAAAAGGTACTAGCAGCAAGTGCCAGCCTGTGATATTCCTATGAAGTTGTTTAGTAATTAACTTCTGTTTTACAGAAGGGGACAGGAAATGAAACCTCCTAGTCAAACATTCTGAAACCTATTTGCTTAAAATTGAGCAGCTATATTCATCATTAAGCAACTGAATCAAGGAGGCTCAGTTTTCAGAGCTGCTTGTGACCTCAGCAAACAGGAACAGACTCCAGTCAAATGCTGAGCGTACACTTTACACAGGCTGTTTACTATTTAAAAAAAAAAAAGACAAGATGAAGTCTAAACTTGGTTATATTCATCCATATGCAATACAACACTGTTCTGTAACCTGTGGCTGCCCCCAAGTCCTATTGCTAGGCCTCTAACCACACTTTCCTGTTTATTGAAAAATATTTTCCTCGCTCTGGCTCCTTTTTGCAACCCCAGACCAGCAGGGACTGAGCCAGTGAACTGCACTAAACCTCCCTTATCCTTTCTAGCAGTTGGCCTGAAAGCCAAGCAGAAACTGCTGGCAGAAAGTCTTGTTTTCTCTACTAAGTCCCTGTTTGCAGACAGGTTCATGAGAGTCTTTCCAGCCTGGAAATTAGGCCATTTGTCAAAGATCATACAGGAAATCAGTGACAGAATAAGGAATAGACTTAGATTTCTTCACTTTCAAGACATTGACTTGAACAGCAAGACAGTTCTGACTCTGAAAGTTTATTAATAAATAAAAACCAAACTCATGTATTTGAGACTGTCTTTCAAGAACACAAATCCCTGCTGCATGATGGTTAATGGTTATCCCAGAAGAAAAAGTCTGGGTCCTTATTGATATAAACCAGCATAGCTCCATTGACAATCCCCTACTGCTTATCTTTTTCAGGGCAGGGCTTAACACCATGAGTCCTGTTATAGAAGTGCTTCATGTATGTGAATGTCAGAGGTAAAAGTTTCTGGGCTTTGCAAATGTAATTGTCAGTCTTTGCTGAGCCATAGCCATAGAGTCTAGTTTCAGCATCTGTGCACTGGGAGCAATGGTAAGCAATGTTCCTCCTGCTTTTTTGCCCCCACTGCTAAAGAGTTACTGCATTGGAAGACTAGGAGTTAGAGATAAGGAAAAATACAAGCTTGGACAAATAATGGCATTCTAAAGGTGTGCTCTTTCAATGGAGGAGTTTTAAACTACAGGAGGCTTGGTAAATATTTTCTATTTATTTAGGTATGTTTTCTTTTTCCTCCTATACATCATCTTTGACATTCTAAATATAATATTAACATTGTTGGGAAGTAGGCAAATGTTTGTTATTGTCATTATGGTTTTTTAGCACCATTAGGGGAAAAAAAAAGGTTTGGAGGGAAACGTTTGAATCCAAGTATTGTTGTGTTGTGCTAGTTCTTGAGAAACGTAAAAGCAAAATTGATTAGTGACTGGAATACAGGATGTTAATCAGCAAGAATCTGAAAAATTGGAAATTTTTTTTGCTTAATTGCATGAATTCAATTTGAAGGTATAGTTCTGTATATAGGCAAAGAGCCTTAAAAATCCAATTATTAACCTGACTGTCCTCTGAAACTGTCCAAATGTAATGTTGTTCCAGATGTTAGTGGTACGGCTCCTTGTTTATACTATTTCTCAGCAGCTGTTAAGCTATTTGAAAAAATGACTCAGATGGGTGGTACTGGTATTTGATGCAGAATCTACCCCCAAGGGGCATGTAATTACATAAATGCAGCCCAATAAGTATCATTTTATCAGGACAGTAAACCAAATAACATTCCTTCAGCCTGATGTAAATTACAAGGGGCAAATGTTATCATAGCCTCTTGACAGAACAGGCTGTATTGACTCTTATTACATATTTTTTTAATCAAGAGATATAAAATTATACAACTTCCCCCCCCCGCCTATCCATCTACGAATGAGAAATCTAATCCTGCTAATGTGCGTGCACATGCGTAGCTTCACTTGTGTGAGTAATCCTTTCAAAATGAGCAAACTACTTTTTTTGGAGGAAAGGTACGTACATGAATACAAGCTTGCAGATGTGGTTCTGCAGGCAGTGTACTCTGGAGACCCCTCTCCTGTTGTCCTTAGCATGCTAAAATTAATGGAATTACAGGAATGCAGGGCTGGGTTCCAAAAGCTTGCACTGAATTTCAGTTTCTGAATGGAACTAGCGCTCAGAAGTGTACCGGTGAGCTCATCCATAGTACAGCTAATGGGCTGGTTGTATCCTGCTCACAGGGACAGGTTTTTAGGGCAGCTGAGTCCAGCCAGACAATACAGCTTTAAATGATAACAGAATTTAGCAGAATATTTGTTTTGATCATGGCAGATATTTGTGTCACACTGTGGCCATCTGTGCTGTGCTGCAGCTTTGTACTGTGGAATGGACACATAACTTCTGAGTGCTTTTTCCTGTTCAACCTCTGTTTGCTGTCTGTTTTCCCATTCATTTCTTTTTTTCTGAGTTTTTCTTCTGGTTTATATTTTCCTTGGGCCCCCTCCTCCCCCCCCCTCCCTCCCACACTCTTCCTTTGGAGTTTTAGAAGAAAATTCCTGTGTGAAAAATCATGTTGTACTTGTAAGTTCCAGAAGCTTTTGCAATAGAAGAAAACTGAGACTGTCGTTCTGTCTTAAAAAAAGAAAAAAGGAGACACACATACTTTCATCTATAGCTCTTACAGAATATTTCTTATTCTCCTGGGAAGCTTTATTTTCTTTCATCTACTACCTGTTTCTCAGCTCACTAGTGGAAGAATACTGCAATTGTATGTATTGTCCCTGAAATATGTTCTGTATGTTTCCTTCTCTACGTCCTTTGCTGCATTAAGGAAATCTAATACATTGAATGTGTCTGAAAATCAGCATTCCTTGATACAACGATAGATACATGATAGAGAGGAATAAACCCATGAACTTTCAGTTGCTGGAGAAATCACTGTCTATGATTTTGTTAACTATAATTTGAGGGGGGTATTGTGGGTGGTCATTTTATGAAAAATGGCTTCCTGGCATTTTAACTGCACTTTTTTGCCTACGTAGATGCCTGGTGCTTCTCTGATTTCTGACAGATATAATCCATAAAACTTGCTTCAAATAGGAACAGAGCGGTAAAATATGAAACCTGATTAGAAAAGAATAGAAAAATCACACTTCAGTAAAACTTTGCATCTGGTTTCCCAGAAATTTATCAGTGATACTGTGCTCAGTGCTCTCTGTTAAGAAATGAATGCAAGGAAGACAGATCCTGAAGATTTCAAGTGTTGTCTTGATTTGAGCATTTCTTGAAATGCCTGTGACCAAAATACTCCACAAGCTTTGTGCTAGCAACTGACAGCTAAAAAGTGATAAATACATGAAACTAAGTCAATGTTTTGTTGGTTTTTTTTTTTAATGACCAAGAACTTAAAGGAATTGCAGGTTACTATTTGCAGTGCAGTAAAACATTTCTCCTTTGACTGTTCCATTTCTTCTCTTCCCCAGAAAGCAACTGTGCAACATGACATTTGAAGATTTTGAGAACTACTCTTATTTCTACGACCTGTCTGAGGAAGATGAATCACCCCAGTCCTCCCTCAGCATTGCCCATATGATTTCCCTTTCCTTTTACAGTGTGGCATTTCTGCTGGGAGTGCCAGGTAATGCCATCGTCATCTGGTTTATGGGCTTTAAGTGGGATAAATCTGTTTCTACACTCTGGTTCCTCAATCTGGCCATTGCAGATTTCATTTTTGTTCTCTTCGTGCCCCTCTATATTACATACGTGGCAATGGGCTTCCACTGGCCTTTTGGGAAGTGGCTCTGCAAAATGAACTCGTTCATTGCACTACTTAATATGTTTGCCAGTGTTTTCTTCCTGACATTCATCAGCCTTGACCGCTACATCCGCCTAGTCCACCCAGTCTTTTCCTACAAGTATCGGACTGTAAGGAACACCCTCATTCTTAGTGGGATCATTTGGATGTCAGCTGCAATTATTGGTGGCCCGGCCTTATACTTTAGAGACACAGCTACAGTTCTCAACAATGTCACCATTTGCTACAACAACTTCCATGTGCATGACAGAGAACTTATTTTGCTGACACATCACATTCTCATTTGGGTGAGGCTTGCATTCGGTTACCTGTTTCCTCTAGTGACCATGGTCATTTGCTACTCATTGCTGATTGTCAAAGTGAAGAGGAGAACTGTATTGACTTCCAGCAGGCTTTTCTGGACCATCATTGCTGTAGTTGTAGCTTTTTTTGTTTGCTGGACACCATATCACATATTCAGCATTGTGGAGCTGTCTGCTCACCATGATGAAAACTTGCATGACTTACTGCAGGATGGCATTCCCCTCTCCACTGGTCTTGGTTTCATCAACAGTTGCCTCAATCCAATTCTCTACGTTCTGATTAGCAAGAAGTTCCAGGCCCAGGTCGAGACAACAGTCTCTGAGGTGCTGAAATTGGCACTGTGGGAGGTGAGCCGCTCAGGAACTGTCAGCGAGCAGCTGTGGAGCTCGGAGAACACCCATGTGCCTGTGCACTATTGTGAAACTGCTCAGTGACTGCTCTTGTCACCATCCCTCTCTGAAACAGCTGACAGGAGATTTGGAGGTGTTCTTGACTTCACATCTGCCAGTCAGATGTGCATCTTTGCATATACAGTTTTATGTAAACAGCTGGCTTAATTGCACTTGCTGCTTTCCTTGAAAGGTTTTTAAAGGACACATCATTTGGGTGTGGTGTACTTGCAATGCACACACAAGCTGGAACTGAAAGTTGTCAGCATAAGTGGAATTGGGTTTTTGATCAGGAATGTTGTTGTAATCCTGTTGTTTTGTTGTGATTCCATACCTCATTGATATCAAAAGAGCACATAATAAAAATATTCCTCCTTGCCATCACTGATAACACTCTTGATTGAGGCATTCTCACCCAAGAGGTCGTGGCCATACATCAATGAGTCATGAGTCTCCTGATTGTCTAGTATTGCCACTTGGCCACTTCCCAGCTAAGTGAAGCTATCAGTGGCTCCACTCTGCAGTTGGAGAAGAATCCCAAGACAGAGAACGCTGAATCACTGCCTTCTCTTGTCAAAAAAGAAAAATATGGAAATAAAATCTGTTTTCTCCCAGTGCTCTTTATCTTACACTCAAAACTAAGACAGGAGATCCCGTGTTTTCTGGTCACTTATTCTTGTGCTTTTAGCACCAGTTGGGTGCAAAATACTGAGCAGATGTTTCATATAGGTATTAGGCTCATTTGAAATGTGCAAAGAATTAGTGAAAATGTTTCTTACTTAGAGAAGCTGAGATTAAAGGCCCTCTGCCACACTTGTTCTTTTTCTGTTTTTAAACTTTCAGGCTCAAAGAGGTTTACAACTATCGGTTGCTCTTTACCGCTCTGTTAAACAAAGGTAAAGAAATAATATAACATTCTGTTTGCCTTAATGCCAATCTTCAAAAAAATGGGCAGAGTGAATTCAACAATATTCTGTTACAAGTCTGTAGCCACATTTGGACTTCTTTGCCAAATGAGAGGCAACACAGTACATCCAGGAAATGGAGTCCACTCCCATAAGAAAGATGAAGTAGTCCCAGTTATACTGTATTCTGTTCCAACTTGTTGCTTGCTGTAGAATCACACATGCACCAATGCAAATATGCATGCTAAATGGAGTGGACCAATTTCTGATGCAATACTACTTAATTAAAAAGTTGAATGTGGGATAAAACTCCACTAAAAGCATAAAGGTTTGGGTAAATTTGAACCATTTTTTCCTTGTTATTGGCCTAGGTATATAGAATAAAAGTGCCTTTCAGGTAATCTGCCTAGTCTCTATGGCCTGCCGACACACCTAAGTAGCATTTATACTGTAACTGAGGCCTTATATGTAAATATATTTGCTTTTGTATAATATATATATATATATATGCATGCATGAGCACATCCAGTATTGGTAGCTGTACAAATAGAAATAGTCTGACTGTGGTCTGTAACTGTTTCTTTGGGCTCTGGTTTCAGAGTTTGGGAGAGTCAGGCAGGATCAGTGGAATTTCAATGTATTTCACTTTGGGCTGGAAAGTTGGTAAGCAGCACTCTTCCTTTGAGTCATTTGCTGCCTGGTACATAGTGACTCATCGTAGTATTTTGGCACTGTGCTGCTGAATGTGCCTAAATCAAACATTTTGCAGTTTTTCTTCGCATGTTCCCTGACATCTTTCTAAGAATGATGTATTAGTACTACTCTCCTGACTGTACTCCAAGTGAAGTAATAAAATGTTGTTTCCAAAGAGTGTGTTCATTTGCTTTTCTCAGCAGCAATATGCAGTGACTGTCCATTCTTGGAACAGCTCCTTCCCAAAGATTTTGGAAGATGAAAGCAAGCCCTGACCCTTTCTACTACAGGAATTAAGGTTTATGTCAGCTTTCTTCTTGCATGTCAGCTATCTGAGTACACATATTGCTATATACAGTAAAGAGATTGATTTTCAAATGGGGAAACATATGTATGCTGTCTTGCATAAATTATCAGAAAGCCTCCCCTGAAGTAGACAACAGAGATATAGAATAGAATTCAATAAGGCCAAAGTCAGCCCTGGTCTATGGAATTAAGTGGATTAACAATTTTGCAATGTAACTACTACGTCATTCACACCAACATCAGTTACAGAATTATCTCCAAATCATTTCTGCAAGAGTAATGGAAGATACCTAAACAAAACAGATAATGCTCTAAAGTTTCTGTTTCTAAAGAGCGTCCAAAACAATACCACCAGTTCTACACTGCTTGGACTGAGGAATGCTCATTCAACCCACCACAATGGAAAAAAAGCCAGACGAAGGGGATTTATCTTATCATGCTAAAAGATACTATAGCAAAACATGTCATAGGAAATAGCTCTTATGATCAACCATTCATTCAAGAATAATAGCTATTGATACATTTTGTAATAGACAGGTTCTGGTTACTTACTCTTACCTGCTTCCTGAACAGTTTGTACTTCTGAAGGTTGTTACGTAGATTAGTTTGTAACCAATACTTTTGTTGAAACTGTCTTCCCAGTATTCCTACACATCACATATTTAAGTTATAGAACTTTCTGGTGATCTTTCTGTTATGGGGTGCACTTGGGATAGAAGTGTTTCATTTACTCTAAGATGCTGATTTTTCACAGGCACAATGACACAGTAATGTACCAGCACATACCCAAATACTACACAAAAACCCCTAATGTAGATATATGTGGATTCTGTGGAATTCTCTTGCCCACATGCCTATTTATTTTGTAACTGGGGAGACCGTGCTCTCTAACTTTTTTTGTTTTGTTCATGTGCAGCAAGTTTCCTTCTAACATCGGGGAAAAAACACAAAAGAAATCCGAACAACTGAAGAGTTTGTACATGCATGCTTAGCATAAATGAAACACACACACAAAAACCCAGTCTGGCAGGTCAGATGGATGGCTCGTAGTGCTGTATTTTAGCAAAGTTACAGTCTATATATCAAACCATTTTATCCACTTAGAGCTTTAATTTCAAGGTCAAGGAAAGAGTTTAAAGGTAAGAAGCACATTGAATGGGAGGTCAGAAACAGTGATGGCCAAGGACAATAAAAACTACATTTTTGTGGCAGAACTTTTATTTTTTTTTTTTTTTCTGATGTGGCATTTGCTCATTTCTTGCTTTTAACAGCACCATGACAGAATTGCTAAAACTAAGCTACATGATTTAGCCGAAGCGACAGCTAGAGAATTGCCACAGAAGGGGTACTCTGCATTAATTACACACAGGATGAAGCTAGTCCTTTAGGAGTTAAGTTTATGGAAGGTGGGAATGAAGCCTGTAATTATACTTACTTTCAATTCTTTAATCATGCTTTAAACCTCTGACAGGCAGATTTTTTTTCTGAGACGAATTATAAAACAAAGCTCTTGCATAATCTGAAATTGGCAGACCTTTACACAAACAGGACCTGCTGTGCCAGATAACCACACAGAGATGCTCTGTGAAAAAAGAACAAAAAGAGTCATTTTAGCTGCTACTGTCAGGCTTCGGCACTGAGCATCTTCATCTCAAAGCGACCAACGTGGCACGTAAAAGGCTTGCATTTCACGGTCACAATAAGTTCTCTATCTCAGTCCAACAGAAGGCCTAGAAATGTGAATTTGTCTAGAAGCTTCACAACTTTGACAGCTTTTACATTTATATCATTCCTATGGATAGTTTTTGGAAAACAATTTAGTTCTGATAGGTTCTTCAATCTTTAAAAGATGTCAAAATCAATCTAGAAACCAATCTGGAGCCAAGTAAACAGCTCAAACTGGTGTTAATTATGCTACTTTATCTTTGCATTTTAATTGAACACCTATTTTTTTTTGTTGTTTTTAACCTGGAGCACGCTTCAAGTTTATTATGCAACTAAACTATCCATCTGCATGAGCTGTAGCCTGTGGTCACTGCACCCCATTAATCCTCACACCACCACGCTGAGGGGTCAGACAGCCGATGCCTTGGAGTGTGCTTGTGGAAGGTGCCTGCTGCCCTCTAGTCGCCTTTGAGTTTCATAGCGCCTTTCAAGGACAACCCCGCTCCCCGGGCTAACCCGTGCCTGCCCAGGCCGTTTAAGGTGCAGGACGCACAAGGACCTTGGAATATGAAAGCAGGAGCTTTTACCAACACCATTATTTGCTGTACTAATTAAGAAGCCCCAGAAAAGACACAAAATTTGAAGTAATTTCACTGCAAATGTTTTCACACCTCAGAATGAAAGAGCTCCAAGTCCACACAACAGGAGATGAGAAGGTACCACAGTAGTCTCAGGTCTGATAAAGTCTGTTTCGCTACATGCCTTGTCACCTCTAGGGCACTGCAGTTGCTTCTAACCTCCCTTCACTCCCTCAGTGAAGCTGAATTTTTGTTTTCAACAAAAGCCACAGTACATTTGGTTAGTCACCACCCTTATTAAACAAAAGGAATTTATACTACTGTTTATCCACTAAAACAAGTTATTTGCACCTTGCCTGAGCCCTGTGCTTTCCACTTAAAGCCATCCCTTCTTCCAGAGGAATTACAGAGATTTCCAAAGACGCAACTTCCCCCAAATATGGAGCAAAGAGCATTTCAGATTTTTAAAGCCATGCAACTGTTAAATCTGCATTGATGGTAAATGTAAATTTTCTATTCCCTCTGCTCATGCTCTTGGGTACTACAGTGGGGTGTTGGAGCAACCCTGGAATTCAGTTTCAGCTTCTACTATACCCATCAACCAAATTTTACATTTATGAGTTGGATTACACTATGATTCTGAATTAACCACAGACACAGCCTGATTTTTGCAATTACATTTATTCTAGATAAATCAAGACTTAAATCTTATTGAAAGCAGCTACATCCATTGATTGTACATAATCTTCAAAAGCTGTTATTCTCTCTTCCAGCATATCTGTTCCAACTTTATCGTCTTCAACAACACACTGGATCTGAAGCTTTTTGATACCATAGCCAACTGGTACTAGCTTGGCTACAAAAAAAAAAAAAAAAAAAAAAAGAAAAAAGCATTTAGTACTCCTCGATTGGTGGAATCTCTTAAAAAAACCCCCGCAGATCTAAGACTGAACTGACCAAAGTAGTTCGCAGGAATACATAAAAACCATAATTTGTTCTGTATTACAGACTGCCTAATCAACAACACAGCATTCATTACGAGGTGGTCAAAACGGGTTTCTTTTTGTGGGTTGCCCCCCTCCAAACCAGTGATGTGGGTGTATGGGTGTTTGCTTGCTGCATCAGGAACTGTACAGGGAGATGCAGGATAGCAGAGCCAACGTTTTAAAGCTTTTAAAACCTGTATTTGAATCTTAACCTGGCCGCTGCACTAGTACACCTGACTATGTCAAGATGCTGAACTACTGTAGTGTTTTAATTCCTGCACTGTTCTAGCTACCTACATTTTCACAGATCAGCAAGCAGTGACCACAAGTCTCCCTATTCATATGCTATCTTAAGAAACCACATTACCTCCCTCTCCCTGCTTTGAAATTTTCTCCTACTTACAAGATCCCCAGACCAAGCCATCTGCTTGAATGCTTCGAACACACTCCTCTAGTTTGGCCATGTCTGTCTCATCATCCCAAGGTTTCACATCAAGCAAGATGGATGATTTGGCAACAACAGCTGGTTCTGGGGGAAGAAGGGAAGAAAATCACCACTAAAAGCTAGGAAATTTTCAAAAACTCATGAAAAACTTTTCCAATTTCATGAACAAGAACCTCCTCACATAGCTGTGACAGGCCTCTTGTACCAACATACGTTTCAAAAGTATTTCAGCTATGCATATCCCAATGTTCAAGATGTAGATACATATGTTCTTGAGAAATAGTCTCATAAGAAAACAGATTAAGAAGCTAACATTGTTTGTTACATCAGAAGTCCTTTTCAGAGGATCTGAGAAGGAGCTTAATGCCATGTAACAGTTTCTTTTCCACAGAGGGAATACTGCAACTGCTACAGTTCTGAACAGTTCCAGACCAGTAGCTGTGGAGGGACTTGCACATTGCAGCCTATTCTCTAAACTTTTAAAGTAAATCCTGGGCTTATCTCTTTTTATAGAGAAAGCTTAGCTGCTGGGTAAGACAAACAAGAGTGTATTAAGCAGGACAAAAACTCTGTTAAGGTTCCCATTTGCTATGGGAAAGGCTAAGCTCACAGGCAATTCAAGTGAAGCTAATTACTCCTGTCTCACTCCAGTCAAGTTTATCTATTACAGTTAATCAGTGTTTCTAGCCGTCCTGTTCAAATGCATGAAAATTAACCAAAGCATAAAAGTTCTTGGTAGACATACTTTTGGACTTCTTTGATTCATATTGGGCCAGACGTTCCTCCCTCAGTTTCTTTGCTTCTTCACTTTCCTGAAAGAGAAATCTAAAGTTACAGTAAAGCACCAAACCCCCGCATCTTTAAAGCTTTACCAAATTGACTGGCATCTACTCAGGCAAAAACAAATCATCACAACCGTCAGCCGAAAGATGGTGATTTTTTGTTTTATTCATCATGTAACCAGTCAAAGGTAAAGTAGACAGTTCACCCCATTGCAACACATTCCTTCCTAACTCCTTGGAGTTTTTACCTTCCAAGCTTTTCTGTTCTGCAAAGATAGCTGAATTTGAGAATTCCGAGTAGGATCTGGTATCAAGGTCACAAATTTAAGTAACTTAAACTAGTTAAGGCAAAAATCTGCATACCTGGGTATTTCTAAGAAACCCAAATAAATACAGAAAGGTCAAGTACCTCCTCATCATCAGATCCAAAAAGATCAATGTCATCATCATCTTTGCTATCTGTGGCTGCACCTGTTGTGTCCTCAACATCAGCAGGACCGTATTTCCCCAAAGCCTTCTTTACTCCTGGCAAGCTGAAAGAAAACAGGAGGTATTAGGAACCTACTCAAATGTCAATACAAATACTGCCAATCTGTCAATGAACCTACAAGTGCATTCATGGTAAAAAATGTTGCGCTAAAAAAAATAAGTATCTAGTTCTGCTACTTGAAAACAGAACCTCCCCAAAGACAATTCCCAGTGCTCCTGACATGCTAGTTGAGACTACAGCAAATCCCATATTCAAAGATTGTTCATCTGAGCCGACATGATCCTGCCCAACATTGCTGCTCCACCTACATATATGGCTAGAAAAAGCTTTCTTATTGGAATCATTTATCAGCATTACATTCTGTGTAGGAAGAGTTATCAACTTCTTGTTCATGCTTCTCTAAAAATATTTTCATTTGTTTAAAAACTAATAGTGACAGAAAACACAGTGTTGCAAGGTAACTGATCCTGTGACTTTGGAAGTGTCAGTGAATGCTTTACTCTGAAAGCTAGCTCTCAACAGCATGCAAGGGACCAGAACCCCCTGAATTCATTCTCCTAGAGCTTATATACTTCTGTAGTCTTAGAATAAGCTCGTAGTTCTATCGTTACTGTGAACCGCTGTTACGAGAGTCATAAAACTAGCTTTAGTTTTCAGGAACTAGAAGCAGTTTCCAGAGTGGACTTTGTGAAGCAACTGTATAATCTCAGTCCCCTTAGCATCGTAAGAGCTTCAGAAACGGACTGGTGACTGAGCCACCCAACTTTACAAGAGTTCCCTCCAAACAGGACTGAGGCACATAGAGGAGGCAGTGTAGCAATACTGACACTACCTGTGCTGTACCTTTTTAGAGAGGCCTGCAGTCTCCATGGATGTCAATACAGCACCTTTCATGAACACTAAAATCACTAAAAAAGAAAAAAGATAACATTTGCTTTCATATTTCCCCTTCTTTATATGTGTTTCTGCATTGCAAATCATTGATTTTATCTTCCAGGACTAAAAACCTGAACAAACCACTTTCCTTATTTATCATCTATGTACTGTATATTTATCTTTAAAGACTCCTGTAAAACTTTTTAATCCACTTTGGTGTTGCCTTTATGGGGCCCATTACTGGCAAGTAATTTCCAGCTTCCAGCATAGCTATCTGTGTAAATGGCAGCAACAAAACTCAAGCTTTTCTTACAAGCTTTAGCAGACATGTCAGCAACTGAACAGAGACAGGACCAGGCTGCCTAAATTCTAAGTGAAAAGTGTAATGTACTGACAGAGCAGGTCTGCTCTGCTTCTAGAGCTGTTCCTGTTCCAACGGCAACACAAAGAGCCACATGGTACCAGTGAAAAACAGTTTTGTTCAAACTCGGAAAAACAAATGCAACACTTCGTAGACCAGTTCGCACGTATATTCCAGCTTCGCAGTTTAACCATACCTTGCCTTTTGCTTTTCGTACGACTTAATATGATTGTACCACCGAAGAGCATGAAACAAGTCTGCAGGAGGTGGGGCAGCGATTGCTTCAAAGACTGCTATATCAGCCTGAGAAGGGACGTACCTGCGGAGAATAAGCCGAAGTTAACCCCCTTCCTCGGTGCACGCAGGAAGACGTGAAGCAGCAGCCGCTGAGCACAGAGACGACCGCGCCGCAGCAGCAGCAGCAGCTCGGTTCGTCCGCCAGGCTGCTGCTAGGCCCAGCGGCAAGCACCGCAGAAAGTGCGAGAAGCCAGGCGGGCTCGGCACCGCGGGCGCGCTGTAGCGGCCCACGAGCTCGGCCAGCTTCAGCGCTGCGCCGCCCATAGCGGCCTTGCGGCAGCAGCTGCTGGGGACTGAAACACACGCGTGCCTGAAGGCCCCCCCCGCGCCGGCACGGCCCCCCGCCCCCCCCCCCCCGGTTCCTGTCAGGCCAGCGGGCCTCACCGCGGCCTGGCCAGGCACGCCTCCCCCGAGCCCCAGCACTCCCCCAGCCGCCTCTCACCCCTCGATATAGCTCCTGTCAGCTAGGAAATCATTGAGGACCCGGAGGCCAGCGGCGGACTTAAGGTCCCCGAAGCCCATGGCGGCAGCGGCGCGGAACACAAACCCGCCCGCGCACCCTCAGCCCAACCGCCGCGCAAAGAGGCCCAGTCCCCCTTGCGCCGCCTTTATATAGCAGCTGGTATCCCTCCGCAGACTGGCACGCACGTATATCCCTCCGCAAGAATGAACCGCGAGATAGTTCCTCAGCGGTTGGCTGCTCCAGCGCAGGGCGTGCAGCGGACGGAACATCAGAAGTGCGGGGAAGGATCGGAGTAATAAATGTGAGGTTAACGATAAAGCTCAGGAAGCTTTTCAGTGTTACAAGGGTACTGTAACATTCCCTCTACTGTCGTGTCCCGTCCCGCCCCCCCTCCGCGCTGCAGGCACCAGCGGAAGTTGCCGGAGTTGGGCGAAGAACAAAGCGGAAGCAGACGGAAATTGCCGAGGGTGGCGTGTCTGACGGTGGCCGAGAAGGTGCTGGGAGAACGGCGGAAATTGCCGAGTTCCATCGTTCGCCGATAACCTAACGGAAATCCCCGAAGCGGTTAGTTCCGAAGATTGACGAACGTGTACGTCAGAAAGCGACACACGTCGCCGAGGCTTCCCGCTCCGGAGATTGCCGAAGGAGGCTCCGGGGAGCGGCGGAAAGGCCCGAGGCCGCCGCCATAGAGGCTGAGGCTGAGGCGGAGGGCAGCCCGGGCAGCGGCGGGGAACGCCGAGGCGCCTCCGCCGTCCGTGCCGCGCCAGGTAACGGCGGACGCCGCGGCAGGGACGGCGGCGGCGCCTCCGCAGCGCGGGGACGGCCGGCTGCGGCGACGCCGTTAAGGGCGCCCTCCTCCCGTCGCTGCTCCCGGTGCCCTTGACGGGCTCAGCGGCGGGCCGGGGGCTGCCCGGCGGGCGGCGGCGGAGGCACCTCCAAGGTGACCCCCGCGCCGGGCGGCGCTGCCGCGGGCCGTGCCCTCGGCCCCGGCGCTGTGGCAGAGCGCCCCGGGGCCCGCCTGGGAGCCCCGCCGGCAGGCACGGGGACGCCGGGCCCGCCGCCGACCTGCGCCGTCTGGCAAGGCCCCGGCGCGGTCCCTGTGGGAGCAGGGCCCGGGGGAACGGGGCGGACAGGCACCCCGCGCGTTGGCCCGCTGCAGGCGGAGAGCCTGCTGGGTTTCTGGCCGCAGCCGCCCCTCGGGACGGCAGCGGAGCGCTTGTTGTGTGCCTTTGCGTTTGTTTGTAAACACGTACCGGCTGCAGTGAAGCTGCCACCCGTTCTCGGTGGCTGCTCTGCCTTCGTCCGTGCTCCTGGCAGCTCTTGGAGAGTTAGTGGCTTGAGCGAGGCTGCTAGCTGCTTATCACCGTGACATTCACCATTTTTAATGTAAGGTGACATACGTATGTATAAAGTATAGATAGTTATAAAAAGAGAGCCATATCTTGCAGTTTAAGAAAGTGACTTATTCTTTTATAACTCTGCGCGTATAGGTGCATAATACTTCCTTGCAACTGGTATAGAAGTTTTTGCTCTGCCTGTTTAAAACCTGTCAGCAAACGTTTGAACTGATAAAAACTTAGTGTTGTTTTCTCTCTTATCAAAGCACCATGCTTCGACTACCTGCTGTCCGCAGGACCTTAGCTGGGGTCGCCCAGTCCTCCAAAGTGTGTGGTAAGTGTCTAGTTTATTCGTGTGTGTATGGTGATAAAATTCACGTATGTGTAAATGACTTATTGAAGGCTATGTACGCGTACTTCATTTGCAGCTCTGGAATTCTATGTTGTGCCGTTTCTAGAACTAGGATGCTATCAGTACTGTATAACTGTAAGATAAGGAGTGTGGGGTCTGACGGTTTGCATCTAGCAGTAACTGAAAGTTTTTGTTTTCTTTTTCCATGTCTCTCAGGGCGTACAACTGCGACGGCAGCCAGCAACCAAATAGAGGTGTTTGTGGATGGTCATCCTGTATTGGTGAACCCAGGAACCACAGTACTTCAGGTGTTGGCAGGGGCATGCTGAATTTTTCTTGGACTCCCCATCTCACTTCTTGGCACCATGTTCTATTCCATATAGCAAAAAAACCCCAAAACCAAAAATGTTTTACATTGTTTCTTGCAATTCTTTAGGGGTGTTTTCACTGACTGTGATGCAATTTCATGTGGCAGAAATCCTTTGGGGAGTTCAGTGTTTGAAAAAGAAGCATCTGCCGTGATTGCCTGAAAGAAGATGCATGCAGTATGAATCCCAACTGCAAAAATTTGTGCAGTGCAATAACAGACTTTGATAAATTCTGGTTGAAGTTCTAGCTCTGAACTCTATGTGACCTTGTAGTCTTTCAGAACCTGTTAATTTTGTGTCTTATTAAAGCGGTGTCTCAGGTAAATGAGGGATTGTCTCCTTTTGGTTATTAGTTCTTATGATTCAGAATGCTGATCCTTCGCTGCTTTTATTCTTCTTGGTGTGGGAAGAAACAGATCCTGGATCTCCCAGCCTGTACTCAGCATTGTTGCTTTTCAGGCCAAAATTTCAAGTAGATCTTTTTCCAGTCTAACGTCTTTTTAAGAAGCCATTAAATGGGGATGTGGTATAGTGAGTTAGAACATTAAAGTACTTAGTGTTTATTTCAAAATATATTTCTCATTATTTGGATACAAGTTAGGAATTTATTTAGGCATTAGAATGCCCCCAGCAGGAGTCTAGTGTAAAATTTTCTTAAATGCTATTTTTTATTAGCTTTTTAGTTTTGCTTACATGTGATGATTTTTTTTAGAAATAATCAGAAAAATTAGATCCTGGTAGTTCTTTTTTATTTAATTCAGTGGTATTTCTTCTGGCAGGCATAGCTAACGCTATAACATAGATCCCATCAGCTGTGGGGATTTTATGCAGGAAAGGCCGTCTTTATCTGTTCTCTGGAAATCTGTCGTCTCTGTCCTACTATCTCTTCTTCAGACATGTCATAGAAGAATGTTTCTTTGCGTTTGGGGTTCTACTGAAGCTGAAGATTGACGATGCTCCAGTACCTTTATAGAGAGTATCTGTGTTGTTGAATTATCAGAAATCATTATGCCCATTGTTGTTTCCTTTATATTCTTCAAATTTTCCTTTTATGTGCTTTTCTTTAAATAGTGCATGCATTCTTCAAAAAGTTATTTGTATTGCTAGTGTCCTATCTATTAGAGAGAATTCTCTCTGTTCTTGGAGGAAAGAATGAAAGAGAGGTCAGTTCTCATTTCCTCAATCAGTTACAAATTTTGGAAAAAATATATGTGTAATTGATAACCTGATATGTTTCTGCGTGATCACAATTATTTATTATCACTTCTTAAGATGAAAGGTCGAATGCACTATATTCCTAAGCACTAACACTGTTATTCTTTGAAAAACTGAATAACGTTTTATGAGGTGGAACTGAAAGGTCTAACTAAAATTTAATTTTCCTTTGTTTCTTATTCTTTATAGGCCTGTGAAAAGGCTGGAATTCAGATACCTCGTTTTTGTTATCATGATCGTCTCTCTGTTGCTGGAAACTGTAGGATGTGTCTTGTGGAAATAGAGAAAGCTCCAAAGGTATTGTATGTGTTTCATAGGAATTGCAATTTTCTGCTGTGCTTAGGGCCTAGTTTAAATCTTGTAAGTAATTGTTTGTACTATCATTAGCACACCATTTGTTGTCATTCAGCTGCTCGAAGCAGTTTTTTCCCTTCTCCCCACTGGACTGCAGTGATTGCCTATAGATCAACATCAGTTTCTCAGATTCTTATGGATTATCTTGCTCCTGGACATGAGCATTAGATAGCTGTGCATTTTCAGTCAGATACATTTTTATGTTCTGTAATTCAGGCATCAACTGCACATTTTCAGCTGATATTACACAAATGGTAAACTGCAGGTTTGTTCTAGCTAAGCAGAGATTGCAGTTACTTATTAGTTTATATTTTAATGCATTATGTACCATTGATGTCTGTTGTAAAATAGTAGTTGACTTCAGGATTGAATGCTGTCTTCAGCAGTATTAAGAAATCTGTGCAGATAATTGAGGCATTCTTTTGGAGTTCAGCCTTGGATTACACACTTGTATTCACATATAAAACTCTTTAGCTCACCTCAACTTGAATTCCATAGTTTGAGCTTTGGTTTCTGGAAATGTTAGGTTATCGCTCAAGATGGACGTCATGATGGTCTATCTCATGATGTGGTTGAAAAGTAGGAGGGATTTGTTTTCTGAGCAGGAGTTTTTGTTAATCTTGGAGTAATCTTGTGAAGAACTTTATTCCAAGTCTCTTTGTATAGGCTTTGTCCAAATAAATGTCTCGTAAATGATGCATACTCTGAACTTCAGTTCTAGAGGTTTTCCAGATCTCTGCTGAATCTCTTTGATTTGCCTTATATCTGTTACAACTCTGACTTTCTTCTTGCTGTAACTACTTGAATTGGAACCCGAAAGTGTAAAATTTTCAACTTCAAAAATAAATAAATGATAACTAATTTAACCTTTTTATATAGCAGATTATTAATAAATATGGCTTCTAGTGACTTTATTGGTTAGATTTTCTTCTTTTTTTTCCTTGCAGATACCTCTTTATTTCTACAACATGTTAAATTAATAACAGATGCCTATGTAAGAATGTGGGGGGAGGGAGAGGTTGGGGTTTGTGCCCATGTTGAGAAGAAATATGTTGTGTTCATGCTTCCTTTTTATGATGATTGCAGCCAGTTGCTGCTTGTGCCATGCCAGTTATGAAGGGCTGGAACATACTGACAAACTCTGAGAAGTCCAGGAAAGCAAGGTACCTTTCTTTTAGCCTCCCATAGCTGATCAGTTGTACTATCTGCTAAATGATGTAAAGTTGACATTAACTTTAATTCCTGAACCCAACAGAGAGGGTGTAATGGAGTTCCTGCTGGCAAATCACCCATTGGACTGTCCTATCTGTGATCAGGGTGGAGAATGTGATCTACAGGTACAACATCCAATTAAATTGTGTAGACTGATGTATTAATACTCTTGTCTTGGGTGAAATTGTGCTTTCCAGCAGCCTGGATACGTCTGTTTTCTGTTGTCTGTTCTAGGATCAATCGATGATGTTTGGCAGTGATAGGAGTAGATTTAGAGAGGGAAAACGTGCTGTGGAGGACAAGAACATTGGCCCGTTAGTCAAAACAATCATGACTCGGTGTATACAGTGCACTCGATGTATCAGGTAATGTCCTTTATTTTTTGCTGGAGAGAGTACTCAGCAGTCATATTTATATCAGTTTGTTACTTGTGAAAGAAACACCATGAGGGGCAGTCAATTTTTTTTATTTCTTTTCTGACTGTACTTAAGAATTTTATTTCTGGGAGGGACTGATAGCTGGTTTCCCAGAGCTACCAGACAGCTGTCATACAGGAAATAGAGCGAGATGGCCAAAACATCAAACTGAAATCAGAATTCTGCAGGGCAGAACTGGTCCCATGGTGTCAGTGCCAGAATGGATTTTAAAACATTAAGTTGACTTCCTCAGCCACAGTTGCAAGATTTATTTATTCTTGACAGCCTCTGGTAGCTATATTGATGCTGTTCTGTGAGATTCAGTACTAGCTAACTTGAGCCAGATGGAAAAGAATACAATGTACCCGCCTAGTTCTAGAAAGAACTTGTTAGTTAGGACTAATCTTGGCCTCAGACTGTGGAATTCAATGAGCACTGAACTGCTCTGGTTTTTGATTGAACTCCACCTAGTTTTTGTATCCCTGTCTGAATGAAATCCTGCAAATGTATAGTCCTGCATGTGATGCACTGACTAACAGATCTAAACAATTGTTTTCTTCTTTCAGGTCTATGAACTAAGGCTAATGTTTTGTCTTAAGAAAATGAGATAAAGGTTGAAAAATGTGCTATGTTGCTGTTGTACATTCCAGATCTGTTTTTCATTCTTTTTGCATCTACCAGGTTTGCTAGTGAGATTGCAGGGGTAGATGACTTGGGAACAACCGGAAGAGGAAATGATATGCAAGTTGGTACTTATGTTGAAAAAATGTTCATGTCTGAGTTATCAGGAAATATTATTGACATCTGCCCAGTTGGTGCTCTTACCTCCAAGCCATATGCCTTTACTGCACGCCCATGGGAGACAAGGTATGTATCTTAACTCATACTGAAGATGCAGCTTTCTCTGTTTCTGTCGTACACTTTATCTTAGAATATGTCCATCTATGATACCAGGGGTTTTCTCTGATTTTTATTCTCTGCGTTTTTGTTGTAGACTTTCCATAGACTGAATCTAACACAAATTCTGTTATTTACTCACAGCTCATTCAAGAAAAGGAAGAATGTTATAGTTGGTAGACTATTCTTCCCTTATTTTTACTCTAAAATGTTTTGGACTTGTAGGTTGTGCCGATTGCTCAGTAAAAAGTTGTGTATAAAGGAAAATTCAAATTCATTAACTCAGTAATTGTTGAGGATATTATTTAAAATATCTTGTGAAACGAAGCTCTTACATGTATATCTAAAGCTAAACCTACAGCACTGTTTTTTTGTTATTGTTATGCAGTCTGTTGCTGCTTGTATATAGAAAACTGCAAATGGTTTATTTGTTCTTCTAAACAGGAAGGTAGAGTCAATTGATGTTCTTGATGCAGTTGGAAGCAACATCGTAGTGAGCACGAGAACTGGAGAAGTGATGAGAATTTTGCCAAGGCTGCATGAAGATATCAACGAGGAATGGATATCTGACAAAACAAGGTGTGTGGGAGGTGTTTGTACCCATGTGTGCGTTTATGCATGCATTAAAGGCACACTCTGCAGAACCAGAAATGTGGACAGTAGCACTGACTTCTGGATTCCACCTCTAATATTGTAAAGCTATAGTGAAGAATAATTAGTAAAACATGTTTTTAATACTATAATTAAAGTTACTGAGTTTTCTAGTGTTTTCATTTTTTTATGTTTTTTTTTTACAGTAATTTTTTTATTTGTATCAGATTTTTTTTGCTTGTTTTTGAGAAGGAAAAGTTAAACTTTCAGGGGAAGTACTTGTGTTTCTCTTTTCTCATCATTGCAAGCTGTTAGAAAACTCAGTCTTAGAAAATATTTAGTATACACAATTATCTTTGTCTTTGCTCTTTAATAATATTAGTGGTGTTCACTTAGGTTTGCTTATGATGGTCTGAAGCGTCAGAGACTTACTCAGCCAATGATCAAAAATGAGAAAGGACTATTTGTTTATGCCTCATGGGAGGATGTGTTAACTCGTGTTGCTGGCGTGGTAAGAACAATTTTCAATATATGTAGTGTGAAATTAATTACTAAAGCTGGACATATTACAATGATTAATATGAAAACATAGAAATATAGAAAAGGGCTTTTTTCTTAAGGTTAGAGGGGATCATTTGACTTCTAATCCATTGTATTTACACTTAAATTTCTTGTTTTGAATATTATTTCCTGTTTCATGGATTAGACCATCTGAAGAACTCTGTCTTATCATGATTTCATTTGGGGCATTGGGAGAGAAATTACTTTTATTTAAACAGGAAACTAAACTGTTCCTTCAGAAATTTAGGAGGAAGCAACTTTCCTGAATTACTGTGATCTATCTGAAGACTTCTTTAAATTTATTTAAACTGTGCTATCACCACTTTTGCCATCAAAGCCATTAATTCTGTATTACTTATATCTGAATTGTGCTTGCCTCAGTGCTTTCTCTGTGTGGTGATTGATTCTGCTGCTCAAATGAAGTGCTGCATGACTACTCTGCATTTTGATGAAAAATTTTATGTGGGACGAAGTAGAATTGAATAACTGTAATTGAACTTTCCTCAAGGATGTTTTTGCCCGTGGTACAGTAGCAGGGTTTGTTACGAAAGCTATTGCTTCTCAGATAATACCTTTGAGTTGAGTTTACTACCTGAGCTTGTGTTACGGAAGTTTGTATTCTGTCTGCACTGTAGCTTCATTAGAATAAGAGCATTCACCAATCTTCCTCTCCTCACCACACCAAATGAGAATTAGCCACATCTGAGCAATAATTTAAGTGGGAGAGACCTGCATAGAATACAGAGAGCTGTTCTTTGCTTATCATGAGTTCTGAAGGAGCTGGAGTTGCTGCCTTGCAGAAGTCAGACACTGCTGATCAGTTTGTGCTGCTCCAGGCCAGCAGTTGCACTGCTGGCTTTGGCACATCCTAATGTAACAAACATCTACCTGGGCCAAATGGGAATTTATTTCGGTGGTTTCTTTTGCTTATGTTTATACTTCCTCCAGCTACAGGCTGTCGAAGGTAAGGCAGTAGCAGCAATTGTAGGAGGACTGGTGGACGCAGAAGCACTAGTAGCTCTGAAAGACTTACTGAATAGAGTAAATTGTGATACGCTCTGTACTGAAGAGGTCTTCCCTACTGCCGGAGCTGGGTAAGAATTCAGACAAAGTTTGTCTGTAATGAGTATGCTAATAAACTTTCCAGTCTGCAAATCATCTCATGGCAAGATTCAGAAATGACCAAGGACAGCAATTGCTGATGCATTAGCAGGTTTTGTTTGAATTTACAGTATTCATTTATAGAGAGTATTTATGAATTGTGAGTTGATACTTAGTCTCTACTACAGCAAGGGTTGCACACTTTACTGTATGTTGAGGCTGCTGCAGTTTAACAGTAGGCTACTGAAAGCCAGTTACACTCTGTTGTAAGTTGGATAATTTAGTCTATTTCTATTTGTGTTGTGAAAACTGTAGTACAATTATGACCTCGTAAACTCTGTAATAGCAGATGAAGTTTGTGAAGGCTGACAATATCTGTAAATGTAGGAAATATCCACATTGTCATTCCCTTAATATTTTGCTGTCTCTGATACTCATGAAAGAGAGAAGCTCTTACTTTGTATTTGGGTTAGTAATTCGGATTGAGAAATCTCTTTCCCTTTCTTTTCCCGAGATGAAAAAACATTTTGAGCATCTAGAATCTTTACCATATCTTCATTCCTTCCCTTTACTGAATTCTCATCCTCTTTCTTTCTTACATCTTTTTGTTATAGCACAGATTTACGCTCTAACTACCTGCTTAATACCAAGATTGCCGGAGTGGAGGAGGCAGATGTCCTGCTTCTGGTTGGCACCAATCCACGCTTTGAGGCACCGCTTTTTAATGCTAGAATTCGAAAGAGGTTTGTATTCCTTGGTGGTGAATAAGCATGCAAATACATCTGGATTTGATACAATGCTCAGGTGGAGCCGCAGGCAGTAAGTTGAGAGCATTCATCTAGATGGACTCACTGGATTTAGTTCACCTTTAGTAAAGGGAATGGTGATATATCTGTAGGAAAAGGGGGTGTCTTCTCCCTGTAGTGTATAGCTATGTTTTGTTCATTCTCACTTTGACATTTTACGTAAGTTCATATACTCAGACATTTATTCCTTTGTTACATTACACAGACACCTCAGATTTTCTGTCTTATAGAAGTTTGTTAAAGCGTATTCCTTAAAGAATTATTTTCAGCATTGGTTTGCTGCTTTTTGTATTGTTGGTGTAACAAATCAAACTTGCTGATTTTTACAAGCAGTCATTAAAGTTTAACATTTTCTTTGGCAAGTAATGTGGCTTTCCCAAACTTTTGAATACAGCTAATTCAACTTCAGCAGGAGACAAATGAGGTTTATAAAAGCCCTGTCCCTTGTAATGCTGGGATCTTCCAAAATACATCACTTTAAACAATAGCGGCCTTAAAATTTTGAAAGGAAAAAATGCAATGAAATTTATGAACGATTCATATATTTTTATAAGTCTGTGCTATGAGAAGCTGCAAAAAAGGAAAAATTTCTAACCAGCTAAATTTTTCTGTTTATCTAAGAAATAAGTGGATTTCTAAAACCGTGAGCACTGTCAAATTCGGAATTCTTTCCTCCTACAACTGACTTTAACTTCAATTGTGAAGTAACTGAGAGTTAAGTCAAGCTCAATAAACTTAATAGTAGCTGTAGGTGTGGGGGTTTTTTTTGTTTTGTTTGGTTTTGCCGAACACAGGAAAAGATGGTTTAAAGTTGTAGCACCTCATTTTGGGCAACCTTTTTTTTTTTTTTTCCACTGAATTGGCAAAAGTTTGAGGGGGAGAAGGGAATTGAGTTATGAACTTCTCATGTAAGGTGTGTTGCTGAACTGGTCCCAGAATGTATGTAGAGAAGTAGTCCTAAAAAAAATTAAGCTTGCTTAACAGTCAGAATAATGCTAAACTGCATGTTACCAAAACAATGAATTCCATTTAAATTCCTTTGAAAGAATTTGCATCCTATTTCAAGTTATTGCTAAAATTATAATTAGTGGCTTTAGTTGAGTAAAACACTGTATTTCTTTGACTTTTATAAAATGTTTGCTGTGTTTTCAGCTGGCTTCACAATGACTTGCAAGTGGCCCTTGTTGGCTCTCCTGTGAATTTGACCTACACATATGATCATTTGGGAGAGTCCCCACAGATACTCCAGGACATTGCTTCTGGAAAACATGCATTCTCCAAGGTACACACAACTTAAGAGTGTGACTGTTAAATTTCAGATGCATTGAATAATAATCTGAATTCCCCACAGAGATAGATTTGAAGAGAAGTACCATGTTGTATATGGGGTTATTTGTTTTTAATCAGCTGCAGAGATGAGGTAATGATTAGTGTGCGCCAAGTATGTGTGAACTGTTTAATATATTCAGGTGTGTAAAACTTTGCAGTGCAGGAAACTCCTGGAATATTTCTTAATATAAAACAGGCTGTTTCAGCTGCTGCTGTTTCCACTTAAATGTCTGGTTATCAAGATTATAGTTCTGTATTGACAGGGTAGCATACTGCTTATAGCATTTTGTCTTGGCTTTATCTCTAAATGAAACAATGACCATTTCAGAACCGTAGCTTTGCATGGAAGATTTATGTAGAAATTATGGGGTTTATTACATTATCTGCACCAAGAATTGTCTTCAGAGCCGTGGAATGAATTTCTTGATTCTTTACTTGCACAGGTCCTCGACCAGGCCAAAAAGCCAATGGTGGTGGTAGGTAGTGCAGCACTGCAGCGCAGTGATGGAGCAGCTATCCATGCTGCCGTTTCCACCATTGCACAAAATGCCAGGACTAAGAGCGGTGTTGGTTCTGATTGGAAAGTCATGAACATCCTCCACAGGTTTGCTTTAAAGTTTTTTTTGGGAGCCACTTTCATTCACACTGGGCCTATACAAGTTACCGCAATGTATGTGTGCAGATTTCTTTGTGTACACACAAGCAGCTTATCAGGTTAGAACCTGTAGGGAATATAAAAAATAGAAGTACAAACTAGCAGAAACTTTTTAATAAAAATGGGTTCCTTGACCTGGCAAACTTTTCAGGCTCTCCATGAGATTTTATTAATCTATTATATTTAGATGTAGAATTTAAAGTTTAAATTTAGAGGTATAGAGTACAGGAGAGCTTAATAACATACCACAGTGCTCAGTAGAATGCACAGCAGACCAGTGTCACTTGCTAAATGATTGCTTTTTATCTAAAGGAAGAAAAACAAACAAAATGGCAAGAGTATTTAAATAATATAGTTGCTTGTAACATTCCTTTTACTGTGCAGTTTCTTAACTGTATAGTTAATAGAAAAGCTTCAAAGCTTTTCATTTTAGGGCTTTTGATCTTAGTTATTCAGTTTATTGGATTATTATTCCTTTTAATAGGCAAGCTTCTCTTGGGACAGTCCTTTCCCACTCTCTTTCTTAAAACTCCATCTGTCAAATTGACAACCTCTGTAAAGGAAAAAATATTTCAGCAAATGTAGTGGCACTCAGATTCAGAGACTCAACAAAGTCCTTCTGCCAAAAGCAGCTTCATTGATGTAAAACTAGTATAGCAAGAGCAGGGCTTGGTCCTCTGAAGGAAACTTGAATATAAAATCATGCTGTTGAAACTGAAACATTTAATACCAAAACACTGATGAGTTAAAGAACCCTCATGATACCTTTTTTACATGTGGTTTGGCAGTCTTTCATATTATTGACTTCCATGCTTTTGGTGCACCATCCTCTCTACCTTAAGTGTAAAAAGCAACTTAACTTATTGGAACCTATATGTCTGACTGTCAGACAAACATGAGTAACATTGAAAGATCTGTACTCTACAGAGAGAATCTTTTTTCTTTTAAATATAATTGTAAGTCTGGCACCTGATTATGTAGGATTACGCAAAACTGTTTCTTTGGAAAAGAAAAAGACTGCCAGAAAATGAGAATGATTATTTCATTCTTTTAAAAGTATTTTTATGTGTGAATAATTGAATGGTGATGAAATAGCGGTATTAAGTCTTGGGTGCTTCAGAGTAGCTGATGGTCCAGTAGCTGGTCTTCCATCTTCCACGCGAGTGCCCTGAATTAAAGGCCTGTTGAGTTCAATTCATAGCTGAAATGTGAACCTTGGTGTTCCAGATGACAAGTGAGCTGCCTGCCACTAGGCCCTGACCTGGAATGTCTGCCTTTATTTTGCTATCCCATCTTAAATAGGTGAGATTCCTCGTGAAAACTTCAAATGGCATCAGTTTGTCAAAATGGGAAACCAACCTGATATTCTGTCAAATAATCTGTCAAAATTTTCAGCTGCCTTTATGCTTCATTTTCGTCCTGTTACTGTTAGAGACCTCTTATGTTCCTCCTAAATATTTAGTCAAAAAAAGAAGTTAGGTCTGTTCTGATGGGACAGGGAGAATTCTGAAATAACTTAGTCATAATGTGTTTATTCCTACAGGGTTGCAAGCCAGGTAGCTGCTTTGGATCTGGGTTTCAAACCAGGAGTGGAGGCAATTAGGAAAAATCCTCCCAAAGTATTGTATCTCTTGGGAGCAGACTCGGGTTGTATAACACGTCAGGATTTGCCAAAGGATTGCTTTATCATCTATCAAGGTAATTAGTAGATGTAAATTAAGAAATGTTGCTATCTAATAGCTGGAGAGAAAGGCTAAAGAGTGGCATATTCTTACAAACATATCTGACCCTTTGATAAATTCTAGCCTTTATTTTCTGCCAAGAAATGGAACTTCCAACACAGCTGAGATACTGGTTACCTATTTCTTAGGTAAAAATGAGAAACTGTTGATGAGCAATAAGGGAATATGAACCAGTTTGATCTTCTGGAGCAAAGCTTCAAACCTGGCAGACAAAACGGTGTTGGTTCCCAGCTGTTCTATCATACCAAAACGTGGTCTTGTCTTAATTCACTAAGCATCCTTGTTCCAGGAGCCCCCCCAAAGCTGAGTGGCTATAGAGACTTGAATTACCTTTTACTACTGCTTGTAGTCCGTTCATTCTCCCCAAAGTATTAGGCAAGTACAGCCTCAGAGCAGTCAGCCTAATGGGCTTTATATTACTGGTTAAGCGAACCTTAGAAACTCCTTTTTCTGGGAGCACAGAAATTCTGTATTGTGTTAGTAAAGCATTTCTTTTTATTTTGACTTACTTATGTCTTATATGGTTGTATACCGTTTCCCCTTTCCATGTATTTAGGACATCACGGGGATGTGGGAGCTCCCATGGCTGATGTTATTCTCCCAGGAGCAGCATATACAGAGAAGGCGGCCACATATGTGAATACTGAGGGTAGGGCCCAGCAGACAAGAGTAGCAGTAACACCTCCTGGGATGGCAAGGGAAGACTGGAGAATTATTAGAGCTGTCTCTGAGGTACTGTTCCTGTTACAAATTGCTTGTACTAAAAGTATGCTGAGAGGTTAAGATCCTTTTATATTGAAAAGTGTTTCCAAAAAAGAGGTACATTTTCAGGGAAATACATGACTGTAGTCTTAAGTAATGTTTTGTACTGAATCCTTTGTTAATTCTATGAGTTAAATCATATTGTTTCCCTTTTGAGGATAGCACTAATACTGTAGCTGCTGTATGCTATTGGAACGCATAATGGGTGAAGCTTTGCAAATTCTGCTAGTCTTCATGAAGTGCTTTAGAGGAAACTGGTGGGAGGATGCAGTTTCTTGCTTTTTAGAAAACAACATTAACTCTGAGGACAGGATCTAGTATCATTAGATAAGATCAAATATGTGCTTACTAGTCACTGGGAACAGGATACATTGGTAATTGCATCAACTTTTACCTCATTTGGTGGTAAGCTAGGGAAAGTGCAAGTGACATCTGTATGGAAGGAGAAAAGTACTTCTTGTCTTTTTTTCCTTTGTATAGCAAACAGGACAGGCTAGTTTTTTAACATGGGGAAGTCTTAACTGTAGGCATCAGAAGTCCAACAGAATACTGTGACTTTGCTTCAGTTTGCACATTGTAACTGCCTGTGTTTTCAGGAGTGTAGATTTTTCCTGATTTTACTTTAGGTATGTTAATGGATTGGTAATCTAAACCACTATGTATTAAATCCCTAGACTTGATGGCATTTCTTTCTGTGAATCTTTTAGTTGGCTGGTATGACCTTGCCTTATGAGAACCTTGACCAAATACGGAAGCGTTTAGAAGAAGTATCTCCTAATCTGGTTCGATACGATGATGTGGAAGAGGCTAACTATTTCAACCAGGCAAATGAATTGTCAAAGGTAACCAAACCTGAAGCATCTGGGCATGATTTAGTGCTGTTAGTAGCTTGATGCTTTTTAAAGAAATGGGCCTTCTTCGCACGTAGTACTACAAGCGTTCTTTGACCTGCACTGAATGCAGAATTCACTAAACAAATGCTTTGGTAACGAGTTTCTATCATAAAGTTGACTTTTTTTTTTTCCTTTCCTGCCACAGTTAGTGAAGCAACAGCTTCTTGCTGATCCTCTTGTTCCACCTCAGCTCACAATAAAAGACTTTTATATGACAGGTACGTATAGTATGGCCTTTCCGTTCTGAAATCAGCAATACATTTTACTTAGCTTTCCAGGAAGATTCTTAGGAGGCATTTAAAGCTTTCCACTAAGATATGTAGGATTTGAGTCTTTTGAAGAAACAAAATTTTCTAGTAAAATGATTTGGAATTTGCATAAAACACAGACTATTGGACTATATTTTCAACTAAGCAGTTTTCTTTATCCTCTTTGCATGCAGTCCTGTACTAAATCTCTTTTATATTGTGTATGTGTATAATTTTGAAAATGAACAGTTGTAACTGACATGTGTTTGGATTTTTTTTTTTTCAGATTCAATCAGTAGAGCATCCCAGACAATGGCCAAGTGTGTGAAAGCTGTTGTTGAAGGTGCTCATGCAGTAGAAGAGCCAGCCAGCTGCTAGAGACTAATCAGACTGCTACCACCTCCATCCAAGTATTTGTTGCAGTTAACTGCTGTGACTGAATTTTTTTTTTTTTTTTCCAAAATCTATTTGCTAGGTCGTTGTATTTTTCTTTTCTTCATTCACATTTTCATCAGTTCAAATAGTTCCATAATATTATAGGACTGTTGTTGTGTCTGAGACAACATGCAGCACTCAACTTACTGTACCCAGAGGCAGAGTACATGATGACTGTATACAAATAAATTATATTACCAAACAATCTA
The DNA here is from genome assembly GCF_018139145.2 of Gymnogyps californianus. Taxonomy (NCBI): domain Eukaryota; kingdom Metazoa; phylum Chordata; class Aves; order Accipitriformes; family Cathartidae; genus Gymnogyps; species Gymnogyps californianus. The sequence goes on from NC_059477.1 coordinate 14,973,996, forward strand.
TTACCTATGTAATTCATATAGCTCATGCTTCTTGCGTGAAAAGAACTCAGTAAGCAACTCAGACTCAGTAAGTCTTGATTTGCTAGAAACAAGTCTACATGGCAAAAATTGTAACCTTCTTCCAGAGCATCCAGGTATCTTAATTTTAACCACTGGTGAGAGTGTGAACATGCTGTTTTTGTAATGTGCTTTCAGAGCAAGTTGTCCCTCTTTTGAGTCAAGCATACTTGGTTTATATCAGTGTTCAGACCTACCACTGCTCTAGATAATTTGTATGTTTCTCCATTTCATTTCAGTTGAGAAACTACTCATGGAGGAAATAAAAATAATTTTGATATCGTAAAAAAGAAAAGCAATTTTCACACAGCTTCATCATATTGAACTGCTTTAAAAATATAGCAAAAAGATAAAGGCTTTTAGCTACACCACTTCAAATACAGAAAAGATATCAGAATAGTTTCTCTGTGCACTGATCTTTTTATAGCAAAGTGGGGGAAGGGGTTGTGTGTGGTGTTTTTTGGTTGTTTTTTTCTAAGCTTTAGAATTACTTCAGAACAGTGACTCTCTCCTCTGTGTTGGTTAATGTAAGTTTGGAAGAAGGATAGCTTCCTCTTCATCAGGCTACTAGGGTAATAAGGTTTAGAGTAATCCTTCCAGGAATCATGCCAATGGGAACAGTATCATAAAACCATCACTTTTATTAAAAAAAAAAAAAGGGGGGGGGGGTGGTGTTAATTTTGCATGAGGAAAAGCTACATTTTTCAGTGTAGAATAATACTGAGTGCATGAGAGTGCTACTGTGGAAGCCTTAGCTTTATAAAATTCCTTTTTCTTCCATGCTTGAAATTTTTCAGTAACAAGCAAGTAATTTTTTAAAAATTGTTTTCCTTCTGCCCAGGAAGAAAGCTCTTCCTGGTTATCCTGGTATAGCCCAGTGTCCTTACACTAGCTGACTAAGTCTTAAATGTTGGACATTGTTTGACTTAGCCAGCCTTCTTCCAGTTACCAACAGGGTCAGTTCTCCTGGTAGTACAAAATAAAGACAACTATTCACTTTATTCAAAGATACTACTATACATGTTAATGAGACATCTGGAAATACTTAAGTCTATTTTTAATGTGGCAGTTCACAGGACCCCGTAGTGTGTACCTCCACATGTGTGACCAAGTACAGCGTAAACCCCTCATGTTGTCCTTGTGGAACGTTACTTCAGGAGGAAGAGGGGTTTATGGCAGGGACACAGCAAAAGACAAATGTGTGTGAGAACATATGCCAAAAGCAAGGCAGTTGGCTCTTCTCACAGATGGTAGGTTTAAGAGGAAAGGGTGCAGCTGAATCCTAGATTCAGTAAAACATTTGGTTCCTAGGATGAAAACCTTTTTTTTTTTTTTTTTTTTTCCCCCCCTGAAAATCCATGTTGTACAAACACAGGAATAGTTTCAGCTGTGCAACAAGTCAGTTATCACTTCTTCACTTCAAAATTTATAAAGGTTCACAAGCTTTAGAGAATTTTTTTTTTCCGTAAATATTATAGCATTATTTAACTCTGGGAGCTCTGGCACACGTTACTTCTTGGTTTTTTGAAAGCTCTGCATCCTTCAGTTAGTGTCTATAGTAGATCCTTATTTCTATTCAAAAAGTGTCCACCCCTTACCTTGAAAGACAAAAAGGATAAGAAGTACATGTGGTGCTGTCTGTCCTGCTTCTACCCTCTTTCCCACCTAACTAGTCACCGAGTATAGAACTTTTCAGCCAAACTTGATAATAGCAACAAGGCTCTCTACAAATTTGACTGTTGGAAACTAGATAGTAAAGAGAAATCTAAATTAGCTTTCTTATCAACTCAGTTTACAGTGTAGCCCTTCTCTTACCTCTTCTGTTTGCTCTGGTGGCTGGACAGTCAGTGCACACGTGGACTTTTGCTCAGCTAGCAATAAAAGGGTAGTAGGGGTCTGCAAAGGAATGGAGGTGATGTAGCCTGGACAAAGTATTGGAACAGAAATTAAAAAAAAAAAGTTAACAGTTAGTGCTACTACTTGCTGGTTCTGAAGCTGCAACCTCAGATTAAAGTAGAGCATTAAGAGAAGGCGGCATTAAAGAGCTGGGATAATGGGAGATGAACGTGCTCAAGGTATTGTTCTTGACTGTTCAAGTAAGGGCTTATTAGCTAGGTGATACATTGCCTGAACGGTCAGTTCTGCTGATGCAGCTAACCTCCAAATGCAATGTTGGTGGGTGCATTTATCCAGACTCTGTTGGGGGCTGGGCAGGGGGTTTATTGCACTTTATTTTAAAGCTAAGACCAGAACTGAAGGAGATTTAATTCCCCAAATGCAGCCCTAGTACCACCTGGTGGCCAACTGGCAGAATTTCTCACTGGTTGCATCACCAGTTATGGTCCAGTAACCTTTATCTCACTTCTTCCTGTACACTCCTGCCTGCACAGACAGCCTGACAAAGAACAGGTATGTGTCTGGGAGAGAGATGGATGGGTTTAGTCATTAAGTATCCTCTTCTCTCAACACAGCACTGTGTAAACATAGCTCTCAATGCAAGCAATTAACCCCAAACATGGCTTAGATTAAACCTTGCCTGTATGTAGTCTTGTCTTCAGCAGAAGGTTGTGGGGAGTGGAGAAGGAAAAGGGTGTGTTAATTCAAGGTAAAACCCTACTAAGCACTTATATTTTCAAGCAAGTTTAGGCCAGGTTAACACCAGCAGTCAGGTTAAAGAGAAACAAACTTTGTCAAAATACTGCAGGCAGATTTAAGCATCTAAGTCTAAAGCTGTGATTTTAAAACAAAAAAAAGATCTTTTTTTTAAAAAATTCTGTTCAATATTCACCTTCCTGGAAGCACCAGCATTCCATGGGTACGTCCCTACAGTTCCAGAGGGAGTCTGCTTTAAATCCCGGGCAATTTAGTGAGCTTCTTCAACAAAAAGAAACCGGACAATGTGGTCCCAAATGGAAGTCAAGTCAAACTGAGGTATGTTCTCAGCAAGACTCTGAAACAGCCAACAAAACTAGGCCATTCAGAAAAATAGTTGTAACTTACTTATTTTTTTAATGTATTTTGAAGCGTAGCTCAAGGCAGAAAAGGAAGTATCTGCAGCATTTCCCCAGGAAGTAAAAGATTTGGGATCAATGCCTCTTCTGAGGCTGATAGATTCTTGCAAGACAGTGGCTGCTATCTGCTCGGTTGGGGGATGTGCTGTATGTTACTGTTGAAGCCGACAGAAAAGCAGCTCAGATTCATAGAGCTAAAGAAAAAGCAGAGCGGCAGCCTGGCATCAGCCTCAATCCAAAGAGAAAAGGTAATAAAACCTCATCTCCATCCGTGTCCCCACATGCCTGCTCCTCATAAAATACTCCAAACAATGGCTAAGCCAAAACATCCTCTCCCAAAACAAGACAGTCTCTTAAAAATTATTTGTTGTGTTGTCCTTCAAATATGCAATTAGATGAAATCACGTTCAGTGATGAAGTGCTGAAAGACTGACTCTTTCAAGGCACTGACAGGACATGAACAGAGAAAGTGCTAACAAGCAAACTGATAGAAGAGGACATAATTGTGACTACCATCATGGAAAAAAATTAGCAATGAGTAAGTGGGGAATTATGGAGAGCACCTAAAAGTTAAGGACTTCACTGACAACTGAAGTAAGCTTTTTATCAGGAGTACAAGAACATGTTTTATGGGGTAAGTTCTCCCAGAGTTGCCTTGCTCAAGAAGCAGTTTTTAAATTCCTATTTAAAAAAACCCACAACCCTATTATTAATTTATTAATAGATATTAACAGATAATTATTCATAAAATGTCAAATGGGCACAGGTACCTTTGAGAATGAAACACTGAAGTTTACAGAGAGTCACAAGGAAAACTTTGTTCAGAAACAAACGCTGAATCCTTCGCTCTGTGGGGGGGCTTATACAACTCATGGGCCTCTCTGTTGTGTAAGGTTTTATCCAAAAGACACTTACAGTAACACGTATTAGCTGATGTAATGATGTCAGCAATGTGTCCCAAAGTACCTGGGTATCCCTAACTCCCCACAGCTGAGCACAACAGAGAAACGGCACAGAGAGTCATAAGCAACATATATAAAACCTTGCGATCCAAGCTCTCTCTGAGTGACTCCATAATCATCAAAGCCTGCTATGCTAAACACTGTTAATAAATGTTTTCCTCTGGCTACGTGCAAGCACTCATTCACAGTGCCTAATGCTGAGAAGCCTACTGAGATTTAGAGGCCTCTCTGCGTAGTAAGACATAATAGCTGGTAGAGACATCTCCTCGCTCTGATGCTAATACTGAATTTTGAATATACTTACCTAATATTTCAAAGAACTAATTTTATTTCTTCTTGTCACCTTCTGTACACCTGTGTCTATGTTTGAAATGGATCAGAGATAAGAACCGTGCATGAAAGAGAAACATACTAAGAGCAAAAAGCTTCATGTATAACAAACAACTTTCAAAATCCACTGGGATCTCATGACCCTAGATACTAATTAAGCCTCATGCTTTGATGTTAGCTCAACTTCAACTATTTTTGAAAAATCGTGTCCTGCATGCTTTTCACTTCTGAATTATCCATCACAGGATATTCCACACCTTTGTTTGAAGCATCTTATACTGGCTACTCTCAGAAGATTAATAGATCGCTGATTTGGTCCAGAGTGGGAATTCTCATCTTTCCAATTTGCAGTGATGACCAAGACCCACTGAATGTAAATGAATAACTGAACTAATAGCAGAAAGAAGGACTGGTGATAAAGTGTGTAGCTTCTTAACTGCTACAATTACAGTTAATGAAATATCAATAGACAGAAGCAGATAGTAAAAATACAATAGTATACTTTGAATTAACAGTGGACTTCCCAGTAAAATGGGACTGTATTAGAGCATTCTGCTGGGACAGTTTATTCCATTCGTCTTCTATTTAAAGAAGTCTCCACAGATGCCTGTCATGTACTCTGGGCAGCCTTCCTACAATTAATAGTCTTACTATTTCGTCTTTGCTGAGCTTTAGTAAGACAATACCATTTGTTTAATGCAGACTAAAATACACATTGATAATGAAGAACAGATTAGTTAAGTCTTAGTTAATTACTATTTTCAGTACAGTTCACTATCAATTAATTATATTATCATGCAGTAGCTAGCATACGTCTGCTCCCAATTGGTTAAATACTTCTGCAACTATACTCCTACTGAAATCCACAGCAAAATTCCCATTGCTCCAATAAGCTTTAATGAAGCTCCTAAGACTAGGGAAAACAAGGCCAGTCATCTGTAGTTTGTGTTGCTTTGCTAGCATTTATGACTTTAAATGAAGTAAAGCAAACTTACTCTGTTCTGCATATGGCTTGTCCTATACTTTCAGCTGTGCTATCTGCCACGTAGGAGTGCACTAAAACATGGGTTTGAAGGGGTTTAGAAGCTGAATTTATGCCATAACTTGGGTGTATTTGCCAGAGAAAAATCCTTGAACTGCAGACAATGTTTTTAGTGCAGGGACTCTTACTTTGATGTTTGGAAAAGTGGCAAAAAGCATGCTGGTTATCAAATACATACTACTGCAGCAGACAGGATAACTGAAATTCAGATATGCTAGAGACAACCACTGCAATAAAATTTCCATGTTAAAGAATTGTTGAAAAATAAGAATAAGCATTTTTCAATAATACTATTACGCTGGGCTTTAATGGTTAGCTTGACCCCAGAGCTTACCACAAATAAACAAACCATAACCACATAAAACTGCTGCTCAAGACATTGCTTAGAAGAATATGTCTAATCATAATTTTGTTTTTTATTTAATTTATCACCCTTTTCAGTGTTTAAACGCCTAAAGACAAGATCTGCTATACAAATGCGGCTCTATATATGAAAGTCTCTAATGAACATCTACACACTTAGGGTTGTTCCTCCCCTTCACAATATTCACCTGCATTTTAAATAAATTGCTGATCCCTTTCAAAAGCATTTGAAGACATTGGAACTGTTTTTTCAGAGTGTGTGTCTTTCAAGGAATAATACCAAGATGCTGACATTATAACACTATTTGCTGAAAACCCCAGACTCTTCACCACATGCACAGAGTCTAAGTCACGCTCCAGAAATTCCTGAGGTCTGCACTTGGGGTGCATATGACTTTGGGAGAGAGTCAAGGTTCATTTCTTGATGCAGCTTCCTCCAGTAACTGGTTTATAACCTAAAGCATCTATTCCATTACTTTTATTAGACTCACAAAGCTTATTTGCTACGTCACTGCCCTCTGTCTCACTACCAGTGAGACATATCAGTGAAGTATGCCTCATCATCCAGAAACTAGTGATTTAGGGAACATTAATATTCTTTGACCACTCTGTGCTCAAGCGTACAATGTTTACTGGCTGGAGTGGTTGGTCCAGGGATGTGGCGACTTTAAAGTCAAGGCAGAGAGACCTATTCTGTAATGAAGAAATGGAATTTCCAGAATACAATTCTTCATGTACAGGGGATGTTTCTTGCTTTGGGTTTACACACTGTCCTCGTACAGGAGTCTCGGAGTCCAATTTGTTCTCCAACATATTTTCAGAGTAGTGCTCTACTCTATCAAAATGATGCATCTCCCAACTTAAGAGTCTTGTCCATAAAGATAAACAAATCATCTTTTAATTCCGCATTACTAAAGCTAGTAGACTTTGCTCCTTTAGGGTGTTACTGTGTAACATTTTGTTGTCAGGAAAACAATTAAAATAATATTTGGATTTTTTAGTAAGTTACTGAAAAGCAAATCCTTTTAATCCTCTCAGGTAAATAAACGAAGTTTTGTTAAATAAATTCCTCCATCCATAATGTACAGATTTTAATTTCTCTGTTGAATGATTACACAATAGTCCATGTAACTAAGATATAGTGAATTTTTCCTCTTTACTTTGTACTCCTTAAAAAGATTCAATTTTTTTTGTACAAGACACTAAAAAATATCCCATTTCAGTTTTCCTATTCCAAACTAGATTCAAAATGTTTCTCCTTTCCCTTAGCATTAAGCTTCTGGCTTTGCAATTAACACACATCAAATAGATCTCAGGATGCCACCAAAATGTGTAATGCTACTATGATGCATGTTTAAATTTAGGCATGCAAGTAATCTGATTGAAGTCAGTATCTGCGAAGTCAAGCACATAAGACAAAGCGTTTAATATTGTTTCTGTGTTCAGGTTCTCAGATGCTTTCATAGCCATTTCTCTAACATGTTGTATCATCTGCATCCCATTTAAAAAAAATACTAAGATACCCCTCAGTGTGCTGTACAGATATTCTCAAGAGTACCACAGAAAGACTCAGTATAGACCAGTTGTTCATGGTATGCCTTTCTTCCTAAAACACTAAAAATTTCTTAATAGTGCAACAAAGAGAACTAACTTGAATTATAGTTGAATTATACTGAACTACTGAATTACTGTTAAAAGTAGCAATTCTCTTGTTTAACATAATGCTAGATACGAGAAATCACTTAGTGCAGAAACTTGAATTCAGTACTCTAGCAAAACCCTACCGACTTGGTAAGAGTTTTACGCAAGTAAGTATTAAGTGATTCTTCAAACACTTCTGAATTATTAATCAGGCCTGCAAGCACTTGCAAAACTGGGGTCTGAGAATTTGGTCCTTTATTTATTTAGAATAAAAGAAAAGGAAATATTAGTTTTTGCTGCATTTGTTGAATTTCTAAATCCATTGAGATAATTTATTTGTAATATTTCAAAAGTTTTTTTTTAATCATCCCATATATGACCAACATTTGTAATCCCTGTCATTCCTATAATGAATTTTAGATACAGAATATAAAAGTATTTTTTGTTTAATCTTACAAAAAGAATCGTTATATTTCATGCTCCAAAGCACACAATGATGACTGGAAAGATTATGAAGTATCCTAATTATCGCATTACTTCTATACAAAATACAAAATCTTTTAAAATACGATATCGGAGCAACATATTTGATTTTTTTTGTTGTTTTTCTAATGTCAGAGCAGAATAATGCATTTAATGGATTAATAATCTGATACAGAGAAATACCTCCTATGCAATAACTCCATAGAATGCAACACTCTGGATTATTAAAATGTGCTAGGTAGACTAACCATAATTTTAAAAAATTCCTGCTGAACAAAAAATACACAGTTTGACATAAAGACCAGCTGACTTTTAATTATACTTTAATTCAAACTACTTTATCTAAATGAAAAACCCACTACAAACACACAAACTACACGCACTATACTAGCTAGGCAAACTCACAAAGTATGTTTTGAAAAGGGAATGTATCTAAATTCAGGAATTTTTTTTTTTTTTTAAAGATTACAGTAACTGAGCTAAAACAACATATTTCAGATTTGACAGAGGAGGGGGAGAGGTTGATAACAAACTAAGTAATTCAATACCTTCATTCATATGACCTTAGTCTGACTGCAGTTCAATTAGCCTATAAAACCTGAATAATTTTTACAATGGGAAAAACTTAAAATACATTTTTTTTTATGTATAGCTCATTAGTTTCCTAATTATTTCCTCTTCCTTCAGGACAAATAAAAAGGCATCTTTGCAGTTCATCTCTGAACAGGGCTGTGCATAATCCTATTGCAAGAAACATTATCATAGGTCTGCTGAATACAGGTATCAGTGTCTTCACCTATAGATACACTGTAGCATCTCACATTGTTCTGACAGCATTTCATGTATTTCTTACAATCTAATAAAAACATCTGCAACAAAGAAAACCATGACTATTTAATATTACAAGATATTGTAGTATAAATTTATAGCATTTCTCAACTCTAAAGAAGTCAGGAAGAATAGTATTCATAAATATCAGGAACAAAGCCCCCAAATCAAAACAGTAACTTAAAAAGAACCAAAACAAGATTTTAGAAGGCTGGAAAGTGCTTTGAAAACATTAAAAACAAAACTCTACTATTGCCTCCGAATTTCTTGCTATAAGCTTTATTTTTTCACATCCCATCCTGAAGGGCAGACAATGCTAAATTTATGACAGATTAGCAGAATTTCTCAGATATATATCACAGGTTCCAGTCACTTGCATTAAATCCCCCATAGCTTCTCTACATGGCCTACTCCAGAAAAAAAATAAAAATAATTTAAAAAAAAAAAAGCTGTTTTTTCCTACCTGTACATTCAGTTTTATTTACAATGCCTTGAGAGAGAGAAAGACGTAATGGTACAGTTACACGAAACTATCCCACATCAATCTCAGCTGTTCTACTGAGAGTACGAGTACCAAAAAAAAGTTACACTAACTTTCACAATTACACACTAATTTTTAGAACTATCACACAATGACAAAAAAGTTATCAACTTGATAAATTACAGGAAAAAATACGATTTTTTAATTTTTAAAGAAAAATAAAGTTACTAAAAATATATTTTTTACCATACCTCGTTTTAATTTTTTTTTCCAGAAAGCTGATCTTAACAGGTTATAAAGAAAATTATTTCTTCAGCCACATACCTTTGTATTTTATTTTTATTTAAAATAAAAAGTCACATAAATGATAAAAAATTTCGTTTTGGCCATTTGGCTCCCTCCCCCAAATTGACACTTTATAAAAACCTTCTGTACTTTTTTCCCCCCTCCCTCTTTCCCTCTCTACTACCTCCAAGATGGTAGGAAAGTTGTTGTTTTGGAGGGCAGAGGAGCCGCTCTCTGATGTTATGTCCTCTCAGTGCCTGTAGTGGTGCTGTAGGAGGCTGCTGGCTCTCTTCTTGAGCAGCCCCAGCAGCCCTGCCTTCTTTGCTGGAGAATATATTCAGGGATTCCCCTTAATAATCACCTACCCTCTGAGCACTTTGTAGTTTTAAAATAATAAAGAGCCCCCAAAGCTTCCTCCCCACAAAAAGCAGGATCTTCTCAGAGCCAGGGGGGCAGCAGCTCCTCAGCACAGAGCCCGAGCCCATTCCCAGTCCCTCTGCTGGGGAGGAAACTCTGATCTGTCAGCCCAACAGAGGGAAAGGGGGGAGAGGAGAGAGAGGAGAAAAAAAAAGCAGCTGGAAAGGTAAGCCAGGCCCGGCCTGCATCCCCGGGCTCGCGTAGCGCGGCAGGCGGTGCGAAGGGTGCAGGGCGGGCGGGGAGGCGGGCTACGCGAGGCCGGGGATCGGCCGGGGCGGTGTAGGCCGCAGCGGGGGGTGAGGGGAGCCGGGGGGGTTTTTGAGGCTTTCGGGCGCCGAGAGAAGCGCCGAAGGGGGGTGAGACGGTCGCTGGAGCCCAGCGGGAGGGTCGGGGCGCGGCGCCGCGGAGCATTTGTCCGAGAGGTGAAGGGCGGCGGGGGAGAACGGGGGCGGGGGGGCGCTAGGCCTCAGCGCGGCGCGGCCCGGCCCGGCAGCTCCGCTCCCCGCCCCGCCGGGCCGGGCCCCCCGCGCCGGGCCCCGGGCCCAAAGCGGGCCGAGCCCCGCCGCCGCCGGAGCTTGGCGGCTGGGGGGAGGCGGCGGGGGCGCCGCGGCCGGGGCCGCTCCCCCCCCCTCCCCATGCGGGGCGGTGGGGCGAGGGGGGCCGCGGGACGGGGGGGCCGGGGGCGGCATTAATTGGCCGAAATGACTTTTAATGAGCGGCGGTGGCGGTGGCCGGGGGGGGGGGGGGCGCCCCCTCCCCCAGCCCGGTCCGGGGCCGCCGCGGCGGAGGCGGTGCCGGTCCCGCGGGGCGTGCGGGGCCGCGCCGGCCGCGGCCTGGAAAGTTTCGCGGCGTTTTTAGGGTGCTTCCCCCCCTCGCCGCCGCCGCCCGCTCCGCGCCCGCGGCCGTGGGGACGGGGCTGGTGGGGCGGGGGCGCCACGGGACGCGGCCGCGGCCCCCCTGCCCGTCCCGGCCCCCCCCCCCCCCCAATCCCCCCCCGCCGGTGTTCCCCCTCGACCGGGCCGGCGGCGGGCTGATTCGCCTCGCAACTTTTTTTTTTTTTTTTGGGGGGGGGGGGCGGTTTTGGGGGTGTGGGGAGGCCGTTAGAGTGCCCCCCGCCCCCCGTACCCTGCCGGCACATGGGGGCCCCGGACTGGCCCCTCAGGCTGGGAGTGAGGGACAGGAGTGAGGGGCTGCCTCGGCCTCGCCTCCACGCCCCGCCACGTGCCGGGGCTGGCAGCCACCTCAGCCCCACCAGGGCCCGGGCCGCAGTCCCTCAGCCACCCCCGCTGTCCCAGGACCGGCTGGTGTCAGCAGGACTGGGGCAAGAGCCCACTGGCCCCGCAGCCAGGGGAAGGGATCGCCTCAGCGGCCCCTACACAGCAAGGGCCCTGTCTGGACTTGGGCCCTGGCCCCCTCTCATGTTCCTGCTGGGGGGACCCTAGCTGTCCCCGTGGGCTGGGATCCTGCTGGGGCGGGGGGTCCCTGTGAGGTGCCGCTGCCCCCCAGGACTGAAAATGAAAGGATCCTTTTTTTCAGGGAAAAGAACGTCTGGTAGTTGTGAAGTGAGTCCACTGGAAAACCCACCAACGCGCTTCACCCCGCACAGGTGAAGTAGCGCCGGTTTCTAATGCGGGAGGTGTCTAGTTTTGGTCAGATGTTCCGTAATATGTCTTTTAGCTCAAAATGCTAATGGCTTTGTACAGGTAACCTCAAATGAATTTTGGAAATTACAGTAACACTTACCTTAAAGCCTTATATTATACCATCTGATTAAAATACGTAGATCTATAGTTAGTTCTAACTTTGTTACTTAACAACATATGATGAAGGTTTATTTTAAGGCTGCTCTCAATTTTTGAGGATTGGTAGACTTAAAAAGAAAACTGTCAAATTTAGGGCAACGCATTGTTCCCTTGTAGTTGAGTGCCCTCTCCTGTGGGCACCCCTGTACCAGCAGTGTTTCACGCTAAGGTTGTACGCACCAGGTACCGCTGCTGATTGCTGAACCAGAGCGCTTGTGTTTTGTATGAAGCTGTCACTTACAACCTGGTGACATTTTTGCAGCCATCTTCAACCTTTTATGTGGTTTGCTTGTAATATATACGTACATCAGACAAGTTTTATTAATTGTAAAGGTAAATTATCTACAGAAAGCAACCTGAAATTTACTTAGTGGGAATTATTTTGATGTTTCAATATTTTTATGATGAGTGAATGAATTTGTACGTAGGGCCTGGTCCTACAGAGTTGCATGTACCGTGTTCTCACAGTATGGTAAATCCTCAGGAGGTACAAATTTATTGTAACACCATATTGAAACTTTGAAAGCTTATAACTGCTAAAAGGCTGCTCTGTGAGGAGCTCTACTGCTTTATTTTATTTATTGAGTATTCCTACTGAAGCAAGAATGATATTCCTGTATTGTGTGAAAATAAGCTTGTTTGTCTTTGCAGTATTGGGACTAAACATAAGACTAAGGTATTTTGTTTAAGCTCATATGCAAGTGCAGGTTATCTGTTATTTAAATAAATAAAAGACTTGGACTTACAGCCTTTTTTTTGTTCAAGTACAGATGCAAGGTATGCTGTGGTATGTTTAGTCTCTGCTTTCTGTCAGGATCATGCTTTTGATATTTTTGAGATAACATTTTAAAGTGCATTTTTGCGATGTTGCAATGGCCTAAATGTTCCATTTATTGCTGCATCTGAAGGCCACCTTTCTGCAGCCCCGCTGTCCTGGCAAAACCTGGGCCTGTTTATAGCCACATTGAAATAAGTGTGCTTCTGTGCAAACATGAGAATCTGCCTGTGAGGATGTGATTGCAGGACTGGGGCCTGAGACCTTCTGCTCAAATAGAGAAATCCTTGTTGAAAAGACTTCCAAAGATATGGAGCCCATCTTGAACCTTAGGTCCGGAATAGCCATGTTTAGGAAATTATTTTATTGAAATCTATAGGAATGTGCTCTTAGTGACTGTTATGAATCCTTCTACTTAACATCTTTTCTCTTTAGAAATCCTTTGAAGTTTCTAAAATTCCTAGAGTCTTAAATGTTTGTTGTTTTTTAGGCTTTGGGCTGTCTTTGTCATGTTTTCTTTAAGGTACTATTTATCAGATGAGTGAATCAGCTGAAATTAAAATTCCTGCTTAAGTTCATTTTGTGTAGGAAAACAAAAAGTAGAACCTGTTCAATTTTGGAACAAAAAGAGTTATTTTCCCTCCTCTTAGTTACGTTTTCTGCTGTTGATTGAAACTTGTTACAAGTCTATAAGTTCCCTAGCCATTATTATTATTAGGAATAATACTTAAATTTAATTCTGTATTTATTGCATTATATTCTGAAGCATAATCTATATTACCAGTATTGCCTAAAATATACTGCTGCTTTTCTGTTAATATGTCAGACATCCTTATGCAATATAAACTGCCTTTTTGCAGAGTTGAGGTAATAAGCTTTCTAAAAAGGCAGAATGAGGGCAATGTTGCTGCTTCTGTCTTCCTAGGTAGATTTTAACATATGAAAAAAAGTAGTCCAAAATATGATTCCAGGTGGTAACTAAAAATGTCTAGTAAGATCTTAACATGTTAAGTGCTTTGATCTGTCAGGGTACTTGCATGTGTGTGCAGTACCTTGACTTGTGTGGGGCTCTTCAGAGGTCTTTTTGATTAAGGACTGTAGTCTAGTTAATAAGAGTGTTCCCTATAGGCACTCTTGTAGTTGACTTCGGTTGCTTCCCAGTGTTTTCTGTCTCAATCTGGATGCTTTTACTAACAAAAAGAGTCTTGTTTCTAGAATTACAGCAGGCTTGGTTTGGTAGCTGAGCATAGTTGAGCTGTTAAATGACCAGAACTAAGCCAAAGTTATGGTTAGATCAGAAAGTGGGGACAGAAGTTACAACTTTGTGGTGTTGATGTCGACCACAATTAGATGCGGTGTGCAGCTTCTCGTGATAGAACAGAGCACTTCACAGAGAGGTACTAGTTGCCTAAAGTCTCTTAGTATGAAATAGAAAAAAGGAATGTTTCTGCTTTCTCTCTAATAATACAGTTTTTACTAATACTGGCTGAAAGGTTTTACTGTAAGGTAGCTTTAAATGAGTGTCTTTTTGCAATTATTTTTATGGTCTCTGTTCATCTTTGAGTGGATGAAGTTCCATGTTGCCCAAACGTCTTAAAATCTATGTATTTACTGTTAGTCTCAGCAAAAGGATCAGACAGTGGCAACACAGGGAATTGTTCTTTCTTGGTCAAGTTGAGGAATCAACAAAACTGCTATTTACGCTATTTGTGTTTGTGGAAAAGCTGAGATTCTTGGAGATCCATGTTCCACTTCTGGCCCCAGGCTGATGGTTTTGGAAGCATATGTAGATGATTGTACCTTGTCTGTGAGATGTCATGAACACACCAAGCAATTTAACATGAAATCTGCGCTAGTATTAGCAAATGCAAAACAACACAGTTAAGACCTCTTTAATCGTGGCTTTTGTTTGGATGCAATGTGTGAAGCTCTGAGCTCAGTGCTCTTAATTATACATCTTTTAACCACTGACATATAATTGCCTTGCAATTTGCAATGCATTTGGGGATTCCTTTGCCTAAAAGGGTCTTACGTACATTGAATGTCAAGTTCTGAGCATATGTTTAAGAATGTATCCAACCCACATGATTTAAAATCTTCTAATATTTTCAGCATGGTGTTTTCTCAAAATTACTGATTGAGTTTTGGGGCTATAATGCTTTGGGCTTTCTAATAGTGACTAAGCCATTAACTTCTCTGTAGACTACAGATGATGTCAGGTACCAGATTTCTGTATGACATAATGCTGATACCTAGTATAGTCTAGCAAAGATTGCCCCCCAAAGTTTGCTGCTACACTGTTTCCCAGGCTCTCTGAAGGACTGTTTAACTGTTTTAGGAGAGGATATGTGGAGTGCAGAGCTACAGCTTTGTATCTTGGAGCTGATGTGTGCTGCAAGGGAACTGATTGTGCCTGCTTGCCAGTAATAAAAGCAGTTGGGAGCTGGCTTGTTCCTATGCCTGATCGTAGGTACTGACAGTTGCGCAGGTGTGGACCTGTGTGTATTTAGGTCTTTCATTTCTCTTTTACAGTCACTTTGCAAACCACCTTCTGTTGTCTTATGGACCACCAGTGGCTGCACTCAGCAGGACAAGTAGCTCTGCTCTAAGTGATGATGTTGTAGAGTGTGGCTTTGCTCGATGTCCCGCCTGTCCTTGCTATAAAGCCTTGCTGGGATGCTAAGTTTGTTGCTCTTCAGATGTCCAGATAGGGCTTTTGCCAGAGGGAGGAGATTTCCTTCCAGTGGACTGCTCAGGAATAAAAAATGGGAGAAAAGGAGAAATTAACGTGTTACCAAATTACAAATGTTAGTGGTAGCCTCTTAAGAACATAAGAAATACCCTGCTGGGTCAGATCAGGGGTCGATCCAACATAGTATTCTGTGTTGGGCAGTAAGAGTAAGTGATGCTATTTAGGAAGAGCATGAAAGCCCAGCCACTTTTTAGTGTTTTCTTCCCTTACTCCTCCACCATCTGTGTTTGTTAAATTAGGCATGCTAGCAGGTACATCACTTATGTCCCCATTGTCTATGAACTTTTCTGTTGTCTTTGTGAACCTGATGATACTGTCTGCTTCCATAGCCTCCTGTGACAGCAAGTTCCAGCAGTTTACTACCCGTGAGTATAAAAATGAAGAAGTACTTCTTTAATATGTTTTGAGTCAATATCTTACTAGCTTCATCAAGTACCCCTAGGTCTAATGTTGTGCGATACGGTATACGACCGTTCTATATTCACCTTATCCCCTACCATGATTTTTTAAACCTCAGTCACGTCTTACATCATTTGGCAATGGCACATGTTTTTGGATTCTCTTCTGTTCTTTGCCCTGTTGCTTCTCACTAGCTCAAAATCTTTTATTTAGAAGCAGTTATTTAAGGAAAATCTAGGTCCCTCAAGAAGCAGCCTCTGGTTTCTCATTCATGGGTTGTGGCTAAAGCTAGTTTGAGCATATGCAGGCATAAATTATGTTTCTGTTGAACCTTTCTACAGCTTCAATGTAGAGTATAAATGCAAAACCCAGAACAGCTTCCAGAAAGTTTTGTACCCTGATATTTTTGCAGTGAAGTACAGCTGCTTAAGCATTTGATTTTTCCAGGGGAAGTCCATGTTTCCGTCATCTCTTACTGAATCCTGTGGGACAAAAATAATTTCTCCCCCACCCACTATTTAGCTAAGTGTAGTTTCAGTTCTCTTCAGTTAAGCGACATGTGCCTATTCCATGCTTGTGCTACTTTTTGTGTAGCAGCAAAAAGCGGTGTTAAGAATGCCTGTATATTTTGTTCAAAATAATATACTGCATCAGATTAAATCAGAATTAATAGCTTTGAAAGTCTTTGTTGTTTTTATGTATCTATATCTATCTGGTATGCTATGGAAGTAAAAAGAAAAAGCTCTTTTTAGATTAAGTACAACTTCAGTCTCTGATCCTGGCAGTGTATCCACATAGTGCCACTGTCTTTCGGGGAGTCTGTGTAGGAATCTACCAATAAAGATATAATTGCAAGTTTGAGAGAGTTGCTGTATGGGTTTTTTTATATAACATTGGCTGCTAGGTGTATTAGCTTTCTTTTTGTTTGTTGCACTGTAGTTGCACTAATTGATTCCTATCAGGATTTTTAACATGGTAATATTTACATGAGCTTCTCTTAGTGTATATATAGACCCAAAAATTCATGTTCAAGCTCATTGGTTTCCCTGAGGATTGTCAGTAGTTTTGCTTAAATGTTTCATATGGCATTGTACTTGTGCCCTGTATCTTTCAGACAAGTGAGAACTAAATGCCTACCTTGACACAGTCAAGTTAAATGCAAAAATAAGACTTAATTATGAGTTAAGTCCAAAAATAAGACTAGGGGCACAAGAATAAATCCAGGATTATAGTGGCTGGGAACTGTGGAGCAGTTTCTTTACAGAAGCTTAACGGAGGCACACCAGGTATGCATTTCTTGCTGTTTACTTTGGAACCGTTCTGAGGAACTCTTTTTCTTTGGTCTGTTGCTTGATAACCTTCAGAAAAGAAATGTTGCTGGGTTGTGCAAAAGAGGAGAAGGTCATTGATCCGTCAAAAACTCTGCAAAGCATGATAGTAGTAGCTTAAAAGAAGGTGGTAAATAGAAAGAAATAGAGAGCAGCGTGAGTCACCCCAACTGCAAGATGCACTTGTTCTTTCAAGGTTTTCATCCTGTCCAGTGTGCCACCAAATACAAGCTTTGGTTAACTGTCGAGAGAAGCAAACTCCAGAGCAAAAGGCTTGCTGTCAGCTTTGTTGTGTGTATGAGATGCAACTGGTTAAGACTCATTTGATTACTTTTGCTGCCATAGTAATAGAGGAGGCTGTCTCTCAAACATACAGGACCCAAACCCAGATCACAACTCCCGTATTGGGCATGTCACCATGGGATTTATGTTTTTCTTTCACGTTGTTGCTGGATAATACTGAAGTGTATGTCAGTATCTGCCTTAACAAAGGTGTCTGAAAGGATTATTTGGTTCTCCGCATGCTGAAGAAGAGATAGTTCCCTCTTCCCATTCTGTGTTTTTGAAGGGCACAGCCAACAATGAACTTTTTTGTACTTAAGGCTGATGCGTTGTGAAGGGTAATACTCCAATGATTAGTTTCAAATATATATAGTGTGTGCTCTGTACTTTCATGTGCTTCCATGCATTGAGAGAAGCTGGGAAAGGTGATTGGAACTGGATTAGATGTCCGTGCTTGTGTTGTGGCTATCCAGTGTAAACAAAGTGCGAGGCCCCTGCCCCTGGGGGCGTGTGCTTGCATGTGTGCACGGAGAGGGAACTATGTGTATAAAGAGGAAATTAAAAATGATCCTTATTATTGTCAAATGATTAATCAGGTTACTTGTGCTAGTTACATTTTGTAGCGCATGTCTCCATTCTGTATGCTGTGTATGCTGCATGTGTACATATACAACTGTTTCAAGAATTTTAAGTGTGTTTTAAAATTTTTAGCAGTCTTCTGTCCTGCTTCTGCAGCTAGATATATGCTAGTGAAAGGCCTGGTTTATGCAGTTTACTTTTAGAGGTGTGATGGGGGGGTTGTTTTGCCCTAGGGACTTAAAGTTGCTTTTCTACATGCCCCAGTGCTTGTCATTTTCTCAAGGCCCTTTTATACAGTGGAAAGTGAAGGCTTGTACCTTCACAAGAGGAAACTGCATCTTTCCTGCAAAGTCTGTGTAGACTCCCTCCTTGCAATCATGTTCTTGCCATTTTGGGCCTTGGGAACAAGTAAGTTGATTGAGGTGGTAATCTGTACATTTGTCACATGCCTCTAATTTATTACATATTTCCTGAATATCACCTCTATGTACATTCCTTTGCTTGATATATAACTCATATGAAACGGAACCGAGTACTGAATATACCATGTTCAAAAGAGTTTATTCCAGCACTTCAGGATGGCCTTTCTGAATAAAAGCTGCTTTTTGCAGGCTAAGCTGAGTGTAGCAGAGTAGCTGCAGGATATGTGTACTGTTAATTTTATTTGAAGCTACTTGGGGTGGGGTTTTTTGTTTGTTTGGGGTTTTTTTGTTTTGTTTTGTTTTTTTTAAAGATGATTGCCAAAGACTCCATAGTGTTGGGAAATGAAAAAGTACCTTATGACTGCATGGATTTGCACTGTAGCAGTCTATTTTAGGGGGGAAAAAAACCCCAGCTTCTTGCTAAAATGACATTTCAGCCCTCCTGGCATCAATGGGAGTACTGCCTCTGACATTATTAATGCCCACATTTACCTAAAATAAGTACAATAAGGTAGGAAAAGCTCTGAAGAACCATGATGACCTCAGGAAGGACTGCATATTGATGCTTGCAGAAGCTGTGGGCAGCTACAAGATCTGAAGACTGTTCGTCAGGTGTGGTAAAGAAAGCTTTTTAAAAAAAAAAAAAGCTTTCCTGCACTGTGTGATGAAATTAAGATTTTGCAGAGCAAGGACAGTCGCCAGTGTTTTTGTAACCAAAGATACAAGTATGAAGTAAAACCTCTGCAGTCAAATGGCTTAATCATCATTCAGCTTGATTCCTGAAAGCAAGTGATCTAATCTGATGCTTAACCTTTTTCAACTTGTAGCTTCTGATCACTTTCTGATAGATGAGTGGAGTTTTGTTTAACAGCTTTAAGTGTGGTGGCAGTACAATGTTTTTTTCCCCCCAGTAATTTCCTTTCACGGTTTCCAAAGATCCGTGACTACTGATTGAAAACTATTGTGCTAGTGAATTTGGCTTATTAGATGCTAGCTGAACCACAGGTTTAGTGGCTACATCTGGCCACTTACTTATTAAGCAGTGATAATATCTATTTTATTCTGTCTGACTTTGACCTTTTTGATATTTTCCTTAGACAATCTGCTTCATCTTGATTCATCATCATTCCAGGATAGTGGTGTCCTTGGGGCTCTCTCTTAACATTGATATGGTACAGAAGATTTAAAATCAGGTATTGTTTTGGGTCCCTCTTTCCTGCCCAAATGAAACATGCAATCTAGAACTGAATGTGTTTTTTTTCCTTATGTGATTTGTCTTAATATTTTGGTTCTTTCAGCTGATGTTCACAAGGAATAGAGTCACGTGATGTATGAAGGCAAACACATACACTTCTCTGAGGTTGACAATAAGCCCTTGTGCTCATATAGCCCCAAACTGTGCAAGCAGAGGCGACTTAACGGCTACGCCTTCTGTATCAGACACGTTCTGGAGGACAAGACTGCCCCCTTCAAGCAATGTGAATATGTGGCCAAGTATAACAGCCAACGCTGCACCAACCCCATCCCCAAATCTGAGGACCGTAGGTGAGTTGTGGTTACCCATCTGCAAAGTGGGAAGTGGCTGGGACATAGGCATGAGTTTTCTTTTAAGATGCTGCCTGGTTTCAGGATGAGGGAGGAACTGGCCTGAGTGGACTGAATTCCAGGATGTTCCTTTGAGGGTTTTGTTTTAAGACCAGTAAACTTTATTTTATTTTCTGTGGGAGTCAAGTACTCAGAAAGGGGGCAGTAACTTACTCCCAAGGAAGTTTTCGAGAGAGTTCATTGCTTTTCTGATATTCACTATAAACTGTGGATCAGACCTGCTACACAGTACCTGCTGTTCTAATTAATTTGCTTTGTCACTCACAGTACGTGCTCTTAAAAAGCTCTGCTTGTTTGGCCAGCTGTGCCAAAAGCACACTTCCATCTGCTTTTTCAGGATAAACAGTTGAAAATGCATACCTTCTGGGCTTAGGGAGCAGTGACACATAGGGACGAATCCAGAATTACAATTCAGTGTTTGTGATTTGGTACTGATCTGTAGTGTTGTATTACTGGAATAAAATAAATATTACTTGATAACAGATGAGCCAGCTGGGAAAGTGCTGTCCACTCCCTTTCTTCTTTGCTTCCCCCCTTCTTCTTCCCCTCCCTGCCCAAATGAAGATGCCCAAGGTGCCCACCTATTAAATGCCTTGCAAGAGATAGTGCTTGAAGTTGTTGGAGAGCTGGGAATTCAAACCAGATTTCCTGAATTGCAGCCCATACTGTAACCACAAGGACATTCTTCCTTGCTCTTTAAGACTTCCTGAACACCAGACTCATTGGTGTTGCTTGGGCTGAAACAGCAGAATTTGTCTAATCTTGGCTGGCAGGTATATATGACTTTAATTTTTCAGAGTCATTGTTGCAAATTTTGCCAGTAACACAGTAGTTAATTATGTATATGTGTTAACTATCTGAGGCTTGTTCTGTTAGAAACGATTTTTTAAATGTAAAATACAAACAAAATATGCCAAAAAAGAATCAAACCACTATTCACTGACCTTTCACATTATTAGCTGCCATTCACTAACCTTTTGCATTATTAGCAGTGTTCCCACTGTGCCCTACATCTAACTTCCTTCTCAGCTCACAGCTCCCTCTCTTGTCTGAAACAACAGTTGGACTGTGCTCTAAATTAACTTGCACTTCACCTGCCATTTCAGTTGAGGAGACTGATGAAGTGAGAAAAAAACATGAATGTTTGTCAAAAGCTGTAGGGCAAATGCTCAAATGGCACAAGATGAATAACTTTAAGCTGTAATTTGACAGTCGGTGACTGTTTCTTTGCTACTGTACAATTGAGGCTGTTTGGAAATAAGCTCACAGAAATGATCATGGAAATTGTTAGCGCAAATGGTATGCTGTAATTTCAGATGCAAGAGCTGACTGAGCCAGAGTTGCTGTTTACCAGGGGTCATACTTAAAAACAATAGAAATAATAGTACTTAATGGCACTTCTTTAGGTCTCATATGTTCCCATGGAATTTGAGATTTTTCTTTACACCTTGAATTGAGTTCACACTTTGTTCTTTTTGATTTTTCTCAAGTTGAAGTGAAGTGTGGTCATGACATCTGGTGTATGTTATATTAGAATAATTCAATTGCATGTCGAGTGTCACATTACAGTACTTGAAGAGGACAGCAGGTGTCTGAAGGAGAAAATAAACTTTTAATTTCAAATGAGAGGATGTGATAGTTTGAAAGAATATTTTAAAAGACTGCTTCTCAGGGCAGAGTTTAATTTTAACAATAAAATTTAATGAATGCTAGTGATAAGACTGTGCCTGCTCTAAACTTTTTTTTTTTTTTTTTGGCAGGCAAACCTGTACTGTTTCTTAGGAGACTTTTTTCACACTCCGTTCGATATAAAGATGTTTGCTATGTCTGAGTTCTTCACTCATAGCTTTTAATTTTCTGTGTACAAAATTACTGTCAGATGGTCATTTTGTCAAATTTTTAGACATGTAACTGTACATGATCAGAAGCAGGCTGTATGATGCTCTGACAGCTATCTCATATACTTTTAAAGATTGGAAAATATACAATGTCTTAACAGGATGCATGCATTATATGCCAAAAGCTTCATAGTCTGTCCACAGATAATTAAAAAAAATTATCACTTGACCCCAGACAAATGAGATGCTACCAGCCACAAAGATGTTTAATATGCTGCCATGTTATTAGATTTCTTATTAACCATTAACATTCTACAAATTAAATCTATTAATAGTGCATGACTTCATTGCCTTATTTGAAGTCTAGTTTCTCTATTCACTATCTTTGTTTTTTTAAAGAATATATATGAGATGATACAGACATGGGTTCTGTATCTGAATTTCCTCTGAATAGGTCTCCTAATTCTTTCTTATCCAAATACGCACATAGATAATAAAGTTCAACTTAATTTTTAAGTATAGGGTTATTACAATTTAGCTAGGTTAAACACAATTTTATCTCTAATTCTCCTCTTTCAAGAGAATCTTTAAATATTTTGTTAATATGCAAGATGCTCTCCTGTTTATTTGGATCTTCCTTTAAATAAGTGACAGAACTTGATACCAGTCTGGGATGTACTGGGAAGCAGAATGCAGTTGTAGGTGGAAAACCTCACTGTCTGAACTGTTGCCCTCCTAGTGACGTGGGAAACTGTCCAGCTGAAGCCTTCAGAGCCCATCACCTTTTGTGTGCTTCATGTTACGATAGTTTTAATGGATATCAACCCATCGCTCTTACCGTATGTGCTGACTGCATTCAGCCTCATCTGCACAGAATAAGTGCCTTTGGCACTGGGTATGGAAGGGGGAAAAACTATATTAGATACTCAATGCGATACTGTCAGCTGAGAATAACTCACAGGCAGGTTATAGAAGTGACAAATTGAGCCACTAAGACAGGCACATCAGAATTGGCTCTTGTAGGGCCAGCTTGACCCTAATGGGTTTCATGCTCAGAGCTATGTGAAAGGGGCTGTGCTACTTGCAGGTGCTATTCCAGTCTTGCCAGTAATCTGTCTTCCATGGAGCATGAACTACTAATGCCTTCCCTGACATTACATATGATCCAAAGCGTTTATTGCCTTAACTCAGCTGGTTATAGACTGGTTCCAGCAGAGTCAGTTAATGTTTGCACCAGGCTCTGCAGCACCGTGTAAAGTCAGAGCCAGTTTGGGCCAGGGCCAACTAAAAAGCCATCCTGGAACCTGAAGGATGGGGAAGTGGGTGCGCATGGCTGCCTGGCTCCACATGGGACTAGCTAGAACCTGACAAGGCCAGGGTTGAGTTGGTGCTAATAAATTATGCGTAGCCAAAACTGCCTGCGTGTAGTCTTCTCTACCCAGAGAATACTTAAGTGCTCTTCCCGGTTTCTTGCTCCTTTTAGTCCAAGGTGTATCAGCCTCGGTTATGCTGCAAGACAGGGAGTTGATAGAGCCTAAAGCACAGAGCCAAGTCAATGTGCACTGGAGTCTGCAAGTGTATGTGATCTATATTTTCATTATGTTGTAGCCTGGCGTCTATGGATTTGTGTCCAGAGGTGACGCCTGCGTAAGATACAGTTGGCTTTCAGTGATACAGTATGGTCAGTTGTAAGAGCCAAAGCTTTATTTTCTGCCATATGAAAATGATTCTGTTAGAGTTAAATGAACAAGCAAAAGCCTTAATAGCCTGAAACTCAGAGAATGTTAGCAAGCTTATTACCTTTTCATAGGTTTATTCGCCTTTTCTATTTTTTGCTTTCTCTTTGTTTTTCACAATGAAAACAGACAAGCCAGTTTTACCTCCTCACATCAGCACAAGCACAAGGTGGCAATATTTAAGTTCTGAACGATGTAAGGGAAGCATTCACATTGAGCGAAGCTCTCTTTATTGGAATAAGAGGGGAAAAAATTCCCTTGTGTTTGTTTTGTCTGTTTATTGTTTTTTCTTCTGTCATACTAAAAGTGCTGTTGTAACTGATCTCAGTCTTGTTCAAACAAAATATTTTAGAAGTGCTTAATTTTAATTATGGCAATAGTGCTGTTGACTTTAGGGGAAGCTTTATTGAGCTCTCGTTATATAATTTTATTTTTAGAAGTGCATCTCTCAATATGAATTTACAGTATTCCAGTGTGTTCTAATAAGGACTCCAGACATTGCTGGCTTTCAGCTTGCCTCATCTAGACTTATTTATTACTTACAACTTAATGTAATAAAGAAATTATTTAGACAATAATAAGTAGCACTACTTTTCAGCCTTTTCTGATTTGTGAATCCTTACGAGTGTGGATCCCTCGGGAAGCTATATATATGGAGATCATTAAGGGGCATATATGAATTTGCTTTTTCTTTTTTACCTTTTATGGACCCTTTAGAAGCCGTTCACACATTGCTTGTTTAGGGGTGGGTCAACAAGTTGAAAGTCACTAAACTGAAGTGTTAAACCTTTTGGGGGGTTTGGTTTGGGCTTTTCTGCTGGTTTTTTTGTCCATGAAGACTGGGAATAATTTCATTTTAACATATTTGTTCAACAAAACGTACTTTTCTCAGATTCATACTGATGAGATTTGAAAGAATATGTTCATGGGTATTTCCTTATCTTGTCCATAAATACCTTGATGCAGACATCACTCTTTCCTCATATCTTTGTTTTCATCTATAAGCTACAGGTTATAGATGGGGTCCTGCAAGGGCAGAAGTCTGATTGCGGGTGGCATTCTACAGAGGCAGGAGGGCCTGCCTGTGTGAAACAGGAAAAGGATCAGATCATAGTTCCTACATTTCTATCACCTGCTTGTTTTAATCAGACAAAAATTAATTGTTTACTTCTTAGTATGTTGTCTGTGGCCATAAATTGTAACTCTTCTCCTTTTAATTTTCGTGACAAATTTTCAAAGACTTTTTTCCTTTTTTTTTTTTTTTTTTAATAACATGACTTTTAAAGCTTTTTTATATTAGAAAGAGCTTAAAATCCATGTTTGTGGATTGTATGTGTACATATTCCTGGCATTGTGTGAACATTTTCTAGCAGCAGAGAATGTCTTTTAAACTAGTTTTTTGTTTGAAGAACATTCAGCTAATCCTCTGGCTACAAAATTCATCATGTTAAACTATTAAAACAGAATTTAAATATTTATGCTACTTGTTCATGAAGTGCAAATAGTGACCCTTCTCAGCAGGTGTCTCTAGTGAGATTATCCATATAAGAAACTGCTCCCTACTACAGTGGAATTCATAATAATAATGTGTGCGTTGATGAAAATGTTAACTACTTCCAGTGAAAGAACAGCCAAATGAAAGGAAGTAGTCTTCAACGTACTGTTTCTTGGGAGCTTTTGAAATGATCAGAGTTAATGGCTTGAGTTCTTACTATTTTATGTATCGGACACTCCATTTGTTTTGTTCCTTTTGTTTTGTGAGTATTTACCCTAATGGAGAGTAAATATTTTGAATGGTTGTGTGTGAATCTACTATGAATAATCAATGAAGACTTTTATATCTTAAGATTACAAATTGTCACTTGTATAAGTTTTTGTTTTCTGTTGCAGGTTGGGAACACCACAGTTGTCTGTTGTATTAAAAGCAGTTGTGTACACTTCTAATAAAACTTCTTGTGTTTCGATCTATATTCGCATGAGATGGGTGTGTGGGGGTTTCCCTTTAGTGATGTCTGTTTTCTTCAGATTTTACTTACAAGAGTTGAGTTAATAACTGACTGCTTTTACTTTTCAAAGGTACTGCAACAGCCACCTGCAGGTACTTGGCTTTATACCGAAAAAGGAGAGGAAGAAAAAGAATGATCCCATAGAAGAGGTAAAGGTCAGGCATCAGATGGATGCTATGGCCTTCAGTCTGACAGTGCCCACCCTGGCCTTGAAGATGCCCAATGGACTGGATGGGATGTCCCTCTCCCCTCCAGGGGCTAGGCTTCCTCTCCACTACCTGGAGGCAGAATTAGAAGACCCCTTTGCTTTCAATGAGGAGGATGATGACCTAAAGAAAGGGGCAACAGTGAGGAAAAAGTTGCAGAGCAAGTTGGCTCAAAACCGGCAGCGCCAGAGAGAGACAGAGATTTTAAAAGTTCGCCAAGAGCACTTTAGCCCCCTTCCTGCACCTTTGCAGCAGCAGCCTCTGCAGCAGCAGCACTCCCATCTGCCACCTTCATCAGCTTCGTTAAAGCCGACAGGGCTACCGCAGGGTGTAGTCTGCAAGTCACCTCAACCTCCGAACACCAGCCTACTAATGCAGGGAGTGGCACCCACCACGTACACTATAGCACAAGCCCGGCAGTTGTCTAACAAGAGACCTCTGCCTCTCCTGCCACCCGCTAGGGCTCCTGTCACGGACCCTCCAAGGACTGATCGGGTCCTCATGAAAGCCACAGCCTTCTCTCCGCACTCGTCCTGCATGAGCCGGCTACAGAGACTGGTGAAACTGTGCACTCGAAAACAGCAGCTGGACACTGATCTGTTTCCACATTTAGGTGGGTAGATAATAGATGCGCTGCCGCCTTATTTTTTACCCTGAAACCAAAAGACAAAAGGGGAATGTCTTCCTGGCCCTGTCCTGCATTCATGTGTGGTCCTTACAAAATAACCCTGAACTAGGTAATCTCTTAGTGTTTTCTGTAGCCCTGTTCTCTATGAAGGGAATGCCTGGACCTGTCACATATGGTTTATGGCATTTTGGTTGTTTATTCTTCTTAATGTTCTGTTAACCATTTGAGAAATCAAACTGAAGTGTAGAAAACATTGCTTGGATGATACAGACATTGTATAGGAGGTTTGCAACTCGAGTAGTAAAGGTGATGCCAGCTGTACCTACATGAGTGGACAAGGTTAGATTGAATGTTAGATACGTGACAAGTGCACTTTACAAAATGAGTGCAAGTAAAAGTTTGGAGATTTGGCCCATCCTTCTCTGCAGATCCAAATTGCCAGTTGACTTGACTGGGAAAATTGGAGTACAAGAAAATTTTTCTTGACTGGGCCTATTCGTGTACAGAATGTGGATGAACAAAAGCAAAAGACTACTGCAGGAGGGCAGCACCGTTACAGAAGGTAGTTGGAGGGTGGAGTCTTGTCCACATACCGGTGCAGGAATAGTCTCCTCCTTACTTATTATCTAGAAACCATAATAATCAATTGCTGCTTGTGAAAATGTGAGTAAATATAACCAACTTGCTGCTATGGTAGTAGTGCTCTATAAAGCTTTAAAAAGGCAGCTGACCTTGTGGCTTATTTGTCTGATTATGAATACAGACCTAGGTACACCTAGCTGTCCTTGTTATCTCCCTCACCCTCCAAAGTTACCTTACTTTTCTCCTTAGTTTTAGATTGTACTTTTCTTACAAGTAAAATACTGACAGGGAAAAGGGAAGCAGGAGTCGGTGTGTGATATTAGAGCAGGAATGCCATTTATGATAAAAAAAAAAAAGACTTCAAATACATCTGGACGTTCTTCATATAACATCTTATTTAATTGCAAACATCTGTAATTTTTGCTATTTCAATTAACCTTTTTTTAATTTGCTGTTAAGATCTGCCCTTTGGCACTCATGGGATAGCTTGGCTATTTGTTCAGAAGATAATTAGCATCCCATAGCATGTCTCCAAAGGACGTTGTTCTTCAGAAAACCGCTTTGATGGTCCTATATATATATAATGCAGGTCTTTTGAGGAATGGCAACTCCAGAGGCACTTCTGAGTGTCACAGACCCTAATAGCTTAGAAAGTGACCTGCGTTTTGAAAGACTGTAGAAAGATCACTTTCTGTGTTTAATGTTTTACATTCTCAAGTGGTGAAGAGAATACATTTTCCTAAAAAAGGCATAGTAAAAATACTATTAGACTTATAAATGTGCAGTTATGCAGATGCATAACTGTATGTGTCTGCAATTAGAACATTTTATATTTGGCAAAGTAACTGAATTCACATATTAATTATGTGAGAGTAGAAAATATATTTGTTATTTATTCATAATATGCCTTAATATTAAAGACTAGTTATGCTGGTTCAGAGAATTTCAGGATTTCTTTTTTATGATAGAGTAGCACTAGAGGTGACTGCACAGAATCTTTAAAAAGATACAGCCAGTTTTATGTGTACCTGCATCAGAGCCATGTAATTGGATATTAATGTAACTGCAGTCTTCAGCGTGAGTATAGCTGAATCTGGATTAGATTTTATTCCTTCATTTCTGCAGTGCCCATTAGAAGCAAAACAACGCAACTTCTGATTTTATTTTTAAACTTTGGGTAAATAATCTGTTACATGGCATCAATTGTGGACATCTTTATCCAATCATTAAGTTGTTTTTTCATTCCTTTATGGAAGGGGTGAGAGTAAAAAAACATTTAAGTTGAAAGTATAATTCTGGCATTTTATCAAACGTCTTAAGATATCTTAATTTAGGTCAAATGCATATCTTAAAAATAGGAATGAAGAATAGAATTTTCAGGATGCTGAAGTTCCTGAAAAATAGGGTTTCTGATATTTCTGGTTTATGTTGAAGTGTTGCTTCTAAATGATGAAGGCGCTCCTGATGACTGTATTCCAAGTGTGTGTGTGTGTGTGTAACTCTGAAAGTAGGTGACCAAGTACTGATGCATTTCCCAAATTCAAAGCATCTGACTTCAGAATCGTCTCAGATATAGTCGTTTAGTTTGTTTTTAGCAAAAATAAAGTGTTCCTTAACTCTATCCCAACTGCTGCACCGTTTTCAAGGAGCACACAAGAAAGTGAAAGAGTAATAATGCTGGCTTGTAAACGCAGCTATGGGATTTTATCCCACCTGCTGCAAGGAATTGGCAAGAATTCCACTGGATGTGGGGGAGAAAGTAGGAAAAACTGCAAAAGATGAAGCTCCAGATAAAATGTTCCACCTGATAACTTACTGGCCTCTCTTTCTGGCTGTCCTGTTCAACGATTGTGTTTAGCTTGACTAACTGAGGCTGCTGATGCATACAATAAGTTGATCCTACTGCATCATCATTAAGCGAAAGCATGCTGCTTAGTAAAAGTGCAGGAGTATTTGCATCTCTCCCTTTAGCTCTCTTTTCATGCTAATATATGCATTTGGCAGGCAATTACAGAGACTGAGCAGAGGAACATCCAGTGTAGCTGTGTATCTATCTCTGTCCATGCTGCTCGGTCTTATGGTTTTCCTATTCTCCCTGTGTTTTGGCACAGAGCAGGAGTCAGAATATAAACAGAAACAGAAGTGGCCTATTTAGATCCTATAGTATTAAAAATTACCCGGCAGTCAGTTCTTCGTGCAGGGACTTCTCTCTTACCTCGTCTCTAAAGATTCCATGTGCTTGGTACGAAAGCTGTCATATTTTTCTGTGGGTAACAAAGGTGGTGATTTTTCTTTCACTGATTATGGATAAAGAAGCCAATAAGGATTTTAAAAGGAAAACTCAAATTTGACAAAAATCAGTGCATGCTATTTGCACAGTGTAATGGAGATGTTACTGTGACTTTTCCTGTGTAATTGAGAATATTATATGATTTAATCAAACATAATTATGCTTGTGACGATAGTACATATTCATCTTTTGCGCCATAGGTTGCTCAGAGACTTATATGAGGTGGATACACTTTTCATCCAGCTTTCATGTTTTCAATTCCCTTAGGGCTGGATTGGTCTGAAGACAGTGGAGAAGAATTGGAGGATTCAGAGCAAACCTCCCCTTACCAGGTTGCGTGGTCTATCCGAGAAACCCTTGGCTATGAGAGACATGAGTGAGTATGATTCTTTAGTATTCGTGCTGGCCTTGATGGAATAAATTATGTAAATGTGAGCTTCACTTCAAGTGGAGTCAGTGGAACCTAAGCACTTGTTAGAGTGCTTTGCTGAAACAAAGGATTGTTTGAACTCATTTGTTTGTAAGAACTGAAACAGCTTGTTGCCTTCTGTCCCGGTTTCCACCTAACTTAGAGACCTTTGTGCAGTTTGCTATCAGAAGGATGCATCAGGAAAGAATTTAAGCTTATTTGCCTAAATTTAATTGAGTTTAGTGGGATTTATTCATGAACTTGTGTGCCTTGCTGAGTAGAGGTATTTCGTGAATGAGAACCAAATGAAGGGAGTTGCTATTGGTTTCTTGTCTTTCCTGCTATTTGTGAATAACTTTGTTAGTAAACTTGCTACATTTTACTCGTTAATCCTTATGGTAATTGTGCAGGATGTTATTTTAATGCGTTTTTTTAACGGGCCTGGCATTTCTTTTCATAATTAAGTGTTGAATAAACCTCGTCAAATAGTTGGGAGCATTGAAAGGAAGTGATGTGATTGAAGGGATAAGCAGAGGAGGTATTAGCTGCTGGTGCAGAAAGGCTTATGGTGTTGTGTTCTCCATATACTGCTACGTTATGAATCTGAACTTACAGCAGGATATGATAATATATGTCTATTAATGTAAATTTTAAGGTGCAAAGTTAAAGCAAAGCATCCCAACCATAGTATTGTAACAAAACTGAAGCACGTTGATAACAAAAGGAAATTGGGGTCTCAATAAAATTTGATTGTAGTTTCTGTAACGTGATTCACTATGCAACTGGACTTTTTGATACTACAACTCTCTCCCATTTGTTCAATTTTTAAATATCACAGTTAGAGTAATGATGTTAATGAAATGTTATTTTGTTGTTACATGGAAATTCTGGAACTTACCAGAACTTCTTACCATCTCTAGAGATTGTCCGCAAGGTGAACAACAAAGCTGTATCTCTGTCATCAGGACAGACACCAGGATACTAAATACTGAGAACCTTCTGAGAATCAAAGCTTAATAGCAGTGTGTAGACTTCCCTTTTTTAAAAGAAAGTTTTTTTTTCTGTTATGAATGACCATTGTTTTTTCGGGCATCAGCAGTTAGAAAGAGAGTGAGCTTTCACAAACGTTAGTTTTAACTTGAAAGGCAACTTTTAAATAAGCTGTTTTGGGAAAACATGAACAGACTTTTAGACTTCTAAATCATACATAATTTTCAAAGCAGATATATCTATTAAATAACTTCCCTTATGCTCTTCTCTCTTTGACATTTGATCTGGTTCTTCCATAGATCCCTATTTTTTTGTCAGCTTATAAAGGTCATCTCTGTGTGTTTTGTCTTTTATTTGTCTTAACTTCCTTTGGATTCTTCCTACTTTTTTCACATACTGAGAGAAAATAATATCTTGTCTTCACATTTTCTGTTCCATCCTAGCATTTTATGCATTTCAATTAAACACCGTCTTAACTATCCATAATGGATACATTTTTGTAGGGTACTTGCTGCTTTCGTACTTCCATCAGCGTGCCCAGTGTTAGCTCTTCAGTAACTTTCCTAATTTTGTTTATGGATACACATTGATACATTCACTTGATGTCAGCCTTCTAAAACTTTAATTCCTATTCTGCAAGCTTCTGTAGAGGTTTTTATTAGCTGAAATGTTTCACTTAGACGCTTGGCAGTGTGATCTGTCTGCTGCTGAAGATCAACTAGTTCAGGCTATTTCTTGGGTGATTTGATTTGTCAAAATGACTCTGTCTTGCTAATCTGGTGGCGCAGACTGGTGGCTCCTAACTGTTACGACCCGGACCGGACAGACCAGAGGGCCGTAGAGGTTCTGGGATTCCCCCGGGCTAAATTAAGGTGAAACGACACCAAACGATCACTTTGAACGCTTTATTCGAACAATCCAAACTGCGGAAGGCATAACAGTGGGCAGCGTGGGTTGCAGCAAAACGTTCACAAGAAGAGAGAAAAGAGAGGAATAAGGAAAAAAAGAAAAGAAAGAGGGGGGGAAAGAAAACAGATAAGTCACCACCCTTGGATCCCGCGATGTCGGCGACGAGCGTGGCAATCCTCCGGTGATGGGCGCGCGCCCGGCTCTTTGCAGTTGTGTCTTTTATAGTCTAAATCTCCGTCCACAGTCACGCCTCTTGAAGACTTATATGGGTTCATTCTAGACAGTTCTCAACATACATGGTAGTGTTCCAGAGGGTTCTTCACCTACTGAGCATGTGCGGCCCATTGGGGTGGTGGTCTTAGGGACTTTCCAAGGAGCTACAAGCCCCCTCCTCAGATAAGCTTTGTGTGGCCTCTGGCCATATGTGGTGGGTTACCAGGCTGGTTCTGCCAGAACACAGGACTGCACACCCTCCGGCACACCCCCTGTGTCCATGCCAGCCAACTTCCTGCTAATGGCCCTCTTCCTCATGCAGACCTCTACAATGTTTGAGACATTGACAGACATTAACTCTTTCAGTCCCTCACACCACCCCGTGGCTCAAACATTGTCCATACAATCCTCGTCCAGGGTGGCGACTTCACAGACAGCAGAAGGAGGAAACACAAGGTAAGAGTAACAAGAATAGGCAAAACAGGAACCCACAGCCCTAACATTATAACAATATTCAAAAGTTACTTTCCCTAACGTCTTCTTCGACCGTTGTGATCCGTACTTGACGAATAGATGTAATGGGGGATAGCAAGCGAGAGATCATACATCTGCCTATTGCAAGGCCCATTATCAAAAATAAAAATCCACACAGTATCATGAGACCAATGTTTACAAGCCATTTTCCCCAACCTGTAAGTCCCAGTGAGCCTGCAAGAGAGGTGAGCCAAGTTTTCGGATCCCAGCCGTTAAACCGATCCTTGGGCTGCATCGCTTGAAAAAGTTCTCCGGTTTTCTCTGTTACCTCTCTCATCTTCTCTCGCGCTTCTTCTATGGTGGTAGTTGCATTGTGTATGGTGAGACAGCATTCTCCATCGGTGAGATTTAACATTCCACATACACCTTGCTCCTTTAACAATAACATATCTAAAGCTAATCTGTTTTGCAAAGCCATTTTAGACACTTGTTGAACCTGTAAATTTGTTTCCCCGAAAGCATAACGGGTCCAATTGCTTAGGACGTGTACTTGCCAGGTCAGATTTTCTAAAACGAATTGGTGCCTTTTAAGGGTCACATATGGGGTAAATATATTCTCCAACATCAGAGATGTTGTCATGCCCCAGGTGTAATAATCAGGCACCTGAACTCCATGCACTGCCCACTCAGGTCGCGTCTTGGGTCCATCACTTTCCCGGCGCCTTCTGTTATGATGGGGCACTGAGAAATTGAACACTTTAGAAGGGCACATTGTTGGAACGCCGATGGTACAGCGTAAACCTGCCATTTCGTGTACATGCAGGTGTGAGTACATTTTCCCATTCGAACATGCCCAAAAGGTGCCCTGAGGGGATGGATATCTCATAGTGGAGCACGTTAATGGGTCATAGGATTTAGTTACTCCGATTCCTCCTTTCCACACAAGGTTCCACTTGGTTTCGTGGGTAAGTGTGACTCCACATCTTAATGCAGTTTTTCGACTGGTAATGGGCCCTTTACACCTGGGGTCTCTACGTTTAAATCCTGGTACCGGAAAACCCCAGCAAGTACACATATCCCGAATGAAAGTTCGCAATTCTGAGACATACCATGTTTCTATAGGGTCCCATGTTAACGATTCACAACCAATGGTCCGTGAACAGGTCATTAAGGGGGTGTTCTTATAGGGTAGGGGATCTATTTCCTGCGCATCAATTATATTGTCTGGATCAAGTAAAGCATGCTTAAGGGACCAAGCGTATTCATAGCGAGAACGATTCTGGTGGGCATAGCTACCCCATCTGCGAGGAATTTGAATACACCAACCTGGGGATAGCGGAACATTATATTCATGTTGTAGGGGTTCACCGTGAGGGGGAGGGTCCCACCAACGTACCAGATTACAAGGGATCTCCTCCTCCCGGGGACACCACTTCGAATTCAGTACAGACATGCAAGGGAGTTGCACTTCCTGGGGACATGCTGTCCAACCCTCTCGGGCTGCAAGGGTAGCACTCATAGTTCCTATGCAGAGCTGTTGCTTCCAGCATGTAGCCTTCCACATATCCCTCCAGGTCGTGTTAACTGGAAACTTATAGGCTACCGGAGAGGGTATGTAGTCAGCTTCCCACCCCAGAGAAGGTGCGTAGTCAATTCCCCACAAACATTGTTCCTTCCAGAGAGTATTCTGAATACACTTTTGGTTTAACATTTCTAATTTTGAATTTAACACTCGTGAGAGATTTAACCAAATAACGGCAAATTTGAGACCCTCTGACGCGGACGTAGGGAGGTCCACGCAAAACCCTTGGTCTGTCCGATTCCAGATTCGGACGAAACCAGTAATCAATTCCCATGCCAGGTTGGGTTGGTTATTCAGATTCCCCGTTGATTGAGACAAGATTATACATTCACAAAGTAAGAATATAAACTTTCCCCACACCATCTATTCCCTAATAAAGAACAGCAACGGGCCTAACAGGATCAGGCAAACAATGCAAAGAATGACCCGCTGAACAACTGAAACCCTAAGTCCCACGATGGGCTTCTGTCAACCTGTAATACATATATTAGAAAGACGGGATTATCCATCGGGTGTGAATGCGATGGTCTTTCCCGTGGGCGTCAGTAGCCACCCATGTGTAAAGATTCAGTGGGGTTTTTAGAGTGAGGGGTACTTCCCCTATAGTTGGCAGATCAGCCAAAACTGGCTGTCCCGGATAATGGAGGGGTTTTTCTGGGTCTTCATCTTCCCTTTTTCCCGGCAGTGAAGAGGGGGGTTTCGGACAGAAAGCAGTGAGTTTGGGACATCCGTTCTTTCCCCACCTGTTATTAACTTTTGCCACAGCGTCCGGGAGCCGTGCAGGCCACCCAGCACTGTGCAACTTGAGAGCATGTTTTAATAACCCATTCGTTCTTTCTACTATCCCGTTAGCCTGGGGATAGTAAGGGGTATGAAATGTCCATTGAACTCCTTCATCCTTTGCCCATTCTTGAACCACCCCGGCAGTGAAGTGGCTGCCATTGTCAGATTGGATAGATTTAGGTTTGGGTAGGTAACTGAACCATCGCTTTAACACTTTTACCGTATTTTCCCCGGTAGCTCGTGCCACTGCTTCGGCTTGAACAAGGCCGGAGACGACTTCTACCCCAACCAAAATATACTGTTTTCCCTCTGATTTTTTGAAAGGACCTATGTAATCTACTTGCCAAGTTTCCCAGAGACCCTTTCCGTCCCGTAAGTGGAGAGGGGGTCCTTGCAAGGGATGCCGCTCTAATCGGGTGCGGCACTGACTGCAAGCAGAAGTGATCGTGTTACACAGTTCCCGAGTTACAGGCCAGCCTCTGCTACCAGCCTCCCTGAAAAGATCTTTAACTCCTGAATGACCGCGTCTCACGTGTAACCACTCCAGCAGGCGCTCCCACTCTTTTTCTTCGGCTTCCACTGCCATTGGAGCTAAACGTGTCAGCGAATCTACCTGATTGTTCCAAATATGGGCTGGGTGATCCCCCCTCTGGTGTGCGGCTACCCATCCCACCAAGAAAGTCCCCTGTTTAGCAACCTCTAATATTTCCTCCCACCTTTCCCTCTGCCACACGGGTATGCGATTAACTTCCCATTGATTCTGTTCCCAGAAGGGGAGCCACTCGGTACATCCTTTGAATACAGCATATGAATCTGTGTAAATAAAAGTCGATTCTTTGTTCTCAGCTTCTCTTTTAATCACACTCCACACTGCCACCAACTCCCCCACCTGAGCACTTCCCTCCCCTTCCGTTATAATCCGCTCCCCCGAATCAACATGTAAGGCTACTGCCCGATATTTCCACACCTTTCCCTCCCTTTTTGAGGACGCATCAGTAAACCACACATTTTTCAAATGAGGTTCAAATGGAGGAGCTGGTTTTATAAGGGAAGGAGGGGTATCCTGGTTGGATTGGCTATCAGGTGGCTCCTGTATTTGGAGTACCTTAAGTGCCCCTTCTTCTACCCTTCGTGCATGACAATAGTGATCTAATTGCGCATACCATTTCCTGACTGTTTCTCGCTGTGCAACCCCCGCCGGGGGTGGGGTCCCAGCCAGCACTGGCTTCAGGACCTTAAAGGGCCCTCTCAAAATAATCGGTTGTTGCTTTGTGATTTTTTCAGCCTCCTGTAGGGCTAGATTAACTACAAAAAGACCCTTCTCCCAAATTGAATATCGTTTTTCAGCATCTTTGAAGCTTCTCGAGTAGAACCCGACAGGGCGAGTTGGTCCTTCAGGTCCACGCTGCCACATGTGTATTGATAGGCCGTGGATGGCAAAGCCCCACTCAATATGGAGTGGATCAGTCGGGTGTATTGGCCCTAAAGCCTGGTATACCCCAGCCTCAAAGATCAATAGTTTTAAGGCTTCCTCATGGACAGGGGTCCACTCCCAAGAGGTCCTTTTCCTCGTCAGGTCATATAAAGGTCGAGCTATAATAGAAAAGTCCGGAATATGTTTTCTCCAGAATACCAGTAGGCCTAAAGCGTGTTGAAGCTCCCTTTTGTTACCAGGTGCTTTCACTTGCTGGAGGGTAGTTAAGGTCTCTGAGGGAATGCACACTGTTCCTCCCTCCACCAGATGCCTAGAAATTTCACTTCAGGGGACGGGAGTTGTATTTTCCCTGTTGGAATCTGGAGTCCTAAATTTTCCAAATGGGTAATTATGTCTTCCTGAGTCCGTCCTACCATGGAAACATCAGGGCCACCGATTAGCACATCATCAATATACTGATATATTTTGACTCCTTCCCTGGGGGTAATTTGGGCAAGTTCCTGTGCTAAAGCATAATGGGCAATAGTCGGTGAATGACAATAGCCCTGGGGAAGGCGAGTGAATGTGTATTGTACACCTTCCCATGTGAAAGCAAAACGCTCTCTGTCTGAGTCCTGCAGGGGAACCATAAAGAACATATCTTTTACATCAATGGTTGCCAAAATCGGGTGTGCTTGTTCCTGGATGGTTGCGATTAGTTCTGCTATGTTTGGCACCGCGGCGGTTAAGGGGCCTGTATTGGCGTTTAGGTGCCGATAATCGACTGTTAGCCGCCATCTGCCGTCTGGCTTGCGGACAGGCCAAACGGGAGAATTATAGGGGGAATGTACAGGGATAATTATTCCCTTTTCTTTCAGGTCTGAAATCACAGGAGCAATCCCTTCTCTAGCTCCTAGAGGGAGAGGATAGGGTTTAACATTCACAACCTTAGACGGGGGTAATTCCGGCGCGGATTGTAACAGTCGCACCGTGACTGTCGGTAAACCAAACACCCACTCTTTTCCCTTCGAGTCCACCCAAGCACGCCCTCGGAGCAAATCAAGTCCCAAGATGTTCGTCGGCAACCTCCCCAATATCATCAAAACCTCTATCGGGGATTCGTCCCCAGGCAACCAGCATTTTACTCGAGCAGTCGATTGAGGTCTGGAATTTCCAAACACATCAGTAACCCAAATTCGCTTTTTATCCGCCACTATCCCGTAGCGGTTAGCCACGTCCTCCCGGAGAGCCGACATCTGGGCTCCGGTATCTACTAAAAAGGTGACTGGAGTTTTAAAGGGACCCAGGGGAAAGGTAATTAACAAGTCCCCTTTGTCGTTTTCTGTGAGCCTCCTTAAATAGATCCACCGGCCATCCCCGGCTCACCGACTGGGGACGGCGGAGGGGGTTTCCCGACTCCGGGACGCTCAGATCGATCAATGCAGTCTCCCGGGGGGGGGCGGATGGGATTATTGTTTCAGGTTCCCGGGATGGGAGAACAAAATCCTTGGGGTTTGAGGGAGATGGGGATTCCTTTATTTTGTCCCAGCTTTTCACCAAACTTTCCAGATTGGGGGTGGGTAACCCATCCATCACCTCCCTGGGAATCCCCTTTGAGATGCCTTCTGTCCATAAGACATATCTTTTACTATCAGGGGGCCGCGTCGGCTTCGGGGGTGCAGCTTTTATTCGCCCATTGCCTTCCACCCTCCTAAGGTCCGCCTTGGATTTTGTCTCTCCCTGGCCGGTAAATCCCATCCGTCTCCCGTAATTAATCAATTCTTGTGCCACCTCTCCCCATGTCGTCTCCGGGGGGGCTCCCCTTCTCTGGGGTCGAGGCGCCCTCAACCGATCTTGTAGTTGCACCGCATATAATTTCAAAGCATCAGGTAATCCTCTTATAAGGGGATGCAACCTGTCGGGGTCTGCCACATATTGCATGGGAGAGGGCTGTTGCGGAACCAATAACCGGTCATGCATCAACTGGAGGCACGCAGTTTTCTGTACACTTTCTAAAATGTGCCCCGCCGTAGGCGTTTTAATCGAGAAGGGGTCTCCCCTTTCCATGGGATCCAATCCACCCGCCCAGTATGCCACTCTTTGGGTCAGGGACCAGGGTTCTCTATTGTCATTTGTGGTTAGAAAAACTCCCGGACCCCAATATCCTCTCGCCTCGTCCTCACTCAGCAAGATACGGTCACCCCCGGTAAGAGACACTCTCCACACATACTCAGTTTCAGTTTCTCGGGGGCCCCGGGAATATTTCTCCTGAATTTTACCCAAATCAGTGGGAGAATAGGGAATGATACGAGTGGTAACTTGTTGGGGTCCTCCTTGACCACCATCCACAGTCCCAGTTTTAATTAAAGGTCGCATTACAGCTCCCTCCCCGAGGGAAAATATTTCTTTTATACGGTCTAGATCTTTAAGAGGGTATAACGGTTTTGGATTTTTCCCCTCGTCAGAATCGGCATCCGAATTTTCTACAACAACTGGGGAGCGGATTTCATCTAATTGTTCCCGCAATATTCGCTCCCGCTCCAAAGCTTCCGTCAAAGCGGTGTGCAGCCGTTGGTTAGTCACCCGCTCGGCGGTAAGCTGATCAGAGAGATGTCTTGTCTCATTTCCTAATTGCTCCTGCAGAGCCCCCACCAGATCTTGAAGGGATTTTATTGTCTCCCCTTCCACGTGTTGGGCCATGTGTTTATTCCGTTGTGCTGCCACCAGAGCTGCTCCTAAAACCGCACAAACTACTGCCTTCCCCTTTCCTTGTTTCAGTTTTCGTTCTTTAGCCAAGGTGGAAATTCTGTCGGCTACCGCTTGTGGATCGTGCCAATTATTGTGGGCCCAAGTCATACCAGAGAGAGAAGGTCGGGCGCTATAGCCCTCTAACCTCTCCAGGAGAGGGGTACAATCTACAATCGGTCCTCCCAGGGAGGCCATTATGAGTGTACAATTATAGGGACCAGATCCCGTACTAGTCCTCAGAGGACTGTCTCCCCTGGTGTATGACTCCTCTCAGAGAGGGGCTTTGGTAAAAGCCTAGTCCCAGTGATCGCTTTAGCACCAATGAGGGAATCCTGCCGACTACGCCAAATTTGTTACGACCCGGACCGGACAGACCAGAGGGCCGTAGAGGTTCTGGGATTCCCCCGGGCTAAATTAAGGTGAAACGACACCAAACGATCACTTTGAACGCTTTATTCGAACAATCCAAACTGCGGAAGGCATAACAGTGGGCAGCGTGGGTTGCAGCAAAACGTTCACAAGAAGAGAGAAAAGAGAGGAATAAGGAAAAAAAGAAAAGAAAGAGGGGGGGGAAAGAAAACAGATAAGTCACCACCCTTGGATCCCGCGATGTCGGCGACGAGCGTGGCAATCCTCCGGTGATGGGCGCGCGCCCGGCTCTTTGCAGTTGTGTCTTTTATAGTCTAAATCTCCGTCCACAGTCACGCCTCTTGAAGACTTATATGGGTTCATTCTAGACAGTTCTCAACATACATGGTAGTGTTCCAGAGGGTTCTTCACCTACTGAGCATGTGCGGCCCATTGGGGTGGTGGTCTTAGGGACTTTCCAAGGAGCTACAAGCCCCCTCCTCAGATAAGCTTTGTGTGGCCTCTGGCCATATGTGGTGGGTTACCAGGCTGGTTCTGCCAGAACACAGGACTGCACACCCTCCGGCACACCCCCTGTGTCCATGCCAGCCAACTTCCTGCTAATGGCCCTCTTCCTCATGCAGACCTCTACAATGTTTGAGACATTGACAGACATTAACTCTTTCAGTCCCTCACACTAACGTAGTCAGCCAATGACTTGTTATGGCTCTGAATTTTGGAGGCTAATTTTACCAGTGGAGATTGTTTCCCCAAACCTTTAGATTCTGAAATCACATACCTAAACTTACGGGAATTTACTTGCTGTTTTCATAGTAAAATTAAAGCTATTTTTTCTCTGTTCATTTGTGTCTGAGCTTGCGGTCCCTATGTGAAAGGAATAACTCCACCAGCTAACTGCATTCTGTCCTTTTCCATTTGACTCCATGGAAGACAGCAGGAGGGATGTTTCTCAGAACAGATTAGTAAAAGAAAGCAAACAGTTAATTTCTGCATTATTGGACAGCTTGTTTGCAGCATTTCTGGTTGTGTGATTGTGGGGGGAATCCTCTAACTTTCTGTTGAACTTCTTGTGTGGTACTCTAGCTGCTCTAAAACTCTCAAAAATTCACCAGATTGGTTTAAAATTAATGTCTTAACAGTAACAAATTTTTGAGTTCACTTGCCTTCTGACTTTTTAATCTGTAAAATTCATATTGTTGCAATCATCTGTGGAAACACAGGACAAATGTTTGCTTTTATTATTCTGTCCTGTAATTTTGAAAAATGGGATTCCTGTGGTTGCAGGATTCCAGGATGCCGCGCTTCGAGGCAGGCAGAAATGTCTGAGTTCAAATAGTAGCGCAGGAGTTGGCACTGGGCACAGTGCAGGCAAGGCGGCTGGCAGGGAAGGCTGCTGGGATGGGAGGAATTCCTCACGGGAGCAGCCATTCGGAGGGAAAGCAGGGCCTGTTCCCTGCTGCAGATTAGTGAAGCTTCCCCCCAGGTGGTTCGATTACTGGGTCTTGTAGCTTAGAAAGTACTGGAAAACAAAGTACTTTAAAACAAAGTAGTTTTTCACTTGCTATGCTGAAATATAGATAAAGTGAGTGTTTCAAGTAGCGAGTTTGAAAAGGGAGTGTGAGGACTGGAGTCCCTCCTCGTAGCAGCTCACTCAAAGGAGCAAATATCAACACTGTATTGTCAAAGTTGGATTTAATAACTCCCAATAACTAGAAGAACTGAAAGGAAGAAGGGAAGGTTCTTCAAATGCCTCCTTACAGAGGGTTTTGAAGTGCAGTTGCTGGGGTGTCTCGGAGTAGAGAGCATGTTCTCTCCTGGTTCCCTGATGGTGCCTGACTGCTCGTGCTACTGTTTTGCTCTTCCTTTCTGCTGCTCCGTGCTGCCTTTGTTTTCTTCATGAACACTCAGCAATAATTCCCCTGATGTTTACACATCACAATCTTAAAGGGAAGGGTTGGGAAGAAGCATTTTGGATTATCAAATAGTTTGCGTGCACTTTCAGAAATCTTTTAAAAAATGAAATGCCACACGTTAAGTTGAAGTTCAGAAGTTATATATGCAGCTTAAGAGAATAAACTAAATAGAAGTTGGTAAACTTGTTTATGAAGGGACAAGAATAAAAGTACCTTTCGGTTTCAGTACTTGCCTAGTGGAAAAAAAAAAGGAGTTGTTATTGTGGTATTTTTAGCTTTCTTTGAACATATTTATATGTTTTGGTTAATTTTACGGGCTTAGAAACAAAATTCTGAATCGGCTTTTAGAAACTGTTTGCCTCAAAATAAGCGCTTGTTCACTGCAGGCATGATTTCTTTCTACGTCTTGTATATATGTCTTCATCTACTTTTTTAAAATGATCTCATAGTCTGCAGTTCAAAATATTTTAACATACAATGACTTTTTTCTGTCTATTTCAATGGGAGGGAAGTAAAAAGTCTCAAATAGAGAGACATTTTCATTAAAAAACACTCTTTCCACCCAAAGGAAACACTTTTTTCCCCTAAGGAATATTCCTGTCTTTCCTTAAAGTTAATTTGTAACCATATTTAAAATTAAATCAGTATGTCTGCAACTTTGTTTAAAAATCTTGGCCCAGAGCAGTAATGAAATTTCTAAGACCTTAAACCTACCTATATCTAACTGATCCCATCCATGTATTCCTGTTTTCTATTAATACATTGGAAAAAGGAAAATCTATATTAAATAGCACACAATTAAATTTTTATAAACAGGTTGTTTTTCCCAGTAGGCATTCTTTCCTAAGAGATCTTAAAAGTGTGTTTTCTTTTCATTTTCAGTGTGAAAATATTTTAAACATCACATATGTTAAATATTTTTAACAGGTTGTATTTGCTGCTAAGCATTTAATTGCAGAGGTTAATTACTTGTAACTTATGCTTCTAGAAAATAATCTGTAATCTGTTTTAATAAACAAAATACATAGTACGGTTGACTTTACATAAAACTTTATAAAAA
This sequence comes from Gymnogyps californianus, assembly GCF_018139145.2. Classification (NCBI taxonomy): domain Eukaryota; kingdom Metazoa; phylum Chordata; class Aves; order Accipitriformes; family Cathartidae; genus Gymnogyps; species Gymnogyps californianus. The sequence continues at coordinate 15,015,990 of NC_059477.1, forward strand.
TGTGCATTTGTGTCAAGGCAGTGTTTGTTCCTGTGGAGTTTTTGTGGGCAGCCTTAGTGGAGATGGATGCAGTCTCTTAAATTTGGCCTGCATGTGAATGGAATAAGAGTTTCCAGAAAGGAAAGTAGGTCTTAGTCATATTGCCTTTCAGGGACAGCTATTCTGCCTGCATTTCTGGATCTTACTTTATTTAGTAAATATCATGTTTGGTATTTCGCATCTCTTCTGTCATCAGCTAGTTGTGGTCCGCTTTGCTGTGCGCAGGTTTGGATGTCAGCTCATTCAGTCTCGCTGGCCAAGTTCTGCAGTCTGAACCTTGGGAACTTTTGATTTTCTTCATTTGTTTGGACTTGTTTTCTTCCCCCTGCCCGCCCTTTGCTTTATGGATAGGAAAGTTAGCAAAAAGTTTCTCTGTTCTATAAGGAAAAACTTAAAGGAAAAACTGAACACAGTCTGTTTGCTTATATTCAGTGCACGCTCTTTGTTGCTCCATGAACAAAAAAATCATTCTGCAAACTAGTCCTTGTTGTGGAGGACTTCTGGGTGGCTTCATGGACCTTGTTGTTTTAAGAAGTCCCAGTGGTGATTTTATTATGTTTCATGATTTTTACTTCATTTAACTGAATGTGTTGACATGGTTTGATGGCCTTGTTGATATGTGCCTGGACATTCAGAAAGCCAAGATAAATGGGAAGAGGCTTTCTTAAGCAAACAAAGAATTGGATCAGTCCTTCATCTGGTCATTGCTTAGCTCTGGTCTGATTTTTCCCTCAGTACCTTTGGAGTTAAATGTGAATTTCTTCTCCATGGCTGTGCTGTAACTCAGCTTTAACTCTGCAGCAAGGGGAAAGCAGTATCAACTGTTGGCTGTGTGAGTGTGGATTTTGATTTAGAAAGGCAGAGTAAAAGGAATTGGAAAAAGTCAGCAGTTTTGGTGCTTGTTAGAATTTGACCATCTTCTCCAGCATGACCTTTCTTCAGTAAATTTCCATGACATAGTTCCCCACCCTTGTCCTCTCCATTAATTGCACTTTGATTTAAGAGTTTGTCTCATTTGCTGAGACATTTACAGTAAATAAAGGTTAACAGTATAGATTTTTTTTTTGAACAGCAGGCTGAAGACATTTAAATGTGTCAGACTTGATGATAAATTGATGTAATCTCTAATAATGACATACTAAGAAGGGTAAGTACCTTTAGAATTCAAAAGGGATCCTGCTCTTACCATTTCGCAAGCATCCCTGCCTGATTTCAGCCTTTGGATGTTTGTAGGGCTAGAAGATGGATGCCAACTTAACAATTCTATTAAAATGACAAATTAGCGTCCTTGAAAAAAAACTACTTAAAGCCCATTTGTTTTTATTTTCCCTCCTTCAGGTCCGATGATGACAATGCAGATGACAGGAGTTCCAGGGTGACCAGACTTTGCACTTACTTTCAGCAGAAATACAAGCACCTCTGCCGCCTGGAGCGGGCAGAATCTCGTCAGAAGAAATGCCGGCATACACTCCGGAAAGCCTTGCTGCAGGCGGCCAGCAGAGAGCCGGAGCGTGCTGGGCAACTGATACAAGAACTCCGAAGAGCTACGTGTGCTCGTACCAGGTTAGACCTTCCCCTGTGACTGCAGTAACCTGGGGTCCGGACAGGGTGGAGATGGGCAGAGTATCCAGCAGCTGAAATGCTGAACTCTGGAACTGGTAGGCATGCACAAGGCAGATAACACATGACACATAAATGCCTGTCAGTGGAGTAAAATAAACAAGGCATATAATGTTTTCCATGCAGACAGGCATTCTCCAGCTTTGTGTTTTAAAATGTGGGTTGTTTGTTCAGCAGCATCTGGGCCCGACTTCTTAAATGTCACAAAAGAAGTTAGTGGCCTGATAAAATTTATTCTTATTAATTAATCTGTGTATTTTGGCTGCCTTCAAATATCTGGTACTTTACTAAGCCCAGTTCTTTAGAAGGTGTGCAGTCTGGTCTGCAGTTCACTGCTTCAATTCAGATTTCGTTTTTCAGACAGCTTTTTTTGAAAAGTCTGTACCTCCTCTTAATTATCTTCCCAGCAAATCAAACTTAAGCTCATGCTTTTTGTTAGATTTAACTCAATCTAACATTAAATGAAACTTGGCAACAAAATAAATATCTTCTAACAACTCTGAAGGTTACCTTCCATGGGAATTCTTTCTAGATAATGTCAACATCCCTCCAGCTCTCGGCATACTGAGAGTTGGTTGATTCTTATTTGTGCAGAAACAGAGTAAGTCTGAACCCTGGCGTTATGTCTGGGGTATCAGCAGCATCCTTTTGCTGTTGTGGTTTTGCTTTACAGGATGTGTGACTGTGGGCGGGGGGTGGGGAGCTAACATGAGAGGCAGGCTGGAGCAGGGTACTGAGAGTATATTCTGGTTATGGGATGCTTTTGTTCCTGGACAGTGGGCTGTGGTTCATGACAGTTGGAGGGTTTGTTGTTGGGGAGGTGGAGTGACGCTGAAGAGCTGCTCAGAGGTGTAATGTAGAGGTACATTACTAGTTTGCGAAGTTTTGTAAATGTCTCCAAACTTAAACTAAAGCAAAACCTTGCCAGAACTGGCAAGCTCTTGCGGTTTTTTTTCCATTATTTTTGCCTTTTATTACGCAAAAAAGATTACGTTGTTTTGGGTAGACTGGCAAAGCCAGGTATGCCTGTCATCACTGCTCTGGTTAATTTAAGTAACCACAATCTTTTCAGTTATGAAATTTTTCACAGGAGTAATATTGCTAACTAAAACTTTGCTCAGTCAAAGTGCAGTCGATGACAGAAATGGCTGAAGGAAAACAGTCAGGCTACAGACAGCTTTTTGTCAACCTAGAAAACAACGTGTACAGAGGTGAAAGTCAGCCCTGGAATTGCCAGCTTTATCTACATGAAGGTGACAAATGCCTCAAGAGCAGGCTAACACCAAGCGAGCTGTGTAACGCTTGCAGTACTCATCCACACTGCTGTCTGGTCGCCTGCTTGCAGCTCAGGCTGTGCTGAGGAAGCGCTCAGCTCTGGGCACCTGCTGGTGGATTGGGCTGTAGCACGTTGATGGAGAGCTTTTACCCATGTTGAGCACGCTCAGGCTCTGCCACTCCAGAGCTCAGTCTAAGTTTGTCTGAGCACATGCTTGCATGTAAGCTCTGGGGATGCTCGGCATGTTGTGATTTATGAACAGGCTTGGAAGTGCACTTGACTGCCCATGTAGGCATACCCAATACATTGTATTCTAAAGATTGACCTCATTTTAAGGGTCACCTGTGTTGACACTCACCTACTGCTGTCCTTGGCTCTGTTGCAGAGTGTTGTAATAGTTACATGGTAGTAGCACACAGCACCTCTCATTACAATTAAGGCCCTGTGAAATAAACAATAATCCTGTTACTGCAGTCACACCTTCACCTGTCATTGACATCTATTCTTTGTAGAGTCTGGTAGTAGTGTGCACCCATCTGGATCATGACACACACATGTGTGTTATAATTTTTCATCCTGCCGTGCCACATTCAGTGCAATAGTTGTGCTAAGTAACCACCTGAGACTGGGTTTTTGTCTCTAAACTCTTTTATGCTTTTTTTTCAGCACAAGCCAAGCAAGGCAGAGAGATGCAGAACCAACAACCTGTAGTGGGACTTCGAAGGGAGAACAGTGCACTAACAAGGCCCTTCCATTCACCAGGCATTGTTTTCAGCGTATCCTCTTAACTCCGTTTGGGAGTTGCATTTAGGCATGGAAGCTGTTCTGTTTTAGGGTTTTTTTGTTTGTTTGTTAGGTTTTTGCATTGACAAATATGTTTTCACAAAGAAATACCTATTTGTCAGTGTCTCATCAACTACTTTGCTTTTAATTTGTCTGTGTGATTTGGGTCTATAGACAGTGAAGATAAGTAGTTTGCCACTGGTACCTATCATAGTCACATCATTTTACTTTGTAAGCTGTATTTAGTGGGTGCAAGAAGCCTTTACAAAAACAATCATCTTTGACAGATGACTTGGTACAAACCACGTGGCCTTCAGCATCATGGCTTTCATACAGTTCTTGGTAGATTCCAAGAGACTAAGTACCTGTGAAGGGTTTATGGGAACAAGTTTTTACGTAGTATAAAAAGATGACTTACACTGACTGGAAAGATGGAAATCTGATACTTTGCAGTGTTTAAAGAAGCAGAATAGAAGGTGTCACAGAATCCATGTTATAGATGAGGAAGAATTCCCAGTGCTCGGGATTTCAAGCAAAGCCTGAAAAGGATGTTAAGAGTCAACGCATGAAGATAGCAGAAAGGAGGGAGCGCATTAGATGTGAGGTTTGATTCTGAAGACTATAAGCAGACAGACTTCTGAACTGGAATACTTAAGAATTCTGCAGACTTTGTCTTTTTTGTTTTTAGCTGAAGAATTGTTGGCATTTTTGTTGGAGTGACTCCTTTTGTTGGAGCTTTTGGTTTTGGTATTTTAAGTGACTACCGCTGATCTGTTCCAGTTGCTATCAGACTGCAGCACCTTTTCAGTCTTTTTGGTTTGCAGATGCCTTGTTTTTCTTGGTTGATTTTTGCAGGCCCCTTAAAAGTAGTCTGCAGAGAAGTTCAAAACCTCTCTATGAGAGAGCACCATGGTGTGCAGCTGTATTTGGGATTTGCCTCATGATTCTGATTTTTTTATTTTTTATTTTTTTAAAGTTTAAGTGGTCTTGCTTGTTCGTGTGTGTAGAACAGAGAAGTCAAGACTAGTGATTTTGCATTTGTGCTCATTTTTTCCCTCTGCACTTTCTTTTCAATGGAAACAGTCTCTCCTAAGATGAACAGGCTCTTGGTTCTGACCCATCCGTCCAAGTCTGCCATCTGGACTGTTCTGCAGGTTTTCCATTTTCTTTGTCCTTTCTTTTGCGTTTTAACATTTTCTGAACATACATAGTGATGTTGAGGTCTGAGAACTGTTCAAGATGGAAGGAGTGCTTCTAATGTTGTTTGAAAAAACACAATGAAATATCTGTTTGATTTGCTGTAAGTCTGGAAACATTTTCACTCCTGCAGGGGATTTTTCTGAAGGAAATCTCAGCAAGCTTACGTTTGGATTTACTTGACCTTTCTGTCTGATTGCACATCTTTTTTTCAGAGGAGCAGGAAGGATCTTGAAACTTCTTTGTCTGTGCTCTAAAGATAAATGCCAAGAATGTACCTTTAAAGACTGAATTAAGAAATACTCTTTCTTTAATGTTTCGGTATGGATTGTCATTAGTCTGTAAGGAAATAGTCCTGTTGACTACACTGTTCCAACTGCTACTATTGATCTATTGATTAAGACTCCAGGAAAAGGCTTCTTTTTGCAAAGAACTCATTAGTGAAATGGCTGCTTCTATAAAACTATCTCAATATATAATAAAATCATTAGCGATTCTGCATGAATGCAGTATTTCATTTTAAAAGTTGGGTTTGAGCCTTACCTAGCTTTGAACTTGAATAAGAAAGTTAAGGTACTCATTAAAAATGGCATCTATGGACAGGTAGGGTTGAAGTCTCTGATCTTCATCAGATTGATAAATCAAAGGGCGTTCCTCCATCATTGCTTCATGTGTTATTCCTGATGCAGAAATGCACAGATATCTTATTGAACCGTTCTCAGCAGCTCTTCTCAAGTTGCACAGCCAAGTTTGCAGATGGTCAACAGTGCTCTGTGCCAGTTTTTGACATTACACATCAGACACCTCTGTGCGAAGAACATGCCAAAAAAATGGTAAGTACAAAGCCAAAACTGTAATTATTTGTGTATTGGGATGATCAGGAGTTTTAACCCCAGTCTTTCTACGAACTCTTGCTTGACAACTAGCAAGTTTATGAACTTAAGCGTTCATTTCCTTTTGTTTTTCTTAAGAGGGTAGAACATGCCAAACATTTCCAATTAGTATAAAGTATGTTGTGAAAATCTTTTACATACTTTTGAGGATATAATAAAATGTGCATGAGAATATCCTTCACTGGAAGAAATTTGATTCCTCCCTTGAATTGGGAAATAAAAAATCATTGTGAAAGATCCTGTGGTCATTTTATTTGGGCTCACTCCTGGACCTTGGATCTGAATATAGTATGAGTGTGGTATGGTAAGAACACTGCAACTCAAGCAGTCTCAGTACATGGGCCCAAAATATTTTCTAGAGGAAGTGTAGATAGCAATTACAAGCATACAGATAATGGTTTTGCTACTTTATTTACCTTTTGGTGACTGTTAGAATTTATCTTTAACCTCCTTCAGGGATCCGTGGATCCCAGAGGAAAAGCAGGGGCCTACTACAAGTTGAAAGAATGCAGAAATTAAGATAATGTCCTCTGCTCTCCTTTTATGCCTCCCATCTTCCAGAACAAAACTTTTGGGATAATTCACAAACCTGCTTCTGTCTTGCCCCTACTTCAAGGCATTAGGCATAAAACTGTCTTTTTTTTGTTGTTGTTGTTCTGTTGTTGGGTTGTTGTGGGTTTTTTGTTATCGTTTTTGTCCAGCCTTTCCAATACTTGTGAATTATGGAGTTTTCTGGATTAAAATGTGAGAGTCTGCGCTACACAGATTTGTATGGGATTTTTCCCCTCTCCCAGGCAATCTTCAGTGTGTCTCTCAAGGTTTACTTCTGTCGCACATACAATCCTTTGCCATTCCCAGTATGATGGCAACTGAAAACTGATGATGGTTTGATTTATTTTTTAATTGGTCAATGGTTGCTGTTCAAAAGCCATGAGGCCTTAGTTGTTTACCCACATCCTTACCCTAGCCCTGCAGTATTAATTCAATTTCCTCAGTGCTGTCCCTCTTTTATGGCAGTGGGCACTTGAGGATGCTGGCTTCAGCTGCTGCACACTATCCACCTTATCACCACCTCACAACAGTGTTCTGTCTTCAATACCTCCAGGAATGCTGCCAAAGGTTATGGTTTTGCACTGATTTAGTTAGGGTTTGCTATGATGATTTCTAAAGTGACGCTGCACGATTCCCATTTAGCATACCTCATAATTTGGTCTATGTGATTTTTGCCATTGGGATCAATGAGGAAGGAAACAGCTTAATTTTTGTAACCTTGCCTGGGTGCAATTTAGCAGTCTCTCTTGCATTACATGTGAATGTCTGTGGAATGACCAGGGGGAAAAAGGCAAGGAAAGTAATACTTGTTATTAATAAGGTCCCATTGCTATTGTTTTATTCCCAAAGGACAATTTCTTGAGAGGGGACAGCTCCCGTAAAGTTCAGCACCAGCAGCAGAGGAAACCCAGGAAAAAAACGAAGCCACCTGCACTTACCAAAAAACACAAGAAGAAGAGAAGGCGAGGCCCACGCCGGCCCCAGAAACCCATTCCTCCTGCAGTGCCCCAAGGGAACCTCACCATGCCTGCCAGTGTCTCACTGCCAGTAGAGATGCCCCACATACGGTCAGTGGTAGCCCTGCCCCATGCTCACTGCTAGCTTGAACATTGTCAATGAGCAGTGTAGAAAGGTGTGATGTTGCTGTGCTGATCAGCATCTGAAGCGGGGCTAGAAATTGCATCTCCACATGACTGTTGAAAAAAAAAAAAACCTTAGAGTGGGTCATTTCAGATTTGAGCAATTATTGGGTTTGATGGATAAAATGTCTTGCTCCTGCTGCCGCATCTTACGTATTTAATCAATAAGCTAAGTGTAAGCTTCCTAAAGCAACTTTCTAAAAGCATTTTTTTCCTAGATGATGGGGAAAAAAAAAAGGTGTGGGGAAACACCTTTAGATGTTAGACAGATGGATATGCCTTCGTAGTTGTCGTTTGGAGGAATCAGAGTTGAACACCGGGGACTAATGGTACTTTCTGTCCAGGAGCCCCTCCACACCAGAGCTGAGTGCCGATGAGCTGCCTGATGATATCGCCAACGAAATCACAGACATTCCACATGACTTGGAATTGAATCAGGAGGACTTCTCTGATGTCCTGCCGCGGCTGCCTGATGACTTGCAAGATTTTGATTTCTTTGAAGGTACCATTTTAGTTTATTTTATGCTAACGTGAACACAGTCAGTGAACTGAAGAAGTGAGTGTTTCTAAAGTGCATTTTCAGGGGTTGCTTGCTTTCCTGCAGAGGTAATAAATTCTAGACAAGGAAGTGTGCATTTGCTCTATTGTTTGTTTGTGAGCTCTGAAGTAAAGCAGACTTTAAGAAGGCTGGTGTGTGTAGTTCTCTGCTTGCTCTTGTAATTACTGCTCTGAAAATCCTAATTGGTTTAGTATTTTAATAATTCATTTTCTGTTTTTACTGCCTGTCAGTGTTGCAGTTTAATCAAGAGTATTCTCAGTAATGGCATCTTTCTGCCATTGAGTGGGGCTGGAATCACAGTCAATGTTGGTCTTTGATAAAAGGAGAAGAGAGTGAGAATAAAATCTTTAAATAAATTTTTGAAACTAGGTTTTGATCAGCATTGTGCCTGAATTTCAAGATTCTAAAGCTCAGTACCTATGACATATTACAAAGAAATTAGAACAGCCCAGAGTTGGGGTATGTGATTTCTTTGGTCATTTTCTGATATGATGTGACATCAGACTGTGTTTGAGTTGAAATGAGCCTAAATTATACTGACTGTGTAAATTTTAGGTCCAGGCTATAATGTGGTAAGTAGAAGGGAGTTTGTGGACTATTTGTGTTATTGCAGCATTGAAGAAAATCTTATTTAAGCACTTTTACTTTAGGTCTAGTAAGTTTGGGAGGCATCTTGCATTGTAGTATGTGGAAGAGGAGGGCAGAGAGAGGGAGTTCCATTGAAGAGGAAGGTGTAATTTCTCGTTTTTCTTACCTTGCTTACCTAGTGAACACTGGTGAATGAAATTTTCTGTGTACCACAAGCCATTCTGGAAGGTTATCATACACTGCAGCTCTGTACTGAAGTGTCTGTACATCTGCATCCTTAGAGTGCCAGTGCTGGGTTCACCTGAGAGGAGCGCACTAACTTCTGGTGTCCCTGTTTCTGCAGGTAAAAATGGAGATCTCCTTCCGACTACAGAAGAGGCTGAAGAACTGGAACGGGCCCTACAGGCTGTAACTTCTCTTGAGTGCCTGAGTACCATTGGAGTACTGACACAGACAGATGGTGTGCCAGTTCAGGAGCTGTCAGATAGAGGGATAGGGGTGTTCTCTACAGGTGCTGGAGCTCCAGGAATGCAGTCCTTGAGTCGAGAGGTTAACACGGATCTGGGGGAGCTGTTGAATGGGCGTATAGTACATGATAATTTCTCCGGTCTGGAGCTGGATGAGAACTTGCTCCGTTCTGCTACCTTGTCCAACCCACCTACGCCCCTGGCAGGGCAGATCCAGGGGCAATTCTCAGCCCCAGCCAACGTCGGCCTTACTTCTGCCACTCTGATAAGCCAGAGTGGCCTTGGGGAGAGAGCCTTCCCAGGACAGTTTCATGGACTTCATGATGGCAGCCATGCCTCCCAGAGGCCCCACCCTGCCCAGCTGCTGAGCAAGGCAGATGACCTGATCACCTCACGACAGCAATACAGCAGTGACCATTCACACTCCTCACCCCATGGAAGCCATTATGATAGTGAGCATGTGCCGTCTCCCTACAGTGACCATATCACATCCCCTCACACCACATCCTTTTCTGGTGATAACTTGGCAGCTACCTTCTCAGCAGAGATGCCCATGATGGCACAGCACTTGCTCCCAACTCAGCTGGATGTGCCACTTAGCGGGGTGGTCAACCCCAGAACTCACTGGGGAAATCTTCCTGTCAATCTTGGGGACCCCTCTCCGTTTAGCAACCTTCTTGGTGCAGATGGACACCTCCTGTCCACCTCCCTGTCCACACCACCTACCACCTCGCACTCAGAGACCACACAGCCTGCCTTCGCCACTGTGACCCCCAACAGCTCCAGTGTGCTTCCGGGGTTACCACAGACCAGTTTTAGTGGCATGGGTCCTGCCTCTGCTGAACTCATGGCCTCCACCTCCCCTAAACAACAGCTCCCTCAGTTCAGCGCAGCCTTCGGGCACCAGCTGAGCTCCCACAGTGGCATCCCCAAGGACCTGCAGCCCAGCCACAGCTCCATAGCTCCTCCCACGGGCTTCGCAGTGACCGGTGCCACCACTACCAGTACCAATAACGCATCCGCGCCCTTCACCACCTCCAACTGAGTTTGTCTGCCTGGCTCTGTGCAGGTAGATGGGGGACCTGTGTTTTCTATCTTTCCTTTTTTCCTTTTTCTTTATTTTTTCTGTCCTCCCTTCCCTTTTTTTTAAGAGGGGGTTGAGAAGAAAACCCCTGCTTCAGTACTGACCAGGGTTAGCCCTCTGTGAACCTTACTGTAGCGTTCACATGTGCTTGTTATGCACCGGTGCTCATTTATTGCAGGCAGGTTCACTGTTCCCCAATAATTCCTTAAGGATACAGCACAGTTACTGGATGTAATTGATCTTAGCAGTAAGACCTAGAAATGGGAAGATACCTCAGATTACTGATGCATGTTACTGTTTCCTAGGGTTCGGATCAGTGCTTGCCATCCCATTAGCATCTGGTAGAAAGTTTTCCAGTGGGCAGAAGTCTCTTGATTTTTTTTTTTTTTTTTTTTTTTTAAATTTACTTTTTTTCCAAAGGTAGCATCTGGCATGGAAAACTCGGCTGCACGCATTGATTTGAGAATGGTGCACTGAAGTCCTAAATCAAGATCATGGTTCAAGGATGAGTTTGGCAGTTTCTTAAAATAGTCTCTTGACCTCCTCTGTGCGTGTGTGTGTGTTTGGGATGCAGGGAGCAGCTGTTCCTTTTCTTCTTTTGCTGAAGAAGTGGGAGTTGTCCCCTTCCAGAACTGGTCACTGTTCTTACTGCATGCTGATTTTTGGGGTTTTTTATTATGATGATTTTTAATTCATTGAGCAGCAAGGGCATCAGTTGACTGGTGGCCCAGAAATCTGAAGGCTGATATGAAGTTAGCCCAGGGAAAAAAAGAAAAACAGAAGGATTGAAATAGATCATGGATTAGTGAAGATTCCTGCGTGGAAATTCCCTCCCTTGCTGAATTACTGTGGCCTTGTAGCATTGATGATTTGCCTTTTCAAGTGTGGCTTTGTCCAGAACTCCTTGCCTGACAGGCTGACAGGTATTTCCCAGCTGAAACTGGAAGAATTTGGTTGGTATTCTGCCCATCCCCAAAAGTGTAGGTCAGACCCTTTGGTAAGTTTCAAATGGATGCATTACTCAAATTATGTCTAGCTACTGAGACTTTCTTGGATAGTTTTCCCCCCCAGGAGCCATATAGTTTATTCGACACTTGTAGGGTTTGATGCTCTGTATGGGAAGCTGAATGTATGTAAGGAACTAGCAGGTACCTATCAGCAGTCATGGCTAACCAAAAGAGAAATCACTAAAGCAAAATAGAGAGGTAAGAATTCCTTCTGTCTGCAAGACAGTTTTGTTTTTACTGCCCACCTGCTAAAGATAGTATTCAGACTCTTCAGTAGTAATTTCAGTTCTTAAAGAAAGGAGTTCGCTAGCTTTTAGATTTTTTTTTTGTTTATTATTTTATTTTATTTTTTTTAATCCAAGAGATAACAGCAGCAGAAATTCTGAGGTGTTTACTTGCATCTCTTTATCAGGAAGGGAAAAAAGGAATTTGCTTGTGACTTTATAGGGCTCAAACTTGCTACTGTACTCTGACTTCGACTGTAAAAGTAGCTCCTACTTAATATAACAAGTCTCTACTCTTCTTGGTTTGTTTCTGAGATGCAGATGAGAGAAAATAGAAAATCCCACATTTCAGTCTCTTACTGTAGAAGACAGATTTCATTCTGCCTTACAGTAAAATGTCCTACCTGCATGTATTCTAGTCTAATTCAGGAAATTAAGAGATACCAAGCACATGTAATAGGGAGGCCTAATGACTTGTTTGAGCAAGGGATCATTGAATGAAGTTTAGTTGCTATAGAAATTAATTTTGTTGGCAGTCAGGCCCACACCAAAATCTCTGACCCAAACCTCTCCTTCCATCTTGCTAAGGAACAGATTTAAATGGGATAGGTCTTGTGTCTTCTTACTATCGTAGCAATCATACTATCCCTCTTTTCTTGAAAGATGTCCTCCTTAAATATAAAGGAGTATGGATGATGCAGATGTCCTTTTCTGAAATTGCAAGTCTATGTGGGTGGAGGAAACAAAAATGATTTTCATGCTTCTGTTGTTATGAAGTCCTTATTTCATACTTGGTAAAATAGATCTTAATAATATAAGCCGAATATTTTTAAGTGGTGATTTAAATATGTTTGTAACATTTAAATGTTTTTAAATCATGTAAAAAGTTAAATTGAAGCCTATGAAATCCTGCTTGTGATTGTCCTGCTGATTGAGGAATGCCCAGTGGTATTGTGAAATGAGGCAAATCTGACAAGGCATTTATTTATTTTTGTATTATGTTCCCCATACTTTGTTGAGGAGACAACTGTTTGATTTGCAAATGATTTTCGTTGTGTCCATATACCTTCTTCAATGTGTTTGGATGACTGGCTGAAAAAGAGTGGAGAACTAGTATACCAAATGGTTAATTCTTTAATCTGCTTGTGTATTCATGTCATTTTAGAGGATGTTAATTTCTATAAATTGGTTTCAGGACTTTGGTCTTGAAATCATTCTTGTGCCCATCAAACTTTTTAATGAAGCTGCGGCTAGTGCAGAGTATATTTGCCTCACATCACATTTCTCTTTCTTAGCAAGTGCTGGGGGGAGAAGGGAGGAGAGGAACTGAGAGCCGAGTTCTGCTTGGTCGCCTTGGTATAAATTACGGAGGAGCTCTTTGGTCTAAGATCACTGTGAGTTTGTACTGGTCTAACTCAGAACAGAACCCAGCTCCTAATCTGAGCATTGATTAGACAGGGAATTTCAAAAGCTGTCAAAGCTATGCAGGTCTGTAATTCCCATTTGAAATCAATGGCTGTTATGTACCTGCATTCCTTTAAGGCAGCCTAGGATATCAGCTCTCTTCCCCTGCTTAGACTTCAATTTTTGTATATCCCTTGATGACTCTTCCCTGAAAAGTGACTACATAACATTTTTCAGTGAGCAAACTAAGTTTGCAATAAAGCTGCACTTTTAAAAATAAACTTCGGTTTGTATACATTTGAAATAGGAATCCCTCTGTCCTGTCTGACACAGAGTTCTGAAATGGGCCACCACTCTTGCCTTTTCCTGGTTCACCTCCTGTATTTTCACTGCCACCGATTTCATGGTTACAGCCTACCGAGCAGTTACGGGTCTTGATCTTAGCTTTACAAGGTGGATCATTCCAGGTGGGCTTCTACACCCACACAACCTGTTGACTTCAGTGTATCAGTGTCTTACTCTTGGATGTGAGAGATCCAATCTGAGAGGTATGTGCAGCCAGGGATGTTTCACACCTCTTCCTCTGGGAAGTACTGCAGGTCTGGTTAAGGTAGTCCTCAAGGCTGTTATTTATGTGGTTCCTGAGTAGAAGCTGTGCTCTCTCACAAGCATTTTTGAGTATCATCTCCTTGTATAGCAATTAGCACTCTAATCACCCTTTCACCAAAGAGCCAGTGTAGCAATTTCAGTCCATTGATTTGAGATGGTCGATACCTGTCGTGCCCTTTACGTGTTAACAAATGGAATAAAGCTAGTTGAACCTAAAAGTTAATTTCTTTACGTAAGATTTGAGTTTTAAAGAATTGAAAAAAAATTAAATAGAATACCAGTAACATAATTTTTGGTAATAATAGCACCTCAATTAGTCTTTGTACAAAAGTACTTAACACAAGATGAACTTTGACAGTGTACAGAGGCTCATCAGGAACAGCCTTGTGCTGGCCTGGTGTGTAAGGCATTCTGTAAGACACACTTTGACATTTTCTTTCACTTGGGAGGACTTTACGCCAACTTTGAGGGGGAGCTGTATGCACTTAGATACCTCAGAGCTGATTTGTTCTTTGGTCTCGTAATTACTATGATACAAAACGATGTATGTATGATGCAAGAAGATGGAAAAGATGCATCATTTTTTCTCCTCCTGCCTTCCAGTTCCTCCAGGTTCTTCCTTAGTTCCCTTCTCGTTAGTAGCATGCTTCTCTCTATGGTTGGGCATAAAGGCTTTAAGCTGATAATGCTGAGAGGTAGCACAGTTGCAGGTGTGCCTCAGGCACTGTGGAGAAGATGGCAACAGCTAGATTTCCCACTTCATTCAGCAGGTTAGTGAAATGAGGATTTGCAGTTCTCATTTGGAAAGCATTGGAAGGCCCCGAGAAGCTTGTCACCTGCTAGGCAAAAATCGGAGATGGTGTTGGAAGTACGAATGCAAGGAAAAAATGTGAAAGGAGAGTCATCCACAATAGCAAAGAGAAGCCAAAGGAAGTAGATTTTTAAATTTTTTAGAGGGAGATGGGTATTGAAAAATTGGGAAGTTCTCATGTGGACTTTTAGGCACAGTGTGATGCCACTGGCTTCAGGGGCATGGCCAAGGCAAAGGGCCTAGAATTGAACCTGCAAACCAGTAGCCAAATTCAGCTTGAAGCTTCATTTTTCTGTAACCACATCTAAATACAGTCTGGGATTGAATCTGCTTGCCAGGAAAGAAGAGTCTCACAACGGAGTACAATAAACAGTGGACAGGTGTCTTCCCTGAGAAGCTGGCCCTGGTGGTTACATACACACGTCGTTAGTCCACTTCTGAACTCCGGTTCCTCCCTGACCTCCTGCAGCGCCATGGCTGCTGCATTTCCCTGTAGGCATAGGCAGGGCTCCAGGGGTATTTCTCCCTGTCTTTGTGCTGCAGCGAGCAGAATCCACTGGTGAATTTTCCAACGGTATGAGCCTTTGGGCAGGGAGGAGGGAACAATTTTTTGAAGAGCCAGGTACCCGCAGTGGAATCTTTCAAGACTTGCAGGGTGCAGGGACCGTGGCAGGAGGTGCTTTCAGCAGACAAACAATAGAAAACTTAGCTGCAGTGATCGTCTGCAGTGAGGCGTTTGTGTGGGTGTCTCGGCAGCTTCCCTGATAGGAAGTTTATTTTGCGTTTGTATTTTTACTGTTACATGTGAAGGAGTCTCCTGTGCAGGCCTGTTGCAAGGTCCAGTGGTGGTGGAAATACTAACTGAAGGAATTGTTTTGGGCTAATGTGCTGACCAGATCTTTAGGTCTTTCTGATCTTCTGGTCACAAGGTCTTTCTGATCTTTTGGGTAACATTTAATGATGGGGGTGTTGTGGGCTGCTTCTTGTACCTCCTTTATTTCCTTCCTATCTACATTCTTCATCATTCTTTCTTTTATTCTCCCATTCTCAGATACTTCTCCAATGTAAGTAATGCCAACCGGTAAGTCTTCTGTGGTCCTGAGCGAATCTGACTGTAAAATGAAAAGGAAGAGAGATTCCTGCAATTCATAACATACATTTTGGATGCTAGAACGACAGTGCAATAGATCAAAGTATTTCTCGGATCAGTGAGTAAGGTGATGTTTCACAGCACACTAATATGTCACGAACTAGATGCTGAGGGTACAACACTGATCATGGGGGTGCACGTGCTAGCAGTGAATGTGCAGGCATTTTTAGCAAGAGTTTACAGTCTCACAAGTTCCTCTTTTGAGAAGTGCATCAGTAGAAAGTCATGAAGATAAATTTAAATTATTCTTTTTGATACCCACAAGCCCAAATAAAAGTAAGGAGGATTGGTGGAAAAATCTACATTTGTGTTTACTAAACTTAAACTTGGATTTTAGGAGAGGTCTGGTCATGAGAGACCTTAGCTCTATCAGGTAAAGTTTTGGTTTTGTCTTTAAAACTAGACAAAAACACTGTTGTTGGGAAAGAAGAGTTTGGTGGAAGAGGAGGAGTTACAAAAGATGTGTCTTAGAACAATTTTCTCACTCATGTCTGCAGCCTTTTTTTGAAAAAAAAAAAAAAAAAAAAAAAAGTGACTGTTTTGGGAGCTTTTCCCTTTGTTGTTCTGCTGCTTCTCATGGTTGTTGGGTTCTTTGCTTTCCCCTGTTTTATTCTGCTTTCACATACTCCTCCTCTAGCTACTATGGAATAAGGTAGTGGAAGCATGAAAGGAGAAAGTGAGCTTGGCTGTAGATTGACAGCAATAGTTGGAGAAGGCTTTCTTTTTCTGTCTCCTTGAAGTAAGTGTTGGCACCTTTTCAGTCTACTCTGGCTCACAGAATTCGGTTTGGAAGTGAACAGGATGAAACTTGGGCTTTTGACCTTAAAACTGTACTTACTCGAGGTAGAAAAACGCATTCTTCCTACTCCTTCCCCTTGCTTGTCCCCCAAACACACACAGAGTGAGATGTCCAGAGTACCTGCATATCGACCGCATACGCATGTTGAACTTGGTCCGGTAATGCTAATGTTTTACCTGCTTTCTGTCGTTGTCAGGCAGTGCCCATGGAGGTGAACTCTGGATAGGTAATGTTCCCAGATATCCTCTGGAAAACTTTAACTTTGGTGCAGACTGCTCTGCTGTAGCTAACTGTGATAGCGTTGGCTTCTACCTTGGAGTGGACTGATTTACCCTGAAATGACTCTCTAATCTGCGTCTTAAACAGTGTAGTTGGTTCCGGTGCAAATAGATTAATTCTGAAGTGATGGATGGTTTGATTCTCATGCAAAATAGCTACATCCTACCAGAAGGGGTTGAACCAGTTTCTCTGAACAGTGATGACCTTCACTGTACAGTTTTGGGTATGTCTCAGGGATTCCTTGTGGAAATAAAGGCAGTTAACAAAAAAAAAAAAAAAAAAGTAAATAGTTTTAAAAGTAAATAATAATTTAAGGTAGAGCGTCACCTAAGTGAGAGCGCAAGAAGGAGAAATCTTTGTTCAGTTTTATAGTCCACAGTGTCTGGCTTAGGGACTCTTTCTCTTCTCGGGGCTCTCATCTCAAGTTCAACATACAGAATCTTTTTCATCACGCTCAGCTTTAAACTTTTTATTTAAAGATACCCTTCCCCAATGAGCTTTCAGAATACTTATTGTAGATTTTAAGAGAAATGGTATATTAATTTATGCTATTAACATCACCTCATAAATTATAAGTTTTATACTAAAGCTGTATTGAGTGTAATGAATTATGTTGCATATGTGTTTTTAATAGCTATAAAATTATATACAAGCTTTTTTGGAAAAACAAACTAGTGAAGCACCTTTTTACACTGGATCTTTGCCGTGTCAAGGTGTACAGCTATTCTTTGCTACCTTGCAGATATCTATATCTATATATAGATATATATATAAATAAAATAAAATGGTATCCTGTATCAACAAGCATAGAACTCTCTTTAACCCTTATATTACTGTTCCTATAACTCTTTTTAAATTTTATTTTGAGTGTTACATTCTGCAATAATTTATCTGTGGTTTGTACCTATGATTAGAAATTTAGTTACAGGGTAAATAGATCAAATTAAAAAAATCCAACTACTGTAGCTGGAAGTTGTGAACCAAGTTTGTAAGACCTTTTGGTTTTTTTAAATGTATTTATTTCCAGTTAGCTCTGTGAGTTGGAATTTGAAAAGTCAGAACATTAGGAATCTATAGTGTCTTATTCAGGAATTTTTCCCCTCCTTTCCTCACAAAGGAATTCCCACTGTGACTTATAAATAGAATTAGACTGCTTGTGTGCATGTATGTATTACATATACATACAAAAAATATGCATTGGGGGGGATGTATGTGCGATACGAATGTGTATATTGTATGTAGGTCATAGTTTTGTAAAGAGAAAAGTAGTCGAGAGGTGATGGAATGTATTGTAGAAATGTGATTATTTAGTAGGGGGTTGTTATGTCCTCACTGTTGTATAAATAACTGAAACTCTCTACTACATAATCTTCTGTTATAAGGCTAACTCTGATATCATGTCAATTTTACTGTTTTTAAATAAGTTGCATTGAGCCCTGTTTAAAATGCCATGAAAATACCAAGCTCCCACAGACAGCCTTTAAATAAAACAAGTCGGGGAGGAGGAGAGATGGGAGAAATGAGTGATGTTTTTCAGGAGAAATTGAAATGGGAAGGTTTGCATTCAGTAGGATGGGGAGGCATGGGAATTGCTGTATCTTTGCAAATTAATACCCAAATCTCCTATGGTCTGACTTGGAAAATGTTGTCAATCAGTGTACTTGTGTTTTCAAATTAGGTTGTAAGGAGCACTGTTTGTGGAGTGATCTCCATTCTGTAAAAGGATCTTGTCTTCAAAGTAGATTCTTTTATTTCCTGAGCGTCTTTGTGTATATTAATTTTGCCCCAAAATTGCTGTTGTGGGATTGCAGAAAAAAGTACACTTTCAATCCAGGGAGTTTCACTTGTGCTGTGAAATTCTGAATTTAATTATGGCCACTTAAATTGGAGAAGGAAGATTTCTTTATGGGAGTTCTCACTTGAAATTGTGAGAAGTCAGAAACATTCTTACAGATTGGCTTACTCTTCATACTGTTCTATTTAGGCTGGAGAAAGTAACCTAATTGTTATTTATTCATACAGTATCACTTTTAATGATGATGATCCTGGTGACTTTAAAAATCTGTTTAGAAAAACAGAGCTTCCAGTATTGCACAGACATTTGAATTTTTTGAAGGCTTTTTTTTAAGCAGTTGCAAATCAAATCTTAATTTTCAATTTTTTTTATATCCCCCTCCCTATCAGTATGTTGATACCCCCCAGGCATCCCTCCCCCTTCCCCCCTCCCCGCAATTCGTTTCTGGCACATACGCATACAAGTGAAAGGGCAGGGAGGTGGAAGTTGTCAGAGGCCTTTCCTTCTGCTTATTTGGTGGTAATGGGAGTTAGCAGCATAAATCTTTATGCCTTTATGGGGAAGAATAGACCCATTTTTGTGTATACCTGTACAGAGAGATGTATCTGTATATGAGATGTTGGTAGCACTTTGCTGAATGTGGACTTGCCCTCATGATGTACAATAAATACGTATGAATGCAATCAACCTAAATCTATATATACATGCATACAGATGTATAGATGGAATATACGTTGTAACACACACATGTACGTTAGTTGTAACATGAGTAAGTGTGTGAGCTAAAGAGAGAGACTATCCACGTAACGTATGTGTAACAGGTAAGCACTTGTGCCAAGCAAGGCTGTTTTAATTCTTCTGAGGGATTTGGATGACATCAGTGACTGGTCTGAGCTTGGTCACCATTGATTTGTGTTACCTCAGCCCTCACAGTGGAGTTTCCTTGGTACGTTTCTGCTTTTGTTTATTCTATATTAATAGTCGTTGAGGCCTCTTGCAATGCCGACCTCTTCTGCTGCTCTGCTCCATTGCCTCCATTCCAACTCCTCCTTGTCCCCCACATCTCTACAGTTTCTCTTGCTAGCAGCAATCAGCTTTAATGGCCCAATCCAGCTCTGCTAATGCATTAGGGAAATTCTCTTGGTGATTGTAGTGGCAGCTGAATTGGGCCCTGAGTTGCTTGAACTTGCGCAGAATTTTCCAGCTATTCAATTGTGCTTGAGTACGACTGCGATTGATGTGCAGATGAACACAAACTTTTCTTAGAACCTGATGCAAAGCTTCCTAGCATATTAAAAGGTTGACCCAGCATTGTATTTTAGAGGTAAATGTTCAAAAGGAGAAAAATGCACCCACTGAAAATTATCTTCAATTTTCAGCCCCAGGGAGAACAAGGGAGTTTGGTTTGTGTTTCCCGTAATGCAGGCAGTAAGCAGAAAGCAGCCCTGTGCTGTGTTCTGAGCAGTGGGGTTGTCATCAAACGTATCAAGAGAAACACAGCTCGTTACATTTTACCATTAAACAGATTTTAAGACGAGCTGCAGAGTTGACCATTAACATGCTAGCACTTTGCATCTAATTGTGTATTGAATGATCTTACTTATGCAAGTAAATTGTGGTTTTAAGTATTTTGTTTTCTGGCTAAATGGAGCTTCTGTATCCTTTTAGCAGAAAGCAGCTGTCAGAAACCTGCTCAGTCACATTTAAGCACTGTTGAAACTCCTGGCTAACTTAGGCTTCAGTTTCAATGGAGAATGCTGCTCCAATTCTGTCATCGAGCCATACTGCATTCCACGTTTTCAGTATGGATATGGCACGATTTTTCTTGGCCACAATTCAGCCATGGAATTCTGTCTTCCTTGCATTTTTATTAGAAAAAGGTAACTGGTGTACTGTTCCATCTGAGCTTTCATGCAATCATACATGATGATTTCTATAATACATATGTTCAGACGTGTGTATGGGTATGTCTGTGTACTGTGTGTGTATAATACATATTTGTACGCACACATATATTACGCTATTTCAGTTTATGTATGTGGAGAATGTACCTGTTGGTTCTCTCCTGATATATACTCATGCATACGTATATTAAATATGTATATAGAGTGTAGATGTCCTGCATATACATGTGTATATGTTATGAACCTTGGTTGGCAGTTTTTTTCCCACTTTTTGCAAATTGCTGTCCCTTACGACATATTTTCACTGAAGCTGTGTTATATAGAAGAAAAGGAGAAATGTGTTATCAAAGTTTTATTTTAAAAAGGAGACTCTTAATTATCTAAAGCCATTTGTAATTGTCTTTTGAATTTTTACTAGAAAGGTTATTTAAAAAAAAGAAAAAAAAAAAGAAAAAAGAAAAAAACAGCAAGCAGGCAAGCCCTTACTCCCACCATCACTTAGATGGACGTTAGAAAGAAATGGAAACACAAGTTTCTAAGTATTTATTTCCTTCAGGGGTTTCTGAGGCCTACTGTAATCACATTCTGCCCCATCCCCCCTTTTGTCCAATTATAATTAATGATTCATGGTTTCTTTTACACAGCTTTTTCCCTCATTACTTTACTTTCGTAAATCATTGTTCACCTCCTACGTTCAATAGTACTGATATCACTAAGGAGATTTCATGTCCTTCTGTCCTTTTCAGGAGAAATACCAGTGCATCACTATTGTGTTACATTTTAACATACTCTGTGGAGGATGGATGTTTTTATTGAAGATATCTGTAACAAGTCTTTAACTTATTTAATGTGAGAAGCCTTCATTGGAATATATCGTTTGTTTGTTTCCAACGAGTTTCTGCAACTGTTTTTTCACCAACTTATTAAGTAGTTCCCTTCTTATTTGATGGCTGAGGTTTTAGGGTTTGGGTTTATTGTTGTGGGTTTGGTTTTTGGGTTTTTTCCCCTCCAATTCCCCAAAACATTTATCTGCAAGTGGAGCAAAACGGATGTCAGAATCTCAACCAATATCCTTTTTGCAGTTCAGGGTAAATATCTTTATCCTAGATTTAATAAAAGAGAAGGTGGCTAATGGACAATCCAAAGTGCTTAGAGGGAACGCTCACTCTTTTTAAGGCTGTCTCAGAGAAGTTTGTGTTTGGTGTCATTTTAAAGGTAGCTTGATCATGCTTTGATATCAGAAACAGCCTTGTAACAACGAGCCTCGTACAGTTGTTTGGCCACTAGAGTTTAAAATGTAAACAAGTTGCAGTGGGAAAGCAAAGGTGAGGCAGTGTATTTTGAACCAGTGAATTGTAGCTTGCAAACGTACCTGATTTTGAAGTAACTGCATGGTAGCAAGGATTAGCAGTCTCTTACACCCCTTCCTTCTTCCCTCTCATCCCTGACACATGTGTTCAGCATACCATACATTGGGAAAAGTAAACAACTTACTGCAGCAAAGCTAAATCCACTTAATGACTGCTTAAAGGGAACATACAAACTTGCATTGCCGCATCCCGTCTCATGATATTAGCTGGAAGAGTAGCTAATACGCACAAAAAGCCCGGTCCAGGTTGCTTCTGCGGATGCTTTTGGAGAGTGCGGTGCATGGGGATGCCAGAGAAGAAGGGTCGCTTCCTACGGGGTCCCCGGCAGCGATAGCAACTCACACTACTGCTTCTGGTGCTGGAGGCTATGGACAGCATTCCAGGGGCGGGTAGGAAAGCTCGCGTTTGTACTTTCCCTTTAAATAGGAAAGGTTGGCTCACATGTTCCTCATACTTCTCAATGAATGTACTGTATTACCATTAAAAAAAAAAAAAATCAATGAAATGATAATAGATTGGTCTCCTTTTGTTATCTGGTCCTTGTTTAATTTGTTTAAGGGTTTTTGTATACAAAAGTTTACATTTTTATGTATATTTTTCTTGTGTAAAAACTGATGTAATATGTGTATAAAACACTGTATGTATTATCTGTATATAGTGTGACAAAATGATTTTCTTTCTTTCTTTTGGATGTATTAATAAATCTTGCTGTGAAGTAGCCGTGTTTACTATGATGAAACACTCTTCTCCAAGCCATTTTGCTAAGTCCGAGATGTATGAATATTGCCCAGGCTGAAATCTAATCCATAAAGTGATTTCTTTTTTCTTTTAAAACATATTCTAAGTACAGTTATTAAACTGTCCTTTGCTTAGATAGCTGTAGAGTCTGATTCTGCTCTTGCTTATTCTCTGTTGCTTTCTAATGACATATTAGCTAATTACTTTGCAAACAAACTGGGGTCTTCAATCTCAGTCTGATTCTAATTACAGTGCTTTCTAGCTCTGGATCACTGGTCTGGAGACCAGATCCTCTTCATCTTGTTTTCTGGTTTGAGTTTGCAGAACTGTACTTGAAATATAATTTAAGGGGTGTAGAACAGAATTTTGTCTTGTATGTTGTTATGTTTTCTGAGATTTAAAAAATATATACCTGCTTCATCACCGAAACTGGTAAGTTGGAGTTTGCCGTTATTTTAAAGATTAGCATGTGGATGAGAAATGATGGTTGCTGAGGTGCCGCGGGGCTCCAGTCAGCTCTCGGGCAGGATTGCGAGGCCAGGGCATGCATGTGGTGACTACCTGGATTGGTCAGACACTGGGAATCACCACTGCCTTGCTCGGACACAGACAGCTGTGCGCTGGGGAAAAGCTGCCATTCCTGCCACCCTGCTGCGGCTGGTACAGGCTAGACTGCCTTGGCCGGCACTAACCTTCCGGTGCTGGGTTCGCTCTCTGAGAGCGGCTTTTCCACAGTAGCTTGAAGGATGTCCTCTCTTTAGACGGAACTACGCCTTGGACACTTTGCAGTAAGTAGATGGCTGCTGCATCTTCCTCTCACCATTTGTTTTGTGAAGTCTTCCCCTTTGCTTTCTGACATGAGGGTATGTGCTTCAACTGGTGTTTGCTTTGCTATTCTCCATCTCCGACGTGTTTGAGGTTGTGACTTGCAAGGGAAAAGCAGTCGTGTCCTAGGTGAGACCATCTTCCAGGTTCTGTTTTCCATAAGCAGTCTCAATGCTGCCCTGATCATCAGAATAACTATCAGCAGAGATTGATGAGAAGGGGATTCAGTAATTTGACTTTTCTTTTTAATGAACAGTGGCCCAGCCATTCTAGACAGCGTAATTACAGCAGCATTTCACAGTGCCTGGTACTAATTCAGGCCGAGGGGTAAGCGGTGTCAGTGAATGATGTAGTCTTCCATGCTAACACACGCTGCAAAGGTTTCGTGGCAAAGGACGAAACTGGTTTGTGCTTTAATACCTTGCCTTCCTGGGAGATGGGAGTACACTGAAAGTGCTGCATCCAGACATTTGTCAGGACAGAGCGATGACAGAAAAGATCAGACACTTAAAGTAAACAAAAGGAGAGTGCAGCAGCATAAGTTCAATGCAATACGGCTGGAGAAAATCTACCCCAAGCTTGTCCATTCTAGGGAATTTTCAAAGTTATGGGCCTGAGGCATTTGAACACTATAGGGGTAATAGTGACAAGGCAGTTCTGGGCTGTTACTGATGCAATTGTGGCTGTGCATGTGGATGTTGCAAAGCTGATCCTTCAAAGTGCTCTTATCTCAAGTAGCACTCAAAGTCAAAATGATGAGAGGTGGAAGAATTGATTCTTATGGAGAAAGTAGTTGTTAAAAATCTGCTTTTAACAAACCAGCAAAAGTAAGTTGCTATTTGGTGTAAGATTTGAGGCCGCAATGAGGAGTAAGAAGGTGGAAGTTAGGAAAATGGGGGCTCTTCCCTGGGGATGGCTCCCGGGCAGAAGCAGAGTTGCCTGGTCTGGTCCCGAGCTGGGCGTTCTCCAGCGTGGGCTTGATGAGAGAGGGGCTGAAACTCCTTGCTGACTAAGGCAGAGACCAACTGAATCACGCGGGGTTTTTTCCCAGTATTTCCATGAACAACAAAGAAATGCTGCTCTGAGAAAATGGTTGCATGGCTCTCGGTCTGAAACTTTACAAAAATAACCTGTCATTGTTCTAGTGCCACATTTCAAAACACAAATAGGTTTTGTTTGAAGTATCAATTCAGGAAGAATGTGGTACATCTTTCTTTGTATTTTAACAGTCCTTTCAAGTTCCAGCAGTAGCCTTTTAATAGTCAACAATTATTTTCTCAGGAAAGCTCATTTAGTTTGTACTTGAAAAGCAGGTGACATTTTGTTACAAGAGCAAGTGTTGCTCTCGTATTTGGTGAAGCAATTGGAAGGAGAAACCTTTACGAAATTTGGGAGCTGGCTTCCTGCAGAGGTGAAGACAACCTCTCTCTCTCCCTGCATAGTCACGGGCAATTGTCCCATCTGCAGGAAATAATGGGGGCCATCTTCCACGCTCCTCCCTGGAGCCTACACCCCAAGTGCAGGGCTGGTACTCTCCAGCTGTCAGGTCTGAATTGGAGACACAGGATTCTTGTTTTAAGGGGCTAAGAGGTGATTGTCGTGTTTACTGGCGTGAGGTTCAGCCCAGGAATGGCTGCCTTGATTATACTGCTATTGCTAATTTATGACTTGTGGAAGGTGCCCGTGAAGAGTCTTCGTAACACTGAATCTAGTAAGAAAATTGAAGTGTTGTGCTAAAAATGTCCCTGAAAGCAAAGTAGCTTTGATATTCAGATGCATTCTTGTGCTTCTGTAGGGGAACAGCAGTACAAACTTTCTACGCCCGCATCTAATAACTCCCTTGACAGATGTCCTTAGGATCAAGAGGCTTGTGTGTCCTGTTCACCCCTCACATCTCGCTTGCAATGGCCGACATAGCCACCAGTGTGGAGTAGAGTCCCGTAACGTGAACTCAGTCTGGCTCTGATATCTGTTTCTGCTCAGCTTGTGCACCAGCTTCAGGTTCTTGCCTGTTTAAATTTAAAATTTAAAGCCTTTGCTTTCATGCTGTGCAACTCTTGGTGGAAGAAACCTCCTGTAACCAGCCAGCAACAGTCCCAGGGGGCTCTTGCAAATCTGATCTGCGAGGCCCTCTACTGTGATGCCTACCAGGTAGCTGATGCTGGTTAGGCTGCTGATACAGATGTAAATGCTGTCACACTGACCAATATTTTCTCACAGCTCCCTTGTGTTCTGCAAGCCCACGTTTCCTGGGAGGGTGTCATGGACTTCAGCCACTTCCAGCTTCCCCATTGCAGACGTGTTGGATGCAGTGGTTGCCCTTTGCAGCAGGAGAGAAAGTGCTGTGGTGAGAGGGAGGGGAGAGGGTCTTCCCAGCTGCAGACCAGTGCTGTGAGCCTGCGCTGTGACCCCAGGGAGGGCAGTAAGGCTTGCAAGCAGCACATCAGATGAGGCACCCTCCCATGTTTATATAGTCCTTCATCAGAGCATCTGTGTAGTACCTGGTACAACAGGGTATGGCTCATGCTAAAAAGAACTTCACAGATGCAAAAAAATCTTGGTTTCTCTTGGGTTTTAAGTGTGTTGGAGCATTTCTTTTCAAGCTGTGGCTTTCTTGCACTGAGGCTTTGCATGTGCTGAGAGTGCCAGTGCTCATGAAGAAATGCATTGGGCCCAAACTCCAGCTGAAGGGGTAGCAGCAACCTTGCCTCATGCAGCTGGTGCCAAAGCATTGGCAAGAATAGAGAGGCTGATTTATGTCAGATTTAGGCCAGTACTCTGCCAAAGTTTGATTTCAAGCTGTGAGTCTCAGTTACAATACTGCCACATCGGCAGAGTTGGTCCACGTTTGTGCCAGTGGAATTTGTGCAGAACTGGATCCTGGAAGTGCTCACAGGTATTTCCCGAAGTGACTATTGTCACCATTTCTACATGGGGCACGTGGTACCTGGTTACAGCTTCCCTGTGTCTCTCCATCGTGGTGCTGATCCCTTCCAGTGCTGGGAGAGCTGCCGGAGTCTGGGGGCCTTGAAGTTCTTACAACCAGTTTTGGGCAGGTCTTCAAAATAATGCCTTTGTTGGATTTTATTTTCCATTTGCTAATGAAAAATGTTCTTTGCCATCACCTTATTAGGATGAACTCAACTGGGATGGGGAGAGAGGTTTAAGGGGTGATTCTTTAAGTGCCTAGAAGCATATAGATGGGTTAAATTCAAGACACATGAGGCATCTGGGGTTCTTCTCTGCACATTCCCGCTGCCTGTTGGTGCAGACATTTAAACTTGCTGCCTGAATCAAGAGACACGTATTAGCATCAGCAGAGGATACCTCCCTAAGTGTGTAGTCTTCTATAATTTGTGCTCTCAGCAATTTGCATGCATTTGCTGTGGCTGCTTTAGTGAAGAGCTTTTCCAGTCCAGCTGAGTGTTCAAAGTCAGTAAAGCCACTTGACTTGTATCTGAGAGCACTTGGTTGTTGGTTGGTTTTTTGTGTGTTTATTTCCCCTGCCCCCCCAACCAGTTTAATGCCTTGTTTAATCCTGCAGAATTTAATTTTTTCTGTTAACCAGCATTTGCTCAGTGGAGCCAGCGAGTTATTAATCTCATTTTTTCTGCTCTCCCTTGGGTCCTACTGTTTAATATAGCTTTTGGGGTTTTTTTCCTCCTCCTTTTTTGTCCGTTCCATACAACGTTTTTGTCTTGTCTTCTCCATTTCCTTTCCCCTCAGACTGCAACTAAAATTGTTGCTGAAGAGATTCTGGTAAGCAAAATTAGATTCCTAGAACTCAGAATTGTTCCTTGTCAGACCTTATCCTCTTCACTCGGTTCCTTTATGTCTACCAGCTCTGCCAAGGTACAAGGCCTTGCTTGGCAGAGCTATTCCTAATACCCCTAATGAAGAAATTAGAATCAGTCAAGGTCTTGTACAAATATATATGTTTTCTGAGGTAGGCCCTTTCAAAGATGATGGAGATGAGGATCTTGACAAATAATTTCTCTGAGAAAAATTCAGCAAAGCTGCTGTGATATTTCACATGCCCTGCAAAGCTGGCTGCCTGTAGCAAATTTCCTGTGATGACACGCCAAAAAGATGATGCCTTTATCAGACACCGTTTCCCATTAAAAATGCTTAAAAAGCTAGCAGTCCTGCTCATATCAGTTCCCGGTTTGTTGTGATGTCAGCTGCTTTCACACAGCCCTGTGCTACGAGGAGCAGAGTGTTTCACAAGACCGTACTGTGCCTCTTTGAATGTGTCCCTGCTTTTGGGCAGACTTTGCCCACAGGCAGCACTGCTGCCATCTGCCTTTGCCAGGTGACAGAGAGTGGGGCTGGTGGGTGGTAGCTTAACTCTTACTCAGTTAATTGAATACTTGCAGGCACTCTTTTCCTTAATTTCCCCCCAGTAACATGGGATATTTATCCACAAGCTTTCTACCTGTCTTTTCCTGCTTATTCCTGAATTTTATGACTGGTGCTCTTAACCAATGCCAGAATCTGTATCAGGCTGCTCTAAGCTGAGTCTGTAAGAAAGAAACAACGCACGGATCTTCTAGTGGCTCTAAATGTAACCTAAACTGTACAGAAAATGATGGAGGATACCAGCAGAAAAGAGCAAGTGACTCAATGTGACTGAATCTGTTCAGCAGCAGTGGGTGACCCAAAAAGACACTGTCCTTATCTTTCAGTTCTGGTGCCTGCATGCATTTTGGAAGCCCATCTCACATCCTCTCCATTGTCCCATGCACCTCACCGTCCCTGTGGCACCTGGCAGCACAGCTGGCTTCACCATCGCCTTGCATACTCTTTGCTCCACATCTTTCTCCTTGTCTATGTGCTGCCCATGGCTGTCTCATCTGGTGGACACCCTGCGGATTTTGCTGTCTCACACCCCAACCTAATCCAGTGGATCCAAGCTCTTGCTAGCAGCAGTCTCTGGTCTGCTTTTGTCTCTTGTCCAAAGCTCCAGTTTGCAGTCCGTGGAGCTATGACAGTATTTTTCATCCTCTTGCTGCCTTATCAGCCCCCCCGGCCCATGTTGCTCGCCCTGTCCTGTATGGGCAGCCATCCAGGTGTGAGACTCCCTGGCTGGAAAACTGGTGGTTTTTAAACATCATGTCCCCTCCATGTTACTTGCTGGTCCTGTAATTGAAACACAGCCTGTGGTGCATAATTCTTAAATACATCAAAACTATAAAAGCAAAATCCTCTTTTTACTTTGTTCATCTCTAATGCCATAAAATAAATCCACTCATTCATATAATTAATAATTCAGCCTTGTTTTCCTTTTGCCTCCTGTTTTTCCACCAGCTGTTTGGGACTCGATTTGCAGTGGAAAGTGGTGTTTGATGGAAGGGATACACGGATAAGAGCAAACGGCTTCAACCTCTTGCGCTTGGAGTATTAAGTTTTATGGCTTTCCCAGTGCTATAAAACCAACACATCCTATTTTATTTTTCATTTTGGACATCATTCTGCTTATTTTTCTTGCAAGGTTTTATACCAAGATAAGCATTCTCAGAGGTTTTTGTTTACTCTGGGAAAATGGCTTTGCAAAAGAAAGTATTACTGTGCAAGGCTTGCATTGTGAAATTGGTTTATGGCTATAATTTTTATGTGAAAGATGCCAGACTGTTAACAATCGAGAATTAAGTTTTCTACTTCTATTTTCAAACAGGTAATTTGCTAATTATTTATCTAGGGATTGTTCCTTGCTAATGGCCTATCTGAGCCCTTGTCATGCTTATAATAATCCTGCTGTCATGATCTATCCAGGAGAGAAATGCCGTTCCCAGGGTAGAAGTGGAGGAGGAAGGCAGCGGTGAGAGGAGGGCAGCGGTCCAAGAGCTGCCCTGCTCTCCTCTGCAGCCGCCCTGGCTGCCTCGCTGGTGGATGCGTATGGCATGCAGTGGTCAGCAGAGACGCAGTTTCTCAAAGGACGTAAGCTAGCATCAGCACTGTTAACCGCAAAGGTCTGTTTGCCCCAGCTGCAGAGCAGGACCCGGGTGGACGCCTGCTGGGTTGCTCTCCAGGTG
Source organism: Gymnogyps californianus (assembly GCF_018139145.2). Lineage (NCBI taxonomy): Eukaryota > Metazoa > Chordata > Aves > Accipitriformes > Cathartidae > Gymnogyps > Gymnogyps californianus. The sequence continues at coordinate 15,045,134 of NC_059477.1, forward strand.
GAAGCGGCCCGCTTGCACCCACACAAATGTGCAATGGTGGAAAAGCGTTGTCATCGCAGATTCAAGTACAGCTAAGGCAGGACTGTTGTATATTCTTGCTTGAGATTCAGGCTATTTTCTGCAACCCAAGACCGGGACCTGAAAGCCATGTTTTTGACTCATTTTAACTTTACAGCTGTAGTCCTTGTTGAATCTCAGACAGCACCACAACACAACGGCTGCCTGTCAAACTCACTCCCTGATGGTGAGACCCCTCTGTTGGATCAGAAAGCTTCAAATCGAAAGGTTTGCATTTTCTCTTTTCTTCACCGATGAACACTTGCTGGCAGTGCAACACGGCTCTCCCATTTAGTCCCCCCATGTCTGAACTACACCCAAACAGAGCTGTGTCCTCCGGACCAACACGACCCCTGACCTATGCCAGGCTGGCAGGGCTGTTTGAAGGGACCTCGTCAGAAGTGTGGTCCCCAGCAAGCGTGTGGGAACTGCTGAACATGCTGTCAGGCCCTGGGAAGGAGCAAGCAGTGAGAACCCAGGCAAACGGCCAAGGGCAGGGCAAACATGCCGCAGCTTGCCACAGAGGGTGACTTGACCTACTTGGTCCATCAGCTTGAGTTTTGCACTCCTGGTTTTATTTCATTGCCCAAACTCTGCAAGGAGCAGCAGGCCGTTGTAAGAGGTTTTTGTAATATAAGTATTGCCTGAGTTTTTAATAATCAACCCAAAGTCATTCCTGACCTGTGCCAGTTTTATTCCAGAGCAGCTGTGACAATGCTGCCGGTGAGCGCCCGGCGGAAATGACAGTGACAGCACGTGAGCTGCGGGGCTGGGGCAGTGCAGGGGATGCTGAGGAGCAGGACGGGCCCCTCGGTTCCAATTGTTCTTTTCAAACCCAGAAATTACATCCTGCAATATGCGGTATAGTCTGTGCAGAGGCTCACGTGCAGAACCGATGCTCCCCGAGCAGTGTGAGATAAGGGAAAGCGTGGGGAAGTAGAATATCTTTATTACTTTTTTCAAGGGGAGATTCTCTTTCACTTTTCATTTCCTCTTGCGTTTCCTTTCTGTATTTGTGCTTTAACATTAGGTTTGATTCTGTCTTGATAGCATTCAAGTGAAGGCTTACATATTTCATCAGGATTGCCTCTTTTGTTTTCAGGGCTGAAAGTCCCAAACAATATGAAGCAGTCACAGCCACGTACACATCTGGAGTCCTTTCATCCACTCCAAACAGGCACTTTCCTTTATTCCTATTCACCCTCATTACTTAATTTCCTAAAGAGGCTGCAGCTTTTTAATGCCTGAGTGATGTATGTCAAAATGTCTCACCAGGCTCTTCCACTATGTGATAATTCAGTATATCCTGTTTCCAGAGCTGAGGAAATACATTTCCTTCACTTTAGCTCATTACTCTTTAGGAAATTGCTTTTCTTCAATTATCCTGACAACCTGGATTTTGACAGCTCCAGACTCGCTTGGTGAAGCTCCTGTAGTCTCTGCAAACACTTTTTTTTCCTTGAGATTTCTCTGTCTGTCATCTATCTTGTCTTTCCTAGAGAGGACCTTTTATTTGGGACTTTTCTTACCTCTACCAATCGAGGCTGGGCATTGGGACACAATTTACAATGCTGATCCTGAAGGTTTGCAAAAAACTGGTTTACTGTCCCCTCTCCGACAAGGTAACGCGTTGCTCTGCAGGCTCATGGAGATCTCCATAGGTGAACTTGTATTACCCATTCCTGTGCTAATGTAACTTTTATGGCCAAGTTTTATAAAAAGAGCCATCACTTGCATTGTCTGGAACAGGATCTTAAAGAAAGCATTAGCAACGATGAACTACAGGGAGCACTCCTCAGCACTTTCTAATCCAAGAACCACTTAACCTATCCAGAGGAAAAATCACAGATTATCTTGCAGAGAGCTGTCACAAGAGCTTTCACTTACGACCAAATACAGATGACCCCAAACTTCGACGGTCTGAACATCACTCTCCTTCCTCCTCTACGCTATTGCTCGTGCATGTGGGAAGATGGGCTTCCCCTTTCTCACACCTCGTGGTCCCTGAGCCCTCTCCCCGGCGGCAGCTGGGGGAGCCGGCATGGCCCTCGCTGTGCTGGTTTGCTCAGTAACTCCAGCAACTCCTTGCTGGTCCTTTCCCAGTGCTTTGTGGCATCCTCTGATGTTGTCTTAAGAGGCTCAGGTCCAGAGGGAGGGTGGCCCCATGCTGAGACACCCGGCTATCTCATGGCTAAACCAGAAATGTTCTGTGCTCCTGCACATGCTTCTTGATGCTGTAGGCTGCTAATAGCACCTTCCTACCTCTCAGAGACATCTTGAAGAGAAAGCATGTGACTGTGAGGAGTTCCCATGCCATGCGAGGGAGGAGGCAGCCCAGATGGAAATCTAGACCAGTTCATAAGAAGAAAACACTATACCAACACGAGGGACTATTTATACTTAATGAGAATCTTGCATTTAAATCCTAGACCTTAGTAAGCCCATTGTTTCTTCAAAACTCTTTCACTTCACCTGCACAAGGGTCATCACTGCAAACCGCCCCACCTCTCCTAGGGGCTGTCCTGACCCAGTCAGTCATCCGTCTGCTACAGAAATCCCATTTGCAGATTGATTCTCCTTGTTTTCATTTTCCATCGGCTCTAGGTGACAAGCTGGAAAACAGCAGTCCATGGCTCCCCCCAGCCTCTCTCAGGAAGTAAAAGGCCCCCAGCTCTTCCCTTTCACCATAGCCCACCAAGAATTGCATGTGTTATGGCAAAGTTTCCCCTTCTTTAACCAGCCCTTCGCTGGCAACACTGGGTAAGATGTGTTTATTCGCTGGAGACCTGCAGACACATGTTGACGTTACTCCCTTCCTAACCGCTGCTCTGAACATGTATCTCATTTTCAGGTGTAACGAACCTCTCTGAGCTTCTCCTCATCTCATCTTCGACTCTGAACATTTTTTGGCAGTTGCCCGTGACAGTCAGATGGGAAAGAAACTTTACTAGATGAGTGTACTGCTTTCTGATCTTTTTTTTCCTCTTTTGTGATGAAAAAGCTCCTGTTGGGTATTCATCACATGGGCTCTCCTTCAGGAGAGAAGACAGACTGACCAGTGGCAGCTTCAGCATTAACAGGCTGGCAGGTAAGTGGATCTCATGGTCCTTTTAGGGACACGGCAACTGTGCCTGCCCGGCTCCACAAGCGGCACCAGCTGCTCTGTCCTGCCGGTGTGGCTCTTCTGCAGGCTTCACTAGCTTGCCTTAGTTTGGTCCTGGGTTTCGTAGCTGTTTTGTTGCTGCTTTTAAGGCAGCCTCAAACCCACAGGTGTGCTCTCCTATTGACAACTCTTTAGCCTGCAGTTAAAACCAGACACCAAACTGTGGGGAAAACTAATGGCACCTGCAAATTAAGTGCGCTTAAGTACTGAGCTGCTTCATTTGCAAGTACAATCAGGTATTTTGGTGTCTGAAGCCTGTGCCTCATGCATCTGCATATCTTAAGCATGTAAACAGCTGGAATTTGCTCCACAGACGCTGGCAGGCAGGCACGCTGGTGTGGCTGTGCACAGCACGATGGAGATAGCTCCTCTGTGCGTCCAGCATTGTGCATGCAATGTTGGTGATGCCTGCCAAAAAAGCAGCTCCTGCTCTTCCCCTGTCCTCCAGTGGCTTTGGGAACGGCTCTCTGCGGTTCTCTTCGGCACACCTGATTGTTGCTGAGGACCTGAGACTCACCTTGGACCTCGCACCAGGGTACCTTAGCCCAGCTGAGATCCTGCAACACGGCCAGACGGTGAGATTCAGGTCCAGGAGACCTGCCTGGCCCTCACTGAGCCCAGCACAGCCTTGGCCACTTATGAAGAGGACCCACATGCCCTCAGCCAAGGGTGCAGTTTTCTGGAGCCCACCAGGCCCTCTACACTGCCTCAGCTTTGCAGAAGGGCAGCGTGTGCGTGGTGTGCAAGCAGTTAAATTGAGCAGGGATGCGCTGCTCTTCCTCTCTCTCTTGTTTCCCTCCAGCTAATCTCAAGTAATTTTGAAAGCTCATATTTTGATCTCGCTGTATACAGAAAACATAACAGCTCCAAACCCTCATCCCGGCAGCACACAGGAAAGCCATTGCTGCGCTTGCCATCAGCACGCACGGCTTTCTGTTGTGTCCTGGGGCTTGGTGCAGTGGGCAGAGCTCTCCCGTGATGCTCCCAGGCTGGCAGGGGCTCAGGCAGCTCCAACACCCTTGCAACCTGTCCAGCGGGAACTCATTCCAGGGAATATGGATGGAGGTCGCTCCCCAGCCCCATGTGCCCCTTGGAGACGGGGAGCAACAACAGCCGCTTCCTCGAAGAGTGGGGAGAGGGGACCTTCAGCAGCTGGGCGGAGAGGGGGTTGCATCGCCAGCTCAGGCAGCAGCTTGGTGCAGCCATGCCTGTGGTAGCCTGGAGCTCTCACCCGTGGGGCTGCTGGGGCGAGGGCACACAGGGACTTCCTGGGGAAATGGAAATGCTGTTCTTTGAATCCAAAATGAGGTTTTAGGCACCTTGTCTGCCAGGTTGCTTTGTGGGTGGCTGGAAAGTCAGAGGCTCACGGCACTGTCCCGTCCCTCGGGCTCTCTGCTGCCCCGCCAGGAGCCAGAAGCCCCAGGGACATGGCTGTCCCCAGGGCTCGGTGCGGGGGCCGGCAGAGTGTGGGACCAACATTGCCTCTTCAGTGTTATGAACATGTGGAGTGCAACACACGGCAAATCCTAATTTTAATTCTAACATTTGGTTGCTGGAGCAGCTGCTCGACCCCCGATCCCCCTGCCCTCCATCCCATAGGGGTATGGCTGAAGGGCTGCCTGCAGTTCCTCCTGCAGCTGAGGCTGGCGATGTTTCCCAAGCAGAGCAGCCCTGTGCTTGGCTGGGGGATGCCAGCTGCCCTCCTTCTCCTGCCCTGGCTTCCTCACCTCTCAGAAATGGCTCAGGCTGCCATCTCCTCCGTGGTCCGGCCATGGGCAGCGCTGTGCAAGGCTGCTGTTCACAGCCTCATGGCCCGGCTTCTGTGCTGGATAAGAGGGAAACACATTTCCGAAGCCGAATTGCTGAGAAAATGCGGGGCTGAGTGTGCAGGTGGGACGGGCAGATCGAGCTGCTGTGGAGGCGGCTGCCCCGCAGGACAGATGGACGATGTGAAATCATTAGACAGGCGACCGAGCCATGATCAAACGGAGCAGAATTACCTGCAAATGCAAAAAAAATCAAAGCGTGTCGGGGAAAGCAGGAACACAGAAGGGATAAAGAGCTCAGCACTAGCCTCCTCTTGGGAAGAGTGTCAGGGCAATAATAACTTGCCAGGGCTTTGATTTCTGGTGAATGCCTACGATGTGAGTGATTTGTTCGCTGCTGGCGGAAGATTTTGTTGGGGGTGAGGAGACCAGGGGGAGCAGCCCACGCTCGTTGGCTCTCTCTAGATAAGGAAACGTTTGATGTTGTGGCACCTCTGCCATTGGAGCAGGGAGAGCTGATGGGCTGCTCTGCACAGGCACGTCAGTCCAGCCAGCAGCACGCAAGGTCCTTTATTACTGTTTCTTACTATTATTGTAATTGTTGTTATTATTATTATTACTATTATTTGTTATTACGGACACCTGCCAAGACACATCATAGGCCATTTTTTCTGCCTTCCTAAATGCCAGCACCTGTTTTGTTAGCTGTGAATCTGTGGGCACATATCTGGGCAAGCCACAGCCTGCTGTGCCTGTGTGCCAATGTGGGGGCATTCACAGGGGGCTCCTCGGCATGAACTGGGCCAGGCGTGTGGGAGTGTGTGTGTGCACATCTGTAAGACAGACTGTCATTTCTTAACTGTCCTGCTCTTTCCTCCATACTGCAATGCCCAGACCAGGTAAAATTGAGCTCCAGTATGTGGAGAAATGCGTTTCTCTGTACCATTTTGGATGCCCCAGCCTTGGTGTCTCACAGTGTTTGTGTCAAGTTCCTGATACATACGTGGAAAGTCAGAGCTAAAAGACTTTAAAGTGGTGATGTTTTCAGGTGTACAAAAACTGACTAAGACCATTTCGCATCCTCTGCACGGGACTCCTGCCCTGGAGCCTCAAAGGCAATTTGGGAATCAGGTGCCCAACGCTATTCACAGGGAGGGTCAATGTATGTTTACTTCCACGCCCCAGACCACACAGACAGGGGTAACTGGGGTCAGGCTCCCTTAAAAGCAAGGCAAGACATTGCAGTGACTTAGCTGGCATGGGGTTGAGCCTCAGGCCAGGAGAGATGTGTAGGTGGAGGGATCCATGACGCAGCCTCCATAAAACATCAGAGCCAACGCTGCTGCGGCAGGTGGGCAGCCAGGACGCAGGCAGGAGCACTGTTGGCAAAGCTCTTGCAGACCCTGATTTACACTAGCTGGTGTCTTTCCTGGCACAAAGGTGCACGGAGGAGGTGAGTGATGTCTGGGATCAGCTGATTCACAAGGCAGCACCCGAGGTCTGTGTGCCGGCACAGCACCCTGCTAGCTCGGCCGTCAGCCCTCCCTGGGCCCTTTCCAGGTGCAGGCATGGCGTGTGGCACCGGCTCTGAAACACACCGCACATGACGGCAGGAGCACTGCGAGGCCACGGGAAAGCCCGGGTCGCTGATGAGGCTGTTAGCACTCTTTCAGTCGTCTAATGTACACGTCCTTATGAGAAGACTCTGGCTTAATCTCAGCTCAAATGGAAAAATGCCAATGACTGGAAATGTCATCAGCTGCCTGTGCGCCAGGCTGGCCCTGAGCTGATAAGGAGCAACGCAGAATAAAAATGTCAACACAAAACTGGAGAAACACAGAGGCTGGTTGCATCTCTTCTCCGTCCTGCAGGAAGTAGGGCCCTTCTGCTGCCAATCCTTCCAGCAGCTGGTCTTCCCCTAAAGTCTCAGCGAGAAACTCTGCTCTCTTAGAAAGGAGAAAAGTGGCTAATCTCAGTGTTGCAGAGAAAAAATGGAACTCTTGCCCCATAGACTCAAAGAGGGTAAGTAAACCCAACTTTTGTTGCTTTCTTTAACTTTTTAAGGCAGATCTTGTGATGTTCTGGGTTGGAACCTTGTTTTCTTGAAGCTCTGGTAGACGGTGGGGGAAGGAGACTCGACCAGAAGGAGAGCTGACCCACCTCCCTCATTGGCCACCTGGAACATGGGCTTGGAGCACCACCTGGGCACTAGGTTTGGGCAGCAGCTCCTCTCACCCCATGCAAAGCGTGCACTCAGGACCCCATAGGAACACCAAATACTGCAGCCCTTGGGCAAGGAGTAATGCCAGAAGTAACTATCTAACCTTCCCTCTCTGTTGGGAGGGACATGTTAACCTTGTGATTTCCGGAGCAGAGCAGTGTCTGAAAAGTCACCTGTGCCTTGAATCTGTCTGTGTCCCTTCTCCAAGTTTTCAGAGAAAATAAAATCTAAAGAAGTTTAGGGAACTATACTTGCACAGCCAGCAGATTATAAGTAACTTATGAACTCATGAAAGCAACCTGTGAACATTTCCATCTATGTTTTAGTGAGAAATCTTGGAAAGAAAGATAAGAGCCAGAGAGAAGAGAGGCAAAGAGTAATTTACAAAGGCTGCAGCTGGCATCAATGCTGGCTTTATGTCACTAAAGCACTGGGGTTTAGAAAGGAGGGAAAATGCACCCGTTCCTCACCCCGCTGGATTCCTTGGTCAAATTCCCACCCTGGGACTTGCTCGCTCTGCCCAAGGCAAAGGAGCCACCCGGTTTGGTCTCCTCGTACTTTACCACACCAGCCCTGAGGTCATCTCTGCCCTGCGAGGCCCCGTGAGGTGCGTTGTGCATCGTGTGTGCGTGCCCAGAGGGTAGCATGATGTTTGTGGATGGTCTTTTAGAGGCTATTCCTTCTCCGGCCTGGGTGTGTGGGGATGGTCCATTACCAGCCCAAACAAACCTCCCTGGCCGAGTTTCCCCCAGCTCCCTTTTTGACAGCATGGCCTCTCATGCCTATATTTATGGGATCTTCTTAGAGATTAAACCCCAAACTCTCTGCCTGGTTCTGGTCTCATCATCACTGACAGGGGCCCTGTGGGCAGCCCAGCGGTGGCTCCTGATCTATAGCGGTGTCGGGGAGATCCGGACGAGGGCTGACAGATCCTGGCAGCAGCAATGTCCTATTGCCACCCGCTCGGCCCCGGCACTTCCAGGGAGACTTTGCGAAGGGGTGGCGGCCGCCCGCCCCCTCCGTGCGGCTCGGCGCAGGGCCCGGCCCGGCCCCGCTAGGTGGAGCTCGGGGCTCACGCACCGGCCCGCGGGCTCCGCGCTCCGCCCGCCACCACCGGGCATCGCCCGGCCCGGCGCGGCGCGGCACGGCACGGCACGGCACGGCCTTCCCTCCGCAGCACCTCCCCGGTGGCCCAGCCGTGCTACGGCCCCCACGGCAGAGCAGCAGGGCCATGGGGGAGAGGGGGCGGTGGGCAACACCTTCCCCTCGCCCGCTGTGCAGCCCTGGAAGGCCTGGAAGGGAGGATGGAGCAGGCGTGGGTGCTACCCGGGCCGACGTGCCGGTGCTGCCAGGCTGGCGCTCACCCCGGCATCACCTGCTGGCACCCCGGCTGGGCGCCTTTGCCACGCCTGCTGCTGGCACCGGCGCCTGTGGGAGGCTGGGGATGGCAGTGGCCGGGCTGACCCCATGTCCGGACCCAGCCAGGGTGGGTGGGCGCCTGCGAGGGTCAGGCTGCGACCTGAACTCTCCAGTTGAACCAGATCATCCCTGCTCTGAGGAGCTAAAAGTAGAAGTGTGGGGTTTGGGTGGCAGCCACCAAGGAGTGGGCGGAAAAAGGGTGTTGGGACAGCAGAGAGAAATGATGCAGTGGTGAAGGTTAGCGTGAAAAATGTCATCCTCGCTGTCAGCCACTGCCACAGGTCTTTGAAGTGCTGTGGCAGAGGTGGGTTTTAAGGAGAGATGTGAGGGTGCACAGAGAGGTGGCCTGGCAGGCACTGAACTCCTGATGTGTGGATGTAGGATAAAAGAGAAAAGCTTTGCTAGAACTCTTGTTTTTTGAATGGATAATTTAATCAGTGACATTAAGTCCTCCCAATTATTTCTTGCCATGGGTACTGCCTATTTATTAATTTATTTCATATAAATCCATCAAGCAGTTGTCACACAGCAAGTAAACAAAAGCACCCCAGAGTTTTGGTGGGACCGCATAAAAGTAATCGAAGAGGTTAATTATCGCTGTTAATTACTTGCTTTGCAGACTCGGTTGCACACAGCACCGCCTGGTGCCCTCTGTGCTTGGAAAGCCAGGGCAATGGGGGGGGGGGTAATGGCAGCAGCAGGGGCAGAGGGCAGGGAAGCCCTGCCATTGGCAGGACACTCGTGGAGGGACCGACGGCTGGGTGTCAGTATGTCGAGGCTGGGACAAGGAGGTTTTGTGGAGGCCCCTGGACACCAGTGGCTGACCAGGAGCCTGTTTCCTTACCTTCCAGAGTGATTTGCTTAATCAGCCTTGACTTCCTGCTCAATCAGCCGGCTCCTCTGGCGGGGCAGCGCGGCCGGAGGGGCTGCAAGGGTCTGCCTGGGGAAAGAAGAAGGTTCAGAGGCTGGAAAACTTTCCCTAGAGGGACCCATGAAGGAAGTTTAAACTAATTTAGCGTAACAAAGGAAAGGTTAAGAGGTGACTGGATCATCATCTCTAAGTACTTATTTAGGAATGAGACTTCTGGGAGCAGAGGGCTGTTTAATTTGGAGGACAAAGGCATAGCAACATACAATGCCTGAAAGATGAAGACAGGCAAAAAAAGGGGTGTCTCCCTTGTTAATGCTTAAGGTTATCTACTAATGTACTTTGGGATGGTAGAGTTTCCATCCTTCAATATCTTTAAATCCAGATTGAAGATCTTTCTAAAAGACATGCCTGGAGTCAGACAGAAATTATGGACTTGTGATTCTGTGGCCTATGTCTTGCAGGAGTTCATATTAAATGATTTTATCTGATCCTTTGGCCTTAAGATCTATACATCTCCTTGCAATAGCTAATAGCTGCTACAAACCTGCTAAATCCATCTGGTAGTTTGTAGATGACCATGATGTGATACACTTTCTGTCCGCCTCACCCCAAAATATGGTCTTAATGTACAGCCAGGACCGCTGTGCCATTGCAGACAGCAGGGCCCCCCTTGAGACCCCCTCTTCCCTCAAATGGATTTCAGTGGTGAGCATTTTCCCCATGCTAGTTTTCTGTCCAGGGATGGCTGAAGACTTGCTGCTGCACAATTTGATGAAAGCATATTTTGTGGTTTGGGCTCTGCTGTTTGCCGAGGACTACTGAGGTATACGGCATCATCTGCAGAGGCTGTGCAGCTTTATTTCTGCTGAGCTCTGGCTACTCTGAAAAGTGACTGTCACTGAAATAGTGGGAACTAATGCCTGCTTTTAGAGAAAACTTTACAGTTTGGGAGAAGAAGTCCTCTCTTGCCCCCAAGAAATATTCAGGTTTCTGTTGGCCAAGTCCAAATTTGCCTGATGGGGGCACGAACCTAAAGCTCTCGGCTGCCAAATCCTCCTGATTTAAGGCTGCTGCATGGTTTGAATTTCTTCTCCTTGGAGTCCTTGAGTTGCTCAGCTGAGCATTGTGTTAATGCTGGGCTTTGAATTTGCTATTCCTCCCTTGAATTGCTATGCTCTGTTGCCCAACCATGCGGTAGTTCCTCAGCTGATGTAAATCAGTTTAGCTCCACTGCCTTCACTCCTCTGTCACACACCCCAGCTCACGCCGTCTCCCCGCAGCCCGGCGCCCCGAGGCAGCCACTGCAGCAACCTCGCTTGTCCCCACAGGCCCTGCATAGGAAGGTGAGGTTTAGCTGGAGATGGCCATTAAAACCCAGTCGGCTGGGGCAGAGCTTCGGTGGAGCGGTGCTCTTGCCATCTCGGTCCTGGGGCCTGGACTGGGCTGTCATATCTCCCCCCCTTTGGAACAGGCAGGTGAAGTGTTGCTGTCTGTCAGCCCCCTCAGTGCTGGCAGTGTGGAGGATTCGCCCCGGTGAACGTCGCCATGAGCAATACGTAAGAAGGCAGCGTCCCTGTGCTAGGCCCTTGACTTCAGCAGGCTTCCTGGTGGATTCAGACTTCCAGCATGACTCAGGGTATTGCAGTGTATCCTTATGATAATATCTCTTGCTTGCCAACATGTAGGCTGGCTGCCAAAGGTGGGGGAGGAGATCTGTTGTGAGTCTTTTGTATGTGCTCATAGTAAACAGATACATGCCAAATTGATTGCACTTGCCTTTCTATTTCTCTCCCAGGAGCTGAAGGAAGGGAAGAAGTAGTCCCCCACGGTCTGCCCCAAACCACTGCCCCACACCACCTGGTTCCTCGAGTGCCTGCAGCCGCCTGCCACTGCTGCAGCCAGCACGCACCCCAGAAACAACAGTGTCGGGATCCAGTTTTTGCAGCGTGGTTCAAGATCCCTGACCCACCGACCAGGATGCTCTCCCACTCCGCATCTGAACATACTGCTGGGTGAGAGAGGTGCTGGTGTCCCTGGTTATGGGCGAAGGGAACCGGAGTGCAGCAAGGCGAAGTGACACAGAGGTGCTGCTGGCTGGGGTCAGAGGTGCTTGTGGCGGGAGCACCCTGCCTGGGTCAGCCCTCATCCTGCAGAGCTGAGCAGTGTGCTGGGCCAGCTCAGCCCCACCTCATGCCCTTGGTCCTTGCCTGCTTGCAAAACCCCAGGACAGCATCAGTTTTTGATCTACTGCCTCGTTGCCAAACCATTAACTTTTCCAGTTTAAACGCTTAATACAACGGCCTTATTTTGAAGACTGCCAGCTGAGCTGCCTCTGCTTAGGACTATCATTTCCAACTGTTCTCTGGCAAGATGCTTCCTCAAATGATGTAAAAAAAAATAATCAAAGTTGTAACCACATCTGTGGCTGCCTTTATCTCTGGGAGCAGGGAAAATTAGCTCGGAGGCTGTGAGGTGCTTTCTGAAATGGAAGTCTGCTCCTGCAGACGGCACAGCTCCTGGCGGTGGAAAGACCAGCCGCTAATGTGGCTCTCGCTGAAATTTCTGGCACGGGTGTTCTGCGTCTGAGTGAAAAGAGCAGCCTAAAAGCCACCTGATTTAGGCTGTTATCCTAAATCATCTGTGGGTTCTCTTTATGCACGCCATCCAGCTATGCTGATACATTGGCAGGCCGACCCGGTAAGGAGATCTATAGTGGTAGTGAGTGGTTTTACTTAAATGCTTCTCTTTTTCTATTAGTTCTTCCTAGGCTGCAATATCAGTCCTCCACCCTTTTCTAGCACAGCTGGCAGAGGAAGAAGCAACACAGATTTTTGCCACAGTGGAAGAGAATGGCAAAGGTACAGAGCACATCTGAAGCCGCCTCCTGTGCATTGCTCCTGAATTAGTGGGCCAAATTGTCCGCTGGTGTAAAAAAACCCACCTCAATGGCATACCAATGAGGTTACACCGGTTTACTGCAGCTGAAGCTCAGTCCCCGTCATCTCTTGGAAAAGTTGATTAGGTCCAGTGGATTGCTGACTTCTTTTATGAAGAAGCTGTAAAAAGTTCTTTTCTTCTGCTAGTGCTTCTCTCCAGGGAGTTGTTGGCAGAGAGAGGCGAGTCTCTCAGCAATAATACATTTCAAAGTTATTATGCCAGCAGAAAAGAAACACAAGGATTTGAACTTGGTAATATATATTTTTTTATGACAGGCCAGAACATTAAAGGGACCCCCCCCACACCGTGCAGACCTCCCCAGCTCTGCAGGCGCCCGGCTCGCTGCACCGTGGGACGGTGGCAGCTACTACTGGGACCCTGTTTCAGGGCTAATCCCAGGGGGGAGGTCATAAACGCGGCTCTTGGTTTTGGCAGCTCAGTCCTGCCACCAAGCCGGCTCCCGCGCTGGCTGGGAGGGACAGAGATTTGGATGGATCTTGCCAGGCCTCTGGGCATGTCCCTTCTTCTGGCTGCGGACAGGCAGGGTCACCTTCTCCCTCCACCCCACTGCTGTAACGAACCTACTGGTCGCGGTGATGCATTCAGGTAGCTAACGGTGCAGCCGAGCCCGAATCTTTGTGCTGTTGTGGTAATAATAGTGCTTTCACGTAGGAAATGAGTGAATTGTCAGCTGAGACCTTCTTTTTTTGTAATGATTAACCCTCCGCTAATGATTTGGTATAATATTGGGCGACGTTGAGTGCTGCAATATTGATGTTTAATGTGGTCCAAAGCAAGGGCTCAGGAAGCAATAAAGATTTACTCCAGCTAATGTGCAAGGGCCGGGTTGTCCCTGGGCCCCGTGCTAGCCGATGGCCTGTCGTGTTTGCTGTGGTGTGGCAGCCTCGCCTAACAGAAGCTGAATTTCTGGCCAATAATTTAATGAAGGCTTCACTGTATTTCCAATTACTGGAAAAAGCCATGATTCTTTTTTGCTACGTGTTATAAAATCAGCCCTTCATACTCCACAGAGCCAGGGGAGAGTACCTCATCCCTCTCTTTGAGCTCCTAATCGGTCCTGCAGCAAAGCCTGCCTGCCCCGCAGCGGCGTGCCGGGGCTGTACACAGGCACTGCCCACGGGGCTGGGAGCCGGCTCCCAAATGGAGGAGGGTAGCAGAGGTAGAGCACTGCACTGGCGCACCTACCGGGCCCCAGGACCCTCCTTGCCCTGCACACGGCTGAGTTAGTTAGATGAAGCCGGTGCAGACTGGCGCCACAAATAAGGTGGCGTGGGAGGAAAACTTGGAAGGACAAATTACCACGAGTATTGATTCCCCCGGCTGCTTGCAGAGGGATTTCATTTAGCAACACTGCCAATGACATTATATGCAGGATCTTGTCCATGGCTGGTTCAGTGGCATTAAGAGAATTACTTTGGCCTAATGAATAGGAATAAGAATATTTTAGCCTCTTCCCTGGAGAGTAATGGTGGATCATCAAGTGTGCAGCCAAGTTCAGGTCTAGTCACTTGCCAAGTGAATGCAAATGACAGGTTGTTTTATCTAATGGAGACCATGGTGTGTTGGCAAAAACTGTTGTCTCTTTTCTCTTTGGATTGGTCCCCCTCCCCTTCTAAATCAGACTTTGTCTCTGCTCCTGACTGGCTTTTTTTTTCAAGCAGAAGAGATTTTTGCTGACTCTTGCACTGAAATCTGTCTGTAGATTGCACCAAAACTCCTCAGTCAGCTGTATTTTATGCTGCACTATGGGAGGAGGCAGGAGCTGGTGTGCTGGCGGTGGTCACCGCCAGCCTGCAGTGGAGCCAGAGCTCCCTTTCTTCTTCCAGCTCAGAGCCGGTGAGATGCTCCATCGATGTCACTGCTGCCCCATTCCACCGAGACCAAGGAAGGGGACATTGTGGAGCCCCACACCCTGGCATGGGGCCCTTTGCTGGTACGGTGGCGTGGGAGCACCTGGGCTGCAACGTACTTGGGTTTGGACAAACCACTCGCTCTTGCAGCGCACCAACACCTCTGCTGTTCTGCTGCCGTTCAGCTGGATGCCCACCAGCTGCTCCTCTCCAAAGCCCATCCCTTCTCCTCCGGCACAGCCTGTGGAAGTGCCACTTCCCTGAGCCGCTGCTGTGAACAAGACGTTTGTAGGGGTAAAAGCCCCTGCGAAGGGCCAGCCCTCAGCTGCTGTACACTCGCACAGCCTGAATGCCGGGCAGGTGCACTGAGCTGCAGGGTGCGGGCGGTGCAAAAGCAAGGCTGCACCTCCAGCCCAGCGCAGGGTCCAGCAAACTGAGGCCAGGGACACTGGGGACAGGGCGGGTCTCATCCGATCAGGGCCTTAATTTAGTGCTACACTTACAGTGACTTATTAAACTCTTCGAACACAAGCTGTGTCTCACCATGGCTCAGAAATTAGATCAGCATGAGACAAAATACTTACTGTCGTGAAGAAACATTTTCAGATGGGATGTGGCGTTTTGCTTCATACACCAGTGATGATTTGTAACAGTAATGGCTGAGGGTGGGTTTTTTCCCTGTTCTTTTGTAAAAAATAGAAAGTGTTTGCAAGGTAAACTCTGATATTTCAGCTACAGACCAGTCACCTTTCAAATGAAATGGCTGTGATTGCTCACCAGAAGTTAATCCTTGCATGGAGATTTTTGCTTAAAGAGCTGGAGGGAGGTGGGGTTTTTGTTTATTTGTTCAGAATCAGGGTTCTGTCCTAATTAATTTTTTAGTTGACAGGGAGAACAGGTTTCTGCTTTGTTTCGCCAAGTGTTTTGATGTATGAGCAGAGATGTCGTACGGGATGTGTGTTTGCAAAAGAGGCTGATGGGAAAGATCAAAACTGATTTGTTATGTTTGCAGAGAAAGAGGCTCCATATTCGCAGAACAGAGCAGGGAGTGACTGAAGGCCCCAGACACCAGCATTTTGGAGCTGAAATTGTGGCTGTAAGCTGGTGACCAAAGTCCTGTTGACCTTGCAGAAGCCATGATTTCATGCCAGGTGTCTGTCACGTCCCAGTCCCCCCTCCCAGTCCCAGTCTCTGACCTGCCCCAGACAACCTAACTCAGCACAGCTCTGGGCCCGTCTCCTGCGGGATGAGCCCAAGGGCTTCTGCTCCAAGGCTGGGCAGAGCCGGGGCTGCTGGGCAGTTTAGGAATGAGCTATGCTGGGAGAGATGCTAGACAGGTCTCCGACCATTTGCAAACAAACTGCAAAATCATGCTGACAATAGGCCTGCAAAACCGCCTTTTGGCTGGAACCACGCCTGGAAAATGTATTTCCCAAGTGGGGACTTCAGCAGTTACAAATCCCTGACTGATGTGGTCGAAGGACATGGCAAACACATGACCCGTTACTATGATCCGCCAGGCTGGATCCTGCTAATGTGCTTGTTTAACCCTCTCTGACACCACCCAGAAGCTTCTGCCTCCGAGTGCTGCCAGCATCAGCCCTTCCTGGTGCAAAACCCCCCATCCCCGCAGGCATGGGCAGATGGGAGCTCCCTGGAGGAGAGCTGGCTCGGCTGCTGGGAAAGCAGCAGTGGAGAGCATGGGAACAGGCGAGAAGCTGGCTGCGCTGCTCCCACGGAGAGCCCGAGAGCGACTGCTTGGCGCGAGGGCTCACCAGGGCGGTGGCACCAATGCTCCTTGGGGTGGGGGATTGTCACCTCTTTCCTGACGCATGACTGCTTCTGAAGGCTGTCAGTCCCTCTGGCTCTTTTTCTGCTGCCTAATCCTTCTCTTGCACCCTTTGTCCTTCATGGCAAACCACTGCCAGGATGGGTGGGCTGTGGTGTAGGGTCTATGTTGGGATGGATGGAGGTAGGATGGAGGTCCTGCTTGGGCTCCATAGCCAAAACCTGTGCTTTCTGGGCATGGCAGCATGGCTTTGGGGACCCTCAAGGACATGGGCACCACATGGGGAGCTCCTTGTTGCACCCCGCTGCTTGCTGAGGACATTCACCTTCACGGGCAGGCAGCAGCAGTAAGCTGCCGTAGTCCTTCACGAGCCGTCCTAACTTGTCTCTAACAGGTCTCTAACAGCACAGCCCTCCTGGACTGATTGTCAGCCACAGCAACACCACGGCTGGGCCTGAAGTTGGTGCCAGCTGAGGCGCTTCGACTGAGATGCACAGACATGGAGCTGGGTGCTCTCGCCTCTCCAAAGAACCATGGCGCCGTGTCCTGATGTTGGCATGAGCCGGCACTGTGCTTGGTGAGTTCAGAGGATGTTTTTACACAACTAGGGCTGGGAAGGATTAAAGAGGTTTTCTTTTTCTTCCTCTTTTTAAACAATAACTAATGGCAAAATCCACCTCCTGCCTCTTTTAAAAACAGCTCCTTTTCCTGATGGATAGATAGATATAATGAGATTCTCAAAGTCGTAAATCTGCTGCGACTTTATTACCTGCATCTGTTGGAGATGATGTGAAGAGAACTTCATATAGAGAGGACTCTTGAAAGGTTACAAAGGGAACCAGCGGTTTTCAGAAAATCTTCATCTAGAGAAAACAGCCAAGAAAACCCGCGTAGAAAAAAGCACTTGAGCTGGATGAATAGGTGTTAGGGCTGAATGCGAGCGACACCAGCAGCGGGGCACCTTGCCGTGAAAGCGAGCTGAAGCCCGTCCCCTGTGTGGGTATCTCTGGTACAGGAGCCAGCCTGTGGCTGCTGTGCATAGCCCTCACCCCCAGCACCAGGCGTGCAAGGGGCTGGCTGGCACCCCTGCCCTCGCACACCCAAAGGCCCTGCGCTGGCGAGGGGGGGGCCACAAACAGTGGCAGTGTTAAAGCAAAAAGCAGAGCTCAAACGCACTGTTGCCTTTTTATTTGCCCTCTGGTGAATGTGCTGCCATTTCAGCTGCTGCCCCGAGGCAGGGAGACTGGTGAGAGGGAGCCTCAGGGCTCAGACCCTGCTCCGGGCTGCTGAGTCTGCCACGGTGGACAGCCCCATAGGTGGGGTGATGGCACATCATGGCCTCACCACATCCCCACGCTGCCCCACTTTCCCTCTGGGCTCTCATGAGGTCACCAGTGGGTGCATGACATGGGAATGGGGAGGGGTGCAGGAAATGGGCACAGAGAGTAACTATTTTTTAAGCTGGTCAGTAGATGAGTGGGGATCTGACCAGCTCCCAGGTGAGCTGGTGGCAGCTCTCTGCTTGGTGTGGAGCCCTGGCCCAGGGACTGGCAAAACCCTGGAAAGGTCCCAGTGACTCCTGAGGATGGTGGCCTTTTCTCAGCTGGGACAGGTACCCGCTCAATGCGGCTGTGGCCAAGAAAGCAGCAGGTAAATGAGGATGTCCCAGCCCGTGCCTCACCCCTGGGCCAGTCCCAGTGCTGTCACGGGGCTGCGATTGCCAGACAGGGGACTGCGATTGCCAGACGTGGTGAAAATGGGCTGGAGATGGTGTTGGAAAGTGCAGCCAGCTCCGGGAGCACAACAAGCTGTCGTGCAAGGTCATGTCTGCAGTGTGATGCAATGATGTCTTCATGATGTCATAATGCAAGCTAGCAGTTATTTTAGTGGCAGAGAGTGAGGCTTAAACCTTCCTCTCCCCGTCGCAAGGGGGAAGATAAAAGGAGGAGCTTTGCTTGCTGGCTTTCCTGCCCGAAGTAGCCTCTGCTCTTGCTGACACCTCACCCTTGCTGAGCCAGGGAGGCAATCCAGAAAGCAGAGCTGCAAGCGGGGAGAGAACAGACGACATCTTTAAGCTGTGATCATTGAAGAATATTAACTGATCTTGGGCTTTGTGACTGCCAAAAAGTGATGCTTGAGCAACGTGGCGCCAGGAATCCTGAAGTCACTTTTGTAGCCTTGGAAAATGCAGCTGCTTTGGGATTTCAGCCCAAGACGGCTGTTATTATCCACTGTGCAGAATGAAGCTTCTGTTGGGAGCTTTTACAAAGGCCATCAGTCTTCCCAAATAGTGGTTGTTTTTATCACCTGGCAGTAATGATACTCTCTGGTCCCTTTAATATCTGAGTGTGTTCCCAAAGTGAGACCGGGAAACTCATTTAGGGCTCGCCCCCTCTGAGGGAAACGGCTTACAATTTTCTGCCAGGTAGCCGTTACCGTTGTGAGAATGGGCACGGCTCACCTAATAAAAACCTCGCTGACAGACACAATCTCCTGGAGGTTTATCTAAGTCGTTTGTGTGGCGCAGAGCAACATATATCACAGCTGAAATACGCGCCAAGCAGCAATCCTAATGCACGTGGTGTCTCTGCTGTAATTGATTTGCAGGCAGGACAAATACCCGGCGGAGAGTGCGAGGGGCTCTGCGTACTCTCCTGGCTAAACCGTTATAATGGTGTGTGAAATGGTATTGCTGAAGCCCATGGCTAAAATCCAGCTTGTGGGCTGGCTGGCTGTAAAACCACATCGCCCGAGGTATGCCCATCCCTGCATGCGTTGGCTGGGGCACCTAGGCTCCAGTTCAGAAGGAAACGCATTAAGAACAGGATCAAAAGTGATGACTCTTGCCAATATTGTGTGTGCAGCATCACATGTGCATTGACTTCCATTTTTTGGCCAATGCTGAGATTTATTGTTCCTCCAGGTAAATGTTGAATGAGGAAAGGTCTTGTCCAGTTGCTTGTTTCGGTCGGTAAATGCAGCAGGTGCCCTGGGTGGGAGGCACTGCCGCCTGCCGTCTGGGACCCGTGTGTCCTGACCCGTCCTCGCAGAGATGGGGAGAGAGACGGGACCGATGCCACTTAAAACCACAAGGAGTTGTGAATTTTAGGGATGGCTAAAATCGACGGGGACGGCTCAGTGTGGCACCATGGTTCCTCTCCCACCCTGGCTGTAAAGCACAGGGTGGCTCTGGGCACCTGGAGAGGTGTGAAACCTCACCAGACACCCCTAAGCAGCCTCCCCAAAAATATGGGCTGGCTGGAGGAGCGGGCAGCGGGGAAAGGCTGCTGTCTCCCAGCGAGCTGCTTAATTTCATCAGCTGCACAGGGCTGCTTTGCCACACGTCCCCCTGCATGGGATCAGGCGATATTAGAGACTTGATCCTTGGGAGGTGCTGGGGGAAATGTCTTACGGTGCGAAACTGGAGAAGCTCAGCCTGTTTAGCTTATTAAAAAGAAGATCAAGAGGTGACTTAATTGTGCTGTGTGAAGTACCTTCATGGGGAGAGAAAGGCAGGTATTAAAGGGCTGTTTAATCTAGAGGAGAAAGGCATCGCACGAGCCCGCGCCTGGAAGCTGAAGCCAGACAAATTCAAATTGGGAATCAAACAGACCTTTTAAAAAGTGAGTGTTAATAAAGATTAAACTACCCAGGAAAGTGGCGCATTCCCTTGCCTTTGATATATTTAGACCCAGACAGGATGCATTTCTGCGCCATACACTTTAGCCAAGCAGGAGTTACCGGGCTCGGTACAGGAGTAATTGGATGCCAGACTCGGCCCTGCGTCAGGGAGAGGTCAGGCGAGATGATCTAATGGTCTCTGCCGGCCGTCAGTCCTCCTGCGCCCGACGGCTGTGATTTGTGTGCCTGTGGCCGGCCGGCTGACAGGGATACGGCTCTACCAAGAAAAATCGGTGGGGAAATGCAAGGAATGTGGCACTGTGCCAGCAGGGACAAGAAGAAGACAGGCGAAGACTGACAGGCGTGTGGGGAGAGTCAAAATATTAGAAAGGAAAGGCTTTTAGCCAGAAAATGGCTTTTTATAAAAAAACAGATTAACTCTGTGGACATTAGCAGACATGTAAATTTTTGGTGCATAGCCACCCCTAATTTTTCTCACAATTCCTTAAAAATAAAACCACCTCTTAAGTATTATATTGACCAGAAAATCAAGGTTTCTATAGGAAAATCTCATTTGGGGAAAGAAAAAGACAAACCATATCCCAATTTCATGTAAGAAGGGTACAGTGAAACGATACCTGAAAACCTCAGTGAGACCCAGGAGCGGCTCAGGAACCACGGCTCACTTGACAATGCTGAAGTATGTTGTGAACTTATTTTCCTCTTTATTTTTATGAGCCAATCCTGAGGGCTGGCAGGTGAGCATGGCTGCAGAGGGGAGCTGCCTTGGGTTGCCCCTCATCATTTTTAATAACGCTGTGATTTGGCAGAGCTCATCTCCCACTTGGTGCCTGGAGTCACTGCCCTGGCCCTGCGGGACGGTGTTCCAGGAGCCGGATTTTGGGATGCAGTACCAAAGCATGGAGGGACCTGCCGAGCCTCAGATGACCCCCTGGGCTGAGCAATGGGCTCCTTCAGCAAAGGATGGAGCATGCGGAGGGCTCTTGCTGAGAAGTTGTTGTTCAAGGTGCTTTTCATAATATTTAAAAAAATGTGTTTGCTTCCTCTTGCAAATGTTCAAACATCTTTAAAGTGTCTGTGGTGCCAAGCTGCTTCTCGCCCTGTTTTAAGAGAAAATAAGCTTTCTTTAAGGAAAAGAAGCCACAAAAAGCGCAGCAAGCCCAAAGTTAACAGCAAGCAGACCGAAACTAAATTAACACCAGCAAGATTTCAGCTGCCCCTACAAAATATTGTGTCTCACGGCAAAGGGTCCGGGAAAAGATGGGAGAACAGATTGTTTTAGTGCATCTTCGCGGTGTCTCTGCGGCACAGATGAAGCTCAGGCTGGGTCCCCTTCCCCTTGCCAAGCCTGCAGTGGGGACTCCCAGCCCCCAAAAGTGGACAGTCAGAGGCACAGGCTCGGCAGTGCTATGAGCACCTGTGGGTCCACCGCCACGGGGGAATGCGACTCGGGATGCTGCAGCTGGCCAGTTTGGAAAAGCATCACCTGCAAAACCAGAGCATGAGCCCGAAAAAGGAGCCTGGTGGTGAGAAGGAGGCAAGGGACAGGGAAGGAGAGCCTGGCCCTTCTCCGCTGCCACAAACACGGAGGCGAGAGAGCGGGAGCGTTAGCCATCAGCCGTGGTGTCACAGCTCCGTGCGGATTACGTTGGCCAGCTTCAGCAATGGAAATAGGCAGCTAACAGTGAGTTCCTCTTTGTAACAGATAATAGTCAAAACAGCTTGAAAACTATTCATAATGAGAGCTCTGAGAACAGCCAATGCTACACACACACAGAGCGAATACTGTCATTAAGCGTTCTTTGGATGATAGTCCCAGCAGTTCATTATTCCCCATCACTGCTTGGGGAGGGTGGAGGAGGAGAGAGATGGGTGAGGGTTTTTTTAAATAATGCTTTTTTTTCCTAAATTAACCTCCACTGTAAAGCCGAGCAACAAAGGAGTAGTATAAAGATGGCATCCTGCCTTGCTAGTGACCTCCAAGGCTGGAACGTGGGGCTCTTGCAAGAACCAGTCAGGAAAATCAGGCACGGACTGGTAGGGGAAGGGGATGGCCTCATGGCGAGCAGGGCTGCAGCCTGCCCCAGCGGGGCCGAGGGCCCTCTGCAGAGCGAGGTGATGCAGGACTACGCCCTGCACGGGGATCCGTGGATGTGAGTTAAAGGTAGGGCTGTGGGGCTGCAGGGGCTGCAGCAGTGGCACGGGGAGGGGAAAGGCCAGGCTGTGGGTTAGACACGCGTGTGTGAGTCTGGCACAGCTAACAGCAGCCTATGCACCTGTGCGGCAATTTGTCACACTCGCTCTGCGTGGCTGCCGCAGCACAGCATGGCACAGCACATCACGGCACGCGGGGTGCCTCTGGGCAAGCAGCCCGCTCTGCTCTCCTCCCGCACCCCACGTCTGCATCCCAAGGAGTTCATCCTGCATTGAGCCAGGCATGCAGGAGTGCCAGCAGCATGTCAAAAACTCGCACAGGGGGACCATGATGTTTGTGCTGCTGCCACGTGTCCCCTTGGGGCGCAGAGCCGGCTGGGGGCACCTGTCTGACCCATTTGCCACATGTGCAGTTCATCGCGGGGTGCCCGCAGAGCCTTGCTGGCTGCGATGGCACCTGGCAGCGCCTGGGCTTTTATAGTGCTGCCGGCAGTCCGTAGCCACTTGACATAGGGCACCTGGGAAGGGGCCAGGTCTCCGGCTCTTCCCTTCTCTTTTCTTGCACAGGTATTTTTTGCTCAGCCCACAGCTGGCGCTGCCACAGCTAATCACACCCATCCCTGCCGGCTGTGGAGGGAGAGCCTGCGCAGGGCTCCAGTCCCTGTGGCACATCCCCGGCAAAGGCTTTGCGGCTCAGGGCCACCAAAACACAATTCCAGTCTT
Organism: Gymnogyps californianus; assembly: GCF_018139145.2. Lineage (NCBI taxonomy): Eukaryota > Metazoa > Chordata > Aves > Accipitriformes > Cathartidae > Gymnogyps > Gymnogyps californianus. The sequence continues at coordinate 15,067,747 of NC_059477.1, forward strand.
GATTTTATTTAATTTATTTTGTTAATGAACTGTATTTATCTCCATGTTTTCCTTCTTTTTTTTAAAGCTATGGTTTCTGGGTGTATTTTTTTCCTCTGGAAGTGCAAACAAAAGCTTCCTTTTAAGACTCTGACTAACATTTCTGACCCACATTAGGCAGCAGCTCCAGCAGACGTCAGCTCCAGCCCCACCACCCCTTCACAGTGAATGATGCACCAAGTGCCGGGAGCCTCCTTCTCCATGTAAAGATGCTTGCGAGCAGGTTACGACTTCCTCATGTGGATGCAGGTAGGTGTCCCGGGCTGCGCCACCGAAGGCCCTGCATGCGTGTAGGGCCCCCTCCACATGGGGACTGTGGGGCGGGGGGCAGCCAGGAGCAGCGGGTCTCCTGGCTCTTGTCCTGCAGTGGATCAAATCCCGTAGTTACCTGTGCTCAGGGAGGACACGCAGAATGCCAAGCATGGTGCGGGCACAGGGTGGGCAGCGCTGTCTGCATTTGCAGACCGAGCCAAAGTATATCCTGCTAGATGGGAGCATCAAGAGACGGTATTTTATAATTAGCCTCCTTGTTTGAAAAAGAAGTGTTTGTTTTTGTCAGGGACAGCGTTATGGTGCAGCTTGGGTCGCCTGACCAGAGTTTTTTAGGACGTGAAAATCCCCGTATGCCCAGAGGAGACCTCTGCGCCCTGCTCGCCTGGTCAGAGGAGCCCGGAACCCTGCCACTGCCATCCAAATGCATAAGGGCATCCCTCAGCATCAGGAGGAATGTGGACGGGGCTTGTTAAAACTTGTGCAAATATTTTCCTAGCCTGCCAAGTTGCCTGGACAGCTGTGATGAGTCACTGTGGCTGCACCGTCCCTCTGTCCCTGCGCTTCATCAGCATTATCTCCCCTTCATCTCCAGTATCTGGGGGAATCATCATCACTTATTCCGAGTCAGGATGCTGAATCTCTTCAATTCCAGCAACATCACTGCATTCACAACCTTGTCATTATCCTGAAGCTGATAACCTCAGGCAGAAGTGTTCATTTTTTAAGTCATTGAGCAATGCCTTGTTTGTGATACTGTGGATATCCCAAAATACAAGATACGGCAGCCCTTTCCATCCTCCCAAATCACCTTCTGAACCCTCCACTGTTCGACCCAGCCTCACTATCCTGCTTGAAATAGATCCTGGTTTAGAGCAGCTCGTCTGCAGGTCACGTTACAGCCCCCTCCTCGCGTGCCACGGTCTGGCATCACTGCACGGCAGGGCCTGCCAGGGACTGCAGATCGCTATTTTAATGGTTTTATCATGACACCCAAAGCATTACATTGGCTCGTTCCCAAGTGTGGCACTGCTCTGTTTTAATGAGCTTTGGAGATTGCATCGGCAGCACAGACCTGGCTGTTTGATGGCGGTCAGCGGGGCTAATTAATCTGGTGTGCGCCCAGAGCCCCACGCCTGCCTGTGGCCCCGGCTGGGGCAATGCCGATAGCACGGCTGGGCTGCGGCTTAGACGTGAAACTGCCTTAGAAAGTGTGCTTAAAGGGACCTGTTCTTACCCAGCTCTCCCCCTTAAATTGAGGCTAACGCTGTTTCTAATCTCAGAGTCTAACTTCTTCATCTGGAAAAAAAAAAAAGACTATTTTTGAAATAGCATCCAAGTGGGACTCTGTGACTCGCTCCATAAAGCTGCCGGGCCCAGATGAAGATGCTCCTCACTGGTACCTGTGTCTGCATCTGGCCTCCGCAGAGCTGGCGGGGCTGAGGCTGAGGGTCTCCGTCCCAGGGAGATGGGCTAACGTGCTTTGCATCTCCCCCCGCCCGGAACCGCATGGGGGTGCCTGCGGGAAGCATTAACAGCGCTGCCACCTTTGCCTTTGGCCACTTCAGCACGTTTCCCTCCGTGTTTCCCCCAGCCCTTCAGCATGTGTTGCTGCTGAAGCTGGAAGGAGCTGCTTGGATGGCACTGAGGTGTTTGTGTATTTGAAGTTCAGAAAAGCAAGAGTTGCCGAGACGGCTTTTCCTTTCCAGGAGGAAAGCCAGAGCTGGGGCTGGGCTTTTCTTCCTCCTCCTTCCCCCTCAACCAAAACAAAACCAAGTTTTTAGCTGCTTCAGCAGGTAATCACTGCCTGTGTGTCAGAAAGAGCCGTGGAAAACCCCCTTTGCTCCATAAAACCGAACAGACACATCCGTCACTCCCCTCACCACAGCTGTCCTGCTGCGTGTTGGCGGGGAAGTGGCACCTTCCAGGCAGTAGGATTTTCTTGCAGTGACAGCAACGGGCAGCGGTGATGGGGCAGCCCGCAGCGGGAGGCAGCATGGCTCCCCTGCCTGTCCCCATCCTCATCCCTGTCGAGGCCATGAGGGATGGGTGGCCCCAGCGTGGCACTTGGCTCGGCCTCAGCACAGGGCAGGAGGTGTTTGGGCAGGGCCCCCAGTACCCAGGGAAACCCCCCTGGTAGAAGGCTGGGCTGCCACCCCCCCCCGCGTGGGTGCAGGAGAGGGATGCAGTGGGGATAGGTGCGTGCGAGCCCGCAGCTCCCAGTCACCCTGGCCAAAATGGCGCGCATCACCTGTAGGAAGTGCTGGGCCTGGTTTTTTACGTGTTTGCAGGATATCTCCTCATCCAGCAAAATAAATAAATTGATAAATAAGAATTGCCAGGCGAGACATGGTGGCAGGGTGCCAGTCCCAGCCCAGCCAATTTATTTGCAGTTCTCATTAATTTGGGCTGATCTTTGCTCACATTTCCACCATGAGCACGTTCAAAACAAGGCAGACATTTAACTTTGTTTTGGGCAATGTTACTCTAATGTGGCTTTTTTCTGCATAGCTCTCTCTTTTATGGTAATCAAATGTACTGCCAACTTTTCTCTTGCTATGTACACCAGCGAAGGGAACCAGATGCTTCATGTTTTCCTCCGAAATGTATCTGAATGTTGTTTTTTGTTCAGTGTTTTGGAGGGAGGGCTGGCTTACAGACAGCATTTCGTAAATCCAGCCCTCGCTGCACCCTGTTTCCCAACTTAATGTGGGTCCTGGCTGTGGCTCCCGGCTGGATTTGCAGTCTCTCCTCAGCACAGTGTGGTAAAAGCCCCCGAGGTGCTGTGGGGCTGATCCCCCGCTGTCCTGGTCTCAGCGGGGCACGGCTGCCACCGGGGGAGGCCCCACGGGAGGGGTCCCCGGTGACGTGGGGTGAAAGGTGTGGGACTGGGCAGGTCCAGCCCACTGATTTCTTGCACCACAGAGCATCTGCAGCCTGGCCCTGTTGTGCGACCGGCCACAGCTCCCTGGGAAGCTCTGGGGTCAGCCCAGAGCCACATCTCGGGGGAGCTGATCCCCAGTTCAGGAGCGGGTTGTGCTGCTCATGGAGAGCAGCATGTGTGGATTTGTCTGCCTCCGGAAATGGAGGGGTTTTGCTCCGGCACACCGGAGGACACTGGGGTTGTATGGGGCTCCCTGTGCCCACCCCTCCTCACTGGGCCATTTAAAGCTGGTGCTCTGCTTGGTAGGGGCTGCTCCTCCTTATGTCTATGCAGGGTCTAAGTTGTTGAAGCCCACCCAACGAATTCTTGCTGCACGAGAAAAACAAGTCGTCTCGGGCAAGATTGTCAAAAATACTTGTCCCACCAGGGCACTTCTGGCCATTTTTAATAATTTCTCTCCTCTACCTCCATCTGTACTTCTGCTGCTATTTTTATAATCGTTTCTCTGCTTTCAACTCCTTATCTTCTTTAGCTTTCCCTCTCCTTTTCACTCTGTATGCTCTAAAATCTTTTCATCGCTTTTTTTTTTTTTCTTTTTGGGTCTGATTGGGCTTTATTTCTTCTCCTCTGCCAGATTTATGTGAGTTGTCAAGTCTAGCAGCCATTTGTCTCTGCCTGATGACAGACTTGCCTTTCCCCCCCCCCAAATCAGATTCATGGCTGTTCTTTAAGGCCCTTTAATATTTTAATGCTCCAACTATAAATTTCATTTTCTTTAAGCTTCAATCCTTGTGCGGACCTTCCTGCGGCTGGGTTGGCGGCTGCCCCCCCGCCACCCCCCGGTGTGATTTGCAGTGTGTCACAGGCGGCATTTGGGGTGGCTTTGCTCCATGCACAGGAGCAGAGGGCAGGGGAGGGGAACGAGGCAGGAATTCGCTTTTCCTTAAGCTCAGACGATTCTTCAAAACTTGACAGGAATTGACATTTTTTTTTGCTTCCAAGCCATGATTTGTTGTGGGCTTGTTGTGCTTTTTATTAAAATGCTCTCGTGGAGTGCTTAAAAAGGTTGGCTTTACACAGCCCCAGCTTCCTCCTTCAATAAATGCAGCCTCGGCTTACAGTTTTTCCCACTGATGTGTCAGCTGGGGGACTCGCTCTCCATCTCAAATACACCCAGACTGCTTAAATCATCCTTATTTCTCTCAGAGGGAGACAGACTTTTTGCTCTCCGAAACTTTTCACACCCTAAGTTAATAAAACTTCTCCTCTGAAAGGGATGGATGTGACACTGTGCTGAGGATTTCATGGCCAAGCGCTGGATTATTGCTGCGGTGTAAAGGGCTCCCCAGCTCTGGTAAGCACATTGAATGTCTTCTTAAAATATGAGGTTGAAATTCATTTGGCAACGGCTGTCCCTGAAGGCTGCTGGAAGAGCTCACCCCCTTTGCCTGTGCGGTGGAGCCGGACACCTTGGGGAAGCACTTCCCAAGGGCAGCACAGCCCAGGGCTGCCTCTGCGTTGTCCAACGCAGCCCATCGGCGAGGCGGTGAGGTGAGGGAAGAGCAGCCCTGTGCCTCTGCTGAAGGCCACTCTGCTTGGGAGTGTGCTTCTAGGGCTGCAAAGAAAGCTGGGCTTGAAGCCAGGGCAGAGTTACTCTCTGTATAAACCCGAGAGACCAGGAGGGTAAAAATAGTGCTAGAAATTTTGACAGCGTTTGTAAAGAAGTCAGTCAACTCCATTATTAAGCATGAGATTGGCAGCTGATCTGAAGGGTGACAAAGCAGCCCTGCACCACACCAGGAGGCACCTGATAGGAAATTATCAGCAACATCTGGGACAGCTATTTATTTCCTCCAGATTTGTAAACATTTAACTGAGGAAGTGTTAGCAAAGTCTTTTGCAGCAAACAGTCCTGAGCCGCCAGCCCACGCTGGCTCATCCCGCAGCCCTCCACCCATTGCAGCAGCACAAGGAAGCAGGGCTATATTTCTTCCCTTGATTTTTGGCACCCAGGCCAAGGCGGGGGTAGAGCTGCTGAGTGTTTAATTCAGTGCTTTCCATTTCGGATATTAGTGGTGCAACTGAGTTATGATACAGGAGCCTAGAGAGGACTCATTCCCTCTCAACACATTAAGGATTAGTTATTTTCCTATTAAACTGCTTTAGTCATGGTGAGTTTGTTGCCTTACATGGGTTGCTGTGTGTAACAGGCATTGATAGGAAAGCCTAATCCTACCTGATCAGTGCAAGTGACAATAGGGACCTATTGAATTCAATGCAAATTTTGCTATGGACGTGTACGGACCAAAACTTGGTGTCACCCTCCGTATTTACATCCACAGGACTCTGCTGAGCGCCCACCAGAGCAGCCAAAGTAAGGCTGAAAGGACACAGCAGGGACACAGCAGGGGTGGCACTGGCTGCAGCAGGGTTCCCAGTGCTCAGCTCACCAGGAGTCAGCGCTTGGGGGTTCACCAACACCTCTCATGTCCAGGTGGGTTTGGCTCATCTGGGGTGTAAAGTGGGAAGGTGTGAACTATTTCAGTGCAGCTACAGTGAACAGAGCAATCAAACTTCCCCGGGGAGGGGCAGCGGGGAGATGCCCAGCAGAGGGAAGGTGCCTTTATGGGTGCTAGTCATCATGGTCTGAGCGTAGGGAGCCTGACAGATATGGAGATGTAAAGGCAACGTACTGCAATGGGCAGGCTCCCCATGGTCCCCGCAGGGAGGGGATTAGACCACCAGCCTCTGTCCTGCCTGCCAAAGTCACTGTTCACTGCAAAGCCGGCACCAGGTTTCACTCAATCCCCTTGGAGGGTTGGTGGTAGCACCAGGCTCCGGGTGACAGAGGAGATCTTCAGAGAGAAACAGAGGAGAGAGAGGCGACAGGAGGCTCTACTTGCACCTGCCTGCAATTAATTAATTACGAATCCACTCATTAGCTCAGCCCCATGGCTCCCCCTCACTGCCAAGCCCCCAGCTGTCCAGAGAGCAAGTCATTATTTGAGAAGATTTCCCATTAAACCCACAAGCAAAGGAATATATCAAAGAAGAAGGGGCAAGAGAGACAGTAAGGGTGCATGCACGATTGCAATCAGCTCTCGAGGACGTGCTGGAGCGGCTGGATCCCCATCTTGGAGCAGCCTGAGAATGGTGAAATCGATTTCATTAACCCGCTCAGCTGCTGATTACTCTTTTGCCACATGAAAAACCCCCGTGGCCCCCCACACTCCAGCCTCCACTGGTGGCGGGTACCCGTGTGTGCATGGCAAATGCACACAGGCACCCCTGGGTCCCACCCCATCCTGCTGGCTGCAGAGCAGGCCACCCAAATGCAATCCCAGCTCGTGCTAAAAAAAAACCGCTAAAGATTTCCATTTCCTGAAGTGGGTGCCTGCCTCCCCTTTGTGCCCAGGCAGCAGGTGCAGCCCAGCTCTCAGGTTTTTAACCCAGCCAGTGCACACATCTGCTTCGCCACCGTTTTTCTATTACCTGCTTTCTGCTCCTCGCTTTAGCGAAGGCGCCTCTTTAACCGCAGTGATTTACAGGCGGTGTTACAGCAGGACAGGTCTGACACTGATTGAGTCGCTTATCTGCCGTCTCCGTCCTGCTCTCTGACAGCCTCTCCCCCAGGTATCAATCTGCACATCAGTTCTTTATTCCTGGGTAAGGGAAGAGCTGTCAAGGTTGCAGCTACACTGTCATCTTCATCTAAGCTGCCAGCTGCCCTTCATTGCTTAAAGACCCTCTTTAACACACATGTGCTTTGGGAGGGGGCCACTGCATTGGAGGTAAGGAAATGGCAGCAAAATTTCATTTGCTCTTGAGGTGCCCAGGGCTTGATGTATTGGCTCTTGTTTGTCAGGGTGCCTGTAAATAAACAAGAGTTTCCATGCTGTAGGTTCAGCCCCACTGCTTCTCCAGCCAGCTCCCTGCAGCCCCACGCTGGCTCCGGGCCACCCGGTGCAGGGAGAGCAGCAGGGTGCTGGGACCCCTGCGAGACGCGAGGCTCCCCGGGGCCAGGGCCGCCATCAGGGTGGTGGGAAAGAGTGGAGAGAGGGTGAAGACAAGTGCGTGGGGCCAGGCTTGGCTTTGGGGTTTGCCGGGAGTCCCCTCTGCCAGATGCCCCCGCTGCTGGACGCCTCTTGTGACCCCCAAGGATGAGGCTGAAGCTGATCCGCAGAGGACCACGCCATCCCAGTCACTGCCCGCCATCGCAGGGCTGTGGGACCAGGACAGGGATATGCTGGCACCCAGCACCTGCACCCTGGTGAGGTGGCCGAGCTGGGACAGTCTGGCTCCCTGCGTGCCCCTGAGGCTGGCTGGAAGGAGGCAGAGAGGGCGCAGGCTGCTCCCTGCGTGGTGCCTGTGCCCCTGCGCTCTGAGTCACCCCCAGGCCCGCATGCAGCCAGTGTCCTCCCCTGCAACCCTCATCCCCCCGGCTGGCCATGACCGCGCTATGTGGTTGCACTGCAAAGCCTTGACTGCACCTTTCTGCTCAGCACCGAGCCGTTTTAGTCCTAAATGATGTTTTTCTTAGCCTAAAACCACACTCCTCTCTGGGATTGCCGGCAGCACTGGGCAGTGGCGCAGGGTGGCAGGAAGGGACCTGTGTCCGCTTTTGGGTTTGCGCTTAGGTGTTGCTCTTGGGCCAGAGCAGCTTCCAGCTGTCCCTGGCTCTGGGAGGAGAGGCCGTGTCCGAGCGGGAGGACACGTGTGTGCACAGGGTCTGCGTTAAAGCCCCATGTCACCTCGGGGTGACAGGCAGCCCGGAGTGACCCAAGGGGACGGGCAGCGCGCAGCAAAGGAGGGCGGTGGGCATGGCCCCGCGTGCCTCCAGCCGTGCCTTGGTTTCCCTGGGGTTTCTGGCTGCCCATAGGCCTTTCAGCTCGGTTTCCTTGTTGCTGCTCTTTCATAAATAAAAAAGCCACTGAAACATAATCTCTACCATAATGTTTATTAAATAGTAATTTTAAAAGGTTTTTATACAAATCATATAAACACAGTTGGATTTTTTTGTTGTTTTTTTTTGTTTGTTTGTTTGTTTTTTACACCAAAGAATCACAGTAAAAGCTCTTTAAGTCCATAAGTCCTGGCTCAGCCAGTGAATGGTCAAATACCTTGAACTGCAAACCTTGGAGAAGTTCCATTTCTGCATATAATTTCTTAATGGTTTAATTCCCATGCTCACCCCCGGCACCTTCCCACAAAATGAAATCACCCAGCACTACAGCCTGCCCGTTAGCAACATGTCCTCGCCATGGGAAGGGTGTGGAGGCAACAGCCCGTTTCAGCAAAGGCATTAACACTGATTTCTTTTTTTTTCTTTTCTGAATTTCACAGAGGGAATTGCTATCAGCAAACCTAATCTATTTGCAGAGGAGGATGCAACGAATTGAATGCACTGACGACTTTTTTTTTTTTTCCCTGTTGAAGTTACAATCAAACACAGTTTTCTGTAGAACAGTAAAGCACCCAGCAGAGGTAAGTGAGGTATCGGCTTTGCAGCATTATTGGCCTGCTCCTGCCCAGCAAGCGCACGCGCGTGGGCCCTGCCCCATCTGGAAGGGGCAAACGGGACACACAGGGCGGGCACTTCGCTGGGCCCGTGCCAAGTTAGTGCCAAGATCAGCAGTAGTCTCCTGCCCCAGATCAAGAGATATATTAACACGAGTCAGTCCCACGGAATAAGTCACATACACGATACATACAGAGAATTCACGTGCGTGTGCAAACACACTATTTCTGAATATATGTATATACGAACTCTTCTCTCTGTACGCCTACTAGACACCATAACGTCACCTTTTTAATTATATATTTTCACCTATTGTTTGCCTAAGTTGACTTTTCTACTGTATGGTCCTTTTCCATTCATCCTTCCCCTCTCCTGTGACTTGAAGGGGATAAAATCATCGCGCAGCAGCAATCCAGCTTTGAAATGGTCTGGTACTTTTCCTCTTACTGCCTCTGTTTCTTTTGTACAGTAAAATAACACCCCTGTGGAATCTGTCCACGAAGAACGCCAAAAGAAATAAGGTGATTCGAAAGGAGAATCTGAGATACATTTACTGCTGTTTCTGTTGGGCGCACAGTGTGAATTAAAAAAATGAAGGCCTTTGTGTGTGCGCATCTCTGCGTGCGCGTGTATGAACCGTGGATGTTTTGATGACACAGCTGCTGGTATCTGCTTCCCCAGTAACACATGCGTCTTTCTTACAGTGAAGTCTTTTTTTTTTTCCTAAAAACTTACTGTCTGATGGAGCTTTTCATGAAACACTAGACAAATGTTCCTATTCCCACCGCACCAAGGAGCAGCTGTGGCACTGTCCGTGCTCATCTCCTCTCCAGATGTTGCTCATCTCCCCAAACACCTGGCCTCCTGCACGATGCGTTTGCAGGGGCTGTGCAAACTGAGCTTCACAGCACATCACACCTTCGGCGCTCTGTGGTTAGTAAGGAAAAAAAATCCATCCCCAACCCAAACTATTTGCTAGGTAAAATGTAAAATCAGGACATGTCAGGTATTTCCAAAGAGCCCCTGGAAAAGCAAACCCAACATGCTGGAAAGGTTTCTCGCTTATGTATGTGCAAGCTGATAGGGGTGATCCATCTGTACTGAATTGGAAATGAAGGCATTGGTTTGGGGCCCAGCATTTGAATTCTTTTTCTCCATTAAATTGTTTTCATAACACTCCGCTCCCACGGCACAGTGGTAAGTGGAGAGGTATCAGCTGCCAGACAACGTAGCCAGACCACTTGAAAGTAGAAGGACCAGACTTCTTCAGCCAGGCTCTACCCGGTAGAGAGTGGTGAAGAAGAGTGTTTTGCCGGGGAAGGATGAAGGCCTCACTTGTTGTTTGTTACAGCACTGATCATCAGATGGAGGAAAAATACTTCTTCTAAGGCACTTGTTCAAAGTAAAACAAAACACAGCTCATAAATAAAACTTCGGGTTTTTGCTACTGATCAGGAGCAGCGCACAGCTTTGCTCCAAAGGGGATACGGCGGCAGCCGTTTGGTCCAGTGGTGCTGACGGTGCCAGCTCGTGCCCCCTAGCTCCAGGGAGAAGGGGAGCACCGTGAAGGTGAGGGGGGCCAGTGGGTGCTGTGGCCGGGCTCCTGGTGCCAAGGGCACGGCTCCAGCCTCCTTCCCTGTTCATTTTCCCTCCTTGGCACTTCAGAGATGCCTCGGCACTGCGCCTCAAGTCAAACCCCAAGTGAAGCCCCTTCCCAAAGCCCGTCACCTGAGTGCCAGCAGCCTGACAGACTCCATCTTTTGTTTGCTGCAATTTTCTCATTATAGCAAAAAGAAAAAGGGCAGGATCAAGAGGGGTGGGAGATTCAAAGAAAGGACTTCCTGACGAAGGCCTCAGCTGTTGCAATCCAAGATCTGGATTTAATAAATGGCTCTTATTCACAAATCACTTTAAGGCTCTTCAGCTTCTCTCAAAGAGGTGCTTCTACACATAGGGTTTCCTTTCTACTTTATTTCTTAATGATTTCAGAAAGCGCTGTTTTTACCGTTGACACTAAAGCCAGTATCCCACCTTTCCCCTCTATCAGGAGAAGGAAAGTTGAAGGTAACAACATGCTTCCATTTTCAGGACTGGAAACTGCAGCTTCCTGGACTTAGTGTGAAGTGCACAAATCCCTACAGCCAAAACAATGTCTAGACAGGGTCTAAAATGGACAGGGTCTCCGTGTGTATGTGTGTGTTATTTCTAAAGACAGGGTGGCTGAAGAAATCCCTCAGCCTTCTCAGCAACTCACCAGAGAAAGGAGGTGGGAAATAACGATCAACATTTAGTTTCTCACATCCAAAAGGTAAACCAGTCTCCCTCGCCACGTCCCAGCCACTCGCATCAGCAGAAAATGAAGATGAACCAACAAACAAGGGTCTCGGTCCCCCCTCGCCCGGCACAGTCCGGTTTGCGGGAAAGCCCGCTTGGTCCTGGTAGAGCGCGACCCGCCAGCGGGACCTGGTGGCAGGAGCAGCGCCTCCCCTCGCTCCTCCCATACCCCTCATTCCCCGTTATGGCATTCAGTTCCCATAGAAAACAGCAAAAAAAGTACCCCCCGGCAGCCCACCTCACCGGGCGCAACGCTGAGGGTGATCCCCAGCGCACCCATCAGGCCTCCGAGCAGCACTTCTGGTGGTTCATCTTGACCTTGTGCTTGATGCCGTCGTACAGCTCGAAGTTGTAGTTCTCCAGCGTGGTGGAGCTCCGTGAGGACAGCCCAGCGTATGAGCACGTGCAGTAGAGGAGCAGACCAGCGCAGATGGCCCCGAGGAGGACACCGAGGGAGCTCATCGCTATGATGGTCACCAGGATGGGATCCAGGGTGTAGAGCCAGCTTTTTTCTTTGTCCAGCTTCGGGGTTCCTGGAGAGTTAGTAGAGAACAGTGTGTCGTTCCTATCCGATCCAAAGTAATCTGCAGTGGAATGGGCACTTATTATCCAGGGATCACTTTTTTTCCCCCACCTTTATGCATTTCTTACTTGGAGTTGTGATGGCCTTACAAGAGTATAAGCCCCACCATGGGTAGAAGTAATGCGAAGCACCGAACTACCAAGAAAGTGAGGCGCCCTAATTCACTTTTACATCTCAGGCTATGTAAACAGCATGCTAGCATTTTACACCCACTGAAACTCTGGCCCTTCAAGTGCCATTGGGTTCAAACCTATGGAAACAATCTGTCACAGCTCCCAGACTTAATTTTCTCCATTTACAAGTCAAAATGCCATGCAAGCAGCAATTAATGCTTGAAAGATCAGTTCCACTTGTCCTAACACAAATACAATATATTGACTTTGCAAGGTTGCTGGCTGTTGAAAAAGGAAAACAAGAAAAGAAAACTAATGTCTTTGTCCAGACACTAAGCCACCACTTCAGTGTACATTCTCAAGCATGTTCTAGTCCCTAACCCCCACTAAATCTGAGGTTTGTGAGTAATTGTAGCATCTGATACTGAAACACAAGCTCCCCCAGATAAATTGCCCATGTGGCATTTGGGTACCAACCTGGATCATCATTGTCTTCAAAGTCTTGCTCAGAGATCGGAAAGTCATCCTCCATTCTTGGGAAGTTCACTAGAACAACAGAATGGGAAGCACCATTTGTTTAAAGAGGCTTTTTGGGGGCATTATTGCCACTGGTCACTGGATTGTGAGACCGGCCAGAAGAAAGCAATAGTTAAACTACTGCAAGGCTCTTCCTCATGGAAGGAGGAAGAACTCTTCCTCTTGTTCCTTTGGCCAAAGTCAATGAAGACTCTTGCACACTCGAGAGAACAGGATCTTCCCACTACATTACATTTCATGACCACCAAATGACCAGCTTTTAAGAACAAAAGAGAGCGAGCGAAAAGCAAAGAAACCAGATAACTTGAATAGCACTAAAATATTGTCATTGGTGCCTGCATAATGGCCATAATTCACTATTAACATGCTCATGGGTATTATCCTTACAACTTTGAATAGGATCTTAGTGCCTGTCATTACTTGCCACTAATGCTAGATCCATTTAGCACACTCTACTTTTCATCTTTTCCCATACATCTTACTGGACACAGAGCTTCAATGACCCAGTTTCTCTTTGGGTTTCAGATAAATTCATAGTAATTTGAGGAAGTCATGTATCATCATTATATGTTTTAATGCAAAAGCTGGTTGAAATGGGGAGAGCAGCAAATGGGTGTCCATATCTAAGCATTTATGTTAAAATTTCTCTGATCCAAATTCCTTTTAGTGGTGACATTTCTTTTTATTGTTCAGCACAGATCAAGCACTAGTAACCAAATGCACATGCTGTAATCTGAGCAGAAATTATTTTCCTGTGCAGTCTTCCTAGCATTATCTCTACGTATAGTTACCATGGCTCTTTTTCAGTTTTTCAAAAGAAAATGCCCTTTCATTTCGATCTGCTTAGATTTTTCAAAGCTGACTGTAACTTGGGGTGCTCAACTGAGAAGGCACCTCGAAATGATCAGGAATGCAGAAAATCAGGGACTACTAGAAAGCAGCAGAAGTCACACCCTAGAAATAGTTGTGGTTGAAAACCAAGGCTACTTCGTGTCTTGTACAAAAATGGCAAGAAGAGTTTAAAGAGGTTACTTATAAACAACCAAAACCAAAGAATGTAACTTGTGCCTAAAAAGCCACGTGCAAAGAAATTATTCAAAACCTTATAAAAGAATATTTGTGCATATTTGTACAGAGATTTAGGACTTGAAAAGGCCTCCTGAATTGTCAAATCCATTTTTTTGCTATGCCAGGCAATGGTATCAGGCAATCCCCGCCAGCGACATTTCAAGGTTCACTTCCAGAGCAGGGGGCTCTGCTGCACGTCACGCTGCCCCAACGCCACCTTACACCTGACTGCAATGATCCTCTGTGCTGGTACTAATGATACCTTCCCAAATACCCACTCTTTGGGCAGAATTGTCTTTTGCCCTCTGCACTCAAACAATTAAGGAATTTCTTTGAATTTGCAAGCGAACCTGGCAACAGGAAGACACAAACCCCAACTCTTGCCCCTCCTGACAATGAGCTCTGCGTCTAGTGAGCCAGGTAATTAAGCTGACTCGAGGCTGCTGGTAGCTTGTTGAAGAAACAGAGGTGCACACCATCTTCTGTAAATCCTCACTTTAGCAGCGAGTTCACATGATTTCTCAACACTTCCAGAACTGACAGGCCCAGATGGCAACATCTTAGGGCTGGGAGAACTGCCTGAGGGCCTCTTGCAAACATTTAGAGCCGAACATGTGGAAAAATAACTTGCAAAGCAGTTCACACACAGAGACGTCTGCTTTGCTAGTCCTCTGTCAGAAGACAAGCAGTGAAATTTGCCATCCGTGTCACCCACACAACCCTACAGAAACTGTAGGTTGCTCGAACATGAGCAAAGGTCGAAATTGGATCATGGTCTGCCCAAGGAGCCCACGTGCAGGGAAAGGCCGTTGGAAGTTTTTTGCCTTTCCATATTGTAGCTCCTCTAAATTTTGTGTGAGAACAAGCTAGCAATTTGGTGCTTTTTTATTTCCCAGGACAGCCTTGAGGGAAAAGCCAGAAAAAAGAAAGTATTGGTTAATCAACACTTTCAAAAGAACACCAGTTCTTCCAGCCTGAAAGGAAGGCACACTGGGAAAACTTGAAGAGAGAGAACATTTATACAAAAAGCCCAGCCCAAAATCTATTTACTCTTCTAGCAATTTTCTCAATTCCCCATGCTAATACAACCCCAAGTCCTGCTTAAATGATATCTTCCTCCTCACCCATTCTCCTTCCTCCTCAGGCCCATGGTAGGCCCTCATTCTTCTGTTCCCCACACGCCACTTCATTGCTATCAGATTGTATGTTGTCATGCAGGGCTCTATGCCGGCTTTGGAAAAATGTAACTTGACGTTTCTTTTTCCATACTGGGGTTTCTCGAGTCATTAACGAAATCAGCTCTAAATCAGCTCTGGCTGTGTGGCTGTCTGTGGGAATTGAAGCCAGTGGTCTCAGTTCAGTTCCTAGTAGAGATGATTTCCTGTCACAGAAACTAGCCTGCTATTTGTCACCAATTAGGCTCCTTTGTGACAAGTCTCAGCAATGTTGTCACAAGTGGAGCGAGCAGGCCATGGAAAGTGACCCCCTTGGAAAGCGGTGCCCAGAAAAGCCCTGCAAGCTGCTGGGCAGAATGGGAGAAACGTGCATCGCCCTCTGCTGTGGAAAACTGCTTCCTTAAAGGGCAGCTTTCAGGCGCTATTTACTTTGCATTTTAAAAGGAAAAAAATTATACTGGAGAAGGGTAGGCAAGAAAGTTAGGCAAAACTGTATTTAAATATGAGGAATGCTTTCTCCTGAGTGAAAGGCCCTTTTTAAAGCGTGTGTGCTGAGTGATGGCTGTGAGCACCTAGCTGGTCATGCCCAAAAGATGATGTTAGCGATGCTGCTGGAAACAGCCGGATGCCGAGAAAAGGCTGTTATCTGTTGGATCTGAGAGCACTGCCAGCTAAAAGGCTAATTTATGGGACCTGAAAAAAGAAAGATGAGATTCTAATCAAAGACAAGGAGCAACTTAAGTACCATGTTCGTATGAACTCACATGGAGGGAGAGCGGGAGAGCAGGAGATAATTAGTATTTCCAGAGATTAAGGAGCTTTAATGTACATCTGTTTTAAAACAGTGGCAGGGGCGGGAGGGATTAGGCCAGGGAGGGGGTTACTGGAAGGGGAGTGACATGTGCTCGATATGCCTTGCCCGGGCGGACGGGGGAGGCACAAGAGCAGACAAGGTTTTCCTGTGTCCCACCACAGACATACATGTGCCTCTTGCAGGAAAGCTCTCCAAACCTGCCCAAGGCAGCTCACCTCTGCAAAGTTGAAGTCAGCGCATCATATGGACTGGCATACACTTCCCACCACCACAGACGCTCAATGCCAGCCTGCCTGCACGGGCTTACCAGCAGTGCCCACCGCCTCAGGCAGAGACCTTTTCACCAAGCCAAGAACTATTGCTCTGGAGATGACACCCAATCCCAATTGCTGGATCCTAGACACATTCCTCCAAGGCAAATGGCCACCATCGAGAAAAAAATTGCTGTTTCTTTCTAAACTGACTTTGTCTGGTTTAAGTCTGGGCAACGAGTGCTGCCTCCTGCCAGGTCCCTCCATCCCAGGGCAGAGCTCTGTCTATCACCATGCATCTCTACACACAGGCATCTGCAGATGGTGGCCGCGGCGCCTCTCAGGCTCTTTCTAGGTGAAAAAAAATGAGCCTCTCAGCAGCAGGTGCCTTTCCCAAATGATTTATCAAACTTGCAGCAATTTCCAGCCCTTTTTGTTGCCTGCCTGCAGCCTCTCTTGCGTCCAGGGGAGCCTGGCCTGGAGAGTGCCCGGGATGCACTCCCGCCATCCACATGGTCCTGCTCTCTGCTTCCCGCAGGGGTCTGCAGGCTCTGGGGCCACAAGCCATCATCACCAGGTGATGGTGGCTTGTGGGCTCTGCTACCTACCATCTTTCACTCCCCAGTAACATCTGCAGCTGTTCCTCGTGGTACAAAAGAGGGGTAGCTGGCTGCCCTCTGGTCCTTTCCACAGTGGAGAAACAACCGTGCGCTGCTCACTTGCCCGAAAACAGCAAGTGCCCTCCTACGTGCTCACCCCTCTCTCCTGCTGCTACAACATCCACCTCAGCTGGTGCTATCCTGCCCGGCGAGGGGAATGTCGGAGGTGTACAGCTGCTCTGCTGCCAAACAGCACCCATGAGGGCCTGAAACATTAAATCCAGCTAAGCCCAGGAAAACAGGGTCAGAAATTACTGCTCCCCAGCCTTGGCAGAGAGAGGCAGAGCTCCAGCTCTGCTCTCATCCTCGCTTTTCTCCCTTTGCTCATTCCGCAGCAATAGCGTGACTCCAACACACATCATTTTGTTTTGACATAGCAGAGCAGCCGCCATGGCCTTGCCTTGACACCGCTCCGTGCGGCAGTGGCGGCGCAGCGCTCCTCCTTCGGCTAGGAGCCCTGGGGGCTGGGGGAGCAACACCTCCCACCCTCGGTGAACGGGGAAGCGCTTCTCAAAGCAGCAGCACAGGCACCAGGCAGAAATACTCCGTCTGAATCCCCCACCGCTCTATTCCCAGCTGAAAATCCGCCTCACTTCTCCAGAAACCCAGAACGACTTTAGTTTACAAAAGGGCTACATCCCTGCCAAATTTCAAACAGTGCTTTGGCTACAGCTGAGCATTAAAGCAAGCAAACAAGCAGCCTCTCCCCTGGCCTGGCCGCCCTCCGCAGCGCGGGAACCCCCAGACCTTATCCTCAGATTGCCTTGGGGCTGCCCCAGCAACAGTGCATGGTGCACACCACAGCACCATCTTCAAACCGGGGGGCATCGAGGAGCCTCTTGCATTCCTTGGGCTTCCCACATGCAGAGAAGATGGGGAAGCATAGCTGGGCAGGTGAAGACCCCCACCGAAAGCACTCAGAGATGTGAAGCCAGGCTGGGTGCTCTGTGCGGAGGCGAACGCAAGCAGGCAGCTATTTCCAGCCCCAGTACTGCCCTCTGACGCATGGCACCCTGCCCTTGCTGCACGCATGGCAGATGGCCAAGGCAGCTGCCCAAAACAGGGACCCTGCCAAACCCTCCCTGCAGCAGCCACATCCCCTGTTGCAGCCCGACCTTTTCCCCAGCATGTCCTGGTTTTGCACCTCTCCTCAGCACCGGCACCAGGCCAGGGAAACAGTGGTGGCGGCGTGCGTGCGTGCGTACGGCATTACAGTGGCATTATACAGCGTGGTTTTCCTCTCCCTCTCTCTGAGCACTGGACTACCGGGGTAAGGAGCTGCCGTTGGGGTTCGGCGCTCCATGCTGGAGCTCACCAGTCCCAAACCGAGCAGTTCCTTGGTGCAAGGGCAGCACTGCCAGTCCACCGCCACTGCGCAAGGGCTTGAAGCTGGGGGAGAAGCTGGCAGCTCTGCGGCATCCTGATATGTTTATCGCCCTCCCCGTTGTTGCTGTTTGTTTTTACAGTGGCAATGGCTAATGACACTATTCCTCAAACTGGCAGTCACGCCTGCAATCGCTGCTAAGAGCTGCCAAAGCCACTGATGGAGGAGCTGTGGCGCAAAGCCAAGAGGCTGTCCAAGCTCGCCTCAGGGCCCTCGCCTGGTGTTTGTGCGCCTCACTCTGCTGCCCTGACATGGGGTAAGCTGCGGCTGGCCCCAATAAAGTCAGTAGGTTTTCACAGGGTTTCTAGAGGGACAAAAATCCCAACACAGCCCCGTGCACAATCTGGTTTCTACCTTATTCCCTTGCATTCACCAGCAGAGGCATTTCAACCCTGCCCAGGAAAAAGCCAACCTCGCCCTTACGGCCAGGGGAAAAGCAGCTCTGGGTTCCCTGCGCCAAGTGTCATCTTGCAGGCGCTTGCCCTGGCAGGAGGCTGACCCGACTGTGCATCCAGTCTCCAGGCTGGGTGAATGAGCACTGTGATTTGCAGCCTGCTCCTGAGCGATCATCCATCTCGGCCACACTGACATTGCCTGGGGAAGGCACAGCACAGCCCTTCCCATGGTGCCCTTTGCTTTGCCAGGCCATCGCTCCCTCTTTCACACCCCCGTTTTCCACCAGCTTTGCCCCATTGCTTACAGATAATGCCCATGGACCCTCTCCTGCCAGCCACACGGAGTCACTTTCCCTACAACACGGCAGCAACCGCAGAGATAAAAAGACCAACACCATCACCTCACATACAACCGGGGAAGCCACGTCTGGACCCTCCCCGTGGCATGCAGGAGACATCAGACTTCCACCCCTAATGCCACTCCCTGAAATATGGAGCCCCTACTGCTACGCCAAAAAGCTTACCCCTTTTTTTTAAGTAGACTCTTAAACGCCTCTTAAAGGTCCCTGCAGAGGAGGTTGCATCAAAATCACACTAAGTTGTATTTATTTTCTTAAACAAAGTGTACTAATTTTAGCTGCTTTCTTCCCTATGATGCGCTGCAGCCTGAGCAGCACCCAACTCTCCAGTCAATCTGGCTGCGGCACACATACAGAATAATTAAACCCTGAACGATTCCTCCCTTTTTGTCTGTTTACTTAACAGAATTTTTTTCTTCCTTGTTGGGAAGCTATCAGCCAGTATCTCCCTCCCTGTTTTTCACATGTGCATATTTGTTTTGAATTTTGCTTGGACAGTCACTGAAGTGTACAAAATGCAAATTACAAGTGTATGGGCTTTGCTGTACAATTACAGGGGGAAAAAAAAAAAGCAGCATGGGTCCTCAGCTTTGCTTGTGTTTGAACAGCCAAAGCAAGGGATCACATTTGAATTATTTTTTTGTTGATGGTCTGAATTCCTAGTAAAGCCAGGAAGTTTCACTGCAAAGCTGAGCTGTATGCCAGGGTAAAGTGTATGACAGAAGGAAAATAAATGCAGGAGGGAAAGAAAAACCTCTCAAACTGGCAGCAAAATATATTTCACATGAAACGTGATGCTGCTGACTCCTCTGAAGGGGCGAAAGGTGCACCTAGAGAAGATGGGAAGAAGAAATGCTGCAGCAGAGGTCCCTGTAACAAGCTGGGAGGACTCAGGTGGAGGGAAGGCAGGAGACGCATACCTCTCCAAACCCTCAGTGCCGCGGCACCCAGGCCGCTCCCGTGCAGCTCTCCTATGCAGTCCAACATGCAGAGGCCCGGTAAGGATTTTACAGAAGAGGAATGCATTGCCATTTTCATTATTAATTTTGGTAATGGCTTACCCGGTTTTCATTGTACTCAGGGACGGAGCGCACGGCTCAGCTGAGCTGGCAGCCGAGCTGGCCGCTGGGGCCCTGGGAAGTCGGATGTCCTGTCTCCAGGGGCCCCAGCCAGAGAAATTCTGCATAATCACATTGAGCAATTTAGCACTTAAGCAACGTTAGCGAAATCCCCAAACAATCCCAAGTGTCAGTCCAGCCGCCCAAAACTCCCGCTAAGGACTGGTACAAATGTAATGGATCTAAAAGCTGCTATTAATGGCCCGATCCTGAGTGCAGCGAGGCAGGGTGCACACATCAGCTGCGCTGCCGGGAGCTGGGTCTGCACGCAACAGGAATAGGAGCTTCACTTTGCTAAAGGAAATAGCCCTGATGCTCCAAAAGAAAACATGGAATTTTGAAACACCGCTTCACTTCAACCGACAGAGTTCTCGTTAGCAAAGAAAGAAGAAGGAAGAAAAACCCCAGATATTTGTATAAAAATATCATCATTTTATTACATTCCACACAATACATCTTCAAAGAGTTTCAAATTTCCACAAGATATTTTTCACACACAGGCAACTGGGTAACGCTGGGGATGTCAGGGCTCAAGGAGCGGGGAAGAACTGGGAATAAAAATTTCGAAGTGACCTTCTGTTTTGTCTTTGGTGATTTTGGTTTGAAAGACAGGGTGCCACATTCTCCTCTCTGACACACCGATGCACACTTGCTAAGTTCATGGGGGTGAACCTGGTCAAAGCTAGGGGATCATCTGACCTAGGGAGATTGAACTGACTTTGGAAACGTGACGGTATCATCTGCTGACATGGCTTGGGCTGACCTGAAAATGCATCAAGCACATGCCAATATTTCACATCTGTTTTAATTTGCAGCTGGCTGAGGGGGTGGGATTTCACATCACAAACCATATGCACCGCAACACCAGTTCTGTGTAACAAGGAGGCTCACGGAGAAAGCACCCCGGCCCTGGAAGCCCCTCTCTAGGGACCTCTAGGCGGCACCGCCTGCAAGGTGACAGGAGCTCCCCCGCATTCCTTCTGGCTCTGCTGGGACAGGCACATCCCTGCTGCCCTCGAAAAGCTCGTGGGAGCCAGGCCCTGGTGGGATGCTGCCCCGAGCACACACCACCCCTAACGTGCTCACCGTGCCAAATCACCCTGGGTTTTTCTACGCTCCCTGCATGTTTTAGACACTTGCTGCTGCAGCTGAGGGGGTCCTCCTGAAATTTGTTGAGTAAACAGCATGAGGAGCTGAAACAGGCTGCAGGAATAAAGGCAGGGAGGGAGGGGAGAGTGACACCCCCACCGACAGAGATCCCCTGGGGAGAGGGCTCCGCTGCAATAGGGGCCAATACCACGTATGCACAGCACTGTTTGTGTTTCCACTTTTTCCCCAGACCAAAAGGAAGCTCAAGACTGCAAGGAAGTTAACAGAGCTGCTCTTCTCTATTCATTTTATGCAATATTCATGGGCAAAGGAGGGGTGGGGAGCACTAGCAAGTTTAGGAGGGGGGAGGGAATCTGATCACTCATCACAAATGAACACAAACAAGATGGAGAACCTTGCTCACTGGAGGTACTTTTTTTGCCTGCAAACAGATTAGAGTTAATGATTCAAACCACTTTTGCATGTCATCATTCAGTAATTTATATAAGGCATTTCCACTACAATACACTGGGCCATTCAACAGTCAGAGGCATGTTGGAGGCTCCCTCTCGCCTCCCTGGTTAAAGCAGCAGCAATAGCTGGGCCTCCCAGGCGTGCCTGCTAGGCTTTGCTTGCTAGATGTAACTGACGCTTTAAGAAGCAGAACATTAGCAAACGCAAAACTAATTGACATTCTAGAAAGTCAACTGGCAATTTTTATGATTCAGCAGCTATGAATTGGGCAGAGGAAAAAAAACAAACCCAAAACCCAGAAAGGGGAATTATACTTGTCCCTTGAACATTTCTAGCAGAAAGACAAGGAGGAGCCCTCTCCCCCTTCCCGGTGTAAAAGCAAAACCATCAGCACCCAGAGCGAGGATACTTACAAAATAAATAAACCTTCAATTCTCAAGAAACTACAGTATTTAGCATCCACCTTAGACCTGCTGAAGTCTACGTGTTACCCTAAGGCTGGCTTTAACAGATACAAACAAAACATTCATTATGAGCTTCTCTGATATAAGGCAACTTTAAATAGATTCACTTGCGGGTGGGGCAAGAGAAGGGTCGTCGTGTTGTCCCCCCCCCCCACTTCCAAACAATGGCTGTGTTATCATGTTGGCTGCAGAAAGAATAAGATGGAGAGATCTTACTTTTTGGACGTCTATGAACCTCTCTGGATTCTTCTAGCCATCTGAGGTGGACATTCCTACTGTCCAGCCTGGCCTCTTCTTCTCATTTTGCACCCGAGACATTAACGCTATCAAACAAGAAACCCAGCCAAAGCTAGATAAGGCAACAAAAAAGCATTGCTCTCTTCCCCAAGTAAACAAATCAAGGTATTTACCATAAACGTATCCCAGACCTTCCAGAGGGGAGGCGGGAAGGGGGGAAAACTAAAAAAAAAAAAAAAAAAAAAAAAAAAAACCAAACCTAAAAAAAAAACAACCTAAAAAAAAAGCATTCCCTGTGCAAGTAGAACCAACCACAAGCAAATTAAAAAGGGGTTGTTTCTAAATATACATTCAGACGCACGCGCTCCTATGCACACTCGCATACACGGATTTAGCACACATGCACACGAGCCGCACACACAAGCTTCCAGGCTTGCCATCAAGTTTCCTTGCAGGTTGCCTACCGGGAGGAGGAAAAAAACAAACCAAACAAGCCTACCAACAAAAAAATATTCCCCAAACAAACAAACACAACAAAACAAAAAAATCCCACCCGACACCCCAAGAGTCCTCGAAAAGTAATCGAAAGGGAGCGTTCACTTCTGAAGTGAAGGGGCGGTGTGTGTCTTCTGGCGATCCAAGATGCAGCATTAGTTTAGAGTTTGTAAAGGATTCGGGGAGGGATGGGGGGACGGAGAAGGGACGGAGATGTCTAAGAGTTCACACGTATGCTAGGTAAGGAAAAAAGTGCAAAACTGAGGCAACGTATTTGAAGTCTTAGTTTCTGTCTGTCTGTCTGTTTTGTGTTTTGTTTGCTCTCTCGTTCCTGTTCGGCTCTCAGCAGCGTGAGCTGGGGTCTTGCTCTAGTTTTATGGTTAGGGTGGGCTCCACGGCCACGGGGGCCCCGTTGGCATAGTGGGAGGTTTTGTAGGTGATGGAGTGATCGGTCTTCTTGGCCGCATAGCGGAACCGGTGGTAGTGGAGCACAAGGGCCAGCGCGACGGAGACCAGCACCACAACAGCACCTCCGGCGGCAATAACGTAATACCAGTAGGCTGGGATGGGCTGCACTGACACCGTGTCCACTGTGGGCTCGGTCCCTGGCAGGAGGGTTGCCCCTGGGGAGGAGACACAGAACAGGGTTGCTAGGTGGGAGGCATGCAGATGCACAAAAAGAAACACATGCTTTCAAGAGTACAGCACGGAGTAACATGAGGTCCCAGGGCCGCCTCTGGATACGGGGAGTGCTCCTGGGGGGGAGCGTAGCCTGGCGTTTGCTGAGCCCACATATTCACGGGCCTTTTTCTTCCCTTTTAATTAATCAGGCTGCCTGGATCGCAATACAAATTCCATATGCACGCTATTATTACTGTTATTTCTGGCATCAACAAATGTTTTTTTCCCCTCTTTTTTTTGGCCTTCTCCAGATCAGCCGCCTGGTTTTGTCTCCACGTGGCAGATGTTGTCAAGCAGAGTGACAAAACACATCATGTTCCTAATTGGAGGAAGAGCGTAATCTCAGATGGCCAAGGAAGTTACCACAGGAGACTGGGAAAGAAATTACAAGGAGAAACATTTGTCGTTCTTATAGAAAAGACAGAGAAGATGATCTCTGTCTGAAAGTGCTCTGCACACAGATCTGGTCTCACTAGGTGCCCCATTCACAGACTTACAGATTTCCTTACTATTTTTTAAAGCAAGAAAGGATGGTTACGATTATTTACACGGCATAGACTGAGAAATTCAACTCAATGCTCACATAAGAAACTCATGCTCTCTGCAGCTTAAGCAAGCCAGGACTATGAATTCATGCTGATAAAGCAAACACACCTGGGGGGGGCTGGAAAAGCACCTGCTTCCCTTGAATTCAAGGGCAGGCAGCTCCCAGGCTCAGCCCAGCGATGGTTAACCCTTCCTACTCTTGCAGCTGCAGTGTGTTGCAGGGCACGGCTGCAAGGCGCTGCTCTCCCTTCCCAGGTCATGCCGGGACAGCTCAGCGCACATCTGGTTGTCAGACGACGTAGGACCTCACTGCCAGTCCGCAGAAGCATGCACGCACACGCGCCTCCGGCAGGCACCGAGGTGAGGAGCGCCAGTGTCTGTGCTCACGCCCACGGCCGAGACCGGCTCTGCACTATTCCTCCTGCACATACTGCTCCCACCTCCCCAGCTCTGCTCGCGGGGGCAAACTGTAAATAACTTGGGAGGGATGCACTTTTGCACCACATTTATTTACTGGCTACTTCAAAGGGGCCGAAGTCCCTGGGGAAACTCTCTGAAGGGTTCGCTCTGCTGCTGGACACATTGACCCCCCCCATTCTGCTCGCCCTCTCCGCTTGCCCCCAGCCTGCTGCCAGGGGGCAGCCCCCTGGCTAGGTGCTGGCAAGCAGAATTTTGGGGGCTCCTGCGGTTTGGTGTCAGCGTCTTGTTGAGCTCTGAGCTAACCAAACCCCAGCTTGGTTTCCTGAGCAGGCTCGGAGGATGCCAAGGGAAAAAAACAAAACAGTGCAGGATGCACCCGGCTTTGCTAGCAGCAAGGGCATCTCGCAGCACGGCCTCTGCCCTCCCCTGCAAACACTGCCCTACCAGCAGAGCCACTGGCTGGCAAATTTGGGATGGCGACGGCTGTTCTGCTGCTGGTGGCACAGCAGATGAGGCAAAATGATGGTTCCTCCACCAGTCATAAGGCTTTCCTCCCCTCCCCATCCCCCAAAATCTGGGCACAGGGAGTAAAAATAAGAATGAACACTGCACCCAGATGCATAGCTACAACAAAAAAACCCTCAAAACCAAGAAAAAAACCCACACAGGCAAAACAAATCCAGCTTTTACAGAGCAGGAGGCTGGGAACCACCCACATATTTGTCATTGTAGGAAAGAAATTCGGATGTCTCGGGAAAAGCCTACCTGCCGGATACGCTGCCCTCGCCCCATCTCACCCCAGCTGCCCCTTGCCGCCAGGAATGGGGGTGGCCCTGTCCCTCCTGCCCCCTGACGGCACCTGGGGAAGTGGGGTACAAGCTGGGCTGTGTGTTGGGGGTGGCAAAGGCAGGGAGCAGGCAGCCCTCCGACCTCCTTCTCTACCTCCACCGGCCACCCTGATGTGGGGGAATGAAAGTGGCACATGCCTGCGCCTCCCTGAGCCGCTGCTGCCCCTCACCCGGCTGCACATGGGGTGGCAGTGTGGAACACCCCATGGGGGCCACCGCCAGCCCCCCGCGGGGTGAGCATATTCAACACTGCCCTGAGCTTCACTGGTAACCCGCCGCTGTCTCCCACCGCAGATCCAGCCGGCTGAGCCGCCCCAGACCCATACATGGCCCACTGCCATCCCCGATGGATCAGCAACACCTCACCTGAGCCTGACAGCACTGGGGTGTGGGGCTGACCCCTGGGAAGATCACGGGGCTGCTCGCTGTGCAGAGGCCACTCGTGTTTACACTCAGTGACAGTCTCTGCTTACATAGCGCCTTGCTCCAGTGAGAGATTTACAGGCAAACAGCCTCTCACACCACTGATACGCACCGGGCCCTGCCAGTGGAAACTGGGGTGGGGAGAGGGGGGCAGGTGTCAGGGATGCCGACGGCTCCCGAGCCTGCAGGGGAACAGTGCTCCCCTCTGAAAAACAGAGGGGAGAAAGGTTTCTGTGGCCTCCCAAAGGCTGTATGTTGCCCGGTGCAGGGCTGGGAGTACAAAGGGTGGGTCTGGCCATAGAGGAGCACGTGCCATGGTGCCCAGGCTGCACCCCTTGCCTCTTCCCCAAGCACCTCTGCACTCTGCCTGCCTGGGGATGGAGGGAGGCAGCACGACGTGCCCCAGATGATCCTGCTTGTGGGAAAGATCCCTGGGGGATCTCAAGGTGGCTGCGGGTTCAGTACAACCTCTGCTTGGCTCTGACCCACTCCAGATGTCCCCACGTAGCAG
This sequence comes from Gymnogyps californianus, assembly GCF_018139145.2. NCBI lineage: Eukaryota > Metazoa > Chordata > Aves > Accipitriformes > Cathartidae > Gymnogyps > Gymnogyps californianus. The sequence goes on from NC_059477.1 coordinate 15,093,436, forward strand.
CCGGAGCTGCAAGTGTGAGGGGTGGTGCAGAGCCCCTCCTCGGCCCCTGTTTCTGCACCTCGTGGCCCTGCTGAGGAGATAGCAGAAGTCTGGAGAGTTCATTTAGCAACTGAAGTCATTAAGGAATCACACTCAGTTGTCTCTAAGCCCTAACGAAGCCAATTCCCAACATTAATGATTGTTCTTCCTTACACTGTCAGCCACTAAATATAGCTGCCCATCCATTCAGCACACAGCGCTGATGTTATCTGCTCTGTTTTTACTGGCTCTGCCGCTTTCTGGAAGTTTTCTCTTATATCAGTGGAAAAGTTCTCTGCTCAGAGAGATGGAAAAAAAATCCATCTTCTTAACTTAATAATTTTTCCACTCCCCTTTGCCTTCTGCCACACGCACACACACACACTTGCCCTTCCTCATTTATTCACTAGGGCTCTCATCTTAATAAAGAAATGCCTCCCGCTGTTGCTGTCAAGTTTGTGGGTGTTGTGTTTATGCACAGCTTGGGACACTGCTCAGTGGAAACCTGATTTAATCCCTACAGGGTGGATGATTTTATGTGGGTGTGCTGCTGCACTCACACCTCCAACCTGACCAGGTACAGCCCCCTCCTCTTCCTAACAGGGAAGACTCTACAGGGACCAGTTTTAGAGCTGTGCAGCAGAAATCAAAACCCAAAAGAAGAAAAAGCAAAAGTCATCCAGTGAAAAAAAGGAGAAAATGCTTTCCAGAGAGCCTCCTAGAGGGCTGCCTGCCTTGCTCTGCTACTGCTGTGTCACAGCTTATATTCCTCTCCGAAATCACTGACATTAACTGCTGTGGACAAGCAACACAGCTGGACTGTTCATAGATGGCACAGATGAAAGTGAGTATTACACTCATCTAATCTGAATGCCACAAAACCAGTGTCAGCCTCAACCCCTTAATTGCTACCTGTCATTTCTCCAGGAAGATATCCCTGTCTTGATTTCAGGATACCCAATGTGGGAGAATCCACCAGTCCCAAAGGCAAATTCTCCCCGCAGTTTGTGTCCATGCTCTTTGGAATATGTCTCTTATTTTTAACCTGGTATTTGTCTAACTCCTTGCTTCCGGCCACTTGTTATACCTTTTCTTTAAGGGTGAGATGCATCAACTCTCAAATGCAGCACAGTTTAAGCACACTTGACTGGTCTTGTAAGATCCTGACCCACTAGCTGAAAGATATTCCACCTACACAATTCTCTTCTTCTTATTTGCCTTGTGATCCTGGAGCCTGGAAGGTGCATATTTTCAGCTTTGCTCCCAAGCCAGGAGAGGAAGGATTTGCTATTATTTTTAATGGCATCTGACTTTTTCAGCTCATCATGTAATTGCAGGAGTGGGGGCTACAGAACACCTCAATACTTCCTGCACAGTCTTTCCTCTCCAGCTCCCTTTTTTTCTCCAGCCAGGGACTTCTTCCCCTCCTTTTAGCCTCTCCTGTTCGGCATCCCTGTCTTTCCCTCATTTTAATTACTATCTTGTGGTCTCCAATCTTCATCTTCACTTCTTCATCTTTCCCCTCTGCATTTTGCTCTTCCCCGATCATTCCATCCCTCTGTCCCATCTGTTCTTGCCCGTCAGCCAGGGAAACCTTTTGCTGCAATTGCTCCCGTTGTGACCAGTGCTAGCAATGGGCAGGAGCCCACTGGCACAAGGTGGCGAACTCCTGCGTGAAGGGGAGGTGTGCCTGCAACAGCATCTGCCTGTGGTGCTCAGGGACCTCACTGTGCTGGGCATAGCAAATGGTGTCCCTACCCAGCCAGTGTGTCCTGGGCAATACGATGGGGAAATGGAGGCATACAGGCAGCAGGGCATGGGGTGAAGAGGAAAAGAAACAACATGAGCTAGCAGGACTTTGGGACAGAGTCAGTGTGAGGACTCAGAGGGAGGTTCCAACTGAAGATGACATGCATGTTACAAGCCCCAAAAGACAAGGATGGTGTCCGCAAAATAGGTACCAGACCAGGTCCAGGAGAACATAAAGCAATGGTGTAAGTAAGGAAGGGTCGTGAGTCTTTAACTGTCAGCTGAGAATATTGCAGCAGCTTTTCAGTAACACCACAAGCCCAAGTAGCAGATAAATAAGCAGCCTACAAACAAGCAAACCCAAACTCCTAGTTGCTACAGTATGACTGTAAAATACAGTGTTACGCCCTGCGCCTGTCTCTCCCGTTGGTAATGCTCCACAGCCTGCGTCACACCCCAGGGATGGAGTCGCGGACGTGACTTCAGTCTCGGTGTCTACTTTTCCTTTACTGCCACTGCTCCCAATGCACGTACCCACCAGGGACAGCTTTGCCCCACACAGAAATGCAGCTGCTTCTAGGGTAGAGCCCAGCCATATCTTACAGCCCACCAGCAGAGTAGGGGAGGCGAAGAGTATGGACATCACGTCCAAGTGAAAGCAAAGGGCACGTTGATTGAACTGACAAAACAACTTTCAAAGTTAAGGGGAGCCCCAAGTTTGCTCTTCATCACAACACAACCCCCAGACACATTCCTGAAGAGGCAGGCAGCAAAACAAAATCCAAAATCAAAACATGGGGAAAAAATCTCAAACAGACTAAACTGATCTTCCCCGCAAAAGCAGATAGCTTTTCCCACCCCAGAGCAAGACAAACAGCATCCCCACTGACTGCTCAAAGAGCGAGGCAATTTTTCTGAGTTCCTCACCTTTTCTCTTACTCTGTAGGTTTGATCAGAGAAATGCTGGTTTCTATCCTCCAGGCTAGTATTAAGCTATTAAATGCACCATTTCACCTTGTTTTCCTTTCATTGACTCACCTTCAGAGCTCCTCATGGCAGTTTGCTCTCCCACTTCTACCTCCCAACTCCCTTCCCCTTCCAAGCAGACCAGCCCCACCCTCCTTCGCCAGCAGCTCGAACACTACCACTGCCCGAGCATCTATAAACTAGGGAACAACGTTCGCCCACACTAACGTAAGTCATTGCCACCTCATTTCACTTTTAATTGCCTACTGGTTTGTTGTTTAAGTCCGTTGATAACTACCCTTTACTCCTCAGCCTTCCCGTTTTGGGCTCAGCTGCTCTTCAGGAGGCTGGGTATCTCGTGATGGCAGGTTTCCTAATGCTATTCAGTCCCAAGACAGTGGGACTTGTCTGTTTGCCTGCTCCCTGTCACCTAGCAGGAGTCAGAGGGTGCTACCTCCTGCTGCTGTGGCGGGGGAGCCTTAGCATACACTTGCCATTTCACTGCTCAGAACATTTGCTGTTTGTACAAGCACGCACATCACTTTCCTTCGATGTAAAAGCCCATGCCAGCAGAAAGAAACCACCGAGAGAAGTGCTGTTTTACCTGGAAAGTAGAAGTTCTCACCTGGGAAAGCTGTGATGGGTTCTGCAAAGGAAAAAACAAAACTAGTATTAGAGAGGGGACTATTACACACAAGGCCACAGTTCATGTCTCTGTGATCTGCAGCAGCCAAGCGGAGCAGGCGTGCAGCTGTGCCCCACAGAAGCCACTCACTGGGAACAGCATGGGGTGCTAGCCAGCCTCACCAGGACGTGGAGAAACCCTGTCTCAGCTGGGGACCGACCAGACGCAATAAGCTTTGACTCAGACACAGACTTCAGAGAAAAATATGTCCAAGGTTGAGGGTCATTTGGATTCAGCTGGCTGGCCTGAGTCATCCAAAGACAAAGCCCCACCTGGCCCAGTGATGAAACCCTGAAACCCCCTAAAATTTCCAAGAGCAGTTTGGTTTCTGGCTCAACTCTGGCATCGTTATTCCCACGGGAACTGTATTACTTCTGGGCATCGATGCCATGCTCCTCTCCATCTCACAGTGACAAGAAACAAAGGCAAGTGATTTTTTTCTTCTTTCAAGATACTTTGAAGAAGTAATCTATTACAAATTACTGGATCTGAAAAGCAATAATCAGTACTTATTACTGATTACTTTCTCACAGAAGTAATAGACTTCTGATTATTTTTAGATTACTTCTGCATTATGCCTGTGAGTCACAGAAGCAGACTCTGGCTCTACTGAGTGCTATGAAATCATCACTCAAGTTCAGAATGCGAATGACACGTTTGTCAAAGGAAAAAATTATTGTGACTTATTAGCGTTCTTTCACGCTAAAAAGGAATCAGATTACTTCCCAGGATTACATTTGAAAAAACAGTAGCCTGTGCTGGAGTCAGCTATTCTCATGGCTCCGACAGAGAGAGAGCAGCACTGTATCACTAGCGTTTCATTATTATTTTGGTGACATCGGAAATGACCCATGAGTTATGTTAAAGTTTGCAGTGGGAGCCCTTTGTTAGAAATGATCTGAAACAAACTCCCCTTATCGGTTTTAAGATTCCCATTCAACTTCCTAGAATGGGACAAATAATTTTGTGTAGCAGTTTGGTGTTATTTTTAGGGCTGGCAATGCTTGAAACTTTATAATTTATTAATGCTTTTGTTTTGAAATATTAAGTTTTAGGTTCATGAAGCCCAAGATGCAGTAACACTGGAGCTAGGTGAATTGCTGAGCTCAGAAGTTAGATAGGAAATGCTATTAGTGTTAATCATCAGTCTTGCTTCTCTTTAATGCCATAGAAGGCAAGGGATTAAAACACCACTGTCAAGCCTTAAATACAGGGAATTTGACATACGGAGTATTAGCTCCTTTGGTAGATGGGAGACCAGCAGAGTTCAAACCATCAAAGAAACTGGGACCGATGGCGCTCAAGAGCATCTCTGGGGCAGTCCTGGTCCTCTGTTCTATTATTAATGCTGGTTCCTGCACCATCTTCACCATCACCTGCCTGCGTAGGGCGGCAAGCGACGCAACCAGCGCTTCACAAGCACAACTTGTCCCTTGCCTCCTCCCCTGAGATACACCCCTTGAAAGAGAGTGTCCAGGATCCTCCCCTCCCTTGGTGGGGGAGAGGAGAGCAGCTTCACTGAATGGGGCCTTTCAAAGTCCAAAGGGGAGAGAGGCTCTGCTCCACCTGACTTTTTCCACTGAATTCAGGATGGGTTGGACACTTTGCGGGTGTTTAACAGTGAAACATGCCTCCCCCAGGTCACGCAGAAGAGCAGGGCCTCGCTACTGTGGGCAGCTCTCAGCGCAGATTCCACTAATTGAATACTGCTGGTCCCATGCTCAACTGGGATGGCTCTAAATCCACATCCAAGCTAGATGGTGACCAGAGCTATCAGAGTGCATGCATGGATATGCCAGCTAGAGGCACAGGGCAGGGCAACGGCTCCACCAGCAAACTGTTAAAATACACTTTTTTCACTCTTTTTTTTTTAAAGTCCTCTCTGTCTTTCACATTGAATGAATCCACCTGGCTTTTGGCCTGGTTTGGGGAACGGTGAATTCTAGGACAAAAATTTCTTTTGTTATTCTGTTAACATTGCTGTAAACCCCCTCTGCTATTTCATTTCTTATTAGAGAAGACTCCTTTTGAAGCGATTGGCCCCTCTAAGCGTGTAATACTGACTGACAGCTGGTTTCTTTTGTCCAGCACTTTCCTTTTAAATTTGGTGTATGTCCTTATCACATAGAATAGTCCTCGGCAACCCTCAGCTGCTCTTTCAGCTTTGCACGGCAGACTTGTGCTTCCTGCCTCTCACAATGCAGCCAGAGCCCCCGTCCCCCAGAGACTGAGTCCCTTTCATTTCTTTCATGGGCAAGGAAAGTCCTAGCTGACATCCAGAAACTCCCGGTAACTCAAGCAGGGGAGAAGTAGCCCGCTGGCAGCCTGTGAACGAAGGCTCTCCATCCCCAGCTGTGCCCCCCGCCATCCCTGGCCCCTGCAGCCAGACGTGGCACGTACCCATGCAGTTTTCCAGCGGGATGTCGGTGCCTAGCCGGATGTCATCGAGGGCGAGCTCTCCTGCGTGGCCGTTGCGTATAAATCCCTCAAACACAATCTGTGAGAAATTGGGACAGAAATGTCAATGCTAAGCTGGGAGGCAGAGAGTGGCTGCAAGGGCAGGAAATCTGCTCCTGGCTTTCCCTGCACACCTGCGGATGACCTGAGACTAGTCCTGCTTCCTTGCCCTGCCTCTGCCACCCCTTCCGCGGGGAAAGCTGCTCTGCAGGGACGGGTTCAGCAGAGAGATCGTTACCTGCCCTGGCAGCACTCGGCTTGCAATTTGTTCAATTAAACGCCTCTCGCATGGAATAAAGACTCAGTGAATCAATGTGCCACATCGCAGGCCAACCCCTGGCCCTTGCACAAATGATGCAAATGGCATAACACTGACTTACAGCAACAGCAGATTTGGCCCATGGTATTAACTGGGCTATGATCAGAAAAAGGAAGGGAAGGACACAAAATGCACAGCTACATTAACTGTAAAGTGCTGTTCCCATCAACATTACATAAGAAGTATTGAAATGGTAGAGGAGAAGGGTCAATTTATTCCTACTTAATCACAGGCAAAATATATTTACAAAAATAAATAGTCGTTAGCTCTAAGAACTGCTGAGTGGAGAGACTTGCATTATTTACATAATGATGCCATTATTTAGCTAACGCTGGTATATTCACGTTTAACGCACAAAGTAGTCAGCCAGTGCCCATCAGTCTTATCTCTAGGCATATTGCATTTACTGGTATTTTATTAAAATGCCAAACACACACATGCAAACTAGTCACGCAGCTCCAGTGCAAAGCTTTTGCTTTATATCTCCCTGCCTACTCTCGAGGGTCCAAATAATTTCCTAGGGCTATGTATTTCACAAACCTCCTCTCCCCATTTTAGGTGCCCCCTTTCATCTGGGGTGCCTGGGCAGCCCAGACCCATGCCTGCCTGCAAGGACACCTCCCTGAAGGGCTGGGCATCTGACTGCACAGGGAACAGAGTGTCAGAGCTGTTGGTCCCAAGCTCAGGCCATCAATCCATGTGGGAGGCAGCAGTCTGGAGGGGTCAGTGGCCTGAGAGCAGCAGCTCCCTGGGCCAGGGTTGGGGCTGGGAGCTGGCTGGAGCAAGGCTTCCTGCTGGGGTGGTCATCGAAGTGCTGCCTCAAGCCTGCAAGTACATGTCTCCTTCTGCTTTGGAGGGTGCTGGATGCTGTGCTGATGCTCATTAACAAGTGACAACAGTAGCCCTGGCTCCCTGGCAAACGGTACGCTGCCCGGAAGGGCTAACCTCGCCAAAGGCACTCCTGGAAGCAGCAGGCTCTCCGTGGGGTGCTGGCACGGCCATGCCAGAGGGGCTTAGGCGGCTGCGGCGAGCAGCACCACTCCCTCCAGCTCATCCCTTCTCTTCCACTGATCTCCTGACAGTGGGACAGGGCCTTGATCCCACAGTGCTGCACCCAGCCCTCTGATCTTGTCTAAGGTATTCAAGAAGTGGATTCGCAAACGAATCCGCATTCCCTCTTCCTTCTCCCACATCAGCACTTGCAGCCGAGGCTAGAGAAGGGCTGGTTGCTGCCTACCCTTAGGAGCTGGCTGTGCCCCCTCCCAGCTTCCCACTTCTCCTGGCTGCAGGGTTTGGGTTTGCTCCCTGGAGTTGCATGCCTGCCAGGGGGAAAAGTGCACAAAACAAAATGAAAAAAAAAAAAAGAAGGGAAAACATTTGCAAAGTGGGAGATTTGAAGAATATAAAAGGCAACAGGCTGAACAAAGGCCCAAGTCTGTGCAGAAGACAGGCACTCTCTGAATAACAAACAGTGTCATTTAGTTACTATGGTAACTCGAGAAACACAATGAAAACAGCCACATTCCCTAATGATGAATGGGCCCTGGCTCTGAAACACTGAAATAAAGATGCTGGAGATGCCTGCTTGGTCCAGCACACCTTCCCTGAGCATCTTACCCGGTACTCCATATCATAGCTCGGCAAGATGATGCGGCCTTCCCTCCACTCCTCCCCTTGGTCCTCCGTGATGACCCACAGTGCCTTGTGCTCCTGGCTGGCTTCCCGCCAGACCCGCAGCATCACCCCGTTGCTGCCCCACACCTGGTACTGGAAGACCATGCAGACAGCACTCTGGGGCAGATAGATGGCAGGGCTGATGAGCCGGGCTCGCTGGCCTTCCCTCCTTCCGCTGCTCTGCAGCTGCAGGTAATTCTTGCCATCTGTTCAAAGAGGAAAACACCACTATATTATTTTCTGTGGCCGCTTGCAACAAGTGTCTCACCTCCTGCCAGGTGGCTTTGGCAGTGCTGGGCAAGCTCTCACACCCATGCCTGCAGGAGTGGGGTCTTGCACTGGCACCCTCTGTGTGTGCAGCAAGCTGTGCCACTGCTGCGCCCTGTGCAGCCTGGGCAGGGCATTGAGGAGCACATTTACCTCACCAGCCACCACTGTCTGGTAGGAGACCGACAGCAAAACCAGGAAGTGGTAAGTTGAAGATTGACATAATTAGGAGAAGTTAAAGAGCAGTTATTGTTAGAAGAAGCGATGCCATGATAATGACATTGGCGGGGGGTGTGTGTTTATTCTGCTGGGAGCTTGCTCAGTGAACAAGCCTGAGGTGAGTTTTTCTAACCGCTGGTGCTGAAAACTCATCTTGGGATGGGGATCTCAAGCTGTGTTCATCCCGCCTCTTTTCATCCCCAGCAGTAAATACTCCACAATCAGGATCTAGCTGACAATTTTGTTCTGAGGATACGCATGACAAAACAAAAGCCTGGCTCTCAGTTTTTCTGTAATGCAGAAAAACAGCCCCTGAAGTACAGCACAGAGGAAGGACGTGGTCCCAGAGAGCGAAGTATGCACAGGTGACAACCAGATAGTTGCAAACATGAAGGTACATGAAAGGTTCATGTAAACATGAAATACATACAGCTAGGGATTCACTTGCTTTAATATTACACTTAAATTGTGCCATGCTTTTTGTCAATCCTCAGGGAGGAGATTTGGTATGTTTAATATCACAGGAGAAGTTCAAGGCTGAGACTGGAATTGGAGATACTTGAGCTGAATACCAATAGCAGCAAAAGCCCATGGATACAAATCCCTGGGCACACCTGATTTGGTCTGGAATCAGTGGTTTCCAGCCCTCTGTGATGAGAAGCCTCCTCAAGGAGTTTCCCATTTGCGGCTTAGATGCCTGAAGTTCCTTAGCACAGACTGAAAGCCAAGCATGTAGCTGATCTGATCCTTAGCTGCCCCCCCATCATGACCAATGGCAGGACAGAGTCCCTTGGGTTGCTCTGACTGCAGTGCCTCCAGTACAAGGTGACACAGACAGGCCAATGACAGATATGGCTGTATTTTGCGTTTTACTCAACAGAGGGATGAACATGCTTGCTCTTGCTACACAGTGGGCAAGTGCCACTGGTGCTTCAGGCCAGCACGTGCGAGCACTCCTGCAGCCCAGGGGGGTTACCTCTGCCCCAGGACCACACCAAAGGGTCCGTTGCTTCCTTTCCCCACATCTTAGCCTGCTGCGCTTGACGGGCAAAGCTCTGAGCAGCAGCTTGCCTCCTGCTTGCCCTGCTCCCTCTGCAGCGTCAGTGCCCACAGCAATGGCAGAAGAGCAGCGTCTGCACTGAGAATGCTTGCAAAGTGCACCCAAAACACCTCCAAAACTTCAACCAGAGAGACCTGAACTTAGAGCCCAGTTCCCAAGCATGAAAAGACAGGTCCCTGCAAGAAAACAGCAGCTGACCTCGCTGCCGCTCAGCAATCCCGTGACATCCCAGCCCAAGGGAGATGTATCAGTGGTTGCACAGCCACTGGCCCTGCCACAAGTTTGTCACTGCCAGAGAGCTGGACTGAAACCAACCACCGTGAGCTACACAGCTTTCTAAAATAAATTTAGGACAAGACAGCAGAAAGATTTGCCATCACTCTACTCCTGGGATGTATGATCAAAATATTTCAAAAGCGTATCCACTCCATACGAACTTTCACTGATTTTGCTGCATGAAGGACAAATCTGTCCCTGACCAGCCACATAAAGAAAGAGCAACATTTTCCAGCAATATTTTCCAGCACCTATGAAATGTACTTGGGCCACTTGGCGCTTTATGCCAACAAACAGTAGCAGAAAAAAAGATGAAAGCATGTTTGCCCACTCCTGCTTGAGTGAATCACTTGAAAAAGTACCATGCCGTTCTCTAATGGAGGAGTGTTCTTGTGATTTACCTTGGAGTGGTAGTGGTGGAGGAGGAGATGTGGGAGATAAACAAGTGGAGGAAGAAAAAAAAAAAGAACAAGCTGTACTCCATGCCTAAGAAGCGATAAGGCATAATAAGTCATCAAGGTCTCCTGAATTAAAATCCTCTTTTTGTAATTCACTACAAGCCTCTTCAAAGAAAAAAGCAACAACAACAAGAAAAAAGCAGCAACAACAAACAAGGTGGAAGAGCAAATCAGACTGCCATCATACAATTATCTCACAGCTGAAATGGTCTCACAGGCAAATCTTTAATAAAAGCACCAGCCAGGCTCAAGATTGATCAAACCCAGATCCTCAAAGTTCAGGACCGACCTTTGGTGCCAGTATCTAGGCAGCCTGATAGAGTGCAGGGATGCGAGCCATCCTTGGATCCACCCAAAGCCCACAGCTGACCACAGGGGACTATGTTAATTGTGCAGCTGGACACCCCCCACGATCCGCACCCCTCACTGGGATCCAGTGGTACCCAGCGTCGCTGCCTCCGCCGCTTCAGCAAAAGAGCCTGCGTGCCTCTGAGTCACATCCCTCCTGCCAGGGGATGACACCAAGCTCCTGTTTGTTCCCATTCCTATCAGGCTGTGAAATCAAAGAAACTCCTAAACTGCAGCCAAAATCAATGCCCCCCTCAACCACACAGGCTCTTTCAGAGCCATGGGAGCCCTCCCAAGCCCTGCATCTCCCGTGCTCCCTGCCCAGCACTTGCTGGGACCCACAAAGCTCTCCGGGACCTACTGGCAGTCCCAAGGGCTGTGGGGAGGCTCAGTCTTCGGGTGATGAACCCAGCTGCTCCCCTGCAAGTAGCAGTGGGTTTGGGCACCACACGCTCCCACTCCTGGTACCAGTTTCTGGAGCAGAGCGCCGAGCGCAAGCAGACATGACTTTCTGTGTCATGTGAAGATGAAATGGCTGGATCACTCTAACGGCTAGTTGGACCTTCTGAAAAGCCCCGCGAATGTGCTGAGACTGACTGAACATGGGCACTGTGGAGCTAATTGTTGGAACAGCATGTGGGAGCCCGGTGGTTCCAGTAGTCGCTCTGTTTGATACAGTAAATGGAAGCCTTTGGCACATAAAGCACCTGAAAGGCTGATTTCCCCTGCTAAAACACTTGAAGGGAGCCTTGCAACAATGAGCTGATCAATTCTTCCAGGATCAGAAATGCATTTTAATCTCTTTCCCAGAACTTTGCTTTGCAGCCTCTATTCCAGCTAACACGGCAGCTACATCCCTCACCGAACTCGCACTGGTAGTTCAAAGCACCAGCTCAAAAAAGGCAGGACAAACCTGCTCAGGCATTTTAACCTACCACTGTTTTTGCAACCGATGCTACGGCATAAATCTCGTGGAAGATTTATGGGATCATCTGGATGTAGGGGTGCCAGAGGAGCATGAACACACAACCATCCCCAGCCAGACAATGGCAGAGTTGCTTGTATGTGCACGGCAGTGAGTCCCGGATAAATCACCAGCCGGGCCCTGCAAACAAACCATCTGGCCAACGCAGTTTCCTCTTGGCGCGCCCATCCCCTCCTGCTAGCAAGCCATCTGAGAGGACATTAGGGGCAGCAGGGGATGAAGCCTCGCGGTTTGGGTCAGGCTGCAAGCACGAGCCACAGCAGCTGCCCCCTCTGCAAGGTCAGCCTGCCTGTGCTTGGGTCCTGCATGTCTCACCCCCTCTCCCAAGAAAAGCACCTTCCCTCATTGGTCTCAGCAGCACATCTGGAGGTTTTCCAGCAAAACATGTCGGGCAGGATGTACACAAACAATTACTGAGATTTCAGATTCCCTCTGCATTTCCCCCTTGCTGGATATCATTGAGTTACAGCTGCTGCTCCTATGGAGGACCCACGCTGAATTGCCTTCACTTATGTCCCTCCAAAGGTCACCGCACTCTTCTTCATTGCAGAGCTCGTTTCACGGTGTGTTTTAGTGGCAGTGCCGCAGCCCACCGTCAGCCACCTCTTGTCTGCCAAATCCCATAGGTGACATCTCTGCTCCAGGCCCTGCCTGCTGCCTGCACAGTCCCAAATGCCACCCCAACCATGCTATGTCAGGGCGAAGGGGACATCCTAGCGGGGCCTCATCCTGCCATTCTTCTGGGGCATGTGAGCTGGAGGTTGCATCAGCCCTTGCCTTTCCCAGGAACTGGATCAGAGCAGATTCCCTCATGACTGCAGAGTGCTCTGGTAGCAGGGGGATGGCAGCTGCATGAATATGCAGATTGAAATTGGATAGTTATTATATTTTTAGTTTTTTTGGCAAATCATGCAAATTCACCTCAAAAGGCTGCCACCATAATTTCAGTGACAGGCCTCTCCTCAATGACAGACTTTCATTTATGAAGGGAAATCAGTCCTCCGTAAAACTAATATTTATATTAACTAGATCACTGCGTCTGCTGGAAAATCCCCTCAATTTTGATTATGTGTTAATTAGCCTGCCAAGTCCTTGCCATTTCAGTCTCTAAATCAGTCCATGAAAAGGCATAAAACCCCACACCTGCCCAGAACCAAGCCCTCCGCCTGCTCTCTGGAGCCTTTCTAATGGACAGGCCATTACATCCTCTCTCTTAATTAAGCCTCACGTCCTCAACAGCGTGGCGCAATTGTGAGTCCTACTGCCTCCCCCGGGAGCACAGGGAGGGCACAGTGTCCCTGACAAACCAAACGCCAATTAGAACCTGACGTTTATGCTAAGTGAGCTGCTTGCCACTGCGCCGCATCCACCGCCAGCCTGGCAGGCACCCTGCATGCCCCTACATGAAAGGGTGTGCGCAGACCCACCCGCGCCCGGCATTTGTGCATGCACAATTAAAGGCATTAACTGAGCCGGTGCTTCCACCGCACAGGCTGCACATTGCAGCTTGCTCGTGTGCACGCACACTTTCCTGAATTGGGCTCTGTGACTCACAGTCTGCTAAGTCACTGCTGTGAAGCGATGGAGAGATGCACATGCTAAGATTTGAGAGACAGTGTCTTGTTTTCCAGAGAGCATTCCAGCCCGGTTTTATAGGCAGTGTGTGTCACTGGTGTTTGGGTCCAAAAAGTGACTAAGGACTCAGGCGAGCAGCGAAGAAACGGGTGAGCCTCAGAAGAATGGTTTCTTCTCCTCTGCCTCTGGCCCAGCCCAAGCAAGTGGGAGCTTTTCTGGCAATGCAGGGACAGACTGTGCCCATGCCCCTTCTCTCATGAAAGACAGTACGGGCACGAGGATGGCCACAGGCTGGCCCTCGCCCACAGCCATGGCACTCACACAGCCCAGCCAATGCTCAGCAAACCTCCCATGATCTGCGTGCCGGGGCATCCCACCTCCACCATGCTGCGGGTAGCCAAGGCACAAATGACTTTTTAGGGTTTGCTGTCATTGTGCAAACGAGGGTCAGGAGAGCTGCGTACAGCTTTGCTGAGGGGCAATCTGCACCACACATGGGGGGAGCAGAGAAAGACAGAGCCAGGTATGTGGTCTCCTTCCCACAGCGTGCAGCTGCTCACTCATTGCACAGAAGTGCTTGACTTTCACACCACCCCACATGCAAAACTCCCTCCTACATCAAAGGGGACAGGATTGACCCCAGAGGTCAAAATGTGTCCCCAAGGCACAAGCCCTGAGAGTAAATCTCATGAGAGTAAATGCAGACCCAGTTCAGTCCAGCCCTGCTCCATTAACACCATGAAAACCTTTCTGCTGGTTTGGACAGAGTAGGATCACGGCCTTCAGGCAGAAGTTCTCATGGATTGCAGGAAAAATATGAAACCTTCCCTTTTAAAGATCCCATGGGAAAAACACAGGAATGGTAAAGGGTCACCATCAGCTTAAAAACAGCCCAACATTTGTTTTTCTTAAAAAATAAGCTCTTACAAAACTTCAGAGCACCACAAACATTCCTCTGCTGGAAACGCTTTGAAACAAATAAACCTTTCCCTGCAGTGCCTGCAACCTGAATGAGCAGCATTCCTGACCCTCAAAGCCAGCGAGGCCATGGCCCACAAGAGAAGCTCTCGGTGGGTCTTTGCAGCCCAGCCCAAGAGCTATGTGGTCTGGAGAGCTGCAAGGTTAAAATCGCTTCCTTTTCTGCACGCATGTACAGCTGCCAACATCCGAACAACACGGGGTTCACAGTGCTGCCAGGGCTCTGACCCCGACACCGTGCTCACCCAAATGAAAAGCAGCACATGCTAGAGATGCAGACCCCACTGTGCTCTTCTAGGACCACAAGGTATTTACTTAATGACTGCAAGAAAAGGGGAGGCGAAAATAAATGGGCAAAACACATTGATTCCAGCTTTTCAGTGCTGGCTTATTAGCGTAGCATCACTGAGAGCAATGCAACTGCACCTACCAGCTAAGGATACGACCCAGGATCTTTACACCCTTCAGGATCAAGACCCCAGTGAAATTCAAAGACGGCGAAGAGTTGAGGTGCCTGACTTACCAACCCAGATTTATTTTCAGGTCTTAAGACCTCTATCTTGACACCAATGGCACATTGCTGTTGCGTGCAGCAGGAAGGGGGATGAAACCTCATTGAAACCTGAACTTGTTGCTCCTGAAGCTTGCTAGGTGCAGCTAAGGGGACTCTTTCTACAGATGGGAAGCATCTGAAAATCCATAGAGGGAAAAATCCTGGCAATCCCTTGTGGGGGCATGGAAAAGGGAGCAACAGTATTTTCTAGGCTTTCAAAGGGCAGGGTAACAGCTGGAACCATGCTGGATTTCTGCTGAGTTGGGCACTTTGGGTCCACTTTCACCTATGAGGTCCCCAGACATGTAATGGGAGCCTGCAGGAGAAGACGTGGAGCTAATCCATGGTGCGAAGAGCCCAAGGAACACAGGGCTAAAAAAAGAAACGCAGAGCTGCCTGAAAGAGTATCTTGGAAATAAAAATAGTGGAATGAGAGCAGTGGGTGTCTTGTCAGTCTTGAGAAGTTCTCCGCGCCAAAGATGAGGAGGAATTGCATGCAGCGCATAAAATGAAATTGGGAGATATCTGAGGAATTCAGGCCTGTCTCTCAGCAGACTTTTCTAATCAAGTGCCTCACAGAGGATATTTTACCATGGTCATTTCCTTCCCCCTCTCTCTCATGCAGACTGAGCCAGGGCTCCTCCTTTCATTATTTTTTTTTCCCTTTTAATTTTAATTTTTGTTTTGCCATTTTCAGAAGAAATAGAAACACATCCCACATGGGTCTTAAAGGCACAGCACATTTCCTTGCTACCGTGGAGCAGCCACAGCCTCTAGCCTGGGCCAGCACCTTTAAATCAGAGTAAATTGAGCTCCAGCGGCTTTGAGTTCCCGTTAGCTTTTGCCCTGCCCCTAAACCAAGCACAGCTGCTCTCCTTCACCCAACTGCTCACCCCAGGGTGGGGAATTCACAAGAAAAGACCACCCCGAACAAGGGCTTTTCATTCCTTGCTCCCTGGAGTCTGAGGATGAATTTTCTAAGTAGAAACAAAGTGCTGGAGGGAGCGTGAGGGAAAGGCAGGGGAAGAACGGGGGAGTGTGAACCAAACAATGCTTCGATTCTGTCCCCGCCGAGGGGCCGGCATCGCCTCTTTTTCATGTTTCTTGAGTTGCTTTTAAAAGCTGTGCGGGGAGGAAAAAAGCAAATAGTTGTTTCCTTTTGTGTCATGTCTTCTTAATTTCTAAGAGCAGGACCAAAGTGAGGCACAGCAGCAATGCCTTTGCATGCCGGCCCCTCCGCAACCCTGCGCTGCGTGGGCAAGGCAGCGGCATGGCCGCCGGGAGGGCGCATCCCTGCCCAACCCAGCCAGGAGGCTGATCCCATGGCAGCGCCAACAACCATCCCTCAGTCTGTGCCTGGTGTCTTCTGCTGACTTCCTCCACCACCACGGGCAAGTCACTTCAGCCCCCTGGAGCTGCTACCTCCTCGTCTTCCTCTGCCTGTACAGCCCGTGACTTGCCGGGCAGGGCCTGAGCACGTGCCCGCACCTCATCGGTGCTTCGGTGCCTGGCTCAGCACAGCACCGTAAGGGAGAGCTCTCCACGCTGGCACAAATCCAGATCACTGAACTCAGTAGGAAAACATTCCCCCGGCTGCAGCAATGAGGTTTTGCAATTCATAACTAACTAAGAAAGAGAAGAAAGGGTAGAAGAAGGGTAAAAACCAGAACTGCGTGCTGAGCTGTCTGAGGCAGCACCAGCCTCTCCCGGGCTGTGCACGCGCACACACACATGTGCACACATACAACAGAGTCTTCTAAGAAAATATGGCCAACTAATTGTAGGGAGACTCGGGGGAGAGGAAATGAAATGAAAAATTGAGTCTGAGTTATAAAAATAAGTAATTTTTATCCTACTTGCAGGAGGCTTATATTAATTAAACATTATTACAGCGAATGAGATGGGGAGGGTTATTAAGTCTCGGGCTGGCTGTAAGTGTTCTCTCCTGTTGCCTGAGGCTCCACTGAGCTCCAGATATTAATCTTCTAAAGCACTCAAATGCTGAAGAGATAAACACTTGAAATATGAAAATGTTTTTCTCCATAGCAGACACTGTGACCCTATGTCACACCAAAGAATTTGTCAGATGTCCATATAGGCTGCACTTACAGCATTACCGTGTCTCTTAGAAAAATGCCGAGCACCTCAGGAGCTGAAGAGAGAAATGATGTGTGCATTTGTGTGGGGGTGATTTGTGTGTGGAGATGTAGCAGATTCTCCTCTTCCCATATGTTTCTGGAATACATATTTTCCTCTTTAGCACTGCCTACCAGGTGTTGGCTGCACGGCTTTCCAACTGGCTGGCGGCACTGCCAATCTGGCCAGCCCCTCTGCCAGGTGGCTAACAGGTTCGCCTGAATGTTTGCATCTCAAGACTCAACCTTACTGGGGGGTGGGCGGGGAGGAGCCCACAGCATGCATGGCTCCCTGGGCGCATGGCATGCAGACACTGGAGTCACTGGGCATCAGGGCAGAGCTGAAGACAGGTGAGATCAGCCGTCTCTCCCTGGGAGAGCCTTGAGTTTCATAAGCAATGACTGACAGTGAAGAGAAGTGATGCTATGGTGATGCAGTCTACTGTTGTAAGGAAACTGGCAAATGTTCTTCATGCCACCCATGCCACAAAGTCAATGAGGGTAAGGAAAGGGCACTAGTCCCGGGGCGAGTTCCAAGATGTGAAGCTGAAGGACTTGATCTATCAACCACACTGCCAGAGGCAGGCTCCCTTCCAACCCATGCCAGCACATCTCAGTGAGGTCCTCCGTAAATTAGGCTCTGCCACGCTCATGCAAATCTTCTGCTTCCAAAGCACAGAAGAGAAAAAGAGCAAAAGTCAAACAGCAAGAAGCTGGCATATTTCAGCATTCTTAGGGCTTAGCTCATCCTTCACTTGGAGGAGGCTGAAATCCAGCTATGCAAGCCCAGAGTGCAGAACAGCTGAAGACTATAGGCAATCTGAGCAACATATGGGAGGAAGAAATGCATCTCTAACAAAAGAGGAAATGCATTCTGGGGAAAAGCATTGGGTCCTACAGAGGACATGTGGATCAGGATGTGGAACAAAGCCTGGGCTAACCTTCGCGGTCACAAGGGATTCCAAGCCCAGTGTCTGATTCAAGGCTATCTCAAGAGGATAGTTAGTGTAATTCAGTGCCAGCGGTCACAGTCCTATAAATAAGTCATGAACCATACAGCAAAGCATCTGAAAGCTTCCACAAAAGAAAACGTTCAGCTCTGCACAGCCTTCACAACTCTTGATAGCTGTGCAAGAACCAGTCATACTGTTCACACGGAGAAAGCCTCATCAGCTCCCTCTTCCCTGCTTTGGTATGGTATTAACCATCTTACCAGGCACAGTCTCAGGACTTGGTTCCGAGTTGCCAATCCAGGTGCTTGTAGGCTGAAAAGACCATGTATAACCCGTTGCCACGTCATGTGACCAACCACAGAGGTCTTCAGGGAGATCAAAGTTGCAGTTGAAGGTTGCAGGGAAATCTTATAAAAAGAAATAAAGCAAAATAAAGTTGGATTAAAAAATGACCTACCTATGAAGGGTTGCTATTAAAAAACAACCCAAAACTAAAATAGCTGGCAAGCTGTAAATACTGAAGAAAGCATGAAATCTCACTCACACTGATGCCTTTAACCTATCTCGCATTTTGTCAGCTCCAGGGATCAGCCTTAAGTTCTGCATCATCAAAATGCTCACACCACGTCCTGCGGCTAATCCACCAAACTAAGCAAATATAAAAGCAAGTACCAAATGCTTCCAGACTCTAATCAGCACCTTCTCTTCATCCCCTAGAGCGGTCAAATATTAAATGCCTTCTTAAATGTCAGGGAAGAGCGCTTCCTGAGTGCCCTGCGCTCATCAGTTCCTGCTCTGGCTCCAAAAGGAGAATCTCAAGTGCTCCAGAAACCCAGCTCCTGAGTGACAGATCTAGCCACTTGCACCAGACGGGAGCTGTCTGTCAATGTGGAGAGCTGTCACTCACCACTTCTTACCTTCTCATGGAAATGCTACCAGGGGAAACGTGGGGCCACCATGAGCTCAAGCTTTTGGATTCTGAGTGAAAGGAGCCAGACTTTATTTCTAGCTCCACTATGGACTCACCACATGGTCTTTGGGCGAGTCATTTAACTTTTCATCTGTGAATCAGGAGCAGAGCTAATTCCCCTGTGTCAACAGCTTTAAAAGCTCTATAAAGCCTTCCTGCAGAGACAGGTCGGTGAGCAGGAGGGCACATGCCAGGGGCTGCATGTAGCAGCAAGGCAGCTGCTGGCTCCTTTGGTTGGGGAGGCAGCCAAAAGGCATGGAGGCTGCAGAAATGGTCTGAGACCGTCCCAAGCACTCAGTGGACGTGCACGTCAGAGCCCAATTATAGGCTGGGTTTTTCCTGAGCAAAGAGGAAGTTTTAAATCACAGTGCCCACTAAGTGAGCGATAGCCAGAAGGAGGTGAGTGACTCAAGCGATAGGCATCAGGGGAACTTTGCTGTGAGGGGCAGAGGGCTTTCTTTACATGCTCCCACTCTGAAATAAAACAATGCAGATCATGGATCCTTTTATTCCAATCTAATCTCATACCCTGGAGAGCAGCATTGTTTCTGTTTGGCTGTCATAAATCTGATTGTCCAGAGAAACACACTCATTGTTTATGCAGTCTGAGAATGAAAATTGTTGCTAAATCTGAGGGAAGCTGATGGGGAGGCTGGTTCCACGCTCCACGGCATACTCCACTCACTCTCTTGCCCTAGACTGCACCCAGGAATCATGCTGTTGCAGAGACTATTACTGGCCTAAATTTCTTCTCGGCAGTTTCCCAAGTGCCTCAACGGTAGCAGGGTTGCACAGGCTTATCACTGAGGCAAAGCAATGAGAAGCAGGCCCTTTGAGCTACTTCTGCAACTTGCGTTTCCAGAACTGAACTATGGCAGAATCCCGATGGGAGGTGTGAAAAAGCCAATTAATGTTCTTTTTAAAATTTATTTATTTTAAAACCCATTAATTTTTTCTCTGGGACTGGAAGCTGAAGTGACAGAAGTCTTAGGAGCTATCTCAAAGGATAGCTTTTCCTCGTGAGATTTCTTGTTGAAGTCCCTGTGTAAATGCCCCAGCCCCAGTGCTGGGGCCCAGGCTCTGCTGTCATGGCCAGGGGCGTGCATCTCCAACATGCTGCACTGTACAACTAACCCTGCACAGCTCTGCCAAGCCCTCTCCCCTTAATCTGGACATTTCAAAGCTTTAGATGCTCACATTCCCTTTGCAAGGAGCAGAAGAATACGGCATCTGCTTTTACAGGTAGGGATCTGAGGCAGAGAAGATTAGTCCCTCCGCCATGTTAGTCTAAAATAACATTCAGCCTCTTCTATAGTCAGAAGAGGCAGGCAAGCGCCACAGATACCAAATCATTCCCTGTACATCTGACAGCCATCTAAGACTGGGAGGACGAACTCCTGCCTGGAGTGAGTGTTCTCCTCTCTCTGCTGCCTGCACAAGGAGCCCAGATTGTCCTCCTAAATTTTAAGCAGCTGATATTAGGGAAGATGATCCTTAACAGACAGATGTTCAGGACATCAGCCTTCTCTACATGTCGTGATTTACTCCCACAGTTGTGACTTCTGTAAAAGGAGCCCTGCATACCAGGTAGTCTGAATCTCTCCCCTGAATCACCTTCTGAATTTACGACACGCAGCCAAGGGGATCTGGAACGAAGGTGGCTCTAAGTGAGTTTCTTCAGGTCACGTAAGGAAGCTGGGAGAGCAGCTCTTCAAGTCTCGTACCCTAGGGACTGAATTAGCTGCTATCGCTTGCTCTTGCATCCTTCCTTGATAGAACTTATCAGATTTTGGCAGGTTTTGTTTGTTTTGGTTTTTTTATCTTGGCCTATCACTAATAATATTACTCTAAGCTTTCCAGGAATCAGCCCCATGTATAGGAGCTAATGGGAAGATAAGGGTATTTGCTTAGCTCTTAACCCATCATTTATTGAGATAAAGATGTGCTGCTCTGATACATACCCTCCTCTTCTCCACAGCTATCACCACAGTCGGTTGCCTCTTCATCAGTTGGGTATGGGGTGGTGGTCTCTTCGCTCTTCAAAGTAGGCACCAGTGTCTCTGCAGTGGGCTTTACATCTGAAAAAAATGGAGTAGAGATGCTATTTGCAATAGACAGTACAAAAAGCCCATGTAGGAGGAAACAAAGCAAAAAATCTTTTTCTCATGTTCTTATAATGGCAGGAAGAGAGAGAACAAGAATACCATGAAATTTCCACGTGCTACAAATGTCAGCATGGTTTGAACTTCAACTGAACTGGCTGTTTCCATATGGGAGTTCCTTTGATTTAGAGTTCCCGTTGGACAAGGCTCTCCTCTAGACATACATGCTACTTTTTCTCCTAATTTTTTAACCTACACTGGTGTTGGCAATCCGCTTAGCTGTCATTACTGGATAAGAGAGATCACAGGCAGAACGTCTTTTTCTTTCATAAAGGCATATGACACGTTAAAAAAACACGCACAACATTCCCACCAATTGTGCCAATTTATAAAACAAGTCACTCAAACCCACAAATGACGTAACCGCAAACGGACCCAGAGGATCCCCTAGTGCGCTCTGGCTTGCTGCAGAAAGCATCTGGTTTCACACTCCAGGCTCCTGACTATGCTTTCAAAGGGTCTCTGTCCAATTTCCCTCTCTCCAACATGGCCCGTGTGAAACAACCTCCAAGCAGGTGTCAGGGGAAATTTAAGCAAGAAAGGGAAGGATATTAAGATCAACAGTAAACAACATTAGGTTCCAGCAGTCTCTCCTTTTATGGGTGTGTTAACTGGAGTACAGCAGGCTTGATTCTTTCCACTTTTAAAAAGAGGCTGCTTTGCTCAGTTATGTGTGATTCTGTTTCTTTGTCAGCACCCTTCAGGATATCATTTAATAAAGCCAGAAACAGGAGGAAATGGCTAAATACATTGAATATTTTCCATAGGCTCCTTTCTGCCCTTTTATTTTCCTGTTATTAAACATGTTGCACATAAAGTCTTAGGGTTTTTTACTTTTTTTTTTCCCAGTGGCTGTCTTTTGTTCAGGATAAAATACCAAATAACCTCAAAGTCTTTTAATTTGTAAGTTCAAATTTGTTACAACCCCATAAAACTCCAAACGCAACCAAGAAGCAAATTGCAAGCAGCCAGGCACAGAAAAATGTCATAAAAAAGAAAAGGAAAAAAAAAAGCAGCAGGTGAAGGCAACATATCAAAAGCTGCAAGTTATTTAGAGGTGGTACATTTTTTTAGGTTGTTGTTCTTGTATATTGAGATTTATAGCTGAAATGTGACAATGTGGAAGGACCTTGAAAGCCAAGTCCCATACGGGACACAGATGCTGAGCGGATGTAAATCAACAGTGTTGCATTGCCCTGGACAAGCTGCAGAAATATATCTTGAAAAATCAGTTACCATGGTAGAGCCACAACATGATGGTTACAAGAGATAATGAAAATAGCAGGGAGGACAACGTGATGTGTGAAATGGAAAGTGAAAAAGAGAGGTCTTGCTTGCTCGCTCGCTTTCTCTCTCTCTTGCTTGCTTTCTGCGAGTGTCTGTGCAACTGGTGGTAACTGCTGATCAAAATGCAAAGTCACTGAGCAATTGAAACCAGATGTTTGGAACTTCAAAGGAGAGAAAAGCAGCTGCAAGTGAACATTCATCAATCTCCTCTCTTCAGAGGAAAAATTTTGGCAGGTCTTTGAAAGAAGCCAATTGCTGACTGCCTGCTTCCCAATTTTTGAGTTACTAGCCAACTAGTTTGTGAGCCCAGTTGCTGTTAAGTTACCTGTTTGACTCAGTAATTAAGATGCTCGTTGCTGATAAGAAATAGAAACAGCTGGGCAGGGTACATATGGGCTTAGGCCTTCACCTGAAAATATTTTCAATCAGCTTGTTTTAATCCATCTCTTAATCTTGTTCCCAAGCAAGTGCAATTGCCTGGGTTTTCACAGCTGGTTCTGTAACATGCCTGGGTCCTCCCAGCAAAGGAGGGCTGTATCTTGGCACTGTCAAGGACTGCTGCATGTAGCCAGCCTGGATTTAGCATGCAGATAATGCCATGGGCTATCTTTGCTCCCCAGGTTGCATCAGGGAGATAAATGCTTTTTATAACATGGTGAATCCACAAGATTACAAGCCCTGCTCTGATTACAAAGCTGAATGCCTGTAGATCAATAAAGCTACGAATATTTATGACTTGGCAGTTGAGTTTTAAACATTACAATGTGCAAATGATTAGACAGCCACACAGGGAAATGACCATAAAGCACCCTGCCTGGAAAAAACATGGGCTGTTGCTGCTGATACTGAAACTGAGTGTGGACATAGCTGTAAAAGAAAATTTGGACCAAAAATAGCACAAGAAGTTGAGAATGCCAAACCCCTCTTATTCTCTAATTTGGAGGAGTGCAATGGAGGGGCTGACATGTACATGGTCGGAGGTCTTGTGCGACTGCCTCCCTTTGCGGCAGTGATGCAGCGCTGTGATGCACCAGCCAGCAATGGTCTGCAGAGATCTGGCAGCTGGAGACTCCCAGGAGCTGCAGGAAGCAGCAATGTGGGAGCTGCCCGACCACTTCTGCACAGAGCCTCAGCTCCTGCTGCCTGCATGAAAGCCACGGCGCCTGCTTCTCCTAAAACATCCCAAAGATGTTGTAAGATTTAAATTAAGATCTAATCTTGATTTAAAGTTTAGATCATTTACAATGGATTCCCAGTCCAGGAGGAGATTTGCTATTGACTTCAAAGGTGACAAATGATCATTATTAATTGTGTGTACGTGTGTTGTGTGATTTGCTGTTAAGTGTTTGGAATGCATCTCACAGCACATCACAGGAGGAAAGGGTAGTAAAGACTCCACAAAAGGGTGGAAAAAAGCTCTGTGTCTTTTAAGCTTCCTAGAATGGGAATTCTTACAAGAAAATGCCTTCTACAGATGTGTTTATAAAATGGAAATCATACCTCTTTATCACTGACATCTGGACACCAGATTCAGATTTAAGCAGATTATTAAAAAATAAAATAGATTAAAAAACAGGACAACTAGCCCCTGGCACTGAAAAGCTAGCATCAGACCCAATGAGCTGTTGGATGCATTTTTGGCTTTTGAGGATGAAACTATCGAGCAATCAATCACCATTGAGCCTCAGAGGGTCAGGGGCACGACCTCTACTGATCCCAGTGAGTTAGACAGTTTTCACCTCTGTATTAAAAACAATGGTGGCTGCAAGGCATACCACTTGTGAAAAACAGGTGGGCAAAAGTGAACAAACTTCCCTGGTCTTAGGGATGTTGTAGAGATGTTGCAGAGTTAAATCCCCAACCTTGTCTGCAAAAGGATTTCCACATGGGGTTCAATGAGAGAGGGACAGTTGTCTTTACAGCAAAGCCATATTGTGGCAGTTCGAGATACCTGTACTAGTCACTGCACCCCTCTTCTGCACCTCTGCTTCTCTTGCTACTTTCTGTCTTATCCATTTGGATTAAAAAGCCCAAATGTTTTCTAACACAGAGACTAGAAAAGCCTGCACAACATCCAGATAAAAGATCTGAAAGGAAGGACAAGGGAGTTGGGGACAAATCCCGCATGGGGCTCTGTGTGAAAGCTTGGACTGGGGTCCAAACATTGCTGCTACATCCTGCATCAAGGCCAGTTCTTTTTCAGGTGGAAGTAAAAAGATGGGGTCAGGCCACACTGCAGGTCCTGCCTTCACGGCTGCAGTCTCCCCGCCACGGCATGGCCCTGAGGTGCGACAGCAGGGAGAGAAATAACCTTACACTTGCATCTTGCTGGTTTAGTGCCTGCTGTGACCCCGACGGAGCCAGTGGGCAGAGGCGCAGGGGCTCCTACCTGTCCAGTCGCAGCCCAGCACCTCCAGGCGCATTCCTATTCCTGCTGGGGACCACCTCTCTGGGTGCACTCGGACGTACTGGGCAGGAACAGGGTCAAACCTCCGGACTTCAGGGATATCATAGTGGATGTTGCCTTCAAAAAGCTACAGAGAGAGAGAGAGAGAGAGAGAGAGAGAGAGAGAGAGAGAGAGAAGGCAAGTGATGTGTGCATCCCACATGCTCTCCACCAGACTTGATAATTTGGGTCTGGCAGGGCGCAGCCACAGTTTGAAACAGTTTAACTGTCCGACTCTGGGCCATCGAGTCCAGCTGAGCAGAAATTGGGCTGTTCCTCCTCAGTTTCAAGAGGACCAGACAGGCCGTTTCTAAGAAAATTGCACAATCTCTCTTGGCCTCTGCTTAATATCCAGGGGTCAGATTCTGATCCAAGCCACGCAGGGGAAGCCTGGGGAATATCCACTAACTTCACATATAAATAAGATCAGATTTGTCCTTTGGCAAATACAAAAGCTACTGCATGTTCTAGGATAGTGTAAACGCTCAGTTTTCCTCATAGTCCAAGTACTGCTGCTTTTCAGCTTATGTGCACAAACTCAAGTCTGTATGGAATAAACAGAGCGGTATAGATAGCATCAGACCTTCTAAGACTCATTTGTAGGATCAGGAAAAATTAAAACTTAACCAAATTTTCAGACGCAGATGAGTTTGCATAAAAACAGAACAGGCAGTAGCAAAGAATTCATTTATTCCTCAAGCCCCCTGCCACTCCCATACTGCTAAGCAGAAAGATTATGGGGAACTGCAATGATATGGGAAAAACACAGGGAATTTCAGGGTCACACCAGTGTGGCAAAAGCGACTTCAGATATAGCAAATTTCCCAAAGAGAAGTTGTGATTCATCTTCCTCTTCCAGAGGTACAAGCCACAACAGCAACACCTTTCCCCTTAAAATACTTAATTAGTTTGTGTCAAACATAATCGAACACATCATCTTGTGGGCTCTGACCTGCAGGAACTGGGAGGAACAGAAGGTGATGTCCGCATCCCCAGGCCTGGTCCACAATAAGAAATGAAGGGAAATTGCCATCCCTGGGGCAAGGTGGAATCTACAGCCTCTAGTACAGCTTAGGAGCAGAACCAGGGAGCACAACCTGGGATTTCATGGTGACAACCCAAACTCCCAAGGTCTCTGTGGGGAGAGAAGCTAATTTCCCAAGACCCCATCAGGCAGACTGAAGATAGCCAGAAACATCTCATTTTGTACCTGCTCCAGGCAATGCCTACCTTGGCTTGCATTGTTTTGGGGTCCTGGATGAAGTCCCAGTCCTTTCCATTCATGCTGTAGGCCACCTTAAACTTCTTCACGAAGGAGCGGGACTCGGTAGTGGTCATGCTGTCCCCTCCGCGAGCCCCCTGGATAATGACGCCTTTGATATTCTTCGGGACGCCAAGGTCTACCTGCAGCCACTCCTCCCCAGGCTGGGCTTGGGGGATGCGGGGAAACCAGCCCGAGCGGCTGCTCACCAGGCGGGCCATGCTGGGAGACCAGTCGTAGCCTCTGATGGAAGAGGCTGAGATCTGCGAGTCAGGGATGAGGCCGGAAAGCATTCCCAGCAAGTTGGAGCAGGGCGAGTCTGCAGGGAAGGAAAGGGCATGAACAGCCGGGGCGGTTCAAGGGAGCGCTCGTGGTTTTCCCCGCAGGTTTAAGCTCTGGGCACTAAACCAGCACCAGCACTGGGTGCTTCCCCCTTGCCTCCAGGGCCTGGGTGCCTGTCCCCACAAGTGCACCCGTTGGGATGGGTGTCTCTATGCTGCTCACAGTGTCACCGTTCCCACCCCAAGCAGCCATGACAGCTGCGGGGGACAGGCTGTCAGAGGGACTGAGAGGAGGGCTGAGGCCGAGGGGAGGAGGGGACCCTCACCGGTGATGCGGCAGCCATACAGCTCCAGCCTCAGGGCGATGCCATTGTGCCAGCTCTGGGGACGGATGCGCACGAAGCGTGTGAGTACCGGGCTGTGGATCTTGTTGAGAACCACCTCCGTGGCATCCTCGTTGGCCTGAAATGTCTGCAACAGAGAGGGGGCACAAATATGGTTACGTCCTCTTCAGGCAGAAAGAAATAACCAGATCAGCAGTCGAAATAATCTCAGCAGGGAAAACTGAGGAGAGGCTTTCTGGCCCAGGCCAGCCTCCGGCCAGGGCAAGCATCCAGGGGCAGGCAGGGAGAGCTGAGCTGCTGGCAGGACAGCATAGTGGATGGACTTGCCCATCAGGCAGGAGACCCAGGAGCTTGCTGCCCCACTGCCTCTCATGGCACCCCAAGGCACCTCGGACTATCAAGCCACAGCTGCTTCGAGCTTGCCCCCAAACCTAGAGCCACTCCAGCGCAAAAGGCCAGATGTCCCCGAATGCTGCGTGAGATCTTGCCTCCCCTCCGCAGGTAAACGGGCTGACATCCTGACACGTCCTCGCACCGAGCTCCACCAGGAAACATTTTGTGCAAGCAGCGGCATGAGCCAGCAGGATGCCACCTCTGCCTGGGGTGACAAGCTTGCTGTCCCAGCCAGCCCCTCACCCCTGCCTCTCCCACGCACATGCAGCCCGTCACACAGAGACAGCTTTTTGGGAGAGTTTATGATCCAACATGATATGAAAAGGCTGCTGCCTTACCAGATGGCCATAATCAATAACTACCAGATGGACGCTAGATCCATCCCTCCTGCCCATTATTTTAATAGGCTGGACAAAAACTTGTGTTTCTGTTTCAGGCTGTGGAGCCATAGCGGGGAAGAAAAGGGGGGAAAAAGAGGAAATACCCAACCTGAGGGTAATTTTCAACTCTTTCTCTGACCCCAGCATAAAGCACTAAAGCTCACAGACCAAGGCTGCAGACATTGCCGACTTTCCCTTCAAGCACGCAGGCTCTCAGGACAGGGCTAGAGCATCCTCCAATCTCAGCCAGGAGCCACTTCCGCACTGAGATGTTAACTGGGCTCTTCTGCAGGCTCCTACCCTGCGTATGCTGTGCTAAGCACAGGAGCTCCTGCTAAGTTTATCTCAGAGCGAAGCAGGAGAGTGTAATCTCTGGCACTGATCTCCTTCTGTTGGAGGCAAGAGTCAAACAATTCAACTGCAGATCCCTGTGATCCGGGACAGAAAAAGGGGTGAGGCTGTATCCTGGCCTCTCACCTTGAACAGCGGTTAAGAAGCATTTTATAAGCCTCCCACTGCTCTTGGCCTGCAGACGGCACATGTTACTATGCTTCTCCCAGGATCCAGCACACCAGGGCACACAGAAGGTGTTTGCAGAGAGCGACAGCGGCTGTTCGCAGCACCACAACCAGCTCTGGGCTGCCCCTGTGCATCACCGTCCAGCCCGGGACACCGGCACTCCTGCCAAGGCAGGGAGCAGCCACCCCACAGAGGGCCTTGGTTGCAAATCTGGCTGGTAATTGGGATTTGGGGTTGATGTGAACTTGCGCAGAAATGCTAATCTGGAGAATATATATCATGCTGCTACCGTTTAGCAACACAGCATGGTTTATGTGGTTTTAATATCCTATTTTATCCTGTCTGACCCCACTTCCCATCCTTTTCCTTGCTCAGCAGACACCAAATACCCTTTTTTCCAGCAGGAGGGCTATAAGAAGAGTGGTTACTGTGAAGCACTCTCCAGGCATGCGTGTGTGTGTGTGTGTCTTGTAAACCTGTGGGAACACACACACACACAGGCTGAAAGGATACATTTCCACACCACAGCAAAGCTTCCAGCTTTATGTCAACACAGAAGCTGACACACAACACCTTACCTCTGAACCTAACACCGGAGGACAGGAAATGTTTATCTGAGCCGGTGCAACTATTTTAGCACGAGGAGCAGCACGTCAGGTCAGCCCAAAGGTCCCTCTGTCCCAGGGGGTGGCTCCTGATGGTGGCCCCAGCAGATGCTCAGGGGCAGCAAGCCCGGGGGGAGTCTTCTCCTGGCAATCTCTCTTCACTTCCCACAATCAGCAGTTTGAAGACTCCATGAGCCAAAGGTTGCATATGGACCAGCATGTTTAACAGTCACTGACGAGGTTTGCTGCTCTTTTTAGTTTAACATATTTCCAGTTTTGTTCTTTTTTAGCTCACTTCGCACATACGAGCATCAGGGGCCAGAATCCAAATTTACACCAGCGTAATTTGTTGCTGACTTCTGCAAAGTCAAGCTTGACAGAAAGCAGAAGCAGGACTGAGCCCAAAAACTTTATCACTACCACATGCATTGCTGAAAGCATCTCTTACACGACCTTAGTCCCAATCACCTGCTCCCAAGGAGAGCAACCTCAATTCTGCTTTAGATTTGGGGCCCAGTAATTTCCTCAGACTAGATCAGATGATTCAACAAGCTACATAACTCTGAATCGGGGCCTTGACACTCTGGGCTGCCAGTTTATGAAGGCAGAAACAGCAACTGACTTCCAGATCTAGTATCAACTGTGTTGACAGGATCTGCCCCAGTGAACCTTGTTTCTGAAAAGCCCCAACTGATCGTAGCAAGTCATTGCTTCGCACCCCATTCAGCATAACAGAAAGGGGCCATTTTCAGAGGGCAGGTGCTTAGTGCTGTTAGAGAAGCGGGGTCCTCCCACGTGCCTGGCCTTTCAGCCTCCTTCCCAAGTGGAAATGCATCGTGAGCCTGCAGGTCCCGACGCTGCTGACCAGGGTCTGACCCCGAGCGTATGGTTTCTCCGCACTGAAAATGCTGACCCCAGAGCCTGAGCGCAATGTGGAGAGAGTCCCATTGACTTGAACAGGCTCTACATCCTGCCTCAAATTAGCACTCACGGCATGGGAAGAACTAGCAGGAAAATGTGTGAAAGTAGGAGTGCCAAGAAAGCAAAGATTTCTTTCCCCTTACCAAAATAGAACATTGCTATTCCTCCCATCCTATCTGCTTCCCATCCCACTCAGCACATATTTTGAGCCAAGTCTTCGAATGGTGTAAATCAACATATCGCCATCGAAGTATAAGAAGTCACAGTAATTTACACCAGCAGAAAAAAAAAAATCTGGCTGTGATCTAGGGAGATAGATACACACTCAGCAGAGAGCACACGTGCGCACGCGCATGCACACGCGCTGAAGGGTGACGGAGCCAGAAGACAAATGGGAAAACCATTAACAAATTAAAAGCACCTTCCAAGAAGCAGTCAAGGGAACTCATTTTCACTGCTGCATCAAAAACCTGCCCATCCCCTCCCCATATACTTTATGTTTACTTCCGTTTTAGTCCAGTCGGCAGGTCTACATGTAGAATTAAATTGACAATCAATGAGAGCTGACCTGATTAATTAATTTGCTGCAGAAAGCAAGTGGTGGGAGATGATGTCTAGGCTAGAGGAGGATTGGGCAAGTTTTCTGTGTGCACACACATGCAAGCTCCACACCAACACTTACAAGTTGTATTTCTGACATGTTGGAACCGCCACGGGGTGGTGGTGGGATTTCTGAAGCTGCATTAGTTCCAGTGGGTACAGGAACTGCGCCAACAGCGGTTTGGAGTGAAGGGAGTGAAGGACAGGGAGACAAAAAGCACCGTGAAGTCAAAGAGGCAGTGAGTCAGGGAGGAGGCATGAGCTAACCTCTCTCCCGCTTCATTTATTGTGCTGCTTGGCCACTATGCAATTTCTTGGGGAGCTAAAGAAAGCAGCTGGGGGAGGCAGAGGAGAAGGCCAAGGATGGCAGCAGCCCTGCGTTCATCCGTATGTATGTGTCTCTCTGGACCCACTAGATTTACTGCAGGATTATGTTACTCCCGTGGAGACATAGCCCTGGAACAGAGCATGCTAACAGGATTAGAGCTTCAGGATTTAGACAGAGAAGCATGAAGGAGAAAAGTAGGGGAGATTATTTTCCTTGTCAGATAGGGAAGGCATAAAATGGGGCATGTTAGATGGTGGGAGGATTCTGGCTCGAGTGAAGGGTGGATAGTTCTGGATTTATTAAATCCAGGAACAAGGAGGCAAAAGAAAAATGATACTTGGCAACACTCAACGAAGCACAGCCGTCTGGGCCAGGCACACTGTGCTGGGCTGGGCTTGCCAGCGCCGTGTCTTTGAGAGGCTCCACTCAGATCTGGGAGTCACCAGGGACACGAGGAGTGGTGCTCTGTTAGCCTGCAAAGGAGATATCAGGCCCAGAAGTACAAAGCTGCAGCCTTGCTAGGAAAGCCAGGGCTGAAATCCTCCCCTGGTACTGCACCAAGGGTGAATGCATGGGGCTGCCTTTCCCAAAGCCTGACATCTTTGTCCTGCCTGCAAAAGCAGCAGAAGCAGGCTGGGACCTGGGGATGCTTCTGGGCAAACCCTCTGCACCATGATGTCTCTGTGCAGAAGCACTTGTGGCCTTCTGGCTGATCATGCAAGCTTTTCCTGAGTTTTCCAGACAAAGAAGCCACAGGACTGAAAGCTTTTCTCTCCCTCCCCAGGTGAATGAACACAGGAGACCTCATTAAGAACTGAAAGGACAGAGGAATGCTCCTAAGGGAAGGCACAAGGGTCTCCAAAGAGTCATCCTCAATACCCCCTGCCAGCACCAAACACCTCTGATGTCCCCAGCTCCATGCACAGCTGAGATATTCGGCTCTTTGCAGCAATTCAACCTGCCTTCTTGCATTCACCTGAAATACCACCCAGGAAGGTTAGCTGATAACAAGCACGAAGCTGTCAAAATGAGTAGGAAATGGAAAATGCACATCAGCTGGATCTTGCTGCCATTTCTCATCCATTGACTTCTACAGGTTCTCAAAGCAAATGTTTCAGTTGCATCCTCCCATTTTACACACAGGGCAATGGAGGCAGCGAGAGCACCCATCACAGTCCCAACCCACGCCGAATCCTGAAACCCATCTCGTCCCCCAGTCCCTCACCACACTAGATCATCCCCGTGAGCTGATCTCCGCAGTTATTAAGACGGAGCAGCTCAGACCACACGGAAGCTGGAACCCGAGACCCTACAAAGAAGGAAGTGGATCAGAATGGATAAGCACTTTGTTTTCCGATAAAATTGTCATAGTTGAATCTGTCCGAAGAAAATGGCCCAACCCAAAAGGTCAAATCCTGCACGGTGAAGAAAATGGCCAAAAACAAAAGGTCAAATCCTGCCAGGTGCTCTCTTCCTTCCTTGGGTTCAAGAATGAGTTGTTGTTTTCCAAAGACATTTGCAAACTGCTAGATAAGATAGTATCTCAGAGGCACACCAGGGTCGGTGTCTGGAAGATAACCTCTGGGGCCATCGACCCCGGATGACACAGAGGGGGATGCAACAGGGAGGGCAAGAGCCAGAGCAGCCTTGCTGGGGCAGGGGTTGTTTGGCCCTGTCCCATGGGGACGTGCTGGTGGGTAGTAAGGGGTGAGTGTGGGGCAACATGTGGTGGTGGCCGCTCTCCTCCCCGTCTCCTCTCTCAGGGGACACACAGGAAGACAGGTCTGCACCTTCAGCCAGGTCACTGGGTTAGCCTCTCCCCCGGGTCCCATGCCTCGGGGAAGGACGGAGCATCACCCCCTGGACAGGGGGAAGTCTGGGGTGTGCTGGACTGGGCTTTGTGGGGAGCAGGCTGCCAGGCAGGGGGAAAGCCTGGCAGGGATGGGGCGGGAAGGAGAAGGTGTGAGCGTGGGGCTCCTCTCCTGCTGGCTGCAGACCTGCCGCTGCCTTCCCACTGCCTCCCCACCCCAGAAACGCAGCAGCACTCGGCACGGAAACAGCCCAGCCAGCCCCATCTGCTGTGAGCACGTATTAGTCTTGTTTTCCTCTGCTTCATCCTGCCTTTCCTGTTTCCCTCGCCGTGAGTGCCAGCAGCTGGGGACTCAAGGTGAGCCATCACGTTTTGCAGGGAAACACCCTGGCCCCACTCTCCTCCGAAACACCAGAGGGAGGGGAAGTGGT
This sequence comes from Gymnogyps californianus, assembly GCF_018139145.2. NCBI lineage: Eukaryota > Metazoa > Chordata > Aves > Accipitriformes > Cathartidae > Gymnogyps > Gymnogyps californianus. The sequence goes on from NC_059477.1 coordinate 15,125,849, forward strand.
GGGTGAAAGAGAGGAGGTCAGAGCTCCCCATCCTCTGCAGAGAGCATCATCCCTGCCCCACCCCTCCTGCACTCGCTGGTTTTCTCTTGCTTTAGTTCCCTGATGAAGATGTAAATGCTAGCTGACCCGCCTATAACATGGCAGAGCTTTGCTTTTGGCCCACACAGCCAGCAGAAATTCAGAGCAGTGTTTGATACACCCCATATGCCTATGTGTGCATGTGCATATATATATATATGTATGTGTGTGTATATATATATGTATGTGTATATATATACGTATATATCTGCATGTATATAGAGGAATAGAGAGTCCCTGTCTGTCCACCCCCTCCCCTCCCTCCCCGCTCTTCATGGCACCAAATCAAGCTGCGGCAGACTTGACAAATCTATTTGGCATGGTTCACTCCACCGTTGCAGCCTGAACCGTGCGGAGCACCACACTGACGCAGGGAGGAATCTGCACCTTGAATACAGACATCTGGGAGCTTGCCTAATGCAGGAATGGTGGGCATTAATGTGGGCAGGGAATGCGGGGCCAGAGCCCCCCAGCACCAGGCCCGTGAGCAAGGGGCTTTGCCCTGGCCTCAATGCGGCTCGGCAGCTGGCGGCCAGTCGTTCGGCGGGGAGGGAAAGCAGTCACCCGGATGCAAGGGGTAGGCGAGCCACCAAAAAGCAATTACTTATCCTCCAGCCTTGGGAGGTGTCTGCTAAATTGAGGCGAGAACATGGGAACGAAGCGAGACTGGAATAAAGGAGTAAAAAAGCAGAGGTTTGAGTTTTCCTCTTTTATGAAGAGAGAAAACAGAGCAGAAAAAAGCTGATAGGACTCAAGGACCAAACCCTGAAATGGTGGCAATTCACATGGCTATGGGACTGCTTTGGGTTGACACCAGCCAGGCTTTATGGTCTTGCTGGAGCGATGTAAATTGGCCCAGCAGCACTGAAACCAGCCGTGCTGTCCTGCTCCACCCTGGCTGAGGATCCAGTGTCCAATGCCCAGGACTGCAAGGACGGGACATCTACTCTCCCCTGTGACTAAAACCACCCTCCAGGCCAGATTCCCCCCCGAGTTAGACTCTGAAAGGTAAATTTATTGCCAGTGGTTATTCGAAACACTGAACTGTGTATTTAGCCCATCTCTCTGCCCGGCGTGTTGCCAATCTCCTGTCTGCCTCAGCTTGCAGAAACGGTCCCAGCAAGACCTCAAACTCACCCGTTTGCACAGGGTGCCCGGGGTGAGGAGAGACGGCCCCGGTTCACAGAAAGGTCTGCCGCAGCCAGTGGGAGAGCACAGAGCCTCCACACCAGTGCACGGCCACCGCATTAGGGTTATACGTGAGCTCTGTCACGAGCTGTGGCCCCGGAGCCAGCCCACCCAAGGTCTGGGGGAGCCCGGCTGCTGACTCTCCTATAGGGTGCTGGCCTGCCCTGTGCCTCCATTTCCCTACCTCTAAAATAGGACTAACACCACCTCACTGGCATGCAAGGAGCTTAAATACTCCAAATATTGGAGGTATGAGACCCTGCTAGGGGCCTCTGCACAGAGAGGACTCATTCTGGGAAGCAGAGTGAATTTGAACCGTGAGACACACTTGTGGGGAAGGGGAAATCACACAGCCCGGAAGGGAAAGAAATGTCTGGATGAATCCTGGACAAGGCAGGCTACTGAATTTCATGCCAGCAGTGCCTGTGCCAGTAAATGGAGGGGACAGCTAATTTAACAGAAGCGCTGAGCAAGCAGAAATTGCTGGGACATGCGTGCGGGGGGAGGTGTGTGGGACCCCAGGCACCGAGTTCACGCAGACAGATTATGGCACATTAACCAGGAGGACCTGAGCTGCGGCAGCAGTGCTGGTGAGCACCACAGAAGAGCAGGGAAGGGCCTTCCCGAGGTGCCCTTAACCAGGGGACAACCACACGACCAAGGCAAGTGACAGAGCAGGACCAGCCCGGCACCATGGCTGCCTTAACCCCCCTCCCCATACGCCAAAGCTCATATGTGGACCACCTTGAGCTTGCCTTGCCTGGCCATGTAGCAGCACCCACAAGGCTTGGAACGGCTGAACACCCATATTTACCCTCCCTCCCCCTCGCTCTCATCTCTGTGTGCCTCCCAGAAACACGGCGAGAGCGTGCAGCAGCTCCCAGGGCTCAATGCACCCTTGCCGACCGCGTCTGCCAGCGCAGATCCTACAGCTCTGGCAGCCTGAATTGCTCCTCATTATTTATTGTTCATTTTGTTCTCTGGAATGGTGTGATCCCCTCTTAGGATTTGTGCCCTTTCATTTCCAGGCCTCAGTAACTCCTGAACTACAGTTTCATGTGGTTTTGTGATTTTTAACCCAGCATGCAGACGGGGCTACGGCCATAAAAGCTCAATGAATCTTGTATGGCAAAACACAGGCTGTGAAAGCATTTTCTCCTTCATTTGCAGTCAAAGAACATACTCTCGCCACCACGAAAGATGCAACAGCAGCCAGGTTTTCCAAGGAATAGTGTTTCCTCATTGCTGTGCAGAGGAGAAAGGACTGTTTCTGCTCAGACCATCATCAGTCTTTTAGCCCTCATCAGAAAAAGGGTCCCTCACAGATTAAACCCTCCGGGCCTGTAAAATCTTTCTGTTCTCTTCCCTCCTGTCGGCTGCAAGACTCACCAAGGTGCATGCAAAAGAGACAAAAAGGCCTTTACCTTGTGGTTTTTCCCATGTCGGTACATCATCCAGTCCTCCCCATTGGTGCTGACCTCCAGCTTGTAGGTACGGACATAGTAGCCATTCTGGGTTTCTCTCGAGATGGCACCCTGTGTGGCAATGGCTGTGAGCACAGTCAGGAAGTGGAGGTCCACCTTTCCAGGGGAAAAAGGGACAAGAGAGAGAGTGGTGACCACCTGAGAGCTCAGGCTGGCTAGTTAGTTCCTCCCTCTGTCTCTGAAAAATGAAAAGGTGCGAATTCAGTCTGTCTCACTCCATCTGTGGGCGCACATTTCAACAGGCACAACCCCCCCGGCTGACTTCAGCAGATAGGACCATGGGATGAGTAACTAAGGATCTTGATGTCTGTCCATATGGGACCATCACAAAGCCTTCTTCCTGCCTCAGACCAAGCAACAGGATCTGCACAGAAGCTCATGTCCATTAAAGCACGACAGAGGCTGACTTTTTCCATGTAATATAAGAGCATTATGTCCAATTAGCAAGTGCTGCAGTTCTTGGTTTTCCCTTGGTTTTTGGTTTTTTTTTTAACAATGTGGGTTGAGAAAGGTCAGCAGAGCTGGCTTGGTAGCACTGCCATGAATGAAGAATGAGATGGCTGCTAGAGGCAATGACATTCACCACCTCCCGTTCCTAGTGCCCTTTAGCAAGCAGTGTCTCACAGCAATGTGACACAGCCAGAAGCCCTGTGCGGACAGAGACTGTGGCTCTAACCAGCTCCCAGGGAAAGCCTTTGCTCTGTCAGCCCCCTACTTGACATTAGCCCGCTCATGCTCCCTGCATCACTGATGAGATAAATATTATTCTAGTTGTTCTTCCACGTGCACCCTGGAGACTTTGGTCCTCAGGCCAGTGGCAGAGTCAGTGGCCCTTGTAAGTGGCAGAGGTCCCTCAGACTCTGTCAGTATGCTGGAAAGTCCATCAAGGTTTTGGGCAGGAAGGAGGGGGCGGGAGAGGGACAGAGGGTCGAATCAGCCCTCGTGCAGGCACGCTAATGGGAGTGCCAGCCCGTCACATTTCACAGAGGCACTGCAGCTCCCCTGCTGCTCGCTCCCCATGAGTCACAGAGGCAATAAAAAATTCAACAAGCCTTTATGGTCAAGGGTCAGTTTAACAGCATGACGCTCCATTTGGTGGGGGAAGAGGCGAGGGGGCTGGAAAGCGTGTGTACCTGGAGGTACTCCTTGTTGCTGTCTACATTGGGGGTCCAGCCGTTGTCATCACTGTTGAGCCGGCTCTGTTGAGGGGTCCATCGCCCATCTGAGTAGGTGGAGGAGGCACTGATCTGCATGTTGGAGATCCTGCCAGATTCCATTCCCAGTGGCATGTTGCACTGGAAGTCTGGAGCGGGGACACACACACACACACACGCACAGAGATCAGCTTACAGTCTCTGTACTTCACTCCCAAGTGGAAGGCAACCCTGAACTATCCTCCCCAGCTAACTCCAAGCAAAGCTGCCTGCCTGGAAAGATGAACAGATCTGCGCCATCTTGCAGGTTGTGTGTGCTCACAGATGGCACTGAAAAATTAAAGATGGGGCAGCTTTATGTTTGCATGGCCCTCTGAAAACTAATACAGTCCAGATCTTTCTCCCTTTATCTCCTTCACCTTTGCACAGTTTTGACACAATTCTGTCCCTTCCCTCCCTCCATCTCCACCAAGATGTCCCAAGTCCCCTTGCCACAAAGTTCCGCATCTTCTTGAAGGCTGGAGGTGAAATCTAAGCACTGACAAGGCAAGGAGTATGGGCAGGCACAATGGGAGGGTGCTTACTGCTCTGCTGCCAGCAGGAATGTCAAGGCCTTGAATGGGCAAGTCTAAAGGTTTTGTGTGCGTGTGAGAGTATGGATGCATGTGTGTATGTGTCTGTATATATGTGCATGCACTATATGTGATATCAGGCCTATAGGAATTAACCAGCCAAGAATATGAAAGACTTTGGTATGCTTTCATTTGGGTTTCCTCACTTCTAAGGCTTTATAAGTAAGTCACAATTAGCTCAATCTTATTGTACATCTCATATATTTTATGGCAGCTGTCCTGTAAAAACAATAGCAAAGAAAACATTGATAGGAAACACTACATGGGCCCAAGTGTGCTGCTGCTGTGAACCAATGGGGCTTCACCAAACTGCCTGTGTTTTTAATGTGGCCAAGTCAACCCTGGGTGGAAACGATGGGCCAAGTTAAGATCTCAGTGGTATTATTACAGTTTCAATTTACACCAGCATAAATCAAAACAGGCCTGGCCCTTTAACAGCTCGTGCTTGATTTCTCAAGCTTTGTGTGTCATTAACATTTTATTTCCCAATCGTTTTAAAGAACAGAATAGAAAGAGGATTAAAGAACAGATCAACTGAGTGTGGAGATAGGTAACGGTGAAGAGCTCATGCTTGTCTGTAATTCTCACAGCCTCAGCAGAACATTCTTAACTCAATCACAGAGCAAGAGCCTGTAACCCAGCTGCCCTAGTGCTGCACAACCCCTACACTACCCTGCTCTCCGTCACGGGCTTTCAGTGTTGGGTCAGGGACCCACTCTCTTTCTCTGGGACTGAGGGGTGTCCTGAAGGCTTCTTCTGTTGTATCACAGGTTCACTGCAAACAGAGGTTGAGAACTGTAGCTCTGATGTAAAAATACCATGGGAAAACAAACTGAATCTTTCCTCGCCTGCAAGCGTTATCACAAAGAATCAAAATGCTCTTCATTCTCAAAACACACAACTTACTTCCTCACTCCACATCAATTTACCTCCCTTAATAAGGGATCTAAAACAAATTTTGGTTTGAAATTCTTAGAGCTTTAGGCATTTTTTAATTAGATAGCCAAGAAATTCCAATTTGTAGTTTGGGGCTGTGAATTTTTGGAAAACCAGAGAGAGGGAGAGAGTATTTTCCCCTGTGCTTTAATGAATCTGCCACACCCGCTGGGCTGAAGTCTTCCCCTAAATCCTTTGGGCTGAGCACATACACGAAGGATTTTATCCCAAAAGGTATTGAGAAGACTTCATGAGCAAGTGAAAAGTCAAAGAAAGGTCAGAAAGCGTGATTCTTACTGAAATCTCACTTCTATGAGAAACAGAGAACACACCTAGTGTAACTGCTGTCTGCACTGCGGGTGGGGTCCAGCCCCTGGACACACTCCTGCCTGCCTCACTCTCGCATGTGCCAAGTGAGAGACTTGGGAAAAACAGGTGACACAACCGTGTAAGTCATACGCACACGTTTCCAACTTACTTTCTGGGACTTCCTGCTGGATCAAGTAGTACTGAGCAGAGAAACCGTCTTTAGCTACTGCCAGGTCCGTGTGGAAGGTGAGTGAGAGGACACCGGTGGTTGAGCGGATGTCTGACGGCATCTTAGTACCACAGTACCTGCCTATCAAGGGGCCGACTGCAAAAGAAAGAGCAGCAAAGGTAACGCCTACTTTTCCACCAGCCTCCTGGGTCACCAGCAGATTGGCATCACTCAGCAGGGATCCTTAGAGGGACCGATCAGGATAAAAGAAAGGCTTTTGGGATGGGCTATTTTTTACATCCGCTGGCCTGGTGCCATGCAGTACGCTGTGCAGAAATATTCACTGCAGCAGGCGTTGCTCTGCAATTGCTGGGAAATGCTCCAAACTGCTCTGTTTCTCAGTGTTGGTACAGGGTAGGGAGGTCCTCCCAGCACTGCATGAACCCAGTGCCCTTCCCTGAGGGAGGACCAGTGGCATCTTGGAGTGTCCCATGGAGCTTTTCAGATAAGTCGTTACAACAGAGCAGTGGTTTGGGGTTTAATGCATGCAGCCTTCTGCAAGTGCACCATCCCCACAGCTGGCCACGGAGCGCCCCGATGGCAGGCTGCATGCTGCAGTCACGTCTGAGGTTAGGCACCTTTGGTGTTCAGACACAGACTGCACAGTTTTGGAGCTTTGTGAGACATCAAGAGAGGCTGAGGACAGCAGCGCAGCACCCCATGGCTTACCCTGAGGGATGCCGTCCCAGATGTCCAGCCAGTCGTACTTGCAGTCTCCTTCCCCTGCCCCCGCCTGCAGTGGGTCGTGCTCGAGGTCGAAGAGCAGAAAGTGGAGGAGGATTTCTGTCTTTGGCTTGGCTATGATGGTGAAGACGCAGTCCAGGTTGTGTGGATACTTGTCAGGGAAACCTGGAGACTCAATAGTGCCATTGGAGGCAGTGAAGTTTCTGGAGCAGTCCTCAGAGCCTGTAGTGGCAGGAAAAAACCCACAGCCTTAGCAACAATGCAGCTTAATGCCAACAGCTTAACACTGTGGAAACCCCGTTTTGAGCTTAGAGGGGTTGTGTATTCGCTTCTGGAAATGTCCTGTAACCCAAGAGCTGTGTGAATTCCTGCAAGGATCAAGAGGGTGATTTTCAAAGCTTTCCACAGGTGGAGACACAAGGTCTGTGTGTTCACTGGAGTGGACGGCATGGTTCTAAATCCCTCAGACAGCTCTGCAAATGTAACCTGTACACCACTGCTGATCCCCCCGTCAATTACTCCAAAAACAGGACTAGGAGAGTGATCCCTTCCAAAGCCACCCAAAGCCACGGCTGCAACTTGGCAGGCCAGCACCCTGCCATGTCCCCCACGCCGGTGGTGGTGGCCCTGGTGGGGAAGGAAGGCCACACCGAGCTGGGCTGGGTTTCTGCTGCCGACCCTATCCACTGTAAGCTGGGCCCCCAAACAGCGACCTGCTGGAAGACCTGTGTCCGCCGCCCCAAAGCCCGCGGAGGGGCCAGCCAGCATGCAGGGGGCTGCCGTACGCAGTCCTCACTGCTGTGGCTGCCACCGGCCAGCCATGCTGGCAAAGGGCCACAGCAGCTCCAGGTCTGATGGAGGAGCCCCTGTTCGGGGAGGGGGCTGCCTGGGAAGGGGCAGAGAGGAGTAATGGGGATGTCATCTCTTTGGAAAAGCTGTCCCCAGGGGCTGGTGTCCTGCAATCTCTACCCCTCTGGCACGGACATCTGTGCCTCAGTTTCCTCTTGAGAAAATCAGGAAGCACAAATATTTAGACAGTGAAAGGGCCCGGGGGAGGGTGCCAATGTCTTCACTGTTAGCTGGAAACCATGGGAAGCATGCAGTTAGCCTGTGGCCCCCCGAGACCCACGCAACGGATGAGGGCCAGCTCCAGCATACGTCCCCACAACATGGCCATGGCAAGAGCGGGGTAACAGGGGCCGTGGCAGGGGGGTCTTTGCTGAGAGGAGGAACAGAGCCCTCTTTCTCACAGACTGAGCCGTCCGCACCAGAAATGCAAGTTATTTCTATCCTTAAGGAAGACCTTTGCGTGGTGAGGAGGGCAGACAATGTTGCCTCTTATTTATTGCTGACCTCAGCACTGGCCTCGGCTCAGCTCAGTGCCCCCTCTCACACAGCCAAGGTGCCTCGGGGTGGCCGGGGAAAGGGGAATTTGTGTCGTATTCATACCACGGTGACTTTGAAACCACTGCGCTGTGGAGACAGGACAATAGGCAACAGAAATCTGCAGCCTGGAGCTATCAGAGGCGAAAGGGGATGTTAGAGAGGCTGCCAGCCACCGCTGCAACCCGGCGTTAGCATTCGCAAAGGTTTCTGCTTCAGTTTTACTGGGACACCCTCCTTCTCCTCTACAAACCCTTCTGCTCCGGCTCTTCCAGGCAGCACAAGTCTTCCCGGGACTAATGGGAGACTTGTTATTCAATTCAGCATTAACCTACAGGAGTCAGGCCAGCAGCCCGCAGTAATAGCAGGATCCCGGCACCGCATTATGCAGCGCCTAGCTGGAGAGCTACTCAGGAGAGGCTCTTAATTGACTACCTAATGAAGCAGCCAGCTTTTCTGGTGTGAACCTGTGGGGTAAAAGACAGAGGCAAAAAATAAGGCCAAACACAAATCACAGTATAATGCCGTGAACAGGGATAAGGGTGTACTTCGTTCCAAACAGCTTGAAAGAAAAATAGATAAATAGGGAAAATAACATAAGCTCCGAGCTAGGGAGAAAATCAAAGACTAAACCCAGAGTCAGGGACTGTCCTCTAGAGACAGGAGAGAGACATAACTATGTCACTGCATTAGACAACAACGGTTTCCTCATGTGGGGCTCTTACTGCATTTGGCATCTTTGTCTACAGTTTGGCTGATAGCAGCAAACACAATGATCAGCTTTTTATAAGGAAGCTGCAGATAATCAACGGGAGTTATGCTGGCTTTGGCAGCACGGACCAGCCTGAGAGGAGACTTTGATGCCCAGCGATGGAGAGCTCAGGCCAGCCCTGCCAAACTGACTCACAAAGTGAGCAGCAGGGAGGCTGGACCAGCCAGGGTAGGCGGCTCTTTTGTCAGCCCACAGACCGCTGACTGATACCCATCAGGGGATTCAAAGACTGGTATGCAGTTGTTTGTATGCAGATTGCTCCTCTCTCAGACCGTGTTAAGGGAAATTTAGCACAAGATGTGGAAATTAATGCTCAGTTGAAAAGAGTTGGGTTTTTAGGTCACCTTTAACAAAGAAAGCTGCAGCCACGCTGCCTTTACTGACGTGGACAATGAACATCCAATGACCTTTAAAGCTGGTGACACCCTTGCTGGCTACCCTGACAGCTCAGATGGAAACCCAGCACTTCCCACCGTCCTCCCTGGGAACTCTGGCGGGGCCAGGGGCCAGGCAGATGAGGTGGGCTGGGGGTGCTCCTGGATCACAGGCTCATGCCTGCTCCTGTGCCAAAACCTGCCTTGCCAGGCTGGATTTCATGGGCTGTGGCTGGAAGAAAGTGTGGCTATTTCTGGAGAGGATGGCTGCCTGCAGGGGGGGGGGCGGGGGGTGCTGGCGAAAGGAGCCCCAGCACCGCTTCAGACCTGAGGGCAGCTCTGCAGTGACTTACATCAAGGGACACAAACTCAGCTCCAGCCTCCATCCAACATCCGCTCTCTCCCAGACCAGCCCTTGCTTCCTCTCCCTCCCTACCAGGAGCAAGAAAATCTTCTTTTCCCATGAATTTGGCCCCTTGCTGGCTCCCACCCAGGCAGACAGGGTTCCTGCCTGCTATCCCTTCCCACAGCCACACTCAGTCTGGCCTGGCCACCTCAGCCAGCTGGACGTCTCCACATTGCCCCATGCCCCGACTCACGGCATGGACCTGATGTGAGGACAGGCACAACACAGCGCAGTCTGCTGGGCTCAGAAGGGGTGTCTACAGGGAGCGAGAGGCAAGGGAGGCTGAGGTGGGTCGGCAGCCTTCCCACCTGAACACAGGCATTCTTTGCCATCCTCTGTGCTGGCAACTGGCCTCAGCAAACCCCAATAGCCGGATAAACCACTAAACTCTTTCAGGACTAATCTGCTTCCTAACCATTAAGAAACAGCAGCGGTGAGCTGGCTGCACCACAACAGCTCAATGGCCAGTTATACAGCCCAGGCAACCACCAGCAACAGCACTTCCCTCATCCACCTGAACCTCCAGACACCTCCTGTCCTCACCATTTCACAATGAATTTGGGGAGTCCCTTCCCATCCTCTTGCAGCAGAGTCTCCACATTCACATCTACCTGTGACCGGGTTGTGGGCTGCCTGCGCACCTCTGCGTGCCACACAGCTGGGCCAGGGTCCCTGGGCACTGGTGCCTGTGCTCCCTGCTTTCCCTTTGAAGAGGCTGGGTAAGCAACCCTGTTGGGCTCCTTTCTGGTTCTTCACCAGGCATGGGCATTTTTTTCATGCTGGATGTGATGACATGAAAGCCACGTGTGTGTTTCCTTCCAACACACCACTGATGGAATGTGGGCAGGCACCCGCATCCCCATGCAAAACACACTCTTGCTCCCTCGGCGCACAGGCACACCTCTCACCCACACACACAGAGCGGGTTTTATTTTCTCAAGCCTCCTTCTTCCCAGACACACAATTCTGGCAAATATTTAGACAGAAACACTATTAAAAGGCCTTTGAGCAGCTTTTCCTTTCCTCTATAATAGTTCAGTATTAAACAGAATTATGAATAGTTCCTCTTATATCTGCCTGGAAAGGCGCTGCCTCAGCCCTTGACAGCACTGCTGACAGCAGTCCCTTGAAAACCAGAGCTCCCCAGTTATAAACCCTGCTTCCAGGGAGAGAAAACACAGCGTCATTGATCAGCCCTGAATCACAACTCCACAGGAGGGGGAGCTCCATGCACTCCTAACAGAGGGACAATCCCCTCTTAGCGGTAACAAGCTCCACACATGCCAGGGAGAAAAGATCTATGTTTCTAGTCCTCGAATACAAGAGAGTATTTAAGGAGGAACCCTGCTTTTGATGCCACACTGTGATCCAAAAGTGCACTATCATGCGCCACTAACATCTTGACCTTCTTGGAAATGTGATGCAACAGACTTGCTTAAATTAAAAAAAAGAAAAAAAAAGCGCCTTTATCTCTGGAGAACATGCTAAAAATTATATTGAAAAGGTGGCCAAAGACATCTCCTAGACACCTCCTTGTGAAGATCATCATGGCAAACAGCCTGGGAGACAGGCATTGACTCAGACACTCACCTGTCTTGTAGATCTCGTAGCGCAGGGAGAAGCCAGCACCTTGCCGTGCGTAGTCCGAGGTGAACTTGATATAGAGAGAGGGGCCAGAAGAGATAATGGTAGGAGGTGCTATGTTCCCACAGTGCTTGCCCAGCAGGTCTGCCGCTTCACTGTCCCCATCTCGAATCTCAATGTAGTCGTACCTGTGGAGGCAGGTGAAATGCCAGTAAAACCATCTGTCAGGGAGATGCTTCAGGATGCCAGGAACACAAAACACTTCTTTATATCTGCATATTTCACAGAACGTCTTCCAGACAGGTACCTGGGACTTGGTCACTCACACCCCACCACACACCCCCAATACGTTTTCCCCTTTTGTCTGTCTGGCTACATTTAAGTCCCTTCCTCTGTTGCTGCTCACATCATTAATTTATTGCACCCGCATCCGCTTCAACTTCAGAGCCAACATGCAAAATTTAGGACACAATTTACCTCCATTTCTACAAGACTCCTTTGGCATGGGAGAAGCTCAGATACAACTCTCCTGGGGCTGCTCTCCTTCCCTTACCTCTCTCCTTCGCACAGCTCAGTTTATTCCACTATTCAGGTGGGATTTGGCCAAGCATGCACCAAGCATTAAACAAATAGTCAATGTTCAATTCATGTGAGCGGGTAGCTATTTTGTGGACTGCCTGATACCACATTGGTCCTTTAAGAAGCGTGGCCAGTACACTTACTTAGTACTTGGACAGTAATACTGATCCTCTTTTATTAAGTGCTAACAAAAATTTTCTGTGGATGCGAAGTGCTGTGTAAGAGCTGGGTAACCACATTCACTATTGCCTGATCCTTGTACACCCTGTAACCGCAACCTGCCTTTGCTAAACCCTACCTGGAGATGTCCCACCTGCCCTGGTATGACTCCTGGGCATCTGAATGGTCTGGGGGAGGAATGTGTAGGGTTGGAAGAATTGCCTCCTAGTGCAGAGACAAAAGCTTGTTGCAAAGTCTGGCTGGAAGGTAAAACTCCCACAGATTCCTTCATATTTTCTAGGCCATGACTAATGGCAAGGTAGTATCAGGCTCTGTGTGCTGTGAAGAAACAAACAGCTTTTACGTGAACATCTTGTTCTTCAGCTGCTTTCCAACACCCACGCTCTCCCGCCCCTCTTCTCCTCCTCTCTGGCCAGCACGCTGCTATTTACAGAAACTGTCCATCTCTCTTCCACTGTTTATTCTCTTTGTATCAACCTGTTTGAACAACATGCTACAGCTCTTCTCACGGGGCCAGGGAAGGAAAAAGCATTTCCAGGCTGCCAGGAATCTGCCTTTCTTCTTTGTCACAAGATCTCCTGTTTGGGAATGGAGAGTTGAAAGGAGAAGTAGCTTACTGGATACAGAATGATCCTCATGTGACTCATTCCTGTTCTGCAAAGCACACATCAGCAGGCAACCTCAAAACAAACTTACAGGGACTCGGTGTGCTCCTCCACAGAGAAAGATGGCCCGGACGGCTTTGGTTTCACTCCTTTCTGGGACTAAATCAGGCTGAGAGCCAGAAGCAAAATGCCTGCAGATAAAATCCTGTCTACGCCGGACCAAGCACTCAGCTAGCTGCAATCACCCAGCCTTTAACTTCATTACAGACTCAATTGGCTTGGCCAAGGTGAAATCCAAGCGGTCTTGAGAAGAGGCACTCGCACAGGAAGAGCATTTGGCTTAGCTGGTGGGTGGGCACACCGCAATGTAAATGAAGATCTGTTCCCTCTGCTCTCTCCTCAGCTCTGCGTAGCTCCCTATCACCTTGTGACCCCTTATTACCCTGACACCGTCCAGCAGCACCCTGTGTGACCCCACTAATGTCCATCATGTGTGGCTTGATCCCACCATCTCCCCAGGGAGGAGGAACATAGAGGGCAGTTGTTAGTGCTTCTTTTAAGCAGAATTTTTTCCTCCTTGTTTGCCTGTTTGTTTAAAGTAGTGCTGAGCAAACATCAGGGACATTTTGTTCCCTAAATAACTACTTGCTTTCAGTGTGCTTGCAGCCCTTCCACATCCGAAGTACACATCTGTGCTGCAGGACTACTGGCTACTAGTGAAATCATGAATATGTGGCAAAAAATTAATTTGGCGAAAACGTGAATGTTGGCAAAACACAGTTAATGGAGCGGATTGTAAAAGCTGCCATGTGCATGGCACAGGCAGAGGTTAGCTGCATCCCAGGGAATCACATCTGTTTGTGTCCTCGTGAGGTTATAACTCGCCAACAGAGTACACAGCTTCAACTACTTGACTGTAATGATCACAGCTTCTGCTGTAGCCAACACACCAAACATCCTAGCACTGTCCACACGGCTCCTCAAACCACCCAGTGCTGTAGGAGCCCTGGCAATTTCAGAAGCAAATTCTGGACCAAGAAATATTTGCTTATTGAATGGGTGAATAACTTCCAATAATACATACAATTTGGGAATATTGCAATCTGCTCATGGGCAATCTGCAAATGGAAAATTAAAAGAATGAATCTAGTAAGTAAAGCATCAGGAAATATTTGCCTCTCTGAATTAAACCCTGTTTGGCTTCATCCAAGCATCTAACTGAGCTTTCTCCTACTGGAGCTAATCCTTAATAAATCAAATGTTACAAACAACTAAAAAAAGCCCCTAGGAGAAGGTCAGGGAATCATTTTTGCCAAATGTAAAATGAATATAAATGCATAAGAGTTTTCTTCCCTAGTTAAAAAATCTTGGCCCAAGCCCTCTGCTCTTCATGAGGCAAAACTCTTTCTTCAGGTCATATAAACAGAGTGTGAATTGGGAGAGTGTTACACTCAGGAGGTAACTCCTGCCCAGATGGGCAGGAGCACATACTTCCTCTCCAACATAGCAATTAAGCTTTAGGCTTTCAAAATGAAACACCAAAGATGTCTGGTCCAAACCGTGAAACTTTCAAACTTCAGCAAGAACACCGGCTAATCCCCACCAGAGACTTTTTTGGCATCATGTGCTTCAGTCATGTCCATGCCTCGGCCCACAATCAAACAAGCTGATAAACCCCATTCTCCTCACGTTGGGTCACTGGTCATGTTAAAATCTAGTTTGGCCAGACCTTTGCTTCTGTTAAGCTTAAGAATGGTTTCCAGACTTTTTTCTTCCTGTGTGAAAAAAAAGAAAAATTGGAAGGAAGAAAACCCAACCCTGGGGATGCTTTCTACTCTAACCATTTCGTTTCCAGACAATTACAGACTAGGGCACAGCTGGGTGGGACACATTTATGCAGCGATGGCATCCAAACTGTCTTGACCAGTGCCCAGCAATTTGCATTTCACTCATATAACCAAATCCATTGTTTCCATCAATGTGCACCAACATCCTTGTGGGCTGACCTCTCTGGCATTACCTCCACTGGGCAAGCTGCCATCTCCAAGCACCTTTCATGGCCGCTTCTCCCCATCTAGGCATTGCTCCAATGAGCCAACCATAAATATATGAGGGCAGGATGCAGCACGCGTAACCCACAAGTATAGTCAATGCATTAACCAACTCTTCTTGCAGGGAAGATGACTGCAGTTGGCTGCTCCGCCACGGCAGGACATTTTCAGCTGCTGCTTGAGTGGGAAGGCCAGCCAGTTGGTTTGAAACAGCCTCAAACAGAGGTTTCCACCAGGGAGTTTTAAGGCAGGCAGGCAAAGCTGAAGTGCTTTTAACTGCCCAGACAATGGGGGTTGAGAAAGGAGGGAAATGCATTGCTTAGATGCTCTTCTTGGAGCTGTTTAACAGAATTAAACAGAAAACGTACAATGCTTACAAATATTGCTGTGTTTTTGTTAAAGATTTTTAGTAGAAAGTGCTTTGCTGATGTTAAGAGAGCTTTTATAAACTAATTATAAAGCACTTCTAATGCCTGTATTACTCATGCTTGCTTTTTCCTCCAGTCAACCCTCTCTGCTTCCCAGTCTTTCCTTTCTCTCTATTTTCCCTAAGTCACTTTGCTGCTGGCTCTCCAAACAAGTATGCGAGGCACAATAAAGGCAAACAAGCCCCAATTGCAGTGATTATGAGAAGACCTCCACCTTTTCAGTCCTTTTCTGTTGTGAAAAAGCTAATCTGCTCCCTGGCCATTGAGCTGTGCTCCACCGTCCCCTGAGGCCAGCACAGACCTCCCAGGTGCCCACCCAGGCACTGGTGAGCTCCAGAAACGCTACGACCCACCTGGGGAGCAGCACCAGAAAGCCTGTGCCATTCCTCTGGGTGCTCCGCTCCTGAGGCACACAACTCAGCACAAAGCACAGTTTTAGGACTCATACTGCTCCACACATAATCAACAAACCTATTGCCCCTCAGCCCCAGGTCCTAAGAGATGCTGAGATGTTCCCCACTGAAACATGCTTCAAGGACATTACAGGGGCATTAGCTTAGGATGGAGAGAAACATGAACAATAAATCATTTATATGTTCACAGCCTTAATGTGAGTCCTCCCAATACATAAACTTGTGCAAGCCTTGCTTCAAAGTCTGAGGAGGGCTGACTCCCCAGACCAAGCTCTGACCTAGCTGGCAGCTTTCTCAGTCTCTTCCTAGAGCTATGATTTGAAGTAGGTGAGGGCTTGCATGCAGCTAAGCCCGGTGTCCAGTGCTTGCCAGGGCTGGAGAGAGTCGCAAGGCTCTAACCTGAACTTCCCCAATGTTTAATTTGGAGCTGTTATTTATAGGCATTTCCATGGGGCTCATGACTGCACCTGGCAAACAGTAATGATGGGATCCTCACGAGACCCTGGGAGGTAGGAAGGCAGAGAGGAGCAGTGGCTGGCCCAAGGTCACACAGGAAGTTTGCAGCACAGCCAAGAATAGAAGCCAGCCTTGATTAGACAGATTATATTATATTGGAGGAGTCTGGCCTAGGTAGACAGAGAGACAAATAGGTACTGACTGCATGCCAACAGCCCCAAATTTGGGAATGCCCAGTGTTGACTTGAGCCTTCGAGACCCCTGGTCTGCTTGAACCGTATGTCACAGTGTCTCGAATGCACCTGCTGAGAATAGGAAGAGAAAATGCAATTCTAGTGCAATTCAGCAGGCGTTAATACTCTGCAGGTAGCTGGGGGAAGGCGTGGAGAACCTGCTTAGACACAACAGCAGCTAGTAAATGCAATTGTTCCCTTTGAAAAGGTGGCAGGTGGTTTGTTTCTCAGAAATTGTTATAAAAAGCATAATTTTTTTAAACATCCTCTAAGAAAAGGCTGTTTCTTAGAAATGAAATAGCAGCTGCACTACAGAGATGGTTAAGAAATGGTGAACTAGCAGCTCTGTGCTTGTTTTGCAATCAAGAGGCAGCTAGAATTAATGTCCATTACATGCTAGCTGGCTTAGTCGATTTTTCTGTGTCACCACCCATCTTCATGCTCTTTCATACGCTACTTTCAAACCAAATCCTTATTTCATGGGTGGTTACATTGCAAAAGACAAAAAAACTTTTCTGTGATGTTTATAGAATCTTGAGCAACTGCAGGACATACCCTTCAAAGGTTAAATTGCTGCAGAAGCTACTGGCGACTTTTAAACATTTTTTTTTTTTACAGCCGTGATAGCAGAGGGAAGCACCACTGCTGTCTGATGAAACAAGAGCAATGAAGTTTGATCTTAGCTGCCAGCCCTTAATCAGAGTAATTAATTATAAATACAGCAGATGAATTGGATTCTCCTTTGACTTGAACTGGTTTTACACATGTGTAACTTGTCATTTTAAGGGTAATCACTCCTAATTTATCCTGGGGTGAGAAGAGAATCAGTCCTCATAGACACAGATCCTGATACAGATTTGTGCACAGACCTAAAAAGCTTGTATCCTATCTAGCTTTAGCCAACTAAACGTCCTCTGCTCTCAGTGGAAGAAGACTCCTCACACCCAGCCTGGGATGGGAATAATCGTTATTCTGCACTGACGACAGAGGTAGTTTAAATCACTCTCGCTGACTGGACCTGGACTTTAGGTGGCTGAACGTTGGAGAGATGAATCTGGTCTCAGTCTGCAGCTTGTGGAGCTGTTTTTGCCCATGCTGAGGCAAAAGATGCTCACAGAGCAGGCAGAGCTTGCCCTTGTTTTGCCCTGATGGAAATAACTGCCCCTGGCAACAGCAGAGATAGACAGGCTACCGTTGCTCTGAATCTGTAGGGATTTCACTGGATTTCAGCGACTAAAATGACCAAAATCCGATGGCAGCAGGGGGAGAGCCAGGCTGGGGGGGGGGGGGGGGGGGCGGGGGCAGGCATAATTGCTTAGGATTTCTCAGAAGTTTGTTTTGAATTTGTTGCATCCAATTACATCTTGTGTAATCACAGTACTGTGGGGGTTTGTAATCATTCCACTGTGCTTCGGATTATTTTCTTATCTCCTCAAAAATCTGACCAGAATTTCTGAGAAATGAGAAAAATCCAGTCATCCAGTTAAAAAAAAGAGGGAAGAAAAAAAGGAAAAAAGAGAGACAGAGAGGGAGAGAAAATAACCCTAACAGATTGGAAAACTTCTTCAAAAATGCCTCAAAGACAAAAAATGGAAACTACAAATAGCCTCTATTTATACTCCTTGGGTTGTTTTCACCCCCATACAAGCACCGCTGATGGGAAGAGTCTTTCAGCAGTTACTGCTAACTTATGGGGGGGGGGGGGGGGGGGGCGGGCGGGGGAAAGGTAGCCAAAATACATCTTGCAAAGGGAAGAATAAAACATAGCTGCAAACTGCTCCCGTGGCAAGTTCTGATTCAGGAGGGAATTTCAGCTCCTAGCATGCTGCTGCCCCCCCCGAGACAGGAGAGCAAAGGCTCCCCCACGCTTTGCCGTTCATCCTCAGGCTGCCTTCTTCAAGCTGTGTTGCCAGATCGCTGCAGAAAGGCGCGTTGGAGTAGAGAAGTGCTCTCATCTGGGGCATGTCTGGAAAACCGTTCATTATATAAGAAAACAAGATGTGCTAATGTGCACTTTAGGGGTTTTCTGCAGGCTGTTGTTCAGGAGTTACACATGGCTGTTTAATTTTATTTCTGTCTCCAGAACAGTCTCTACAAATTCCTCACCCTTCTATCTTTAGCTACAGGGGTCTTTTGTTGCAAGATGTCTTTGGTGTTCTTTGGGGGGAAAAAATCACGGTGAAACCAGGAATAAAATCCATAAAGCATGTTAAGAATAAGCCCTCTTTCCATGGCATTCTGCCTTCTGTTGCTGCTCTAAGGGAACTGAAGCAACTCACAACCCTTTCATACCCCAAAATGCAGGACACTTGAGAAACTGCATTTGCACTTTCCTCCTTCTGCTACAATCCATCTGTGGAAAAAATTAGACATTGGTTTCTATGTCATTCTACTGTCACCACTCACAGGCACTTGATCACTAACAGAAAGAAAAAAATGTATATAATAAAAAGGTAACAACCACAAGAGGAAAATTTACTGCTGAAAAGCAGCAGAGTAGGCAGAAGGCAGGGGGGCAAATGCTCACTTTGCTCACTTTGCAGCGGGGGGAATAGGTGAACAGGCTCCCATCTCCTGGTGGGATCCAGTGCCTGACAGCTCAGGCAATAGATGGAGACCAGTTTGGGCCAGGCTGGCCCTGGTGGCTGAAGGTCTGGGGACTGGCTGGCAGGTGCTGATGAGGATTAGGGGATGCTCACGTGCTCTGCTGTGCTAGCCGTGTTCCCAGAGGAAAACACCCTCCATGGAGCCATAGCGAGTGATGTCCTATCGCACCTTGCTGGCACGGTATCAGTCATGGCCTTAGACACAACAGGCCGTGAAGAACGGAAGAGCTGGTAATAACTGGGATCAGATGGGAGCTTTGCAGCTTGGCTTTCCACATATCACTCATTTGCACTGGTTTTTTTCAGCACAAAACTGAAACAAACACCTCATTAAGCACCAATTGTATAAAGGAGGTTGCAAGAACAGAGCCCTGACCAGCCCACCCTCACGCTCCAGGCTGTCTACGTCCCTTGTTAATGACGGATGGTCACCCCAGGACCAGCCCACCATGGGACGGCTTTCTGACCCCACAGTTTCTCAGACACAGCCTGTTCACAGCTCAGCTCCTGCCTTAGCCGATGCACAAGTAAGCAAAGATTTGCCGCCAAGGCTGGCCTGCAGCCTCCGCTATTTGGGCACTTCCACAACAACCTGAGTGTGCCAGCTTGTAGTAAGAGTGGTTTCTGGGGCAAACAGCACACCAAACCTTCCTGATCCCTCCTTGCATGCTGTGTAGGCAGCACAGTATCTCCTACCCGCTTCTCCCTCCCAAAAATGGGCACTTGCAGCTCAACAGCCATCTGAACCGAGCCCTGCCGAGGGTCTGAGCACAATCAATGCCTGGACAAGGGCGAGTGCTGTGCCATGCACACATCACGCCTTGCTGCGGGTTCGCAGCAGCAGTGGCCTCCCACCCGGGTCTCAGAGACAGCAGTATCTGTCTGGGGGTGAGGGAGGAATTAGCTGCTTGCAGGGGCTTGTTGGTACCCCCGAGGTTAGCTCAGCCCTGCCTGGGACAGCAGGCTGGAAAGGCAGCCATGCCGAGAGAGAAGAGGGAGACAGAGACGAGGGAGTGGGCTGCTGCATGAAGCTGGTTGGTATCTTTTCTCCTAAATGCGCTCTGGGAACAGGGGGATGGGAGCATCCCTGTTTCTCCCACAAACAAGGGCCCTGCCACTGCTTTGTTCAGGAAGATTTTCTTTGAAGCAACCCTTTGTGTCACCCTCTCGCTCAGCCACGGTGGTGTGTCTGCTTTGTCCTGCCAGCTCAGCCATGGAGTGTTTACAAGCCTCCCTCACCCTTCCAGGCTGTGGTTCAGCTCCATTGACACTGAAGGCAACAGACTCCTCTCTCGGCGTGTGATGAATCAATTACTTCCTCTGACACTCTATTACTATAGCCCTTACATCTCCAGATTGCAGATGAAAAGACAGGCTGAGAAGGGGGACAGGGAAGGGGAGAGGTCTCCTGAGGTCTCCTTCAATTGAGTTGTTGGACATCTGAAGAAATCCCCATCTGCCATATTTAAAGACACAGAGAGATGTTTTGCTCCTGAACGGCAGAAAAATCAGAGGGTTTTCATAAAAGAAAACCTAAGAAATCAAATGGGTCAAAAAACTTCAACAAGATGCCGTGAACATAGATCAATGGTGAGTCAGTCCCCTCTGCTGATGGAGATCCCAGACCTTGTTCCTGCCCGTGATTATCAGCCAAACATCAGCATTACCAAAGGCACAACGTGGGAGCCAGGCATTACACCTTCCCTTCTCACTGCAAAATAACAATGTAAATGAAACCTCACACCAACACTCGCAAAAGAGGAAGGAAGCTGAGCACATGCCTCAAACTCTCGTGCTGCCAGCGGGGGGGTCCTAGTCCTTGTTGGACATCCGTCAACAACCCCAGCTCCGAAAGTTCCCCGGAGGTTTCTAATACATTGAGCACTTCCCATGCAAACACCCTGCACGCGGCAGAGCCTCGGCAGGCACGGGGCTGAGCGCAGGGGCTTTCCCACCGCCAATGGGCCAGTGCTGCCTGTCTCAGCAAAGGGGGACCCCACCTCAAAAAACAGGGGCACACCCTTCCTCACACCGACCGCAATGTCTTCTGTACCTCTGCAAGAAGTGACATTTGGGGCAGCCACAACGCACACACAGAGCAGCTGCCCTGCCAGTTTCTGTGCCATTTCTAACAGGACTGAGTCTTTGGCATAGGATTTCTGCTGTCAGACCCCACTGCTTCAGGCTCTGCTTCTAGCAATTTATTAAACACTAGTATCTCCATGTCTGACCCAGTGCTACTTTAAAATCACCACCATACTACTGGACTGTGATTGCTCAGCAACGCTGTATGTAGATCCCAAGAATTCCTTGGGATTCAGGGGGGAAAAAACCCCAACAAAAACCCCCAGGTTATTCACTCTTTCTAATGATCTACTGATCTACTTGCTAAGCCAGCATAAGGAAGGCTTTATATGGTGTGTTTGAACTGATATATCAAAGACAGTTGCTTAAAACATCCTAGCTGTGATTAGTGGACCATGACTGCTATTAACTTATAAGGAATTCCAGGATCACCAGACTGTGGTTTGCAACATATTATTACATTGCCATTCAATGGTGGTGTGCAGCCGCTTGATTTAAAGAAAACTGAGAACTAGTCTCAGACTCAAAACTAACCTCCCCCAATTCTTTCAAATAAGCTCTGTGCTGAGCTCTGGCCAAAAGCAACCAGAAATTTCTTCTGTTTTCAGTCTGCTCTTTGCAGTCTGTTCTTTTTATTTTGCATTCATATTTAATTGCAGAATTCACACTCGGCCAGAAAGGGCTGGGAACGAACCAGTCGTCATCTGCAGCACTCTGACCTGCTCCTGTGTGATGCTGCTACGCAGCAGCCTTTGGAGGGGAGTGTGCAATGCACTGTTGCCAGCTAGACTGGGTTTTATGCCTGCAGATGCCCAGGTCTTCTCTTCTTTAAAAGGCGGGGAATTTAAAGTGATTTGCTAAAGCAGGAACAGTAAATCAACAGCAGGGAAGGGGAAGAACCCAAATCTCACAGCCCCCAGACCTGATATTGCTGGCGAGTCTGCCACTCCCCTGTTACAGCCTGACAATAGGGATGATATGCATTAAAAAGGCTGCGTGTAGCTAAGGCAAACAGTTGCTCATTAAAAGCCTAAACAAGTTCCTATAGAAATTAAGGTGAACCCTCGCACTGCCTTTACTGGGCTTTGCATCTGGTCCTTAACAAAAAAAGGATAATTTTTTTAATATCTTTCTGGCACTCTCCTTACATTCACTAAACCTTCTAACTCCTGCATCCAGACAGCAAACCCATGACATGGAAGAGCACTGCTAACCCTGCCATGTGATGCAAAAAAACAGTGACCGAAACTCATATCCCCACAGACATTTAGGCTCCTGAGACCCCCACCTGTTTGGGATGAGCCTCTGTGAACGGTGACACCTGGTGTCACCCAGTGAGCCAGAGCACTGTTGCAAACACAGCCAAGGGCCTTGGGCTCTTTGCTGAAAGCATGAGCATCTCAATACTGTGGTTATCATCAGGCTGTTTCAGTGGGATTGCTCTACTACTGTCCTATGGCATCTGCGCTAAGCAGGGTCAGCAAAGATGCAAGGGGCTTAGAGCTGGAGCGTGGCGTGCACTGCATGCTCACAAAAGGCACACGTTTCTGACACTTCTAGCTGGGTCCTGAACCCAGTTAGTGAGGAGTCACCACAGCCAGCCCCGTGCTCACTCCCTCCCCAGATCCTGCAGGGGACCCACAGGTCTTGCTCCCTCTGTCACTGGCCAGAGAGGCTGAGTAAGAAGCGAGTACACCACTACCTCCTCCTCCTCGCTAGCAGGAAGGAGGGGGAGAGGTCTCTGTCTCTAATGCTATTGTTCCCAGTGTCACCAGCTGGCCCTCAATTTGTCATCATGCCAACAGGAAGCAAGGTGCAAAACCAGATCTGACTCCTACGCACCGGATGTTGGTGAGCTGGCGGGACATAGGAGACCCCACAAGAGTGCCTTTGGGGCCATCACCTTCTGCAGAGCCTGGACTTGGTCTGTCCCTCCAGGGAGAGGCTCTGGGGCACAGGGAAGCACAGCCGCGGAGCAAGGGGAGCTCTCACAGCTCTGTGGATGGGCAGCAGAGAAGAGAGATGTGAACAACCTTGAGCTGTTAACTCATGCGCTGGTCTAACGCCATCACAGCTAATCCATTCATTGATGTTTCATTTCGGAAAATGACCTGGTCTTGACGGGAATTATGAACCATACAGCGGATGCTGGACGGAGTTAAAAAACAGTAGAAGCTCATTTGAAGACAAGTTGAGCTGCAGTGTCGTGTTACCCAGACTGAATTATTTCCTGTACGTTAGAAACGTTGCTTCTGGCTACCCATGCCACAAATGTATGAGCAAGCAAATGCCTTCCTTAACATCTCATCTTTGACTTCCTCTCTCTGCAAAGTTAAAGCTCAACTCCCCCAGTGTTGCAGGAGATGCAGTCACTTCCCCTTGCATCCCAGCAAAGAACCTCCCCAAGCACTGGCTTTCTGTAGTGCTCCAAAAGTATTTCTCTTTTCTAAGCATTTTCCCAATCTCAAGATGAACTGCATTGTTTCCAAAATGTCTACTAATAAGCTAATTATGCATACTTTTCAACGCATTTACTAACTAGCTGTCCATAATTGCTGCCTTGTCTACTCTTAACCTTTGCTGATGGAAGGACAGCTTCTTGCAATATTATGCTCTTGCTTGAAGGAGACTGTGAAGAGAGCCAGGCTGAATACTGCAGCCACCAGCTGCCTGCCTGCGGGCACTGGGGCTGGCTGCAGCTCCCCCAGCCGCCTGAGCAAGGGACTTGGGCCAGCGTCTCTGCTGCTCTCTAGGAAGCATGCAGAGCTGTTTTGTTCCAGTGCCCAGCTTCCTGGAAGCACAGGAGATGGCCATGCTGCCGTAAGAGGCCTTCACTGGCTAGCCAAGCCCACGTGCCTTTGTACTGTGGCCTGGCAACACCAGCATGTTATTGCCAGTGTCCCCTGGCAGGCAGTGCTCTGAGACGGGTGCTAGGAACATGGTGTCTTCCCTTGCCAAACCTTGGTCCCCTCTGCCCTTCAGGCTGGGCGCAGGAGCATCTCCTGCCATGCCTGCCCAGTATCCAGCACACACCAGGATGCTGAACTTGGTTCAACTCTCTTGGCACCCCTGTGGCACTTACGAGGTCACAGTGACAACTGCATAAATTTCCTCATTACAGTGGCCCCAGTTCCTGTTTCTGGAAGCCCTCAGGGCTTGACATGGGGAGCCAAAGTCAGGAGGCAGAGACTGACTGTGTAGCTCTGGGCTGCCTCCAATTTGCTGGCTCCTGCCTGTTTTTGGAGCCCTAGGCCCCCGTCTCCAGAAACCTTTGCCAGCATTTGGCATATGCCACCAGAGGGGGCTGCGAGCCACGGCAGTGGTCCCCCAAATCCTCCCCAGGCAGGGATCCCACCGATTGCAACCCAGTTGCAGCATGCGTTGGAAAGGGCTACAGAGAAACCCACTGGCATGTTCTGATTATCAGTTGGGCTTTTTTTTAAAAATAACGTTCTTCTGGTGCAGATGTTATGACTCAGCTGAAAGGTCTTCTGCTTGCAGAGGGAGCACGAGTCCGTCTGCTGCAGTCTGGAGGGAGCGTGCCTCTGCCGTGTGTGTACAGCAACGTCCTGGCACTCAACGGCAGCTCTGCCCAGCCTAATCCTCTGGCAGAGTCAGCCAAGTGCGGCTGGGGATGGCAGAGTCAGTAGCCAGTCTCAGGAGGGAGCTTTTAATGGTCCAAAGAGAAGCCCAGCAGTGGGAGGCAGGCACAAATGGAAAAGGGGGTTGGTTATAAATGCAGTGATTCACTCAGAGCTGAGGTTTCTGACTTGGATTTTCCAAGCAAGCAGTGCAGACAGAACAGCGAAATGGCAATTAGGAAGGAGCGGGCAGCTCAGCCACATAACTGCACGAGCTGGGGGACAGCCACCCCTGTTACACACCTATTGCAAACAGTTCAGGTTGCTCCTGGGATCACAAATAAACCCTGGCATGCACAAGGCTGCCCTGCTATCGCCATGCCATGTGGGGAGTGGAAACATTTTCCATAGCAGCAGCAGTGTGCTCTTTCCCACTGGATGCCACTTCCCTGTTCAGAGAGCAGATACTGACAGCGCGGGGCTGCAGTGCCCGAGCAACAGCTGCGCTCGCAGCACAGAGAGGAAGAAACGGCAAGCAGACAGGCTATTACAATTATTTCCGAATAGTTTGGCAGGTCTTTTATCAGAGCATCAAACTTCCCTTTTGGCTCTGCCATCACTGCTGTGGCCCCACAGCTGCAGGACAGTGCAAACAACGGCCTGGGTCCCATACTCCCTGTCACAGCATGCCCACCCTCCCACAACAGGGATCCCTGCTGTGCTGGCGCACGAGAGCCACTACAGCAGGAGGCGGCCAATTTTCTTAACCCGAAGTGCCTTCTCAAAGTAAGGCGCTTCCTCGGAGCACAGATGAAGCACAGAGAGAGAAATATGTTCTGGGGCTTCAATTACACCAAATTACTCCTTTCACGATGGTGGTGGGGGGGTGCAGTTACTTCTTAAGGTAGCCGGACACAGCCGAAAAATAAAAGCCCAGATGTGCCTCCAGAAAAACAATAGCAACAACCAGCACCGAGCAGCCGCCTCTGGCTGCCACCTCTGGGCATCCATCCCGGGCTGATGCTCCAGCCCTCCAGGCAGGGAGGGCTGGCTGCCGAAGCTGCTCTCCACAGCCAGCTCTTGCTCCGGCATCCGGGCAGCACCAGGTACGCAGGCCCTTTCCAGCCAGCTGCCCGGCAAGGGGAAATCACTGACCTTTCCGCAGAGGTCCCCAGGGTGCCAGGCACTGTACAAAACACAGGAGAAAATGCCTCCCGTCCCAAAGGGAAATCTAAAGCAGACACAAGGAAGGCCAGAAAGGACACAGTAAAACTAAAAAGACTTTTGCAGATATTTTTGTAGGCCTTAGAATGGGTTTTAGGAATGTAAATGTTATGCTTTATGAGGGAGAAACTTTAGCCTAATAAGGTAAAACAAAATGTCGAAGGAAGAAGCAACAGAGGAGGGGGTTACAGTGTTTACCTCTGGCAGCTGGAAGCACAGACGGGCCTCGCTCCTGCTCCAATAGCTGCCAGGTAGCAATACCAGAGCAGGGGGAACCTTGTCTGCCCAGAGACAGAGTGCCACAATGGGGTTCATCAGCCTGTCACCTTTGTGTGAATGTGCTCTATATTAACGATCAGATGTCAAAAGAAGGGCTCTGCCCTGAGACTGTTTCTTTGATGCTGAACTCCTGTCCCTCTTAAGGTTCGCACCTGCAGCTGCAATGAGGCCTTTGCTTCTTCATAAAACACCCTCTGACACTTGGATGAGATTTATTACTAGATGGTCACCTATTAGTACTACTTAATGCCCAAGCATTACAGAGTGTTAACACTTGTCTCCTTCTGGTAGGTCACTTAAAAAATCTCCCTCCTATCAATTTCTTTCAGGCAGTGTTTATCATGCACTGTTTTCATTTGTTTTGTTATGCTTACTATCAAGCACTGTCCATGAAGTTCTTTCAAATCCACTCCTTTTCAGTGCTGGCTACGGGGAGCAGGTACCAAAAGTCAGCTTGGTTCCCAGCTCATACCTGTGGCCAGCAGAAGCCCAAGTGCACTGTGGGTGAACCCTGTTTCACTTGGACACAGGTGGCAACTGAGGGGATAGAGGTGCAGGCAAACTTCATTTTCAGGAGAGGTTTGATGTTAATACCTGGTTTCTAGAGGGCAATGTTGCCGCTGGAGCTGAACTGAATCAGAGACCCTGACAAACCCTCTACCATTCATGTCCCACATGGGGGACCAAAACCCTCCAACTCAAACCTTTCTGCTTTAACTAAAGGCTCCCTCATACATGTACATGCAGAAAGGGAAAGGGCAAGACCATGTAGCAGCCACTCAGAAGATCTGCCATGGTAAAGTAGAAAGCAGCAAAGGGACAACATCTCCAGCGCTCAGGCAGCCCCTCCAGCACACACCACCTGCAGCTCGGGACCAGACCCTGCTCTCTCACAGGCAGCAAAACATGGCAAAAGTTGTCCAAGGTACTCAGAGCTAAAACTGACAGCTTCCTACACATGGAGGAAAAGCCAGGTGCCTGTGGGGGTTTCTGGCTCTCTGACCAACCTGGCTTTGCTTGCCCGAGACCTTGGAGAGGCAGAAGCTGGAGTCCCTCCTGCCCAGCTCAACCCCTGCCCTTGCACACAACATTGCCCTGCCTGATACATATCACATACTCTGCAGACTGCAAATGTAGGCCTATAAAGGTTTTATTACTGTGAATTTGGGGCAACTGCATTAGCTATGAGAAGGCTATACAGTTCAGCCTGCGCAAGCAATAATAAAATCTGATAGCAACCATCATTCTCACACGCACTGCCGAGGCCTTGTTGTGTTCATCTATGCCCACATTAAGCCTTTCTCTACCTTCTCCCCTCTCTAAACACAGGCCTGATCCTGCAAAGTGCTAAACGCCTTGCACACACAGTGACTTCAGAGAGAGTTCATGGTGCTCGAAGCCTTATTAGCCCAGGCTTTATCTGTAGGGGGTGATGAGATCCCCAATGACATCAATCAGCACACCTTCATTAGAGTTAGAGGAGCTACGCTGATTTATGGTAGTTGAGGATCCAGCTCTACACTTCATAACCTTCAGAACATCATCAAACCCATGCTGAATTCTTTGTTCTCCACAGGACTGATTCTACAGCCCCATAAATGCTTCCCCTGTCCCTCTGTCCTTTTTGCAAACAGAGTTCCCTTCTCCATATATAACCCCCTTTTAATCAACAGGACCAGTGTGTCTGGCAAGACTGCTGTGTCAGGCCCGTTTTAGGAGACCCCAAGCTCCTTCACAGCTCAGGCATCCCTGTAGCCGGCTGTAGATTCCAGATTAAACACACAGGTTTATATGTCTGCTGAGACCATGTTATTAACTCAGCCTTTTATGGTGCCCTTTGATGCCATTAATTATTCTTTACTAGCTGTTAATTGTTTTTCCTGGACATCTAGTTTCCGAGTCCCTTCTTAGAAGAAAAGAGAAAAAGCAAACAAACCCAAACCCCCAGTTTACCAAACACAGCAGAATAAGCACTGTGAAAAGTCAGATCCAGCCCAAACAGCTCAAACCCCCAAGCCCCCAGCCTCACATGGCCTGAGCCCGAGTCTCCAGGCCTAGAGCTCCCTATGCCATACCTCTTCCTAGTTAAATGCCAGGAAATTGCTCTGCTCTCCCAGCACGGTTTGAAAGGAGAGTGAGGCCACTTCGACACTGAGAAAAACAAGCTGCCTTTTAACCAAAGTCAAACTCAGGTTGAAAGCCAGTTAGCTCTTGCTTTCAGGTGATACCAGGCTGAGTTAAGAACCACCAGTTCAATGCAGAGTAGGCTCATCCTATGTGTCCAAAGCAGCATCTTATAACCACCCAGTCGGTAGAGGCACACTTGCCCCTGAAACGCAACGAGATGCAGTGCTATGGGGGCTCAGGACGATGCTTGTTTTCACACAAGGAAGCATGAGGCCCATACCGCTAGGCAAAAGTGGGAAGAGGACGTGATTATGTACTAGAGAGGAAGAGGAAGGCTCTTACTTGCAGTCGTGCTTTTCGATTTCAAAGTGAGGGTTGAAGTTGAGGATAATCTTCTGGTTGGATTCAGGAGCATAGATGACCCACTCACAGTTCTGGTGGGAGGGGTAGTCATTGGGGTACCCTGGGGAGGTGATGTACCCAGCATCCTTGGAGTTCAGGCGGCCCCCGCACGGCTGAGCTGCAGAGACACAGAAGGGAACAAGGCATTGAAATGGGTTCTGGGCATCAGCTGCACACAGCCGGTCCCTCTGGGCCACTGCTAGGGGTGGTCTGATAAAGGTCATTCTCCAGGCCGTTGACATACGTTTAATATTTCTTATTAATCTCTGGGCAAGGGCAATTATTCTACACAACAAACCTACTCCTTTTCCCCTCCACCTCCTGCTGCACTTACATACCACATTTCACACAGACCAGAAAAGAGAAATAAATGCTCTTGTCAAGGCAATTACAGAGTCAAAGTAAGAGACAGATTGATATCAGATCATCTAGAGCCGCCTTGTTTTACCCCTTCTTTTGCCTCCTTTGCAAGCTGCTCTGTGGCAGTCTTCCACAGCTGCCTCAGACACCAAAAATTTGGACACTACAAATCCGATACAGCTGCAGGAGTACAGAAAGCTTTCCTGTTCCCAAGGAAGGAAACTGAGGCACGGCAGGGCTGATGGTGAGCCCAGGCCTACCTGCACAGCTAGTGGCAGAGCTTAGGACAGCGTCTGGCCCTCCTAGCCCCAGCCTGCAGCCCCACGACAGCCCTCCTCCACTTGCTGTGCTCTCCCTCCCCAACCCTGCCTGCCCTCACAACCCCATCTCGGCAGATTGGCCTCCCGCCTCCCGAAACCTTTCAAGCTAACCCAGCCACTGGAACTGCAGACACGGATAATCAGCAGTGGTGGTTTTGTGGGGCTAGCCCGCAAACGGCTGGCAACGGCTGCATGGTGAGCAGAGGAAGCACTCTCAGCTTTGGGTTAGAACAGGCCCTAGAGGGTGATTTCATCTTCAAAAAAACATTTAATCTCATGAACACTGCAAATCAAATTTATTATTGCATTACTTGCTGGGAGGAAAATCTGCATCACAGGGTTAATTGATAACGCACTACAAATCCCAAGAAAGTCCCTTTCTCCACGGGGCTCCTATCGCATGCCTCTCGCTGCCCCCCTCTCCTGCCACCGCCCCGTCCCAGCGCCACAGCACCAGGGCTGCCACAGCTGCCCCTGGAAGACAGCATTGCCTGTTCACACCCAGCAAAACAGACAAAAACCAGCAAGATGGGCAAAATCCAGCAAAACCCTAAGCCCCTCCGCAGGGCAGGCTGGCAGGCATACAGGGTGACCCTGGTCCCGCGTTGCAGAAAGGCTTTTCCCTCCCTGACGATAAGCAATGGGGTACAACATGGGATGCAAACCCTCGTGGGTTGTCCCCACTGTAAGGCTGTCCCCACAGCCTCCCCACAGCCCCGGAGGGCTCCGGTCCTGCAGGAGGGTGCGGGTGGACTTTCCCAGGGCCCACATGTGCACACCTTGCGATGGGGCCTGAGGCACATCCTATGCCCCTGAGGGAGCCGAGGCACAGGAGGAGCATCACCCTTGGTGCAGGAGAGTAACCACATGTCCCACACCTGATCGGCTCTGTGGGCCAAGGGTCTCCGCAGTGCTCCCCACTGTCCTGGCTCTGAGGGCTGTTCCTGTCCCTCCCGCAGCAGCACTCGCTGCAAAGCCCCAGGACCGCCTGGGAGAAGGAAAGCAGCGCAGACTCGTGTGGGCTCAACCCCACACTCTGGGTCTGGCTCTGTCCTTCTGCCAAAGGGTCTGCCAGGCTTCAGGGGTGTCCCCTGCCAGGCTGTCACAAGTCTGCCTGCTCTCGGTGGGGACATCCCAGCCCGCCTTCAAACTGCCCTCTTTCTGGAGGCAACAGGAGCAGCAGGGAGCGAGGCAGGACCCCTCGGCAGTAATGCTTCCTGGAAAAAAGCACTTTGAATAAACAACCTGCTGCCTGCATGCTGCCTGCAGAAAATGCACGTGCCTTGTGCGGGAACAAGGGCAGCAGGAGCATCCTTCATGGGGGAGCAAGGCTTCCTTTGCCATGAAAAAGCACTGTCTCAGTTTCCCCCATGTTTTTCATGCCCTCTAACACATTCATTGTTCAAAATAACTTTCTTCTCACACACCCAAAGGCAGTTCTGCAGCCTTCCCTTTTTTCTTAAAATAATCCTGTAAGCATCCTGAAAAATGCGAGGGGAAAAATCGCAACACTGCCACGGAAGAGCTGAGAATACCAAAAAACATCTGGTTTTGTTCCACAGGAGAGCTTGCTCAACACACAAACATTTACAAACCTACGTTCTTGCACAAATCTCTTCTCTCAGCAAGGCATATTTGCCCACACACGTGTCTCTGTGGGTTTGGGGCGGGGGGAGAGAGAGAGACATGCACGTGGAAGGAAGAAATTCACGGACTTGTTGACATCAATGTACAAATAGATGTGTAATTCACACTTCACTCATGTACACACTTTCACACCTTCTCATAAAAATTCACACCTCGTTTGCACACATGTCCACCCGCTCCAGCAAAGAGAAATATTCAAGCTGCAGATTATTTTTCTTGGAAAGGGCAAAGTCGAAGCAATGAAAATACAGTCAATCCTTCCACACCTTGTCATCCCCTCCCCGTCTCTCCAGCTTTCACACACATGCTACCCGCTAGGCTGATACCACCAACATCACCCACCACTCAGAAGTTGCTAGCCCCTTACTCGCACTGGATACTATGAATACTCTGTGAGCCGTTGCAACTCAACCAGTTGGAGGGAAACTGCAATGTGAACAGGGGTGTCAGGCTCCCGCTTGCTCCGGCTCTTCCCTGACAAATGAACTTAGGAGCAGAAACCCAGGTTTACCCTGATCTTAAAACTCCTCCCTTGCCCTGCGAGGCCATTGCAGGTCAGCGGGACTGAGCTAAGGATATCCCTGGGCTTGATCCTAATTTCAGGTCAGCTTGGTGCCCCAGTTAAACTGCTGGTGCTGGTGAGGACAGTCTGCGAGGGGCTGGAGCCCAGCTCTCTGCGACTGTGGTCTCTGCAGCAAAACGGGAGAAGCAGGCGAAACCACTGAGCAGACAGGAGCACCAGCCACATCCCTCAGGTATTCAGATACCACGAGGAAAATCTCACCATCTTTCTGCAGCAAGGAAAGCCTTCCACCTGCAGGAAAGCTTATCTGTGTCTCTCAGAGGTGCAGATTTTGTCCTCTCATTCATCCCTCCCCAAGAAGGTCCAAAGAAATGAAGGGGGCTCCTTCAGTACAGCACTGCCTTGTCCACGCACAGCACCAGGCCACGTGGTGGGCAATAGCGTACCAAGGAAACTGGGGCTTCTTAGAGTTATCTGAAGAGGCAAAATGACTTTAATATCTTTGTAATTGTTCTGTCGGGCTTTCTCTCTTTTGATTCACTGGTATCTAGCAGATAAACACCTGCAACAAAAAAAATCTATCACTGTGCCCACTGATGGACAAAGGGTTTGCCTCAGCAGACATGCCAACCACTGGCTTTCTGTATAAAGTCAGGCCTGTTTTGTACACAGTAGAGGGTCAAGCTTCTATATAAATGTATCCTTTCAAAACGGGTGCATTGAATCCACGCAAAAATTAAAAAAAAAAAAAAAAAAGAAAAAAAGAAGAAAAAATGTGAGTGGTATGGCTACTGCGTAGGCTGTATGCTTTGGAAGCAAGACATGCTCCACAGCTAATGGGCTCTGGCAGCTTTTGACAGCCCTGAACTCACTTAAAATTAAAATTAAATTCTGAAGTATAAGCCAAGTCTGCCAGGTGCATGGGACATCCCATTGCTCAGTAAGCAAAATTCAGGCATTAAAAGCAAACTGCTGGGGCCCCTGCCAGCCCATGTGGTGGAGGGGCCAGTGGAGCACTGTGCCGATGGTGAGGCCACAGGAGAGCAGCCGGGTTCCTCAGTGGAGGCTATGGAGGTCAGCACTCCCCGGCAGTGTCGGAGCGGGCTGTGTTCAGATGGGAAATCCCCAGATCCCCTCCTTAGTTAAGGCCCACCACATGACTGACTTACACTATCCCAGCAACCCTCTCCTTGCAGGACCACCCCAACAGTGGAACTACACCAGAGGATGACAACCAAGCCATAGGGATGGGAAAGGAAGACCTGGAGAAGCTCACAAGGGCAGACTCCTGCAAATGCCGCAGCGTATGGCGGGCAACTCCAAAGTTTCCCACAGAGATGGGTATCAGCAGCTGAGCTCCTCACCCTTTGCGAGGGGCAGACCCCTCTTTCCCTGCCCTGACCTGCTGGAAACATCCAGGCTGATGAAGTCTCCCCCTGCCTCCCCCAGGCTGCAATGAGCAATCATCACTCAGGGGACCCAACGATAACAGCCAGGCCCCGGGAACCTCCACCCACACTTGGGGTTTTTCAGCTCTGCAGCTCATCAGCGCACGCTGAAACCTTAGGCCGGGAGCAGAGCATTCTCCTACTTGAATTTCCTGCCGATTAAACCCCTCTGGATTTCCCTCACCCCAGGAGAGCAGAGCTCACTGTTATTGTTGGACCTTCAACACAGAAACTAAAGCCAACTCGGCCTGTAACAAAAATAATCATCACCAGAGAGGCCCGTTTCACAACAAACACACATACTACAGCCTCTCAAAGCTTGTAGTGTCCGGCAGAAAACTATCACATTTTGATCTGATGTGTTCAGTTTACTTTGGGGATGTAATTCAGGGCTGTGCACAAAATTTAAGGCATTCTTGTTGCCTTAGAGGCAAGCAGCAGCATCACTGTCTGTGCTGCTTGGAAAGAGCAGCCTCTGAGGGCAGCAAAGGAGCAATGGAGAGAGATCCCGGGAGTTCCACAGCAGAGGGATGCACCGCCTAGCCTCGTCACTTATTTCTCTTCCTTGCATGAGGCTCTCACAGCCCAGCTCCACACTCTCATCCAACCACTGCAGAAGATTTCTACATCCCGGGATTCAGCGCTGGGCAGAGGAGATTTGCCCTGCCAACCCTCCAACAGCGCAGCAAAATATGGGTCCTGTCATGCACGACCTACTGCTCTCAGAGCTGCTGAACTTGGCACGAGCCCTTGTGCAGCAAACTCTGCGTTTCAGTCCCGTTAGAGTCAAATAGCTCTTCAAGAATCAAAGTTTTTCAAGGTCCATGTGCGTCCAAGCACTTCGTCAAACCCTGGTATGGAGGGGACAAACAGATCTCTTCTGCCAAGGATTCATTACCGTTAACGTTCATCCTGCCTCATTCCCTGGGCTCTGGCCCTGGGGGAGAGTCTGGGCGCGGCTAACGTCGCAGGGGCTCTCACCCCACACCACATGGCACAACTTTTGCATCAGGCAGGAACACAAATGCAAACTCTCGGATTTAAATGATACAGCTTAGCCATTGGCCAAGGCGAGAGACATAGTGCAGAGGAAGCTAATAAGATTAGATATTTTATCGCCAGTAGCATAGATCATTTTAGCAGAAGCATGTTTGCTTTGGATTGCGAGATAAAAGCTTCAAAGGCTTCCTGAACAAATTAATGGACAAACACACCCAAACAACACAAAGCACTTACACGCACATTTCATCCCAGAGCGGTACCCACATCCACGTCTTGGGATTTCATACAACCAGGGAAAGTCCCCTGAATGTTTCATCGAGGGCCTTTACCAGTTTAACTAAAATTTCACTTAAAAGTAGAGGCACAGCAAAGCAGAATTTAAAGGCTGCTTTTGTGATCTGAACTAGGATTTTGTTTGATTCAAAGTGTCTCAAGCCTGTCACGAGACTGGCTCATAAAAACACCGTCTGGGCTTAAGCAAGAAAGGAACGCGCCAATCCATCAGTTGAGGAATGCAGCCGTTTTTGACCACTTCCTAAGGCAATTGGGGAGGGATGCAATATATTCACTTTATAGCGCTGGACAGCAGTGAGAGGGGAACGCCAGAAAGCTCAGCAAATGGAACATTTTAGCTGTGAGCCTTTGCAAAAAGAGATCATTTCAAATTATTTTTAAATAAGAAGGGAGTGTTGGAGGGAGGAAGAGAGAGAAGGAGATTTGGAGATTTCTGATACTTGCACTTTCTTTGCCATATTAATCCACAGAAGAATTAAGTGGAAACCTGAAATAGAGGCCTACTCAAGCTTCACCGTGGAAGAAGAGAGGGCCAAATCCTGCATGCAAATCCATGTAATTTGCTTTGAAATCACTGGGGTTCAGCTGATTTCCACCCCTGCAGTTCTGGATAGCCACCTTCCAGGGACTGGCATCGCTTTGTACCACTTGAGTCAGTGGCAACCTTGACCTTTAAATGTTGCCACTTCGGGGTTCTGGTGGTTCCGTTACACACCACCCCACCCCCCCAACTTTGATGAGATTTTATATCCTGGTTTTACACGGTGCCACCTCCGCTAACTTTGTTATTTGTCATCTTATATCACAGGCAAATGCAATTCCAATAGGGCAACCGGCTTGATAGTGTTAGTCTTTATATAGATATGTGTGAACACAATTCTCCAGCTTGCCTGCGAATGTCATTGGTGGGTCCGGAATTACAACTCCTGGCTACTCTGGTAATCATTTGAGAGAGCGCGTGAGTGTGTGCGTGCACGTGCAAGGGGGGGATAACTGCATATTGAACTTGCAGGAATCATGCCTGTTTCTCCTGCCTCTGTGTTAGTGTCCCAAGGGTTTGAAGTCTCGTGGAAACACACTGCCATCTCCCAGGAATAAGTGGCAGCTTCAGGAGACCTTCATGCTGCAGATTGGGCAGTTTCTGAGGAAACCTCACCGGTACCGCAGGTGGGGAAACAGAGACGCAGGGATGCTTGAAGGCTCAGAGCAGAGGCAGAAATAAAGCAGAGGCTTCCTGCATGGCAGCCTGCTACCCTACCTATAGGCTACACTATGAAATAATATGAGGATGAAACAATTTGCTGAGCCATCCCCATGAATGCTATCAATAACAGGCTGGTTCGAGGGCCATGGAGGAAAAACGAGACATTTCTAATTCCACATATTGAAGAAAGAGCCATGGATTCACCTAGGATTCTGCTCTAAGGAGCTTCAGGCTTGATAAAAGGTGTTCAATGCCTCTGAAATACTAATTAGTATTGTTATTATGACAATACCAAGAAGAAAAAAAAAGCCTATCTCATCTCTCATCTCCCTCCGCACCCTCCCAGCTTCCTCACACCTTTTGAGCCCATCTGTCAGGGTCCGTTCTGAAATGAAATCCTGGCTTTCCCCACCGGGCAATGGCAGTTTATTCCTGCCTCTTCCCAAAGCGGCTGGCAGAGCCTCTCCGAATCCCGCAACACCCCTGGCTCAGCCCTCCCTCCCAGGGGCCCTGTTGGAGCCGCAGAGCAAAACCCGGTGCCTTGGCAGCAGGCAGCCCCACGGACAGGACGGGACGGGACGGGACGGAGCAGCGCCTCCGGAGCCACCCGGGGAGAGGCCCCGCTGCAGCTCCCTCCGCACACGCTGCAGAGCAGCAGCGGCTTCAGCCTTTACAACGGCTTGCTCAAATCCAGCTACTGCTGAGCCTCACTACTAGTGCCGAAGTTATTACACGTTCTGGCGAGTGTCTTAAACACATTGTTTCCTGCTGAGCACATATTCAGCGGTCAAACAGAAAGAGAGGAAAGCAGGAGCGAGCCTGGGGGGTGCATGAGGGAGAAAGTTGCGGAGGGGCTCTGGACGCACAAGGGAGAGTGCGGGGAAGGGAAGGATGCAGGAGCATGTGTGTGGCAGGCAGCAAGGTCGGGGGGACTGGAGGGGTTCTGTGCTAAGAGAAAAGGTAGAGATTCGTGTGCTTGTGAAGAGAGAGGAGGAACCAGGAACATAGTAAGTGTGTGTTTATGTGTCTACATGCACAAGGGGTTGGGGTTTTCCTCCCTCCTCTCCCCACAGGCGTTCCCTAAAAACCAGGGTCCAAAGGAGCCTTTCAACAAAACATAAGCAGAGTGAAAGGACAGTGTCCTTTTGGCTTCACCATCTTCCTAAGAGGGATGTAGCGAAAGGCAGGCATTCAAGTTCCACACAGACAGCACTTCACAGCTACGGGTGACCCACCAGAACAGCTGTGGCAGATGTCTTGCCTTTGTCTCAAATACACAGGGAGAAATCCGGGTGGGTTTCAAAGACTCAGAGCCCAGCACTTCATCTCTGGGGCCCATTTTCTTTGACTCATCAAGTATGAAGAGAGGGGGAGAAGCATTCAGACAGAAAGTCTCTGCAGCCATCCATCCCTGCAAGTAATACTTTAGGCTATTCTGCATGCCAACTCTTTGCTTGTACCCCTTTCCCCAACCTGTTTGGGAAGAGGCTGCCTCACCAAGGCTGCGGTTGGGGCCCTGGCCCCCCAGCGTTACCCTAGCTGTCCTCCCCCATGCGATCCACAGGCACCGCTTGCACGTAGATAAGGGTTACAGATCCGAGCTGTGATTTTGAGTGTTTGGCCCTGTGCCTGCCGACCTCGTGCTGACAAACCTCTCCTCTGTGTCTGCGCTTGTGTCTTTTCACTGCGCAGGCATCAAGCCTGGCTCAGGATCCGGCCTTCTGAGATTGCGATTTGGCTCAGGCAGGGAGAAGGCTGACCCTTTGATTCTGAGTATGATTAAAACCATGCTACTGTAGCGCTAAGCCGTGTGCAACACTGCTAGCAACAGCCCTGATTTATGTTGTTGCTAGTATTGCGGTTTCCAGCAGGGTGTAGACAGGGATTTCGAAAATAGCCCAGCTACCTCTTTGTCTGTGTGTGTATTATAATTAGAAATGTGTCAAAGGGCTGTTACAGAGTGAGGGTAAAGCTGGAAACGTTCACACTCCACTTCTGCCCCCACCTCCGTGCCGACACCGTCAGCCCCAGCTTGGGTGTGTGCAGGCACATCAGCTCTACACATTTCCCGGATTAGACAACTGTATTCCTGAGACCCCGTGGGGACGCGGTGGCAGTGACTTCACCACACAATGGAGAGCAAGTTTAGCAGCTTCCAGTTTGCTCTCAGGCTGCTGCAATCTGCCCCACCATCGTGGCTAAATGCCGACTTTTTCTATTTCGATTTCAGATGGGATCATGGGTCTCAGATATAGACAATTTATTTTCCTAGCACAGCTGGTCTGTCAGAGGTCATATAATTTGGCAGGAATCCCAGTGCTTAAAAATTAATTTTTCCTTATTAATACAACTGGGGGTCCCACAGGATAGGATCCCAGCCTTATCTGAACCTGACAGCTTCCTAAACCCCATGAAGGATGCTTTCTCCTCTCAGGCTGTGATAAAAGGCCACCATGTCCTGGAGCCTGGCAGCACCAGAGGTTTCTGCTAGGAAACCAACCCACCCGCCTGCCCGGAGTGGCATGCTGCTCGGACGGGGAGTCCTGCCTTCTCCGGCCCAGCAAAGCGGGTTGCTTTCTCATTTTAACCTTCTAAGCCATGCACGAGGTACCAAACACAGAGTAAATACTGGGAAGGGGGCTGGGGTGGAGAAGGAGCAGGGCAGGGAGATGGGAAGTGCCTCCGTAGAGCCCCCTGGGACCAGTATGCCTGCCTGTCACTCCAGACACCACACACCATGATTTTTCTGCGGCAGGCAAGTTAGGAAAACAACATCCAGCATCCTAACCTGGGTCAGAGCCCCCCACTGAGCTTGTATCAGTCGTTTTCAGTGATGCTCCTGACAACTGTCTGATTCCTAGGCTAAAAAACCTTTTGTTCCCAGTAAGAGCCGAGTTAACAGCACAATGGGCAAAAGGCATTACACTCAACGCTTGCATGGGGGTGTGAGTGCATGTCTGTATGTGTGCGGCCGTGTGCCTGCTTGGCAGCAATTTGTTTTGGTCCCCCTCCCCACCTTGTCACATCTCCTAAGTCATTACTAAAAATATTAGCTTTTAAGCAAACTATTTGGAAGGCTTCAATAGTGAGCTTTGCTCGGAGCTGCATAAACATCATCTGAACAGCTCAGTACTCAGGTCACTCACATCTTTTACTTTCTTACTTGATTGATTTTTACACGAAGATGAAAAACACACAGCCATCCAACCTTCAGATTTATCTTCCAGGGTCTCCCACCCACTCCCCTCCATGGTTATCTCAGGGTTTGCTTGGCTACATACAAATTGGCAGCTGCACTGTTTATCTCTTACTGTAGAAACATTGCACGAGGGTTTTTTCCATGTGGATTATCATATTATTGTCTATTAAAAACATCTCCCCTCTCTACTAACCTCCCTTAGGGAACCTTAAGAGGGACTTTCATAATGGGGGAAGGCTTTCAGATACACCAGACTGAAACATAAATCCATCTACCTCTGGCATGTTTTTCTTACTAGGCTGGCTAATTTACTGGAGCTGAGTGTAGCCTGATCAAGGTTCACGTCCCGTTACCCCATACCTTTGCTCGCTGGGCTAGCAATAAAGTCATTTGACCGGGTTTGCAGCACCACAACAACGTCTCGCCAAACAGCCGCTGGTGTCAGCCGCAGGGAGACAACTTCCTTGCTGGCTCCAACACCATGTGATGCTCTGCTTAGCCGGGAAAACCCCGCGTTCAAATAAACATTTCTTACAGCGACTGAATGGCCTCAGAGACACGGTTGGCTCGTAAACCCCTTCCCAGTTAGAAGTCCTGATCCCGAGCCCACTCAAGGATAGAAGGAGGTGCACACACAGACACAGGCACACACTCAGGCTCAGCAGGCACAGGGACCGCAGCCAGGCTGGCCAGTGCACCCTCAGGAGCGAGCTTCAGGTTACAGCCCGATCTGCCTCAGCACAATACCCACTCCAGGAGACCAGACACTGCCTCTGCAACAGGGACCATCTGAAAAGACTGTTGCACTCAGCAGGGGCCTCCCAGGACTTTGCTCCTTCTCTTCACCCCATCGAGTGCCTATTCATTTGTTTTCCTATTTGAACAAAAGATGGGATTTTTGTCTTTCCCTTATAACCATAAGGCAGGAGGCGATGCCAACCAGAAACTGAATGTACACGGAGCGTGTTTGCCGGGAACGTGTGTGCTTCGCTGCTGCGGAAAAGAGGGACTTTCTCAGGCGGCAGAGACTCTCCCACTTCCCTTTTCAAGGGGAGCTGGTGGCCATGCCGCTCCGGGGCAGGGGAAGGCAGAGGGGCAGCGGGAAATCCAGGGACCGACGCACGCACATCGCGCCTTGCCATCTAACGCTGCCCGGGTCAGACCGCGGCTCAGGACCCTGCGTCCCCGCGGGCTGCCTGACGCACGTCCCGGGGCCCCGACTAACGGGAAGGGAAACCCAGAGCTCAGCAGCTGCTGGCTTGGCACCACCGTCCTGCCAGGCAGCTCCCGGGCTGCTGGCCGTAGAAGGAGCCCCAAGAGAGCGGTGGACGGCTGGGTGAGGCATATCCTTTTCCTCCAGTGACTGCTCCAGGTGGGGACCCTGCTGCCCCCATTAGCCAGACCCAAAGCCAGTGGCTGGGGAGCACAGGTCCCAGCCTCAGTCCGCCCTTGCCCCTCTCCCGTCCCCAAGCCGAAGCAACGCAAGCATCGGGGCTTCATCCGAGCGCCTCCTGACAACCCAGCCTAGCCCTTACGCAAAGACCAGAAAAAACACACTCGCGCCCCAAAACCTGCCACGAACCCGCCGGGTCCCGGGACACCCCGGCGTTTGCAAAGTAACTGCGGGTCCCGCACATACCGCGGGCAGGCTCTCCCGGGGGGCTGCCCGGCGGGTGCCTCCAACGGGCGGGTGCCGCCACACCGCCGTTAAGCCTCGCCTGCTCCCAGCGCCGCCCTGCACGGCTCCCGGCTGCCTGCTCCCTGCCAGATGATCTTAATTTCTCACCTAAAGTTTCCCGAGGTTGCAACCGGGCACCGTTGCAACCGGGCACGGGGCCGCGGGCATCCGGATGCGGGTGTCCGGGATGCGGCTGGTCCCTACCGCTTCCCCTCCTTTCCCCGTGCCCCCCCCAAAAAACAGCACGCAACTTTCCGATGAGGCTCCGTCCCCTCGCCCCTTCACGCCGGGCGATGGGAGCTGCGCGGCTACACCCGCTGCGCGCCTTGCCGGGGGGGCTGCGCCATCCCCGCCCCACCACACGTACGAACCCTCCCAAAACCCGTACTGCGAAAGCTGCGCGGCGTCGCCGATCCCTCATTTATTCCCTAGCGATGCCCGAGGCCGGGCAAAGCCTCCGTGCGTGCGCCTGGGACCGCGCACGGGCACCCGAAAGTTGGGCGGGCGGGGAGGGCTCCCGCGCCCACGCGCGGCCGGGGGCATCCCCCGCCCCGGCGGGCGCCTTACCTGTCTCCGCCGTGCCTCCGGAGCCGGGCAAGCACAGCCCTAGAAATCCCCACGCGAGAAGAAACGTATCCATCCTTCGGAAGAAATTAAAAAAAAAAAACAAAACCAACCACCCGAGGCTGCGGGCCGGGCTTCGCCTCACTACCCCGGGCGCGCCGCGCCCCGCGTGGGCGCCCCACTCGCGAGCGGCTCCTGCGGGGCTCAACGGGGGGCAGCGGCGGCCTCCCCCGGGCCGGGGCTGCGGGGCGGGCGGTGCCGGCGGAGCGCCTCTCCCCTAGGGCGACCCGCGGGGCCGGCGCCTCGGCATCCCCCGGGGCGCGGCGGCGGTGCGGGCTGGGGCGCCGTCTGCGCCTCCTCTCCCTCCCCGCCGGCGCCTCGCAGCCTTTTCAGGCAGGGCGGCATGTGGCTGTCAGCGCCGAGCGGCGGCGCCGCCCCCCGCGCACCGCCCCGCGCCCGCGCACCGCCCCGCCGGGCCGCGCACCGCCCCGCCCCGCCCCGCCGCGCCGCTCCGCGCCGCGCCCGGAGCCGCGGGGAAGCGCGGAGGCTGCCGCCGCGCTGGGGCAGGGCGGGTAGCGCGGTGCGCGGAGCGGCTCCGCGGCGCCGGGCGCATCCCCGGCTGCGCCGCCGCGCCGCGGGTGCCGGCCGGCCCCTTCCCCCAGCGCTCGCGGCCTGGCAGCGCGGGCAGGAATCAAAAAACCCGACCGAAATAATTGCGAACGAGCAGGGCTGCGCGAAGGGAGACACCCAGAAATTGTCGGATGGGGGAGCATCAGGACAAGGATTGTCCCTGCTCGTGGGCTTCCGCCGCTGCCGGCCGAGACCCAGAAGCGCCGTTGCCTCGGCCGGAGCCGGCGTGCTGTAGCGGGAAGCGGGGAGCACACGCTCCCTCGCTTCCGACACCCCTGTTGCGGTGCGAAGGCTGCTGCGAGGGACAAATGCAAAACCCCTCCGGCACTGCACCACGGTTGGCTTCCACGCTCCCAACCAGTTTTCTCCAAGATGCTCTTTAAAAACACAGGCCGAGAGCAGCGTTCACATAGTCACCTTAAGAGCACTCAGAAAGTTTGTTCGCCTTTGCCCCTGAGAAGGTGAGGAGTCCCTGCCTGGGTTGGAACCGCCGGGACCTTGCATTTACTTGCTGCTTAAATTCATAGACAGCAACAGGCTTAAGAGCCGGTACCTGGCAAACTGGGGCTAACTCACACCTCCACCCTGTTTGAGAGGTGAAATTTCAAAGCACACAAATGAAATGAGCCCTAAAACCCCACACCAAAAAGCCACTTAAAAACAAATTCTTTATGTTGTTGATCAGTTCCTCGATTACAGATTCCAACTTGCAAATATACAGTAGACAAAGGGATTAAAACTACGTTACCTCAGTTTTTTTAAGTTGGTAATTAGTGAAGAGATACTGGCATGTGGCAGAACTGAGATACATCATTGTGTGGGTGAGAGGGAAAGTACGAACATTTCACTGGTATTCGTTTAGGGTGATGAGACTAATTATTTTGTACTCTGCTGTCTATCAGTTATGGGTAGCATCACCAGCTCACGTCAATGAAATCACGATGCCAACCTGTTGGAGCGCATTCACACAACACGAACGCACCGAGTTCCTCTGAGGCCAGCAAAGTTCATTGACAGCACTAGATTTGGCCTGACAGATAGATCTGATATTTCAGCCGTTACCCTGAGGTAGGCTGTAGCATCCCTCTTCCTTCTGTGTGTTTTGATATCTGATTTTGCATCTTCTGTGGCTCAAATGTGCTCCAACACCTGTTGAAGTCAAGGCAAAGCGACTGGCAACTGAGTCTACTGCCTTATTTATTGTATTTTGATGTGGAATT
The DNA here is from genome assembly GCF_018139145.2 of Gymnogyps californianus. Taxonomy (NCBI): domain Eukaryota; kingdom Metazoa; phylum Chordata; class Aves; order Accipitriformes; family Cathartidae; genus Gymnogyps; species Gymnogyps californianus. The sequence goes on from NC_059477.1 coordinate 15,168,400, forward strand.
ATGCAACTATTATTTACTACTTCCTTATAGTTAGACTACTATCAAGCTAGCAAAGTGCGATTTTTTGTGTGTATTAATAGCCCTCACAAACCATAACACAGATATTGGAGCATAATATAAACCCACAGCATGAATCATTCCTTTCTTGAGATGTGCATGGAAAAGGAAGAGGTTACCAAGCCCTAGTCAGAGACGGCCCCATCTCACACACCATACAGCACAGGGGCAGTTTTCCTCCCAAAAGAGTTTCCCCTGGTTAAGGTCAACAGAAGAGTGCAAACACGACCTTGAACTGATATCAGCTCTGATCTGCTGCTGAGTGAAGAGAAGATAACCCTAGGAAAGAAAATGGTGATGGGAAATGAAGTTACCTGCTGCTCCACAGAGGTTTCTCTCAGCTGCTTTTCAATAGCTCTCCACAAATCCAGCCCTGTGTTTAGTGTCAGATCTCAAGTGTCCTCTCCACAACATGCTGCTATCAGGAAAGGAAAGGCACAACTCAAATACGAGGCAGTGCTACTGCAGTTCCTACCACTGCAGGTGTTCAGGACAGGATGACAACCAAATTGGTGACACCTGCTAGTCCAGCTCAGGTACAAAAGAGTCAAAAATACTTCTTTTGGGAGCATTTAAGACTCAGATCCTCTCTCAGGTTTGAAGGAACTGAGCACAAGGTGATGCTATGCACCTTGAACTTACCTCTGCCTGTTTCCAGGGGCAGCGGCGGCTGCTGCTGTGGGCGTTGCTCCATGCCCCAAGCGAGGCTAGGCCTCCTCAGCTCTCCATGCCGGGAAGCCCGGCTTCTGCCAAAGGGCTCAGGGCTCTGCTCTCTGTTCAGTCCTCCTGTGGGTATTTAAAACCCACGAGTAAGCACTCGCCAAACCCATCGGGAACTGCAGCATTTTTCCATATCTGTATGTCAGAAACATCCACAAAACCTCACTGAAAATGAGACAATATGTAATTTAATGGTACTGCAATATTTAACGTACCATCTGCATTAAATTTGGTGAAGGAATTTTGCAGCCCAAGCGTTAGTCAGAGCTGTGATGCAGTGAAATTTCCCCCATCTCTCTCCTCCCCTCCAGCAGAAAGCCTTCGCCTCCTCAAACACTGCCTAGTTCCCTGCTGCTGACCCGAGGGCCCGGGTATCTAGGGTTTTCCCTGGCACGCTTCAGCTCTGCTCTTCTCTTCCCTCTAATTGCAGCTCCTTTTCAACATTGATCATACAGCCTCATTTATTTTCAATCACAGCTTCCTCTTTCTAAATGAATCCTTCTCACCCCATGAACTGACCATCAGGAGGTGTCTGTAGAGCAGGAAACCCCCCAACTTTTCCTTGGAGACTTTCTCAATCCTGATTTAAAAGAAAATAAAATTTAAACCAAGGTGTCATGTATTCCTGTAACCTTCTCTGGGCTCCAGAGTAGCTGGACAAACAGGGTCTTTCCCCTAGTTTTATGTCAAAACACACTATTTCCAATGCAGAACTTGACAGCCTTCCAGAGAAAACAACACGGCAGGACTGAAACAGGGTTAGGAATGAGAGCGGAGAAAAATGATACCCGGCCTAGATAAAACCATAGTATTGTCAGTCAGCAGGAGAGCAGGGACTCAAACATTTTTGGCAGGATACCCGAGGAGCGGGAGCACGGGGCACAGGGGCAGACGGCGTGGGTTGTCTCCCTGACTCCTCACAGGAGCACAGACTTCTTGCTGCAGTTTTCCTCCTCCAGACAGTGCTTTGAGATCCTCAGCTAAAAAGCTCTAAGTGCATCATATAAAGTGTTTTTATTAGTCTATCAGGTGCATGATTACGAGATCTCATTTTATAGCCACAAATAGTCAATAATTACCTTAGCATCCCATTAGCCCTAGTCTTCAGCCAGACTATTTGCTCAGGAATTCTTCCATATTTAAAAAGCAGCCCAATACCCCAACTTCGAGAAAGCAGTATGGCACATTGCATTCCAGTCCATAAACTTCCAGTGTAGAGGTGGCTTAATTAGCAAGCTGCTCAGTTTATTTTTCATGGGGAGTACCATGGCTGCTAATCTGCGGTTGAAAGCAGCAGCTGCAGGGCGAGCCCAGAGGCTGCCCCTTTGGCTCTGCGGGTGCTTGCCCACCCCATTACTGCCCGCCCACCCCATTACTGCCCACCCACCCCACTCCTGCCTACACTGTCACTGCTCGCCTCCTCCTAACATGTCCCCCCCATATTTTTCCAGCTGCCAGCCCAACTGTAGGGTGGCAGGGAGCTGCTTTCTCCCCCTGCCTCTCCTGCCCACAGATACTTGGTACAGAAGGAGCGTTGCTGGCGTGCAGAGGCTACTCCAGTGTTCACGCTGCCCGGCTGCAGCATGGCCTGAAGCTCAGGCAGCCACTGCGGGCCCCGGGCCAGTACTGTCCTGCCACGGTGCCAGGAGCTGGTGGAGGGCTGCGGGGGAGAGCTGGGGAGCATCACCACAGGGGAAATGAGGGGAGTGCTGAGGCAGCCTGGAAAGGAGAAATGAAAAGAAGGGAGGAAAAAAACAGAGGAAAAAGGAGAGAAGAGCAGAGAAGGGAGGTGGCGAAAGAAACAAAGAGACAGAACAAGAGGATGGGGGAAAATGAATAAACAGCAGAAAACAGGGAAGAGAATAGAGGAAGCAAACTAATGGAGTTAAAATCCATCACCGGATTAGCGGAGAGAGAGAGAGCAATTCCTCACGGCTCGGGAGGTGCTCAGCCATGGGAGAGGCACAGGCGTGCTGCTGGGGGCCTGCTCCGAGCAGCAGCCTGTGCAGGGGGGTCAGTGGTGCCGGCTAGGGGGAGGAAAGCCCCTGCATCTTCAGAGTTAATAAAAAAAAGCTTTCAGACTTCAGCAGGCTGACTGAATTAGGCTGAATATAAAGGTGCTGTATTATTTCTCAATACAGCAGCGGTATGAAAGGAGGCAATGGGTTTCTTTTGAAGCAGCTGCTGTGTAATCCAGGGCTTTCAGGTGTACTTCAACCAAATGCTCTCCTGGTTTCAGCAGGTTAACTTCATTAAAGGCTCCATCTACTGCTTTAATGTTCACTGAAATCCCACTGGGTGGGTACATTAGGCAGAAATAACCCCCAGAAGATGATTGCATGCTGTTGTTTGGCACAGTGGATGGACCTGGAAGGGGAAATGGAGGAGGGGAGGGCGTCACACAGTGACCCAGGCTGGAGAGGACAGATCCGGAACCACTGTAACATGCAAATGGGCCTGGCCCTTTGCTAATGGCAGCAGAAGCCACTGCAGCAAAACCCTAAGCCTGTGGGGTCAGCCTCCTGACCCCATCTCCACGAATAACCTGCTTGGTTCCTGCTTCGCTTTGGTATCCTCCTTCTCCACGCAGCCACTGGTGCTGGCCCCCAGCTTGCGAGGAAGGTGCCAATCCCCCACAGCTTCTCCTCACCTGCAAAGAGGAGAACATGGAGCTGTAAGGGTCATCTGTCCCTCCAACAGACCCTGGCATTCTGTTGGCTTTGCTACTGAGGGCTTTGAATTGGGCTTGAGTTTCTTACCCCACTGTAACTGTGGGGTGCAGTTAAGACTCTTGAAAAATCAAATAAGCTCTTGCTAGTGTGAGGTGACCCAAGCTCTGCGCGTTCATCTGCTAAAAGCACCCAAAATGGCCCACTGACCGTGGTCTCTGCAGGTCCCTACCCACAGAGCAGCATCCGGTCAGCTTCACGTTGGAGAAGCTCCAGTTGGACCACACTCCAGGTAGGGTCAACAGCAAATTTTCCACAGACTGAATTAGAGGGGCACGTTTGTGGACCCCTACCCAGTTACAGTCACAAACCAAGGGCCTCATTTAAAGTCTGCTGAAGCTGCTGGGAGTTCATCCATCAACTTCACTGACATCTGGATGTGACCCAAGTGGCTGAGCCCTGCAAAGCCAGCATGACGTCTTTAACTGTAAGTGCTGCCATTGACTTCCGCCGGGCTGGCTTCCATGGTGTAAGTGTCATGCTCTGTAGTAAGTACTTACAGGGCTGTGTGCTCAGTGTTATAAAGGGCCACGCCAGCAACCTTACTAAAACACCTCCTTAAAAATACACAAATTCTTAAACCAACAAGTCATTTAGACCTCCCCTCGCCTGAAACTTGGCAAACAAATTCTTAGGCCAGAAGCAATTTATTTTTCCTTATAAACAAAATGCCATTACCATGCTTTGGCTCTTGGCTTGATAGATCCTGGCAAGAAAATGTGTGTGTATATTTTAAAGGGCTTTCTCCTTGCTTATCATGCTTTAGCTTTTGACCTCTCCTCTCTCCCCCCATGCCCAGGCACATTCCGGCGTTGGCTCCTGTGGTGGTACGTCGCACAGCTCTCCCAGCAACTGGGGTTAGACACTCCCTCCAGCAGATAGCACATTCTTCTGGAGCACTGTCATGGGGGGAAGCCTTGAGCTATGAAAGGTTTTATTTCCCTTTTAATATTTTATTTTCTTTGATGTTCATTTTAAAATAAATTATTGTGCCTTATTTGTATCACGGTACCTGGCTCTGCAAGGACTGGGACCCCTCTGCTGTCCAAACAGAGTCAAAGACAGTTCTTGCCTCAAACAGTTTACAATCTGAAGAGACAAAGCAGACAAAAACCAAGAGCCAGATACAATGTGGATGACAAGCCTGTGGATTACTTTTGCATTTAGTTAAGTTGTAAACTGTTGAGGGAGAGATTGCCATTTGACTACGCCTGTGCAATATCAGAGGTAGGAACTTTCTTCTGATGCTGCTGGATACCCAGTTGTTTGGAGATGGGTTTTCAACATGGAGCATTTAGGTGAGGATGTCCCAGAAAGTCAGTGATTCCTAAGGAAGCCACTGCTTTTCACCTGACGTCACCAAGCATGTGTCAGTGAAAGCAATCAGTCAGTCAAAAAGCAATCTCATAACAGAAAAAGCCATGTATATTCTGCTAATAAAAGACAGATGAGGCCAGGAGAGGGAACAGATTTAGAGGATCCCAGCTGATAGCTGGAAACAAGGCTGAGCTGTGTTTTCATCGTAGCCAAACACTCCTGGGTTTTGAGAACATTTCAAAGCATGTTTGGCACAGAACTTAGGTACATGCTTACCTTCCTAAAAATTTCATAGTGGTGCTATGATCTTGCTGGAGACAACTCTACTGGATGTATCAGGCTGAAGATTGTCTTCATAATCCTCCCTTTGACATACGTGCACATCTCAAGTCAGACCTCGCCTTTACGCCGCTTCCTAGACAAGAAATCCATAATCTCAGAGGAGCTCTACCCTGCTTCCTTTCTCTTTCTGTGAATGTTTTGAGTCACAGTCATCACCCTTTCCCTCTGGGGATGGGACTGCTTCCTTATCATTGCAGAGTAGCTCTTTTTCCCAAGAGGTGTCTTCCCTCTCTCCCCAGGATCCTCCACACAGACCCCACTGATTTTTCAGTGTAACTTCTCATGGAAATCAGTGGTGCTAGGGCTGCTTCACAGTCAATAGGATGGTACTGAGGCCCATGCTTCAAATAACTACACTGGATGGTCCTCCAGGGGACTGGGAACTGCAGAACAATAGTCGGGAAGCTGCCCATTTTCTGGGCAGCTCATACAGCAGGGCAGTGTTTTCACGCTTGTGCTCAGCTGCCTTCACAGGACATTAGGAGCATGTGGCCTGCTGCAAATTCAGGCTGTGCTTCTCAGAAGTTCAAACTTAGGGCTTAGCACCAAGAATTTGCTGAAGTAAAGAGATGCACTAGAATAACGACTATCAGGCACTCTGAAATGAGAGGTGGTTTTGTGGCCATGCAGCCACAGATTAGGAGAATCAGTAGGGTCTTTCGGTCTTCCTGAGCCAGAGAAGTGACCCAGGACCCAACCCAGTGTAAGCCTGTGGGCAGTACTGGACCTTTACCATACTTTGTTTCGTTTCCATGTTAGCAAAATGGGTCTGCTAATACCTTTTCTCTCCCACCCCTTGTCTGACTTCTCTGCTCGATTTTGAAATCCTGAATGGTCTCTCCCCATGCGCAGCACAGTGGGTCCAGTGGCTACTGTAATACGAGCAATCCTCAGTTGCAGGTTTTTCTTTTTCCTCCTCAGTGTGCTACATTTATCAGTATCAACCACGAGCCCAGCACAGTCAGGCTTTCCCTTGCTCGCAGCACCTCAGAGCATTTGGGTTCGCAAATCTTGCTATTAATAATACATTGTGCAAAGTTGGTACAGAGCTCAAAGTTTTCCATGTGTGTGCTGGAGTTTGATTGTAACTGTGGGTATCATTATCATCAAAGAGTCTGAGGAATGGCAGCTTTTAGTTAAACAAATGGAAAGCTGTATTTAGTCTCTTTTGCCACATTGTGATAGGAAAGAATAAAGGCTTTTAAATATATTTTACAGCTGCCATTTCTTAGGTTTTTCTGCCTTACAATAGTCTCCGTGGTTCTGACTGGGATGTTGTTGCAAAAGCTTTTTGTTTTTAAGCCTCCTATTGAAATAATACATATTAATTGCCTCATTCCTGAGTTTTTTGTTGTGGTGGAAATTTCGGATGGAGGGGGTGGAGGGACGAGCTGTAAAGCATCAACAGCTGAGAGGGGGTGCCCTGGGTGAGTAATGAGAGAGGGGGCTTAGATGACACACTGCTAGCAGAGTGCGAAGGAGAAGAAATGTCTCCCTGGAAAGTGAGAAGACAATTGGCAGAGGACCCCGGGGCTCTTTGGGGGGAGCAGGGCAGGGGCAGAGGGAGAGCTGGGAAGGGGGAGCTGAAAGTGCTCAACAAGGAAGCCAGGTGGGAGCAGGGACAGTGTAGTCTTTGAAGAGAAAAAAAGAGCTGGATTCGTCATACTGTGGCCACCAAAAATGAGTATCAATGAAGCAATATTAGCTCTGTAAGCAATCGGACAAATGCTGCTTTCCGAGAGGTGCTTAGTATGTGGTTGGATCCACAGGTGTATAATAAAGGTTGAGCTCAGGTTTTTCCTGTTGTGATGGCACTAACATGGTCTCTCTGTCCTGTCTCCCCAGCTGTTTTTACAAACCTTGCAGGAGATTTGTATTTCTGATGAAATTGCCGAATGGTTCAAAAGTTACTGTGGCAGCAACAGAGAAACACATGGTCATATACCATATATAAGCCGCCTCTTTTCCTTACAAACTTAAGCTAAAAGTATATATGTATATCCTAATACTTGCAACACAGTGCTATCCCAAAGAGCTACAGGTAGTTTATGAAAGCCATAGTGATTGCAATTACCTCCATTTTACATGACACAACACAGAGTTACTAGACCCATTCTGGGCAGAGCAGAGGCCCCCGTGCTCCTCACCACCACTCGCCTCTCTCCTCTGTGCCCTAAGAAACATTTTGGCCTTTCACTTGCTGAAAAATATGGAGGCAGTGGCTTTCTCTTCAAAGTACTCTAACATGTTCAGACCGAGGGTGCCCAGGGAAGGCAATGTGAGCTCCCTCCTCTCGGCTCAGTCCCACAGTACAGCCATGGGTCCCGTGTGCGCCAGGTCCCGGGTGGCCGTCACCCAGAAGAGACTGGTTACAGTGCTGACACCAAACAGAAGGTGAGCAGCAAAGAAGCCCCATCTGTTAAACACATGAAAGGTGAATTGACGGGAGTTCAAGCCAAGTACTGAAATGTAGCTGTGAATCTGAAAGCTTTGTTCCAAAGAAACAAAGTCCCACTTTAAAATACATCCAAAAAATCCCATCCTGCTTCCATTGAAGTCAATGGCAAAATTCCCACTGGTTTAACCAGGAACAGGATCAGGCCATTTCCAGACAGATTTACAGCCAACACATGCTGTAATGCTCGCATATTGCATGCGCTTGCTTCTATTTTCAGCCATGTTAAAAAATTATAGCAAATGCCTATGGATTTGTGCGTATGAGTTATTGCGCTGCTAATGAGAGGAAGAATTACCCGACCATGGTTTAGATGGTCATCCGTTGCCAGCACAGATGAAATTGCTGGGTCATTCACTGGCTTCGTATCACTGTTCATCCCATTAGCATTTCCATTAGAATTATTGCAAAATGTAACTCAATTTCTCTTTTTTTGGCGGATGCAGGGAGGGACACAGGCTGTGTTTGCAATTAGAGCTGCTAAGGAATTGGAACTGAAACCGTAGGCACACTCTTGTGCCACACTGCAGCCACTAACGGGACGGTCCTCTGACAGGACCACTTCTGCTTAACCGGGGGAGTAAGAGACGTTCTAGGTAATGAAAAAAACCAAAATGACTTCTTACAGCTGAAGGTCTCTACACATAATGCATGCACGCTCATGCATTAGAAAGCTTTGCCTAATTCATTCCCACGTGCTCCTTGCTTTGGGCAGCTGAGTCCATCCCTCTTAAATGTTAAGAAGTTTGCAGTCTAAACCCCACACAGATCTTGTTTTTCGAAAGTGCTGCCGAGAGCCAGCAACCAGTAGGTTTCCCAGAAGCTGCTGTTTGCCAGTCCCTTTTGTAACTAGCCCCCATGTTCTCTGCCACTATCATTACCAAAAAAAAGAAAAAAATCATCTCATGGCTGAAGCCTCCCTCCCCTCACTCCTCCCACTTGGAAAAAAAGCCATCTATTGTTTTCCTGTAATTGATCAAGCATAAACATTCAGCTCTACAGTTTTATGACTAATCACTCTACTTCTAAGACACGTGTTTGCAGCTCTGCAAGGCACCAGCTGCTGTCATTCCAATGGATATTAATTTATATTGTCTCCTGCTCCCATCCTCCCTGCGCCGATACACAAAGGGAGTGGGGTGGCGGCAGGAGCTTTAGATGAAGACATCTGCTTGAAAGGCAGACAGTAGCCACGCTGCTGAGATTGCACCTGGACTTTCACTGGAAAATCAGACACACCAGTTGCTTCCTGGCACTCCAGGCTTCGGTACACACACAGGGTTTTGACTACCGTTATTTACTTATTTACCTCACTCCAAGGGAAACGAAACGTCGGGACAGAGAGAGGGAGGCAGATTTCAGGAGCAAAACTGAGCTGCCTGAAGTAAAGTATCACAGACGTGCGTTGTGTTGAGGGGGGAGGTGGGGGTGAGGAGGGGGAAGAGGAAAGCTGGAGCCTCTAATTTTGCCCCCTAAAAAGGTTCTTTCATGATGGTTGGCCATGCTCAGCTCTTCTCTGGAGAGGCCGGCAGCTGCCCAGGCTTGTGTGCAGGATGAACCCAGCCAACTGCAGCCTTGGGAGGAGGAGGTGGAGGAGAAGAGGACTTGTTGGTTGTCCCTCTGTGAGATCCCACAGAGACAGACAGAACTTGACACCGGTGGCTCGAGCCTGTGACCCTGCTGCAGCATACAAAGTTGGTCTCCCCCTCACTCCCCCGGCCAGCTCCCAATAACTGAACTTAAAAGCATCGCACACAAATTCACAAGCTCTCCCTATCCACAGCGTGATGGTCACAGCCCTGCGCACAGCGGGCACACAGGAGGTTCACAAACCACCGCGGAGTCTGCCACAGACCTCCTCTAGGACCACTGCAAGCCACTTCTCCTTCAGCCAGCACCCCTGGGGGAAAGTCCTGTGCACAGGGACATGCAGGGACTAACGTGCCTGTTCTGCTAAAGCGTTCAGATACCATCTCCCAGATAAAACAAAGCTGAGGGCTTGACTATAGGGGATATGAAAGATGTCTTTCTCCTCAGAGCAGGGCTGTTTCCCAATCCCTTCGCGTTTGCTAATCAAATACCAATGTGACTGGGGTCACATTACATTATGGCTGTCAGCTCTAAGCGCATACTGTATTTTTCATGTCCTGTCCTGCTCTGCTGTGTTGCTCTGTTGCTGTTTCACCCCCAGGGGCAGCACTAGAAGACTTTTCCTTATAGCTCGCCTTGTGGTTTTGCTTGGAAGCCCTGATCCAGGCTTGGACCTGGTGCTGCCACATCCCATGCAAAAGACTAGTGAAAAGTTTACTAAGTGAAGAAGTTGGTTAAGCAGTTGCTCTGTGGCATTTAATTACACTAGTAAAGAGCTGAGGGACGGTAATGCGCAGTTCAGATGTGAGGTGCTGTTTGCCCACGTTTCCTGCAGCAATTTTTCAAAATAAAGAACTAGGTTCAAACTGAGGACCTATTTCACTCTTTTCAAGAGGCAGACGGACATGAAAGTTTGGGATTCTTTTTTATAATATCTGAGCTGGCAGGGTTGCTGAGACAAATCTAAAAATCCGTTCTTGTTATTATATTACATGCCTGAATTCCCACTGCTGTATACCACATGAAGTCACTTACCCTCTGTGAGTGGCTACAAAATACTGCTTCTGGTGGAGAATTCATATCTAGGCATGTTTTATTTTGCTTTTTGCCCAAGGTAAATGAGAATGTGGGTGCAGGTTGGGGAGGGCATCTTCCTGTTTTTTTCATTAGCTTAAGCTGAACCTGTTCATTCTTTTGGTAACCGCCTCAGAGCCTGTAGTTATGGGAAGGTGACACAAACATCTCTTTTTGCTCTGTAAAATTTTCCCTGTTCCCTGAGCTCATGGTTTCACTCCTCTCCCCGCAGGTCTCCAGAGACCCCTGCTTCCCCAGGGATGTGCAGGTCACAGGGCACCAGCCATGTGAAATATTAGTGCTCCCTCTACACATACACCCTTGAATGTGTCATGATATTTTGGGACAGAAATGTTATTTTTAGCATCCTTGTCCCTCTGCCACAGCCACTGGGAGGAAGAAGCTAAGGACCACTAACCGCTGTGCCATTAGACAGTTTCGACTGACTAGTCCCACTAAAATATGTGACTCCTCAAAGATGACGTTGGGAAGTAACACATTTTAACAGACGCTCGCCACCCCCTTCTTTTCTATAAACAGAGACAACATCTCGAAGGGGCAGGCTGCAGATGGTATTGTTTGTCTCTCAGCGACATGCATATCCCAGGTTGAAGTTTCATGGGGAATTGTACCCAGGCCAGTGGTAAGTCAATATGTCTGAAGTATTGTCCATTTAAAGGGCTGCTTTCTAGCTGCGCTCTTAGGCAGAGACGTAAGGTCTCGAGGCAGATCAGGGAAGAGTCATATCTTATGGTCTCATGTTCCCCAAAACTCTTCCGCTGGATTTCCCAGTCCATTACCCACACTTTCTGTCAAGGTTGTCCAGATTCCTAGGAGCTCTGAGCCAGATGATATTGGGATGATTTACTGAGGGTGTGAGATGACAAACAGACTGTGGCAAACCTTTCCTTGTGGCCTTAGCCACTCAGACAGCTTGGAAAGAGCTTGGGGAGTGAGACAGGCTACGAAGCATGCACAGCACAAACTTCCACTGCCCCAGCCTATTCCACTCTGCATCCACACGGAAATCCTCACAGAGCACACATGCATCGAAGGGAGAAGCAGATTTTTTTTTTTTTTTGGTATTAGATAAACTCTTAGATGTAACCTGGAATCAAAATCTCAGGGCTTGCCCACACATTGATCTGTATACTGCACCTATGCAATACAACTCTGCATAGAGACCTGTATTTGAAATAACAGCTGCTTTTTTTTTTTTCTTTTTTTTGCTTACCCTGCTTTTCGGAGTGCCAGTGATTTATGTGTGCAGCCAGTGCTCCCCTCCATGCAGGAGACAAGAAGGGTTTCTCTCTCTTGAAAGGGTTAATTGTGTGGTGTTTGTAAAGATCTTGGAGAGCTCCGATCTTCGAGTGCCAAGTTGTCTCTTTCTTGCTCTTGCTTCCAAGTACTACGATTCTGTGGGCCAAATATAAGTTACTTTTACACGTACTGTAGATTAGTCCAAGGGAGAGTAAAGGTGCCGCTCAGATCTCCAAGCCCTTTCTATACACACATGGTGCCTTGGTGCCCTGGGGCTCTTCCGCAGGAGGGACTCACATGGGTCAAGCTATTGGGGTGTCAAGGCTTTGGGGCCGCCTGTCTTAGGAAGGCACAGAACAGCTGTAAAACAGTTACAGGAAACACTTTATCCAGCCTCCATCCAGGACCATCAGTTAATCACAGGACCACCAGTTGCTGACACCACTGAGAAGAACCATCCCTTGAAATGCAGCCAAGTCCCCAGGGCCTCTCATTGCAGAGGGGAAGGGGGACAGCTCAGCCCTCCAGGGGACGAGAAAACTCCCAAGTGCCCGTGACTATGACCAGATTATGCAAGTGCCCAGGAAAGGTAGAATTGGAAAATGATCCTCTCTGCCCTGCTATCGCTCCTCTGCCTCCCCACTGCTGCCAGCACTTCAGCATCTCTCCACTTGCGCCATGGCAAGAGGGGTGACAAGGGGACACAAGGAGCCTCTTTCCCTGGCTTGTCACAGGAGATGCAGATCAATAAGTGGCAGGAGTAGAGGGATGTGCTGTGATGCCCGGCACTGTGGGTCTCAGAGCAGATGTGGCCCTGCTGGAGCCAGGAGAGGCCGGGAGGCAGGACCTGCCCGGGGAGGCTCCCATATTGCTCCCTAGACAGGGGGTGAAGGGCTGCAGAAGAGAGGAGTGGAGGGCTGGGAGGGGGCCAGGCACAACGCTGCGGCGGGAACCTCCTTATCCTAGTTGGTTTTCAGCCATGTTAGCAGCCTGCGTGCTTGACCCCGGCTGATCAAAGCCTCAATAGGACATTGCCCTCATCTTCCTGCCCTGTCACTGCCAGCGGGGGCATGAGTTATTCCTCTTTTGTGTGTGAGGCCCTCCTCCTGGGGACCTCATCTTCCCTCTAATCAGATAATCAGATGCATTTATTGTTGTGGAAATCATGCCCTCCCCTGAAATGCCTGACCAGCAACAGCTTCCTGGCTTTGTCTGCAGCCCTGCGGCCTGGATCCCACCTCTCCTCTGGTGTGGCCTGGGGGGGCTGTGCGGGGGCAGCTAGCCACTCGCTCAGGGGGCCGGTCCTGTGTGTGTTGTGCCTGCACAGAGGGGACCTCTGAGGGGACCTCTGAGGGGACCCCAGCAGACAGGAGTGAAAATGCATCCAACACCAGGGTTTCTCTCTCCACGACCAACCTTTTCCAGGGGAGGTCTGCATTTGGAGAAGATACTGTGTCACTGGGACACATGAGTGAGGGAGAGGATGGCCACAACCATGATGATTCCCCTGCCTCCTCAGAAGCTGGCTGAGGAGCCTGGAAGCTCTCCTTGTCCAGCCATGGTGGCCGTGGCGCATGACATATGTGCTCGTCCCACCCAGGTTTCCCCCTGAGGCTGAGGGAAGCCGGCCAGGAGCTCTGCTTGCTCATAGCCATCTCACCCGCTGCGGTGGAGCTGCCAGCGAGGCAGGCTGGCCCCGTGCCCGTGGGGTAGCAGCTCTGCCCGGGACCCTCACCCAACCAGCCGCCTCTGCTGCTGCTCGCCCCTTCGCTGCTGGTGAGCCCCGTGGGTGCTGAACCAAGACCAGCTGTGCACTACAGCCGGGCCCTGCGGTGCCTCCTCACCCGCCTGCAGCCCTGGCTCGGGGGACACACCACTGCAGGGACCTCCTGCTAAACTGTCTCATTTCATGGGCTCTCCAGCTCAGCCAACAACGCGCTTAATTTGTCTACTGACCCCCCTGCCCCCTGACACGTGTTATATAATGCATATTTTTTTCCTCTGATCCCATATCCTGTTAGGAAAAGAAATGTTCTGACTGCACAGCACCAGCCTGAATTTTTTGGGTGGTTTTTTTTTTTTTTGTCCGGTTCTTTTCCTGTGTTTACACTCACACAGCGCAGCATTTATTAATCTGAGGATAAGGACAATTTAAAACATCTTAGCTTGAGAAGGCTCGCAGCAGGGGAAAAAGTAAACTGAGCCCACACCCTGCTTAATCATCAGTCCGTGTTGGCCCGAAGCACCAGGGCAGCCCCGCGGGGCCCGGGACCGCCGCGCACAGGCTGCGACACGCTGCGCAGCCCCCGGCAGGCCCGCCACCCTCCCCTCCACACAGACCGTCTCGGATGCAGCAAGGGACTGCACGTTTGGTCGCCTGCAGCTGAATCACCGTATCTGGAGCCTGCCTGCCTTGCACGGGGACCCACGCAACGCGCCTGTCAGTGCTCGGCGTTTGTTGATCCCATTTTATGTTTTCACACCGATTGGTGTTCTGGCTTGTCAGCCAAGGCTCCAGCTACAGGAGGTGCGGGGAGAAGGGCAAGAGAGAGGTGAAAGGAGCAGAGCGAACTGATTGGAAGAGGGTTTTTTAAAATAAATAAAGGATTTCTTAAAAATAAAAAGGCTTAGCAAATTAAAGCAGACAAGCAGGTTACTTGGCAGCTAGAGGATAAACCTGAACATCCTGGGTACATAAAGCATCAGAGCATTCCCCGAAGCAGAGGGCCCTGAGAGCTGCCCTGTGGGCTCAGTACCCAGATCCTGCTCCAGCAAGGCTGCAAAGCATGTTTTCTTTCCTGCCCCTGGGAGCACGGGGACAAGCACGCGTGCTCAGGGCAGTGCTGCGCCCAGGCTCTCCTGGGATGGGGCAGCTGATGGGTGTACTGTTGGCTCTCTACACCTAAAGCACAAATCCAGCTGGACTTAACCTCATTGAAGTCGGTGAGAGAACAAGTGCCTCTTGTTTAGCATAAACATCCAAGAGGAGACATGTAACCAAACAGCCAAAACAAAAGCCGCACTCCTTGAAACACTGCCCCAAACACTGCCCATGCCGGCCAAGGGCTCCCATTGTTCTCCCAGAGTCTGCAGGGCCAGGGAGGACCCAAAGCTCAGCTGGCAGACAGGCTCCTCTCTCGCCTCTGGGGCCCAGGGAGCACTGGCCAAATGTCACTGCTGCTGGCCAAACCTGTGTCTGATACAAACCACGTTGCAGGGTGACTTGAATCATTTGCTGGCATCCCTGAGCCAGCCCCTGCCAGGGGAACAACAAAGTCCTACAGAAAAAACACCACGATAGAGCCCCTGCTGATACAGTGACCACCCTTGCCGTGCTTTGGGACCTGCTGCTCTGATCACCACCTCGCTGTCCCCTGTACCACTCATGCAGGAATCTCTGGGCAGCAGCCATCCTGAGCTGAGGAAGCCCAAGTAGGTGGGAACTTCAGCGTGCCCTGCACAGCTGGGCCCATGACTACACTGTCTCCCCCGGCGCCCTGTGTCCCCAGGCCATCGAGGTGACATGTGTGTTACCCCCGGTCTGCAAGGGGGAGAGGGGTCCCAGGGCTCCCTGGTGCCTCCACGCTTAAGTCATCCCAGGAAGGGGAAAAGCCACAACCTAAGTGAAGCCTCACGATTTCCCCTCTTTTCCTAATGCTAAACACAGGAGAAAATCCACAGGCAAGAGCCTCAGGAGTTCAGACTTGGTGAATGCTGCCTCTGCTCTCAGGAAACTTGGCCAGAAGTAAACGTGCAGAGGAATGTAACCGTTGCAGAAGATGGTGCTTGGCTTTTCAAATCCAAGCCCCTAAATACATTGCGCTTTGGCTGTGATTTAGCGTTCTTGCTTTTCTTTTCCTTTTCTGTTTTGTAGCAACGGCAGTCTAACCATTCTCTAACCCATCCTCACCCCCCAGCCTTGTTCCCATCACTGCTGTATCCACTCTGTTGTGCCATCAAAGCAATTTGGGGGACTGAGTTGGGAAATGATCCATGTCAAAAACAGCCCAGCGAAGAAAAAACAAGTCAGTCTTTTTTTTCAATAGCAGCTTAGTTACCTTTGTCCTCTCACAGCAATGAAAATCCCTACAACTGGGGAAGGAGAAAGGACATGGGGGATGGGGTAGGACCAAGTGCTAGGAGGGAGGGATGGGGCAGGTGGGGGAGACTGGCAGCACAACTACATTAAATGCACATTGGACTGAGGCCTCACTGTCCTCTTGTTGTATATAAAGAAAAATTACTGGCCTGGAGGGCTTACTCCCAACGGAGGGTAGAGCGGAACAAGAAAGGAGGGAAGCAAGGAAAGACATTCTCCGTGGTAAAGACAATGTGTGCATGTGCCTCTGTGAACAGACCCAGAAACACCCTTCCTGTACCTAACGCTCCCGTAACTGAATTAGTTGTGATTGATTTGGCCAAATCTGAATGCAGAGCTGGCAACTGGACATACTAAGAGTGCCTTTGATTTCCTCTGCTTGCTGAAATAACCAGCAGGCTGTCAGGCTGCTTAACATAATCTTAGAGCAGCCTCACAACTCTCTAACTTATGCTCTGGTTTCAATCTCCCTAGACGTGCCACCTGCCGCTCCCATCCTGGCCAGGCCAGTGAGCGCACTGCCGCTGTGCCACGGCCCCGGTGCCTATCCGAGAGCGCTCATCCACTGCAGCAACCCTGGCAAATCCTTTCCACAGCCAGGACAGGGACCTCCCTGCAAACTCAGCCCACCTCTGCAAATTGTCACTTACAGAGATGCAGGCGTTGGAGCAACACATAGCATGTGGAAATGCTGCTCTGTCTCAAAACTTCCTCCTCGCTTTGCTGTGCGTGGGTCAGTCCCAGTTGTTCTGTACATCCATCCGCTCACGAACGAGGAGGTCACCGTTTTTACCACTTTTCTCACGTGCATACATTGCTGTAACTACCAATACTCCTTCAGAGAGAAGGAATGACTAGAATTAAGTTGGAAAAGTAAGCTGGCTTTTAGATCAAAAGCAGCAATACCTAACTATATATGCCTGTATGTATGTGCATATATATACCTAGGAGGAAGGGAAAAGGGAAAGAAGGAGGAAGGGAGGGCTGGTTTATTTACTTTTATTTACTTATAAACTGGTTCTTCATATTTGCTCTATTTTTTGTTCTCTTTTCATTCCTAGAAAAATTATGGCAGAAGAAGCCTCTTAAAATCATAGCTTGCTGGTTTGAAAATCGAGGCTGCAATTCTTAAAATTTTTTTTTGTACTCTAGATTGAAGGATGATGTATGAAAACTCCAATTTAACAGAGCCTAGAGATTAAATCATGTTGCATAGGTAAGGTTTTGTCAGAGAAGCAGACACTGCTTCCTAACCACTACCAAGAATTCGGAGAAGAATGGGGTAGGTTTTAATGTAAGTTTACTTTTCTTGTAATGAATTTTAATGACAGCTTTCACGACTGCTTCTGTGATTCATAAGAGAAAATTAAAAACCTACACCTTGAAACTTATACGACAATGCCGCTAACATCTTGCAGCTTCTGGCATTATCTTGGACAACCTTTCAGTCCTGTTTCTATGCCACATTGTTTTCCTCACAAAATGTATTTTAAATATAAAACATTGACAGTTCATTGCTTCTTTATATCATTTTTATTCATTACCTGCTGGAGGCAAAGGGCATGGTTTTATATAGAATCCTCATTGAATGTCTTATTTTGCAATTTTACTCTGCTGTACATATTTCCCAATAAATTATTTTCTTTCAGATGCAGATATTCTTCTGGAAAAGCGAAGCAGGGCTGTTTCCTCTGCACTGAGTTTTTTTTGCCGTGAGCACAGCCAACTCGTCTGGCTTGGGTTAGTTTGTCAGGCATATTTTGGGAACGGTTTGAGAATTAATTCTGTTTTAAAGACTATAATCACCTTTTTGGCCCCTGAAACTAGTTCAGGATTTTTGTGCCAGGCCAGCAATAAAACAGCTTTTGCGCACGTCAAAGGCTTGTTCTAGACAAGCAAAAAGACGGCAGAGATAAAATCTGTGTCTTTCTTGCAGTCTATATCCACAAAGCAACAGATTCAAACGGGACTGCAACTTGTCCCTGTCTGTAACAACGGCCCAGCCCCAGCCCGCACCGCACGGGAATGCTGGCCCTGGGGGCCACATGCTTTGACGCCGTATCGCTTTCAGGTGCCAGTAAAACTCTTGGTGTTGGTTACCTATGCTCACAGATGGCTCAAGACTTCTCAGCAGTGAAGGCAAAAGTTGTGCTTGAAGGTCAATGTGGCTTTGGGGACGTCAGAGATCAGGGGGAACCAGGGATGAAAGAGGCAGTTAGGGAAGGGGACTTTGTGGTGTCAGTGGTAGCCAGGGAGGTGAATGGAGGTGTGTGGGGAGCAGGCCGTGAGATTTGGGTGGCAAGATGTGATCTAGGGGAGGGGATGGTGATGGGTGAGGGGTGTCTCTCTCTCCCCATGCTGGTTGATGGGTTTCCTCACAATTCCTACTTGCCCTTCTGCTTCCTCCCTCAGGCCTGGGTAGCTTTATGCTGCAAACAGGTCCTGACTCTGGGCTCAGTGGAGGGGTGTCACAAGCCTGGGATGCAAAATGGAAATTGGGGAGCAGCGGTCAGCGTGTCAGAAAGTGCCACCTTCATTGTTGGTATGTGAACTTCACACATCAGGGACAATCCCCTCTTCTCTCTACCACATATTTCCTGCTCAGGTCTGACATGCCCCCCGACCTTCTCCTTCCCAACCTATTTTCATTTCTCATCCCTTTTCCTTTGCTCCAGTTGCCTCTCTCTGTCATTCCCACTCTCCCCCCCTCACCTCTCCTTCCCGATTCCCAAAGCAATCCTGTCTCTCCGGTTGCCTGTATCAGGCACTCCCTTCCAGCCCATGAGGAAAAGCAGCAGGAGAGCTGCCCTACCCGGAGCAGATCCCATGCTTAGGAAGGAGGATCCCTTCTCAGTCTCATTTGTTTCCACACTTTCCCAAGCCACACCTCAGCGCCTCCGCACCTTCTCTGCAGCGACAAGCGTACCAAACGCAGGGAGCCTGAGCCACCTCCTCAGGAGGCCTCCAGAGCCTTTGAGCCAGAGGCCTCTGGGGCTTATTAAAAGCCCCGAATGCCTTCTGGGAGGCTCCAGGAGCAGCCCAGCTCCACTCCAATCTTGATAATGGCATTTTGCTTCCCAAAAGCCTCCCAAGGAGGCTGCCACGGTCCTCACCCCTTAGAGGCTGCTATGCTCTACCCCGGCGTAGTGCTCAGCTGCTGCCACACTGCAGCAGGTCACTGCATTTCTGCTGGGGTGAGTAACCCAGCTCTGAGACCCTCTGTGGGGAAAGGCACTACATCCCACGTTGCTTACAGCAGAATACAGGTCTCATGAGGGTGTAGTCTCGTTCATTAAAATTAATTAACAGCCAAATGGCTCCACATACTTCTTTATGCAGACACAGCAGTGACTACAAAACAGATCTTAACTTGAGCCCAGGTCCCAGGGAAGTGAGTGCTGCCGTGGGGAAACCACAGGAGGCCACCGCCAAGGCAGAAGGAGCACCTTCTGAAACTGTGGTCACTGAGTTTCCAGCTTTTACTACACTCGTAGTTTGTCTTTTCCCACTCTTTGTACAACTTCAGCAGAGGGAGAAACTGAGGTATCAGTGTTTTATTTGTCCAGTTTTTAGCTAGGAGTGCAAGTTATGACCCGGTAACTTTTAAAATTGGCATCTATGTGAATTATAATTTAATACATGCTAAAATTGACTCAGTTGCCCACGAACTGTCTTGGCCATAAATACCAAGATCTGCATTCAAAATGTTTTGGAGTGCAGTACACATTTATTTTTACTGAACCATTACTGCAATTTCTGCTGTATCTTGTGTTGTAAACCTTCTTCACTTTTCTGTCCTTCTGTTTTATTCTTTTACTCTTTCCTTTTTCTTTGTAGTAAAACAAAATTTTAATCTCAGAAGGGCTGCATTCTTCCTTCTCCCCGTTCTAGTGACTTTTCACTTAAATATCTGCTCTTTTGAAAATTACTTCATCTAACATAACACTCTTGCCTGAATCTCAGTGTGCTCTGCAACCCATAGCTCTGATCCTAAAAAGATTTATGCTTGTGCGTAATCTGGAGTATGAAAAGTAGTGTCATCAGCTTCAGTGAAATGACCCATGTACCTCAAGTACCCGTGTAAAACTTTCAAGGAGTCCTAAATCTCTGGCAAGATAGTGCTGCAGCCATCTCGCTGAAATACAGCCTCAGCTGGTTGGACCTGGTACCTGCTACACGGCCGCAGAACACCGCAGTTGTTACTGACAGCAAGAGAAGAGCTCGATGTTGAAATCAAACTGTCTGGGGAACTTTAACAACGAACATGCAGTTGCCTAAGCTGAAATTTGCCGAGATGGCAAGGGACTTCTCTCTCACTTCTCCTTTCAATCAGGGCTATGAAATCAGGACTCCGGCTCTGCAACTGAAAAGAATGCAGATCTGAGAGGGAATCAAGTTAAGCCCTGTGATGTTTTTTTCCTACAAGGCAGCACATGGCTGTTGTGTTGTTTGTTTGTTTGTTTTTTTTTTAAAAGTCACCTTACCAATTCTGATCTGGTCTGATCACGCACGATCTTCTAATATCAAATCACATCCAGAGGTGAGGATGACTTTGTAGATACAAAGAAGAGAAAGACTCTACATACAAATACATAATCATATATAGTCTTAAAGCCTTTATTTTAATGCAAAATAAAACAGGTAAAATTTATATAGCCATATATAACAAAAGATCAAAATCTTTGATGTGGTACTAGAAAAAACCTCTCAAATTGTGTGTTGAATTTCTCCCCCAAAACAATCATGCATGATTTTTAAATCAGCTTCACTTAAACACACAAGTATTGTCGGGATCACAAACACCTCTCTCTCCCCCATAGTAACAGAATAGTGTCTTATAAAGCCTTTTCTTCTATGCAGATAGTGAATAGCGCTTCCGATTTTGCCCGTAAGGCTTAGAGACTCTGCAGAACAACTGTGACGGAGAGCACAGGTGTAGGGCCTTTTGGAAGCGCAAAGCAGCCCCTGCTCAGAGCAGAGTGTCAGGATGTGGCCCTGGCAGAGCCGTCGGTAGGATTCACTCACACCACTAACTCTCTGATAAACAAATCTGTGATGGCTGGGAGGAGGAGGTAGCACAATTCATCTGTAAAAAAATTAGGCAGCATGTGAAGCTATTTCTAGATCAGGAAAGCTGGAGTGAATTGGAATTCAGGGCTGCACGCACTTTTTCAAGGCAGGAGTCTTTTTTTTTTAATGCTTAGTTCCCCCTTTTTTTCCCCACAAAGGGCAATTGATATTTCTTTATGCATTCGAGGGGTGCCTAGAGACTTCTGCGTCATAATATATCACAGTGGTAATGTCTGCTCGCAGGCCAAGATCATGGCTCACTAGTGGGTGGTCACTCAGAAAATCCATGGGCTCTTTTTCTATCTCTTAATCTTTCAACTGCTGGGCCCAGCTGGCCCCGTGCCAGAGCCAGAAACGCAGGCTGCATGCCACCAGCTCAGGAAATCAAAGCTTCCAGCTTCACGTGAGAGCGGGCCTCTCTCCCCCTTGTCTTGACTCCTGTTCACACGCACACTTATGGCACGCTGCTCCTGTGGCAAACCCAAACTCTCCCTTCACACCCGCTACGTCAGTAACTTTACTGCTGGACTGGCACATTTTCGATAAGGGAGTGCGAGGCAATTACGTGTCAAGAGCATTTCAGACTCATAATTTTCCCAAACATATGGACATATGGGGAAAAGAACAACTTGTTACTTAACGGCTCTTTTGGATTTTGCAAGTGTGTATTT
The DNA here is from genome assembly GCF_018139145.2 of Gymnogyps californianus. NCBI lineage: Eukaryota > Metazoa > Chordata > Aves > Accipitriformes > Cathartidae > Gymnogyps > Gymnogyps californianus. The sequence continues at coordinate 15,189,784 of NC_059477.1, forward strand.
TCAACCGTCAGTTGTAGCACCTCGTGAATTCTGCACGGTACATATTTTTCCACAATATGGTGCTAAAATCATACATTTTACACTGCAGAGAAGCTGACTATATATACTGTAGTTACACGTTATACTTTTGAAAATACCGTACCTCTACCAGATATTAAACCATCAAGTGGCAATTTTCTCCCAGAACAATGGCACCAGAGATTGATGAGATGCTCTATAATACTTTTTGGTTTTGTTCCCCCAGCTAGGTCAGACTGTTCTTCCTCCTTAGCTCCTCACCTGTAGGATGCATTCATATATTATACTTGTAGCAATTTTTTTTTTTTTTTTGGAAGAAGCCCTGTACTGATCTAACAGCAGAAGCATCATTTAATAACCTGTTGGGTAAGATTAACAGCTCAGAAGGTGTTCGTTTGATCTGTCCGCCTCAACCAAGTGGAGCCGATGCAGTCAAGGGGAGCTCTTAAGGAGAGATTCAGGTTACAGGGAGACAATTGCACAGGTCCTTCAAAGGCTATAAATAACCCAGGAGCTGTTTCCATCCAGATTTTATTTGGCCCTGGCTCTTGAAATACTGTAAATAAGTTCTGTTCACTGTGTTGTGATGCCATTTGAAGGGTTAGTTGAGAGTGATTTATAAAGGCAGTAGCTTATATTCAGAGCTGTTCTTAATTGTGGCCTGGCTTGATAAAGCCACTGTCGCAAACATACTAGTTTCTTTACAGCTGGATCAAATGTATCGGGGGTTATATTTCAAGGAGGGAAAGGAAAGTATTTTAATTTGTTTTCGCTTCACTTTCAGCGGGCCTTCATAACACCAGCGGCTACCCTGTGGCTGCCAAGTCCTGGCTGAGTATCCTACAGCATCTAAAACTCTCTGAGAGAAGTACAAGGCTGTGTACAGCACGTACACGACAGGCAGAGTTTCCTTGGGGAATGCGCCTTATTTATGGAGGGTACTGAGAGACATCCAGCTTTACATCCAACCCTCCCTCTAGAGGTTTTTCCCTCCTGCATTACTAGGGAAGAGGGCAGAAAGAAATGGAACAAGAACCGAACACACTTGCTTCATAATCGGTTGCATTCCTCTCCCTCTCTCCCTCCCACCAATGCTTCCTCCTGACTGGATTTAGAGCTGCGCCTGCCCCTGCCCCAGGGAGTCCAGCCCTGTATCTGAATCACAGAGATGTTCCCCCACCACCCCAAAGCTGTCTCCTCTCCCCTGCTTCCAAGCCCGGCTGGTGGGTAGAGATCGGTGTGAATGCAAATGCTAGAGCCAGCTGGGCAGCTGCAAGCGCTCCCTGTGCCTCAGGGCTATGCCAGTCTCTCACCAGCATTAGCAGCACAGAAGAAATGTTGGCTGGGATTAAATGCTGCTTCTCATCAGGGACATTACCTACCAGCGGTGGCCCCTGGAAAGCAGCAGCGCACAGACCCACCTGCCCTGTGCCTTACAGACCTCTTACTGTAACGAGCACTTTTCCCAGGGATATCTAGTAAAGGGACACACTCCTAGCAGGACAAACGTTCCTGATGATATTTAATACCTGGGAAGTGGCCTATGCGATCTAATCTGTCGCATACCAAAGGTGTCAAAAAGACATCAAAGAAATCCTTGTGCTCAATTGCTGGGCCAGGTACACAGTCTTCCCTGATGAGGAGAGGAGCCCAAACGGTTTAACAACATTCCCAAAAAGGCAGAAGTCAAGGAATTAAGGACACTTGGAAACTCCACAAAATATATTTCTAGGTGGCAAGCCTGTATTACTTCCCTGTGACAAAATCCTTGAGACAAATCTCTGAGCTCCCACAGCCCTGTTGGGCCAGGTAGCACAGGTCCCTGTGGCTGGGGATATGCATTTCTGACCTCCTCCCAGACTGGCTGGCTGCAGAGCAAGCTCAGGCTGCACGGGACAAAGAGCCGGGCACATACCCCACCGCCCTGTCACCCCATGGCTCTGCTGTGCTGCTGGCCCCCTCTCTCCACCTGCACCTTCTCTCTTCCTACGCACTGCTGCAAATAACTTGCTACAAAAAAGCTATTCTCTCCTCTTCCTCCTGGGCCCCATGGTCTCGAAGCCCTCCCTGTTGCTTTCCTTGTCTTTTCCCTCACCCCTTGCTGTGAAAAGCCCCCTTCCCCGCTGGCCTGATGGCCCCTGGCTGCAGGAACTTGAGTAGTTTGGCACTTGGCACCAGCCTGGCGCTGCCCGAGGCTGAGCTTCACTTGGGGGACTGCGGGTGGGCCCCGCACTGACGGGTGCCTTCACGCAGCGGCAGGCTCGTGAGGGCCGGGCACGCCGCTGGCAGGCACTTTGCTGTAACCCCGGCCAGGGCAGGCTGGGAAGGGGCTGCCCTGCCGGAGCCAAGGCAGCACCTGATACAGTAACTTCATATGAATTATGGAGTCCATGCCCGCGGTCACCTCCTCAGGCACTTCTTATAGGCCAGCTCCACTGAAACCCCAAGAGCGACACTTACTGACAGCAGCTGAGGATCTGATCTCCAGGGTTTACATTTAAAGAGTGCACACTGTATAACTAAGAAATGCTCACAAGCACACACATGCACATCTACAGACACACACTTCTCAGGTGGCTGGCTGCCTTGTCCTCTGCGAGCCTGCCCAAGCGTGGCACGTAAAGCTTTTTGTCTTACTCCATATGCAGCAGGTGCAATAAGAGGAGAATCTTGCTACACAAACTGCAAAAAATGAAGGCTACAAGATAAATGCTGCCACCACCAAACAGAAAGAGGAAGACAGAGGCCAGATTACAAATCTGGAACTGCAGCACCCTTAAAGCACAGTGCTGCTGGTCTGAACATGCCTGGAATGTGGCCGCTACCTCTGCGGCAGTCCCTTGTCAACTCAGGATCACACACTGGATTACACAAGATCCCCAGCTCTGCACGAAGTCTGTACTGCATGCTGTGTTCTCACTAAAGGCTCTACAACAGCACTCTGAAGTAAACTCTGGTGACACCACTGCCCTTATACAGACAGCTACGTACTGTATAGGTGTAACTGGATTCGGTAAATAGCCCTGAGGTGTATTAAGTGTTGCGCTTCATTTCCAGCAGCCACTTTCTATTTTTAAAAGGAATTAAAAAATACTCAACTGTCTGGTACCTCATGTACTCAAAACATATCGTACCTCACGTGGCTTTAGTTTGCCTGTTAGAAAGCACCTATGCTGAGCCCAGCTCAGTAAGAACGACTCCAGGTCTCGTGTGCCATTCTTACAGGCAGCTACGCTTGGGAACAACTCTACAAGGATTATGTCCGACGGGATTCCTCCCGGGCTGTGCTGGCAAGTCCAGTGCGTGGCTATACAGCTGCAGTCATGGGGTTCTTCTGCCTGGGATCCTGTTGCCTGTACTGGTACTGGTCTGGACTGGTCCCACGGTGTCGGGCAATTTCATTATAAGCTGGTGCTCGGTGGGACTGAGGAGGGGAAGGTGGTACATCCTGCCGGAGGGGTCCTTTATGCTGGTTTGTGACAGGCTGGGCTGGGTAGTACTGGGGGTACCTCAATTCTGCCACTCTTGTGTCTGGCGCACGGATGTAGTTCCCCTTAGATGGGTGGACAACTGGCTGTCCTCCTTGGTAGTAGAGAAGATCTTTCTCTTTGTATATTACTCGTGGCCCTGTTAAATATTCCAGTGGCTCTGCAGGTCCACGCCTGAGGAGGAAAAACATAATAAAGCACATAAAAAGGCAGTCTACTAGCCCAATAACACATTATTGTACTCACAATCTATGTTTACTTTGGGAAAGGAAATGCCACCTCAAGCATGATAGGTCCAGATGAATCAAAAGAACTTCTGAAGGATAACAAGCCTCCCACCTGCACGCTACAAAAGTCTGTAACATCCAGGACGCTGGAGGAAGGGTCCAGCGCACATCACAGCCCTTTTACAATGGGGGAGCACTGGAGCCCTTCAGCTCCCAAAGTCAGTCTCCTGTGATCCATTTGCCGTAATGGAAACAAAGCTCCTTTAAACAATACATGTTTGACTGAATCTTATCTAGCCTGAGGATAAACAGATGAGTTGGGTCTGCAAGTCTGCAAATCCCATAAGCTTTACATGCACAAATATTCACGCTTTCCAAGCCATTTCCCACTATTTTTTCTCCTAACATGTCGGACTGTAAAACTTTCCAAACACCATAGTTGGAAAAACTGGAACTCCTGGAAGAAACGCTAGGGATGTCACGCTACAATACCTGTGTTTAATGGGCGAGCTGCCAATGGGGTTTCAAAAAAACTCCTGTGATCTAGAAGGCCTGGTATTACAACAGCCCTGTAACTTGTCTGCATCAGTATGGATCTGACAAGCTCTAGTTCACGTGAAAAGCAACATGTGAACATGTCATCCCTGAGGATGTGCCATGGAGCCCTCTCTGTAGCTTTCTGCATCTTAATTCCATGATTTGCACTAATGAAGCATTGATACTTTTTCCTACTACAGCTTAACTTGTGATTCTTTTGAAATGGCAAAAATAATTGTTCTCACAGACATGTCACCAGAGCATCCCCAAAAGTTCAACTCAATTAGGAGTTTTTGCCAGTCTGATTGCAAATGTCTTTGCACTTTGGGCAAAATCTCCCACTGACTGCAGAGGAAGCTTGTCTCTGAGTGAGAGCTAAAGGAAGACGGCAGGGTTTTGACCCAAAACAGGGGCTGAAAGTATAAATCAATTACACCTGCTCTGTGGCTTTGGGACTGAACTCATCAACTGTTTAAATATTCTTTGCATAGATTTATTAAAAAAGTCATCATTCTGGTACAGCAGATCAGGTGTTCACAATTTGTCAATGCCTCTCTTTTGTTCACACAGATATTTTACAAGCATGCTCCCCCTTTCTTAATCTGGGCTCCCAGACTCCACTGGAACTTGTTTTGCATGAAGTAAAACAAAACATGTGGTTTTCTCCTGCACTCGTTTAAGCCCATGGGGTAAATCATGGACATAGGCAATGAACAAACATTATCTGCCTTGAAATGAACCTACAATTCTCCCCCTGGAATAACTTAGTGCAAATGTTTCCTGTTTAAAATGGAAAGAGCAAAAGGAAGAATTCCAGGCCTTGGACTTTTAGGACCTTATGCTCCCCAGAGACTTTTTGCTTTAAAAACAGAACATTATAAAAGACAGGCACTCCTGGCTTCCCCCCTGCAGTGAGATAGTCCAGACAAAGTGCTGAAGGGCCTGAAGCCACCCTCTGAGATACTAAAAGGACTCTTAACCGCATGTATTGAGACAACTGCTGTCTCTGCTCACACACCTATGCCTTGCAACAAAGCTTAATTTCCACAGCAGGCCAAAGAGTTGCTCCATGTATTTCTACATGAAGACTTGTTCACTAGTCAGTCCCATCACACTCAGCTTTTAATTCCTCTGTGTGCAAAAACGCACTTCCAATCATAAAAGGCTTCTGCGACGGTAGGAACTGCTTTGTGTCAAGCAGCAAACCAACAGGAACAAGTGTCAAACCTACACCCATCACCTTTTAATATAAGGATAATGCTCAAACACCTGTATATTAGATTTTAGAAGATGTTCTCATTGGCAGCTATAATCAACCAAATTCTTGTGGATCTCATTAAAAAGGGACTGAGCTTGGAACCTGATCCAGAATTCACTGAAGAGCCAGGTAGCTTGTGGACAGAGCTCTAACTGCAAAATTGAATTACTCTAAAGTAACAAATTCAAGATTAATTGGTACCAAAATGACTGTTGAGAGCAGAACTGAGCCACCAGCATCATCTACTGAGCCTTCAGCTCACAGCTCATCCCTCAACTCACATGAGAGGTCTGGATGTTGCAGGAAAAGAGGGGGATGTGTTTTGCCATCCAGCCAAAAGAGCTGTTTCCAGGAAAGCTCAGCGGGTCCAGTTCTGGGAGACAGCGTGACACTGCTGCCACAGAAGCTGTGACTGTGCAGAGGGTAGCGCATTCAGGCAGCTTTGACCTAGGACTGTGCAGTGAAGATGAGCCTGAGCAACCAAAGCACAAGCATGCCAGACCGGAGGCATGTACCCAAGCTGCTCAAGCTTGTGCCATCGGGTCTTCATGGCTGTTATCTATGCTACAAAACTAAATCCACCATGGGTTCACTTACAGCTAATACTGTCTCTGGTTGTGTAGACAAACTGCAAAGAGGAACATGTGGGAAGGGCAAAATCTTTCTTTAAAAAATAAAGAAATATCCAAGCTGTTCACTCTCAGCACCAGTTTCCCTTCTCTGAGGGTGAAACACCCATAGGTGGTATCATTCTCGAGTGTCTTCCACAGAGTCAGGGCTTAGCAGCTGGGAGGAGAGGTTGTACACGGAGACAAGGCTTGAATCCACTTCACATGGGTCCTTTAGGAAAGCCTCGGGAAGACAGAAGGTATGTGAGGTTTTTTAGCAGCCTTCGCAATAATACAAGCAGTGATCTAACCAATGATTACCAGAACTCTCGCATGAGTAAAGCCTTGGGAAACCCTGGTAACTGCCCAAAAGGCTGCCCCGGGCAGCATGACCGGGGGAAATTTCATGAAAGATATCCTCGTGGCTGCACCACACTCTCCAGCTCACTTCCCTGGTGATCCCTGTGGGTGTTATGCCTGCAGACACACATGCTACGACAACGACACTTTTCTTCCCTTTTATGACCAGCACTGCATGTTGAGCTTAGTTATTTCCTGAGGATTCATTCTTCCCCACCTACCAGCTATGCCCGGTGAAGTCTGTTCTTAGGGAGCTGCTCGCAGTGCAACCAACCAGCCTGGGGAGTCTCCATGAACCTCTTGACATGAACCTCCATCTGACAAGTCTTAAAATACAGGAAAAAACAGCCTTTCCCTCCCCAAGTGTGTCAAATTAACCATCAGAAAGTCAATCTTTTTAAGGTAGAAGAAACACCTACAGATACCAAGCTCTGGCTGTAGAAATGCTGTCACCATTAGGAGTAAGTCTGGGACACTGGGGGCGGTTCCTGGCAGGAAGAGCAGGGCTCCTCTGAAGCAACACCATTTTCACTTGATAGCTCGTGGTGTAAAAGTACATGCTGTTGTTTATCCTTAAAGAAATTGCCATAACAACTCAAACCAAACACTTTCTACTTGGCAGCCCCTTGTAGATGCTATGCTTGTTTCTGCAAGAAGCAAAACAACCCCTGCCTTTTCACTCGGCAGACATTGCCACCTCTGAGGAGGCCCTAATGAAATTCTTCTCCCCTCCCTCGCTGTTTTTGTTGGCTCCTGATGAGTTCAGAGTTCACAGGGCCATATCACACCTCCCAGGTGACCCGCGGTTTGGGGGTCAAACCAATAACCTCAAGTGGAAAATCAGTGACCCAGGGGAGTGATCAAAAATCCACAAATTGGGTTAAGCAGGTCCAGCCACTCAAAAGGACCAGGCCAGGAGCGTGCCCTCTGAGAGGACATGCTGAGTAGGAGCTGCTCTGACCGTCAGCTGTTTTCCAGATTTTTGGCCAGTTGTTTGACCTGGGGGCCCAGTGAAATTAACGGCAGGCAGAAGGTAGGGAAGCTGACACAACATCCTGGGAAGGAACTGATCTCAGAGCTCAAAAAGTGGTTTTGCTGATAGTTCAACTCTATGGCTCCCACTGAAGATGCATCACTGATGCAGGTCTAGCTAAAAGCAGAGGCTGCTGCTGAAGGAAGCAGTGGAAGGAAGGGAGGCAGAAGCACCAGGTTGAAGAAAGGAGTGAAACTCGTGGGGCAGTGTGAAAATGCACTCCTCAAAAATGTCATGGGCAAGGTGCCCCTTAAAAATGTTCATTTTATTGTGAGGAAGCAAAATCTCACCTTCCCCTGCAGAGAAATTATAGATCACACACACAGGTAGTTGCAAACATGTTTCGCCATATCATCTCATATGCTGGCTAGCAGCTCTACTGGTTTATCTTCTAAATGATTCACCAGGTAAGAACTGTGATCCATTCTGAGCTTTAAGAGCACAAAGCAGCCTTGTCCAAATAAAGCAGGTAACTTGTGACTGATGTTCAATTAGAAGTACATGTGTTGTGATTTTCTCTATGACAAGTAAAGCCTGAAGTAGTTTTTCTATCCCTGCTTTATTTATCTTCCAAGCACAAAGAATATAAAATCTAGTATTTTCTGGCTTTGCTGCAGAATTTTTAAGAGCTTTTGGGTTTATTTAAAACTGAACCAAAGGATTCGGAATACTTAAGAAAGGCTTCTTTTACCTAAATGTTGTTTAGTCATTGAAGTTAAACAGGTACCTGTAGGTTTCAAAAAACCTAACTAAAACACTTTTTGCTTTCTGCAGTTCCCCCCCCTTTTTCTTTTTAAAGCCCCCATTTCAGTAATTCCTCAATTGTGGAGAATCTCACAGGGTAGACTGGGCTAAATACCTGATGCTTCAAAAAACAACCAGAAAAAAATCAGTTCATTTCAGGTTTACTGTGTGTCATTGTTAACCCCCATTTGCAGGTCACCTTTAACATCAGCCAAGAGACACATGCTTGGGTTATCTGAAAGGAAAGGAAAGCAAAATGACGGTCTGGCTGTCACGCTGTGCCCCATCATGTTGGGGGTTTGGATTTCATCATGACAAAGAGTTTTTCTTGCCTCTGTTCTATAGGGAGAATCACAGAAGTCACCCTCTTAGTACCTGGTAAAAAGCAAGGAAGGGAATGCTGTCTTACATCATTGTCTCCTCGCTGCTGAGGGAATATTTTGCAAGGGATACAATCTCACATGAAAAATTGCCTTCTTACATTGTCAGGGAGTACTTCCTGAAACAAACTTCGAAGACAGCCACAGACTAAGTGGCAAATGGAAAGCCCAGATTTGGCTGCAGTCTCTTTCATGTCTAAGCGAGACATACAGAGACTCTGGGTGATGGCATCAGGTGGCTCAGGCTGTGATTAAAGAACAGGAGAAAGCAACAAGGTCCTATCTGTGTGCAAATTCTCACTGAAGAACTCTATTGTATGCATCATGACTGCATGCTGTTTGTTCTCAGCCAGGAGGATCTACATTTAAAGAAGAAAGAAGAAGCTGATGTAAGAATTAAATTATGCAAACAAACGATCTTACAGTATCAAATTACACCGTGTCTTTATAAAGCTCTTCTCAACATACACGAAAAACAACTGACTGAAAAGACCATGTAGTCCCTGTCTCTCCAGATACAGTATTAAAGACACCACAGTGCTCCTTGCAGTCAGTGGCACCAAGAACTTCTGTTGCTTAATATTCAATGTGCATGTAACTTAAAAAAAAAAACAACCAAATTTAAATCACTGCAGGTTTCAAAAAAATCACTGCATGACTCTGAGCTTCATTAAAATCTGTCTCTGTGTATTAATAGGCAAGATACTCCTATAACAAATATTCTTTGCCATTTCAGACCAATACTTCCCATAGCCGATGATTGGTTTTGCATTTAAAAAGCCACTGGAAATCAAATTTGGTATTTTAGCGCTGGGAAGAATCTGCAGCACAAGGAAGTGCTCAGTGGCTGCTGTCTGTGAGAGAGGCTTGTACCTCTCAGAAGAAGGCAGATGTCTAGCAATGTCATACTAACCTCAAACACACCACACAGATTATTTATGGGCTGAGCTGGTGGAGGTGCTTTCTTCTCCTGTTCTTTTATCAACAATACAAGGCTAAAAAATCAGATAACGTAAACGAATACAATCCCTGGCTCTCATGTAGCACATGCCATGCGGAGAGAGCTGTTTTTAGTTTGAGGACTGTGTTTGGAATTCCTTCAGTGTCAGGTTTCCAGTTACCAGACCCTCATCCCTGGGCCAGGCACGACTGCGGTTGGACTGGATTAGCAGAACACTCTGCAATGTATATTATATAGCTTTGACTTCTATAGGCTTTGCAGACCCATAAAAATAATGATCATTTCATGACCTGCGTTACGGGGCGGGGGGAAGAGCGGAAAAATCTCTCCTCTTTTTAAAGAATTCATAATTTGTTTTGGATTTGGAGAAGGAGGGATCCATACAAGTTTGTTTGAAATTCAAGCAAGAGTACATTTCAGATGCAATGCAGGCAGGCCTGTTTCTCTCCCCTTGCATGCAGTTTTGCAAAGTTTAAGAGTGGCCTTGACTGGCCTGAACATAAGAGCTTATATGAATAGTTTTCCTCTCTCTATAGTATTACGGCTTGGAATATTTAGAAACAAACAGCAAAAGCACCACAATCCTGGAAGGTAAGTGCATAGACATGTTTATATTACTCTAATTGAAGTCTTGCCTTAAAGCAGCTGGAGAACAAAGTCCTTTCTTGTTTGCAGAGGGCCATTTTGAGAGATGTTGGGCCCCAGCAGCTCCCTGGGCAGTTCTTAGCAATTGAAGATGTTTAGGTGTCCCACTTGTTTTTACATCCAGGACCAAGCATAAAGTTTAGTTAGATACTAGCTTTCCATGCAGATAAGCAGACTGCAGAAACAACTGTGAGACAGGAAAACAGTAGGCTGACAGGTTTAAAACTTTACTATAAGATTATGTAAGATTTCTTATGACAGCATGAACAGTCTATTTTGCGTGCAAGCAAATTGATTGTTCTCAATCCCTAACGGAGGAAACTATGTCACAGATTGGTTAACATCAGAATTTAGAGTGCCGTTTAATTAAACCCCCTCCCATCAGCAAGAAAGCCATAAAACATTGTGTTGCTCCTTTGCTCCAGCATTAGTTTATTTTCCACAGCAGATCTCAGACCAGCTTCTGATAATCCCATTCTGCAGGCAAAGCTCCCCTTTCTTTCCTTCCCTAAATCCAACCTACAAATATAGGAACTGCAATAATCAGGATTAAAGCCCTCAAATCAACAGCAACAAAAACCCGAATATGCTAGCCAGTGCTCTATAAATGCCCAATAAGCATTCAAAACAACTAGTCCAATAATCCTTCCTACTCAATTCCTCACTTGTTTTGTTCATATGCTCTCAGGCATGGTACATCTCTTCTACCAGGAGGCATAAAATAAAGTAGCACCTATTGAACAAGACATTGCTATTCTGTGGTCTCTTCAAGCTTAAAGGGATCTTAAGTAGATTGGTACTTTAAGTAGCGAGTCATTACAACATGTGTCATTTCATATGTTACTCATTATTCAACACAACATAATACCGTGTGAGTCATTAACCTCTTGGCATTGGTAACCTACTCTCAATCCTAAGCAGTCATGCTTGTTGTTCAGGAACCCCCATGCTCTGTTGGGGAGAGACCTGGATGAGATTTTAAGGTCCCTTTGGTCTTTTGTTTTGCAGATCAGCAGGGGCGCAAAGCTCTTCCTATAGACTAAAAGAGTTCTTGGCCTTTGGTCTCTTGCGTCACATTTCTGAGATGATCCTGGCCAAGTTACACTGGAGGGGAGAAAACTTCTTTTTAAAGGACGTATGCATCTTAAGCCAGCAAGACAAGCAAATGTTTAGGTTTCTCCAGACTCAAACTAATACAAAGAAGTATTGAACACATGCAGAACAGCCACCACTGGGGCAAGATGCTAAAGTGAAATCTCTCTTATGGTAATATTAGTACTGCACTACTGTGCAGCAGCTCCAATGGACAGGGGGACCCTGCTATCCCTGCCACGAGAAGAGCCACCTACTTCCCTCAAGAGCAGGCAAGCAATGAGAAGGGAGAGAGACACAGAGAAGAGAGACCCCAACACTGGCCCCAGCACAGCAGCAGCACAAAAGCCAAAAATACTATCCAGATCTCTTTGCCTCAACCCTAACCTCTGCTGCAGATCTCTGCTTTTTTTTGAGGCTATCAGGGTAGAAATTAAAGGTCCTGTGGTGGTTCAGGAGATTTTAATTTGATTTAAAAGAAATTGTGTTGCCGTAGTCAAAATCCCTCTTCAGAAGGAAACAAGCACACTGCTCAGGCTCCAGGAGAGCTCCTCCCTACCAAGAAAGCCTCCTCCCTTCACCTATCCATTCACAGCACTACTGCTATCCATGCTGTTTTTGTCAAGTGCTTTCAAAGACACATAAACCCAAATTCTATCCTGTTCTCATTTTTCACGTGAAACGAATTTAAAGCATGGTGATTATTCAGCTGTGCTGTTCAAATGATTTTCAACAAATAACAGAGATCATTAAAAGAATCTTCCTAAGTAATAATGACCTGGGCCCAGGTCTTTACTATTCAGTCGCTGGGATCTTAACACGCTGTCTGATCTTTAGTGGGCTAGTAAAAACCTGTAAGAAGTGGTTATTAATGTTATTACCAAGCTTTTAGGCTTTTTTTTTAAAGCATCTCTCATTTAAATTAAAGCATTCCTTGCAGCGTTTTCTCCCATTGCCATGATGAAGCATGGCTGTCAATTCTGCCTCCAATGGCACAAACGGGGTAATAAAACCATGCTTCAATAAAAAAGGAAAATGATTTTTGAAACTGATTGTATCTGGTTATTTTTCCCTCCATTTCGTTTCTTTCTGGATGCAGACATTCTGTTAAACTCACTGGGATGTGCCATTCCCTTTTTTCTCCTTTGCAACAAAGGCAAAGCTCAAGATCCAGAGAACGATGGCTGCTTTTTGGGGGTGAGGGGGACCTTAAAAACAAGCAGCTCTTATTTCTTTCTTCAGGCAATATTTCAGTCCCCATTGTTTCCCTACTGCTCATGTACTGATTTGCTCCTAAACAGCGCAAACAGCCTGTAAGTACATCCTCCACCCCTGTATTTTCTTTTGTTAGAATCATTCATTTCTATACAGGCATTAGATTATAGATTTCCTGGCTTGTCGCACTCCATTAACACTCTGGTAACCACCCCTTTTCCAGCCAGCCATTAAACACCACCTTTAATAATTGAGATTTAAAGGCTCAGGGCATGATGAACAGCTGAAGTTGTAACTTTACAGCTGCCTCTACAGAAGTGTGTAAATCTCCAGATTTGGATAGGCAAATCAGTTAATTAGACTTGCATTAAGTCACAAACTTTGCGGGTGCTCTGACAGCAGATGTCCTGGAGTTGAGCTTTAAATAACAAGGGTCAAACCCCTCAATCCCACTGGGCTAGAAGAGACGGAAACATCCCACCCGGTGCCCAGAGAGCAGTAGCACTGACTGCAGCTGCTGTGACTTGCAGAAGCCATGAGCGCCCTGCAACTGCAGCCCATTCCAGCTGTGTTTATGCTGGCTTCTTCCTTAAGAGCTTCTACAGTTACACGAATATCAGTGCAGCTGCAGCAAGAAGAGTGACTGCCGACCGGACATGCTCTACCTGCTGCCCATGGTGGGGACAACCCTTGTTTTACCGCCCTGCATTTCCTGCCTGCCAGCACACAGGTCGCTCTTTCAAAGCGAGGCCCTGCAAGTCATGGGGCTGAGCGCAGCGTCCCCCTGCCCCTACCTGTGGCCGAGGAAAGGCTATGTGGATGGCCCTGAGTCACTGCTAGCCAGTAAATGTCGAAAGCTGGTGAGACTTGTCAGAGCTGCAGGCCACTGGCCTCTTTAGGGACATGGGTAGTAAGAGGTTAACCTTTGGTTGTGAGGCCCAAGTGCCTGTGCTCCATCTCTGCATGAGTTATCTCCCTGTTGCTGCATTTAAAAATACTGTATGTAATTAACTGTTATCAGGTTGTTAAGCAGTGTGCTGAAGTGTGAACTTATCATTCAATTGTTTCCTTTATTTACAAAGACCCTGACATTCTCTGAGGCAGCAGCCTGGGACCAGGCTGTTGACTTGCTCAGATGAGGAGGGTTTAGCGCACCAGATTCTGGTAGCAGAAGCAGATTCTGGAGAGGTGAGACACAGCTGTGAATCTGCTCGGTTCCTCAAACACCCCCTCAACACGCCCTGCAAAATAGCTGTGTGTGAATGAGACACACACACACGCCACTCCTAGCAAATACATCACTGTAACGTTGCTTTGCAACCTGAACCACACAGCACAGAGGAAATGCACAATACAGCTCCCAGCCACTGTAACTCAGCCTTACGGGCATAGGTAGAGTTTTTACTCATATATACAGCACTAACTTTAATGCCTACAGATATATACAAGCTATGTGGTCCATTCACAGATGGAGATGATGTAAGTACTGACTTTCATGCACTTCTGTGCTCAGTTCTTCCCCTTCCCCTTGTCATTTGCTGGACTTTGTTTCATTAAGAAAAGCAAATCTGGAAGTCAGTGGACATCATGTTAGATCACAGGCTGGAGATGGGAGGACATGACAACAGGGCAAGATGCCACATCCCCTGCTGTCCTCTCTGCCTCCCTCCACAAGGCCCAGGTTTGGTTTCTTGGAGCCCATGGCTTCCACTGCTTGTTTTGCCACTTTCCCCTCCTGGCCTGGCTACTGTTCTCATCTGTGCTTTCTTCCCCAGCAGCACCAGCCCTGGCAATGCCTGCAAGGAGTTCAAGATGACATGAGACATCATCAGATCTATGTGATTTTCTTCCGTGGATTCCTGGTCTGGGGCAGCACCATGCATCCAGCAGGACTTACTAGCGTGGTCCCTGGGCATGCAGCATTCTTTGCTCTTTGGGAACTGGTGCAATCATCAATATCCTAGATTTACGTGCACGCCGCCTCCCCCTCCCCCCCCCCCGCCCCGTAACAGAGGAGATATGTAGCTTCTAAACAAATTTCTTCTGTGCCATCTGCACACCATGCTGCATGCCAGATGACAAGACAAAATTTGCAACAGCAAAGTTCTTGGAGCACAGCAACCTTCTAGAGAGAGCAAGCACAGCCTGTGGCAACACAGTTGTATCAGCTTAGTCATGTACCTAGAACAGAACACATCAGGATGCTGAAGCTGGAAGAGGGAGCACACAGCAGAAGACAGAAAAAAAAATGCTTTAAAGACATACCAAAACACTGCATCCTTGAGCAATGGGAAAGCAATGCCAACAGCTGGGAATCAGTGATACCTTACAGAGGTGACAGCACGGCAGTTGGAAGATAGGGGCAAGCCAATATTGAGATAAAGAGAGGCTTTGGACAGCACCACCAGGTATAGACTTTAATTTCTTTTGAACACATATACATTGTGTCAAAGACTACCATGTGCAGTAGAGTCTTATGTGCAAGACGTGATGCTGTCAGTAGCTTCAGCTTAGATTATGATGAATACCACCACAATCAGAGAGGCACCCCTGCTCCACCCAGGAAGGCTACTACATGCCGTCAGTGAGAAAAACAGAAGCAACAGCACTTCCCGATCTGAACCTGCTAAGAACCTGGCAAAGATTCCAGACAGCATGTCTCAATATGGTGGTGGTGGGGGATTAAATAAGAACACCCTCTAACTTGAAACAATCTTTTACATAATGAATCAACCAAACAATTCTTTGCTCTAGTATGTTCAAATCAAGGGAATCATCACTGAAAATAACAACCAATTTATATAGCTCATTTAAAGCTACAGTAAGCTAAGGTGCTGATTCACTAATGAACAATAAAGGTCACTACTACAGTATCATTCTAAGTATTTTCAGATTGCGTGGTGTGATAGACTTGAAGTGGCATGTTCATAAAAAATCCATCAAGATACTTTGCAGAGGGAATTAAAGATGGAGAGAGATCTGTGCTCTGCCTAGATACCAGACTGAGAAGAGGGAATAACTCGATGCGATGAGGAACTTTGTTCCCCAGACTCATCTGGCCTCAGCCAAAGCCTCTGGATATCAATGCAAGCATTTCAATGAGCTTTGGATTAGGCTCTTGTATAGGAGAATGGTATCTGAAAGGGGAGGAGAGGGCAGGGAGAGAATGAGACATCTGTATCCTGGAATGAAGTCAGGAAGTTAAGGCCTGACAGCCTCAGACAGCATATAAATAGCTCGAGTACTAGATGTGGGTTGCTGAAATGCCTTACTCTACGTGGAAACATTCCTTTTCAATTGTGTCTTTCAGGTACTCAGAGAAAAGACTGACCAAAATGCAGTTAATTTATTTTTTACTTATTGAGTGCTCATGATCTAAAGAAGGGTACATATATGCAATTACTAAGAAACAAGACATCTACCAGATGAGTAGCACACATCTGCTACACGGATGTTACATCTATGATTATTAATAGCGTGGCAACTGGAGCAATGTAACAGAGTGTGCCCTAAATTGCAGCATCATGTCTTTGACTGTTACCAGAACCAGATGCTTCAGAGGAAGCTGTAATTAGTGGACAATTAATAGTTTGCATAGGCCTTACAGCATAAAAGCAACCTCTCCTTTCCTCCTCAGAAGCTAACTCAAACCACAGCAACTATTGGTCTAAGTCCAGATTTGCAGAAAGGTGCAGGTTTCAGAAACACAAAACACTTGATGGCATGTCTGTACTTACAGATGTTGATATAAAAAAACTCAACAATGATAATATTTAACCTTGTCAGACCTACTATTTGAATCCCATAGGAAAAAAGCACAATATAGTAGAAAGAGTCTGTGGTGAGTTGAGAATGACGTCTTTTCCAAACCTCAATACTGAATCTTTAATGCTGACTTGGGTTCCTCTTTAACGAAAATGTGTAATTCTACTTCCAGAAAAATGGGATTTTCTTTACAAGAACTTTGCCACATTTCAAAGGCCCCTCTTTTTTTAATGATCAAAAAGTAAAAGGGAGAAATTTCATATCATATCAAGCAGCTACAATATAAACCATTACTCAAGAAGAACATTCCAGTTTCTAAGTCAGAAAAGCACAAAGCAGCAATACCATTCTGAGGATGCAAAATGGTCCCTGTATACTAAAGTCCCTTGAAAAACTTATAAAACTTGTGGGATAAACTAGTACAACTGAAAATGAAATGTCTAAGGAGGAAAAGACCAGGGTTAAGGGTTCTGTATTGATTTTTTTTCCCCCACATTGGGATAAAAGTGATTTCAGCTGGGACCCTGAATTACAGATGTAATTATAATTTCCATTTATATTTTTAGACTGTGTACAAAGAAGTGTAATAATGGACAGCTGAACATTTTCCATTGTCCATTAAAAACGAAATGTTTCTGATGAAATCTCTGTAAGACCAAGGACCACTGCAGTAATCTCTCAATAACAGAGCTTTCTTCAGATGTTTGGTGACGAGAGAAGGGAGAGCTGTCAGCCCTTCACACAAAGAAATCAAACCAAAATGACATTAAGGTTGTTATTCCCCT
The DNA here is from genome assembly GCF_018139145.2 of Gymnogyps californianus. Lineage (NCBI taxonomy): Eukaryota > Metazoa > Chordata > Aves > Accipitriformes > Cathartidae > Gymnogyps > Gymnogyps californianus. The sequence goes on from NC_059477.1 coordinate 15,206,900, forward strand.
CAATAATACTAAAGAGATTCCAAGTTAAGATCAGTAACAAGTCTCTTCAAAGAAAAAGTCAGATTATTCATTAAATAACCTTTCTTGATATTATTTACAGGGTATTTAACAAAAAGCATTGCATTAAGGCAACATTAAGGAGGCATTATTTAAACCACAGAAAGTGCAGGGAGTGAAAAAGTGAAATTTCTCTAAGTACCACTATCTGCCATCCTTCCCCCATGCTCTACAATGCACGTTTAAGTCCAGGTTTCCTGGAGGCCTCTGATAGCTAGGCAAATGGTTGCTATTGAAAAGCAAAATGTATTCAAGGTAAAGCAGGTGCTTAAGTGCTCTGATGGATCTGGGCCTAAAAATTCAAGCTGTAAACCCCAACTCAATTTCAACTGACTAATTGAATTAGTCCTTTTTTTTTTTTTAATTCCCTTTCGTTTCAAACTGAGCTGCTCTGTGCTTTCTGCCATAAAGCGTGGTGCAGTCAGTACCACAGCACAGCCTGTACCACTGAGCTGCTTCCATTTGCCATTCCAGGGGGGCTGCAGCACACCACGTGGTAAAGAGATCTTTACAGAAAATGCTCAAAACCAGCACGGGTGTATTTAGGCAGCCTAAATTCAGCCTAATTCCCTAGTCAGTGAGAAACCCAGATGCCTTCAGAGTCCCCTACAAAGCTAATTAGAGGACTACCAGAAGTCGAGTCAGCCAGTAAGAAACAGTACACACAGCAAAGTCGCATAGGCTTTCTGAGCGCGGCCACTGGGATCCTTAAAGTTTTAACTGATTTTGGAAATCTTTAATCGCTGAAGGTGTAGTTGTAAAGTGTGTTTGCTGTTTGAGGATCTTTGGAAGAAAGACTGTTAGTATGTCCTTTCTTCTACTTGTTTTGTCCCAGCTATTGTTTTGGGTGGTTTATTTTAGTTCAAGAGTATATCACTATTACCTCTTTAAGAAAGCAAAACAAAGGGAAAAACTGTGACCATACCATGCTTCTAAAAATATATGCTTTTTATACCCAAGACATCTCAGTTCTCAGTAAACAAATATTCCTTTTCTTTAAAGCATAGCATCTCAGATTGAGCCAAAATTCGTAACAAAAATGCTAAATGAGGGACCAAAACCTGGTGACACATGGGTATGTACAACAGTACGCTAACACCTAGATCCAAGCAAAAAGCCATTCACATGGATTTTCAACTGTGAAATCCTGCTGAGATTGGTTTTGCTTGCCAGATTTTGTCATGATCTACAACAGACTGTTCTCAAAGTACTTCCCTTCACCTGGAAAACAAAGGCTATTTTTCTTCTTTAAATGAAGAAAAGTGCCAGCTGCTCAATATCCAAGGACCCCTGTTGGCTCAGGGTTTTACTTGATAACCTGGGCTGGTTTTGTTCACACATTTACTGCCCTCTCTGGCTGGAACTGGCTGCCAATTTCCAAGGTGCTGTCTCAGACTATCTAAAGCACAGATCCAATCTCCTTGCTGAATTACATCTGGAGTGGAACAAAAACGGCAGATAATTCACTTTCTATTAAAGTTAACACTCTCCTCCTCTTGCTTCCCACATATGTTATACAGTGGACATGTTTGCATGTTCTGCTCTGTTTTTTCAGCTGTTGCAAGTGCATGAGCTATCAATTACTCTATGCGCAAAGAGAAGATGGTGACTTGAGGAACAGCTTCCAGTTTACATGACTCCTCACCTCATCACCACTCGAACATTTAAATGAATCCTGTTGGGCAAGAGGCCTGAAGCAGAAAGATTCCTTAGGCGCTCTCTCCCCCACCACTTCCCCCCTCATTGAATGGTTAATCAGAGCAGAATAACTCTTTAAAACCAATACTTATTCAAACAGCTGTAGGATCCCATCTGCTCATGCAGAACAGAGCGCAGAACTAGTGGAGGCCACAGCGATACCAGACAGAAGCCAGCAGAAGGTATGAGTTCTGTCAATATCTCTATAGCCAGATTAAGTTATGTTTGGCAGACAAAGTTTTCGAGTACTGCAAAGACACTATCATTATCGTAAAGATGTGGTTTTTTAGCATATGCATTATGGTATTTAATATATTTCCAAAATAAAGCTTGCTGGAAGTCTGACTAGTGGCCTATATACTATTTAACACCAACCACACACCTACAAAGTTTTGCTGGCGTGTTTCTGGCATATCCATGACATCTTTACCTGTGGCAAAGATGCTCAATAGCCTATGCAAATTTTCCCAAATAAGCATCAATAAAAGAACAGTATCACTGTGCATCTTTTGCTTTGTTTATGCCATATTTTAAAGAACTGTTCTAGTAGAAAATTTTGTACAGGTGCTAAGTGACAAAATTAGTGCTAATTTACATAACTATTAAGTGCTAGAACAATGCAATCTTTTCCAAGCCTGGAGATGAGGGTAAAGATTCTTAAGAAAGAAGGAATTCATTTTCTCTAACAGGGTACAACAGGAGTTTTAGGTCCATGCTTGCTCTTAACAAAGTTACTGGTCCATAACTGCTAGTGATCTGAATGTATGCAATTCTTCAACAACCTTGAATAACATTCATTTTTAAGTCCTACTTTTGCTTCACTTATATCTGTGGTAAGATGGGATGGGGTGGAGAAGAACACAGAGAGCAGGCAAAGATATATTCCTTTTTCTAGGATCTCCAAAATACGGAGAGAGACTGCTAACATTGGTGGGCAGAGTTCCTGGGGAAAAACCAAACATCCTAATCAGAGTTCATCAAATTACTACCAGACTGACCCAGACAGCAAAGAAATGAAGGAATATGCTGTAACAGTGATCGCATTTCAGTCTAAATCTACCGCTGACTGCAATCGCTAGGAACACGTCCATCCATGGATTGCAGCGGTTCTGGATCAGGCTCGTACTAGCTTCTACAACATTTCTTCCAGCATAAGGTGTTACTCAACCTGGATCAACATATCCAAAGCATGACTTTCTAAAGTGTCATAGTTGAAGAGCAACATAAAAGCCTTAGGTGAATATATGGGCAAAGAAAGTTGGACAAAAACCTCTAGAATTTAGAATATTCTCTTGATATGTGCTTAAGAGACTTCTGTGCAGAGAAATTAAATATGTCACCTACTTATGAAATGGAAGCAGTTTGGCTGCCAATTGTATGAGCTGTGTTGAAACAGCTGCTCTAGCAACTGTTTTTACTATTAAATTTTTCAGTGATTCTCTTAATCCCAAATTAGATACTTCTTTCCTTTAATCACCCCTTTATATAAAAGCTCTCTCCTCACAAGGCAGGGTTTCACCGGGGATAACAAACAACTGCAGGTCTGCTTAAAGCACTGCCCTTGTGTTTCTCTATGGCTCGCATCTCCCCCACCCTGTTTCTTATTTCTCAGTGGGTGGCACACTGAGTGCTCATGACTGTGTCCCCTATGTGTTTGTAAAAGAACCCAGAATTATATTTGAGTTCTTAACATTTCACAGCCTGTCATTACCTTGCAGCACACAATTAAGACTGTCCACATACAATTCACTTTCCTACTTTATCATCAACATCTCCTTTCCTCTTTCCTAAATATGTACATAAGAATACCTGTAACTGACTCACTTTAAATGGCTTGCCATCAGAAGCCTGAAACTTGCCATCGTGACAGTGCAGTTTCCCTGTTCTTTTTAACATCTTTCCTGTTTTTTTTCTGAGCCTGCTTTGCAAAGATTGGATGGAGACAAAGGAATTGGCTGGATTATGGAGAACTAACTGCAGTCTGCTTCTGAGTGATGGGTGCCGTCACAAAGCTGCTGTTTGCTTACAGAAACCTAGCTGAGCCAGGAGGTTCATGCACAACGCTGTGAGAGCTCCAGGAAGCTTGCTCAAAAAATCCTGATCTGACATCCTCAAAAATCATATATATTTACACCTGATGCTGTTGGCTTCCTGCATTTCTCCTTTGTTAGCTGTTTTTAAAGCATGTTTGCTGACAACCATCTTTCAGCCATGCCTCCAGACCTATTTATCAAGGGAAAGCCAAAGCCAAGAACTGCAGTGGAGTTGTCTTATTTTACAATGTACTTTTTCACAGAAAGAAAAACTTACTTCCTCACCTTTGCAATCTAGAGTCCACACTTTTTGATTAGTTTTGAATTATAACCCAACATAAGCAGCAACGTTTTTATTCCAAATATCCGTACCTATAAAGCAGCCAGCTGAGCTTCCCAGCCTGTTGGTCTCCTGAGCAATTTCAATATCCACCTCAACAATGCAATGGATATATTTGCATTTGCAGCACACATCTTATTCCCCAGGTTTCACTCAGCACATCACTCTGTTGACACATTCTATGGGATATATGCTTTTGTTTCTTAATTTGATCTTCTTTTTAATTTACATTCACTTATCTTTTTTCCACAGATCCTTCATCTAAACCTAACCATTTTGTACTGCCACTTCTTTCTTTCATTAATATTTTGTTCCCTAACAGTTGTTTTGTTCTTTTACTCACTGGAGGCATAGCCAATACAGCTTTCTTTTCCGAGGCAATGTTTCCATGACTTCATTACATTTTATAATATTAATTCAAGCCCTTTTGTTCAAAGGCAATACTTTCCTCCATCTCCTGTATTTTTAAGCTGAATTTGGTGCCCTTACTTTGAGCGGGAGGTCCTTGTGCCTGGTTATAGACTAAAATCCATACCAGATCCATGTTTTTTGTAAATGTGACACTTGAAAGTATTTTTATTTACTCCGGCTAGTATCTCCTTGCAAAAAGGCTGGCTGTTTAGTTTCAAAATATTAATTGACTTTTAATCTATTCCATATTGCATTAACTGGCTTTTCGCTATGAGGAGTTGACTGACTGACTAGAAAAATTGACAAAACCCATCCCTGTCTGCCTCCTTCTACACTTCCAAAGTATTCTTCTGGGACATCTGGCTTTTAGTGGTTTTTTTTCAAGCTATGTCCCAGTTGTTGCAGACATTTTCTTTGCTCAATTTTCTTTAGTCATTCCCATGGAAATTATAGAGGTGGGCTGCCAGCCGCAATCCATGATTTGATGTCATGAACCTTGACCTTTCTGACTTTCTAAAGTATACTTTTTCAGTATTAAGACTTAATTTGGCTTGGATAGAGGCATCTTGTTCATTTCAAGTGATATTTCTATTTTATTAGAAAGCTGGAGATATGTTTTACAACCAAACCTCCTTCCTTTTGAATTCAACGTGGAGATTTCTGTAATTGTGATCCTGTTTACAATTTTCTTTCCTCCTTTCAGCCAAGACTTAGAGAAAGACACAAGACCATTTTTTTAAACGTCTGCAGTACACTGACCCTTTCCTACCTGCTCTGCTTTTAATGCCTGGGACTCTCCCTGTAGAAGGTATACACAGGTTAGTTATGAACTCTGCACATTTTTGGACAAATGTGTTTTGACACCATACACAAAAAAAGCCTTCAGACTTCACATACGACACTGAGGTGATACTAGTACCATGGCACACTGCAGCAGAGTAACTGAAACTGAGATAAAACAGAACAAGTTGCAACAGAGCACTTCCAGCCTTCTGATGCGTGTACGTATCACAAATCCGGTGTCCCGCTATGGATTTGGACTCTGTCCTTCTTGAAATACAACAACTTCCCTGACATCTCAGAGACACTGGGCAGCTTCCACAGCAATCAGTTTTATTATCTTGCAGAGTTAAGTAAAGTTAGTTAAGCAAATCTTAAACTGTTTGATATCAGATTTAAGGTAATCTTTCAATGAGCACATCAGCTTGGTTCCCAAGCTTGTGCTCTAGCATGTAAGAATGATCTTTTTTCTTTGCCTGTATTTCATCTTGGCTGGTTTATTGCAATGTATCTTGGAGGTCTTGAGTAGGACCAGTATTTCCATTAAAACTGATTCTAAATTCATCTGCCAGGACTTAAAACCCAACTAAAACCATACACATATTTCATTTATAATGAGATCACCACATTGGAAGATACAGACAGATAAGATTTTGCTGCATTTTCAATGAAAGTACAGCTGTCAAGATAAAAATCATATTTAAAAAATATCCCTGAGTTACTGATACTACTTTAGATGATTAAAACACAAGAGAAAGTTAATAATGAAGTATACGGGAGAATATACTGTTTGAATATTATTTATATTTCACATGACTAGGACGATGAAATTAGGTGGCCCATTCATTTTTGCGCCCTACTTGGTTGTAATTCTATTTAGGACTCCAAATTATCAAGTCTTCTTAGTTTTGCAGTTATGTCAGGGGAATATTAAAAAAAGTATGATTTACATTGAAAATTAAAAAAGACCACTCACAATTAGTTCTCAAATCTTTCTCTTGACCCTCTTCTCCTAATTTTAATCAACATGAGAAATGGAGGAGATACAGACTTTTTTCAGCTACCCAGAACTACAAAATATTTTCCCATCACCTTGCCCTTCACTGTTTTCCACCACTTTGGAGGGAAAATCTGGGCATTACTAAAACTATTGTGTATTATATTATGCACCAAAAGTTAATAGGTTTGCTTTGTAACTGTATAATACATGTCCAGTAACGTGGTTTCACTGACAGACTATGACTTTGGTAATTCTGGACTAGGTTGATAAATTATTTCATTGCCATTAAAGTTTTGGCACCCCACTCCCCCCACCCCCCCTTTATGAAAATATATCTGCAGATGCTCTTTTTAACCAGGTGAATGATGCTCCAATTTAAACAGTGCTACAAGGCAGCAGTGGCATTCCCTGTGATACCTGCAGTCTGCATCAGCATTGCCACCCTCTGCCTGCCATAAAGCACGATTTTGGGCCAAAAAAAAGAAAAAAGCAAATTCAGTAGAGTCATGTAACGAAGTCAACTGAAGAGAGGAAGAGTGGAAAATTGAGAGGCAGACTGTTACTAAGAAGTGGCTGAGCACCAAGAAGGTCCCTGGAAGATAACTTGGCAGAACAGCAGCAGTATTATGGGAAAAAGCAACACTGTCACCGTTACTGAGAACCACTGTGCCACCACACGGCACTTGTCAGTGCAGACGGGTCAACATCAAAAAACAACCAGGACAATCACATCCCTCAGCTGACGGGTACAACCATGACTGCACTTCTGGGTCAATGCTGTGTAACGTACTGTCGGATGTCAAGGAGGAATGTAAATGAAGTATACAAAATGAGAAGGGGGACAGATTTTTTGCAATGTGGGATGGAATAAGTTAAATCAAAGTGATATAAAGCAAAAAAAAAATTGTGATTTAAACAAAAAAGCAGGGAATTTTGATTTAAATAATTGATTTTAAACCTTGCTTTTTCATCTGTGCTCCTTGGTTAGTCAGTTCCCATAGGCTGGGAATGCTCTGACAAGTTGATTTGCAGCTAATTATAGTCTGCATTAAAATTGTGATTTCTTTTTATTAACCAGGAGAATAAACTATATACATATTTAAGTAATGTCAGTATATTAATTTCAGATTCTGCTAGACAATGGTGAATGATGACTTATTTAATAGACAATTAACTTTTTCTCGTGATTTGTGTCAAGTCACTTTCTGATGACGTTTTTGGGATTCAATTAAATTGCAGAAATCCTGCATTTTGAAATAAACTTGGTTAGTAAAATAAAGGCAAGAACACTCAAGTGCAAGAAAAAGTTAATGAAAGTTGCTAAGCAAACCATTCCTTCTCTTTGAGGAACCTTATCTCTTCATGACATAGGTGTTACAGCAACTTTGCTTTTGATCCAAAGAGTTGGAAATGTTTTTGACTCAACTCTAGAGGCTACGTCATAAATTGACTGCATGGGGACACCGGCCCCTTGAGTCAATGCTGGTTTCATGCTCTATAGTGTAAGACCTAAGTGCTCAATCTATTTAATTTATTGAAAAGGAGGTTAAAAGATAACAGAAACAATCACTTCATAGAAATACTGAAGGAGAGGTATTTTGCAGGCTTGGCTTTTAAAATCTAGCAGAAAAAGTATTTACCATAGTATCTAGAAACTGAAACTGGGTAATATCAGACTTAGGAAAAAAAAAAAGGCATAATCTTTTTAAACAGTAAAATAATTAACCTCTGAAGAATGTAATGAATTCTCCACAATGTGACATTTTAATTCCAGGTTAGATGCTTTTGTAAATACATCTATAAAAGTAATGCGATGGATCAAAATGGAAATTTAGTTTGATGCAGAAATGTAGGTGGTCATGGAGGGCTCAGGCAAGGTGATAAAAATTGTTCTTTCTGGCTTCATACTTAGAAATGGAGGATGTGCTGCTTTTAGCGCCTGCCTTAAGAAGCGCAAGTTGCATGGTCAATCTGAAGAGAAGCTTCCAGTATGGCAAGACTACCTGCTGCCACTGTACTGCAAGGCTAGTTCCTTAATACATTTGCAAGTTTCCCAGGTTTAAGATGCATGTTACATTTAAGACAGATATTCCTGTGAGCCAGTTACCAGTTTGCTCAGTGGTCTCCTCCCAGCCACAGCAATACAGCTGAACTCATCTACACAGCCTGAACTCATTTTTCCATGCTAGCAGTTATTTTCTAATGCTCTTGCTGCCTTTCCAGCCCCACCCCTTTTCTTGACAAAAATGCATGTTTTTCAATAATACAAGGATTCCATAGAAAGTCTGGAGTATTAGCTTTCCTTTGGAATCAGCATTTCTTACCAGGAAGATGGCTGAGCTTTCTGATCTACACTCATCATGTCACCAGTGTCCCGTCTCAGGGTCTGACAGTCTGCTTTTGGCCACAGCCAGCTTTTCCATCCACACAGAAAAGAACGTGTCCTTGAACACAACATTTCTCCAAACAAGGCTGCCATTAGCAAGACTGTGATCTACATTAAGACAGACTTCCATAAAAGCAAGCTCAAAAATAAAACGATGAACAAACAGAGCAGCTTCAGCTTCATATCTGTTCCACAGCTTCATCAGGAAAATATTCTGGATTACACCAAGGAAACAGGCATTAAAAATAGTTTAAAAAATACAAATGTTTTTCTGGCTCCCACACTCTTGCCCTGCTCCTCTTCCCAAAAGAAGAGGCTAAGAGGTATAAGAATCAAGCCATTCTCCTCCTAAGCAGGAGGATTTAACATTGCTTAATACTACTACTCTGCACTACTTAGCCGTAGCCCCAGGGCAACGTGTAAGTATTGAGTGCAAAGAACTGTATCTTTCTTGCAAAGCCTTCCACTCTGTCTTTCCCACTTTGCTGCTTTTCTGCAGACAGAACAGCACAATGCAGTGTGAGATGAAGACCTGCCACTCTCCTGCCACAGCCACTTATCATCTAATTCAGATGTTTGCCTCTGTAGACATTTCCAAACCAAGTCTACAGACTGGCATTATTTTACCTAGAAACTCCACTACATAACTCAGCTGGGCACTCATTAAGCCAGTCACATACAAAGCCTTCCTCCAAAGGCTGCTGCCCCCTGTTTTCAGTTTTTAATTAAAAATGTAACCTTACACAGGAACAGATCCTCCACTCAAAGGTAAAAAGGGCATCACGGAGCTCTGTGAGACCAGGACACTGGATTTGCTGCTGCATCTAGTGAAAAGGCAAACACACTTGACACAGCTGAATTCCTCACACACAGTTAATACAGACTTGTATCACCTGAATTTGGCCCATAATATCTAGGCTTAAATTAGCAGCTTCAGAGAAAGACAGAAAAATACAAAACAAAAGGGCAAGGCAGCAATGATATATCAAAGCTTAGATTTTTACAACCCAGCAGCAGGTATGTTCAGATGCTGCTGGCAATCCGACTTCCCCTTCATGCAGGATGCGTGCCTTTGCACAGGAATGGGGTGGTGCCTTAGGGGCACCAGACATTCATAAAGCTATTTGGCAGGTGATCATTCCTCCTTCTTGCCCAGTGGGGAGGAAAACCAAAGCTTTCTTACTCAATTTGTCCACGCCCACACACACTGGCATGACTCCTGCTGGCTTCCAGGTAGCAGAACAGTTTCACTGTGTAGGTCCCAGCTACTCTTGACATAGCACAGATCCCCTCCTCCCTCCTCATCCAGTGAAACTGGCTGCAGTCCAAGCGCCTTCCTCTGTTTCCTTGTGTGTGCCACACCAGAGCAGCAGGCAAAGGTCACATCCTCCTGGATTCAACACAATATTGCAGTAGGAATCTGTTTCCCAGCATCTACACCCGTCATCTGAAGCCTCTTTAAGTATCTCTTATTAAGCTGGACTTAAATGGCTAAGTATGCAGACAATTATATACCACGTCCATACCAAATGCAGCTCAGTGGTTTGACCAAGATGAGGACAGGACAAGACAAGGAGGGGAATAAACCCAAGGGCAGGAAACCACGAACTAATACTGGAATGCTGGGGAGAAGAAAGTTGCTCTTTGAGGAAATACTACCTCTGTATTTCTTTCTACCTTCCTATTTCTTTCTCTTTTTTAATAATGCTGCCCATTACAGCAGTATTCATGGATCCTCCACTGAGAATAGGTTGGCAAATGGGTGGTTTTTACCTGGATTCCTCTATACTCCTGGGCAGTCAGCCATGAGAACAAAAGAAATCACTCATTTCCATTAGTGGCTGGCAATGAGACTGCATCCCCTTCTTCTGGATTTAGACTTCACTGTAGCACTCTAGTAATTTGTGACTGCCAGGGCTTAATTACTGCAGTAACATCTAACTGCAAAACTTACAAAACCTAAGTATAAAAGGCAGCAGCCGATTGCTGGACTGCAGGCACGCCCAAGGGTGCGCTGTCCCAAAGCTCTGCTCCTGCCAGGGTGGAAACCCTCTGGAGACATGGCAATGGCATGGCCTGTGTGCGGCAGTGCGAGCGTTGGGGTCAGGAAGCACACACAACCCCGCTGAAGTGCAGGCCCTCTCACTCTCCAGCATAATCTTCTTAGGCACTGAAAGAAATGACACTCTTCACACCAATCTTCAAAAGCTTATTGAATGCTTGGATGACTTCCTAAATGGCGAGTCCCAGCCAGCTAAATACTCAAACCTATCATAAGAGCTGGAGAGTCATGTTTCCACCAAGCTAAATAGAGGTTTTGGGAAGAACGCTGTGAAATTCATGATCTGATTCAGATAGATGTACTTTAAAAAAAAAAAAACAAACCACAAAAACGCAGGGTGCAGAGGCAAGCAGTGCACACACCTAGGAGACATGCCGAGGATGCAGTGGGTTTGAAAAGGAACGGGATAGAAGGAATACAGAGAACACTGCTGCATAAAGCAAGGGCACGTCTGCATCTGCACTGTTGTGCTCACTTCTGGTCATCCTTGCTTGAAAGGAATACCGGTGAAATAAAATGAATTCCGGGTGATAGAAGTTACTTCACTGGGAAATTTCCATTTTATGAAGATTGAAAAAATACAGTTGATTAGCTTGAAGGGAAAACAAATAAAAGGAGACATGATACAGGAATACGAAAATTGCTGTAGAGTTACACTGGGCACCAATTGCTAATTTGTTCTTGTAATTCACAAGGAAGTACTCAACAAAACTGAAGTTTAAAATAGATAAAAAAGAGTGTGCATAATTAAACTACACCTAACTAACCTGCAAAAATCACTGTTAAAAACATGACAGGAGACATGAGTGTTGGGAGGACTACGAAAAAAGATGGCTATTTACCCAGGAGAGCAAGAATATCCACAGGCAGTCAGGAAATACATACACGACACACTGCTGGAAAGCAGGCGTCTGTTAGAAAAGCCAGTTACTGCACAGGATGAATCTCCAAAACGATGGCTGACACAAGTATCATTTGAAGGCAGTAACTAAACTACAGACACATCCTTTGGTTTAGAAACCACGTACATTAAAAATGCCTACAAACATCCAACAATGTCTTGTGAGAAAGTCTTTATATATTGGTTTCCAGAAGTAAGATATTCTCTGTATTTTCATCTGGAATTGGACACAGCATTACATATTCATCAATCAATCTCTCCAGTGACACTTTTGAATGTAAATAGCTCAGTGGAAAAAGAAAAAGAAGCAAAAAGAAACTATTCACTCATTTCCTAAATGCCAGCACTACTTCACAATGAAGAATCTCTTCTTGCTTGTAAATAGCTATTTTTGCTTTGCTTTTACAAATTATCTTACTTGTAGGTCCAAGAAGTGGACTGGGCAACCCCTCTAAGGTCTTTCCCAGCCCTCTAATTCTAAGGAGGGAATATTTTTCTATTTTTATTTTCCTCCCACTGCTTCCCACTATCTCTTCTAGCATCCTCTTCCTCCCCTTTCTGGCTTGCTAAATCTTACATTCTGCTATTAGAACTCCCATAGAAACAGGACTGAAATCTCTGAAATGCTTCCTTTTTGTTATGCCCCACTGGTTTCAGACTAGAATTACTCTTCATTGAGTTGATAAGGATTAAAAATTAAAAAAAGCCCTCAGAGAATTCACTCTCATTTCCACAGAGTTCAGTTAAAGCACAGAGATGCTCTACTGGAATAGGACTGCTAGTCAGATAGTCCTTGCAGCAACAGTGGGACTTTAGTAGCTGTGGCTGCTGTAGTGGAGGCTTTCTTTCCACAGCAGTACTCTGTCAATGCCAGCTAGGATTATATCACTATAAACTTGGTCATTTATGCCCTGCTACGACCTGTTATAACTCTTGCAGAGCCAGCTTTCTCAATGTCATGTTCTTTACCTGTGGATCATGACTCTTGCTGACATGTTCAATGAGAGACTGGTTTTTTAAAATTCAAAAGTCCAAATTAATAGTACAGTTATAAAGATGGCACTAAATCAGCAGCAAAAGGTGACAAGACAAAACTGCAAAATAATCTCTCATGTTGGAGCTGGACATCAGCTGTGGGCTGATTTCCCTACCCATCGGAGGGAGAGTGAATCAGAGTGTGTGTGTATGAGACTCGGTGCTGTACCTGGGTAAGGATGCATACTGCCTTTCCATCCCCTCGAACTGGAGATTGTATGAGCTCCCATCTGGACCTTTTCCAGGCACCTGTGGAGAGGAGAGTAATTAGAGATGAAGATCAATTATGCAGCCCAGCTACTAACAACGCATCTCAAAATGGTGAGCAGTGAACACATGATGCTGCAACATGCCAAAATCAACAAAGGAAGGCAGGGGCTCAAAGAAGCTCCAAATCCCATACATAATCTTATCTCTGCTAACAAGAAAGGCTTCCATATCAAAGAACTGTTTAGAACAGGTACAATCTTCAGAGCCTTTTCCTCATCTGTGTGCTAGCCGGGATACTCTCTCTCCTTCCCTGGCTGGCCTTCCTCCTAGAATTCAGTAACATGAGGACATAAGCTAATTAGGCACACTCCTCCTGATTCCAGTGGCATAACTACTTGAATCAAAGCTAGCATCTTAGTACCAAGTTTGCTGTTTTTTCTCCTCTTGTGTGTTTTGCTCAGGTATAAAACGTGATATAAACAGGCTTTGCTTTCATTCTTAACACAAATCCAGAAACTTCCCCTAACGCCACTGCAAAGCTAAGTATCCAGCTGGGAGTTAAGTGCATTTATCATGCTCTGGTGCCATTTCAAAAGTGAAGCATTAGTGCACGCAGTCAAAATGCCAGCTCGCTACTTGGTTTGTTTTCAAGATGGCAACTGGAGTTGGCTGGAGAGCGCAATTCTATCAGGAAGGCTCCAACTGGGGTACAAAATGGTGAACTTCAATGCTTTTAGCACACAAGAGCTCTCCCAATTTCACTCACTCAATGCCTGCTGATGGCCCAAAGTGTTAAGAGCCTTGTTAAAATGGAGCTATTAGTCTTTTCCTCCATAAATGCAGGAGGCTTTGACTGCCTTCAGTGTTTCCTACATTAGTATGTATTCCTATTTCAGTGCTGCTAGAATCAGCAGTTTTATAAAGCAATATACTAAGAGGCCATTTAAAATCCCCTTCCCCTTTTACAAATTAATAGCAGAAAGGAAGATTTAATGCCTTTTCAAACATTTTTAACAATTCATTAAAAAGAAAAGAATAAATCACATCAAGCTTTCGGCAAATGCCTGATTATAAAAAGAGAAAAAAACAAAAATTAACATGTTTTTCACATTCTACAGGTTAGAGTACATTTCTGTCAGTCCTGTAATTTATGCACAATACGCCATTTTCACCGAAGAGATGTATAAGCTTCTACAATGGGAAAGGTTGTACACTCAGGTGTAGTAAGTCTTATCTAGCTTTACATAGCATTTCTGTGTACAATCTCTTGTGGACGCACTACATAAGCCAAGTCCAATACAAAGAGAGGCACTATCCCTTGGAGCTACTAGGCAAGCTTAGGAATTATTCTAGACAAATACCGTTATGCACCTTGCCACTCAGTGAACATCCAAGATACTCATAAGTGAAAAAAATTATTTAGCACAGGCCTCTTGCTAACTCACCTTTATCTCACTCAAAACAGAAAGGAGTCCTCATGGAACTGATGGCCACAAGAAATAACCACCTCTGATTTGAAATGACCCATGCTTTAGCAGTGCCTGAGTTTGGACCAGCAAAAAATAACAGTAATTACCCTACATTTCAAAAAGAGGGCAGTAGGCTAAATAGATAATTCATTCATTTTTTCCACCAGAAAAAGTGACATGTAGAGAGAATTTATAGAGTCACTTAGGTGAAGAGTCACAGCCACTTTGGCTGTTCTTACA